>NC_139165.1:111365459-114138633 GCF_965202585.1 Thalia democratica | reverse complement strand
ACGTCAATAATAAGTTTTTAAAAAAGGGAGTACCCAAATGTTAGGCTAAAACTATTTTTTTTTTTAGTTACGTTTTCTACAAAAGTTATATCAACTAGTAATAAGAGTACACACCAAGATATCTATTATTGGTTACGTTAGTATGTAAATATTAATAATTATTTCACAGTTTTACAAATTGATTTTATTTAAACTTAAATTAACCAACTAGAAATTTAACAAAAAAATATAAACTTTTATCTAACTTAGTTCTTCTTTTTTTTATTATTCACTTTATACTTTCATTCTAAAAACACTTTAAAAATAAACAAATAATTTATGTTTTGATATTTCGACTTTTTATAGGCTCATTAAAAATTATAGTAAATTTAACTGTTGTTAAGCATAAAAAGTTAAAAGTTAGTTAAATGTGCTAGTTTTTACGTAATTTAGAGTTTAATAAATCTCCTAGAAAAAAATATTAAAATTGAAACTGATTAAATTTCAGAAGAAAAGGTTAGTTTAGATTATAAATATTACTCACATTTAAATACATTATAAAGTAGAGACAATTTAAAATATATTGTTTAAGTTTTGTAGCATTAAGTACTAACATCAGAAAAATAGATAATATACATTTTTGCTTATGTTTTTTTTTTTGATGATTTACATTATAAAAATTGTTTTGAATCAGTCATTAAACGTTTAGATTTTTCAAATTTAGTTGTAAAGAGCTTTAGTTATGTTATAAAAAATGTATTAGAATTTAATGTACGTAATTCTACTTAATTTACCTTTAATAATGTGAAAAATGTTTCACTTTTATGTCTATTTATTATATATATTCTAAAACTCCTACTTTTTTTGAAAATTTCTAGAAGCTTACATTTCAAAAATCAAATTACTGTAAGCAATGTTTTCTAATTGTTTTTATTTTAATTTCTTTATATCTAGGACACTTAAATTAGAAGTAATAAGTAGATTTGTACAAAAAAGCTTGTTTGTTTGTAAGAAAGCTGTGTGTTTATTATTCTAACTAAATAAGTACAGTCTTTCACAATCTAAAAACCTAGCTATTTTATTATTGATGATTAAGTCATGCAGACACTCTGAAATATTAAGCTTATAGATAAAATAGCTTAGCAAACAAGGAACATTTAGAATACCCGTGAATGAAATTAATGAATTTAAACGTATTATAAGAGATTTATTAAAGTAACATTTATACTTGAATATATAATGAAATTAAATTAAAAAATAATTTCAATCACCTTTGTTTAAATTACAAAACTGTTTTGATTTTTAACATTTTAATTAATATAGTTTTTTAGGTTGGTTTAAATACAAAATTGTTTAACCAACAAACTATAATTTGGTATAATAAGAAAAAAACTTCTCAATAATTATTTCATTATATTTATTATTTGTTCAATTAATTATATTATCATTTATTTTAAAACTGTTAAAATGTACGGAAGCTTATTGAAAGCAAAAACAAAGTCTGTACAAAATTTGACAAACAATGTTAACTTAGTATTAAAGTAAAACCTGGTTATTAAATACCATAGCGGATGATATAAAAATTAAGAAAAACCGACAAGTTACTTAAAATGATAACTTATAGCACTATTAGTTAGTTTCAAATTAATGTAGTTGCTAATTTAAGATTTTTTTGTTAAAAATTAAAGTAAGTTTAGCCATTTTCTTTCTAAACTTTCAACTTATATAATTTTATTGATTAGATCTGTTTTTTTATACTTATTACAGTTAAAAAATTTTAATACAGTGTTGATTACTTTAGGGATAATTATAAAATAAAAAGAATATAATCATTAAGTATAGACTGTGTCAGTTTACTACATTTTTGTAAAAAGTCTATACATAAGTAAGAACAAACATAAAAAGTTTATTTTTACTTAAAACTAAAGTTAGTTAAACTCAAAAATAGTTTTTGAATAAAAGGTATTCGGTTGGTTAACTTATATTCAAAATTAACTTATGATGACTAGAAAATAAAATACTAAAAGAAATCAAAAAAAAAGTCTGCTAAATCAAAACAATAAACTACAAAGTATATGTTTTTATATGCATCTACTTCAAATAAATTTTACTGTTTATTGATTTTTTTCCATTGCTTTTATGCTGCATTACCATGTTGTTGATTATTACTTGTTTTTACAATTAGTATCTTCATTAGATATTATGCAAACTTTATAAAACTTTGATGGAAATATTATTGCATAGTATTGCCTTAAAAATGTAGATTAGTTTAGTTTTAACTTTAAGTAGATCCAAAATGTTGGTAAGTTCTCTTAATATACTAAAAGTTAAATTAATTGGAAAAACACGCTATGTTAACTAAGCCACTTAATTGTGCTATATAGCTTTTATATTAGTTGTTATGATTTATATCGAAAATATACAGAAAAACAAACTGTTTTATTCTTAAACTTGGGTATTTCCCTTTTCAAATACTTATCTATGACGTAATAATTAAAACGTGTGTCATAGTTTTAGTAAACAAACAACTTGCACAACTGACTAAAATAAGTAAAACATTAACAATTGACTAATGTTGATTATTTTACGTTTAAATATTTTTACCAACATAATTTTTATTTGTCTAATCAAATAGAGCTAATCCAAGCTAGTGTATAGAAGCTACATTTAAAAAGTAAAATTCAATATCGATCCGTATCTAATTAAAACAAGTAAATTTTATACGTAATAAGTTAAACAAAATTTATAGTGCCCCTTTACATTTCCTACTAATTTTGATTAAAAATGAAAACATAAGAGAAAAAAAAACATAAGAGTTTAGTTATTTAATTGTACTTTATTTTTTCAATTTATGTCAAGTGTTTTTGTTAATTTTAACTTTTTAAGGTTTTACATTCAAATTTATTAGATTTAGTACCTTTTTTAGCTGTAAATTTTTTGCTAATGTTTCAATTTTACTTCTTTTGTACCTTACTTGTTTTCTGAAGTAAAAATTTAAAAAGGAAAGATATTTTTTAACACTGTATTATAACAATTTTATTTTTGTAACAAACTTTATTCCAAAACTAGAAAAAAAAAAAACAATTACCAGTGACATCATATATATTTTTGTTGATACTGTATAAAAATTCGCTAATTTTTAAAATTTATACTCTTAAATTTAGCGAAGTAACGCAATGCTTTCATTTATGTAAACTCTAATATTTATAATTAATTTATGAATGCTTTTAATTCTAATTTTAAGTCACTGTTTATTTTAACACTACTTTTTTTTTTAAATATACTTAACTAACAACATTTTTGCACTTTTTAATTATTAACTTTGTTTCTTTTTACCTCTAAAAAATTTATTGTGTTTTTATGACTAATAAAATAATATAGCTTTGGTTATAAAAACAAAAAAGATAACTCAAACAAAAAAACTTATAAACTATTTTAGTTTCATTATGCAAAATAATTTATATGGCGATTTTAGCATAAATAAACTAATAAATGTTTAAAAAATAACAATCGAATTCTATTTCAAAATCAAATATCAAATCTATTTCAATTAAATTATATAGAAATGTTAAAGAATCTATAGAAGTAATTAAAAATTTACAACTAATTGTATTGCAAAATTTTAAAGCTTTAACCCTTGTAATAAAAGTAGAAAAAACTCTAATCCAAAAATAAAATGCCACGGCCTTTTGTCTAGTAGATTTTTGTTTTTAGAAACAGTCATATCAATTCAAAAATAGCCTAAACTATATTTTTTACAATTTGAAAACTAACCAAGATAATGTATTTACAACAAAAAATAAACAAATTGCAAGTTGTTTTGTCGATTAAATAATGACATGTAAAAACATGTAAAATTTATTGATATGTAAAAAAACATTTATTATTTTAAGAATTTATAGTTGATTTATATATATATATATATATATATATATATATAGATATAGATTTATATATATATAGAATTATTTTTTAAATCTTGAGTAGAATTATAGCTTAATATGTAGATGGCAATTAGAACTTTACAAACATTTATAAAGGTCCGCAAACCAAAGGATACCTTATGATTGAAAAAAAAACCTCATGTAGATCTTACTAATAAGACTATGATAGTATTTAAAAACTATTTGTTGAAAAAGGTAGTTTCAAATTATTTTGATTGTCAGAAACTGAGTACACCTAAATTGTTATTAATTGTTTGAACTTTTATTGACAAACATTAGTACTATCGTAGTAAAAACAATTTAGCTAACATCATCAAAGGAGTTAAACAAACAGATGTTTAATTATTTACATGCGGTAAAGTTGCTTCATTCATTTTGCAAATGTTTTTGTTTAGTAAGAAGCTTTTTTTATTATTATTTTTTAAAAACAGTTCTGAAGTTTAGATCTAAATTTTTATATTAGTTTAGACAACTGGCTTTTTTAATCTTATCCAGTAAGTTTAAAGCTGCTACTTAGTTTTTTAAATAACAAACTTTATTTCATGAAAATCTGTTGTTTAAACGAGTTAAATAGAACATTTTTTGTAAAGCTTGAATAAATGAAGTATATTTTCTTAATTTGATTTTTTAAGTTGTAATTAAAAGTATTTATTTTGTTAGGTAGAAATATAAAAGACAGATAAAAAAGTATAAGTTTACTTATCATTCAGAAACAGTTTACATATGCTTTGGAGTCATAAACTTGAATCATATTAAAGCTGTTAAACTGAAAGTTTAAAAAGTCAATTGTAGTTTAGTAAAAGTGTAAATAGGAACATTGTTTACTTTTAAAGTTAATTACCAATAAAAATTATTTTAAATGTTTAGAGTCATTTGTTGAAGTTCTATAATTATATTTATATACTTTTGGCTCTATCCTTTTTTACATGTTAACTTAAAAAGCCAAGATCAGATAAAGCGTATGTTTGGACTGTAACTAATTCAGTAAAAAAAACAGACAGATATTGTAAAAATACGGTTCTATTCGATGTTTCAACAATGTAAACCCCTTAGATTTTCTGTCAGTTAAAAAACTGTCTTTAATTATTACCAAGCTGGTAGCTTGAAAAACACACGGTTTGAATAACTAGGTTTTAACAGGTTAAACTATATTTCTTTATTTTTATCAAACTTTTTTAACTTATTACTTAGCTACATTTTACATGAATCTACTTTTAATTCAAACATTGTATATGACATTTTGCTGAAAGCTTTAGAAAAATCAGACAAATTAAAAACGTAAAAGAAGTTTATATCTAATCACTAAATAGTTTTACTATAACTGTTTTAAAAGTAATAGAAAATTGTTATAAATAGAATAGTTAAAAAAACAGTAAATAGTATAAAACAAACATATACTTGTGGTTTAGTTTTGTTGAATGTAAATCCTGTTTAGTGGTAAAAACTAAAAACATTTTAATTTAAACAATCGTTAAAACCAAAAACAAAGCTTGTGTAATTTTTCTAAGAAATTAAATGCTTCAGTTATAATATAAAATAACTGCACTATAAAAAAAAAAATAAATGTTGCAACACAAAAGTTAAAGTTTATTTAAAATGTTTTAACAACTTTGACACTACTTGTTGACATGATAATAAAAGTTTACTAAAACAGGTAGGTGTCAAGTATACACGAAGGGAAAATATTGCATAAAAAGTTATTTACACGAAGGCACTTTTGTAAGAAAGGACATTTTTGCACAAAGACCCTTTTGTACGGCATCAATTTTGCACGAAGAAACTTTTGTACGGGTTGAATTTTTTTTAGTTTATTTTTGTTTAATTAATTTTAATATTTTAATTATGGAGTTTTAATCAAAGTTACCCCTAACCCTTACCCTGGGTTTATACCTTTTTTTCTTTTTTTTTCTTTATTCATTGTTTGTTTTCTTGTTTTTTTAGTAATAATATTTGTTAGTTATTTTTTGTTTTTTGTTTTCTATTTTATTATCACTTTTACCAATAACTCTTAAGATCTATCGGTAATTATTTTTTTGTTTATTATTAACTCTTAATTGTTTTTATCTTTTTTTTCTTATTCACGATTTTTATTAGCTATCTTTTGATTATCACTATTACCCCTAACCCTTACCTGCAGTCGGTAACTTAGTTTTCTACTTATTTATTTTTTTAATAAATTATATTTTTGTTTTCTTATTTTATTTTACTCTCGTTCAAAAATGTCCCTTCACGCAAAAGTTACCCTCCGTGCAAAAGTGTTTTTGCACAAAAGTGATCCCTCATGCAAAAGTGACCTTTCGTGCAAAAATGTATCTTTGCAAAATTGCCCTTTCGTGCAAAAGCGACCCGTTCCCATTAAAAAAAATATAAGCAATCATGTATTGTTAAAAAACAGATAGTCTACTAATCTGGCTAGGTACGCTAAAATACGAAAAGATTTATTTTAAAAGGTTAGCTCTCTCCTGCTTTGCAATTGTTGTGTGACGTAAAAATTAATTTCATCAACCTTTTAATTATTCAAACATTAAGTTTACACATTGAGCAAAACAAAAGCTATAAGTTTAAAAAAATGCTGTTGTTATACTAAAACATAAATAATGCTACATGCAAACTTTAATTAAGTAATTAAAATTTTAATATTTTAGTGAAAGCTTGTTTAAATAAGTGTTCTGTTATTACTTTTAAATAAAAAGTTCGGAAAAAACAAATTGAAATTGTTTTCAAATAAATATCAAAAACATCTTTTTTCCAGTTCAGTAAAATATAAAAAGTTGAAGTTCTTAAAATACAAATTTACAAATATATTACAAATTTTTGTTTTTTAGAAGGTCCTGTAGGTTATAAAACTTCTTTTAAAAATAAAGCATGACTTTAAAATGTATGTAATTTTTTTTCTCAAATTAAAAACAATTTATTTTGTAACCATAAGTTTTAGTGATCTTTTATTTGAATTTGTATAGTTAAACAATGTAAACTGTTCGTAAAAACTTTATTTTTATATAAACTATGGACTAGTTAAACAGTTGTAACTGTATTATTGAATGAATTTACGTTCTACAAGCTTAACTTTTTTATATTACAGGTTTAGTAAAAAATTGTACTTTAAAAAACGTTGCTTTGTTCATACAATATTGTAGGAGTTTTATTTTTAAATTAGTTATTTAGTAAAGGCTGGTAAAAGCAGTGAATAGTTATAAGACTTTGATAAAAATTTACTAGAATTTCGAAAAATCTAAAAAAAATAGATAAAATACGTATTAGAAATGTTAACATCTGTTTAATGACTTCTTTTACTAATGTATTTTAAATTACATTTTTGAGATAACAAAATAAGGCTTTATATACTAAAGATACAAACAAGCAAAGTCTGTCGATAAATTAAAACATTTTTTTGTACACATAAAACTTAAAAAACTAATGACATTTCGCTGCATCTAAATTCTAAACTTATAATTTATTAGTAGCTAAACGACTTTAGTGCATTAGTTATATGCTTACAAAAGCAGTTGTTGTGGTTTACTCGTTTATTTATGCATAAAATTAGAATACTTGTTTTTAATTAATATAAAATATTACACAGGTATTATTTTTACAATATAAAGTTTGATATTAACTGTGTTATGTCCGATTCACAAGAAACAAATGATGAAAGGTTGTTATTATTAACTTTTTATTTATACTTTGATTTAGTGTTTTATTTCTTTAAAAAATGCTTTAGTTATGTTTATTGACAAAATTGCAACATATAAATTTATCAAAATGTTATTAAATTTATCAAGTGTGTGTTATACCGTTTCAAAATACTAAAGCTTTTTATAAAAGACCATATATCTGGCATTGGATACGTTAAGCTATATTTTTAATATATAATAAACAAGTTTGTTTCATACACCTTTAGATTTAAAATCTTTTTTTAGTGTTTTAAAGTTTAAGAAAGACTATAAGTAAAATGTTATTACTTTTTGTTATTTCAAATTATTTTCCTAAATTTATTATCAGTCCTAAAAATAAAGCTAAGAAAAACTATTAGCATATATATCGTATTGTTTTCTTCATCGTTTTAATCAGTTTTGTAAACAAACCTGTAGTATTAATTCCCAGTTTTTTAATAAAATACTGTATAAATACTTTACTTTTTTTATTATGTATATTTCTTACAAACAAATTATGCAATTACGTTTTAAACGACTTTAAAAAGAAAAGTTGTAAGAACAAAAAAAACTTCTAATTAAAATTTCCTGTTATATTAGTTTGAATTTAATATGAAATTATGTTAAAGCTATCTGTTTTAACATACATTTAGTGTTAAAAGAAATATATTTTAACCATAAACTTAACCATAAACTTAACCATAAACTATTTAATAATTACTTATTAAAGCTAGCATATATAAACAAATTTTAACTTGTGAAGTACTTTAACTTAGTAAAGAGAGCATACCTAAGAGTTACTAAAAAACAAAAAAAATTGAAGCGTAATAGAAACACACAAACAAATAATTAAATGCTAAACAGAAGTGGGGGCCCAATTATAAATGTTCAAGGAAACTTGTATCAGAACTCAATAGTAGCAGAACCAAATGAATCGTCTCAATCGTACACAATTAACGTGGAGAAAAATGACACAGGTTAGAAATTCGTATTAAAAAAAAAGTAAAGTGAGTCTATAAAAAACTAAAAAAATCAACATAGTTTCTTATGTTTTCCCTTTAACATATTTTAGTAGAACTTTTTAAAAAATTTAAACTTAAAGAATAAAGATCTCGACTTGTTCGTGCATTAATTATTAATAAAACACTAGTTTAGATATAATTTCTTTCCTACCAAATAGGATAGTTTGTCAAGTAGTTTACTAAATGATAAACAAGTTAAAGCATAAGTCAAAACAGACATATGTAACAAATTTTAAGCATTTATACGTGATTAAACTAATAAGTTCAAGACAATAACAAAACACATCAGTTTTACAAAAATACTAGAAACTATATAAAATAAGAGTTAGAAAAATGTTGACAAAAGTTCTTTTTGTTTATTAAACGCTAAATTTAAATTATTTGATAAATCACCTGTTTTCTTTTCAGTGAACGTTTTTTATTATTCAAATGTATGTTTTGTTCGTGTTAAAGTTTAAAAGTCAAAAATATTTTTATAATTTAAATTCTGACAATAGTTTAGCAGCATAGTATTAAGTTCGAATAAAAAAAAGTTATGCCTTATCTGTTTTTAAACGATAAAGCTGATGACCTAACATATTGTTTACTGTTTTTTGATGTTACCACTATCACTCTATAAATGACAAAATGTCTCAATAAAAACAACTATCCGCCATGAAATTACTTCTGCAGTTGCATAGCTTTGATTTATCTTTAATATTATTTAAATCAGTTCTTAGTGTAAGGCTTTATCTAGCTCATCAAGCTTGTTATGCACGAGTACGAAACTTTCAACAGTTTTATTTTCAGAGTTTTTTACTAAAAATGTTTTTGGCTAGAGTTTAAATAAATAAAAAAGTAAATATATACATATAACTTTTTATTTCAAGATGTAAAACTTGAAGGACTTGAGTTTCGTGCTTATGCACTCATCAGCTTCAAAACAAGTTTAAAATAAAACACAAAACAAAACACACAAATGAAAGTTAAAAAATTTAGCATAAATAGATTATGACGTAATTTGGAAACTATCAAAAGTCATGCAAAACGGCTTGTGCAAAAATTAATTTACTAATCAACAATAAACTGGCAAAAATACATAAAACTTCAGTGAGTAACTATAACTTAGGACAAATAATTGAGAGAGATAAAGATAAAATTAACATAAAAAGTTAAATAAAAATTGAAATTTAGATTTTTATAAGATGAAATTAAAACTTGTTAAATTTTTAAAGCGATTTTTTACATGTCTACAAGACGGTACAAACTCGCTTCTTTTATTTAGGCACCACTTGTCTTTCAGTGCATATACAACGGCTGTTGCTTCTTTGAGACACAGCTTACATACTGGGCTATTGCCGTCAGCTATATGCTGTGCTTTTTTTAAAACTTCCCAGGATATTTCAAAGTCAATGCCGCTGCGCTTTAAGCCACAAAAATACTTCGAAAGCTCAGTCTCATTTTCATATATGCCGCCTTTAAAAGATTTTTTATGATTGGCATATCTGAATTTAAACTGAGTCGAGCACAAGCCGACATAGCCAGAGTTAACTGTGGCCTTGTAAACGATGTTCTCTGAACAGCAACTGCCCCCTTTCAAACTATATTTACAGCTACCAGCGCAGCCACATTGACTTGTAATTCATGAGTTTTGACTGAAATTTTTTTGGTTGTGTGCAGTGGCGTAGCGTGGTATTTTGGTCAAGGGGTGCGCAAATTTTTTTCTCAAAAAATCCCTTAAACTAAAACTTTTGGGCCGCAAATTTTTCGGGGTCAATTTTCTCGGAAATTTAAAAAAATACTAAATATCTATCTCCTACTTCATTTTCAAGCAATTTTCTTCAAGTTTTAGAAAATGTTCCTTACGTTACAGGAAAAAAACATTAATTATGAATTGAGATAATTAGAAAAAATTAAAATTTTATAAAAAAAAAACTTTACTAAAAATTTTTAAATTAAGAAGTAATGTTTTTTGTTATTGTATAAAGATTAAACTGTTAAAGTTTGAAGAAGATTGCTTGAAAAATGTAGGAGGAGATAGATTTTAAACAAACTAGCCTTTTTTCGCTGTTTAAGTAACCCATAGGTAACATATTATGCGGCCCGACTTTGACTGGTCATATCTCAAACAAGAATTCGATTTTTTTAAAACAATAAAAAGCATCTTAAAGCTTAAAAACAAATCTTTTAAAAAAGATCAACTTCTAAAAGACATGGCTTACCTCCCCCTATGGCCTTAAACTACAAATAAAAAGTCAACTAAGTATAACGTTTAATACCTCAAAACATTTTTCTCTGTGTAATTTCTAAATAATTTTCAATATCTTTATTATATCAACAAAAAAGTATTGTATTAAACTCAAAATAACTCATACTTTTAGTTCGTTGCAGCTTTTATTATACTATCTTTATCTTTTATATAAAAATGTTAAATCTTTAGTATTAAAATTGAAAGTTTTAAATTTTTTGTAGAAGAAATCTAAAGAGCTAGTTTTTTTTTTAACTTCTTCATTTTTACTTATATTACAATATAAAACTGTAAAAATAAATCTTAACAGATGAAGAAAGTCTGAAATATAAAAGAAATTAAAAACAAAAGTTTCATATCACTCGAACTACAGTCTTAAGTAATAGCAATATCTGGTGTTGGTCTGCTATTTTTCATTTCAAGCTTTTGAACTTCAGATAATTTTCCAATCTGACATATTTTTAGACTTGCAACATTCCATACAATATTACTTTGCATATTTTTTTAAATAATAATCTAAAAATTAATGAAAACAAATGTTTACTATTTCTTTAGTATTATAAAACATATTTTACAAAAAAAAAAAAAACAAAAAACAATTAACTTTGAAGATATCACGATTGCCTTGCCACTCTTTGAGTCAAAATAACTGTCCTGAGTTTGTTTGAAAATGTCATGTGTCATCATAAGCATTTTAAATTCTTTTAAAGAATTTTTTTATTGTTTTTAAACTAATAGAAACTAGGCTTTATAACAAAGCTTTTAAAACCACTAAATCTACCCTGAATTAAAAAAAAACAAATCTATCCTTAGTCAGCCTGAGCTTAAAAATACTTAAAATATTCTTAGTTATCCTGAATTTTACTGAGTCATACTAAAGTTTTCCAAAATTTTATAAAGTCCTGAGTTATCCTGAGTGTGTGAAAGATTTTACTAAATGTTTCTGATACAAAACAAAATGTTTAAAAGATAATTTTTTAAAGGTCAACTTTTTCAATGCTTTTAAAAATTCACAAGAAATATAACTTTTCACTTATCTTAAAATCAGTTATTCTAAGATCTTTAGAGAATAGCATTTTTTAAATACTAAAAACAGTTGGTAGAAAGAATTTTTTTTTTCAAATACCATTTAAAATTTGATTTAAAACTAAATAAATTTAAATTTAAAATTAATCAATTATGTCTTTTAGACTAAAAATTGATTGTAAAAATTTTGTTTTACAAGTTGCTATAAATTTATTCATGATGTGACTAAAGAAACTTTAAAATAACTTGCTACAAAAGTTAATTAATTTTTAAATTTTATGGCTGATAGAATAACAAAGTTTGATTTGTTTTATATCTTAATAAAGAATGAAACTACTTTTAATAAAAATTTTAAGTTTAGGTAATTTAAACAATACTTTTTGTATAGTGAGATTAAAACTGTAATCACAGTATGAACTGTTATTTATTATTTGTTTTAATTTATTTTTATATTTTTTTTCTGTTTTTTGTTATTTTTCTTTAAAATTATGTTGTTAATATTTTTTATTCTTATTATCAATTTATTTTTATTTTATTAGCAGTTGTCTATTGCTATTTTTACTACAATTTGTTTATTCTTTAATAATTATCACTATAAAACAGGTTTAGCTTTATGGTTTCTTAACAATATGTTAGTATTTGTCCTTGTAAAAAATTCTGCCATAAAGTTATACTATTGCGGTGCACTAACTAGTTGCGTACTGTTTGAGTCTAAACTCTTATGAAGTTAATAAAGTTATAAAAATTTTCCTTATGGAGTTTTCATCAACATCGGTGCGCAATTGTAATTACGCACCGAATCAGTATACTGGGTAATATCCCTAACTTGTCACTAATTGGTATTCGAAATTTCGTTTTACTTTTCGAATAGTAGAAAAAAATAGTTGAAAAAAGACAAATTAAGCAAAAAAAAAACAATAAAAGATAAAGATATTACATTTTGTTTTTATTTTTTTTTTGGGTGGCACGCATGCGCCAGCGTCCCTCCCCACGCTACACCCCTGGTTGTGTGCCTTAATGATATTCTCTAAATTTTCCGTACACGAATAATTTATTCGCATATTATGTTTGTTGAACATTTTTGTTAGCGGGTTATGTTTATTGAAGTGTTTTTTGACTAGAATTATAAATGTTCTTCCAATATTAGTTTTTACTGAATTGCTAAAAGGAGGGTTGTACCAGATTACATTTTTTTCTTTTATGTTTTTGATTATTTTTAGGTTGTTGGTCAGGTTTTTTAAATTTAAGTTTATTATCTATCCGCATTTTTTCATTATTGTTTCATATTCATCTTTTACCTTTAGAAAAGTTTCTTCTTTACTATATCGTTTGTTTAAGCGTTGATTTATTATGTTACGAATTTGTTTTATGATGTTTTTAAGATGGCTTGATTATTTGTTAACCTACATAATTTTAGCATTTTGTTTTTTATAAGGCATAAAAGACATATCATTTAAGTTGAGCTTCACATCTAGGAAGTCAGTTTATGTATGTTAACAAACAATCAAGCCATCCTAAAAACATCATAAAACAAATTCGTAACATAATAAATCAACGCTTAAACAAACGATATAGTAAAGAAGAAACTTTTCTAAAGGTGAAAGATGAATATGAAACAATAATGAAAAAATGCGGATAGATAATAAAGTTAAATTAAAAAAACCTGACCAACAACCTAAAAATAATCAAAAACATAAAAGAAAAAATGTAATCTGGTTCAACCCTCCTTTTAGCACTCAGTAAAAACTAATATTGGAAGAAAATTTATAATTCTAGTCAAAAAACACTTCAATAAACATAACCCGCTAACAAAAATGTTCAACAAACATAATATGCGAATAAATTATTCGTGTACGGAAAATTTAGAGAATATCATTAAGGCACACAACTAAAAAAAATTCAATCAAAATTCATGAATTACAAGTCAATGTGGCTGCGCTGGTAGCTGTAAATATAATTTGAAAGGGGGCAATTTCTGTTCAGAGAACATCGTTTACAAGGCCACAGTTAACTCTGGCTATGTCGGCTTGTGCTCGACTCAGTTTAAATTCAGGTATGCCAATCATAAAAAATCTTTTAAAGGCGGCATATATGAAAATGAGACTGAGCTTTCGAAGTATTTTTGTGGCTTAAAGCGCAGCGGCATTAACTTTGAAATATCCTGGGAAGTTTTAAAAAAAAGCACAGCATATAGCTGACGGCAATAGCCCAGTATGTAAGCTGTGTCTCAAAGAAGCAACAGCCGTTGTATATGCACTGAAAGATAAGTGGTGCCTAAATAAAAGAAGCGAGTTTGTACCGTCTTGTAGACATGTAAAAAATCGCTTTAAAAATTTAACAAGTTTTAATTTCATCTTATAAAAATCTAAATTTCAGTTTTTATTTAACTTTTTATGTTAATTTTATCTTTATCTCTTTCAATTATCTGTCCGAATTTATAGTTACTCACTAAAGTTTTATGAGTTTTTGCCAGTTTATTGTCGATTAGTAAATTAATTTTTGTACAAGCCGTTTTGCATGATTTTTTATAGTTTCCAAATTACGTCATAATCTGTTAATGCTAAACTTTTTAACTTTAAACTGTGCGTTTTGTTTTGTGTTTTATTTTAAACTTGTTTTGAAGCTGATGAGTGCATAAGCACGAAAATCGAGTCATTAAGTTTTACATGTTGAAATAAACCTTTTTATTAATAAAGCCCTTAAGGTGGGCTCAGTGTGAAAGATTTGATTTATCAAGTTAAATAACTGAATTCTATATATATATATATATATATATAATATACATAAATACTTAATTAATCTCTCCAATTTCGCCATACATGAATTACTGATTCGCATACTATGTTTGTTAAATTATCTTTGATAATGGGTTATTTTTTTTTGTAATGTTTTTTACTAGATTATGGGGGATTATACCAAATTATATTTCGCTTTCTGTTACTTTTATTTTAACAAAAATAACATATTATCAAATATATTTAACAAACATAATATGCGAATCAGTTATTCATGTATGGCGAATTTGGAGAGATTAATTAAGTCACATAATCAAAGGATTTCAAATACAAGTAATTTAATCAAAAAATCAGTGTAATTGCGCTAGTGGCTGTAAACATAATTTCAAGGGGGGCAATTGCCGGTCAGAGAACATTAATTACAAGGCAACAGTTAACTCTGACCTTGAAAAGAAGTTCTACATCGGCTTATGCTCCACTCGATTCAGATTTCGGTATGCTAACCATAAAAAATCCTTTAAAGGTGGTGTATACGAAAATGAAACTGAGCTTTCGAAGTATGTTTGCGGCCTTAAGCGCAAAAAAATTGATTTTAAATTAACTTGGGAGGTGATAAAAAGAGCACAGCCAATAGCAGATGGTAACAACCCTGTTTGTAGGCTGTGCTTAAAAGAATCAACAGCCGTTATGTATGCGTTAAAAAAGGAAGGTTGTTTAAATAGGAGGAGTGAATTCATATCGTCTTGTCGACATATGAAATAGCTCCTCTTAAAGTACAACAAATTTTGAAGTATAATATAGTCATTTAACTGTTGTTTTCGTTAATTTTAGTTGTTTGATTAGTTAGATGGTAGATCGATTTTTGTACTGAATATTTTTAATGTACAATGTTCAAATCTTACGTCATATTGTTTTTGTTTTTTTGTAAACTTTTGCATCTTTGTTTACCAAAGTGCTTTTTATTTTAAATTTGAACTGGCTGAAGATTAGAGACAATCTTTTTTGTCTTTATGAAATATATATTCCAGCATTTTAAAAATCGTCATTTCATTAAATTATTTTAAAGCTCTTCAAGTGGGCTCAGTAGAAGGTGTTCAAGTTTGAATATTAACCTTATTATATATATATATATATATATAGAATAAGGTTAATATACATTAGTAAATATTCTACTAAAAAGTGTTTAAATTCGATAAAAACTTGCAAAACTGGCTTTTAAAGAACACTTTAGCTTCTACTTTATAAAATAAATGGTAGAAACATTGAAATAATGTCAAGATTTAAATCCGGTTAAATTAAAATCCTCAACGTTTGTCATTGAAAAACTAGCTGACAGTTTCAACTAAATGTTTTTGCAGAACTGCAAATACATCAGAAAATAAGTTCATCTGTAAACAATTTGGTCAAAAGAATTGTTAAACAGTATAAAGAAAAGAAAAAGAAGATATACGAAGAATTAAATGATGCTAACAAATTTCTAGAAGAATTAGAAAACAGAAATATGCAGTCTATACACAAAAACGCAACACTCGAAATAGAAATAGAACGTCATAAATCCCAACAGAACAGATTAACGAAAGAACTAGAAGAGTATGATTTGAAAATCAATGAGGCCAATGATTTTAATGTAAAAGTCATAAAGATGTTAGAAGAACTAATGACTAAAGTTGAAGGACATAATAAAAGTGTTAAAGATCTAGAAAAGTATTTTAAGCTAGCATTAGAAAAACAAATACGAGATTTGAAAGAACGACATACAAAAGAAATAGCGATAAAAAATGAAAGTATGGCAAAAAAAGAAAGAGAAAATGAAAAGCTACGTAAAGAGCTAAAAGCATTGAAGAAAACGAAAGAAATTGAACTACAAAAAGACAGTTTGATTAAAGAAAAAGTAGATCATTCTATTATTTTACTTGAAAAAGATTCAAATAAACAAAAAGCTACAGCAAGTAATGATGATTTAATACCTGACGACACACTCTTTGTTAAGAATAATTCTTCAGTGGTTTTACCAGACCATGACATAGTTAAACAAGAAGAACTTTTAATAAACGAAAACCCGTCAAATTTATTTCTTGCACGTGAACAAGAAAAACAAAAAGAAATTAAGGAGTCCAATTATAGAGTCAAACAGTTCGTTAATAACCGTAACGAAGTCAGTTTTTATTTTACAAACAAAATTGAAACAAAACCTGCTGAAAAAATAGTTCTATCTGAGACCGATGAAAGTAAAGTTGAAGAGTTGAAAATTACAAGTTCTTTACAAGGAATAAGTCTAACAGACAGCAAAACGGATATAAAAAGAACTAAAAGATCAGGTTAGATAATTTTTTTATTTTATTTCAACCCTCCCAAAAAAAAACTTTTATAAAAAAATTAACTATAATAAAAAAATTATCGATGTTTTGTACTAAAAAAAGTTCTACATTTTTATTTAATTGTTTAAAAATCATAATTAACCTTAATAAAACTTGGTTACATATTTTTGTTGTTTAAACGTGTATAAAAGGTTTTATATATTAAACCGCTTCAAAATTTTTGTCAACATTAAAATTTTGTTAATTAAAAAGTCATTAATGTAATTAAGAAAAGTTTTATTTTTTTCGTGCTTGACCTAAAATAAAAACACCGCTTGTCTTGAATGTAAAATATAGTAATAAAATATGTAAACAAAATAGTAATAAAAATCAAATAGAGAAAGAAACGAAACTTTTTCAAAATTATTTAGAACAAGTTCTAGAAAATGAAACCAGACCCTCTATAGTCAAAAAGAAAACAATTAAAAATACAAAAGAAGACGTTAATAGCTCTTTAATTGAGAATAAAGTGCTCGAAGAAAAAATTGGTAATGAAAATTTACGATTAGTTTTACATGAGATGAGTTCAAGAGAAATAATGGAAAAAGCTGGTTTGCTGAATAAGGAAATATTACACGATAAAAGTTAGTTTAAGATAAAATTAAAAAGTTGGTTTATTTTTGTATACTTGAGTTACATAGTAAATAGCTAGACAGTTCAATAAAAGAATACTAAATAAACGTTTAATTGTTTTTTTATATTTACTTCAAAATGTAATTTGTAAAAATTTAAGCTGATCCGAATAATGTGCAACTATTATTTAATTTCATATTAATACAATAAAAATACCCACATATATCTCTTTTTAAAATTATTTTAAAGATAAAAAAATAGGAAAAACATTACAGATATTTTAGTGATCGATGGAGATTCAGCTGAAATTTTTTCAATTGGAAATAAAATATGGAGAAACCTTCTTACCTATAATCCAAACATTTTACGCAGCCACTTAATAAACATAAATAGTAGAATTTTTTTATTCAGCTACGAAAAAGTTTATGAGTTCGACAAGTCAACTGAAAAGTTTGATATAATTAATTCCATGGTCGATAAACGTCGAAGCTACGCAGTTTGTAAATTCAGTTCTACTGAAGTTGCTATTGTTGGTGGTAGAACGCTTCTAGATAATACAAAAATAAGTAGCTGTTATATTTACAACATTTCTTCCAACAAATTTAGAAAAATTGCTGATTTAAATTTAAGACGATACGGTTGTTCGCTAGTTAACGTTCGTGGTGATCTTTATTGCATTGGAGGGCATGACGGTACTAATAACTTGTTTTCTATTGAGGAGTATGACTCTAGCAACGATAAATGGAAAGTTTTAGATGTGAGTTTGAAGGTTGCCAGAAGTTATCATCAGTCAGTTGCTCATGGAAGTTTTATAATAACAATAGGGGGATACAATGACCATACTACTTCAGCTATAGAACTTTTCCATACAGAACTAAAACGAGTAACAATGGTTGGAATCAAACTTAAAATACCTCGGTATAACTTTGGTTTTTTTAAAAACAATTCAAAGGTTTATATTATATCATTATACAACTCACCAACAGAAAACAATGAAATATTAGATATTACTGATCCGTACCGCCCTGTTATAACTAAAGGAGTTGACTTGCGACTAGGTAAAATTAGCTTCACTACTGTTTGTACATTTTAGTCAAACTTTAAGTATACAGAAAACAAAGTATTTAAGCATTTAAGCATTTTTTACAGAAAAAATTTAAAAATTAATACTTTTGTACCCAAAATTAAAAACTCATTGGTTGTCTTCTGTTTGAAATTAAAAAAAAAAAATTGTTTTTATTTGTCCAACTTGGTGTGTTTTAAAATCTATTATTAGATTTTTCGTTTAATACTTTCAAGTTATTATTTGATTTTATATTATCATTTTATATGGCAGTAAAAAAAAAAATAGAACAACGTTTTATTTCATCAGTGAAAATTACTTTTTTACATAAAACTCGTTTTTATATCTGTTAATATCTGTATAGTGTTTATTTTTGTTGTTGCTAAGGTTTTTTTTGTAAGTCTTTAAGATGTGATAAATAAAGTTTTTACTATTTATAAAAGGATATTTACTGTTACTAACAAAAATTTTCTAGACAACAGGTTGTGTTTTTTTTCATCTTACTGTTTCTTTTTACTTTTTTCTCAAAAATTATAGTTTTTAAATTTCGTAATATAAATACTTATTAATTTTTAACAACATCTTTATTTTCTCTTACATTACTTTAGAGTTGATAATTTGAGCAAATGAAATACTTTTTGATTTTAAAATAAAATCAGTTTTTTTTTTTTTAATTTAAATTTGTTTTTTATGATAAAACACCATAAAAGTTATTAAAAATAATAAATCAAAAATAATCAACAGTTTTTTTTTAGTTTTGATTTATACTTTTTAATTTTCGAAATAAGACTATGCTTTTTTGGGTAATAAAACGTAATCAAGTTTTCAAATGTAAAAGGAAAAGAAACAAAATTAATATTAAAATACCGTAAGTTTTTTGTTTAATTTTTAATATTTATTAATGTTGTTCATATTTCAGCAAAAAATAAGCATTTTTAATTAAACAGTGATCGAAAAGAAATAAAAAAGCCTTGTGTATATTAGTTCAAAATATTGAAAATTTTATAATTAAAAGACTTAGCTAGATGTGAGTGTGTAAGCTTATAAAATTAGCTAATTGTTATACAGAATCAATAAATTTATAAATCATGTCACAACGAACTGTTTATTTTTGTATGGCTGTTAAATTAAATTTGTTCAAATCAATAAAGTTGTTATAATACAGAGCCTCTGTTTTTAATCTTTCTGCTTTAAATCTATATTACGGAAAAAAAGTTGTTTAAAAAAGTAGTGCTAGAATAAAATATACAACTAATAAAACAAATAAAATCTAATAAAATTGTATAAAAGTTTTCTAAGACTTAAACTCTAAAAAAGTATTTGACATGTATTAAAATATAGTATATATAATTAACTAAACTATTGTAAATTTTATATTATGTTCTTTGTTAATTAAATTTGGTAGAGAATGTTTTATGAATTAACTACTTTTGTTTAGTTATATCAATTTAGTTTAAAAATTACAATCATACAACTTAATAATGATCTAAAAATTTATTTTCTAAGAGCTTAACTTATACCAACTAGCTCGAACTATTTATTAGCTTACAATGGTATTTTATAGGATTAAAAAAAAATTAAAACATTTCAAAACGATATATATTTAGTATAAGTGAGTTATTAATATTTTAGATGTATTGTCACTTGTGTAAATTGTTTGTTTACTTTATTAAAATTATTGACGCGCGTTTTAATTATTACACCATTATTAAGTTTTTAACAAGGGGAATACCAAAATGTTAGACTAAAACCGTTTTAATTTTAGTTAACTTTTCTACAAAAGTTATATCAGCTAGTAATTTAAAATACGTACCAATATATTTATTACTGGTTTCGTTAGTATGTAAATATTAATAATTATTTCACAGTTTTCCAAAATGATTATGACTTAAACTCGAAACTTTAGTTTTTTTGAAAATGCTAAAACAGAAAAAAAATCACCTAGTTATTAAAGTTAAAACCGATTTTTTTCAAGATTTTTAAGCCAAAATTATGCAAAAAAAAGTTTGTTTGTACAATGTCTTTGTTACATAGTAAAAAAGTATAAGTTGACTTATTTTATATTTATTTTATATTTATACTTATTTTATACGTATATATAATTTTATATACCATACTAAATGTATTTGACGACTTTTGAAAAAATAAAAACAAATTCTATTTTTAGTTGGTCTTTGTTTTTGATATTCTTCGGCCAAATATGTTTTATAATTTACAATAACAGCTTTGCTGTTCTTTAGCTTATGGATACTTATCCATAAAGTTAAAAAAAATAAAAAAATATATATACTGAGTGAAACCAAAAATATGGACAAATTAAATATTTTTTATTTTCATAAAAGCTACTGCTTTATCGCTGCAAAGTCACTGAAGCCAACAAGAAATTTAACAAAGTAGTCTAAACTTTCACCAAATTTAATTATTTTTTTTTTGTTATATACTTTATATACTATCATACTAAAAATAGTTTAGAAATAAACAAGTAATTTGTGTTATGAAGTTTTTCTTGTTTGTAAGCTCACTATAAATTTAAGTAAAGTTATCAATTTTTAGTTATAAAAATTTAAAAATTACTTAAAAGTTTTAGTTAGTACATAAGTAAAAATTTTGTTAATTTTCTAAAATTAAATTAAATTGAGAAGAGATGTTAGTTTAGATTTTAAATATATTGTTTACGCTTTTTAGAATTGAGTACTAATATAAAAAAAGATATCTTTTAGAAACTTTTACTTTTATTTTTTTAGTTGCTGACCCGACATGTTTACTTTATAAAAATTGCTTTAAATCTTTAAACATAACTGAAACTTTAAAAATTGTAAAAAGTTTTAGTTATGTTATTAAGAACTTATTATGATTTAAAGTAAGTATTTTCTATACAATTTACCTTTAATAACGTGAAAAACATTTTACGTTTGTGTCTATTTATATATATATTCTAAAACTTCTGCTTTTTTTGATAGTTATTAAAAGCTTACATTTCAAAAATCAATTTACTGTAAGCTATGTTTTCTAATTGTTTTTATTTTAATTCCGTTATATCAGGACACTTTAATTAAAAGCGATAATTAGATTTGTACAAGAAGGCTTGATTGTTTGTAAAAAAGCTGTGTGTTTATTATTCTAAATAAATAAAAATGTACAGTTTTTCACAATTTAAAAAACTAGGTAGTTTTTTATTAATGATTAAGTTATGCAGACACTCTGAAATAATAAGCTTATAAATAAAATAGCTTAGCAAACAAGTAACATTTAGATTATCCGTAAATGAAATTAATGAATTTAAACGTATTATAAGAGATTTATTAAACTAACATTTGTCCTTAAAAATACATGGCGGTTGAATTAATTTTTTTTTTAAATCACCTTTGTTTAAAGAACAACACTGTTTTGATTCAAATGAAGATTGTTTTTAGGTTGGGTTAAACACAAAATTATTTAACCAAGAAACTATAAATTGGTATAAACCTTTTTACTCTAAGTTTTTATCTAAATTTTTAATTTATACAATATCGAAGATTAGATATGTTTATTATATTCATTACAGTTAAAAACGTTTTAATACAGTGTGGACTACTTTAGGAAGAATTAAAAAATAAAACTGAAATAATCATTAAATATAGACTGTACCAGTTTACGACACTTTTGTTAAAAAGTCAATACATAAGTAAAAACAAACATATAAAGTTTATTTTTACTTAAAACTAAAATTAGTTAAACTTAAAAATAGTTTTTGAATAAAAGCTATTCGGTTGGTGAACTTATATTCAAAGCTAACTTATGTTGACTTGAATATATTAAAAACAATCAAAAAAAGTCAGCTAAATCTAAACAACAAGCTACAATAAAGTATATGTTTTTATAGGCACCTACTTCAAAACAAATTTCACTTTTTACTGGTTTTTTTCCATTGCTTGTATGCTGCATTACCATGTTTAATAATTACTTGTTTTTACAATTACTATCTTCGTTAATTGTAAGTTCTCTTAATAAACTAAAAGTTAAATTAGTTGGAAAATCACGCTGTGATAGCTAAGCTAGTTAATTGTGCTTCATAGCAGGTTTTTATTATTAGTTGATATGATTTATATAGAAAATACATAGAGAAAAAACAAGTTATTTTACTCTTAAACTTGGGTATTTCCCTTTTTAAATACTTATCTATGACGTAATAATTAAAACGCGTGTCATAGTTTTAGTAAACAAACAACTTCCACAAGAGACTAATGACCAGTAAACATTAGTAGTTGACTAATGTTGGATATTTTACGTTTAAATTGTTTTACCGACACAAATTTTATTTGTCTAATCAAATAGAGCTAATCCAAGCTAGTGTATATTAGCTAGTTTCCGAAAGTAAAAATATATACCAACCTGTGTTTAATTGAAAATAGTAAATTTTAACGTTGTAAGTTAAACAAAAATAAATGTTATAGTATCCCTTTACATTTCCTACTAACTTTAATTAAAAATGAAAAAAAAAACACAAGATTTTAATTATTTATTTATACTTTATTCTTCAATTTAGGTCAAGTATTTTTGTTAGATTTAAGTTTTTAACGTTTTATATTGAACTTTATTAAATTAAGTACTTTTTTAGTTGTAGATTTTTTGCAAAAGTATTAATTTTTTCTAACAATAATTTTGTACCTTACTTGTTTTCTGTAGTACAAATTTAAAAGTAAAACATAGTTTTTAACACTGTAATATAACAATTTTATTTTTTGTAACAAATTTTGTTTCAAAACTAAAACAAAATAAAAAACAGTTCCTAGTGACATCATTTATATTTTTGTTGATACTGTATAAAAATTCGCTAATTTTCAAAATTATTCTCTTAAATTTAGCGAAGTAACGCAATGCTTTCAATTATGTAAACTCTAATATTTTAAATTAAATTACGAATGCTTTTGATTTTAATTTTTCGTCACTGTTTGTTTTAACACTACTTTTTTTTTAATATACTAAACTAACAACATTTTTGCACTTTTTAATTTTTAACTTTGTTTCTTTTTACCTCTAAAAACTTTATTGTGTTTTATTACTAATAAAATATTATAGCTTTGGTTATAAAAAAAAAGATAACTCAAACAAAAAAACTTATATACTACTTTAGTTTTATTATGCAAAATAATTTATATGGCGATTTTAACATAAATAAACTAATAAATGTTTAAAAAATAACAATCGAATTCTATTTCAAAATCAAATAATAAATCTATTTCAATCAAGTTATATAGAAATGTTAAAGAATCCATAGAAGTAATTAAAATTTAACAACTAATTGTATAGCAAAAATTTAAAGCTTTAACCCTTGTAGTAAAAGTAGAAAAAAGTCTAATCCAAAAATAAAAAGCCACGGCCTTTTGTCTAGTAATTTATGTTTTTAGAAACATTAACATCAGTTCAAAAATTGCCTAAACTATATTTTTTACAATTTCAAAACTAACCAAGATAATGTATTTACAACAAAAAATAAACAAATTGCAAGTTATTTTGTCGATTAAATAATGACATGTAAAAACATGTAAAATTTATTAATATGTAAAAAAACATTTATTATTTTAAAAAGTTATAGTTGATACAATAAACCTTTCTATCGAGTAAAATTTGTCTGTATATAAATTTATATATACAAAATCAAACAATATACATTTTGAAAAAAAAAAGAAATCAGCACTTATTAATAAAACTTTATTCAAGTAGAATGATTATACATATATAATTAAGGGAAAAATAAATATACATTGTAAAATTTATTTTGTAATAGAATTTTCACATCTTTTTGATAAAACAGTTGAAATTTACAATAGCTTTTTTTCTTTGAAGTAAGTATATTAGTTTGCTATAGACGAACTTGAAAGTTACGTGTTTTTGAATATTATAATAAAGTATTTAGGTATGTGAAAATTTCAAATACATTTTTTGTTAGCTTTATTATTTTCATAATTATAAAAACAATTCTAATCAAATTAAACTTAATTTCAAGCTATGAACCTAAAAGTTGTTTACTTTTAAAATTGTTTTACTTAAATTTAAATTGATTAATTAAAGACAGTTTAACAATCATTTTTTAACTGATAGTAATGGAAAAAAAGTTTAAATATCAAAACAAAAATCAAATAGTTGGTTTAAATGACAGTAAAATGACATATAAAAAACTGTTTTTATATTTAAATAGAAGACATCCAGTCTTTTTTTTCAAATTTAGATACAATAGTACTTATTTGCCAGCATTTATTTATGAAAACTTTTAACATTTTGATACTTGTCCTCGGTAAAGTTAGATATAACTAGAAAGTACAAGTAGTTATAATTCTCGTTAGGCTAGTATTATATTTGTAACTTTGTAGCGGTAAGTTAACACCTTTCCTTATTACAGGTTTATAAGGATCAGCAATGTCTAATATTTCAACATTTTCAGAAGCGTTTGAAAGGCCTCCTATAATATATATCTGAGAATTTATTTTGCAACAAGAGAAATTATTTCGAGTTATTCTCAATCGAGTTTCAATCAAAGTTACTTGATTCGATTCAGTATCGAACATTTCTATTCTGCCTAATAGACTATTATAGTGACCGCAACCCCCTATTGTTATTATAAATCTTCCATGGGCCACAGACTGATGATAACTTCTGGCAACTCTCAAATTAACATTAAGGACTTCCCACTGACCACTGTTAAAGATGTATTTTTCAATGGAAGACAAATAGTTATTTTCATCCTCTCCTCCAATGCAATAAAGATCATTACAAACATTAAGTAAAGAACAACCAAGCCTTCCAAAATTCAAACCCGTTATTCTTCTAAACTTGTTGGTAAAAATGTTAAATATAAAGCAACTGCTTAATACTTTCAATCTTAAATTAGCATGATACTTATTACCACCAAAAGTTTGACCACCGACAATAGCGATCTCAGTAGAGCTGAACTTACAAACAGCGTATTGTTGATATACATTAATCATTGACTTGATTATACTAAAATGTTCGGTAGACTTAATGAACTCACTTACTTTAACGCTGTCAAACAAAAATATTCTACCACCTATGTTTATCAAGTTATTGTTATAGGTATATGAATCGCTCAATGGAATCGTTCTCCACTTTTGATTTTCAGTTGAAAAAGCATAAGCTGAAACTCCATCAACTACCAAAATATCTGTCAACAACTAGCAGTGATCGGCTACTTTATTAACAAATTATGCAAATATACTTAAAGGTATATCGTAACAACAGAAAATAGTAAAAATTTCTTAAGTTAAATTGTTTTAAAAGCTACTTGAGAAACTAACTAGGTATGTAATTGTTAGTATAAATAGATTAAAAGTTATTGAACATTTAAAGTGGTTCAAAAGTAATCGTAATCTAAAAGATATTTATATACTAAGCTATAACGCGTAAAATGTTTAGTTAGTTTGATCTACTAATTGTATTAAATATTATTTTAAGTTGTAAATAAAGCTTTTACTAAACTTGTTATTAATTAAACGTATTTATCTTAACTTAACTTAGAATAAAATATATAAGGTTAAGCATGAAAAAACACTTTAAAAACAAAAAATATTGATAATGAAAGTTTTGATTTTGAATAAAATATCAACTAATTTTATTTAATTTAAAGCAAATAAAATAAATAGTCTTATACGGTAATTTTTATTGAATTTATCTTTATTATTCTAAACACAAAACAGTTTAGAATACATTACACTAGAACGTTTTTTTACTTAACCAGACTAACTTTTATCATTTGAATTGTTTTCTTCTAGCAAACTAGTTTTTTGAGCAACTTCTCCATAAGTCCATGAATCAAGTTCAACAGATTGTAATGCTTCACCACTTATCTGCCCAACTTTAAATTCATCTGATCGAGTTTCGTCGTTTTCTTGAGAGTTGTGTGGGGAGTTGTTTTCGATTGATCCGGTTCGACTTTTATAAAATAACTCTAACTGATCACGAAGTTGTGAAACCTTTTTTTCTTTTGTGCTTATTTTAACTAATTTAGTTTTACTACATACTGTAGGACTTGCATTACCAACTAAAATTTCAAAATTGTAGTTTTAAAGAAACTTTGTTTTATAGTACGTTTAAAAGAAATATGCTTTTAAAAACACAAAGTAATATAATAATACCTTATAGTTAGATTCCACAAAACTATTACTTTAAAAATTCAAGCTTAAAAAGGTTTATACATGTTCTAAACATAACAGTAGGATAGACTTTCAAGTTATTTAAGTAAATTATTGTAAGTCAATAACAGTCTTAAAAATAAAAAAGTAATCTGAGTTTGAAATTAAATTTAACGAATAAGATACACTAAAAATAATATTTATTTAGTTCGATACTGATTTAAAAATTAGCAAAATTAGTTAATCTATCCATTGAAAATATTTTACTTACTGAGTATTTATTAAACTGTTTAAGATGTGACTCAAATATATAAAATTAGAAGTATACAATATTTTGAGTTAAACTTAATTTTGCCGTGTGAAATTTCTTCTTGTTGAAAACTAGCTTTTTCACTTATTTTCAAGTCTTTTGAGTCAAACTCAGGTTGCAATTTTTTATTATCGATTTGGTTTTGGTCAACTTTATACTCACTTGAAGAAATTTCTACTTCTTCTTTTAAAATTTTAGAGAGTATCTTTTTGAGTTTAAACGATTTGGTTCGATTTCTTAGAGCTTTTTTTAATTCATCATAAGAAATTATCTTTTCTTTTTTTTTTAAAGTTTTGCTTTATATTAAGGTTGTAATGTACAAATGCTGTAGGACTAACACCATAAGTGATTAAAAGTTACCTTTATTAAATAGACTGAACAACTTTAATTTTTGAAAATTTTATGTTAACAAAACTTTAACCTTTTTTAGAACTTGTATTATTAACTTTAACTTTTAAGCGGTTTAAAATCTCTTTCAAATGTCTCAATTAAATATTTTATGTAGAAAGCAAATAGTTATATAATGGATTTTAAAGTATTTGAAAACAAAAAGATGTTTTATTTGTTTTAACTTAAAACTTTTAAGATTAGATAATTTGATCAATTTAGTAACAAACAAAACGGTATTTTATTCATTTATAGTTTTGTGTAGATTAATAACAAGAAAAAAAATCTAACCAGGTCTTTTAGATTTTTCAATATCCGCTTTGTTGTCTTTTAAGTTCTTCTCATGTGATAAACTAAAACAATGAGTTTTCAACTCTTCAACTTTACCTTCATTGGTCTCAGATAGAACTAATTTGTCAGCAGATTTTGAGTCAACTTTGTTTGTGGAATTATCAATCTTTTTGTTGAAGTTACTAACGTAATCTTTAACTTTACTTTTGGACTCTTTAGATTCTTCCTGCTTCTCAACTGGTTCATGTAATGGAGGCGATGGGTTTTCGATGTTTAAGTGTTTTTCTTGTTTAGCTATGTCATGGTCTGGTAAAACCACTGAAGAATTATTCTTAACAAATATTGTGTCGTCAGGTATTAAATCATCATTGCTTGCAGTAGAATTCTGTTTATTTGTATCTTTTTCAAGTAAAACAATAGAATGATCTACTTTTTCTTTAATCAAACTATCTTTTTGTAATTCAATCTCTTTTGTTTTCTTCATTGCTTTTAGCTCTTTACATTTTTTCTTTCTTTTTCCGCTAATTTTTCATCTATTTTTGCCATACTTTCATTTTTTTTCGCAATTTCTTTTATATGTCGTTCTTTTAAATCTCGTATTTGTTTTTCTAATGCTAGCACTTCCTTATCAAAATACTTTTTTAGATCTTTAACTCTTTTATTATGTCCTTCAACTTTAATCATTAGTTTTTCTAACATCTTTATGACTTTTACATTAAAATTATTAGCCTCATTGATTTTTAAATTACACTCTTCTAGTTCATTCCTTAAACTGTTCTGTTGGGATTTATAACGTTCTATTTCTATTTCAAGTGTTGCATTTTTATGTAGAGACTGCATATTTTTGTTTTCTAATTGTTCTAGAAATTTGTTAGCTTCATTTAGTTCTTCATGTATCTTCTTTTTCTTTTCTTTATATTCTTTGACAATGATTTTAACCAACATATTTACTGACGAATTTATTTTTTCATGTTGTTTGATTATTTATACTTCTGAAAAATTGTTTTGTTTGATCTATTCTTTAGTTTTCAGACTTAAAGTGCATTAATCTTATATAGAATCTTATAAATAGTTTAGTTTTCTTAGAATTTTTTTTAACCCATAGAATACATAAGTATGTACATTTCAGATTACAAAAACTTTTATGAGCAATTTTAATTCTTTTTTTAATGATGCGATGGTTACAAGTGACGATGCTAAAATAATAACACACATTCAAAAAAAAAAAGTACCTGGGTAATACAATTTTTTTTTGTAATAATAAATCTAAAAATTGAATTCTTTAAATAACCTATTTAACAGTTGTATATGTTACAGCTTATTTTTATTAATGATCTTTTACCTTGATCTTTTGTTTCCATGTTGACTGTTCCTATTTTGGCATCGTCACTTTGAATTATCGTGTCTTTATAAAAATTCACTTGAACATTTACTACTACCCTAGAATTTCTAAAAAAGTATGATAACAATTATTTTGATTACTAAGAATTTAAATAATATTTAAATGTAATTACTTATGTTTTTGTTTTGAAAACAATAAGGTAAAAAGTTTCAAATTACTTATCTTGACGTTATCTATTATTCGAAAAATAGTTTTTACAAAATTTAATTAAAACATATTAAATGCGTTGTCTCAAATTTTACTATTTTTCAATATTATATCAAAATAAATGTCTTAATGTTTATCGATTAAATTTAATTGAAGTTTGTTATTAAATAGATGAGTTATAACAAATATTACAATTTATTTTATAACATTGTCAGAAGATCTTATTTAGTGTGTAAGAAAAATAAGAACGATCAATTATATACCATCTTATTAATTATATCGATCTCTTTGTAAAACTAACCAAATTTTTTCAAAAATGTTTTTAAAATAAAAAATAATAACAACTCAGCTTTCTTATTTTGACATTAGTATTCAGTACAATATTAGAACGTACAAATTTATAAAATAACTTTTTTGAAACGTTAAAACTATAAATGTAATTAGAAAAGGTTATTTTAATTTAATATTTAATGCTTTCTCACCTTAAAAACATTTTTTTAAAATATTGAATGTTAAAAAACAAAGTTAAAAAACTATTTACTTTTCATAACTCTCATCTTGTAAATTCGACATAGTTTGTTTACAATAGATATATTTCTGAAATAAATAAGTATAATTGACAATAAAATAAAATTTTTAAACAAAAAAAAAAAAAACACATCCAATTTATTTAGACTTAAAGAATTTAATAATAGTTAACTTTTTAAAATAAAGTTTTCTATAAGTTTACATAGTTGACTAAAAATTTTTGGTTACAAATTTTACCGAAGTTGTTTAAACTACTTTAAATTTTAAAGCCTGGAACAACATTTTGCCATAAAAAGAAAATGAAAAAACTTATAAAGTATTTAAAAGAAAAAGAAAATTAGTAACGAAACATTATGTAAAAGGTTTTTATAAACCAGCCTAGTAAAAAAAAAAACATTATATAGTAAGTCTTTGTATGAACATTATAAAATCAAACTAAAACATTATATTTTATCAAAACTTTAGATAAAAAGTTATTGTAAAACTAAATTACTTTAGTTTAAAGTAAATAAATTAGTAAATTTTAAGTAGAAGTTTTCGTCTAAAACAGTTAAGTGCGAGCTACAAAATGATATTAGAATGAAAGTAAAGTTTGGGTTTATGTGTTTCATTATCTGGAATATAATAAAGTCGATAACTTTTATCCTTTTGATACAAAAGTAATATCTGTATAATCAAAAAAAAATTATTTTTAAAGAAACTAAAAGTTTTATTACAAGCTTAAAATAATGCAGTTTAGGTGTTTAATATTCCTTAATATGAGACTTGAGAAAATAAAAACACTTTTATTTTTGTCATTTGTTTTTCTTAAGTTTGAACTGTTGAGTAACTATCTAACTTAATTAATAATAAGCAACAATTATTAAAATATATGCTGTTAATCAATCACTTTATTTTAAAGAAAAACTATAGGTTGTAAAACTCTGAGTTCTTAAAAATAAAAATAGTTAAGTGTTTAAGCTTACAAAACCTCGATTCCTAAAGTTGCTCAACAAATTGTAACACCTTAGATTTTTTCAAAATACTAAAAAAAAACTATTAGAGCTCTTTTTGTTTAAAAAAGTTGTCGGACTGCTTTAATAATTAAAGTATTTTAGTCTCAAAAAAAAAACTAGCAGTAATACACGATTTACTGCGTTTAGTTTTTAGTTGAGATATTAACGTACAAAAGTTGTTTCAGTGATATGTTGTCATGAAAAGAATCTTAAATTCTATCCCAAATCTCAGAAGTATGAAATATTGTAACTAAATTATATTTAGTCAAATATATTTAAGAAAAGTAAAGAGCAACTACCATTATTTTCAACATTGCTTTAAAGTAGTATTATCATGATTAAGTACAAATTTGTATTATATAAACGTTAATGATTTTTGTTTGAACTATTTATCAAAACATGCACTTAAAAATAAGTCTTACTAACATACTTTGAAATAAAACCAAGCTAAATTAAACATAAGAAAAAAATACGGGCTGTAAATTACTTATTTTAGCTTAAGGAAAATAATTTTGTAAGAAATAAACTAGTTTTGTATTATAATTGTAAATGTTTGTACATTTGTTAAACAATTAAAACATTTTTACAATCTTTAATTTATATAAACCAACATTAATATAATACCAATATATTGAATTAATCTTATATCTAATTTAAAACAAAAAAAAAACTTAGCAATACATTTTATATCAGAAAAAAAAACACAGTTTAAACTAAATTAATTAAGCTTGTCAGTAAAAAAAAACAATAATTGAACTGTACAGTAAAAAAACTATAAGTGAACTGTAAAATGAATATGTAGCGAGCCAATGTGTTAACCACTAGTTAAATATTAAACTTATGTTCGTTTTGGTGTGACTATTTTTCACCTGGGATGTTTGTCTTTTGCTTTTGTTCATAAAAGCTGTTAAACATATTTTTCGTTTTTAAGTTTCAAAATTTAAAACATGTGATTAAAAAAGAGTTGTAATTTTTAATGCAGTTATACCTAAAAACACTAACGTAAATAAATTTGTAAGAATTTTATTAAATATTTATGACCATTTTGGATTTGTTTGCCATGGATCAATAACGCTTACAGAACTTTGTAGATTGTTTGTCGACTAGTTTAAATACAGGAGAAAAATCTATAACTATTTTAAAGTTTTTAATGGTCTAATTTAAAGTCACTATGCTATTTATAAACTGATTTGTTCTTACAAATGTTGAATAGTAGTGCAACAACAATTGTATTTTATTCCGAGGTCAAAAAGATTACAAGTTTTTATATTTATTTATTTATTAGGTTTATTTTATTAGGTTTTATTTATGAATTGTTTAATTAAAATAAAACCTGGTATTTTAATTTTTACTAGATATTTCTAAATAATAATTATTTTTCAGTGTAAAGTTTAGTTAGTGTCTATGTACTTTTGAAAAATGCATATAAAATGAACAGTAAATTAATTTTGTTTTATTAAGCAAACAGCTTCAATATTTTTTTTTCAAAAAGACTTTGCTTTAAATTAGCATTGTTCATCAAACGTATTCCAAAACAAATATTAATTGTAAAATAAAGCAAACGAATAACTTAGATTATTCAAACTTAATAAAAAAGACATTTTTTAAAAACTTTTATAACTTCTTTTAAATATTTTTTATCAATTCATCATAAAAAAAGTTAATTTCAGTTATCTAGCGAAATTTTCTAGTTAAGCTTCTTTCTGTACATATGCTTCAAGTTGTTAATCTACCAAAAGATAATGAGTAGAACTAAATTGAATTATCACGAGTTAGTACGTTTAAATTAACAATATGAATGCTAGACTAGGCTGTTATAAAACTGAAAACACCTTATATAGATGTCAAATTTTTTTTTTATATAAATAAAAAAAATATATATCTATATATACATATACAGGTAAATATATACTACAACTTGGTTGAAAAACAAATAAAATGTTTTGAGATTGCTTATCAAAATAAAATAACAATAGAATTTTTTTTGGTTTTAACTGATACTATTGACCTATTGTAAGTTGTAACAGTGATAGTAAAAAAAAAAAATAATACAAAAAAAAATTACCCGTGTAAAAACTTCTCCGTGCGAAATTGTCTGCTCGTGCAAAAGTGTCTTCGTGCAGTTTTGTGCCCTCGTGCAAGTTAGTCTTCGTGCAAAAGTATCTTCGTGCAATTTTGTCTCCTCTTGTAACTTAGTTACAAAGTTACAAAGTTTGCAGCCGAATTTAGTATTGAATTTTAATTTTGTCCTGTTAAATATTTCCCATTTAATTTTGTAGTATGTATTGTTATCTTTTAAGTTCCATATGTAATTCGCTAGTTCTGTTGTGTGTCTTTTGTTAATATTGTTGAATGATGATTTGTGGTTTCTGTATCTTTGTTTAAAGGTATTTCCTGTCGATCCTATTTACTGCTTTGTTGTTTTATTTGATGTTACTATTGCTTTATAAATTATATTTGACACTAGGCATTCATTATTTTAAGGGCAAGGTTCTTTACGGCAATTACAAAGTTTATCTTTTATGGTGGTTTTATCGTCTATATTGCTTTTGTTTAATATTTTGTTGTTGTGAGCTATTATATATACTTATATATATACTATATATTCGGCCAATTATAAAAACACGTTAAAATACGATAAGACCACTTTACCAGAAAGAAATAAAAAACAAAAAAAAAGAGACATAATATACTTCAACCCACCATTCAGTCTAAATATAAGTTCCAAAATAGGCAAACAATTCTTAAACCTGATAACTACATCATTTGACGAAAACCACCCATTCCATAAAATATTCAACCGAAACACAATCAAAATATCTTACAGTTGCACAAATAATTTCAGAAGTAAAGTAGAAGACACACAACAGAATTAGCGAATTACATATGGAACTTAAAAGATAACAATACAGACTACAAAATTAAATGGGAAATATTAAACAGGACAAAATTAAAATTCAATACTAAATTCGGCTGCAAACTTTGTAACTTAGAAAAAATAGAAATCGAAAAATCAGATAAGAACGTAACACTAAACAAGAAAAGCGGAAGACAAAACATATGCATCCATTATTAAAAATACTTTTTTAACAAAATTAAAACCAACTAAATATTAAAATAAAATAAAATCGAAGCGGCAAACACGAATATTTTATAACATTTTTCCCAACAGTCTAAAAAATTTTTTCTAATAGCTTAAAACATTTTTCCAAAGTAACCTTTTTAAACTTTCCTAAAAAGCATAAAATAACATCCACAGCGTATTTTAGCTAATCGTACAATAAACTGTACCATTACTACGTCCCAATTATTATAAAAATTTTTAAAATCAAATTTCTGTTTACTATTATAATAAACTGTAACTTACTGACGATCACATGAAATTTTACATTTCAATGTGTGAAACAGCTGTTTAAATTATAGTTATTATATAATTAGATAAATACATATATATTCTATATATATATATATATATATATGTCGATTCTCTACAAAGAAACATAAGTGTTTTTAAATTTTATTTTTACAAACATTGGTGCTAAGAACAAGGCTAGAAAATTAAACTTTAACATAAAAAGCTTGAAAACACAAAAATTTCTCAAAAAAATCGTTTTAACGAACATTTTTGCGTTTACTTTATAAAATCTAAAAATTTAAATGACTTAAGAATTTATTAAAAAGTTGTTTGAAAAACTTAAAAGAGTTTCTGTAAAATAATTTTAAAGTGTTGTTTAAGCTTTAGTAAAGATTCTTACTAAAACCATGAATAAACTTTAGTAAAGAAGTGTAAGTTATCAAATAAAACGAGCAATTTACTTCTCGGTATGTTTTGAAATATAAAGTAAAATTATTGTAAACAAATACTTGATTTTTAAAGTTACTATGTATAAATATTTTCTTTTACAATAGAACTTAATCGGTTATTAAAAAGAAGTAAATGTGAGGAGTAAATATAAAAACTTTTGTAAATCAGAAAACTTTTTAGTAAACTTGAAAACTGTTTTACTATGTTGAGTGCATCTATCAAAAACTAAGAACGATGATTTCGTTCGTTGTAACTTAAAACTAACACAAGAAATTTAAATTAAAGTATTTGTTTTAGGTTTTTCAAATATATTAATACACTCTATAAACACATTTAAAATATTTTTAAGTACATCAATTTAATATTAAAACTACTGTTAAACACGACCAAACAAGTATTAAAAGTACATCTATTTAAATTGGAACAAAGTTAAATTAAAAATTAAAACTTTATTTTTAAAAAGACTTAAAGAAAAGCTGAAGAAAACATTAAATATTTTTGTATTGAAACATTTTTATTCTTAACACCTTGTATTGAAAAATCTTGTATTCATAACCTTGTATTCAAAAATACGTTACTCAAATATGTTGGTTTCAAATAAAATTATATCCAAAAATGTTGTGTTTGAATATATTGTATTCAAACATCTTGTATTCAAAATGTTTTGAACAAAGGTTAACTAGTTTATATGCTTCTTAAAAAATACTTCAAAAAGTTTTCATAAAAAAACTAAAGCTTACAAAGTCTTTTTTAGATAAGTTTAAGCAAATCGATTTTAAATTTTATTATTATTTGTAAAACAACTTATACGAACAAATAGTATTTTGACAAAACAAATATACGATTTGTTAAAAATTAAAAAATTGCTAAAAAATGTATTCATTATAACCTTTTAAAAATTTTTACCATTATAACGGGTATTATAAAACCTAAACTTAAGTTTAAAAAAAAGACATTATTGAAAATATAAAGTTACAGGTTTTCTTAAACTACTTTTGAAGTTTTCCAAAAACTCAGAAAACATACTACAAAATAATTTTTTTAACTTGTAACTCAAATTATACCATTATAGAACGTTCAAAGAAATTATTAAAGTAAATATTTGATTGGTATAAAATAGATCAATTTAAATTATCAAAAATTAATTACATATCCTTACTTTACCAATCTAAACAAGAAGTAAAATGTTAAAATGCGTTTAATTTATGTTTTAATAAAAATATTTGAAAATATTACTAAGAATTAATATTACATCAATTATTATTAATATTGTATAAGTCTTAAAAGTAACATTTTTGTTATTAAAAAAAAATTATACATAGTAAGAATAAAAAACATCGTAGTTGATTTCAAATAAGCATAAATTGTTTGTAACAATTTAATAATTGCTAAATGACAAAAAAAAGTTAATGTTCTAATATGGTTTATTTTTACAATTCAATTTTTTCGAATAGCATGAAAAGTTTCACAAAATCTTAGATTAGTGTGTGTCAAAGACTAAGTCAACAAGCACTTAACGCTTTAATGAGAAGTAAAACACTAATTATCAAATTAAATAAAGCGTACACACTTTTGATTTAAACCTTGTTTTTCACAATATCAAAAAAAAAAAATCAAACATTTATTATCATTTTTTTCAATTTTTTTACGAAAATTTTCTTCAACAAAATTTAAAGACTTAAAGAAGTAAAATAAACAAAGTAAACAAGTTTTAGATTAAAAATTAAAGTTATTTTTCTTAGAAATTGATATCGTAAACTCCACAGCATCTTTTGTAAAAAGTAAAGACAAACAAACGCTTTTCGTTTTTTAAAAAAAAAAATTCAAAAATATTTATAAAAATGTTGAAACAGTTAAACTTAAAAAGGAAAAATATTGACATTTAATTACCATAAAACTGTTACTTAAAATATTTATATCAAAAAATAATTTTTTTAGTATACCCATAATGCGTGTTGTCTAAATTCAACCAGTTAGCATTGATGTTTATTTGTTAAAGCCTTATCACTGATTGTTACAACAAGGTTTAAGGAAGTAAAATAAGGAAACTAAATTATTTACGTTATAATAAATGTTAGTCAAAAGTGGAAACAAAGGAAATTTAATAAAAACAAATTTTAAATTTTATTGTATAAATTTTATTTTGAAGTTCAACCAAACAACCATTTACCCCTTTTTTGTAAAAATGTTGTCGGTAATTGTCTCAAATAGATATTTAAACAAAAGTTTAAAAATTTAAGTTTTTAAAATATTAAACTAGAAAGTACATTTGATAAAATATAACAAATAACATTTCGTTTCATAAGAAACTAACATAGAAAATTGCGTTTGTGCAAAAGCTTTGATCAAGAAATACAAAAGGTCTATTTATTAAAGTTAGTCAAATATACCTACTAAAAAATAAAAAAAACAACACGATAAAACTTCATTAAAAATAAATTTCTTAGAAATTAAGAAGAATTGCACAACTTTCGTGTACGCTAAAGCTTTAATAAACTCGTGGTTACAAACTCTATCGTATTAAGTTAAAAAAATTAAGTAAATTAGGAAGTATATAAATTTAAAACGGTTAAGTGAAACAGTAAGTTTTAGCTGAAACTCTAGGAAATTAAAAAAAAATTGCACAATTTTTTTTGCGTATATGCTAAAGTTTAAACCAACATGTGTTTAGATTTTTTTGACAAAAACTTGTAGGTATTAGTTAAATAAGGTTTATCGCGTAAAAACAATATATTTGGTAAAATAATAAACAATAACGTAAAACTTATAACATACAGTTAGTTAAAAATAGTTTTGTTAGGAATTAACAGAAATATGAAAAACAATTATGTAATGAAATTAACTAATTTCTAAAAAATTCTACCGAAAAATTACATAACATTTTTTTGCGTATATGCTAAAGTTAAAACTAACAAGCATATAACGATATGAAATTCTTAGAAAATTTAAAGACTTAGAAACTTAGTTTAAAAAATATTCTTAAAACAGAATTATTTACATAAATGTAAATTTCTAAAATTGGCTTTTCCAAAATAACCCAAAAGTTAGCATTAAGAATTGCACAATTTCTTTTGCGTATTCCAAAGTTTAAATCAACAAACATTTAACTCTTGTTTGTTAAAGTCTTATCAGTAATTATTTAGTAAAGGTAAATTAAAATTTGTTGAAAACAATTAATAAAAGATTTAAGGAAATAGGAAAATATGTTACATAAAAAAAGTCAATTAAAATCGGTTTTCCCAGAAATTAGCATCAAGAATTGCACAATTTTTCTTTTACGTGTGTGCCAAAGTTTAAATCTTGTTTGTCAAAGTCTTATCAGTAATTATTAAATAAAGGTAAATTAAAATTTTTGAAAACAGTTAATAAAAGATTTAATGAAATAGGAAAATATGTTACAAAAAAAAACAGTAAATTAAAAGCTGTTTTCCAATAAAGTAACATCGAAAATTGCACAACTTTTTTTTGAGTGCGTGCCAAAGTTTAAATCAACAAACATTTAATTTTTGTTTGTCAAAATCTTGTTGGTAATTTTTCAAATTAGACATAACAAAATTGTTGAAAACAGTTAATAAAAGATTTAGGGAAATAGGAAAATGTGTTACATAAAAAACAGTAAATTAAAATCGGTTTTCCCAGAAATTAGCATCAAGAATTGCACAATTTTCTTTTGTGTGTGTGTGCCAAAGTTTAAATTAACAAAAATTAAATCTTGTTTGTCAAAGTCTTATTAGTAATTATTAATACAAGATATACTGAAATTTTTTGACAATAGTTAATAAAAGATTTAAGGAAATAGGAAAATGTGTTACATAAAAAAAGTCAATTAAATGCTGTTTTCCAAGAAATTAACATCGAAAGTTGCACAACTTTTTTTGCGTGTGTGCCAAAGTTTAAATCAACAAAAATTCAACGCGTGACCAACCAACCGTAATTTTTATACCAACATGTTTTCATTCTACATTCTGCATCCACTATCTGCAAAGTAGAAAGCTTTATTTTTTTGTGGTTTCATTCGTTGTATAAAACCAGAAGTTTTCTTCGAATTTTCCATTCCAGTTTTCAACTAAAAAGTCGAAACATGAAGGTGTTCGTTTGCGTGTTGGCTGTTCTAGCACTTTTTGCGTATGCAGGTAGGTTGAAAACAAATTGTTGTATGAAATAGAATTTTTAAACATGTTTCTTGTTAAAACACTATATATCTAATATACTAGTAATTTTGAATTTAGATGTTGTACACTTTTTAGTAGTAACTAAATAGCACTTTTTTGCGAATGTAGGATTGTAAACTTTGGTGTTTACACAGTATGTATAAAGTATGTAATTGAATTATATTACAATGTTTTAAACTTTTCAACTAAATTTTACAAAAAGTAGTGTAGTACCTATTTTATTATCATTTGTTGGTTAACTAGTAAGTTTATGCTTACATGGTTAACATTTATGATATATTTTTTAAGTTATAAAATTATAATAGTTTACATTAAAAAAATTAAGACTAATTTAGTGGCTTAGAATTAATTATTTTATTTCAATATTAGCATATCTTTGTAACTAATCAATCTAACTTTAAATATAAATTTTAGGGTTTTAGGTAATTTCATATATGACCAATTTAACTGATTAAAATATACTTTACTATATAATGGTAAAAATATTTTTAAGTAAAAGTTTTATCTATCCTTTGGTATAAACAAGAAACTAATGTTTAGTTTTAATGAAATAGCTAAATATCAGTATTAAAAAAATAAAATTTTGTTATAACTAAAGAGCACTTGTCTTTATATGGTTGAAGTACTACATGTAATCGATTAAAAACAATTGTTATTAAATTATTTATATTGTTTTAACGTTAACGTACAAAAATCAATATGTTTCTGAAAGTTATTGATATTTTATATGTAACAACCCATATTTTATTTTAATACAATTTAAAAAAAATTGAATGATAATAGACCAAAATGTTTATGAATCTGTTTACATAACTGTTTATTATACATTGTCTAGCAAAAATTTTTGTTTAAGTGAAATTATTGTTTTTAAACATGCAGTAAATTATATACTAAAATAGTTCTTAAGTTCATAATGTTAGCTAGTATTATTTAATGTTTGTAACTTTGATCTATTTTATACAAAAAAAAGTTAAATACTAAGATTTTTGTACATTTAGTAAAACGATCTTCTAATAGAGAATTTTAAGAAGTAATAAAAGAAGTTAAGGAATTTGATTTAAATAAAAAGCGTCTAAAATAACTTTGACGAAACAATATGAAGACTAAAATTTATTTAAAATATATTTTATTAAAAATTTAAATTATCCTATTATCTTTTTAATTACAAGTTTGTTATATAATAAAAGGGACAATATAATACTTTTTTTTATTTACCAAAAAGTTATAATACGTGATATTACTATATATAGTTAGTTGTTTTGATATACATTTATATTGACTTTTGATTAGGTTATAACATATGTTTTGTTAAAACTTTTATTTTTCTTAAATTACAACAATACAAACAGCTTTTTTTTTTAACAAACTCAATAATTGACAGTTGTTAAAACAACTTGTTTAAACTTTAACCTCAAAAATACAGAAATATTATTTCTACTCTTTCAATGGTCAAGTAGTACTCAATAATGTATTAATGACAAAAACTTACGATAAATTAATTTATAAATTTATTACTTCCAACTATTATAAAACGTGAGTCGTTTTTTTTTGTTTCCATGAAATATGTTTTTTTCTACTTTGTACAATGTACATACATTTGTCAATATTAAAAAACTAAATGTTGTTTAGTTTAATGCTTTTATACATTAAAAACAACCTACTTATTTTTCGATTCAAGTATTACTTTAAGAGATGTAATTATTTTAGTTTTCGTTTAAAACGCGTCGTTAAAAACTTTTTTTTATTAAAGCTGATCCAATTTAGTTAAAAAATGTGTATACACAATAAAATTTGTAAAAAACAAACTTTTTAGTAAGACAGACTAGTTTTATTTTAAGTTGTATGCATCTATGTGTTTAATTTTAGTAAATATGTGTATTAAATTTTTAATTAAAAGTTTTAATTTGTGCTGAGCTAATCTTACGGAAGATGTTGATTATAAAACAATATCTTTAATAACATTTTAATATTTTTCAAATGTCAATGATCTCTTAAGATTACAAGTTTTTATTAGCAAAACTTACCTTAAGCAAAAATGTATATAAATGATTTATGAGAATTTTCTGTTATTTAAATAGCTGAGAAAGCTAATAAAAATACAGGAATATTAAATCATGAATTTTTTATTTTTGTCGTTTTAATACTTGATATAAAGAACCAATTAAAAAATATCGAAGTGTTGTTTGTTTGTATTGATTATTTACAATCAACAATTTGAAACAACGTTTATTTTTACACAAATTCTATTTATATGACATAAGAGTTTTTTATAGTCTTAAGTGTATTAATCTGACCGACATTATAGCTTTATTAATAAGTTGTTTTACAATAACTCTTAATTGATATTAACGATATTAAGCTTAGTAGGCATACTCTAAACATTTATACAGTTTTATCTTTTTGACGTACAATCAACTTTTAGTTGCAATATATATATACACGTAGGTTTATAATATATAACTCTTTTATTAACTATAAAACATTTTATCCATGTTTGTTTATACTATTTAGTTTTAAAATTTAATAAAAACGTTTTATCCGTTAGAGGGCGTACCTGCTGCCGATTGTTACAGGAAAGGAAAAGAATTTCCGTCGTGGAGAGATGAATCTGAGATGTTAATCAATATCAGGAACAAGGTTGGTAAAAAAATTGTTATGGTCATTAAAAATAATGTAAAAATTTTCGTCTTAGTGAGATGAACCATGGTGACAAGTATAAGGAACAAAGTAACTTAAATATATATCATAATTTTGTATATAAATATAAGGAATAAAATAAATAAAAGATGTGCTATTATAAATATCAGGAATATAGTCGGTAAATTATATGATATAATAGTGTAGTATAAAATAAAAGTGTTAACTTTTTACCTCATGAAGATTTGATTCGGAATCAATAACTAGTTTTAGGAATAAGGTATCTTTAATGTATATGATAGTATCAAATATAAAATATTAACAAGAATAAGGCATGAGAAATATATAATAGCAGTAAAGTATAAGAATTTGGTATATGGTTATTTAAGTTGTACGTTATTATAATTAAACATTTAGTTGAAACATCAAGAATAGGGTTGTTTAATTTATACGTCATAGTAATTGAATATAAAACAATAAATTATGAGCTAATAAATTATGAGCACATATTTGTATGAGAAATAAGGTATGTGTAAGTTTATATGGTTCAATCAATACTTTACACAAGGAATAATGGAGGTAAACTTTAAAAATAAGTTAGTTTTTCCACGACAACACAAATCAATCCTTTTTTTGAGTCCAATGATAAATAGTATGCAATTAGAATTGCTCTATAAATTTCTAACGACCTGTTAATTTAGTTTATAAATACAAATATTCACTGCAAGATAACACAATGTCATTACTATTTAACATTTTATTTTAGAATAGTAAGTATTCAAAAACAAAATTCCAATAGTTAATAGCATACTTTTAAAACATTTTAAAGGAAATACTATGTTTATTTTTTGGTTGTGTTTATTCTGATTGTGGAAGAGGGTTAGTTTACCTTTATACGTTTACATTTATGTATAGATCTGTTGTTGGTTTTATTTGTGACCACGTAATTTCTTATTTACTTTTGTATTTTTAAGTTTCACTTTATGAACACAAATTTTCCCAGGCTGGACTACTTAACTATTTCATATTTATTTCATATTCTTAAGACAATATGATATAAACATTTGCTTGGATTTACACCGAATTACAATGTAAATGCTAAATAATAATAACTATTCTACTACTATGACCTATTATTATAACTGAGAGATATAGTATTTTAAATATTGATTTCTTTATAGGTTAATACAATGTCTTGCACTTGTTTCAGATCTCAATGTTTAATAAATTATTTTTCATTTATTCATTTTTCATCTTCTCTTCAGGACAATACATTTTCATCTTTTTGCTTGCGTCGGGTCCCAATAATAAATAAAACGTTAATATATATTTGTTTTAATAAATATATTTATACTATTTCGGCCAACACGATATCTTCGTTCTCTTTTACTTGTGTTGGATCCCAATAATTAATAAATTATTAATATAAATTTTTTTTAACAAAAATATTTATACTATTTAGGACAACACAATGTCATCATTCATGCGTCGGGCCCCAATAATAAATAATTTATATATATATATATATTTGTTTTAATAAATATATTTATACTATTTCGGCCAACACAATGTCTTCATTCTACCTGCGTCGGATCCCTATAATTAATAAATTTTTAATATGTATTTGTTTTAATAAAAATAATTATAATATTTAGGACAACACAATGTCTTCGTTTTTTAATGCGTCGGGTCCCAATAATTAATAAATTATTAATATATATTTGTTTTAATAAAAATATTTATTCAGGACAACACAATGTCTTCGTTCACTTGCACTTGCGTGGGCTCGCAGTGCCAGAAACTCGACTGCAAGAACCTGAACGCTCCCGAGGAGGAAGAAGAGGAAGTTCCGGTGATCGTGGTAGAGCCTGAAGAAGAGGAAGAGGAGGAAGAATACGTGGACGAATACGAGGATGAGGGCGGTGAGTGTGACGTCATAATGTTTAATTTGTTACGTCATAGTTAGTTAGTACTTGTACCGGATCAGTTGTAAGTTTATTTTTATCACAGTATGTATAGTATAACGGATCTTTTTGATTGTTATGGATGAAGGAGGATTGATATGACGTCATAGTTGTTTTTTGTTACGTCATAGTGTATCAATGTACATTTATACTTGTACCGGATCAGGTTTTATCTTTTATTTATCACAGTATGTATAGTATAACGGATCTTTTTGATTGTTATGGATGAAGGAGGATTGATATGACGTCATAGTTGATTTTTGTTACGTCATAGTGTATCCATGTGTACTTTTATTTGAAAATAGACCACGTATTATTTTTATTTATCAAAATGTGTATAGAATAAGGGATCTTTTTAGTTGTTAGAGTTAAATGGGGATTGATATGACGTCATGATTAAAATAGAAGTGGTGTACAAAGTGGTAACCCTTACGAACTCTGTTAATATCGTAACTTAAACAATTGTGCAAGTCATATATTTATATCTATATCTATATTGTAAGTGTTATATAGGGAGCTAAATAGCTGAGATTGAAACTTGCGAGATGATTTTTTCCATTATAACGAACGCGTTTAGTGTGACAATTCACAACTTTGATTATCACCTGTTTTGACAACGAATAACATAAAAATATAGATAAGAGGTGCATAAACGATGTTATATGCTCTGATGACGTTGTATAGCTAGTAAGTTTTGATAAAGTGTAAATGTAAGTACAGTAGTTAGTGTTATGGGGAAAAACTATGAATAATTTAGTTTTCATAGTTTTTATTTAATGATAGTCGATTTTAAGCTGGTTGAGTTTATTGTATGATTGCAAAAACACAAAAAGTATTTTAAACTGACTTGTTTTTGTAACGAGTTCTTAGTAATTGGAGCAACATGGCATTATGTTAAAACAGTTCATACTTTAAAAACGTCAAGATATAACTTGTTTTATGTTTAATAGGCTTTTTGAGAGAAAATACAACGTGAAAAAACGGAAAATTTAAACAACATAATCAATACCTGTAATACATTAAATTGGTACTAAACTAGTTGCTGTCATATGTTTAATAATATATATATATTTATTCATATAACTTTTTACAAACAGACATTGTAGTGGTTGCACCTGAAGAAGAAGAGGATGAGGGTTGCTATGACAACGTGTTGAAGAAATACATCGCCAGGGGAGCCACTGTTGTCCACCCTGGAGCGCCATCTAAAGGTTAATACTTTTTGCACAGTTTTCTAAAAATTTACCAACATCTAAAGATTTTGTTTAAAAGGCTTTTGTATTGACTGCTTTTCAAAAATACCTTTGATCATCAACGAAGCGCTCTGTAAAGTTGATACTAGTAATAAATAAATTTTCTGCATTGGTACATTCTGTTATTGCAGCATTTGAGTAGTTTAAGAAAATTAACAAAATAATGGTATATACCTTAATGGGATTACCTAAGAAATGTACTTTAAACAAATTAAATTGGTAATTAACATCAACCCCATCCTATAATGATAATTAAACATAAAAACAAAAAAAAAGCACTACATAAAAACAAAACTACTTAAAAAGGATGCAAGTGCCCAGATGAAGGAAACCAACTCGTCTGTATTGACCTCGGATGCGGAAAGACTATGATGAAAACTCCAAATGTTCCTTACCCCAGGAATATGGATCTGAGAAGTTCGTTTTATTCATAGTAGTAGTTATGTGTGTTAAATTTTATAATGTTGTAGCTCACCATACCCCCCAAATATGGTATTAGGAAGTTAGTTGGATTGATAGAAATGTTTATTGAATTATTAAAATTATTTCTACTATTAACTACACATATCATAAAAAGCTAGACCTTTAAGTTTTTTATTTAAGTTTCAATTTAAAATAAACGAATAATGTGACGGACCACTAAAATAAAATTTATTTTATTATAGTTTAAGTGCTTAACAATCCCCATACTAGAGGCGATGCTTGTGTCTTTAAGGGACATAAACGACATTTTATATTTTTGTTATATGATTAGTTTTAAGTTTGTTATATGCAGTTTTAATCTAAAGAAATTATTGGAATATTTAATTAAATTTTCAAGGTAGTTAGTGTTAGTCTCCCCATTAGACGTTATCACGCGCCTTTCTTATTTCAAGGTAGTTAGTGTTAGTCTCCCCATTAGACGTTATCACGCGCCTTTCTTATTTCAAAAAAGTTTTGAAGTTTTAAAATGTTTTTCTTACTAACGTATCATGCTGTGGAAACAAAACAATTTGTAAAAATATTTTTTAATATACTCAAAACATAACATATTACCCATACTAGTGGCGATGCGTGATGACGTAATAAAGGGACATAAACTACCATAAATACTTTCTATGTTTTTCATATACGTTTTGTTTTAGACTTGTTTTAAACTAACAACATATTTATTAATTTAAAACACATTATAATGTAATTAATGTGACGTCATCAGGCGTCGTATGACGTCATCACGCGTCTTTTATAATTTTAAAAAAGTTTTAAAGTATTGGTTGTTTTCAGTTTAAAATAAACTGTTTTAATATCCTCACACATTTTTATTTTTAGTTTCAAGTTTAAATAATTATTGATTACTTTCACTGATACTTATTTAACTTTAATTAAAGTTAGTATTCTGTTTTAAGAAGTACTTAGGAATTTTATTATTATAATATTCAAATTGTAATGTACTAGGTTTTCAAATATTTCTTATTTTATCACTATAATTTATTAATTAAATTTACATTAATGTTTTTCTTTAACAATTTATTAATTTCAACAGACTGTTTCGACCCATGGTTGAATCAGGAGGTAGCCGACGGTTCTTCATACGAAAGAGTGAGGCAAATGACGGAATACCAGCCACTGACCGGAACTTACTCTTGCTCGTGCAAACTCGGTGTTATAAGATGCTCAGGTAGATATTAGCTGAAATTATTTTGAGTGTATTTTACATGATATTTAAAGTTAGTATTAAAGTTTTAATGGTGTTTAATTTAAGGGTGTTTAAAGCATTAAAGTTTTATGCTTTTTATCTTAGATTAATTAAACATGAAAGATAGTTTTCAAATGTTTTTAATTATGTTATGTAAGAGGTTAGAGTAAATTGTAAAAAAAAAATCTTTATTTTTAAGTGATTATTTTTGCATAGTTGATCAAGCAAGTTCAAGTGTAAACTAAACAATGTTCTCCCTAACAGCGATCGACATCCCGTGTTGTGACAGCGAGTCAAAGGAGTTCAAAGGAATGATGGAGTCGGTGAAGGTGGACTACAGAGGAAACACGATGCAGTGTCAATGTCACAGGGGACAATCCGCATTCAGGAACTGTAGATTTCTATCGAGCGTTACTCGTTAGTTTAGATAATATATATATGTACTTGTGTTAGTGTCACAGGGGACAATCCGCATTCAGAAACTGCAGATTTCTATCCAGTGTTACTCGTTAGTTTAGATAAGATATATATATATATAAACTTGTGCCACAGGGGACAGTCCGCATTCAGGAACTGCAGATTCCTGTCTAGCGTTACTCGTTAGTTTAGATAATATATATATAATTGCGTCATTTCACAGGGGGCAATCCGCATTCAGGAACTGTAGATTCCTATCCAGCGTTACTCGTTAGTTTAGATAATATATATATACTTGCGTCATTTCACAGGGGGCAATCCGCATTCAGGAACTGTAGATTCCTATCCAGCGTTACTCGTTAGTTTAGATAATATATATATATACTTGTGTTAGTGTCACAGGGGACAATCTGCTTTCAGGAACTGCAGATTCCTATCGAGCGTTACTCGTTAGTTTAGATAAGATATATATACTTGTGTCAGTGTCACAGAGGACAGTCCGCTTTCAGGAACTGCAGATTTCTATCGAGCGTTACTCGTTAGTTTAGATAATATATATATATATACTTGTGCCAATGTCACAGGGGACAGTCCGCTTTCAGGAACTGCAGATTCCTATCCAGCGTTACTCGTTAGTTTAGATAATATATATATATATATATACTTGTGTCAGTGCCACAGGAGACAATCCGCATTCAGAAACTGCAGATTCCTATCGATCGTTACTCGTTAGTTGTATATCAGTTGTAGCTCACTTGGAAGACATACAATAAGAAAGCTTGAATAGGAAAAAAATATTTTTTAATATTGATATTGGATGTAAGGAATTGAGATGACTGTTTTAAAATGTATTTTCAACATGGCAACAACAAGACCACTGAAACAAAAAAATAAGTGTATATAAGTATTATATTGCTATCAATTTCCAAAATATGTAGAACTTGTAATGTTTTAAAACAATACTTTTTTTCACACAGCGACAACAAGACCATCTGCAGTTACCCGCAGACCCTCAAGAGTGACTGCAGCCCCGTCGAGGAGAAGAGTTCAGTGTGTTGACTCTGTCAATGGAAGAAGAAGCTATCCTGGTGACAGTTATTACAGGTGGGTGCAAAATATTTATTTCAAGTATTAGTAGTATTAAACATTTTTTGACATTTTCATAAATTCTTTCAAAAAATATAAATAAGACTCAATTTTTTCATTTATTATTAATTTTTAATTTAATTAATATTAATTTATTTAATATTACTGCTTAATATACAACTGACGAAAGAAGCATGAAATATATATTGTTCTAAAAAAATTGAGTCTTATTTAGTATTGTCATTTTGTTGCCTCAGTCAATGGGAAAAGGAATATGTTGATTACAGTTACTGAAAGTTTTAAATAAGTTAAGTATTAAAAATTGTAGTAATTTTACAGTATTTAAAAAAAATGGTAAAATACCTTGTTCAAAACTCAATTAAGCATCTGTATAGTTGGCTATGTACTGACGATAGTTACTACAGGTTATGTGTTAGTTATAAAAAAACATAGGTATCTAATGAGAAGTTATACTGGGTAAAACTACTTAAGTTGCAGTTTATTTGATGTGTTAATAATAATACATAAAAATAATAGCTAATTAATGATACATACAATATAATTAACTGTTAGAAAGGAACTACACTGTTGACCATTACCAAATGTATGTATGTAATTGGTGTCATAAGAATTGGTAAAGTTGGTTCAACTAGTTTTAGGCTGGTATTTCAATGGTTTAAAGATTTTAAAAAACGATCAGATGTACTACTGAGTACAGATAATTGCAAAACTAAGATTAGTTCATTTATTAAGTAAGTTAGTTCATTTATCAAGTTTATTAGTAATTAAAACTTCATCTAATTATAACTAAAGTATACATTAGTTTCTGATATCTTGATGCTTAAAAAACACTGCCCTGTTTCCTAGATATAAATTAATTAAGTTAATTACTTTCAACATTTGTTCAAAAAATACTAGTTTAACTTTTTGATAGTTATTACATGCTCTTAGTAGTGAGGTTAACGCTTGACTACGTCACGAGGGTTGCTATTTGCATTACACTATTCTTAAAAACCAATATCTAAAGATTAAAACAAAAGTCATACGAATTTTTAACGCAGTTGATGAGCAGGAAACAAAACTTTGATATTAGTCGTGTTTATTCAAACAAATTTAGAACTTGTTTAACTTTGTATTCACTCGTTGTACCAACGTAGTGTCTTTCAAATACAGTAGTAATATTTGACTTATATTATATACATATATATATAGATACATACATATTATATATGTATATGATTAACACTATTGACCGCATGTTTGTAATTAGTAAGTTCTACAAATTTACAAGCATATAATTAGAACATACTATTTCACAGATACGTGAATGGAAAATCGTACAAGTGCACTTGCAAAGCCAACAGGAGAGTCCTGTGCGTCAGCAATCAGCCGACCAGCCAGAGAGCATACGTGCCTGAGAGATACGACTAAAACTAAAAATTTTAATATTAAATAACTGTAGCGTTTTGATGTTTCATTTATGATACTGTTTAATAAACTGTTAACTTAAATATTTAGTTTTCATGTTTAAATAAATAAAACATAGTCGACCAGCAAAAGAACATAGGTGTAAGAAAGATACGACTGAAACTAAAACTTTTAATATCAAATATCTGTAGTGTTTTGATGTTTCATTTATGACACTGCATAATAAACTATTAACTCAGATCTTTAGTTTTCATGATTAAATAAATAAACACAGCCGACCAGACAAAGAGCATAGGTGTCAGAAAGATACGACTAAAACTAAAACTTTGAAAATTAGACATCTATAGTGCTTTGATGAGTTATTTATTTTACTGTATAATAAACTGTTTACTTATATCTTGAGTTTTCATAGGTATATAAATAAAACACAGCCGACCAGTCAAAGAGCATAGGTGTCAGAAAGATACGATTAAAATTAAAACTTTAAATATTAGATACCTGTAGCGTTTTTATGTTTTATTTATGTGTGATAAAAATTATTTACTTAAATCTTCAGTTTTTATTAAGGATTCATATTTTCAATTGTATTAGCCGCAAATGTACGACTAAATAACTTAGCTCTAAAATATAAGTATTTTTTTGAATGGAATGCGGCCCGCGAAAGAAAATTTTGTGGCCCGCGAGCATGTAAAAGTGGCCCGCTGAGCATAAATATATTTCAAGTAAATTTTTTTTCGGTAATTCATTTTAATTTGTTTATTTTGGTTTTAAGTCTCTGCATAACATTTAGAAATAATTAGAAGAAGTTACTACTTTAATTTAAAAATGTGAAAAAGACAGATTAGCATTCTAACAGGATATTTTCTGAGTTTCATAATAACTTCAATTTTACAACAGCAAGTAATTATCTTAAAAAAGAGTGCTTGAATTTAATAAGTTAGTTATATTATACCTATTTATCAAATAAACTAAATGCAAATATTTTACATTTTGTACAAAAGTAATGCACAGTAATTAACTAAAGTGTCATTTCTTTATAGCTTAGATATTCTTTCCAATATTTCTTATACCTAAGTTTCTTTTATATATTTTCTATTTGTAAATGTTATGTTTTAGTGTAAAAACATTTAGAATAACAAAGTAATAAGAAAAAAAGGTTTATTTAAGTTTTGTTTTGACACATTTTAATTTTTTAGAAGTTTTTTTTTTACACTTGACTAATTTATATGCACACCAACTTAAAAAAATGCTCATATTTTAAGCCACTTTTTATAAAATACTTTAGTTAGTTTAAGTTTAGTTTATGCATAAATTTCTAAGTTTGTTTTTTCTACATGTAATATCTAAATTTGTACAGACACAATTAAAACAATATATATGACATTAACTAATATAGTTTTTGTTTGGTATACATTTTCATTTTTCAAGCATTGATTTTGTCAAGCTAAGTTAACTTTTATGCTTTGCATATCAATACACACATTTGCTGTTTTTTGGAGCTACCTATTTAATATAAACTAGACTTAGGGATAGTTTATAAACATTGACACACACTCAGACTATCACTATTTGAAGACTTCAAATCTCAGGACAACTAAGTCATTTTATAAGTTTTTGGCTAGAATTGTTTTTTGTATACAAAAATATCAGGAATGTTTTTGTTAATTCAGGCTGGCTTTTTTGCTTAAAAGAGTGGCAAATTAAACTTATGACGTAAGTTTTGCTCAACCCAAAGTATGAGTTTCAGTTATGATATATGATATAATATATCAAGTTCAAGCTTTGAACTTGAAAATTTATCCTTAAAAAATTTGGTAAACAACTTGAATTTGAGAATTTTTGAAAAAGCCTGGAGTTTCAAACAATTTTACATGTAAAGTAGTGAAATTTTGATTTGAAACAAAAAATTTAGCAAATAAACATTTCTTTATTAAAAAGTATACTAAAGTAGCTTAACAGTGTTTTTTTAATATTGATATACTTTATAAGACACTTTTTAAACTTTAATTAAACTTTATACTAAAAATAAAAGAAGAAATTGTACTTCTAAAAAATTTTGGTGCATTGCACCTTTACTTGTAAAAATTCACCGATTGTTGTGCTTCGTGTTTAAACTAAACCGAGAAATTATACTAAAGTGTCAAAGTTAAAAAAACATCTCTAATAAAAATTCTCAGATGAGCAATAGTTTTTCTATCAGTGCTCTCATCTTAACATATTGATTAAAGTGATAATTTGATTTATGCGACTTTATAACCTTAATGCATTTCCTAATTAGGACTTTTTGTTGTCATTGAAGAAAAAAACAAAAGTTTTTCATTACTGCCAACAAAAATTCTCTAAAAAAGTTTTCAATTATAAACGGTATCTCATTATTAATAATAAATTTTGCTACTTTATAACTTGCCTTAACAATTTTTTTCTGATAATTCTGTAGTTACTGAAGATAATTATGTGCTTTGTTGGAATTGACTTTGATGATTTGTTTTTTTATCGTTTCTCGCAATAACTCCTAACTAACGTTTTTTTTTGTTGCTCGTCTTTTATTTTACAACTAATATTTTTAAATTCTTATTGCAGATAAAGATATGCTGTAATGCTTCATAAAAAAGAGGTTTTTCTCTTCGCTAATGACTCAATTAAGTTTTATACTTTTTTTTAAAAATGTTTAAGAAAGTTAATTGTCCATTCCAGCTGACATATTTTATTTTGGCATGTAGTTTGTTTACTGTTAATAAGTTTCGTTATTTCTTTATGTTGTGAACTTTGTTTTAACTGGGTTGCTACACAAACAGGCAATTTTAAAAGCTTGAAAACTCAGATGTGTGTGAAACTTTTATTTCAAACACTTTAAATAAATCTTAGAATTCCCAGAATAGTTTTTATGACTGTAGTGTAGTTTACTAATTGTAGTTTTTTCTTGTTTTTTTACACTTAGTGTAATTTTTAATGATGATGATATTTTTACTAGGTATTAAGCTTGATTTACAACGATTTACTAGCTTTTTAAACTTTTAATAAATTTAGGCTGGTTTGATACAACTCAGACATTTTTGCTTTTTAAGTGACAACCATGTAAAAGACTAGTTACTAATAAGATATTTTATTTAAGTATTCGAGAATTAATTATGTTTAAGTATTTGTTCTAGCTTTCTATAATACAAACAGGTATTAATTTTATTAAATTAACTAATTACTAATTTTTTTAATGAATGTAAACACGCTAAACTTTTTTTTGAAGTTAATATTCTTAGAAATATGAATAAAGGGTTGATAATATAACAAATTTATAAAAGTAACTAATAAATTGTTCTTTAAAGTTTGGTTTTTATAGAGAGTTAAATTGTATGTAAAATTACAAAAGTATTAAATTTAACTTAGTAAGTGCTTATCAAAGTACATAGTTTATTAACACTTGTGTATATTAGTCATTGTAAATTTTATTCTAATTTTATATAATTTAAATAGGCATTCTATGTATAGCTAATAGTTATTTAAAATGATAAGGTGAATAAAAGTAAAACTTTTCTCTAGTGTGACTAAAACTAAAACCAAAAGATTATTCAAATGTCACTAAAACTAAAACTGCGGCCCGCGAAGACTTTGTAAACTTGAAATTTGGCCCGCGACCACCAACTGCCTGCCGACCCCTGCACTAAATATAAGCAAGAACAAAAATTAAAAGTATAAAATATTTCCAGGCATGCTTATACATGTGATTTGATATTAGCATAATAATAGTTATTACAAATTTTTTTTTAATGTATTTATAACATATGAAAAGGCATAAAAAATGAGAACAAAAATTAAAAATTTTACAAAAATGTAAACCTCAAATTAGAATATATTTTCAAATGCATATTTGTATTTCTTTACATCGTACTTTTTAATTTAATCTGTATACTTTTTTATAAGCGAATAAAGAAGTTTGGAAACTATTAAAGAAATATATAAGTTTGTAGGTCTCTAAATGACTTTGGGTATTATCAATAAAAGAAATCATGAATACAAATCAAAAACCAATATGATACCAAAAGTCGTTTTAAACATTTTAAGAAAACTTTTTTTTGATATCATTAAAATTTCGTTTTGTTTTGAAAGGTTTTATAACAAACTACAAAAAAAAATTTTAAAAGTATAAATGTAAATTATATGTTTTCGTGTTTATAAATATATAGTATAAATAGTAATAATCTTTAAATTCTAACTGGTGTACAACTTTATGTAAGAAATTAAACACACAAGAATATACATAAGAAAGAGTAAACGAAATTTGAAAACTGTTCGTCTTTTAAAAACACTTCTGAAGGTTTTATAGTTGACATCAATTATAGTTGACATCAATTAAATTTTTATTTAAATTTGTGTTTGTTTTTAAGTACACTTTTACTAAACGCATTAAAACACGTAAAGCAGTAAAAAAAATAAGAATTAAAAACTTTTGTCGAGTTTTATCTCTCAATTTTACAGTTGTTTTTTCATTGGCAACGACTAAGGGTAATTTAGTTGTTTCTTACCTACAGAACATTTTGTTAGCATTGTATACTAATTTGTTTGTGAGTTAGCTAAATTTTTAAGTAAGTTATCATAGTAATACCTTGGTATTATTTTTCAAAATATGTAATAGTTTTAGTTAAAATTTAGAAATAATGTAACATGATATCACAAAAATCAAAGCAATGCAATACATTTAGTTTTTTGAAATACTAAAATGTATTTTAATAGTGGTTGGTTTTTTGTTTTTATTTTTTTAATTATTTTTTAAAATTATCGATTAGTAAAAAACTTTTAAATTCAGAACTAAATTACTCTATGAACTAAGATATATACAACATTTTTAAATTATTTGTTCATAAACAAAATTTAGATGAGAGAACTTGTATTTAAAATTGGATTTATAAGGTTTGGCTAAGAAAATTCCGTACATACAATTAAAAAAACTTCTCCTAAGCCTGGTTACCAATATTGGCCACTGAGTATCAAAAATTTGTACAGTTGTTTTATGTAGCTAAAAATCTGTGATATATAAACTAGTAAAACATTTAAAGGTACACTTGTAGGTTTTGTAGATAATTAAGACTAAGTGCTTAAAGCACAAAAATTTATTGATTGATGTTTTCTGCTTCTACAAATGCTAATATGTTACATTTTATAGTAGTTATGATGAATCTCTATCATAGCTTATTTTCTTTTATTTAAACAAAACATCAATATTTGTTAATCTTTTATTGCAAAATCATTTCAAATTGTTGTATTATATGATGTATAGTTTTAGGGAACGGGTCACTTTTGCACTAGCGTCACTTTAGCACGGCGTCACTTTTGCACGGATGGTAACTTTTGCACGGAGTGTCATTTTTCCACGGTGTAAATGCGCACGGCGTCATCTTTGCACGGCGACATTTTTTCAAGATGACAAATTTTTTACGGCAGCATTGTTTCACAACGATACTTTTACACAACGTCACATTTTTACGGTTACATTTTGGCACGATGATTTTTTTGCACGGAACATCACTTTTGCATGCAGGCCGATTGAAATTTTTTTAACTAGTACCAAATCTGTAACATAAAAAGAGCCTAGTACTAAAGTTTTATAATATATATTATATTAAAGGCAAAAAATGAAAGACTTAAAAACTTAAACAGTAAACGTTAATGTTGCAAAAAAACTAACGAAAAATTAAAGTAAAACTAACTTTAAAAGATTTATACAAAGGAAAAAAAAAAATTAATTTAGAAACTAAGATAATAAAACGTGTAAGTAATACCTTCTAGTTCATTTTGAATTGGTTTTAATATATTAACTAACAACTATGACTTTTTAAATAATTTATTATACGATTACAAGTTTATTGTCCATATGATGGACCTAAACATCAAAACATAGACCACTTAAACTGAAAGACACATACAGAAAAAGTAAAATTAACACAAAAAGTGTTTTTATTAAAACAAAGATAAACACATACTTGATACAAAATTTATAGGTTAACATAGAAAGGAAATTTTAATCACATATTTATACTTATTTACGCTTTGATGTAGAAACATCAAATATTTAAATGCATTGGCTAACAACAAAAACAAAAACTTAACGGTCCAAGGACTTTATTAATAGACAGGCCAGATGAATAACCATTAAACTCATTGAAAAAGGACTCATCATTAGTAGAGTAAAGCTTCTGCTAATAAAATTGAACTATAAAATAAGCAAAATCTTAAAATTAAATCAACGTTTGACAAAATTACTTTTTAATAACAAAAATATAATTCAAGTAAAACTTTTTAACTTTTTTAAAAATTCTTTAAATATTTTGAAATATACTAGTTCATTTGGAAGTTTGTTCCATATTTCTACTGACCGATTAAAAAAAAGTTATGCCAAGCCTCATTATTAAAATAATGTTTGTAAGTAGTTTTTTCTTATTTTTTCTCAGTCAGTTAATAGTTCTATAAGGTTCAAAAGTTGGTTGTATATTAATAGATTAAAACTTTCCATTTAACTAAAAAATAAACATCAAATAAAACCTGAAATATCTATATATTTCATTAATTAAATTGAGCTTTATTTTTTAAATTTGACAACTGTTTAAAATTAAAATAGATAAAAATTTATCTTAATAATTATATAAATAACTATATTTAACATCAAGAAAATATTAGTACAAAATAAGTCTCAAAGTTCGTGTTTTAAAGCCCTACTAAATTAAGTTTATACTTCTGTTGTAAAATTAACGAAATTCAGTTGATTTTTTTTAGTATTCGAATTGTTTTAATTTAAAAATAATAACACTGTGTTCATCTATTTTATTTAAATGTTTTTGAAAAAATAAAAATTAGAAGCGTGCAAAAATGAAGCTCCCATCAAAATTGACTGATTGGTTCAAATTTACGCAGTTCATAAGTATATCAGTGAAATAAAACGCCATGCAAAATTGAAGCTTTGCAAAAATGTCGCCATGCAAATGTAACGTTGTGCAAAAGTTTTGACGTGTAAAAATGTCGCCGTGCAAAAGTGACAATGTGCAAAAAAGAACCTGCGTGCAAAAGTAACGCCATGCAAAAATGACCCTAAGTGCAAAAGTGACCCTCCTTGCAAAATAGTCGCAGTGCAAAAGTGTCCCCTCGTTCAAAAGAGTCGCCCTGCAAAAATATCCATTCAAGTCTAAAGTGACGACTTTGCAAAAGTTTCCTCTCGCGCAAAAGTGACCTTTCGTTCAAAAATGGCGCCATGCAAAAGTGATTCCTCGTGCAAAAGTGTACCTTCGTGCAAAAATGACGCTCGTGCAAAAAGTGACGCTCGTGCAATAGTGACACCCATTCATAGTTTTATGTGTGACGTTAGTAATTTTTTTAATGTAATCATTGCAGAAATATTTTTATCTGTTTATCTTTTTATTTATTTTATTTTTTTCATATTTTAGTCTTTCATACAGTAAAACCTGACAACAAGGAAAAAAAAAGAAGTTTTTTATCTTCTATACCATGGGTCGGCTGGCAGTTGCTGCTCATTGGCCAAATTTTAAATTTCTAAAGTCTTCGCGGAACGCATTTTAAGTTTTAGTGACATTTGAATAATATTTTGGTTTTAGTCACACTAGGGAAAGTTTTACTTTTATTCAGTTTTTTAAATGACATTTAGCAATACGTAGAATGCCTATTTAAATTATAAATACTTATTAGAATAAAACTTACATTGACTAATATACTTAAGTCTTAATAAACTTTGTACTTTCTAAAAGACTTAATACTTTAAACTTAATACTTTTGTAATTTTATTACAACCTAACTCTCTATAAAAACATTTATGAGTCACCTTATACATGTTCACTTTTTTATACTTTAAAAAACATTAACTTTTAAAAACAGTTTTTACGTTTTAAACAGTTTGAACTTTAAAAAAAATTCAGTAATTAGTTAACTAAATAAAGTTAATACTTATTTGTATCGTAGAAATATTAAAAAGTATTTTCTAACATGATTAATGCTTGAATACTTTAATGTAATAGCTTGTTAATAATTTATTAGTCTTTTACATAGTTGTCACTTTAACTGCGATTAAATCTGAGTTATATTAAACCAGCCTAAGTTTATTAAAAGTTTAAAATGCTAAAAGCTTGCTGTTAATCAAGCTTAAATACCTAAGTAAAATATCATTGTTATAAAAAAGTAGATTATATTTAAGTAAACTAGAAAAAATTACAATTAATAAAACTGCATTATAGTCATAAAAACTATTCTGAGAATTCGAAAATTTATTAAATGTGTTTGAAATGAAAGTTTCACACACCTGAGTTTTTGAATATGTCTATAATAGGTTTAACCTAGTTTGATTTTTCAATTTTTTAAAATGGCGTGTTTGTTTGACTATCTTTTTAAAATTAAGTTCACTAGTAAAGAAATAAGGAAGTTTATTAACATTAAAAAAATTGTTTAAAATTCAAGGTTTTTTCGAAAATTCTATAATTCCAAGTTTTTCAAGATTATTTTTGCATTGATTGTTAAACTCCAAGCTTTTTAAGAACTCAAGGTTTTTTTGGCAACACTGACGGTTTATATGTAATGAATCTAATGTATCTAATGTAAATAACATTTTGAATTATAGAAGCTACAAAACTTAAAATTAAACATATATATATATTTCAAACTAGCACTGAGAGTTGAACAAAATATACATTATAAGTTTACTTTACCATTCTTCAAATAAAAAAGCCAGCGTGAGTGATCAAAAACTAAGGGTATTTTAGAACAAAAAAGAAATACAAACCAAAAACTAAAAAAATGCCTAAGTTGGCATGAGATTTGATAAGTCTTCAAACTAACCTGAATAAGTCTGGGTGTGTGGCAACGTTTATTTGTTTATCTACTTAAATATGAACTGTTTCGTTTAATTATGTATATTTTTTTGACGATTTTTTTTTGACGAAAAGCTCAAAAATATGGTCGAAGGACCTGGTGTACAAAGGAAGCTTTCGGTTATCGAGTCATACACCACAACTATACAAACTTAATAAATTTACCATCCCTAAATCTAGTTTGTATTAAATAGGCAAAAAGCAACACCTGTGTATATTAGTATGCAATAAATAGAAATACATTTAATTTTCTAAAATATATTGTCTGAAAAATGAAAATGTAAAGCTAAAAAAAACTGCTTTCATTTATGTCCTAAATTATTTGAAAAAAAATATTTTTTTTTGTTTTTTAATAAACATAGGTTTCTTAAAAGTGTTTATATAAAACTGAGACTGATGTTTTTGATGCTTCTAACCATTTTTTATTTTTAAGTATTTAAAGTTGTGATTATTTTCAAAATATAACTTAAAAAAAACATATAGAAAGTTAAACACAATAGTTAAACTGTTACATTTTAGAACTTATTTTTTTAAAATTATTAATAAATACTATTTGAATAACTTAACTATCAATTAAAACAAATGTAATAATAAATAATGAGATATTAAAGAAAACGTACAGCTACTACACGTAGTTTAAATATTACTAAGAGCAGTATAAGCAGCATCTTAACTAAGAAAGTTAAGATTTAAACACCTGATAAGCAAAATGCAAAGATTTTAAATATGCCCGCGTTTTTTAGCGGTTGAAAATTGAAACGATGAACATATTTAAGTCATCTGCTGCATGTTAAAATGAAGTTCTTGAAGTAAAAAATCGGTGATACATTGTATTGTGGTTTGACGTCATTAATAATGAGAGATTACGTCACAAAAAAAAAAGTGCGAAAATACTATATTATAAATTTCAATAATTATGCGACGATATTGTTTTATACATTTCAATATATTAATGCGACGATAATATTTTGCACATAACAAAATAATAATGCGATAAAATTGTTTTAAGCATTGTAAATAGTAAAGCGACAATATTATTTTATGCATCGTAAATAATATTGCGACAATATTATTTAATACATTGCAAAATAATAATGCAACGATTTTATATTATACATTGAAAATAATAAACTTTTCATTTAAGTATGATAAATAACATATCATTTAAAAAAACTAAAGCTTTTCATGCTTTTAAATAAGCCGTAGATAATTGGTAAACAAAAAACTCGTATTAAGTATTTAAACAGGAAACAATGTTTTAGTTAAGTTTTTATATTTTTTGCATAACGTTTTTTGTTTTAACGCAAAACGAAAGTGATAACTTAAAACTAAATTTTTTGTTTTAGTTTTGGTGAAATGGTATCGTCTCTTCTTAGTTTTCACAGCTACTCTAGTTAAATGACAATAATTTTTTTGCAGTAAAAACTAAAAACTAGCCATTTAAATACACATATTAAAAAAAGGTTTTAGTTTAAGAACTTTAATCTGTTTGCAAACAATACTTTAACTGGTTCATAAACTATTTATTACACTGTTAACTAAATAAATTTAAATGAAAATAGTTAAGGAATGACTTTTAAAAATAAATCGATTTTCAAAAATTTTCTTTTAACAACCTGCGCAAAGAACTAGGAAAGGTTTTTTAAGAAATTTTTTAATAAACCTCAAATTTTTAATTTATAACTGCTACTAATCCTTGAAAATCTTTTGTAGAACAAAAAAACACTGTAAAGAGAATGTTTTCGTTTTCATACTGCACAACTTTATCAGACAAATACTGTTTATAACAGTTGACATCAAAATAGTGGTACTAAAAATGATAATTTAGAAAAAGTTAGCTTAAAATATTTTCTAAATTAATTAAATATTAATACTTAGTATTACTTAATTTTTCAATAAATTTTTTATCAATATTAAAAAATAATGGTTAACAAAACTATGAATAGATTTATGTAAATTGTGGAGGTAAGTTTAATTTTAGTTATTTAGTTTTAGCTATTTTAGCTGTAGTTAAGTACTAAAACAAAAACTTTTATTATTCAGTTAGTCAACATACACTAAAACATGAGCTTCATTTTACTTGTTATTAACTTAAGTATTTACTATAGTAAACAGTTAGGTACGGAGTTTTATTTCACTTTTCAAACCCAAATGTTATGAACAATATTTATGAATTTGACTTGTTTTTTGTTTTAGTTTTTTTTTTAAATTAATCCAAATAGCAGCTTACTTAATAAATTGAAACTGCTTTTTTTTTCTATAACTGTCGGGAACGCTATAAACACAGAAATTTTACAGGTATTTGATAGTAATTAACTTCAAAACTATATTATCCATTTATTTTAAGTAGATCTTTTTAAAACTACAAAAGAAAGCTAAATAAAATAGATTGTTATCCAAAAAAAATATTTAAAAACATTAAAAAATCATTATTGCACTTAATATTTTTCATAATTCATTGTTATTATTATTTTTAGTTTTTTTTCATTAGATACAGAGCTTATTCACTTATCTGGATATTTTGGGCAAAATGTTTCTTCAAACATGTCCGGATAAGCACTTTTCCAGATAAGTACAAAAAACAGTTTTTTTTCATGAATGAATATAACTACTGTGTTTAGTGGAATGCGTAATAAAATTTAAGCTCCACTATTCTGATTAAAAATTTTCTTCACTTTTCAAATTGTTGACAAAGTGACCTGCTATGCTAAGTTTCTCAATTGTAAATGATTTTGCACATTGTTTTTTACCATTTTACAAATTTCTAGTTTATTTTCAATGGCTATGCAACTCGTTTTCATTTTTTTTTGTTATCTAGTCCATTTCCAAAATCTGGGCTGTTAAGTGTGTTAAACTAATATAACTTATGAATAAATATAAATTTTTTTTGTTATGCACCTTACATTGCAGTTATACTGATTTTAAAACTTAGCTATAAGTAAAACTTTACCCATAAATTCTATCTTGATTTTAAGTAAAAATTTTGAGTGAAAAACTGTTTTTATTTATTTGTTTAACTGCTATTTTTCATGGATATTACATATCTTTTTAGATTTATTTAAGCACTATACTAAATAATAGTCAGTCTTTCCATAGTAAGTTGGTGCAGTTATTCTAAAACTGATTTGCAACGACATATAGTTAAATATTTTACAAAGCGCTAACTTTTTTTTGATTTTAGCTTTACAATGTTTAAAGATTAACATTACCAAAGTTTTTTCAGTTTTTATTTTTATCATGTACGACTGTCTAAATCTAAATAATGCAAGCTTTTAGCGGACTCGAAAATTTGAAGCTTAATTTAAAACATATTGAAAAACACATCAGTAGTTTTATTTAAATATTATTGTCATTATAAGATTTATTAAAATTCTTACAATACAGTTGGAAAAAAAATATGACTAATTCTTTAGAAGTAAATATAAAGAATAAGTTTTATGAATATTTTTTTTTCTTACTTTAAAACAACTTTTAGTTTAGTTAGTAATTAAACCTGCTAAGCTTTTACCTAAGTGCGGTATTGGGTTCTTGACCTCCAATATTGTTTTGTGGCGGTGTTTTAAACTTACGTATCTTGGTATAGCATTACACTTGTGTAGAAATAAATAAAAAGATCCTACAATCAAAAAATTTTAAAATGTTTTTTTTTTTAAATCCTAATTCTACTATCTAAAATAACCTATGCTCTATTTAGGTTAAAACTAAGTAGCATACAGACTTATTTGCTTTTATTAAACGGTGAAATTCTAAAAGTGTAAAACCACTATAAAAATTAAAACAACTCAAAATAACCTAAGGTGTTATTAACTAGATAAAAGAAAAGATGAAAACAGTTATTAGTGCTGTTAAAAGGTCATCCTTGGCACAGAATTTAATTAATAACATTAATTAAGTCCAAATCTATTAGCTAACATACTACTATCCCTTTTAGTAATGTTATTCACCGAGTTAGATTAAAAGCTATTTCACTTTTTTTTTTAAAAAGCAATTCTGTGAAAAATAGTTTGATGATAAAGTGTTTTATTTTATAAATTTTACCTATTTGTTTAGTTAGTATTCGCTTTTTGAGGTTAATTACTTACTCATTTGTTTTGCTCTCATTAATCACTGTATCATTTTATTGATAACTTTATTACCTTTAACTGAAAATATGTGTTTCTAAATAGTTTGCAGTACGTTATTGTTGAAAAGCAGTGGATATGTAATAAACGTAAAAAGAAAACTTTAGATACATATAGAGTATGATATAGTGTTTGTTTAAAATTTTTAAAATTGATAGCAAAATTAGGAAAAAAAATCAACTTTAGCATTAATATTTTATTTTTAATAAAATTCTTCAAAACAAGTTTTAAAACCTGCTCAATAATAAATACTTATCTGTCTCAGCTAAATAAAATAGCTGTACAAACTATAAAAAAATAGACCCAACTTTAAGCTATAAGTTAGAAACATTTTATCTTAAAGTTTAATCAAACAGCTTGAGATAAGCTTACAAAGCATCAACAGTTACATTAAAAATACGCACTGTATTTGTTATTTATTAAAATTAGATGATTTAACAAAAAGTTTATAGATATTTGAATACCATAAAATTTTATTATCATAAGGTATGTAACTGAATGGTTTTTAATAAGATTGAAAAAAACTTTTATTAACAACACAAAACAAATTAAAAAAATTTTTTTGTACATGAAAGTTTTAAAAATAATACTGCTGAATTTTATTATTCAACACAGCACTTTTAGCTTGTCTTGTTAACCTGTAAAGTATTTATTAGATAAAAAATTGATTTTTTTCAGTACCATATTTTTAGTGGAACACTACATGATACTTTAATACTGAATAACTTATACATTTAGTTATAAAATTAATTAAAAAAAAAAATTACTGAGAAGTTTTATAACAACTAAATACTCGTCATGCATACTTAAAAATATTGTTTCTAATGTTAAAACTTTAAAATTCTTTAACTTCTATAATATTTATATAAAATGTTGGTACTTTCTATACTTAAAGTTATCTTAAAAAGTTTTTTTGTGTTTGAAAAAAAAATATAGTTTCATTAAACAGGAGACAATCAAAACTCAATGCAATATAGAAAATTTTAGACTTTTATATAAAATATCACACAGTACCTATTTTAGCTAAGATAATTACAAAAAAAAAGATACAAGTCTATAAGATACTAATTTTTAATGGTTGTACAAATAAATATAAAATCAAAAACCCCATTAATTTTAAAATTAAAAAAGTCTTAAAGTTAAGTCATTTAACAGTAATTTAAAAAATGCAAGCAGCTTCTAGGTGTTGTACAAAATAATCAGTGAAAATCAACTGTTGCTTATTTAAATAAGCCCCTAAGTAGTATTCAACTAAAAAGTACCAAATATATTTTTATGCTTGTACAAAAAAGGAAGAAATCTTGCATAGTTGAGAGGTAGATGGCAGGATCGCTAGTTCGTTCTTTCTTAACAGGTCCGTGCCAATAATGCCAAAGTGGCGTGATTCTTGAGTAACCCAGAACGAGTGGTTGATGGGTTCTAAATTTCCGAATTGAAGTTCGACATCCGCGCTACCAATGGAGTGGGTTGTTTTGTTACCAAATCCTTTGATGGTTCTACTTTGTTTAGGAAAATATTTGTCTATAACGTTAGTCAATTCCTTCGGTAGGATTGAAATTTAGGATCCGCTGTCAACCAAAAATATAACATTTGTTTTTGAATCCGCTACAAATAGTAGGCCCTGAGGGAGGTTCTTCAGTTTGGGTGCAGGGAATTTATTCAGTTGAAATGTCCATTTTTCTACACTTTTATCTTTGTTGTGATTGGTAATGCCGAGAGATTTTTGTTGTTGTTCTGGCTGACCGTTGGGACTGCCCGTTGTGGTGCTGGCTAAGGTAGCTCGGATCGTTGGCGCTGGTCGTGGAGGTGCTGGCTTCAGTGGCGCTGACCGTTGACGCTGGCCCTGGTGATGCTGGCTGTGTTTGCGCAGAACGTTGGGACTGCCCATTGTGGTGCTGGCTAAGGTGGCTCAGATCGTTTGCGCTGGTCGTGGAGGTGCTGGCTTCGGTGGTGCTGACCGTTGACGCTGGCCTTAGTGATGCTGGCTGTGTTTGCGCAGACCGTTGGGACTGCTCATTGTGGTGCTGGCTAAGGTGGCTCAGATCGTTGGCGCTGGTCGTGGAGGTGCTGGCTTTGGCGGCACTGACCGTTGACGCTGGCCCTGGTGATGCTGGCTGTGTTTGCGCAGACCGTTGGGACTGCCCATTGTCATGCTGGCTAAGGTGGCTCAGATCGTTGGCGCTGGTCGTGGAGGTGCTGGCTTTGGCGGCGCTGACCGTTGACGCTGGCCCTGTTGATGCTGGCTGCGGTTGCTCAGAACTTTGGTTCTCAGGTGTTTCTGCTGCACTACGTGAGGCTGTTTGCTTTGTATAAAAAGTCATCTTCAATTTGTTTGAAGGTGTGGACACTTCATTTCCTGGATGACTTATAGTGCAGTTTGAGGCATTTCTGGTTGGTCTCGGTTGAGATGGGGGTTGCTGTCGAGGGGCGGTTTTATTTACAAACTGGACAGCTTTGGTGTGAGATAGTGTAGCCCCAATCACTCTCCCTCTCACTGCGGAGAGTTTGGGAGCTCGTTTTTTGCATGAGGCGGAGATATGGTTTGATGGCGCATACTACATCTTCTGTCTAAACAGGTATAGGTATTTACACCAAATCTCTGATGGTTTCTGCATATAATTTCATTGTTGTTAATGGCTGTCCATTGCTATTGTGCTTGTGTTGGTCTGTTTTGATTTGAGCGCGGGGCATTGCTATAGTTTATATTTCTAGCACGTCCCTTTGCCTCTTTCTCATTTGTGTCAAGCATTACTTTCCAAGCAATTTGAAAGTCTTTGTCTTTCAGATTAAGCTTCTCCTGTAAACGATTTTTCAAACGAGGAGGTGCTAAGTGTATTGTGAGAAATTTTGTTAATACACCTTCATTTCTGAACTCAGTTAACCAATGATTAATCTCATCACCTAGTTCCGTACTTGACATGGAGTTGCTTACTCGCACTTGCCCACTCATTAGGAACTCTTTCAACGTGTCGTAGCTCCTATCTTCTGGTTTATATCTGTGGTAGTAGCTCTCTCTCTCTTTTCAGGTCACTAATGTTTCAAGCAGCCTGCAAAAATCTTGATCCGATCGAATGTCATAATCGTTGGCGATCTTCTCAAAGTGTTTTAGCTTTATTTTTAACTGCTCTGTATCGCGCTTTAAATATCCAAATTGACTGACAAGATCGCCCTTTTTCTGCATTAGTTTATACAGCTGGCTTGTTGTTGTGCGGGGCGTACTGCCACCTATGTCTACTGTGACGTCATACCTACTATCTTCTGGCTGGGGCTGGCAGTCGTAAGACGGACTGCGAATACATGGTTCGAAGTTTTCTTTCACACCTGACTCTCCTCGCTCTACTGAAGGTCCTCTATAGTTCGGAGGAGAGCGACTGGTCACCTGGCTCCTTGGTAGGTCTTGAGCCTTTGAGGTGTGTGAAACCTGGTGGGGAACCTGGATTTGAGGATCCATGTATGTATTCTGTCTACCCTGAGTTGAGATGTCGTTATTTGTCCTTGTGGATGGATTTGGACTTCTCAATTCATGTAATTCTTCTTGTAATTTTCGAAATTCCTCTTGAAGTTTAGCCTTTCGAATTTGTTCCTTCAAATCTTTGATCCCCTGTACTATCTCCTCGGACTCAGTTCTTGAGGTGGCACTTGAATAGGGGGTCTCCTGTTGTTTTGGAGGGAATAGTCCATGTTTAAGTTGTTAGGTTGGAGTTGTTGTTGGAATGGCTTAGGTGAGGTTCTTGCTGGAGGAATGGAGCTGTTGCTAGGTAGTCCTGTCACCCTTGGTGGAGGCCCATAGTTGCTAGGTGTAGAATTTTGTTGGGTGGGTAGCTTTGTCTTGGCAGACCACTTGGATTAGGCTGGTCTCTAGGTTGTTGATAACTGCCCATTGCTGCCTGGGGTTGTTCCTCCTCCTGGTTACCTCCTGACTGATTTCCCCCTGCGTTCATGTCAATCTCGGCACTGATTTCTATACCCTGTGTCTCAATTAAAGCATGTTCACTCTTAGTTGGGTCACCATATCTTTCGCACGTTGCTTGTGATTGGTCTGATGGACCAGGTTGGCTACGGCGCGAAGAGTGTGAGTCAACATCCCTTTTGTTAATCCCTCTGTTTATATTACGTTGGCTACAGCGAGTTTCGGGGTTGATGACCTTGTTTAAAGTATGATGTATGTTATCTTTAGAGAACATACTATCCTTTTTGGTGGGTATGGATCTGTTACTCATTGTGCTATACCAAGAGTTAGGTGTGGCCCACTAGTTTATTTTAAATTACTTAAAGTTGATTTGTAATTTACAGAGATTTATAAGAGTACCAAAAGCTGCTTGCTAATTTAATTAATTATCAACAACAAAGCTTATTTATTCAATTTTATGTAAAACCAAAATACAGATAATTTCAATATATTTAAGTATTAACACCAAAGTTTATTTATTCAAATTTATGTAAAACCAAAGTACAAATAACTTCAATTTAATTTTATTAACAGCAAAGTTTATTTATTCAAATTTATGCAAAAACCAAAGTAAAATTAACTTCAATTTAATTTTATTAACAGCAAAGTTTATTTATTCAAATTTATGCAAAAACCAAAGTAAAATTAACTTCAATTTAATTTTATTAACAGCAAAGTTTATTTATTCAAATTTATGCAAAACCAAAGTAAAATTAACTTCAATTTAACTTTATTAGAAATATATCAATTTAAGAGACAGAACTAAAAATAAGAGATTAATAAAAATACTCACAATTTAGCACATAGAAAAGTCAAGCTTGAGCTGCCACAACATTTAATTTTTTATTTATAAGGCGGCAATTTAGGAAGTAAACAAATTAAAAAAACCCTAATTAGAGAAAACTCTTTTGCTGAATTTAATTTATAGCCAGAGGCGTTACACGTTGTAGCTTTACAGCAAAAAATCAAACATTTAATCAGTATTGGAATCATTTTAAATCTCGTTTTAAACATTTGGCGACTTTTGGTCGACTTACGAACTTATTTACGTCATTAGAGTCACGAGAAATGCGTTCTTTAAATTTAATTTTATTCGGTTTGACACCTTTTTTTTTCTTTTTTTATAGGCTAAATAAAAACTTACATCACTAAAATGATACTCAAGTATAATTTGATATTGGTTGCGATTCAAACAAAAAAACCTAAATGTTATATTTAGGATTTGGTATAAAATACTTTGAAATTTTAACTGGTTTAAGTTAAAATTAACTACAGTTACATTTTTAGAAAAGAAAACTAGAAGTTAGTTGAACTTGTTTATGTACTCTTTATGCTTGCTTAATTAATTAAATGCGTGTATCGTTTTTTATATGTTTGTTAGAGTTATTTATTAATTTAAAAGTAAAATAGTTCTTAGAGTCTAAGATTCTAAACTATCATATTTAATAATTAATACAAATACTGTTCATCTAAATAGTACTTATTTAATTTGTTAATTACTGTGACGTAGTATTTATAACAAAACCAAGTAACAAAGTAAAAAATATAAATCTTAATGTCGTTGTGCTCAAGTTCGTACAGCTATTTTACTTAGCTGAATAAAAAAATTTATTTAAACATACTGTAATTAAATATCAGTTTCATTTGGTGTTCCATTAAGTCGAATACTGAACAAAACAAAATCATTAACCAGAACATTGTCTGTTGTAATTTTTATTTTTTTATTATTTTAATGAAATTGATAAAGTTTGTAATAAGACCGTGATATAAGTTAAGTTAGACTTACTTCGTTAGTATCATGTATGTTTATTCTTTTATGTTTTTTATTTAAGTATCAAAAGACTTTTATTATATAATATAATAATATTAATTTATAAATAATAACCATTTAAAAATTAAAAATACTTAAGTTATATAATAACCATTTAAAGTATTTTTAAGTAAAAATTATTTTTTATAGTTCTAAAATTAGTTAGATTTTTAAAGTATTTTCTATTAAGACTTAAGTTATTGTTAATTTTAAATAATTTTTTGTGATTCAAATAGTCATTCAAATTATATTTCAAATCTATTACTTAAAATGTTCTAAATAGGTTGATTTTTGTATTAGATTAAATATTTTAACTGTGGAGTATGATTTGCTTTAAGCAGCATTTTGAATTTAAAAAAACAAACAAATAGTTTAGTATTAGGTTATGAGTACAATAAATAACTTAAGAGTACAAAATTCTCAGATACAACAATAATGTTATTAGTAATCTCTTTGAGTAGAAATTGAATATGTACATTAAAATATTTTTATATAATTCAAAGTACACCATACTTAAATATAAATTAAAAAATACAGGCAAAAAAAATTGGTTGATTCAATAAATTCTTTCAAACAATATAAATAAGACTCAATATTTAGAAAAAAATATATTTCATGCTTCTTTCATCAGTTGTATACTAAGCAATAAAATTTAAGTTTTAAATCTAAATTATATAGTGGAAATGCAATCAACGTAATTAATAATAATAAAGCAAAGAGTAATTAACAATACATAAGTACTTCTAATTACAATGCAACTAAAAAATAATAAAACAGAGCAACAACTTATAAAACAATTTAAGAAAACAACGAAACAGTATAATCAAAATCTTCATGTTTACACAACATAGTTTATGTTTTGCTAACAGCTACCTATTTAGGTGATTTATATAATTTTTTTTTTTTTAATGTAAAGGAATATTAAATTAAATACATAAAAAGCATTTAAGTTGTTTTATGTAAAATTTAATAAACAATTTGATAAGTCTAAACTTTATTTATTCTTTTTTATCTCAACTTAAAATTAAAACTATTCACGACTGCGACTAGTTTATTTGAAACTATTTACTAATTTTAAATATATAGTTTAAATTTATTTATAGAGTTTATTAGTTTGATATCATTGTTTAAAAACATAAAATACAGTGTAAAAAAATACTATAGTGTTAGCTAAATATAGAATAGATCGGGTTTATAATTAAGAACTACATTCTAGATTTAAATTCTTCATAATATAAAATAAACACATTATAATGATTGGATTAAAATTTTGTTTTAAAAGCTAACACATTAAATAAAAACTAATACGTAAATACTACAACAGTTTTTTTCTAAAAATAAGGTCTGTTAGTACCACGATAGTTTTAATACCTGTAGAAAAATACAACAAAGGATATGTTTTTAATAACAATTAAATTATTGAGTTTTGAGTTAAAACACACAATATTAAATTTATAATCTCTATAGAATGCTAATAATAAGTCTTTAAAAAGAAAAAGAATTCCTACTGCAGCAATATACATATACTTAATTATAATGTAAAACTAAGATGTTTATTCAAGTCACAATGAAGTTTTAATTCATTTCAGTTGTTGTACTACATTTTTAGTACTTGATTAAATTTTTTACTAAAATTTTAATATTATAATAACTTTTGATTAATATTTTTACAGATAATTTTGAAATTTTAGTTAAGCTTTGATTGAATATCTAATTTTTGTTAGTTTGTTTGCTTGTTATAAAACTCATTGTTAAACAAGCTCAGACTTAATTTTATCTCCGCTTTCGATAAATCAAAATGATAAAAACTTCAAAGCCCTACAACTTAACTTTATGGACGAAAATGAAATATAAATACAATTAAAGTTTAATTTTAAATAAAAATATCAACTAATTATCTTAAAAATATGTTTTTATTTTTATTAGTTTATTAATAAAGATATGAATAAAACAATTTTATCGAAAATAAAACTATTAATTATAAATTATTTTGCATTATTATTAGATAAATGTGTCACTTAATAGTTGCAACACTTGTTTTTACTATTTTTCAACTGAAGTCATAAAAGGATACGTCGAATTAAAAAGAAATTTAAAACACTAATTACCTTTACATTCATATATATATCGATGTATATTACTTGTTAATTGTATTTTATGCTTTCATTCGTGTAATTTAAATTCGTTCAAATATTTAAAATTATTATATAAAAAGCAAAAGTTAACTTTATTTTTCTTTTATTCTTTAAAATGATAATAAAAAATCGATTGCTTTTTTATTCCACAACTAAATAGTTTTTATTTCTATCTGAAACTGATAAATAAGTAAAATTAGTTATTTTTTAAAATAAGCCTTGCCAGGAGAAGTCAACCTAAACTTATGTTTTATTTTAATTAAGTATTGTTTTCAAATTTAAAAAAATCATAAAATAAAAATAAAAATGTTGTTAGTTATAAGTAGGTTGTTTTATTTCATATTTTTGTAAAAAGACTTAAGTTACATTGATGCATATTTATTTATTTTTATTTATTTGTTTTAATAATGTTAATAAATTGTTAAAGTAAAATAATATTAAAAATTAAAACTAAAATTTTACTAGAAATATTAGCTTATCTCAATAGTTGTACAAACTTTACTGAAAAGCACTTAATCAAAACAATTGTTTCTTTGTTGTTAATATATCTAAATATATAACATAAGTTTATGTAGATCTCAATACTACGTCACTTTTGTTTAAAATATAATCTATAAAATATTAATGTCAAAAAGTTATTATATACTTGTTTCGTAATATTATGAAAAATAATTTATTTAATCTTTCACTATTATTTGATAATAAAAACTTAAAATAAAGATGGTATTGATCCTTTTGACTTTGACTTAGTTTTATTTTGTTATTTTAGTTTACAAGTAAAACTCGTTAAACATAAAGTTTTATAAGTAAGAAAACATAATTTTAAATTTACTAATGAAAACCGGTTAGGAAAAATATAAGCCACATGAAACCTACAATTTAAACATTTATTAAGATTTGTGAAACTATAATGATTATGCAGTGTGAAGCGTTTTGATTCAAATCGTTTTCAAATTGAAACCATTAAAATACAATTGTATACTAAATTACATTAAATAATATCATAGGAAAAATATTTTTTATTTTTTTAATTTAGTGCATTTTAAATTGTTCGTACAGAGAGCTTTTGTATAAATTTCTTTTACACCTTTTTGAAACTGTGCAATATTATATGATTGTTTTTTCTTTATTTAATCAACATTTATTTTAATAGTTAAAAATTTTTTATCTTTTACCTATTAAGTTGGTTATTTCTAAGTTAACCAAACAGTCAATCAATTGACCAAATTGCGTGGTTTTAAGTTAAGAGTGATTTCAGGACTGCTTTTAAACAATTATCGTGTAATAATTTAAACAAAAGCTTGTGAGTTAATAAATTGTTTAAAATGTTATGACGTCAGTAATAGATTTAAATGAGGTAAATTTAACATATTTAGAAATTAAAAAAAAAGTTTTTGCACGGAATAATTATTATGAACACTAAAAGCAGGCGAATTGTAAAAAATACTTAAGTTAAAATAATCTATACTTGTATGTTTAAAACAATAATTATAAAATAAGATATAATAAAAGTTGTTAATCATTTAAAATAAAAAACATGTCAAGAACTCACTTATGTAACAAGTTTTAAGGGCTAACAAAACAATTAACTTTATCAAGAAATATATTATCTAAGAATAATAAACAGTTTTTTATGTAGACCGGAAAAATAAAATAATAATTAATAAGACATAATAAAACAACTGTTACGGCTCAATATAATAAGAATAAAATTTGACATTTGTAGGTTTTGAAACTTAATATGTTATAAAACACTGCAATGAATCATACTGTGGTCACATCTGCTAGTTTTTCTTTTATTTTTTAGTTTGCTTGGTTATATATAATAAATGTAATGTAAGCTTAAGACTGCCTGACTACACGATAGAACTCGTTAATATAAAAAAATAGCTTATAAAAAATTATTCTGCAACTGAACACGAGTACAATATTTCAATTATGATAATTACAAACAGATTTTTTTACTTTGCCTAATCACCTAGATATACTAATAATTTTAATTTACATACTTTTATAAACAAATATTTAACTAAAGTATTTCGATTATTAGGGGCCAATAAATTGTGATGATAAATAAATAAAAAACAGTTAACATTTAGTTTGTAAACTAATTTTTAGAATTACTAGATTTATGAACAATGTCTTATATGTTACTTGGGCTGTATATAGGTTTTTTTATAATTAAACATAATTAACAGATTTATTTATTTTTGAATCTAAAAAATGTATAATTAATTGTTTACTTTTTTTTCAGCTTGTTTTAAAAGCTGTAGAAAATATAAATTTTGAGGAGACAATATATATTTTATTACATTTGTTTATGGACTTTTTAAGATTAGTATGTCAGTAACTTTAACTATGTGACGTCAACTAATTATAAATTGAAATTAAATGTCACACTTGTAATTTAAGCAAGGTTGTATTCTTATATTTTTTAAACATTTACTAATATATTAACCAGTATTTTTAAAAGAAGTTTGTTTATAGCAAAGTACAAAGACCAAATAAGTTTTAATATTAATTTTATTTTGACTTTTTATTAATTCCTTTTAGGGAATATACACATCGAAATATGCGTATTAGTTTTGTAATTAAAAAAATATCAGTAAAAGAAGAGATATACTTAATCAATTAAAACTTAATTCAATTACGAAAATTGATAACATATTAACATAAGATTTACTTTAATAACTATCTTAAAGCTATTCAAAGTATTTGTACAAAATCACTTGGCAAGAACACAAAACTGTAGAAAAATATCAAATTTAAATTCAAATATATTTACTATTTAGTTAGTTTATGTTTATCAATACGTCAGGTGTATAGACAACTATTATTTTCTCGCGTATAAATATAAAACTTAAATTATACTAGTTTTAAATGATATAGTTTTTTAGTCTAAGTTTTTTTATTAGTTTTAGTTTTATAAGGCATATAGTTCGTATGCCCAACTATAAAAATTTTTATTGCTCTTAAATAACCTAGAAAAATATTCTTGGTTTTTTTATTTTAGTTATGGAACAATTTGATGTTTAACTTTTTAGGAATCTTAAGCCTAGTTTTTAATAACCAGTAGTAAATACGCGTTTAAACCGTGTTAAAATATAAGATACCCATCGGAAAAAGAAAAAAAACACTTAAAATCATTTGTCTCAAAATTTTCAATATTTTATTTTTTTAATGAACTAAATAAGAAAAAAAAATCAACAAGTAGAATTTGGGATTTTTCAAAATTATATGTCAGTCTGAAATACAAATATATCTTAGTCAAATACAAATAATTTTTAAAATTCTAAAAGGCACAAAACTAATGTCTTTAAAATTTTAACATAAAGTATAAAGAGACAATATAAATAGTATCTGTTTTATACTTAATTTTAAATCTAAAATGTGTTTTTAATATAAGTTTTTATTTAGTTTATTTCAGTTATATTGCGTAAATACGTAAAACTTTTTTTGAATAAACAAATATCAGCCTATATGTATAAACTAACTTGTTTGAAAAAGTAAAAAAAAAATAGATATACTATAGATAATATAAATATGTGTTTAACAAAAGTTTTTTGTAAACAAAATTAAACGTCGTTATTATTAAACATGTATTTTTTTTATAAACTTTATGTATTAAAAGTATTTTGCATATTTCAAAGCGTCCTGGACAAAACTTTATAAGGTTCTCACTCGTCAACTCGACAACAAAAAGGTTTGGGCGTTTTGTTATTTGTCGTTCAATTGAACTTTAAACAGAACAATTAAACAAAATTGACTTTATGTAAAATAGATTTTTTATAATTCATAGATCCACTTGTATATTATCTAAGTAAGATTTTTAGTTTCAGTATTTGTGCTTACTTATTAACTGTTACAGCCAAATCAATTTGTAAAAAGACTTGACATCTTTTGTACAATTTTAAAGTAAAATAAAATAAAAACTTGGGAAAAGTTAACAATCCAGCAAGTTAAATTCTAAAACGTCTTACCGATCGAGAGTAAGGGTTATTGGGTAACGGTGGCAACTAAAAAATTAACTAAAAAATGTAAAAAATTTATAAAACAAATTAATGAATACAGAAAAAAAAATCCGCTGGATTTTGATAACTTACCAACAATCTACATCTTTAAATTATAAGATCTTCGTACATGTTTAATGTAATTTTATTAACTTAATAAACTCTTTATAATTTATGAATTAATCTCATACATTAAAACCATTTATTCGTATTTAATAAAATGGAAATTAATGTAATGTTAAAGATTAAAAGATACTTTCATTCTGTATTCGTTCATGAAATTAATAGCTATTTTTAAACAAGATATTTCACTTTAAAACAACAATCAAGTTTATTTAATTTTCTAACCCTTTAAATCATCAAAAACGCAAAGCAGAAACTTGAATATAAATAGTTTTAACAGTAAATTTAATAAAATATTTTTAGTTTTTATTTTCTTTGCTTTTGCTGATTACTTTAAGTAGGTTGTTTAAAGCTAAGTTATCTATTTAAAAAATATCTAGAAAATTTTTAAGCGTTATAAAACATTGTGAAAAAGTTTAAAGGGTCGATCACGTCAATTAAAACCATTATTTTTCAAAACTTAATTGTATATTATCAGATATTTAGACCAGCTGTAGGATTTTAGCAAAAATTTGTTTGAGCAATCTGAATAAAATATAAATCAATATAATTACCTAGTAATATACGAGCATTTTTTTAAGTTGGTGTCCATATAAATTAGTTCAAGTGCAAAGAAAACTTCTAAAAAATTTAAATGTGTCAAAACAAAACTTAAATAAACCTTTTTTTCTTATTACTATGTCATTTTAAATGTTTTTATACTATACATAACATTTACAAATAAAAAATATATAAAAGAAACTTAGGTATAAAAAATATCGGAAAGAATATCTAAGCTATAAAGAAATGACAATTTAGTTAATTACTGTGCATTACTTTTGTACAAAATGAAAAACATTTGCTATAGTTTATTTGATAAATAGGTATAACATAACTAACTTATTAAATTCAAGCACTCTTTTTTCAGATAATTACTTGCTGTTGTAAAATAGAAGTTTTTATGAAATTCAGAAAAATATCGTGTTAGAATGCTAATCTGTCTTTTTCACATTTTAAAATTAAAGTAACAACTTCTTCTAATTATTTTTAAATGTTATACAGAGACTTAAAACCAAACTCAACAAATTAAATCGAATTACCGAAAAATTTAAATATATTTTTGCTCAGCGGGCCACTTTTACATGCTCGCGGGCCACAAAATTTCAAAATTTTCTTTTGCGGGCCGCATTCCATTCAAAAAAATAACGTGCTCGCGGGCCGCAGATTTACCCTTCGCGGGCCGAAATTGGCCCGCGGGCCGCAGTTTTCCGACCCCTGCTATAGACCTATGATAGATCATAAGATTATTCAATAATGAGGTAAAAAGTATTAACTAATCAGTTAGCTAGAATAAAAAACTAAGCTGAACTATATATAAATAAATTAATCAAATTGGAACTAATCGACTTAACATATGAAATTTCAACAAATATGTTTGTGGTAATTTGAAAATATATTGTTTTCAAACAAAAAAAGAATCAAAGGATTAATAACTTTTACTAGTTTTTCTAATAATATTATATGTCGAAGTATTCAGATTTAGGTTAGTATCTAAAAGCAATTACTTGAATTCAGTATAATATTACTAGCTGGCAAGCATAACTATTCAAACTTCAGAAACTTTCACAACATATTAATAACAATTTTTTTATCAACACTAGAACTCTATAATAGAGATTATGAGTGCACAAAATTAGCTCAATAAGAGTCTAAAAATGCCATTATTGACGTTTGCTTTGTAATTGTATTCTACATTAAAATTGAGCTTTAATTACATTAAATTTTATTAAACAGTATTAAATAACATTATCAATACTTTATAAATTTCAAAACAAATTTCTTACAGTATTTACTTTATGTATCTCAAAAAATCAATGTTCCTTAGTAAGCTGTTATAAATATTAAAACAAAAATCTTTTTTTGTTTCTGCAATAAAGTTTTGAAGCATATAATTTTAAAAATAATTTAATAAATCAAAATTCAAAACACTATCCACTAAACTGTTAATGACGTCATTATATGCATTTGAACGAATAAAACATTACAACAATTATGTATAAACCTCTAAATTAATATTCTTTGATATCACTGAATTCTTACAGTTTAAAACATTAAGTTGTTTAACTAGTCTTGAATTTTTACTAAAACAACATATTTTATTATAATGTCTTAAAACCATGACGTAGACTACTAATGTAACTAATTTATATGTAATATTTTTATAACTATTAGTCCTAGAAAAATAAAACATTAAAAAATAAAAATCTGGTAGTTAAGTAGATACTTTTAATTGCAAATATTTTTTACTTTATGGTTGTTTTTGGATTTTTGTTTTTGAATGTATTTATTTTAACTAATTATTTTAAAGTAACTTGGTATACTCACAACTATTTCATACAGATGAGCAACAAATTCTGTTGAAACTTATTTAGTTATTAAGAAAACAAAAACTAATAATATAAAAAAAATCATTAAAATATATTTTAGTTTATTATTTTTAACTATAAAATTATGCATTTTATTAGATCATGAAAATATTTTGTCTATAAAATTGTCAAAATTAAATTTTAAGTTTCTCAAGTTACAATTAATTTGAAAAATTTCAATTGGTTAAAAAGTTAAAGTTATGATTAAGTAATAACTAGTCTAAGCAATAAACTTTATAGCTGAAAACTTATAAAATGTATTCAAGTAATATAATTATCAGCTAACCAAAATAGCTGTACAAACTAAGACGTAACGTGAAGTTAAGATACTCCAATTTTATTGTTTTTTATCACATTTACATAATTTAATGCTTGTTGCGGATTTGATTTAACGTAATTTAGTTACATTTCAAAATTATGCGTATACTTGGCACAAAAATAATATTTTTACCTTTACGTCTATAAATTAGTGAAAAAATTCTTTCTACTTCTACTTAGATGTTTAATTTTTTAAATTTTAACAGTAAACATCGTTATTTGTTTTAAACATCAATTATATTAATAATAAAATAAAACAGAATAGTTAACTTAAGTAGAAGTTTGCAAGGTTGCAAACAACTTTTGATCTCCACAATTCATTACTGATTGTATAAGACCAGCTAAAAGACACTATTTAAAAAACTAGCTAAAAAAAGGACATATTTCTATTAATTTTTATTAAACCCTAACCGAAGTATAAAGATACGAACATTATTCGAGCAAAAGTGTCTTTGTGCAAAAGTGTACTCATGTAATTTTATCTCCTCGTGTAATTTTGTACGCTCGTGCAAATTTAACAGCTACTCAGATGATAAATATACCTACTTAGATATTAATTTTTATTTCATGTTACTATTTAAGTAATTTATGGTTAACAGTAAATGATGAAAGTTTGACTTTTAAGATAAAAAACGTTTTACTAGACAAATAAGTTTAAAAGATACTTTTTAAAAAACATTAAAAATTTTTTGAAAAGTTAGTTTTAAATTTTATATAACACATAAGTATTATTATAGACTGCACTAAATAGATATAGCACATAAATATCTTAATGCTTTAGTAATTACAAAATAGCCTTACTATCCCAACAGATCATTAAGTTTACGGTTTTAGAAACATAACAAAAAATTTTGCCTTTATTGAGCACAAACAAATAATTGGTTTAGAAGAGTTTTAACATCTTTATAAGGTCAGAAAAGTTGTACTTATTATTTTTTTTAAATAGTAACAAGTTAATTAAATTTTATTTAAATCTATCTAGCTTAACAAATAAGCTGTACAAACTAATTAACTTGTTTAACACAAAAGTATTTAATTGTCGATGTTTTTAAACTTATGTGCGAAGTGTACTAATATGTTTAAACAGGTTTGTCGTCATACCATTTAAATCATTCTAGTAATGAGATATAATCTTTAAACTAAAATATGCTGGTTTTTTTAATACTTTTAGTTTTAAACTTAAATTATATATAAAATATTGTAAGTTGGTGTTTATGAAACTAGTAACAACGAATATAAAAATATACTTCATGTCCACAAAATGTTAAAAGGTATCTGTGATGTGCGATTCGATAACCAAAAGTTCTTCGTGCACCAGACCCTTAAACAAAATATATTTGACGCGTCTATTTTTTTCATTATAAAACTTTATATGTAAATATATTAATGCAAATATTACGTTTAGATTATCTAGTAATATAATAATGGCATGAACATTTATATGTATATAATTGTTTAATAAATGTCTTTATTTATAAGTTCTAACCTGTAATTATTAATGTTTCATAGTGGTTGGTAATATAGTTAACTAATGAAAAAACATTTAAAATAAAATTCACGAGGTGAGTTAGTTTGTAATAAAGTTAAACTTACAAAATTAAGTGTTTACCAAATGTTAACATTATATTGATTAATTAAACAATTATAAATGAGATTATGATTTAAACTACTTACTTTAATAAAAAAGTTAAATATATAAATAAACTTTTATAAAATTAAATTTTAATTTTTTCAAAGTGTTTGTTATGTAATGGAGAAACAAAATCAAGTAACCGAAAAAGCTAAATGTTTTTTCTACAAAGAAAAGTGATTTAAAACTTAAACAAAGTAGTGAGTGTTAGATATATTAAAAAATCTAATTCATTCAAAAAAAATCAAATAACACGCTTTTATAGTCATATATTTAGTAAACTTAATATTGAAAAAAATTATGACTTTATGTTTAATTTAATCAATCTAATATTTTAAAAAAAGTTCTTATTTTTACATATCAAAATGAGTACTATCATAATTTTACGATGGTCAACAAATCAACTGCAAAAAGATTGTAATAAGTTCCTAATCGCTCAATGCAAAATAATCCTTTTATATTCTGTGTTTATAATGAAAGAGTTGTAAAAACGTTGCAATGTTAATTGTTCGTATATACTTAATCAATTTCCTAAGGAAAACTTTATGAAAAAAAATAATATCTGTAACTGTTTAATGTAACATTGTGAACAGAAAATGTTTATATACAAAACAGATTGTTTAATTAGAAGGTGTTGTAACTAAAAGTTATAAAAAAATAAAATTTTTAGTTTTAGTTTATTTCTTAATAGTATTTTTTAGAAAATTTTCATATCAACATTTACTTAATGATAACTTTTTATTAAACTGTATCAGCTAACTAGAAGAGCTGTAAAAACTTGAACAGGATTACTAATAAGAATATCTTAATTCTAAATTTTTGATGCATTGCAACTGACATTGCGTTAGTGGTAAACTTGTAAAACGTCACACATTGTTTTGTTTAAACATTTATTATGTACTGAAATAGTGGTATAGTTTGTTTAAGATATTTAAAATTCAATAAGATATATTAAGTTTTTGTTTTTACAACAAACATTTTTATTATTTAAATAAAGCAATAACAAATCACAAAAGCTGTTTTTTTTATGTATCAGAAATTGTGAAACTATCTGTATTGTTTTGCAGAAAAAAAAATCTCTTAGTTTGAATTTGTATGTAGTTATGTATACATGTTAAAATGGCGAATATATTAAATTAAATTATACAAATCAAAAATTTAGATAAGTATCAAAAAACACTTAGTCTGTTTAAAGTTTTGTGACTTTTTCATATTTAATATAAATTTAAATTTTTATTTTTAAGCTGTTTTTTCTGTTTTTTTTTATTACATTAATTCAAACTTAAATAAACTATGGTATTACTAAAATTCTTAATAAACAAAACACAATGTATTTTTTATCTAGTTTTACATTTTAAATTATCACAATATTTTTTACATTTGTTATATCATCTATAAAAGTAACGATAAAGGGTAACTTAGTTGTAGCTTACCTACAAAAAAAAATATTAGTGTACTTTCATGTTGTCAATACACTTTTATTTGAGTTAAATAAAGTTAAATATTATTTAACTATCATAGTAAAATCTTGATAATGTATTTTTTATATTATAAGTAAGTAACGTGACTTGTTATTAAATAAAATTTGAACAGCTAAAATATTTTTGTGGAAAAACTTACTTATTTCTTTTCTAAAAGAGTTAAGAAAAATGTTATTTAAGTCAGATTGTATCTTAATAATAGTTTTTCAAAAAAAAACCTTGATTAGTATAAGACTTCTCAGATATCATTCTATTAGCTTACTTATGTTTAAAAACTTTAAAAGGATTAATATATAAAAGAAAAACATTAAAGCAGAACAAACTGGTATGTCAAATTCGATATTTAGGCTAAAAAATTTTAATAGTTAATTAGTGCAATACAACTAAGCAAAAATAATTAGTACAACGAATCTTGGTTTAGATCTTGCTCAACCAAGAGTTTTTAAAGCCATTACTAGGAAGTATTCGCCAAGAGACAACAAATGTAACATTATAAAAGTTAGTCTACTTAAATCTAGTTTAATAAAAGTTTTTTTATTAACTAAAAAAGAAGCAAACAGTTCAATCGCTTTTGCACTATTGTTTACATTAATAAATACATAAAGTGTAATAAGGTTTATTATTTTTTTTTATTTAAGTTGCACACTATTTGCATTCTGTAACTATAAATTTCTCTTTATAATGGTAAAAGCAGTTTAAAAACATATGTTATAGTTAGTTAATAATTATCCTAATAAACGCTTTCAAATAATCAATAACTAATTAAGGTAAGCGATAAATGGTTATCTATTTTTGTTCTGAATTCTAAAGTATTTTATTAGTAAGTTTAAATTGTATTCAGTAAGTAGTTTTTTAACAATTTTAGTTCAAAATTACAGTTATTTTCAAAATTTTCTAAACTCCAGGATATTTTTCAGCCCAAATTGTTGAATTCTAAGTTTTTTCAGGATTCCAGGTTTTCTCACACCCTGGTGATAGTTTTAAATGATAAAAAACTTGGATGTTAAAAGAAATGCTTAGACCATTAAAATGTGTGTTATACAGTATTATTAGTTATTTATTTTATATATAATATTGTAACCTATTACAATATTTAACATAATTTATATAACATTTCTTGATTAAGTATATCGTTTAGATGATTAAGAATGTATGACAGCACAATTAGATTATTAATTTTCACTAAATAATAAATTAAACATTACAATTTTTTTTGATAAACTTCAGAGAATAAAAATTTATTTTCATACAAAATTTTAATACATAAATTAAAGACGTTTTATTGAGCTAAAACTATTTATTAGTTGAACATATTTCAAAATTGTATAAAACAATAAAAACGCCTTCCTCAGTTGATACTAACAGCCTGTATGAATAAGATTTACTCACTAAAGTAAAAAAAAAATTTAGCACTTTGTTTTTAATATTCCGTCTAATATGTTCTAAATTTTAGCTATCTAAGAAGTCCAGTAACTACTAAAAAAAACATAAATTTAGACAAAAATTGTAATACAATATTTGCTGTAGAAAAAATTATGTAGACAATTAAGAAATTACACGACAAAATAATGTTCCATTAAACCTTAATTATTTTTATTGTTACTAAATCTAATTTAAGCAGACATATGTGATGTTATATTAGTTTATTGTTATTTATTACCACGATTGTTGTATACTTTAGAGTAAATTGAGATAAGTGAAACAAGTATTAAAGATGTTTTACACAAAATTTTATAAACAAAAAAGTTAGAGATGATGTTAAACTAATCAAAAGCATTAACTCTGCTAAATTTTACTTTGTTTGAAACTGAATATTGTTATTATAATTGTGACAAGCAAACTTGTATCCTTTAGCTTTATAAAAGTATAACTTGAACTATTATTAACAAAAATGTAGAACCAAATTTAGATTTTTAATTAAAAAACATTAGTAGTTATTTAACGCAAAAGCTTTTACTTTTTAAATATAACTAATGCTAAGACACCTGTATATTACTTATACAATTGTAATTGTAAGCTATTCTAATAGAAAATTAAAATTAACCATTGGTATGGTTTAAAATTGAAAAACATATATGTAAAAATAATTTAGCATCAACTGATAGTTTGTTAATCAAAAACATGTAAGTTATAGTTATGGTGTAGTTATGACGTCTAAAAATTCTAAAAAGCTGAATTTGAAATTTTACAGCTCAGTTATTAAACTTCAAATGGTTTGAAATTTATTATGAGTATTAAATCTATTAGTTAGTTATGTTATTACTTAAACAAACACTCATTAACATTAAACAAACAACAATTTAAATACATTTACCCAATAATTCATTACAATTAATAAAATAATCTGATCAAACAAATAAAAATATGTTTTAATACATTAAGAATTATTTAGTAAATTGTTTATTAACTATATTAGTTTTAAAATTGAACCGTCATAACAAAAACTCCACATGATATTCAAATTATTAAAATTGTTTTAATTGATAATACTTAAAAGTATGTAACCGTTTTATAATAACAAAAACGTTTACAAATTACCATCATTAAAACACAAACACTAATAAACTACTAGATAAAATAGTAATTTCAATAAGTATTTCATATATTTTTAAAATATTTAATTTATAACGATAAGTTGAATTTATTATTCAAACTTGCTTTTATTGTAAAACATGAGAAATATAACTAAAAACTTTTATAACTTTAAAATTAACAAATAATTTATATACTTCATTAAGTTTGTGTAAGACTACTGTATATTGCTCCGTAACTAGTTTACACATGCTGTAAAACTTCTTTTAAACACTATCAAAGCAATTTATATTATCAACAACTATTATTATTATTGATATTTTGTGTATTTAAAAATATTAATATTTTATACTTAGGTACTTTCTGTGATTAAAATAGATTTTACTGATGATAAAGAACTTAAATATTTGAACTACATAAAATATTGAAACAATAGTGTATTCTAATTAATATTAGCATTGTTGTCTAGTATCAACTATATAAGCAATAAACTTAACTAAACTACTTAAAACTTTATTTTTCTAGTATTTAAAACTAATGAATTTTATAATTAGGAGACAATTTAAATATTTTTTTATATCTTATGTTTCACTATACCGTAAATAAAAATTTCAGCATTATAAAGGCTGAAACAAAAGCAAAGAGAATAAAACTATAAACGATTATTTAAGTACAAAATTTGAATAGACAAAACTGGTTTGATAAAAAATATTTTAAATAGAAATTTTGTTAATAACTGAATTGTAATTGCTTGATTATAATTTATATTTTTAATGACAAAAATGTGTCGACAACTTCATTAAAATCAAGAACATAATACTATAAAATAAAAGAAGTACTGAAGTTACTAAGGATATAATTTATGTTTTCGTGACTAAATATCTGACATGGTTTTAAATTTATAAGATTAAACAGCTGTGTAAGTTATATGTCGATTTGTAATAATTTATTCAAAAATAAATACCTTATTAAAGTGTTTTAAAAGTTATGACGTCATTAACTGTTTAAAATGAAAAATAACGTCAGCAACTGTTTTTAGTTTTAAAAATTGTTACCTACCGTTGAATCAATATGAAACTAACAAAACACTAATATAACTAAAAATTCATTGTTTTTAAATTAATAAAAATTATTGGAATCTTCTTAAAAATTGATAATACAAAACTAAAAGTTTAAATTGTTGAACCTACTCGTTTATATTATTTTTTCATAAAGTTGACCAGGTTTCTTGAGCGAAAACAAACCGTAGTTGCTCTAAAAAGTTAATTAAAAAAAAATGTTAAGTATACTAAAATGAAATAAAAAAAATTATCCAGTATTCTTCCTTTATTCTACCAACATATGTTTTTGTGTGTCAACGAATCAACACACTTCAACTGGGTTCTGTAAAAAAATATTTACTGTAATGAGAGAATAGAAGCATAGAATACTGTTGCAATATTTTAGTTATACAAACTTCATATAGCACTTAATGTTCAAAACAAATCATTTTTAAGATTGCTTTAATTCTTACATATAAAATTAAAAAAAAAAAAAATTTTAAGTTCTGTTACAACATCATCTGCTATAAAAATAATCTTATATCAAAATACTGAAACCTTCTAATTGAGATAGTTTTGATCAAAGTGTTATTCCGAGCTGCAATTTATATTCATTTTACAAAAAAAAAGCACTATTAACATTTTTATTTATTATTTATGAACTTTTACAAAACAAATTTACTTTAATAAAATATATTAAAATTAAACAAAAACATATTTTGGTTCAAATAAAAGTATGAAGACTGTATTTTGATCAAAAGTCTAAGCAATAATGAGTTGTGTTTTAAATAAGAATAAAAGCCAGCAAGATAGAACTACAAACAATTAATCAAACAAGATTCAAGCCTGAACACCTCTATAGACTTTTGATATTTCAATGTAAAAAAAATAATATCAACTTTTAATAGTAGTTAATAAGGATAAAATAAAGTTAATTTTACAAGTTTTAAGATTGTGAATAACTAAGTCTCTATTTTACAGGCAGAAAAAAAATCAAGCATTGTGATAAGCTTAAAAAACTAACTGCTATTAATGGAACAAAACAAAAGACTATATGTTGAAAAAAATTGATCAATTGTACTGAATTTAATAATAACTTAAACTACTAACACTTTGATTTTTTAATTTGTAGTTAAGTACTTCTATGTATTACTGACCCTTTTTTATCCGTTTTGAATTAAAAACGCTTATAAGTTTTAAATTAAAAAAAAAATAACCTCCTAATGTAAAGAATATTTATTTACTATGGTAACAAAACAATTATAAAAAAAAAGATTGTTTTAAAATATTTAATTTATGAAACATATTTAGTTCCCTAATAAGTATAAAAGTATCTGAAAAAAATTAGATAGTATGTCAACAGTAGTATTTCAATGGTGAAAACAATAATTTGTATATATTATATAAAACTTTAAGTATATAAGATTTTGTTGCACTGCTTCATATCAAAAGAAATCATCGTTTTAAAAAGAAAATAAAATAAGAAATAAATAATTATATGATCATTAACATAATGAATTTAATATTTTATTAGAGTACCGAATACTATGATTTTAAAAAATCGTTCTTAAAATATCATTAGCGGAGAACAAAAATTTAAGCCATAAAATATTATTTTGTAACAAAAGTTATATGGACAACATTTAACTGGTCAAAAATATTAAGAAGCTTTTAGATAATTTTCTTCATTTTTGAGTATCGTATGAATGCTTTTTATTTTAATGCTTAATAGTTGTATTTGTAAGCACTTCAAGTGGTACAATTAAATTTAAATAAAAAATGCAGTGTATTAAACCATTTTGTATGGTTTTAAAACAAATCTTCTGAAGTTTATTTCCAAATTCTTGTTGTCATATTACAATTTATTCAAAAGCTTGCAAGTTTAAAATGTGTGGAAAAAGTTATGACGTCAGTAATAACTTTAAACGACAAATTAAAATATTTTGAAACAAAAAATAAATAAAAGGAATGCTCGAAAAAAATTATTATGAATATTTAAACCAGGCAAATTATAATCTAGTACTCATAAACAAGCTATATTTGATATTTAATAAAATATTTTTTTGACAAATTTTGACAATTTTTTTTAAGTAGAATAGAAAAACTAAATTGTAACTAAATAAAATAAGAAACATTATGTGTGCTGAAATAAGTTTGCTTATGTATGTATTGTATATATTAAAATATATTATTTATTATTTAACTAATTTAATACTACCCAGTAGCTGAATGGTTATATATTTTTATAACAACTAAAAGGAGTACTGATGTTTTTCTTTATTTCATGATTATCAATAAATCACTGGTTTAATTATTGTGCTTGTAAAATTTTTCATTATTTATTAACAAGGTAAAAGGTATGATATAATGAAACACTAAAAAATATGGTTATATAAATTAAGCCGTCGTCTTCAATAACTTAGTTTACAAAACAACTAGTACTAGTAGTAACACTTTTCTCTTTTTGAAAGTTATTATTAATATACTGACGTATTTATTGGACTTAGAATTGAATTAAATAGTTTGATTTAACTGGTATAAGGATAACAGAAAATATGCATTGATATGATATAGTACAATCTTTGTAAACTTTAATAACTATCATTTAAAACCGTCATTTTTTTTGTAGTATAAGTAACCACCTTTAACTAAATAAGCTGCTTTAACTTTATATTTATTAACCATTTGTCTGTAATTTATTTACTTACAGTCTCGGATAAATTTTTCGACTATAACATTTTTAAACTTTGTTAGTAAATGTTGGTATATGTTTATACAAATTATACAAATATAGTAATTGCTCATATAGTCAAGTATACACAACAATACGGATAAAATATTAATTTCCATATATTTTTTTCAGCAAAAAATATAAAAGATAATTTGAAATATTAATAATTACTATACTATTTGTTCAAAACAGAATATTTATAGAGAAAAAATAACTTTATACGAAAACTAAAAGAAAAGTTATAGCTAATTGGCAAGCTAAACTGTGTAAATTTAATTTTAAAGTTAGTTGTTACAAACTGTACAAGTTCTGAGTTTTATCCAATTGATACTTACAAACATGTATATGTGCATACATTTTATAACTTCAATTTATAATGTGAACTAAGAGCATCTTAGTAATAAGTTTCCTAGAAAAAATGCTTCTTTAAAACGTTTGCTAATTATGAAGTACAACTAAAATTTTATTTAAAATCTATTTCAGCCAAGCAAAAACGAGCATTTTTTGTTACTGCGACTTTCAATCTTTCAGTGTTATAAATTCAACATTCATTATTCAAAGATTATTAATTTACCAACACAAGATCAATAAACAACGTTTTTAGTAATATTCTAAGAATCTTTTTTTCTTTTTCCTTTTCTTTTTTTTCAGAGGCTTCACAGGAAACCAGCCAAAACATGTCCTAAATACAGATTCCATTAGATACACAATGTTTAACTGAACAAAAAAAAATAAAGTTGCTCTAATTCTTAAATATAATATTAAAAAAAAAACATTTTTTGAGTCCTATTACAACATCATCTGCTATGAGAATATACTAATATCAAAATACTAAAACCTTTCACTTGAGTAACTTTTGATAAAAGTGTATTTCGAGCTGCAATTGAGTTTCAATTTTCAAAAAACAACAATAGTAACATTTCGATCTATTATTGATATTTATTATACAAATTGTCAGCAATACACTACAAGTTATTTATTGAAATTCATTCGACAAAAAACAAAGTAAGAAACTATTAACACACAGTATACTATATATTATTTTGCTACATAAGACATTGTCATTACATAGCTTCACTGTTAGAATTATTGAATATAGTTTAAAAATGTACATATAAACATAAGTGCACTTCTTTACTTAATTTTAAGCCAGAATGTTGAGATAGTATAAAACGTTTTTCAAATTTAATTATTAATATAAATAGATACATAGATGCATTAACCATTTTTTATGGTTTCAAATATCCTTAGCACAAATCGATTTATTACCTAGAAAAAAGATAAATGTATATAAAAATATGTAATTAAATATTTTCTTTGAAAATAGTGACGTCAGTGGAACATTTAGATGACAAATTTTAATTTGAGATTTAAATAAAATACAAAGATTGTGTGAACATATAAATTAAACGCTATAGTTCATTATGAAAAGTATTGATGTCCACTAAAATTAAATTTAAAACATAAAAAACAAGGTTGAACTTAAATAATTTTATTTGATATTAAAGGCTTAAATTGTAGAAAGTAATCAGTGTAAAATATTTAAATTATATTTACCTTTATTTGAATCTAAAACAACAGTTTCTAGATATTCAACTATTACTGAAAGCTATTTGTTTTTCAAGTACTTTTAAAAACAAAAAAACTTTATTATGTCAGGTATAAATATACTATCAGTACCACTAAGTTATGTGTCTACTACAATATTACAAACTATAAACATTATGTTATTTACTAACCGAATGTAACAGTTTAAAATAAGCGTTTAAGTGTAAAATAAATAGGGTTATTATTTAGGAGTTTTGTTAAGCAAAAGCATAAAATTAAGTTTTATTAGAACTTTCACAAATATACATATATCATCAGTAAAGTAAAGATCTTTAGCCGACCAAGTTGGTTTGAAAATAAGTATGAAATAAGTACACATAAATAAAATTCTAATTTAACTAACGACTTTAGATTAAAACGTTAAAAAACGAAAGTGAAAAATTTATAGTTAAGAGTAATGACTTAAGTAATTGTTTTAAATGATAAAATATCCGACTAGTAATAGATATACTTAGACTATCGTTATATGTGTTGCACAGTACTAACTATTAATTTATTATATTAGTTTTTTGCAACCTAATACCAATATTCCATCTAATTTTTATAAGAGTTCTTGGTTAAGTATAGTATAAATAAACATATTAAGTATATTATAAATGAAAAAACAAACAATTTAATAACAAAAATTTAACTTGTTTAAGTTTTAAAGAAAAAACATCTGAAATCTATACTATGAGTAGATGTATATAATTAGATAGCATTTACAAGAGAAAATAAAATTCAAAACTTTAATACAATTAACTCATCGTTTAAACTTTTTTTTATAACATCTGGTTGGTAAACTTTTTTTCAAAAACATCAAATTTGTTGTAAAAGTCCTTTGCGGACCATGGTAATTAATTAAAGTCATGGAACATACTTTAAAAACCCTTTTTGACAGCAAAACAAGAAAGAATGCTTTAATATGCATAAAATAAAATTTTATCATAACAAAAGTTACTAAATCCTATCTTAAATACACGAATGGCACAGAACAAAGAAAATAATGTTTAATTAGTAGATTAAGTCATTACAAAGCTTAATTACAATACTGAATAAAGTTTAAACCGTTCAATTAAGTTAAACATACTTATTGGTTGATACTAAGCCTGCATCTTTAGATAATATAAAAAATATTTTAAACTTAATTACTTACATAACTAGGAAAACTAAATAAATTAACCATTTTTAATGGTTTCAAACTAGCGAAGTTATTTACTCGATTAATTACTTGGAAAAGATAATTTTTTATATAAATTTATGTAAGTTAGTATTTTCTGTAAAAAATAATGACGTCAATAGAAACAGAAGATGACAACTTTGTATATAGATTTGAATAAAATGCAAAGATTGTTAGAACTTAAAAACTAAACACTATTATTCGTTATTAAAACATGATGTTATCCATTCAATTTAAGTTTAAATCACTTAAAATTATTTAGTTGAACTTGAACAACATAAGCTTTAAATTAATATCTAAAATGAAATTTGTAGAAAGAGATAAAATAATCTGAGAAATATGTATAGTATTTTTATCTCTAGTTTAATATTAAATAAAACTTTCAAATTATTCATCTACTTTTGAAAGTTATTTGCTTGTCAAGTAGTTGTAAAAACAATAAAACTTAATTATGATAAGTAAAATAAAACTTTCAGTACCACTAGTTTGTAAGTCCAAAACAATATTAAAATTTATGAATAATATGATCATACCATTACTAACCAGGTAGATGTCGAATTTGCACGAGCGTACAAAATTGCACAAAGGGATAAATTGTACTAGATAAAATTGCCCGGAGATGTTTTAGCACAGCCTATTTTTTTAACTATCCCTGTTACCCCTAACCTTTACCCTCGATCGGTAATTTATTTTAGTTGTTTATTTTAAAGTTTTTTTATTTTTTTATTTATTTATTTTTAATATTTACTATTACTGTTACCCTTAACCTTTACCTCGGTCGATAGGTCTTATTTTAAATTATTTTTTCTTTAGAATAATTTTTATTAGTTTTTGTTTTCTTTTCTTTGTTACTATCATTGTTACCCATAACCCTTACCTTAGGTCAGTAATGGTTTTTTTTTTATCAGATAAAGTTTTAGTTTTTTTTTTCTGTATTTTTTACTCTCGTGCAAAAATGTAACTTGTGCAGTTTCGTCTTTGTCCAATTTAGACCCTTACTAACCATATGAAACATTTTTTAAATAAGCATTTAAGTGTAAAATAAATTATTATTATTTTAGGAGTTTTTTATGAAAATGCATAAAGTTACTTTTAGTATCTATTACAGAAAACGTACATACATCAGTTATGTTTACAATTAAGTTGGTTTAAAATAAAAACGACGAGAGAAGTAATAAGAAATAACATAAGTCAAATTCCTATTTAGTTAAAAAAAATTTAAATTAAAACAAGTATGAAAAATGTGTTGTTAAAGTTACGACTTCAGTAACTGTTTTAAATGATAAAAATTTCGACTTTCAAAAGAAATACTTAGTCCGTTATCATGAATGTAAAACAAAACTAACAGTTAGCTGATTAATTTAGATACTTTCAACTAGTTATTGTAAACTGTTATCAATTTTCGAATTAACTTTTATAATATTTTTTAGTTACGTATACTGTTTACATAACTACGTATAATCAACTTCACAATTGATTTATCATAAAATCAATTTTTATGTTTCATAAATAAAACATAAGTCTTATATTATTTTATATAGATCAATTGCGCAGAATAAAATTACACTTTTAAAAATATTTTCAGTGAAAAAATTACAATTTATAAATTAAAGACATTACCGAGCTGAAACTAATTGAACTTATTTTAAAACTGTAAAAATTCATTAAAAACGCCGTCTTCGGTTAATACTAACAATCTTTATGAATAATAATTGCACACTAGAGTAATAAAATTATTTTGGCAGTTTATTTTTAATTATCAATCTAAATGGCTTTCAAAGTTTTTTAACTATCTTAGATAGGCAGTAATCAAAAAAAAAATTTGACAAAAAATTGTAGTATAATATTTGCTCAAGAAATATTATATGGCAAGTTAAGAAATTAGACGAAAAAATATTGTTACATTAAACTTAAACTGTTTTTTATGTCATAAATCATTTTTAAATTTAAATTAAATTTAAATTTTAAATTTTAAAATAATGAAAAATAAATAATAAAAATAATAATAAAAAGTATTAAAATTTTTATGTTTTATTTTACACAAAAACTTTAGAAACAAAAAAGTTAGAGATGATGTTAAACTAACCAAAAGCAATAAATTTGTACATTATTATTTGTTATAAACTGATTTTGTTTTTATAATTGTGACAAAAAAACTTGTATCCTTTAGCTTTTTAAAAGTATAATATAAACTATCATTAATAAAGTTGTAGAACCAAACTAAGAATTTCAGTTAAAAAGAATTAGTAGTTATTTAATGCATCATAACTTTTTGATAATAGTTAATGCTAAGACACCTGTATATTACTTTTACAATTGTATTGTACGTAAGTTAAATAGACAACTACTATTAATCATTGGTATGGTTTAAAATTGATCACATCAATGTCATAGTAATTATCCAACAACTGATAGTTCGTCTACCAAAAACTTGTATGTTATAATTGTCTCGCAGAAAGTTATTACGTCAACAAATGTTATAAATGCTAAAAAATTTAATTTAAAAATTTAACAATTCAGCTATTAAACTTAAATGGTTTGATTATTATGAGTGTTAAAATTATCATTTAATTACATTAGTAACTAAACTAACTCTCATTAATAGCAAATAAAATTTAAATTTAGAATAAAATTATCAATTATTATAAAACAACTTAATCGCCAATTTTATCATGTTAAGTTCAAATTACAAACTATTATTATACAAAAATCTGAGACAATATTCATTCAAAACATTTTTATTAAAGCAAACAACAAATAAAGTCGATTTCGGCTAACACTTTCAACTACTTTTGCTAGCAACTAATTTTAAGATTCAAATTTTGAGCAAATAAATAGTTAGGAGTACATCTGAAAAAATCAATTAAGTCTAATTAGCATAATTGAGCAATAATTAATTAGACATTCACAGTAGCTGAACAAAAAAAAAATTAAACTTGTAATTGTAAATTATTTTATTTAAGTATTATAAAAATATGTTTTTTTTGTTTATAACATTTAGTTTAATTAGAAGATTTTATAGCATTTTTTTAATCAGTTTTAAATTAAATTACAAGTAACCTTTGAAATAAAATATTACTACTTAAAAGTTTTAAACACAAATGAAAAAGTTCGTTACTTTAACAAAATACTTTATAGATAAAATAATTTTAAATAAATTCCTATTAAACTTACTAAAAATAAATGGTAAAAATTCTTTTAAACAAATTCTATAAAATTAAAATAAAAATATATATTTTTATAACTAAAAAAAAACTCTGAACTCTTGTACTAAAAACGTAAAAAAAAATATTTGAAATAAATATTATAAAAAAAAAACACTTTTTTTTCTTTTATGGCCATTTGTGGCTTGATGCAATTGCGTGGCTGATGTATTTCAATTTATACCAAATTATGTTAACAATTTTTCAAAAGCATGTAAACAAAAATTCAGAGTTTTATCCGATTTTGTATAAAGGTAACTATGACAATTTTACTTGTTTACGTCATATATATGATACAACTAATAGAAAAAAATTCAGATATTTTATTTATATTAAGCGTTATGTGACGTCAATTAGTTATTTATCTGGTAAAAAAAATCTTCTCAAATCTTATGTGTTAAAAATAAAAAACTTTTGACAATTGACGCAATATTTATTTTATTTGTTAAGTTACACTGTTTGCTGTTATTAGATTGTAAGTATAAAAAGCATAAGGCCGAGGTATTAGCTTAAAATAAAATAAAATAATAAACATTTACAAAATGTTAATGACGTGATTTATAGCAAACACAATCACTTGAATAAAACTGAGTTTAAATTTAATAAACGTATAAGTTATTTATTTAGCTTACAACTGTTTTTAATAGTTTTACTTACTTGTAAATACTTTATTTCTATAAAATCCGTTAAATTTTAATTTGTAAAACGAAGTCGTATTAATTTTAAAAATTGTGTTTATTCAAATTAAAAATGTTATTAAAATACTTATTTTGGTTGTTTAAAGCGTATTTTAATTTATTAAATTATAATTTACTAAAGCGGAATTAAATATCGAAAATAAATTAATAATTGAGAATAAAAAACTTCCTGTAAAAATAATAAATAGTAAACTTAACATGTAATGGTTTAAAACAACACACCGACGTTATTATTTTACAAAGTTTTTAATTATAAACCTATGCCTTATAAATGATTAAACTTTTTAACGATTTAAATAAATTATAAAATTTTATTGATATTGCATTGTTTAACTTTGGAGCTTTATAATAATAATAGAATTCTAAAAATTTATTAAATTAGTTACAGTTTAGTTCACCAGCTTATTTTCAGCTGTCGAAATGGCTCCCAAGGTTGAAGGTAAACTTTTAAGTTAAACTTGTTGTCCTAAAGGGCCTGAGGTAGGAACTACCTTTAATTGGGTGAAGTCTCCTTTTTTTTTTGCTAAACGCTTAGCGCGTTCAGCTTTTAAGGTTTTTACTGAATTTACCTTACTCATTAGGTTCAACTTAGTAATTAATAAGTATGTAATAAACTTAATATATATAATTTCTTAAATGAAGTGAGTTTATTGAAAACGTGATGTTAATGTGAAAATTAGGAAGTAGAAATAATAAAGCAGCCAATTTATCAGTAGAATAAAACTGCGAATATAAACACAACAAGTAAACACCAAATTCTACAAACTAAACTAAAATGATTTAATAATGTTCTTAAAGTGTCTTAATGACACAATCTTAAGCACAAAATGGTTTTTACTAAAAATACTACTAATAATACAGAGTCTTAATATATGTCGTGCTTCATGCACAACGATGGCTAAACTAAGCACAATATAATACAATCATGCAAATAAACATCAAGATCTTATAAAATAATAAAACAGTTCTTATAATCAGTTAATGTGCATTTCGCACGGTCTTATGGCCTAACTGAGCACAATCCAATACAGTTATACAAATAAAGATAAAGTTCTTATAAAATGACAATCATAACAAAGTTCTTAAATTCAATCAGTGTCTTAAGTTTTTAAAATTAGTGTGCTTTTTGCATGATCTTATGGCTAACTAAGCCAAAAACAAAAATAACGAACAACATATCGAACTGCGCGTAGTACGCAAGCTAGGGCCTAATGAGCATTATCACAAACATTTTTAAAATTTTATAGTGTAATTTGATATAAAATCGTCTAACGCCCCCTGTCGGTCATTTAAAAAACAACAAAATGCATATTTTGTTACAAACTTAATTAGTTGTTATTTTATTTTTAAAATTTAAGTTGTTTTTAATAAATTGAAGTCAATAATTTTTTATCAATAAATTATGATATGTATACTACTAGTACTTTACAACTAATCGCAATGCTTAGTGTATTTATTACTTCTTAGCTTTACTGTTACCAACTTTTAGCTTTAATTTTAATTTTTTTAATAAAATATGAGCCTTTTATCTTAAAAATACAAGAATAATTAAATATCCAAGTTGCATTTAAAGATTGAAATAGTTTTTGTTCAAGGTAAAACAAAGTAAAATAAGAATTGAAATAAAAAAAAAGTAAACGCTTTTTTTTTATATTTGCAAGTTTTAAGTTTTCATAGTTTTGTAAATAAATTAATCAAACTTTTATCATGTTATAATTGCTCTTATTTTATAACTTGCTTTATTTATTATATAGTAAAACATACTGGTTTTAAAATCAAAAATTTTTTAAACTGTATAAATTCTCAAACTGTAATAATAATGAATTTAATAAAAACATAATGATTTAAGTTTGAAACAAACAAATTTTTAAACGATAATTAATAATTTGATAAACCTTACTTAAAAACAAAGTATTGCGCATACAATCATGTATGTAAAAGAAATAAATATCGATAAATATACACATTAAAATCGAATAGTGTCGAAATATTTTAATTTTCAGCTAACTAGAATAGCTGTAAAAACTAAAAGGTGCAAGATCGCTGAGATTGTAAAACAAAAAAAAAAACAATTTATTCTTTATTTTAGGTTTTGCATTTGTGTTAAGTTAATTACAACGTCAAACTTAGTTTTAAGTTTTATGAAATAAATGATTTTACTCTACCTTTACAGTTACTTCTTAAATTAGATATAGTTAGTTTTTTTACATGTTTTAAGGTCTCTTCAAGATATAACTTTTATTTTTAGGCAAAAAAATATACAAATGGGCATAACATTTTTGAAAATTTAGACAAAGCTTGTTTTATAGATAAAAATTTATGAAATGAATTAATTCTATTAAAATAAGTTTGATGTTCTCTGTTTATCTTTTTACTTTGAACAACGTAAAAACATCTTGAAAAGAAAAATAAAATGACAAATTTTTTGTTAGATTTAAAATATTAAACTGCTTATAACTAAAAATGTAATAAAATTAGACAAATAGACATTTATGTAATTGATTACAAACAAAAAAACTATATCAATAGATTCAGCAAATAACTTGATTATAATAATAGTAATCCAATGTACTAGCATTAATTTACTAAAATTTCAAAATACTTGAAATGTAACAGTCATCAATTTCCATTGTTAATTGGTTGGGAATTGTTATTGAACGAAGCTGCTCTTAAATAAGACTATTAATAACGGTCATTTAAAGTATTACAGACGTTCAGATGGATTGCCGGCTTGATTCAATATACTAGTACTTACTCTAAAAATAATTTTATCAAACTAGTTATTAGTGCACGTGGTTTATATAATACAAAGACAAACATAATGTGAATAAGATGTAAGAAAACAAAGTTATATAAACATTCTACCGAGAACTTCTTAAAGAGTTTCGTAGGCACACTAGGTAAGTATTTAACATTCTTCTGACTAAATTTAACAAAAACTTTGAAATTTGACTAAAAAAAATCTCTCGACGATGTAAGCTACCTATCCTCGTTCAATTACCAAAATCTTTAAAGTGCTTTATTAGCCCTACGACTCCACTCGCCTCTTCGTCGTTGTGCCGTTTTCTACCTTCAATAAATCTGACTACCCTCTTTGTGCTTCTACGACTTTTTTTTTACTCTCTCAAATTTACTTTAAGCTTCTTTTTCTCATTTTCTAATCTCAATACGTATAGTGACTTCACATAAAACATTGAAATTTTTGAACTTAAACTCTTCTGAAATGAAAATAAAACGAAACACTAATGTAGTGAACGGTTCGTGAAGTTTTTTTTTAACTATTTATTAGTTTGTAAATCGAGTAAGTTGAACTTACAGAATTTTTATTGACATAAGCTAAATTTTCTTTTCTACTTAAAAATTGAACTAAAACTTTGATGTAGTTCTGTTTTAAATTTAGCTAAAAAACTAAAAATCTAACTTAATTATAAGATCCAAAAGTAAAGTTAATGATAAACAAATAGCTATATATTCCTAAAGCTGAATATTCGAGTAATTATTATATGAAAATTTGAATTTTAAAATTTTTCTATTTATTTTGTTGTTTAGGTACAATTTTGATTGAATCAGTGGGTCTTAAATTAAATAATAACTTTTTCTTTTAATTCCTACATTGTTATTTTTATTTTTACGCTTTCTAAGAAATGTCAGTGTTTTAGTATGAAAAAATGAAATAATGATTAAATAACTTTCTCTGGTTCTGAATATTATTTAATATTACCAATAGTAGTCAGCAAAGTTTAATAGCTGTACAAACTTTTCCAAAATTGCAAAGATGAAACTCATATTTCTCACTGAATTAAGTTTAAGCCTCATGGCATACGAAAATGAAGGCTACTTTTCTGCAGAATTTCGCCGATGTTTATGTTGATTATTTTAAATACAAGCGTAACAGATGTTTTGCCTAGTGGACAATGTATTGAACGTAGCACGGCAAAAAACAATGATGACGTCACTGATAAGTGTCAGTTAATGGTTGCTTCATGCTTTTATGTTTAAACAGTTTGTAGATTGAAGACCGGAAGCTTTTTCTATTGTCATTGACAAAAGAGTCTTTATAAATGATTTCAGTCTACCGAAAGCTTGTGGTTTGATGATCAAATAGATATGATAAACCCTTATGTTATAACTTATCCAAAGATCCCAATATCACCCTTTAACTATAAAGACGTCAATTCCAAAGTACTTTTTATCATTTAATGTAATCTTGAATAGTTAAAGTTTTAAAAATATTACATTTTTAGTTTAATAATTACGATCAATTTGTGGTAGGATAAAGTTTCAAGTTTTTGTATTGGTAGACTAAGAGTGATATTTTCTTTGACAACATTCATAGGGATATAACTTTAAACTGATACAATGCTAGTAAACTATACAGCTATTCTAAAACAATCTTTATTATGAATGTGGACGCTATTTAAAAAGGTTAATTTATAATTTAAGATAATAATAATTTTAATAATATCTAGCATTTAGTTTACAAGCTCTTACTTACCACAACAATTTATCTGTTATTCAACAAAACAATAACAAAGTAATTTAAGTAAATAACAAAGTTAAAAAGATTTGTAAACTGAATTCATGACAAAGCTTTTTCAACAATCATGGCCGTTAAAGTAAATTTATATATTAAAATATTTCATATGACTGTAGCATGCTCATTTATTTTTAATTTGGACAGTTATTTTAATTAACTATTTAAAAAAATACAGATTTCGCTTTAACACTAAAACTTTACTTTTTTTAACCTAATAGGCATATTTATAATTAGTTTGATGATTTGCATTGTCTATTCAGTTTTCAATTTTAAAATTTTAATTAAGTTTAAGTGTTTTTAGTTATTTTTTTTTTGGTAATATTAAAAGTTATGCTGTTATTAGATCGTTAATAAGTTTCAAAAGCATTAGGCCCAAATATTAGCTTAAAATAAAGTGAATAAACATTTATAAACATTTTATGACGTAATTTTTAGTACTCATAATTACCATGATAAAACTGAGGTTAAAGTTATTAAAAGTAAAATCTAGTATTATTTAGCCTAAAACTGTTTTTAATAAATTTACAGCTCTTTACAGTTTTTTATATACTTAAATTCTGTAAATTAAGTTATATTTTAATCTGTTTTCTTTATAAGGAATCGTACTAGTTAAAAAGTCAGTTAACTTTCAGTTAATTCATAAAGTATATTGCTATTTATAGTTAAAATTTATCTTAAAAATTAAGATTGAGCTTTTTATTCCACAATCAAGCTATGTCATTGGATAATATATTTTTATATAATAGATGATAAAAATCCAGCTTAACGTCTTTGTCAGATTATTGTAAGACTGAAGTCTGTACTCGTTTTTAAACAGTATTTATTTCTGCCATCATTAAAAACAGTTGTGATCTTCGCACCTTCAAAAATAAGTTATATAACTTTATACAGTTCATAATTTATTGTTAATGATGGCAAAAATGAATAATAGTTAAATTATTCTGCCTGTGAAGAAATAATATGGCTCGGTAGCGTTTTAATATGTACCGTGAATAAACTTTAGAACTTGTGTCCAAGATTTAAAATAAAGAACAAAAAATAAAGTATTTTAGTGCAGTTTGCGATAAATTTTATTCCTAAAATAAAAGTTACGAGGACTAAAATAGTTTAGTCGAAAGTTTTTGTTATAGTTGTTTAAATCTCATTGATACATTTTATATCAGCTAACTGAAAAAACTGTATAAATTATAAAAATATTTACTATTAAATATTTAAATAAAAAATTTAAACTTTTACAAGCTTAACTCATTAAATACTTTATAAAAATAAATACTAAACGTTGAGAAACTCATTTGTTAATAGATAATAGAACAGAAATAATTAACTATTATTATGTATAATAATTTTTATTCTTATTAAATTGTTTTAACTACATTTTAAAAAAAAACGTATTTCGGTATATAAAAATAAATAAATAGTGTTTATTAACATAAAACAAATTTATAGCAAACAATTACTGCTTACTAAAATTACATGAAAACCAATAATAAGCTAACTTGTACAAACTTCCAAATATTAGTCTATTTACAATTATTTATTAAATTGGAATTTTATGTAAAACGTGTTATAAATGTTTATGACAATGTGTTTTTAATAACTCTTCGAATAAACTAACTAAATGAAGACTAAAAAATGAATTAATAAAATTATTTAGCGTACAAGAGCTCTTAAATTTTTAGAAAAATAATTTTAGATAAATGATTTTAAAACCGCTATTTTTTACGTCTTTTATATCCAGTTTTAAGTTTTTGTCAAGTTATTTTGTATATTGTGTTTTGATATAAATTCTAAATGTTTCAAAAAATTACAAAATTATATATGGTTGCAGAACTAGATATAATTAGATTTTTTAGAATAGCAAAAGTTAAATACGAAACGATTCTTTTTTACTTTATTAATTTACTGAGGCTATTTAAAACTAGTTTGAAAATTTTTATTATTATTATGAGTTTTGAATTTTTTTTTTATTATCTCATTAGTATATTTTAGCTAAATTTAAATATAGATTAACGTTTTTAATAAAAAAACAGAGTTATTATTATAAAAATGTTAAATTTCCCTTAAAACTTAATTCTTAAAAACAATAGTTTTTAGAGGAAAAAAACTAGCAAATGTTAAATAAGTCAATGTGTTTAGGTTACTCATTTTCTTTTAAGTTTATTTCACAAACGTTTTTAAAATGAACAAATTTTACTATTCAAGTCTAAAATGAATTTTAAAACACAGACAGATAGAAAAGCAAATAAAAAACATAACTTTCTTTGTATATAGGATTTTGAATAAACATATAAATTTTTTACTCAACTATTTTAGCCAGCTAACATAATAAGATATTAAATTTTCTTCGCATATGTTTTTTAAACTTAAAATAAAATGTAATAAACTAAAAGTTAAAAGTTTATGTAAAATTACGTTTAAATTAACTTTTCTTTTGATAACTGAATTTAACTTTCTTTATCTTTAAGAAAAATTAACCTATTTAGATTAACAGTTTTATTAATATTAGGTATGTTTAAATGTTTTGTTATACGTATAACAAAATCTTTGTTATGATATACTTTTTATCGGCATTTTAAGAACTCATTTTATATTATTTTAGTTTTAATTACTTCGATACTAATTATATATTTTTAAAGTTAACAAGTAAGCATCAAAATATACACTTATGGTTGTATTTGTTTTATAAAACAATTGTAGCCAGTTAACTAAAATAGCTGTACAAACTAAAATCAAACCGAATCTATTTCAGTATAATTTGTTTGGATCTATAGAGATTATTCTTAATGTTGTGTTTATTGTGAAATTATTATTAATTCGTTACATATTTCCATATTGAATAATTACAATATATAAATAATCTACTTAATGACCCTTTTAAAAATTTTAACATGATTTGATAGTAATATATAAAATAACGGTAAATAAGTGTAGCTATGTATTTATAACAGAAAAAAATTGATGAACAGTAATAAATCAAAAATATGTATCAAATTAAAACATAAACTAAGTGTTGTTAAAAGTAAAATTAATTTATTTATTAAGCAAGTTTTGAAGTCACTATACATATCATTTAGTGATAGTTTTCATTACTATTTCGTGATAACAACATAGTTTATTGATAAAAGAAGTTTTAAGAAATCTTTAGCAAATCATATTTTAATTTAAAAATACACAAGACTTTGTAATGCTGTGACTTTTTACTCTCACGATTTTTGAGCTTTTTATTTTTAAGGCCTAGTATAAAGTAAAACAAAGATTAAAGTCTAATAATTAAAATTATTTTAGAGTTATTTAACATTACCAAGAACTTTTTAACATTTTGTTTTTATTTGTAATTTTTAATCACTCTTTTAAATTAAAATACTGTGGTCTACTTCCGTAATTTCATATCAACCACAACACATTTATAACAATGTCAACATAATATATCTGTAACAACAAAGTAATCATTGAATCTATTTGTTGTTATTTTGTACAGCTATTCCAGTTAGCTGAAAATAGTTTTTTGTAAGTATAACTAACTATTATTATACTAGAGATTAAAAAAGAAGTTATTCACAATTGTGATAATGCGTTTTAAAAAAATTTCCTGCTGTTTGTACTTTATACATAGAGTATAAACTTTATAAAGATAAACTTCATACATAAAGTTCTTAAACAAACTTGACTTTGTAATGCTTTTACATGATACTATCACGGTTTTTGAGCTTTTTATTTTAAAAGCTTAATAAAGAGAAAAATAAACAAAAGTTTTTTAATGTTATGAAATATTACTAAGAATTTCTAAGTATTTGGTATCTAATAAATTTTTATTTTATAACGGTTTTTAAGCTTTTTATTTTAATGAATTACTGTAAAGAAAAAGATTAAAGCCAAAATAAATAAAGTTGTTTTAATGTTTTGATATATAAACAAGGATTTTCTAACACTTTATTTTTATTTTGCTCGTTTAAATCATCTTTTTGAATTAAAACAGTTGTAGTCTATTTGCGTGTTTTCATATCAACCACAAAACATTTGTAACAATGTTAATATAAAAAATCTGTAAAAGATAAATAAACGTTTTTGTTAGTTTGTAAAGCTATACTAGTTAGCTGATTACTTTTTTTTAATCTAAGTTAAGACTTATTAAATAAAAGAGCTTAAAAAGCGATAAATTCACAATTTTATTGATATAAAACTAAAAAAAAAATATGGCTGATGGCTGGCTTTTAATTGTTTTTACAGGGCTAATTAGTAACTAAACAAAAAACAAATCTAAAATCAGATTAAATACATTGATAGAATAATAAACTAAACGTTTATTTCATACTATTTAGATTGTTAGGGTTAAGTATTCCAGTTATAGTAAGATATATTATAATACTGTTCGACCACTAATGTTTTTTTTTTTCTCGTTAAGTTTCAATACTACTAAATATATTAAACAACAACTCAAAAGTTATCATGGTTATTATTATAAAAAAATGTTTTAGTTTGTTTTTCTTTAACTTTAGTTTATCTCTTTTTAATTTATTATATGATTGCCTCGTCCGTATTTTATTAGTTTGCCCATTTAAAAAGCTTTGTTTTTGTTATTTTTTGTAGACGATCTTAACCGTTTAATTATCCAGGATTAATTCTAAATCGTAGAAATTAATAAAAACAAAACCAGCATTTTGTGTATTGGCTTCTTTTAACTCAATTTAAGAAAATCGATTGTAGAGTAATTTTAACATTGGATGTTTCTAAGAAATTGTACTCGAGCTACAAAAATTGGTGAGAGCGGTCATTTAAATGCTAACTGATGAAAAAAAAAACTTTTCTAAACTTTGTTAAATTAACTGACTTTTTATTTAAGTTGTTTCAGATCATTATGACAATTTAGGTTTAAGATCAAATCTATTGTTTTTTGTCTATTTGATACTATTGGGCAAGAATGAGTTAAAAGTATTTCATTTTCAGCTAACTAGATTAGCTGTACAAATTTATCTGCAGCAAGAAAAGATTGTACATATTTTGTATACAAACTTAAACTAAGATATTAAATTTACCGTTTGTTTTTATTGAAATAATATATCATAATTAATAGTATACAGTATTTTATTTTAAATAAAAGTTAATTTGAACGATTCTTTAAGTAATTTCATTTGACAGAAGTGGGAATAAAAACATTTGTTTAAAAAAAACAATTTTTATTTTCAAACGTTCTACATGTTTGTTTTTTTGTATTTGTTTTGTCTTTTTAAACTTTAAATATTTTGAAATTATTTTTAATATAGACTGTGCTTAAATTATCTTATTAAATATTACAACTATAATTTCGTACAATGAATAATTTACAAAAGTTTTTAGACAATTTAAACTAGTTACTTGTCTTTGGTAATTTAATTTTTTATTTAATTAAATTTAAACTTATTTACTAAATTTGCAGCTTCATAGAATTAAAGATGTAATTATGATTCAGAAAAATTCAAATATTGCACTAAAAACTTTTATTATGCTCCACACAAACATACTAATCATCATAAATTACAAACATTATGCCTAACAAGTTTAACAACGGAGTTCGTTTCTCCTTAATTTGTACATCGATTATATTTAGCTGAATAAAAGATATTTTATGCTAGTAAACTTCTACTCAAGCTTTTTTGGATACCATAAAGAGTTAATGTATAATTATTAAAAGATTGTGTAGATAATTGGTTTCGTTTACATTATTTTTATTGAAATTATGTTTTGTTTTTTGCAGTTTTAATGTTTAACTTTTATTTGTTTTTTTAAGTTTAAAATTTTATTAGTGAAATTATAATTTTTTAATCTTAAAATTAGGTTATACAAAAATAAACTTTTAAAATTTACGATTTCAAACAAAACACTCTTATACTTTTTGTAATCTACATAATGCAGGTTATAATCCTTTAATTTCGTTTTAGAAAACATTTCCAGTTCAAAAAAAAAACAGCTAGTAAAACTTTTAATATTTATTGAAGTGTTTTATCAGGTTAAAATAACTTTTGACAAATATCACACAAACATTGTGTTTGTCATCTCATGATAAAAACTTCAACATATATAATAATTTGTGTGATTTGAACTTAAAAGTTTGCACAGCTGTCTTAGTTAGCTTATCCTATAGTTAAGTTTAAACAAAAACATAGCTTTAACAGTAATATATACTTAAAGTTATTACAAAACATAAAAAATAAAACCTTTAGAACAGTTTTATACGCTGTTTTTCAAATTAAAAAACGTTTGAAGAAGTTAATACTTAACATAACTAACGTCGACTTAAAAAACTGAAAACTAAATAAAATCGAAAACTAGTAAGATAAAGGTGAATAATTTAGTATGGAAGAGAAATTGATTAATCATTTGTTTAAGATAACTGCATAAACTGGACTAAAATTGTTTCACTATAGTTTGATGAAATAAATACGTATACACATTTAAATGTATTATCATTATTGTTGGACAAATGCCTACATTTCAGTTTTTTTATCAGCTGATCAAACTTTGATACATTTCTTTCAATAATAATGTTCATAATTAGTGAGAAAAAATCATAAGATATGATTAAAAGATTCATTCAAGATCATACTTTAATGCAAACAGTTGTAAATAAAAATACTCAAAAACTAAACTTTAATTTATTAGTTTTTTAAACTAATAGTCGCACACAGCTCCAACTAAAACGACTCTTCTTCAAAACCATACGCTAACAAAACATTTATTTTTATACATAAATGATTAACTTTTAACGTTAAAGAAATTAAATAACTTATAAACTTTTATAAATGTAGAGTGCATTGATCAGCATTGCAGTACTTAATTATGAAATAACAGTCAGGTCTTCAAAGCACTAGTAGTTTAATTATATAAACAATTTTAACGAGGTTTTTTTTAACTTATCTTAATTGCATTCTTATTATCTTAATAAACAGTAAAAAGTTAAATTCTTTAATGTAAATCTCAGAGAAGCAAAGTATTTAACGTTATTTTTTTAGCTATTTTACATGTACCGCTTAAAGTAACCGTCTAAGCTTATACAGTTTATTTTAGCATAAAAACTTGTAAAATTTTAAATATATATTAAGTTTATAAGCAATACTATAAAGTATTTTTTTTTAATAAATTTAACTTAAACAGTATCGGTAATTATTCAATAGTTATTTTTCTACGTTTTTCGAACATTATCATATCACATTTTCATATTTATTTTTTTAACTACTAGAAAGTATGTGGTAAAATTTGAATTATAAGTTTCTACAGCTTCCTAAGTAAGCTTAATTATGTCTTTTACTATAGTTTTCAAAAAAGTCAAAAAACATAAGATCCAATAAGAAAAGATAGCTTGTATAGTAATTTTAACAAAATATTTTTTTTAGAAAACTAATCTAAAATTTAAAAAAAAACGGAATTTAATGATCTTTAAGCTAATACTTTTATGTAAATATCTGTAATCTATCAAATCAAGGAGAAAACAAAGCAAAAATGTATTTAAAACCAGTATCACTGTGCGAATAAGTAAAGTGCAAGTGAAAAATTCATAATAGTCTAATTTATAATCTTTATTCAGATTGATACAACTGCAAACTTCATAGAAATAATAAATTATTTTTAATCAAAGTTCAACTTTTCTGTGTATTCCTGTAATATTTTCTGCATCTATATAAATTTGATGTCCACATTATAAATTTCTTTTCCACATACAAGTAGGATCCCTGGCGTTCTGTTTGATTGATCGCATAATAGTTTTATAAACTTTTTTACTAATTCTAAATATATTTTTATCGTTGGCAATTATTTGCCTCAACTCGTCTAGATGCTTGATTTAAAACTTCATCAATATTTTTGTTTCTCTTAAATTTATATCTTGATATACGACTTAGATAAACAGTTTAATCAGATATCAATTTAGGTAACTTTCGAACAAACACAAATCTGTACTACATTTTGAGCAATAAATTTAAAGAATTTTTCTACTAGATGGATATGGAGTAATGTGCAGTTTTTTACGGCTAATCTTGTTAGCTGATGAAAATAATTTAAGTACAATATATGTACTTTTATTAAATACAAATTCTTTTTTAGAATTATAAATTTAAATTGTTTATGAACTATAATGAAAATTTATTAACTATTGAAGTTAATGTTAATTAAAATAATAATAAATTGTATTTATTTGTATGAAGTTTAAGTACACAAAAACCTAACTATTTTTTTAACATTGGTATTTCTGAAGTTTGGTTAACAAATGAATTACTTAATTTTATTATATTTCAGTGTTTTTAAAGAGATTAAAATAGTTTTAAAATACATCGAGTAATTTGTTTAAGAAAATAACTAATAAAATTATTAATTTGGAGTTCACATATAGTGTCTAGTATAGTGTATAATTTTTTTTAAAGATAAGTTACTGTCATATATAATATATTACACACCAACGTCATTGTCAAAAGGTTTACATAAAATTTGTGCTGTTTTATTAATTTTGAAGTAGTTTATACCAGTTTTAAAAACAATTAATAATTAAATGATTGTTATCAGTTTATTAAAGATTGACTTTGTTTTTTCAGTTTAGCTCGCATACAATTTTGTTTTCTTAATATCGATTGGTTTTAAAGTTTGTAATGTAAAGTAAAAAATTATAACTAAATAAAATAAATAAAAAAAAAACCATTAACTTTGGTTTATAAGTTGTAAATGAAAACTCTATAAACTAGAAAAAAAACATTATTTATAAACTAAAAATTAAAGTTACTTTTTGCTATAGTAATTTTATAATGGCTATATTTTATAATAGTTTTATAAAAAGTTTCAGAATGAAGCTTTTCAAGAAAATTATATATAAACATTTAATAATAATATATAATAACAATTAATAATAAAAGTAACTTTTAAAATTAAGTTTACTTTTTTAATAGTTTTATACCATAAGTTGATGATAGAATTCTATGAAGTTTTATTTTTGTTTTAATAACTGTATTGCTATTTAAAGTCAAAGTCAAAAAAAAATATTTAAATAAGTTATGAACTCACAACATATATATAAGAAATATAATATTTTAGTCCTACATATGCAGTTGATGATGTCTATAACGTAATTAAAAATTTAAATTATACCTCAGCCTTAAAAACCACTTTCAATTAAGATAATAAAACTTTAATACTTAATTGTTTAAAAAAGCTAGTATTTGACTAAAAGTAAGCAATCTAGTCTGATTCTAATTTTTTAAACCTTTGAAAAAATCTATTTTAAATTATACCCAAAATATGTATTAATAACATGTAACCAGCTCGATAAGATCAAAAAACTTACAAATCATTGTTTTATTATATTTATTATTTCACAATTTTATCATAAACTACCAGTGACAGGTGTTGTGAAAATATTGGTGTCATGATGATTAAAAAGCTCAAGATGTACTTAAATAATGTTTTGAATTAGTTTTTAGACAACAGTAAATATTAGTAAAAATTAAAAGTTATAGTTTATTATTCTAAGTAAGAAACTTCATTAAGAGTTTCTTATTGTACTAAAGGTTTTTAGTTTTTTTTTATATGGTTATCCTAAAAAACTGTTAAAAGGACAATTTTTGGTTTTTTATCTAAAATTTCATACTGCTTTTAGAGTTCATTTTTCATAGACTTTTTAAAAATTAAGGTACAATATCAAGCTTAAATACTTACTTTAAACGACCTTATCTAGCTAACTAAATTTCATAAAGTTTTTATTCAGAAACTAAGATAATTTTACTACATTTAAAAGCTTTAAATTATATTTATAAACATTATGTGATAAATCAGTAAAAAACACTTTACAAACGTTATTAAAGTAATTAGAAAAAGAATATTTAACTTATTTTTTATATGTAAAGACTAATTTTATTAGTTACGTAAATATTTTTATTGAATTCGTAAAGCTGTTCTGATTAGTCGAATAAAAAAATTATTTAAGAAATTTAGCAAAAATAAGTTACGAAGCGACTTTTTTGCAATAACGGTGTTTTCTGCAGAACATGACTTTTTTTTTATTACTAACATTGTTATCAAAAAATATTACTTTTGGTCTGTATTTTTTTCTCTGATTTATTTACTTATTATTTGAATCGTTTAGTTTTTTTTTACTATTACTGTTGGTCTGAAGTTTCGATATTTTTTTTCTCCCTTTTCTTTATAAATTGTTTTCTAATGCGAAAATGACTAGCCATGTATGCATATTTATATAAAAATAACAAAAGATACTTTTTTTTAAATAGCTAACTCAGTAGCTGTAAAAACTAATGTGGATAGTTGTACGCTACAAATTCATAAAAATTTTAAATTTGAAGCTAGTCGTGATTATAGTGTTTGTGGGTAAAAAAAAAGATATATATTTCTTAACAGAACTTCTGTTTCTTTTTCGTATGATATACTTATCATTTATTTAAATAAAATTGTATTTAAAGATTAAAGAAGAAGTATTAGCAAAAATAAATATAGTTAAATAAGTTGTAGACTTTTGATATGTTTTAAAACGTGAACCTTACTTTAAATAATATTTAGTAAAGCTTATATTTAATGGTTTAAAGTTGCAAGTATACGTTTTTTTTTAAATATTTATGCTTCATGAACTATTTAACTTTAAAATTAAGACTGAAAAAATATATTTAATGTTGTTGATATTACATTGTTTAAAGAGTGGAGCTTTGTGTAAGCTTTATAACAGTAATACAACTGTAAAAATTAATCAACTTAGCTAACTTCTATTTAATCAGCTTGTTTTCAGCCGTAAAAAATGGCTAAGAAAATCAAATCTAAAATTAAAAAGTTATATCTAATTAGTAATTATTTTATGATTTGAATTTAAGTGGTTTTAATAAACTGACGTCAAATATTAATAGTTTATGTTATGTAGACTACTAGTTTTTTACAATTAATCGCAATGCTCAGTGTTTTGATAAATGCTCAGAATTTCTGCTATTAATATGTATATTGTATTATGTTATTAAGCTTTTATCTAACAAAATTATCAGTTTAGTAACTATACTGTATGTAAAAATAAAATAAATATTTGGTTATGAGGTAAAACATTAACGTGAAATGAAATTTAAAATAAAAAAAAAAAGTTTTTTTTTTTTGACATTTGCAAAATTTAAGTTTACAAAACTTTAAAAATGATAAATCTAACTTTTTATCATATTATACAATCCTCAGTTTTATAACTTACTTTATTTACTATATACTCAAACATACTGGGTTTAAATTAAAGATTCTTTAAACAGTGTTAATTCTAAAAATCTAATAGTAATAAATAAAAAAAACATAAGGACTTAAGTTTGAAACAAACAAATTTCTAAGCGTTAATAATTTATTTTAAAAACATTAATACCTAACAAAGTATTGCGTATACAATCATGTAAATGTAAAATACATAAAACTCAATATATACATATGATAAAATCGAATTGTGTAGATATATCTTAGTTTTCGCTAAATAATATAGCTGTTAAAACTCTAAACCGTATATTCACTTTTTTAATAATATATTAAAACTATTTATACTTTTAGTTAATTTCTTATTTGTGTGAATTTAATCACAACGTAAAACTTAGTTTAAAGTTTTATAAAGTAAATGAATGTACTCCACATTTATGGTTACTTCTTTAATTAAATAAATTTAGTTTTATTAAATGTTTTAAAGTCTTTTTAAAATATTATACTTATTAATTAGCATGATAGTAGTCAAATAGAGCATATAATCTTAAAAAATGTTGACAAAAATCGTTTTGTAGATTTATAGTGGTTAGATATATTAATGTTGTTAAAATGAGTTAAATGAATTATGCTTGAACAAATTGATTATAAAACAATGTAAAAAAACTTGTAAAGTATGAAAAAATAAGAACTAAATTTTGTTTGACTTAAAAACATTAAATTTCTTATAATTAACTATGTCATAAATTAAAAAAGTAAATATTTATTAAACTTGTTTTAAACCAAAAAACTATAAGAAAAGTTTAACCAAATTATTTTATTATAATAGTAATATTAAAATGTACTAAAAATAGTAAAATGACATATGATTATAGAAATTAATATATTAAATAACAAAAATAGAGTTCTAAGCAAAAGTAAAAGAGATTACTAAGTTTTTTGATCATTTTTAAAATGTTAAACGTCTTATAATTAAATATGCCACATAGTTAAAAAAGTAAACATTTACGTAATCAATTTTATACCAAAAAAACTATAACAATAAACTCACCGGCTAATTTAATTATAATAATAATCGAATGTACTAGTATTACTTTACTAAAAACTCAAAACAATTAAAAAAAACTTTTTTTTTATTATTTGAATTTATGTATTAATTTGCAAATCAAGTAAGTTTTACTTTCAAAGTGTTTATTGACATAAGTTAAGATTTATTATTAAAAAAAATTAATTAAAGCTTTGTTGTAAATCCGTTTCAAGTTGAACTATAACACTAAAATTTAAAATTTAATAGTAATAATCAAGAGTAAAGTTGAAGACAAACAAGTAGCTATATATCCCTACAGCTTAATATTTGAGTCATTGTTTATTTGAACATTAGAGTCTTTTTTTCTTTTGTTTATTTATACTGTTTAAGCTCATTTTGATTTAAATAAATAGGTTTTAAAATTGATAAAAACTTTTACTTGACATTTTTACTTTAATGTTTTATTTTGAAAGCTTTATGTCAGTTTTTTTTAGCATGAAATAATGATTGGTAGATTAAATAGCTTTCTCCTAACTTAAATAAAATATTGATAATGGTGATCAGAAAAGTTTAGTAAATGCACGATCTGTTCTAAAATTTAGAGATTATACTCATGTTTCTCAACATAAACATAAATTAAATAAACTGATCAGTGACATGAAATCGTTACTTTATGCTTGCACGTATATACCGTTAGGAGATTGAAGAGCTTAACGTTTTTGGCTGTGACTGACTAATGAGTCCTAATAAGGACAAAACTAGTCTCAGTCAACCGAAAGCTTATGGTCTAATGATCGAATTGGTATGATCAATCCTTATGTTAGAATTTATCTAGAGACAAAAAGATGACAATGTCGCACATTACCCCTCATTTAATTTATTCAACCAAAAAGAACTTTTTTAGTGTTTTTCATACTTTAACAATTTTTTTAGAGTTAAATGTTTGATTATATAAGGATTTGATGATTAAGTTATGTAAACTTGAGGTTGTCTCACGTCACAAGTTTTTGTACTGATAGACTATCGCCGATATTTTATTTGATAATAATAATAAGAAAATTTTTTTTAAGATTTATGTTAATTAATGTACTGTTACTATTAGTAGCTTAACTTACATAAAACTTTACGAATATTTGTTTCAAATGTTCAACAGTATATATGTTAAACAACAAACCAAGCAATAAGCGTAAGTATTTATATAAAAATTATGCAAAAATCGATCTTAATTTCTTCGTCGTGGCGTTAAAGTGAATTTTGCGTCGCTTGAATGATAAAATCGACTTTTCAAATTTAGCGTGCGAGTGGAATTGAGTCAAACTTAGTAAATGCCGTTTAAAGCAAAAAAAAAATAAAAAGTAACGCTATTTTTTATACAACCGCTTATATATGCATTAAAAAAGCACATTAGTTCTCTCAAATATATAATACTATTTTGAAATAATCAGAAGATTGTTTTAAAAAATTAAGAAATTTTTTTTCAAAAATTAAGTTTATCGGTTTGAAAATTTGAGAATATTTTTTTGAGAAAGCTCACAAATGTTTTTATTTTTTTCAAATTATTCACATTCCTTTAAATGATAAACATTTAATAATTATTATTTCCGTTATAAATAGATTATTTCTAAGAACCTTGTGCTATCAGCACAATATGACACGTGTTGAACACATTGTTTGTGTTGTCTTAATAACAATTTTTGTACTTTGTTTTTTAATATTAAAGTTTACGTTTTAACAATAATATATATGTTAAATGATGTTGTGCATTTGATTATTAATAGGACTAGTTCTACCAAGTTAGTTCTAACAAAGATTATATCAGATTGAAGATTGTCTAATTAAAATAGAAAGTACTGTTTTTATAACTCAATATTAGATATTTTCTTCCTGCTTTTTTTTTTAAATTACGTTTTAATTTTTAAAAGTTAAGTTGACTAATAATAACACATTAGGAAACAGCTAAGTTCAAACTTGCATCAAGTATATTTTAATTTCTGTTTTAATATATAATTTCAACCCGTGTACAATTCAAATCAAGTTTATAATAAGTTTATTTTTAATTATCACTATAATGTTATTTACTGTAACTATCTTACAACTTTAATTAAATTTGTACAGCTTTTCTACTAGCTTATTAAAAAATTATTTATAAGTCAAGTGTTTTTTTAAAGAAAAATTTACCAACATTATGTTAAAAAGGTCATAAAAAGAATATCGTATTAAATTTTTCTTTTATACATTTTTTAAAAAGTAAAAGAAAATGTAAATAAAGTAAAAACTAAAATAAGACATTAAAAAGTAAGGTTTATTTTGGTAAGTAAGTAATATTTGGTAGGTAAGTAATATTTCGTACAACTTTTAACACCATTAAAGTTTATTTGTCATATTTTCTGATTTTTTATAATCTTATCACAAACTATTTTATTTAAGTGTTGCTTAAATAACTATAAAATAGATCAAAATTATAATCTTTTTTGTGAGTTTGTACAGCTATTCAAGTTAGCTGAGTAAAAATTTTTATAAGATTAAATAGCTCAGTTGTAATAAAGGAGATTTTGATTATTTAAAATAAACTTTTTGATATTTAAACCAATAAAAGTTTTGATTTTTCTGCAACAGAAGTTTTTATAGTTTAATCACGCACTTTAAATCACATTAAAACCGTTTTTCGTCTACCAATAATTTGTAACATAACATTTTACTGTTAAGTTAGTTTTTGTTTTGTTAGTATTTAAACTAATGTGTCCGTTACCTGAAAAGGAGACTAGTTTAAATTCACCAGTCAATAAATGGAAAAACAAAGTATTTTTCTAAACTTTTAGTTAAACTGTTATGTTATAAAAATAATTATAACTTTTAAGCTTTTCATCAGCTAACTACAATAGCTTAACAAACTATCACAGGAAATAAATATCTATACTGTGTGTTAAGTGATGTTGTTAATAATTCAGAATATGGAAATAATTGTTGTACTCTTATAACATTCGTATCTAATTGTTTAATAATGACTTCGATATTGTCTGATAATTTCCACTTGGCTTATTTCAAAATAAACTCACTAAGTAAATTCAGTTTGTTCTAACAAAACTTCACAAAAAGGTGAATTACAAAACTACACGATTTATATAAAATCATAGTTTGTATAAAATTGTGTAGACTTTGTTAGTTACTGCCAAAAGATGTTTTTTTAGCATTTTTTATAATTTTTCGGTACTAAAAAATTTTTTATGTCTTGTTTTAAAATTGTTTAAGTCATAATATCTTTTATAAAACGATAAAAAAAAACGAATAAAAAAAAAAACTTTTTAATGTATTTATTTTTTATATGTTTGCTGATATGGAAAAATAAGTTTAAGTGGTAAAATGAATTATTTGTTAGTTTATATGTTGTTCAGTCATAGCTATATACTTAAGACTACAAAAAATCATGCAGTTGTAATTAGCACTGAATGGTAGTTTAAAAATTTCGTCATGTAATTTATAATATATCTTTAATCAATAATATTTAAATGTTTGATGAGGCTGTATTAAAGTAATTAAATATAAGAAGACGTTTTAAACTAAAATGTATGGAAATATTAAACTTATAATTTTAGTCTTTATGTTTTATAAATATTTTTAAGCAAATTTTATATCAATAACTACCTTAAGACAACTTCTTAAAAATTTGCATCAGCTAACAAGGATAAATGTAAAAACTGCATCAGGATGTACTTTAGTATCACATAAAGTTATTCATGTATTACAGCTAACCTTGCTTTGATGGCAAACTTATAAAACGTCACAAAGTTTTTGATTGAAATGTTTATGATCTTCTTAAGATAGTTGTGTAGTTTTTTAATATATTTATTTGAGAGTAAAATGTTTCAACAGCTTGTTTTGCTTTTTAGCCAAACTCAAACATGCAACAAAATTTTTTTAACCTTACACGCTAAATATATTTCAAAGTATTATATATTTCAACATATATATCTTTTTGTTTTTGGTTTCTTTCGATTGTGGTTCAGGAATATATATTAAACTGAACAAAACTAAACAAATTTTGCTTTTTATTTCAAAGAAATAACATTAAACAAGTATTTCAAGCCTACATGCATTCATGGTAAATATATTATAAATTGTTTCTTAAAAACTCAAATAACTTATCGAAAATAACAAGCAATTTGTTTTTTTTTTTAATAAATAATTCTTTTTAATCAGAATATTGTTGTCTATTTCCGCAATTTTATATCAACCACAACACATTTGTAAAAATTTCAAAATAAAATAACTGTATTTCTTAAGTTTTCCTCGAGGCATTCGTTGTTAGTTTGTACAGCTATTTCAATTGGCTGATAATCGTTTTAACTTTTATTTAAGTAAAGACTAATTTTTCTTATGTTAGAGATTAATTAGGAAGTAATTTACGACTATGTTGATATAAAGCTCGTTTTTAAAAACACAGTCCTATTGTGTGTACTTCATACATAAAAACATAGTTGTTTTTTTAAATTATGTTACATTAGACTGTTATTATTTACTATTTTCTGTACATGTATTATTCTAATGTCTTATGCACTTTACTTACCTTAAATATTAGTAGTAGAACTCTGTTATTTGTTTAAGACATTTTTGTATATGTTTTGATTTTAATGTTCATAAAATTACAAAATGAAATTTATAACAATGTTTCACATAGCTAATCAACTACACTATTAATTTATAGCTTAAGAAGCATTTTAGTAAAAAAAAAAACATATTTTAAGTTTGATTATCAACTGTGAATGTTACTGCAGATGTTAGTCTAGTTCTTAATATTATTGGAATGAAATAATTTCACATATACAAAAACACTCATAAATAATATTAAAGAGCACAAAAAGATATCTATGGCATGATGTTACAGAATTAAGCTATTAAGCAATTTTTTGCAAAAAATAGAATATGTTTAATAATTTAAAAACTAACTTTCATAAGTTTAGTAAATATTTCTAAAATTTTAAAAAACAATTTAGTATCGCCAAAAATAAAGAACTGTTTAGTTTTTTATAAATATTATGTAAAGTCTTTGTTTTAAATGATATAACTGTTTTTAAGTTTTAGTAACACTTATAATCTAAAGATATTAATGTTAAAAGCTAAGATACTAAGCAGTAACTTTGTATAAAGTTTAAAAAATATGGAATGTACAAACATAATAAATCAAATAGTTAACTAAAATATTTCATTAGTCCGCTTTTACTTTATTAATTTTAAAAGGGTAGTTTTTATTAAAAAAAAATTACCTGCTAGCACAAAGAATGAAAAAAGAGTGTTTGTTTTGCTGTAAAAACAATTTTATCATTGAATTAGATATAGACACAATTGTATAATTTGTAGTTTAAAAGACATAGGGACCTAAAATTAATTTTTTTGCTTTTAGTTTATATCTTTAATTTTACAAACTGTACAAGATATGGGTAATTTAATTTTACAATTATATCTTTTTAAGCCAAGTAAATGAGCTGTACGAATTCATGCAAATATTAGTAAGTAACTTGTAGATATTTCTAAAACACATATACGTATGTACGTAATAAATGTGGCTAAGTAAAAACATTAAGTTATTGTTATGGTATGAAAAAATATTCAGAAAGTAATAAACAATAAAAGTACGAATACTTTTTATTCAATTAAAACTTTTATTATTACTTCTAATTCAACGTTGTTCTCGATTCAAAAACGTATTTACCTAATTTTAAATGTAACATTTTTAAGATTGCTTGGTCACAGTAAATAAAATTTAAGCTTAAGACTACCTGACTAGGGTTGAAACTGATTAATAAAAAAACAGATAAGTTTATTCTGAAATTGAACGAGAGTACAGTATTTCAATTAAGATAAATCAAACTATTCATTTTATACTTAACCTAATAAGCTCGTATAAAGTAGTTTAAATACATTAATAAACAAATTATTAAATTAAAAATATTCGAGTTTTAGGGTTAAATATGCTAACTTTAATAAGAACATTTTAAAATAATGTTTAACTACTATTGTCTTTTTTACTTGAAGTGTTTATATTACTAAAACATATAAAACTACAACTCATGAAATATCAAAGTTATAGTATTTTTTTTATTATTCTTCAATTTTTTAATGTCTTTCTAATTTTGTAATATTTTTGCCTCATTTGTATTTTCAGTTTGTAACTTTGTTCATGGCTTTTTTTATTCTTTTGTAATTAAGCGTTTAATCATAGCGAAAATTTTCAGTAATAATTTTAAAAACCTTTCATCGTATATACACAAAATAGAGATCAGCCTTTGAGGTTTGGCTTCTTTCAACTCAAATTAAAAACAGCTATAAGAAAAAGTTAACATTGTAAACAAAAGTTAACATTGAATGATTTTCAGAAATATTATTAAAACTAAAAAAATGTTAAAATCAGTCATTGAAGTTCTAACTAATGAAATACAAACTTTTCTAAACCTAGTTAAATTACCTTCCTTTTTTCACAAGTTTTTAAGATTTTTATACTCATCTATGGTTAAGATTCGATTTACTTTTTGTTTATTTAATATCATTAAACAATTCTAAATTTAAGGTATTTCATTTTCAGCTATCTCGAACAGCTGTATAATTTTAATAACAATAGAGTAGCTATTGTAAGTATTTTGTATACAAATTAAAACTAAGATATTGACTTCGTCGTTTATTTTTTTTGCAATTTTACATCATAATTAATGTTATAAATCATTTTATTTTAAATTAAAGTTGTTTTTAAACGTTTCTTTTAGACATTTTATTTAAAAATACAAAAAAAGAACTTTTATTATTAAGAAATAAAAACTATTATGTCAAACACTTTACATTTTTGTTTAATTTTATTTCTTTTATTTTATAAAACTCAATATTTTTCAATATATATTATTTTTAAGAAAACATAAATTTCAATATTTTCTAGAATTTTCAACTGAATGAAAAATAAGTACAAATACCGACATCAAAATATTGAATGAATATATGATGTGTAAGATATGTTGCAACGATTACAAATATGACGGGTAAAACCCCTCTGCACAGATTCAATTTTATTAATGTCCTTTTTCAAATGGGGGAAACCAAATTTGAGTATTAAACTCAAGTTTAGGGCGAACGTATGTTTTAACTAGTTTTGTTAGAATTGAAGCAGAATTAGTTTTGAAACTTTTTAATATTTGATAACATGAAGTTTCTGCAATCTTATATAAATAGTTGATATGTTCATTAAATTTCAAATTTTCAGAAATATAAATTCCTAAATCTTTAAAAACTTTAACTTCTGATAACTTGGTGTTATTGATTAAGAGGACAGTTGGAGAAGATTTTTTTTTGTTAATGGTTAGAATTTACATTTGCTAGGATTTAAGTTTAGCTTTCTTGTTTTTAACCAAATGTAAATATTATCTAAAGATAGTTGTAAAGAAGTATTTGACGTACTAAAGATTTTGGCATCATCTGAAAATAAGCGTAACTTACTTTCAACATCAACGTTTGAACAAATATCATTAATATAAATTAATAAAAGAAGGGGACCAACTACACCACCTTGTAGTACTCCATTGTAAAATAATAAAGAGTCAGAAAGCGTATTATTAATAAATACTCTTTGTGATCTATTATTTAAAAAGTGATCAAACCAATTAATTAAGTTTTCATGTAGCCCATACTGATTTAAATATTTTAACAATCTTTTGTGTGATACTACTCGTATCATATATATAGTATAATATAATATAAATTCTATTTTTTTGATCTGTGTTTTTTTTTACTATGTACTAATGACTTGCACTAATCTTTACTTTTAAACAATAAAACGATTAACATTCTCTATATAAAACTTTTAAAAGTAAGTCTTCATATACAGGTATACATTATACAAGTAAACTACACTTCTTAGTTTTTTTTTCATAATCATTATAAATATGTAAAAATACTTATTTGTAAATCTGCAGAACTGAAGTAATTGTTGAAATAATTTCTATTAAATGTATTTATTTATTTATTTATTTTTACTTTGTTAATTTGCTCGTCTTTAAAAAAAAATCATAACCGTTGATATCAATAAAAGAATTTAAATTCTTACATTGCAGTATAATTTTGTTTTTGAGATATATCAAAGTTTGTGCAGCATATTTGGTAAGCTGATTAAGTTGCTTTTATATATTTATATTAATAAGCATAAGGATTACCTTATCCTTTTCGATTTTAATGCTACTGAGCTAAAAAATTGCGAAAAAAAGGCAAAAATAAACCAATATATAGTAAACTTTTAAGTTAGAACTTTTTTTTACTTAATTATTTTTAGATGTTTAACTTAATAAAGCTATTGAAAATGACTCTACAGACACTTTCTTTTAAAGCAAATTAAAAATTTTAGATTGTTTTTTTTCTGGATTTATCGTTACTATAGTATTTTGAACATTTCCTATAAAATCGTTTCAGGATCTATTTTTTTTGTTTAACAATAGCTTGTAGAATATTTATACAGTTACTGTCCTCTCAAGTACGCTTTTTTAACATAGCTAAAAAGTACATAACCTTTCAGGAATATTAGAACAACAAATGTGTAAAAAAGAACCAGAAAACGCTAATTATCAAGTTTGTAAGTTTTTTCCAGTAAAACATTTAGACAAAAACTTTTTACTTACTTAACTAAGTTTAAAAATATTATTTTTATAAAATATGACCTGATGGTATAATAATTCTATTAAAAAAAACAAAAAAAATATTAAAAAAAAACAAAATAAGTAAGCTAAGTTAGCTTCTCTAACCTTTTAATTTTTTCATAAAATATATAGAATATTTTGCTGTTCTACATTGTACTAAAAAAATTAATGTTTAGAACCTACGATTTGTATAAGTAAACCAAAAATTTACATTAAACAGTTAAGAAAACAACAATAATTTCATATTAAACTTTTGCGCGGGTTAATATTTTGTTTATTTATTTTTTAACTTTTTTACAAATATTATTTGTAATTACATTTAGTTTAATTTTTTTTTACCATCACTGTTAGCCCTAACCCTAACCCTCGGTAAGTAAGTTACTATATATAAAAAAAATTTTATTTTTATTTACTTCTTTTGTTTACTCGGTCGGAAGCTTTTTAATTTTTTCATTTTGTTCTTTTTTTATTTAACAATAACTTTTACTTCTTTACATTATTTTTACTGTTAATGTTACTCAACCCTTGTCCTCAGTCAGTAACTTTATTTATTATTTTTTCTAAATTTTTTTTTATTCTGTTTTAATTCTTTATTTTGTTTGTTTCTGTATTTTTTAGTCTTATGCAAAAATGTAACTTCAAAATTCTTGGTGCAAAATCGTCTTCCTGCAACTTTTTTACTTGTAAAATTTTGTGCACTCGTATAAATTTGTGCACTTGTATAAGTTTGTGCACTCGTGAAACTTAGATCCGTTCCCATCAAAAACAGATTAAAAATTAATTTTGATCAGAAACTTCATCTAAAAAAAAAAGCTGTAAACACTAAGATAAATGTTTTGTGAATGATATAAACTGCTATAACATAACTCGAGTTTAAGTGATTATACTTGTAATTTTTTTATCAATTTTGAAAATAATACATTCTTTCTTTAAATGAAAACCTTTAAATTTATTATTTACCTGTTAGTTTATTGATATAAGCAATTTTACATTTTGACAAGTAATAATAAATGTTCTGATAAATTATTTTAGAAAATATTTATTAACATAATCACAAACACTGTTTTAAAACAATGCAATTTAATATACAATTAAATACAAGTGTTCCCTGTCACCAATCCGTGGAGTTTGTACAGCTATTTTAGTCAGCTGATTATATGTTAATGGTAATAACTTATGTACAATAAACAGTTATTTAATTAAGAACTTTCTAAGTTAGATATAAACTTTTATTTGAAACATAATGTACATCAATAGATATTATTAAAAAGAATCAGCTTTAAATGTTTTTTTATAAAACTTTATGAAACTTAGTAAAAATTTTACTAATTGTAAAATCGTATTGCATAAATACAGTTATATTTATTTTTTAAATTAAAATTATAATAAACAAACAAAATACTTTAAAAAATGTGTTTTCTAAACAAGTTAGAATTTTGACTAATACTCGTGATCTTCCGAATTTTAAAACTTTGATTCACAATCAGCCGAATTTTAATTTCACAATTAGATTCGGATCCGAATCCGACTAGATGCATTTTTTTTACTACGGAAGTTCATCTAAGTTTCTTGAAAAATTCAAACTATTTGTCAAAAATTTTATGAAATGTAATACTGCTTAGAAGAATATTAAAAGTAAAATTGATTATGACGTAAACAAAAAAATATTATAAAAAGGGTTTGTATCATTTTTTGTTTGTTGCTTTAATTTAATTACATACAGAAAACTTTTTTTTAAATACTAAAATACTCAGCTGCTTATAAAGTTTAACAAACTTAGAAAAGAAATACCACATGTTAATTCAAATTTAAACATGATCTAGTTTTTGCTCAGTAGATTATGAAATTGTTATATTAAAAAAAAAGTAGTGAAGTTTAAACATATTTAGCAGTTCAGGTATATATCTATATCATGTGTATTTTAACAATGTTGAAATTTTTTACTTGTTTATTTTTTAGCTATTTACAAATGGTGTATAAAATTGATTACTTTTTTCTATTTTACTTTCTTATTATTTTGTAAATATTTTGATGAGGTGTATATTAATATTTTGTTTTAATAAATATATTACCTCATATTCAATTTATAAATAAACTTTGATATTATAATGCAAAATAATAAAAAAAAATAATTAAGTTAAGACTGATGTTAGTTAAGAAGTAGTTAGTTTTATATACATTGAGTATCATTATAGAATCAAAGTAGCCTCTAATAACAAAAATAAACAAATCAGAAAAATTTTAACTATTGAATATAATCAATTTTTTTTTTGTTATTTAAAATATCACCTAATGTTATTTAAGAAAATTTATTTGTATATTTTAATCATAATATCACCAAAGCAGTATATATGTTTTGCTTTGTTGTACATATATTGATAATGCACATTGTTTATAATTTTTAGGGTGAAGTATTTTAATGCTTTAAAACCAAACGTAAATAAAAAAATATCTAGATTTACAAAAACTATTACACCTTAATAAAACAGATCTTTTACACCTTTAAATAAGTTTAAGCATATTTTATTAATCAGACAATTCAACAGCTGTACAAATTTTTTATAGTGTGCTGAACCTATTTTATCATAATAAATACATGTACAGTTTGTTATTAAACAAGTGTTGTTGTATTAGATAAGGATTAGTTATGTCATATACGAACAAAATTCAAATCGAGTAAAGGTTCATACAAGTATTATTATAAATAAAAGTTTCTTCAACTAAACCTACTTACACATATATAGTTTAAACACTCTATTTAAATAAATTTTATTGTACAACTTTTTTAAAACGTAGTAAATTTACTTTGAAGTTTGAAAAATAAAATTATTAAAAATTAAACAATTTTTTTATGTAGTGTCACATAGGTACTTTAAAATAATAAAATAAAACTATACAAAGAATTATAAATTCATGAAAGTTAAACTAATTAAGTTTTTATACATAAATTATATTTTATATACTAAAACACAGATATAAATATTCTGTCTCCACGCATTAAAATAAAGTAGCTAATTAAGTACAAATAGTGTTTTGTTTATTGTTAAAACTAATACAGTACAATTTGAATCATTAAATTAAACTAATAAAATCTTAAGGAAATAATTAAGAACATTAAATATGATTGACTTATAAGGAACTTCACTAATATTTCTAAAAGCCTATTGACTTACATGTTTTTTAATTTAAGTTAAGTTTGATGTTTTTAGAGTATTGGAGAGTTAATCTCAAATAACTTTCCAATACTATCTAAACACCAGTTATTTATCATTTTTAATATTTTTGTTATCTATGATGTAAGGTTATACTCAATACAGTGGTTTTAGTTTAGCTCGAACGACAAAATTTGTTATGAGTTATTTCAACGAAAACATCAACAGTGTTTTAGTTTTTAGAGCCTTCTAATTAGCTGATTTCTAACATTTAAGTTTCTAACATTTAAGTAAAAATAAAAAAAGTGCTTAAGTTATTTCATCTCAAATTCAAAAAACATTTTAATTTATATATAAGTTAAAATTAGATGAATAATAGAAATTTTAATTCTATTAATCATTTGTTATGCTCTTTTGTTTTTATAGTTGTAAAACGTCAAGTTATTTAATTAAGGTATTAATTGCATTTTAAACTAAAAATTTTATATAAATTTTAATAAAAAGTAAATCAAAAACAATTACAGTTTAGTTCATGAACGATTTTTTTAGTTTTTTTAGAGTTACCAGATTAATGAACAATTTGGTTTATGTTATTCTTGCCGTATATAGGTTTTTTGTGTAATTAGCCATTTATCACAGAATTTTGTTCATTTTACAGTCTTAAAATCTTTATAAAACCATTTTAGTTTCGTTAAATCAGCTTGTTTCAGCTGTAGAAAATAAGAGAATCAGGGCAGACAAAACAAATGTAATTAACTTTTTTTAATATTTTATCATGATTAGATTCTCAGTGGCTTTTACTATGTTACGTCAATTAATTACTTATTGATATTTCATATTTGTAATTTAAGCATGGTTGTATTCTACTAAATCTTTTAAGATGTACTCATGTACATTGTATGGTATTTTGAAAATAATTTTGTATATAGCTGATTTTAAAATCTAAATAAGTTTTAATATTAATTAAAACATAATTTTTTAATTATTCTTTTAGGGAATACACAAATCGGCTTTGTTAAATTTTCTCTAACAAACTTGTATTTAATATATTTTATCACTTAGTTTATATAAACTTAAAAAAAGAAAATTATGAAAAGTATTAACATGCTTATATAAGTTTTATTTTAATAATACCTTTACAGCTAATAAAACTAACTGTACAAAATTACGAGGCCAGATTACAAAGTTGTAAAAACAACATTGAAAATATATGCAAATAAATTTATTATTAACTTATTTTATATATATCAATACGTCAGGTGTATATACAATAAATATTTTCTTGCGTAAAAATATAAAATTCTATTGAGAATTATTTCAAATGTTAATGTTTTTTAGTTTAAGGCATATTTTTTAAACAAATTTTTTCTTTAGTGAACATTTAAGAATAGATTAATTTATTTCTAATGAAACACCAATTGACTTAAATATTTATTTGTTCAAATGTGTTATATAACACGAAATAATGTTTACATTATTCAAACTGTTTGGTTTAACTAGACAAGCTTTGCAATAGATTATCGAAGATTATTATTTTTTAATCATGATACTAATTTTGTTTTAAAAAAAGGTTATTTAATCTAACGACAAGCTCTTTATATACATTGAAAGTAGTTAAACAACTTTAAAATTACTATGTAATGGCAAAAAAGATAAATTTTCAAAATTTAAACTTCAATTATGAAACGTATAACAGGAGCAAGTTTGTACAAATTTTTAGCTATGCTGATATTTTCAAAAGCATTTAAACATATCTCAACGTATAGCATGAATAAAATACTACTACAAACTTAAACTAAAACTAAAATTATACTAATTTTGTATTTTAAAATGTTTGTTGAAAACTGTTTAACCTAAACAGTTCGCAATTGTGTAACTATATTATTTTGAACAATTAAATGAAAAATGATAATTTCTCTTTTAAATAAGTAAATAAAATTTTAAAATTTTTTTAACAAGAAACTAGTTCGTTTGAGTTTAAAAAAAGGTCTATTTAACCACAAGTACACTTTAAATCACAATAGTTTTTTATAAATGTTTACCTTTTTTATTTAATTATAGTTTGTACAGCTATTGTAAAAAATTGAATTAATGTAGTAAAAGATCTATAAAACTTTGTAAAATTAACCGTTAACTAAGTTTTTTTCTACAAACCAGGTAAGAAAGTACAATATATAATATAACAATAAATAAGATTTATTTTAAAAGAAATATATAATTAGCGTTTTTGATTAATATTAAAGATTTTAGCAAGCTAATATTATTTCAAAATTAAATTTATATTTGGAGTTTCAAAATACAACATACATAATAAAAACATATTAACTAACACTGGTATATGTTTAAAGATAAAATGTTTTGAATATAAATATATTTTTTATTAAACGACAAATAAAGCTCACAAAATATTTGATTTTAAGACCTGGTGCACGGAAAAACTTTTTGGTTACCAAGTCGTACAAACCTTGAATACATTTTACATATTGTCCAGAACAAAATTAATAAACATAAAGTGTTAGACTTTTACATACCAGTATTTTTTTTTTCATTTCATTATGATCAAAATAATAAACGATCAGCTTATTAGAAAAGCTGTAAAAACTAATTTGCCAAAAGGCCACTCAATGTAGGCAATTAAATCATAATTTATAGCACAAACTTAACTTTAGATTTGCTTTTTTTAAATTAAATACGTAAAAAGGTTTCTATATAATTTAGTTGTGTTGAAATTGACAGATATCTATTTGAAATAGTTAAATAAATTAGTTTTAAGCATTTAAGAACTTGTATTTTAAACTGGTAGTAACATTTTAATTATATTTGTTTATATTTGCTTATGAATTTCTTAAACTACAACATGATAGTAAAGATTCATAAATATATAATTAATAGAAGTATATGTTATAAATAAACAATAAACAATCCTTTGTTTGACAATAAACATTAATAATAATAATAAATGCCTTATTTATACTTGATTTGAACTGCTGATATGGTTAGCTGATAATTGTGTTTCATCTTAGTAAAAGCATGGATAAAAATAAATTATTAAGTTTATGTCAACATTTTTTTCAATTTCTAAACGTTTCCAGTAAGATACTTTTATACTGTTGAATATAAAAAATATGATAAGTTAACCATATTAAAAAACTACTGTAATTTTAGTTTTTTAACTGCTGTTTTTATGGTTTTAGAAACTTTAAGTTACAATTACTAAATAAAACATTTTATCCTAGTCAATTTTTAACAAAAATAGTTATTAAACAAACTAATTGTTGTTTTAATACTAAAACATTAAAAAATAAAAAAAGGTAATTATTCATAGTCTATAGAAAAGTTAGAAATTATTTATTTAGCAAATCGATACAAGTGTAAGATATGAACAAGTGTTTAAAACTGAACTAATTTATTATATAATATATTTATGATGTCAGGTTATAATCATAAAAATCGTTTTAGTTTAGCTCTAATTACAAAGTTTGTAATGAGTTAGTTTAGCGAACTAGTGTTAACATTTGTAGACCCTTCTAATTAGCAGATTTATAAAAATATTACTAAAAAAATATATTTTTATCATCCTAACGAAATATTTAGGTAAAAATATAAAAAATAAACAAGTTATTAGATCTAAAATTCAAAATAAAGTTTCCTTCACGTATAAAGTTAAAATAACAAGAAGAATAGAAATATTATTTTTTTTTAACAATTCGTCATGTTCATTAGTTTTTATAGTTATAAAAATTTTTACTTATTTAAGGTTCATCATTTAAATTAAAATTTTCATATGAATTTATTTATTTAAACATGTATAAAAAAAAAAACAATAAATAAAAACAATTATCATTTAACTCATGAACGATTTTTCTATAGATTTTTTTAAGAATTACTTAATTAATTTCGTTTATGTTGTTCTTGCCATATAAAGGTTTTTAAAAAATTAACAATAATTAATAGAAACATATAATAGAAATATTTATACAATTATTTTAGTTTAGATTAATCAGCTTGTTTTATAAGCCGTAGAAAATGAACATCATGGACCTAGAAAAATACATTTAGTTAATTTTTATATATATTTTATCAAGAGTAGAATGTCAGTGGCTTTTACTATGTGACGTCAATTAATTACTAATTGAAATTTAATGTCTTGTTTGTAATTTAATTTCGTAATTTTAATAGTTGTAAACTATTAATTTTTAAAAGATGTATTAACAGGTATTTCTAAAATAATTTTGTATCTAGCAGAGTATAAAATCTAAATAAGTTTAATATTAATTTAATCCTTCTTTTTTATTCATTCCTTTAGGGAATATACAAATCAAAATCTGCTTTGTTATTTTTTCTTTATTAAATTTCTTATTAATTATTATCAGTTATAGAACATATATACTTAAACAATTAAAATTTAATTCAATTAAGAAAAATATCAACATGTTTATTTAAGTTTTCTTTAATAACAACTTTACAGCTAATCAAAGTAGCTGTACAAATCACTTGGCCAGTTGACAGAATTGTAAAAACAACATTAAATCAGTATATAAATAAATTTACTATTAACTTAGCTTATATATATCAATACGTCAGGTGTATAAACAGTTACTATTTATACTTACTTTAAACGTTTTAGTTTAACTTTTGTTATTAGTTTTAGTTTTATAAGGCATGTCGTTTGTATGCTCAACTATAGAATAGTTTTTTGCTAACAATTAACCTACACAGATACTCTTTGTTTTTTTCTTATAATTTCAATTAAAAAACATTTTAAATATTAACATTTTTTACAAATATTAAGCTTAGTTTATTATTAACAGTTGTAAAATCGCGTTTAAACCGAATTTAAAGCTATAAATCCATCGGAAATAGAAGAAAAATGACCTTAAAATGAGTTATCTCAAAAAAATGTATACTTTTATTATTATTCAATAAAAGTTTAAAAAATAATTAAAAAATAGAATCGGGGATTTAAAAAAAAATATTTTTTGTCAGTCTTAAAGTTTTACCATAAAATATAACGAGACAACTTCAATATTATCCGTTTTATATTCAACTTTAAAACTAAAAAAAACAGTATAAGTGTTTATTTAATGTATCGTAGTTAAGTTCCGTAATTACTTAAAAGCTAGATAAATAAACAATTATCAGCTAACTTACTTAGCTGTACAAACTAATGTATTTATTCTTTTTTAATAAAATAACTTTTTTTTGTATTGTTTAGCAAATAAAAAAAAAAGAATTGTGTTGGTTTGAGAATATAAGAGTTGTTCGGAAACAAAATTATTCATATCAGAACAACAATCAAGTTTATAAATATTTCTAAAAATTACTAAAACTGAAAGCAGAAACTCAAATAAAAGTAGTTTTAACTGTAAGTTTAATAAAATAACTTTAGATTTTACTCACACTTTTTTATGTTCATTACCTTTTCTTGTTACTTAATATCAGGTTGCTAAAAGTTGATATATATATTTATAATTTTATCATTTATTTCTGCATTTAAATTAAAACTTCTTAATAAATTTTGGTAAAAACTAAATTAAAAAACAGTTTAGTTAATGAACGATTTCTTTAAAAATACTAAATTTATGTTCAGTTTTGTTTTTGTTATTTTTGCAGTGTATAGGTTTTTTGCTTAATTAACCATAGTTAAGAAAATTTTATTTTTGAAACTTTAAATAAATGTTTTCCATTTTTATCAATTATTATAACTAGAGAGCATCATGTACTGTTAAAAAATTGAAATTTATTTCTTCTTATAATTTAAGCTTTATGCGTGAATATAAATGTTTTTTTAAAATTTTAATTAACTTGTATCCTTTTTATGTTATAACTTAAGTATTCCGTTACGATGATTAAAACAATTTTATTTATTACTATTTTTATAAATTAGCTAAATAAGTAGCTGTACAGACTTTAAGAACATTGGTATCAGCGCTAAACTTAATTTATAATAAATGTTTGACATTAGAGCTTATCTCTAATGATTGTGGTATATATAACCTGACATCATAAATAATAGAGATATATAAGCTGTAAACATATCTTCTATAGAATGTCTTTAAAAGTTTTTTGAGAATAGACATCTAATAAAATTATAATATTAAACAAAACATAACTAAAAACAAAATATATATAAGTTTGTATGCTTTAAGAAATTCTAAAAAATGTAATCTTTTATTATTATTCAATAAAAATATAAAAATAATCAAAAAGTTTATTGTAAGATTTTTCAAAATTATTTGTCAGCCTTTAATACAAATTTTTTTTAGTCAGCATAAAAAATATAATATAACTATGAAAGTTTTAAATTGCACAAAACTTATGGCTTTTAAGTTTTAAAATAAAATATAACATGAAAATTTAAACAGTATCCGTTTTATTTTTAACTTTAGTTTTTTTTTTAATATAAGTTTTCATTAATTTATTTTAGTTAGATTGCGTAAACACATAGAACTTAAAAAAAAAAACAAATATCAGCTAACTAAATTAGCTGTACAAACTAAATGGTTAGAAAAAATGGAAATTTTATATTTATTATAACTAGTCTAAATTTGTGTTTAACATAAGTTTTTGGAAATAAAACTTAACGTCATTCTTATTAAACATGTATTCTTTTATAAACTTATGTATTAAAAGTAGTTTGCATATTTCAAAGTGTCCCGGACAAGACGTTAAAAGGTTTCCAAGGTGTATGACTTGATAAACGAAAGGTTTGAACGTTTTGTTATTTTTTGTTCAACTTCATACCATTATGAATAAAAAATTAAACTAATTTAATTATTTCAATCACGTTTTTTTTATAATTTATAGATTCACTTTACTTTAGTAATAACTTTATTTTTTACTCACTTTTTTATGTTTATTAACTTTTTTTATCACTTGTAATAAGGGTGTTTAAAGCTGAGAGATATATCAAAACATTTAGCAATCTTAAGTCAAATATTCTCATAATAACAATTTGTTTATTGCACCTTGTTCATTTCTCTAGAAAATAAAATTTAAAGTTCTATTTTTTAAAACATTTTTAATTATTAATCAAACTAGTTATAAGAACTAAAGATTTATAAAAAAATCATAATAAAAACATTATAGTTAAAAATTTCATAATAGTTTGGAGAGCTAATTGAGTAATCTGATGAAGCTTTTATTATAATGTTTAAACAATGTGTAATTATGTTTTTGCTACTAAAATTTAATTAACATAAGATTTATTTAACTATCTTATTTAATTATACTTTCAATACAACAATCTTTTATAAATGTACTTCAATAGACTCAAATTGATTAAATTCAATAGGCAGATACTTAAAGGAAACAAAAATATATGTAAGTTTTTATACATGTTTAAAGTATTTTATCAGCTTATTACAACTAAAATTCTAAATTATAAGCTTATATTATTTAAACTGCGTAAATATCAATCAGTAAAACATTTAAGGTTACACCACAAAGTAGTATACAATTTTTTCAATTAATATTAACATAATTTCATGATTTCTGTTGCGACCATAATAAAACACACAGGTAATAAACTTTTAATTTCCTATCTTATAATAGGTATTAAAACTAAATTAAGTTTAAAAAACAAGAGAAATTCTGAAAAATGCATTTAATACTATTGCAACATAAAGTAGAGTTGTTACAAAAATATATAATCTACTTATTATTAAACAACAAGAAACATTTTAAAATTTTTAGAAGATATCACTTCATTAATAAACTCTACCTACTTAACCAAGTATGTTCTAGAAAATTTTTTTACGTAATTTAGTTAAAGTTGCTATCATTGTTTATATAATGATATTTAAAATTATACTTAATGTGAAGTTCAGATATCTTCTAAATGTGTATTTTGTTCACCTACTATATATAGCTGATTAGTTAAATTTAAATTAGTTTAGTTCAATTATCGTTAGTTAATCTACATTGTCAGGTATTCAAATCATTGCAATTAGATATATGTTTTTTTATTAATCACACTTCTAAATTTTTCAAATACTTACTTTTTTTGCTTCCACTATCAACAATACTACGCATCATCTTTTTTTTAAATAGCTTTTAGTTTATTGTATTAGAATATTTATATATAATTAATTATTTGCACAGTTATCAAGTAGTTAGAACTATGAATTTTAGCTAATGTTTTTAAAAATGCAGTATTGTAACTGATAATTTATTACGTTAGAAATTTAGATAAAATATTTACGTTTGTTTCCAATAAACCTGAAACTGATTAAATATCATAAAAAGTCTAAAAAAAACATTTGATGTTTAATCACAAACTTTTTTTGGTAAATAACAGTTAATTTTATTTTAAGTAAGCTTTTGTTTCCAAATTTTAAATCAAATAATAGCGATACTTCTGTTGCAATATATAAAATTTTATTTGACATCGTCAAATTTTTCTTATGTAATTTAATGTCCATTATTGCTAACGTCACCTAACAACACAACGTATCACAACGTATATATATAAAAGTTCATGCGTTGAGTTCGACACACAAAAAATGCTATCAAGTATTTTTAATTTTAAACCGGTGATTTTGGTCTTATTCTTTTAATAAATTCTTTACTTGCTAAATGTTTAAAGCTTAACTTTTGTTATTAAAATACTGCTTTACTGTTGTTTGTAATATGTGAGTTACTTATAATAACTATACGCTTTGTTTCATTTTCATTATTTGACATGAATAATAGTTTAATTATTCAATTAAATATTTTTTGATAGATAAAAACAACAATTTTTCAACTTAATTGGTTTTATTTTTTTATATAATTTTTATATATTTTTTTTTTAGTACAATCACAACTTTTTATATTTATATATTTCTATATTGTACCTAACTATAGCGATTGCAAGGGTTTTTGTCTAAAACTTTCAATAATAATTTAAGAAAAATATATTAGATAGTTAAAAACTATACCAATTTTTGATTTAATGAAGTAGTACTAATAAGTGATTGTTTTTGTTTTAGAATGAAAGAAACATATTTTATATTAGAAAACAATTATCATAATAATGTAAATTGATTAAATACTGGAAAAGTCAATAGTTAAGACAATTTAAGGAAACTTTTAAATTTTACAGCATCGGTTGTAATGCTATAAAAGTTCAATAAAGTAGGTAACTTTAGTATCTTTAAGATAATTAGTTGGTAAAACTAATTCCTAGTTTTCAAGTATTTTACTGACGTGATTTCTGCGATTAAAGTAAACAAGCTAAATCTAAAAATATTATGATTTCTTAGCAACTAAAAGAATTATACTAAATTATTTATTGCTATTTTTATTACTTAATCTTTTTTTTTTATATTCCTAAAATTGAATTTTTTTTAGTTTACCCTTATATAACAACTGTTAATAAAAAACAGCTATAAGTATTTTTAAAGGAAAGTTAGTTAGTTTTTTTTTAATGTTCATTCGATTCTAAAATTTACAATTATGTATGTAAAATGCATTTAATTCAACAAATACATAAATTGAAAACTAATTGCGTAAAAGTGTTTTATTTTTCAGCTAATTAGAAAAGCTGTAAGACTATTATTTGTAAGTTTGCTAAAATTACAGTATAATAAAGACGATTTGTACTTAAATTTATTTTTTGCATTTGTGTTAAGTTAATTACAACGTCAAACTTAGTTTAAAGTTTTATGAAATAAATGAATGTAACATTACAGTTACTTTTAAATTTTAGATATAATTAATTTTACTATATGTTTGAAAGTCCTTTCAAATGTTATGTTTATTTTTAGCAAAATAATATACAAATAGTGCATAAATAATAACAAAATGTAGACAAAGCTGGTTTTATATAATTATACTTTTTAGATATATTGATGTTGTTGAAATGAGTTAAATTTTTTATGTTTATACAAAATAATATTTTGAATAATGCAAAAAAATATCATAAAACAAAAAGTAAAAAAAAAATGTAAAAAGTTTTGTTTGATTTAAAATGTTAACCTTCTTATTATTAAAAATTCTGTTAAATTAAAAATATAGACTTTTACGTAATTTACTTTGAATAAAAAAAAACTATAACAATAGATTTACCGGCTAACTTGATTATTATATAAATACTCAAATGTCCAGTATTACTTTACTATAAATTTTAAATACTTGAAAACAATCTTATTTTTGAAGTTATATATTAGTTTGCAAATCGAGTAAGTTAAACTTACAAATTATTTATTGATATAAGCTAAATCTTATATATTAAATTATAATTAAAAAGTTGAACTAAAGCTTGGTTGTAATTTTGTTTTAAAGTTGAGTACTTAAAATTAAAAATTAATTTAATGTTAGGAACCAAACGTAAAGTTATTGATAAACTAATATCCTAAAGCTGAATATTTGAGTCATTATTATATCAAAACTTGAATATTAAAATTTTATTTTTTCTTGTTTAGGTTCATTTTGAGTTAAGTTATTAAGTTTTAAAATAAGTAACAACTTTATCTTGACATTCCTACATTATTATTTTTTTCTTTTTACGCTTTCTAGCATATGTCAGTTTTTTAACATTAAACCATGAAATAATGAACAGTAGAATAAATAATTTTCTCTGATTCTTCTTACGGATATTTATTTAAATATGATAACAATTATGGTGATCAGAAAAGTTTAGTAGCTGTAAAAACTGTTCTTTAATTGCAAGGATGATATTCATATTACATAAACATAATTTAAACATAAGTAAAACTAGTTTCTGCTCTGTTTATGTTGATAATAACTTGCCTAGTGGACAATGTATTATACGTAGTACGGCAAAAGACAATGCTGACGTCACTGATCAGTGCCAGCAAATGGTTGCTTAATGCTTGCATGTATAAACCGTTTGAAAATACTGAAAGTTATACAATTGTAACTGACTATAGATCTCTAATTTGGACAAAACCGGTCTCAGTCTACTGAAGGCTTGTTGTAGACTGAGATTTTGGTATTTATATTATCTTTTTTTGCTATTTATACATTGTAATTTTAAAAATAAGTAAAGTAGAGTATTAAAGTATTAAGCGTCTGTAATTAACGTTTCAGTCAACACAACATTTAAAGAAAAAAAAATTAAAAAGTTTTGATTAAAAACTTTATAAAAATTGTTAATAAAATAATTATTAAAGCTAGTTTAAATTAATATAATTAAAAATTTAAATGACCTTAAGAAAATAGTAATACAGTACATAAATAATTTTTATCTTAATCAGTAAGCTAGAATGAATTAAAAAAAAAAAGATAAAGTACAAAGATAATTGATTAAATTTTATTTTGATGTGGGTTAACAGAATATATTTCTGAAAATTATCACATTTTGTTGTAAGAACTTTTTTCAATTCCTATATATTCTGTTCATTATACTTTGATAAAAATATCTTTTTTATCTATTTTTAAGGAAAGTTTCTCAAAAAAAATCATTACTACTGAAAAAATTAAATGATTAAACATATCAGAAATCTTTTTTATTTTTTGTTTTTTAAGCATAATGAAATCAAATATGACATAATGATTCTAATAAATTACAACCTATGTCCAAAAATGTGACAGGTCACCTATTTTTAATTTATTTTGTAACGTATATCGTCATTGTACGTTTACCACAATCAGTACAATATTTTAGTGTTTTCGAAAAAATGATCATTCTAAGTAAATACGGCTTTTGGTATTGACTTAGTTTAGACAGCTATTTAGTCAGCTGCTATCTATCTTTGTTAGTAGTTTTAAAGATGTACAGTAAGTAGTATTTTTGACATTAAAGCTAAAATAAGGACAAACAGATTATTTTTAAGTATACTGAGTTGTAAACTTGGATATATAAGTCTTACAACATTGCTAAACCGTTATTTATCTGAAATACACTATCCACTTTTCTTACTTTTTTCTAGTATAGCTATAATAGTATAATAGTAATAGAATCTTTTATTATAAAATTTTTGATTATTTTTGATACTTAAATAGCATAAATTGAAGAACAGACTGAAAAAAAAGAATATACACATTTTATAATTCTACTTGTTTATAAGCTCTTTATTAGGTTTTAAGTTGTAAGGCTATTCCATTTAGCTAATAAACAGGTTGTTAGCAAACACATCATCATGATAGATCAGTTTAGCTAATATGAGTACTATAGTAATTCTATAAACAGAAATTGTATACTATAGTGCTGTTAGCTGCAAAATCATATTAAATTGTTGTGTATTGGGTTTATAAATAAAGAATTGTTTTTTTTTTTTACTTTTTATTAATTAGCACTTGTTTAGATAAAACTTTGACAATGTTTTAACAGACAATTTCAATATTAATATAAAGTTATATTAAACTACAGAACGTTTGAATAGTTCGATAATTTTTATTTAAAAAAGGTCTAAGTAAATTGCAATGATTAACATTAGTAAACCTACTAGCCATCAATTGTATGTTGATGTATCTTATAAAATACTTCAGTTAATCACATAAAATATATATAAACTAACTAAAAAAGCTTTATAAACTAACACACGAACTAATTTAAGAAAAAAAAATTAAGAGTTTTGTTTGTAGTAAAGATTGAGGTAACATACAATGACGACATATATGATTAAATTAATTTAAAATAAATGGTGTTTAAATTAGTTTTATAATCTATTAGATATATCAGAGCATTTTAAACATATAACCAAGTTCGAAAATTACTTTACAAAGTGTAAAGTTATTGTAATAAAATTTTTCTCTAAGTAAATATATAAGTTGTTTTTATATTTCTTAAAATAAAACTTTTGTATGAATATTTAAATTATAAATACAGATGTGTTATAGCTACGTTTTTTTTTTTTGAAAACAAGCATTGTATCATTAAAAAGCATTTATATACAGCATTAGAAAATGTTTTTTATTTAACTGTAATCCTATCTTAAATTAATTATTATGTTTACGACATGACTAAATGATTGTTTTTTTTAATAAAAATAACGAAGCTATTCTAACTGACATTTATATAAATATTATAAATTAGAAATTGTATAACGTAACAAAAATACATTTATAACTGATTTTTTTTTTGAGTACAACATGTTTGTATAATAAGTTCAAACTCAACAAAAAACTTTAACACAAAAACTTCAAACTTGAAATAGTTGTGACTATAACATGCATTAAGTTTTTATAAAAAATTAACAGTTTGTAATGTTTTATACGTAAATGTAATGTATGTAAGTGTATTTTAAACATATTTAAAATATTGTTAGAATTGTTGTTAGGAGTGGGTTGCAATGTTAGTTTTTTTAACTTAATTTTGTTTAATCTTGATTTCCGAGTATAACGTAAAATATTTTTTTTTAAAGTAACATATGCAAAAAGTTAACTTTATTGCAATATTATGAAACAACAAAAATGGGGTTCTACAACTTTGATCCGTTTATACTATAAATATTCTATATTTAAATTATATTTAAATGTTGGTATTTTGTTAGGTAGCTTTGAAATAAGATGAACCTATTTCAGTCCAGCATTTGTAACAAAATAATATGAAATTAAATTAACAATCTCTATTTTTAATGGTAACAACTATTTTAGAAAATTGCAACGTTTGTTTAAAATTATTTTTTTAATTAAAACAGCTAATAATTTATAATTTTTAAGATCATTTTAAACTAATACTACTACCCACTATTAAAATTTTAGATATGTTATCAATATGTAGTTACAAACTAAAACTAATGTTTTTTTATCATTCCGAAGAGAAAACAAAGTCGATCTTAAATTTTTTAAATAATTTCTAGTATGTTGAATTTTTTTGTTTTATAAATTTTTTTCAAGTTGTTAATTTTAATAAATTTATTTTATATAAAACCTTTTACTTTTTGTTTTGCTTAAGAGTGCTAATTTTATGATTTTGTTACCATCATAATAGATTAAATGAACAAACTGATTATGATAATTTTTAATTATGTTTACTGAGTTACATACGTAGGCAATATGCACTTTTACGTTTACTACAAAAATTATCGGAAAATTTCTTTCAATAATAATTGTATTTATATACTTTAAAATCACGTCTATAACTACCTTGCTGATTAAAAAACGATTTTACATTGGTCAACTTTAATGACCAGTTTCAGAAAAAGATGAACTTAAATCAAGTATCAACTTAATTAGATAACCAATATAGAACTTAAAAAATATTTCACTTAGTACCGATGAGCAACAAAAAAGTTGTTAACCAATATTAAACCATTAAACAAAAATTACTTCCATTACTAACAAGCAACTGAACTTTCAAAACTATTACTCAAGTTAAAAAACTAAAAGAAGAAAATTAACCTGGAGTTTACTTGAAACTTAAAAGAATAAAAAAGTGATTTAAAACTTAAACAAAGTATGAATTAAAATACATATAAAAAAAACATTTAATAATTGATAAATAAAATTTTTTTTAGTCACATATTTAGTGAACTAGATATTGAAAAAAAATTATAAATTTATGTTTATCTGAATAAAACTGAAATAAAATAAAAAAGATTTTAGAAATTTGTAAAATTATAATTTTGAGATGGTCAAAAAATCGACTGTAAAAAATTTGTAATAAGTTTTTAATCGCTTAATGCAATATCAATAATCCTTTTATAACTTGTGTTTATCATCAAAGAGTTTTGAAAATGTTGCAATGTTCTTGTTCGTATAAACTTATTTAATTTCTTAACCGAAACTTTATAAAATCAAATGTTTAATGAAATATTATGAACTGAAAATGTTTGTGAACTAAACAGATAGTTTACTTAGTTGACATTGTAACTAAAAACTATAAAAAAATAAAATTTTATTTTATTTTTCACTTTTTAATAGTAATTTTTTAGGCAATTTTTATATTAACAACTACCTAATGATAAATTTTTATTAACCAGCTAAGTAGAATAGCCCTAAAAACTAACTAAAAAATTTCAACCAATAGTACATTGATCATAATTCATATATATGTTACAACCTGCCTTGCGTTAGTGGAAAAATTGAAAAACGTCACACAATGTTTTGTTTAAATATACACATTTGTTTTAAAAATTTGTATATTTTTTTTAAATATTTACTCAAAAGTAAAATGTTTAAATAATTTGTTTTGCTAAACTCTTGCACGCAATTTTTTCTCCTAAAGGTTTTTTCTTCTATAAACTTAAATAAATTTTGCTTTCATCGACAAAGATATAGCAAAATACACGTATTTAAAGCATTCATGGTAAATATAATTAATGACCTAATTTTTAAACATAAGTGTTTTTTGACCACTTAATTTACTTAACAAAAATAAGTTTATAATCTAATACCATCATGACATCCAGAAAGTCTATTCTTATACGTTCAATTACTTTTAAATTGTTTGCTTGAAATGTTTTTGTGATAATTAAACGCAATAATTAAATTAATCTCAGCCATGTTTTTAAAGCTCTTAGAAACGCTGTAGAAGTTGGTTTTTTGCTTTAGATTTCATTAAATACATGTTTATAACAAATAGTCTGATAGGTATCAGCTCTTTGATGCTGAAATTGAAAATTCAATCGAAACGTCAAAAAGGAAGTGAAGTTCTATTTTATTTAATCCTCAATGTTTAAGAAAATTTGTTAAAAATTTGTCATATGTTACAAAATGTTTTTGCTTAATAAAAAAGTAGTACTTTTCATTAGTTTTTGTTATTTAACTTGTAATTTTTCATTACTCATTTTTCAACATTAGGTGTTATACAGTACATATTTAGTTTAAGTTTCTTATTTTTTTCAAAATTCCTAATAACAACCACCTGAATACCTCTAATAGTATAATGTACAGTTTTTGTACAAGTAGTTTTATTAATTAAAAACTGTTTTTGTCATATGATTACTTTTTTTTTTAATAATAACATTTGGTATCTTAGTACAAAAGTATGTTAATTTAAAAAACATTTTGTTTTTGTATTCTGTAAAATACACTTTCAGGAAAATATGGACGTTGCAACTTGTAATCATTTATATAAGCAAACGTACTAGTATGTATAAATAAATTATAAACTATTTATTTAAAAATATAGATTACTTGTCCTTATTAGGACATTTTTGCTAAAAGCACTAGTTATACTGTAAAAAAGAATTCTAATTGCAGTTGATCATTTAGAAAAAAAAAAACAGCCAATTAACGTGGCTGTCCAAACCTTCGAAATAAAGCAAAACTTATTATATAAAAACATTAAACTTTTTAAATAATTTAGATTCTAGTAATTAATGTGGTAAGCGTACAATGACGTTATACGTGTATACATAAAATAATTAATTGTATTTTTTGTCTTATGTGTTATCTGATTAATTAGAATGTTTATTATATATTTTTTTTCAGCTTAAAAAAAAGAACTTTACAAACTGTATAAGTAAATTTTAAAAACAAAATCTGTTAAAAATATAAGTACTAATAAGTATACATATCAGCAAAATAGTAAACATTTATCTTAAAATATTATTTAGTCAAAATTCTAAAGATTTCGTAACCTAAATATTTTTATTATTTACTTTGTAGTCTTCAGGTAGTTAATTTGGTCTACAGATTGTTATTCCCACAAATCCTTATAATACGGTTTACATAAAATTTCCACTTAATAAAATGATTTTAACTGGACAAACATTAGGACATTTAGTACAGCTATTGTAGTTAGCTGATAACTAATTTTCATCTTACTTTAATTAACAGTATTTTTTTAATATAAGTTTGAATTATGTTTTTATACACTAATCGTATACTTTTATTTACCACTATGTGTTTTCTTAAACAAATGGAATGCTAAGTTAAAATTACTAGGTTTAAATAATACTTAATAAATATTTTAGTCGAAAATTAAAAATATATAATAAACTGATATGTTCACTTAAAATTTAATTAATTATACACATAAAACGATTTAAGATATTCTTAAATAGTTATACAAGCGTCTACTTTTATTTATTAATTATTTACTGTGAATCATTTATGTATTTAAAAATATATAAAGCACAAGTTAAAGTTATTTTTGTTTTATCATTCAAACTAGGGGTGGGCAACGTACGGCCCGCAAATGAAAATGACTGGCCCGAAAGCAAAGTGAAAGGTCCACTAAGGGTCTATGTAAGTAGTTTTAATCGTTGCATCATATTTTTACTAATCAAAACTGTAAAAATTTGATTTAAAACATGCTAAAAAATAACTTTGTAAATTAATGTGTATTAATAAATATAACTGTTCAAAAATATAGGTTTAATCGTTTGCTAACAATAGATCCTAGGGTAAGAACTTAACTGGAGTATAAATAAAAACAAATTGTACAGTAATCTTCTTTTATTGTACCAACATACGTTTCTGTGTGGATTAATAAATATACCATGTTGTCCTAATGTTATGTATTGTTCTAACTTAGTTTGAATTACGTTTTGTCAAATTACCCCAAGCAAATTACCCTAAACCAGCTGACATGTCTCAATATATATTTTAAGTTGTCAAACTTGAGAAAAAAATGTGAATTTTAAGGATTTAAAAAATGTAAGTCCACTGTATAAATATTACTAGATTCCAGCCGGATCCGAAACTTATATTTTAATTAGAATCCGACCGGATCCGTATCTCGAATTAAATTTAGTATGCAGTCGGATAAGGATCTAAAAAGTCATTATTTGACTGGATCCGGACATTGGATCCGGTAAATAACTAATTCAAAATGATCCAACCCGCAAATAACTAAATATTTCCTGACCCTCCCCGTTGATCGAAAACCGTTGCCCTCCCATTATTAAACTAATAATGAAAAATCGATTGTTTTTATTTTAATCTGAAGCTGATCAAAAAGTAAAATTATTTCATTTTTATAAGAAGCTTTGGCAAGAGAAATCAACTCTTTTTTTAGAAACTCAAAGTATTAGAAACTAAAAAAGTTTTAGCAACTCATAGTATATAAAAATAAACTGTTGTTAGCTATATTTTTATGTATGTCTACTAACTAAAAAATATATATAATATTAACTAAAAAAACTAAAAATAAACATTGATAAAAAAAAACGCATACGTCTACATCTATCAGACAACAGTTTTTTGATACATATAGATCTTTATCAAAAAACAGGTAAAACTATTATAAAAATAGTTTTATAAAACTTTTTTCAAAAAAGAAGCAGTGTGATAGATGATCCGCTTTACTTGCCTTTTTTTTTGTTTGGACACGTAAGAAAACAAAGTCAATCATCCAGAACGAAGAGCTTCTCTCTAAATTTCATGTGCAATCATGCGTAACAAATCTATATAAAGATGGTTGTAAGAACTTTATGTACAGTTGTAAAGAGAATCAACAGAATAAAGAACATTATTGAAAAAAAATAGCTGGATTATTTGTTAACTAGTATAGTTGTAGTTGTATATGTTTATTGCAAGATATCTGTTAGTGTAAAATTAATGTTTAAACAAACTTTTTTTAAGTATATTTGATTCAAAGCATGAATTTTTACAATTTTATTTTTAATTTTTTTAAATACTTTGACTTAAACTTATTTTTATTTAATAAAAATCTTAATTTTACTTTAATTTAAACGTAACTTTAGTATTATTGACGTAAAGGTGCTGTTAGCCGATTTGTTTTTGAAGAATAAGCTAATATAATTGCAGCCTACCATGAACTAAACTTTGCTTTGAGGTTTTAACTTTATAAATTCAACCAGACGCGGGTAAAATACTAGAGTATCCTGTAAGCTTTGCTGAGGTTTAAAAATAAAATCAAAAACTTAAAACACAAACTAATTAACGAGATGACTTTGTGTTTGCAACAATATCTCAAAAATGCGACTTTGCTCGGTCAATCTGAAGACACCATCGGAAAGCTTAGACTCTGGATAACATTTTAAGATATTTTACAGCTTCATGAGACAAAAAATGACAAAGTTATTGTGAATAGAAAATTGCATTTTATATCAGGACCGCAAATGGAAAAACTTTACATTGGAGTGTATGAAATATACAAAAATGGCTTTTACTTTTATTGGTTTTGAATACTAAATATCTGGGTTGTCAACACAGATATAAAGTTAAAAATTTTTTGAAATTATTTTATTGTCTGAATATTTTATGATGTTTCTCAAAAAAAGTTTCTTAGTTGGACGAAGACAAAAAAACAACATAAGTAAGGTTTAATTTTATTTCATTTTAAACACTATAAAATATATATCAATTTACTTTGAACAAATTAATATCTTTGTAAAATCTTATTTTTATGTATGTCTACTAACTAAAAAATATATATAATATTAACTAAAAAAACTAAAAATAAATATTGAAAAAAAAACGCATGCGTCTACATTTATCAGACAACAGTTTTTTGATACATATAGATCTTTATCAAAAAACAGGTAAAACTATTATAAAAATAGTTTTATAAAACTTTTTTCAAAAAAGAAGCAGTGTGATAGATGATCCGCTTTACTTGCCATTTTTTTTTTTTGTTTGGACACGTAAGAAAACAAAGTCAATCATCCAGAACGAAGAGCTTCTCTCTAAATTTCATGTGCAATCATGCGTAACAAATCTATATAAAGATGGTTGTAAGAACTTTATGTACAGTTGTAAAGAGAATCAACAGAAAAAAGAACATTATTGAAAAAAAATGACTGGATTATTTGTTAACTAGTATAGTTGTAGTTGTATATGTTTATTGCAAGATATCTGTTAGTGTAAAATTAATGTTTAAACAAACTTTTTTTTAAGTATATTTGATTCAAAGCGTAAATTTTTACATTTTTATGTTCAATATTTTTAAATACTTTGACTTAAACTTATTTTTATTTAATAAAAATCTTAATTTTTCTTTAATTTAAACGTAACTTTAGTATTATTGACGTAAAGGTGCTGTTAGCCGATTTGTTTTTGAAGAATAAGCTAATACAATTGCAGCCTACCATGAACTAAACTTTGCTTTGAGGTTTTAACTTTAGAAATTCAACCAGACGCGGGTAAAATGCTAGAGTATCCTGTAAGTTTTGCTGAGGTTGAAAAATAAAATCAAAAATTTAAAACACAAACTAATTAACGAGATGACTTTGTGTTTGCAACAATATCTCAAGAATGCGACTTTGCTCGGTCAATCTAAAGACACCGTCGGAAAGCTATGACTCTGGAGAACATTTTAAGATATTTTTCAGCTTCTTGAGACAAAAAATGACAAAGTTATGTGAAAAGAAATTTGCATTTTATATCAGGGTCGCAAATGGAAAAACTTTACATTGGAGTGTATGAAATATACAAAAATGGCTTTTACTTTTATTGGTTTTGATTATTAAATATCTTGGTTGTCAACACTGATATAAAGTTAAAAATGTTTTAAAATTATTTTATTGTCTGAATATTTTATGATGTTTCTCAAAAAAAGTTTCTTAGTTGGACGAAGACAAAAAAACATCATAAGTAAGGTTTAATTTTATTTCATTTTAAAAACTCTAAAATATATATCAATTTACTTTGAACAAATTAATATCTTTATAAAATCTTATTTTTATATATTTCTACTAACTAAAAAATATATATCATATTAACTAACTAACTAAAAATAAAAATTGAAAAAAAACGCATGCGTCTACATTTATCAGACAACAGTTTTTTGATACATATAGATCTTTGTCAAAAAACAGGTAAAACTATTATAAAAATAGTTTTAAAAAATTGTTTTCAAAAAAGAAGCAGTGTGATAGATGATCCGCTTTACTTGCAATTTTTTTTGTTTGGACACGTAAGAAAACAAAGTCAATCATCCAGAACGAAGCGCTTCTCTCTAAATTTCTTGTGCAATAATGCGTAACAAATCTCTATAAAGATGGTTGTAAGAACTTTATGTACAGTTGTAAAGAGAATCAACACAATAAAGAAGTTTGAAATGAAAAAAAATAACTGGATTATTTGTTAACTAGTATAGTTGTAGTTGTATATGTTTATTGCAAGACATCTGTTAGTGTAAAATTAATGTTTAAACAAACTTTTTTTAAGTATATTTGATTCAAAGCATAAATTTTTACATTTTTATGTTCAATTTTTTTAAATACTTTGACTTAAACTTATTTTTATTTAATAAAAAATTTAATTTTATTTTAATTTAAACGTAACTTTAGTATTATTGACGTAAAGGTGCTGTTAGCCGACTTGTTTTTGAAGAATAAGCTAAAGCAATTGCAGCCTACCATGAACTAAACATTGCTTTGAGGTTTTAACTTTAGAAATTCAACCAGACGCGGGTAAATGCTAGAGTATCCTGTAAGTTTTGCTGAGGTTTAAAAATAAAATCAAAAACTTAAAACACAAACTAATTAACGAGATGACTTTGTGTTTGCAACAATATCTCAAGAATGCGACATTGCTCGGTCAATCTGAAGACACCGTCGGAAAGCTTAGACTCTGGGTAACATTTTAAGATATTTTTTAGCTTCTTGAGGCAAAAAATGACAAAGTTATTGTGAATAGAAAATTGCATTTTATATCAGGACCGCAAATGGAAAAACTTTACATTGGAGTGTATGAAATATACAAAAATGGCTTTTATATTTATTGGTTATGAATACTAAATATCTGGGTTGTCAACACAGATATGAAGTTAAAAATGTTTTGAAATTATTTTATTGTCTAAATATTTTATGATGTTTCTCAAAAAAAGTTTCTTAGTTGGACGAAGACAAAAAAACAACATAAGTAATGTTTAATTTTATTTCATTTTAAACACTATAAAATATATATCAATTTACTTTGAACAAGTTAACATCTTTATAAAATCTTATTTTCATATATGTCTACAAACTAAAAAATATTTATCATATTAACTTACTAATTAAAAATAAACATTGAAAAAAAACGCATGCGTCTACATTTTTCAGAAAACAGTTTTTGATACATATAGATCTTTATCAAAAAACAGGTAAAACTATTATAAAAATAGTTTTATAAAACTTTTTAAAATAGAAGCAGTGTGATAGATGATCCGCTTTACTTGCCATTTTTTTTGTTTGGACACGTAAGAATACAAAGTCAATCATCCAGAACGAAGCGCTTATCTCTAAATTTCTTGTGCAATCATGCGTAACAAATCTATATAAAGATGGTTGTAAGAACTTTAAGTACAGTTGTAAAGAGAATCAACAGAATAAAGAACTTTGAATTGAAAAAAAATAACTGGATTATTTGTTAACTAGTATAGTTGTAGTTGTATATGTTTATTGCAAAATATCTGTTAGTGTAAAATTAATTTTTAAACAAACTTTTTTTAAGTATATTTGATTCAAAGCATAAATTTTTACATTTTTTTGTTCATTTTTTTAAATACTTTGAATTAAACTTATTTTAATTTATTAAAAAATTTAATTTTACTTTAATTTAAACGTAACTTTAGTATTATTGACGTAAAGGTGCTGTTAGCCGATTTGTTTTTGAAGAATAAGCTAAAGCAATTGCAGCCTACCATGAACTAAACTTTACTTTGAGGTTTTAACTTTAGAAATTCAACCAGACGCGGGTAAAATGCTAAAGTGTCCTGTACGTTTTGCTGAGGTTGAAAAATAAAATCAAAAACTTAAAATACAATCTAATTAACGAGATGACATTGTGTTTGCAACAATATCTCAAGAATGCGACATTGCTCGGTCAATCTGAAGACGCCGTCGGAAGGCTTAGACTCTGGGTAACATTTTAAGATCATTTACAGCTTCTTGAGACAAAAAATGACAAAGTTATTGTGAATAGAAAATTGCATTTTATATCAGGGTCGCAAATGGAAAAACTTTACTTTGGAGTGTATGAAATATACAAAAATGGCTTTTACTTTTATTGGTTTTGAATACTAAATATATGGGTTGTCAACACAGATATAAAGTTAAAAATGTTTTGAAATTATTTTATTGTCTGAATATTTTATGATGTTTCTCAAAAAAAGTTTCTTAGTTGGAAGAAGACAAAAACAACCATTAGTAAGGTTTAATTTTATTTCATTTTAAACACTCGAAAATATATATCAATTTACTTTGAACAAATTAATATCTTTATGAAATCTTATTTTTATATTTGTCTATCTAACTAAAAAATATATATCATATTAACTAACTAACTAAAAATAAACATTGAAAAAAAACGCACGCGTCTACATTTATCAGACAACAGTTTTTTGATACATATAGATCTTTATCAAAAACCAGGTAAAACTATTATAAAAATAGTTTTATAAAACATTTTTTTTAAAAAAGAAGCAGTGTGATAGATGATCCGCTTTACTTGCCATTTTGTTTTGTTTAGACACGTAAGAAAACAAAGTCAATCATCCAGAACGAAGAGCTTCTCTCTAAATTTCATGTGCAATCATGCGTAACAAATCTATATAAAGATGGTTGTAAGAACTTTATGTACAGTTGTAAAGAGAATCAACACAATAAAGAACTTTGAAATGAAAAAAAATAACTGGATTATTTGTTAACTAGTATAGTTGTAGTTGTATATGTTTATTGCAAGATATCTGTTAGTGTAAAATTAATGTTTAAACAAACTTTTTTTAAGTATATTTGATTCAAAGCATAAACTTTTACATTTTTATGTTCAATTTTTTTAAATACTTTGACTAAAACTTATTTTCATTTAATAAAAAAATTAATTTTACTTTAATTTAAACGTAACTTTAGTATTATTGACGTAAAGGTGCTTTTAGCCGATTTGTTTTTGAAGAATAAGCTAAAGCAATTGCAGCCTACCATGAACTAAACTTTGATTTGAGGTTTTAACTTTATAAATTCAACCAGACGCGGGTAAAATGCTAGAGTATCCTGTAAGTTTTGCTGAGGTTTAAAAATAAAATCAAAAACTTTATACACAAACTAATTAACGAGATGACTTTGTGTTTGCAACAATATCTCAAGAATGCGACTTTGCTCGGTCAATCTGAAGACACCGTCGGAAAGCTTAGACTCTGGGTAACATTTTAAGATATTTTACAGCTTCATGAGACAAAAAATGACAAAGTTATTGTTAATAGAAAATTGCATTTTATATCAGGACCGCAAATGGAAAAACTTTTCATTGGAGTGTATGAAATATACAAAAATAGCTTTTACTTTTATTTGTTTTGAATACTAAATATCTGGGTTGTCAACACAGATATAAAGTTAAAAATGTTTTGAAATTATTTTATTGTTTCAATATTTTATGATGTTTCTCAAAAAAAGTTTCTTAGTTGGACGAAGACAAAAAAACAACATAAGTAAGATTTAATTTTATTTAATTTTAAACACTATAAAATATATATCAATTTACTTTGAACAAATTAATATATTTATAAAATCTTATTTTTATGTATGTCTACTAACTAAAAAATATATATAATATTAACTAAAAACACTAAAAATAAACATTGAAAAAAAACGCATGCGTCTACATTTATCAGACAACAGTTTTTTGATACATATAGATCTTTATCAAAAAACAGGTAAAACTATTATAAAAATAGTTTTATAAAACTTTTTCAAAAAAGAAGCAGTGTGATAGATGATCCGCTTTACTTGCCATTTTTTTTGTTTGGACACGTAAGAAAACAAAGTCAATCATCCAGAACGAAGAGCTTCTCTCTAAATTTCATGTGCAATCATGCGTAACAAATCTATATAAAGATGGTTGTAAGAACTTTATGTACAGTTGTAAAGAGAATCAACACAATAAAGAACTTTGAAATGAAAAAAAATAACTGGATTATTTGTTAACTAGTATAGTTGTAGTTGTATATGTTTATTGCAAGATATCTGTTAGTGTAAAATTAATTTTTAAACAAACTTTTTTTAAGTATATTTGATTCAAAGCATAAATTTTTACATTTTTATGTTCAATTTTTTTAAATACTTTGACTTAAACTTATTTTTATTTAATAAAAAATTTAATTTTACTTTAATTTAAACGTAACTTTAGTATTATTGACGTAAAGGTGCTTTTAGCCGATTTGTTTTTGAAGAATAAGCTAAAACAATTGCAGCCTACCATGAACTAAACTTTGCTTTTAGGTTTTAACTTTATAAATTCAATTAGACGCGGGTAAAATGCTAGAGTATTCTGTAAGTTTTGCTGAGGTTGAAAAAAAAAATCAAAAACTTTATACAAAACTAATTAACGAGATGACTTTGTGTTTGCAACAATATCTCAAGAATGCGACTTTGCTCGGTCAATCTGAAGACACCGTCGGAAAGTTTAGACTCTGGGTAACATTTTAAGATATTTTACAGCTTCATGAGACAAAAAATGACAAAGTTATTGTTAATAGAAAATTGCATTTTATATCAGGACCGCAAATGGAAAAACTTTTCATTGGAGTGTATGAAATATACAAAAATGGCTTTTACTTTTATTGGTTTTGAATACTAAATATCTGGGTTGTCAACACAGATATAAAGTTAAGAATGTTTTGAAATTATTTTATTGTCTGAATATTTTATGATGTTTCTCAAAAAAAGTTTCTTAGTTGGACGAAGACAAAAATACAACATAAGTAAGATTTAATTTTATTTAATTTTAAACACTATAAAATATATATCAATTTACTTTGAACAAATTAATATGTTTATTAAATCTTATTTTTATGTATGTCTACTAACTAAAAAATATATATATTAACTAACTAAATAAAAATAAACATTGAAAAAAAACGCATGCGTCTACATTTTTCAGAAAACAGTTTTTGATACATATAGATCTTTATCAAAAAACAGGTAAAACTATTATAAAAATAGTTTTATAAAACTTTTTAAAATAGAAGCAGTGTGATAGATGATCCGCTTTACTTGCCATTTTTTTTTTGTTTGGACACGTAAGAATACAAAGTCAATCATCCAGAACGAAGCGCTTCTCTCTAAATTTCTTGTGCAATCATGCGTAACAAATCTATATAAAGATGGTTGTAAGAACTTTAAGTACAGTTGTAAAGAGAATCAACAGAATAAAGAACTTTGAATTGAAAAAAAATAACTGGATTATTTGTTAACTAGTATAGTTGTAGTTGTATATGTTTATTGCAAAATATCTGTTAGTGTAAAATTAATGTTTAAACAAACTTTTTTTAAGTATATTTGATTCAAAGCATAAATTTTTACATTTTTATGTTCAATTTTTTTAAATACTTTGACTTAAACTTATTTTTATTTAATAAAAAATTTAATTTTACTTTATTTTAAACGTAACTTTAGTATTATTGACGTAAAGGTGCTTTTAGCCGATTTGTTTTTGAAGAATAAGCTAAAGCAATTGCAGCCTACCATGAACTAAACTTTGCTTTGAGGTTTTAACTTTATAAATTCAACCAGACGTGGGTAAAATGCTAGAGTATCCTGTAAGTTTTGCTGAGGTTGAAAAATAAAATCAAAAACTTTAAACACAAACTAATTAACGAGATGACTTTGTGTTTGCAACAATATCTCAAGAATGCGACTTTGCTCGGTCAATCTGAAGACACCGTCGGAAAGCTTAGACTCTGGGTAACATTTTAAGATATTTTACAGCTTCATGAGACAAAAAATGACAAAGTTATTGTGAATAGAAAATTGCATTTTGTATCAGGACCGCAAATGGAAAAACTTTACATTGGAGTGTATGAAATATACAAAAATGGCTTTTACTTTTATTGGTTTTGAATACTAAATATCTGGGTTGTCAACACAGATATAAAGTTAAAAATGTTTTGAAATTATTTTATTGTCTGAATATTTTATGATGTTTCTCAAAAAAAGTTTCTTAGTTGGACGAAGACAAAAAAACAACATAAGTAAGGTTTAATTTTATTTCATTTTAAACACTATAAAATATATATCAATTTACTTTGAACAAATTAATATCTTTATAAAATCTTATTTTTATGTATGTCTACTAACTAAAAAATATATATAATATTAACTAAAAAAACTAAAAATAAACATTGAAAAAAAACGCATGCTTCTACATTTATTAGACCACAGGTTTTTGATACATATAGATCTTTATCAAAAAACAGGTAAAACTATTATAAAAATAGTTTTATAAAACTTTTTTTCAAAAAAGAAGCAGTGTGATAGATGATCCGCTTTACTTGCATTTTTTTTTGTTTGGACACGTAAGAAAACAAAGTCAATCATCCAGAACGAAGAGCTTCTCTCTAAATTTCTTGTGCAATCATGCGTAACAAATCTATATAAAGATGGTTGTAAGAACTTTATGTACAGTTGTAAAGAAAATCAACAGAATAAAGAACATTAATGAAAAAAATAGTTGTATTATTTGTTAACTAGTATAGTTGTAGTTGTATATGTTTATTGCTAGATATCTGTTAGTGTAAAATTAATGTTTAAACAAACTTTTTTTAAGTATATTTGATTCAAAGGATAATTTTTTACATTTTTATGTTCAATTTTTTTAAATACTTTGACTTAAACTTATTTTTATTTAATAAAAAATTTAATTTTACTTTAATTTAAACGTAACTTTAGTATTATTGACGTAAAGGTGCTTTTAGCCGATTTGTTTTTGAAGAATAAGCTAAAGCAATTGCAGCCTACCATGAACTAAACTTTGCTTTGAGGTTTTAACTTTATAAATTCAACCAGACGCGGGTAAAATGCTAGAGTATCCTGTAAGTTTTGCTGAGGTTGAAAAATAAAATCTAAAACTTTAAACACAAACTAATTAACGAGATGATTTTGTGTTTGCAACAATATCTCAAGAATGCGACATTGCTCGGTCAATCTGAAGACACCGTCGGAAAGCTTAGACTCTGGGTAACATTTTAAGATATTTTACAGCTTCATGAGACAAAAAATGACAAAGTTATTGTGAATAGAAAATTGCATTTTATATCAGGACCGCAAATGGAAAAACTTTACATTGGAGTGTATGAAATATACAAAAATGGCTTTTACTTTTGTTGGTTTTGAATACTAAATATCTGGGTTGTCAACACAGATATAAAGTTAAAAATGTTTTGAAATTATTTTATTGTCTGAATATTTTATGATGTTTCTCAAAAAAAGTTTCTTAGTTGGAAGAAGACAAAAACCCCCATTAGTAAGGTTTAATTATATTTCATTTTAAACACTATAAAATATATATCAATTTACTTTGAACAAATTAATATCTTTATAAAATCTTATTTTTATGTATGTCTACTAACTAAAAAATATATATAATATTAACTAACTAACTAAAAATAAACATTGAAAAAAAACGCATGCGTCTACATTTATTAGACAACAGGTTTTTGATACATATAGATCTTTATCAAAAAACAGGTAAAACTATTATAAAAATAGTTTTATAAAACTTTTTTCAAAAAAGAAGCAGTGTGATAGATGATCCGCTTTACTTGCAATTTTTTTTTGTTTGGACACGCAAGAAAACAAAGTCAATCATCAAGAACGAAGAGCTTCTCTCTAAATTTCTTGTGCAATCATGCGTAACAAATCTATATAAAGATGGTTGTAAGAACTTTATGTACAGTTGTAGAGAGAATAAACAGAATAAAGAACATTATTGAAAAAAATAGTTGGATTATTTGTTAACTAGTATAGTTGTAGTTGTATATGTTTATTGCTAGATATCTGTTAGTGTAAAATTAATGTTTAAACAAACTTTTTTAAAGTATATTTGATTCAAAGCATAAATTTTTACATTTTTATGTTCAATTTTTTTAAATACTTTGACTTAAACTTATTTTTATTTAATAAAAAATTTGATTTTACTTTAATTTAAACGTAAGTTTGGTATTATTGACGTAAAGGTGCTTTTAGCCGATTTGTTTTTGAAGAATAAACTAAAGCAATTGCAGCCTACCATGAACTAAACTTTGCTTTGAGGTTTTAACTTTATAAATTCAACCAGACGCGGGTAAAATGCTAGAGTATCCTGTAAGTTTTGCTGAGGTTGAAAAATAAAATCAAAAACTTTAAACACAAACTAATTAACGAGATGATTTTGTGTTTGCAACAATATCTCAAGAATGCGACTTTGCTCGGTCAATCTGAAGACACCGTCGGAAGGCTTAGACTCTGGGTAACATTTTAAGATATTTTACAGCTTCATGAGACAAAAAATGACAAAGTTATTGTGAATAGAAAACTGCATTTTATATCAGGACCGCAAATGGAAAAACTTTACATTGGAGTGTATGAAATATACAAAAATAGCTTTTACTTTTGTTGGTTTTGAATACTAAATATCTGGGTTGTCAACACAGATATTAAGTTAAAAATGTTTTGAAATTATTTTATTGTCTGAATATTTTATGATGTTTCTCAAAAAAAGTTTCTTAGTTGGAAGAAGACAAAAACCACCATTAGTAAGGTTTAATTATATTTCATTTTAAACACTATAAAATATATATCAATTTACTTTGAACAAATTAATATCTTTATAAAATCTTATTTTTATGTATGTCTACTAACTAAAAAATATATATAATATTAACTAACTAACTAAAAATAAACATTGAAAAAAAACGCATGCGTCTACATTTATTAGACAACAGGTTTTTGATACATATAGATCTTTATCAAAAAACAGGTAAAACTATTATAAAAATAGTTTTATAAAACTTTTTTCAAAAAAGAAGCAGTGTGATAGATGATCCGCTTTACTTGCAATTTTTTTTTGTTTGGACACGCAAGAAAACAAAGTCAATCATCAAGAACGAAGAGCTTCTCTCTAAATTTCTTGTGCAATCATGCGTAACAAATCTATATAAAGATGGTTGTAAGAACTTTATGTACAGTTGTAGAGAGAATAAACAGAATAAAGAACATTATTGAAAAAAATAGTTGGATTATTTGTTAACTAGTATAGTTGTAGTTGTATATGTTTATTGCTAGATATCTGTTAGTGTAAAATTAATGTTTAAACAAACTTTTTTAAAGTATATTTGATTCAAAGCATAAATTTTTACATTTTTATGTTCAATTTTTTTAAATACTTTGACTTAAACTTATTTTTATTTAATAAAAAATTTGATTTTACTTTAATTTAAACGTAATTTTGGTATTATTGACGTAAAGGTGCTTTTAGCCGATTTGTTTTTGAAGAATAAGCTAAAGCAATTGCAGCCTACCATGAACTAAACTTTGCTTTGAGGTTTTAACTTTATAAATTCAACCAGACGCGGGTAAAATGCTAGAGTATCCTGTAAGTTTTGCTGAGGTTGAAAAATAAAATCAAAAACTTTAAACACAAACTAATTAACGAGATGATTTTGTGTTTGCAACAATATCTCAAGAATGCGACTTTGCTCGGTCAATCTGAAGACACCGTCGGAAGGCTTAGACTCTGGGTAACATTTTAAGATATTTTACAGCTTCATGAGACATAAAATGACAAAGTTATTGTGAATAGAAAACTGCATTTTATATCAGGACCGCAAATGGAAAAACTTTACATTGGAGTGTATGAAATATACAAAAATGGCTTTTACTTTTATTGGTTTTAAATACTAAATATCTGGGTTGTCAACACAGATATAAAGTTAAAAATGTTTTGAAATTATTTTATTGTCTGAATATTTTATGATGTTTCTCAAAAAAAGTTTCTTAGTTGGACGAAGACAAAAAAACAACATAAGTAAGGTTTAATTTTATTTCATTTTAAACACAATTAAATATATATCAATTTACTTTGAACAAATTAATATCTTTATAAAATCTTATTTTTATGTATGTCTACTAACTAAAAAATATATATAATATTAACTAACTAACTAAAAATAAACATTGAAAAAAAAACGCATGCGTCTACATTTATTAGACAACAGGTTTTTGATACATATAGATCTTTATGTAAAAACAGGTAAAACTATTATAAAAATAGTTTTATAAAACTTTTTTCAAAAAAGAAGCAGTGTGATAGATGATCCGCTTTACTTGCCATTTTTTTTTTGTTTGGACACGTAAGAAAACAAAGTCAATCATCCAGAACGAAGAGCTTCTCTCTATATTTCATGTGCAATCATGCGTAACAAATCTATATAAAGATGGTTGTAAGATCTTTATGTACAGTTGTAAAGAGAATCAACAGAGAAAAGAACATTATTGAAAAAAATAGTTGGATTATTTGTTAACTAGTACAGTTGTAGTTGTATATGTTTATTGCAAGATATCTGTTAGTCTAAAATTAATTTTTAAACAAACTTTTTTTAAGTATATTTGATTCAAAGCATAAATTTTTACATTTTTATATTCAATTTTTTTAAATACTTTGACTTAAACTTATTTTTATTTAATAAAAAATTTGATTTTACTTTAATTTAAACGTAACTTTAGTATTATTGACGTAAAGGTGCTTTTAGCCGATTTGTTTTTGAAGAATAAGCTAAAGCAATTGCAGCCTACCATGAACTAAACTTTGCTTTGAGGTTTTAACTTTATAAATTCAACCAGACGCGGGTAAAATGCTAGAGTATCCTGTAAGTTTTGCTGAGGTTGAAAAATAAAATCAAAAACTTTAAACACAAACTAATTAACGAGATGATTTTGTGTTTGCAACAATATCTCAAGAATGCGACTTTGCTCGGTCAATCTGAAGACACCGTCGGAAGGCTTAGACTCTGGGTAACATTTTAAGATATTTTACAGCTTCATGAGACAAAAAATGACAAAGTTATTGTGAATAGAAAACTGCATTTTATATCAGGACCGCAAATGGAAAAACTTTACATTGGAGTGTATGAAATATACAAAAATAGCTTTTACTTTTGTTGGTTTTGAATACTAAATATCTGGGTTGTCAACACAGATATTAAGTTAAAAATGTTTTGAAATTATTTTATTGTCTGAATATTTTATGATGTTTCTCAAAAAAAGTTTCTTAGTTGGAAGAAGACAAAAACCACCATTAGTAAGGTTTAATTATATTTCATTTTAAACACTATAAAATATATATCAATTTACTTTGAACAAATTAATATCTTTATAAAATCTTATTTTTATGTATGTCTACTAACTAAAAAATATATATAATATTAACTAACTAACTAAAAATAAACATTGAAAAAAAACGCATGCGTCTACATTTATTAGACAACAGGTTTTTGATACATATAGATCTTTATCAAAAAACAGGTAAAACTATTATAAAAATAGTTTTATAAAACTTTTTTCAAAAAAGAAGCAGTGTGATAGATGATCCGCTTTACTTGCAATTTTTTTTTGTTTGGACACGCAAGAAAACAAAGTCAATCATCAAGAACGAAGAGCTTCTCTCTAAATTTCTTGTGCAATCATGCGTAACAAATCTATATAAAGATGGTTGTAAGAACTTTATGTACAGTTGTAGAGAGAATAAACAGAATAAAGAACATTATTGAAAAAAATAGTTGGATTATTTGTTAACTAGTATAGTTGTAGTTGTATATGTTTATTGCTAGATATCTGTTAGTGTAAAATTAATGTTTAAACAAACTTTTTTAAAGTATATTTGATTCAAAGCATAAATTTTTACATTTTTATGTTCAATTTTTTTAAATACTTTGACTTAAACTTATTTTTATTTAATAAAAAATTTGATTTTACTTTAATTTAAACGTAAGTTTGGTATTATTGACGTAAAGGTGCTTTTAGCCGATTTGTTTTTGAAGAATAAGCTAAAGCAATTGCAGCCTACCATGAACTAAACTTTGCTTTGAGGTTTTAACTTTATAAATTCAACCAGACGCGGGTAAAATGCTAGAGTATCCTGTAAGTTTTGCTGAGGTTGAAAAATAAAATCAAAAACTTTAAACACAAACTAATTAACGAGATGATTTTGTGTTTGCAACAATATCTCAAGAATGCGACTTTGCTCGGTCAATCTGAAGACACCGTCGGAAGGCTTAGACTCTGGGTAACATTTTAAGATATTTTACAGCTTCATGAGACATAAAATGACAAAGTTATTGTGAATAGAAAACTGCATTTTATATCAGGACCGCAAATGGAAAAACTTTACATTGGAGTGTATGAAATATACAAAAATGGCTTTTACTTTTATTGGTTTTGAATACTAAATATCTGGGTTGTCAACACAGATATAAAGTTAAAAATGTTTTGAAATTATTTTATTGTCTGAATATTTTATGATGTTTCTAAAAAAAAGTTTCTTAGTTGGACGAAGACAAAAAAACAACATAAGTAAGGTTTAATTTTATTTCATTTTAAACACTATTAAATATATATCAATTTACTTTGAACAAATTAATATCTTTATAAAATCTTATTTTTATGTATGTCTACTAACTAAAAAATATATATAATATTAACTAACTAACTAAAAATAAACATTGAAAAAAAAACGCATGCGTCTACATTTATTAGACAACAGGTTTTTGATACATATAGATCTTTATGTAAAAACAGGTAAAACTATTATAAAAATAGTTTTATAAAACTTTTTTCAAAAAAGAAGCAGTGTGATAGATGATCCGCTTTACTTGCCATTTTTTTTTTGTTTGGACACGTAAGAAAACAAAGTCAATCATCCAGAACGAAGAGCTTCTCTCTATATTTCATGTGCAATCATGCGTAACAAATCTATATAAAGATGGTTGTAAGATCTTTATGTACAGTTGTAAAGAGAATCAACAGAGAAAAGAACATTATTGAAAAAAATAGTTGGATTATTTGTTAACTAGTACAGTTGTAGTTGTATATGTTTATTGCAAGATATCTGTTAGTGTAAAATTAATTTTTAAACAAACTTTTTTTAAGTATATTTGATTCAAAGCATAAATTTTTACATTTTTATATTCAATTTTTTTAAATACTTTGACTTAAACTTATTTTTATTTAATAAAAAATTTGATTTTACTTTAATTTAAACGTAACTTTAGTATTATTGACGTAAAGGTGCTTTTAGCCGATTTGTTTTTGAAGAATAAGCTAAAGCAATTGCAGCCTACCATGAACTAAACTTTGCTTTGAGGTTTTAACTTTATAAATTCAACCAGACGCGGGTAAAATGCTAGAGTATCCTGTAAGTTTTGCTGAGGTTGAAAAATAAAATCAAAAACTTTAAACACAAACTAATTAACGAGATGACTTTGTGTTTGCAACAATATCTCAAGAATGTGACTTTGCTTGGTCAATCTGAAGACACCGTCGGAAAGCTTAGACTCTGGGTAACATTTTAAGATATTTTTTAGCTTCTTGAGGCAAAAAATGACAAAGTTATTGTGAATAGAAAATTGCATTTTGTATCAGGACCGCAAATGGAAAAACTTTACATTGGAGTGTATGAAATATACAAAAATGGCTTTTACTTTTATTGGTTTTGAATACTAAATATCTGGGTTGTCAACACAGATATAAAGTTAAAAATGTTTTGAAATTATTTTATTGTCTGAATATTTTATGATGTTTCTCAAAAAAAGTTTCTTAGTTGGACGAAGACAAAAATACAACATAAGTAAGATTTAATTTTATTTAATTTTAAACACTATAAAATATATATCAATTTACTTTGACCAAATTAATATGTTTTTAAAATCTTATTTTTATGTATGTCTACTAACTAAAAAATATATATAATATTAACTAACTAAATAAAAATAAACATTGAAAAAAAAACGCATGCGTCTACATTTATCAGACAACAGTTTTTTGATACATATAGATCTGTATCAAAAAACAGGTAAAACTATTATAAAAATAGTTTTATAAAACTTTTTTCAAAAAAGAAGCAGTGTGATACATGATCCGCTTTACTTGCCATTTTTTTTTGTTTGGACACGTAAGAAAACAAAGTCAATCATCCAGAACCAAGAGCTTCTCTCTAAATTTCATGTGCAATCATGCGTAACAAATCTATATAAAGATGGTTGTAAGAACTTTATGTACAGTTGTAAAGAGAATCAACAGAATAAAGAACATTATTGAAAAAAAATAACTGGATTATTTGTTAACTAGTATAGTTGTAGTTGTATATGTTTATTGCAAGATATCTGTTAGTGTAAAATTAATTTTTAAACAAACTTTTTTTAAGTATATTTGATTCAAAACATAAATTTTTACATTTTTATGTTCAATTTTTTTAAATACTTTGACTTAAACTTATTTTTATTTAATAAAAAAATTGATTTTACTTTAATTTAAACGTAATTTTAGTATTATTGACGTAAAGGTGCTTTTAGCCGATTTGTTTTTGAAGAATAAGCTAAAGCAATTGCAGCCTACCATGAACTAAACTTTGCTTTGAGGTTTTAACTTTATAAATTCAACCAGACGCTGGTAAAATGCTAGAGTATCCTGTAAGTTTTGCTGAGGTTGAAAAATAAAATCAAAAACTTTAAACACAAACTAATTAACGAGATGATTTTGTGTTTGAAACAATATCTCAAGAATGCGACTTTGCTCGGTCAATCTGAAGACACCGTCGGAAAGCTTAGACTCTGGGTAACATTTTAAGATATTTTACAGCTTCATGAGACAAAAAATGACAAAGTTATTGTGAATAGAAAATTGCATTTTGTATCAGGACCGCAAATGGAAAAACTTTACATTGGAGTGTATGAAATATACAAAAATGGCTTTTACTTTTATTGGTTTTGAATACTAAATATCTGGGTTGTCAACACAGATATAAAGTTAAAAATGTTTTGAAATTATTTTATTGTCTGAATATTTTATGATGTTTCTCAAAAAAAGTTTCTTAGTTGGACGAAGACAAAAAAACAACATAAGTAAGGTTTAATTTTATTTCATTTTAAACACTATAAAATATATATCAATTTACTTTGAACAAATTAATATCTTTATAAAATCTTATTTTTATGTATGTCTACTAACTAAAAAATATATATAATATTAACTAACTAACTAAAAATAAACATTGAAAAAAAACGCATGCGTCTACATTTATTAGACAACAGGTTTTTGATACATACAGATCTTTATCTAAAAACAGGTAAAACTATTATAAAAATAGTTTTATAAAACTTTTTTCAAAAAAGAAGCAGTGTGATAGATGATCCGCTTTACTTGCCATTTTTTTTTTTGTTTGGACACGTAAGAAAACAAAGTCAATCATCCAGAACGAAGAGCTTCTCTCTAAATTTCATGTGCAATCATGCGTAACAAATCTATATAAAGATGGTTGTAAGAACTTTATGTACAGTTGTAAAGAGAATCAACAGAATAAAAAACATTATTGAAAAAAATAGTTGGATTATTTGTTAACTAGTATAGTTGTAGTTGTATTTGTTTATTGCTAGATATCTGTTAGTGTAAAATTAATGTTTAAACAAACTTTTTTTAAGTATATTTGATTCAAAGCATAAATTTTTACATTTTTATGTTCAATTTTTTTAAATACTTTGACTTAAACTTATTTTTATTTAATAAAAAATTTAATTTTACTTTAATTTAAACGTAACTTTAGTATTATTGACGTAAAGGTGCTTTTAGCCGATTTGTTTTTGAAGAATAAGCTAAAGCAATTGCAGCCTACCATGAACTAAACTTTGCTTTGAGGTTTTAACTTTATAAATTCAACCAGACGCGGGTAAAATGCTAGAGTATCCTGTAAGTTTTGCTGAGGTTGAAAAATAAAATCAAAAACTTTAAACACAAACTAATTAACGAGATGATTTTGTGTTTGCAACAATATCTCAAGAATGCGACTTTGCTCGGTCAATCTGAAGACACCGTCGGAAGGCTTAGACTCTGGGTAACATTTTAAGATATTTTACAGCTTCATGAGACATAAAATGACAAAGTTATTGTGAATAGAAAACTGCATTTTATATCAGGACCGCAAATGGAAAAACTTTACATTGGAGTGTATGAAATATACAAAAATGGCTTTTACTTTTATTGGTTTTGAATACTAAATATCTGGGTTGTCAACACAGATATAAAGTTAAAAATGTTTTGAAATTATTTTATTGTCTGAATATTTTATGATGTTTCTCAAAAAAAGTTTCTTAGTTGGACGAAGACAAAAAAACAACATAAGTAAGGTTTAATTTTATTTCATTTTAAACACTATTAAATATATATCAATTTACTTTGAACAAATTAATATCTTTATAAAATCTTATTTTTATGTATGTCTACTAACTAAAAAATATATATAATATTAACTAACTAACTAAAAATAAACATTGAAAAAAAAACGCATGCGTCTACATTTATTAGACAACAGGTTTTTGATACATATAGATCTTTATGTAAAAACAGGTAAAACTATTATAAAAATAGTTTTATAAAACTTTTTTCAAAAAAGAAGCAGTGTGATAGATGATCCGCTTTACTTGCCATTTTTTTTTTGTTTGGACACGTAAGAAAACAAAGTCAATCATCCAGAACGAAGAGCTTCTCTCTATATTTCATGTGCAATCATGCGTAACAAATCTATATAAAGATGGTTGTAAGATCTTTATGTACAGTTGTAAAGAGAATCAACAGAGAAAAGAACATTATTGAAAAAAATAGTTGGATTATTTGTTAACTAGTACAGTTGTAGTTGTATATGTTTATTGCAAGATATCTGTTAGTGTAAAATTAATTTTTAAACAAACTTTTTTTAAGTATATTTGATTCAAAGCATAAATTTTTACATTTTTATATTCAATTTTTTTAAATACTTTGACTTAAACTTATTTTTATTTAATAAAAAATTTGATTTTACTTTAATTTAAACGTAACTTTAGTATTATTGACGTAAAGGTGCTTTTAGCCGATTTGTTTTTGAAGAATAAGCTAAAGCAATTGCAGCCTACCATGAACTAAACTTTGCTTTGAGGTTTTAACTTTATAAATTCAACCAGACGCGGGTAAAATGCTAGAGTATCCTGTAAGTTTTGCTGAGGTTGAAAAATAAAATCAAAAACTTTAAACACAAACTAATTAACGAGATGACTTTGTGTTTGCAACAATATCTCAAGAATGTGACTTTGCTTGGTCAATCTGAAGACACCGTCGGAAAGCTTAGACTCTGGGTAACATTTTAAGATATTTTTTAGCTTCTTGAGGCAAAAAATGACAAAGTTATTGTGAATAGAAAATTGCATTTTGTATCAGGACCGCAAATGGAAAAACTTTACATTGGAGTGTATGAAATATACAAAAATGGCTTTTACTTTTATTGGTTTTGAATACTAAATATCTGGGTTGTCAACACAGATATAAAGTTAAAAATGTTTTGAAATTATTTTATTGTCTGAATATTTTATGATGTTTCTCAAAAAAAGTTTCTTAGTTGGACGAAGACAAAAATACAACATAAGTAAGATTTAATTTTATTTAATTTTAAACACTATAAAATATATATCAATTTACTTTGACCAAATTAATATGTTTTTAAAATCTTATTTTTATGTATGTCTACTAACTAAAAAATATATATAATATTAACTAACTTAATAAAAATAAACATTGAAAAAAAAACGCATGCGTCTACATTTATCAGACAACAGTTTTTTGATACATATAGATCTGTATCAAAAAACAGGTAAAACTATTATAAAAATAGTTTTATAAAACTTTTTTCAAAAAAGAAGCAGTGTGATACATGATCCGCTTTACTTGCCATTTTTTTTTGTTTGGACACGTAAGAAAACAAAGTCAATCATCCAGAACCAAGAGCTTCTCTCTAAATTTCATGTGCAATCATGCGTAACAAATCTATATAAAGATGGTTGTAAGAACTTTATGTACAGTTGTAAAGAGAATCAACAGAATAAAGAACATTATTGAAAAAAAATAACTGGATTATTTGTTAACTAGTATAGTTGTAGTTGTATATGTTTATTGCAAGATATCTGTTAGTGTAAAATTAATTTTTAAACAAACTTTTTTTAAGTATATTTGATTCAAAACATAAATTTTTACATTTTTATGTTCAATTTTTTTAAATACTTTGACTTAAACTTATTTTTATTTAATAAAAAAATTGATTTTACTTTAATTTAAACGTAATTTTAGTATTATTGACGTAAAGGTGCTTTTAGCCGATTTGTTTTTGAAGAATAAGCTAAAGCAATTGCAGCCTACCATGAACTAAACTTTGCTTTGAGGTTTTAACTTTATAAATTCAACCAGACGCTGGTAAAATGCTAGAGTATCCTGTAAGTTTTGCTGAGGTTGAAAAATAAAATCAAAAACTTTAAACACAAACTAATTAACGAGATGATTTTGTGTTTGAAACAATATCTCAAGAATGCGACTTTGCTCGGTCAATCTGAAGACACCGTCGGAAAGCTTAGACTCTGGGTAACATTTTAAGATATTTTACAGCTTCATGAGACAAAAAATGACAAAGTTATTGTGAATAGAAAATTGCATTTTGTATCAGGACCGCAAATGGAAAAACTTTACATTGGAGTGTATGAAATATACAAAAATGGCTTTTACTTTTATTGGTTTTGAATACTAAATATCTGGGTTGTCAACACAGATATAAAGTTAAAAATGTTTTGAAATTATTTTATTGTCTGAATATTTTATGATGTTTCTCAAAAAAAGTTTCTTAGTTGGACGAAGACAAAAAAACAACATAAGTAAGGTTTAATTTTATTTCATTTTAAACACTATAAAATATATATCAATTTACTTTGAACAAATTAATATCTTTATAAAATCTTATTTTTATGTATGTCTACTAACTAAAAAATATATATAATATTAACTAACTAACTAAAAATAAACATTGAAAAAAAACGCATGCGTCTACATTTATTAGACAACAGGTTTTTGATACATACAGATCTTTATCTAAAAACAGGTAAAACTATTATAAAAATAGTTTTATAAAACTTTTTTCAAAAAAGAAGCAGTGTGATAGATGATCCGCTTTACTTGCCATTTTTTTTTTTGTTTGGACACGTAAGAAAACAAAGTCAATCATCTAGAACGAAGAGCTTCTCTCTAAATTTCATGTGCAATCATGCGTAACAAATCTATATAAAGATGGTTGTAAGAACTTTATGTACAGTTGTAAAGAGAATCAACAGAATAAAAAACATTATTGAAAAAAATAGTTGGATTATTTGTTAACTAGTATAGTTGTAGTTGTATTTGTTTATTGCTAGATATCTGTTAGTGTAAAATTAATGTTTAAACAAACTTTTTTTAAGTATATTTGATTCAAAGCATAAATTTTTACATTTTTATGTTCAATTTTTTTAAATACTTTGACTTAAACTTATTTTTATTTAATAAAAAATTTAATTTTACTTTAATTTAAACGTAACTTTAGTATTATTGACGTAAAGGTGCTTTTAGCCGATTTGTTTTTGAAGAATAAGCTAAAGCAATTGCAGCCTACCATGAACTAAACTTTGCTTTGAGGTTTTAACTTTATAAATTCAACCAGACGCGGGTAAAATGCTAGAGTATCCTGTAAGTGTTTGCTGAGGTTTAAAAATAAAATCAAAAACTTTAAACACAAACTAATTAACGAGATGACTTTGTGTTTGCAACAATATCTCAAGAATGTGACTTTGCTTGGTCAATCTGAAGACACCGTCGGAAAGCTTAGACTCTGGGTAACATTTTAAGATATTTTTTAGCTTCTTGAGGCAAAAAATGACAAAGTTATTGTGAATAGAAAATTGCATTTTGTATCAGGACCGCAAATGGAAAAACTTTACATTGGAGTGTATGAAATATACAAAAATGGCTTTTACTTTTATTGGTTTTGAATACTAAATATCTGGGTTGTCAACACAGATATAAAGTTAAAAATGTTTTGAAATTATTTTATTGTCTGAATATTTTATGATGTTTCTCAAAAAAAGTTTCTTAGTTGGACGAAGACAAAAATACAACATAAGTAAGATTTAATTTTATTTAATTTTAAACACTATAAAATATATATCAATTTACTTTGACCAAATTAATATGTTTTTAAAATCTTATTTTTATGTATGTCTACTAACTAAAAAATATATATAATATTAACTAACTAAATAAAAATAAACATTGAAAAAAAAACGCATGCGTCTACATTTATCAGACAACAGTTTTTTGATACATATAGATCTGTATCAAAAAACAGGTAAAACTATTATAAAAATAGTTTTATAAAACTTTTTTCAAAAAAGAAGCAGTGTGATACATGATCCGCTTTACTTGCCATTTTTTTTTGTTTGGACACGTAAGAAAACAAAGTCAATCATCCAGAACCAAGAGCTTCTCTCTAAATTTCATGTGCAATCATGCGTAACAAATCTATATAAAGATGGTTGTAAGAACTTTATGTACAGTTGTAAAGAGAATCAACAGAATAAAGAACATTATTGAAAAAAAATAACTGGATTATTTGTTAACTAGTATAGTTGTAGTTGTATATGTTTATTGCAAGATATCTGTTAGTGTAAAATTAATTTTTAAACAAACTTTTTTTAAGTATATTTGATTCAAAACATAAATTTTTACATTTTTATGTTCAATTTTTTTAAATACTTTGACTTAAACTTATTTTTATTTAATAAAAAAATTGATTTTACTTTAATTTAAACGTAATTTTAGTATTATTGACGTAAAGGTGCTTTTAGCCGATTTGTTTTTGAAGAATAAGCTAAAGCAATTGCAGCCTACCATGAACTAAACTTTGCTTTGAGGTTTTAACTTTATAAATTCAACCAGACGCTGGTAAAATGCTAGAGTATCCTGTAAGTTTTGCTGAGGTTGAAAAATAAAATCAAAAACTTTAAACACAAACTAATTAACGAGATGTTTTTGTGTTTGAAACAATATCTCAAGAATGCGACTTTGCTCGGTCAATCTGAAGACACCGTCGGAAAGCTTAGACTCTGGGTAACATTTTAAGATATTTTACAGCTTCATGAGACAAAAAATGACAAAGTTATTGTGAATAGAAAATTGCATTTTGTATCAGGACCGCAAATGGAAAAACTTTACATTGGAGTGTATGAAATATACAAAAATGGCTTTTACTTTTATTGGTTTTGAATACTAAATATCTGGGTTGTCAACACAGATATAAAGTTAAAAATGTTTTGAAATTATTTTATTGTCTGAATATTTTATGATGTTTCTCAAAAAAAGTTTCTTAGTTGGACGAAGACAAAAAAACAACATAAGTAAGGTTTAATTTTATTTCATTTTAAACACTATAAAATATATATCAATTTACTTTGAACAAATTAATATCTTTATAAAATCTTATTTTTATGTATGTCTACTAACTAAAAAATATATATAATATTAACTAACTAACTAAAAATAAACATTGAAAAAAAACGCATGCGTCTACATTTATTAGACAACAGGTTTTTGATACATACAGATCTTTATCTAAAAACAGGTAAAACTATTATAAAAATAGTTTTATAAAACTTTTTTCAAAAAAGAAGCAGTGTGATAGATGATCCGCTTTACTTGCCATTTTTTTTTTGTTTGGACACGTAAGAAAACAAAGTCAATCATCCAGAACGAAGAGCTTCTCTCTAAATTTCATGTGCAATCATGCGTAACAAATCTATATAAAGATGGTTGTAAGAACTTTATGTACAGTTGTAAAGAGAATCAACAGAATAAAAAACATTATTGAAAAAAATAGTTGGATTATTTGTTAACTAGTATAGTTGTAGTTGTATTTGTTTATTGCTAGATATCTGTTAGTGTAAAATTAATGTTTAAACAAACTTTTTTTAAGTATATTTGATTCAAAGCATAAATTTTTACATTTTTATGTTCAATTTTTTTAAATACTTTGACTTAAACTTATTTTTATTTAATAAAAAATTTAATTTTACTTTAATTTAAACGTAACTTTAGTATTATTGACGTAAAGGTGCTTTTAGCCGATTTGTTTTTGAAGAATAAGCTAAAGCAATTGCAGCCTACCATGAACTAAACTTTGCTTTGAGGTTTTAACTTTATAAATTCAACCAGACGCGGGTAAAATGCTAGAGTATCCTGTAAGTGTTTGCTGAGGTTTAAAAATAAAATCAAAAACTTTAAACACAAACTAATTAACGAGATGACTTTGTGTTTGCAACAATATCTCAAGAATGCGACTTTGCTCGGTCAATCTGAAGACACCGTCGGAAAGCTTAGACTCTGGGTAACATTTTAAGATATTTTTTAGCTTCTTGAGACAAAAAATGACAAAGTTATTGTGAATAGAAAATTGCATTTTGTGTCAGGACCGCAAATGGAAAAACTTTACATTGGAGTGTATGAAATATACAAAAATGGCTTTTACTTTTATTGGTTTTGAATACTAAATATCTGGGTTGTCAACACAGATATAAAGTTAAAAATGTTTTGAAATTATTTTATTGTCTGAATATTTTATGATGTTTCTCAAAAAAAGTTTCTTAGTTGGACGAAGACAAAAATACAACATAAGTAAGATTTAATTTTATTTAATTTTAAACACTATAAAATATATTTCAATTTACTTTGAACAAATTAATATGTTTATAAAATCTTATTTTTATGTATGTCTACTACTAAAAAATATATATAATATTAACAAACTAAATAAAAATAAACATTGAAAAAAAAACGCATGCGTCTACATTTATTAGACAACAGTTTTTTGATACATATAGATCTGTATCAAAAAACAGGTAAAACTATTATAAAAGTAGTTTTATAAAACTTTTTTCAAAAAAGAAGCAGTGTGATACATGATCCGCTTTACTTGCCATTTTTTTTTGTTTGGACACGTAAGAAAACAAAGTCAATCATCCAGAACGAAGAGCTTCTCTATAAATTTCATGTGCAATCATGCGTAACAAATCTATATAAAGATGGTTGTAAGAACTTTATGTACAGTTGTAAAGAGAATCAACAGAATAAAGAACATTATTGAAAAAAAATAACTGGATTATTTGTTAACTAGTATAGTTGTAGTTGTATATGTTTATTGCAAGATATCTGTTAGTGTAAAATTAATTTTTAAACAAACTTTTTTTAAGTATATTTGATTCAAAACATAAATTTTTACATTTTTATGTTCAATTTTTTTAAATACTTTGACTTAAACTTATTTTTATTTAATAAAAAATTTGATTTTACTTTAATTTAAACGTAATTTTAGTATTATTGACGTAAAGGTGCTTTTAGCCGATTTGTTTTTGAAGAATAAGCTAAAGCAATTGCAGCCTACCATGAACTAAACTTTGCTTTGAGGTTTTAACTTTATAAATTCAACCAGACGCGGGTAAAATGCTAGAGTATCCTGTAAGTTTTGCTGAGGTTGAAAAATAAAATCAAAAACTTTAAACACAAACTAATTAACGAGATGATTTTGTGTTTGCAACAATATCTCAAGAATGCGACTTTGCTCGGTCAATCTAAAGACACCGTCGGAAAGCTTAGACTCTGGGTAACATTTTAAGATATTTTACAGCTTCATGAGACAAAAAATGACAAAGTTATTGTGAATAGAAAATTGCATTTTATATCAGGACCGCAAATGGAAAAACTTTACATTGGAGTGTATGAAATATACAAAAATAGCTTTTACTTTTGTTGGTTTTGAATACTAAATATCTGGGTTGTCAACACAGATATAAAGTTAAAAATGTTTTGAAATTATTTTATTGTCTGAATATTTTATGATGTTTCTCAAAAAAAGTTTCTTAGTTGGAAGAAGACAAAAACCACCATTAGTAAGGTTTAATTATATTTCATTTTAAACACTATAAAATATATATCAATTTACTTTGAACAAATTAATATCTTTATAAAATCTTATTTTTATGTATGTCTACTAACTAAAAAATATATATAATATTAACTAACTAACTAAAAATAAACATTGAAAAAAAACGCATGCGTCTACATTTATTAGACAACAGGTTTTTGATACATATAGATCTTTATCAAAAAACAGGTAAAACTATTATAAAAATAGTTTTATAAAACTTTTTTCAAAAAAGAAGCAGTGTGATAGATGATCCGCTTTACTTGCAATTTTTTTTTGTTTGGACACGCAAGAAAACAAAGTCAATCATCAAGAACGAAGAGCTTCTCTCTAAATTTCTTGTGCAATCATGCGTAACAAATCTATATAAAGATGGTTGTAAGAACTTTATGTACAGTTGTAGAGAGAATAAACAGAATAAAGAACATTATTGAAAAAAATAGTTGGATTATTTGTTAACTAGTATAGTTGTAGTTGTATATGTTTATTGCTAGATATCTGTTAGTGTAAAATTAATGTTTAAACAAACTTTTTTAAAGTATATTTGATTCAAAGCATAAATTTTTACATTTTTATGTTCAATTTTTTTAAATACTTTGACTTAAACTTATTTTTATTTAATAAAAAATTTGATTTTACTTTAATTTAAACGTAAGTTTGGTATTATTGACGTAAAGGTGCTTTTAGCCGATTTGTTTTTGAAGAATAAACTAAAGCAATTGCAGCCTACCATGAACTAAACTTTGCTTTGAGGTTTTAACTTTATAAATTCAACCAGACGCGGGTAAAATGCTAGAGTATCCTGTAAGTTTTGCTGAGGTTGAAAAATAAAATCAAAAACTTTAAACACAAACTAATTAACGAGATGATTTTGTGTTTGCAACAATATCTCAAGAATGCGACTTTGCTCGGTCAATCTGAAGACACCGTCGGAAGGCTTAGACTCTGGGTAACATTTTAAGATATTTTACAGCTTCATGAGACAAAAAATGACAAAGTTATTGTGAATAGAAAACTGCATTTTATATCAGGACCGCAAATGGAAAAACTTTACATTGGAGTGTATGAAATATACAAAAATAGCTTTTACTTTTGTTGGTTTTGAATACTAAATATCTGGGTTGTCAACACAGATATAAAGTTAAAAATGTTTTGAAATTATTTTATTGTCTGAATATTTTATGATGTTTCTCAAAAAAAGTTTCTTAGTTGGAAGAAGACAAAAACCACCATTAGTAAGGTTTAATTATATTTCATTTTAAACACTATAAAATATATATCAATTTACTTTGAACAAATTAATATCTTTATAAAATCTTATTTTTATGTATGTCTACTAACTAAAAAATATATATAATATTAACTAACTAAAAATAAACATTGAAAAAAAAACGCATGCGTCTACATTTATTAGACAACAGGTTTTTGATACATATAGATCTTTATCTAAAAACAGGTAAAACTATTATAAAAATAGTTTTATAAAACTTTTTTCAAAAAAGAAGCAGTGTGATAGATGATCCGCTTTACTTGCAATTTTTTTTGTTTCGACACGTAAGAAAACAAAGTCAATCATCCAGAACGAAGAGCTTCTCTCTATATTTCATGTGCAATCATGCGTAACAAATCTATATAAAGATGGTTGTAAGATCTTTATGTACAGTTGTAAAGAGAATCAACAGAGAAAAGAACATTATTGAAAAAAATAGTTGGATTATTTGTTAACTAGTACAGTTGTAGTTGTATATGTTTATTGCAAGATATCTGTTAGTGTAAAATTAATTTTTAAACAAACTTTTTTTAAGTATATTTGATTCAAAGCATAAATTTTTACATTTTTATATTCAATTTTTTTAAATACTTTGACTTAAACTTATTTTTATTTAATAAAAAATTTGATTTTACTTTAATTTAAACGTAACTTTAGTATTATTGACGTAAAGGTGCTTTTAGCCGATTTGTTTTTGAAGAATAAGCTAAAGCAATTGCAGCCTACGATGAAGTAAACTTTGCTTTGAGGTTTTAACTTTATAAATTCAACCAGACGCGGGTAAAATGCTAGAGTATCCTGTAAGTTTTGCTGAGGTTGAAAAATAAAATCAAAAACTTTAAACACAAACTAATTAACGAGATGACTTTGTGTTTGCAACAATATCTCAAGAATGTGACTTTGCTTGGTCAATCTGAAGACACCGTCGGAAAGCTTAGACTCTGGGTAACATTTTAAGATATTTTTTAGCTTCTTGAGGCAAAAAATGACAAAGTTATTGTGAATAGAAAATTGCATTTTGTATCAGGACTGCAAATGGAAAAACTTTACATTGGAGTGTATGAAATATACAAAAATGGCTTTTACTTTTATTGGTTTTGAATACTAAATATCTGGGTTGTCAACACAGATATAAAGTTAAAAATGTTTTGAAATTATTTTATTGTCTGAATATTTTATGATGTTTCTCAAAAAAAGTTTCTTAGTTGGACGAAGACAAAAATACAACATAAGTAAGATTTAATTTTATTTAATTTTAAACACTATAAAATATATATCAATTTACTTTGACCAAATTAATATGTTTTTAAAATCTTATTTTTATGTATGTCTACTAACTAAAAAATATATATAATATTAACTAACTAAATAAAAATAAACATTGAAAAAAAAACGCATGCGTCTACATTTATCAGACAACAGTTTTTTGATACATATAGATCTGTATCAAAAAACAGGTAAAACTATTATAAAAATAGTTTTATAAAACTTTTTTCAAAAAAGAAGCAGTGTGATACATGATCCGCTTTACTTGCCATTTTTTTTTGTTTGGACACGTAAGAAAACAAAGTCAATCATCCAGAACGAAGAGCTTCTCTCTAAATTTCATGTGCAATCATGCGTAACAAATCTATATAAAGATGGTTGTAAGAACTTTATGTACAGTTGTAAAGAGAATCAACAGAATAAAGAACATTATTGAAAAAAAATAACTGGATTATTTGTTAACTAGTATAGTTGTAGTTGTATATGTTTATTGCAAGATATCTGTTAGTGTAAAATTAATTTTTAAACAAACTTTTTTTAAGTATATTTGATTCAAAACATAAATTTTTACATTTTTATGTTCAATTTTTTTAAATACTTTGACTTAAACTTATTTTTATTTAATAAAAAATTTGATTTTACTTTAATTTAAACGTAATTTTAGTATTATTGACGTAAAGGTGCTTTTAGCCGATTTGTTTTTGAAGAATAAGCTAAAGCAATTGCAGCCTACCATGAACTAAACTTTGCTTTGAGGTTTTAACTTTATAAATTCAACCAGACTAGGGTAAAATGCTAGAGTATCCTGTAAGTTTTGCTGAGGTTGAAAAATAAAATCAAAAACTTTAAACACAAACTAATTAACGAGATGATTTTGTGTTTGCAACAATATCTCAAGAATGCGACTTTGCTCGGTCAATCTAAAGACACCGTCGGAAGGCTTAGACTCTGGGTAACATTTTAAGATATTTTACAGCTTCATGAGACAAAAAATGACAAAGTTATTGTGAATAGAAAATTGCATTTTATATCAGGACCGCAAATGGAAAAACTTTACATTGGAGTGTATGAAATATACAAAAATAGCTTTTACTTTTGTTGGTTTTGAATACTAAATATCTGGGTTGTCAACACAGATATAAAGTTAAAAATGTTTTGAAATTATTTTATTGTCTGAATATTTTATGATGTTTCTCAAAAAAAGTTTCTTAGTTGGAAGAAGACAAAAACCACCATTAGTAAGGTTTAATTATATTTCATTTTAAACACTATAAAATATATATCAATTTACTTTGAACAAATTAATATCTTTATAAAATCTTATTTTTATGTATGTCTACTAACTAAAAAATATATATAATATTAACTAACTAACTAAAAATAAACATTGAAAAAAAACGCATGCGTCTACATTTATTAGACAACAGGTTTTTGATACATATAGATCTTTATCAAAAAACAGGTAAAACTATTATAAAAATAGTTTTATAAAACTTTTTTTAAAAAAGAAGCAGTGTGATAGATGATCCGCTTTACTTGCAATTTTTTTTTGTTTGGACACGCAAGAAAACAAAGTCAATCATCAAGAACGAAGAGCTTCTCTCTAAATTTCTTGTGCAATCATGCGTAACAAATCTATATAAAGATGGTTGTAAGAACTTTATGTACAGTTGTAGAGAGAATAAACAGAATAAAGAACATTATTGAAAAAAATAGTTGGATTATTTGTTAACTAGTATAGTTGTAGTTGTATATGTTTATTGCTAGATATCTGTTAGTGTAAAATTAATGTTTAAACAAACTTTTTTAAAGTATATTTGATTCAAAGCATAAATTTTTACATTTTTATGTTCAATTTTTTTAAATACTTTGACTTAAACTTATTTTTATTTAATAAAAAATTTGATTTTACTTTAATTTAAACGTAAGTTTGGTATTATTGACGTAAAGGTGCTTTTAGCCGATTTGTTTTTGAAGAATAAACTAAAGCAATTGCAGCCTACCATGAACTAAACTTTGCTTTGAGGTTTTAACTTTATAAATTCAACCAGACGCGGGTAAAATGCTAGAGTATCCTGTAAGTTTTGCTGAGGTTGAAAAATAAAATCAAAAACTTTAAACACAAACTAATTAACGAGATGATTTTGTGTTTGCAACAATATCTCAAGAATGCGACTTTGCTCGGTCAATCTGAAGACACCGTCGGAAGGCTTAGACTCTGGGTAACATTTTAAGATATTTTACAGCTTCATGAGACAAAAAATGACAAAGTTATTGTGAATAGAAAACTGCATTTTATATCAGGACCGCAAATGGAAAAACTTTACATTGGAGTGTATGAAATATACAAAAATAGCTTTTACTTTTGTTGGTTTTGAATACTAAATATCTGGGTTGTCAACACAGATATAAAGTTAAAAATGTTTTGAAATTATTTTATTGTCTGAATATTTTATGATGTTTCTCAAAAAAAGTTTCTTAGTTGGAAGAAGACAAAAACCACCATTAGTAAGGTTTAATTATATTTCATTTTAAACACTATAAAATATATATCAATTTACTTTGAACAAATTAATATCTTTATAAAATCTTATTTTTATGTATGTCTACTAACTAAAAAATATATATAATATTAACTAACTAAAAATAAACATTGAAAAAAAAACGCATGCGTCTACATTTATTAGACAACAGGTTTTTGATACATATAGATCGTTATCTAAAAACAGGTAAAACTATTATAAAAATAGTTTTATAAAACTTTTTTCAAAAAAGAAGCAGTGTGATAGATGATCCGCTTTACTTGCAATTTTTTTTGTTTCGACACGTAAGAAAACAAAGTCAATCATCCAGAACGAAGAGCTTCTCTCTATATTTCATGTGCAATCATGCGTAACAAATCTATATAAAGATGGTTGTAAGATCTTTATGTACAGTTGTAAAGAGAATCAACAGAGAAAAGAACATTATTGAAAAAAATAGTTGGATTATTTGTTAACTAGTACAGTTGTAGTTGTATATGTTTATTGCAAGATATCTGTTAGTGTAAAATTAATTTTTAAACAAACTTTTTTTAAGTATATTTGATTCAAAGCATAAATTTTTACATTTTTATATTCAATTTTTTTAAATACTTTGACTTAAACTTATTTTTATTTAATAAAAAATTTGATTTTACTTTAATTTAAACGTAACTTTAGTATTATTGACGTAAAGGTGCTTTTAGCCGATTTGTTTTTGAAGAATAAGCTAAAGCAATTGCAGCCTACCATGAACTAAACTTTGCTTTGAGGTTTTAACTTTATAAATTCAACCAGACGCGGGTAAAATGCTAGAGTATCCTGTAAGTTTTGCTGAGGTTGAAAAATAAAATCAAAAACTTTAAACACAAACTAATTAACGAGATGACTTTGTGTTTGCAACAATATCTCAAGAATGTGACTTTGCTTGGTCAATCTGAAGACACCGTCGGAAAGCTTAGACTCTGGGTAACATTTTAAGATATTTTTTAGCTTCTTGAGGCAAAAAATGACAAAGTTATTGTGAATAGAAAATTGCATTTTGTATCAGGACCGCAAATGGAAAAACTTTACATTGGAGTGTATGAAATATACAAAAATGGCTTTTACTTTTATTGGTTTTGAATACTAAATATCTGGGTTGTCAACACAGATATAAAGTTAAAAATGTTTTGAAATTATTTTATTGTCTGAATATTTTATGATGTTTCTCAAAAAAAGTTTCTTAGTTGGACGAAGACAAAAATACAACATAAGTAAGATTTAATTTTATTTAATTTTAAACACTATAAAATATATATCAATTTACTTTGACCAAATTAATATGTTTTTAAAATCTTATTTTTATGTATGTCTACTAACTAAAAAATATATATAATATTAACTAACTAAATAAAAATAAACATTGAAAAAAAAACGCATGCGTCTACATTTATCAGACAACAGTTTTTTGATACATATAGATCTGTATCAAAAAACAGGTAAAACTATTATAAAAATAGTTTTATAAAACTTTTTTCAAAAAAGAAGCAGTGTGATACATGATCCGCTTTACTTGCCATTTTTTTTTGTTTGGACACGTAAGAAAACAAAGTCAATCATCCAGAACGAAGAGCTTCTCTCTAAATTTCATGTGCAATCATGCGTAACAAATCTATATAAAGATGGTTGTAAGAACTTTATGTACAGTTGTAAAGAGAATCAACAGAATAAAGAACATTATTGAAAAAAAATAACTGGATTATTTGTTAACTAGTATAGTTGTAGTTGTATATGTTTATTGCAAGATATCTGTTAGTGTAAAATTAATTTTTAAACAAACTTTTTTTAAGTATATTTGATTCAAAACATAAATTTTTACATTTTTATGTTCAATTTTTTTAAATACTTTGACTTAAACTTATTTTTATTTAATAAAAAAATTGATTTTACTTTAATTTAAACGTAATTTTAGTATTATTGACGTAAAGGTGCTTTTAGCCGATTTGTTTTTGAAGAATAAGCTAAAGCAATTGCAGCCTACCATGAACTAAACTTTGCTTTGAGGTTTTAACTTTATAAATTCAACCAGACGCTGGTAAAATGCTAGAGTATCCTGTAAGTTTTGCTGAGGTTGAAAAATAAAATCAAAAACTTTAAACACAAACTAATTAACGAGATGATTTTGTGTTTGCAACAATATCTCAAGAATGCGACTTTGCTCGGTCAATCTGAAGACACCGTCGGAAAGCTTAGACTCTGGGTAACATTTTAAGATATTTTACAGCTTCATGAGACAAAAAATGACAAAGTTATTGTGAATAGAAAATTGCATTTTGTATCAGGACCGCAAATGGAAAAACTTTACATTGGAGTGTATGAAATATACAAAAATGGCTTTTACTTTTATTGGTTTTGAATACTAAATATCTGGGTTGTCAACACAGATATAAAGTTAAAAATGTTTTGAAATTATTTTATTGTCTGAATATTTTATGATGTTTCTCAAAAAAAGTTTCTTAGTTGGACGAAGACAAAAAAACAACATAAGTAAGGTTTAATTTTATTTCATTTTAAACACTATAAAATATATATCAATTTACTTTGAAAAAATTAATATCTTTATAAAATCTTATTTTTATGTATGTCTACTAACTAAAAAATATATATAATATTAACTAACTAACTAAAAATAAACATTGAAAAAAAAACGCATGCGTCTACATTTATTAGACAACAGGTTTTTGATACATACAGATCTTTATCTAAAAACAGGTAAAACTATTATAAAAATAGTTTTATAAAACTTTTTTCAAAAAAGAAGCAGTGTGATAGATGATCCGCTTTACTTGCCATTTTTTTTTTGTTTGGACACGTAAGAAAACAAAGTCAATCATCCAGAACGAAGAGCTTCTCTCTAAATTTCATGTGCAATCATGCGTAACAAATCCATATAAAGATGGTTGTAAGAACTTTATGTACAGTTGTAAAGAGAATCAACAGAATAAAAAACATTATTGAAAAAAATAGTTGGATTATTTGTTAACTAGTATAGTTGTAGTTGTATATGTTTATTGCTAGATATCTGTTAGTGTAAAATTAATGTTTAAACAAACTTTTTTTAAGTATATTTGATTCAAAGCATAAATTTTTACATTTTTATGTTCAATTTTTTTAAATACTTTGACTTAAACTTATTTTTATTTAATAAAAAATTTAATTTTACTTTAATTTAAACGTAACTTTAGTATTATTGACGTAAAGGTGCTTTTAGCCGATTTGTTTTTGAAGAATAAGCTAAAGCAATTGCAGCCTACCATGAACTAAACTTTGCTTTGAGGTTTTAACTTTATAAATTCAACCAGACGCGGGTAAAATGCTAGAGTATCCTGTAAGTGTTTGCTGAGGTTTAAAAATAAAATAAAAAACTTTAAACACTAACTAATTAACGAGATGACTTTGTGTTTGCAACAATATCTCAAGAATGCGACTTTGCTCGGTCAATCTGAAGACACCGTCGGAAAGCTTAGACTCTGGGTAACATTTTAAGATATTTTTTAGCTTCTTGAGACAAAAAATGACAAAGTTATTGTGAATAGAAAATTGCATTTTGTATCAGGACCGCAAATGGAAAAACTTTACATTGGAGTGTATGAAATATACAAAAATGGCTTTTACTTTTATTGGTTTTGAATACTAAATATCTGGGTTGTCAACACAGATATAAAGTTAAAAATGTTTTGAAATTATTTTATTGTCTGAATATTTTATGATGTTTCTCAAAAAAAGTTTCTTAGTTGGACGAAGACAAAAATACAACATAAGTAAGATTTAATTTTATTTAATTTTAAACACTATAAAATATATTTCAATTTACTTTGAACAAATTAATATGTTTATAAAATCTTATTTTTATGTATGTCTACTACTCAAAAATATATATAATATTAACTAACTAAATAAAAATAAACATTGAAAAAAAAACGCATGCGTCTACATTTATTAGACAACAGTTTTTTGATACATATAGATCTGTATCAAAAAACAGGTAAAACTATTATAAAAGTAGTTTTATAAAACTTTTTTCAAAAAAGAAGCAGTGTGATACATGATCCGCTTTACTTGCCATTTTTTTTTGTTTGGACACGTAAGAAAACAAAGTCAATCATCCAGAACGAAGAGCTTCTCTCTAAATTTCATGTGCAATCATGCGTAACAAATCTATATAAAGATGGTTGTAAGAACTTTATGTACAGTTGTAAAGAGAATCAACAGAATAAAGAACATTATTGAAAAAAAATAACTGGATTATTTGTTAACTAGTATAGTTGTAGTTGTATATGTTTATTGCAAGATATCTGTTAGTGTAAAATTAATTTTTAAACAAACTTTTTTTAAGTATATTTGATTCAAAACATAAATTTTTACATTTTTATGTTCAATTTTTTTAAATACTTTGACTTAAACTTATTTTTATTTAATAAAAAATTTAATTTTACTTTAATTTAAACGTAACTTTAGTATTATTGACGTAAAGGTGCTGTTAGCCGATTTGTTTTTGAAGAATAAGCTAAAGCAATTGCAGCCTACCATGAACTAAACTTTGCTTTGAGGTTTTAACTTTATAAATTCAACCAGACGCGGGTAAAATGCTAGAGTATCCTGTAAGTGTTTGCTGAGGTTTAAAAATAAAATCAAAAACTTTAATCACAAACTAATTAACGAGATGACTTTGTGTTTGCAACAATATCTCAAGAATGCGACTTTGCTCGGTCAATCTGAAGACACTGTCGGAAAGCTTAGACTCTGGGTAACATTTTAAGATATTTTACAGCTTCATGAGACAAAAAATGACAAAGTTATTGTGAATAGAAAATTGCATTTTGTATCAGGACCGCAAATGGAAAAACTTTACATTGGAGTGTATGAAATATACAAAAATGGCTTTTACTTTTATTGGTTTTGAATACTAAATATCTGGGTTGTCAACACAGATATAAAGTTATAAATGTTTTGAAATTATTTTATTGTTTCAATATTTTATGATGTTTCTCAAAAAAAGTTTCTTAGTTGGACGAAGACAAAAAAACAACATAAGTAAGGTTTAATTTTATTTCATTTTAAACACTATAAAATATATATCAATTTACTTTGAACAAATTAATATCTTTATAAAATCTTATTTTTATGTATGTCTACTAACTAAAAAATATATATAATATTAACTAACTAACTAAAAATAAACATTGAAAAAAAACGCATGCGTCTACATTTATTAGACAACAGGTTTTTGATACACATAGATCTTTATCAAAAAACAGGTAAAACTATTATAAAAATAGTTATATAAAACTTTTTTCGAAAAAGAAGCAGTGTGATAGATGATCCGCTTTACTTGCAATTTTTTTTTTGTTTGGACACGTAAGAAAACGAAATCAATCATCCAGAACGAGAGCTTCTCTCTATATTTCATGTGCAATCATGCGTAACAAATCTATATAAAGATGGTTGTAAGAACTTTATGTACAGTTGTAAAGAGAATCAACAGAAAAAAGAACATTATTGAAAAAAATAGTTGGATTATTTGTTAACTAGTACAGTTGTAGTTGTATATGTTTTTTGCAAGATATCTGTTAGTGTAAAATTAATTTTTAAACAAACTTTTTTTAAGTATATTTGATTCAAAGCATAAATTTTTACATTTTTATATTCAATTTTTTTAAATACTTTGACTTAAACTTATTTTTATTTAATAAAAAATTTGATTTTACTTTAATTTAAACGTAACTTTAGTATTATTGACGTAAAGGTGCTTTTAGCCGATTTGTTTTTGAAGAATAAGCTAAAGCAATTGCAGCCTACCATGAAATAAACTTTGCTTTGAGGTTTTAACTTTATAAATTCAACCAGACGCGGGTAAAATGCTAGAGTATCCTGTAAGTTTTGCTGAGGTTTAAAAATAAAATCAAAAACTTTAAACACAAACTAATTAACGAGATGACTTTGTGTTTGCAACAATATCTCAAGAATGTGACTTTGCTTGGTCAATCTGAAGACACCGTCGGAAAGCTTAGACTCTGGGTAACATTTTAAGATATTTTTTAGCTTCTTGAGACAAAAAATGACAAAGTTATTGTGAATAGAAAATTGCATTTTGTATCAGGACCGCAAATGGAAAAACTTTACATTGGAGTGTATGAAATATATAAAAATGGCTTTTACTTTTATTGGTTTTGAATACTAAATATCTGGGTTGTCAACACAGATATAAAGTTAAAAATGTTTTGAAATTATTTTATTGTCTGAATATTTTATGATGTTTCTCAAAAAAAGTTTCTTAGTTGGACGAAGACAAAAATACAACATAAGTAAGATTTAATTTTATTTAGTTTTGAACACTATAAAATATATATCAATTTACTTTGAACAAATTAATATGTTTATAAAATCTTATTTTTATGTATGTCTAATAACTAAAAAATATATATAATATTAACTAACTAAATAAAATAAACATTAAAAAAAAAACGCATGCGTCTACATTTATCGGACAACAGTTTTTTGATACATATAGATCTGTATCAAAAAACAGGTAAAACTATTATAAAAATAGTTTTATAAAACTTTTTTCAAAAAAGAAGCAGTGTGATACATGATCCGCTTTACTTGCCATTTTTTTTTGTTTGGACACGTAAGAAAACAAAGTCAATCATCCAGAACGAAGAGCTTCTCTCTAAATTTCATGTGCAATCATGCGTAACAAATCTATATAAAGATGGTTTTAAGAACTTTATGTACAGTTGTAAAGAGAATCAACAGAATAAAGAACATTATTGAAAAAAAATAACTGGATTATTTGTTAACTAGTATAGTTGTAGTTGTATATGTTTATTGCAAGATATCTGTTAGTGTAAAATTAATTTTTAAACTAACTTTTTTTAAGTATATTTGATTCAAAGCATAAATTTTTACATTTTTATATTCAATTTTTTTAAATACTTTGACTTAAACTTATTTTTATTTAATAAAAAATTTGATTTTACTTTAATTTAAATTTAAATGTAACTTTAGTATAATTGACGTATAGGTGCTGTTAGCCGATTTGTTTTTGAAGAATAAGCTAAAGCAATTGCAGCCTACCATAAACTAAACTTTGCTTTGAGGTTTTAACTTTAGAAATTCAACCAGACGCGGGTAAAATGCTAGAGTATCCTGTAAGTGTTTGCTGAGGTTGAAAAATAAAATCAAAAACTTTAAACACAAACTAATTAACGAGATGACTTTGTGTTTGCAACAACATCTCAAGAATGCGACTTTGCTCGGTCAATCTGAAGACACTGTCGGAAAGCTTAGACTCTGGGTAACATTTTAAGATATTTTACAGCTTCACGAGACAAAAAATGACAAAGTTATTGTGAATAGAAAATTGCATTTTATATCAGGGTCGCAAATTGAAAAACTTTACATTGGAGTGTATGAAATATACAAAAATGGCTTTTACTTTTATTGGTTTTGAATACTAAATATCTGGGTTGTCAACACAGATATAAAATTAAAAATGTGTTGAAATTATTTTATTGTCTGAATATTTTATGATGTTTCTCAAAAAAAGTTTCTTAGTTGGACGAAGACAAAAAAAAAAACATAAGTAAGGTTTAATTTTATTTCATTTTAAACACTATAAAATATATATCAATTTACTTTGAACAAATTAATATATTTATAAAATCTTATTTTTATGTATGTCTACAAACTAAAAAATATATATAATATTAACTAAAAAAACTAAAAATAAACATTGAAAAAAAACGCATGCGTCTAGATTTATCAGACAACAGTTTTTTGATACATATAGATCTTTGTCAAAAAACAGGTAAAACTATTATAAAAATAGTTTTATAAAACTTTTTTAAAAAAAGAAGCAGTGTGATAGATGATCCGCTTTACTTGCCATTTTTTTTTTGTTTGGACACGTAAGAAAACAAAGTCAATCATCCAGAACGAAGAGCTTCTCTCTAAATTTCATGTGAAATCATGCGTAACAAATCTATATAAAGATGGTTGTAAGAACTTTATGTACAGTTGTAAAGATAATCAACAGAATAAAGATCTTTGAATTGAAAAAAAATAACTGGATTTTTTGTTAACTAGTATAGTTGTAGTTGTATTTGTTTATTGCAAGATATCTGTTAGTGTAAAATTAATGTTTAAACAAACTTTTTTTAAGTGTATTTGATTCAAAGCATAATTTTTTACATTTTTATGTTCAATTTTTTTAAATACTTTGACTTAAAATTAATTTTACTTAAATTTAATTTAAATTTAAACGTAACTTTAGTATAATTGACGTAAAGGTGCTGTTAGCCGATTTGTTTTTGAAGAATTAGCTAAAGCAATTGCAGCCTACCATGAACTTAACTTTGCTTTGAGGTTTTAACTTTAGAAATTCAATCAGACGCGGGTAAAATGCTAGAGTATCCTGTAAGTTTTACTGAGGTTGAAAAATAAAATCAAAAACTTAAAACACAAACTAATTAACCAGATGACTTTATGTTTGCAACAATATCTCAAGAATGCGACTTTGCTCGGTCAATCTGAAGACACCGTCGGAAAGCTTAGACTCTAAGGAAAACATTTTAAGAGATTTTTCAGCTTCTTAAGACAAAAAATGACAAAGTTATTGTGAATAGAAAAGTGCATTTTATATCAGGGTCGCAAATGGAAAAACTTTACATTGGAGTGTATCAAATATACAAAAATGGCTTTTACTTTTTTTGGTTTTGAATACTAAATATCTGGGTTGTCAACACAGATATAAAGTTAAAAATGTTTTGAAATTATTTTATTGCCTGAATATTTTATGATGTTTCTCAAAAAAAGTTTCTTAGTTGGACGAAGACAAAATAACAACATAAGTAAGGTTTAATTTTATTTCATTTTAAACACTATAAAATATATATCAATTTACTTTGAACAAATTAATATCTTTATAAAATCTTATTTTATGTATGTCTACTAACTAAAAAATATATCTAATATTAACTAACTAACTAAAAATAAACATTGAAAAAAACGCATGCGTCTACATTTATCAGACAACAGTTTTTTGATACATATAGATCTTTATCAAAAAACAGGTAAAACTATTATAAAAATAGTTTTATAAAACTTTTTTCAAAAAAGAAGCAGTGTGATAGATGATCCGCTTTACTTGCCATTTTTTTTTGTTTGGACACGTAAGAAAACAAAGTCAATCATCCAGAACGAAGAGCTTCTCTCTAAATTTCATGTTCAATCATGCGTAACAAATCTATATAAAGATGGTTGTAAGAACTTTATGTACAGTTGTAAAGAGAATCAACAGAATAAAGAACTTTGAATTGAAAAAAAATAACTGGATTATTTGTTAACTAGTATAGTTGTAGATGTATTTGTTTATTGCAATATATCTGTTAGTGTAAAATTAATGTTTAAACAAACTTTTTTTAAGTGTATTTGATTCAAAGCATAAATTTTTACAATTTTATGTTCAATTTTTTTAAATACTTTAACTTAAAATTAATTTTACTTTAATTTAATTTAAATTTAAATGTAACTTTAGTATAATTGACGTAAAGGTGCTGTTAGCCGATTTGTTTTTGAAGAATAAGCTAAAGCAATTGCAGCCTACCATGAACTAAACTTTGCTTTGAGGTTTTAACTTTAGAAATTCAACCAGACGCGGGTAAAATGCTAGAGTATCCTGTAAGTTTTGCTGAGGTTGAAAAATAAAATCAAAAACTTAATACACAAACTAATTAACCAGATGACTTTGTGTTTGTCACAATATCTCAAGAATGCGACTTTGCTCGGTCAATCTGAAGACACCGTCGGAAAGCTTAGACTCTAAGGAAAACATTTTAAGAGATTTTTCAGCTTCTTAAGACAAAAAATGACAAAGTTATTGTGAATAGAAAATTGCATTTTATATCAGGGTCGCAAATGGAAAAACTTTACATTGGAGTGTATCAAATATACAAAAATGGCTTTTACTTTTTTTGGTTTTGAATACTAATTATGTTGAATGTCAACACAGATATAAAGTTATAAATGTTTTGAAATTATTTTATTGTCTGAATATTTTATGATGTTTCTCAAAAAAAGTTTCTTAGTTGGACGAAGACAAAATAACAACATAAGTAAGGTTTAATTTTATTTCATTTTAAACACTATAAAATATATATCAATTTACTTTGAACAAGTTAATATCTTTATAAAATCTTATTTTTATGTATGTCTACTAACTAAAAAATATATATAATATTAACTAACTAAAAATAAACATTGAAAAAAAAAAACGCATGCGTCTACATTTATTAGACAACAGGTTTTTGATACATATAGATCTTTATCAAAAAACGGGTAAAACTATTATAAAAATAGTTTTATAGAACTTTTTTCAAAAAAGAAGCAGTATGATAGATGATCCGCTTTACTTGCCATTTTTATTTCTTTGGACACGTAAGAAAACAAAGTCAATCATCCAGAACGAAGAGCTTCTCTCTAAATTTCATGTGCAATCATGCGTAACAAATCTATATAAAGATGGTTGTAAGAACTTTATGTACAGTTGTAAAGAGAATCAACAGAATAAAGAACTTTGAATTGAAAAAAAATAACTGGATTTTTTGTTAACTAGTATAGTTGTAGATGTATTTATTTATTGCAATATATCTGTTAGTGTAAAATTAATGTTTAAACAAACTTTTTTTAAGTGTATTTGATTCAAAGCATAAATTTTTACATTTTTATATTCAATTTTTTTAAATACTTTGACTTAAAATTAATTTTACTTAAATTTAATTTAAATTTAAATGTAACTTTAGTTTAATTGACGTAAAGGTGCTGTTAGCCGATTTGTTTTTGAAGAATAAGCTAAAGCAATTGCAGCCTACCATGAACTAAACTTTGCTTTGAGGTTTTAACTTTAGAAATTCAACCAGAGGCGGGTAAAATGCTAGAGTATCCTGTAAGTTTTGCTGAGGTTGAAAAATAAAATCAAAAACTTAATACACAAACTAATTAACCAGATGACTTTGTGTTTGCAACAATTTCTCAAGAATGCGACTTTGGTCGGTCAATCTGAAGACACCGTCGGAAAGCTTAGACTCTAAGGAAAACATTTTAAGAGACTTTTCAGCTTCTTAAGACAAAAAATGACAAAGTTATTGTGAATAGAAAATTGCATTTTGTATCAGGACCGCAAATGGAAAAACTTTACATTGGAGTGTATCAAATATACAAAAATGGCTTTTACTTTTTTTGGTTTTGAATACTAATTATCTGGGTTGTCAACACAGATATAAAGTTAAAAATGTTTTGAAATTATTTTATTGTCTGAATATTTTATGATGTTTCTCAAAAAAAGTTTCTTAGTTGGACGAAGACAAAATAACAACATAAATAAGGTTTAATTTTATTTCATTTTAAACACTATAAAATATATATCAATTTACTTTGAACAAATTAATATCTTTATAAAATCTTATTTTTATGTATGTCTACTAACTAAAAAATATAAATAATATTAACTAACTAACTAAAAATAAACATTGAAAAAAACGCATGCCTCTAGATTTATCAGACAACAGTTTTTTGATACATATAGATCTTTATCAAAAAACAGGTAAAACTATTATAAAAATAGTTTTATAAAACTTTTTTCAAAAAAGAAGCAGTGTGATAGATGATCCGCTTTACTTGCCATTTTTTTTTGTTTGGACACGTAAGAAAACAAAGTCAATCATCCAGAACGAAGAGCTTCTCTCTAAATTTCATGTGCAATCATGCGTAACAAATCTATATAAAGATGGTTGTAAGAACTTTACGTACAGTTGTAAAGAGAATCAACAGAATAAAGAACTTTGAATTGAAAAAAAATAACTGGATTTTTTGTTAACTAGTATAGTTGTGCTTGTATTTGTTTATTGCAAGATATCTGTAAGTGTAAAATTAATGTTTAAACAAACTTTTTTTAAGTGTATTTGATTCAAAGCATAAATTTTTACATTTTTATGTTCAATTTTTTTAAATACTTTGAATTAAACTTATTTTTATTTAATAAAAAATTTAATTTTACTTAAATTTAAACGTAACTTTAGTATAATTGACGTAAAGGTGCTGTTAGCCGATTTGTTTTTGAAGAATAAGCTAAAACAATTGCAGCCTACCATAAACTAAACTTTGCTTTGAAGTTTTAACTTTAGAAATTCAACCAGACGCGGGTAAAATGCTAGAGTATCTTGTATGTTTTGCTGAGGTTGAAAAATAAAATCAAAAACTTAAAACACAAACTAATTAACCAGATGACTTTGTGTTTGCAACAATATCTCAAGAATGCGACTTTGCTCGGTCAATCTGAAGACACTGTCGGAAAGCTTAGACTCTAAGGAAAACATTTTAAGAGACTTTTCAGCTTCTTAAGACAAAAAATGACAAAGTTATTGTGAATAGAAAATTGCATTTTGTATCAGGACCGCAAATGGAAAAACTTTACATTGGAGTGTATCAAATATACAAAAATGGCTTTTACTTTTTTTGGTTTTGAATACTAATTATGTTGAATGTCAACACAGATATAAAGTTAAAAATGTTTTGAAATTATTTTATTGTCTGAATATTTTATGATGTTTCTCAAAAAAAGTTTCTTAGTTGGACGAAGACAAAATAACAACATAAATAAGGTTTAATTTTATTTCATTTTAAACACTATAAAATATATATCAATTTACTTTGAACAAATTAATATCTTTATAAAATCTTATTTTTATGTATGTCTACTAACTAAAAAATATAAATAATATTAACTAACTAACTAAAAATAAACATTGAAAAAAACGCATGCGTCTAGATTTATCAGACAACAGTTTTTTGATACATATAGATCTTTATCAAAAAACAGGTAAAACTATTATAAAAATAGTTTTATAAAACTTTTTTCAAAAAAGAAGCAGTGTGATAGATGATCCGCTTTACTTGCCATTTTTTTTTGTTTGGACACGTAAGAAAACAAAGTCAATCATCCAGAACGAAGAGCTTCTCTCTAAATTTCATGTGCAATCATGCGTAACAAATCTATATAAAGATGGTTGTAAGAACTTTACGTACAGTTGTAAAGAGAATCAACAGAATAAAGAACTTTGAATTGAAAAAAAATAACTGGATTTTTTGTTAACTAGTATAGTTGTGCTTGTATTTGTTTATTGGAAGATATCTGTAAGTGTAAAATTAATGTTTAAACAAACTTTTTTTAAGTGTATTTGATTCAAAGCATAAATTTTTACATTTTTATGTTCAATTTTTTTAAATACTTTGAATTAAACTTATTTTTATTTAATAAAAAATTTAATTTTACTTAAATTTAAACGTAACTTTAGTATAATTGACGTAAAGGTGCTGTTAGCCGATTTGTTTTTGAAGAATAAGCTAATACAATTGCAGCCTACCATAAACTAAACTTTGCTTTGAAGTTTTAACTTTAGAAATTCAACCAGACGCGGGTAAAATGCTAGAGTATCTTGTATGTTTTGCTGAGGTTGAAAAATAAAATCAAAAACTTAAAACACAAACTAATTAACCAGATGACTTTGTGTTTGCAACAATATCTCAAGAATGCGACTTTGCTCGGTCAATCTGAAGACACTGTCGGAAAGCTTAGACTCTGGGTAACATTTTAAAATATTTTACAGCTTCATGAGACAAAAAATGACAAAGTTATTGTGAATAGAAAATTGCATTTTATATCAGGGTCGCAAATGGAAAAACTTTACATTGGAGTGTATCAAATATACAAAAATGGCTTTTACTTTTATTGGTTTTGAATACTAAATATCTGGGTTGTCAACACAGATAAAAAGTTAAAAATGTTTTGAAATTATTTTATTGTCTGAATATTTTATGATGTTTCTCAAAAAAAATTTCTTAGTTGGACGAAGACAAAAAAACAACATAAGTAAGGTTTAATTTTATAATATTTTAAACACTATAAAATATATATTAATTTACTTTGAACAAATTAATATCTTTATAAAATCTTATTTTTAAGTATGTCTACTAATTAAAAAATATATATAATATTAACTAACTAACTAAAAATAAACATTGAAAAAAACGCATGCGTCTACATTTATCAGACAACAGTTTTTTGATACATATAGATCTTTATCAAAAAACAGGTAAAACTATTATAAAAATAGTTTTATAAAACTTTTTTCAAAAAAGAAGCAGTGTGATAGATGATCCGCTTTACTTGCCATTTTTTTTTGTTTGGACACGTAAGAAAACAAAGTCAATCATCCAGAACGAAGAGCTTCTCTCTAAATTTCATGTGCAATCATGCGTAACAAATCTATATAAAGATGGTTGTAAGAACTTTACGTACAGTTGTAAAGAGAATCAACAGAATAAAGAACTTTGAATTTAAAAAAAATAACAGGATTATTCGTTAACTAGTATAGTTGTAGATTTATTTGTTTATTGCAATATATCTGTAAGTGTAAAATTAATGTTTAAACAAACTTTTTTTAAATGTATTTGATTCAAAGCATAATTTTTTACATTTTTATGTTCAATTTTTTTAAATACTTTGACTTAAAATTAATTTAACTTAAATTTAATTTAAATTTAAATGTAACTTTAGTATAATTGACGTAAAGGTGCTGTTAGCCGATTTGTTTTTGAAGAATAAGCTAAAGCAATTGCAGCCTACCATAAACTAAACTTTGCTTTGAGGTTTTAACTTTAGAAATTCAACCAGACGCGGGTAAAATGCTAGAGTATCCTGTAAGTTTTGCTGAGGTTGAAAAATAAAATCAAAAACTTAATACACAAACTAATTAACCAGATAACTTTGTGTTTTCAACAATATCTCAAGAATGCGACTTTGCTCGGTCAATCTGAAGACACCGTCGGAAAGGTTAGACTCTAAGGAAAACATTTTAAGAGATTTTTCAGCTTCTTAAGACAAAAAATGACAAAGTTATTGTGAATAGAAAATTGCATTTTATATCAGGGTCGCAAATGGAAAAACTTTACATTCGAGTGTATCAAATATACAAAAATGGCTTTTACTTTTTTTGGTTTTGAATACTAAATATCTGGGTTGTCAACACAGATATAAAGTTAAAAATGTTTTGAAATTATTTTATTGCCTGAATATTTTATGATGTTTCTCAAAAAAAGTTTCTTAGTTGGACGAAGACAAAATAACAACATAAGTAAGGTTTAATTTTATTTCATTTTAAACACTATAAAATATATATCAATTTACTTTGAACAAATTAATATCTTTATAAAATCTTATTTTTATGTATGTCTACTAACTAAAAAATATATATAATATTAACTAACTAACTAAAAATAAACATTGAAAAAAACGCATGCGTCTACATTTATCAGACAACAGTTTTTTGATACATATAGATCTTTATCAAAAAACAGGTAAAACTATTATAAAAATAGTTTTATAAAACTTTTTTCAAAAAAGAAGCAGTGTGATAGATGATCCGCTTTACTTGCCATTTTTTTTTGTTTGGACACGTAAGAAAACAAAGTCAATCATCCAGAACGAAGAGCTTCTCTCTAAATTTCATGTGCAATCATGCGTAACAAATCTATATAAAGATGGTTGTAAGAACTTTACGTACAGTTGTTAAGAGAATCAACAGAATAAAGAACTTTGAATTGAAAAAAAATAACTGGATTTTTTGTTAACTAGTATAGTTGTGCTTGTATTTGTTTATTGCAAGATATCTGTAAGTGTAAAATTAATGTTTAAACAAACTTTTTTTAAGTGTATTTGATTCAAAGCATAAATTTTTACATTTTTATGTTCAATTTTTTTAAATACTTTGACTTAAAATTAATTTTACTTAAATTTAATTTAAATTTAAACGTAACTTTAGTATAATTGACGTAAAGGTGCTGTTAGCCGATTTGTTTTTGAAGAATTAGCTAAAGCAATTGCAGCCTACCATGAACTAAACTTTGCTTTGAGGTTTTAACTTTAGAAATTCAATCAGATGCGGGTAAATTGCTAGAGTATCCTGTAAGTTTTGCTGAGGTTGAAAAATAAAATCAAAAACTTAATACACAAACTAATTAACCAGATGACTTTGTGTTTGCAACAATATCTCAAGAATGCGACTTTGCTCGGTCAATCTGAAGACACCGTCGGAAAGCTTAGACTCTAAGGAAAACATTTTAAGAGATTTTTCAGCTTCTTAAGACAAAAAATGACAAAGTTATTGTGAATAGAAAATTGCATTTTATATCAGGGTCGCAAATGGAAAAACTTTACATTGGAGTGTATGAAATATATAAAAATGGATTTTACTTTAATTGGTTTTGAATACTAAATATCTGGGTTGTCAACACAGATATAAAGTTAAAAATGTTTTAAAATTATTTTATTGTCTGAATATTTTATGATGTTTCTCAAAAAAAGTTTCTTAGTTGGACGAAGACAAAAAAACAACATAAGTAAGGTTTAATTTTATTTCATTATAAACACTATAAAATATATATCAATTTACTTTGAACAAATTAATATCTTTATAAAATCTTATTTTTATGTATGTCTACTAACTAAAAAATATATATAATATTAACTAACTAACTAAAAATAAACAATGAAAAAAACGCATGCGTCTAGATTTATCAGACAACAGTTTTTTGATACATATAGATCTTTATCAAAAAACAGGTAAAACTATTATAAAAAAAGTTTTATAAAACTTTTTTCAAAAAAGAAGCAGTGTGATAGATGATCCGCTTTACTTGCCATTTTTTTTTGTTTGGACACGTAAGAAAACAAAGTCAATCATCCAGAACGAAGAGCTTCTCTCTAAATTTCATGTGCAATCATGCGTAACAAATCTATATAAAGATGGTTGTAAGAAATTTATGTACAGTTGTAAAGAGAGTCAACAGAATAAAGAACTTTGAATTTAAAAAAAATAACAGGATTATTCGTTAACTAGTATAGTTGTAGATGTATTTGTTTATTGCAATATATCTGTAAGTGTAAAATTAATGTTTAAACAAACTTTTTTTAAATGTATTTGATTCAAAGCATAATTTTTTACATTTTTATGTTCATTTTTTTTAAATACTTTGACTTAAAATTAATTTTACTTAAATTTAATTTAAATTTAAATGTAACTTTAGTATAATTGACGTAAAGGTGCTGTTAGCCGATTTGTTTTTGAAGAATAAGCTAAAGCAATTGCAGCCTACCATAAACTAAACTTTGCTTTGAAGTTTTAACTTTAGAAATTCAACCAGACGCGGGTAAAATGCTAGAGTATCCTGTAAGTTTTGCTGAGGTTGAAAAATAAAATCAAAAACGTAATACACAAACTAATTAACCAGATAACTTTGTGTTTTCAACAATATCTCAAGAATGCGACTTTGCTCGGTCAATCTGAAGACACCGTCGGAAAGGTTAGACTCTAAGGAAAACATTTTAAGAGATTTTTCAGCTTCTTAAGACAAAAAATGACAAAGTTATTGTGAATAGAAAATTGCATTTTATATCAGGGTCGCAAATGGAAAAACTTTACATTCGAGTGTATCAAATATACAAAAATGGCTTTTACTTTTTTTGGTTTTGAATACTAAATATCTGGGTTGTCAACACAGATATAAAGTTAAAAATGTTTTGAAATTATTTTATTGCCTGAATATTTTATGATGTTTCTCAAAAAAAGTTTCTTAGTTGGACGAAGACAAAATAACAACATAAGTAAGGTTTAATTTTATTTCATTTTAAACACTATAAAATATATATCAATTTACTTTGAACAAATTAATATCTTTATAAAATCTTATTTTTATGTATGTCTACTAACTAAAAAATATATATAATATTAACTAACTAACTAAAAATAAACATTGAAAAAAACGCATGCGTCTACATTTATCAGACAACAGTTTTTTGATACATATAGATCTTTATCAAAAAACAGGTAAAACTATTTTAAAAATAGTTTTATAAAACTTTTTTCAAAAAAGAAGCAGTGTGATAGATGATCCGCTTTACTTGCCATTTTTTTTTGTTTGGACACGTAAGAAAACAAAGTCAATCATCCAGAACGAAGAGCTTCTCTCTAAATTTCATGTGCAATCATGCGTAACAAATCTATATAAAGATGGTTGTAAGAACTTTACGTACAGTTGTAAAGAGAATCAACAGAATAAAGAACTTTGAATTGAAAAAAAATAACTGGATTTTTTGTTAACTAGTATAGTTGTGCTTGTATTCGTTTATTGCAAGATATCTGTAAGTGTAAAATTAATGTTTAAACAAACTTTTTTTAAGTGTATTTGATTCAAAGCATAAATTTTTACATTTTTATGTTCAATTTTTTTAAATACTTTGACTTAAAATTAATTTTACTTAAATTTAATTTAAATTTAAACGTAACTTTAGTATAATTGACGTAAAGGTGCTGTTAGCCGATTTGTTTTTGAAGAATTAGCTAAAGCAATTGCAGCCTACCATGAACTAAACTTTGCTTTGAGGTTTTAACTTTAGAAATTCAATCAGATGCGGGTAAATTGCTAGAGTATCCTGTAAGTTTTGCTGAGGTTGAAAAATAAAATCAAAAACTTAATACACAAACTAATTAACCAGATGACTTTGTGTTTGCAACAATATCTCAAGAATGCGACTTTGCTCGGTCAATCTGAAGACACCGTCGGAAAGCTTAGACTCTAAGGAAAACATTTTAAGAGATTTTTCAGCTTCTTAAGACAAAAAATGACAAAGTTATTGTGAATAGAAAATTGCATTTTATATCAGGGTCGCAAATGGAAAAACTTTACATTGGAGTGTATCAAATATATACAAAAATGGCTTTTACTTTTTTCGGTTTTGAATACTAAATATCTGGGTTGTCAACACAGATATAAAGTTAAAAATGTTTTAAAATTATTTTATTGTCTGAATATTTTATGATGTTTCTCAAAAAAAGTTTCTTAGTTGGACGAAGACAAAAAAACAACATAAGTAAGGTTTAATTTTATTTCATTATAAACACTATAAAATATATATCAATTTACTTTGAACAAATTAATATCTTTATAAAATCTTATTTTTATGTATGTCTACTAACTAAAAAATATATATAATATTAACTAACTAACTAAAAATAAACATTGAAAAAAACGCATGCGTCTACATTTATCAGACAACAGTTTTTTGATACATATAGATCTTTATCAAAAAACAGGTAAAACTATTATAAAAAAAGTTTTATAAAACTTTTTTCAAAAAAGAAGCAGTGTGATAGATGATCCGCTTTACTTGCCATTTTTTTTTTGTTTGGACACGTAAGAAAACCAAGTCAATCATCCAGAACGAAGAGCTTCTCTCTAAATTTCATGTGCAATCATGCGTAACAAATCTATATAAAGATGGTTGTAAGAACTTTACGTACAGTTGTAAAGAGAATCAACAGAATAAAGAACTTTGAATTGAAAAAAAATAACTGGATTTTTAGTTAACTAGTATAGTTGTAGTTGTATTTGTTTATTGCAAGATATCTGTTAGTTTAAAATTAATGTTTAAACAAACTTTTTTTAAGTAAATTTGATTCAAAGCATAATTTTTTACATTTTTATGTTCAATTTTTTTAAATACTTTGACTTAAAATTAATTTTACTTAAATTTAATTTAAATTTAAATGTAACTTTAGTATAATTGACGTATAGGTGCTGTTAGCCGATTTGTTTTTGAAGAATAAGCTAAAGCAATTGCAGCCTACCATAAACTAAACTTTGCTTTGAGGTTTTAACTTTAGAAATTCAACCAGACGCGGGTAAAATGCTAGAGTATCCTGTAAGTTTTGCTGAGGTTGAAAAATAAAATCAAAAACTTAATACACAAACTAATTAACCAGATAACTTTGTGTTTGCAACAATATCTCAAGAATGCGACTTTGCTCGGTCAATCTGAAGACACCGTCGGAAAGGTTAGACTCTAAGGAAAACATTTTAAGAGATTTTTCAGCTTCTTAAGACAAAAAATGACAAAGTTATTGTGAATAGAAAATTGCATTTTATATCAGGGTCGCAAATGGAAAAACTTTACATTGGAGTGTATCAAATATACAAAAATGGCTTTTACTTTTTTTGGTTTTGAATACTAAATATCTGGGTTGTCAACACAGATATAAAGTTAAAAATGTTTTGAAATTATTTTATTGCCTGAATATTTTATGATGTTTCTCAAAAAAAGTTTCTTAGTTGGACGAAGAAAAAAAACAACAAAAGTAAGGTTTAATTTTATTTCATTTTAAACACTATAAAATATATATCAATTTACTTTGAACAAATTAATATCTTTATAAAATCTTATTTTTATGTATGTCTACTAACTAAAAAATATATATAATATTAACTAACTAACTAAAAATAAACATTGAAAAAAACGCATGCGTCTACATTTATCAGACAACAGTTTTTTGATACATATAGATCTTTATCAAAAAACAGGTAAAACTATTATAAAAATAGTTTTATAAAACTTTTTTCAAAAAAGAAGCAGTGTGATAGATGATCCGCTTTACTTGCCATTCTTTTTTGTTTGGACACGTAAGAAAACAAAGTCAATCATCCAGAACGAAGAGCTTCTCTCTAAATTTCATGTGCAATCATGCGTAACAAATCTATATAAAGATGGTTGTAAGAACTTTACGTACAGTTGTAAAGAGAGTCAACAGAATAAAGAACTTTGAATTGAAAGAAAATAACTGGATTATTCGTTAACTAGTATAGTTGTAGATGTATTTGTTTATTGCAATATATCTGTAAGTGTAAAATTAATGTTTAAACAAACTTTTTTTAAGTGTATTTGATTCAAAGCATAAATTTTTACATTTTTATGTTCAATTTTTTTAAATACTTTGACTTAAAATTAATTTTACTTAAATTTAATTTAAATTTAAATGTAACTTTAGTATAATTGACGTAAAGGTGCTGTTAGCCGATTTGTTTTTGAAGAATAAGCTAAAGCAATTGCAGCCTACCATAAACTAAACTTTGCTTTGAAGTTTTAACTTTAGAAATTCAACCAGACGCGGGTAAAATGCTAGAGTATCCTGTATGTTTTGCTGAGGTTGAAAAATAAAATCAAAAACGTAATACACAAACTAATTAACGAGATGACTTTGTGTTTGCAACAATATCTCAAGAATGCGACTTTGCTCGGTCAATCTGAAGACACTGTCGGAAAGCTTAGACTCTGGGTAACATTTTAAAATATTTTACAGCTTCATGAGACAAAAAATGACAAAGTTATTGTGAATAGAAAATTGCATTTTATATCAGGGTCGCAAATGGAAAAACATTACATTGGAGTGTATCAAATATACAAAAATGGCTTTTACTTTTATTGGTTTTGAATACTAAATATCTGGGTTGTCAACACAGATATAAAGTTAAAAATGTTTTGAAATTATTTTATTGTTTGAATATTTTATGATGTTTCTCAAAAAAAGTTTCTTAGTTGGACGAAGACAAAAAAACAACATAAGTAAGGTTTAATTTTATTTCATTTTAAACACTATAAAATATATATCAATTTACTTTGAACAAATTAATATCTTTATAAAATCTTATTTTTATGTATGTCTACTAACTAAAAAATATATATAATATTAACTAACTAACTAAAAATAAACATTGAAAAAAAACGCATGCGTCTACATTTATTAGACAACAGGTTTTTGATACATATAGATCTTTATCAAAAAACAGGTAAAACTATTATAAAAATAGTTATATAAAACTTTTTTCGAAAAAGAAGCAGTGTGTTAGATGATCCGCTTTACTTGCCATTTTTTTTTGTTTGGACACGTAAGAAAACAAAGTCAATCATCCAGAACGAAGAGCTTCTCTCTATATTTCATGTGCAATCATGCGTAACAAATCTATATAAAGATGGTTGTAAGAAATTTATGTACAGTTGTAAAGAAAATCAACAGAATAAAGAACTTTGAATTAAAAAAAAATAACTTGATTATTTGTTAACTTGTATAGTTGTAGTTGTATATGTTTATTGCAAGATATCTGTTAGTGTAAAATTAATGTTTGAACAAACTTTTTTTAAGTATATTTGATTCAAAGCATAAATTTTTACATTTTTATGTTCAATTTTTTTAAATACTTTGACTTAAACTTATTTTTATTTAATAAAAAATTTGATTTTACTTTAATTTAAACGTAACTTTAGTATTATTGACGTAAAGGTGCTTTTAGCCGATTTGTTTTTGAAGAATAAGCTAAAGCAATTGCAGCCTACCATGAACTAAACTTTGCTTTGAGGTTTTAACTTTATAAATTCAAACAGACGCGGGTAAAATGCTAGAGTATCCTGTAAGTTTTGCTGAGGTTGAAAAATAAAATCAAAAACTTTAAACACAAACTATTTAACGAGATGACTTTGTGTTTGCAACAATATCTCAAGAATGTGACTTTGCTTGGTCAATCTGAAGACACCGTCGGAAAGCTTAGACTCAAAGGAACATTTTAAGATATTTTTTAGCTTCTTGAGACAAAAAATGACAAAGTTATTGTGAATAGAAAATTGCATTTTGTATCAGGGTCGCAAATGGAAAAACTTTACATTGGAGTGTATGAAATATACAAAAATGGCTTTTACTTTTATTGGTTTTGAATACTAAATATCTGGGTTGTCAACACAGATATAAAGTTAAAAATGTTTTGAAATTATTTTATTGTCTGAATATTTTATGATGTTTCTCAAAAAAAGTTTCTTAGTTGGACGAAGACAAAAATACAACATAAGTAAGATTTAATTTTATTTAATTTTTAACACTATAAAATATATATCAATTTACTTTGAACAAATTAATATGTTTATAAAATCTTATTTTTATGTATGTCTACTAACTAAAAAATATATATAATATTAACTAACTAAATAAAATAAACATTGAAAAAAAAAACGCATGCGTCTACATTTATCAGACAACAGTTTTTTAATACATATAGATCTGTATCAAAAAACAGGTAAAACTATTATAAAAATAGTTTTATAAAACTTTTTTCAAAAAAGAAGCAGTGTGATACATGATCCGCTTTACTTGCCATTTTTTTTTGTTTGGACACGTAAGAAAACAAAGTCAATCATCCAGAACGAAGAGCTTCTCTCTAAATTTCATGTGCAATCATGCGTAACAAATCTATATAAAGATGGTTGTAAGAACTTTATGTACAGTTGTAAAGAGAGTCAACAGAATAAAGAACTTTGAATTGAAAGAAAATAACTGGATTATTTGTTAACTAGTATAGTTGTAGTTGTGTATGTTTATTGCAAGTTATCTGTTAGTGTAAAATTAATGTTTAAACAAACTTCTTTTAAATATATTTGAATCAAAGCATAAATTTTTACATTTTTATGTTCAATTTTTTTAAATACTTTGACTTAAACTTATTTTTATTTAATAAAAACTTTAATTTTACTTTAATTTAAAAGTAACTTTAGTATTATTGACGTAAAGGTGCTGTTAGCCGATTTTTTTTTTGAAGAGTAAGCTAAAGCAATTGCAGCCTACCATGAACTAAACTTTGCTTTGAGGTTTTAACTTTAGAAATTCAACCAGACGCAGGTAAAATGCTAGAGTATACTGTAAGTTTTGCTGAGGTTGAAAAATAAAATCAAAAATTTAAAACACAAACTAATTAACGAGATGACTTTGTGTTTGCAACAATATCTCAAGAATGTGACTTTGCTCGGTCAACCTGAAAATACCGTCGGAAGGCTTAGACTCTGGGGAACATTTTAAGATATTTTTGAGCTTCTTGAGACAAAAAATGACGAAGTTTTTGTGTATAGAAAATTGCATTTTTTTTCAGGGTCGCAAATGGAAAAACTTTACATTGGAGTGTATGAAATATATAAAAATGGATTTTACTTTTATTGGTTTTGAATACTAAATAACTGGGTTGTCAACACAGATATAAAGTTAAAAATGTTTTAAAATTATTTTATTGTCTGAATACTTTATGATGTTTCTCTAAAAAAGTTTCTTAGTTGGACGAAGACAAAAAAACAACATAAGTAAGGTATAATTTTATTTCTTTTTAAACACTATAAAATAAATATAATATTAACTAAAAAAACTAAAAATAAACATTGTAAAAAAAACGCATGCGTCTACAATAATCAGACAACAGTTTTTTAATACATATAGATCTTTATCAAAAAACAGGTAAATTTATTATAAAAATAGTTTTATAAAACTTTTTTCAAAAAGAAGCAGTGTGATAGATGATCCACTTTACTTGCCATTTTTTTTTTGTTCGGACACGTAAGAAAACAAAGTCAATCATCCAGAACGAAGAGCTTCTCTTTAAATTTCATGTGCAATCATGCGTAACAAATCTGTTGGTTGATGTTGAGATGGTTGTAAGAACTTTATATACAGTTGTAAAGAGAGTAAACAGAATAAAGAACTTTGAATTGAAAGAAAATAACTGGATTATTTGTTAACTAGTATAGTTGTAGTTGTATATGTTTATTGCAAGTTATCTGTTAGTGTAAAATTAATGTTTAAACAAACTTCTTTTAAGTATATTTGATTCAAAGCATAAATTTTTACATTTTTATGTTCAATTTTTTTAAATACTTTGACTTAAACTCATTTTTATTAAATAAAAAATTTAATTTTACTTTAATTTAAAAGTAACTTTAGTATTATTGACGTAAAGGTGCTGTTAGCCGACTTTTTTTTGAAGAATAAGCTAAAGCAATTGCAGCCTACCATGAACTAAACTTTGCTTTGAGGTTTTAACTTTAGAAATTCAACCAGACGCGGGTAAAATGCTAGAGCAGACATGTTAAAAAGCTTTGCTTTGTTTACTCGAGCGTGAAATTACTAACTTAAAACAAGCCAAAGTTTATACGCTTCAATGCTGAATGACCATAGTAACTATTAGCATTTTACCAACTCTGTGCTATAGTATCCTGTAAGTTTTGCTGAGGTTGAAAAATAAAATCAAAAGTTTAAAACACAAACTAATTATTGATATGACTTTGTGTTTGCAACAATATCTAAAGAATGCGACTTTGCTCGGTCAATCTGAAGACATCGTCGGAAAGCTTAGACTCTGGGAAACATTTTAAGATATTTTTTAGCTTCTTGAGACAAAAAATTACAAAGTTTTTGTGAATAGAAAATTGCAATTTGTTTTCAGGGTCGCAAATGGAAAAACTTTACATTGGAGTGTATGAAATATATAAAAATGGCTTTTACTTTTATTGGTTTTGAATACTAAATATCTGGGTTTTCAACACAGATATAAAGTTAAAAATGTTTTGAAATTATTTTGTTGTCTGAATATTTTATGATGTTTCTCTAAAAAAGTTTCTTAGTTAGACGAAGACAAAATAACAACATAAGTAAGGTATAATTTTATTTCATTTTAAACACTATAAAATATATATATCAATTTACTTTGAACAAATTAATATCTTTATAAAATCTTATTTTTATGTATGTCTACTAACTAAAAAATATATATATTATTAACTAAAAAAAACTAAAAATAAACATTGAAAAAAAAACGCATGCGTCTACATTAATCAGACAACAGTTTTTTGATACATATAGATCTTTATCAAAAAACAGATAAAAGTTTATAAAAATAGTTTTATAAAACTTTTTTCAAAAAAGAAGCACTGTGATAGATGATCCGCTTTACTTGCCATTTTTTTTTGTTTGGACACGTAAGAAAACAGAGTCAATCATCCAGAACGAAGAGCTTCTCTCTAAATTTCATGTGCAATCATGCGTAACAAATCTATATAGAGATGGTTGTAAGAACTTTATGTACAGTTGTAAAGAGAATCAACAGAATAAAGAACTTTGAATTGAAAGAAAATAACTGGATTATTTGTTAACTAGTATAGTTGTAGTTGTATATGTTTATTCCAAGTTATCTGTTAGTGTAAAATTAATGTTTAAACAAACTTCTTTTAAGTATATTTGATTCAAAGCATAAATTTTTACATTTTTATGTACATTTTTTTTAAATACTTTGAATTAAACTTACTTTTATTTAATAAAAAAAATAATTTTACTTTAATTTAAAAGTAACTTTAGTATTATTGACGTAAAGGTGCTGTTAGCCGATTTTTTTTTGAAGAATAAGCTAAAGCAATTGCAGCCTACCATGAACTAAACTTTGCTTTGAGGTTTTAGCTTTAGAAATTCAACCAGACGCAGGTAAAATGCTAGAGTATACTGTAAGTTTTGCTGAGGTTGAAAAATAAAATCAAAAATTTAAAACACAAACTAATTAACGAGATGACTTTGTGTTTGCAACAATATCTCAAGAATGCGACTTTGCTCGGTCAATCTGAAGACACCGTCGGAAAGCTTAGACTCTGGGAAACATTTTAAGATATTTTTCAGCTTCTTAAGACAAAAAATGACAAAGTTATTGTGAATAGAAAATTGCATTTTTTTTCAGGGTCTCAAATGGAAAAACTTTACATTGGAGTTTATGAAATATATAAAAATGGATTTTACTTTTATCGGTTTTGAATACTAAATATCTGGGTTGTCAACACAGATATAAAGTTAAGAATGTTTTGAAATTATTTTATTGTCTGAATATTTTATGATGTTTCTCTAAAAAAGTTTCTTAGTTGGAGAAGACAAAAAAACAACATAAGTAAGGTATAATTTTATTTCATTTTAAACACTATAAAATATATATATCAATTTACTTTGAACAAATTAATATCTTTATAAAATCTTATTTTTATGTATGTCTACTAACTAAAAAATATATATAATATTAACTAAAAAAACTAAAAATAAACATTGAAAAAAAACGCATGCGTCTACATTAATCAGACAACAGTTTTTTGATATATATAGATCTTTATCAAAAAACAGGTAAAACTATTATAAAAATAGTTTTATAAAACTTTTTTCAAAAAGAAGCAGTGTGATAGATGATCCGCTTTACTTGCCATTTTTTTGTTTGGACACGTAAGAAAACAAAGTCAAGCATCCAGAAGGAAGAGCTTCTCTCTAAATTTCATGTGCAATCATGCGTAACAAATCTGTTGGTTGATGTTAAGATGGTTGTAAGAACTTTATATACAGTTGTAAAGAGAGTAAACAGAATAAAGAACTTTGAATTGAAAGAAAATAACTGGATTATTTGTTAACTAGTATAGTTGTAGTTGTATATGTTTATTGCAAGTTATCTGTTAGTGTAAAATTAATGTTTAAACAAAGTTCTTTTAAGTATATTTGATTTAAAGCATAAATTTTTACATTTTTATGTTCAATTTTTTTAAATACTTTGACTTAAACTTATTTTTATTAAATAAAAAATTTAATTTTACTTTAATTTAAAAGTAACTTTAGTATTATTGACGTAAAGGTGCTGTTAGCCGATTTTTTTTTGAAGAATAAGCTAAAGCAATTGCAGCCTACCATGAACTAAACTTTGCTTTGAGGTTTTAACTTTAGAAATTCAACCAGACGCGGGTAAAATGCTAGAGTATCCTGTAAGTTTTGCTGAGGTTGAAAAATAAAAACAAAAATTTAAAACACAAACTAATTAACGAGATGACTTTGTGTTTGCAGCAATATCTCAAGAATGCGACTTTGCTCGGTCAATCTGAAGACACTGTCGGAAAGCTTAGACTCTGGGAAACATTTAAAGATATTTTTGAGCTTCTTGAGACAAAAAATGACAAAGTTTTTGTGAATAGAAAATTGTAATTTGTTTTCAGGGTCGCAAATGAAAAAACTTAACATTGGAGTGTATGAAATATATGAAAATGGCTTTTACTTTTATTGGTTTTGAATACTAAATATCTGGGTTGTCAACAGAGATATTAAGTTAAAAATGTTTTGAAATTATTTTATTATCTGAATATTTTATGATGTTTCTCAAAAAAAGTTTCTTAGTTGGACGAAGACAAAAAAAACAACATAAGTAAGGTATAATTTTATTTCATTTTAAACACTATAAAATATATATATCAATTTACTTTGAACAAATTAATATCTTTATAAAATCTTATTTTTATGTATGTCTACTAACTAAAAAATATATATATTATTAACTAAAAAAACTAAAAATAAACATTAAAAAAAACGCATGCGTCTACATTAATCAGACAACAGTTTTTTGATACATATAGATCTTTATCAAAAAACAGGTAAAACTATTATAAAAATAGTTTTAAAAAACTTTTTTCAAAAATAAGCAGTGTGATAGATGATTTGCTTTACTTGCCATTTTTTTTGTTTGGACACGTAAGAAAACAAAGTCAAGCATCCAGAACGAAGAGCTTCTCTCTAAATTTCATGTGCAATCATGCGTAACAAATCTATATAAAGATGGTTGTAAGAACTTTATGTACAGTTGTAAAGAGAGTAAATAGAATAAAGAACTTTGAATTGAAAGAAAATTACTGGATTATTTGTTAACTAGTGTAGTTGTACTTGTATATGTTTATTGCAAGTTATCTGTTAGTGTAAAATTAATGTTTAAACAAACTTCTTTTAAGTATATTTGATTCAAAGCATAAATTTTTACATTTTTATGTACATTTTTTTTAAATACTTTGAATTAAACTTACTTTTATTTAATAAAAAAATTAATTTTACTTTAATTTAAAAGTAACTTTAGTATTATTGACGTAAAGGTGCTGTTAGCCGATTTTTTTTTGAAGAATAAGCTAAAGCAATTGCAGCCTTTCATGAACTAAACTTTGCTTTGAGGTTTTAGCTTTAGAAATTCAACAAGACGCAGGTAAAATGCTAGAGTATCCTGTAAAATTTGCTGAGGTTGAAAAATAAAATCAAAAATTTAAAACACAAACTAATTAACGAGATGACTTTGTGTTTGCAACAATATCTCAAGAATGCGACTTTGCTCGGTCAATCTGAAGACACCGTCGGAAAGCTTAGACTCTGGGAAACATTTTAAGATATTTTTCAGCTTCTTAATACAAAAAATGACAAAGTTATTGTGAATAGAAAATTGCATTTTTTTTAGGGTCTCAAATGGAAAAACTTTACATTGGAGTTTATGAAATATATAAAAATGGACTTTACTTTTATCGGTTTTGAATACTAAATATCTGGGTTGTCAACACAGATATAAAGTTAAAAATGTTTTGAAATTATTTTATTGTCTGAATATTTTATGATGTTTCTCTAAAAAAGTTTCTTAGTTGGAGAAGACAAAAAAACAACATAAGTAAGGTATAATTTTATTTCATTTTAAACACTATAAAATATATATATCAATTTACTTTGAACAAATTAATATCTTTATAAAATCTTATTTTTATGTATGTCTACTAACTAAAAAATATATATAATATTAACTAAAAAAACTAAAAATAAACATTGAAAAAAAAACGCATTCGTCTACATTAATCAGACAACAGTTTTTTGATACATATAGATCTTTATCAAAAAACAGATAAAACTATTATAAAAATAGTTTTATAAAACTTTTTTCAAAAAAGAAGCACTATGATAGATGATCCGCTTTACTTGCAATTTTTTTTTGTTTGGACACGTAAGAAAACAGAGTCAATCATCCAGAACGAAGAGCTTCTCTCTAAATTTCATGTGCAATCATGCGTAACAAATCTATATAAAGATGGTTGTAAGAACTTTATGTACAGTTGTAAAGAGAGTCAACAGAATAAAGAACTTTGAATTGAAAGAAAGTAACTGGATTATTTGTTAACTAGTATAGTTGTAGTTGTATATGTTTATTGCAAGTTATCTGTTAGAGTAAAATTAATGTTTAAACAAACTTCTTTTAAGTATATTTGATTCAAAGCATAAATTTTTACATTTTTATGTTCATTATTTTTAAATACTTTGAATTAAACTTATTTTTATTTAATAAAGAAATTAATTTTACTTTAATTTAAAAGTAACTTTAGTATTATTGACGTAAAGGTGCTGTTAGCCGATTTTTTTTCGAAGAATAAGCTAAAGCAATTGCAGCTTACCATGAACTAAACTTTGCTTTGAGGTTTTAGCTTTAGAAATTCAACCAGACGCGGGTAAAATGCTAGAGTATCCTGTAAAATTTGCTGAGGTTGAAAAATAAAGTCAAAAATCTAAAACACAAACTAATTAACGAGATGACTTTGTGTTTGCAACAATATCTCAAGAATGCGACTTTGCTCGGTCAATCTGAAGACACTGACGGAAAGCTTAGAATCTGGGAAACATTTTAAGATATTTTTCAGCTTCTTAAGACAAAAAATGACAAAGTTTTTGTGAATAGAAAATTGCATTTTTTTTCAGGGTCTCAAATGGAAAAACTTTACATTGGAGTGTATTAAATATATAAAAATGGCTTTTACTTTTATTGATTTTGAATACTAAATATCTGGGTTGTCAACACAGATATAAAGTTAAAAATGTTTTGAAATTATTTTATTGTCTGAATATTTTATGATGTTTCTCTAAAAAAGTTTCTTAGTTGGACGAAGACAAAAAAACAACATAAGTAAGGTATAGTTTTATTTCTTTTTAAACATTATAAAAAATATATATGAATTTACTTTGAACAAATTAATATCTTTATAAAATCTTATTTTTATGTATGTCTACTAACTAAAAAATATATATAATATTAACTAAAAAAACTAAAGATAAACATTGAAAAAAAAACGCATGCGTCTACATTAATCAGACAACAGTTTTTTGATACATATAGATTTTTATCAAAAAACAGATAAAACTATTATAAAAATAGTTTTATAAAACTTTTTTCAAAAAAGAAGCACTGTGATAGATGATCCGCTTTACTTGCCATTTTTTTTTGTTTGGACACGTAAGAAAACAGAGTCAATCATCCAGAACGAAGAGCTTCTCTCTAAATTTCATGTGCAATCATGCGTAACAAATCTATATAAAGATGGTTGTAAGAACTTTATGTACAGTTGTAAAGAGAGTCAACAGAATAAAGAACTTTGAATTGAAAGAAAGTAACTGGATTATTTGTTAACTAGTATAGTTGTAGTTGTATATGTTTATTGCAAGTTATCTGTTAGAGTAAAATTAATGTTTAAACAAACTTCTTTTAAGTATATTTGATTCAAAGCATAAATTTTTACATTTTTATGTTCATTATTTTTAAATACTTTGAATTAAACTTATTTTTATTTAGTAAAAAAATTAATTTTACTTTAATTTAAAAGTAACTTTAGTATTATTGACGTAAAGGTGCTGTTAGCCGATTTGTTTTTGAAGAATAAGCTAAAGCAATTGCAGCCTACCATGAACTAAACTTTGCTTTGAGGTTTTAACTTTAGAAATTCAACCAGACGCGGGTAAAATGCTAGAGTATCCTGTAAGTTTTGCTGAGGTTGAAAAATAAAATCAAAAATTTAAAACACAAACTAATTAACCAGATGACTTTGTGTTTGCAACAATATCTCAAGAATGCGACTTTGCTCGGTCAATCTGAAGACACCGTCGGAAAGCTTAGACTCTGGGAAACATTTTAAGATATTTTTCAGCTTCTTAAGACAAAAAATGACAAAGTTATTGTGAATAGAAAATTGCATTTTTTTTCAGGGTCTCAAATGGAAAAACTTTACATTGGAGTTTATGAAATATATAAAAATGGATTTTACTTTTATCGGTTTTGAATACTAAATATCTGGGTTGTCAACACAGATATAAAGTTAAGAATGTTTTGAAATTATTTTATTGTCTGAATATTTTATGATGTTTCTCTAAAAAAGTTTCTTAGTTGGACGAAGACAAAAAAACAACATAAGTAAGGTATAATTTTATTTCATTTTAAACACTATAAAATATATATATCAATTTACTTTGAACAAATTAATATCTTTATAAAATCTTATTTTTATGTATGTCTACTAACTAAAAAATATATATAATATTAACTAAAAAAACTAAAAATAAACATTGAAAAAAAAACGCATGCGTCTACATTAATCAGACAACAGTTTTTTGATACATATAGATCTTTATCAAAAAACAGGTAAAACTATTATAAAAATAGTTTTAAAAAACTTTTTTCAAAAATAAGCAGTGTGATAGATGATCCGCTTTACTTGCCATTTTTTTTGTTTGGACACGTAAGAAAACAAAGTCAAGCATCCAGAACGAAGAGCTTCTCTCTAAATTTCATGTGCAATCATGCGTAACAAATCTATATAGAGATGGTTGTAAGAACTTTATGTACAGTTGTAAAGAGAATCAACAGAATAAAGAACTTTGAATTGAAAGAAAATAACTGGATTATTTGTTAACTAGTATAGTTGTAGTTGTATATGTTTATTGCAAGTTATCTGTTAGTGTAAAATTAATGTTTAAACAAACTTCTTTTAAGTATATTTGATTCAAAGCATAAATTTTTACATTTTTATGTACATTTTTTTTAAATACTTTGAATTAAACTTACTTTTATTTAATAAAAAAATTAATTTTACTTTAATTTAAAAGTAACTTTAGTATTATTGACGTAAAGGTGCTGTTAGCCGATTTTTTTTTGAAGAATAAGCTAAAGCAATTGCAGCCTACCATGAACTAAACTTTGCTTTGAGGTTTTAACTTTAGAAATTCAACCAGACGCGGGTAAAATGCAAGAGTATCCTGTAAAATTTGCTGAGGTTGAAAAATAAAATCAAAAATTTAAAACACAAACTAATTAACGAGATGACTTTGTGTTTGCAACAATATCTCAAGAATGCGACTTTGCTCGGTCAATCTGAAGACACTGACGGAAAGCTTAGAATCTGGAAAACATTTTAAGATATTTTTCAGCTTCTTAAGACAAAAAATGACAAAGTTTTTGTGAATAGAAAATTGCATTTTTTTTCAGGGTCTCAAATGGAAAAACTTTACATTGGAGTTTATGAAATATATAAAAATGGATTTTACTTTTATCGGTTTTGAATACTAAATATCTGGGTTGTCAACACAGATATAAAGTTAAGAATGTTTTGAAATTATTTTATTGTCTGAATATTTTATGATGTTTCTCTAAAAAAGTTTCTTAGTTGGACGAAGACAAAAAAACAACATAAGTAAGGTATAATTTTATTTCATTTTAAACACTATAAAATATATATATCAATTTACTTTGAACAAATTAATATCTTTATAAAATCTTATTTTTATGTATGTCTACTAACTACAAAATATATATAATATTAACTAAAAAAACTAAAAATAAACATTGAAAAAAAAACGCATTCGTCTACATTAATCAGACAACAGTTTTTTGATACATATAGATCTTTATCAAAAAACAGATAAAACTATTATAAAAATAGTTTTATAAAACTTTTTTCAAAAAAGAAGCACTGTGATAGATGATCCGCTTTACTTGCCATTTTTTTTTGTTTGGACACGTAAGAAAACAAAGTCAATCATCCAGAACGAAGAGCTTCTCTCTAAATTTCATGTGCAATCGTGCGTAACAAATCTATATAAAGATGGTTGTAAGAACTTTATGTACAGTTGTAAAGAGAGTCAACAGAATAAAGAACTTTGAATTGAAAGAAAGTAACTGGATTATTTGTTAACTAGTATAGTTGTAGTTGTATATGTTTATTGCAAGATATCTGTTAGTGTAAAATTAATGTTTAAACAAACTTCTTTTAAGTAAATTTGATTCAAAGCATAAATTTTTACATTTTTATGTTTAATTTTTTTAAGTACTTTGACTTAAACTTATTTTTATTTTAAATAAAATTTAATTTTACTTTAATTTAAAAGTAACTTTAGTATTATTGACGTAAAGGTGCTGTTAGCCGATTTGTTTTTGAAGAATAAGCTAAAGCAATTGCAGCCTACCATGAACTAAACTTTGCTTTGAGGTTTTAACTTTAGAAATTCAACCAGACGCGGGTAAAATGCTAGAGTATCCTGTAAGTTTTGCTGAGGTTGAAAAATAAAATCAAAAATTTAAAACACAAACTAATTAACGAGATGACTTTGTGTTTGCAACAATATCTCAAGAATGCGACTTTGCTCGGTCAATCTGAAGACACCGTCGGAAAGCTTAGACTCTGGGAAACATTTTAAGATATTTTTCAGCTTCTTAAGACAAAAAATGACAAAGTTATTGTGAATAGAAAATTGCATTTTTTTTCAGGGTCTCAAATGGAAAAACTTTACATTGGAGTTTATGAAATATATAAAAATGGATTTTACTTTTATCGGTTTTGAATACTAAATATCTGGGTTGTCAACACAGATATAAAGTTAAGAATGTTTTGAAATTATTTTATTGTCTGAATATTTTATGATGTTTCTCTAAAAAAGTTTCTTAGTTGGAAAAGACAAAAAAACAACATAAGTAAGGTATAATTTTATTTCATTTTAAACACTATAAAATATATATATCAATTTACTTTGAACAAATTAATATCTTTATAAAATCTTATTTTTATGTATGTCTACTAACTAAAAAATATATATAATATTAACTAAAAAAACTAAAAATAAACATTGAAAAAAAAACGCATGCGTCTACATTAATCAGACAAGAGTTTTTTGATACATATAGATCTTTATCAAAAAACAGGTAAAACTATTATAAAAATAGTTTTAAAAAACTTTTTTCAAAAATAAGCAGTGTGATAGATGATCCGCTTTACTTGCCATTTTTTTTGTTTGGACACGTAAGAAAACAAAGTCAAGCATCCAGAACGAAGAGCTTCTCTCTAAATTTCATGTGCAATCATGCGTAACAAATCTATATAGAGATGGTTGTAAGAACTTTATGTACAGTTGTAAAGAGAATCAACAGAATAAAGAACTTTGAATTGAAAGAAAATAACTGGATTATTTGTTAACTAGTATAGTTGTAGTTGTATATGTTTATTGCAAGTTATCTGTTAGTGTAAAATTAATGTTTAAACAAACTTCTTTTAAGTATATTTGATTCAAAGCATAAATTTTTACATTTTTATGTACATTTTTTTTAAATACTTTGAATTAAACTTACTTTTATTTAATAAAAAAATTAATTTTACTTTAATTTAAAAGTAACTTTAGTATTATTGACGTAAAGGTGCTGTTAGCCGATTTTTTTTTGAAGAATAAGCTAAAGCAATTGCAGCCTACCATGAACTAAACTTTGCTTTGAGGTTTTAGCTTTAGAAATTCAACCAGACGCAGGTAAAATGCAAGAGTATCCTGTAAAATTTGCTGAGGTTGAAAAATAAAATCAAAAATTTAAAACACAAACTAATTAACGAGATGACTTTGTGTTTGCAACAATATCTCAAGAATGCGACTTTGCTCGGTCAATCTGAAGACACTGACGGAAAGCTTAGAATCTGGGAAACATTTTAAGATATTTTTCAGCTTCTTAAGACAAAAAATGACAAAGTTTTTGTGAATAGAAAATTGCATTTTTTTTCAGGGTCTCAAATGGAAAAACTTTACATTGGAGTTTATGAAATATATAAAAATGGATTTTACTTTTATCGGTTTTGAATACTAAATATCTGGGTTGTCAACACAGATATAAAGTTAAGAATGTTTTGAAATTATTTTATTGTCTGAATATTTTATGATGTTTCTCTAAAAAAGTTTCTTAGTTGGACGAAGACAAAAAAACAACATAAGTAAGGTATAATTTTATTTCATTTTAAACACTATAAAATATATATATCAATTTACTTTGAACAAATTAATATCTTTATAAAATCTTATTTTTATGTATGTCTACTAACTACAAAATATATATAATATTAACTAAAAAAACTAAAAATAAACATTGAAAAAAAAACGCATTCGTCTACATTAATCAGACAACAGTTTTTTGATACATATAGATCTTTATCAAAAAACAGATAAAACTATTATAAAAATAGTTTTATAAAACTTTTTTCAAAAAAGAAGCACTGTGATAGATGATCCGCTTTACTTGCCATTTTTTTTTGTTTGGACACGTAAGAAAACAAAGTCAATCATCCAGAACGAAGAGCTTCTCTCTAAATTTCATGTGCAATCGTGCGTAACAAATCTATATAAAGATGGTTGTAAGAACTTTATGTACAGTTGTAAAGAGAGTCAACAGAATAAAGAACTTTGAATTGAAAGAAAGTAACTGGATTATTTGTTAACTAGTATAGTTGTAGTTGTATATGTTTATTGCAAGATATCTGTTAGTGTAAAATTAATGTTTAAACAAACTTCTTTTAAGTAAATTTGATTCAAAGCATAAATTTTTACATTTTTATGTTCAATTTTTTTAAGTACTTTGACTTAAACTTATTTTTATTTTAAATAAAATTTAATTTTACTTTAATTTAAAAGTAACTTTAGTATTATTGACGTAAAGGTGCTGTTAGCCGATTTGTTTTTGAAGAATAAGCTAAAGCAATTGCAGCCTACCATGAACTAAACTTTGCTTTGAGGTTTTAACTTTAGAAATTCAACTAGACGCGGGTAAAATGCTAGAGTATCCTGTAAGTTTTGCTGAGGTTGAAAAATAAAATCAAAAATTTAAAACACAAACTAATTAACGAGATGACTTTGTGTTTGCAACAATATCTCAAGAATGCGACTTTGCTCGGTCAATCTAAAGACACCGTCGGAAAGCTATGACTCTGGAGAACATTTTAAGATATTTTACAGCTTCTTAAGACAAAAAATGACAAAGTTATTGTGAATAGAAAATTGCATTTTTTTTCAGGGTCTCAAATGGAAAAACTTTACATTGGAGTTTATGAAATATATAAAAATGGATTTTACTTTTATCGGTTTTGAATACTAAATATCTGGGTTGTCAACACAGATATAAAGTTAAGAATGTTTTGAAATTATTTTATTGTCTGAATATTTTATGATGTTTCTCTAAAAAAGTTTCTTAGTTGGAAAAGACAAAAAAACAACATAAGTAAGGTATAATTTTATTTCATTTTAAACACTATAAAATATATATATCAATTTACTTTGAACAAATTAATATCTTTATAAAATCTTATTTTTATGTATGTCTACTAACTAAAAAATATATATAATATTAACTAAAAAAACTAAAAATAAACATTGAAAAAAAAACGCATGCGTCTACATTAATCAGACAAGAGTTTTTTGATACATATAGATCTTTATCAAAAAACAGGTAAAACTATTATAAAAATAGTTTTAAAAAACTTTTTTCAAAAATAAGCAGTGTGATAGATGATCCGCTTTACTTGCCATTTTTTTTGTTTGGACACGTAAGAAAACAAAGTCAAGCATCCAGAACGAAGAGCTTCTCTCTAAATTTCATGTGCAATCATGCGTAACAAATCTATATAGAGATGGTTGTAAGAACTTTATGTACAGTTGTAAAGAGAATCAACAGAATAAAGAACTTTGAATTGAAAGAAAATAACTGGATTATTTGTTAACTAGTATAGTTGTAGTTGTATATGTTTATTGCAAGTTATCTGTTAGTGTAAAATTAATGTTTAAACAAACTTCTTTTAAGTATATTTGATTCAAAGCATAAATTTTTACATTTTTATGTACATTTTTTTTAAATACTTTGAATTAAACTTACTTTTATTTAATAAAAAAATTAATTTTACTTTAATTTAAAAGTAACTTTAGTATTATTGACGTAAAGGTGCTGTTAGCCGATTTTTTTTTGAAGAATAAGCTAAAGCAATTGCAGCCTACCATGAACTAAACTTTGCTTTGAGGTTTTAGCTTTAGAAATTCAACCAGACGCAGGTAAAATGCAAGAGTATCCTGTAAAATTTGCTGAGGTTGAAAAATAAAATCAAAAATTTAAAACACAAACTAATTAACGAGATGACTTTGTGTTTGCAACAATATCTCAAGAATGCGACTTTGCTCGGTCAATCTGAAGACACTGACGGAAAGCTTAGAATCTGGGAAACATTTTAAGATATTTTTCAGCTTCTTAAGACAAAAAATGACAAAGTTTTTGTGAATAGAAAATTGCATTTTTTTTCAGGGTCTCAAATGGAAAAACTTTACATTGGAGTTTATGAAATATATAAAAATGGATTTTACTTTTATCGGTTTTGAATACTAAATATCTGGGTTGTCAACACAGATATAAAGTTAAGAATGTTTTGAAATTATTTTATTGTCTGAATATTTTATGATGTTTCTCTAAAAAAGTTTCTTAGTTGGACGAAGACAAAAAAACAACATAAGTAAGGTATAATTTTATTTCATTTTAAACACTATAAAATATATATATCAATTTACTTTGAACAAATTAATATCTTTATAAAATCTTATTTTTATGTATGTCTACTAACTACAAAATATATATAATATTAACTAAAAAAACTAAAAATAAACATTGAAAAAAAAACGCATTCGTCTACATTAATCAGACAACAGTTTTTTGATACATATAGATCTTTATCAAAAAACAGATAAAACTATTATAAAAATAGTTTTATAAAACTTTTTTCAAAAAAGAAGCACTGTGATAGATGATCCGCTTTACTTGCCATTTTTTTTTGTTTGGACACGTAAGAAAACAAAGTCAATCATCCAGAACGAAGAGCTTCTCTCTAAATTTCATGTGCAATCGTGCGTAACAAATCTATATAAAGATGGTTGTAAGAACTTTATGTACAGTTGTAAAGAGAGTCAACAGAATAAAGAACTTTGAATTGAAAGAAAGTAACTGGATTATTTGTTAACTAGTATAGTTGTAGTTGTATATGTTTATTGCAAGATATCTGTTAGTGTAAAATTAATGTTTAAACAAACTTCTTTTAAGTAAATTTGATTCAAAGCATAAATTTTTACATTTTTATGTTCAATTTTTTTAAGTACTTTGACTTAAACTTATTTTTATTTTAAATAAAATTTAATTTTACTTTAATTTAAAAGTAACTTTAGTATTATTGACGTAAAGGTGCTGTTAGCCGATTTGTTTTTGAAGAATAAGCTAAAGCAATTGCAGCCTACCATGAACTAAACTTTGCTTTGAGGTTTTAACTTTAGAAATTCAACCAGACGCGGGTAAAATGCTAGAGTATCCTGTAAGTTTTGCTGAGGTTGAAAAATAAAATCAAAAATTTAAAACACAAACTAATTAACGAGATGACTTTGTGTTTGCAACAATATCTCAAGAATGCGACTTTGCTCGGTCAATCTGAAGACACCTTCGGAAAGCTTAGACTCTGGGAAACATTTTAAGATATTTTTCAGCTTCTTAAGACAAAAAATGACAAAGTTATTGTGAATAGAAAATTGCATTTTTTTTCAGGGTCTCAAATGGAAAAACTTTACATTGGAGTGTATTAAATATATAAAAATGGATTTTACTTTTATCGGTTTTGAATACTAAATATCTGGGTTGTCAACACAGATATAAAGTTAAGAATGTTTTGAAATTATTTTATAGTCTGAATATTTTATGATGTTTCTCTAAAAAAGTTTCTTAGTTGGAAAAGACAAAAAAACAACATAAGTAAGGTATAATTTTATTTCATTTTAAACACTATAAAATATATATATCAATTTACTTTGAACAAATTAATATCTTTATAAAATCTTATTTTTATGTATGTCTACTAACTAAAAAATATATATAATATTAACTAAAAAAACTAAAAATAAACATTGAAAAAAAAACGCATGCGTCTACATTAATCAGACAACAGTTTTTTGATACATATAGATCTTTATCAAAAAACAGGTAAAACTATTATAAAAATAGTTTTAAAAAACTTTTTTCAAAAATAAGCAGTGTGATAGATGATCCGCTTTACTTGCCATTTTTTTTGTTTGGACACGTAAGAAAACAAAGTCAAGCATCCAGAACGAAGAGCTTCTCTCTAAATTTCATGTGCAATCATGCGTAACAAATCTATATAGAGATGGTTGTAAGAACTTTATGTACAGTTGTAAAGAGAATCAACAGAATAAAGAACTTTGAATTGAAAGAAAATAACTGGATTATTTGTTAACTAGTATAGTTGTAGTTGTATATGTTTATTGCAAGTTATCTGTTAGTGTAAAATTAATGTTTAAACAAACTTCTTTTAAGTATATTTGATTCAAAGCATAAATTTTTACATTTTTATGTACATTTTTTTTAAATACTTTGAATTAAACTTACTTTTATTTAATAAAAAAATTAATTTTACTTTAATTTAAAAGTAACTTTAGTATTATTGACGTAAAGGTGCTGTTAGCCGATTTTTTTTTGAAGAATAAGCTAAAGCAATTGCAGCCTACCATGAACTAAACTTTGCTTTGAGGTTTTAGCTTTAGAAATTCAACCAGACGCAGGTAAAATGCAAGAGTATCCTGTAAAATTTGCTGAGGTTGAAAAATAAAATCAAAAATATAAAACACAAACTAATTAACGAGATGACTTTGTGTTTGCAACAATATCTCAAGAATGCGACTTTGCTCGGTCAATCTGAAGACACTGACGGAAAGCTTAGAATCTGGGAAACATTTTAAGATATTTTTCAGCTTCTTAAGACAAAAAATGACAAAGTTTTTGTGAATAGAAAATTGCATTTTTTTTCAGGGTCTCAAATGGAAAAACTTTACATTGGAGTTTATGAAATATATAAAAATGGATTTTACTTTTATCGGTTTTGAATACTAAATATCTGGGTTGTCAACACAGATATAAAGTTAAGAATGTTTTGAAATTATTTTATTGTCTGAATATTTTATGATGTTTCTCTAAAAAAGTTTCTTAGTTGGACGAAGACAAAAAAACAACATAAGTAAGGTATAATTTTATTTCATTTTAAACACTATAAAATATATATATCAATTTACATTGAACAAATTAATATCTTTATAAAATCTTATTTTTATGTATGTCTACTAACTACAAAATATATATAATATTAACTAAAAAAACTAAAAATAAACATTGAAAAAAAAACGCATTCGTCTACATTAATCAGACAACAGTTTTTTGATACATATAGATCTTTATCAAAAAACAGATAAAACTATTATAAAAATAGTTTTATAAAACTTTTTTCAAAAAAGAAGCACTGTGATAGATGATCCGCTTTACTTGCCATTTTTTTTTGTTTGGACACGTAAGAAAACAAAGTCAATCATCCAGAACGAAGAGCTTCTCTCTAAATTTCATGTGCAATCGTGCGTAACAAATCTATATAAAGATGGTTGTAAGAACTTTATGTACAGTTGTAAAGAGAGTCAACAGAATAAAGAACTTTGAATTGAAAGAAAGTAACTGGATTATTTGTTAACTAGTATAGTTGTAGTTGTATATGTTTATTGCAAGATATCTGTTAGTGTAAAATTAATGTTTAAACAAACTTCTTTTAAGTAAATTTGATTCAAAGCATAAATTTTTACATTTTTATGTTCAATTTTTTTAAGTACTTTGACTTAAACTTATTTTTATTTTAAATAAAATTTAATTTTACTTTAATTTAAAAGTAACTTTAGTATTATTGACGTAAAGGTGCTGTTAGCCGATTTGTTTTTGAAGAATAAGCTAAAGCAATTGCAGCCTACCATGAACTAAACTTTGCTTTGAGGTTTTAACTTTAGAAATTCAACCAGACGCGGGTAAAATGCTAGAGTATCCTGTAAGTTTTGCTGAAGTTGAAAAATAAAATCAAAAATTTAAAACACAAACTAATTAACGAGATGACTTTGTGTTTGCAACAATATCTCAAGAATGCGACTTTGCTCGGTCAATCTGAAGACACCGTCGGAAAGCTTAGACTCTGGGAAACATTTTAAGATATTTTTCAGCTTCTTAAGACAAAAAATGACAAAGTTATTGTGAATAGAAAATTGCATTTTTTTTCAGGGTCTCAAATGGAAAAACTTTACATTGGAGTTTATGAAATATATAAAAATGGATTTTACTTTTATCGGTTTTGAATACTAAATATCTGGGTTGTCAACACAGATATAAAGTTAAGAATGTTTTGAAATTATTTTATTGTCTGAATATTTTATGATGTTTCTCTAAAAAAGTTTCTTAGTTGGAAAAGACAAAAAAACAACATAAGTAAGGTATAATTTTATTTCATTTTAAACACTATAAAATATATATATCAATTTACTTTGAACAAATTAATATCTTTATAAAATCTTATTTTTATGTATGTCTACTAACTAAAAAATATATATAATATTAACTAAAAAAACTAAAAATAAACATTGAAAAAAAAACGCATGCGTCTACATTAATCAGACAACAGTTTTTTGATACATATAGATCTTTATCAAAAAACAGGTAAAACTATTATAAAAATAGTTTTAAAAAACTTTTTTCAAAAATAAGCAGTGTGATAGATGATCCGCTTTACTTGCCATTTTTTTTGTTTGGACACGTAAGAAAACAAAGTCAAGCATCCAGAACGAAGAGCTTCTCTCTAAATTTCATGTGCAATCATGCGTAACAAATCTATATAGAGATGGTTGTAAGAACTTTATGTACAGTTGTAAAGAGAATCAACAGAATAAAGAACTTTGAATTGAAAGAAAATAACTGGATTATTTGTTAACTAGTATAGTTGTAGTTGTATATGTTTATTGCAAGTTATCTGTTAGTGTAAAATTAATGTTTAAACAAACTTCTTTTAAGTATATTTGATTTAAAGCATAAATTTTTACATTTTTATGTACATTTTTTTTAAATACTTTGAATTAAACTTACTTTTATTTAATAAAAAAATTAATTTTACTTTAATTTAAAAGTAACTTTAGTATTATTGACGTAAAGGTGCTGTTAGCCGATTTTTTTTTGAAGAATAAGCTAAAGCAATTGCAGCCTACCATGAACTAAACTTTGCTTTGAGGTTTTAGCTTTAGAAATTCAACCAGACGCAGGTAAAATGCAAGAGTATCCTGTAAAATTTGCTGAGGTTGAAAAATAAAATCAAAAATTTAAAACACAAACTAATTAACGAGATGACTTTGTGTTTGCAACAATATCTCAAGAATGCGACTTTGCTCGGTCAATCTGAAGACACCGTCGGAAAGCTTAGACTCTGGGAAACATTTTAAGATATTTTTCAGCTTCTTAAGACAAAAAATGACAAAGTTATTGTGAATAGAAAATTGCATTTTTTTTCAGGGTCTCAAATGGAAAAACTTTACATTGGAGTTTATGAAATATATAAAAATGGATTTTACTTTTATCGGTTTTGAATACTAAATATCTGGGTTGTCAACACAGATATAAAGTTAAGAATGTTTTGAAATTATTTTATTGTCTGAATATTTTATGATGTTTCTCTAAAAAAGTTTCTTAGTTGGACGAAGACAAAAAAACAACATAAGTAAGGTATAATTTTATTTCATTTTAAACACTATAAAACATATATCAATTTACTTTGAACAAATTAATATCTTTATAAAATCTTATTTTTATGTATGTCTACTAACTACAAAATATATATAATATTAACTAAAAAAACTAAAAATAAACATTGAAAAAAAAACGCATTCGTCTACATTAATCAGACAACAGTTTTTTGATACATATAGATCTTTATCAAAAAACAGATAAAACTATTATAAAAATAGTTTTATAAAACTTTTTTCAAAAAAGAAGCACTGTGATAGATGATCCGCTTTACTTGCCATTTTTTTTTGTTTGGACACGTAAGAAAACAAAGTCAATCATCCAGAACGAAGAGCTTCTCTCTAAATTTCATGTGCAATCGTGCGTAACAAATCTATATAAAGATGGTTGTAAGAACTTTATGTACAGTTGTAAAGAGAGTCAACAGAATAAAGAACTTTGAATTGAAAAAAAATAACTGGATTATTTGTTAACTAGTATAGTTGTAGTTGTATATGTTTATTGCAAGATATCTGTTAGTGTAAAATTAATGTTTAAACAAACTTCTTTTAAGTAAATTTGATTCAAAGCATAAATTTTTACATTTTTATGTTCAATTTTTTTAAGTACTTTGACTTAAACTTATTTTTATTTTAAATAAAATTTAATTTTACTTTAATTTAAAAGTAACTTTAGTATTATTGACGTAAAGGTGCTGTTAGCCGATTTGTTTTTGAAGAATAAGCTAAAGCAATTGCAGCCTACCATGAACTAAACTTTGCTTTGAGGTTTTAACTTTAGAAATTCAACCAGACGCGGGTAAAATGCTAGAGTATCCTGTAAGTTTTGCTGAGGTTGAAAAATAAAATCAAAAATTTAAAACACAAACTAATTAACGAGATGACTTTGTGTTTGCAACAATATCTCAAGAATGCGACTTTGCTCGGTCAATCTGAAGACACCGTCGGAAAGCTTAGACTCTGGGAAACATTTTAAGATATTTTTCAGCTTCTTAAGACAAAAAATGACAAAGTTATTGTGAATAGAAAATTGCATTTTTTTTCAGGGTCTCAAATGGAAAAACTTTACATTGGAGTTTATGAAATATATAAAAATGGATTTTACTTTTATCGGTTTTGAATACTAAATATCTGGGTTGTCAACACAGATATAAAGTTAAGAATGTTTTGAAATTATTTTATTGTCTGAATATTTTATGATGTTTCTCTAAAAAAGTTTCTTAGTTGGACGAAGACAAAAAAACAACATAAGTAAGGTATAATTTTATTTCATTTTAAACACTATAAAATATATATATCAATTTACTTTGAACAAATTAATATCTTTATAAAATCTTATTTTTATGTATGTCTACTAACTACAAAATATATATAATATTAACTAAAAAAACTAAAAATAAACATTGAAAAAAAAACGCATTCGTCTACATTAATCAGACAACAGTTTTTTGATACATATAGATCTTTATCAAAAAACAGATAAAACTATTATAAAAATAGTTTTATAAAACTTTTTTCAAAAAAGAAGCACTGTGATAGATGATCCGCTTTACTTGCCATTTTTTTTTGTTTGGACACGTAAGAAAACAAAGTCAATCATCCAGAACGAAGAGCTTCTCTCTAAATTTCATGTGCAATCGTGCGTAACAAATCTATATAAAGATGGTTGTAAGAACTTTATGTACAGTTGTAAAGAGAGTCAACAGAATAAAGAACTTTGAATTGAAAAAAAATAACTGGATTATTTGTTAACTAGTATAGTTGTAGTTGTATATGTTTATTGCAAGATATCTGTTAGTGTAAAATTAATGTTTAAACAAACTTCTTTTAAGTAAATTTGATTCAAAGCATAAATTTTTACATTTTTATGTTCAATTTTTTAAGTACTTTGACTTAAACTTATTTTTATTTTAAATAAAATTTAATTTTACTTTAATTTAAAAGTAACTTTAGTATTATTGACGTAAAGGTGCTGTTAGCCGATTTGTTTTTGAAGAATAAGCTAAAGCAATTGCAGCCTACCATGAACTAAACTTTGCTTTGAGGTTTTAACTTTAGAAATTCAACCAGACGCGGGTAAAATGCTAGAGTATCCTGTAAGTTTTGCTGAGGTTGAAAAATAAAATCAAAAATTTAAAACACAAACTAATTAACGAGATGACTTTGTGTTTGCAACAATATCTCAAGAATGCGACTTTGCTCGGTCAATCTGAAGACACCGTCGGAAAGCTTAGACTCTGGGAAACATTTTAAGATATTTTTCAGCTTCTTAAGACAAAAAATGACAAAGTTATTGTGAATAGAAAATTGCATTTTTTTTCAGGGTCTCAAATGGAAAAACTTTACATTGGAGTTTATGAAATATATAAAAATGGATTTTACTTTGATCGGTTTTGAATACTAAATATCTGGGTTGTCAACACAGATATAAAGTTAAGAATGTTTTGAAATTATTTTATTGTCTGAATATTTTATGATGTTTCTCTAAAAAAGTTTCTTAGTTGGAAAAGACAAAAAAACAACATAAGTAAGGTATAATTTTATTTCATTTTAAACACTATAAAATATATATATCAATTTACTTTGAACAAATTAATATCTTTATAAAATCTTATTTTTATGTATGTCTACTAACTAAAAAATATATATAATATTAACTAAAAAAACTAAAAATAAACATTGAAAAAAAAACGCATGCGTCTACATTAATCAGACAACAGTTTTTTGATACATATAGATCTTTATCAAAAAACAGGTAAAACTATTATAAAAATAGTTTTAAAAAACTTTTTTCAAAAATAAGCAGTGTGATAGATGATCCGCTTTACTTGCCATTTTTTTTGTTTGGACACGTAAGAAAACAAAGTCAAGCATCCAGAACGAAGAGCTTCTCTCTAAATTTCATGTGCAATCATGCGTAACAAATCTATATAGAGATGGTTGTAAGAACTTTATGTACAGTTGTAAAGAGAATCAACAGAATAAAGAACTTTGAATTGAAAGAAAATAACTGGATTATTTGTTAACTAGTATAGTTGTAGTTGTATATGTTTATTGCAAGTTATCTGTTAGTGTAAAATTAATGTTTAAACAAACTTCTTTTAAGTATATTTGATTCAAAGCATAAATTTTTACATTTTTATGTACATTTTTTTTAAATACTTTGAATTAAACTTACTTTTATTTAATAAAAAAATTAATTTTACTTTAATTTAAAAGTAACTTTAGTATTATTGACGTAAAGGTGCTGTTAGCCGATTTGTTTTTGAAGAATAAGCTAAAGCAATTGCAGCCTACCATGAACTAAACTTTGCTTTGAGGTTTTAACTTTAGAAATTCAACCAGACGCGGGTAAAATGCTAGAGTATCCTGTAAGTTTTGCTGAGGTTGAAAAATAAAATCAAAAATTTAAAACACAAACTAATTAACCAGATGACTTTGTGTTTGCAACAATATCTCAAGAATGCGACTTTGCTCGGTCAATCTGAAGACACCGTCGGAAAGCTTAGACTCTGGGTAACATTTTAAGATATTTTACAGCTTCATGAGACAAAAAATGACAAAGTTATTGTGAATAGAAAATTGCATTTTTTTTCAGGGTCTCAAATGGAAAAACTTTACATTGGAGTTTATGAAATATATAAAAATGGATTTTACTTTTATCGGTTTTGAATACTAAATATCTGGGTTGTCAACACAGATATAAAGTTAAGAATGTTTTGAAATTATTTTATTGTCTGAATATTTTATGATGTTTCTCTAAAAAAGTTTCTTAGTTGGAAAAGACAAAAAAACAACATAAGTAAGGTATAATTTTATTTCATTTTAAACACTATAAAATATATATATCAATTTACTTTGAACAAATTAATATCTTTATAAAATCTTATTTTTATGTATGTCTACTAACTAAAAAATATATATAATATTAACTAAAAAAACTAAAAATAAACATTGAAAAAAAAACGCATGCGTCTACATTAATCAGACAACAGTTTTTTGATACATATAGATCTTTATCAAAAAACAGGTAAAACTATTATAAAAATAGTTTTAAAAAACTTTTTTCAAAAATAAGCAGTGTGATAGATGATCCGCTTTACTTGCCATTTTTTTTGTTTGGACACGTAAGAAAACAAAGTCAAGCATCCAGAACGAAGAGCTTCTCTCTAAATTTCATGTGCAATCATGCGTAACAAATCTATATAGAGATGGTTGTAAGAACTTTATGTACAGTTGTAAAGAGAATCAACAGAATAAAGAACTTTGAATTGAAAGAAAATAACTGGATTATTTGTTAACTAGTATAGTTGTAGTTGTATATGTTTATTGCAAGTTATCTGTTAGTGTAAAATTAATGTTTAAACAAACTTCTTTTAAGTATATTTGATTCAAAGCATAAATTTTTACATTTTTATGTACATTTTTTTTAAATACTTTGAATTAAACTTACTTTTATTTAATAAAAAAATTAATTTTACTTTAATTTAAAAGTAACTTTAGTATTATTGACGTAAAGGTGCTGTTAGCCGATTTTTTTTTGAAGAATAAGCTAAAGCAATTGCAGCCTACCATGAACTAAACTTTGCTTTGAGGTTTTAGCTTTAGAAATTCAACCAGACGCAGGTAAAATGCAAGAGTATCCTGTAAAATTTGCTGAGGTTGAAAAATAAAATCAAAAATTTAAAACACAAACTAATTAACGAGATGACTTTGTGTTTGCAACAATATCTCAAGAATGCGACTTTGCTCGGTCAATCTGAAGACACCGTCGGAAAGCTTAGACTCTGGGAAACATTTTAAGATATTTTTCAGCTTCTTAAGACAAAAAATGACAAAGTTATTGTGAATAGAAAATTGCATTTTTTTTCAGGGTCTCAAATGGAAAAACTTTACATTGGAGTTTATGAAATATATAAAAATGGATTTTACTTTTATCGGTTTTGAATACTAAATATCTGGGTTGTCAACACAGATATAAAGTTAAGAATGTTTTGAAATTATTTTATTGTCTGAATATTTTATGATGTTTCTCTAAAAAAGTTTCTTAGTTGGACGAAGACAAAAAAACAACATAAGTAAGGTATAATTTTATTTCATTTTAAACACTATAAAATATATATATCAATTTACTTTGAACAAATTAATATCTTTATAAAATCTTATTTTTATGTATGTCTACTAACTACAAAATATATATAATATTAACTAAAAAAACTAAAAATAAACATTGAAAAAAAAACGCATTCGTCTACATTAATCAGACAACAGTTTTTTGATACATATAGATCTTTATCAAAAAACAGATAAAACTATTATAAAAATAGTTTTATAAAACTTTTTTCAAAAAAGAAGCACTGTGATAGATGATCCGCTTTACTTGCCATTTTTTTTTGTTTGGACACGTAAGAAAACAAAGTCAATCATCTAGAACGAAGAGCTTCTCTCTAAATTTCATGTGCAATCGTGCGTAACAAATCTATATAAAGATGGTTGTAAGAACTTTATGTACAGTTGTAAAGAGAGTCAACAGAATAAAGAACTTTGAATTGAAAGAAAGTAACTGGATTATTTGTTAACTAGTATAGTTGTAGTTGTATATGTTTATTGCAAGATATCTGTTAGTGTAAAATTAATGTTTAAAAAAACTTCTTTTAAGTATATTTGATTCAAAGCATAAATTTTTACATTTATATGTTCATTATTTTTAAATAGTTTGAATTAAACTTATTTTTATTTAATAAAAAATTTAATTTTACTTTAATTTAAACGTAACTTTAGTATTATTGACGTAAAGGTGCTTTTAGCCGATTTGATTTGAAGAATAAGCTAAAGCAATTGCAACCTACCATGAACTAAACTTTACTTTGAGGTTTTAACTTTATAAATTCAACTAGACGCGGGTAAAATGCTAGAGTATCCTGTAAGTTTTGCTGATGTTGAAAAAAAAATCAAAAACTTTATACACAAACTAATTAACGAGATGACTTTGTGTTTGCAACAATATCTCAAGAATGCGACTTTGCTCGGTCAATCTGAAGACACCGTCGGAAGGCTTAGACTCTGGGTAACATTTTAAGATATTTTACAGCTTCATGAGACAAAAAATGACAAAGTTATTGTGAATAGAAAATTGCATTTTATATCAGGACCGCAAATGGAAAAACTTTTCATTGGAGTGTATGAAATATACAAAAATTGCTTTTACTTTTATTGGTTTTGAATACTTAATATCTGGGTTGTCAACACAGATATAAAGTTAAAAATGTTTTGAAATTATTTTATTGTCTGAATACTTTATGATGTTTCTCAAAAAAAGTTTCTTAGTTGGACGAAGACAAAAAAACAACATAAGTAAGGTTTAATTTTATTTCATTTTAGAAACTATAAAATTTATATCAATTTACTTTGAACAAATTAATATCTTTATGAAATCTTATTTTTATATATGTCTACTAACTAAAAAATATATATCATATTAATTAACTAACTAAAAATAAACATTGAAGAAAAACGCACGCGTCTACATTTATCAGACAACAGTTTTTTGATACATATAGATCTTTATCAAAAAACAGGTAAAACTATTATAAAAATAGTTTTATAAAACTTTTTTAAAAAAAAAAGCAGTGTGATAGATGATCCGCTTTACTTGCCATTTTTTTTTTGTTTGGACACGTAAGAAAACAAAGTCAATCAACCAGAACGAAGAGCTTCTCTCTAAATTTCTTGTGCAATCATGCGTAACAAATCTATATAAAGATGGTTGTAAGAACTTTATGTACAGTTGTAAAGACAATCAACAGAATAAAGAACTTATAATTGAAAAAAAATAACTGGATTATTTGTTAACTAGTATAGTTGTAGTTGTATATGTTTATTGCAAGATATCTGTTAGTGTAAAATTAATGTTTAAACAAACTTTTTTTAAGTATATTTGATTCAAAGCATAAATTTTTACATATTTATGTTCAATTTTTTTAAATACTTTGACTTAAACTTATTTTTATTTAATAAAAAATTTAATTTTACTTTAATTTAAACGTAACTTTAGTATTATTGACGTAAAGGTGCTTTTAGCCGATTTGTTTTTGAAGAATAAGCTAAAGCAATTGCAGCCTACCATGAACTAAACATTGCTTTGAGGTTTTAACTTTAGAAATTCAACCAGACGCGGGTAAAATGCTAGAGTGTCCCGTAAGTTTTGCTGAGGTTGAAAAATAAAATCAAAAACTTAAAATACAAACTAATTAACGAGATGACTTTGTGTTTGCAACAATATCTCAAGAATGCGACATTGCTCGGTCAATCTGAAGACACCGTCGGAAGGCTTAGACTCTGGGTAACATTTTAAGATCATTTACAGCTTCTTGAGACAAAAATGACAAAGTTATTGTGAATAGAAAATTGCATTTTATATCATGGTCGCAAATGGAAAAACTTTACATTGGAGTGTATGAAATATACAAAAATGGCTTTTACTTTTATTTGTTTTGAATACTAAATATCTGGGTTGTCAACACAGATATAAAGTTAAAAATGTTTTGAAATTATTTTATTGTCTGAATATTTTATGATGTTTCTCAAAAAAAGTTTCTTAGTAGGACGAAGACAAAAAAACAACATAAGTAAGGTTTAATTTTATTTCATTTTAAAAACTATAAAATATATATCAATTTACTTTGAACAAATTAATATGTTTATAAAATCTTATTTTTATGTATGTCTACTAACTAAAAAATATATATAATAGTAACTAACTAACTAAAAATAAACATTGAAAATAAACGCATGCGTCTACATTTATCAGACAACAGTTTTTTGATACATATAGATCTTTATCAAAAAACAGGTAAAACTATTATAAAAATAGTTTTATAAGACTTTTTTCAAGAAAGAAGGAGTGTGATAGATGATCCGCTGAACTTGCAATTTTTTTTGTTTGGACACGTAAGAAAACAAAGTCAATCATCCAGAACGAAGAGCTTCTCTCTAAATTTTCCTGTGCAATCATGCGTAACAAATCTATCTAAAGATGGTTGTAAGAACTTTATGTACAGTTGTAAAGAGAATCAACACAATAAAGAACTTTGAAATAAAAAAAATAACTGGATTATTTGTTAACTAGTATAGTTGTAGTTGTATATGTTTATTGCAAGATATCTGTTAGTGTAAAAATAATGTTTAAACAAACTTTTTTTAGGTATATTTGATTCAAAGCATAAATTTTTACATTTTTATGTTCAATTTTTTTAAATACTTTGACTTAAACTTATTTTTATTTAATAAAAAATTTAATTTTACTTTAATTTAATCGTAACTTTAGTATTATTGACGTAAAGGTGCTTTTAGCCGATTTGTTTTTGAAGAATAAGCTAAAGCAATTGCAACCTACTATGAACTAAACTTTGCTTTGAGGTTTGAACTTTAGAAATTCAACCAGACGCGGGTAAAATGCTAGAGTATCCTGTAAGTTTTGCTGAGGTTGAAAAATAAAATCAAAAACTTAAAACACAAACTAATTAACGAGATGACTTTGTGTTTGCAACAATATCTCAAGAATGCGACTTTGCTCGGTCAATCTGAAGACACCGTCGGAAAGCTTAGACTCTGGGTAACATTTTAAGATATTTTACAGCTTCATGAGACAAAAAATGACAAAGTTATTGTGAATAGAAAATTGCCTTTTGTATCAGGACCGCAAATGGAAAAACTTTACATTGGAGTGTATGAAATATACAAAAATGGCTTTTACTTTTATTGGTTTTGAATACTAAATATCTGAGTTGTCAACACAGATATAAAGTTAAAAATGTTTTGAAATTATTTTATTGTCTGAATATTTTATGATGTTTCTCAAAAACAGTTTCTTAGTTGGACAAAGACAAAAAAACAACATAAGTAAGATTTAATTTTATTTCATTTTAAACACTAAAAAATATATATCAATTTACTTTGAACAAATTAATATGTTTATAAAATCTTATTTTTATGTATGTCTACTAGCTAAAAAATATATATAATATTAACTAAAAAAACAAAAATAAACATTGAAAAAAAAACGCATGCGTCTACATTTATCAGACAACAGTTTTTTGATACATATAAATCTTTATTAAAAAACAGGTGAAAGTTTATAAAAATAGTTTTAAAAAACATTTTTTTTTTAAAAAAGAAACAATGTGATAGATGATCCGCTTTACTTGCCATTTTTTTGTTTGGACACGTAAGAAAACAAAGTCAATCATCCAGAACGAAGAGCTTCTCTCTAAATTTCATGTGCAATCATGCGTAACAAATCTATATAAAGATGGTTGTAAGAACTTTATGTACATTTGTAAAGAAAATCAACACAATAAAGAACTTTGAAATGAAAAAAAATAACTGGATTATTTGTTAACTAGTATAGTTGTAGTTGTATATGTTTATTGCAAGATATCTGTTAGCGTAAAATTAATTTTTAAACAAACTTTTTTTAAGTATATTTGATTCAAAGCATAAATTTTTACATTTTTATGTTCAATTTTTTTAAATACTTTGACTTAAACTTATTTTTATTTAATAAAAAATTTAATTTTACTTTAACTTAAACGTAACTTTAGTATTATTGACGTAAAGGTGCTTTTAGCCGATTTGTTTTTCAAGAATAAGCTAAAGCAATTGCAGCCTACAATGAACTAAACTTTGCTTTGAGGTTTTAACTTTATAAATTCAACTAGACGCGGGTAAAATGCTAGACTATCCTGTAAGTTTTGCTGAGGTTGAAAAATAAAATCAAAAACTTTAAACACAAACTAATTAACGATATTGACTTTGTGTTTGCAACAATATCTCAAGAATGCGACTTTGCTCGGTCAATCTGAAGACATTGTCGGAAAGCTTAGACTCTAGGTAACATTTTAGGATATTTTACAGCTTAATGAGACAAAAAATGACAAAGTCATTGTGAATATAAAATTGAATTTTATATAAGGACCGCAAATGGAAAAACTTTACATTGGAGTGTATGAAATATACAAAAATTGCTTTTACTTTTATTGGTTTTGAATACTAAATATCTGGGTTGTCAACACAGATATAAAGTTAAAAATGTTTTGAAATTATTTTATTGTCTGAATATTTTATGATGTTTCTCAAAAAAAGTTTCTTAGTTGGACGAAGACAAAAAAACAACATAAGTAAGGTTTAATTTTATTTCATTTTAAACACTATAAAATATATATCAATTTACTTTGAACAAATTAATATCTTTATAAAATCTTATATTCATATATATCTACAAACTAAAAAATATATATCATATTAACTTACTAACTAAAAATAAACATTGAAAATAAACGCATGCGTCTACATTTTTCAGACAACAGTTTTTGATGCATATTGATCTTTATCAAAAAACAGGTAAAACTATTATAAAAATAGTTTTATAAAACTTTTTTCAAAGAAGAAGCAGTATGATAGATGATCCGCTTTACTTGCCATTTTTTTTAGTTTGGACACGTAAGAAAACAAAGTCAATCATCCAGAACAAAGAGCTTCTCTCTAAATTTCATATTCAATCATGCGTAACAAATCTATATAAAGATGGTTGTAAGAACTTTATGTACAGTTGTAAAGAGAATCAACAGAATAAAGAACTTTGAATTGGAAAAAAATAACTGGATTATTTGTTAACCAGTATAGTTGTAATTGTATATGTTTATTGCAAGATATCTGTTAGTTTAAAATTAATGTTTAAACAAACTTTTTTTAAGTATATTTGATTCAAAGTATAAATTTTTACAATTTTATGTTCAATTTTTTTAAATACTTTGACTAAAACTTATTTTTATTTAATAAAAAATAAATTTTACTTTAATTTCAACGTAACTTTAGTATTATTGACGTTAAGGTGCTTTTAGCCGATTTGTTTTTGAAGAATAAGCTAAAGAAATTGCAACCTACCATAAACTAAACTTTGCTTTTAGGTTTTAACTTTATAAATTCAATTAGACGCGGGTAAATTGCTAGAGTATCCTGTAAGTTTTGCTGAGGTTGAAAAATAAAATCAAAAACTTAAAACACAAACTAATTAACGAGATGACTTTGTGTTTGCAACAATATCTCAAGAATGCGACTTTGCTCGGTCAATCTGAAGACACCGTCGGAAAGCTTAGACTCTGGATAACATTTTAAGATATTTTACAGCTTCATGAGACAAAAAATGACAAAGTTATTGTGAATAGAAAAATGCATTTTATATCAGGACCGCAAATGGAAAAACTTTACATTGGAGTGTATGAAATATACAAAAATGGCTTTTACTTTAATTGGTTTTGAAAACTAAATATCTGGGTTGTCAACACAGATATAAAGTTAAAAATGTTTTGAAATTATTTTATTGTCTGAATATTTTATGATGTTTCTCAAAAAAAGTTTCTTAGTTGGACGAAGACAAAAAAACAACATAAGTAAGGTTTAATTTTATTTCATTTTAAACACTATAAACTATATATCAATTTACTTTGAACAAATTAATATCTTTATAAAATCTTATTTTTATGTATGTCTACTAACTAAAAAATATATATAATATTAACTAACTAACTAAAAATAAACATTGAATAAAAACGCATGCGTCTACATTTATTAGACAACAGGTTTTTGATACATATAGATCTTTATCAAAAAACAGGTAAAACTATTATAAAAATAGTTTTATAAAACTTTTTTCAAAAAAGAAGCAGTGTGATAGATGATCCGCTTTACTTGCAATTTTTTTTTGTTTCGACACGTAAGAAAACAAAGTCAATCATCCAGAACGAAGAGCTTCTCTCTAAATTTCTTGTGCAATCATGCGTAACAAATCTATATAAAGATGGTTGTAAGAACTTTAGGTACAGTTTTAAAGAGAATCAACAGAATAAAGAACATTATTGAAAAAAATAGTTGGATTATTTGTTAACTAGTATAGATGTAGTTGTATATGTTTATTGCTAGATATCTGTTAGTGTAAAATTAATTTTTAAACAAACTTTTTTTAAGTATATTTGATTCAAAGCATAAATTTTTACATTTTTATATTCAATTTTTTTAAATACTTTGACTTAAACTTGTTTTTATTTAATAAACAATTTGATTTTACTTTAATTTAAACGTAACTTTAGTATTATTGACGTAAAGGTGCTTTTAGCCGATTTGTTTTTGAAGAATAAGCTAAAGCAATTGCAACCTACCATTAACTAAACTTTGCTTTGAGGTTTTAACTTTATAAATTCAACTAGACGCGGGTAAAATGCTAGACTATCCTGTAAGTTTTGCTGAGGTTGAAAAATAAAATCAAAAACTTTAAACACAAACTAATTAACGAGATGACTTTGTGTTTGCAACAATATCTCAAGAATGCGACTTTGCTCGGTCAATCTGAAGACACTGTCGGAAAACTTAGACTCTGGGTAACATTTTAAGATATTTTACAGCTTCATGAGACAAAAAATGACAAAGTTATTGTGAATAGAAAATTGCCTTTTGTATCAGGACCGCAAATGGAAAAACTTTACATTGGAGTGTATGAAATATACAAAAATGGCTTTTACTTTTATTTGTTTTGAATACTAAATATCTGGGTTGTCAACACAGATATAAAGTTAAAAATGTTTTGAAATTATTTTATTGTCTGAATATTTTATGATGTTTCTCAAAAACAGTTTCTTAGTTAGACAAAGACAAAAAAACAACATAAGTAAGATTTAATTTTATTTCATTTTAAACACTATAAAATATATATCAATTTACTTTGAACAAATTAATATGTTTATAAAATCTTATTTTTATATATGTCTACTAACTAAAAAATATATATCATATTAACTAACTAACTAAAAATAAACATTGAAAAAAAACGCAAGCGTCTACATTTATCAGACAACAGTTTTTTGATACATATAGATCTTTATCAAAAAACAGGTAAAACTATTATAAAAATAGTTTTATAAGACTTTTTTCAAGAAAGAAGGAGTGTGATAGATGATCCGCTTAACTTGCCATTTTTTTTGTTTGGACACGTAAGAAAACAAAGTCAATCATCCAGAACGAAGAGCTTCTCTCTAAATTTTCCTGTGCACACATGCGTAACAAATCTATCTAAAGATGGTTGTAAGAACTTTATGTACAGTTGTAAAGAGAATCAACACAATAAAGAACTTTGAAATAAAAAAAATAACTGGATTATTTGTTAACTAGTATAGTTGTAGTTGTATATGTTTATTGCAAGATATCTGTTAGTGTAAAAATAATGTTTAAACAAACTTTTTTTAGGTATATTTGATTCAAAGCATAAATTTTTACATTTTTATGTTCAATTTTTTTAAATACTTTGACTTAAACTTATTTTTATTTAATAAAAAATTTAATTTTACTTTAATTTAATCGTAACTTTAGTATTATTGACGTAAAGGTGCTTTTAGCCGATTTGTTTATGAAGAATAAGCTAAAGCAATTGCAACCTACCATGAACTAAACTTTGCTTTGAGGTTTGAACTTTAGAAATTCAACCAGACGCGGGTAAAATGCTAGAGTATCCTGTAAGTTTTGCTGAGGTTGAAAAATAAAATCAAAAACTTTAAACACTAACTAATTAACGAGATGACTTTGTGTTTGCAACAATATCTCAAGAATGCGACTTTGCTCGGTCAATCTGAAGACGCCGTCGGAAAGCTTAGACTCTGGGTAACATTTTAAGATATTTTACAGCTTCATGAGACAAAAAATGACAAAGTTATTGTGAATAGAAAATTGCCTTTTGTATCAGGACCGCAAATGGAAAAACTTTACATTGCAGTGTATGAAATATACAAAAATGGCTTTTACTTTAATTGGTTTTGAAAACTATATATCTGGGTTGTCAACACAGATATAAAGTTAAAAATGTTTTGAAATTATTTTATTGTCTGAATATTTTATGATGTTTCTCAAAAAAAGTTTCTTAGTTGGACGAAGACAAAAAAACAACATAAGTAAGGTTTAATTTTATTTCATTTTAAACACTATAAAATATATATCAATTTACTTTGAACAAATTAATATCTTTATAAAATCTTATATTCATATATATCTACAAACTAAAAAATATATATCATATTAACTTACTAACTAAAAATAAACATTGAAAAAAAACGCATGCGTCTACATTTATCAGACAACAGTTTTTTGATACATATAAATCTTTATCAAAAAACAGGTAAAACTATTATAAAAATAGTTTTATAAAACATTTTTTTTTTAAAAAGAAACAATGTGATAGATGATCCGCTTTACTTGCCATTTTTTTTGTTTGGACACGTAAGAAAACAAAGTCAATCATCCAGAACGAAGAGCTTCTCTCTAAATTTCATGTGCAATCATGCGTAACAAATCTATATAAAGATGGTTGTAAGAACTTTATGTACATTTGTAAAGAGAATCAACACAATAAAGAACTTTGAAATGAAAAAAAATAACTGGATTATTTGTTAACTAGTATAGTTGTAGTTGTATATGTTTATTGCAAGATATCTGTTAGCGTAAAATTAATTTTTAAACAAACTTTTTTTAAGTATATTTGATTCAAAGCATAAATTTTTACATTTTTATGTTCAATTTTTTTAAATACTTTGACTTAAACTTATTTTTATTTAATAAAAAATTTAATTTTACTTTAACTTAAACGTAACTTTAGTATTATTGACGTAAAGGTGCTTTTAGCCGATTTGTTTTTCAAGAATAAGCTAAAGCAATTGCAGCCTACAATGAACTAAACTTTGCTTTGAGGTTTTAACTTTATAAATTCAACCAGACGCGGGTAAAATGCTAGAGTATCCTGTAAGTTTTGCTGAGGTTGAAAAATAAAATCAAAAACTTTAAACACAAACTAATTAACGATATTGACTTTGTGTTTGCAACAATATCTCAAGAATGCGACTTTGCTCGGTCAATCTGAAGACACCGTCGGAAAGCTTAGACTCTGGGTAACATTTTAAAATATTTTTCAGCTTCATGAGAAAAAAAATGACAAAGTCATTGTGAATATAAAATTGAATTTTATATAAGGACCGCAAATGGAAAAACTTTACATTGGAGTGTATGAAATATACAAAAATTGCTTTTACTTTTATTGGTTTTGAATACTAAATATCTGGGTTGTCAACACAGATATAAAGTTAAAAATTTTTTGAAATTATTTTAATGTCTGAATATTTTATGATGTTTCTCAAAAAAAGTTTCTTAGTTGGACGAAGACAAAAAAACAACATAAGTAAGGTTTAATTTTATTTCATTTTAAACACTATAAAATATATATCAATTTACTTTGAACAAATTAATATGTTTATAAAATCTTATTTTCATATATATTTACAAACTAAAAAATATATATCATATTAACTTACTAACTAAAAATAAACATTGAAAAAAAAAAGCATGCGTCTACATTTTTCAGACAACAGTTTTTGATGCATATTGATCTTTATCAAAAAACAGGTAAAACTATTATAAAAATAGTTTTATAAAACTTTTTTCAAAAAAGAAGCAGTATGATAGATGATCTGCTTTACTTGCCATTTTTTTTAGTTTGGACACGTAAGAAAACAAAGTCAATCATCCAGAACGAAGAGCTTCTCTCTAAATTTCATATTCAATCATGCGTAACAAATCTATATAAAGATGGTTGTAAGAACTTTATGTACAGTTGTAAAGAGAATCAACAGAATAAAGAACATTATTGAAAAAAAATAACTGGATTATTTGTTAACCAGTATAGTTGTAATTGTATATGTTTATTGCAAGATATCTGTTAGTGTAAAATTAATGTTTAAACAAACTTTTTTTAAGTATATTTGATTCAAAGTATAAATTTTTACATTTTTATGTTCAATTTTTTTAAATACTTTGACTAAAACTTATTTTTATTTAATAAAAAATAAATTTTACTTTAATTTTAATGTAACTTTAGTATTATTGACGTTAAGGTGCTTTTAGCCGATTTGTTTTTGAAGAATAAGATAAAGAAATTGCAGCCTACCATAAACTAAACTTTGCTTTTAGGTTTTAACTTTATAAATTCAATTAGACGCGGGTAAATTGCTAGAGTATCCTGTAAGTTTTGCTGAGGTTGAAAAATAAAATCAAAAACTTTAAACACTAACTAATTAACGAGATGACTTTGTGTTTGCAACAATATCTCAAGAATGCGACTTTGCTCGGTCAATCTGAAGACACCGTTGGAAAGCTTAGACTCTGGATAACATTTTAAGATATTTTACAGCTTCATGAGACAAAAAATGACAAAGTTATTGTGAATAGAAAAATGCATTTTATATCAGGACCGCAAATGGAAAAACTTTACATTGGAGTGTATGAAATATACAAAAATGGCTTTTACTTTAATTGGTTTTGAAAACTAAATATCTGGGTTGTCAACACAGATATAAAGTTAAAAATGTTTTGAAATTATTTTATTGTCTGAATATTTTATGATGTTTCTCAAAAAAAGTTTCTTAGTTGGACGAAGAAAAAAAAACAACATAAGTAAGGTTTAATTTTATTTCATTTTAAACACTATAAAATATATATCAATTTACTTTGAACAAATTAATTTCTTTATAAAATCTTAATTTTATGTATGTCTACTAACTAAAAAATATATATAATATTAACTAACTAACTAAAAATAAACATTCAATAAAAACGCATGCGTCTACATTTATTAGACAACAGGTTTTTGATACATATAGATCTTTATCAAAAAACAGGTAAAACTATTATAAAAATAGTTTTATAAAACTTTTTTCAAAAAAGAAGCAGTGTGATAGATGATCCGCTTTACTTGCAATTTTGTTTGTTTCGACACGTAAGAAAACAAAGTCAATCATCCAGAACGAAGAGCTTCTCTCTAAATTTCTTGTGCAATCATGCGTAGCAAATCTATATAAAGATGGTTGTAAGAACTTTATGTACAGTTTTAAAGAGAATCAACAGAATAAAGAACATTATTGAAAAAAATAGTTGGATTATTTGTTAACTAGTATAGATGTAATTGTATATGTTTATTGCTAGATATCTGTTAGCGTAAAATTAATTTTTAAACAAACTTTTTTTAAGTATATTTGATTCAAAGCATAAATTTTTACATTTTTATGTTCAATTTTTTTAAATACTTTGACTTAAACTTATTTTTATTTAATAAAAAATTTAATTTTACTTTAATTTAATCGTAACTTTAGTATTATTGACGTAAAGGTGCTTTTAGCCGATTTGTTTATGAAGAATAAGCTAAAGCAATTGCAACCTACCATGAACTAAACTTTGCTTTGAGGTTTGAACTTTATAAATTCAACCAGACGCGGGTAAAATGCTAGAGTATCCTGTAAGTTTTGCTGAGGTTGAAAAATAAAATCAAAAACTTAAAACACAAACTAATTAACGAGATGACTTTGTGTTTGCAACAATATCTCAAGAATGCGACTTTGCTCGGTCAATCTGAAGACGCCGTCGGAAAGCTTAGACTCTGGGTAACATTTTAAGATATTTTACAGCTTCATGAGACAAAAAATGACAAAGTTATTGTGAATAGAAAATTGCCTTTTGTATCAGGACCGCAAATGGAAAAACTTTACATTGCAGTGTATGAAATATACAAAAATGGCTTTTACTTTAATTGGTTTTGAAAACTATATATCTGGGTTGTCAACACAGATATAAAGTTAAAAATGTTTTGAAATTATTTTATTGTCTGAATATTTTATGATGTTTCTCAAAAAAAGTTTCTTAGTTGGACGAAGACAAAAAAACAACATAAGTAAGGTTTAATTTTATTTCATTTTAAACACTATAAAATATATACAATTTACTTTGAACAAATTAATATGTTTATAAAATCTTATTTTCATATATATTTACAAACTAAAAAATATATATCATATTAACTTACTAACTAAAAATAAACATTGAAAAAAAAAAGCATGCGTCTACATTTTTCAGACAACAGTTTTTGATGCATATTGATCTTTATCAAAAAACAGGTAAAACTATTATAAAAATAGTTTTATAAAACTTTTTTCAAAAAAGAAGCAGTATGATAGATGATCTGCTTTACTTGCCATTTTTTTTAGTTTGGACACGTAAGAAAACAAAGTCAATCATCCAGAACGAAGAGCTTCTCTCTAAATTTCATATTCAATCATGCGTAACAAATCTATATAAAGATGGTTGTAAGAACTTTATGTACAGTTGTAAAGAGAATCAACAGAATAAAGAACATTATTGAAAAAAAATAACTGGATTATTTGTTAACCAGTATAGTTGTAATTGTATATGTTTATTGCAAGATATCTGTTAGTGTAAAATTAATGTTTAAACAAACTTTTTTTAAGTATATTTGATTCAAAGTATAAATTTTTACATTTTTATGTTCAATTTTTTTAAATACTTTGACTAAAACTTATTTTTATTTAATAAAAAATAAATTTTACTTTAATTTTAATGTAACTTTAGTATTATTGACGTTAAGGTGCTTTTAGCCGATTTGTTTTTGAAGAATAAGCTAAAGAAATTGCAGCCTACCATAAACTAAACTTTGCTTTTAGGTTTTAACTTTATAAATTCAATTAGACGCGGGTAAATTGCTAGAGTATCCTGTAAGTTTTGCTGAGGTTGAAAAATAAAATCAAAAACTTTAAACACTAACTAATTAACGAGATGACTTTGTGTTTGCAACAATATCTCAAGAATGCGACTTTGCTCGGTCAATCTGAAGACACCGTTGGAAAGCTTAGACTCTGGATAACATTTTAAGATATTTTACAGCTTCATGAGACAAAAAATGACAAAGTTATTGTGAATAGAAAAATGCATTTTATATCAGGACCGCAAATGGAAAAACTTTACACTTGAGTGTATGAAATATACAAAAATGGCTTTTACTTTAATTGGTTTTGAAAACTAAATATCTGGGTTGTCAACACAGATATAAAGTTAAAAATGTTTTGAAATTATTTTATTGTCTGAATATTTTATGATGTTTCTCAAAAAAAGTTTCTTAGTTGGACGAAGAAAAAAAAACAACATAAGTAAGGTTTAATTTTATTTCATTTTAAACACTATAAAATATATATCAATTTACTTTGAACAAATTAATTTCTTTATAAAATCTTAATTTTATGTATGTCTACTAACTAAAAAATATATATAATATTAACTAACTAACTAAAAATAAACATTCAATAAAAACGCATGCGTCTACATTTATTAGACAACAGGTTTTTGATACATATAGATCTTTATCAAAAAACAGGTAAAACTATTATAAAAATAGTTTTATAAAACTTTTTTCAAAAAAGAAGCAGTGTGATAGATGATCCGCTTTACTTGCAATTTTGTTTGTTTCGACACGTAAGAAAACAAAGTCAATCATCCAGAACGAAGAGCTTCTCTCTAAATTTCATATTCAATCATGCGTAACAAATCTATATAAAGATGGTTGTAAGAACTTTATGTACAGTTGTAAAGAGAATCAACAGAATAAAGAACATTATTGAAAAAAAATAACTGGATTATTTGTTAACCAGTATAGTTGTAATTGTATATGTTTATTGCAAGATATCTGTTAGTGTAAAATTAATGTTTAAACAAACTTTTTTTAAGTATATTTGATTCAAAGTATAAATTTTTACATTTTTATGTTCAATTTTTTTAAATACTTTGACTAAAACTTATTTTTATTTAATAAAAAATAAATTTTACTTTAATTTTAATGTAACTTTAGTATTATTGACGTTAAGGTGCTTTTAGCCGATTTGTTTTTGAAGAATAAGCTAAAGAAATTGCAGCCTACCATAAACTAAACTTTGCTTTTAGGTTTTAACTTTATAAATTCAATTAGACGCGGGTAAATTGCTAGAGTATCCTGTAAGTTTTGCTGAGGTTGAAAAATAAAATCAAAAACTTTAAACACTAACTAATTAACGAGATGACTTTGTGTTTGCAACAATATCTCAAGAATGCGACTTTGCTCGGTCAATCTGAAGACACCGTTGGAAAGCTTAGACTCTGGATAACATTTTAAGATATTTTACAGCTTCATGAGACAAAAAATGACAAAGTTATTGTGAATAGAAAAATGCATTTTATATCAGGACCGCAAATGGAAAAACTTTACACTTGAGTGTATGAAATATACAAAAATGGCTTTTACTTTAATTGGTTTTGAAAACTAAATATCTGGGTTGTCAACACAGATATAAAGTTAAAAATGTTTTGAAATTATTTTATTGTCTGAATATTTTATGATGTTTCTCAAAAAAAGTTTCTTAGTTGGACGAAGAAAAAAAAACAACATAAGTAAGGTTTAATTTTATTTCATTTTAAACACTATAAAATATATATCAATTTACTTTGAACAAATTAATTTCTTTATAAAATCTTAATTTTATGTATGTCTACTAACTAAAAAATATATATAATATTAACTAACTAACTAAAAATAAACATTCAATAAAAACGCATGCGTCTACATTTATTAGACAACAGGTTTTTGATACATATAGATCTTTATCAAAAAACAGGTAAAACTATTATAAAAATAGTTTTATAAAACTTTTTTCAAAAAAGAAGCAGTGTGATAGATGATCCGCTTTACTTGCAATTTTGTTTGTTTCGACACGTAAGAAAACAAAGTCAATCATCCAGAACGAAGAGCTTCTCTCTAAATTTCTTGTGCAATCATGCGTAGCAAATCTATATAAAGATGGTTGTAAGAACTTTATGTACAGTTTTAAAGAGAATCAACAGAATAAAGAACATTATTGAAAAAAATAGTTGGATTATTTGTTAACTAGTATAGATTTAATTGTATATGTTTATTGCTAGATATCTGTTAGTGTAAAATTAATGTTTAAACAAACTTTTTTTAAGTATATTTGATTCAAAGCATAAATTTTTACATTTTTATGTTCAATTTTTTTAAATACTTTGACTTAAACTTATTTTTATTTAATAAAAAATTTAATTTTACTTTAATTTAATCGTAACTTTAGTATTATTGACGTAAAGGTGCTTTTAGCCGATTTGTTTATAAAGAATAAGCTAAAGCAATTGCAACCTACCATGAACTAAACTTTGCTTTGAGGTTTGAACTTTATAAATTCAACCAGACGCGGGTAAAATGCTAGAGTATCCTGTAAGTTTTGCTGAGGTTGAAAAATAAAATCAAAAACTTAAAACACAAACTAATTAACGAGATGACTTTGTGTTTGCAACAATATCTCAAGAATGCGACTTTGCTCGGTCAATCTGAAGACGCCGTCGGAAAGCTTAGACTCTGGGTAACATTTTAAGATATTTTACAGCTTCATGAGACAAAAAATGACAAAGTTATTGTGAATAGAAAATTGCCTTTTGTATCAGGACCGCAAATGGAAAAACTTTACATTGCAGTGTATGAAATATACAAAAATGGCTTTTACTTTAATTGGTTTTGAAAACTATATATCTGGGTTGTCAACACAGATATAAAGTTAAAAATGTTTTGAAATTATTTTATTGTCTGAATATTTTATGATGTTTCTCAAAAAAAGTTTCTTAGTTGGACGAAGACAAAAAAACAACATAAGTAAGGTTTAATTTTATTTCATTTTAAACACTATAAAATATATATCAATTTACTTTGAACAAATTAATATCTTTATAAAATCTTATATTCATATATATCTACAAACTAAAAAATATATATCATATTAACTTACTAACTAAAAATAAACATTGAAAAAAAACGCATGCGTCTACATTTATCAGACAACAGTTTTTTGATACATATAAATCTTTATCAAAAAACAGGTAAAACTATTATAAAAATAGTTTTATAAAACATTTTTTTTTTAAAAAGAAACAATGTGATAGATGATCCGCTTTACTTGCCATTTTTTTTGTTTGGACACGTAAGAAAACAAAGTCAATCATCCAGAACGAAGAGCTTCTCTCTAAATTTCATGTGCAATCATGCGTAACAAATCTATATAAAGATGGTTGTAAGAACTTTATGTACATTTGTAAAGAGAATCAACACAATAAAGAACTTTGAAATGAAAAAAAATAACTGGATTATTTGTTAACTAGTATAGTTGTAGTTGTATATGTTTATTGCAAGATATCTGTTAGCGTAAAATTAATTTTTAAACAAACTTTTTTTAAGTATATTTGATTCAAAGCATAAATTTTTACATTTTTATGTTCAATTTTTTTAAATACTTTGACTTAAACTTATTTTTATTTAATAAAAAATTTAATTTTACTTTAACTTAAACGTAACTTTAGTATTATTGACGTAAAGGTGCTTTTAGCCGATTTGTTTTTCAAGAATAAGCTAAAGCAATTGCAGCCTACAATGAACTAAACTTTGCTTTGAGGTTTTAACTTTATAAATTCAACCAGACGCGGGTAAAATGCTAGAGTATCCTGTAAGTTTTGCTGAGGTTGAAAAATAAAATCAAAAACTTTAAACACAAACTAATTAACGATATTGACTTTGTGTTTGCAACAATATCTCAAGAATGCGACTTTGCTCGGTCAATCTGAAGACACCGTCGGAAAGCTTAGACTCTGGGTAACATTTTAAAATATTTTTCAGCTTCATGAGACAAAAAATGACAAAGTCATTGTGAATATAAAATTGAATTTTATATAAGGACCGCAAATGGAAAAACTTTACATTGGAGTGCATGAAATATACAAAAATTGCTTTTACTTTTATTGGTTTTGAATACTAAATATCTGGGTTGTCAACACAGATATAAAGTTAAAAATTTTTTGAAATTATTTTAATGTCTGAATATTTTATGATGTTTCTCAAAAAAAGTTTCTTAGTTGGACGAAGACAAAAAAACAACATAAGTAAGGTTTAATTTTATTTCATTTTAAACACTATAAAATATATATCAATTTACTTTAAACAAATTAATATCTTTATAAAATCTTATTTTCATATATATTTACAAACTAAAAAATATATATCATATTAACTTACTAACTAAAAATAAACATTGAAAAAAAAAAGCATGCGTCTACATTTTTCAGACAACAGTTTTTGATGCATATTGATCTTTATCAAAAAACAGGTAAAACTATTATAAAAATAGTTTTATAAAACTTTTTTCAAAAAAGAAGCAGTATGATAGATGATCTGCTTTACTTGCCATTTTTTTTAGTTTGGACAAGTAAGAAAACAAAGTCAATCATCCAGAACGAAGAGCTTCTCTCTAAATTTTCCTGTGCAATCATGCGTAACAAATCTATATAAAGATGGTTGTAAGAACTTTATGTACAGTTGTAAAGAGAATCAACAGAATAAAGAACATTATTGAAAAAAAATAACTGGATTATTTGTTAACCAGTATAGTTGTAATTGTATATGTTTATTGCAAGATATCTGTTAGTGTAAAATTAATGTTTAAACAAACTTTTTTTAAGTATATTTGATTCAAAGTATAAATTTTTACATTTTTATGTTCAATTTTTTTAAATACTTTGACTAAAACTTATTTTTATTTAATAAAAAATAAATTTTACTTTAATTTTAATGTAACTTTAGTATTATTGACGTTAAGGTGCTTTTAGCCGATTTGTTTTTGAAGAATAAGCTAAAGAAATTGCAGCCTACCATAAACTAAACTTTGCTTTTAGGTTTTAACTTTATAAATTCAATTAGACGCGGGTAAATTGCTAGAGTATCCTGTAAGTTTTGCTGAGGTTGAAAAATAAAATCAAAAACTTTAAACACTAACTAATTAACGAGATGACTTTGTGTTTGCAACAATATCTCAAGAATGCGACTTTGCTCGGTCAATCTGAAGACACCGTTGGAAAGCTTAGACTCTGGATAACATTTTAAGATATTTTACAGCTTCATGAGACAAAAAATGACAAAGTTATTGTGAATAGAAAAATGCATTTTATATCAGGACCGCAAATGGAAAAACTTTACATTGGAGTGTATGAAATATACAAAAATGGCTTTTACTTTAATTGGTTTTGAAAACTAAATATCTGGGTTGTCAACACAGATATAAAGTTAAAAATGTTTTGAAATTATTTTATTGTCTGAATATTTTATGATGTTTCTCAAAAAAAGTTTCTTAGTTGGACGAAGAAAAAAAAACAACATAAGTAAGGTTTAATTTTATTTCATTTTAAACACTATAAAATATATATCAATTTACTTTGAACAAATTAATTTCTTTATAAAATCTTAATTTTATGTATGTCTACTAACTAAAAAATATATATAATATTAACTAACTAACTAAAAATAAACATTCAATAAAAACGCATGCGTCTACATTTATTAGACAACAGGTTTTTGATACATATAGATCTTTATCAAAAAACAGGTAAAACTATTATAAAAATAGTTTTATAAAACTTTTTTCAAAAAAGAAGCAGTGTGATAGATGATCCGCTTTACTTGCAATTTTGTTTGTTTCGACACGTAAGAAAACAAAGTCAATCATCCAGAACGAAGAGCTTCTCTCTAAATTTCTTGTGCAATCATGCGTAGCAAATCTATATAAAGATGGTTGTAAGAACTTTATGTACAGTTTTAAAGAGAATCAACAGAATAAAGAACATTATTGAAAAAAATAGTTGGATTATTTGTTAACTAGTATAGATGTAATTGTATATGTTTATTGCTAGATATCTGTTAGTGTAAAATTAATGTTTAAACAAACTTTTTTTAAGTATATTTGATTCAAAGCATAAACTTTTACATTTTTATGTTCAATTTTTTTAAATACTTTGACTTAAACTTATTTTTATTTAATAAAAAATTTTATTTTACTTTAATTTAAACGTAACTTTAGTATTATTGACGTAAAGGTGCTTTTAGCCGATTTGTTTTTGAAGAATAAGCTAAAGCAATTGCAACCTACCATGAACTAAACTTTGCTTTGAGGTTTTAACTTTATAAATAAAACCAGACGCGGGTAAAATGCTAGAGTATCCTGTAAGTTTTGCTGAGGTTGAAAAATAAAATCGAAATTTTCAAACATAAACTAATCAACGAGATGACTTTGTGTTTGCAACAATATCTCAAGAATGCGACTTTGCTCGGTCAATCTGAAGACACCGTCGGAAAGCTTAGACTCTGGATAACATTTTAAGATATTTTACAGCTTCATGAGACAAAAAATGACAAAGTTATTGTGAATAGAAAATTGCATTTTATATCAGGGTCGCAAATGGAAAAACTTTACATTGGAGTTTATCAAATATACAAAAATGGCATTTACTTTTACTGGTTTTGAATACTAAATATCTGGGTTGTCAACACAGATATAAAGTTAAAAATGTTTTGAAATTATTTTAATGTCTGAATATTTTATGATGTTTCTCAAAAAAAGTTTCTTAATTGGACGAAGACAAAATAACAACATAAGTAAGGTTTAATTTTATTTAATTTTAACACTATAAAATATATATCAATTTACTTTGAACAAATTAATATGTTTATAAAATCTTATTTTTATGTATGTCTACTAACTAAAAAATATATATAATATTAACTAACTAATTAAAAATAAACATTGAAAAAAAACCCATGCGTCTAGATTTATTAGACAACAGTTTTTTGATACATATAGATCTTTGTAAAAAAACAGGTAAAACTATTATAAAAATAGTTTTATAAAACTTTTTTAAAAAAAGAAGCAGTGTGATAGATGATCCGCTTTACTTGCCATTTTTTTTGTGTTTGGACACGTAAGAAAACAAAGTCAATCAACCAGAACGAAGAGCTTCTCTCTAAATTTCATGTGCAATCATGCGTAACAAATCTATATAAAGATGGTTGTAAGAACTTTATGTACAGTTGTAAAGAGAATCAACAGAATAAAGAACTTTGAATTGAAAAAAAATAACTGGATTATTTGTTAACTAGTATAGTTGTAGTTGTATATGTTTATTGCAAGATATCTGTTAGTGTAAAATTAATGTTTAAACAAACTTTTTTTAAGTATATGTGATTCAAAGCATAAATTTTTACATTCTTATAATCAATTTTTTTAAATACTTTGACTTAAACTTATTTTTATTTAATAAAAAATTTGATTTTAATTTAATTTAATCGTAACTTTAGTATTATTGACGTAAAGGTGCTTTTAGCCGATTTGTTTTTGAAGAATAAGCTAAAGCAATTGCAACCTACCATGAACTAAACTTTGCTTTGAGGTTTTAACTTTAATAATTTAACTAGACGCGGGTAAAATGCTAGAGTTTCCTGTAAGTTTTGCTGAGGTTGAAAAATAAAATCAAAAACTTTAAACACAAACTAATTAACGAGATGACTTTGTGTTTGCAACAATATCTCAAGAATGCGACTTTGCTCGGTCAATCTGAAGACGCCGTCGGAAAGCTTAGACTCTGGATAACATTTTAAGATATTTTACAGCTTCATGAGATAAAAAATGTCAAAGTTATTGTGAATAGAAAAATGCATTTTATATCAGGACCGCAAATGTGTATGAAATATACAAAAATGGCTTTTACTTTTATTGGTTTTGAATACTAAATATCTGGATTGTCAACACAGATATAAAGTTAAAAATGTTTTGAAATTATTTTATTGTCTGAATATTTTATGATGTTTCTCAAAAAAAGTTTCTTAGTTGGACGAAGACAAAAAAACAACATAAGTAAGGTTTAATTTTATTTAATTTTAAACACTATAAAATATATATTAATTTACTTTGAACAAATTAATATCTTTATAAAATCTTATTTTTATGTATGTCTACCAACTAAAAAATATATATAATATTAACTAACTAACTAAAAATAAACATTGAAAAAAAACGCATGCGTCTACATTTATCAGACAACGGTTTTTTGATACATATAGATCGTTATCAAAAAACAGGTAAAACTATTATAAAAATAGTTTTATAAAACTTTTTTCAAAAAAGAAGCAGTGTGATACATGATCCGCTTTACTTGCCATTTTTTTTTTGTTTGGACACGTAAGAAAACAAAGTCAATCATCCAGAACGAAGAGCTTCTCTCTAAATTTCATGTGCAATCATGCGTAACAAATATATATAACAGATGGTTGTAAGAATTTTATGTACAGTTGTAAAGAGAATCAACAGAATAAAGAACTTTGAATTGAAAAAAAGTAACTGGATTATTTGTTAACTAGTATAGTTGTAGTTGTATATGTTTATTGCAAGATATCTGTTAGTGTAAAATTAATTTTTAAACAAACTTTTTTTAAGTATATTTGATTCAAAGCATAAATTTTTCCATTTTTATATTCAATTTTTCTAAATACTTTGACTTAAACTTATTTTTATTTAATAAAAAATTTGATTTTACTTTAATTTAAACGTAACTTTAGTATTATTGACGTAAAGGTGCTTTTAGCCGATTTGTTTTTGAAGAATAAGCTAAAGCAATTGCAACCTACCATGAACTAAACTTTGCTTTGAGGTTTTAACTTTAGAAATTCAACCAGACGCGGGTAAAATGCTAGAGTATCCTGTAAGTTTTGCTGAGGTTGAAAAATAAAATCAAAAACTTTAAACACAAACTAATTAACGAGATGACTTTGTGTTTGCAACAATATCTCAAGAATGCGACATTGCTCGGTCAATCTGAAGACACCGTCGGAAAGCTTAGACTCTGGGTAACATTTTAAGATATTTTACAGCTTCATGAGACAAAAAATGACAAAGTTATTGTGAATAGAAAAATGCATTTTATATCAGGACCGCAAATGGAAAAACTTTACATTGGAGTGTATGAAATATACAAAAATGGCTTTTACTTTAATTGGTTTTGAAAACTAAATATCTGGGTTGTCAACACAGATATAAAGTTAAAAATGTTTTGAAATTATTTTATTGTCTGAATATTTTATGATGTTTCTCAAAAAAAGTTTCTTAGTTGGACGAAGACAAAAAAACAACATAAGTAAGGTTTAATTTTATTTCATTCTAAACACTATAAAATATATATCAATTTACTTTGAACAAATTAATATCTTTATAAAATCTTATTTTTATGTATGTCTACTAACTAAAAAATATATATAATATTAACTAACTAACTAAAAATAAACATTGAATAAAAACGCATGCGTCTACATTTATTAGACAACAGGTTTTTGATACATATAGATCTTTATCAAAAAACAGGTAAAACTATTATTAAAATAGTTTTATAAAACTTTTTTCAAAAAAGAAGCAGTGTGATAGATGATCCGCTTTACTTGCAATTTTTTTTGTTTCGACACGTAAGAAAACAAAGTCAATCATCCAGAACGAAGAGCTTCTCTCTAAATTTCTTGTGCAATCATGCGTAACAAATCTATATAAAGATGGTTGTAAGAACTTTATGTACAGTTTTAAAGAGAATCAACAGAATAAAGAACATTATTAAAAAAAAAATTGTTGGATTATTTGTTAACTAGTATAGATGTAATTGTATATGTTTATTGCTAGATATCTGTTAGTGTAAAATTAATGTTTAAACAAACTTTTTTTAAGTATATTTGATTCAAAGCATAAATTTTTACATTTTTATGTTCAATTTTTTTAAATACTTTGACTTAAACTTATTTTTATTTAATAAAAAATTTTATTTTACTTTAATTTAAACGTAACTTTAGTATTATTGACGTAAAGGTGCTTTTAGCCGATTTGTTTTTGAAGAATAAGCTAAAGCAATTGCAACCTACCATGAACTAAACTTTGCTTTGAGGTTTTAACTTTATAAATAAAACCAGACGCGGGTAAAATGCTAGAGTATCCTGTAAGTTTTGCTGAGGTTGAAAAATAAAATCAAAATTTTCAAACATAAACTAATCAACGAGATGACTTTGTGTTTGCAACAATATCTCAAGAATGCGACTTTGCTCGGTCAATCTGAAGACACCGTCGGAAAGCTTAGACTCTGGATAACATTTTAAGATATTTTACAGCTTCATGAGACAAAAAATGACAAAGTTATTGTGAATAGAAAATTGCATTTTATATCAGGGTCGCAAATGGAAAAACTTTACATTGGAGTTTATCAAATATACAAAAATGGCATTTACTTTTACTGGTTTTAAATACTAAATATCTGGGTTGTCAACACAGATATAAAGTTAAAAATGTTTTGAAATTATTTTATTGTCTGAATATTTTATGATGTTTCTCAAAAAAAGTTTCTTAGTAGGACGAAGACAAAAAAACAACATAAGTAAGGTTTAATTTTATTTCATTTTAAAAACTATAAAATATATATCAATTTACTTTGAACAAATTAATATGTTTATAAAATCTTATTTTTATGTATGTCTACTAACTAAAAAATATATATAATATTAACTAACTAATTAAAAATAAACATTGAAAAAAAACGCATGCGTCTAGATTTATTAGACAACAGTTTTTTGATACATATAGATCTTTGTAAAAAAACAGATAAAACTATTATAAAAATAGTTTTATAAAACTTTTTTAAAAAAAGAAGCAGTGTGATAGATGATCCGCTTTACTTGCCATTTTTTTTTGTTTGGACACGTAAGAAAACAAAGTCAATCAACCAGAACGAAGAGCTTCTCTCTAAATTTTTTGTGCAATCATGCGTAACAAATCTATATAAAGATGGTTGTAAGAACTTTATGTATAGTTGTAAAGAGAATCAACAGAATAAAGAACTTTGAATTGAAAAAAAATAACTGGATTATTTGTTAACTAGTATAGTTGTAGTTGTATATGTTTATTGCAAGATATCTGTTAGTGTAAAATTAATGTTTAAACAAACTTTTTTTAAGTATATGTGATTCAAAGCATAAATTTTTACATTTTTATATTCAATTTTTTTAAATACTTTGACTTAAACTTATTTTTATTTAATAAAAAATTTGATTTTAATTTAATTTAAACGTAACTTTAGTATTATTGACGTAAAGGTGCTTTTAGCCGATTTGTTTTTGAAGAATAAGCTAAAGCAATTGCAACCTACCATGAACTAAACTTTGCTTTGAGGTTTTAACTTTAATAATTTAACTAGACGCGGGTAAAATGCTAGAGTTTCCTGTAAGTTTTGCTGAGGTTGAAAAATAAAATCAAAAACTTTAAACACAAACTAATTAACGAGATGACTTTGTGTTTGCAACAATATCTCAAGAATGCGACTTTGCTCGGTCAATCTGAAGACGCCGTCGGAAAGCTTAGACTCTGGATAACATTTTAAGATATTTTACAGCTTCATGAGATAAAAAATGTCAAAGTTATTGTGAATAGAAAAATGCATTTTATATCAGGACAGCAAATGTGTATGAAATATACAAAAATGGCTTTTACTTTTATTGGTTTTGAATACTAAATATCTGGATTGTCAAAACAGATATAAAGTTAAAAATGTTTTGAAATTATTTTATTGTCTGAATATTTTATGATGTTTCTCAAAAAAAGTTTCTTAGTTGGACGAAGACAAAAAAACAACATAAGTAAGGTTTAATTTTATTTCATTTTAAACACTATAAAATATATATCAATTTACTTTGAACAAATTAATATCTTTATAAAATCTTATATTCATATATATCTACAAACTAAAAAATATATATCATATTAACTTACTAACTAAAAATAAACATTGAAAAAAAACGCATGCGTCTACATTTATCAGACAACAGTTTTTGATGCATATTGATCTTTATCAAAAAACAGGTAAAACTATTATAAAAATAGTTTTATAAAACTTTTTTCAAAGAAGAAGCAGTATGATAGATGATCCGCTTTACTTGCCATTTTTTTTAGTTTGGACACGTAAGAAAACAAAGTCAATCATCCAGAACAAAGAGCTTCTCTCTAAATTTCATATTCAATCATGCGTAACAAATCTATATAAAGATGGTTGTAAGAACTTTATGTACAGTTGTAAAGAGAATCAACAGAATAAAGAACATTATTGAAAAAAATAACTGGATTATTTGTTAACCAGTATAGTTGTAATTGTATTTGTTTATTGCAAGATATCTGTTAGTTTAAAATTAATGTTTAAACAAACTTTTTTTAAGTATATTTGATTCAAAGTATAAATTTTTACATTTTTATGTTCAATTTTTTTAAATACTTTGACTAAAACTTATTTTTATTTAATAAAAAATAAATTTTACTTTAATTTCAACGTAACTTTAGTATTATTGACGTTAAGGTGCTTTTAGCCGATTTGTTTTTGAAGAATAAGCTAAAGAAATTGCAACCTACCATAAACTAAACTTTGCTTTTAGGTTTTAACTTTATAAATTCAATTAGACGCGGGTAAATTGCTAGAGTATCCTGTAAGTTTTGCTGAGGTTGAAAAATAAAATCAAAAACTTAAAACACAAACTAATTAACGAGATGACTTTGTGTTTGCAACAATATCTCAAGAATGCGACTTTGCTCGGTCAATCTGAAGACACCGTCGGAAAGCTTAGACTCTGGATAACATTTTAAGATATTTTACAGCTTCATGAGACAAAAAATGACAAAGTTATTGTGAATAGAAAATTGCATTTTATATCAGGACCGCAAATGGAAAAACTTTACATTGGAGTGTATGAAATATACAAAAATGGCTTTTACTTTAATTGGTTTTGAAAACTAAATATCTGGGTTGTCAACACAGATATAAAGTTAAAATGTTTTGAAATTATTTTATTGTCTGAATATTTTATGATGTTTCTCAAAAAAAGTTTCTTAGTTGGACGAAGACAAAAAAACAACATAAGTAAGGTTTAATTTTATTTCATTTTAAACACTATAAACTATATATCAATTTACTTTGAACAAATTAATATCTTTATAAAATCTTATTTTTATGTATGTCTACTAACTAAAAAATATATATAATATTAACTAACTAACTAAAAATAAACATTGAATAAAAACGCATGCGTCTACATTTATTAGACAACAGGTTTTTGATACATATAGATCTTTATCAAAAAACAGGTAAAACTATTATAAAAATAGTTTTATAAAACTTTTTTCAAAAAAGAAGCAGTGTGATAGATGATCCGCTTTACTTGCAATTTTTTTTTGTTTCGACACGTAAGAAAACAAAGTCAATCATCCAGAACGAAGAGCTTCTCTCTAAATTTCTTGTGCAATCATGCGTAACAAATCTATATAAAGATGGTTGTAAGAACTTTAGGTACAGTTTTAAAGAGAATCAACAGAATAAAGAACATTATTGAAAAAAATAGTTGGATTATTTGTTAACTAGTATAGATGTAGTTGTATATGTTTATTGCTAGATATCTGTTAGTGTAAAATTAATTTTTAAACAAACTTTTTTTAAGTATATTTGATTCAAAGCATAAATTTTTACATTTTTATATTCAATTTTTTTAAATACTTTGACTTAAACTTGTTTTTATTTAATAAAAAATTTGATTTTACTTTAATTTAAACGTAACTTTAGTATTATTGACGTAAAGGTGCTTTTAGCCGATTTGTTTTTGAAGAATAAGCTAAAGCAATTGCAACCTACCATTAACTAAACTTTGCTTTGAGGTTTTAACTTTATAAATTCAACTAGACGCGGGTAAAATGCTAGACTATCCTGTAAGTTTTGCTGAGGTTGAAAAATAAAATCAAAAACTTTAAACACAAACTAATTAACGAGATGACTTTGTGTTTGCAACAATATCTCAAGAATGCGACTTTGCTCGGTCAATCTGAAGACACTGTCGGAAAACTTAGACTCTGGGTAACATTTTAAGATATTTTACAGCTTCATGAGACAAAAAATGACAAAGTTATTGTGAATAGAAAATTGCCTTTTGTATCAGGACCGCAAATGGAAAAACTTTACATTGGAGTGTATGAAATATACAAAAATGGCTTTTACTTTTATTTGTTTTGAATACTAAATATCTGGGTTGTCAACACAGATATAAAGTTAAAAATGTTTTGAAATTATTTTATTGTCTGAATATTTTATGATGTTTCTCAAAAACAGTTTCTTAGTTGGACAAAGACAAAAAAACAACATAAGTAAGATTTAATTTTATTTCATTTTAAACACTATAAAATATATATCAATTTACTTTGAACAAATTAATATGTTTATAAAATCTTATTTTTATATATGTCTACTAACTAAAAAATATATATCATATTAACTAACTAACTAAAAATAAACATTGAAAAAAAACGCAAGCGTCTACATTTATCAGACAACAGTTTTTTGATACATATAGATCTTTATCAAAAAACAGGTAAAACTATTATAAAAATAGTTTTATAAGACTTTTTTCAAGAAAGAAGGAGTGTGATAGATGATCCGCTTAACTTGCCATTTTTTTTGTTTGGACACGTAAGAAAACAAAGTCAATCATCCAGAACGAAGAGCTTCTCTCTAAATTTTCCTGTGCACACATGCGTAACAAATCTATCTAAAGATGGTTGTAAGAACTTTATGTACAGTTGTAAAGAGAATCAACACAATAAAGAACTTTGAAATAAAAAAAATAACTGGATTATTTGTTAACTAGTATAGTTGTAGTTGTATATGTTTATTGCAAGATATCTGTTAGTGTAAAAATAATGTTTAAACAAACTTTTTTTAGGTATATTTGATTCAAAGCATAAATTTTTACATTTTTATGTTCAATTTTTTTAAATACTTTGACTTAAACTTATTTTTATTTAATAAAAAATTTAATTTTACTTTAATTTAATCGTAACCTTAGTATTATTGACGTAAAGGTGCTTTTAGCCGATTTGTTTTTGAAGAATAAGCTAAAGCAATTGCAACCTACCATGAACTAAACATGCTTTGAGGTTTGAACTTTAGAAATTCAACCAGACGCGGGTAAAATGCTAGAGTATCCTTTAAGTTTTGCTGAGGTTGAAAAATAAAATCAAAAACTTAAAACACAAACTAATTAACGAGATGACTTTGTGTTTGCAACAATATCTCAAGAATGCGACTTTGCTCGGTCAATCTGAAGACGCCGTCGGAAAGCTTAGACTCTGGGTAACATTTTAAGATATTTTACAGCTTCATGAGACAAAAAATGACAAAGTTATTGTGAATAGAAAATTGCCTTTTGTATCAGGACCGCAAATGGAAAAACTTTACATTGCAGTGTATGAAATATACAAAAATGGCTTTTACTTTAATTGGTTTTGAAAACTATATATCTGGGTTGTCAACACAGATATAAAGTTAAAAATGTTTTGAAATTATTTTATTGTCTGAATATTTTATGATGTTTCTCAAAAAAAGTTTCTTAGTTGGACGAAGACAAAAAAACAACATAAGTAAGGTTTAATTTTATTTCATTTTAAACACTATAAAATATATATCAATTTACTTTGAACAAATTAATATCTTTATAAAATCTTATATTCATATATATCTACAAACTAAAAAATATATATCATATTAACTTACTAACTAAAAATAAACATTGAAAAAAAACGCATGCGTCTACATTTATCAGACAACAGTTTTTTGATACATATAAATCTTTATCAAAAAACAGGTAAAACTATTATAAAAATAGTTTTATAAAACATTTTTTTTTAAAAAAGAAACAATGTGATAGATGATCCGCTTTACTTGCCATTTTTTTTGTTTGGACACGTAAGAAAACAAAGTCAATCATCCAGAACGAAGAGCTTCTCTCTAAATTTCATGTGCAATCATGCGTAACAAATCTATATAAAGATGGTTGTAAGAACTTTATGTACATTTGTAAAGAGAATCAACACAATAAAGAACTTTGAAATGAAAAAAAATAACTGGATTATTTGTTAACTAGTATAGTTGTAGTTGTATATGTTTATTGCAAGATATCTGTTAGCGTAAAATTAATTTTTAAACAAACTTTTTTTAAGTATATTTGATTCAAAGCATAAATTTTTACATTTTTATGTTCAATTTTTTTAAATACTTTGACTTAAACTTATTTTTATTTAATAAAAAATTTAATTTTACTTTAACTTAAACGTAACTTTAGTATTATTGACGTAAAGGTGCTTTTAGCCGATTTGTTTTTCAAGAATAAGCTAAAGCAATTGCAGCCTACAATGAACTAAACTTTGCTTTGAGGTTTTAACTTTATAAATTCAACCAGACGCGGGTAAAATGCTAGAGTATCCTGTAAGTTTTGCTGAGGTTGAAAAATAAAATCAAAAACTTTAAACACAAACTAATTAACGATATTGACTTTGTGTTTGCAACAATATCTCAAGAATGCGACTTTGCTCGGTCAATCTGAAGACACCGTCGGAAAGCTTAGACTCTGGGTAACATTTTAAAATATTTTTCAGCTTCATGAGACAAAAAATGACAAAGTCATTGTGAATATAAAATTGAATTTTATATAAGGACCGCAAATGGAAAAACTTTACATTGGAGTGTATGAAATATACAAAAATTGCTTTTACTTTTATTGGTTTTGAATACTAAATATCTGGGTTGTCAACACAGATATAAAGTTAAAAATGTTTTGAAATTATTTTAATGTCTGAATATTTTATGATGTTTCTCAAAAAAAGTTTCTTAGTTGGACGAAGACAAAAAAACAACATAAGTAAGGTTTAATTTTATTTCATTTTAAACACTATAAAATATATATCAATTTACTTTGAACAAATTAATATCTTTATAAAATCTTATTTTCATATATATTTACAAACTAAAAAATATATATCATATTAACTTACTAACTAAAAATAAACATTGAAAAAAAAAAAGCATGCGTCTACATTTTTCAGACAACAGTTTTTGATGCATATTGATCTTTATCAAAAAACAGGTAAAACTATTATAAAAATAGTTTTATAAAACTTTTTTCAAAAAAGAAGCAGTATGATAGATGATCTGCTTTACTTGCCATTTTTTTTAGTTTGGACACGTAAGAAAACAAAGTCAATCATCCAGAACGAAGAGCTTCTCTCTAAATTTTATATTCAATCATGCGTAACAAATCTATATAAAGATGGTTGTAAGAACTTTATGTACAGTTGTAAAGAGAATCAACAGAATAAAGAACATTATTGAAAAAAAATAACTGGATTATTTGTTAACCAGTATAGTTGTAATTGTATATGTTTATTGCAAGATATCTGTTAGTGTAAAATTAATGTTTAAACAAACTTTTTTTAAGTATATTTGATTCAAAGTATAAATTTTTACATTTTTATGTTCAATTTTTTTAAATACTTTGACTAAAACTTATTTTTATTTAATAAAAAATAAATTTTACTTTAATTTTAATGTAACTTTAGTATTATTGACGTTAAGGTGCTTTTAGCCGATTTGTTTTTGAAGAATAAGCTAAAGAAATTGCAGCCTACCATAAACTAAACTTTGCTTTTAGGTTTTAACTTTATAAATTCAATTAGACGCGGGTAAATTGCTAGAGTATCCTGTAAGTTTTGCTGAGGTTGAAAAATAAAATCAAAAACTTTAAACACTAACTAATTAACGAGATGACTTTGTGTTTGCAACAATATCTCAAGAATGCGACTTTGCTCGGTCAATCTGAAGACACCGTCGGAAAGCTTAGACTCTGGGGAACATTTTAAGATATTTTACAGCTTCATGAGACAAAAAATGACAAAGTTATTGTGAATAGAAAAATGCATTTTATATCAGGACCGCAAATGGAAAAACTTTACATTGGAGTGTATGAAATATACAAAAATGGCTTTTACTTTAATTGGTTTTGAAAACTAAATATCTGGGGCGTCAACACAGATATAAAGTTAAAAATGTTTTGAAATTATTTTATTGTCTGAATATTTTATGATGTTTCTCAAAAAAAGTTTCTTAGTTGGACGAAGACAAAAAAACAACATAAGTAAGGTTTAATTTTATTTCATTTTAAACACTATAAAATATATATCAATTTACTTTGAACAAATTAATATCTTTATAAAATCTTAATTTTATGTATGTCTACTAACTAAAAAATATATATAATATTAACTAACTAACTAAAAATAAACATTCAATAAAAACGCATGCGTCTACATTTATTAGACAACAGGTTTTTGATACATATAGATCTTTATCAAAAAACAGGTAAAACTATTATAAAAATAGTTTTATAAAACTTTTTTCAAAAAAGAAGCAGTGTGATAGATGATCCGCTTTACTTGCAATTTTGTTTGTTTCGACAAGTAAGAAAACAAAGTCAATCATCCAGAACGAAGAGCTTCTCTCTAAATTTCTTGTGCAATCATGCGTAGCAAATCTATATAAAGATGGTTGTAAGAACTTTATGTACAGTTTTAAAGAGAATCAACAGAATAAAGAACATTATTGAAAAAAATAGTTGGATTATTTGTTAACTAGTATAGATGTAATTGTATATGTTTATTGCTAGATATCTGTTAGTGTAAAATTAATGTTTAAACAAACTTTTTTTAAGTATATTTGATTCAAAGCATAAATTTTTACATTTTTATGTTCAATTTTTTTAAATACTTTGACTTAAACTTATTTTTATTTAATAAAAAATTTTATTTTACTTTAATTTAAACGTAACTTTAGTATTATTGACGTAAAGGTGCTTTTAGCCGATTTGTTTTTGAAGAATAAGCTAAAGCAATTGCAACCTACCATGAACTAAACTTTGCTTTGAGGTTTTAACTTTATAAATAAAACCAGACGCGGGTAAAATGCTAGACTATCCTGTAAGTTTTGCTGAGGTTGAAAAATAAAATCAAAATTTTCAAACATAAACTAATCAACGAGATGACTTTGTGTTTGCAACAATATCTCAAGAATGCGACTTTGCTCGGTCAATCTGAAGACACCGTCGGAAAGCTTAGACTCTGGATAACATTTTAAGATATTTTACAGCTTCATGAGACAAAAAATGACAAAGTTATTGTGAATAGAAAATTGCATTTTATATCAGGGTCGCAAATGGAAAAACTTTACATTGGAGTTTATCAAATATACAAAAATGGCATTTACTTTTACTGGTTTTGAATACTAAATATCTGGGTTGTCAACACAGATATAAAGTTAAAAATGTTTTGAAATTATTTTAATGTCTGAATATTTTATGATGTTTCTCAAAAAAAGTTTCTTAATTGGACGAAGACAAAATAACAACATAAGTAAGGTTTAATTTTATTTAATTTTAACACTATAAAATATATATCAATTTACTTTGAACAAATTAATATCTTTATAAAATCTTATTTTTATGTATGTCTACTAACTAAAAAATATATATAATATTAACTAACTAATTAAAAATAAACATTGAAAAAAAACCCATGCGTCTAGATTTATTAGACAACAGTTTTTTGATACATATAGATCTTTGTAAAAAAACAGGTAAAACTATTATAAAAATAGTTTTATAAAACTTTTTTAAAAAAAGAAGCAGTGTGATAGATGATCCGCTTTACTTGCCATTTTTTTTTTGTTTGGACACGTAAGAAAACAAAGTCAATCAACCAGAACGAAGAGCTTCTCTCTAAATTTTTTGTGCAATCATGCGTAACAAATCTATATAAAGATGGTTGTAAGAACTTTATGTACAGTTGTAAAGAGAATCAACAGAATAAAGAACTTTGAATTGAAAAAAAATAACTGGATTATTTGTTAACTAGTATAGTTGTAGTTGTATATGTTTATTGCAAGATATCTGTTAGTGTAAAATTAATGTTTAAACAAACTTTTTTTAAGTATATGTGATTCAAAGCATAAATTTTTACATTCTTATATTCAATTTTTTTAAATACTTTGACTTAAACTTATTTTTATTTAATAAAAAATTTGATTTTAATTTAATTTAAACGTAACTTTAGTATTATTGACGTAAAGGTGCTTTTAGCCGATTTGTTTTTGAAGAATAAGCTAAAGCAATTGCAACCTACCATGAACTAAACTTTGCTTTGAGGTTTTAACTTTAATAATTTAACTAGACGCGGGTAAAATGCTAGAGTTTCCTGTAAGTTTTGCTGAGGTTGAAAAATAAAATCAAAAACTTTAAACACAAACTAATTAACGAGATGACTTTGTGTTTGCAACAATATCTCAAGAATGCGACTTTGCTCGGTCAATCTGAAGACACCGTCGGAAAGCTTAGACTCTGGGTAACATTTTAAGATATTTTACAGCTTCATGAGACAAAAAATGACAAAGTTATTGTGAATAGAAAAATGCATTTTATATCAGGACCGCAAATGGAAAAACTTTACATTGGAGTGTATGAAATATACAAAAATGGCTTTTACTTTAATTGGTTTTGAAAACTAAATATCTGGGTTGTCAACACAGATATAAAGTTAAAAATGTTTTGAAATTATTTTATTGTCTGAATATTTTATGATGTTTCTCAAAAAAAGTTTCTTAGTTGGACGAAGACAAAAAAACAACATAAGTAAGGTTTAATTTTATTTCATTCTAAACACTATAAAATATATATCAATTTACTTTGAACAAATTAATATGTTTATAAAATCTTATTTTTATGTATGTCTACTAACTAAAAAATATATATAATATTAACTAACTAATTAAAAATAAACATTGAAAAAAAACCCATGCGTCTAGATTTATTAGACAACAGTTTTTTGATACATATAGATCTTTGTAAAAAAACAGGTAAAACTATTATAAAAATAGTTTTATAAAACTTTTTTAAAAAAAGAAGCAGTGTGATAGATGATCCGCTTTACTTGCCATTTTTTTTTTGTTTGGGCACGTAAGAAAACAAAGTCAATCAACCAGAACGAAGAGCTTCTCTCTAAATTTTTTGTGCAATCATGCGTAACAAATCTATATAAAGATGGTTGTAAGAACTTTATGTACAGTTGTAAAGAGAATCAACAGAATAAAGAACTTTGAATTGAAAAAAAATAACTGGATTATTTGTTAACTAGTATAGTTGTAGTTGTATATGTTTATTGCAAGATATCTGTTAGTGTAAAATTAATGTTTAAACAAACTTTTTTTAAGTATATGTGATTCAAAGCATAAATTTTTACATTTTTATATTCAATTTTTTTAAATACTTTGACTTAAACTTATTTTTATTTAATAAAAAATTTGATTTTAATTTAATTTAAACGAAACTTTAGTATTATTGACGTAAAGGTGCTTTTAGCCGATTTGTTTTTGAAGAATAAGCTAAAGCAATTGCAACCTACCATGAACTAAACTTTGCTTTGAGGTTTTAACTTTAATAATTTAACTAGACGCGGGTAAAATGCTAGAGTTTCCTGTAAGTTTTGCTGAGGTTGAAAAATAAAATCAAAAACTTTAAACACAAACTAATTAACGAGATGACTTTGTGTTTGCAACAATATCTCAAGAATGCGACTTTGCTCGGTCAATCTGAAGACGCCGTCGGAAAGCTTAGACTCTGGATAACATTTTAAGATATTTTACAGCTTCATGAGATAAAAAATGTCAAAGTTATTGTGAATAGAAAAATGCATTTTATATCAGGACCGCAAATGTGTATGAAATATACAAAAATGGCTTTTACTTTTATTGGTTTTGAATACTAAATATCTGGATTGTCAACACAGATATAAAGTTAAAAATGTTTTGAAATTATTTTATTGTCTGAATATTTTATGATGTTTCTCAAAAAAAGTTTCTTAGTTGGACGAAGACAAAAAAACAACATAAGTAAGGTTTAATTTTATTTAATTTTAAACACTATAAAATATATATTAATTTACTTTGAACAAATTAATATCTTTATAAAATCTTATTTTTATGTATGTCTACTAACTAAAAAATATATATAATATTAACTAACTAACTAAAAATAAACATTGAAAAAAAACGCATGCGTCTACATTTATCAGACAACGGTTTTTTGATACATATAGATCGTTATCAAAAAACAGGTAAAACTATTATAAAAATAGTTTTATAAAACTTTTTTCAAAAAAGAAGCAGTGTGATACATGATCCGCTTTACTTGCCATTTTTTTTTTGTTTGGACACGTAAGAAAACAAAGTCAATCATCCAGAACGAAGAGCTTCTCTCTAAATTTCATGTGCAATCATGCGTAACAAATATATATAACAGATGGTTGTAAGAATTTTATGTACAGTTGTAAAGAGAATCAACAGAATAAAGAACTTTGAATTGAAAAAAAGTAACTGGATTATTTGTTAACTAGTATAGTTGTAGTTGTATATGTTTATTGCAAGATATCTGTTAGTGTAAAATTAATTTTTAAACAAACTTTTTTTAAGTATTTTTGATTCAAAGCATAAATTTTTCCATTTTTATATTCAATTTTTCTAAATACTTTGACTTAAACTTATTTTTATTTAATAAAAAATTTGATTTTACTTTAATTTAAACGTAACTTTAGTATTATTGACGTAAAGGTGCTTTTAGCCGATTTGTTTTTGAAGAATAAGCTAAAGCAATTGCAACCTACCATGAACTAAACTTTGCTTTGAGGTTTTAACTTTAGAAATTCAACCAGACGCGGGTAAAATGCTAGAGTATCCTGTAAGTTTTGCTGAGGTTGAAAAATAAAATCAAAAACTTTAAACACAAACTAATTAACGAGATGACTTTGTGTTTGCAACAATATCTCAAGAATGCGACATTGCTCGGTCAATCTGAAGACACCGTCGGAAAGCTTAGACTCTGGGTAACATTTTAAGATATTTTACAGCTTCATGAGACAAAAAATGACAAAGTTATTGTGAATAGAAAAATGCATTTTATATCAGGACCGCAAATGGAAAAACTTTACATTGGAGTGTATGAAATATACAAAAATGGCTTTTACTTTAATTGGTTTTGAAAACTAAATATCTGGGTTGTCAACACAGATATAAAGTTAAAAATGTTTTGAAATTATTTTATTGTCTGAATATTTTATGATGTTTCTCAAAAAAAGTTTCTTAGTTGGACGAAGACAAAAAAACAACATAAGTAAGGTTTAATTTTATTTCATTCTAAACACTATAAAATATATATCAATTTACTTTGAACAAATTAATATCTTTATAAAATCTTATTTTTATGTATGTCTACTAACTAAAAAATATATATAATATTAACTAACTAACTAAAAATAAACATTGAATAAAAACGCATGCGTCTACATTTATTAGACAACAGGTTTTTGATACATATAGATCTTTATCAAAAAACAGGTAAAACTATTATTAAAATAGTTTTATAAAACTTTTTTCAAAAAAGAAGCAGTGTGATAGATGATCCGCTTTACTTGCAATTTTTTTTGTTTCGACACGTAAGAAAACAAAGTCAATCATCCAGAACGAAGAGCTTCTCTCTAAATTTCTTGTGCAATCATGCGTAACAAATCTATATAAAGATGGTTGTAAGAACTTTATGTACAGTTTTAAAGAGAATCAACAGAATAAAGAACATTATTGAAAAAAATAGTTGGATTATTTGTTAACTAGTATAGATGTAATTGTATATGTTTATTGCTAGATATCTGTTAGTGTAAAATTAATGTTTAAACAAACTTTTTTTAAGTATATTTGATTCAAAGCATAAATTTTTACATTTTTATGTTCAATTTTTTTAAATACTTTGACTTAAACTTATTTTTATTTAATAAAAAATTTTATTTTACTTTAATTTAAACGTAACTTTAGTATTATTGACGTAAAGGTGCTTTTAGCCGATTTGTTTTTGAAGAATAAGCTAAAGCAATTGCAACCTACCATGAACTAAACTTTGCTTTGAGGTTTTAACTTTATAAATAAAACCAGACGCGGGTAAAATGCTAGAGTATCCTGTAAGTTTTGCTGAGGTTGAAAAATAAAATCAAAATTTTCAAACATAAACTAATCAACGAGATGACTTTGTGTTTGCAACAATATCTCAAGAATGCGACTTTGCTCGGTCAATCTGAAGACACCGTCGGAAAGCTTAGACTCTGGATAACATTTTAAGATATTTTACAGCTTCATGAGACAAAAAATGACAAAGTTATTGTGAATAGAAAATTGCATTTTATATCAGGGTCGCAAATGGAAAAACTTTACATTGGAGTTTATCAAATATACAAAAATGGCATTTACTTTTACTGGTTTTGAATACTAAATATCTGGGTTGTCAACACAGATATAAAGTTAAAAATGTTTTGAAATTATTTTATTGTCTGAATATTTTATGATGTTTCTCAAAAAAAGTTTCTTAGTAGGACGAAGACAAAAAAACAACATAAGTAAGGTTTAATTTTATTTCATTTTAAAAACTATAAAATATATATCAATTTACTTTGAACAAATTAATATGTTTATAAAATCTTATTTTTATGTATGTCTACTAACTAAAAAATATATATAATATTAACTAACTAATTAAAAATAAACATTGAAAAAAAACGCATGCGTCTACATTTATCAGACAACAGTTTTTTGATACATATAGATCGTTATCAAAAAACAGGTAAAACTATTATAAAAATAGTTTTATAAAACTTTTTTCAAAAAAGAAGCAGTGTGATACATGATCCGCTTTACTTGCCATTTTTTTTTTGTTTGGACACGTAAGAAAACAAAGTCAATCATCCAGAACGAAGAGCTTCTCTCTAAATTTCATGTGCAATCATGCGTAACAAATATATATAACAGATGGTTGTAAGAATTTTATGTACAGTTGTAAAGAGAATCAACAGAATAAAGAACTTTGAATTGAAGAAAAGTAACTGGATTATTTGTTAACTAGTATAGTTGTAGTTGTATATGTTTATTGCAAGATATCTGTTAGTGTAAAATTAATTTTTAAACAAACTTTTTTTAAGTATATTTGATTCAAAGCATAAATTTTTCCATTTTTATATTCAATTTTTTTAAATACTTTGACTTAAACTTATTTTTATTTAATAAAAAATTTGATTTTACTTTAATTTAAACGTAACTTTAGTATTATTGACGTAAAGGTGCTTTTAGCCGATTTGTTTTTGAAGAATAAGCTAAAGCAATTGCAACCTACCATTAACTAAACTTTGCTTTGAGGTTTTAACTTTATAAATTCAACTAGACGCGGGTAAAATGCTAGACTATCCTGTAAGTTTTGCTGAGGTTGAAAAATAAAATCAAAAACTTTAAACACAAACTAATTAACGAGATGACTTTGTGTTTGCAACAATATCTCAAGAATGCGATATTGCTCGGTCAATCTGAAGACACCGTCGGAAAGCTTAGACTCTGGGTAACATTTTAAGATATTTTACAGCTTCATGAGACAAAAAATGACAAAGTTATTGTGAATAGAAAAATGCATTTTATATCAGGACCGCAAATGGAAAAACTTTACATTGGAGTGTATGAAATATACAAAAATGGCTTTTACTTTTATTGGTTTTGAATACTAAATATCTGGGTTGTCAACACAGATATAAAGTTAAAAATGTTTTGAAATTATTTTATTGTCTGAATATTTTATGAAGTTTCTCAAAAAAAGTTTCTTAGTTGGACGAAGACAAAAAAACAACATAAGTAAGGTTTAATTTTATTTCATTTTAAACACTATAAAATATATATCAATTTACTTTGAACAAATTAATATCTTTATAAAATCTTATTTTTATGTATGTCTACTAACTAAAAAATATATATAATATTAACTAACTAACTAAAAATAAACATTGAATATAAACGCATGCTTCTACATTTATTAGACAACAGGTTTTTGATACATATAGATCTTTATCAAAAAACAGGTAAAACTATTATAAAAATAGTTTTATAAAACTTTTTTCAAAAAAGAAGCAGTGTGATAGATAATCCGCTTTACTTGCAATTTTTTTTGTTTCGACACGTAAGAAAACAAAGTCAATCATCCAGAACGAAGAGCTTCTCTCTAAATTTCTTGTGCAATCATGCGTAACAAATCTATATAAAGATGGTTGTAAGAACTTTAGGTACAGTTTTAAAGAGAATCAACAGAATAAAGAACATTATTGAAAAAAATAGTTGGATTATTTGTTAACTAGTATAGATGTAGTTGTATATGTTTATTGCTAGATATCTGTTAGTGTAAAATTAATTTTTAAACAAACTTTTTTTAAGTATATTTGATTCAAAGCATAAATTTTTACATTTTTATATTCAATATTTTTAAATACTTTGACTTAAACTTATTTTTATTTAATAAAAAATTTGATTTAACTTTAATTTAAACGTTACTTTAGTATTATTGACGTAAAGGTGCTTTTAGCCGATTTGTTTTTGAAGAATAAGCTAAAGCAATTGCAACCTACCATGAACTAAACTTTGCTTTGAGGTTTTAACTTTATAAATTCAACTAGACGCGGGTAAAATGCTAGAGTATCCTGTAAGTTTTGCTGAGGTTGAAAAATAAAATCAAAAACTTTAAACACAAACTAATTAACGAGATGACTTTGTGTTTGCAACAATATCTCAAGAATGCGACTTTGCTCGGTCAATCTGAAGACACCGTCGGAAAGCTTAGACTCTGGATAACATTTTAAGATATTTTACAGCTTCATGAGACAAAAAATGACAAAGTTATTGTGAATAGAAAAATGCATTTTATATCAGGACCGCAAATGGAAAAACTTTACATTGGAGTGTATGAAATATACAAAAATGGCTTTTACTTTTATTGGTTTTGAATACTAAATATCTGGGTTGTCAACACAGATATAAAGTTAAAAATGTTTTGAATTTATTTAATTGTCTGAATATTTTTTGATGTTTCTCAAAAAAAGTTTCTTAGTTGGACGAAGACAAAAAAACAACATAAGGAAGGTTTAATTTTATTTCATTTTAAACACTATAAAATATATATTAATTTACTTTGAACAAATTAATATCTTTATAAAATCTTATTTTTATGTATGTCTACTAACTAAAAAATATATATAATATTAACTAACTAACTAAAAATAAACATTGAAAAAAAACGCATGCGTCTACATTTATCAGACAACAGGTTTTTGATACATATAGATCTTTATCAAAAAACAGGTGAAACTATTATAAAAATAGTTTTATAAAACTTTTTTCAAAAAAGAAGCAGTGTGATAGATGATCCTCTTTACTTGCAATTTTTTTTGTTTCGACACGTAAGAAAACAAAGTCAATCATCCAGAACGAAGAGCTTCTCTCTAAATTTCTTGTGCAATCATGCGTAACAAATCTATATAAAGATGGTTGTAAGAACTTTATGTACAGTTTTAAAGAGAATCAACAGAATAAAGAACATTATTGAAAAAAATAGTTGGATTATTTGTTAACTAGTATAGATGTAGTTGTATATGTTTATTGCTAGATATCTGTTAGTGTAAAATTAATGTTTAAACAAACTTTTTTTAAGTATATTTGATTCAAAGCATAAATTTTTACATTTTTATATTCAATTTTTTTAAATACTTTGACTTAAACTTATTTTTATTTAATAAAAAATTTAATTTTACTTTAATTTAAACGTAACTTTAGTATTATTGACGTAAAGGTGCTTTTAGCCGATTTGTTTTTGAAGAATAAGCTAAAGCAATTGCAGCCTACTAAGAACTAAACTTTGCTTTGAGGTTTTAACTTTATAAATTCAACTAGACGCGGGTAAAATGCTAGAGTATCCTGTAAGTTTTGCTGAGGTTGAAAAATAAAATCAAAAACTTAAAATACAAACTAATTAACGAGATGACTTTGTGTTTGCAACAATATCTCAAGAATGCGACTTTGCTCGGTCAATCTGAAGACACCGTCGGAAAGCTTAGACTCTGGATAACATTTTAAGATATTTTACAGCTTCATGAGACAAAAAGTGACAAAGTTATTGTGTTGAAAATTGCATTTTATATCAGGACCGCAAATGGAAAAACTTTACATTGGAGTGTATGAAATATACAAAAATGGCTTTTACTTTAATTGGTTTTGAATACTAAATATCTGGGTTGTCAACACAGATATAAAGTTAAAAATGTTTTGAAATTATTTTATTGTCTGAATATTTTATGATGTTTCTCAAAAAAAGTTTCTTAGTTGGACGAAGACAAAAAAACAACATAAGTAAGGTTTAATTTTATTTCATTTTAAACACTATAAAATATATATCAATTTACTTTGAACAAATTAATATCTTTATAAAATCTTATTTTTATGTATGTCTACTAACTAAAAAATATATATAATATTAACTAACTAACTAAAAATAAACATTGAATAAAAACGCATGCTTCTACATTTATTAGACAACAGGTTTTTGATACATATAGATCTTTATCAAAAAACAGGTAAAACTATTATAAAAATAGTTTTATAAAACTTTTTTCAAAAAAGAAGCAGTGTGATAGATGATCCGCTTTACTTGCATTTTTTTTTGTTTCGACACGTAAGAAAACAAAGTCAATCATCCAGAACGAAGAGCTTCTCTCTAAATTTCTTGTGCAATCATGCGTAACAAATCTATATAAAGATGGTTGTAAGAACTTTAGGTACAGTTTTAAAGAGAATCAACAGAATAAAGAACATTATTGAAAAAAATAGTTGGATTATTTGTTAACTAGTATAGATGTAGTTGTATATGTTTATTGCTAGATATCTGTTAGTGTAAAATTAATGTTTAAACAAACTTTTTTTAAGTATATTTGATTCAAAGCATAAATTTTTACATTTTTATATTCAATTTTTTTAAATACTTTGACTTAAACTTATTTTTATTTAATAAAAAATTTAATTTTACTTTAATTTAAACGTAACTTTAGTATTATTGACGTAAAGGTGCTTTTAGCCGATTTGTTTTTGAAGAATAAGCTAAAGCAATTGCAGCCTACTATGAACTAAACTTTGCTTTGAGGTTTTAACTTTATAAATTCAACTAGACGCGGGTAAAATGCTAGAGTATCCTGTAAGTTTTGCTGAGGTTGAAAAATAAAATCAAAAACTTAAAATACAAACTAATTAACGAGATGACTTTGTGTTTGCAACAATATCTCAAGAATGCGACTTTGCTCGGTCAATCTGAAGACACCGTCGGAAAGCTTAGACTCTAAATAACATTTTAAGATATTTTACAGCTTCATGAGACAAAAAGTGACAAAGTTATTGTGTTGAAAATTGCATTTTATATCAGGACCGCAAATGGAAAAACTTTACATTGGAGTGTATGAAATATACAAAAATGGCTTTTACTTTAATTGGTTTTGAATACTAAATATCTGGGTCGTCAACACAGATATAAAGTTAAAAATGTTTTGAAATTATTTTATTGTCTGAATATTTTATGATGTTTCTCAAAAAAAGTTTCTTAGTTGGACGAAGACAAAAAAACAACATAAGTAAGGTTTAATTTTATTTCATTTTAAACACTATAAAATATATATCAATTTACTTTGAACAAATTAATATCTTTATAAAATCTTATTTTTATGTATGTCTACTAACTAAAAAATATATATAATATTAACTAACTAACTAAAAATAAACATTGAATAAAAACGCATGCTTCTACATTTATTAGACAACAGGTTTTTGATACATATAGATCTTTATCAAAAAACAGGTAAAACTATTATAAAAATAGTTTTATAAAACTTTTTTCAAAAAAGAAGCAGTGTGATAGATGATCCGCTTTACTTGCAATTTTTTTTGTTTCGACACGTAAGAAAACAAAGTCAATCATCCAGAACGAAGAGCTTCTCTCTAAATTTCTTGTGCAATCATGCGTAACAAATCTATATAAAGATGGTTGTAAGAACTTTAGGTACAGTTTTAAAGAGAATCAACAGAATAAAGAACATTATTGAAAAAAATAGTTGGATTATTTGTTAACTAGTATAGATGTAGTTGTATATGTTTATTGCTAGATATCTGTTAGTGTAAAATTAATTTTTAAACAAACTTTTTTTAAGTATATTTGATTCAAAGCATAAATTTTTACATTTTTATATTCAATATTTTTAAATACTTTGACTTAAACTTATTTTTATTTAATAAAAAATTTGATTTAACTTTAATTTAAACGTTACTTTAGTATTATTGACGTAAAGGTGCTTTTAGCCGATTTGTTTTTGAAGAATAAGCTAAAGCAATTGCAACCTACCATGAACTAAACTTTGCTTTGAGGTTTTAACTTTATAAATTCAACTAGACGCGGGTAAAATGCTAGAGTATCCTGTAAGTTTTGCTGAGGTTGAAAAATAAAATCAAAAACTTAAAATACAAACTAATTAACGAGATGACTTTGTGTTTGCAACAATATCTCAAGAATGCGACTTTGCTCGGTCAATCTGAAGACACCGTCGGAAAGCTTAGACTCTGGATAACATTTTAAGATATTTTACAGCTTCATGAGACAAAAAGTGACAAAGTTATTGTGTTGAAAATTGCATTTTATATCAGGACCGCAAATGGAAAAACTTTACATTGGAGTTTATCAAATATACAAAAATGGCATTTACTTTTACTGGTTTTGAATACTAAATATCTGGGTTGTCAACACAGATATATAGTTAAAAATGTTTTGAAATTATTTTATTGTCTGAATATTTTATGATGTTTCTCAAAAAAAATTTCTTAACTGGACGAAGACAAAATAACAACATAAGTAAGGTTTAATTTTATTTTATTTTAAACACTATAAAATATATATTAATTTACTTTGAACAAATTAATATCTTTATAAAATCTTATTTTTATGTATGTCTACTAACTAAAAAATATATATAATATTAACTAACTAACTAAAAATAAACATTGAAAAAAAACGCATGCGTCTACATTTATCAGACAACAGGTTTTTGATACATATAGATCTTTATCAAAAAACAGGTGAAACTATTATAAAAATAGTTTTATAAAACTTTTTTCAAAAAAGAAGCAGTGTGATAGATGATCCTCTTTACTTGCAATTTTTTTTGTTTCGACACGTAAGAAAACAAAGTCAATCATCCAGAACGAAGAGCTTCTCTCTAAATTTCTTGTGCAATCATGCGTAACAAATCTATATAAAGATGGTTGTAAGAACTTTATGTACAGTTTTAAAGAGAATCAACAGAATAAAGAACATTATTGAAAAAAATAGTTGGATTATTTGTTAACTAGTATAGATGTAGTTGTATATGTTTATTGCTAGATATCTGTTAGTGTAAAATTAATGTTTAAACAAACTTTTTTCAAGTATATTTGATTCAAAGCATAAATTTTTACATTTTTATATTCAATTTTTTTAAATACTTTGACTTAAACTTATTTTTATTTAATAAAAAATTTAATTTTACTTTAATTTAAACGTAACTTTAGTATTATTGACGTAAAGGTGCTTTTAGCCGATTTGTTTTTGAAGAATAAGCTAAAGCAATTGCAGCCTACTATGAACTAAACTTTGCTTTGAGGTTTTAACTTTATAAATTCAACTAGACGCGGGTAAAATGCTAGAGTATCCTGTAAGTTTTGCTGAGGTTGAAAAATAAAATCAAAAACTTAAAATAAAAACTAATTAACGAGATGACTTTGTGTTTGCAACAATATCTCAAGAATGCGACTTTGCTCGGTCAATCTGAAGACACCGTCGGAAAGCTTAGACTCTGGATAACATTTTAAGATATTTTACAGCTTCATGAGACAAAAAGTGACAAAGTTATTGTGTTGAAAATTGCATTTTATATCAGGACCGCAAATGAAAAAACTTTACATTGGAGTTTATCAAATATACAAAAATGGCATTTACTTTTACTGGTTTTGAATACTAAATATCTGGGTTGTCAACACAGATATAAAGTTAAAAATGTTTTGAAATTATTTTATTGTCTGAATATTTTATGATGTTTCTCAAAAAAAATTTCTTAACTGGACGAAGACAAAATAACAACATAAGTAAGGTTTAATTTTATTTTATTTTTAACACTATAAAATATATATCAATTTACTTTGAACAAATTAATAACTTTGTAAAATCTTATTTTTATGTATGTCTACTAACTAAAAAATATATATAATATTAACTAACTAATTAAAAATAAACATTGAAAAAAAAACGCATGCGTCTAGATTTATTAGACAACAGTTTTTTGATACATATAGATCTTTGTCAAAAAACAGGTAAAACTATTCTAAAAATAGTTTTATGAAACTTTTTTAAAAAAAGAAGCAGTGTGATAGATGATCCGCTTTACTTGCCATTTTTTTTTGTTTGGACACGTAAGAAAACAAAGTCAATCAACCAGAACGAAGAGCTTCTCTCTAAATTTCATGTGCAATCATGCGTAACAAATCTATATAAAGATGGTTGTAAGAACTTTATGTACAGTTGTAAAGAGAATCAACAGAATAAAGAACTTTGAATTGAAAAAAAATAACTGGATTATTTGTTAACTAGTATAGTTGTAGTTGTATATGTTTATTGCAAGATATTTGTTAGTGTAAAATTAATGTTTAAACAAACTTTTTTTAAGTATATTTGATTCAAAGCATAAATTTTTACATTTTTATATTCAATTTTTTTAAATACTTTGACTTAAACTTATTTTTATTTAATAAAAAAATTGATTTTAATTTAATTTAAACGTAACTTTAGTATTATTGACGTAAAGGTGCTTTTAGCCGATTTGTTTTTGAAGAATAACCTAAAGCAATTGCAACCTACCATGAACTAAACTTTGCTTTGAGGTTTTAACTTTAATAATTCAACTAGACGCGGGTAAAATGCTAGAGTTTTCTGTAAGTTTTGCTGAGGTTGAAAAATAAAATCAAAAACTTTAAACACAAACTAATTAACGAGATGACTTTGTGTTTGCAACAATATCTCAAGAATGCGACTTTGCTCGGTCAATCTGAAGACACCGTCGGAAAGCTTAGACTCTGGATAACATTTTAAGATATTTTACAGCTTCATGAGATAAAAAATGTCAAAGTTATTGTGAATAGAAAAATGCATTTTATATCAGGACCGCAAATGTGTATGAAATATACAAAAATGGCTTTTACTTTTATTGGTTTTGAATACTAAATATCTGGATTGTCAACACAGATATAAAGTTAAAAATGTTTTGAAATTATTTTATTGTCTGAATATTTTATGATGTTTCTCAAAAAAAGTTTCTTAGTTGGACGAAGACAAAAAAACAACATAAGTAAGGTTTAACTTTATTTAATTTTAAACACTATAAAATATATATTAATTTACTTTGAACAAATTAATATCTTTATAAAATCTTATTTTTATGTATGTCTACTAACTAAAAAATATATATAATATTAACTAACTAACTAAAAATAAACATTGAAAAAAAACACATGCGTCTACATTTATCAGACAACAGTTTTTTGATACATATAGATCGTTATCAAAAAACAGGTAAAACTATTATAAAAATAGTTTTATAAAACTTTTTTCAAAAAAGAAGCAGTGTGATACAAGATCCGCTTTACTTGCCATTTTTTTTTTTGTTTGGACACGTAAGAAAACAAAGTCAATCATCCAGAACGAAGAGTTTCTCTCTAAATTTCATGTGCAATCATGCGTAACAAATATATATAAAGATGGTTGTAAGAACTTTAAGTACAGTTTTAAAGAGAATCAACAGAATAAAGAACATTATTGAAAAAAATAGTTGGATTATTTGTTAACTAGTATAGATGTAATTGTATATGTTTATTGCTAGATATCTGTTAGTGTAAAATTAATGTTTAAACAAACTTTTTTTAAGTATATTTGATTCAAAGCATAAATTTTTACATTTTTATGTTCAATTTTTTTAAATACTTTGACTTAAACTTATTTTTATTTAATAAAAAAATTAATTTTACTTTAATCTAAACGTAACTTTAGTATTATTGACGTAAAGATGCTTTTAGCCGATTTGTTTTTGAAGAATAAGCTAAAGCAAATGCAGCCTACCATGAACTAAACTTTGCTTTGAGGTTTGAACTTTAGAAATTCAACCAGACGCGGGTAAAATGCTAGAGTATCCTGTAAGTTTTGCTGAAGTTGAAAAATAAAATCAAAATTTTTAAACACAAACTAATTAACGAGATGACTTTGTGTTTGCAACAATATCTCAAAAATGCGACTTTGCTCGGTCAATCTGAAGACACCGTCGGAAAGCTTAGACTCTGGATAACATTTTAAGATATTTTACAGCTTAATGAGACAAAAAATGACAAAGTTATTGTGAATAGAAAAATGCATTTTATATCAGGACCGCAAATGGAAAAACTTTACATTGGAGTGTATGAAATATACAAAAATGGCTTTTACTTTTATTGGTTTTGAATACTAAATATCTGGGTTGTCAACACAGATATAAAGTTAAAAATGTTTTGAAATTATTTTATTGTCTGAATATTTTATGATGTTTCTCAAAAAAAGTTTCTTAGTTGGACGAAGACAAAAAAACAACATAAGTAAGGTTTAATTTTATTTCATTTTAACCACTATAAAGTATATATTAATTTACTTTGAACAAATTAATATCTTTATAAAATCTTATTTTTATGTATGTCTACTAACTAAAAAATATATACAATATTAACTAACTAACTAAAAATAAACATTGAAAAAAAACGCATGCGTCTACATTTATTAGACAACAGGTTTTTGATACATATAGATCTTTATCAAAAAACAGGTAAAACTATTATAAAAGTAGTTTTATAAAACTTTTTTCAAAAAAGAAGCAGTGTGATAGATGATCCGCTTTACTTGCAATTTTTTTTGTTTGGACACGTAAGAAAACAAAGTCAATCATCCAGGACGAAGAGCTTCTCTCTAAATTTCTTGTGCAATCATGCGTAACAAATCTATATAAAGATGGTTGTAAGAACTTTATGTACAGTTGTAAAGAGAATCAACAGAATAAAGAACATTATTGAAAAAAATAGTTGGATTATTTGTTAACTAGTATAGATGTAGTTGTATATGTTTATTGCTAGATATCTGTTAGTGTAAAATTAATGTTTAAACAAACTTTTTTTAAGTATATTTGATTCAAATCTTAAATTTTTACATTTTTATGTTCAATTTTTTTAAATACTTTGACTTAAACTTATTTTTATTTAATAAAAAATTTAATTTTACTTTAATTTAAACGTAACTTTAGTATTATTGACGTAAAGGTGCTTTTAGCCGATTTGTTTTTGAAGAATAAGCTAAAGCAATTGCAACCTACCATGAACTAAGCTTTGCTTTGAGGTTTTAACTTTATAAATAAAACCAGACGCGGGTAAAATGCTAGAGTATCCTGTAAGTTTTGCTGAGGTTGAAAAATTAAATCAAAATTTTCAAACATAAACTAATCAACGAGATGACTTTGTGTTTGCAACAATATCTCAAGAATGCGACTTTGCTCGGTCAATCTGAAGACACCGTCGGAAAGCTTAGACTCTGGATAACATTTTAAGATATTTTACAGCTTCATGAGACAAAAAGTGACAAAGTTATTGTGAATAGAAAATTGCATTTTATATCAGGGTCGCAAATGGAAAAACTTTACATTGGAGTTTATCAAATATACAAAAATGGCATTTACTTTTACTGGTTTTGAATACTAAATATCTGGATTGTCAACACAGATATAAAGTTAAAAATGTTTTGAAATTATTTTATTGTCTGAATATTTTATGATGTTTCTCAAAAAAAGTTTCTTAGTTGGACGAAGACAAAAAAACAACATAAGTAAGGTTTAATTTTATTTAATTTTAAACACTATAAAATATATATTAATTTACTTTGAACAAATTAATATCTTTATAAAATCTTATTTTTATGTATGTCTACTAACTAAAAAATATATATAATATTAACTAACTAACTAAAAATAAACATTGAAAAAAAACGCATGCGTCTACATTTATCAGACAACAGTTTTTTGATACATATAGATCGTTATCAAAAAACAGGTAAAACTATTATAAAAATAGTTTTATAAAACTTTTTTCAAAAAAGAAGCAGTGTGATACATGATCCGCTTTACTTGCCATTTTTTTTTTGTTTGGACACGTAAGAAAACAAAGTCAATCATCCAGAACGAAGAGCTTCTCTCTAAATTTCATGTACAATCATGCGTAACAAATATATATAACAGATGGTTGTAAGAATTTTATGTACAGTTGTAAAGAGAATCAACAGAATAAAGAACTTTGAATTGAAAAAAAGTAACTGGATTATTTGTTAACTAGTATAGTTGTAGTTGTATATGTTTATTGCAAGATATCTGTTAGTGTAAAATTAATTTTTAAACAAACTTTTTTTAAGTATATTTGATTCAAAGCATAAATTTTTCCATTTTTATATTCAATTTTTTTAAATACTTTGACTTAAACTTATTTTTATTTAATAAAAAATTTGATTTTACTTTAATTTAAACGTAACTTTAGTATTATTGACGTAAAGGTGCTTTTAGCCGATTTGTTTTTGAAGAATAAGCTAAAGCAATTGCAACCTACCATGAACTAAACTTTGCTTTGAGGTTTTAACTTTATAAATTCAACTAGACGCGGGTAAAATGCTAGAGTATCCTGTAAGTTTTGCTGAGGTTGAAAGTAAAATCAAAAACTTTAAACACAAACTAATTAACGAGATGACTTTGTGTTTGCAACAATATCTCAAAAATGCGACTTTGCTCGGTCAATTTGAAGACACCGTCGGAAAGCTTAGACTCTGGATAACATTTAAAGATATTTTACAGCTTCATGAGACAAAAAATGACAAAGTTATTGTGAATAGAAAAATGCATTTTATATCAGGACCGCAAATGGAAAAACTTTACATTGGAGTGTATGAAATATACAAAAATGGCTTTTACTTTAATTGGTTTTGAAAACTAAATATCTGGGTTGTCAACACAGATATAAAGTTAAAAATGTTTTGAAATTATTTTATTGTCTGAATATTTTATGATGTTTCTCAAAAAAAGTTTCTTAGTTGGACGAAGACAAAAAAACAACATAAGTAAGGTTTAATTTTATAATATTTTAAACACTATAAAATATATATTAATTTACTTTGAACAAATTAATATCTTTATAAAGTCTTATTTTTATGTATGTCTACTAACTAAAAAATATATATAATATAAACTAACTAATTAAAAATAAACATTGAAAAAAAACGCATGCGTCTACATTTATCAGACAACAGTTTTTTGATACATAATAGATCTTTATCAAAAAACAGGTAAAACTATTATAAAAATAGTTTTATAAAACTTTTTTCAAAAAAGAAGCAGTGTGATAGATGATCCTCTTTACTTGCAATTTTTTTTGTTTGGACACGTAAGAAAACAAAGTCAATCATCCAGAACGAAGAGCTTCTCTCTAAATTTCTTGTGCAATCATGCGTAACAAATCTATATAAAGATGGTTGTAAGAACTTTATGTACAGTTGTAAAGAGAATCAACAGAATAAAGAACATTATTGAAAAAAATAGTTGGATTATTTGTTAACTAGTATAGATGTAGTTGTATATGTTTATTGCAAGATATCTGTTAGTGTAAAATTAATGTTTAAACAAAAACTTTTTTAAGTATATTTGATTCAAAAAATAATTTTTTCCATTTTTATATTCAATTTTTTTAAATACTTTGACTTAAACTTATTTTTATTTAACAAAAAATTTAATTTTACTTTAATTTAAACGTAACTTTAGTATTATTGACGTAAAGGTGCTTTTAGCCGATTTGTTTTTGAAGAATAAGCTACAGCAATTGCAGCCTACCATGAACTAAACTTTGCTTTGAGGTTTTAACTTTATAAATTCAACCAGACGCGGGTAAAATGCCAGAGTTTCCTGTAAGTTTTGCTGAGGTTGAAAAATAAAATTAAAATTTTTAAACACAAACTAATCAACGAGATGACTTTGTGTTTGCAACAATATCTCAAGAATGCGACTTTGCTCGGTCAATCTGAAGACACCGTCGGAAAGCTTAGACTCTGGATAACATTTTAAGATATTTTACAGCTTCATGAGACAAAAAATGACAAAGTTATTGTGAATAGAAAAATGAATTTTATATCAGGACCGCAAATGGAAAAACTTTACATTGGAGTGTATGAAATATACAAAAATGGCTTTTACTTTTATTGGTTTTGAATACTAAATACCTGGGTTGTCAACACAGATATAAAGTTAAAAATGTTTTGAAATTATTTTATTGTCTGAATATTTTATGATGTTTCTCAAAAAAAGTTTCTTAGTTGGACGAAGACAAAAAAACAACATAAGTAAGGTTTAATTTTATTTAATTTTAAACACTATAAAATATATATTAATTTACTTTGAACAAATTAATATTTTTATAAAATCTTATTTTTATGTATGTCTACTAACTGAAAAATATATATAATATTAACTAACTAACTAAAAATAAACATTGAAAAAAAAACGCATGCGTCTACATTTATCAGACAACAGTTTTTTGATACATGTAGATCGTTATCAAAAAACAGGTAAAATTATTATAAAAATAGTTTTATAAAACTTTTTTCAAAAAAGAAGCAGTATGATACATGATCCGCTTTACTTGCCATTTTTTTTTTGTTTGGACACGTAAGAAAACAAAGTCAATCATCCAGAACGAAGAGCTTCTCTCTAAATTTCATGTGCAATCATGCGTAACAAATCTATATAAAGATGGTTGTAAGAACTTTATGTACAGTTGTAAAGAGAATCAACAGAATAAAGAACTTTGAATTGAAAAAAAATAACTGGATTATTTGTTAACTAGTATAGTTGTAGTTGTATATGTTTCTTGCAAGATATCTGTTAGTGTAAAATTAATTTTTAAACAAACTTTTTTTAAGTATATTTGATTCAAAGCATAAATTTTTACATTTATATATTTAATTTTTTTAAATACTTTGACTTAAACTTATTTTTATTTAATAAAAAATTTGATTTTACTTTAATTTAAACGTAACTTTAGTATTATTGACGTAAAGGTGCTTTTAGCCGATTTGTTTTTGAAGAATAAGCTACAGCAATTGCAGCCTACCATGAACTAAACTTTGCTTTGAGGTTTTAACTTTATAAATTCAACTAGACGCGGGTAAAATGCTAGAGTATCCTGTAAGTTTTGCTGAGGTTGAAAAATAAAATCGAAAACTTTAAACAAAAACTAATTAACGAAATGACTTTGTGTTTGCAACAATATCTCAAGAATGCGACTTTGCTCGGTCAATCTGAAGACACCGTCGGAAAGCTTAGACTCTGGATAACATTTTAAGATATTTTACAGCTTCATGAGACAAAAAATGACAAAGTTATTGTGAATAGAAAAATGCATTTTATATCAGGACCGCAAATGGAAAAACTTTACATTGGAGTGTATGAAATATACAAAAATGGCTTTTACTTTTATTGGTTTTGAATACTAAATATCTGGGTTGTCAACACAGATATAAAGTTAAAAATGTTTTGAAATTATTTTATTGTCTGAATATTTTATGATGTTTCTCAAAAAAAGTTTCTTAGTTGGACGAAGACAAAAAAACATAAGTAAGGTTTAATTTTATTTCATTTTAAACACTAAAAAATATATATTAATTTACTTTGAACAAATTAATTTCTTTATAAAATCTTATTTTTATGTATGTCTACTAACTAAAAAATATATATAATATTAACTAACTAATTAAAAATAAACATTGAAAAAAAACGCATGCGTCTACATTTATCAGACAACAGTTTTTTGATACATATAGATCTTTATCAAAAAACAGGTAAAACTATTATAAAAATAGTTTTATAAAACTTTTTTCAAAAAAGAAGAAGTGTGATAGATGATCCGCTTTACTTGCCATTTTTTTTGTTTGGACACGTAAGAAAACAAAGTCAATCATCCAGAACGAAGAGCTTCTCTCTAAATTTCATGTGCAATCATGCGTAACAAATATATATAAAGATGGTTGTAAGAACTTTATGTACAGTTGTAAAGAGAATCAACACAATAAAGAACTTTGAAATGAAAAAAAAATAACTGGATTATTTGTTAACTAGTATAGTTGTAGTTGTATATGTTTATTGCAAGATATCTGTTAGCGTAAAATTAATTTTTAAACAAACTTTTTTTAAGTATATTTGATTCAAAGCATAAATTTTTACATTTTTATGTTCAATTTTTTTAAATACTTTGACTTAAACTTATTTTTATTTAATAAAAAAATTAATTTTACTTTAATTTAAACGTAACTTTAGTATTATTGACGTAAAGGTGCTTTTAGCCGATTTGTTTTTGAAGAATAAGCTAAAGCAATTGCAGCCTACCACGAACTAAACTTTGCTTTTAGGTTTTAACTTTAGAAATTCAATTAGACGCGGGTAAAATGCTAGAGTATCCTGTAAGTTTTGCTGATGTTGAAAAAAAAAAACCAAAAACTTTATACACAAACTAATTAACGAGATGACTTTGTGTTTGCAACAATATCTCAAGAATGCGACTTTGCTCGGTCAATCTGAAGATTAAGTGTCTTCGTGCAATTTTATCTTCGTGCAATTTTATCTTCGTGCAATTTTATCTTCATGCAATTTTATTCCTCGGGCAAAAGTGTCTTTGTGCAAAAGTATACTCATGTAATTTTGTGCATTCGTGCAATATTGTCTCCTCATGTAGTTTTGTACTTTAGTGCAAATTTAACAGCTATTCAAATAATAAACATACAGACTTGGATATTAATTTATAATTTATTTTACTATTTAAATAACTTCTGGTGATCAGTACATGATGAAAGTTTGACTTTTAAGATAAAAACGTTTTGCTAGACAAATAATTTCAAAATATATCTAAAAAAATATTTATTTATGTCAGTTATAAATTTTATACAAGACATAAATATTATCATAGACTGCACTAAATAGAGACAGCACATAAACATTTTAATGCTTTAATAATTTCAGAATAGCCGTAGTATCTAAATAGGTCATTAAGTTTACGTTGTTAGAAACAAGTCAAATAAAATTTATGTCTTTGAGCAAACAAAAGTATTAATTTAAAGCAACTTGAACATGTTTATAAGTTCAATAAAAGTAGTATTAATTATTTCTTTAATAAATGATAATAAGCTTCATAATATTAGTTAAATTTTATTTAAATCCAGCTAGCTAATTAAAGAAGCTGTACAAACTAATTAAGTTGCTTAACACAAAAATATTCAACTGTCAATGATTTCAAACTTATGTGTAAAGTGTGCTAATATGCTTAATTAGATTTTTCGTCATACTATTTACAACATTCTAGTTATAAAACATAAGTTTTAGACTAACTGTTTTATTAAAGTAGCTATAATTTTAAACTTAAAACACATCAACAATATTGTAAGTTTGGTTTTATAAAACTGTTAACAACAAACATAAAAAACATTCCTCATGTTTAAAAAATGTTAAAAGGTATCCGTTTAGTGCGTCTCGATAAATAAAATGTTCTTTGTACACCAAATACTAAAACCAAACTTTTTGAGCGCGTTTTTTAAAGGTTAATAATTATTATAAAACTATATATGTAAATATATTAACGAAAGTATTAGATTCAAATTATCTAGTAATAACTTAATGGTATGAAAATTTTATGTACATGACTGTTTAATAAATGTCTTTATTTATATGATTAATCAAAGTCTATAACTATTAATTTTTAAATTGTAATTTTTTATGTAGTAAACTAAAAAAAAAGCATTAAGAATGTTAGTTTGTTAGAAAATTAAACTTACAAAATTAACTATTTACTAAATGTGAACGTTTCAGTGATTAATTAAATATGAAAGAATATTTGAGACTATAATTTAGATAAAATTCAACAACTTTAAATTAAAGAGTCCTTTAAGTTTTAAGACTTTATATTTATAGAATATAAACTAGATTATAATATTTATTTATATAATGATTATATATATATTTAGTATTTATATAAAATATAAACTAGTGTATTTGTTAATAATTTTAGTATATTAATATTAATTTTAGTGCTTTACTAATAAGTAATTTTAATACCATCAGTTAAAAGTTTATTTTGTGCAGTACTTCGATGATTGGTGAACAAAATTATTTGTTTAAGCATTTACATAGATTAAAACAATATAAAATAAATATTTTATTTTAAAACATTAGACATATAAAATTATGTGCATTTGAAATGTAATAAATAAATTTTAAGCAGATTTTAATGTAAATAAAACTGTTTACGAGGTTTTTACATCAAACAAGACAATTAGAAGCTTGTAGCTATTTCCACTTTATTACGTTAAATTCGCTACTTGAAAACACAATTTTACCGTATAAGATAAATGTATAATTATTAATTAAATGGTATCTGGTAGTTATTTAAACAAACTTATGTGAGTTTAAAATAACTATAACGTCAGTAAACATTTTAAGGGTGATAATGATAAATTTTAATCTTTACCATTTACAATAACGTGATCATCATATTACTAAGAGTATCATACACTACAAACTAGCTAAATCATATGTTCATAACAAAATTAACTTGGTAACAAAAAATAAAACAACAATTATAAATAACTAAAAAGTAATAAAAGATAAAAATCTCAAACATCCACGCTTAACTACTATTATTAAAATGTTAACGACATATATAAGTGTTAAACAAAAAACACACAAAATCTATACTATGAGTAGATGAAGATAAAAAAAAGCAATCATATGTAATTATATAAGTAAACACTTTAGTAAAATTTACTCATACTTTAGTTACTTTTTATAACAATCGGTTGGCAGCCTTTTATTAGCAACGAGTCAAATTTGCTATAAAAAGTCCTTAGAGGACCAATTAATTTATCAAAATCATAAAACATATTTTAAAAATACTTTTTGTGCAAATAACAAAAGTTTATCATTATACAGGTTATTATAAATTATTTAACAGAAACCATTTACACACAATACACTACAATTTATTACTAAGCTTCACTGTTTAAATAATTTAACATTGTTTAAAAATGTAAAAATTAAAACATATTAATTTTTTTAGTTGATACTAAGCCAGCACATTGAGATAAGTTAAGACTTTTTAAAGTTTAATTATTAATATAATTAGGGACATGGAATGCATTAACCATTTAGGATGGTTTTAAATTACCTTAACTGATAAATGGACAACTGATTACTAAAAGAGATACTTTTATATAACAAAGTACAACTTAATATTTATGTGAAATATAATAACGTCAGTGGGAAATTAAGAAGAATTTTTTTTTAGATGAATTTTTAAATAAACTCCAAAGATTGTTTGAACATATAAGCTAAATATTATAATTTATTTTTTTTAAATATTGATACCTATTTAATTTATATTTAAGCATAAAAAATAGAATGACCTTAAATAAAATAAGCTTTATTTTGATATTTAAAGCAAAATTTGTAGAAAGTTTTAGCACAATCATAAGGATAAATTAACAATTTTACCTTTAATTGAATTAAATTTTTTTTTTTCAAATTTTTCCAATATTAATGAATATATTAGTTTACCAAGAACTTGTATAAGCAATAAAAACTCTAGGTGAAAAGTATAAATAAAAAATCAGTACCACTAAGTTGTGTGATTACTAGCATATTAATGGCTATAAATAATGGGATCTTATCATTACTAACCATAATAAACAGTTTTAAAGTAATTAATGAAGTACAAAATAAAAAGAACTATTATTTGTGCAGTGTTGTATGCAAAAGCGTAGAATTAAACTAAGTATTTTTTAGAACCTTTACAAATGTACTTAGTCCAGTTAAATTAGGTCATGATCCTTAACCGATAAAGCTGGTTGGTATTAAGATAAAGATGAGAGAAGTATTTAACGACTCTTGATAAAAGAGCAAGTATATAAAAAATTTGTGGTTAAAATTTATGACTTCAGTAATTGTTTTAAAAAAAGTAAAAAACTCGGATATCATAAGAAATACTTAGACTATTATCATGAGTGTTATACAGTACTAAATATCAGTTGATTATTTTAGCTAATTTATAGTAACTTAATATCAATATTTCACCTTATTTTTAGAAGACTTCTTGGTTAAGTATATTATTTACATAACTAATTATAAATGACATAACAATTAGAAAATTTGTTTCATTTTATCATTAAGTTGTAATTTAACATTACAACTCTATAGATCAATGGCGCAGATGATCAAAATATATTTAAACGTAATTTCAATTTATACGATAAAGACTGAGCTGAACCTATTTTAAAACTTTCAACTAAAACATAAACATAAGTAAGCAGAGCAACAGCCAGGAATTTCGTATTCCGTGAGAAAAGTTTAAATTTATATATAGTATGTGCATGTATAAACCGTTCGTAGATGGAAAACTGCAATATTCTGGTTGTGACTGATCAGGACGAAACTGGTCTCAGTCAAGTCAGTAAAGCAAAAAACGTGAGATAAGATTAAGTTTAAGATAAGTCTCAGTCTACCAAAAGCTTGTGGATTAATATGATCAACCCTTATGTTAAACTATTTTAAAACTGTGCAAAATGATAAAAATGCAGTATTTTAATTAATACTAATAATTTGTGTAGATAAGAATTACAAACTTTAGGTAAGTGAGGTTTATTTGGCAGTTGACTTTTATTTGACTATTTAAAATGATTTTAAATTTCTCAAGTTATTTAAGAAGACGAACAATTAAAAATAATAAAATAAAAACAGATGTATTTTAACATTTGGTGTGAAAAGATTATGACGTCAGTTAAGAATTTGAACGACAAAATTGTTATATTTGAAGGACAAAACAATATCTAACTTAAATTTAAAAGTATTTTATATTACTAAACTTTAAGTGTTTTTTTATATTAATAAATTTAATTTAACCCTACATGTTAATGTATAATTCTTGTATTATTTATTGAACAATGACATGACTGCTGTATAATTTCGAGCAGCTTTTCTTAACCTTTATTTAATTATTTACCCCTTTTGAGAGGTTATCACGAAATTTAACGCCAATTTAGAAAATAGTGTTAAATTTTGTGGGAAAAAAAACTATATGTTTTGAACCTTACGCTACATATATTATTTAGAGAGTTTAGTTAATTTGAAAAAATAACAGATTAAAACTAACTTATAAACTTTAAAGAAAATTAAGAAACATTAATTTACATAACTTGTAATTATAAAACAAATTTTAAAACTTGTCGTCTTATTTTTCCACTGACGTCATGGTCTTTTACAGCAAATATTAAATTACTTTTTTTTTTATATAAAACCATCTCTTTTCTAAGTAATAAATCGACTAATCGTCCGTTTTAGAATAAAATCATTAAAAATGGTTAGTGCATTCCATATTCCTAAGTATATGAATAATTAAATTTAAAATATCAAGTAAAAAGGTGGACTAATATAAATTTGTACATTTTTAAGCTATGTTTTATTATCCAGTCAGTGAAGCTAAATGATGACAATATCTTATGTAGCAAAAATTTGTGTATTGTGTGTTAATGGTTTCTGTTGAATGAATTTGTTACCAAATATAATGTTAAACTTGTACTTTATTCATAGTAAAGCACTTTTTGTTTTTGCTGTCAAAACGTCTTTTCAAGATATGTTTTTGATTTTGATAAATTTTTTTGGTTCGCAACTGACTTTTTAAATCAAGTTTGATTTTTTACTAAAGAAATGATGCTGACCCGCTGTTATAAAAAGTATTCAAAATATGTGTTAGTTGTGTTTTGTTAGCATAATAGTAAAACCGGGTTAGAAATGATTGGTCTCAGTGTTAATTGTATTAAATTTTCATTTTTTTTTTACATATGATTTCTCTTTATTTATCTTCAACAACTACTCGTAGTATATATTTTAGGTGTTTTTATTCGAAATTTATAAATTATTTTTTTTATTTGTTAATATTTTAAAAATAGACTAATATGATTAATATATGATTGCAATTTATTCATTTCCATCTACTCATAATAGAGATTTTATATGGTTTTTTTATAACATTTTTATTTTTTTGTCATAGTTGTTGATAAAAGTATTTTGAGATTTTTATCTTTTATTACCTTTTAATTATTTATAATAAGTGGTTTATTTTTTTGTTACCAAGTTGATCTTGTTATAAACATATGATTAGCCAGTTTATAGTGTATAATACTCTTAATAATTGTTGTTTAAGTTATTTTAAATGATCAAAATTTAAATTTATTATTGTTGTTAAAGCTTTTACTAACGGCATAATTATTCTAACACATTTTTAAGTTACATTTATTTGTTTAAATAACTACCGCATAATAACCATATAGTCTGAGTCTTGGCACATTAATTTAAAACCATCCAACATGGTTAATAATGATATTATTGGAAATATAATATTTTGTACCATTTAACATGCAAACAGCTATCAATTTATAACGTAATAAAGCAGTAAATTTTAAAATTTATAAATACTAACCTGGCAAATAGCTACAAGCTTCAAATTGTAAATTCAATACAAAGTTAATTCATACAAAGCTGCAAATTTCAAACATAGTAACATGTAACTGTTTAAAAGTTATAATTAATTTAAAAAAGTTTAATGTTTTATAACTTTCGTTTTAGATAAATGTTCTTGGTTTGTATTTTCGGTAGTCTGTAAAAAAAATATTTGGTTAAATTTTAATAATGATTGTAATGGTTTAACTTTTGACTTATAGTTTTGAATTTTGACACTAGATTTAATATACCATTGATACTGTAATTCTAATATTTATCTTAAACTGACAAAGTTTTAGTTAAAATAAGCACAAAAATAATTTTTTTATAAATATACAGTAATCTAGTTGGTGTTTTATTAGTAGAAGTATGTATAAATAATGCTACAGCAGTCATGTTTTTGTATAAATTATTTTCTGCTTCAACATAAATATGCTTTTTAATTTTTTTATACGTGTTAAACACAATTTATTCTAAGTAAAATTTACTCGTAAAAAGGTAATTGCAGTTTATTTATTGAATTGCCAATGTTTATAATGAAGATTAAATGTTTTTAAATCTGGTTGAGTGATAAGTTTATATCACAATTGATTGTCTGTAATTTAAGAGGAGAATAACTATTTGCATTTTTATCAGATCATTTGATCATTAAGTTTTCACAAATTTTGCTTTGAAAATGAGCCTTTTATTTTAATAAGTTAAGTTGTTAACTAACATTTTATAATAATAATATTTAAGTTATAATGTACAATTTTATAAGTTCAGAATTTCCTACAAAAATTTATCAAAAGCTTTTACTGACGTCATAAGTTTATGTTTAAAGTTACCTTGTTCCGCAAAAAACTTTTTATAGTAAGTTAAAACCGTTTAATATTTAAAGGCTGTCAACTTTTTGTTATAAAAAATAATTAAATTATAGGTTAACTGTATAATGGTAGAAATAATAGTTATGTCAAGTTATAAATGGTTGGGGTAGAAGTGATCGGCTTCAATTTCAAATTTATTAATTTTTTTACTTTTACTTTCTCACATAATCGATATTTAACAAAAGGGTTGATCATGCCAATTCGATCATCAGACCACAAGTTTCGGTAGACTGAGATTATGTTTATTATGTTTAGATAAATGTTTATAACAAGATCAACTTGGTAACAAAAAATAAACCACTTATTATAAATAATTAAAAGGTAATAAAAGATAAAAATCTCAAAATACTTTTATCAACAACTATGACAAAAAAATAAAAATGTTATAAAAAAACCATATAAAATCTCTAATATGAGTAGATGGAAATGAATAAATTGCAATCAAATATTAATCATATTAGTCTATTTTTAAAATATTAACAAATAAAAAAAATAATTTATAAATTTCGAATAAAAACACCTAAAATATATACTACGAGTAGTTGTTGAAGATAAATAAAGATAAATCATATGTAAAAAAAAAATGAAAATTTAATACAATTAACACTGAGACCAATCATTTCTAACCCGGTTTTACTATTATGCTAACAAAACACAACTAACACATATTTTGAATACTTTTTATAACAGCGGGTCAGCATCATTTCTTTAGTAAAAAATCAAACTTGATTTAAAAAGTCAGTTGCGAACCAAAAAAATTTATCAAAATCAAAAACATATCTTGAAAAGACGTTTTGACAGCAAAAACAAAAAGTGCTTTACTATGAATAAAGTACAAGTTTAACATTATATTTGGTAACAAATTCATTCAACAGAAACCATTAACACACAATACACAAATTTTTGCTACATAAGATATTGTCATCATTTAGCTTCACTGACTGGATAATTAAACATAGCTTGAAAATGTACAAATTTATATTAGTCCACCTTTTTACTTGATAGTTTAAATTTAATTATTCATATACTTAGGAATATGGAATGCACTAACCATTTTTAATGATTTTATTCTAAAAAGGACGATTAGTCGATTTATTACTTAGAAAAGAGATGGTTTTATATAAAAAAAAGTAATTTAATATTTGCTGTAAAAGACAATGACGTCAGTGGAAAAATTAGACGACAAGTTTTAAAATTTGTTTTATAATTTTAATTCAAAGATTGTGTTTACATACAAACTAAAGATTATAATTCACTAATGCAAATATTGATATACATTAAATTTAGTTTTGAACATTAAAAATTAGGTTGACCTTAAATAACATAAGCTTTATTTTGATATTAAAGCGAAATTTTTTTAAAATGAAAAAAATTGTAAATACTTTACCTTTTTTAATCTAAAACAAAGTTTAGAAATTATTTTAATGATATTAACAAATATTTGTTTATCAAGAACTTGTAAAAGCAAATAAAAACATTATTATTATATTTAAGTTTATAACTATTAGTACCCTTTAGTTATATGTCTACTAGCATATTAAAAAGTATAACTTTATGTCCATATCATAACAAGCCGTATGAAATTATTTTAAATAAGCTTTTAAGTACAAAATAAATAGATTAATTATTTTAGGAGCTTTTTATGCAAACGCATAAAGTTATTAGAACTTTCACAGATGTATATACATCACTTTAGTAAAGTAATGATCACTAACCTATTAATTTTAATAATAATTGTTGATATGTCATTACTCCGTTTAACTAGGTTGTGGTTATCTAGGAGTATCAATTAGAAGCACGTTTTTAATTCAAATTAAAAAGACTGCTAATTTTCTTCTATAAAAAAATAGTTTCTAAAATTTATTGAAAGATAATTGATTAAGAGATAGGTATCAAATATCAACGAAGGAAAGATTTTACACGAAGGGACGACAATTGCACGTGTTCGTTTTTTTTATTTAGTTTTTTTTTTCCTTTATATTGTTACAACAACTGTTACCCGTAACCCATACTCAATTTTTCTTTTCTTTTTTTTTGTGATAGTTATTAACTATTTATAATTAATCTTTGTTTTCTTTTTTTTTTAAATTTTTATTAATTTTTCTTAATTGATTATATTTTCATTCTTTTTACTTTTCTTGTTACCTTACCCTTGGTCGGTAACTGTTTTTAATTTGGTTTTTACTCACGTGCAAAAGTAACCCTTCGTGCATTTTTCATCGTTCTATGAAAATTTCGTCAAACATTTTTAACCCATACCCTTTATTTAGATAAAAAAATAGCAGTCATAATGAGCACCATAAGAAAATTAAGACGTAATAATACAAAATTATATTACTAATAATTTGTTTTTAGAAAATGTAATTTATTAAAAAATTTGAAAAATGTATTTCATTAGTAAAGTAAATATTTGTACCGTGTTAATCCACAATTGACGTTAAAAAAAAACTGTTAACTTTATTATTAGATCTTTTAAAAATCCTCGTTTAAATTACATAACGTAATTACCTAATTTTCAATTAATATACTTACTATTTTGTTGGCTTCCTTTTCAGGTTCAGGTTCATATAAGTAGTCTTACTTGTTTAAGTATTTATTTACAGTAATAATATTTAATATTACTAAAGAACTAAGTTTCTTAAACTGTTATCCGTTTAAACAAAATCTCAGGAGTCTTTGTGATAGTGAAAGCAGGAAGGGGCAATAGAGAAATTTGTACTTTGACTGACTGTTATCGTTCTGTCTTACCTATCTATCCTTGAAACTTTCAATTTTAAAACTAAAAATAAATTAAGTTAAAAATTTTTCAAGGAGGGTTATACTAGTGAAGTATCATAAGTTGATAAATAATCGTTTTTTTTTAATCGATTTAAGGTTTCCTCATTGTTTTGAAAGTTGATAGACATTTGCAAAATCACGACTAATAGTTATAAGTTAAAAATTTTGTTATTAAATTTATAAATTATTATTATTTTTCTAAAAAAACATAAATTGACCTCAACAATTTATCTTTTAATATTAAACTTTAAACAAAAGAGCTTCTGCTTAATAAAATTGAATATCCTAAATCAGCTATCTAATATAGCTATACAAACTAATACCCCAATTTCTGCATTTATTTTTTATCAAGATGAATATTTATTGTAACATTTAGTATATCTATTTGTGGTACTTTGAAAAACATAATGAACTAACCCTGGCTAGGGAAATATTAATCAAAAAAACTATATAGTCCTGCTTATTAACAAATTATTGTAATAACGGTTGTACCTTTTATTATGAATATTTTTTTTAACCATAAAATATTATATATACCTAAAATATAAGCAGTAAATGCAGTGTAAGTAAGCAATAAACTATGATTAATAGTTATTTTCTAACACTACAACCTTAGACTTAACCTTTTTTGTTGAAGTACAGTTAAATTAATTCCTATCCCTCATATATCTTTATATTTTTTTAATTATTAAATTAAGGTACATAACGAAATTGTTTTTAATTTAATTAAACTTTTTAATATTTTTATTACTTTATCGCTTTTAGTTTTTTAAAACACTTTTTTTATTTTTTGAACAAATATATAAACTATTAACCAATCTAGAACTTAAGTACTAACTTAAAGTAAAGTTAAACTTACAAACATAATTATCTAGACTACTAATAAATGGACTTTTTTGTGTTTTAATTCGAACAAGAGTATTTTAGTAAAAATGTAAAAGGGTTGAGGCCACTCTATTTCATGCAAGATAACAACAACAAGAAAATTATATTTTGATTAATTTTATTTTTTTTATATAGTTAATACAAACATTAAGTTAAAAAAATTGATTATACAAAAGAAATATTTTTGTTAAGATTCTAAACTATTTGATTAGCTAATAATATTTTTTTTTTTAGTTGTTTTGCAGTCAATAAAATGTTACGATATTTTCTTGTATTGTTTAAAACATTTATCACGTCACTTTCTAAATATTACAATGGTTTAAAAAAATAATTATTAAAATATATTTTATTGACTTACAATGTTTTATCCTGTAAAATCTTTAAACTTGTGCAGCTACAAAGTTAGCTGAAAAAAAACAATACAAACGCAGAAAACGCAGTACGTTTTATTTTAATTAGATCGTATATTCGCATTAGATCTTCACACTGAACGTTATTTTACAAAACAAAGTAAACTAAATTGAAGATAAAGTTATACAAGAAATGATTGGTTACTTTTCATTAGAAAATATTTATTTTAGTACTAATATAATGATTGCTAGCAATATTTAGATTTTATAATTTTAAGTTTTACATATTTTAAATTTTAATTAACACAAACATTTGTTTAATAAGGTAAAATAACAAATTAAAATGAGATTTTTGGAACAAATATAAATATTAAAATTTATCTTTAAAAAAAAAACTTCTATAAACTTTATCATAAATAGTAAACTATTTTTACCTATATTACTATAACTACCTTATTTAGGAAAAAAATTATATTTAATGGATGCTGTGTAAACAACAGCTTTAAGAAATTTTAACATGCAATAATATTTAGGTTTTCTCATTATGAGACTTTTTATTTCATATGACCTTAAAGTAAACGAAAAAAATGCCTATCTATCTTACATACATATAACATTACTTACCAACTGTGTAAGTATATATTTTAATGACTATAAATAAAAAGATCATTTCATTCTGTTAAAAAACATTGAAATCTTTCGAACATTAAGTTAGTACGTTTAATGTTTAATAAATAAGTTTATCTTAACTACAGATGTATCACGGTTTAAATTTATTATTGTTAAGTTTTATAATTTCCAATGTTTGTTGTTTTTCACTTAAAGATTTTAAAAAATTAAATTAACATTTATTTAACTAAATTACTAACTTAATAATTAAAAAGTTAAAATGTAAATTAAAGATCTATAGGACTAAAAGAAAAAAGATTATTAATTTTTTTAATGTTATTTAAAAAATATAAATTTAGAGCTTCAAAGCACAAACTGTATAGTAATAAAAGTTTGATTATCATTATTTTATACTTAAAGATAAAAAGGTTTAAAATATAACTTTTGTTTATTAAACGAAAAATAAAGCGCTAAAATTATTTGGTCTTAAGACCTGGTGCAGAACAAACATATCAGTTTTCGAGTCGTACACCCCTTTAATACATTTTTACGTCTGGTCGAGAACAAAAATAATAGATAAAAAATGCTATATATTGGTTTATCAGATTTTTTTTTTATTATTATTATTAAAATCATAAACGATCAGCTAATTGGAACAGCTGTAGTAACTAATATACCAAAAGGCCACACTATGTAGGAATCGTATGTTAATTTATAGCACAATCTTAAGTGTAGATTTGCATTAATAAGATAAATGACTAAAAATATTTTTACTTAATCTAAATGTTTGAACATAAGTTACCAATATATTACAATTAGTTATACAAGACACACACTTTCAAAAACACTAAATATATTTCGATCAATTCTCTTTAGTAGAGTACAATGATAAAAAATAATAAGATTTTACACTCTTAAATAATAACCAAATCAAGTAATCATAAAGTAATCAAGAAATTAATAAAATACAAGAGCAATTAGTAAAAGTTAAAACCAAATAAGTCCATTTTAGTTATAATTGATCTACAGTAAAACTCAAAATAATAAAATGAAAACAATTCTTATAAAATGTTACAAAAATAAAGAAACAGTATAGTCAAAATCTTATTGCTTACATAAAACGGGTTTCCTTAAAAAAATACAAATGGCTTCTAATTTAACCAAATCAAAAACATTACGAATAGTTTTAATAATTTTAAATCTATCTATATTATAAATGTTTAAACAAGTTGGATTATTAACTAAATGTTCTGAAAAAGATGAAATAGATTTGTAAAGCTTAACTAGTTAGCTAAAAATTAAAATTAATTTGTTAAACAAAAAAATAATAAAATTTTAAATACACATACTTTAAAGGGTTTGAGTTTAAAACTAAGATATGTTTTTAAAAATGAAAACTATAATTTATTCATAAACTACTTCTAATATTCTAAATAAAGTTATTGTTAGTCAAACACATGCTTAAAACTGTTTGTTTTAAATCAATCAATTTTTTTAAATAAATTTTAGTAGACAACCTAAACTTGAGTTTGTCTCACGGCAAACGAAAGTCCAGGCCTTCTGCTCTGCAGACTTTCGCCGATGTTTTTGTTAATCGAACTTAATACGGGCATACCAGATGTCTTGCCTAGTGAACAATGTCTTAACGTCCAAGGACAAAAGGTCGTGCTGACGTCACTGATCGTTGCCAGCAAATGGTTGCTATATGTGAAAACATAATAAGTCGTTTGTAGTTTGAGGACTGTAGGTTTTTCGATTGTGACTGACTGATGAGCCCAAACAAGGACGAAACCGGTCTCAGTCTACCGAAGGCTTATGGTCTGATGATCGAAATGACATAACCAACCCTTGTTAAAAGTAACTAGCAGTAAATGCCAGTGAACTCAAAAAAAGGTGTTGTTTTTAGGAAACAAATGAAGTCTAAGTACAACTTTCTACAAAGTACAAAGGTAGACTCACGTAACACAACAAAATGAAGCAAAATACTTAATAAAAATATTAACTGATATTAAATTACAAAAACGTAATTTTACTTTAATTTCATAATTGTAAAATCCAGCGATTAACATGGTTAGAAAAAAATTTATTTTATATTGCACGAAATTCATCTAGAATATATAAAAGTATTTGAAAATTTTTACTTGAAAGTATTGAGCTCTTAGTGAAATATGAGATAATAAATTTTCTGGTCACATAGACAAAATACGGCTTAAAATAGTGTTTTAAATTGTTGACTTTTGTTTTTATTTGTGGATTGAAATTTGTTACAAAAAAGGTTTCAAATATAAAGACTAAATAATTATCAATTAGTTGTACATAAAGACTAAAATAGTTGTACAAAGTAGAAGCGGTTTAACGATCAACGAATAATGAATAAATGGAACTTTAATTTAAGTGTTTTTCTAAAGATTTGTGGTGAATATGGTAACACGTAAATAATGAGCTATAAAACTAAATATTAAAACGTAACTAAGTTCATTTACTGCACTATATATATGAAAAGACAGTAAATTAATTACTTTTATAAAATGTTAATCATTTTAAAATAATAATTAAACTATAATAAATTTCTAAGATATGACAATTATAATTTTAATTTTGTTTTCTAATTATTATTAAAAAAAAAATACTTTAAATATTTTACTAAAACACTTATTTCCTAATCTGCATACAAAACTTTTGTATTTTTTTGTAAATTATATAATATTTCTCTTGACAGCTATTATCGCTATTCAAACTTTAAAATAATGATATCCGCAAAGATGAAAGTTTAATTGAATAATTTTTGATTTACGTCATGAAAGAGTTTGTGGTTACGAGGTAAAAGGAACTCAAAATTACCTTTAGTACACAATATACTTAATATAACAACTGTTACGTCTAACTATAGATTTTCATTTTACATTTGCCGGTTTTGAAATTTGAAATGTTTTAAAATACTGCAGTTAATCATATTGAGTTCACTTTACGAATTGTTGTAACATTCTTTGGTTTGCTTGGTCACATTAATTAAAATATAAGGTTCAGACTACCAGTTTATACGATAGAACGCGTTAATATAAAGATATCCTTAACTGTTCACGAGTACAATAGTTCAATACTTCAATTAAGATAATTACAAGTATTTTTTTTTTACCTTACTTAGTCTGTTCGATATCCAGAAAATTTCAGTTTAAATACATTAGTAGACTTATAAATAAAACGTTTATTTCTTATTACTTTGATTATAAGAGTCAAATAATTTAATTATAATAAGAACATTTAAAAGTACTGTTTAAACACAACTGTTTTCTTTATTTAACTAAGATTTTTTAATACACTGAAACATAGAAAACAAAAACTTTAAAATTATAAAAAAAATTATTAAAAAAAAATAGGATTTTTTTTTTTTTTCTGTGAGTTTAAATCATTTGTTTTGAGTTTAATAATGGTTTTGCTTCATCTGTATTTTATTATTTTGCGATTCTCTCTAATTTAATTTTTGGGAAAGGTCTTTTATTCTTTTGTGTCAAGCATTGGACTATAGCGAGAACTTTTATAATTAGTATTAAATATATTTCATCGAATATATTAAAAAAACAAAACCACACTTTTGGTTTTGCTTTTATGAACGTAAATTAAGAACAGCTATAAGAAATGCGATTGTTTAATAAACTTAACATTGGATGATATTTGTATACAATTTTAACCTAATATATCGTCTCAAGTAAAACTTTTAGTACCCAGTACAAACCCAGTACAAAATACTATCTAAATAACTGTTTATAGTTATCAGAAATTGCTAAAAAACCTAGAATATGTTGAGATAAGTAAAAAATCAATAAAATCAATATTTTTTAGCTTTAATAAAACTAGGTTTCAGTAGATTTAACGATTTCAACACTTATTATTGATTACTTATTTGTCGTTATTATGGTACTCGTTTTACAAAAATTTACCTAGAATAAACTAGTATGAAATTTAATCATCTAATTAGAATAGCTTTAAAAACAGATCTTGCAAAAATCAAGAGTGATAGAAAATATTAAGTGATTAAATTACTATAATTAAGTTTTACTTTAGTCGTCAACTTATAAATCATTATTAAGAATTTTTTTAACCTTTAACGAACACACTTGGTTCAAAAGGTAATAGAGATTTCTAAATAAAGTAATTTGATTGTATTTAGGCTTTACTTTTGGTTTTCAACTTATTTTTCTTACTATTAATAACATATTTTATCTAACTAAAATATTTTACAAACCACTAAAGATAGATCAGATTTATTTAACAACTTTTAAGTGTTAAAATAAGTTATTCATTAAGTAAACGTTAGATTATCAATTTAATTCTATGACGACAAAAAATAGATACTTTGCTAATTATTTAGTTTAGAAGTATGAAATAAAACTTTTTTGTATTTATAGTTTTTTTTATTTTGCTAATACTACTTGCTATAGTTTTTTTGATATTAATTAGAGTTTATGTTATGATCAAAATTATTTAACAATATTTTTTAAGAATATATTTTATTTGAAGTAACTTATTGTAAGGATAATAGCTTCAAAATAATTTTATTTCTTTGAGTATTAAAATAAGTTAATTGGTAAGTAACATTTATATCTAAATTTGAAAATAATAAAGAATTATAAGTTGGAACTTAGATAAAGCTATTGAACTTTTTTCTGTAATTTATTTTTTATCTAAACAAACAAGTAATTTATGTAAACTGTATAAGTTCATTATATATATTGTTTTAAAAAAGTAGATGTTAAGTATCGACGAACTTATAAAAATTTATTTATTATATTTGTAGGTTAATCAGACTGCAAGAGAGTTTTAATTTTTTTCTAAGTAAGCTTAATATTTAAAGACATATATTTTTTTTAACACAATCAGAGCATTCAGAATAAACTACATAATTTAAAATTAACATATTTATTGTAACAACATCAATTTTAAGATGGTACAGCTATTCTAGTTAGCTTAATAAAAGATATGTGTCGAAAGTTTATAGGGGCATATATAGGTTTTTTTGTACTTATGTTCTAATTTCAAAATAAAACCTAAAAAAGCTAAATAACCTTAATAAAATCTCTAAATATTTATTATATAAAGTCTTAAACATACAAACATATTTTTAATTTTTAATCAATTTTTTCAGTAATACTAATTTTGAAGAGCAATGCTTTATAAACTACTATATAGTTAACTAATAAACTAACTAACTATATTATAACTAACTAACTATATTAAAACTAATAGCCTTTTGTAGTACTACTACTATTTATAACATTTAAGCTCAGCCTTTTCAGTTAGGATAACTAAGATCTTGATTAAAATCCCATTTTTGTTCCTTTGTTTGTTTTGAAAACTGTTATAGTTATGTTATAAAAATTCACGGTAAAAAAAACTAAGTCTTAAATTGTTTCAACATTTGATAAATCAAAATGATCGAAACCTTAAAACCCTACAACTTAACTTTGGACAAAAATTAACTATAAATACCAATAAAGTTGAATTTAAAAAAAAACTAAATAGTCAACTAATTAACTTTAAAAATATGTCCAAACTTTTTTAAAGTCTGGTAAAAAAGATGTAAACAATACAATTTTGTTAGAAATGTTAATTCTAACTTATCCTGAATTAAATAAGCAAAAATGTGTCACTTAATAGTTGAAACATTTGTTTTACTATTTTATATCTTAAGTCTTAAATAGGTACGTACAACTTAAAAAAACTAAAACACCAATTACGTTTTATAAGGTGACCACAAATAGAGAGTTTAGCATACAAACACAAATAGAATAAATTGACACCAAAATATTTCAAATAGTTTTTGTGTAGTTTCTACAGCTTTCTAGTTAGCTGATTAAAATTAGGATTTAAAGTGAATACCAAATAGATCAAACTTATTTATAACAATTAAGTAAAGTTTGCAAAAAAAATAATAAACCAATGTTTATAACAGTATATATATAGTAGTATTGCTTTTAAGATTTTATCAGTTAAATTAAATTAACGAATTTAATTAATTTTTTTTTTACTTTTTTTAATATAATATTTTTTTTAAACTTTGTTTTATCTTACAACAAATTTTATATGAAATGTTATCTTTATAATGTTTACAAGTCAACTGTTCAACGATTAAAAGAGTTGAAAACATGTTGTATATTTAGTTTATTTTAAATATACAACATCACTTGGTTTATTATAACCAAGTGATGTTTTTAAATAAAAGTTATAAAAACTAAGTTTTTAATAAACTTAACTAAATTTCTACCATGAATTGCTACAAATAAAATAGTTTTAATCCTAACAAATGAAGTCTGTTTTATAGTTGTTAAAATTTATAAAGTATATCAGAACTTATTTGAGTTATTATCATTTCATTAAGCACTTTTTGAGCTTTTATAAAAGTTTAGTAGTCTTCTGCTTTACTTCACACTTTAGCCAAAACCAAAAAGTATGAACTCAAATAAACGTGTTACCTCAACACATATCAGATTCTTTTTTAATAAAATTAAAAAATGTACACATTTTCTACAAAATTCAAAGTAAAGTTATGTTATAAGTTGTGCAACTTTTATAATTAATTTATGTAAATGTCTTACTATAGGTTTTTTTTTATAACGAAAAGTACATTTAGCTGATGTTGGTAAGAACCTTGAAAGGTTAGATTTAGTTATATAAAACCTTCAAAATATTATAAAAACCTTAACCAACAACAAATTTAAATAAAAAACTAGTCTATTAAAAAATAACAGTTACAAATTAAGTTCTTCGTTTGCATAATTTTATACTAACTTTATCCAGAGTGTTTTTAGTTAGATAAAGCGTATAATAAAACTTTAGTTTATAGGATAATTGATGATTGTGTCTACCTTACTATATAACACTAGACTTTTGTTTGTGTGTAATTTAAAACTTTCAATGAAATTCGTAACGCTTATTACATTTATTAAAACACTTTACTTTGTATTGTGCATTACATTAAAAAAAAACATTTATTAAACTTTTAATGTTGGCTGCTTATAATAATTTCTGTAAAATTAAAAAGTTTTACCATGAACAAGTGATTAACTAACTATAGTAGCTCTAGTATATAAAAAACATCAAAAGTCTTTTTATAGTTTCCATTTTCAACCTATTAAGAAAATAGAAAAGGATTAACATACTATAAATATTTATTGTATATTCCAGTTGTATTTCACCAGAAAGTTGATTAATAGAACGTCAGGTGTTTTTGTTCCGCGTTCAGAAGGACTCGAATGTTTTAATCAAAGTTTAATTTATTCTAGTTGGTTGTTTTTTAAAAATAGATATAACTATAAGTTTTTGTTGTTTGTTTATACTTACATACTTTCAAAAATTTGGAAACTGCTATATTAGTAAGGATATTTTAGTATATCCAATCACTTAACTAAACCTATATGTTGTTATTTGTTTTCCCAAAAAAGAGAACATTAACTTACGGGGTATGTTGTCCGTTAGAATTTAAGTTAGTAAGTTAAAATAATATTCATAAAATTGAATTTTTTTTAGTGACTTTTATGCTAAATGAAAACCTTTTTTTTTCTATTTAGTTTATACTCTAGTGTCATAAATTTAGCAAGAACATTTAAAACTACGATATTTTGATTTCTATATTTTTACATTGTAAAAAATGTTGATTATTTGTATACCTGAAGAATTGAGTAGTTTAAACTAATGCTATAATAAGTATTTTTGCAGATAATTTAGCACTTTTTGAAATACTTTCCTTCTTAATATTCTTATTTGTACAGCTACTTTGGAAAGCTGATAAAAAAATAGTTAAATTTAAATTTCGATTCAAAGATGTTATAACTTTTAAAATAAAAGGTTAAATTTGTGTTATTCTTATATCATTTTACTAGTATACCTATAATTTATTTATATCTTATTGAAAAATTTCTTTAATAGATGACATATAGATAACTTAGTTGTATTTAAATAATAATTGTTTGTTAGTCACTATGTTTATAAAAGTATAAAATGTTGAAAGTAGTATTAAGTGGAGACAGGCTTTAATTAAACATTCTGTTCCTATAACACAAACTGTTTCAATATTTGTAGGCTAGTAGAACAAATAATTTAAGTACAGTTATAAAGATTTTCTTTGTTAACATTTTTATTCTTCAGCTTAATAATTTATCTCTTCAAACTAAAATACTTAAAACGTTTCAAAAATTTTTGTTTTATTGTAGCATATAAAGCGGTGTTCTAAAAAAATGCTTGTGATTATATATATATTAATTATGTTATCATTTTTATTATTAAAAATACTAATAAAAATATTTAGTATGTTACGCTTAAGATAACTATTTTTAACTATTTGAAATTATAATTAACCAGTTTAGAACTTGGTAGTTTAATTGTATACTAAAGCTTTTCAATATATTTTTAGTTTTATTTCTGATAATGATAACTTACATTTTAAAGACTTATATTATAAAAGAAATTATTACTTTAACCATAAACTCATTAACAAATATTGTTTAAGTATGTACTTTATTAAAAAAGCGTTGGTTGAAAGTAAAAATAAATAGACAAAGTTTTAAAGTTTTAAATAATACATAATTTATATATTAAATAAAAGTAAAAAACACATATTTGAACTGATATGTATACTTAGACTTAATTAAGTATACACTTAAAACGATTTTAATATATTCTTGGATAATTATAAAAAGGTCTACTTTTTTTTACTTATAATTTACTATGAAGCATTCATATATTCAAAATTATTATGTATAAAGCTCAAGTTAACTTTATTTTTGGTTTATCCTTTGAATTAATAATGAAAAAACGATTGTTTTTTTACTGAGCAACTAAATAATTTGTTATTCTAATCTGAAACTGATCATTAAGTAAAATTAATATATTTAAAAAAAAAGCTTTGCTAGAAAAAGTCAACCTAAACTCTTTTTTCATTTTATTAAGTATTGTTTTCTAGTTTAAAAAATTCATAGTATATGAAAACAAAATGTTGTTGGCTATAAATAGATAATTTTATTTTAGAACAATTGTAAAAAAACTTACGTTATGTTGATGCACTTTTTATGTTTTTATGAAGTTTTATGTTGTTTTGTTTTAATAATGTCAATGAAGTATTAAAGTAAAAAAACATTAAATAAATAACTAAAATGTTATTAGAAACATCAGCTTGATAGCTGTACAAACTCTATTGTAATTAACATTCATAGTATAATTGTTTCTTTAATGTTTATATACCTTAATATTTAAATAAGCTTGTGTGGAACTCAATACTACGTCATTTTTGTTTTAAATATAATGTTTAACATATTAACGTATAAAGATGAACATACATTTGTTTTCCTATGATATAAAAAAAATTTTAAGCTTATCTTTTTTTCATTATTTGGTAATAAAATCTTGAAATTAAGGATGGTTTAAAAATTTATTTGGTTTTTATTTATAATTTTATTTTACAATTAAAACTGGTCAAACATAAAGTTTTATAAGTAAGAACACTTAAACTAATTTTTTTTAATAAAACTAGTTAGAAAAAATATAAATCACATTAAGGCTACAATTTAGACATTTAATTAGATTTAAGAATATTTTATTTATTGTTACACAGTGTAAAGCATTTAAATTTATATCGTTATTAAAATGAAACTATTAAAATACTATCATAAACTAGTTACAAACTATAAATACGTTAAGTGGTATCATAGGATAAATATTTACTTTTTTTTTATGTCAGAGGATTTAAATTGTTTTTACATTTAAATAAAACACAATTGTTTTACTTAAAATAGAAAGACATTTTTATTATTTTATGATAAAAATAATGTTTTATTTATTTTAAGTGTATTAAAAAAATATACAAACGTTTTTTACTAACTAACAAAATTTAAGTTTGTTATAGCAAAAGATATTTTTTTATAAAAACTAAATTTTTGAGTATTAAGTTAAAACACAGAACAATAAATTTATAACCTCTAGAGAACGCTAATAATAATACTATTCAATAAAAAAAGAATTGGTATTGCATTACAAAACATATATTTAACTTAAATGTAAAACTAAGATGTTTAGTCAAGTCGCAATAAAATTTTAATTTTAGTCATTGTACTACATTTTTAGTACTTGATTAATTTCTTAATAAGAAAAATTTTAATACTAGTAAATTTATTGATAAATACTTTTACAACTAAGTTTTGCATTTTTAGTTAAGCTAACTTTTGTTCGTTTTTTTTTGTTATAAAAACACATTGTTAAACAAGCTCAGTCTTAATTTTGTCTCAACACTTAATAAATCAAACTGATCAAAACCTCAAAACCCTACAACTTAACTTTCGGACAAAAATGAATTATAAATACTATTAAAGTCGAATTTAAAATAAACCAAATAGTCAAATAACCAATTTAAAAAATTTGTCCAAACTTGTTTAAAGTTTATTAAAAAAGATGTAAACAATAGAATTTTGTTAGAAATGTTAGTTCTAACTTATCCTGCATTATGATAAGCAAAAAAGTTTCACTTATTAGTTAAAACATTTTTTTTACTACTCCGTAATTATCGTACTAAATGGGTACGTATAACTTTAAAAAATTAAACACCAATTATGTTTAATACCGATAAACAAGCTCAGTCTAAATAATGTCTCAACATTTGATAAATCAAAATGATAAAAACCTCAAAACCCTACAACTTAACTGACGAAAACTTATGGACGAATTTAAATGCAATTAAAATTGAATTAAAAGAACAATCAACTAATTCATTTTGAAATAGGTCTAATTATATACAGTTTATTAATAAAGTCTGAAAAAAAATCTAAGTTGGAAATACAACTGTTAATTCTAACATTTTCTTCATTATTATAAGCAAAAAAGTTTCACTTAATAGTTGCAACACTTGTTTTTACTGTTTTTCAACTTAAATCTCAAAAGTATAACTTAAAGAAAAAAAAATTAAAGCACTAATTACGTTTTCATTCATATATATATATATCTATATATATTTCTTGTTAATTGTATTTTACATTCATATATTCAAAATTGTTATATATAAAGCAAAAGTTAACTTTTTTTTTGTTTTATTTTTTGAAATAATAACAAAGAATCGATTGCTTTTTTATTCCACAACTAAATAATCTTTATTCTAATCTGAAACTGATAAATAAGTAAAATTTATTAATTTTTATAATAAGCTTTGCCTGCAGAGGTCAACCTATTTTTTTTTATTTTAATTAAGTATTATTTTCTAGTTTAAAAAACTCATAAAATATAAATAAAAAAGTTGTTAGTTATATACTAGGTTGTTTTATTTTATATTTTTGTAAAAACACTCAAGTTACATTGATGCATTTTTTAGTTTATTTGTTTATATTCGTTTCAATAATGTTGATGAGTTATTAAAGTAAAAAAAAATTATAAAAATAAAACTTAAATTTACTAGTAATATCAGCTTATCTGAATAGCTGTACAAACTGTATTGTAATGCAAATCATCAAAATAATTTTTTTTTTGTTGTTGATATACCTAAATATTTAACAAACATGAGTGTTTATGTGGCACTCAATATTACGTCAGTTTGTTTTAAATATAAGTTATAACATTTTAGTGTCAAAAAGTGAATATACATTTGTTTTCCTAATATATCAAAAAAATAATTTATTAAATCATTTATTATTATTTGATAATAAAAAATTGAAATTAAAGGTGAGTTTGAACTTTATTTATTATTTTTGTTATTATTTCTGTTTACAATTGAAACTGTTCTAGCATATCATTTTATAAGTAAGAACATTTAAATTTAAATTTGCTGATGTTTAACTAGTAAGAAAAATAAAAGTCAAATGAAAGCTACAATTTAGACATTTAATTAGATTTATGAAACCTTTACAATTAGTTATACATTGTAAAGCGTTTAGATTTATATCGTTTTCAAACAGAAACCATTAAAATACTATAATAAACTAATTACAAACTAAAAATACGTGTAATATTTTTATAGGATAAATATCTACTTTTTTTTATTTAAATGCTTTTGAAATTTTTTGTACAATTAAATAAAACATTATTGTTTAACTAATTTTAGAAAAACAATTTTATTATTTTATGAAAACAATAATATTTTACTTATACATAAATGTATTAAATTAATATAAAACTTTTTTATTTACTATCTAACAAAATTAAAGTTTAGTTTTAAATAAAATAGTTAAAATGTAAGTTTGTTACAACAAAAGATATGTAATTTATAAAAATTAGATTATTGAGTTTCAAGTTATAACACACAACATTAAATTTATAACCTCTATAGATTGCTAATAATAATACTTTTCAATAACAAAAAGAATTCCTATTGCAGCAATAGAGATATATTAAACTTTAATGTAAAACTAAGATGCTTATTCAAGTCACAATGAAGTTTTAATTTCAGTTAGTGTACTACACTTTCAGTACTTGATTAATTTTCTTATTATCTAAAACTTCGATATTATTACAATTATTGATAAATATTTTTTCAGCTAGATTTTAAAACTTTACTTAAGCTTTTATCAAAAATCTAATTTTTGTTCTTTTTTTTTGTTATAAAAACTGATGATTAAACAAGCCAAGTCTTAATTTTGTCTCAACACTTAATAAATCAAAATGATCAAAACCTCAAAGCCCTCCAGTTTAGCTTTATGGACAAAAAATAATTATAAGTAGAACTAAAATTGAATTTGAAATAAAAATATAAACTAATTAACTTTAAAAATAGGTCTAAAGTTTTTATAGATTAAAATTTTTTTATAAAGATCTGAACAAAACAATTTTATTAGAAGTTAAACTATTAATTTTAACTTAATCTGCATTATGATAAGCAAAAAAGTGTCATTTAAAATCTGAAAATTTGATTTTACTAGTTTGTTACTTGAATCTTAAATGAGTAAGTACAAATTAAAAAAATCCTTAAAACACCAATTATACTTTATAGGCTAACCACAAAAAAATAGTTTAGCATACATATATAAATAGAATAAATTGACACGGAATTAAGGAGTTTAGTTCTTTCGTAGTTCTTACGACTATTTTAGTTAGCTAATGAGAATATAAGTCTAAGGTAAAAGCATAACAGATTAATCTTTTTTTATTAAAACTAGGTAAAGTTTGTAAAACAAAGTTTAACTAGCATTTATTGTAGTCTTGTTTTTCAGGTTTTATCAGTAAACTCAATTTGATGACTTTAATTTAGTTTCTGTAAAATAAACGTTACTAAGTATTTACCATAAATTGATATAAATAGAGTAGTTTTATTCTTAAGTGAAAAAATCTTATATATAGTTGACAAATTTTAAAAAACTCATCGGAACTTAATTGTACTTTTCAAGTTTTTATAAAAGTAATCTTTCTACTAGGTCCGCATTTATACAAAACTAAAAAGTATGAACCTAATTAAACGTGTGAACTCAACAATAATCAAAACTGATATTTCTTCAACAGTATTAAAAATTTATAATAAATGTTTACAAAATCAAAAAAAAACTTTATTGAAATTAATTTTTTTATTGGAATTCGTTTATATAATTAACTTTTAAATTACACATAATACTGATCATTTAAATATCGAAAAAATCTGTAATATATCGTGTAACTCATAAAATTAAGTTAAGTAATTGTCTTAGATTTTCTTCATAAAGAAAAATACGCTCAGTTGATGGTGTAGCTGTTAAATTCGCACGAGCAGACAAAGTTGGACGAAGGGAACGATTGTACGAAGGGTTACTTTTGCATGAAGACAGATTTGCACGAGCTAAAGATTTTTCACAAACTGATTTTTTTTTCGTTTATATTATTTTATTAATATATATATTTTCTTTTATTAATTTCATTGTTACTTTTAACCCTAACCTTCGGTCAGTAGCCTTATAATTTTTTCTTTCTAATTTTTTAATATTAAATATTATACACACTTCTTTTGATTATAAAATTTATAAGTCATTTTTTTTATATTTACTTTCACTGTTACCACTAACCCTTACCGTCAGTCAGTTACTTTTTTTTTTATTAATTTATCTTTTTTTTTTGTTTTTTTCTCTCATGTAAAAATGACCCTCCGTACAAACAAATAAAAACTATTATCATTTAGTTCATAAACGATTTTTTATATATTTTTTAAAATTACTAGATTAATAAACATATTCTTTTGTTTTCTGTTGTTGCAATTAACAGAATTTCGTTTATTTTAAATGTTTTAAAATATTTGTACAATTTTTTTTATTTCGTTAAATCAGTTTGATTTATAAGCTGAAGAAAAAAAAATTACTAACATGCAAAATATTTTTAAATAAATTTATTTATTTATTTAACAACATTAGAATGTCAGTGACTTTAACCATGTCACGTCAATTAATTACTATAATGAATTTCAATGTCATATTTGTAATTTGCTATGGTTGTATTCTATTATTTTTAAAATATTACTCATATATTAACCAGTATTTTTCACAGGCCACAGCTTTTTTTAATTGATTGCAATAAAAAAACATTACTTTTAACAAAAATTGATAAAAAAAGACAAAAGAGCACTAATATTATAACAATCAATTTTAGTTTAAAGTTATGTTAGCTTTTAAAATTGGTTATTTAAGTTTTATTAGGTTGCTATTTAAAGCACTTATTTTAGTTTGAATAATAAACTATAAGCTTTAAAGCTTACAAAAGTAACAGAGCTATCAAAAAATATGTATAAGGTATATAATCGAACTATAAACAAATTTTTATTCAGTTTAGGAGAATAGTTGGATAACTGAACACTTCAATTTGTAATCCAAAAAGAACTTTCATAGAAATTTTCAAGCTCATTATATTGATTGATGGATAGTTTTGTTATGTTTAATTACGACGAATCTAAATTATTAAGATAGTCTCTATTATTTATTTATCAAGACAAGCCAATTATAAGTAAAAAGAAAAACAATTTTTAAAAAATTATAAAATTTTAAGGATTTTTTCACCATTATCCAGTTTGAAAACTGTATTTATTTCTCACAGTATTTGCGAAACTGTAAATTTACAATTAATTTGTATAAAATTGTAAAATTATTATTCACGACTGATACCAGAGTGTTTAAAATATTTTGTTTTATTGTATGTATAATTAAATCTTGCTTTATAGAGCTTATTAATTTGTGATCATTGTTTTAACACATAAGACACAGTGTTTATCTGAATCTAAAAATAATAAACAACTTGGATTGTTGGTCACAACAATACTAATCTTAAACCACGGTGAACAGTTTCTGCTAAGTAGCTAGCTAAATCTAGACTAGACGGGGTTTATAATTAGGAGCCATGTTCTAGTTTTAAAATTGTAAATTAAACACATTACAATGTTTATATTGAATTATTATATTTTTGAAAGGTAGCACATTGAATAAAAATTAATACAAATATACTATAATTATTTCTGAAAATATCTTTAGGCATAATGTTTTGTTTTAAGACCTGTGATAAAAATACGAAAAAGATATGTTTTTATAAAAATTAAAATTATTGAGTTTTTAGTTAAAATACACAAAATAAAATTTATATGCTCAATGTAGACTCTAATCATAACATTTTAAATAATTTTATTTTCCTAAAACAGAATAAATATAAACTTAGCTTTTATGTAAAACTTTAGTCAAGTAACAATAAAGTTTCAGCTTTAGTTAATGTACTACAATTTTAGAACTTGACTAATTTGCTTAGTAAGTAGAATTTTATATTAATTCTATTATTGTTAGATATATTTACCGCTAAATTTTGAAACTTTAGTATGGCTTTGATAAAAATCTAATTTTAGTTCCTTTTTTTTCTTTTGTTATAAAAACTTATGGTTAAGTAAACTCAGTCTTAATAATGTATCTACACTCGATTAATAAAAATATTCAAAACCTTAAGCCGTACAACTTAACTTAATGGATAAAATGAATTATAAAAAAAATTAAAATCGAATTTAAAAAAAATCAACTAATTTACTTAAAAATATGCCTGAATTTTTTAAACTTTATTAATAAAGAAGATTATCTTTTTTTTTTGTATTTTTTTTACTCTCGTGTAAAAATCACCTTCCGTACTAAAAAAAACTAGTTATCTTAAACAATTTTATTATATATATTTTTTAAATTAGTAGATTAATGAACAAATTCTTTTGTATTATTCTTGCTGTATTTAGGTAATCAACGATATATAACAGAATTTTGTTTATTTGAATCGTTTAGAAGTACTTTTACAATTATTTTTGTTTTGTTAGATCAGCATGTTTTATAAGCTGTAGAAAATAAAAAAATACTAGCGAGCAAAATATATTTAAATAAATTTATTTATTTATTTTAACAATTAGAGAATGTCAGTGACTTCAACTATGTGACGTCAATTAATTACTAAAATGAATTTCAATGTCATATTTGTAATTTGCCATGGTGGCATTCTACCGATTTTTTCAAAGATTTACTCATTTACTAACCAGTATTTTTCACAGGCAACATCTTTTTTTTAATTGATTTCAATATAAAAACATTACTTTTAACAAAAATTGATAAAAAAAGAAAAAAGAGCACTAATATTATAACATGCAATTTTAGTTTAAAGTTATGTTAGTTTTTAAAATTATTAAACGTTGAAATTTTTTGATAAAATAGTTTTTGTTACGACTGTTTTAAATAGCTTACAAAAGTGATCATACTGTACAGTTTAAGTATTATGTTACCTTTATTTAGATAAAAACATTTGAAAGCATATGTTTACTGAAGTGAGTTTTTTTTTTTTAATTAGTTGTAATTTTTTTTTAAATAAGTCTTAGCTAAATTCTAAAAGTTCTTATTGTTTATTTAACAACTTTGTACTAACAAATACTATTTTTCTTTTATAGAGATGATATTAAAGGACTTTTAAAAAACTGAAATCATTTTTTTTTTATCTGAATTTTGTTTAAAACATTTTTAATTTTTGTAACTCATAGCTATCTTTTAATTTCTTTTTTTAAAATCGCCGAGAGTATTTAATTTATACAACTTTCTTATGCACAATTATAAAAAAAATAAAATAAGAAAATCAGATGGTTTTTAGTTCTCAATTGAGGTCTTTTCTTATACCTAATTCTTTACACCAAAAATGTTTTATTATTTCCGTTTTTAGTATTTCTTTCAATAAAATGACTTATTATATTTGAAGTTACCACAAACTTACTTTTAAGATAAAAAATGTTCTCTTTTAAAACATACAAAGATATTTAATTTATTTTTTAATATCCTGTTACTAAAAACTATTAACAATTTTCAAAATTAAGTGTATTAAAAAAATTATTTAAACAAACACCTTAATGTGTCATTAAGTAAACCATATTCATACTAAAAGATATATGTTTAATCATTACGTTTATAACAGATAAAAAATAAATCTAAATTGTATAGCTAAGAAAAATGGCTTAATAATTTGGTTATGTTAATTATTACTTAGTTTTTTGTTAAATTTCAGTTATTTTTTTACTAGTACAATTTTGAACTAATATTATAATTTCTTACAATTCCAAAGAAGTTGATAAACTTAAAAAAACAGTTACACCGTTGGTGGTTTCTTTTTTTTAAAACATTTAGATTTTTTCGAAATTGAACTTGTTTGTATCGTTTAAAACATTTATTACGTCACTTTCTAAATATCACATTCGTTTAACTAAATTATAACATTTTATTTATTTATTTATTCTAATTAATTTAGAAAAATTTTATATACAATTTGAAAGCTAAAATTGGTTAGTAAATGTTAGTAAAGTGTGAAATTTGCTTGGATTTCATAATAACAAATTTCTAGGTGTAGTTAATTTGTTTGAAAATTGTTATAAACGAATAAACGTAGTTCGTTTGTTTATGAAGCTTTAAAATTACCATTGTTTTTAAAAAAAGTTTCCTCTTACAGGTAATAACTAAAAGTACATTAATTTAATTTTAATAAATAAACATTACTCATACTTAGTTTAACTAATTAAATGATAAGTAGTTTTTGATAGCTCATAGACAATTTGTGTTTAAAGTTAATATAAAAAATAAAAATCATGTAATTTATTTATAAAATAAAAGAGCAACTTTATGATGATATAATGTATCATCAATGTTTGAAAATAATAGTTTATATCAGCAAACTCCATTCAACATTGCAATCCATAAGTAATATAAAGTAAAGATAGAGTAATTGTAAAAGTATATAACAAAGTAAGCAATGAATTTGTAATTATTCAAAAGTTTCGTATATGAATCACATTCAAAATTTTTTTGATGTTATTCTTTACTGTGATATGCATCGTATCGAAAATGAAATTATGAATGCGCTTGTAAATCATCCATTTGCAGTACATTTAGGCAATTAACGTTCAACAAAGAGAAAATAATTATAAATCATCACAAATAATAGGACTGAGTTTCTAAAACTGTTATCCGTTCAAACAAAACGTCGATGGTCTTCATCAATGTAAAAGCGATGAACTTAAGGAACGGGAACATTTGTACATTAACTAGATTTTTATCGCTCTTTATGCTTTTCAAGTTTCAGTTGTAACAAAACTGAGGAGATAAAAAATTGAATTCTTGTTTACTGATACGCATTCCGAAAGCCATCACAAGTCAACACATAATGATATCATTTTGAATAGGTTTTTAATCGACTTAAGGTTTCCGCATTGATTTGAAAGTTTAAAGAAATTTAAAAACAAAACAACAGAAACTCTAACCCTTTACCCTTGGTAGGTATTTATTTTTGTTAAAACATATATTCTTTATTATTTATTTCGTAATAAAGCTTTTTTATGCTTTAACTGTTACACCTATCCCTTACCCTTGGTCGGTAACTAATATTGTTATTATTTTGCAACCGTTACCCTTGGTCGGTAACTAATTTTGTTATTATTTTGCAACCCTTACCCTTGGTCAGTAATTTATTTTGTTATTATTTTGCAACCCTTACCCTTGGTCAGTAACTTATTTGTTATTATTTTGCAAAATATGACCCTTGTTGCATAGTTGACACGCCCCAAATAAATACTAATTTATTATTTTGGTTAAAATCTATTTTACAATTAATAAAAAATACATATACTGAAAATAATAAAAAAGAACTAAAAGCTATTAGAAAAGGTAAATCCCTCGGAACTTTAAAGTCAAGTGGATTTACTTTTGTTTATCAGTTTATTCAAAAAGCTGTAAAAGTAGCTGAGGAAGATGATTCGAAAGTAAGATTTCTATCTTTATTAAGTTTGTTTGTAGTTAGCTATCAAGTATTAATTATTAACTATTTAAACTATATAAGTATTTAATTGTATGCATTGTGGTATTTTGTAAAAAAGTTCTAATTTACTAACCTTAGAAAATATTCCCTAACTAAAAGCTTTTCTTTCTAGCTATATAAAAACTTGTTTTTAGTACTAAAACTAAAAAAAAATTACTGTATAAAAATTTCTAAGTTATTATTTTTTATTTTCCTTCATTTTTTTTGAACTGTTAAATTTTTTTTAGTAGTAATTATAAGAACAAATTCAAATAAAAGACTAGCCTTCTACAATTTTAAACAGTTTTATTTTGAGTGTTTTTATGAAAACATTGTCAAAGTAATATAAATTTTTTTAAATAACGTTTAAGCTTTTTTGTTTACTAAGTTTTAAAATTTAACGCAAGAATTTTATGATTTAATGTAATATATTTTAATTTTTAAGCTTGTTTACTATTTAGTTATTAATAATGCTTTTGTTTTTTTCTTATGTTTTTTCTTCTCTTATAGAAGTTTAAAACTTAAAAACTTATTGAAATAGAAGTTAATTAATATATTTTTAAATTAACTACTTTAAACTTATAACTTGACAATTATGCCTTTTTTTATTTTTACATTTTTTATTTTTACGGCTTTTTATAATATTAAACTATATATGAAAGTTACAATAATAAAAAACTAAAATTGTGGGGTTTTAAAATAAAAAAAAAAATTTTATTATTCTTATGATTTGTAAAATTTTGAACTATGTAATTTTTTACTATCTTTGCTAACAGTAAGTTGTTTAAGTTTAACGTTTTGTGACTAAGATAATAAATTAAGAGTAGTACTTTGAGTAGTCATATTTAATCCAGAAGTTTATTAAGTAATTCAGTTTTTTTTTAATTTTAAGTTAATATATAAGAATGTGTTTTTCAATAAAGTTTAGAAGAAAGGTTTACATACCTCAGTTTGTATAAGTGCTATTATTATAAACAGATAATTATAATTTTTACTTTCATAAAGTTAAATAAGCTAGAGTACATCTGTTACAAAAGCAACTTTTATGTTTTATATGTAAAGTTATTAATATATTTAATTAAGTAAAAAAATATTTCTTCCTTTTTATTACTTCAAATATAACACTTTAATTTTACATTTGTTTTTTTCAGTCTAAGTGAACTTAGTCAAAAATATTTAAAACTAGAATGAAACAAACTTTTTAATAATTAAGCATTTAAAGAACAAAGTTGTTTTTTAATCTTTGTCTTTATTGTTTTTAATAGATATATAAAGATTTTGTAAGTACTTACGTTTATAAGAGCTTATCAAAGACTATTTTGCAAGTTCAAACTTTTAATGCTTTAATTTTATAGAAATTTATGCTCAATTTATTAGAAACACATTAAAAATTAGTTTTAGACATTTTATATGCTAATAAAAATAAATACTGTTTATATGTAAAAGATATGTAGCAAATTCTTACGAAAAACTTTCAAATAAGTTAAACTATATTTATTTTGATAAGATAGGCTTGTTTTTTTTTTTAAATAAAATATGACCTTAACAATTTATATTTGTGCATCAATAAATCGAGTTGCGTATAAATATTTTATTATCAGCCAACTAGAATAGCTGTAAAAACTACAAAATGTATTAATGTTAAAGCTGTAATACATAAAGACAATTTGTACTTTAGTTTAGATTTTGCATTTGTGTTAAGATACTTTGAACGTCAAACTTAGTTTATAATTTCATAAAATAATTAAGTGCACTTAGTTTATACGGTTATTTCTTAAATTAGATATAGGTTTTTTACATGTTTTAAAGTCTTTTAAATTAACAGAGAAAACGCAAATTGAATCTCAAACAAGTGATTTAAAAAATAATAACTGATTCAAAAAAATGAACGAAAAAATATAATGAAAAAAGTGTATAAACTATTAGGTTAAAGCATGATGTAAACTTTTCATAAAATCCAAAAGCAACAATCGAAATTCTTAACTGTGTCATTAAAAAGTTTACAAGTTTTTGAATCTCGAGTTAATTAACAATTGTTTGAATTATCAGGTTCAGTTCAATTGAAAAAAATATTGTAACTGCATACCTAGTTAATCTAATTGATTAGTTATGTGGAACATTGTCTTAAAATTAAATTTGTAATCTTATAAGTATGAAAACTTAAAACATAAAATAAGCACTTTATATCGAGTTATACAGTTACAAACATTCATATTTTTGGTAAGTAAAGTATAGTACATAACAAAATTATTACAAATTATTGTAATAACAAACATAACAATAACTATGTTTTTATGTTTTAAGTTTAAACAAAAGAAACATTTTTAGTTACTATAAAACTGTCAATTTACTTGTTTTATAATCTATTTTACATTATTAATTAGTCTGTACTCACTTTAAAATTAAAACAATTATCAGCTAACTAGAATAGCTGTTAAAAATAACAAAGTCAGTCTTGAGAACAAACTCATTTACCACAGGCATTTTACGTTAACGTGTTAATAAATGTGTTCTGGTAAATACGAAAATACGTAAAAAGGTTAAAACTATTTAACTAAAATGAATAATTTAAGTTAAAAAAAAAATTGTTTAAAAACCCTTTGTATCATTTTAAAACATTAAGTTTATTAATTTACATTTTATTCTTGAACTTAATTTATACTAAAGCTTAGAAATTAAAAGCTCGAAAATTGTGACATTATCCAGTGACTGCATTTCCAAAGTCAAGTTAATTTAAAAGCTTGGGTAAAACATTAAATTTTTTGAATAAAAAATTATATTAATATATGAAGTTGTAATCACTAAAATGCATTAAAAACTATTACTAAAAGTATATAAAGTTGATTTTAGATCATGTCTTGTACCACATTATAAATTTATCCATTTAATGTTCTTCTAAGTAGATTATTATCAGTTAGTACTATTTATTATTTGTTTTAATATTTGAAGTTGAAATAAATTTCTAGTTAAAGCTTGAGTTTAATGTATTGTTTAACCGTAGAAGTTAATAAAGCCACCTACTATCTCTGTTAATTTTACTTGTACGAATTTGTTCTTGGATAAAAAAATAAAAGTTATTAGTAATACTATTTTAAAAGTGTTATACTTGAAAAAGTTTTATAGTAATCACAAATTGTAATAAAATGACAAAAGAAAATAGGATTAACATCATTGCTTTTTATTTTTCTTTTTAGTTTAAAAAAAAACGTTTAAAAGTAATTAAAAAAAAAATTAACACATTTATTATGTTTTTAATCTTTAGTTGTTTAAAATAATATTATTATTGTTATCGATTTTTTATTTTTGTTTATAAACTAAGTAAAAACTTACACAACTAATTTTTATCTTAATTAGGTTCAGCAAACATTAATTTATAACTATCTGACCTAGTAGTAACATAATATTGGTTCGATCTAGGGTCATTATAACTAAAAGATCTATTATGGTTACAAGGGGTAAAGGACATGTTAGGGGAGCGAATAGGGAAAATGTAAATAATGTAATATTATTAATGCGCTACGAAAACTAAGTAGTTATATAAATGCTACTTATTTCAAAACTAGTTTTATAACTTATAATAAAATTTCATAACTTTACAAGTGTTTTTTATTGAGTTTTCGAAACCTACGTTATATTTCAAAATAACCGCATCAGAATTGATTTTAACTTATAAGTCTCAAACTATTAACAAGTATCATTTATTTTAACTTTAAACAATTTTTTTTTCAAAAGCGTGCAAAAACAAGAGAAGAAGCTAACATCTGAATTTTTATTATTTTAATTTCACTAGTTTTTAACTAACAACTACTAAGCAGATACTTTATTAGAATTTAAACTTTACTTCGCATTTAGTCTTAAAATTAAAATTAGTTTTCTTTTTTAAGTAATGTTTGTTTTTGCTTAACTATTCAGTTTTGATTAAAAAAATAAAATTTGTAATAATAATAATCAAAACTAATTAAAATAATTCGATAAATATACAATAAATGGCAACATATATAATTGTTAACGTTTTCGAAGTTTAACACGACATGTTTGAGGAAGTTTCATCAGATATTTGTGGTATAAATATAGTTCATTTTGTGAGAAAGTTTGTAAGGCAATTTAATTAAGAAAATAGATTTTTAGAAAAAAACATTTTAAATATGTTCGACTTATTTGTTGTACTAATGTAAAGTTTTATGTTATAAAACATTTTTAAAACTATACATAGAACATTCATGATAGTTTATATATAAAATGAGTGCATTATTTCCTTGATAATAAATAATTTGCGAGACATGTCATCAGTTTATCTTTTTTAATCATTTTAATAGCATTAGTTTGAAGTTATTAGAACATAAATTTTTTATGAGTTGACTTTGGAACCCATCTAAACTAAAAATTTGTTTAATTGTAAAATTAGAACTAACAAAAGTAGCTTGTATTGTTTTTAAATAAGAAAACTATTAGTTATTGATATTTTTTTAAGTGATGGTTTTTATTTTAAGTATTTTGTGCATTAATATTTGTTATAACAATTTAAACCCTGTTGTGTACTTTAATAAAATAATATTTTCAACTTCAAGTTATTTAAAAGTTTTCAAAACATACTAAACTTAGTACTAATTTAATTATTGATACTTATAAAAAAGGTATTGATGTAAAAACTAAAGCAATTGTATCTAATTTGAAATTTTTTAAACTCTATGCTAATGTAACATGTTGAAAAACTTGAATTTTACAATTTTTTTAAGTGCTGACTATAGACTTAAGAAAGCTTTTAACAAAATGATCATATATACTTATTAAACTTAAACGACACATGTACTTAAAAAGAAACTAAAAAAAATACAATGACATAAATATTTTTATTAATTCATAGAACCAATTCTACAGTATAATAATTACATTCAAAACTAGAAAATAAAAAAAAATCTTAGAGTTATTGAAACCAAATTTTAAATAATTCTTTTTTAACTCTTTGTTGTTTATATTACGAAGTATATAAATTTTCTAAATAAGTCATCGAGTCTTTTCACAACTTTTCTAACTAGTATCAACTAGTCTGTTTATGCAAACACTGATTTGATAAATGTTTTACATGAGCTAATAGATATAGCTGTACAAACTTTCATATTATATGGTGTTTTATTTTTGATTGTTCCAGCTTATTGTAATTTTATACTACATATGATAGTTACTGGAACTAAACTATTGCGTCATTAGAACTTTAAAAAACGTAGTAAGAAGCAGGTGTTTAATTAAGAATTAGTAATAATTAAAATGGGTAGAAATATTTTTTGTTAGGAACGGTTCAAAAACGCACGAAAATACTATACTAATACTAACTAATACTAACCTTTAATCTATAACACTTTTAAAGTAATGTCTCACGGCAAACAAAGTCCAGGCTTCTGTTCTGCTGACTTTCGCCGATGTTTTTTGATGATTTATCCATTATATTCAATATTAAATTACTCTATTATGTTTTTAATAAATTTTAAAATATTTAAACTGAAGTTTAAAAAAAAGTTCTAGAATAGGTTTGAACCAAAAAAAAAACACTTATTGTATGTTAATTACGTCATTTTGTGCACCAACAATCACTATGATAAAGTTTTAGTACAGTTGAGTAAAAAAAGCAATGTTATTTGGATTTCTAAGGTGTTTTAAGTTTGTATAGCTATGCTACATAGCTTATTGTATAGTAATTGTAGTCTATTTTATAACTTGTTTATAATTAACTTTAATTTAATAATTTTAAACTTTGCTTTCACTAACCTTAGCCTGAATTTTATCTTAATTAGCGAGACTCAAATTGATAGTTTTAGCAACTTAATATTTTGCATTAAAAAATAATACAATAAATATATAAACAATAAAAGTTATATAAATATAAATAAACAACTTAATTTACCTGACTTAATAATTGAAAAGAGTACTACTACTGTAATTGTCATGCGTAGTTCAAAACTGTAATAAGCGTTAAGATTAATTTTAATTCTACTTTATCTGTATTTAAAGTTTGTACAGCTATTTCAGTTAGCTGATATTAATTCTTATAAAATCTTGAATAATTTAACTATTAAAATTAGCATTTTAAACTAATCGTATTTAGATTTATTATAACTGAACTTTGGATCACCATTTTAATCACTTAAAGAACGTTTTTATACAAAATGAAATATGTTAAAAACCTATTTAATCTAATTTAACAGTTCAAATAAACACACACACACATATATATAAAGGGAAACAAGATAAAATTGTAACAATTTATAAAACAATAATCCACTCAATTTAAATTTATCCTTTAATATACAATTTATGGTTATGAGTACATTAAATAACATAAGAATACCAAAGTCCACTGGATTAAAAAATAGCATTATTAGTAATCTACATGAGTAACGATAAAGTATGTACCTTAAAAACTTTTTTTTTGATTTTTCAAAGTTTTCTATTTATATACTTTAATAAGTTTAAAGACCCGTAATAAAATAACCTGGTTATTCTTAAAATAATAATAAAAAAATATTTTAGTTTTAACAATTCTAGTTTATAAATGTTTTTGCTAGCCTCTTTTATATGTTAAAATGCACAAGAAAAGCACATATCGACTTCTAAACATCTATGTGTTATGATCTTAGTTGATGGTAGAAGGCTTTTTTTCAGATATTTTAATTGATCATCTTTCAGTTTAATAAATCAATCTTAAGATTTAGTAAAAATTAACCTGTGAAATAAGTTTCAAAAACTTCTTCATCGAAAATTTTACATGCTATACAAATTTCCAATAACCATCATTGAAAATTTTTTACTAGTTGCTTTTAATTTTTTCTAATACTAAAACAATTATAAGCTTCAATAATTACTAACAAATAAATCAATTGTAATGTTATTTCGAATTACAGATAGAAAATCGGAAAGTGTTGAGTATTTTTTTAAACTCACCACAAATATAGTTCTCAACATCAAATATATAAACCAACATTCACTTTTCTGTAATGCTTCATATTCATATGTTAGTTTGTACAGCTTAACTTAAGTCATTTTAAATCTAGTATTAATAAGTTGAGCGCTTTAATTTTTAGAACAGCTAGGAGAAAACTTTAATTCTAACAGTTCTGTTCTGAAACCAAACTACTCACGTTAGGTCTAAAATATGGTAAATTAACTTGCCATAAGAACTTTGTAAGCTTGACTTAATGATATTTTAAATACATATTTTGTTTTACTTGAATGTCATAAATCTTATCTTAAAGAGTTCGTATAATGTATGTTTTATAACTGCTATATTATAGAAAATAATAAGCTTGGTTTTAAAAATTTGTAAGCATATGTCATCTAATATTTTCATACAGTATAACTTAAACATTTTGTTAAAATATCTTTTTATGATCTTTACAAGTATAATTATTTTCATATAAACAAAGAAGCTATATTATGAACATAACTAGTTATTAGAAACCTAAAACAAATGTTAGAAGTTTGACCAATTTTCGATCATAGATTTGTTTGAAAATTTTTAAAACCTATCACTTAAACTTTAATTTAATTATTGTAAAAAACTTAGTTAGTTTTAGTTTTTAGTTTTAAATGCAAAACAGCCTACTCTTTGCAAAACGTTCAATATAAATATTGCTTTAACTATGAAATTAAGAACTTTTAACCAAAATAAATTTAAATTTGACTTAATATCAATTATAAAATGTTTCAAATCTATAATAAGTATAAAAACAATTTTGTACACTGAAACTTTTTTTTAATTCTAACAATATAAAAAAACAGTTAAATTTAAAGTTGTTGCATATAATAAGCAATAAAAATACTTATTCAAAAAAAATCTTTTGGATAAAAAAATCGGTAAAATTAGTCTTCTAAACACGAATCATAAAGTTTATTATAACAAACATATAAAGATTTTTTAAAGTACATTAAAAGACAATATAAGTTAAAAAAAAAAGGAAAATTTAAAGAGAAGTTTATAAAGACTGATAATAATATATCCTGTTTTATTTCAATACATTACTTTTTTACATTATGCTTTAATTAAAACTGCATATTGTTTTTATAATTGCGACAAACAAATTGTATGCTTTAGTTCTTTAAAAGAGTATAATTTACATTATCATTAATAAAAATTTAGTACCAAATTAAGTATTTAAATCTAAAATACAGAATTTACTAGTTTTTTTATTGCAAAAGCTCGTAAATTTTGACGAAACTGGTGCTAAGAATCCTGTACATTACTTTAACGATTGCACTTATAAACTTTTTTATTGGAAATTAACTATTTTATTAGAAACTCATTAGTGTGGTTTAAAATTAGTATGAATAAGATTTCAGTTTTATTTAAATAACCGATAGTTTTTTAATCAAAAACTTTTTACTGATGCTTATTTAAAGAGCCACCACAAGTCAATACACAATGATAATGGTTTTCAATAAATTTTATTAGAATTAAAGGTTCAACATTGATTTAAAAGTTTTAAGACTTGTTAATAATTGTTAAGACATTTATTAGATTTGAGTTAAAGATCTTGAAGTTGGAATCATTTTTGGTGTATGTTTTTGTCAGAATAATCAGTTAAATTATCCAATTTGTTTTTCGTTATTCAATCTTAAAAATTTAGCTTTTTCTAAGTATGACTAAATATTTTACATCAGCTAACTAAAATAGCTCTACAAACTAGGATACCTTATTTGAGCATTAACATTTAACCAGATAGATATTTGTTGTAATAACTATTAGATCTATTTATTTTAAATTTTGCAAAACGTAAGCAAATAACTTTTGTATAAATTAACGAAACTATTAAGTCTAGAATTATTTAAATATATTTTTTGATATACTGCTGCTTATTAACATAATATTTAACTGTAACTTTAATAACAATTTTTTATTTTTTTATTCCTTTATATAAGCCTAAAAAGTTACTTAAAATAAGTAGTTTGTTCGAAGTGTGTAAATAATCAACTAATGTTAATAAATTAATTTTCTAAGACACAACAAAATTAAACTTAACTTTTTTGTTAAAATGGTGTTCAATTAAGTTCTAATCCTTATACACTTTTATATTTTTTAATCCTTATATTATAACGTATATAACGGAACATCTTATTTTTTAAAAATTTATTGATATTTTCTTAATTTTTTAAACATTTATTTTTAAAGATACTATCAATTAGTATAATATTTTAGTATAAAAGATAAACTTACAAACAATATAGTCTAAACTACTAATGAATGATTTTTTTGTAATTTAATTTAAGAAAGAAAGAAAGAAATTTGATTGAAAACTAAAACCTGAACTATTTATTTTGAAATTTCTCAGATCACTTTTAATGCAATGAATCACAAACAAGTCCTTTTTAAGAAGTCAACATAAGGGTATCTGCTGACGTCTTGTAGGCTAATAATAACTAATTTAGTGAATTTTTAAACTGTTAAAATTTTAGATAAATAAACAATTCTACTTGCTTATAACAGTACAAGTTTGTTTATCCATTCTATTGGGCTGATAAAAGATATTTTACTTCAAATAACTTAAGGACACATGTTTTATGATTATGAATAGGAAATTATGGGATTGTAACGTTTGAAGTCAGAATAGGCTGAATAGTATTAAAATGGTAAAAACAATAAAATAAACTTTAGAGAAAAAAAAAGATTCAGGTTAAAACAAGTTGAAATAAAATTAATTTAAACCGTGTTACAATATTTTGTGTCACTAAAACTTTCCTTATAATTTTTAGGTTTGGTTAATTGCTCAACAATTCATTAATGTTAACTATCTAAAACTAATTACAGTAATAATCAAACTATTTTACATGCTATATACTTTTAAACTTTTCATGTTATTTCTATTTTAAAGTTTAAGTTATTAACGAAAAGCTATTATTACATTCAAATTTTAACAACCTGATGGTATTGATCTTGTTGCATTGAAAATACTCTATAGCTCAGTTTTACAACTTTGTTTATGTTTGACAAAACCCGATCACTTCTACCCGTATCACTTCTAACACGATCACTTCAAACCCGATCATTTCTTATCCGATCACTTCAAACCCGATCACTTCAAACCCGATCATATCTAACCCGATGATTTCTTATCCGATCACTTCTAACCCGATCACTTCTAACTGCGATCACTTCTAACCCAGTTACTTCTAACCCGATTATTTCTAACCTGATCACTTCTAGCCTGACCGAGTTTAAGACATAGTTAACATAAGACATAAAATAACACATTAGACATTTCGTATATAATGACTTATACATTATTTATTGAACGATAAAAAAAGCGCTCAAAAAAATTGGCGAAGGACCTTGTGTACAAAGAAACCTTAATGTAATACGCTTAAATATTTCTACGTTTAGTTTTATTAGTATTTTGTGCTAAAAGTGTTATTTTGTTTATTAATTTAAATTGAACAGTAAAAACAATTTACATTCGAAAAGATGAATAAACTATTGCATAATTGTTTAACAAGTGAATTCTACCATAACTGAACTTAAATTTTGTAAATGAAAACACAAAGATAAGTACTGTTTAATTTATGCTTCTAATAATAAAAAATATCAGCAACAAGTTTTTTGAAGATTAGTATGATTATAATTTTTAGTATGCTGTTTTTTAAATACTGAAATCGATAAGTTTAAAAAATAAAGAAGTTAAAACAAAAACTAACCTATAAAATATATTAAAGGTCTGTTTCTGTTTTTCAGTTAAGTAAATTATTTTTAGAAAATATTTAGTCAACAAACATTACTTGCCTAAATGCAACAATACATGAGTTTAATGAAAAAATAGGTTGTCTATGATTATCTTAATTTTTAAAATACTTTTAACTAAATAACGATGTAGAATATCAAGTATAGAGTTTTTTGAAAATGAAAGTTTATTTAATAGTTTTATGTGTTTTGATTTTTTTCATGAACAAAAAGTCTTTTAGTCCGTTAACTACGTTTTCTTCGTTTAGAAAATTATTAAATTTTTCGAATTTTTTTTTTATTGTTTCTAAAAAAACTACTCTTAAAAATTTAATGTACAAAAGTTGAATTATTAACTTATTAGCTAATAAAAATTAATGAACGATTAAATTGCTTACCACAAACGGTATATTAAGCATAAAGATTTAAAAATTACTAATAAATTGATTATTAAATGGGATCCAAAATCTTTAGTTTGTACAGCTACTTCTATTAGCTGATTTTTAAAATTTAAATAACAGCTAAAAAATGCTTAGTATTTTATTTTCATTATCATTATCCAAATAAAATGTATTAAATCATACTTTTCGTAAGATATTAATTTAATAGTTGTTCTATTAGATTTACTTATTAGACATACTACGTTAATGCATTTAATTAAGTTTTAAGTCTTCACTATAACCCATTCATACTTTAGTAAAAGCATTAAATTAAAAATTTTTCAAAAAGTTTAATGTATTTTGCCTAAAATAAAAATTTTATGCATGTTTTAAATTGTGGTTTACTTAAGTTTTATGTGCTTATAAAACATTTTTTTCTAGCTGTTTAAACTTTAAACAACAAAAAAAAATTTAGCTAATTAGTTAACTGTAACAAGATAAGTCAAATAAAAAATGCAAACTTTGTATGCTAAAACTGTTTACTACAAATATTTATGCACAAAAACAAATAAACACAAGCTAAGCGTTTTTCTAATTTTCTTTGTTATAAATTTATACCAGTTTATATTTTATCAAAATCTTTGGAATTTTCTCATAATTGTTATATGATTTTTTTTTTTAATTTTTAATGATTTTTCTAAAAAAATTTGATATAACGTAAATCGCAAAATAAAGAGGTGTACTCTTTTTTTAAATTTAAACACTTTTTTACTGTTTAAAAAATGGCAAAACTGTCAAATCATAAGTCTAAATAGTTGATTTAAAAATCTATTCATTATCTACTAATTCAATTATATTTTAAGTCTTAAGCTTCTATAAAAGAAGCAAAAATCATAATAAAAAACAAAAGTATTTTTACTAAACAAATCTTAAATAAGCTTAAATATTAATATATTACAATAATTCATAAAAAGTCTTGTGGAAATTTTTAAAACTTAGTCAACGCAAAAGCTTAAACGGTATTTAAAAAAATATGTTCTTTTGACAGTTTTTTCATAAAAAACAAGCTGTTTAAAAAACTAGTGTTTATTTAAATTCTATAAATTATTTTAAATATTATAATTCCTACTCAAAAAAGTACTACTTTTTTTAGTTTGTAAATTTTAGAAAGATTTTACACCGTAACTTTTTTTAGAATTAATTTTCTTAATTTGTCTTTCTCGAAGTTTGTTAGTTAGCTTTGTACGCGTTTCGAATAAACCTACTGATATGTTATGTCTTCTACGATGTCTTTAAGTGGAAGAGTCTTTAATTGTATGGTTTAACATTACTTTAAAGTTTAAAAATTCCTTTTTTCGACAAAAATACAACGTTCATACATTTTACAATCGAGAAGATATATAAAATGAAATCAATTTTAATGCATTTTAAGTTAACTTAAATACTTGAATAATTTGTTTACGTTTTAGTTGAAATTTTGACGGTTATTGATAGTTGAAGTATTATAACTAATCATAAATGTAAGTTTAGTTTATTTTAATTCATTATATGTTATAGAAATAATGATTATTCATACAACTGACGTATTGATACATATAAACCAATGCAATAATAAATATATTTGCATATAGCTTTTAAACTTTTTCTAAAATTATTCTGTCGTGCTTTGTGAATTTGTACAGCTTTTGGCTACTATGACGATTATATTAGTATCCCACATTTTGACGGTTGTTGTAACTAGAAAATATTTTCGACAACAAACAACTAAAAGTTGTTAATTTCAAGCTCCGTTAAGAGACAGTATATGTTTATTTACTGCTTCTTGATGCATAAAGTTTAAAAATAGTTTTAAAATAATAGAAATTTAACATTTATAAAATTTTTAAGTGATAAAACTATTTAAGATAAGTAGTAAATTTACTTGTTATAATTAGAAATATTCAAAGGACCTTTTGTAAGCTTATAACAAATCGTTTAATTCAAATAAACTATAAGCTTTAAGTAAATATTAATGAAATTTCTGGAGCTATTTTGTGAAAATGGTATAGCTGCTACTTAATGCTTAACTATTTCAAACGATACATGTGTGGTTGAACATTACAGTAATATCTATTTATATGTTTATTTATTCTTTACGATTTTAAAACACCATTAAAAGGTTGTTTCACTGTACAAATGTAGTTTCATCTGTAATAACAATTTATAGTTTATCTTTTATTTTATTTCAGTTGTAAATTATATTTTGTAAAATATTTAAAAATATGTCTTTTAAAATTAATAATAAAGGTAACTATTGTTAAATAAAAAACTTCTGGAGTAACAACACACCATATTTGTAAGATTTATTGCTAAGTTAATAATTTCGATTTAATTTGTATATTACGATCACTATTATATTAGCTTTAATAAGCTAGTTTTAGATTTACGCGTTAAGTTATATAACCAGTATAGTATTTTATAAATTTAACTCTAATATATTTGATTTGTATTTTAAACCTTTTTTTATTTAAGTACTAAGGACTTGCCCTAAACTATCGTTCTAAATAAAATTTTTATCTAAAACTTTTAAAACAATCTTTTCATAAACAGATTCTACAAATAATCATATTCTTTTAGGTTTTTTTTAATAATCGTTATATAGATTATAAATTATTTTTTTATAAAACTGCAGAATTGAAGTAATTGTTTAAAAAACTTCAATTAAATATATTTATTTACCAACTTTTATTTGTTTCTACTTTGTTACTTTGCTTGTACTTGAAAATAATCTGATAACCGTTGATATCAGTATAAGTAATTGGTAGCTTACAAAGCAGATTATTCTTGTTTTTCAGATAAATCATAGTTTATACAGCTAATATAGTTAGCTTATCTTTTTTTAGTCAAAATTGTATGTGTTAGACAAATTTAATTTTAGTTTAATTTTTTAAAATGAACAGACTTTTTTTAATAATGCTAGAAATTATGTTATCAATTATTTTATAGCAAACAACAATTTTTTTAATGGTAAAAAATACTAACAACTGTTTAAAAAGTAATTATTAACCATCGGTAAATAAATGTATTTCTATTTAGGTTACTCATTTTCTTTAAAATTTATTTCACAAACGATAACGAAATGATCAAAGTTTACTATTCAAGTGATATAAGAATTTAGAAAAAGTATGTTATTAGACAGTAAAAAAAGCAAGTGAAAAGTATAGTGTTGTTTGAATAAAGGATTTAAAAAAAGGATAAATTTTACAATGAAGCAAGTAAAACTTATTTAAGCATATGTTATTTGTAAATTTTTAATAGTTTTGCTTAACATTTTAATGATACTTACGTGTTTAACTTAGTCCGATTTTGTCTCAATCAATAATGTTTCCGAGCTATAGAGTTCACTCTGTTTTCATCGTTTTTAAACTTAAAAGTTGTCTAAACTTCAAAGCTTGAAAGTTTGTGCAACAAAATAGATGGTCGAATAATGGTCCATGGTGGTTTTATTTTGTCGTAAATCTAGTTGCAATGTCTCAATATGTAAAAATATTTGTATTGTTAAGAAACATTTATATTTTTTGAATATTTCTTTATTATTAACAAGAAGGTTTAGATACATAATGGAAATTTTAGTGATATATTTTTACAAGTCATTACTGATAAAGTCTTATATTTGTATATACCTCTTTTTTAATCTATTTTATAAATTGTAAAATAAAATTCCATGTATAACAATTAAAACTTTAATTGTTTAGCAAAACACTAAACTTTCTTCGCATAAACTATTACTTATTACATTTATATTTATAGTCATATGAATATATAAAATTATAAAAAAAAAATATGCCATTCTTTTCAGTTACTAAAATTTAACTTTCTTTGTCTTTTTAAAAAATTAACTAAATAAGTTTAAGCGTTTAAAGAAAAATAGATTTTTTTAAATTTTTTTTTATACTTACAACAAATTTTAAGTTCTAAATAATTCTACATTGAGCTATTTTAAGAACTCATTTTGTTTTATTTCAGTTTTTTATAACTGATTATATTTTATTAATTTTATGAAATTTAATATGTAAAACATTGTATTTGTTTTACATATTAATATTAGCCAGTAAACTAAAAAAGCTGTACAAAATAGAAACCAAAAAATAGATACTAATATAAAAAGTAAAATAATTAACAGCTAATTAGAAAAGCTGTTCCAAATAGATACGTGTCAAGAAACGAGGTAGTATAATAAAATGGATATTTAACGCAAAATTTTTTCTAATCACTTATGGTGAATATGTTAAAACGTAAATAATGTGCTACAAAACTAAATATTCAAACGTGATAAGTTTTAAAAAAACTAACTAAATATTATAAATAGAAGAGTGATAAAGTTATCTTATATAAAAACTATAAACTTCAGATTGATTTAGCAATGCCGTAAATAGTTAAAAAAGAAGGAACTTTGAAATAGGAAACATCGTTTAGTAAATTTTTCTTGTTTTTACCATAAAACAATAATATAAAATTAGAATTTAAATTTCTATATAGATTTTAGTGAAATGTATTCGTGTTATCTTAGTTTGTAAACTTATTTTAGTTAGCTAAAAAGTATATATTTGTTGTTAAACTAAAAACACTACAAATTTAAATAAATATATTAAAAGGGTTTAAGTTTTAGAACTTAAATATGTTTGCAAAAAGAAAAGTATAACTTATTGTTAAACAATTTTTAATATTCTAAATTAAAACTTTAAAGTTGTTTTACTAACACTCAACTATGCTTGCTTTTTTGAGAAAATTTTTTGATTGATCTTTTTCATCTTAAACAAATAATTGGAAATAAAAGTATAAGCAATAAACTTTATATCGTGTTTAAATTCTTTTTTTGTTTTTTAACAAAATCTAAAATCTTGATCTTTTAAAATAACTTAAAATAAGGAAGTAGTATTTATAAATTTTGTTATGGACAAAAAGTTAAAAGGTATCCGTAAAGTACGACTCAGCTAGATTATGGACTCGACCTACTACACTGCGACTCGACTATGGCAAAACATTTTGATAGTATTATTGTCATTTAAAAAATTATATATATTATTAAGAATAAGATGTAACGTTATAAGGCGTTAAATCCTGGAGATCCTAATAAGCTGAGCTTATCGGAATGTATATCACAGATGTTCTTGTGCTAAAACTTTATTTCAACTAACGGCGTTTCACTGCTCTCAAATAAATTTAAGAACAGATCTTAAATTTATTTGAGAGCAGTAAAACGCCGTTAGTTGAAATAAAGTTTTAGCACAAGAACATCTGTGATATATTATTAAGAATAAGTATGTAAAAAAAGTGAGTATTCTATCTTTAAATATTTCAATTAAAAATATTTTGAACTTATTTTAACCTCAAACTATATTATTTTATCTAAAAGTTCACAGTTATTCGGCTGCTATTTAAAGCATTTATTTTATCTAGAAAGAACTATAAGTTGTAAAGCTTTAAAAGAATAAAAAAGCTATCAAAAAAAGATGTATAAGGTAAAAAAATCTAAGTATAATCTATTTTTTAATCAGTTAACGAGAATAGTTGAAAAAATGAACATTTCAGTTAGTAATCGAAAAAGAAACTTTCATATAGATTTTCGAGCTTGTTATATTGAGTGATGGTTAATATTGTTATGGCTTATTAAGACGAATATATAACCTATGGACTATTATTAAGATAGTCCTTATAATTTATTTATTCAAGATACGTCAATCATAAAAAAAAAACAATTTTTGAAAAATTTTAAACTTCCAAGGATTTTTTGACCATTGTCCAGTTTAAAAACTGTATTTATTTCCTACAGCATTTGCGAAACCGTAAATTTGAAATTTATTTGTATAAAACTGTAAAATTATAATTCACGACTGACACTAGTTTGTTTAAACTACTTAGTAGTATAGTATATATATATTAAATCTTGCTTTATAGAGTTTTTTAATTTGTGATCATTGTTTAAACACATAAAAAACAGGATTATACCGAATTATAAAATAATAAACATCTTGGATTGTTGGTCGCAACATTACTAATCTTAAAACGCGGTTAACAGTTTCTGCAAGGTAACTTAGATAAATCTAGACCAGAGGAAGTTAAAATATAATGTTTTCTTCAGCTGTCTCTTTTATAGCTGTAAAAACTTCATAACATATATAACAAAGCTTTTTTATCATGTTTATAGTTAACTACTAAATAGTGTGGAATGTTCATTTATTAGTTATAATTAATATATTTAAATACTACGAGAAGTTAAAAACAATAGTAAAACTTATGAAATAGTTATATATTTTGTTTAAGCTTAATAAAATGCTTGAAAAAAGACCTTATTTTTTTATTTTTTTATAAAATTTAAATAATAAGAGTAAAAATAAATTTAATACAGTTATTTGCATTAATTTTAAAAAATATAGGTCAGTTACTGAAATGTAATAGTCGTATTTTTTTGCCAACGAAATTTGATAAAGAAAAAAAAAACTTGCACTAATAGTAATAAAAAATGTATGTAATAATAAAATTATTTGTTTGTGTTTTTTATAAAGTTAAAAAATTTGTATTATTAATAAAATTAACTATACTTAAAGTATATTGATTATCAACTTAATCAGTGGAAATTAACTTTTAAATGATTTAGTGATTATACAAGTAATGTTTTAAAAACACCAAAACACTATATGGTTGTTATTGCATTAAATATTCTTTAAAGGAACTACTAACTTTTCAAAAGTAAGAACTTTATCGCATACTTACACAACCTATAATTTTAATAATAAATAATAGAAATAGTTTAAGTTAAGAAGGTAACTATTATTTCAAACAATTAGGTAATGACGAAAGAGTTATAAACGTAACTTTTCTAAGTGGTTTATGAATGTCAGTTGTATTTTTCAAACTTACTTATAACGTTCAATTGTGGTTGGTTTTTGTTGGTTAATTAAATGATTTAACCGTAGAGTATGATTTGTTTTAAATAGCATATATTGTTTAAAAATCAAACTAATATACTAGTATTATACAAAAATCTAGGCACAAATTAGGTTTGATCGTTTTTATAAATAGAAATTCTAAAATACTTAGGTGATAATCATTACCAGCTTTACTTATAATAGAAAAATTACTACCACTATAGTTCTTTGCACAGTCTGAATTGTTCAATAAGGGTTCGGCAATCACCGATAATCTGTTAGATGGTATCTTAAACCCGTGTCCATCCAACTTCTGAGGGTTTTAAAAACTTCTGAGGTATTTATGAATTGTGAATGTCTAAATAATATTGCTCAATTATTCTAATTAGAGTAAATTGATTTTTTTCAGATGAAACCTCTAGTTATTTATTTACTCAAAGTTTAATCTTAAAATTAGTTACTTACAAAACTAGTTGATAAGTAATAGACGAAGTAAGTTTTATTTGTTGTTTGCTTTAAAAAAAGATGTTTTTGAATGAATCCTGTCTTAGATTTTTGTATAATGTATGTAGTACTAAAAAGTTATAAACTAGTATAAGGTTATGAGATAAATAACTTAAGAATACTAAAATTCTCAGATACATTATTAATATTACTAGTATCTTTCTGAGTACAGATAAAATATGCACCTTAAAATATTTTTTTTTATAAATCAAAAGTACATCTTTATTACATATAGTATTAAATATCCAAGCAAAAAACTAGAAAAAGCAAACTTAAGTTGGTTGATTAAATTAGATAAATATTTTTTAACTAATTTAAACTAATAAATATGTTAATGACAAATAAATATCTTCACCTTTTATTAAAATTTAAAAGCATATATATTAGCATTGTAATGTAACAAACATTTAATTTTATAACTTTTAAGCGTGTGGATAAATACAGATTTTTATGTAACAACGAAAACATTTGGTAAGCTATCGTAAAACAACTTTCCCAATTTCCAAAACAACATTGATTATTTAAAAGATTTAATTTAATTTCAATGCGTATATATTTGGGATTGTATTTCAAATACGCTTTAGTTAGATATTCCGCGTCAAGCTGCTTCAAGTTTTCAGTTTACGATAATCAATTAAATTCGACGTTTCATTAACTAGTTTCGGGAATCAAGAAAAACGGCCACATCGTTAGTATTTTGCTGAACTTTGCGATTGTTAATACGCTTTGTAGAATTTATTTGTGTTATAATTTAATAATTTCTTTCTTGAGAACTATTAATTAACATTTTAAACAAAGTTAATTTCGTTTATTCAAAGTGTGTTTTATTAATAATTTAGGAATAAGTCTTGTAACTTTAGTATTGTAAGTAATACTCGTAAGTAAAGCAGTCAGTTCAGTAAGTTACTGGATAACACGTAGTTAAAACATAGACATAACCAGTAGCATAATAAAACCCTTGTGGTTAAAATATGCTTATTAATTTATGTAATATTTTCGCATAATTTTCAAAGTACTTTTTGCTTAATCTCAAAAAACTTTGAAATACATTTTAATGATTTTATACTTACCAACTTTTATATCTCTATTACTTGTGATGTAAGGTTATATTCATCACAATCGTTTGAGCTAAGCTCTAATGATAAAAATTATTTAAAATTAAGTTCAGTGTAGACAACAACGTTATTAAAGTTTGTACAGCTACTTATTTAGCTGATTTAGAAAAAAATTTAAAAAAAATTGTTTTTTTTGTAACATGATATTGAATTAAAACATAAAAACACAAGTTGTTTTATTTAAAGTTCAATAAACATTTTCCTTTACAAATTAAATTGAAACTATAAGAAGAATAGAAATAATAATTTTGATAACAATTCACGATGCTCTCTAGTTTTTAAAACTGTAAAAATGAAAAATTTTCCTGTAAATATGATTTCATAAAAAAAGTTAAAAATAAAATTATATTAATTATGGTTAAAAAAAAGAAAACTTATACACGGGAATAATAACAGAAACAAAGTTGTACATTAATCTGGAAATGCTAAAATAATCGTTCAAAATCTAAACGATAACTATTTTTGAACTAATTTTTTGTCACAATTTATTAAAAGATTTTAATTTGAAATGCAAAACTAAGAACATGACAGCTTGTTTTAAACTGTAAACTTTATTTATACAATTTTTTCACTAAGTCAGCTTGTTTTATAAGCTGTAGAAAATAAACATTATATACCAGAAAGCATTTTAAATTAACTTTGTTATATATTCTTTTAAGATAAGAATGTCAGTGGCTTTTAATATTTGACGTCAATTAATTACGTATTGAAGTTTTAATGTCAGATTTATAATTAAAGCATGGTTGTATTCTACTAATTTTAAAAGGTTTATTTATATATTTATAATTATTTTTGATACCGTTTTGTTTTTAGCAGATCATATAGACTAATTAAATTTTTACAATAATTTATCTTACATCCTTTAAGAGAATATACAAATCGAAATTTGCTATCTTATTTTTTTATTTTATAAGCTTGTAATAAAAAAATAATCATTAATAGAAGATATATACTTAATCAATTAAAGCTTAATTCAATTACGAAAAGTATTAACATATTAGTATAAGTTTTACTTTAATAACTACTTTACAGCTAATCATAGTAGCTGTACAAAACCATTTGCAAAGAATACAGAATTGTATAAAACATTCAAACTGTATGCAAATCAATTAAACATTAAACTAGTTTATATTTATAAATACGTAAGTTGTAGTTGTTTATTTAATTAATATTTTTTTGCGTATAAAAATAAAAGTTTAATTATAATATTTTTAAAAGTATAGTTTAAGTTTTGTAACTAGCTTTAGTTTTATAAGGCATTTAGTTTGTATGTATAACTATAAAAAATTGTTTGCTAATAACTAACCCTGATAGATACTCATTAATTTTTTCTTTAAATTTCAGTTAAAAAACAATTAAAAGTTCAACTTTTTTAGGAATATTAAGCATAAATTTTTTTAATAACCAGTTGTAGATACGCGTTTAAACCGATTTCCAAGCTGTAATATTGATTGGAAAACGAAAATAATACACTTCACGTGAATTTTCTCAAAAAAAAACTTTTTATTGTTATTCAACAAAAATGGAAAAATAATCAAGAGGAATTAGAGATTTTTTTAAATCATTTTTCAGTTATTGATAAAAATATATTAGAGTCAACATACAAAATATACAATAATTTTTAAAGTTCTAAATGGCAAAGAACTTATGGCTTTAACTTTTTAACATAAAAAATAACGCTACTATTTGAACAGTTTCCGTTTTATACTTAAACCTAAAAGAAGATTTAATATAAGTTTTTATTTAATTTAATGAGTTAGCTCGCATAATTACTTAAAAGTTAGAAAAAATAACAAGTATTAGCTAACTATATCAGCTGCAAAAACTTAAAGGTAACACAAGTTGCAACACTTTAGATATATTAAAGCTAATATTAAAGCTTGTTTTTAAGAAAAGTTTGTTGGAAATAAAACTTGATGTCATACTTAACAAAAATGTATATTTTATAACCTTTATTTATTAAAGAAGTTTATATATTTTAAAGTGTTCCGTACAAGACGTTAAAAAGTTATCAAGGTGTATGACTCGATAAACGAAAAGTTTTAGCGCTTTGTTAATTGTTGTTCAATTTCATATCATATTTTTTAATAAAACAATGAAGTAAATTTGGTTTTTTTTAATCACGTTTTTTATATAATTTACAGATTCACTTGTATATTACCTAGGTGAGAAATTTATTATTTACTTACTTTTTTATATACATTACCTTTTAAGATTTTAATTTTTTACTTTTTTTTTAATATTCATTACCTTTTTTATTACTTGTAATTAGGATATTTAAAGCTGAGATATATTAAAATATTTACCAATTTCAAGTCAAATAGTATCATAAAAACAATTTGTTTATTGAACATTGTTCATTACTCTAAAAAATATAATTAAAAGTATTTTATTTTAATAATTAACTATTATTCAAACTAGTAATAAGAACAAAAGAGTTATAAAAAAAAGTTAGACAATAACATTATAGTTAAATTTTTTAAAACAGTTTGAATAGCTAAACCAGATGATGAAATTTTTATTAGAATGTTTGAACAATGCTTAAATATGTTCTTATAACTATAATTTAATACACATATGATGTTTTTTCTTTTGAATATTAATTAATAAATGAAGATATTTAAAATTTGTGTGAAGAAACAACACAAAAAATTACGTTTTTGTTACGATAAGTTTTATGTTTTTGTTTATCTATTCCTTACGTGTCTTATTGCAAATATTCATGGAAATGAAGACGTACGTTTGCTTACAATGAAAAAAGTCAGTTTATTAAACTCAGTTGTATTATTTCAAAAATAGTACTTATAATGTTCTATAGTGGTTGATTTTCGTAATTAATTAAATGCTTTAACCGTAAAGTATGATTAGGTTAAAGTAGCACATATTATTTAAAAATAAATAAATAAATTTGTAGTAGGTTATGAGTACGATAAATAACTTAAGAGTACCAATATCCTCGCATACAATGTTTATATAACTAGTTATCAATTTGTGTACAGATAAAATATTTACCATAAAAACTTTTTTGATAACTCAAAGAACAACAGTCTTTAATATAAGTTTAAAGATCAAATACATAAATAAACAAAAGTATTTAAATTAGTTGATTGAACTGGATAAGTCATTTGGAACTAATTTATACTAAAAAATATGCTAAAAACTAATAAGGATCTTCACTTATATTTTTGAAACCGTTTGGCATTATATTTTTTTAAAATTTAATTGAGATTTTGTTTAATACTTTTGTAATATCAGTTGTTTAATCTCAAATAACTTTTAAATATCTTCTAAATATGACATTTTTAGCTTATTTTATATATCTTTTATTTATGATGTCAGGTTATAATCATAACAATCGTTGAACTAAGCTCTGATGATAAAATTAATTATAAATTATATTTATCGTAAACGTTATTATTGTCGAAGTTTGTACAGCTACCTTATTAGCTGATTTATAACAATATATTCAAAAAAATAAAATTTTTTAATCATGCTAACGGAATATTTTAGTAAAAACATAAAAAAATACGTAAGTTATTTCATCTAAAGTTAAATAAACATTTTCCTTCACGTACCAAGTTATTATTACAAAAATAAAAGATATAATAGTTTTAGTTAAGGCTATAGGGAGGGGGTAAATCACTTATTTTTTTACAGAAAATAATTTTTGCTTTTATATGAAAGCTTTAAGTACAAACTACTAGCTATTTTTTATATAATTCAAAAATATCGTTAAACTTTTGAGATAATTTATTTTTTTGTAAAAAGTTTCCAATACAAACGTATGAACTGCAAATTTTTCGGGGTCAATTTTATCAGAAAGTTTCAAATTTAATAAGCATCTATCTCCTCCTTCATTTTTCAAGCAATCTTCTTCAAATTTTTATAAAGACTAAATAAGTTTTAATATCTAGTTTATCTTAATTTCTTTAGGGAAATAAACAAACCGAAATATTTATTTTTATTTTTTTTTTAATAAGCATCCAATAAAAAAAATATCAGTAATAGAAATTCTATACTTAATCAATTAAAAATTTAATTCAATTACAAAAAGTATTAACATATTAATATAAGTTTTAGTTAAATAACTATTTTACAGTTAATCAAAGTAGTAGTAGTAATAATTAAAATCACTAGACAAAAACTTAAAACATTAAATTTATGTGTAAACATATTCACTATTAAGTTAGTTTATATTTATCAATACTTCGTGTTTATATACAATTATCATTTTATTGCGTATGAATTTAAAAACTTAATTACACTAATTTTAAATTTTTTAGTTTAAGTTATGTTATTGAATTTAGTTTTATAATGCATATAATTCATATGCCCAACTATAAAAATATTCATTGATATTGAATAACCTAAACAGATATTCTTCGTTTTTTTTAATTTCAATTATGGATCAATTAAGTTTTTATCATTTTAAGGAATGTCTATGGTAACGATCGAAAAAAGAAAAAAAAACTAAATATGATTTGTCTCAAAAAATTTTTAATCTTTTATCGTTTTAATTCACTAAAATAGAAAAATAATCAAGAAGTAGAATTGGAGAATTTGAATATGATGTTGAATATGAGAGTCTACAAATATATTTTAGTCAACATACAAAACACACAACAACTTTTAAAGTTCTAAATGAGACAAAATTAATGGCTTTTTAGTTTTAACATATAATATAACGACATAATTTAAATGTGAACCGTTATATACTTAACTTTAAATCTGAAAAAAAAAAATTATTTAATTTATTTCAGTAGGCTTGCGTAATTACTCAAAAATTTATAAAATATCAGCTATGAAAATTAGCTGTGCAAACTATTTCGTCAGATAAATTGCAAAACTTTAGATATATTAGACTTAATATAAATTTGTGTTTAACGAAAGTTAGGTAAATATAAAATTTAACGTCACTTTTATTAAAAATTTATAAATTTTATAAACTTTATATATAAAAAAAGTTGACATATTAAAAAGTGTCCGGGACAAAACGTTTCCGTGGTTCGATAACAAAAAATTTTTATGTGCACCAAAGACTAAATATTTTGAGCGTTTCGTTATTTGTCGTTCAATTTCATATCATTACTTTAAACAAAACCATTAAGCAATTTTTTTAATCAGAGTATTTCCAACTGATAGATTCACTTGTAATTTTTGCTTACTCATTAAAAAATACAGCAAAACCTATTTGTTAAAATACTTCATATCCGTTTTGTATAAGTTACATATTTATGTAATTTAAGTAAAAATTTACATTTAAAAATTAAATTTTTTTCTTAAACATTATATGTAACTTTCTAAAATAAAAATACTTTCTACTTTTTGTAATTAAACTAAGAAATTATAATCATTTATTGTTTTTTTATTTTTTTTTTTTGACTTTTAAGCAAATAAAAATACTTATCATTCTGTGATCGTTATAAAGATTAGCAGTATAATATTTAAAAATGATTTATTTGAACAAAAATCAAGTTTATTCATTTTTCTAACCCATTAAATCATCAAAAACGCAATTCAAACATTTGGATAAAAATAGTTGAAAAGTAAAATTTATAAAATACTTTTAGTATTTACCTTGATTTTAATTTTTTCTTTATTACCTTTTCTTAATACTTAAATCAGGTAGTTTTAAACTGAGTTATATATTAAAATATTCACCACTTTTCTGTTAAACAGTCTCATATAATATTATAGTTAAGTATTTTAAATCAGTTTGGATAGCTAGTTTAGAAATCTGATAAAGCTTTTATTTTAACGTTTGAACATCGATTAGTTGTTTTCTTGTAACTAAATCTAATGTCCATAGACTTTTTTTTTTACTTTAACGTTTTTTTTAAATAATTGGTTTCAAGCTATTTAAAAATTATGTGTAGAAGCTACATAGATCTTTTTTCTTTTCGAAAAACTTTAAATTTTTGGACTTATTTTTACTATTCCTTAAGTCTCTTGATTTATATGTTTTTCCAAATGAAAACGAACGTTCGCTTACACAGGTAAATGAATAGAAAAAATACATCTTTTTCTGTTTCAGTATTAGCATTTGAAAGCTAATTGCTTTGAATTATAATACCGTTTAACATTCAATTTATATTTTTATTTTCAAGTTAACAGAACATAAAACTTTAGTGTTTTAAGTTTTATTTGGCTCTTATCATTAAAAATGAAATAAAATACCATTGATACGCATTAAAACAAAAATTTTACTTTTTGAGTATGATTAGTTACCTTTTTTAAATATATAAAACGAAATAATAAAAGACACCGCAAGTTTAAATGCTTACATTAAGTTTACTTTATTAAAATTTTATTCGTCATTACATTAACTATATGTTGACACTAGCTGCTGAGATTAGTTAAAAAAGCTAGATGAGTAGCTTTACAGTATACATTCTCGATGTACAGCTAAAAATAACATTTAATCAAAGTATAAGTTCAAACCTCATTTCAAACATACGTAACTGTAGTTACGGACTTATTGTTGTCTTTAAATAAGTTCGTTCTTTTAATTTATACTAATCTTTTTGGCTTACATTTTTTTTGAGCTAGACAAAAATTTAAATAACAAAAAAAAAACTAAAGTGTAATTTGATATTGGTTACAATTTTTTTATATTATAAATAACAGAATTGATTTAGGTAATCAAGGTTTTTAATTATCAAAAAAATTAATAAATTATGTAACATAAGTTTTTCAATAAATATTATTGTTTAAATTTCAATTTATAAATTTAAAAAAAAATTTTCATATTTTTGATTTTCAGTTTTTAAAGTTATAGTTTTTGCTGATTGTTGAAGCTGTTTAAAGAATATTTATTGATTAATAACAAGTTTAAACCATTAGTGTTACATATCTTTAATAATTATTACAATCGCTTACTAAACAATTTGTTAATCATAGTTTATTACTGTATATACAAATTGAAATTTCATATTTCCATTAAAAAACATAGCTTAATATGTGTGTTTAGTTTAAAATAAAAGTAGTCTACTATAAATATTATAAACTTAAACATTATTTTCTAATTTTTTATTAGATATTAAATGTTTGAAATATTTTGAAACCTAAGTATAAGATTAAAAAATGATAGTTAAAGTTTTAAAAGAGAATTATTTGAATATTATTCTCAATATTTAAAAAAAAAAAATCTAATTGAGTCTTTTAAGTCGTAAAAAATCAAGGTTGTTAAAAAGCGCTTATTCAAGATGTATATCATTTTTAAAAAGCCATAACGACTATCAAAAATTAAAGAAATAATGAGTGATATCCATATGCAAAAGTTATACTTAAACAAAACTAAATTTGAAAGTAATACAACTACTAATTTAAAATTGTCAAACATTTTATCAAAATGTAGTTAATTATTCTTTTACGTTGTTCTATGCTTATTCTACTATTATTTCTATTCAAAATAATTTAGTCTTATATCTTTAGTATGTTAATTTAATCTTGAACTTTAAGTTTACTTAATTTTTAAACCAATTTAAAGTTATGGAATTTTTTGAAGATTGAGATATACTTGAATAAGTAGTAAAATTATTAATTTGATTCAATGCAAAATTCAGTAACAGAAAAATGAAGATGTTAATAATATAAAAAAAAATTTTAAGTTCAAAACATTAATAAACCAAAATAACTTGACTTTTATTATTTGAATAACTTTTCATATAGCAATGTTATTTTTGTTCTAAAACTTAAGCGAATTAGTTTTTTTTTAATTATTGAATACATTTGACTTTATAATGATAATATTTGATACTATTATTATCTTTGAGCTTCTTATTTTTAAGCCCTAGTAAAAAGAAAATATATATTAAAGCAAAATCAAGATTTAAAAAAAAAAGAGATATAATGATATTTTGTTAATGGAAAATAATAATTCTTATTTTTAAGATTTAATATTTAAGTTTTCTAATGTAAAATAAACTTTGTAGTTATTAAATGTTATAGCCAGTGTTACCGAATTTTAATGACCACAACATATTTATAACAATGTTAACATAAAATTTCTATAGTTAATATGTCTTCCTTCGGAACAATATGTCTGAGTTTGTACAGCTATTCTAGTTAGCTGATAAATTTTGTCTAAATCAGTATATTACTAATTTATATATTTACAACGATTAAATAACTAATTAATAAAAACTATGAAATATCAGTTAAATTTTGACATCAAGAATGTTTCTTTTCTTTGTACTTTATAATTAAAAGCTTGGTAATTGTTTTAAAAAAACTAAGTTTTACATTTATAGAAAAATTAAATGCGTTATATTTATTACAGTTTTTTATGAAAAGTATTATAATAAATAGGACTAATTAGTTCTAGTAACAAGAAGAATTTAAATGATCTATTAATAAACATTTTTTTATATTTTATGGTACTATTATTTTCTGTTTTACATTTTTTTTTAGAATTATGTATTGTAGTTTTAATAAACTACAGATCATAAATTACTAGAAAGATGTTAGTTGAATGTTGACGAAGTCGTTTTTTATTATCTATTTGTTTGTATGCATTTAATATAGTTTGTGTCAAGTAATTTGAAAAATTTTAGGTTTACAAAATTTTATGTTTTATTAAGCATACAAAAAGCTTAAAGATTACATAATTTAGTATAAATTTTAAAAAATATATTTACTTCTATTATCAGAGAAGTAATGAAATTTATCAGCTAAATTAAGCAGCTGTACAAACTTAAATGTCAATATGTAAGGTATAACGCAAAGAAAATGTGTTAATATATATTATAATATTATGTACAGAATTTGTGGTTGTTTTAACAACATGTTATTAGTTTTATAATTATATTTTGTTGCATTTAAAACTGCCGGTTCAAATTTATGAATTTTCGGCCGATGTTGCTTTTGAATGACAAACAAAGAGCAGACTTTTTATAATATTAGTTTTGTGAAAAACAACCAACCTCTTTTGATACACAATTTTATGTTTTACTTAACTTACTTTTAAATCTAAATTGAAACATTATCAACACTTGATAGTTTTTTATTATTTCAAATTTAAAAGCTTTAAGCTAGTTAAAATCCATTGAATAGCAATTAAAAAAGAGTTAAATGTTTATTGTATGAACTTTTAATATACAGTTGTTTTACATATGTGTAGTAAAACACATACTTACCTACTTTATCTTAATTTATGTCTTGCAGTATACATTTTTGTACAAAACTCTGTGAAACTGTATTAACCTGTTTTACACACAGAACCACATGTAAGTTCAGTAAGTAAGCTTTTTTCACAACTTGATATTTTTATTATGATTATAAATATGTTGTTATTAGTATTTAAAAAGGTTTAATTAAACTGTGACTAGATAATTACACTTGTTAAACTTATCATCAGCTTAGTACAATAGCTGTCCAAACTATTATATTTTACAAATGACTAACTGAATAGTTAGTAATGTTGCAAAGAGTTCAGAATGTGATAATAATTGCGGTAAGACGAATGATAATATTAAGTGAATAATTTTATATGTTGTCTGATCTGTTTACACTTTTAACTTATAATAATTCAAAATAACTTACTACATTTAGTTTTTTCATATAAGTTTTATAATTTTGTACAAAAAATAAAGTATCTTTTGAAAATACTATAACTAAGAATTGAACTATATAACTGAAACAAAAGTTATCTAAATTTTTTTATATTTAGAAAGAAATGTTTTATCATCTTTAATAACACCACTTCTTGTATTGGTATTATTAAGTCTTTTATCCGCTAATAGTATAGCTGTAGAAACTTCTTCACCGACAATGTAGCAGAAAAGGTGTAAAATGGTAATACAAAGTTATGTAGTTATTAATTAATGACGTATCTATGATTATGCATTTTTTTAGTTTGCAATATATTTTTTGAGTTTTTTTAGTTTTAAACTTTATTTAGTTTATTTTATGTAATTTTTGTTTACTAATATGAATTTTAAAATTATAAAATTATACTTAAAAGAACTAGTTCCAAGTTTGTTGTAGTTTAGCAGTGTAGTTAGTTAACAGTACAAGATTTGAGCATTATGCAAGATTCATAAGTTTTGCAGAAAAATAATTTAAGGAAACATTGTGTAAATCAAATCTAATTTTATTTAAAAAGTAATGTCAAAGCAAGTGTGGCTATAGAACTAAATGTAACAAATATTTGAACTACGTTTTTTTTTTTGCAAATGTTTTTCCTTAAGTCTTAAGTTTTATATCGAGAATAGCAACTGTATTTTGCTTTTAAAAGAATACTATAGTTAAAAATAAACATATTTAATGTTTTTAAACCAAATTAGAGCATAAAAACATACAATACTTATTTAAAAAATATTTTATTAGAAGCAAAAAAAAGTTGTTTTATCTTGAAACAGAACATTTTATAAATATCAATTTTTTTTAAAGCACACGAACTTTTAATAAAAGTTAGTATTTATTTATTGTATCCTAAAAAGTTATTCTTTATTTTCAGCTATCTGTTATAGCTGTACAAATTTAAGTGTACGAACAAACTGCTCGAGATTTATGTTCTATTTAATATATATTGAGCTTTTATAAACTATTTGTGATAAACTTCCTGAATGTGTATACTTAAATATTTGTACAAATGCAGTTTAAAATAGAATTTAAAAGATAAAATAAACTAGCATATTTTACAAAATGTTTCGAGTTTGAATTAAGAAAATATGATCAAAAATTTTGATATTTTTACTCAAATTCTTTTTTTAAATAGAGTAAAACTCAATAAAATTAAGTTTAGTATTTATTTATCTACAAATAATTATTTGTTTAGAAATACAAGCTAATGCATGTCAATAAAAATTTTATTTAAGTTAACTATTAGGAATATATAACAAAAATAGCTTCAATAGTACTACTTAAAGTTTCTTTAACATATTTTCTCTGTGTTTGTCAAAATAACACAAAGAAACATAATCTAAGTCAATAAAGACCAAATGATAATAACACAAATAAAAATATGTATGTTTAAATTCGTGCATATACGTTAGTGATTATCTTTATAAAAGATACAACTATGAAAAATAATCAGTCGTTTAATACTTTATGCTAACTTGAGTTCTTTTTTTGAAGAAAATTTATTTTTGTTAATGGTAAATATGTGTAAGTATATAAAAAAAAAGGCTTTCAAAACTTTTCACTTAAAAAAATTAACAAGCTAACTCCTGTTAAAATAAGAAAAATCAATTTAAACTGTTATTTAAAAATATGTATACTTTTTATTTTAGATATACTTTATCTGTTTTATTAAAAATTTAATTACTCTATTATATTTTTGATAAATTATAAATCTTTAATTTAAAGTTTTAAATAACGGTCTAAACTAATATTTAATCAAAAATAAACATTTATAGATTGTTAATAACGTAATTTTGTGCACTAACAATCTCTATGATAAAGCTTGAGTATAATTGAGTAAAAAAGTAATGATATTTAATTTTTACCGTTTTTAAAGTTTTTTATAGGTATGTTACATAGCTTATTATAATGTAAATTTAGACTAATTTAATAGTTGTTTACAGTTTATTTTAATCTATTAAATATTAATGCTGCTTGCACTAACCTTAGTTGAATTTTTTCTACATTAACAAAACTCAGATTAACAGTTTTAGCAATTACATTTTTTACATTTAGAAACAATAAAAATAAATTTTCTAACTTAAAAAAGTAATACAGTTTAGACTTTTTTTTTCTTGTCGATTAAATTTTTTATTTTACAAATTAAGAAAAATGTGAAATGTAACATGTGTAAAAGTTACTTTTTTATATCCAAAATGTAACTGTCACTTTAAAAAGTTTTATAATTTTTGAGTTCATAATTCATCCAATAAAAGTTAATTTTAAAGTGACCGTACATAGTTTAAAGAATTTATAGATACTTTTTCTTTAGTAATTTAGTACAGCTGTACATACTGCATAATGGCGATTAGTTAAAGTTTAAAATAATTAAAAGATTTTATGCTTTTATTTTGATATCTGCGTTTCCTTTAAGTTATTTACTACTTAACGCATTTTAAAACTTTAAATAATGTATTATAACAATACTTTTTGTTTTTTTAGTGGTATTAGTGTGCAACTCGATTACTGAAAGGTTTTTTTTCACCTGGTCCTAAGACGAAATATTTTGAGCGTTTTTTTTGGCCAAAAATAAAACAAATATATGTATAAATGGATAGAAAAATAAGATTATAGAAATTTTATTGCTGTCCACAGAGCCCTTTGAGAGCTTTTAAATAACTTCTTATTAAGTTTTATTCATGTTAAATATTTTTACAACAGTTTAGTTTAGTAATCATCTGCTGAATTTATTAATAATACAAAACTGTGAAATAATAAAAACTAATTTAAACAGTTCATACGTATCTTAGAACTAATATATAATTATTTTCAGCTATTTAGAACAGCAGTACAAACTTAAAAACTTATCCGCGTATAAAATATTATGAATTTGAATTTATTTTATGATTTTAAGTACATTACTGCGTTTGTGATAAGGTCATTACAACTGCCGTCATTTCAAATCCCAAAACAATTATTCTATAACTATTTTTTGTTAGGCTGAGTAACTTATTTTACTGTTTTAAAAATAGTTTCGTTAATAATAAAGTATCAAACCTTGTATGGATTTTTATTTTTTGAAATCTTGCAACTATGCTTAACAGTCTTCAAGAAATTTTGAGTACTTTATCAAAAACAATTAAATTATTATTGTTGAAACCCAAAAGTCCTTCATTCTGAAATATTTTGTATTATTTTTTTATGAAGCTATTTTAAATATTCTTTAAAACTTTACATTTCACGTGTTTATACTTAAAAGACTGAATAAATATTGTTTTATTTGTCAGCTAGCTAGAATAGCTATACAAACTGTAACGACATTTTACCAGACTGTTTAAATATCTTAAAAAGTATAAAAAAATCTAATCTTGGCTAATATTTTGTGTTTACTTACTAAATATACAATTGTAATTTTATTTTTAATTGTTTTTCGGATTGAAAAAATATGAATCAATTTTAAGCGTTTTTTAGTCATGTTAATAGTAGATATATTATGTTTATTTTTTAATTAATAAAAATTTCTATTAAAAGTTAGTTTTGTGATTTTATTTTTCTGTTCATGAAATTAAATGAAAATATTTATTCGCAACAATCTTTATAAAACACGTAAATGTACATTGTTAATATGCTTAATTTCAAACAATTTTCCTAATTGTTTTGTATTTTTCTGTTCATGATACTAATAGAAATATTTATTTGCCACAATCTTTATAAAACACGTAAATGTAATTCCCCAACGTAAATGTGTTTTTTTTATATAGTTTTCCTAATTGTTTTGTTGATTTTGTACAGTTATCTTAGTTAACTGATTAGTAAAAAAAAATACATCCGTTCTTTAAAGTTTTCATAATTGAGTTCTGAGCTTATTAGAGAAGTTTATATGAGTTATTTTAGTAAAGTAAGGTACTAATTACGCACTTAAACTATTTTTTAAAACATATAAACTAAAAAGTAAAAATATTAATTTACGAAAAAATGTTAGGCTGATCAAATAAAAGTTTTATTTTTTAATTTTTAATAGTTTACTAAATAACTAATACTTTTTTGAAAATTTACAATATTATATTTTCTTTAAAAAGCTATACACTACATTTTTCTTTTATTTACTTTTTGTATGTTAAAAACTAGAATTTTTCTATAAAACTGAATTTAAGTAGTTTTAACAATTTTTGAGAACTTATATTTGTATGACTTAGCAATTACATAATCTAAGCGACCATCAAGTTTTTGCAAAAAACAGTGATAATATATTATTTAAAATGAGTAAAACTTGATGGTTTTACACAGTTTTGTAATGCTTATAGCTATTAAAATTAAATTAGAAAACTTAACAAAAATTCAGAACAATTTTAATAAAAAATTTTATATTTTCAAAGTTGGTAGTCAAGTTGATGTGTAATAGTTTGCTATCATATGAGGATCGAAATATATTTTATAGAAATTGAAAATAATAATAAAAAAATAACATTTAATGCACATGATTTTAAACTATAACGAAAAATATTCGTGGTGACAAAAAACAAAGTACAACATGAATCTTTCAAAGTATTTTTTTAAGGCTTTAACTTATAAAATTTTATACAAAATTATATAAAAGTATTTAAATAAGTTTGATAAAACAAAAACATCTAAATACACATGTCATCTTTTGCTATACAATTACTTTTTTAACATATTATAGTAACATGGCGTTTTTGCACGAAGAAATAGTAGTTAAAACTGTTTTAATAAACTACTTTCTTTAAGTGCCTATTTTCTTCTTTGTTTATAATAATAATATTAGTAAAATATTGAACGATAATAAAATAACATTAGAACGCAAGTAGAAAAAAAAACCTTTATTTTGATGCTACTGAACCACTCGATGACCTTTTTTATCTTTTTGTTGTTTAGCTTTTGTTGTTTCACTAAAATATAGTTTGAGGTATATGTTAAAATTAGCAGGGTATCATTTAAAAGTTAGAAACGACTATCTTGGTAACCTTAAATTAATTTACATTAAAAGAATTCTTTTTCATTATAATTCAAATATTTTTTAGCTAATCTTAATGTTTTTAATTTATTACAAAATAACATTTCATATCAGCTAACCACAATAGCTGTACAAACTAGCAAAAGCATACTACGGCATTTATATAGTACAAAACAAGTATAAAAAGTTTTGATTGAAGTGCAATATTTGTGGTGATTTTTAACAAATGCCTCAGAATCAAATAAGATTTACAATAATCGTATTTTTATATTAAAATACATTTTATCTTTAAACCTAAAGATTATTTTAAGTTTTATAAAATCATCGTAATTTAAATTAAAACAAAATGCAAAAAGAATTTAAAAAATGATTTACAAATTGAACAAAGAACATTGTTTTATAAACGTTGGTAATACTATGGTCTAAAACAGCTTGTAAAGTTGAAAGATAAATGATTTTAGAAAAATATTCATATGGACAATCTTTTTAAAACTGATTAGTAGGGGTGGAAATACCAGTTGAAAGCTTAAAAATTTTGTTGAAAACACATTAATAATAGGTTTCCTTATGTCCGTATTAGTTATATTGTTCCATCTTGATGACAACTATAATGACTTAGTATAGGAAGAAGAAATTTAATCTTATTTTTGTAAAAATTTAAATAATTCGAGCAGTGACAAAAAGATAGCTGTGTTTAGTAAAATTTTTTATAGTTATTTCGTGCAGTGCAATGTATTTTACAATTTATTTAAAAAGTAAATTATAGAACATAGGTAGCTTTTTATTTTATTCAAAAGGCTCAAATATGACGTTTAATTTACACAGTTCTTAGCTCGTACAGCTTTTATAGTAAGCTGATTAAAAAAAAAGTTGAATTTTACATAACATTTTTAAAGGAAAATGAACAATCAAATTTTCTCCATATAAATTGTTTTTTTATTAATAAAAAAATATTGTACTTAAATTCTAATTTTTATGTAAAATTAAGATGTTCTTCTTTTTGCTTACTAAAGTTTAACTTTCTTTATATTAAAAAAAATAAACAAATAAGTTTAACAGTTTAATCAAAAATAGGTGTCTCCAAATGTTTTCATATACTAAAACAAAACTTTCGTTGAGAATGATTCTACATTGAGCTATTTTAAAGAAATCATTTTAATTTAATTCAGTTCTGATTTTTTTTTAATATAACTATGATTTTAATAATTTTAGAAAAGTTAAAATATAATCATTAAAATAATATTAAACGTTGCTAACATAATAATATTAGCCAACTAACTAAAGTAGCTGTACAAACTCGAAATCAAAAGGACTCCCTTGTAGAAAAACATGTTTTACTTGTAATGCTACAATCATAATATAATTTAATTTTTAAAAGATAGTACTTTTTGTATAAAATAGATCAATAACTGGTTAATAAAGAATATCTCAATTTCTTTTAATTTTATAAACGTTTTTAAAACGAACCAAGTTTACTATTGAAATGATAAATGAATTTAGAAACACTTTGTTATTAGACAGTTAAAAAAGCAAGTTGAAAATATAATTTTATTTTAATGAAGGGTTAAAAATTAAGGAAAATTTTAGAATGAAGCAAGTAAAATTTTAGTAAGTATATGTTAATTATTAAGTTGTTAAACACTTTGTCTGTATATAAAATATTTTTAGTCTATTTGCGTATTTTCATACCAACCACAACACATTTATAACAATGTTAGCATAAAATATCTGTAATAGTTAAGTTTTATCTCACATTATTTTTGTTAGTTTGTACAGCTATTAAGTTAGCTGATAATTGTTTTTACTTTAATGTAAGTAAAGACTGAATTTTCACATAAAAGAGATTAAATACAAGTAATTTACAATTTTGTTGGTATTAACCCTTTTAAAAAAACAAAATCTTTTGTTTGTACTTGAAACATAAAAACATAATTGTTGTTTTAAATAGGTATTCCATTAAAATCGAATAACTTTTATATCTACTGTTTTTTATTAACCTAAATCTGAATTTTTGTTACTGAGTTTTTGATTAATAACTATTTTCTTATGTTTTTGTATTTATACATTACAAAAAGAATTATTTTTTGCGTCGTTAACTAATTAGATTATTGTAATATGCAGTTACAAATACTTTTTTATTTAATATGATTGCGATAACTTAAAAAATGGTTAATTAATTAACTCGAGATTGGAAAACTCGTAAACGTATTCATGATAAAAGTATAAAATCTTGATTTTTGCTTTTCGATTAATCTAAAAGTTTACAACATTGTTATAAATAATAGTTTTAATATTTTATATTTTACATATATTTTAGTAAAAATAGAGGATCGTATTAAGGATAATTTACACAATAAATTTACAAAGAAAAAAATGAGTATTATGTTTAACTAATCAAAAGCATTAAGTTGTTGTCAATTAAGCAAAAGCATTAAACTTTGTTTAAAACTGCACTTTATTTTTATAAATGTGACGAACCAACTTATATTCTTTAGTTCAAGAAAAAAGTATAATTTACATTATCATTAATAAAAGTGTAATACTAAATTAATTATTCAAATTAAAAATATAAAGAATTTAGTAGTTTTTTTACGTAAAAACTCTTAACTTTTTGATAAAAATTAATGCTAAAAATATTGTGTAACACTTTACAATACCATTTATTCGCGATTACAATAAAAAATTACTATACCGTACATTATGGTTTAAAATTAAGTAAATAAGAATGAACTTATTTATTTAAATAATTGATAATTATTTAAAAAAAACATGTGTGATAGAATAGTTTTTCAAAAATTTAAGACGTCAATAAATGTTTTTAAGCTAAAAAATCGAGTTTCAATTTTATTTAAAAATTAAACTATTAGATTAGAAATGGTTTGACTATCATTATGACTGTTAAAAATATTAGTTAAATAAAATTAGATAATTTTATTAGTAAATAAACTCCCATTGACAGCAATTCAAATTTTTATTATAACTCTACTTTAAAAATTATTATATAAATTATGTTAGTAATTTTTTTAGTATTAAAATTAAAATATTATCAACAAAAACTCAACTTGATATTCAAATCATGAAAGTTTTCGTAATATTAGGTAATTAAGTTTATAATCGCTTTTTAAACAAAACAACGTTTACACATTACTATCGTTAAAGTATAAAATTAATAAATAGTTGAAAAAGAAATAATTTCAATAAATATATTTAAATGTTTACAAAATAGTTAACTACTTAACAATTAGCAAATTAAAACAAATAATAAATAGTTTTATATTACACGAGGAAAACAAAATATTTTGTTAAACATGAAATAGTTAGCGTGCTTGTAATTTTTTTTGTATTTGGATATTACATTGAATTTTATAACTATTTTGTTTTTTAGTTACAACTTTTGTTTTGCTACTTATATGTGTCAACAACTATTTTTAATGTTGGTACTTCTGAATATTTAACAATACTAATACTTGAACTTTGAAGTACTTTCTTTGATTGAAAGATATTTTATCGATAATATAGTATATATTTATCGTATAGAAATATCTGTACTGGCATATATTAAAAAACAATCGTATACTTTAATGAACTACAGCATTGTCGTCTAGTATTAATTATATAAGCAATAAATTTAACAAAAATATTTCAACTAGAAAATGTTTTTGTTTAGTTTTTTTTTTCTTGGATTTTAAACAAGTAACTGTATTTTTTATTTAGCTTCGTATCTTTATTCAAACTAAAATCAATCTTAAGTTTTGTAAATTAATAAATTTAAATTTTTACTTTAAACAACAGCAGAAATGATATAACTTCTTTGATATTCCACTATACCAAAAATTTTAATTAATTCAGTAGTATAATGATCGAAACAAAAACAAAGTCTAGAACACAAGTACATACGATTATTAAAGTAAAAAGAATATATAGTTATTTGCCTTAACTAAAAAAGAACTCTCAATTTACTGGGATGTAAAGAGCTTATTTAAATAGATTAATGCAAATTGTATATTTTATTCGCGACCGGTTTCGGTGGCAAGTGATTGCGACCTTTTTAAGCAATAATAAAATATAAAACTGCATATAACAATGTTAGTTAATTATACTGTTGTTTAAAAACTTATTCATGCGTGAAGAATATAAACAAAAACAAAAATGTTGCATATTAGAAAATTCAAGCATATCAGAGTATATTTAGGTAAAATTGGTACTAGTTTAAAATAAAAAGGATTAAATTAATATTAATGTAATGAGTCAAATAAAAAAACTGAATCCAGAACATTTCTTTAAATAAAAAACAATAATAAAATATTTATACCTTGAAATTTATCTAAATGAAATTAAGAATTGTCTAAAATTGTGGTTTTAAGCCAAGAGTCAACAAAATATAAATGCTTTTTATCAGCTAACCATAATAGCTGTATAAACTTCGAACTACAACCAAGTGTTTTAAACAAAAACTTGATTTTATTTGTTAACAAAGTTTTATAAAATAGTTGTGCTTAGTTTCAAAAACGCCATGATGCCATACTTTTTAAACTACCAAGCTTTAAAATTCAAGAAAAAATAATAAGGTAGTCTTATAGTTGTTTTGAAAAAGTTTTATTTTTTTACATCAAGTTATTTAGATTTTGTTTGCCTACAACTACTAATATCTAAAATTACAAAATTATAACAAAACTGAATTAGTTACTTTACAATTATTTATAATTAGAGTTTTGTTTATAATTCTTTTATGTTTTTTTAATTGTTTACAGTAGGAATCAAGTTAGATAATAAATGTAAAGTTTATGAAGTTGTGTTATGCTATAATCAATCATAATGTTTTATACATGATTAAAAGGCGTGTAAATGTTAAGGTAAATGTGTATTACTTTTTAATTATTTTTTTGCTAAAATCGTTTCTTCTGGCCTTATAAAGTTTCAAAAATACGATTAGTTAAGCATTTATTTTTATTGGTTATTTAAAAAAGTATGAACAACATTTACTAGTTAACAATACAAAACAATGTTTTTTTTTAATATATAGCTACAAATAACTTACAACTAGTTTTATAACTGGCCTTACGTTAAGGGTATTATATTCATTTAAAATGATTTGTTGTAACAATCAGAAATAAACAATGTATTTTACAATGACTAAGGCATATAAATGTAGATTATATTTAAAATGAAACCAATATAAAAAATGAGTTTAATAATCTTAAATTTACCATTTCTTTTACATTGAACTTTAAATCTATTTATTGTTATATATTTGATGAATGTCTTTATACAATATTTGCGTTATTTACTAGTAATGTTTTACAACTTCGAGACAAGCTTAACGGTACTTTTAAAAAAAAATAAGTCTATAAGTATAAAAAGGGTCTTAGTAAACTATCAAATAACTACTCATAGCAGTTATTCTAACTTCAATGCTTTCTAAACATGGTTTTCAATATTTAGAAACATTAGGATCCATCTGTCTAGCAACTATGTTTACAAAATAATTAAATAATCATTAGTTTATTTTGTTGATGTTTCAAAAACTAATATTGTGTTTTTTTAGGTATGAACTTAGAAAATTTGTTCAAATATATCTAAAAGAACACAATTTTGTATGTATTAACTCAAGCGTTAAGTTACTGTATTAGAAACATAATATGATGTAAAACTTTAAAGTTAAAAACAAAATTATACACTTTTTATTCTTCATGAATCCAGATTGCACTATGAGTAGTTTTTGTTTAATTACTGACTTCAGATAAAGTATTTTAAAAGCGATATAACATTGTGGCTAAAATGACTTTTATTTTTGCTTATAATCAATTTTTGAATTAACAGCTTTAAACAACAACATATTTTATATGCCTGAGACCATAGATTTTGTCACTTATTTGAAGCAAAAATTTTAATTTTTAGACTGAATGATTTGTAGTACTTTCTCAATACTGTAGTTAAACAACTTTATTATAACATAAAGTTTAAAATGTAAACTGTGTTAGAACTTATAATTTTAAATGACTGACCATAACAACGATTCACATACAAACCTCATGTCTTACAGTTTTGGCAAACTGTTTTTTAACATTGCTGTAATATATTCTTTAAAAACATAATAAGTTAGCAGGTTATTTTTTTTTATAATAAGATATTAATTTAAAGCTCAGTATATTTGATAAAATAATATTTAACATTTAATAAACTAAAACAAGTAAAGTACCTTAATTTTAAAATTAAAATACAGTTTTTTAGTTAATCTATATATAATACAAAGACCTTGTTGGACATTTATGTGAAATTATACTTACATTACTTCAATCTTCTATATATCGATACATGCATTATAGTAAATTTTAAAACTTTTTTATTAAAATTTCTTTTTAATGGACAGTTTTTCAAATAAATAATAACAACAGTTCTCTAATTTATATTTTAAATTCTACTCGATATTCATTATAAGACTTTTTATTAAGAAATATTTTCAAAACTTATATGAGTTTAAACAACTCGTTTTAAATGTATTCAAACTAGTTTAAAAACTAAAATGATCATTTTACAACTAAATAAATATAATTTTCTATGTACTAATATTACATAAGAGATTCGATTTAAATGTCAGATTACAATTATTAGATTTTATATCGTATATTAAGCACATATACATAGAGGTACAAATATAAGTGATAATATTTATTATCGATGTAAGTATTTAATAAACAATGTTTCCTAGGTACGCACTGCCGGTTAGGTTCGCACATTTGTTTTGGGTACAAAGTGTGTACCTAATTGACATTTTGCTGTAAATACAACTTGCTTATAAGGAATGTAGTTTTAACAATTTTCTAGTACTTTATATACAAATTTTCTGTTGTTTTTTTTTTTATTTGAGTTGTATACCTTAAAAAAAATTAGGAATTTGTCATTTATGCTGTTAAAATAACTTATGTTTGTAATCAACGAAAAAAAAAGGTTTAAAATACTATGGTACATTATAGTATTTTTGAACTATTTTAATTGTTAACAATTGGATTTAACTACATTACTAAGCCTTGATGAAAAAAAATTGAGTTACTAAATTATTAATATTAGAACCTATTTTAAAATAACTTTTCAACTCATTTTAACAAAACAACTTAAATTGAATATTTTTTAACTATAAACCTCTTTTTTAGTTATTAGATCATCACAAATGCATTATCTACCTACTGAAAACAAAATAATTATAAACTTTAAATATTTTTTTGTTGTTTTGTTTTGTATAGCTTCTATAGTAGCTGAACAATTTAGCATTTGATAGTTTTAGCAACTTGAAATAATCATGAAAAAGTATAAATTTTGTTAAACATACTAATTTGATTACCGAGATTGTGGTTAGATAGATGTTGGAAGATCGATATATTTCAAAACATTAATCAGTTTATTTAATTAACTTAAAACTTAAAACTCAAATATTTATAAAACATTAAAAAAAAATATAAAGTTAAATGAAAGTTTTGATGGATACTTAAAATAACAGAAAAAAATACATTTTTTTTACTAATGAAGGATTTACGGACTTTATAAACTAATAAAAAAATGTTTTGTTTTTGTGAAGTCATTAAATTTACATATTCAAAATCATATTCTGTAAAGCATAGTTTCATAATTTTATCAAATAAAAAACTAAAGAAAAAGTTAGTATAGCAAAACTAGTACTAAGTCAACTCTTTAAAAAACAAAGTAGAATAAGTCACTAGTACACCTAACTATATAAATAGTTTTGTTCTTTAAAGTTTTAAAATGGTTCAAGTTGAAAGTAACTGATCACAAACGCAGTAATCAACTAGAAAACATATAATGATTTTAAAAACAAGTTAACTTATTAGTACGTCAATTAAAAAGTTTACACGGCTAAGCTAACTAGCTGATTAAAGGAATTAGTAAATCTAAAAAAAAAGAAAAATATACGGCTATTTTTCAAATTAAATTGCTATCGTTTAATAATACACTAGAAAAATAAAAACCTTTTTCAAAAAGGACTTAAATTTTGATTTTTATAGAAAATATACTAATTTTTATAATGGTTAAATTCAACATTTTTTTACAGTCTTTAACATAAAACCTATAAGCAACACGAAATAAAGTTAGCCTAAATTGTATTACTTTTTAATGTTTAAACGCTAATTATGTTCTTTTTGAATGCGAATTATAAGATTGCTAAAACTAGTATTGGATTTAATCGAATATGGATAAAATTCAAATTAAGGTTAGTAAAAGCAATATTTAATTTTATTGAATGATATTTAAATAGAAAATAACTATTTTATTAAATTCATATTACATTTTAAGCAGCTAAATAGAAAAGCTGTAAAAAACTTGTAAAAATTGTGAAGATAAAACAAAATGTTTTTATACTGATTTGTACTTTATCATAAAGATTGTGGGTGTACACTGTTTAATTAACCGTTTATATTTTATTTTGTTTACTATTATGTTTTTAAATATTTTATTTTCATTATTCATTTTCGTGATATTAATAATATATGGTTTTATTATTGAAATATTTTTACTTGGTTTATGTAGTTTTTTACTGCTGTTTTTAATACAATTTGTTTAATCTTTAATCATTTTTACCATAAGGCAGCTTTAGCTTTATGGTTTATTCACAAAATTTTAGCAATTGTCTTTGTGAAAATTAACTTTTATACTGCGGTGCACTTCACTGTTATACAGCGTTTTTTTTTTAATCTAAATTTTTATGACGTTTTTCATAATTTTTTGGAGGTTTTCATCACAACCTGTACACAATTGTGTTTACGCACCGAATAAATATATTTATTAATTTTAGTTATTTAGTATTATATAATTCGTTTGATATTTCGAGTACTAGATAAACATAGCCAAAAAAAAAAGCAAATTAAGCAGAGAAAATAAATAATAAAGGATAAACATTTTCAATGGTTTTTTTTTCCTTTGTTTTATAAAGGTAGCACACATGCGCCAGTGTCCCTCCCAACGCTACGCCCCTGATGAGCACAAGATAAAGTTTGAGGTACGTAACAAAATTAAATTACTAATCAATTTTAATTTAAATAGAATTCGATTTATAAATTTAAAAGTTTTCTTCATTTTTTTAAAAAATATTAGTTTTGCAAGTAGTTTTTATAATTAAGTCATGAAAATATGTGATCTTTTATAACATTAAATGAATTTATAATTCACTCATATCATTTTTCATTAAAAATAACTTCAATGTTTATATTTTTTAAGTGTTATCTTATCATTAGCGTTTTTAACATAAGCTGTTATAAAAAACTAGTATTTAGTGACCTGAGATTGAACACCAATTTAATTAGTTTTACAAACTAAACGCTTTAATAAAATTATATTTAATAAACTGAAAAGTTAATCTGAACTAAGTTTTATTTATAAACTAATTTAATTTTTTAAAAATTATACATTAAGTTCATAAAGAAACTTATAGAGTTAAGAATTTTAAGTTTTCTCAGAATATTTTTAACGAAATTAATGCCAAATAAGTTCTTTTCAATAGTCAACGTAATGTATTTGCTGACGTTTTTGTAAGCTAATAACAATTTGCATAGAAAATTTTAAACTATTAATATTTTAAATGAATATATAAATAAGCTGCTTCTTTTTAAACAAGTTTGTACGGCTATTCTAGTTAGCTGATAAAATATATTACTTTAATTTGAACACAAGGAAACATTTTTTTAAATATTAATGTAAAATTATGGAAATATAATCGTTAAAGTCTAATTAAGCAAAACAGTTTTAAAATGTTAATGCTTATAAACTTTGATTCTCTAAAACATTCTTTACTTTTTTAATTTTGTTTTATTCTTAAACAAATCATTAAGGTTAAGCTTCTAAAACTTAACACAGTATAAACCGAGTTATATTACATGTTAGTTGTTTTTAAATTTTTACCGTTACTTCAAATATATAGTTTAAGTTAATTGAGAAAAGCTAATATATTAACAGCCTAAAAGTTTGAATCTCATTCCAAAAAAATTTTATACAGTTTAGTTTTACTGTAATATTTATGTTTGACAAGATTTCAATGTTTTACATTAAACGCTTGTAATTTCAGAATCGCACTTGAACGTTTAAATTTGTTTTAAGTAATTCTATATAAGTTTAATTCTAGAGTTACATCAGATAGCTATAAAATAAACTAGATTAAATATCACAAAGTAATTGTTTGAGTAATATAGCTGTGAGTTTATTATAATCAACTATAAGTTTTAATATAGATAAACGTGCAAAAAAAGTTTGAAAAACTTCTTCGTTGTAAATTTTCATTGGTGTTTGAATATTCAATAACAATCATGAAACATTTCTGAAAAGCTTTATTTATACATTTTGTATTAATAAAACAAACCTTAGCTTAAATAGTTGCTTGCAAGTTTTAACTTATGTTATAATTAGAATAAAAATATTTAATAATTTTAGTTAATTAGTATTTTAAAATTCGTGTAACTTTTCGAGTACTAGACAAACATAGTTGAAAAAAAAGTAAAATAAGCACAGAAAATAAATAATAAAGGATAAACATTATCATTTGTTTTTTTATTTCCTTTGTTTTATAAAGGTGGTACCCATGCGCCAGTGTCCATCCCAATGCTACGCCCCTGTAGGCACAAAATAAAGTTTGAGGCGTTACGTAACAAAATTAAATTACTAATCAATTTTAATTTAAATAGAATTCGATTAATAAATTTAAAACTTTTCTTCATTTGAGTAGTAAATATATGCTTTGCAAATGGTTGTAATAATTATTTTATTTATTTTTATTTTTTATTTTATTGTTTATTGTGCAATGTTGGACTCAGGCATCAAAACCTGAGCCACTTAAACAGGACACACAAAAAGAGAAAAAGAATATAAACTTATATTCAAAACTTTAAGATAAATTATATATATATATATATATATACAAACATAATTTAAATGAAAACACAAAGTTAAACACAATATGATAAACAAATGAACTAAATTAAAAATTTAATTTAAAAAATTCAAACTTATATATTACTTAGTACACACAATAAAGAAGTTCGTCTAAAATCATCGCTTATAAAATAAAATTCATCTTTTCTTTTATTGCGTTTTTCAAGAAACAAAAGAAAATTTTATTTAGGACTGAAAATACTTAAACAGTTATGTAAATGTTCATAACTTTTGAACTATTAAATTTTAAACAATTTTAAACCAAAAACTAACCTTTACCTTAAATTAGTAATGAAGCTATTTGAAATATATACTTTCACAAATTCCAATACTAAAGAAGTTTAATTATTGTTTTTGCTGATGTTTTTTAAGCTTATCACAAACTATTTTATTGAATTATTTACTTAAAACTTGTAAATTTTTGAAACAGTCCAAACATTTTTACTATGAGTTTTGTGCAGCCATTCTAGTTAGCTGAAAAAACTAAATTGTATAAGATTGCTGCTCAATTGTAATTAAATAGATTTTCTTTGATTTAGACAAGTTTTAGAATATTTAAACATATAGAAACTTCAAGTTTTGAAGTAGACAAAAATTTTAATAATGAAAGCTTTTTGAGAAAATATAAAAACTATTTAATAAAACAATTTAAATAAATATAAAACTAATCCATTTAAAATCTGTTCTATAAATCGGCTTTTTAAACTATATATTTTTATCAAGACTAACTAACTGTAATAGCTTAATGATGTACAAACGTATTAAAAGGGTAGATATTGAAATTGATTTTTATCGATATTTTTTATCTTTTGTTTATATGGGCAAATTTGTGGTAATTCTAAAAATGCTGTATAAGTTTTTTTTTAATAGTTTTAACATAGTTATCACGGAAATTTTACTTGAAACTAATCTATAAACAGCTAAATAGTTTAAACTGATTTATCCAGTTTTTAAAAGTTCAAATCATTACAAGTAATCTTTGAACCACTAAAGTGAGTAACAAATCTCATCATCTCTATAGAGATGTATATGTTGTCCCTTTAATATACTCATATCCGCGTAAGTAAGTTTAAATTTTCCCAATTTAATTAAAAAAAATATATATCATAAATATCTTGTATTTTAGTATGTTTTATTATTAAAATCACTTGGAAACAGTCACTGGTTTACCTATTACCGTTTACCTGTTTACTTTTTGCATCAACTTAGTTTGAAAATATTTTATTTAATGTTAAATAACTTTGAAGCAAAAACAAGTTAGTTACTTTTATAAATGATTTATAATTTTTAAATTATTATTAGGTAACAACTAAATATAAAGTAAATTGCATAGTTATGACAGACATAGTTTTAATATTATTTTCATATTCACTTTAAGATATTTTACTAAAACTTTTTTAATTTATTATGCATAAAAAGCTTTTATAATTTTACTTATTATTTTCGAGAAAAGATTTGTATATCTTATTTATAAAAATAGTTATTGTATCTATCATTAGCTACTTTAGCTGGTCAAACTTTAATACTTTCATATTTTCAAAAATGTTAGTTTAGTTGAAAGATTTATTGATTAATGTCACGTGAGAGATTATGATTACAAGTTTAAGTAGATTACCATTAACAATGTAACGGCTCAATATATGTTTATAGGTTTGTAGCTTTAAAATGTATTAATATTCTATATGAATAATGAAGTAACTTCTAGAAATCTTTTGTAAAATATTTAAGTATCCTTTTTGATGGAATGGAAGATTAAGATTACCTAACAACAAAATAAAACTCATTAAAATAAAATGATTTATATAAAAATTTTATAAAACTGAACACGCATACAATAATTCAAACTAAATTTATTGAAATAAAAAAATTGAGATAAACCAAAACAAACATTTTTTTCACATAACTTAATCAATTCGATACACGGGAAACTTCAGTTTTTATTGATTAATAGACTAACAGATAAAATGCTAATTTTTTAATACTTGGATTATTAGAGTCAAATATTTTAGTTATATTAGCAATATTTTAAAATACTGTTTAAACACTATTGTTTTTATTTATTTACTATTTTATTTAAATTACTCAAACATGAAAAACAATAACTAAAAAATTATAATAGTATCTATTATAAAAAAAGAAATAAGTATTAGGTTTTTAATAGAATAAATTTTAAATATTTTTTATCAAATATATTAAATGAGTATAAACTGGTTTGGCTTTATTCAACTCAAACTAAAAACAGCTATAAGAAAAGCGATTGTAAAATAATCATAACATTGGAAAAAAATGTAAACTAAGTTAAATTAACTTGCTTTTTGTTCAATAATTTGTTTTAGACTTTTATGATAATTTAGGTTTAAGATTAAATGTTTTGTTTTGCTTATATAATAATATTAAACAATAATAAATTAAAGGTATTCTATTTTCAGCTAATTAGAATAGCTGTACAAACTTTTTTGTTAAGTAAAGTAGTATTAATGAATTTTATTTATGAATTTAAGCTTGATTAACAGAAAATTTTTAGCTATTTTAACTATTATTTAGAAAATTTTTAATATTTTTCAGAAATTTTTGCTTTTAAAGTGGCAACCGTTTAAAAGACTAATTAAAAACTAATAAGGTATTTTATTAAGGTATTTCAGCATTAGTTATGCTAAAAATTTGATTTAGCTTATCTACAGTATAAATAGGTAATAATTTTATTTAATTAACTAATTACTGAATTTTCTAAAGAGTGCCAACTACTTAAGACGCAAAAACTATTTTCTAAAGTTAACATTTTTAGATATAAAAGGTGGTTCATAATATAAAAAATGTATAAAAGTGACCCATAAATATTTTTCCAGCACGGTTTTTATAGAGAGTTAGGTCGTAAGTAAAATAAAAGAGTATTTTATTAAGTTTGAATTAGCTTAAGTTAAGTATTTAAGAAAGTACATATTTTATTAAGACTTAAGTATATTAAACAATATAAATTCTATTACAATAGATGTTAATAATTAGATAGGCATTTTATGTATAGCTAAAAGTAATTTAAATTAATTAAGTGACAAAAAAGGAAAACTATCTCTGGTGTGACCAAAACAAATGCCTAAAGATTATTCAAATATCACTAAAACTAAAACTAGGGCCCGCGAAGATTTTGAAAACTTGAAATTTCGCCCTCGAGCACCATCTGCCTGCCGACCCTTGGTATAGAGCAATGAAGAAATATTTTTTTTAGAAAACTGGAAAATAAACCCAGTTCCATGATGTTTAAGTTTATATCGTTGTTGAAATGTCTGTAAACTTTTAAAGCAAGGAAGAAACGTAACAAAAATGTATTAAAAACCATTATCACGGTGCGAATAATTAAAACGCAAGTGAACAAAGTATTCAGCTCTGTTAGTAATTTTTATTCAGCTTTGATACAACTGTAAACTTTATTGCAAAAAAAAATGGAGTTTTTTCAAACTCAAACTTCTTCCGTTCCCCTATGAGGTTACCTGCATCTGATTTTGGGCTCTTCCTCCACAACATACACCACTGACCCCTGACGAGATTATTACATTAGTACATTTATTAGAATTTATAAAAACTTCTTTTCAGCTATTTAGAAAAGCTGTACAAACTATAAAACTGACTCGTAACTAAAATTTTATAAGATTCGAACATTATATGTTTTTAAGTTAATTACAGCGTTTGTGATAAGTGAATTACAACTCGAATTATTTCGAATCTTGTAACAATTATTCTATAACTACATTTTTGTTAAGCTAACTAGTGACTTATTTTACTGTTTTAAAAATAGTTTCATTAATAATAATGTATCGAACCTTGTGTGGAATTTTATTTATTAAAATGTTTCAGTTTTGATCAACAGTCTTCAGGTAAGCTGAAGGACTTTATCAAAAAACATTTAAACTTTTATTGTTGAAACCCAAAAGTCCTTTATTCAGAATTATTTTTTGTTTTATTCTGTTATTTTAGATATTCTTTGAAACTTTACTGTTCACGTATTTGTACTTAAAAGACTTGTTTAATCAAAAAAAAAATTAGAGTAGAAGTATTTGGATTAACTGTTTTTTTGTTAAATCGAACAATTGATGTAATTGTATTTTCTTTGAAATTATAATTTTAATTGTGTTTCAGCAAGAATAATATTTCTTCATTTACATGTTCAGCAATCAATCTCGATATTTCTTGCTTCTATCGTATTATAGCATCACTTCCAATCACCAAAGATAATTAATTGATACAAATAAATAAGTTTGACTATTATAATTGTATTTCTGTCCTATACATATGTTCTAAACTCTGTCTATTTTTTATTTTTATACTACTACTGAATAAAAAAGAAGCAAAACTTATTCGAAGTAAATTTATCTTTTATGACCACTGGTGGCTTAATGCAATTGATTAGCTAATGTTTTTCAATTTAAATAAAGTTATACTATATCTTTTTCAACAGCAAATTAATAAAATTTCAGATTCCTTTCGTCTTTATATTTAGAAAAACTTGACGATTTAGCTTGTCTACGCTATATGAATTATACAACTTACACATTTTTTTTCTATATAATCAGCTAGTTTTAAGCTGTACAAAATGGCTCAAATATATAATAGTAAATTTTATGAGTTGAATCTACTTAGTAGTTATTTTATGATTTGAATTAATGTGATTTTAATAAACTGACGTCAAATATTAATAGTTTATGTTATGTAGACTACTAGTATTTTACAACTAATCGCAATGCTCAGTGTTTTGATTACTGCTTAGCATTAGTGTTATTAGTGTGTATATTTTATTATGTTATTAATCTTTTATCTAAAAAATGATCAATCTTATATCTAAATTGCATGTAAAAACTTAAAAATAGTTTCTGTGTAAATTAGAACAAAGTAAAATGGGAACAAAAATTGATAATTCCTTTTTTTAATATTTGTAAATTTTAAGTTTTCAAAGTTTTAAAAATGTAGAAATCAGACTTATATCATGTTATAAATTGATTTAACTTTATAACTTGCTATATTTATAATAGTTACACTTACTGGTTAAAAATGAAAGACGTTTCAAACATTATGAATTTAAAAATTTTAATATTTAATTAAATATAAACACATAAATTAAAGGTAAAAATAAACTAATTTTATGCGATAATAAAGAATTAAAAAAAACAAAGTATTGCGCGTACAATCTGATATGCATTAAAATACATAATATTCAATAAATACATATATCAAAACCGAACTGTGTAGAAATATTTTATTCTTCAGCTAAGTAGAATAGCTGTAAAAAGTAAAAATTGCATGTTCGACGATATTCCAAAATATAAAGATTATTTATAGTTTTTTCTAAATTTTTAATTTGTGTTTAGTTAAGTACAACGTCAAACTTCGAATAAACTTTTATGAAACAAATCAAGGTACTCCATCTTTACGGCTGCTAATAAATTTAAAAAAAGACAAATGTAAGTTATTTTTATTACATGATTTAAGATGTTTTAAAGATATTGTGTTTGTTTTTTCTCATAACATACTTGTAATAATACACAAATAAGTTAATACAAATACTGTGTTGTAATAATATACAAATAAGGCATACAATCTTAGAAAATGTAGATAAAACTCGTTTTAGAGATTTATATATTTTATATATATTAATGATGTTGAAATGAGTTGAATGTTTTATTTTTATACAAATTAATGTTTTAAACAATGTACAAAAACTTTTTAAACAAGATTGTAAAAAAAAAGACAAAGTTTTGTTTGACTCAATATATTAAACTTCTTATATTTAACTATGCCATAAAATTAAAAATATATACATTTACGTAACAATTTTAAACCTAAAAACCTATAATAATAAATTAAAAGCTAACTTGATTATAATAATAGTAAACAAAAGTAATAGTATTACTTTACTAAAAATTCAAAATATTTGAAAAAAAAAACAGTTTTTTCATAAAATTTTGTACTAGTTTTCAAATCGAGTGAGTTAAACTAACACATTTTCTATTGACATAAGCTAAGTTTTATATTTTGAATTGAGCTAAAAAAATTGATATAAAGCTTAGTTGTAATTCTGTTTTAGAACTAAAAAAAAATGATGGCTTTTCTATTCATCCTTTAAGATACTTAATTTTAGTAAATTTCTTTAGATCTCAGCCTGTCGGCTTTATAAAAAGCCATAATAGTTAAAAAATAACTTAAAATTATTTAAAGTTTATGTGTAGAAGCTACTTAAAAAATTTCATTTTTGTTACAATAAATTAGAATTTTTGTTAATTTATTCCTTGTGAGTCTTATTGCAAATATTTATGCAAATGAGTACAAACGTTTACTCACAATGAAGAAATAGATTTGTTTTGTTTTTCAGTTTTAAAAAAATTTGAAAAAAAAACTCTTTGAGTTTAAAACCCGTTTAACATTCACTATATACCTTTATTATTGAAGTTAGGATAACTTTACATTAGCATTTAGATTTTGTTTGGTTCTCATCATTTGAAGTGTAATTAAAAGACAATTTATAAGCATTTAAATAAACTTTTTACTTTTTAAGAATGATAAACTTTTATTTGTCGATACTAGTCTTAAAATAATAAAAGATACCGCAAGTTTAAATGCTTACAACCAAGACTAGTTTCTTTTAGATACATTATTAAAAAAAATTATAATCATAATACTAACTACATGAATTCACTACTAACTTTTAAGGTTAAATATAAACCTTAAAAACTTAGTTTGATAATAAAAATTAAACCGTTCTTAAATATAAATTTAAAGATCCAAGCAATAAATAATAAAAAATATTTTAAATTGGTTCATTGAATTTAGATAAATCTTTTGCAATTTTTTTAGTTAAATGAATATATTTGCGACTAATGGAAACTTTAACTGATAATTCTAATAGCATACAGATTTAGATAAATATTAACTTATGTAAAATTTTCGTCTAAATTATTATAGTACTTAATCTAAAAAAACTTTGAAATGCATTCTAATGATGTTACATTTAAAGTTTTTTATATATCTTTTATTTGTGATGTCAGGTTATACTAATCACAATCGTTTGAGCAAAGCTCTAATGATGAAGATTATTATAAATTAAGTTTAGCATAAAATACAACGTTTTTAAAGTTTTACAAAAATTAGCTGATTTACAAATATTTGTTTACAAAAATACTTTCACAACCTTAATCGAACATATAGGTGAAAAAATAAAAAAGCACAAGTTATTTCATCCACTACTTAATAAATATTTTTATTCACGTATAAAGTTAAATTAAAAGAAGAATCAAATAAAACTAACTTAAAAAGCAAATCATGAAGCTTTCTAGTTTCTATAGTTATTTTAAAATAACTTAAAATGTTATAAAACTTTAAGTTTATTTATTAAGGGTTTTAAAACAAAAGTCTGTAAATTATGGTAAATTGACAAAAACCTATTAACGTTAAAAATAAATTAAACTTTACATTAATCTGGTAGTTCTAAAAAAAACGTTCATGAACTAACTGACAACTGTTTTTTTTTTTGTATTAAAATTTATTTAAAAGTTTTTTTTTTTAAATCGTAGAACTAAACATTATTAAAACAAAATAATTATTTTTTTTAACTCTATATATTATTAATAAAATATATGTTGTTTCGCTAAATTGCTTGTTTTATAAGCTATCGAAAATAAAGAATACGGACTGAGCAAAACATATAAAATATACTATTCTATATTTTTAATCAAGACTAGAATGTCACTAGCTTTTACTATTTGACTACAATTAATTACTTATTTAGATTTTATTGTCATACTTGTAGTCAAGCATGGTTGTATTCTAAAAATTAAAAAAAATAAATAATTTTTTAACTAGTAACTTTCAAAGATTTTTTTATTTAGCAGAAAATAAAGACAAAATTAGTTTTTATATTAGTTTAAGCTAAATTGTCTACATTTTTTTTTCAGGAAATGTACAGATCGAAATCTTCTTAGTTTACTTTTTTATGTTTTATCAGTATACAAAGAAATAAATTTAAACAATTAAAATTTAATTTAGTTACGAAAAATTTTACACCATTAATACGAAGTCTACAGTAAGTTTTATAGTTCACAAAAGTTCTTCTTAAGCAATTTATGCTTTTAAGTTTCAACACAACGTAAAACACGACTGTTTAAAAATAACCGTTTTATAATTAACTTTTAAACTAAAAAAGTACATATTTTAAAATAGCCCGGACAAGACAACAAATGTATTTATTATGTACGACTCGATAACCGCAAATTTTTTTCTTGCACCAGGTCCTAGGTCTACATATTTTGTGATTTTTTTAGTTTGTATTTCAATATCATATCACTATTTTAAACAAAATAATAGGCGATTTTTTTTACGAATCAGATTTGTTTTCTACTTAATAGGTTTACTTGTACATTAAAAGTTCGAATTTTAGTTAACTAATTGCTTATTATTTACTTATTATTATTTAGTTTTTAAAAGACTTGACATCAGTTTTGTATAAGTTTCAAAGTGAATAAAATATAAATTTACATTTATAAATTATGATTTCTTCTCACATGTTTAGTCTAATTTATAAACTAAAAATACCCATTTTAAATTTTTTATCAATCTCATACATTGAAATTAATCATTTTTATTTAACAAAAATAAACTTTTTAATCTGTCCAGCAAAAAAAAAAAAAAAAACTTTAACTCTGTGTTCGTTAAAAAAACAGCTTTTTCTTCGTTGTTCTTGAGACCGTGTTAAGGTTAGCTATAAATGATTTTCTTAAATAAATATTTTTTACGTGGAATATAGTTAAATTGTCAATTACTGTGACGTATTATCTATAACTAAACAAATGTTATAATAAAGTTCTTGTAGATATATTTGTTATCTATTTATCAATTATGGGAACGGGTCAGAAAAGAACGGGTGACACTTTAGCACGGTGTGACACTTTAGCACGGGATGACACTTTAGCACGGTGTGACGCTTTAGCACGGTGTGACACTTTAGCACGGTGTGACACTTTAGCACGGTGTGACACTTTAGCACGGGGTGACACTTTAGCACGGCGTCACTTTAGCACGGAGTGTCACTTTAGCACGGGGTGACACTTTAGCACGGTGTCACTTTAGCACGGTGTGACACTTTAGCACGGGGTGACACTTTAGCACGGCGTCACTTAAGCACGGGGTGACACTTTAGCACGGGATGACACTTTAGCACGGCGTCACTTTAGCACGGAGTAACACTTTCGCACGGCGTCATTTTAGCATGGAATGACACATTTGTTTATGCTTATATGTTATGTTGAAAAATATAAAAATAAAGTAGTTTAGGTTTAGCGTTTAACTGACTTAACACGTTATTATAAGATAGGTCGTAGATAGTTTCTTAAGTTACTTTTAAATTAAGTTGACATGTTAATAAAGTCGATGTATTAAATCCGAATTAAACTTTTACTATTAACTTAATATTTTATAGGTGCTAAACGAACTATTGTTTATTAAAAAGGATTTAAAAAACAGTTAACTATTTAAATTTAGACTAGTTGTAATAAAATCGAGTCAAGGAAATGGTGTATTTACAATTAATAAACTGCGAAACATAAAGATGTTAAAAACTAAAGAACATGAATGCCAACTAATCGAAATACCGAATCAAAGAAACAGAACACAAAATTTTCATTTAAACTAAATTCTTGAATAACTGAGCAAGATAATAATGGCGTCAAGTTAACTGTGCAAAAGCACAGCCAAAATGAGCTCATAACAACGGCAACAAGTTACTGCCAAAACAGTACAATAAAATGAACCCAATTAAAAGAAAAGTAATTTTCCCCGCTAATCGACGCAAAGCCGTTGCAGTATTTATTTATTTTAAGCTTTTTATAAAAAAAAAATTTGAACATAATTTAAATGTAAGGTCTAAAAAATTTAACAACATAAACTTACCGACTATTAAAAAAATAGGGTGAAAGAACAGTTGTTAACACAAAAATATAAGTAAACAAACTTAACTTGATCATTCTACTTTCTAGATTAACAACTATTTAAAAGTCATTTAAAGGTAAAATATAATAAAGAAACTTTGACAAGTCTGACTGTGGTTATTATTCAATATTATTACAAGTCATTTATATAATTAAGGATTTTTAAAACTAGTTACCATTTAATTTACCAACTTCTTATTTTTCAGTACTTATTTTTGTGATTAAGTATAGTTTTTCTTAAAAAATACAGGCCACTAAAGATGTTTTCTAACGTTTTGCTACCTACAAATGATTTTTCTAAATATAGTTCGAAAAGACTGCCAAACTTTGTCTTACAATTTACATCTTACTCAAATAATATTTTTATTAAAAATAATTTTGGAAGACACACTCTTTCTTGAAATCACACTTTAAAGTGCCTAAATTTCATAATTAACAGCATGCTGGTTATATAAATTAATTTTTAAACGTTTTATTAAATACAAACTTTACACGTATTTGATTAAGTTACTTAAAACTATCGATGGCGCTTAAGTGTCACTCCGTGCTTAAGAATCATTTTGGGCAAAAGAATCAATCAGTGATAAAGTTACACTCCGTGTTAAAGTATCACCCCGTGCTAAAGTGACACTCCGTGCTAAAGTGTCACACCGTGCTAAAGTGACACACCGTGCTAAAGTGACGCCGTGCTAAAGTGTCACCCCGTGCTAAAGAGACGCCGTGCTAAAGTGTCATCCCGTGCTAAAGTGACACTCCGTGCTAAAGTGACGCCGTGCTAAAGTGTCACTCCGTGCTAAAGTGTCACCCCGTGTTAAAGTGTCACTCCGTGCTAAAGTGTCACCCCGTGCTTAAGTGTCACACTGTGCTAAAGTGTCACCCCGTGCTAAAGTGTCACACCGTGCTAAAGTGTCACCCCGTGCTAAAGTGACGCTGTGCTTTTCTGACACCTACCCATCAATTATAGTGTAGTGGATATCAAATTTGTAAAGCTATTTTATTTAACTGAATTACAATACTACTAAAGAAATTACAAAAATTACTAAATAAAACAAAAAGTGAAACTGATATTCAATTACAATTTAGGCATATTGTAATTGAACATCAGTTTCACTTGTTGTTTTATTTAGTTGAATATTGAACGAAATCATTCAACCAGAACGTTGTCTGTTGTACTTTTAGTACGTTATTTATTATTTATAGTATTTCAACTATATATATATATAATTTGTATTGAGACCGTGCTAGAAATTAAGTTAGACTTTCTTTTTTTACCATTAAGTGTGTTTATTCTTGTATATCTTTTATTAAAGTTTTAAAAATAAACTATATAAGTAAGATATTATTTTTGGTATGTCTTTTTGAGTAAAAATTTAAATATTTTATACTTTTTAAAGTACTTAAAGTTTTCAAAATATTTTATATTTAGTTTTAATTTATTATTAGGTTTAAGTTCATTTTAAAGTGGTTTATAAAAGTAACTCGTATCATTTTTATCTAATAATTATAATGTTCTATACTGGTTGATTTTCGTAACATATCAAATGCTTTAACTGTTTAATATGATTAGTTTAAAGTAGCATTTAGCATTTAAAAAACAAACTAATAAATTAGTATTAGGTTATGAGAACGATAAATACTTTAAGAATACCAAAATTATCAGATAGAACACTAGTATTATTAATAATCTCTTTAAAAAGAAATTAAATATGTACTTTAAAAACTTTTTATATAACTTAAAGTACACCATACTTAAAGAAAAGTTTAAAAATCGTGGCAAAAAAAAAACAAAAAAAAAGTTGATTATATAAAAATAAATATTTCTGAAATAACTCAGTTTAATTTATATTCTATTGACTTAAAAAGATCTTTACTTATACTTTCAAAGCATAAAAATTTACATACCTTTTGTTTAAAGTCACATTTTTTTAATATTTTTATAGTATTAGTTGTTTTAATCTCAAAAAAATTTTAAATACATTATATAGATGATCTGCTTACAACTTATTTATCTTTATTATTTATGATATCAGGTTATATTCATCAACATGGTTTTAGCTGAGCTCTAGTTCCAAAAACTTGTTTTAAATTAAGATCAGCGTTTACAACAGTAACCTTAAGGTTTGTACAGCTACCTATTTAGCTGGTTTATAAAAAAAGTAGAAAAAAATTGCTTTAATCATCGTAACGGAATATTAAATCAAAAACATAACAAGAACACACGTTATTTCGACTAAATTTAAGTAAACATTTTCCTTCACGTTTAGTATTAAATAATAGAATATTTAAGTTTACAAACACTTCATAATGTTGTCTAGTTTTAATAGTTGAAAACTTAAAATTTTTATTTAAAGTTTTAAATATAAAGTTCTGTGAGTTATGGTTGATTGTACAAAAAACTTATATACGACAAAAAAAATCTGGAAAATCCAACTGTTTTAAAAGTACAGGACTAAAAAATAAAGTTCAAGTAAAGTTATAAGTACTTCCCAGTATATAAAATTTTTTTCATTACAAATAATTGTTTGTAGTTATCTGAAATTGTTTAACAAACCAAGAATATGTTAATATAAGTAAAAGAAATAATTAAACTTTTGACGTAATTTGATTTAAAAATTCCACATTTATTAATTATTATCAATTAATTATTAGTCGTATTTTAGTACTCATTTTACCGAACTTTACCTAGAAATAAACAGGTTTTAAAATTCATCAGCTAATTAGAACAGCTGTAAACACTGATCTTGCAAAAACTCTCAATGAAAGAAAATATCAAGACAGTAAATAATAAAAAGTTAGTGTTACATTAGTGGTTAACTTTTTAATCGTAGTTATTATAACAAACATTTTTTAAATGACGTAGCAGAAATTTTACTGCAATAATACTATTAAAACTTGAGGTTTTAAATTAAAAAAAATGATTAAAATCATTGTTGTGTTTATTTACTCAATTTTTACAGCTAAAAAATTAGCTGATTTTTACATTGTTTAGCTTGATTTTACCTAGTGTAAGAAAGATTAAATTATTATTAGTAGTTATCTTTGATCTACATTAAACTATTAATGTGAGCAACGAATCTATCAAAAAAACTATCATCTTCTCTAAAAAGATGTATAGTGTGTCATTTTAAGGTACCGAAATTTGCATAAATGTTTAACTTATAATAAATACGTTTAACTTAAATTAATGAAAAATATATATCAGAAATTTTATTTGTACTAATACGTTTCAGACTAATCCCAAGGTCTCACTGAGTATTAAAAAAGTTCAAATAAAGAAAAAATAGACTAGTTAATATTATACACTGGTTTAAATAGTAATGTATTTTTTAGTATTTGCATCAACTTGTGTTCAAAAAATGTTTTATTTAATAAGAAATAAATAATAAAAACGAAAATAAATTAATAAGTTTTATAAATATTTAATATTTTTAAAATAAAAATTAAGTAGTAATAAAATAAAAAAGTATATTGCTTAGTTATGTAACATAACTACTATATATTTTTTTTCATATCCAGCAAGAAATATTCTATAAATTTTACTAAAATGTTTTCGTTTTAATAACAGAAAAAATTCTCATATTTTCACTTTAATAAATTTGAAAAACTTTCAAATTTATTTTACTTATAAAAAAGTATCATTTTATTATCAACTATAATAGCTGTTCAACGTTAAAACTATACTTTCTACAAAATTGTCAATTAAGTTAAAATGTTCGCTGATAAATACCTAGGGGAGTTTGAGATTACAAGGTTAGTAGAATTCTTATTACCATTTACAATGTAAGAGCTCAGCTTAACTTAATAGATTGTTTATTTTCACCATTTATAGATGTTTCATAATGATGTGACTTTAAAATGTGTTATAATTTTGTATCACTAAAACATTCTTTAAATTTCCAAGTTTGGTTTATTGTTAAACAATTCATCGCGATTGAGTCTCTTTTTAATTTACAGCTCATAGAATAGCTGTACAAGTTAATATTATTAAGTCTATCAAATAAATTATTATATTTTGCAACACACTTTTTGGCAGTTTTACACTAACAAATAAAACTAAGAGCTTAATATGTTCTACAGTATTGATAAAAATAAAAATATATTTATATTATAAACAGAAAAACAAGTTAATAACCTTAAATAAGTATTTTTCTTAAACTAAATACAAAAAGTTTTTTTTGTAAATATAATACATAAAATAAGAAAAGACAAAATTTAAATTTTTACAACTAGTTTATTTTAGCTACTTTATTAAAATGTTATTCCTCATAATATTAACTACATGTTGAAACTAGCTGTTGGTTTAGTTAAATTAGCCAAACGAGTGTACAGTATATATTAAGCTAGCTGTTTTTTTTTGTTGATTATTGTATTAAGCTAAAAGTTCAATAGTTCTTTAAGTCAAAGAATTCAAACTATTGCATTTAATGATTTTTTTTTTTCTAAAATAAAAAAATAGTATAATTGTTTTACATAACATATGTTTAATATTTTGATTACTGTGACGTACTATTTATAACAAAACTAATGTAATACTAAAGTTTTTGCATATATTTTATGTTATTTATTTCTCAATATTTAGTCTTTATGTTCGAATTTTTACAGCTATTTCAGTTAGCTGAATTAAAAAACTAAACACATTGTAGTAGAATATCAGTTTCATTTGTTGTTTCATTTAGTTGAATATTAAACAATACAAAGTCATATAACCAGAACGTTTTTGTTGCAAAATAAGTAAGTTATTTATTATTGTAATTATTTTTAATGATATAGATACAGTTTGTATTAAAACCTTGCTAGAAGTTAAGTCAATATAACTTTATAAACTTCATGTATATTTTTTCTAGTATACTTTTTATTCAAGTATTAAGAAATTTTATTTAATTAATATATTTATTGTTTTATATGTTGTTAAGTGAGGTTTATTTACTTTATAGTACCAAAATTAGTTAAAACTTTCAAAGTATTTTCCTTTTGAACTTTATTTATTATTTAGTTTATACTCATTTTAAAGTTGTTTATAAAAGTAAGTTGAATTATTTTAAATCTAATAATTATAATGATCTACAGTGGTTGATTTTCGTAACAGATTATATCCTTTAACTGTTTAGTATGATTTAATTTAAGTAGCATTTAGAATTTAAAAAAAAAACTAATAAATTAGTTATAGGTTATGAGTACGATAAATAACTGAAGAATATTAAAGTTCTCAAATACAGCATAAATATTATTGGTAATCTCTTTGAGTAGAAATTAAATATGTACCTTAAAAATTCAAAGTACACCATACTTAAATATAAGCTTAAAAATACATACAAAAATAAAAAACAAATATAAAAAAATTGATGATTAAATAAAATAAATATTTAGAAAATAATTCAGACTATTTAATATTTTTATGACTTATAAAGATCTTCACTGATATTTTTAAAAGCGTATAGATTTACAGATTTTTTTGTTTTAAGTTACATTTTTTTCAATATTTTTATAGTATTAATTGTTTAATCTCAAAAAACTTTTAAATACATTATATAGAGGATATATTTACAACTTTTATATCTCTACTACTTATGATGTCAGGTTATATTGATCACAATCGTTTGAGCTTATTTGTAATGTCAAAAATTATTATAAATAAAAGTCAGCGTTTACAAAAATATCTTTAAAGTTTGTACAGCTACCTATTTAGCTGATTTATAAAAAAAAAAGAAAACTGTTTTATACATCGTAACGGAAAATTGAATTAAAAAAATAACAAACACACACGTTGTTTCAAGTAAATTTTGTACGCTACTCTAATATTTAATCACTTTTAACCATTGGTGTTGTTTAAAATTAAATTGACCAATTGAAACTAATTTTTTTAAAAACTGACAGTTAATTAATCAAAAATATGTAAGTTATAATTGTGCTGTAAAAATTATAACGTCAATAAATGCTTTGAATGTTAACCTAAAAATTTAAAGTTTTTCAATTGAGCTATTTAACTTGGATGACTTGATTATTGTTATAAATGAAAAAATATTAGTTAATTATATTAGTAACTAACCTAACACTCATTAATAGCAAATACATTAAAATGTAGATTAAATTTTCTCTATAACAGTAAAACAACTTAAACACAAATTTATCATGTTAAGTTTACATTACAAACTTTTAGGTAAATAATATGCTAATAATTTCAGTACTAAAATTAAATTTAAATCTACAGATATCCAATTATACATTTAAAACTTGATAAATAACTAACATTTATATTTAAATATCATAAAATAAAAACAATAATAAAAAAGTTGAAAATTAAAGTATAACGGTTATTATGAGAATTAAAAATATTTTTAGATTTGATTACGTAACCAAACAAACTCTCATTAACAGCAAATCAAATAAATTTAGATAATAATATATAGCTATTAAGAAAAATATTGTGGCTAACTTACACTACAAACAAAACGTACTAAAATATGTTGATTAATATTTATTTATTTATATAGAATCCATTTAGTATACAATTTTTAACTTAACTAACTAAATATTAATTTGCTTTAATTATCACATGAACCATATATCTATTTCAAAATCATCTGTTAATAAAATAAACTAATATTAAAATACTAAAACCTTTTAGTTTAGTACATCAAAAGTGTTTGTACGAACTGCAAATTCGTTTCTTTTTCCAAAAAAAAAACATTTCTAATTGTTCATATAAATTGTAACAAAACAACTTAATATTAATAATATTTGATAAAAGCAAAAGAATACATATTTTGCTTGAAAAAAAAGTATTAACACTGTAAGTTAATAAGTAGAATAAGCAATAATGAATCAGGTTTAAAGTAAGTGATTAAGCCAGTAAGATAGAATTAAAATAATAATATTTATCAAATAGGTATTAAGCATGGAAACTTCTAAAGGTTTTTGATATGTTAGTGTATAAAGAATAAATACACGAAAATTTTTAATAGTAGTTATCTAGATAAATATAAATTAATTTTACGTGCTAAAAGTTTAACAATAAAAGTCACTTTTTTACATTCAGTTTAATAAATTAGCTAAATAAAAAGCTTCAAAAAACTAGCTGCAGTTGATGACACTAAACAAAATACTATATATCGAAACACATTAATCAATTGTACTGAACTAAAAAACAGTTTAGAATACTTACACTTTAATTAGTATATACATAGATCGGTATTTCTATGTATTACTGACACTTTGTTTATCCGTTTAGAAATTAAAAACATTTACAAAAATAAATTTAAATAAAAGGCATTTCTAACGTAAAAGCTTGTGTTTCTTTAAGTATAGTTCAATGATAGTATGATTTTTAAAAATGTAGCATGACTGCTTATGGTAAATTTGGCCCGCAATTTGTATAATGTCATATATCTTAACTTTTATAGATTTTAAAAATATTACAACATACACTGGTTAAAATTGAGTTGTTACAAATGATCATTGTTATTAAAAAATGTTTGTTTAAAAAAAAACTATAACAATTTTGCTGTAGAAAAATTAATGACGTCAGTATTATGTTTAAACTTCAAGGAAATTTGAGAGTTTGTTTTAATAAGTAAAAATTTCATTGCAAAGTCATAAAAATCTGTAAAAATTTTAGCTGTAATACGATAATTTATTTAATGGTAAATAATTAGAATTTATATTGCTATAGTTGTGGGAAATTAGAAGTATGTAAATTACTAACAAATATAAATATAAACATGTTTTAGTTCAAACAAATAAAATTTTTGAAGTATACATATAAGACAAATTTGGTTTGTTAAGATGACTTAAACAAGTTTTATTTTGCTTTTAAGTTTTATTAAAGATTTAAAAAATTGAAACATTTTTAAATTGTAAATAAGTTAATATCACATAACTAAAGTCTTGAAATTGTTAACATAAAAGAAGGTTGGCAAAATAATAACTTGAAAACTTAAATAAACGTTTCATAGAATATCTATTTACTATAGCAATAAAACAGTTATGAATAAAAATAATCTTTTTACAGTATTTAATTCAATTTATAAAATATATTTAAATTCATAACAAGTATATAAATAACTGAAAAAAATAGATTGCATATCAACAGTAGTATTTTGAATTTTAATGGTAAAAAAATAGTTTGTAGTTAATATACAGAATGTTTATTATAACAGATTTTGTTGCATTGCTTCGAATCAAAATCATCATCTTTTTAATTATGAAATGAAATAAGATATTAGTAAACATACAATCATTAACATATTTAATTTAATAATTTATTCAAGTATGTACTGTAACGAATACAATGTTTATAAAAAATTAATCTTAAAAGATCATTAGCGGAGAACAAAACTTTTAACAATAGAATATTATTTTGAAACAAAACTTGTATGGCCAATATTTAACTTATCGAAAATATTGAGAAGCTTTCAGATAATTTTTCTTCATTTTTGAATATCATTTTATTACTTTTTATTTTAATACTTAGTAGTTGTATTTGTAAGCACCTAAAGTGGTACAATTTATTTTAACTGAAAAGTTCATTGTATTAAACCATATTGCATGGTTTTGAAATAAGCCTGTTTTTTTTTATTACCAAATTCTTGTTGTCGTATTACAACTTATTCAAAAGGTTGCAAGTTAAATATGTGTGGAAAAAGTTATGACGTCAGAGATACTTTAAACGACGTATACAAAATATTTAGTAATCAAAAACATAAATAAAAAGAATGCTCGAAAAGTTATCATGATTTCTAAAAGCAGGCAAGTCATAATTTAGTACGCATAAACAAAATATATTTGATATTCTGAACGTTAATTTTTTTAATAAGATGTAATAAAAGTTGATAAACTATTCAAATCAAAAACATGACAAGAACTCACTTAAATAGCAATTAATAAATGCTAACAAACATCTAACTCTATTAAGATAAATAAATAGAGAAAATAATCTTTTAATGAGAACAGAAAATCGAAATTGTAACTAAATAAAATAAGAAACCTTATGTGTGCTGAAATGAGTTTGCTTATGTATGTATTGTACATATTGCAAGATAATTTATAATTTAACTAATTTTATACTGCCTAGTATCTGGAAAGTTATATATAAATATATATATATCTATATGAAACAATTAAAAGTAGTAATGATATCTATTGTTTTTTAATTTCACAACTCTTATTTAATAACTGGTTTACTTATTGTGTTAGTTAAATATCTCATTGATTATCAACAAGGTAAAATGTATGAAATAATGAAACACTAGTAAACTTGGTTGTATTAATTAAGCCATCGTATTCTCTGATAAATTTGGTAACATTCAACTAGTACTAGTAGTAATACTATTCTCTTTTTTAAAGTTATTATTAATATAGTGATGTATTTATTGGGCTAATAAATGAATTGACTTATTTGATTTAACTAATATTAGGAAAGTTAAAAATATGCATTGATGTGCTATAGAACAATCTTTGTAAACTTTAATAGTTATTATTTTAACCCGTCAATCTTTTTTATAGTATAAGTAACAACCTTTAACTTAAAAAATTGTTTTAATTTTATACTTAAAAATTTATCTGTAATTCATTTACTTATTTTTACAGTCTTGGATAAATTTTCCATCTATAAAATTTTTAAACTTTGTTAGTTCAATATATGTTTATACAAACTATACAAATATAGTAATTGCTCATATACTCAACTATACACAACAATAAGAATAAAATATTAAATGTGTTTCACTGCAAAAAAAAATTTATTTTGAAATTTTAATAATCACTAAAATATTTGTTTACAACAGTTCATTTGTACAGAAAAAAATTGCTTCATACGAAAATTAATAGAAAAGTTATAGCTAGTTACTAAGCTAAACTGTGTAAATTTGATTTAAAAGTGAGTTGTTACAAACTCTACAAGTTCTTAGTTTTATTCAATTGGTACTTACAAACATGTATCTGTGTTTACATTTTATAACTTCAGATTTTTTCGTCTTTGTATTAACCATCCATGATGATTTTAATTAAAAAACGTAGAGAACACCCTACATCGTTAAGAAGTTATATATTACGATAAACAAATGAGTAATTTTGTATTTCCTAGAAAAACTTATGACGTCAGTGAAAGCTTTTCACAATTTTTTGTAAGGAATTCTGAAACCAATAAAAAAGTTTAAACAAGTACATTAAAATTTATATGTCATTTTCAAATAATATTAGTTACCAATTTAAGTTATTAACATAAAAACTTTTCAAAGCGAATTTTGTGGAAATGTGATGATAGAATGATTAGATTAAAATGCAAATAATTATTTTCCTTTTAAATTACAGACAAACAAATGTGGTATAAATGTATTTACTCAACCAGCTTTAAAAATATCTAAACTTCATTATAAACAATTATAAACATTGGCATTTCAATAACAAAACTGCTATAACTTTTATACGAGTAATTTTTACTTGGAACAACTTCATGTTTAATACGTATGAAAAAAAAAGGCATAGTTGAATTAGAACTAATTTATACAAAAACAAAACTGCTTTAGCATTATATAAATTTTTACTAATAAAGCGCCGACCAGATAACTGTATATTTGTTTTAACTTTATTTTTGACCTTATTTTTCACTAAAATTTCGTCAGTTTAAAATAAATGTTTGAATTACAGTATCAATGGTAATATCTAATGGTTATACTAATATGGTTATACTAAAGCTAGTTTCAAAACTCGGAACCGTTAGTCAAAAGTTAAACCATTACAATCATTGTTTAAATTTAATCAAATCATTTTCTCACAGACTAACAAAATACAGACCAACAAGATTTATCTATAACGAAAGTTATACAAAATATTAAACTTTTGAATATTAATTAGAAAATTTTTAAACAGTTACATGTTTCTTTTTGTTTGAAATTTTACTGATTTGTATGAATTTACATTGTATTGAATTGACAATTTGAAGCTTGTAGCTATTTGCAAGGTTAGTATTTATTACTTATAGAATATACTGCTTTATTACATTATAAATTGATAGCATTTTGCACATTAAATGGTACATTATTATATTTCCAATAATATCATTATTACCCATGTTGGATGGTGTTAAATTAACATTTTAGGTAGATAACCAAACTGTCATTATCGGGTAGTTATTCAAACAGAAAAATGTAAGTTAGAATAGTGTTAAAATAAATATGACTTTAGTGAATGTTTTAAAAACAATAATAAAATTTAATCCTAACCACTTAAAATAACTTAAATAAAATTTTTTAAGAGTATTATACACTATAAACTAGCTAAATCATATGTTCATAACAAAATCAACTTCGTAGCAAAAAATATTATAAGTAAGTAAAAGTTAATAAAAGATAAAAATCTCAAAATACTGTTATCAACAACTATGACAAAAAAATTAACTAATATAGAAAAACAACACTAAACCTTTAATATGACTAGATGAAAACAAATAAAGAGCAATCATATATTAATCATATATATAATCTATTATCAAAACATTAACAACTGAGACAAAATTTAACTTACAAGTGTTAAATAAAAACACCTAAAATGTATACTATGAGTAGTCGATGAAGATAAATAGACAGCAATCACATGAGAAATAAAAGTAAAATTTTAATACAATTAACACTAAGGCCGATCATTTTTAACCCGATATTACTATTATTCTAACATAAGGCAGTTAACTCACATTTTGAATACTTTTTTTAACAGCGAGTCATTTCATTAGTAAAAGGTCAAACTTGTTTTAATAAGTATTTTGCGGCTAAAGTATCTTATCAAAGTCAAACATATCTTGAAAAGACTTTTAGACAGCAAAAACAAAGAGTTCGTTTTCAAAATTATAACTAATTTTTGATTGAATCTGATGTTTAGCTAACTAGAAACTAACTAACTAGAATTTATGTTTAATTAATGTTTTATTTATCAATATATTTACATATCATTAAATGTTTTTGACTAATTTTTAGACACTTTAGTTTCTAATTTTGATTAGTTCTCGTGTTCAGTCTCAAGTTAATAAATATTTTCGTTATTCATGTTAGCTTCCCTTTTTAATGCAAATTTCTACATTGTCATTAACAAATTACTTAATGTATATCCTTTAATTGTTTTACTAAAATTAAAAGAACTTTATTACTTATTAGTTTTTCGGTTTCTGTTTAACTAGTAATTTTTCATTTTTGAAAGGAAAAAATAATTATGTAGATAAGAAAACTTTTGACAATTATATGATAGACATTAATGAAATTTCTAAAATGTTTATTAAAATCACAACATATTACTTTGTTTTTAAACAAAAAATTGTGCTACTTACTAAAAAAAGTCTAGACACATCTGTGCTACTTATATGTTTTTATTTTAATTCTAAGCAGAAAAAAGCATACTAAACAAAGGGTTTTTTAGCTAAACATTGCGTACTTGACTGACAGTGCATACCTAAGAAATGCGTACTCAAGCGGCATATTAAGATCAAAAAAAAATTGTAAACCCCCTTTGAAAAAAGTCTAGACACGCCTCTGTTACACATTACTATCATTAAAACATAAAAAATTTACTAGTAGTTAAAACAATCATATCAATAAATATTGTGATGTGTTATCATAACATTTAAATCTTTTATGAAATATAACTTAACTCTATAACGATAAGTAGATTTTAAGATAAACACTGGCTTTTTTTTTATAATAAGAGAAAATTGAATCAAGACTTTATTAATTTTTGAATAAGAAATAATTTGCGTAGTTCGTTGATTTTGTGAATGAATAGTATATTACCTTTAAAAACTAATTTATACTTGCAATGACACCTTTTTAAAACTAACAACTAATTATTGTTGCAAATTATATGTGACAACAACTATTATTAATATTGGATATTTCTGTGTGTTTAAAACTAATACTACGCATTGTAATAATTTATGTGAGTACAAAATATTCTATTGATAATAATGAACATATAGATAAAGACATGTAGTATATAATGAAGCAATATATGTATTAGGATGATTGCATTGTCGTTTATAATTAACCACAACAAAATTAATAATATTACTTCAATAAATTTCTTCTTTTTTTTAGAATTTATAAGCTAGTAACTAAACTTTTCATATTAATCTTGTATTTTTTATGTACAAAACTGCTTTTATAACTATGAGATATTAAAATGCATTTTTTTTTATAATGTTCAACTATATCCGTAATAAATTTGAAAGATCAATATTACAAAGATTGAAATAAAACCAAATGTGTTTAACAAAAACTGTAAAAATTATTTAAGTACAAAGTTTGTTTAAAATAAATATCTTATATAAAAGTGTTAATCTTATCGAAATATTGCAACTCAATAATAATATATTTCTTTAATTATAAATAAGTATTTTATAGCACATTAAAATAATAAACCAATACTTTAAAATAAAATAAATGTAAAGTTATTATGTTTATTATGTAAAATTAATATTTTCGTGATCAACCATGTGACATGTTTTTGAATCCATAAGCGTTGTAGACAAAGATTATGTAAATTTTGTTCATATTTATCTAAAAACTATCAACTTTAAAATGTTTTGAGAAAGTTATGACGTCATGAACTGTTTAAAATGGTAAAAAACTTCTAACTGATTTTTGACTGAGTATTATGTTAAGACCACAATTAATAAAAAACTATTGCCGAAAGTTTTATTTAAGTTAAGAAAATAATTACAGTTGTAAATCGTCTACCAAAGCTTCAAAACAAATAATTGGAGCGAAACTATGAGTTTATATTCTTGATTTACTACAAGAGCTTTTATATTAATTAATATTAAAGCTAACTAGGTTTCTTGAGCGAAAACGAATCAAAGTTGCTTTAAAGAGTAAATTGTAGAAAAATTAACTGGAGTATACTGTTGCAAAAATTATATATATACATTTAATCTGATACTCAATATATGATTTAAATGTATCATTAAGCTCTTTTAATTATCACATAAAATATTATCAAAACATATTCTTGAGTTGAACTATAAAAACACCTGCAGTAGAAAGTATGAAATTTGACCGACAAAAATTTTGTATCTATCAAAACACTGAAATTTCTAGATTAGTAAAGATGTTTAAATCAGAGTGCTAAAGCGAAAATTTAGTTTAGTTTAATAAAACAAAAAAAAATATATTCTCACTAACTAACCAATCTAATTTAATAAATAAATTTAAAGCAAACACTAAACATTTTGATTGAAATAAAAGTATGAACACTGTGTTTTGATAAAAAAAGTAAGCAATAATGTATTGTGTTTTAAGTAATTCTTAAAGCCAGCGAGATAGTATTATACTAAAAATTAGTCAAATATGTATTAAACCTGAAAACTTCTATAGATTTTAGAAATTTTAATGTATAAAGAATAAACAAACGAATAATTTTAGTAGTTAATTTAGATAATTTTTTAATATTTTCACAAGCTAGAAGGTTATTAAAAAATTAAGTCTTTATTTTACAGTCAGGATAATAGTCAAGCCTAAAATAAGCTTGAAAAATAAACGGCAATTAATAGCTTAGCTTTTATTACTCAGCTTCAAGTTTATAAAGTTAAACATTGTTTAAAAAGTAAAAAACATTAAATGGCACTTTTTTGGTTGAAACTAAGCCAGCATATTGAGATAATGTAAAACCTTTTTTTCAATTTAACTACTAATATAAATAGGAACATGGAATGTATTAACCATTATTAATGATTACAAATTAGCGAAGTCGTAGCACAAGTAATTACTTGAAAAAATATAATATTATATACAAAATATGTAATTAAACACTTGCAGTAAAAGATAATGACGTCAGTGAAAATATTAGATTAAAACTTTTTGATACGAGTTTTAAATAAAATGCAAAGATTTTTAAATATAAAAACTAAACATTATTATTCATTATTGAAAAATGTTGATACCAATTCAATTTAACTTTAAAAATGAAAAAATACGTTTACCTTTAATTAGATAAAGTTTTTTTTTTAGTAGTATGATTTGAAGCTTTTCAATGCCTTTATAAATGTTTGTTTCAAGTTTGACTAGTGTTTCAAAAGCCTAACACAGCGAAACTTTGTTTCCATTTAGTACAAAAAGCTTAACATTTAAAAAAAGTATTATTTTAGTTATAACTTTAAAAGATGAATGTTTTTAAACAGATATCCTTATATTGTAATATGTTTAAAAAAAACGGAGAAAAATAGTTTAGATTTATAAACATTATATAGTTTATAATAATATATTATTTTATTCTTAATATTTTATTGTTTTAACAATTTTCAGTAATTTATTAATGATAGATAATTAAAAAATATAAAGTTAATATAATAAAATCGTTAATAGTAGTTTAAGTGTGGAAACAGAAATCTATTGTACGATAATACTATAAATAGCGATTCCCAATATGAAAGTAATATAAAAGTATAAAGAAGAATTTATAATAAATTTACACTTTGGTTTTACATTCAAATTTGATTTTAAACAATAACAAAACACTGTAGTACACTTAAAATTTTAATAGTTGAGTTACGGTCAAATTATAAAACAGAGAGGTTTTTTTTTACTCTAATATAAAACTGTAATTAAATCTCTTTTAACTACCCAAACGTTGATTTTTTATAATTAAAAAAAAAAATTTTACAGAAGTCATATAAAAAAATTAAAAGTTTAAACTAGAAAAAAAAAACTTTATTTAAATTATGTTAAAATACTTAAATTAAATAGCAATTCAAGAAAATAAGCTTACTATTATAGCTGCTCAAACTTACTGTATAAAAAAAACGTCTATTTTAATTTAAATTAGAATTATTTATAAAATTTTATTTAACAATCAGTGAAAAGTAGTTCAACATAACTTCATACTGATTTGTTTAATTTTCGGTCTTTTAATAACATTAACTTTTGAAACAGAACTTTATATTTCATTCTAACTGTATATTAAACAGAAACTATATATTTTAACTACTGATAAGTTGTAAAAACAAGCTGTTTTTAAAAAATAATAAACAAACATAAATTTATATACAAAGTTAAGCTCTAAAACAGCGATCGGCAAACTTCGTCCCGCCAAAACGTTTATTTTTTGGTAGAATGCGGCAAGCGAAAGAAATTTCTATGGCCCACGAACAGGTAAATTTGGCCCGCTGAGCAAAAATATATTTTAAGTCAAATTGTTTAGTTTTATTAGTTTCGTTTTATTTCTCTGCATAACATTTTAAACAATCAAAAGACTTTTCTGTTTTAGCTTAAAAATGTGAAAAAAACAGTTTAGCATTCAACGAGTTTTTTTTTTTTTTTCAGTTTTATAATAACTTTCTTCGTACAACAGCCAGTTATAATCTGAAAAAAAAAGTGTAAGGAGTGCTGGGATTCAGTAAGATACCAAAATAATAGCTACTTAGTTAACAAACTTAATGCTAATATTTTAAGTTTTGTAAATAAGTAATGCAGATTTGTTAATTAAAATGTAGTTTATTTACAATTTAGGTAAGTTGTATTTTAAAGATAATTTTCTTTTAGATGTTTTATCACTATAAGTTAAATTTGAAGTTGCATAAAAACATTTAAGATAACGTAAAAATAAGAAATAAAGTTTTTAATTTGGTTTTGACATATTTTGATTTTTTAGAAGTTTTCTTTGCACTTTTAATTATTCCATAGCCACAGCAATACACACAAATTCTCGTTTTTTAAACCGTTTTTTATTTAATACTTAGTTAAATAATGAACAATAATGAACAATATATATGACATAATCGTAAACAGTTAGTGTTAGGTATATATTTTTATTTTTCATATTAGATATTTTGGAAAATAAAATGTATTTTTATACATTGCATACTAATATACACAGGTGTTGCTTTTTGCCTATTTAATACAAACTAGATTTAGGGATGGTAAATTTATTAAGTTTGTATAGTCGTAGTGTACGACTCGATAACAGAAAGTTTCCTTTGTACAACAGGTTCTTAGACCATACTTTTTGATCCCTGTTTTTGTCGTTAAAAAAGTATATATAATTAAACAAAATATTTCATATTTAAGTCAGTAAACAAGTAAACGTTGCCAAATGCTCAGACTTATTCAGCTTAGTTTCAACATTTTTAAAAACTTATGCCAATTTAGGCATTTTTTAGTTTTTGGCTTAAATTGCTGTTTTAATCTAAAATACCCTTAGTTTTTGGTCACTCACGCTAGATTTTTTATTTAGTGTAGTTTATTAATTGTATCTATTTCTAGTTTACTTAAACATAAAGTACTTTTCTACAACAATAGTTAGGTATTTAAGCTTGATTAACAGCAAGACTTCGGCATTTTTAACTTTTATAAAATTAGGCTGGTTTGATATAACTCAGAAACTTTCGCTCCTAAAGTGGCAACCATATAACGATTAATAAATTACTAACAAGCTTTTACTTTAAAGTATTTGAGCATTATATGTGTTAGAAAATACTTTTTTTCTTTTTTATGATACAAATAAATATTTTTTTCTTGAATAACTGTTCATTGAATTTAATTTAAGTTTAAACTATTTAAAACGAAAAAACTATTTTCATAAGTTAATGTTTTTTAAACTAGGAAAAACTGGTTCAGAATATAAAAAATGTATAAGGTGACCCATAAGTGTTTTCAAGCTGAGTTTTTATAGAGTGTTAAAATGTAAGTAAAATAATAAAAACAAAAAGTTAAGTTGATAAAGTGATTAAGATTGTACAAAATTTTTAAAGACTTAAGTATATTAATAAATGTAAATTTAACTCCAATGAACATTTATAAACAAATAGCCATTATTTGTGTAGCTAAATGCAATTAAATTAAATAAACTAAGTAAAATTAAAATTTATTTCAGTGTGACTAAAACTGAAACCAAAATATTTTTTTTATGCAACTAAAACTAAAATTGCGGCCGGCGAATATTTGGAAACCTGAAATTTGGCAACTGCCTGCCAACCCTGCTCTAAAACAATATAGCTTACGACGTAATTTATTTAGTCACAATTATATTGTTAAAATATTAGGATAAAAATATATAAGAGTGCTGTATTAGTTAACAGTTTTTGAGTAAGTTTTTACAATTAATTTAGTTAGCTTAATATAAAAAAACTTAACTTTAAAAGACAGTGATTTTTTTTTATTAGTAAGTATTTATTTTAGTACAGAAATTACCCCATTAAAAATGTTTAAAATATTAAGGTTTTTAACAACTAATTTTATGTATAGAAAATTATGGTAAAACCTAATATAATTTAAAATATTAAGATAATATTTTACTACTAATCATTTGTAACATAAACTTTTGTTTTAAAGTTAGTTTTTGTTTTGTTAGTATTTATACTAATGTGTCCGTTACCTGATAAGAAGGTTAGTTTAAAATTACTAGTAAATAAATGTGAAAGTACAGAATGTAAAGAGGTTTAATTAAACTGTTATATAGGTAATTTTTCATAGAACTTTTCATCTGCTAACTACAATAGCTTTAGAAACTACTACAGTATGGAAATAACTATACTTTATGTTAGTGTTGTTAAAAATTCAGTATATAGCAACAGTTTTTGTAATCTTACAACATTCGTATATTAGATTATTAAACTTCGATGCTGTCTGATTCTATAACTTTAAATAATTTTAAAACAAACTAATTAAATTTAGTGTATTCTAATAAACCTTTGCGAAAAAGTGTTTTAAACAATGACTCAAACTGAAAAAAAAGTGTTGTACAAAAATGCGTACAGTTTGTTAGTAATTGCAAAAATATATTCTCTTATTTTTTCTATAACTTGTTGGTTATAAAAACCTATTTTATTTAAAATTCGATTTAAAATTATTTAACGTAAATAATATCTATTGTGAAACGAGAAAAAAAAAAACGCATTAAAAAAATTTCAAATTTTTAAGTTGACTTTATTTTTCATGCTGGCCGATATGGAAATATAAATTTAAGTTTTAAGATAATTTGATTTAGTTTATATGTTGTTCAATTATAATCATTTACTTAAGTCGAAATACAAAACTCCAAAAATTTATATACTTTTTATTAACACTGAATAGTAGTTTAATAATGATGGCTTGAAATTTATATCACATCTTTAATCAACAATATTTTAATGTTTGACGAGGTTGTATTGTAATATTTAAATGTTAGACGACGTTGTTTATATGACGGCGTATAATTTAAGTTTTTATATTTTATTAGTATGTTTAAGGCAATATTTATATCAACAACTACCTAAAGATAACTTTTAAATAGACTGTATCAGCTAACTAGAATAGCTGTAAAAATTTGAGCTGGAATTACTACTAAAAGGAGTTTTAATTATAACTTGTTTATGTATTACAATTGACCTTGCGTTACTGGCAAACTTATAAAACTTCACAAAAGTTTTTGTTCTAATTGTTTATTTTCTACTTAAGATTGTCGTCTAGATCTTTAAAATATTTAGTTAAGAGTAGAATGTATCAGCAACTTGTATTCCTTTAAGCAAAACTCAAGAAAACTACAAAACTTGTTAATTTTTTTTTTTCCGAAAGTGTTTTAAAACTTGTATACATTTAAAAACATTTTAAACATATAACGAAATATAAAAATATTTTTAGGATACAACCTTTCATGGTAAATATATTTCAAAGTTTATTTTAATTACTTTAATTACTTACTAAAAATGAAGTTTTTTTACTACCACCAATGTTTTTAAAGTCTATTCTATTACATTCAATTACTTTTAATTATTTGCTCGAACTATTTTTATGGTAACTAACAGCACTAATGTAATTAATCTTAGGGATATTTTTGTAGCTATTAGCAAAATGCAAAGAATCCTCTGCAATATTTTCGGCTTTCATTTTATGACTAATATTACAAATTATGCTTATTAATAGTTTATTATTATTAAAAGTTATAAAAAACTTTTAACATTGTGTTTAAACTTTTTTTTTTCATTTTATATCTTAACTGGTTTTGGAGCATTAGAAAAATATTAATTTAGTTATTTCAATTTGTTTAAAAAAGACACTAATCAAATTTTAGCGTAAACAGAAAATATACGTTTAATTTTTGAACTTCTCTTTGTTTTATTATACTTCTAGCAAACACAAGTAGGTATACTAATAGATAATTATTTTGACACATATTTTATTACGTATGCCCAAAAAAATTTAAAAATAAATGTACAGTCGATCTAAGTAGCTGATAGTATACCATTAAGTTTTTTTTTAAAAACCAGTGCTTTTAATCACAAAAACCTGAAAACTTTTATCACAAAATTAAATGTTTTCTAAAATGTTTTAGATCATCTGAATTGAGTTAGAGACGAACATTAATAAACTATATCAAGTCAAGGACAATTAATTTCAAATTATGTTTGTATATTGAATATTTAGTTCTAGTTATTTAAAGTTTAGTAGGTATTTATAAACATAAAAAATAAAAATTACATTAGCTAAATAAATAACAAAATTAAAGTGATCCATATATTCATATATTTCGAACAAATCATACTTAAAGACAGTGTTTTATAATTTCTTAATTTCACTGTGAATACAAGACAGTCATAAATTTTCCAACTTTATTATCCACTTTATTATTTAACATTTAGTAGAATACATTTTTAGTACTTTCCTACTTTTAATCAGTTCTTGTCTATTTTATCGAAAAAAAATATATGTATTTTAAAGTTGTAATGGTTATATTTCTTAAAAAAGACAATGATAAACATAAGAAAATATTTGTAATGCAAGTTTTTTTTTGTATACAACAGTTTTTTGAGCTTTTTTTGGGAAGTAAAATAAAATTTCCTAATAAAAAGAACTAGAATAAAAAAAAACTTTAATATTTTTTAGTACTTGTGGGTTATTACAACGACATATATTAATATCATTTTTATTTTATTTGTTAAAAAGATTTTCACCAACTTATATTCTAATTTTTAAATGAAGTTTATATATTCTAGCTTTTTATTTTAAAGGCTTTTCATTTTTGACATTTAATATAAAATTAAATTCTAAATAAGTAGAATAGTTTAAATGTTATGAAATATTACCAAGGACTTTAGACACATTTTTTTTAGTTTCAATCACTATTTATTTAAAGTATGTTTGGTCTATTTGCGTATTTTCATATTAACCACAACACATGTTTAACAAAGTTAACAAAAAATGTTTATAATCAATAACTTCTCTATCAATACAATCAAAGTTAGTTTGAACAGCTATTCTGCATAGCTGATAAATCTTTTTATTTTTGCGTTAATAATGACTAAACTTTATCACGATAGAGATATAAAAGAAGTTATAGACAATTGTTTTGATAAAAAACTTTTAATTTGTATTTAATACATAAAGTCATAGTTTTTGTTTCAAATTATTATACATCAAATTTTAATATTGTTATTATATACTGTACTTTACTAACCTAAAATGTGATTTTTTGTAAATGTGTCACTTTTTTTATACTATTTTAATTTAATTTATTAATCTTTATATTTTAATTTTCAATGTATTTATTCTGTATATATACAAAGTTTTTAGATATTCATAAGTTTAAACAAATAGTGTAAAAGATCCTAACTAGCTCTTTTCTGTTTACTAAGTAAGTTTTTAGTTACCACAAAGAAATTTAAAAAAATCAAGATGGTTTCTCGTCTGAAGTAAATTTTATTTTTTTATCAAGGCAGATTTGATTATATAGATATAACTTACATTAAAAAGGGTTTTTACTAACTAAACACTTTTTACTAGAAAATTACCAAATTTTAAATTCTTTATTCATATAGTTTAAGTTGCATTAAATGTTTTAATAAAATAATATTTATTTATTTTGTTGTTGTTTAAAGTTTGGTATATACTAACCTAGCAAAATTTATGAAAAATACCGAAAACATACATGTTGAATTTATATTTAGTTTGAATAAGCTAATTAGTTCGAATTTTTAAGTTTTTGTATGAGAATAAATGTCTAAACTGTTGACAAAACTGTAAGTTTTTTTATAATTTCGAAATAAATTTCATGTCTAAAAACTAGCTGTACTTAATTTGTATAAATATCAGCTAAACACAATAAATGTAAAAAATCAAGAGAAGTTTTATACATTTACTTACAATGTGTTTCAATGCTGAGAAAAATTCAAAATAAAAATTTTGTGGTAGGTTATATATTTCATTGAAAAATTAATTGAACTTTAGTAAATTATTTTTAAGTATTTAAATTTTTTATAAGTGTAATTCGTAGATCTATTTAACTTTATAACTTTAATCTTATAACTATATAAATCATTTTGACGAAATATTCTAAACTTAATAAAAAAAAAAGAAATGATAACCTAGATTTATTTTAAAGTTAAACCAGTAGTTATCTTTATATGAATGCAATAAATACTTTATAAATTTCATATAAAGCCATTTAAATTAAATTAAAATAAATGTATACACATTTATAAGAATATTTGTATATAAATATAAGCAGCTATTTATTACATAGCACAGTTCAGTTATCGTTTTACATTTGAACGGCTTACTTCAAACCCGTGATCAATTTCCACCTGCGCAGAATTCCCACCTGATCGAATCCGAGAACTACTAACCGACCAAAAGGAGGTTTAAGTGTAACAGTGAAAGAAAAAAAAACAGTAAATAATGTTCTAGAAGTAAATAAAATATGGAAAAATAGTAATTAAATGAAAAATTTAAGAAGTTTATTTTTGGTAGGAATTTTATGCAGAAGGGAATTGATTGCTGTGGGTGTTGTAAGTGAAGTGTAAATATTTAAAAATATATACAAAACTAAAAAATTATCAGTACCTTAACTCGAATTTTTTTAAGCAGTTTTAATACTATATGTTTATTTATACCAACAATTGACTTTTGATTAATTTTTGAAATAGACAAAGTTTGTCGAAAAATATTTTAAAATTGACGTCTTTTTGAGACTTAAAAAAAATTACAGCGTTTTAAATAAGTAGTTGATATACAAAGCATGTTATCATTAATAAACTTTTTTTAAAACATAATATTGAATATTAGAAAATTGTTTACTAAACTATATCTTTATAAAACTTTTGTTTTAATTCAAAAGTAATTAAGTGATTGATTCTAATCAAAAGCTTTTATTTTAATCAATTAATATATTTTTAAAGTAAATTTTCATCAAATTTTGTGTTAAACAGGTAAATTTAAAACCATTATATTACTATAGTACTTAAAATAACTCGAAAAGAGTAAATAAAAATTAAATTCATTAGTATGTTTAGAGACAATAACTGTAACTGAGTAACAAAAATATCATACAAAAAAAAATATCTTTGATATTATTCATATTGTTGAAAGATAATATATAAATATTATTGTTGGTTAAAAAGTAACAAAAAGCTATAATAATCATCAAACTATGTTGTAAAATACTAGTGATAAATACAAAAGTTTTTATGTATGTGTGCTTTCTCATGCATGAAATGAGTAAATTCAAGTGACGTAATACTTAAAAACCAACTAAAATTTATCTACATTAAGTTTAAATTTGAATTGTTTTACTAATATTTAATCGTCATAAGCGTTTAATAGAACTTTTTTGCTCAATTTATTTTAAGTTGTTGCAAACACAACTGTCAAATTATTAATTTTTTTTTAACTAAAACTGTCATAAAACTTAAAAAAAAATGAATTTGCAAAAAAAGTTATTATTTTTGAAGTGACTATTTTTTATCTCCTATTTAATAAATCAATACAAATCTGCCACAAAATTAATAATATCTATAACCTTAAAATATTAAAGCTTAAATAAATAAAATTGTTAGCTATAATGTTATGTCAACTTAATATATTACTTAGCTTATTAAAAAAGCTTTGCGAACTTTGTTCTTTACTACAAGTTTGTATTTTTATTATCTTGATATAGTTATTTACTACATTTTTATATTTCTATATTCTTAATATGACATTTAACTCTGGTTAACGAGTTTGAGATTAATTACAAGTTTTAACTGGTAATTAATAAGCCCATTTTAATTTTATAATATTTAAAACGTGTAATCTTCTTCGACAAAACCGTTAAGTTCTTAAAGTTATTGAAATTTATTGGTGCAGTTGTCTAATACATATCAAGCAACACCTTTGCACGAAGGGACATTTTTGAACCAAAAAAAATGCATGAAGATACTTTTACATGGGTTGATTTTTTTCTTTAATTTTATAATAATTTCTTTTTACATTTATTATTTTTATTTTGACTATAACTGTTACCCATAACCCATACACTTGGTCGTAAAATTTTTATTCTTTGCTATTAATTTTTTATTTATATTTTATCTTTAGTTTTTCTAGATTTTATTTTAATTTGATTAATACTTTCTATTAGATTTGTTTTTGTATACTTTTTACAAAACTATCCCTTATCTTTACCCTTGACAAGTAACTTTTTCAATATATTTTGTTTTTTTTTATGTATTTTATTTACTTTTCACTCGCGTGCAAAAATGAACCTTCGTGCAAAAGCGTCCGTTTATGCATATTTGACCCTTCGTGCAAAAATTTTTTTCGAAATTTTTTGACTCGTTCCCTTTATTTATATATAGAACAAAATACTCATAAATAGTCATAATGAACATCAAATGTAGTTTAAGACGTGATATTACAAAATTAAATTCTCAAAGAATTTTAATCTAAATTGAATTTGTTTAATAATTTTAAAAGTTTTTTTCATTGGTGTAGTTAATATTTCTTTCAGTTGTTGCTATAATGAAGTTAGAAAAATATACTTTCGTTTATTACATAAAATATATTGATAATTTTCTCTTGTTATTGTGTTTGATGTGAAATTTTTTGAACTTTTATCTTATTATTAGAGTTTTTAATATTTAAATATACCGCTATAAAGAACTATTATTTAGTGACCTGAGAATTAACACCAATTTAAGTAGTTTCAGAAACTTAACCCTTTTATAACATTTAATTCAATAATCAGAAAACTAAGAATTGGAACTAGAACTTGAAATTTTTATTAAAAAAATTAATTAAGTTTTTCATAAAATTATACATTCAGGTCATATTAAATTAAGTATTTTTAATTTTCTTACAACCCCTTTAACGCAATGAATTACAAATAAGTTCTTTTGAACAATTCAACTTAAGGGTAACTGCTGACGTCTTGTAGGCTAATAACAATTTATTTAGTAAAGTTTAAACTGATAATAAATTAAAAGAATTTTCAAATAATCCCATCTATAATATAGTAAGTTTGTATGACTATTCCAGTTAGCTTATAAAGTTATAGTACTTTTAGTAATAAAAGAAAACATGTTTTATAAATATTATGAAAAATTTAAAAATATAATGTTAAAAGTCGAAATTGGCAGATAGTTTTAAAATTGTAAGAGCTATATTATAAAAAAAATCAAAAAAAAGTTTAGGTACAGGTTAAAAAAAGTTGAAATTGAATTAATATAAAACGTGTTTTAAATTTTGTATCACTAAATCCACAAAACCTTTAAATTTGTTTTTTTTTTAAACAATTCAATAAGGTTAATTTTCTGAAATTTATTATCAAATTTTTTACATGTTATACAGTTTAAAATTTTTTCATTATTTTTGATGTATAGTTTAGGTTGTTAAATAAAAGCTATTGATACATTTAAAATATAACAATCTAATGGTTCAAAATCTTATTACGTAAACAACATTATATTGTTCAGGTTTACCAGCCTATTTGAATGACAAGGTAAGAACATTTTTCTCTTGAATCCTTTTAATAATCAGAATCGCACTTGTACATTTAAACATGTAATAATTCAAACTAGTAAATGTATATGACTTCAATTGGTTAGTTACAACAGATAGCTGATAAAAAAACAGGTTAAATATCATTAACTATCTGTTTGAGTAATATAGCGTTGAGTTTATTGAACCAACTATAAGACTTTAGTATAGTTAAAATTTTAAACTAAGTTTAAAAAGCTCATTTGTTGAAAGTTTTACATGCTATTTATATATTCAACAACCATTAAGAAACATTAAAAGAAAGTTTCTTTAAACATTAATCTAATAATAAAACAAACATAAGCTTAATTACTTACAAATAAATCAACTGTAATAAAATTTACAGATTACAGACAGAAAATAGGAAAACTTAATAAACATTATTAAACTCACCGCAAATATAATTGTCAACATTAAATAAATAAACTAACATCCACTTTTTTGTAATCCATCTAATTTTTGTTTTAGTTTGTACAGCTATTCTGGTTAGCTGATTAAAAGTAGTATGTAAGTAATAAAAGAAAAAAATTGTAAAAGTAGATATTATAAAATTTTAATTATTTATTTTTTTTTTGTTTCAGTAGCTTAAATATACTTTGAATTAATGAAGTTATAAAAATAGATTTCAAAATTATTAATACAAATAGTGAATAAGTAAAATAGCATGTAAGTGTACCCACTAAATTTAAACAAATATTTTAAAAGTTACCAAAACTATCCTAGTATATACTATCAAAACGTTTTTACTGAGGTGTATATTTGTTTTTTGCTTTTACTAATATTTATACCAAGAAAAGTAAAAGTAATTTTAAAACACTTAACAAAAATAAATTATTAAGTGTTTTAGATTGTCATTATACTGAATGTATGCTATTTCAAATTATTTTATTTGGTTAGGAAATAATTGTTTAGAAATAAGTTGTTTAAATAGTTTCATTTCATAAATAAAACAATTAACTTGTAACTAACGGTTACTTTTTAATATTATTGTTTATTTTTTGTAATTTAGCTAAATATCTAGTTCTCTCTTGTATGTTCAAACTTTTTTTAGGTGCATTTTTAAATTATAGAGTTTCATCAAACTCCTGATAAATAAGCAGGTTAAATATCATTAACTACCGTTTGAGTAATAAACCTTTAAGTTTTTTTAAATCAAACATTTTTTAGTATAGATAAACTTATAAAACGAGTTTTAAAATATCTTCATTTTAAAATGTTACATTTTATTTAAATATTAAATAACCATCATTAAATATTTCTTAAATATTTTTAAACAATCATTATTAATAAAACAAATTTAAGCTTTAATATTTACTTACAAATAATGCAATTGTGATGTAATTTTGATTACATATAGAAAATAAGAACTTTTTTAATATTTTTATTAAACTAACCACAAATGTAGTTGTCAACATAAAGTGTAAAAACTGATACTCACTTTTCTGTAATCCTCTAAACCTGTATGTTAGTTTGTACAGCTAATTAGTTAGCTTATAAAAAGTAGTATATTAAACAACTAGAAAATTTATGAAAGTTAAATAAATACCTCATAATTTTAAATATTTAATTTTTATTTCTTATAACTTGTTTAAACTGTTTAAAAACATTTTGAAATGTGTACCTAACAAATATTTGGATAGGATTAATAAAGGACTATCTAAGTAACTAATAATAAAAACTAATAAAATAATATAATAATTTAATAAAAAAAAAAATAATTTTTAAACAATTAACAAAAATAACTTATTTTAACCTTAAAATTTTTTGTATTATAGAAAAATAAAGAATGTGTGCTTTAATAATATTTCAAATATTTTTTCGATTGGTTTAATAATAAACATTTAATATAATCCAACACATAAAAAAAAACAGTTTTTCTTTTCAACATTTAGTTTTTTAAAAGACAAGAAATTTGTGTAGCTAAATTAATAAGCGGACCAATAAAAATATATTCAGTTTATAAAGTTTAAAGTCTTACCATAGTACTTGATAACCAATTAATTGATAATATCAATAAAAAGAAGTGTAAATATTGACTAAAACAAAACATTATTATATAAAAAAACAATAAATTAAAGTTTAAAATGTTTAGTTTTTGAAATAGTTTTAACTCTTAGAAAAAAAAAAAGAAAGGGTTTAAATATGTGTAACACAACTTTATTATAGAAAAATTAAATATTTTTGTATATATCTTAGCAATAAACTACTTTAACGTTAACAAAATAACTAAAATTTTTTTTTTATACTTTCATACGCTTTGTTGTTGATATCGCATGTATTTCAGTAACAATTTCGGCTTATATGGTATATTTTATCATAGAAGTTTTCAACATTTATATATAGGCCATTCTATGCAGAAAATGTTTTTTTTTTATGTATCTAAATTTAATAGTTTCGGTAAATAATTTATTTGTTAGTTACTTATGTTTTTTAAATATTACCTTAAATAAATATAACACTTATTATAATCTTTTGTCGTCTAAATATAAAGTATGTGGTAAAATTAGGACCATTAATTTGTACAGTTATTTTAGTAAGCTAACAAATAATTGATATTTTATTTAGGAAAAATGATATACTTCAAAATTTTCAATAATAAAAGATAATATGTAAAGCATAATAAAAGAAATATATTTTTTTCTTAATAGTTAATAAGAACTGTAAACAACCTCGTTTTAATGATCTTTATGCTAGTATTTTTGTGTAATTTTCTATAAACTTTTTAAGCAAAAAGTAAACAAATCAAAAATCGATTTAAAACCAGTATCACGTTGCGAATAAATGAAATGCAAGTGAAATAAAGTATTAAAATTTAGACTATACTTAGTTTTAATACAACTGCAAACATCATAGCAAAAAAAAAAGATAAAATTTTAAATGAAGTCAAACTTTCTCAAATTCCCAAAAAAGGGTTCCACATTATATATGATTTTGGGCTCGTCTTTTACATACAAGGAGGACCCCTAACGTTCTGTTTGATTGATTGCATAGCAGTTTTATGAACTTGTATAAAATATTTTTATTTCGTTAGCTTCAAATTGCCTAAACCTAGTTTGATTATTCATCTACAACTGCAACCATATTTTTGTTTTTAGTTAAATGTATTTCACCTTAGTAAATAGCTTAGTTTAATCTCATAGCCATTTACGAAGTTTTTGAATGATCACATATATGTACTACGCTTTATAAAACAAATTTAAAGATAAATCTAGTATATGATGTTTAAATCAAGTGCATTTTGTACGGTTATTCTAGTAAGCTGATAAAATCATTCAAGTACAATATCAGTAATTTTATTTATTTAATTGAAAATAATTTAAAATAATAGAAAAAATTGGTCCGTGCAATAGTGTCTTCGTCCAAAATGTTTTCGTTCAAAAATGTCTCAGTTTACAGAGTCTTTCATCAATCATTTTGTAAAATTTATTTACTTGGTGTACAATGTACAGTGCATCAGATAATCGCATACTAGACCTTGTTAGTGTCGTTTTTTACTGTTTTTGTATAGTTTATGTATATAAAGTAGTGTTTTAAAAATTTGTTTATTTGTAGTAAATACAAAGAGTTATTATATTTACTGCCAAAACTAAATAAACTTATATGATTAAGTTTTCATTATTGTTTCTAGAAGACTTTAGGTTATAACTATCAGTTATAACACCTAACTCTCAGCCAAACTTGTATACGTACTTAAGTTACCTGATTATAATGTTATAAACTATGAAATAAGATGACATAGCTAACCAAGTAATAAATTTAAATATAGTTAAAAAATAACTTTATTTATATATATTTTTTTGTTAGTTTTAAGTTCAATATATGTTTAAAATTTATGTTTCAAAATATTTTACTTTAACGATATAATAAATTTTACATTCCTTTCTAGCAAGTTTAAACTAAAAGCTCACATTTTTTGAATTATTTTTTTGCTAAAATATTGTTTTTTCTATATTTTCCTAAGTTATAAGTAATAAGTTCTGTAAAATTTATCAAGTTAAGTCCGCATCTTTATAAAAAAAAACTTGTTTATAAAAAAAAATTGAATCCTTAAATCCTATAGGTTAACAATCGTTGCAATTCATTTATTTTCTTTGAATTGTAATAAACACAGAATCGTTTTTTATAAATTAAGGAAAAATGAATATAAATATTTAAATTTTACTACAAAACTTTGTTATAATAAATTTTTATTTTACATGAAAATCTTTATAGTTTTTTTACGTAATGTTTTTAAAGTCAGTAGAAATTAATAAATAACAAATTATTATTTAACTGGGATAGCCGCACAAACTCAGATATTAGAAATCTAAATTTTTTGTATTGTATGGTTGTATGTAGTATACTTTAATTGTGGTTAGTTTTGTACATTAAAAAAGTTTTGTAAATGTGTCTATTTTTTTCATTTTTATTTATGTAAATATTAATATCTTAGATGTTAAAACGATGTTTGATAACTCAAAATTTATTAAGATATTTCTTATTACAAGTTTAGCTTTGACAGTGAATTTTCTTAAAAAATAAAGTATAAATAAATATAAAAAGTTTACAGTTTAGAGACATTTTAATTCACATTTAAAAATAAAACATATTCAACTATTGTGAGCTTTGCTTAATGTTAAAATAATATTTAGTCAACTGTTTTAATGCTTAAGTAGTCCCACGTACAATTCAAATAAAATTTTAACTGATCTTATATAACAGCTATTAAAATAATTTTTTAAAAGCTTGAATTGTTTAAATATACATGATAAAAATTGAAAACTGCTAAAGAACTAAATATATAAACTAAAATCAAAAAAAGTGAAATTTTTGTTAAAAAACAAACTGTATAGTCTTGCAAATCAGATTTAGAATGACTTCAAAAACTCTCTACGCAAAATGCGACTTAAACTTGATTAAATATAAAAATGTATTATATCTCCTGTAATATGATTGTAAAAATAATCCGAAATTGCTGCCCTGAAATGTGACTACTATAAATCTAAGCAAATTTTACCTTTATCACTTTTATATTTATACATTCGTTAACTTTCTTTTAGGCCGTTTGTAAAAATATATTTTTCAATACCTGAGATAAACTGTATACTACATACTGCAAACTACATACTTTTTACCAAAAAGTTTCATAGAGATTTAATAATTTAAGGTTTTATGTTTATAGTTTCAAAACTTCTACTTTTGTGTAAAATGGAATTAGTACGTTTTTTTGATGTAACTGCTTGTTTTATTTTTATCAAAAATTGTTTATAATCAATCAAAACAAAGTTTTTGTAAGATAAAAATTATAGTCTGGATTAAAATTTTCAAGTTTGTACAGCTGTTTATTTATATATTTATTATAATAAATATCATAATCATTATTCAGTAACATTTTTTTATTTTATTAAAATGGTGAAAAAAGTCTGTTTAATAAATTGTAGTTATAATATTTTATTTGTATCTAGAATTCAAAGTAAAAATAACGTAATTTGAAATAGTTCATAAATCGTTGTTTAATGTAAATATATAAAAATAAAACGTTTGTTAACGTTATTCATTTAATCTTGAATCATAATTTGTACTTGTTAGCTGATGTTTCTTATCATATTTAAAACTCAGTAAAATTTTGATATGCGTGTACTTTATTATGTTTTCAACAGTTTGTTTATCGAAAAATTAAGAAAGTTTTATTTTAAAAATCAACTAATTATTTTTTTAAAACATATTCTTATAATTAAATTTTGAATCAGACTACATTAATAGACAATTTTGATTTTTTTAATAGTAGAATTTAGTATATTAGCATTAAGCATTTATGCTATCTCAAAACAAGCATTTTTTTAAACAATGATAAAATTATATACAACAGTTTGACACTATTGTTGTACAATTTAACGACTTAATAAAACATTTTTTGACTGATTGATAAAAGTAAAAAAATATTAATTATTTATTCAAATATATTTATCTACAAACTAACTTTAATTTATACGCTAAACTATACACATTACTATGTATTTGTAGACTAAAGCTATTTTAAATGTGTTAACATGTTTGGTATAGTTTTTTGTACTAACAAAAAAGTTATTTTTGTTGTAATTAAATGAAATAAAATAAATAAACAAGTGACTTTAATTAATAAAATTACTTAAAAACTTTTGAATATAAAATTGAGTTAGACTTGTTCAGTTAGCCACAAACGCAATAGTCATTTGTTATGATTAAAACATTCATAAAATTATTACTGTCACTTTCTGCTAGGTTAAAACGTTTGTACAGCTACTTAGTTAGCTGATGTACGCTTGTAAACATATACTTTTATTTAAAACTTGTATATAGGTAAAAAAAAAAATAACTCACAAACAAATCATTCGAAATAAATTGCATCACTTTAACTACAAATTTACAAATAATTTAAAAATTGATATTACAATTAATTTATTTAAGTTTTTTTTTATCTTATTTTTTTATGATAAACTATTAAATGTACTTAACAGTAGTTTAAGTTTGGTATAAAAATTTAAATACAGTCACTTTTGAATACGACAAACAAGTAAACCTTCACTTAAACTTTAATAATTTTATATGTCATCTATTATGCACAGCTGTACAAACTTAATGTATTTTTTAATGTAGATTATTGTAACTTTTATTATCTGTTTTAAACACACATTTTAATCTCAGTTTAATTTAAAACATAACTAAATCTATGATGTAATTGTGTTAATAGCATGATGTCAGTAGTAATTATAAGTAAAACAAAGTTGACGATACGAATATCCCAATTTAATTTAAAACTTAATTAAATCAATGATATTGTTGTGTTATTAGCATGATGTCAGTAATAATTAAAAGTAAAACAAAGTGGACGATACGAATATCCCAATTTTATTTAAAACTTATAAATCTATTAATATAAAAACCTAACATTTTTAACTGCTTGTAGTTGAAATTGAAAATTTAGAAAAAAAAACTTACTTTGTTAAAGTTTGTTTATGTATTGTTTTTGCTTGCTTAACTTATATAAATACGTGTTTAGTATTTTATATCTTTTTGTTGAGTTTTTTATTAAGCTAAAATTTCAAAATTTCTTTGAGTCAAAAAATTCAAACTATCGCCTTTAATGATTTTCTAACATAGATCCGTAAATAAACTATAACATAAATGTTTTACATAATATATGTTAAAGTTTTCTGATTACTGTGACGTACTAATTTTATTAAAACTATTAATATAATAAAGTTCTTGCATATATTTATGTTATCTATTTAGCAATCTTATCGTCGATATGTTCGATTTTGTACAGCTATTTTAGTTAGCTGAAAAAACAAATCAATCGTAGTTTAAAATCAGTTTCACTTGTTGTTCTATTTAGTCGAATACTAAGTCATTACAATACAAAGTCATTCAACAAGAACGTTTCTGAGGCGAAACCAATAAGTTATTTATTATTTTTGGTATTTTAATAATATAAATATAGTTGGTTTTGAGACCAAGCTAGACGTTAAGTCAATCTTACTTCATGTTCTTCATGTATATTTATTCTTGTATGTTTTTTATTCAAGTATTAAAAGATTTTATTTAATAAATAGATTAATTGTTTGTTGTAAGTCTTTTAAGTAAGATTTAAATGTTTTATATTTCTTAAATTAGTGAAAACTTTCAAAGTATTTTAATTTTAACTTATTTTAAGTTTAAGTTCATCTTAAAGTAGTTAGAAAAGTAAGTTGTATTATTTTAAATTTAATAATTATAATGTTCTTAAGTGGTTGACTTTCGTAACCGATTATATCTTTTAACTGTTTAGTATGATTTAATTTAAGTAGCATTTAGCATTAAAAAAAAACTAATAAATCAGTATTAGGTTATGAGTACGATAAATAACTGAAGAATATTAAAATTCTCAAATAAAGCATTAATATTAATGGTAATCTCTTTGAGTAGAAATTAAATATGTACCTTAAAAACTTTTTATATAATTCAAAGTACACCATACTTAAATATGAGCTTAAAAATACAGGCAAAAAAAAAAAAACAAATATAAGAAAATTGATGATTAAATAGAATAAATATTTAGAAAATAATTCAGACTACTTATTATTTTTATGACTTATAAAAATCTTCACTGATATTTTTAAAAGCGTATAGATTTACAGATTTTTTTGTTTTAAGTTACATTTTTTTCAATATTTTTATAGTATTAGTTGTTAAATCTCAAAAAACTTTTAAATACATTATATATATGATATGTTTACAACTTTTATATCTCTATTATTTATGATGTCAGGTTATATTTATCACAATCGTTTGAGCTTAGTTGTAATGTCAAAAATTATTATAAACTAAGGTCAGCGTTTACAAAAATATCTTTAAAGTTTGTACAGCTACCTATTTAGCTGATTTATAAAAAATAAAAAAAAAGAAAACTTTTTTAAACATCGTATCGGAAGATTGAATTAAAACATAACAAGCACACACGTTGTTTCAACTAAATTTAAATAAACATTTTCTCTCACGTGTAATATTAAAATTACAAAACTATAAAAATATTAATTTTACAAACTAGTTTTCATGGTACTGTTTAGCTTTTATAGTTGTTTAATAGTTCGTTTTTAAAATAAAATTCTCTGAATTATGGTTAGTTGTAAAAAAACTTATATACGACGAAAAACCTGGAAAAACCCAACTGTATTTAAAGTACAAGACTGTTCAAAATAAACTTTAAATAAAGTTATAAGTACTTCCCAGTATATAAAACTTTTTTCATTACAAGTAATTGTCGATAATTATCTGAAATTGCTGAAAAAACCAAGAATATGTTGAGATAAGTAAAAAACGAAAATAAATATTTATTTTTTGTATTAATAATATTTTTTGACGTAAGTTGATTTTACAAATTCCACACTTATTATTAATTACTTACTAGACGTATTTTAGTACATTTTTAACATTTTTTACCTAGAAATAAACTGTTGTTAAAATTAATCAGCCAACTAGAATAGCTGTAAAAACTGATCTTGCAAAAACAGTCAATGATAAAAAATATTAAGTGATTAGATTGTAATAATTAAGTGTTACGTTAGTAGTTAACTTATAAATCGTCAATATTATTTTAGTTAAAATATTAATCTATACTAAAAGACTTAAACTCAAAGTATATACTTTAATCAAAATGATGGTAATTTTAAGTGTAAGTTTACAATGTAAATACTTAATTACTTATAGAAATACTCATTTTTTGTATAAAAAACATCTTTTTGTCACATTTTTGTTTTATAATTAAAAAAATAAAAAAGTGTATAAACATTAAGACGTTTAGTAAATTAAAAGCAATTAAAGAAGTATTTATATTCTGAAAGAAGCTATCATTAGAATACTTAATGAAACAATAATTAATACACATTTAAATCTTTATAAACTAAGAGTATTTATAAAATCTATACGACACAAATATTCAAACGAATAAAATTACTTGACGTCACATGTTAGAAACCAGTATCAATTTAGCTATAATAAAATATATAGTTATATTTATTAAAAAAATTGTAGTTTAATCTTTAGTGTTAATTTTGAACAGCAGATAAAAAAGCTGATTGGATAATATTTAAAGTCAGTGTAATAGTTAAAGTGCTCAACCCTAAAATAAATACTAAAAAACAAAACAAAGTTGAATTAAAAACAAATAGTGCTTTTTTAATTTGAATAAAAAACTACCTGAAATATCTTTGGTATAACAAAGCTTATAACTTATAGCTTGAAAATAGCTTACTAAAGTAACTGTACAAACATTAAAGACTTCACAGAGATGTTTTATGGTTTTTAAATACTTATTTAGTTCAATGGAATGCTTTATTCTGTGTAAGAGTACAGTCATAAAATCAATAATAAACACTTATTTATTCAAGTGAATGATACTTATTCGTAAGTCATTTGATAAAGTGTTCATATAGTTACTTTTTGAATAAGTTCATATTTGAACAATTGGATGGTAACTTTTAAAAAACACATATAATAAATTTCTTATTTAAACATTCTTAGTTTGATTTCAACATATGTATATTTAATAACTTTAATTTTCATTTTAAATTACTTCTGTTATAAAACATATGTAGTCAGACCAATCATTAATAAATTCCTATTTCGTTTTTTTACTGCTGACGTCAAAAAATATTTATGAAAATTGTTTAATTTAGAAAACTTAAAATGATTTTGAAAAACTTGAGGCTAAAAAGTTTTAAGTGCTTATAAAACAAGCAAGATTTTGAAGCAAAACAAATAAACTAAAACGTAATGAGATGCGTACTCAAAAGAGCTGTGTTTATTTAACTAATCTGTTATAAATATAAATCAAATAAAAAACTTTCAAACAGAAAACGTCCATCTCTAATGTAAGTCTAGCCATTAATACTTTTAAAACTTATCATGTTTCAGCAATAGTATATTAATTAATTAATTATATTTGAAAAAAGCTAGTAAAGCTAGTGTAATTTATACAACTAGTTTTTAAATATTGTTTTTGTTTTACTTCAATTTTAGTTTCAAAATTTGTATTAGTAATGTAACACTTTAATGTTAACCAAAAATAAAATAGTATTTTAATAGTTTATGCTCTTAACCACACAAAGTTTTGTTAAAAATAGTAAACTAATTAAACTAATGTTTTCATAAAGTACTTTTTGTGAGTAAAAGTAAAGAAATATATTCAATAGAAGCTGTGAAAAAACAGCTTTCAAAAACTGCAATTTCAAAATGCATTAACAATCAGTTTTTTTCATTATGAAATGCACAGATATTATTACATGCACATTTTTGGAAATTAACATTTTTTACGCGTTACGTCACTATGCGTTAATATTATGTCACTATTCGTTCAACAACGCAACAGTTTTTGATAAAATGCTTTGCAATTTTTTTTACTCATTACTTATAAATTTTTTGTCTTTCTTAATCATTATCATACTTTATTTGTATAAAATAGGTTTAGCCTTTGAGTATTTCAAAATTATTTTTAAATTTTCTAGGTTAAACAAAAATTAATAAATAATATAGGTTTTTTTATAGCGCTTTACACACTTACAACTTAAAGTATTAAATTTCGCGATATAGTAAATACTTATTTAGTATTTAAAATATTTATGCAAAAACAGTTAAACTTTAACAAGTTTTAAACAAAAATTTTAAATTATTAATACTTAATATTTAATTTTGTATTAAAAATTATACTTAAAAATGTACAACTCCTGTATTACCATTGTAAATTTTAAACCAAAACCAAAATTTCGAATCCACAGAACTTCGCTTTGTCTTTACAACAATTACAATGTGATAATTATTCAAATACTAACCGATTAGTATTAATAAGTTCAACAGTTCTGCTAACTAGTTTAAATTTCAATTTAAAAAAAATCTGAACATAAAATGGTACAAGGTAATCGTATAAACTTTTTCAAATAAACCTTCTCATAACTGAACATTTTAGAATATAATCAAGTAAACTCAATATCATTTAAAATGTAATTCTATAATGCAATGTATTATATAACATTACGAAGATTTTATTATTCAAACAGCAGACAACTAGACAAGTAAAACATCAAAGTTTATAAGTTCCTAATCACAAATATAATTATAAAAAAAAATTTCTTATAGTTTAACTACAGGCTCTTTATTAACCCTTTTAGCATATATACTAAAAACAAGATTGTTATGGCGGCAAGGCTTGGCTGTAAAGCTTTTTTAGTTAGCTGGAAAGTTTATTGTTAATACAACAAGAATAGTAAATTAGTAAATTTTAAAAGTAACAAACTTGTTTTGATTTAATAGTGAAATGTTTTCAAATAAAATGTTTTTAAAGCACTCGTAATTTTCTTTTGACTTAAAGTAAAAATACTTACAAAACTTTTTGCTTTGAACTTTTTATTAAAATTTAACAACACTACTTAATTGCTAAACACAACCAATTTAATTTTTTAAACTGTAAAATATCTCGTACATTTACTTTTTTTAACTTAACCTAGTTGTATTTATGTTTTCTCAAAATATATTTACTAACCAACTAGGTGTTTTTTAAATTATATTTAATATCCATTTGATGAACATATAAGTTTATATGTCTTTAGTATATAATATTTATTTTTGAATTTAATTAAGAATAGTATAGGTTAAACAATATGGTTGATCAGGCCAATTCGATCATCAGACCACAAGTTTTGGTAGACTGCGACTTCGTCCTTATTAGGACTCATCATCACAACCGAAAAACTTGTAGTCGTCAATTTACAAACGGTTTATCATGCTTTCACATGAATCAACCATTTGCTAGCAATGATCAGTGACGTCAGCTGTGTCATTTGCCGTGCAACGTTTAAAACATTGTCCACTAGGCAAGACATCTGGCAAGCTCGTTTTAGTACGATCAACAAAAAATATCGGCGAAAGCCAGCAGAGCTTACCGAAACTTGAGGTCTGATGATCAAATTGGCGTGATCAACCCTCTTGAGCTTGTCTCACGGCAAACGAAAGTCCAGGCTTCTGCTCTGCTGATTTTCGCCGATGTTTTTTTGTAAATAGTACAGGTTTTATAACTTTCTATCTGGTTATTTTTCAGATTATTTTAAAAATTATTATTTAAAATTAAGTTCAGAATACTTACAAAATATTTTTTTAATGCCTATAAACTTTTGTTTTTACATACAAATGTAAAAAAAAAGTTATAGATGTTTTTACTTTAGCAGTAAATAAAGTTATTAAATAATAAGCTAGATTATTATTACAAACAAACTTAAATTATTTTTTTTTTGAGGAAGTCAAAGAAAAAAATCAAGGCTGCATGTTGCTTTAAAATAACTTTATATTTACCTAATATATTGCCCTCCTAATCAGGGAGAAAGTAGTCGTAGATAGTCTCAAACACTGATGTTGATGGTCATGTGGTAAAGTTGAGAATTTTCTATAGTATTTAGAAAAGTTTAACTATTTTTGTTTATTTTATTAATTTTATATATTTTCTAGTGTTCAATAACATTATTTTAAAGTCATCGCAACTATGATGTTTTAGTAAAGTTTTTATCAAAATTTAAATTTAAATCATGAAACGTATAAAAGGAGCAAATTTGTACAGCTATTTCGTTAACTGATAGCTCTCAAAACGTTAGAATATATCTCCAAATATAGCACAAGTTAAATATTATAACAAACTTAGATAAAAAATCTTATTATACTAATTTTAAGTTTATACATTTATTTCAAAAATTTATTAAAAGTTTTTAACCGGGTTATATTGTAACTTTGTTTATTTCTAAATAACTATACACAACTTAACTTTCCGTTAAGGAATTACTTTGTATAAAATTTAATAAATATACTGCACATCACACTATTGTAATTTTTTAATTTGCTAATGTTTGTCTTTTTTTGTTTACTTAAAGGTTGTACGACTATTTTAAACAAGTTACATTAATGTATTAAAAATTGTTTTAAATTTTTTAAATAATCGAATACTAAGTCAAATTATACAAATTTGGTAAGCATTACAAAAAGTTATAAAGTATAAAATAAAATTAATTATAAAAAAAAAAATTATACTTCAAAGTTATTCTAAATGCTACATGTATTATAGGCAATCTTAATGTTATTTGAAATTAAAAAGTATATATGGAGTTTCAAAATACAAACTAAAAAAAACCATTACTTTATGTTTATAGGTAAAAACGTTTACAACACAAGTACATTGTTTAGTAAACAACAAATACAGCTCTTAAAATATTTAGTCTTTAAATTTGGTTCAAAAAAAACCTTTCGGTTATCGAGTCGTAAATCCCTTGAATACCTTTTTACTTCTTGTCTAGAACAAAAAATAATATATAAAAAGTATTAGATTTTTGTTAATCAGTTTTATTTTCATTTTTTTATTAATAAAATAGTACACAATCAGCTAACTAGAATAGCTGTAAAAACTATATTACCCAAAGGCCACACAATGTGGAAAATCGTATGTAAATTTATAATACGAATTTTAGTGTAGATTCGCTTATTTAAAAATAAATACGTAAAAAGGTCTCTACTTAATTTAATTGTGTTAAAAATGACAGATATCTATTTGAAAAAATTAAATAAATTAGTTTTTAGCATTAAAAAACTTAAATCTTAAACTTGAAATAAGAGTTTTAGTTAAATTTGTTAACAATTTTGATTATGATTATCTTTTACAATACTTTGATAGTAAAGTTTTATATACATATTTTAAATGTAAATTTAAGTTATATATGCCTTTTTTTAGATATTTTGTACAGCTGATATGATTAGCTGACATTAATGTTTTATGTTAGTAAAAGCATGGATAATAACTTTTTTAAAGTCGTTGTTTAATTTTTTCAATTTCTAAACTTTTACAATAAGATAATTCTTAAGTAACTTTTATACTTATAAATTTAAAAAAATAATCAGTTAACTGTATTTAAACAATATACTTCATATTATGTTATTATTTAATTGTTTTCTATTTATTTTATCAAACTATTGTATTTATTATTTTAATAAAGTTTAAAGTAGAATCACGAAAGAAAACTTTTTATCCAAGTCACTTTTTTTTTCAAATCTAGTTATCAAACAAACTTATTTTTGTTTTATTACTGTAAATGTTTGAATAAAAAAAAATATTAATTGTTTTAAGGAAAATTAGAAATTTTAATTTAGCAAGTCAATATAAGTATAAGAATTGTTTTAATATTTAAAACTATACAATTTATAGCATAACTTATTTTAATTATTGAGATTTAAATGAAAATGAAAATTCTTATGGATACAAAACATTAAATCTATTATATTTAACCTAAAAATGCAATCAAACACTTTAAGAAATATTTAATAACTTACTTCTAAAGGTTAATTAACTAATATCTATACTCAGCTAAATATAAAAGCTGTAAAAATTCAGACAGATTTTTGAAGTTTAAACCTAAATTCTTAATGTTATATATATTTTAGTTTTTTTTTAGAGGTTGTGTTGAAGCCCAACAAGCTTTATATATAAAAAGTTTATCATATAAAAACTGATAAAGCTTTGATGAAGACGCACTTTTATAACTTTACCACCATTTTCCACATCTTTTATCAAAGTATTTGAATTTTCTAATAACTTGTGCCTAATTTTAAAAGTGCTGACAAAAATTATTATTATTAAATAAAAGGTCCGCTAACAGCCAAAATCGGTTATTGGTAGTTGTGCATAGAGAATACTAAAATGATAAAAAAATTCAAAGCACATTGTTGCGATATAAAACAAGCAGACAGTAAATGAAACTACGAGTTTAAACAATTATAAATAAATATATGAATAATTTTATTTTAAAATATAAATAATTTTATATTTGATAAAATAAGTATAAAAAAAATAAATATACAAACTAAATATGAATAAAAATAAACAAAATTCATTATTTTACTAATTTTTCATCTTTTTCAGTTACTTAAAGTTATCTGTTTTTCTTTTGTTCAGTCTTTTGTGTACAGCGGATCTCCGCACAGTTTATAATTTACTTATTTATGTACCTAAGTCTGTCAGTTTAAAAGAAAATTTGAAATTTTCGCGAGTTTGCTGTCGAAACTGTTAAGATTAAGCAGTAATATTGTAACGCCTCTGGCTTTAAATTAAATTCAGCAAAAGAGTTTTCTCTAATTAGGGGTTTTTTATTAATTTGTTAACTTTGCCGCCTTAGATTTGAATTATAGCATTTTTGTAAAAGCTCAAGCTGAAGTTCCTATGTGCTAAATTGTGAGTATTGTCATTAATCTCTTTTATTCTAGTTCTGTCTCTTAAATTGAAATTTCTAATAAAGTTAAATTGAAGTTAATTTTACTGTGGTTTGCATAAATTTGAATAACTAAACTCTGCTGTTGATAAAATTAAATTGAAGTTAATTGCACTTTTGATTTTGCATAAATTTAAATAACTAAACTTTGGTGTTAATAGATCATTATATTGAAATTATCTGTAAATTGGTTATATAAAATTGAATAAATAAGCTTTGTTGTGGATAATTAATTAAAAAGCAAGCTGCTTTTGGTGCTCTTAATAATCTCTGAAATTTACAAATCAAATTTAATTAATCTAAATATCTAAAATATCAAAATATCTAAATATCTAAAATATCTAAATATCTAAAATATCTAAATTTAATTAAATAACTAGTGGGCCACACCTAACTCTTGATATAGCATAATGAGTAATAGATCCAAGCCCCCTAAAAAGGATAGTATGTTCTCTAAAGAGAACATACATCATACTTTAGACAAGGTCAACAACCCCGAAACTCGCTGTAGCCAGCGAAACATTGACAGAGGAATCAACAAAAGGGGTGTTGACCCACACTCTTCGCGCCGTAGCCAACCTGGTCCATCAGACCAACCACAAGCATCGTGCGAAAGATAATATTCTTTATTGTATTTGTCGTGAATGTTATAACATTAAAACCAAATGCGCAAACTTTTTCGTATACCTTTTGATGGTAATATAGTTAATAAGCATTTACTAATAGTAGTATTTAATATTAAAAAAATTCAGCACTACGTATTTCAAAGATTATGGATAATGGCAATATTTATTATGAATTAAGTTTAGCGTAACAACAACAACGTTAAAGTTTACAGAGCTAACTAATTAGCTGATTCGTAAAAACAATTCTTAAAAAATAAAATGTTTAAAATATCTTAACAGAATCTATAAGTGAAAACTTGAATATCACTTAAGTTATTTCATCTAAATTTTAATAAAAAGTTTCCTTTACGTTCACAGCTGAAATTAAAAGAAGAACAGAAATCGTTATTCTATTAACAAATTATGACGCTCTCTAAATTTTTAAACACGTTAAAAACAGGTATTAAACAGGTAAATTAAAACAGACTACATAATGATAAAAACAGTTAGTTACCATAAGTTTATGTTTAAAAATGAAAACGTCTAAAACACAATATATTGTTTATCAAACGACAAATAAAGCTATAAAAATATTAGATCTTAAGATTTGTTGTGCAAAAAACCTATTCAGCTATCAAGTTGCACAACTATTAAATACTTTTTTACGTCTTGTCTAGATCATAATATAATAGATACAAAGCATTAGATTTGTGTTTGTAGTTTTATTTTCATTTAGTATTACTAAAATAATAAACATTCACTTAACTAAAAAAGCTGTACAGACTAATATACAAAAAGGCCATACAATGTAGTGTTAATGTGTGTTAATTTATAAAACAAACTTATGTGTAGATTTGCTCGATAATATTAGATAAATAAGTAAAAAAGTTTATACTTAATTTAATTGTGTTGAAAAAGACAAATGTCAATTTTTCAATTTTAAATGGTTAATTAAATTTGTTTTTAGTATTTAAGAACTTAAATTTAAACAAGAAAACTAGGAACAAATGTTTTAATTTTATTTGTTTATCATTTTGCTTATTAATTTTTTTTACCACAATATGATAGTAAGGTTTTATAGTCATATATTTACTTTAAGTTTAATTTATATATGCTTTATTTATACTTGGTTTGAACAGCTGATATGGTTAGCTGATAGCAATGTTTCATCTTAGTAAAAGCATGGATAAAAAAAATTTTTAAGCCTTTGTCAAAATGTTTTCTTCATTTCCAAAACGTTTAAAGTAGAGTATTTTATAGCCAATTTTTATTTATTTGCAAAGTACAAAATTAATACTTTGATTATGTATCTTGTACAGAGAAGTCAATGTTTTTTTTACTATTTTTTTTAATGTTGTTAGGTCAAAAATACTCAACTAAATTATATGCATAGTTATTTTTTACAATCAATATTTTATAAATTGGAAAAGTCAAGGCTTCATGTTGCTTTAAAACCACTCTACACTTATCTAATATATTGCCGTTCTAATCAGGGAAAAACTTGTCGTAGATAGTATATAATACTGATGTTGATGGTCGTGTGCTAAAGTTAAGTATTTTTTATAGTATTTAAAAAAAATTACCTAATTTCGTTTATTTTATTGGTTTTATATGTTTTTTAGTATTTAATGATAATATTTTAAATTGATCGCAACTATGATGTTTTAGTAAAGTTTTTATCAAAATTTAAACTTCAGTTATGAAACGTATAAAAAAAGCAATGATTATTTACAGCTTTTTCGTTAAGTGATAACTCTCAAAAACATTTCAATATATCTCCAAATATAGCACTAGTTAAATATGATAACAAACTTAAAAAAAAATATTCCTATAATAGTTTTAAAATTATATATCTATTTTAAGTTTTTTATTAAAAGTTTTTGAACCTGAAAAATTTTGCAACTTTGTTTCTTTTTGAATGACTATACACAAAAAGATTCAATATAAAAAAAATATTTTTGATAATAAAAATTTAAAGTATTTTTAATAAGAAACTAGTTTGTATAAAATTTTATAAATGTGCTAGACATCACAATATTGTAATTTTTTTAACTTTCTAATGTTAGTCTTTTTTGTTTACTTAAAGCTTGTAACAACTATTGTAAATGAGTTAGGTTAATACATTAAAAAATATTTATAAAACTTTTTAAATTAACCAGATACTAAGTCAAATTATACAAATTTAGAAATATCAAGCACAAAAAGTTATAAAATTTCAAATAAGATTAATTGTAGAAAAAATTAAGTAATTATCCTTTAAATTATTTTAAACGATACATGTATTTTTGTGAATCTTAATGTTATTTTAAAATAAAAAATATATATTGAGTTTAAAAAAACAAGCACAAAAAAACATACATTAGTTTATGTTTAAAGATTAAAACGTTTGAAAACATTTTTAGTGTTTGTTAAACGAAGCTCTCAAAATATCTGGTCCTAAGACCTAGTTCACAAAATACCTATCTTATCGTACTCCCATTCAATAGTATATCTTTTTACGTCTAGTCTAGAGTATAATATATAAAATTTAAATTATTAGATTTAGATTTTTCAGCTTCAATTTCATTTTGTTATTAATAAAACAGAACACAATCAGCTAACTAGAATAGCTGTATAAACTGCATTACCAAAAGGCCATACAATATGAGAAATCGTGTGCTAATAAATAGTACAAATTTAAGTGTAGATTCGCTTTTTTAAAAACAAATACGTATAAAGGTATTCACTTAATTTCATTGTATTGGAATTGACAGATATCCATTTGAAATAATAAATAAATTAGTTATTAGCATTGAATAACTTAAATTTTAAACTAGGAATAAGAGTTTCAGTTAAATTTGTTTATGTTTTTGATTATGACTTTCTTTTACTGCAAAATGATAGTAAGTTTTATAAACATAATTCTAATATAAGTTCAAGTTATTATATCTTCTTTATCCTTAGTTTGTACAATTGGTATGGTTGGCTGACAATAATTTTTCATCTTAATTAAAAGCGTGTAAAAATTTTATTTTATTAAGTTACTGTAATTATTATTCTATAAAGTTTCAAGTTAGATTTACTATAGAAAACATTTTATGCTAGTCAACTTTTTTTCAAAACTAGTTATCAAGCAAACTAATTGTTGCTTTATTACTAAACATGCTTAAATTTAAAAAAGATTATTTAAAGTCTTTAAAGATATTAGCAATTTTTTATTCAGCAAATAAGTATAAGTATAAGAAATTTACAAACCTTTTAAACTAAACCAATTTATAGCATAACTAGTTTTAATGTTTAATTTAACTTAAAGTGAAAAATATATTTCTTATAAATACAAAAAAAAATTATTTTTTAATTAACCTATCATACAATCACACATCTAAAAAACAATTTAATAACTTTTTTCTTGAGGTTTATTAACAGATATGTTAACTCAGCTTAATATGCTAGCTGTACAAAATCTGAAAGTATAAACACAGTTAAAACTTATTATACTTAAAGTTAAATGTTTATGTAAATTAAGTAATTATAATTATGCTTTTATTTCGACTTACTATATGATTAAACAAAACTATAAAATATGATTCATGTCACTTAATTTAAAAAAAATTGTTTCTAAACTTCGACAAAAATAAAACGTTGGTCTATAAGGAATTCTTGAGAAATATTTAATTATTAGCTGGTTATAATAGCTGTACAAACTTGTTTTAAAAACACAGGGTAAATACAAATTAGCATAAGTTTAATACAAAATCTATACTTATTATGAAAAGATATTACTTCGAAATATAGGTGTAACATATTATTATTGTTAGTTGTTATTTATATATGATACTACTTTTTAAAAAGTATTACTGATCTATGAATTTGTAGTTAAAGTCTTACTGAAAAGAAAACAAAAAGTAGTCATGTTGTATCAAAACATATTAGTTAAACTATCAGTTAGTTAAAGTCCTAGACAAGTCGTTACAAGATATCCAATTAGTCCACGACTCGGTAACCAAAAGGTTTTTTTCGTACACCAGGTCAAAAGTTTTAAGTCTAAAACGCTTTTTTTAGTCCTTCAATTAACTATACTGATATTTATGAAATTAAGATTAATATTTAAAGTTTTTTAAAACTTACAACTAAGCTATTTTGAGCTTAACAACTTAACAGTTTGTTTATGACATGATTTCTTTTTCAATATTTAGGTTTATATTAGTTCGGCTTCTGAATTGTTTTTACTATTATAATAAAATACATATTTTCTCTAAGTATAAACCTTATACATAATTAATTGTCCTTTAGATTTGTTTTTTAATGTAGAATTTGTCTATTTTTCGACAGGTAAAAACATATATTTTAATAAATTGACTCAAAATGTATTTAGAAAATTAATCACAAACACTGTTTTAGTACATTGCATTATATTCTACAACCAAATGAATTTTCCTTTCAACATAACGCCTTTAGTTTGTACAGCTATTTTAATTAGCTGATCATAAGACTATGGTAAGGAAAAAGGTTTAAAATAGCATTTTCTATTTTAAAGAATCACCGTTTATTTGAAGCACGATAATTTTCATCAGCTATCAGTTAATTACAAACTTTCTTATTATGAATCAAGATATCTTTGAAAAAGCTTATGTAAACTATATTTAAAACAGTGTTTATATTGTAGTTATTAAAAAATTAAACGTAGAAAAGTTTTTTACAAAACTCTATGTAAGTAAAAATTATCAAACGATTATTACATGAAAATAAAAACGATAAGGATTGTTTAGTTATTGTTTTGAAAAATTAAACTATAACTATTTTGAAACAAAATTTAAGTACTAAAGAATGAAGCTAAATCTTATGATCAACTTTGTGTTTTTCGACTTTTTCCTAAAGTATGATTTCGTTATTAGTAAAAACTTTTAAGCTTTTAATTAGTTTCATGAAATATAATTTTTAGAACTTTTACGTATTTAATATTAAAACTAAACATTAAATGTAAGTTTAGTTTATTTTGTTTTTATATGTTATAAAATAATGATTAATCATACACCTGACGTATTGATACATATAAACCAATGCAATAGTAAATATATTTGAATATAGCTTTCAAACTATTTATGTAATTCATTCGTCGTGCCTTATGAATTTGTACAGCTATTTTGCTGATAAAAAGTATTTTTATTAATATCCCACGTTTTAAAGATTGTTGTATTTAGAAACTGTTTTCGACAAAAACAACTAAAAGTTGTTAAATTTAAGCTCCGTTATTTAATTATGTTAAGAAAAAGTATAGGTTGAAATGCTGTTTATTGACACATAAAGTTTAAAAATTGTTTAAAAAAACAGAAAAAACGCAACATTTATATTTTGTTTTAAGTGATAAAACTATTTAAGTTATTTGGTAAATGTTCCCGTTATAATTAGAAATATTCAAAGAACTTTTTGTAAGCTTATAACAAATCGTTTAATTAAAATAAAGTATAAGCTCTAAGTAAATATAAATAAAAACCTGGAGCTATTTTGTGTAAGTTGTATAGCTGCAATTTAATGTTCAGCTATTTCAAACGATATATGTGTAGTTGAAGATTACAGTAACATGCATTTATATGTTTATTTATTCTTTACGATATAAAAGTTGTTTCACTGTACAAATGTAGTTTAATCTGAATTAACAATTTATAGTTTATCTTTTATTACATTTTAGTTATAACTTATATTTTGTAAAAAAATTAAAAAGACGTCATTTAAAATCTATACTAAATCTCACTATGGTTAAAAACAAAAACTTCTGGCGTAACAACACACCCTATTTGTAAGATTTATTGCTAAGTTAATAAATACGACCTAATTTTTATATTACGATTACTTTTATATTAGCTTTAATAAGCTGATTTTAGATTTACGCGTAAAACTATATAACCAGTATAGTATTATATAAATTTTAATTTTTCATTATTTAATTTGTTTTTTAAACCTTTTTTTATTTTAATTAGGAACTAAGGACTTGCCCTAAACTATCGTTCCAAACAAAATTCTCTATCTAAAACTTTTAAAAGATATTTTTCATAAACAAGTACACATTCTACAATTAGCCATATTCCTTTAGGTTTTTTTTTTCATAAGCATTACATAAATTATAACTTATTTATTATAAAACTGCAGAATTGAAGTAATTGTTTAAACAATTTCTATTTAATATTTTTATTTACCAATTTTTAATTTTTTCTACTTTGTTACTTTGCTCGTATTTAAAAATAATCTTATAACCATTGATATTAATATAAGAAATTAGAAGCTTACATAGTATATTCTTGTTTTTCAGATATATCATAGTTTGTACAGCTATTATAGTTAGCGGATTTTTTTTCTAGTCACAATTGTATGTTTTAGCCAAATTAAATTTTAGTTAAACTTTAAAAAATGAACAAAATTATTTTATTAATAATGCTAGAAACTATGTTATCGCCTATTTTTTAGCAAACAACACTTTTTTAAGATAAAAAACTAACAACTGTTTAATAAGTAATTATTAACCATTGGAAAATAAATGTATTTGTATTTAGGTTAATTTATTTCACAAACGTTTTTGAAATTACCAAAGTTTACTATTCAAGTGATATATAAATTTAAAAAAAGTATGTTATTAGACAGTAAAAAAAGCAAGTTAAATTTATAGTGTTGTTTGAATAGAGAAATTTAAATAAGGATAAATTTTACACTGAAGCAAGTAAAACTTATGTAATTATATGTTAATTAATAAAATATTAATAGTTTTGCTTAACATTTTTATGATACTTACGTATTTACTTAGTCTGATTTTGTATTAATCAAGAATGTTTCCGAGCTATAGTATTCACTCTGTTTCATCGTTTCAAAACTTAAAAGTTGTCTAAATTTCAAAGTTTGAAAGTTTGTGCAACTAAATAGATGGTTTAACAATAATCCATGGACCATTATTTTGTCGGAAAACCTTGTTGCAATGTCCCAATATGTAAAAATATTTGTGTTGTTAAGAAACATTTTTATTTTTTTAATGTTTCTTAAATACTTACAATCAGGTTTAGATCTAAAATGACAATTTTAGTGAAATATTTTTACAAGTCATTACTGATAAAATCTAAAATATTTATATACCTTTTTTTTAATCTATTTTATTAATTATAAAAACAAATTCTATGTATAACAGTTAAAACTTTAATTGTTTAGCAAAACATTAAACTTTCTTCGCATAAATTATTTATTTATTTAAAATAAATTTTTATATTTTAAGTCAAATACTTATATAAAGTTATAAAAAACAACTATGCCAATCTTTTGACTAACTAAAATTTAACTTTCTTTATCTTTTTAAAAAATTAGCTAAATAAGTTTAACCGTTTAAATAAAAATAGGTTTTTTTAAATATTTTCTTATACTTACAACAAAGTTTTAGTTGTAAATAATTCTACCTTGAGCTATTTTAAGAACTCATTTTGTTTTATATCAGTTTTTTATAACTGACTATATTTTGTTACTTTTATGAAAGTTGATATCTAAATCATTGTATTTGTTTTACAAAATAATATTAGCCAGCTGGATGCTTGTTCCAGTAATTGTTCACACAAATAGGTGGTGTAAGTTTGGGAAACCCGTGAACCTCTTCTATAGCGAATAAAATCATAGGTACTTTAGAAAAAAATCTGTTTAACACTCAAGATGAAAATAACCTAGTGCTATACCTGCGATATGTGAATGTCATATTCTGTATCTTCCAGAAAGATGTTTCATTTAAAAGTTTGCACATAAAATCAACTAAACTACATAAATCAATAAGATCACATACGAATTAGGTAAAAACGAACTCCCATTTTTCGACATTAAAATCAAACTAACGACAGAAAACATAGTGACAAAAGTATACAAAAAATTGATAAAGATCTTATTTTAAATTTTAGTGCACTAGCACCAATTAAATAATACTATGAACTTTAATACTATGGTTTTTAAATAGAGCAAAAGTTATAGCTTCTACTGATACAATTTACAAACAAAAAATCACAAACTTAAACAAAAAGTTCATAAAAAACATTATCTAAAGAAGTTTGTTGATGTCGTAATTGAAGATATATTAACAACAGTAAATAATGCACTAACAGGAAACTTAATAGTTCAAGCTTCAAAAACATCCTAAAAGTACCTTACGTTGAAAAACCTAGTAATGAATATAAATAGAAACTAGAAAACTGTTAAACAAATATACTAAAAACTTCGAATTATTTTGACCATAAGAAAGATAGGTAACTACTTTAGCAACAAAGACAAGACACCTCACGAATTTAAATCAAGTGGTCTACGAATATAAGTTTTCTAAGCATAAGAGCATCAAATTTATTAAGTTTATGTCGAAAATACTAATAGAAGAAGTCAAAGAACATTTAAAAGTTATACAGATGTATCTGAATACATTAGTAATTGTAATATTTGAAAAGATGAAAGAATAACTGTTAACAACTTTGGTATTTTAAAAGAATGTAGAAACAAACTTGAGACCCTGATCAGCGAAGCTTTTTTAGTTTAACGTTATAAACCAATTTTAAACAAACAATTAATTAAACCGGGTATTACCCACACACTAAGAACTTTTGACTAGTTATATATGTTTATCTTTTAACAATGTATAAGTAATTATGTAACCTGTAATTTTACTGTAGTTTATAGTTTTAATTTATAAATTTATATATATCTTATTGAACAATTTTAATTGCATATCTAGTTGTTTTAACATTAGTTTGTAGTTATTTTGCACAGTTTTTTATATAAAAATGGCTAATAAAAATTAAAAACAACGGCAAAAATTTTATCAATAAATCTGCAATGTCTACCTCTTTAAAATGTTATACAAGTATTTAGATTTACCTTAAATAAGTAAGCTTTAGTTTGTCATTTAGAGCAAAATGTGTAAAAAGTGATAACACAACCAGAAAATAGTAAAACATTTTTACCTTTAGTTGAATCAAAAACAAGAGTTTTAAATTATTCAACTATTATTGAAAATCATTTGTTGTTCAAGTACTTGTAGAACAATAAAACTTTAATATGATACAAATAGTTATGGCATTACTACCACTAAGTTGTTTGTCAACAAGCGTATTAAAATTATAAATTATATGCTCATATAAATACCCACCATATTGTTTCCATTGGTAAAAAGCTCGGCTACAAAAGAAATAGTTTAACCATTGATATGAGTGTTTTACAAAACTAACGTTTAGTTCAATATTTAGACAGATTATTGTAACTGATATCAATAATCAACCTATTTTTATAATATTTCTTGGTTAAGAATATTTTTTATATAGCTAAGTATAAATGACGAAATATTTAAAATATTAGTTTTCATTTCATCATATTAAAGTATAAAATTTTCATTTTAAAATTAGATTAATCGCGCAGAATAAACACATATTTTTAAACATAATATAATTTCAATTTTATACATAAAGACATTACTGTTTTAAAACTATTTATTTGTTTAACTTATTTTTAGTGTGCAAAAAATAATGCAGTCTTTCTATTGATACTAATAAACCTGATGTTATTGTAATTTGCTTTAAATTAAACAATCAAAAATTCTTAACTTTAGTAGCTTTAACTTTTTCTTTTTAATATTTATATAAATAGCATTTGTTTAAGAACTAATTTCAGATTTATTACAACAACTGTATATCTTAATATAAGAGTGAAACATTTTTTTTGTTTTTAAGAAAGTATAAAAACAAAACATAACTGATAAGCTGTATGTTTGGATTAAAATTATATACTAAAAAATAAATGAGTTTATTTAGCAGTTTAATTTAAATTTACTATCCAATATCGTTTTAAATTTCTAAAATTATCTCAGCTTCTCAGCTATTGAAAACTAAATAAATATAAATAACTAAACAAAGATATGTAGTTCAACATTTGCTGTAAAAATTAAAACGTCAGTTGTGAAATTGTACGACAAAATAGTGCTTCATAAAATTTTACTGTTTACTAAATTTAATTGAGCAGATGTGTTAAAGTATGATTGTTATGTTAACTTTATATTTAACTTTATATTTAACTTACAATAACAATATGTTTATTTATTTACTTTAAAAAAAATATTTTTGTTAGTGTCTTTTTCTTTTAGTTTTATTTTTCTTAAAGAAGAACTTTGTTTAAACAAAACTTAAATTCACTGTAATTTTTGTCATTATTATTTTATCACAGATAATTAAAATATTCGCTTTGTGGTATTAAACAGTAAATGTTTTTCTTTAAAGTAACAAATTATTGGTTGTTATATTAATTTAAAGAATGACATCATGATTGTTCTATAATTTAGAGTAAAAATTTAGACAAAGGTAATTAAGATTTTTGCACAAAAGATTTACAAACAAAAAAATTAAAGATGATATTGAACTAATCAAAAGCAATAACTACATTGTGCTTTTTTTAACTGGTATTTATTTTTCGAACTATGACAAAAATAGTAGTATCTTTTAGCTCTTAAAAAAGTAAATTTCACAGTAAAAAAAAATGAATTTAATAAAAATGTAGAACCAAATAAAGCGCTTAAATAAAAAAACAACATAATTTTGTAGTTTTTTTTTTTGCAAAAGCACTTAATTTTTTGATAACAACTAAGACACCTTTATGTTATTTTTACGATTGCATTAGTACGCTACTCTAAAAGAAAATTACTATTAAACATAAGTAAGGTTTAAAATTGAATAATTAAACATTGAAGTAATTTTTAATCAAAAACATGTAAATTATAATTGTGTTGTAGAAAATTATGACGTCAATAAATGTAAACAAAATAATTTTTAAAAGTTTTACATTTCAGCTATTTGATTTGAAATGGTTTGATAATTATTATATAAGTATAAATTATTAGTTAATTAGATTAGAACTAAATAAAAACTCATTAAAAGCAAATCAAATTAAAATTTAGATCGATATTAATAAAACAACTTAAACAACCAAGTTTATCATGTTAAGTTTATACCACAAACTATTAGGTAAATAATATGCTAATTTTATTAGTACTAAAATTAAACTTAAACCTACAAAAATTTAATTTTATATTTAAAAATTGATAAATAACTAACGTTTATACTTATAACTACCATTAAGATAAAAAGAATTAATAAGATATTTGATAAAACAAACTACGACAATTATTATGAGAATTAAAAATATCTGTAGATTCGATTAGTATCTTAACAAACTATCATAAACAAAAAAATCAAATAAATTTAGACAACAGTTTATAGATGATACAAAATAGCTTGACAAAAGAAATATTGTGATTAATATAGTTTACATACAAAAGTTAGATAATATGTTAATTATTATAGTATTTTAATTAAACTATTACCTACAAAAACTTAATTCGATACTCAATTCATGAAAGTTTCAGTAAACAGTAATAAAAATTGATAACTGTTTTATAAATAAAACAGCACTTACAAATAAATATAATTAAGATATAAACACTAATAAACTAATTTATAAAAAAGGCATTTCAATATTTTTATTATGTATTAATGAATAAATTTATGCGAGTTGTATATTTTATTCGCGACCGATTTTGGTGGCAAAAGATTGTTAATTTTTCAAGCAAAAATAAATAGGAAACTGCATATAACAATGTTAGTTAATTATACTGTTGTTCAAAAAACTTATTCATGCGTGAAGAATATAAACAAAAATGTTATATATTAACAGAAATTTAACTACGATTATTAAATATAACAAATAATTAATACTCCTTCGTATTAGTTGAAAAAGCCAAGTCAACACCTATAAAAACTGATAAAATGAAGGAACTCGCTTACTTTTAAATTAGTTTGTCTATGGATGTTACATTGAACTTTTTGACAATTTGTGTTTTCGTTACAACTTTTTTTTTTCAATATTAACCAAGCAATTGATATGTGTCAACAACTATTATTAATATTAGTATTTCTGTGTATTTAAAAAAACTAATATCATGCATTGAAAAAATTTCTATTATTACACGACTTTAACGATAATAATGTATGTATATGAATCTATAACTAATATATGTACTTACATGACATAATCAAACAACAGTGTATTTTCATGAATTATAGCATTTTCGTCCCGTAACCACTATATAAGCAATAAATTTAACAAAACTAATTTAATTAAATTCTTCTTTTATTTCTTGTTTTTAAAATTAGCAACTGAGATATTTATTTTAACGTATTATCTTTATTCTAACTAAATTTTATCTAAAGTTTTGCTAGATTAGTAAAATAAATTTTATAATTAGGACAACAGTAGAAATGTTGTGATTTTTCTAATATTCTACTGTATCAAAAAACTTATTTAAATCAAAAGTTAAATGATTGAAACTAATATAGTATCTAGAACAAACCTATAAATAATTATTTAATTAGAAATATGTTTAGACAATACTGGTTTGATATACAAAATTTTAGATATAAATGATGTATTTTTTTTTAAAGTGCAACTAAATTAAAACTACCTTTTTGATGATAAAAGTTTATCTACAAGTCTATTAGATCCAAAACTAATGCTCTGAAACAAAAGAGGTGCAGATTTTTATCAGGATGTAATTTTATATTTTTGAGACTAACCACTTGACATGGTTTAAAATTTATAATTATCAACAACTAGGTATTTATAATTATATTTTGTATCATTTATTTAAAGACCAGTAACTTTAAAACGTCACTAAAAAAATATGACGTCATGAAATGTTTTGATTTAAAAAACTTCAGCTAACATTGACCGGATATCATGTTAAGACCAAAACAAATAAAACATTATTGTTTGCTAAAAGTTGTACTGAAGGTTAAAAAAAAAACTTAGCTATAGTTTGCCAACCAAAACTAGAAACTGTAAAACAAAACTAATAGTTGCAATTGATCATCTTACTGCAAAAGCGTTTGTATTAATTTCTCATAAAGCTGGTCAGCTTTATGAGATCTTAAGAGACAAAATATAAGATATTAAAACTACAAATTATAACTTCTAACAAGAATAAACTATAGAAAATTAGCTTTAGTATACTGTTGCAAAAATATGATTAAACGTCTAGTTTACTATGTTTTATAATTCAAAATAAACAATTGGTTCTTTTAGTTATCACATAAAATATTAACAAATCAGGTCTTTGAGTGATATTAGAAAAACATCTGCAACAAAAACTATAAATTTTTTGAACAAAAAACTCTGTATTAAAATGATGAGCATTACAGTTTAGTTTGAGTTTATAACAAATTGATCAAAGTGTGTTCTCAAGCTACAATTTTATTTATAACAACAAAACTTTCAATTAATATTATAATATTCACATGAAAAAACTTTATTTATTCCATTACCAGTAATTCTAGTATAACTTGCTCGCTTAAATACTTTAAAAAGAATTCGAAGTTACATTATTTTCTAATTGTTTGACATTGTTTGTAAAATAATTTAAAATTATTCTTATGATCAACTTACAGTATTTGTACTTTTTTTTTTGATGAAAATACTCTTTTTTGTTAGTTTTTAGCAAATATATTAAAATAAAGTTGTATCATGTCTATTTTTTAATATTAGTTTAAAGTTTTATTATTGTTAAATCAAATTGTAGCTCGAGAAAATACTTTTATCTGTTTATAAATTAAACTTAAACCAAACTGTATTGCTCAAATTTCAAAATACTATGTTTTTTGTTCTTAAATGGGTTTTTTTTATTGCAGATGTTTATATAGTAATATCTGTTTTGTTACTATTTTATGTAAAGCTTAAAAACCTCTATATATTTTTGATATTTTTGTTTATCAACTTTAAGAAGTCGTAGTTAATTTGGAAAAATTCAAATTATTTTTACAAGATTTAAGGTCATGAAAAATCTATACCTCTTTTTTACAGTCAACATAATGATCAAGCCCAATAGCAAGTTTGAAAAACTTTACTGCAATAAAAATATAAATAATGGCTTATATAAAAACTCTACAAAAGCTCAGTCTTTTCAAATTTTCAAACTCCAGATTTTTCCAGGATAACAGGTTTTTTTGGCAACCCTGTTTAATTTACAATTGTGTTATTAGTTTGTTAAATAATAACATGATTGTTGCATAACTTAAGTAAAAATTGAGTAAAGGATTTTAAGGATATTTAATGCAAAAGATTTACAAACAAACAAAAAGCAAAAATGATGCTGACTTAATGAAAAGCAATAAATTTACGACATTGTACTTCTTTAAAACTGTATTTTCTTTTACAGTTGTGACAAATAAACTGAATTTCTTTAACTTTTAAAAAATATACAATTTGAACTATCTTTAACAAAGGTCTAGAACGAAATAAGACATTTAAATTCGAAATAGTAAATTATTATCAGGTAGTTATTTTAAAAAACTAATGCAAGTTTAAAATGTGATGAAATTACTATGACGTAAGTAAATGTTTTAAATAAAAATGATAATTTGAGCTAAAACATTTAAAAATAACTTGAACATCAAACTACTAAAAGTATCAAACACTACAAACCAGCTAAATCATATCTTCCTTACAAAGTCAACTTAGTAACAATAAAAACAACGTTTTATATAAATAACTAAAAGTTGATAAAATAAAAAAATCTCAAACATTCACGCATAAATAATATTATTGAAATATTACCAAATGCGTAAAAATTTAATTTGTAGGTACAAAAGAAAAAAATCCTTAAATCTCTATTATAAGTAGATGAAGATAAATAAAAAAACAGTCAGTTATGAAAATAAAAGTAAAAACTTTAATACAATTAACACATAGTTTAACAATTTTTTGTTTTTCATAACAGCAGGTCAGCAGTGTTTTATTAATTACATGTCAGATTGCTATAACAAGTCCTTTGCGGACCAAATTAGTTTATTAAAATCATAAAACATATATTGAAGTGATTGTTTGAGAGTAAAACCAAAGAGTATTTACTATGCATAAATTAAAGGTTTATTATTATATAGGTTGTTAATATTCACTCGACAGTTATTTTTCTACATAAGAAGTTGTTACTACTTAGATTTACTGATTAAATAATTGAACATAGTTTAAAGTTATACAAATTAATACATATTAACTTCTTTAGTTGATACTTAGTCAGCATATTAAGAGAATAAGATACTTTATAAAATTTATAATTTTATAATCAGGAACATAAAATGCATTAATTTCCATTTTTGATGGTTTCAAGTTAGCAAACTCAATCACTCGGTTAATTACTTAGACGAAAAATGATTTTTTATAAAAGTATGTAATTTTTTATTTTCTGTAAAAAATAATGATGCCAGAAGAAACTTAAGATGAAAACTTTTTAGTAAGATTTTTAGATTTGTTGCAAAAAATATGTGAACATAAAAACTAAACATTATAAATCTTTAATTTAAATGTTGATATCCGTTCAATATAAGTTTAAAACATACAAAAATATGACCAAATTTGTTGTAAAAAGTATTTTGCGGACCAAAGAAATGTGTCAAAGTCATTCAACATACTTCAAAATACTTTTTGACAGCAGAACAAAGAGTGCTTTACTATGCAAAAAATAAAAGTTTAACATTATACAGATTGTTAAAACTCATTCAACGGAAATCATTATCACACAATACACTACAAGTTATTTGCTACATATTACATTGTCTTTACTTCGATTCACTCTTCAAATAGTTAAACATAGTTTAAAATGTACAAGTTTATATAAATGACTTTTTTCTTAGTCAGCATATTTAGATAACATAACACATTTAAATAAATTATTAAAATGATTAGAAACATGGAACGCCTTAACCATTTATTATGGTTTTAAATTAGCCAAGACAAGTAGTTGATTAGTTTTAAGAGAAAAGATATGTTTTTATAAAAATATATAACTAAATTTATGCTGTAAAAAATAATGACGTCAGTAGAAATTTAGATAACAATTTTCAACGAGTTTTAAATAAAATGCAAAGATAGTGTGAGCATACAAACTAAACGTTATAATTCGTTAATTAAAAAACTTGATGTCCATTCAATTCAAGTATAAAACGTAAAACATTAGTTTTACCTTAAATAAGCTTCAATTTGATATTTAAAGCGAAATTTGCAGAAAGTAATAACACATTATTATTATTATTGATTAATAATTAACTAAGGAAATGTTTTATGTTATAAGACTGATTAATTGTTTTTTAATACTCTCTAAACTCAGGTTTACTTAAGTATATCATTCAGGAAATTTAAACAGCTAACTAGAACAGCTGTACAAACTGAACCAACAAAAGCAAGGACATTATAAATATTACAAACTATTTTTATCCACCGACTGACCTGATCATGATAGTGGTTAACTTATAAAACGTCACAGTGTGCACATACTTGATCGTTTAATTTTATTATGTGTCTAAATAAACTATTCATTCAAACTTTACTCTTTCATTTTTAAACAGTCTATATCAGTTAGTTATTTTAATTTAAGCTAAAATCAAGCATATCATTTATTAATTTTTTATTTTGTATATCACAGTTATGTATAATATTAATATCATAGTTAAATGAGAAATTGTATATAAAATTAGATAATTTGTTGTAATAAATAGACTTTTTATTTTATTGTAAGTAGCTGGAAGAAATTTCTCAACAGTCTTATATGCACAAGGAAATCAAGTAGTATTGCTAACATTTTTTGTCATGTTTTTAATTACGTTCTCAGAACGGTTCGATTGACCCAAAAACAAGTTTTAAAATTTGTAAGTACTAGACTGTAAAAATATTAAATTTCAAGAAAAATTATTATTACTTCCCAGCAAAAAAAAAACCTTTTTAATTACAAATAATTGTTTATAGTTATCATAAGTTGCTAATAAACAAACAAAAATATTTTGAGATACGTAAAAAAAAATGTTCAATTTTTTATGTGTTTTAAATAAAATTTAATGTAAGTTGTTTTAACAAATTTCACACCTATTACCGATTGCTTTTTAGACGTATTTTAGTACTAGTTTTATCAAATTTTACCAAAAAATAAACACTATGAAAAATAATCAACTAACTATAATAGCTGTAAAAACTGGTTTTGCAAAATCCCTGAATGGTAGAAAATACTAAGTGATTAAACTATAATAGTTAAGTGTTACGTTAGTAGTTAATCTATAAATCATCAATTTAATTTTAGTTGCAATATTCATTTATAATAAAAGAATTCAACTTAAATGTAGTATGTGAATCAAAATAATTGGAATGTTAAGTGTAAGCTTTATTTGTAAACAAATTATAATAAAATTTTAAAATACTAATAAGGAATAAAATAATTGTTGTTTGCATAACATCTTTTTATTAAATTTTTTTTGTATAAAAAAAAAAATTCATTAAAAGACATTTATTAAATATTCAAGAAATCAACGAAGTTTTGGTATTGATAAAGTTTTAATTAAATATTAAAACAATTTTTTTCCGGTGCAAAAATTTTTTGAAAAACGTATAAAAAACACATTTTACTTTACCTTAATTTTTTTTAAGTATCAAATGACGTAATAATCAAGTGTAAAAATCAACTAAATGATTATATTAAAGAACATCTCTCTACTAATGTTACTTTTAAGATAATTCAAACTAAAACAAGCCAGTGTTAAAAACAAACAAAGAAAATAAGACTACTCTTTTTTTTTTTAAGAATGAGTTAATTTAAAATTACTTAAAATAAGGATTTGGAAAAACAATTTTAGTATACAAACTTTTTCTGCTTACATACACTTTCAAGATTGATTTCATAAAGCTTTTAAAAACATGTATATAACAAGAGTTCTCTGTTTTCACTAAAGCTGAAAAGTTTTTTTTTGTTAAATTGCAGCTTTTTCCGACGTCGCTCTAGGACAATAATTTTTATTAATTAATATATACTATTGGGCTGGCAAAACCTTGTTTAATATTTGTTGTGCTTTGTTAAGTTAAAACAGCATCGATTGTTGATACGTTAGTTTTTAATGATTGTTTGTGTTCGCATTTCAACTTTTAGTATACTTTTTTCTTATACCAGATTAAAATTAAGTTTAAGAAGTAAATATTTTTTTTATTAAAAAGTTTAGTCAAAACTATGTAAACCAACAATTTAAGTTACAAATAAGTTAAAATAAGTGTATAAATATATACTTGACGCGCTTTAGTTATGTGTATTACCAAGATATTAAAATTTATTAAAAAAGTACTTGTAACTGTATAGAACTTTTACTATGAAAACCAACTAAGATCTAGATATAAGAAAATTAAAAATAAAAACTATAAAAGCATTAAAAAGATTTTTTACGAAAACTCTTGTTAAGAATTATGTTATTTTGATTTTAAGTATTTTAAATTTTAACTGAAAGCTGTTCTACTTATTCGTAGTAGAAAGTTTAAGATGTACTTGAAAAAAAAAACATAGTCGTATATAAATACTTATAAAAAATTTAAAACAGACTAAAGTCATTAGATGTATTATACGATTTATACTCAGCTCTATACTGATAATAACTAAGAAAAATAAAAACACTTACACACAACTCTAACTCTAACAACAAGTTTAAATAAAAGAAAAAACAAAAAAAGAAATTTTTAATGCAATAACGAGTTGAGAAACAACTCGGTTAGGAATTACTCAAAAATTCTATTAATATTGAATTTGTTTTATAATACGGCTAATTAAGTAGTTGCTGACGTTTTAGAAAGATTGCCATAACTTGTTAGTAAAAACTTGAACATTAAATAGTAGTAGTAGTTATAACAAATAGTTTCAGTTTTATTTAAAGTTTGTACAGCTGTTCTAGTTAGCTGCTAAAATTATTCGCTCACTGAGTCATTTAAAAAAGTAGTTTGTTAAAATAATTTGTACTGGTTTTATTTTAATGAATATATAATGATCATACTAATTTTAATAAACATTCAACTTCAATAAAGTCGACTAATGATCTTTTTCTTAGTAAAATACCAAAAAGATATTATTTTTTATGTTTAATTACATAAGTATGTTATAAATTATGAATCAATTTTTAGCTTCACTTTATAATTAACAAAAAGTAATGAATAGTTTTTATTAAATCATCATTTTTGCAAACATTGTTTTTTGACAGAGTTTTGAATTAAAAATTGTACGAAAAAACATTATTATTGTAAGTTTATTGTCATACGAAGGACCCAGGCATCAAAACCTAGGCCACATCAAAACATATTTATACGATAGATATTATGATATTAAATAATTTTAAAACGCGTTATGAAAAATATTTTTATAGCCAAAAAGATATAAAAAAAAGTTAAGAAAACATATTTTTGCAGTTATTAACAACGAGTACGCAATTTTGTGAAAATATTTGTTTTTTTTTTATTAGTTTGAGTAAATGTTTAAAAACATTTTTTTGTGAAATTTTGTTAGAAATAACTACATACACTTAATAAGTTTGTTTTGAAGTTAGTCAATTGAAAAAATCAGACAACATCGAAGTTTAATAATATTATATGCAAATGTTGTAAAATTACAATAATTATTAACATATTCTGAACTCGTTACAAAATCACTTAACATACAGTATAGTTATTTTCTCACTGTGATAATTTTACAGCTTTGTAGTTATCTGATGAAAATTTTAAGAATTGTAATTATCTTTAAGTTTAACTAAACCTTTTTACACACTGTACTTTTACATTTATTTTTACATGTTAATTTTAAACTAACGTTATTATCAGGTAACGAACACATTAGTATAAATACTAACAAAGCAAAACTAACCTAACTATAAATGTTATGTTACAAATTACTAGTAGACAATAAACGGTGTTAATGTGATTTAAAATACTTAAATTACTTCTACTGAAGAATACTTAAAGCTTTTATATGTTTAAATATAAAAAGCCTGTTTGTATCAATTAAAGTGTCTTTTATTAAAATTAAGCTACTTAATCATGTACAAATATTTTTTCAGCTAACTAGAAAAGCTGAACAAACTTTAAGAAATGACTAAGAAAAAATCATCAGCAAAAACCACATCTAATCTTTAGTGGTTTTGAAAGCTTAAAAAAATTACATATTTTAAATACCTTAAACACTTAAGTAAAGTAAAACTTAGTTTTTTGTTCAAAGTTGTTAGCAATTTGATAATTCAGTAATTATGCATCATTATTTAAGTATTTTTCAATTCATCTAATATTTTCTTTTACTTGTTAAAAAATGTATAAAAGTAAAATTTAATAAAATAATAATTTTAATATTCTTTTATATCCAGTCTTAGATAAAGTACTAAAACATTTTTTTTTAATATTTGATAAATAACTGTATTTTCAATAATCTTACAAAACAACTGCACTTACATTAAAAAAGCTACTGTTTTCAATTAAATAAAAAGAAAAGATCAAACAATAAACTTTAAACTATTGGATCACTATAAAATTCATTTATGAAAGGTAGCAAGTATGCATAGTTAATCATATGTACATAAAACAATTAATTTTTATCAATAACAGAGTTGATGCTAGCTATTTTTATAACAGTTCAATGTTTTATGTATAAATCAATTTTAGTTTTAATATTTTTCTAAAAATCTAAACAGTATTGCATATCATTGATTTTTTGACAATTAGTTTAAAAGATTTAAGAAACTTAGATGTACTACCAAATTATATAAATTTTGGATCTAATTTTCAAATTAAAACTCTGCTGAACCAGAATCGGAATTTTAGAATTCGGAAGATCACTAGTTTTAGTAATAACATTCTAACTTGTTTAAAAGGATAAAACAAAAAATATTTTATTTAGGCATTATATTTTTAATGAAATACATAATTATAACTAGTTTTATGCAAAAAGATTTTAAAATTACCAATTTTTTTACAAAGTTTTATGAATTTATAAACAAAAACAAATATTTTTAAAGCTGATTTTTTATAAAAACATCTATATACGTACATTATGTTTCAAATAAAAATACATAAAAATATTCTACCAAACATAAAAATGCTTTATTAAACAAATTTTTACAGTACGAAAACTATTACCATAAACATATAATCAGCTAACTAAGATAGCTGTACAAACTAAACGAATTGGTCCAAGTGAAAATCTTTTTTGATTGTAGATTGTAGATTATTGTAGATTTTTAGATATTGTAGATTGGTAATATTTCAAAACCTAGTATATTGAGGTGCAAAATACTATTCATAATAGAGGCCAAACTTAACATTAGCAATCTGTTCCTAATTAAAGAAAACTACAATATCATCGAACTATACCTAAAGCAACGTAAGCTTTCCAGTAAGAAGTGCATTTTAATATACTTTTGTAAATGTTTTTAATTTCTAAACGAATTAATGAGTTGTTAATAAATGAAAGTTTCAAACTATTTATATATTAATAAAAGTGTTAGTATTCTGAATAGTTATTTAGTTCAGTTCAATTGATCTTTTTTTATTAATTTACAGTCTTTTGTTATTAGTTTTATGGTTTTTAATTAAACGTTTAATCTTTTGCCTAACTAGAATAGCTGTACAAACTTAGAATTAGTTTCAATCACCGACATCTGATTAAAAAAAAATATCAAGTACTTATATGATAATTTTAGAATTATTTTAAACTAAAGAATTTTTTGGTATATTTTTTTTAAATAACACCGAAAAAAAGTTGTTTATTACACCATTTTCAAAAAAAAAAAAACATAATTTAGTTTCTACACTTAACTTTTAAATAGCTTAAAAAAAATTATCTAAAAGAAAATAAAACAAAAAAATCTATGGATATTAACTTTAGTAATACGAAAACAACTAAGCATTGTTCAAACATTATAATAAACGCATCATCAAATTACTGAATTAGTAATCCAAACTGTTTTGAAATAGTTAACTATAATATTATAATATTTTTTTTTATTCTTTATTCTTGTTACTAGTATGAGTGAAACTTGACAATGAGTTAAAAAAAACTCTAAATTAATTTTTTTCGATTATAAAACAAGTTTCAATATACAAAATGATTTTATGATGCTGTTTGACTTGAAATCGATACATATTGTAATTTATCTCTCACAACTAAACAACCTGATTTCATGTAATAAGAAAAGGTAATGAACATAAAAAAGTTGATAAAAGCTAAAACTATTTTATAAAATTTGCATTTAAACTATTTTTATCCAATTTTTTTATTTCCGTTTTTGATGATTTAATGGGCTAAAAAATTAACCCAAATATTTTTATAAATGAAACATTTTGATTTAGAGTAAATGCCAGTTTCTATAACAGACACAAAATTAAAGAATTTTTATTTGGTTAAAAGTACAAAAAAATTAATATACTTAATATAATAGATGATTTTAATGTTTGAGATCAAAGTGTTTTTTAGTTTATAAAATTACATGAAACATGTAAGAAGAAATTATAATTTAAAAATGTAACTTTTACATATTTTCTTTGAAACTAATACAAAACGGATATAAGTTATTTTTACAAATTTGTTTTGCTGTATTTGTTAATAGGTAAACACAAATGCTTGAACTAAAATTCTTAATTAGGTAATATACAAATGAATCTATAAACTAAAAAATAGTTGTGATTAAGATAAAAATAATTTTGGTTAATAGTTTTGTATAAAATATAATATGAAATTGAACGATAAATAACAAAACGCTCAAACCTTTCATTTATCGAGTCATACACCTTGGAAACTTTTTAACGTCTTGTCCGGCATAATTTAAAATATGCAAACTACTTTTTAGACATAAAGTTTAGAAAAGAATATATGCTTCAAAAATGACTTTAAGTTTTATTTCCTACAAACTTTTGTTAAACACAAATTTATATTAGCTATAATATATCTAAAAAACTGCCTCTTATGAATCCTTTCAGTTTGTACAGCTAAATAAGTTAGCTGATATTTGTTTATTTTCTAATTTTTAAGTAATTATGCAACCTAACTACGTTAAAATAATTGAAAACTAATATTAAATTTTCATTTAGGTTTAAAGTTAAGTATAAAACGGAAACTTTTTAAATAGTCTCATTATATTTTTATGTTAAAACGTTAAAGCCATAAGTTTTTTGTCATTTAAAATTTTAAATATTATTGTATATTTTGTATCTTTTTTTTTTATTAAATGTAGACTTTTTTTATTTTAATAAGCTTAAGTTATTTCCTCTAAACTTAAAGTTATACTGGAGTATTATAAACAAATTTTATTTACCGTATTTATATTTATTAAGTACTTTATTTTTTATTGGTTTTAAAAAAGCTCAGATAATATTTTAAGAGTAACTGTCCTCATGACTATGCACTTTGAACACAGCCAAAAATACCCGGCATTAAACTTGCTTTATATATTGCAATCACTACAACAAAAATAACATAGTCGGTTTTGTTTTTAAGTTATTAACAAAGTCATGAAGATGTTTTTAGGCTTAAATTTTATGTTTAAAACTAAGTTTTTTTTAACATTTTTCAATATTTTATTAAATATATCCTATAACATTTAGAATGCACAATAATTTGTTTTTGCTTTTCTAAGTACGAAAAATCAAAAAACATATATAGTGCATAGGAACGGGTCTAAATTGCACGAAGACAAATTTTCACGAAGCCAAATTTGCACGAGGGCACAAAATTTGCAAAGACACGATATTAAAGCAAATTTTGCACGAGATAAATTTTTGCACCAGAATAAAGAAATAGAGAAAAAAAAACTAAAACTAAAAAGCAAAATAAAAAAAATAATTAAAAAAAAAATTACTGGTAAGGGTTAGTGGTAACAGTGATAGTTAAAATAAAAATAAATATCTAACTAATAAAACTTATAAAAAAAGCTACCGACTGAGGATAAGGGTTAAGGGTGACAGTAAAAATAAAAAAAAAATCAATTATTAACAAAAAGATTAAAATAGAAAATAAGATAAAATAGATATAAAGTTTTTTAAAGAGTTAAAATTTTAGATTATAAAAAATATTCCGTATAAAATTGTTTCCATGAAAAATTGTCTGCTCGTGCAAAAGTGTCTTTGTGCAACTTTATTTCTCCTGCAAAAGTATATTTCTGCTGATTTGTGCACTCTCGCAATTTTGTAAGTGCGTGCAATTTAGACAGTTTCCAATAAATTTAATTAGTGAAAAAGGTCTCATTGGATTTAAGTGCAACAGTTTTTTCTTTCATTTACAGCTGTTTTGGAGGACAATAGTGGTCGTTCTGTTAAGGTGTTAACAAAGAAATGGTAAATTTAAGGCAAATAACTAACAAAAACTAACTATTCATGCGTGAAAAAAGTAAGTAATAAATGAGAGAAAGAGAGAGAGGAGAAATAGTTTTGATTTACGGGTTTTATTATAATTAGAAATAGTAGCGAGAAACCGCTATTGTGATCTAACCAAGCGGGCATAAGTACAAAGTACTGGAGCAACCGTTTGTGGGTATCTTTGTTGATGATGGCCGAAATAAATACTGGCTACATCAATGTAATAATTGATAAATATAGAATGCTCAAAAATAATGGCCTATCAACTATCTTTAAACAAAAAAGTTTTTGTTGAAATTTAGTATTTCGACAGAATATACAAGTTTACTACTTCAAACAACTGTTAGTTACACAATAAAAATAATTTTTTGTTTAAATTTACACGCTTGAAAAATCAAAATAGGTAGTTACAAAAATTATTTTACACCTTAAAATAAAGTTATTTGAAGACTATAATATAACATATAGTAACAACTAAACCAAAATTAAATTTTATTGTGACAATTTAATTAGGGTGTTTTACTAATATATACTTGTACTCGAAGCTTAGATTACTTTTTTTATCAAAAAAGTATTTAAATGATATGTAAAAATATAATTACAAGGCTTATATTAACCTACATAAAGTTAAGTTATTAAATGCATTTGTCATTATGAACTTCGTTGATTTTGATGAATGTTAACATCGAGCTGCTTAAATTTTAAATGTGTAAATTTAAATAAATTAGTTGAGTAGTATTTCAATTTCTGTTTAAACTGCAAGTATTTCCCCATCTAATTTGTAATATCAAAGGATTTTAACGTTTGTAAATTTTAAATATAGTGTAGGTTTTATAATCAAAAATTAACACAGGGGTCGGCAACCTTTATAAACCTTAATTTTCTCTGAAATAAATTCTCCTAAGCCGAACATTAAATATAAAGCCTTTCAAAAGCTTTTTCAAAATACTTGTAACAATCAACATAAAAACAATTTAAGTCAAAATTGTAATAAAATAAACAATAAGAAGGAACTAGTAATGAGAAATTGTTAAAATAATAGCCTAACAGTAAACTTTGAAGAGAAAATGTTTTCGTATAACTGTTTAAAAAGTTTTTTTTTGGGATTGAAGAGTATTTTGCGGGCCGCAGTTTGCCGACTTTAGGTTTAGTGTGGTCTTTATTGTAAATATTTACAAACGGTTTTAGTTGACAAAAAGTTAAACAACACTAAATTTATATCTTACATAAGTTTTGGTGTTGTTACTTGTTATAAATTAATTAGTTAATCTGAAATATTTAGCAGTCCTGTCAAGAAATATAAACCTTTTTTTTAACCACAAACAGTGTAATCACGACTAGCTACAAATTTATAAAGTTAATGAATTTGTAGATTACAACTACCCGCATTAATTTGTACAGCTACTGTGTTAGCAAATTTAAAAAAAAAATATTTTTTGTTATTTTTATATACATATGCATACATGGCTAGTCATTTTTGCGTAAGATACAAAATAATTAACTAAATTTAGTGTACATGCTGTGCAAATTTAGACTCCTATTCAATTTAATATAGACATGTATGTTTAAAAACTTTTACATTTATCATGATGGCTGTTTAAAAGGTTGTGAGTTCTATAAAATAATTATATTTTGAAATGCAAACATTTATTCTGTTCTAGGATTAATTAAAATCGTTATTTGTTATGGTATAAACTAAATAATGCTTTAGTCAACTTCAAAAAATAGAACAACAGAATTTTTAGTTTTTTTAATAACAATTTTAATAAACGGTAATAAATTAAGTAAACTAAGTTGAAAACAAACAATATAGATAAACTAATACGTAAAACTAAGCCCTGCTTCTACTTACAATATTAGTGGAGCTAACGATAAAATACCCTGATTTAAAAGTAAACACAACATTTTTTCTAACTATTGTTAAAAGCTTTAAATGAATAAATTTAATAATAAAAGATAATTCAAAGTAAAGTACATATATTTTTACATATGTATCTTGCATGAATAATTTAATATTAGTATTTTCAAAATTGTTTGTCAGTTACTTTTTAATTTATTTGATAAATACTAACTTCTAGAAAAAAAAGTTTCAAAGTAAGTAAATAAAGTAAGTAACCCTCTTTTCAGTGTAACATTTGTCAGGACTTAATTTTTTTTTTTTAAACTCCAATTATAAATGAAATGTTTGTAGTTTAATAAGTTTATTAAGTTTAATAAGAATCATGTAATATTTGTACAGTTAAAGTAATTTAAGGTAACCAATACAACATTTTAATTAATGACTAATTATTTAACCGATTCACATTTTATTAATTGGGGGTCCCACCGGATTTGAAACTGTTGAAAAAAGATATGTAAAAGTTTTAGTGTTAAACTAGGCAAATTATTTTATTTTCAATTTAAAGCTTATAATAATTATACAAAATTTTTGTAAGACAATGTCGTGATTTAAAAGAAAAGTATTTTGAAGTTAAACTTGTAAGATATAAATTTTGACAGGTAGTGTAATTTTTAAGAAAGATTTTTTTTATAGTTAAAATTATATTGAACTATTTACTTTATAACAACTAAAAATTGACAGCATTACTTAAATGCAAAAAAAAGTTCATTACAAATTATTATTTGCACAATTCGGCATAAGAGGAGAATAATGTGCTGTGCTGAATACATATCTATTTAGCCCACGGTCTTTTCATCATTTTCTAAACTTACATTCTTTCTAGTGTCTTAATGAAGTAAAATAAACTTTCTTTTTTTTATAAGTTATCATTTTAACTATTCTTAATAGTGTAAGGTGTACAGCATACAACCTAAAAATTAAAAAAATATATAATAAGTATAAAAAGATACCTTTACTTTATTTCTTAGTAAATAGTTAAAATATAGTATACCTAAACAGATACACAAAACTATTAAATAATTATTTAAATAAAATTAACTCAACTTGAGTAAAAACATGACATGTATTACTTTGCAAACTTGTTGAGATTCAATAATAAAAGTGTTATATTTACGTCAAAAATATTGTTATATAAAAAGCACTTTTTTTTTAATTTTCGTACAGCAACTGGCTTGATTTGCATTACAAAAGAAAATACTAAAGAAAAACATTAACAAGTTGTGTTGTTATACAAACTTGAACACAAAAGCATACCGTTGTTTTGACGGTTTAAAATTTTAAATTAAAGCAATAAAATTCAAAGATTTTTAGAGATAATAAATTTGATTTCCTTTATTGCATAGGATTTGTACGTAAAAGCTAGCATTTGTTAAATTTGCATTGAAGAATTAAATGAGACAATTACGTTATAATAAAAATGATAATTAAAAAAGAGAAGAAAATAAGCCCGTAACCAATATCTATTAGTGTAGTAGCAATAGTTTAGTTCTTAAGTTATTTAAAGTTAACTTTGTAAGTGTACTTTAGATTAGTTATAGTTTTAATACTCTTTTTGTCATTTTTAAGAAGTTAAAGTTAAAATAATATAAGTTCATCAATTTTCGATGATCTAATAGATTCAGGTAAGTCAATTAAAGTTTTGCTCCGATTTATAACAATTGAAACTAGAAGTTGTAAAAGTTTTAGTGTTAGAATAGACAAATTAGTTTATCTTTTATTCATAGCTAATAAAAGTTAAACTTATTTTAGTAAAATTATTTAGTAGAATGGTATTTTTAAAATTAATATTTTAAAATATAAGTTTCGACAGTTTTGTTTAGTATTTGAGAATGAACTTTTTACTTAAAAAAAAGTATGTTGAAATTTTATTTTATAACAAATATAAATTATAAAAAAATAGAATTAACAGCAAATTTTACACTAGAATTTTTCAACCCACGGTCCGTATGTTACACTTTTTTTAACTTTGATTCTTTCTACGGTGTTACTAAAGAAAAAAAAAATGATCTGTTTATTAATTTTCGTTTTTAATAACTTTCCACTAAAGTAAGGATGTACAAAATACAGCTTTCAGGTATTTTTTAGAATTTAAAGCACATTTTATTTGAAAATATAAATTTAAATATTATACACTTTATGTTTAAATAAGTAGTTTTAAAAATATAAATTAAAAATGAAAAATAATAACCTAAGATAAATAGCTAATTAAAATTAGTTTTACATACTTGTGTAAAAGAACTAAATATTCTATTTTTTTAAATAATTTGTTTTATGTACGTTGAAATGTTGGTATTTTTTAATTTATTTTTGTACAGCAACCGGCTTTGATTTGCATTTTAAGAGGAAAGAACTAAAAAAAAACATATACAAGTTGTGACGTCCTACTAATGTTAATATTAAAGCATACCGTCTATGGACGGTTTTAAAATTAGTGAATCTTTCATGCGATAAAAAATGAAATTTATTATTAATGATTTCCTTCTTTGAATATAATTTGTACGTGAAAGCTAGCATTCAAGTTTATTTGCATTGACGAATTAAAACGAAACAGTTACGTCATAATAAAATTGATAATTTAAAAAAGAGAAGAAAATAAGCTAGTAATCAATAGCCAAAAGTATAGTAGTAACAGTTTTTTAAATAAATTTGTTTACATATATAAAAGTCACTTACTAAATGTATTTTGGATTAAATAAACAAAGAAGAACTTCAACTAAAAAAAATATTTAAGTTTAAAACTAACCTTGTACCAAAATAATAAATTACAGCACTACATAGGCTAAACTTTACCATTTTATCTATAGTCTTATTTCAAACCTAAACAAGTTGAAAGAAAATACCTAAAGTATTACAATAAATCCAGTTTTATTGTATTTTATTTAACCTTTTTAAGTACGATACAAACTTATAATTGTAGCTAGATACCAAAAATGTTACTAACAGTCTTAAGTATAAATATAAATTCACTTATTTCTTAAACCATTATAAGAGTTAATAATTAACAAAAATATCTTGTCAGTTAACAACTATTGTAAGTTTTCAAATAACTTTTAAAAAGTAAAGAAGTGTAATATAATACTTTTATCAAAAACTTAAATTATGTTTTATAAAAGTAGTTCGGTATAAAGAAAAACAGCATTTTAATAATTATAAAATTTAAATAAGACAATACTAGTTAGACAATAAAAACAAAAAATATTTTTTTAATTGTACTAAACTGTTTACTAGAACAAAATTGTAACTAAAATAATGCGAAAATAGAAGATATGTATAAAGTAACGATTTTGCATAAAATTAAAATAATTTTTTTACATAGTTATTCATATAAAAGAAATATTTGTAGCAGTAATGGTATAAACAAATAAAGGAAACATTTAAAACCATAAAAAAAATATAAATTGAAAAAAATTTCAATCTATGCAAAAATGTCTTCATTTAAAAGTGTCTTCGTGCAAAAGTAACTGTAGGTGCAAAAGTGTCCCTCTGTGCATATTTGACACAAAATAACATGCAGTATTCAATAAATGATGGCTTCTTAAACATGATTCGTCTCAAATTGATAAAGAATATTTTTTTTTTTACATCGGAAATAACTAAAGCTTTTTGTATTATAATAATGACAAAATCTCAAATGAGCTTGATTAAACTTTAATTTTTATTTTAATACTTAGTAAAAAATTAATTAAATTCAAACAAAGAATTTTCAAAAAAAGTCAGTCTTAAGTTTACAATAATATTATTTAAACAAAACAAAGGACTTAACTTTTTGTTATTAAGACTCATTTAAATATTAACTTAAAACTAGTTCATAGTTGTTAAAGTAATATAACAAGAAAACTTAAACAAAAGCAACGATGTCTACAATCGTAATAATGTACAAAAATTGTAGCTTACATAATGTACAAAACTGTGGCTGGTATCTGCTTATGTAGCACTGTAATTTATTATTTTGATATAAGGTTAGATTTAAAATGATTTTTTTTTAGTTTAAGTTCTTCTTTGTTTATTTAATTCAAAATACATTTAGTAAGTTACTTTTATATAAGTTTACAAATTTATTTAAAAAACTGTTACTACTATACTTTTGGCTATTGATTACTAACTTATTTTCTTCTCTTCTTGAAATTATCATTTTTATTATGACGTAGCTGTCTCGTTTTAATTCGTCAACGCAAATAAACTTGAACGCTAGATTTAACCTACAAAGTATATACAAAGAAGAAAATCATTAATACTAACTTTCATATTATTTCGCATGAAAGATTCACTAATTTTAAAACCGTACATAGACGGTATGCTTTAATATTAACATTAGTAGGACGTCACAACTTGTATATGTTTTTTTTTAGTTCTTTCTTCTTAAAATGCAAATCAAAGCCGGTTGCTGTACAAAAATAAATTAAAAAATACCAACATTTCAACGTACATAAAACAAATTATTTAAAAAAATAGAATATTTAGTTCTTTTACACAAGTATGTAAAACTAATTATAATTAGCTATTTATCTTAGGTTATTATTTTTTATATTTAATTTATATTTTTAAAACTACTTATTTAAGCATAAAGTGTATAATATTTAAATTTATATTTTCATATAAAATGTGCTTTAAATTCTAAAAAATACCTGAAAGCTGTATTTTGTACATCCTTACTTTAGTGGAAAGTTATTAAAAACGAAAATTAATAAACAGATCATTTTTTTTTCTTTAGTAACACCGTAGAAAGAATCAAAGTTAAAAAAAGTGTAACATACGGACCGTGGGCTGAAAAATTCTAGTGTAAAATTTGCTGTTAATTCTATTTTTTTATAATTTATATTTGTTATAAAATAAAATTTCAACATACTTTTTTTTAAGTAAAAAGTTCATTCTCAAATACTAAACAAAACTGTCGAAACTTATATTTTAAAATATTAATTTTAAAAATACCATTCTACTAAATAATTTTACTAAAATAAGTTTAACTTTTATTAGCTATGAATAAAAGATAAACTAATTTGTCTATTCTAACACTAAAACTTTTACAACTTCTAGTTTCAATTGTTATAAATCGGAGCAAAACTTTAATTGACTTACCTGAATCTATTAGATCATCGAAAATTGATGAACTTATATTATTTTAACTTTAACTTCTTAAAAATGACAAAAAGAGTATTAAAACTATAACTAATCTAAAGTACACTTACAAAGTTAACTTTAAATAACTTAAGAACTAAACTATTGCTACTACACTAATAGATATTGGTTACGGGCTTATTTTCTTCTCTTTTTTAATTATCATTTTTATTATAACGTAATTGTCTCATTTAATTCTTCAATGCAAATTTAACAAATGCTAGCTTTTACGTACAAATCCTATGCAATAAAGGAAATCAAATTTATTATCTCTAAAAATCTTTGAATTTTATTGCTTTAATTTAAAATTTTAAACCGTCAAAACAACGGTATGCTTTTGTGTTCAAGTTTGTATAACAACACAACTTGTTAATGTTTTTCTTTAGTATTTTCTTTTGTAATGCAAATCAAGCCAGTTGCTGTACGAAAATTAAAAAAAAAGTGCTTTTTATATAACAATATTTTTGACGTAAATATAACACTTTTATTATTGAATCTCAACAAGTTTGCAAAGTAATACATGTCATGTTTTTACTCAAGTTGAGTTAATTTTATTTAAATAATTATTTAATAGTTTTGTGTATCTGTTTAGGTATACTATACTTTAAATATTTACTAAGACATAAAGTAAAGGTATCTTATTTTACTCATTATATTTATTTATTAATCTTTAGGCTGTATGCTGTACACCTTACACTATTAAGAATAGTTAAAATGATAATTAATATAAATATAAAAATGATAAAATGATAAAGGGTGACAAACGCACCGTGAGTTGATTAAATATGTATTCAGCACAGCACATTATTCTCCTCTTATGCCGAATTGTGCAAAAGATAATTTGAAATGAACTTTTTTTTTGCAATTAAGTAATGCTGTTAATATTTATTTCTTACAAAGTAAATAGTTCAACATAATTTTAATTAAAAAAAAAATCGTTTATAAAAATTACACTACCTGTCAAAATTTATATCTTATAAGTTTAACTTCCAAAATACTTTTTTTTAAAACACGACATTGTCTTACAAAAATTTTGTATAATTATTATAAGCTTTAAACGAAAACAAAACTAATTTGTCTAGTTTAACACTAAAACTGCTTGAAATAGAAATAAAAATTTTGCAGTTAATTTACAGTTTACAAGAATGCAAAGCATTGGTATATTTTATTTAGCTACTTTTTTATTATTTATTTTTTACATTTAGAATTAATTTTGCGTTTTAAGTTATAAAAAAATAATTCTAAAATAGGTTTTCGTATTAAGAAGACTATTAACAAGTTATTTTGAAACTATGTTACTAAAAATAGTTACAAAATAAAAGTAAAGCTGTTAGAAAACATAGTATTTTATACTTTTCGTTCACTTTTATGATTGTTTAAAAAAGTCTTATCTTCAAATGTCACGAAAAAAAAACATGTTATTATTATTTTTTTTTTACAAAATATGATTTTATTATAGTAATTGAAAATAAAAAATTTCTATACATGTTACATACCTCTTAAAAAAAATTCTTTTGTAAACAAAAATTTTAATCATTTTTCTTCACTTCAATTGGAACCGCTGTTGTTTCTTTAAGACAATATAATTGCCTAATTAAAAACAATGATTAATAAAATTATACATTGTACATCGTTTTTAATAACAACACTTCTTGCATTTGTATTATAAAATCTTTTCTCAGATAATTAGTATCTAAACTTCTGTACCGACCATTCAACAGTAAAACGTGTAAATTAATAATACTTAGTTATGTAAATTGGAAGATACTAAATAATGACTTATCTTTGATTACGCATTTTTATAGTTTGTAATACATCTTTAAGTTAGATCTATTAACAAACATTTTTATTTAATATTGTGGTACTATTATTTTCTGTTTTATATTTTTTTTTAGAATTATGTATTTTAGTTTTAATAAACTACAGATCATAAAATACTAGAAAGATTCTAGCTGAGTGTTGACGAAGTCGGTTTTTATTTCTATTCGTTTGTATGCATTTAATTGAGTTTGTATCAAGTAATTAAAAAAAATTTTTATCAACAAAATTTTATGTTTTACTAAGCATACAAACACCTTAAAGTTTACATAATTTAGTAAAAAAGTTATAGAATATATTTACAAATACTATCAAAAAAGTAATGATATTTATCAGCTAAATTAAACAGCTGTACAAACTTTAATAGCAATATGGCAAGTGCACTGCAAAGAAAATTTGTTAATTAATACTATAATATTATATACACAATTTGTGATTAGTTTAACAACGTGATATTAGTTTTATTATTTTGCTGTATTCAGAACTGCATATTAGATATTTTTAATTTAAATTAATAAATTATTTAGGCGATATTGCACCTAAATAACTTACAAAGATCGGATCTCTTTTTTGTATTTTTGTAATCATTTATTTTTATTAGTTTTGTGAAATACAAATACATTCTTTGGATACAATGTTTTATGTTTTACTTGATTGTTTTTGTACTCTAAATTTAATTAATTTTAAAACTTTTTTTTTTTATAATGTCGAATTTAAGCTTTATACAAGTTAAAACGCATTAAATGATAAATAATTAGCATTACTTTATACTTAAGTTTAAGTTTTATGTTTAAATTATATTAGTCTAATTAACTAACATATAAAGACTACTAAAATAAATTAGTTTTATTTGTTATTTGTAAATATACAAACTCACTTACTTTATCTTAAATTCTACTTGCAGTATGTACCTTTAAAAAAACTGCACGAAATCTTTTAACCCGTTTACATACAGACACACACGTCAGTTCAGTGAAGAAAAGTACTGTGTGTAAATTTATTTTTAATATAATATTAAGTTTTTAATGAATAAAAGACCACTCAAAATTTTTCATTCCAACTTATTTCGTCAAATTTTCTTCAGGGAAATTACAATTGAAACAATAGAAAAAACACAACAAGTTTATATACAAAAATTTTACAAATTAATTATCTGATCAATTACGTGTAGAATAATTAGACTATAGCTCATTTTAGTGTTTATGTTTTTACTTGTTTTCATTTCAGATTTTACATTGTTAATAAATTAACAAACTAAATTGACAAGGAGTTATTCTTCAAGTAAAATCTTATCAACAATCTGAGAAAGTAAAATGGTTGTAGTAAAGTGCCCAATCCGTGGATGCGATTTCCAGACGCCAGATCTATCCAGTGATGTAGTGAGTAGCCTTCTCAACCTCCAGAAAGTGGAGCATCAGCAAGATTCTGGGTTATCCAATAATGGAGTAATGCGAAATGCACCACAATTGATTCGATCAAGGGTTGACCGGGGGATCAGCCAAGAGACATGGCTTGCTTTCATTCGGAGGTGGGAGGCATTCAAGATTGGTTCGAATATAAGCAACCAAAATGCAAGCATACAGCTTTTTCAGTGTGCGCAGGACAAGCTTAACGATTTTATGTTAGCAAGTGATCCTCGACTGATGGCTAAATCAGAAAGTTACGTTGCTAAACTGATGGAATCGATTGCAGTCATAAAAGTTGCTATTGGTGTAAAGATAGCAGAACTTTTGAACCTATATCAAGACCATGATGAATCAATTAGGACGTTTGCCATTTGTGTACGAAGCAAAGCAGAAACCTGCAATCACACTACAGTCAGTGAGTGTGACTGTGGAAAAAGCAATGTGACGAGCTACACAGAAGAAGCAATAAAAGACGTAATGCTCGCTGGCGTTGGGGACGATGACATAAGAAGAGAAGTTCTCAGTACTGAAGATATTCGATGCGTAACATCCCATTTTTTAAGGAATTCCTTTGTTGTACTGGAAGTAAATTCCGGTCCACCTAAGAATGTAATCAACGAAACTTTAAAAATCAACACAAAATGATCTTAACTAAATAATGCTAAAGTTTAGTCAAATTCTTTCTTTTTGCATAAATTTGGTTTGTTTAAATGTATTAAAATGTCTTCAAATCTAATTAATTCCAATGTATTTGAACATTGTCGCATTACACTGAAATTAGATAATGCAAACTTTTTTCCACAACTTGGATTGTTCACAAGGTGTTCTGCTATCGCAGATTTTTTATTTAATTTTTGACTGAAATACTCTTTTCGTCTTTTTTGTCTTTAATATACGAAGTGATACACTTGTGAACATGTTTCTTTATTCTAGTTGTGAGGTGTCGAGAAGTTTGACCAATGTAGCTGCTGTCACAGCAGCATTTAAACTTGTAAACTACAAGACTCTTTTCTTGAGGTGTCATTAGGTCTTTTCCCGAACGTTGAAGTATTGGTACTGACATAAATAGAACCCTAGGATTCACCGCATGATATGTTTTACTTGTTATATCCACTATTTTCTTCTCAATTAATTTCGTTTCAACACTAATATATGGAAGTCTTAACAATATTGGGCATTTATCCGGTCCATAAGATTTGGCTATATTTGAATTGGTAGATTGTGACTTTATTACTCGGTTTACCAGTATTTCGGGATGAGTTTAAGAATTGACTTTATATTTTTAATTTCATCGGATACGTAATCTGGTGAACAGATTTTTTGTGCTCTACTGTATAGAGTCTTAACCAAACCATTTTTTCTACGTTTAGTACAAAATGATTGGAAGTTTAAATAGTTGTTGTTGAAGGTAGGCTTTCTGTATATACTTTAGTTGTGAATTTTCCATCTTTTTTATCAATCAGAACATCGAGAAAAGCTAATTGATACTTTTTTTCAGATTGTTAGGTAAAATTAATGGATTGATGTGCTTTGTTTAGTTCTAGGAATAATAGATTGTTTTCTTTTTCACTAGTTGTTATTATGAAACAGTCATCAACATACGTCATATATTTGGTGTTTGGGTGCTTAGTTATGAATTTGGGTATCACTTTATACTCAATATATCCCATAAGGATATTTGCTAATGTCGGTCGTAGAGGTGATCCCATTGCAACTCCATCAATTTGACAGAACATTACGTTATTAAAACTGAACTCGACTTCATTTCCGGCTATTTTCACAAGCTGAATGAAACTTTCTTTTATAAGTAAAGGTTTATCAATTTCATATAACTTTTCCACACTGATTTTAATTATCTCATTTCAAGGAACATTAGTTAACAAACTTTTGACGTCAAAAGACATACTTTTATGTCATCTTTTGACGTCAAAAGTTTGTTCACTAATGTTCCTTTAAATGAGATAATATAATTCAAAGTGGAAAACTTATAGCCTAACTATATTTAGTTAATTTAAAAAAATTTCTGCAAATAAGTGTAATTGAACAATTACTCAAGATCAATAAAAAATTTTTTTTTGTGCAAAATTGCGTTTTACAATGGTTTGTTTACAAAATGTTAGCATTTTTCCTTAAAAAAAATCAATCATAAATGTTATACCACTGCGGCGCACTACAATAGGTGTGTTATTTTCGAGTCTAATTTCTTTAAAAATGATATAAATTAATAAAAAAATTCTTATTGAGTTATCATCAATGCACACATTACAATAAAGGTAATTATTATAATATTATATACAATAGTCTTTACGCACCGGAACCCGGCAATGAATATTTGGTATTTAAATATTCGTATAACTATTCGAATACTATATGAAATAAAAAAAACCAAACAACTTAATATGGAAAACTAAATGTGTAAAGAATAAAGATAACAATTTTTTAAGCTTAAAATATTTAGGTTGTTTTAAACTAAGAAATTAGTTATTAATCTTATTTAAAAATATTTGTTTGTTTAAAATATAAACCTTTAAAATTATTAACTACCCGTTAGCTTTGTTATCTAAGCTTTAGTTTATTGTTTTAGAAAATATCAATATTTTGACAGGTTTAAACAAGATTTCTGAAAAATTAGTTTAGAATACTTTTATTAAAATAATCACAAACACTGTTTCAAAACATTGCGATATATTTTACAATCAAATAAAATGTTTTAATGAATCTGGCTCGTTTATTTTGTACAGCTATTTTAGTTAGCTGATTATATAGTTATGGTGATGATTTTCGCAATATAAACAGTTATTTAACAACGCAAATTCTATGTTAAATAGTATCATTTCAATTGATTAAAACATAATCATTTCTATCACTTATCTATTTGTACAAGCTTCCACATCGTGAATATTGTATTTTTTAACAAAAATTATAAAAATTGTATTTTAAAACTGTGTATATAAATGTAGTTATTAATTTTTTTGTTTTTTAAAATTATAAGTATTAACAAACTAAGTATATACTTATGACGTATTAAATTTTTTTTTATCGAACTTTAAAGTGATTTTTATTCATTTCAAACCATTCAATTAGTTTCAATAAACATAAAATTTAAATCTATAATGTGTTAGATTAGTTTTCTTAATTTACACATATTTTTTGTTTTTTTTATCAGCTTGTTTTGGAAGCTGTAGAAAATAATAAATTTTGAGGAGACAGTATATATTTTATTACATTTGCTATGGACTTTTTCATGATTGGAATGTCAGTGACTTTATTTATATGACGTTAATTAATTAATAATTGAAAATTCAATGTCATACTTGTAATTTAAGCATGGTTGTATTCTAGTATTTTTTAAAGATTTACTCATATATTAACCAGTGATTTTTAATGAGGTTTGTTTATAGCAGAGTACAAAGACTAAAAAAAATTTAACATTAATTTTATTTTCATTTTTTATTAATTTTTAAGGGAATATACGAATCGAAATCTTCATTTTACTTTATTTTTTAATAAGCTTGTAATTAAAAAAAGAAATTTTTAGTAATAGAAGATATATACTTAATTATTTAAAACTTAATTCAATTATGAATTTATTGACTTACTAATAAAAGAACTATTTTAATAACTATCTTACAGCTAATCAAAGTATCTGTACAAAATCATTTGACAAGAACAAAGAACTGTAAAAAAACATTATATATATATATATATATATGTTTACTATTCAGTTAGTTTGTGTTTATCAACATGTCAGGTGTATTTACCATTAATATTTTCTTGCATATAAACATAAAAGTTTAGTTATACTAATTTTAATTATTTTACTTTAAGTTATGTTATTAGTTTTGGTTTTATAAGGCATATAGCTCGTATGACCAACAATAAAATAATCATTGATCTTAAAAAACCTAGACAGATATTCTTCGTTTTTTTTTTTATTTCGGTTAAGTATCAATCTAATGTTTAACTAATCTTTAGCCTAGTTTTTTAATAACCAGTTGTAAATACGCGTTTAAACCGTATCTAAATCTATAAAAAACATCGGAAAAAGAAAAAAAAACTGAAAATCATTTGTCTCAAAAAGTTTTTAATCTTTTATCGTTTAATGGATTAATATAGAAAATAAATTAAGAAACATAACTTAGGATTTTCAAAATTATTTGTCAGTCTGAAATACAATTATATTTTAGTCAAAATACAAATAATTTTTAAAATTCTAAGTGGCACAAAACTTATGGCTTTTAAGTTTTGACATAAACTATAACAAGACAATTTAAATAGTATCGGTTTTATACTTAAATTTAAATCCAAAATATGTTTTTAATATAAGTTTTTATTTAATTTTTTTTAGTTAGATTGCGTTAATACTTAAAATTTATTTAAATAAACAAATATCAGCTAACTAAATTAGCTGTAAAAACTAATTTGTTGGAAAAAATGCAAAATTTAGATACATTATAGACAATGTAAATGTGTGTTTAACAAAAGTTTGTTGGAAATAAAATTTAACGTCATTCTTATTAAAGTGTGTCCTTTCCGAAATTTTCCGTGGTGTATGACTCGATAACCGAAAGGTTTAAGCGTTTTGTTATTTTTTGTTTAATTTCGTATCATTATTTTAAACAAAATAAATAAGCACTTTTTTTCTAATCACAATTTTATTTTAAATTTAATATTCACTTTTATATTACTTAAATAAAAATTTTAGTTTAAGTGTTTATACTAATAAACCGAAGCCAGTTTATAAAACGACTTAATATCAGTTTCGTATAAGTTTCAAAATATAATAAGTAAAAATTTAAATTATAATTTCTTTTTACATGTTTAATGCACTTTATCAATGAAGTAAAGATTTTTCTAATGTTAAGCAAATAAAAAATGCCTTAATCTGTTAAGGAAATTAACAGTTATTTCTTTTCATAAAGCATTCAAGTATATTGAATTTTATAATCTTTAAAATCATCCTAAACACTAACCATAAACTTGGATGGAAATAGTTTATCTATAAAGTTTTTGAAATAAATAAAGTTGTTACTTACAATTTTTATGTTCATTTCTTTTTCCTATTACTTTAAATCAGTTTGTTTAAAGCTGAGATATATATTAAAATTTTTAATAATTTTAAGACAAATGGTCTCATAAAAACTATTTGTCTATTAAACTTTGATCATTAATCTATAATTAAAAAAAGAGATTTATTTTTTAACACATAGTCATTTATTAATCAAACTAGTAATAAGAACTAGAGATTAAAAAAAAAAAACTCTAGACAAAAACTATAACATTATAATTATAACTATAATTATTATATTATAATTGAATTTTTCAGAACAGTTTGAAAAGCTAATTCAGTAATCTGACAACGCTCTTAATATAATGTTTGAACAATGCTTAATTGTGTTCTTGTTAATAAGATAAAACTCTTTTTAATAATTTTTATAATTATATTTAAACGCTTTGTGTATAAGCTGCAAAGAGTGTTTTTTTAACAACAAGTTTCAAATTTTTTGACTTTTATAAAATATTCATGCAAATAAAGACGTAGGTTCGCTTACACAGGTAATTGAATAAAACAAACATACCTTTTTCTGTTAATGTATTAGCATTTGAAAACTAAATTCTTTGAAGTACAGTACCGATTAATATTCAGTTTATATCTTTATTATTCAAGTTAACATAACGAAACACCTTTGTATAAAATTTCATTATGTTCTCATCATTTAAAATGTACATAAACTTTTTATAAGCAATCAAATAAATGTTTTACTTTTTGAGTACGACAAATTTTCTTTTGTCAATATATGACATAAAATAATAAAAGATTGAGAAAGTTTAAATGCTTAAAATCAAAACAAGTTTACTTTACCAACTTTATAAAATGTTATTAGTCGTTATATTAATTACATGTAGACACTAGCTGTTAAGATTAGTCAAATTAGCTAAATTAGTATACAGTATATATCTAAGCTAGCTGTACAGTCAGAAGACAAACATTTCATTAGAGTTCAAATCATTCAAATATCATTTTAAACACAAGCAACTTACGGTTGAATTACGGACTTATTGTCGTTATAAGAGTCACGAAAAATGCGATTTTTATTTTTCAACACGCCATTCTTTTTCAAATTTATTTTTTATTGAGCTATATTGAAGATTACATCACAAAAATAAAACTAAGTTATTTTTTGATATTGGTTACTATTAAAAAAAATATATAAAGGTGATAGTTAGTGTTTATTTTAAAAACTTAACATTTTCAGCTGCTTATAGTTAAAATTATATTTTTAGAAAAAAAAAACTTACTTTGTTAAAATTTGTTTATGTATTCTTTTGTTCGCTTAGCTTATTTTAATATGTATCTCGTTATATATATTTTTGTTGAGTTTAAAAGTTCATTAGTTCTTAAAGTCAAAGAATTCAAACTATCGCCTTTAGGTTTTTTAATGTATATTTGTAAACTAATTATAACATAAACCTTTTACATAAAGTATCTTTATTTTTTTTGGTTCCTGTGACGTACTACTTATAACAAAACCAATGTAATAATAAAGTTCTTGCACATATTTATGTTATCTACTTAACATTCCTAATGTCGTAGTGTTCGAGTTTGTACAGCTATTTTAGTTAGCTGAAAAAAATGTTGTTTTTAAATTTCAGTTTCACTCGTTGTTCTATTTAGTCGAATATTGATTAATAATAAATCATTCAACCAGAACGTTTTCTGAAGCAAAACCAGTGAGTTAATTATGATTTTAATTATTCTAATGATTATTATTTATTTTGAAGCCCTAGTATAAAATAAAACAAAGATCATAGTTTTAACAAATAAAAATAATTTTATTATTTTAAAATACTACAAAGGATTTTTAGACGATTATTTTTTTTTATTTATTTATTTAACCTTTCATTTTTTATACTTAACAAATTCGTAGTCTACTTGCTTATTTTCATATAAACCACATTTATAACAATGTTAAGATAAAGTGCCTGTGATTAATGACCATTCAGTCGAAACCAAGTTTGTTAGTTTGAGCCGCTATTCTAATTAGCTTATAATTTTTTATTCATTATAATGTAAGTAATAACTAAGTATTATTATAACAGAGATTATAAAAGAAGTTATATACAATTATGTTGCTATAAAACATTTGCTTGATAGAATATGTTTCTTTTATTTGTACCTTTACTTAAAAATATTGTTGTTATTATAAATGTTACTAAACAAAATTTAAATTTTTTTTTATCAAGTGTACTTTATTTACCTAAAATGTGAATGTTTGTAATTGTGTTACTTTTTATAAACTTTTATTTTTAAGTTTTGTGTTTTCATATTTACAATATTACAAGTTAGTTATAAATACAATGCTCAATATACCTAACCGATTAGATTAATGAGATAGGCAATTACCATAATTTTCTTGTTTAAAATAGTTGTGATAGTTTAAAAATTTATTAATTGCTCAACTCGAGAATCAAAATCAACAACAATATTATTACCATAGAAATTCATACATTTGATTTCTTTTTAGTTAAAATCACTTTTTAATCAAAATATTTATAGTCTATTTACGTTTTCTTTTACATATCAACCACAACACATTTACAACAGTGTTGACATAAATAATCTGTAACTATTAAATGTCAAGAACGGAATATATTTCATAGTTTGTACAGTTAACTAGTTAGCTGATAGTTCTCTTATTTTATTGTATGTAAGGACTAATTTTATTTTTTTAAAAAGATCGAATAAATATGATCTTTAGCGACATTGAGTTTTATTATTGTTTTGTTGACTCTTGGCTTAAAATCACAATTTTAGACAGTTCTTATTTTCATTTAGATCAATCTCAAGTTATAAATATTTTTTCTAAGAAAAAAGCTCTGAGTTTAGTATTTTTTCTTTGACTCGTTATACTAGTATTACGTTAATTCGTTTTTCAAAAAAAACTAGTACCAATTTTACCTAAATATACTCTGACATGAGTCATGAATTTTCGAATATACAGCATTTTTGTTTTTGTTTCTAATCTTAAGGCATGAATAAGTTTTTAAATTACAGTATATATAATTACATTGTTATATGCAGTTTAATATTTTGTTTTTTGCTTGAATAGGTCGCAATATCTTGCCACAGAAACCGATCGCGAATAAAGTATACAATTTGCATAAATCTCTTTAAATAAAGATTAAACATAAGTATTATACAAAAATGTTGATAAAAAATTTTTTTTTAAATAAAAAAGGCTTATGTTGTTTGTACTTAAAACATAATAATGAAGTAGTTGTTTCAAATTTTTTTAAACAAAATTGTGATAGTTTTACTTTTTAGTGTACTTTATTCACTAAAACATGAACATTTGTAACTGTGTTACAAAATAACTTTGTTATAAAGTATTTCTTTTAATGTTTTATGTTCTCATATTTATAAAACTACGAATTAAGTTTTAAAATAATTTTGCATATATATAACCAATTAGATTAATAGAAAATGCAAGAACAATAATTTTCTTATTCATAATGAATCTAATAGTTTAAACATTTGTTAATTAATTAACTCAAGATTCAAAAATTTGTAAACGTTTTTATAAGACAAGTTGAAAATTTTTAATGTTGCTTTTTGATTAAACTAAAAATTTACCAAATTTTTCAAACTAATTGTTTATATACTTTTTAAAAAATAATTTTTCGTTTTTTTTTGTATTAGTTATCTTTTAATTTTTTGAACTCACTCATTTGTTTACTCATTTGTCCCTCATTATTTACAGACCTTTTAATTAGCCTACATTACTCAACTAAATTGTAAAATAATCACGATTGACCCTATCTAAATAAGAAGATAGATCAATACTAAAACAAAATTGAAGAAGTTAAACTATTTTCTAAGCAGTTTATTTTTAACTTTATATAGAAAAAAATAAATTTATTCTAACAAAAATCTTTATACAAAATTTTGCTCAAAATAAATAATAATCAAATTATTTTATGCTTTAAAATTTAAACTAAAAGAGACTAGCCTTTGTTTTGTCATTTTAGTTTATTCCCATAATATCTCTAAGTATGTTCGGTGTTTTATTAAGATGTAATTTAAAATTTGTTTATATTGTTCAAATTTTTCATTACACTTTTTAATACTTTATTTATTGCAAGTATTTAAACTACCTTAATTTGTTTTCTAAATCCAAAAAAATATTACTTTTCTACTTTTAATGCTAATTTAACGTCTAAAAAAAATTATTAAATTTTTTTTTAATTATAATAATTAAGCTCAGCTAATTAACGTTGAAAAGTTCATAGCTATGATAAGTATAATGCGTTTAAAAATGATATAAACCTGAAAAGTGCTCAAAAAATTACCTAAACAAATATTAAGATAATATTTAATAAAGTTAAAACAATAAACTGAAGCTGTATTAAAATTTTAATCCGTATAACTTCAGAAAACTTCTGCATTTAATTCTACAGTTTCTCTTAAAAAGTTTTTTTTAGGTTAAAAATTATTTATATAAAAATTGTAATATATCTTTAAGTTTATATTTAGTATAAAAAGTAAAAAAATATTTTTCGTTCTTCTTAAATCACAATAAGCTTCATATTTCGTACTTCGAATGAAAACAAAAAAATGATATGCAATTCAACGCGTGATTGACTATAACTCATCTTTGTATTGACGTCACATGCAAGGTTTTCATTGAAAAGCGCGTAATTGAATTATACATTTTTTATACTTTTGTTATGAATAAATTCTCTCTAAATCAACTATTACTTTATTGAGTTGTATATATATACTAAACGTTATTGTTTAGTACAGACTTTCTCTAAATCATCAATAACAATTACAACTTCTTTTTCAGAAGCTTGCTAACTTTTAATACCATTCTATACTAAAAGTTAAAATGATGGTTGATAATTTTCACAAAAATTGCATTAAGGTATTCTAATTGATTAATTTAATGAACTGTGAGCTATCAAAAATTTTTTTTTACGTAATTATATTTTACAACTTCTATTAAGAAGCTTATTTAATCAGTAAAAACTTTAGTTTAAAATTTTGATTTTTTATTATATCTGTTTATATTAAGATGTATCTTATTCAAAAACACAATGCTAAATATAAAAATTTTATGATGAATCTCTTTTTTCTAAAATACAAGTACTTATATCTAGTTGAAATAAAAAAATTATACAGACTGCATATCTCAGAATACTAAAATATGCTTAATTAATACAATATCTTACATTTTAATTATTCTAGTTACAAACAAAATAAAGCTTTACTATTCTGTTTAAAAGCCTAACAACACATTTAAATAGCTAGTTTATAATAGAAAAACATCAGTTAAAACTAATTATGCATCTTATAGTAAAAAATAGTCAATTATTAATCAGAAGTTTTAAAAGCGGGTAGAATCTTCAGACTACAAGTTTGATAGACTGAGACCGGTTAGGTTCATATTAGCTCAGTATGTTTGTGATAAATTAGTCAAAATTTACTTCAGTATTAATCTTTAATAATTGGTTAGGAAAATTAAGCAAATGCACGGAACTACTTATTTAAATCTTAATAAGTTATTTACAAATAACGTAATAAATAGTAAACTATCGATAGAAAACTTAAAATGTTTGCATCTCTTTAAAACAATTTATTATAGTCGTCTCCAAACATATTCTGCTCATAAAAATATAGTTGAAGTTAATTGATATGATATAAAAGATGATATTCATAAATGTTGTTAAAATAGAGAGCAAAAGTTTTGCAAAAAAAAAAAATAAAATTGCTAACTATATTCCAAAACAATTTTTTTAAATTCAGTTATAAAACTTCTTCATTAAAAATAGTTTAATTAATTTTCTTTATCAGCAAACAGCTGTTAAAACTTTAACGACAAAAAACCTGTTTAACGTAAAACTGTTACAATTATTTAAAACATTGAGTAGTTTGTGATAAGCTTACAAAAATGTGACTAAAAATGAGAACTAATGTTTAGTGCTATAAGAAATTGAACGTTATTACAAATTTTACATTCCAGCATTACTAAAGGAAGGTAAAATTATTTTCTTTTGAAGTTAATAATGTTGTGCGTAAGTGTATAAGTACATTAAAATTGTTGTACAAACCTATAACAATTTATTTACGTCTTAAAGATATACACTAAAAATTAAGTTCAAAAAATTGTGATAATCTGACAACACAAAACAAGTTACAAAATGAAAGCAAACTATATTCATTTGTAATAGATATAGAACATTTAACAAAACACCTGAAACTATTTGATTATTTTAGAATTAAATAGTATAAGGTAATCATTGTTTTTCATAATTTCCTGGAAATACTTTTTATAGACAGCACAAAACATAATTTAAAAATTTTGTGTTATGATAAAAATGTAAAAAATAAAAAATTGTAGAATTTTTTTTGTGACATTTTATGACTGTGTTTTTGCTTGTAATAATCATCATAATGCAGGTAATAAACATGTTTTAATACATTCAACATTTTTTCGGTCTTTTCAAAGTAAATTAGGCATTTATTCTAAAAGTGATTTGCAATGATATGTATTTTTACACATTATTGATTTTTAACTTAGTTTTGTACATATTACAAAGTTTTATAATTAAAATTAACGATGATTTACAATTTATTAGTTTTTATCATGGAAGGTTGTCTAAATAATGGAAGTTCTTAACAAATTTGTAAATTTAATTTTTACTCTAAATAATAAACATATTTTTATTTTACAGCAGTAGTATTTTTTGACTAGCTACTGTCAATATACAATTTTTTAAATTATACAATACAATAGGACCAAAACATGACTCATTATTTAAAGTATGTGTAATAACTAAGTTTTATTTTTCGTATTTCTTCTATTAAATACTTTTCTTTTATTTTCTTGGCAATTAAATTGGTTTACAACTCAGCTTTTATCTAGATTGAGTAATAAAATAAAATAGGATCAGAACCAGGTTTGTAATAAAATCTACTTTAAATTTAATCTGATTTATAGTTGATTGTGTAATATTACCTAATTTTTTCTTAAATAACTTAACATTTTACAAACACATGTCAATCTAAGATTTTTCAGAAAGTTTATTTCATTTCTAAGATTTTAGCTAAAGGACCCTTCATCATACTTGAATAAAATCTAAATTGTATAAATGTTGTTTGCTTCTGTAAAAGAAGTTTCAATTAACACACCAGTAGAAATCTTAAAACAAAGTAATCAATTTAATGGAATAAGACTAACGGTAAAACAAAAAAAAGTTACTAATGCTGCAAAAGGGTCATCTACAGCATAGCATTGATTCACAACAGGATTTTAACCAGCGATAAACTATCATACTTTATTAAACATTCCATTGATAATATTGATTTAGATACATTAAAAGTCATATCAGTATTCAAAAAAAACTGGAACTATAAAAAAAATCTTTGTTTAAGTTTATATTTAATAAATAACCAATATGTTTAGTTTTTATTAGACTTGATTAATTAATCAGTTTGGATTGATTAATTTTTTACTTGTATCAATCTTAATTTTATCTTATCAGTTGTTGAAAAATTGGGTTTTTTATTAGTCTGTTTTACCTTTTTGATAAAAAGCAGTTGAAATGTTAGTAAACGTATAAAAAATTATTTTGCAGTATTTAAGTAATATATTTTTTCACAGGAAATTAAAGGTTTATCACTAACATTTTGAAATTTAAGTAATTTGTTTAGTTAAGTAATATTTTTAGTTTCTTAAGTATAAATTTTCAGTAATAATTTGTTTTTATTTTAATTTAATTGTTTAAATGCTATATAAACAATTAAATTAAAATAAAAACAAATTATTACTGAAAATGTTTACTTAAGAAACTGAACAAATCAAATTTTAATATTAAGACTGAGTTTTAGTTGAAGTTTAAATTTTTAGCTAAGTTTTAAAATCAATATAACAACAATAATAATAATAATCAAAGCTGTATGTAGCTTTCTTTTTTCTTCTAGATAATTTATAGACTAGACCAGGGGTCGGTAAACTGCGGCCCGCGGGCCAAATGCGGCCCTTGAATGTTAAATCTGCGGCCCGCGAGCACGTTTATTTTTTGAATGGAATGCGGCCCGCGGAAGAAAATTTTGTGGCCCGCAAGCATGTAAATGTGGCCCGCTGAGCCAAAAAAAAAAACAATTTAAACTTATTTTGGTTTTTGTTAATTTTATTAATTTCGTTTTAAGTCCTTGTTTAACATTTTAAAACAAACAGAAAATTTTACAGTATCAGCTTAAAAATGTAAAGACAAATTAACATTCCACCAGGTTTTTTCTCAGTTTAATCATAACTTTCTTTTTACAACAGCAAGTTTAGGTATTTTTTACATGTTTTTATAAAACTAAGTTTCTATTGTAGATGTTTTATTACTATAAGTAATAATTGATTGTGCACAAAAACATTTTAATTAACATATTAGTAAGAAAAATTGTGTATTTTATTTTGATTTTTACACATTTTGATCTTTTTATAAGCTTTTTTAGCACTTTAAACTAATCCCTATGTACACAAATGTACATAGATGCTCATATTTTAATCGGCATACTGACAATTCCTACCCGCGATTATTCCCACCTGATCAAATCCGACCCGCGCACACTTATCAATCAAAAATGTTTTTAGCTTTTATTATTTATTCCTTTATTTTTTAATATTTTGGTTTATTTTATTTAATATTTATTTATGTTTACCATCACTGTTACCCCTAACCCTTGGTTTGTAAGCGGTTCTCGGATTTGATTGAGTTGGAAATGTTCGCGGGTTGGAAATGAGCGGTTCCCATTTTAAACCACATTTTATTTAATACTTAAATTAGGTTAAGTTCATTTAATTCATATTTTTTTAAAATTATTGTTTATACATGTAGTATCTAAGTGGGTTACATGACAATTCAAATTCGGACAACTCAAATTTCGACAATTCAAATTCTTAAAAAATGTTTAAATGACTATATCTTAATAAGTAATATAAATTTGAGGAAAATAAAAATTACATATGTAGATCTTATTAATATCTACGAAACACTTTTTTATTTTTTTTTTCAAAATCTAAAACACTTTTCAACATATTTTAAAATTACTAAAAATAACTATGTTTTTTACTTTATTTAAGCCATATCTCTAAAAATATTTAATGTTTTGCAAAAACAAAAAAATGGCTTGTAGATATTAAAATGAATTACATATGTATTTTTTTTTATTTCACAAATTTACATTAATTTTTTATTTGTGGCTGTTTAAATTTCTTTTTAAGAATTTGAATTGTCCGAATTTGAATAGTCGTGCATCCATCTAGGTGTGTAAAGACACATTTAAAACAATATATGATATAAATTAAAATATTTTTTGATAGGTATACATTTTAATTTTTCAAACAATGTTTTTTTGACAAACTAAGTTAATTTTTAAGCACTAATATACACAGTTACTTTTTTTTTGAACAACCAATTTAATACAAACTAAACTTAGGGATGGTAAATCTATAAGGTTTGTATATTGTTAATCGAAATAGCTCAAATTCAAGCAAATAAACAACTAAACATTGCCAGCACACTTAAACTATGACTATCTGTAGATTTCAAATCTCAAGTCAATTTAGTCATTTTATCAATTTTTTGTTTGAATTAATATTTGTATATTAAAATATTAGGCTTGTTTTTGGTTATTAGGCAGGCTTTTTTGCTTTATGAGTGGCAAATTAAATTTTTGATGTATGTTTTGTTCAATTTACAGTTTTGGTTTGAATTATATCATATATTAAACTCCAAGTCTTGCAGCTGATAGAATTTGAAATATTATTTATATAAAGGTATACATATAGGTGTGAACAATTAGTGTTGCTAAAAAACTTGAATCCCGGAAAAGCTTGGAATTTGAAAATTTATGCTTAAAAATTCTAGAAAAACTTTGAATTTGAGAATTTGTGAAAGATACTGGAATTTTATACATCTTTTACGTGTAAAGTATGAAATTTTGATTTGACACAAAAGATTTACTATATAGATACTTTTTTTAAACACCAAAAGTATTTTAACAGTATTTATTTAGTACTGCTATATTACTAAAGACAATTTTTTTAATAAATGTAATTTAATTTTATACCAAAAAAAGAAGCGGAAAATTATACTTTCAAAAACTTTATGTAAGTGCATTGCATCTTTGCTTTTAAAACGCCTTTACCTATTGTTGTGCATTGGAACTAAACCAAGAAATTTTTCTATTATATCAAAGTCAGTAAAAACACCTCTAATAAAAACTCTCAAATGAGCAATATTTGTTGTACCAATTCTCTTATCTTAACAGATTGATTAAAGTTCTAATTTGATTTGTGTTGCTTTATAATCTTTAGAGATTTACTAAACACGACTTATTGTTGTCATTGAAGAAATAAACAAAAAAAGAATTACTACCGCCAACATAAATTATTTAAAAGTTTTAAATTCTAAACGGTATTTTGCCTTAACAGTTTTTTCTGATCAGAAACTGAAAACAATCATTTGTTTTATTGAAACTGACTATAGCTATTTTTTGTTTCGCGCAATAACTCCTAACTAACGTTTTTTAGTTTTTATAGCTCGTCTTATATTTCACATTTACTCTTTATATACAACATCTTTATTGTAGATAAAGAATTGTTATAATGTTCAATAAAAAGTTAAGTTTTTCTGCTTTATTAATGGCTAAATAAATTTTAAAACTTTGTTAAAAATGTTTAAGTAACGTAATTGTCCTTTCAAGCTGACTTATGATATTATTTTTGCTATATATTTCATTCACTGTTAATAAACTCCATTATTTGTTTAGTTTGTGACTTTATTTTAAAATGGGTTGCCAAACATACAGTCTAGTTTAATTATTTAAAAAATTCAAACTAGGTAAACTCGTTTGAGACATTTAAAAGAAACTCAGGTTAACTTTTTTTTCAAACAATTTAAATAAATCTTCGAATTCTCAGAACAGTTTTTATGACTGTAGTGTAGTTAATTAATTGTAGTTTTTTCTGGTCTACTTATACATTGTGTACTTTTTATACTGAAGATATTTTAGTTAGGTATCTGAGTTTGACTAATTGCAAGTTTTTTCACTTTTCTAAAGTGGAAACCCTGTTAAAAGCTAATTAATTACTAATAAGGTACTATATTAGAGCATTAATTATATTAAAAAAAGTACACTGTTAATTAAGACTTAAGTATATTTGTCAATGTAAATTTTACTTCAATAAATTATTTTAATTAAAAAAGCCATTCTATGTGTACCTAAATATCATTAAAATTAATAAAGTGAACAAAAGTAAAACTTTCTTTAATGTGACTAAAACTAAAATCAAAAGATTATTCAAATATCACTAAAACTAAAAATGCGGCCCGCGAAGATTTAGGAAACTTTAAATTTGGCCCGCGAGCACCAACTGCCTGCCGACCCCTGGACTAGACATTGCTTACGCAAAAGTGTAATTAATGAAATGAGCATAAAATTTAATTGAATTTGGTGTAGCTTATTTTAATAGTGACGTAATTATTGAAAATTTAAACAATTTTGACATTTTTTTAGATTTATTTAAGCACTGACGAGGTCTTTGACCAAAACTTAGTTTGCAAAATAAATTTTTAAAAGAATAAATATATTACTTCTCCTCCAACAGTTGAGATCTCTCTATTTGTTTTCTTAAAATCAAAACATATAATACTTTGAGAATTTGATATAATAAATATGAAGTGAATGTATTAACTTTTTAAAACTAATATATTTTTAGTGCGTGGTTAAGGATTTATTAGTATTTTTAAGTAAACAAAGGATATTTTTAAAAACAAAATTTTATAATAATGATACTTATAACAAAAAAAGTGGTAATATGATTTAGAACTTTTGATTTAAGTAGACAAGCTCTGCAAATAAAGTATTGAAGCATTATTAAATGAATAAATATATATATATATATATTAGTAAACTAAATTGTACAGTAAAAAAGTCGAAAATAAAATATCTATGCAAATAAACTTATAAAGCTTTATCAATTTTTAATAAAGTAAAATGCTAACTCCCTCAAACAATGGTAAATATTGTTAAATCAAATTTAATTTTAGTTTAAATTATTTGGTTTTTAAGAAGTTTAAATTTCACGATACAGTAACTAATTTTAAGTTGTTGAAGTAGTTTATTTAAAAAAATTAAACTTTCAACTATTATAGCGAACAACTAAAAACTAAATTTTAATATATTCATTTTATATTAAAAACTGTTTATCAAAAACGTATAATAATTATTTTACCATAGAAACTAAGTAAAAAATACTATTAATAGCTTCGAAAATTAGGCTAACTAGTTGAAAATTCAAAACATTAAAAAACAACTTTGTGAACCTGACGTATAAAGGTAAAAACTCAAGTGGTGTAAATAAAGTTTTCATTTTAAACTTTTTGAGTGCATTGTAAAAAATATATTAGTAAAATTTTTAAGTAAACAAAGACTAATTTAAAAATTGAGTTTTATGATTATGATATTTATAACAAAAATGGTGCTAGTTTAAAACAAAGTTTTAAATTTTATAAGTTGACAAGCCTTACAAATGTTAATTTTTAGCTTAGTTAGTTCTTTGTATGACAACTTTAATTTATTACAAAAGCTTGTTAAACTTACCACAACCTAAACCAAAACTAAAATTTGTTTAACTTTTTGAATTATTAAATATACAAAATAAATACAATACCTTTTTTTATAACGCTTTATAAATAATAAATAATTTAACAAAATTTTACTTTAAAAAAGTCGAAAATGTTGTTATTTTAAAACCAACATATAATTTTAAGTTTAATTATAGTGTACTTTAAACCTATGCTAAATCATATGATAAGTGAATAATAATAATAAACTCAAAAATACTGATTTTTTATAGTACTCGGGGCTACTCTAAAAAAAACTAATCTTGACATTAAATAAAGAATTCGTGTTAAAAAATCTGAAAACACTAACTACTAATAAGAACCATGTATAAAACTTATTTTATATACTAATTTCAATTTTATTCGAAAATTGTTTTAATCAAAAAACATTTACATTGACAATCTTAAATTGGAAATATATTTAACTACTTAAACTAGAAATTATAAAACTACTTATTAGAAGAAAAACTTTTGAAAAATACTTTAAATAAAACTATCAAAAAATATAAATGTCTATTTTTGAATCACATATTTACTGTAGCAAGCCGTGGCTAGTAAGGATCCCCTCTTCAACTGATGAATCTTTATGTATGGCTGTAGTGTGCAAATGCAAAATTGAACCAGTAAAGATCTCGCGAAAGCTTGGATGAAAAAGAACTTTGACTCAAAACTTTCTACTTAAAATAAACAGTTGTCAAAGGCAGTTTGTTACACTTCTGCCACTTTTTAAAAAGATATTGTGAACACAATCATATCAAGTAAAGTTATGTTCTTTGATATATAATAACTTTTGCTTCATTGTAATAAAAGTAAATCAACTTTTGTTAAAAACTTTAGTTTAAAACAAATGCTGTTAAAAATATCAAACAACCTTAATTTAAATTAATTTAATAATATATTGGGAGCTTTAAAACTTTTATAATTTGTTTATAACAAGTTACAATAGAAAACTTCCTGTGAGTAGTGGCTAATTTAAAAAAAAACTGAACTTAAAGTTGTACTAAAAACTTTAAGAAAGCATTTATTTCTTATCTTATTTATAATCTATTTATGAACTTATAAACAAATAAAACAAAAGAAAATCATTGCTTGTCTTACTATTAAAATACTCTTAATATTAGTGAACTTGTGATAAAACAACCTATTTACCTGAAAAATTTATCTCATAAAGATTTAAACTCGTTTACAATCAAAGTTAAGTAAATTTATAAATTTACAGTTTTTTTTTTAAGATATGTGATTTAGTAAAATAGACGTAAACAGTTGTATGTATTTTCAGATAACGAAACCTGTGCAATACAGCTCTACTTTTAAAAAATGTAAACAACCAGAATAAATATTTATCTTTTTATAAACTTTACCAACATCGGATTGTGTATATAATTATTTTAAGCATTAATAGTTCGAACTCGGGAAATAGCCTATGATAAGCTCTCATAAACGTAAGTATTTATAAAATCTTAATCCATTTATTAAAAACAGTAAAGACAATATCTGAGAAAAGATTAATTAATTTTGTCATTAAATCCTTTGTTTTCAAATCCGTTGCCATTAAATAGTACGTTTTATTTTAGTCTAATATGTTTTTGATATAAATTATTTAGACTGAATAAGAAAATGGTAAAGTATACGTTTCATTGTTTAAGTAAATAAAACTAATACATAATTTTTCAACGTAGTTTAGTATATCAAAAACTTTACGTATAAAATAAAATAAACTGATTTTTAATAATTATAAAAAGTTTATTGAAACACTTAATATTTTAACGTAACTAACATAATTTTGAAAGTAGTTTTGCTTATTTAGTAAATTAGTCATAAAACGTTAAACTCTTTGCAGAGGTTATTGAAAATAATAATTTGTTCTAAATATTATCAATTATAACAACATTACAATTTGCTACCTTACTTTAGAACCTTTAGAAACTAATCAGAAAAATTTAATGTACAAAAGCTGTATTATTGATTCATCAGCTAATGGAAAATAATAAGCGATTCTATTGCTAACCACAAACGGTATATTTAGCATAAAGTTGAAGACAAAGATATTTATTGTCCATATATTTCGTCCATCAGCTTTAGTTTGTACAGCTACTTGTAGTAACTGATTTGTAAAAGTTAAATAAGAGCTGGACAAAGTACTTTATTCTGATTAACATGAAGAAATTAAACATTTATAAACATACTTTTTGTTCGATATTAATAGATTAGTTGATCTATTATATTTACCTAACAGTTAATGATTTAACTAGGTTTATATTTCTCACTTTAACCCCTTCATATTTTTGTAAATTCTATTGCATTTAATTATTGTTTTTTCACTTAGTAAAATATATTGCCTTGAATAACAATTTATGCATATAAAAATGTAGTTTAGTTAAGATTTAAATGCTTTTGATACATTTTATATCAAATTATTTAGTTTTTGAACAATTAAATAAATATTTATCTAATGATTTCACTATAACAAGATAAGTCAAGTAAAATATGCAAAGTTTGTATGCTTAAATTGTTTACTTCAAATATATCTTTAATAAAATAAATAAATATAAACACTAGCTAAGCTTAATATAAACAAAAGTATTAAGAATTAAAACTTAGGTTAATATTTATTATGTAATCCTTTTGAAATTCCCAACATCGTTTTAATAAACCTAGAACTATATAAATATGTATTTAATAAGATTGTAGCTTGTCGTTATTAAGCCCAGTGTGTATTTTTATTTTGTTTTACTGAATACTTTTAAAATAAACAGTTATTTATAATTGATTGTTCTCTGTTATTTTAAATAAAATGGTTACTACTTTGAAAAACTGTTAATATAGTTAAAGACTTTTTATTAGTTATTAGTTTTTTTAATGCACTAAAGTCTTTAAAATTTTCCTTTCAACCAATTTTCAACCAATGTCTTTGGAAAGTTTTCATTTTACATTACTATATAATTTTCTTTTTAATTTTGAACTCATCAGTTTTAAAAAATGTGACTTAGTATTGACATCAATTGCATAACAAAAGGTTGTACTCTTGTTTGTAAATAAAAACTATCATTTGTTATTTTACGATTTAATTTGTGTCAATAATAATATCTAATTATTATTAGTAAATGTAATAAAACCATTTATTAAAATATTCACTTCAAACCCTTAATGTTTTTAGAAGTTCTATTGCATTATTAAAAAAAAAAATATCCTACGACGTAATTTACTTAGTCACAATTATATTGTTAAGGTCTTCAGTCAAAAATGAACAAAAGAGTTTAATCAGTTAACAACTTCTCGAAGAATATTTTACAGTTAATTTAGTTAGCTTATTAGAAAAAACTTAACTTGAAATGACAGTAGAATAGATAAATTTATCTAATTATATTATTGTAATAAATAAATGTATCAAAAATATTCTAAAAAAATAAACATTTCAGCTACATAAACTTATTGAAATATTTTGAAAAACGCATTGAAGTATTTTCTTTTGATTTATTAGAAATCATTAAGTGTTGCAGTTATTATATAATGAATGTTTTAATTTTTGCAGATTCTTAACTTTTTTGAGCTAGCTTCGTCCCTGGACTGAAATATAATAAAAACAGAAAAAAAACAATTTACGATAGATTTTAAAAATCGATGAACTTGTATTTAAAATTACAAGTTCAGCCGAAAAAGACTTTTTTAAGTGTTGTCCAGCATTTATTTAATGATTGTCAAACTCTTCAACCAAAAAAGTCTGATTATTGATAGCTCAATCGTGCGTACTTAACTAGAACTTATTATTTTTTTGATTTTTTGATTTTTTTGCTTGAAGCGCATTTGTAACATTTTATAAGTAGTAGTTATATGATTAATATTATATTTCTTTTTCAAGTTAAAAAAGTAATTAAAGAACTATAGCTTGTGGTTTAATGATTGAAAAGGTATAATCAAAACCTTTATAATGACTTTGACTTCGAGAATATGTTGTTTACTCAGTGGTTTTAATTATAAATACAAAAATATATATAAAATTTGCTATTTATTTTATCTTTTTTTTATATGATTTAAAGCAAGTTTAAAAATTGAAACTGAATATTTGATTTCGTAGCATTAAAATGTGCTTAATATAAATTAAAAGTATATTTAATGTTAATAAATAAGAAAACTAATATCAAGTTTTTTCAACTACAAATCAATATACAATAGTTATGGCTTTATCTTTTTTTTTTTACTTTGTATACGCCAAAAATATACTTGAGTGACTGACGCATGCTAGATTCAACTTATTTAAACTTAGGTTTAACTTTTAGCAATGTTATTCAATATTTACATTTAATTAGTACAACTTTTTAACTGATGACGTTTTTAAAGCTTATCACAAGTTATTTGATGAAATTCCTATACAAATTAATTGCTATAATAACCTAAAAAACTATTCTTCTTCCGACCTAATTTGTACAGCTATTCTAGTTAGCTGAAAAAAATGTATTAATAGCTTTAAACTGTAGTTTTAAAAACCATGGCTTAATTTTTTTAATTTTATGAATTTCTTACATTTTAAAAATGTATTATCTCTATTCAAAAATTTTTTTTGTTATTCTTAGCTAAGATTATTAGGTGTACAAACAAAACTTATATGTTTAATTTTACTTATAAACTAATTTTTAAAACATAAATATTTAAATATTTTTCTTAAAATTATATAAGCCTCAGAAACAGCAACAATATAATTTATTTTTATATTATCATCAGCTAACTAAAAAAACTAAATAAAATTGGAATGATTTACAACAAATAATAAGGAAGTCATAGTAAGGAAAAATCAGATTTTTAATTATTTAGTTAACAACGAAATAATAACTATTTGATAGTTTAAAAGACATTCAATGGTAAATAAATGTATAAGTTATTTAATAATTATTTTTGTTTGTTTTCCGTAAGTTTGAGATATTAATAAATTTTACATAACTAAAACAAAAATAAATCTATTTCAATATGTTTCAAAGAAATTTTAACAAACTTTTATATTATTTCTAATTCAAAATAATTTGTTAAACTTTAACAGATACTTAAGAAAAATATATAGATTTAAATCATAATTGTTAGTAAATATATTTTTAGTATCTAATAGGAATAATTATTTTGTTTGTATAATTTTAATGGTTCAAGGTTGGAAATAGCGGTTTTGATTTACCAAGCAAAATAATTGAAACAAGCAAGTATTAACCTTTAAAATTTATGTATCATGTTTGTAGCTCGATGACCGATATGTTTTTCTCCATACAAAGCTATGAACATTAAATTAGACGATTGACATTTTTCTCTTTACTTTCTTTTTAATTAAAATTGTTCACAAAAAGAATAAACAAGTAGATATAATAAAAATATAGACTTAAGAGTTGTATAACTAATAAATTAAAACCAAATGCAACCAGGGATGTATTTAATTTTGAAATATGTAGCTTAAAATAAATAAACAAAATAGAAAATAAATTTGTAACTTTATTAATGGTACGTTAAAACATAAAAGCACCCTTAAATGACTTTGGTGTACATTAAAAAAAAATAGTGCACAACGTTAAGTATACTGCCTTAGGGAACCAAAATTAAAACAATAAATAGTTCTGTATTAAAAGTAAATAGTAGCAGAAAAAGGTAGTTAATGGCCTAATAAAATCATACCTACTTTTTAACTAACCGTAATACTAAGTGTTTAACGGTAACTGACATTTGACTGGACTTTTAAAATTTGACATGTAAAATATTTAGTTAAACTTCTGTCTAAACCGAGTTTCATGTATTAATATCTTTTGAAAATTTCAGATTTAAACATATATGAATTTTTTTAACAAGCTTACAACTTATTGATATTAAAACTATAATACCTAAATAAACTAGCTTTAAGTCTATCTGTTTTTAAACAACCTGTACTTAAACAAGTGATCATCCAAGTTCTAAAACTCGCATCCGGATCCAATCAAATCATAATCTTAAAATAAGATTCCGATCCGGGTCAAACCAGTTTCAAAATATTTGAATTTCTTAAATCACCTAAGCTTCTTTAATAACTTTCAATTATTTGTCAAAAGTTAATTGGAGCGCAAAACTGTTAGGAAAAATATTAAAACTAAAGTTTATTAGGATATAAATATACAAATGTTATAAAAAGGATTAGTTACATTTCTGTTGTTGATGAAAAATATTTATTTCAAATACTTATGAAAAACCATGCATATTACACACCTTCTATCAATGAATTTTATAGTGATCCGCTACTTCCAATACTTTTGTTAAATCTTCTATTTTTTTATTAAATGAAAACAACAGGCTTTTTTAATGCAACTGCAGTTGTTTTGTCGTTTTATCACAAACTGTTTGATTAAATTCAAAAATTAAACTTTTGTAAAATATAGCTTACAGTGTAGATTAAATATTTCTAATTTGTACAGTTTATCTGTTAGTTTAATAAAAATCACATTTATACGTAAAGTATTTTTTAATAAAAGATTAAAGAATGTAATCTTTAAAGGTCATAAAAATAACACGTTGTTTGGTTTTACTTTTATTTCAATTTTCAAGAATTAAAAGAAAATATTATTTAGGATTAAAAAATAATAAAACAGTTATGTAATTGTGCATAACTTTTGAACTACTAAATTTTAAACAATTTTAAACATAAAACTAAATTTTAATTTACTTTAGTAATGAAGCTACTTGAAATATATATTTTTATAAGTTTCAATACTATAAATGTTTAGTTGTCGTTTTTGCTGATGTTTTATAAGCTTACAACAAATTATTATAATGAATAATTTATCGAAAATGCTGTACATTTTTTAGATTGTCCTTTTACATTCTCCGCGAGTTTGTGCAGCTATTTTAGTTAGCTGGATAAATAAATTGTATAAGATTGCTGCCCAATTGTAATTAAATAGGCTTATTAGATTTATACAAGCTTTATAATATTTAAACATTTAGAAGCTTCAAGTTTTGAAGTAGACAAAAATTTGATTAATGAAAGTTATTAGAGAAAATATCAAAAATATTTATTAAATCAATCTAAATAAATATATAACTAATCTACCTTTAAATCTGTTCTATTTTACGGTTTTTTAAACTATATTTTTCCTCCAAGACCAACTAACTATAATAGCTTAATGAGGTACACACTTGTTCAAATGGTAAATATTGAAATTGATTTTTATCGATAATTTATATCTTTTGTTTATATTGGCAAATTTTTGGTTATTCTAAAAATGCTGTATAAGTTTTTTTTAAGAAATAGTTTTAACATAGTTATCACAGAAATTTTACTTGAAAATAATCTTTAAACAGCTAAATAGTTTAAACTGATTTATCCAGTTTTTGAAAGTTCAAATAATTAGTACTAATCTTTGAACCACTAAAGTAAGCAACAAATCTCATATTCTCTATAGAGATGTGTATGTTGACACTTAAATATACTTAAATCCGTGTAACTAAGTTTAAATTTTTCCTAGTTTTATTGTATTGAAAAATATATACATCATAAAAATCTTTTGTAATGTAATGTTTTATTATCAAAATTAGTTAAAAAAAGACACTGATTTACCTATCACCGTTTACCTGTTTACTTTTTGCATCAATTTAGTTCAAAAATATTTTATTTAGTGCTAAATAACTTTAAAACATGAATAATTTAATTACATTTATAAATCGTTAATAATTTTAGAACGATAATCAGCTAATTATCAAATACAAGTATATTGCTTAGTTATGACAAACATAGTTATAACAATTCTTTTTTTATATCCACTTTAAGATATTTTACTAAAACTTTTTATCTAAAAATGCATACAAAACTATTTTTATCTTATATACTTTAGTAAATATTTTGTAATTTTTACTTATAAAAATAATTATCGTATCTATCATTAGCTATTTTAGCTGGTCAAACTTTAAAATTTCGATATTTTAAAAGTTGTTAGTTTAGTTGAAATGTTTATTTGTTAATGTCATGCGAGAGATTATGATTACGAGATTAAGTAGATTACCATTTACAATGTAACTGCTCAGTATTTGTTTATATGTTTATAACTTTAAGATGTTTTAATATTCTATAGTGAATAATACTGAGGTGACTTCTAAAAATCTTTTGTAAAATACTTAAGTATGCTTAGTCATGGAATGGAAGATTAAGACTACCTGACTACAAAATGGAGTTCATTAAAATAAAATAAATGTATATACAATTATAAAATAATTATGTATATACGTTTTCTAAAACTGAACACGCATATAATATTTCAAACTAAATTTATGGTAAGAAATAAATTAAAATAAACCAGAACAGACTTTTTTTTTACTTAACTTAATCAGTACGATATACAGGATATTTCAGTTTATATACATTAGTAGACTAATAAATGAAACGTTTAATTCTTGTTACTTGGATTATTAGAGTCAAATATTTTAGTTATAATAACAATATTTAAAAATACTATTTAAACACTGTTGTTTTTTATCTAATAAAATTTTCAAAACTAATAAAACATGAACAACAACTAAATAGTAATTATTATAATTAATAAAAAAAAAAGTGTTAGGTTTGTTCAATCAATAGGTTGTTTCTGACTTTTATGATAATTTAGGTTAAAAATTAAATCTATTGTTACGTTTATATAATATTATTGAACAATAATAAATTAAAGGCATTTTATTTTCAGCTAACTAGAATAGTTTTACAGACTTTTCTGATAAATAAAAAGGTACTGTATATACTTTGTATAGAAATTTAAACTATTATATTGGCTTAAGCGTTTGTTTTTGATAAAATTTTACGGTATACTATTTTATCTTAACTTAACGTTTTTTAAATGTTTCTTTATGACATATAATCCAAAAGAAGTGGAAAAGAAAACCTTTGTGTTTAAACATTACAACTGTTACTTTTAAACTTTTTTTTTATACCTTTGAAAATTTAAGACTTTTAAACAGAATTAAGTTTTTAAAAACCACTTTTTAGATATTTATAAAAAATTTTAAGCATACGAAAAACAAGTTTTTACAACAGCTGTGATGATGTATGATTTATATATATATATATATTTATTTTTTTATATAAAATTAAAAACGTTACGGATTGCAGTTGTTTTTACGGCTATTCCGATTAATATACAAAACAAAATGAGGAATATTTAGACTATTAATGCGCTAGACATGTTTATGTGTAAAAATGTGTTAATATACGAAAAGCGCAAATTATTTTATAGAAATAAAATCAACTAACTAAAAAAACAAGATTGACTGTACATGGTTTTAAAAGACAACGAAAAATAGTGACAAAAAATAAACTTAAACTTAAATCTTTTGAAAAAATATTTCGATTTCTATCTTATCTAAATATTAAAAACTGTACGAAAAATACTTAAATAAGTAAAACAATATGGTTATTTGAATAGACTTCTCATCTTTTGCTATATTAAATTTAAACTTCTGATTTAAATATAATAAAAAAAAATTAATTTTAATGTTGCCTTAAGTATATCCTAAACATAAATAATTTACAAAGAAAGAAAAAAAAATTAAAGATTTTTCTGCAAAAATATGAAAAAATATATAAATTATTATTTTTATCACGTTTAATAGTTTTATGATGGTTTAAAGTTTGTTTGTTTGACTTTAATTTGGAAGAATAATAACTTTTCAGACAAAAAAATGTTAGAAAATTTTAGTTAAACATTTTTAGTTGTCTCTACATTTTTATTTAGACCATTTAATTAAATCAAAAAATTGTTGTAAGTTGTAGAATTGACTCAAGTTAAACAAAATATTAAAAAAAAATAATTTATAAAAATGATGGAAAGCATCATTATATTCCAAAATTTAGAGCTTATTTCATTGTGTTACCTTAAAGTTTGTTTAAATGTTTTTATCAATAAAACTATAGAAAATACTAAAACTGTAGTTCAATGTAAACTTTAGAGTATAAAATGATAAAGCGAATAACTTCAAACTATTTGTTACCCAATAAAATAGTTATAGCTGAACGTAACAATAGTAGTGTATTTTAGTAGTAGTTTATAAATTTCTAACACAAATTTCAATCGTTAGGCTTTATTTTTCTAATATTTTGTACAGCTACTAACGTAACTTGACTAAAAAAAATTATAAAGTAATGTTAAAGCTAGTTTTAAGCTAGTTTTAAGCTAGTTAGTTATATGTAAAAAAATGAGAACATAAAAGGTAATATTATTTTCATAACTTAAGTGAATATAAAGGGTTATTAGACTTTGTACAAATGCTACACTTAATTAAACTTAATTAAAATTCAGTTAAACAAACTATATAATATTTTTTATAGGAAGTACTTATTTTGTTGTTATTTTTATAAAAAATTAAATTTTCTTAAGCAGGTTTATATTTTACTTTTAAGATTTTGATGCTGGCGTTACAAGAGATTATCAAATTTTCAATGTGTTTGTACGACTTTGGTTACTTGATTAACTAAACTTATATAGACTAAAGTATTTTAAGATAGAGAGGACAAATTAAAAAAATAAAAACTATTATTATTTTTTAGTAGTAACTGTTTCTTTTAATACATTGAAAACATAAAATAAACTTTTTAATTAGTACTATTTATTTTTTTAACTTATTTGTTTTTTAACTGTATTTTTTAAACATTTTATAATAAAATGACTTTGTAAGCATTTAATAAATGTTTAGAATGGTTACTTATCACGTATTAAGATAAATAATACATTGTAACAGAACAAAATTATAGATTAAAAATCGATGAGTCTGTTTAGCTTTTTAATTATTTATTCTGATAATACTTCTCAAGTAATATTATAATTAATTATATATTTTCAGCTTCTTTAAGTAGCTGAAAAATCATTAATCATGGAGACGACCGGAATAAATGTTCAATTTAAAAATTCATATTTTATTAAGAAAACAACAGTAGCAGCACTAACAAAATGACGTTAAGATGTGATTCATTTCAATTTATTTTGAAAAATTGTCTCTAAACTTAACACAAAAATGAAACGTTGGTCTTTAAGGAATTCTTTAAATAAATTTAACTATTAGCTGGTCATAATAGCTGTACAAACTTGTTTTAAAAATGCAGGGTAAATACAAATAATTTTATACAAGATATATACATTTTATGCACATATATTACTTCGAAATATAAGTACAACATACTTTTATAGTTAATTGTTATTCATATGTAATTTTACTTATTAATAAACATTACTGATCTTTGAATATTCAGTTAAAGTTTTACTGAAAAGAAAACAAAAAGTAATTATGTTGTACCAAAACATATTAGTTGTACTATTAGTTAAATGAAGTCAAGGACAAGACGTTATAAGATATTCACATAGTCTACGACTCGGTAATCGGTTTATATTCGTACACCAGGTCAAAATTTTTAAGTTACAAACACTTTTTATAGTCCATCAATAAACTATACTAATGATAATAAACTTTAAATTAATTAATATCTTATTAATAGCTTATAACTGAGCTATTTTCAGCTAAACAATTTAAAAGTTTTCTTTAGGACATGAACTCTTTTTTAATATTAAGGTTTTAAATAGTAAGGTTTATAGTTTGTTTTTATTGTTATCATAAAATACATAGTTACTCAAAATATAAACCTTTAAGATAATTAATCGTTCTTTAGTTTAGTTTTTTGATGTAGAATACGTTTATTTTTCGACAGGTAAAAACTTATATTTTTAAAATAAATTAACTCAGAATATCTTTAGCAAATTAATCACAAACACTTTTTCTAAACATTGCATTATATTCTACAATCAAAAAAAATTTCATAACTCTGTAACTTCTTGAGTTTGTACAGCTATTTTAGTTAGCTGATTATATGACTATGATTAGGAAAAAGGTTTATAAGACCATTTTCTATTTTAACTAGAAACACTTATCTTATTTGAAACATGATGATTTTCATCAGCTATCTGCTAACTACAAACTTTCTTATTTTGAAACTAAATATCTTTGGAAAAACTTATATAAACTATATTTATAACTGTATATATAGTTGTAGTTATTAAAAGATTAAACGTAGACAAGTCTCTTACAAGATTTTTTTGAAGTGAAAAGTAATCAAACGATTATTACATGAAAATAAACATGATAAGGATTGTTTAGTTAGTGTTTGATAGTTATTTCAACTATAAAAATTATTGAAACAATTTTTAGTTTTAAAGAACCAAGCTTAATTTTAAGATCAATTATAGGTGTTTTCGATTCGTTCTTTAATTATGATTTCGTTACTAGTAAAACTTTTAACCTTGTAATTAGTTACATAAAATATAAATTTTAGAACTATTAAGTATTTAATTTCGTTTTAATATTTAGTTTGCACAGCTACTTTAATGAGCTGATAACAATTACTTATAATTCTTAGAACATTTTTTTGTTAATTCTAATTAGTAGCGTTTTACTAAAAAAAATTATAAGAATTAGTATTGCGGTAGTATTTTATTTTACAAAAAGTTTATTTTAAAGTATTTCACTTCAGGTTTCAGGTATTTTCAAAGATCACTTTTGCACGAGGGGTCACTACTGTAACAAAATTTTGAATTCACTGTAGTTACTGTTTACTAAGTTCTTCTCACTTGTATCTACGTTAAATATAGCTTTTCACTACAAAATCTTTATAAATGTTTTCAATTTTTATTCTTATTTTTAAAAATCAAGTTGCTTTAATCACTTAGGTTTAAGGTGTTTTAAATTTTAGTTTTTGCAACGATTATAACGATAAAATTATAAACATAATATTTATTTCGCACTTATACTTCTGCAAATCAGTTTTGTTAACTAGATATCAAAACTATTTTAATTAACAAAAATTTGAACTTATATATCTTCAAAAACTTAAGCTTACGTAGTTTTATTTGAAACAATTAACCATAATTCAATACAATCTTACATATTTTTTTACGATTGGGAAACATATTTATAGTTTTCATTTCATTTTTTACATTTGATAATAAATTTGAAATATTTTTGATGTTTTTAGAAAACTACCTTCGTCATTTCCATATTATTGCAAAATTTTACACAGCTTAAATACACATTAGAATAAGTTTTATTTTAACAATTATTTTTCAGCTAACCAAAGTAGCTTTAAAAACACACACGTCAAATTTCAGATTTGTTGAAAAAAGTTTAATAAATAAATATATATACTAATTATGTTAGTTTTATTTTAGTTTAACTTTATACATATGTCAGTTATATTTATATATATATATAGTCTACAAGGCCACAGTTAACTATGGCGTTGAGACGAGGTTCTATATCGGCTTGTGCTCGACTCAGTTTAGATTCAGGTATGCCAATCATAAAAAATCTTTTAAAGGCGGCATATATGAAAATGACACTGAACTTTCGAAGTATGTTTGTGGCATAAATCGCAGCGGCAGTGACTTCGAAATATCCTAAGAAGATATAAAAAGAGCACAGCCTGTAGCCGACAACAATAACCCAATATGTAGGCTGTGTCTCAAAGAAGCATCAGCCGTTGTATATGCACTAAAAGACAAGAGATGCCTAAACAAAAGAAGCGAGTTTGTATCGTCTTGTAGACATATAAAAAAGTCGCTTCTAAAATTTAACAAGTTTTAATTTTGATCTGAAAATAACCTAAATTTTAATTAGCATCTTAGTTTTATCTTTATCTCTTTCAATTATCTGTCCTAATATATAGTTGCTCACTGAAATTGTATAAATTTTTGCTAGTTTATTGTCAATTGGTAAATTAATTTTTTCACAAGCCGTTTTGCATGATTTTTGATAGTTTCAAAATTACGTCATAATCTAATTATGCAAAAAATTTTTAACTTTCATTAGTGATTTTGTTTTGTGCTTTATTTTAAACTTGTTTTGAAGCTGACGAGTGAATAATCACGAAACTCGAGTCCTTTGAGTTTTTCATCTTTAAGTAAACGTTTCACATATATATATATATATATTTATATATATATATATATAATTAAGTTATTTAACTTAATAAGTTAAATTTTTAACACTTAGCCACCTTGAGGGCTTTTTTATTTATATATATATATAATATTTATATATAAATATACTTATGTATTAACTTTTTGAATTTCATAATTTTGTTGTATAAATAAGTTTTTTAAGTAATCAAATAGGCGATCCAGCAGGTTAATAAACAAACTAAATACAATTAACTTAAACATTAAACTTAACAGTTTAATATTTTAAAATGTTGCGATAATTCTAACCAGCTAACTGAATTAGTCGTACAAACTTAAACTTCAGAAATAAACAATTATAATTAATCTTAACGCTCTTTTTTAGTTTTAAACTATATATGACATTTACGGTAGCATTCTTGTAAGTTATTCAGTCTCGTAAATAAAACGGCTTACACGGGTACAAAAATAGACATGATCTTCTATTTACAAACAAATATTTATTTATATATTTATTTAATGATTGTACAATGTTTAAAAATTCTTATCTATTTAATTAAATAAGTCCCGCAATAAGATATAACAATATTAACAATTTTATACAACAACTAAACATACTGATCAAAGAAATAATATTTTTTTTTTAAATTTTATATCATAATTTAACTTTATTTATTTAATACTTTATAATTGTCACGTGTACGTCGTTAAGATGAAATTAAGAAAATATAAGTGTATTCGTAGCAGTTTTCCTTTTAGTTGTTTATTTGTTCAAAAGGTGCTAGTTTATATCTCAGTTAAATGTTTCTTAAAAAAATGCATTAATTTATCAATTAATAAGCTAATATCTAAAAAATTACTTTTTTTTTTGATGAATACTCTATAGTTTACACAGTTAATAATTCTGTGTAGAATCATATACCATAATAATACCTAATGCATGGTAGTGTGTTAAGAAATTTCTTTTAATAATTTAAAGTTTAATTTAATTTTTTCAATGAAAGTTTAATGCTGACAGAAATTGATTCTGATAGTTTTAAACACTATTTTTTAACTTTTGTTGTTTATTTTTGTAGTAACTTAAATACTTTAAATTTTCTGTCTATCCAGCTGATTAAATTAAGTAATAAAATATTATTTTTTACCATGCTTGAAATATCTTACATAAGCTTAGTTTTATGAGATGTTAATATAGATATACTTATTTAATATTTATGAGTTTTATCAGGTAGGCTTAAGCTTATATTCAACTTAAAAATGATACAAAAACTTGTAGAAGTCATCTCAGAATTATTCACTACAGAATATTACAACATCTCAAGGTAATTTGAAATGTACTTAACCTCGTAATCATAAACCTTCTCTTTACATTTAGCTATAAAATATTCAACTAAATTAAGAATTTTGAGGATAACATGTAATTAAAGTTTGAACAGCTATAAAAGTTTATATAGGAAATGGTATACAGTTGGTGAAATTTAAAAAAAATGTTTTAGTATAACACGATACTATAAGCTAAAAAAATTATCAAATATAGATTTGAAACGATGAACCATATTTAAATACTACAATTTAGATCTAAATTAAATGATATATATCTCTTTATTAATCTATAGTAAGAATAGTTGATGTTAAAACTTAAAAATAATATATTTTAAAGTATTAATTGTTTATTTTAAACTTCATTATTTTCTAAAACTGTTTATAAATTTTCCAATCTGTTTTTCATATATTTTTATGTCAAAAATTTTTAGTCAATTGTTAAATAAAATTTGAGATCAGCTATATGTGGAGATGTAAAAGCTTCAGAACTTAAAGGAAAATTATTAAAAACTTACTTATGACTTAAAAATAGATACAGTTTACAAAGTTTTTGTTAGATTTGTCTGATATAAAATTTATTATTTTTGAAAAAGATAGGATCTAAATTGAACCTCAACATTGCGAGTTAAACTAATACTTTATTAAGATAATATTTTACTGTTATAAATAATTTGAAATCAAGTTTGAATTATAGGTTAACCAAAAACAAAAATGTTTTATAAATGTTTTGATGTTGTTTTTTCATATGTTGTAAATGTTCCTTAATTTGTAAAACTCTATACATGATTAGTCTTCTAGTAATAAAACTTACATATTAATTAACAAATATTTTAGTTTTTTTTTGTTGTACAGTTTGTAGTTTTTAAATTTTACTATCAAAATGATCTTTTATATAATTTAAGGCATAACATTAAAACCTCACAAATTTATAAGAGAGATAATATTAACCTACATTCCTAACTTTTTTCTTTATTATTAGCATGAAAACCATCTAATGGATTAAAAATTTGTTTTAGTTAAAATAAAAATTAAATTTCAGCTTACTGACATAGTTGTAAAAAATTTGAAATAAAATATGAAGTCATTATTATAATAGTTGAAAATTATATACATATAGAACAAACACAATGTTTATGTGGCTTTAGTTCAACATAAAACTATATGATATGGAAACAATTGGTAATAAATATCAGTATTTTATAAAATTTTAGATGGCTTTTGCATAAATTACCAATTAAAATAACCATAAGTTTGTTTATTGATCAACTTAATATTTTTTTCAACCTTTGAAGAATACAGTTTAATGAAAATATGTATTTAAATTTTTCGATAATTTTTTAAGCAAACATAAAATATTCTAATATAGTTAATTTTTTCAAAAATAACTTTTTTAAAACAACCAAAAATATTACTTAGTATTTTTTTCGACACTTCTTGTCAAGCAAAATTAATACTTACAATGTATTAGTTAATCAAGCTCATTAATCAACCTTTAGGGTTGTAATTAGGTAGATTACTCTGTTAAAAATGAAATTAAATCTAGTAATTGAAATTCATTTACCTAGTTATTTAACGTACCTAATTTTTAATTTTTGTTTTATTAATTAATTAATTTTTTATCATTATGGATTTTTCCTCACATACATTTTTATTTAAACACTTGTTTATGTTAACAATAAAATATAAAGTGCAATAGAGCTGTTGTTATCTTCACTTGTGTTAGGTTATTTAAATAAGTATGTAATTTTTCTTTAAACGTTCTATACACGATTAAACGATATTTTTTAGTTTGTCGGTTTATTAGATGCTAAATAATAATGTAGTGTAAGTAACAAAAGTCTAAATTAATTATTCAATTTATTACCAGGACTCAGTGGAAATAAATTCAGATCTTATCTAGTATTGATAAAACATAAATTGCACTAAATTGATATGTTTTAGTAAAAATTAAATACTGACTTTTAAGTAGCTGTAGAAGTTTAACAATTCAATATCTAAAGTTCATACAACAAGTGAGAAGCGAGTTGAACTAAACAGTAGCTCTTTTCTCTTATTCAGCTACATATTATTACTAATGATAAATAAATTCTTAAAAAAAAACAATTTTTGTTAAATACGAAGAAATACATGAATTTAAAAAATTTTCATTAGATAATTCAAACTTGACCAATTCAATAATATTCGATTGATCAACTTTATAAAATGTTTGATTTTTGCTAACACGCGTTAGCATAACAATCTTAGAATAAAAAAAATAATTATCAATAAACAACTTTTAAACCTTTTTTTTACCTTTTTAGATATCTGAAAAAATATTTTTATGGTAAATTATAAAAATAGTGTATTTTATTTAATGCAAAAATGAAAAAAATTTTAAATTAAAACAAACTTACTTTTACTAATAATATTTTTCTTAAACTGTAAATAAGTAATTTGAAATTTATTCAAATGATATACTGCGTAATAAAAGTTAATTAATTAGTTTAATTTTTTAGCTGTAAACTTTTGAATAAGACAAGACTTTCAAAATGATTAGAAAAGTTATTAAATTGAAATGAACTGCTGCAAAATTCCTTGCATTGTCATTGTTTAAACATTGAGCTCTCGAGAGTATTTAGAGATTGTTACGGTATGCACGAGCCAATGAGAATCATCCGACAAATTTTAACTCGCATCCAAACGAGCCAATAAGAATCAAGGCTCATGACAGAATGAATCATCATAACATGACATTCAGTTTTCATGTAAGCAGTTAGTCAGATAGTTTTGTGTGCAGCTGGAAGCAACAACTTATCTTGTACTTATTTGTGAATGTTAATTGTAAGTATTATTGTATTTTTAAGTTAATATTCCAACTGGTGTTTTATTGTTTAAATATTTGAGCCAGATTTACATGTTTTATAGCTTATTAAACCTTTTAAAGTTTATTGCTTACTAAAAGTTCTATTTAAACTTTAGTTTATTGTTTTATGTTTGTTGGTATAGATTTAAATAGCTACCAGTTCTTACAGTGTTTTTAATAGTAACTTATAATTTCAATATATGCTAGTATTTCTTGTTGTTCGTTATATAATAGATTCATCAAACTAAACTGTCTTGTCTGATTATTTAAAGTAGCCTATAATAGCTTTAAGTATTTTATTGAAAGAATAAACTGATGATTTACAAGTTAGCAGTTATAAGTAGCTTAAAGTTATTCTGCAAACTTAGGTAATACAGATGATAAGTTTTTACAAAAAGTTTAGGTTGACTATCTGCCCACAGAAAGTCAGCCTGACCCAACTGAGGCTTTAGTTAGATGTTAGCCCATCAACATCCGCTGCTCACAGAATATTTAAAATTAGGTAAATATAATGTCTTTAAAATACAGTACCATAAATAGTATCATTTAAAGTTAAAAAAATAAGGTTTACATGATATTCCTTTTCAAAAAGTTCTTTTTTAACGAGGAATATTTTGTGTTTTGTCATTGTTTATTAAAATTACTTTATTATAAACTACTAGAAAAGATTTTTTTTTTCTATAAAAAAATAAAGTCCTAATGAATTTGTTGTCTTTCAATTTAAAAATAGAATTCTTTACCACAACCATGATAGTGTACGTAAAAATATACATGACTATATATTCTAAAAAATTCCAGTTGTTCTTATAAGTTTAGTTTGTACAGTTAGTCTGGTTAACTGATTAAAATAAATTTGTTTTCGTATTTATCACCTTACCTAACCTTTTATTTTATACATAGACAGAAATTTTTATAAAGAGTGTTAATGACCAACGACTATACTTTAAAATATATAATAGATAGATATCTTAATTATAATTGTCGAATTTTATAACTAAACTAAATTAAAATTAAAATTTTGTAAAACTTTATCTATATAACAAAGTTACTGATATGAAGATCAAGTTAGATGTATAATTACTATAAATTAAAGTTTTGTTTAATTTACTTAAATGATGTTTAGTGGTAGAAGTTACAACTGCCACAAACATCATAATAAACTTAGACGTTTCATGTACTTTCATACACAAATTTTTGATCATTTCTTAAAGTTTGACTATAAAAAACGAACGAAATGTTAAAATAATAGTTAAGTTTAAACATACAGTACTTTAAACAACAAACAAATTTTTCTCCCCTTTAAGTTTATATAGTCTATACTTGAGCAAATAAAAAGATTTTTAAAAATACTATAGCTTGGAACTAAATAAAACTTTTACTTAATTTTATTTCTGGGTTTAAAGAATTCGTAAATATAAATATTTATAGAAAGAGTCTAAATTTCATGAAGACAAAATTGCACAATGTTACTAAACTGCACAAGGGGACTAAAATGCACGAATGCACAAAATTGAACGAAGCCAATTTTTTTTTGTTTACTTGTTCTTCTATCTGATATGTTTAATGAGATGATCCTAAATATCTTAAAAAATCTATAGAAACAAACATTTAAATGTTATAGATAACCGCAAACAGACTATTCAATGTCAAATATAGATGTACAATAGAACTTAAACTAATGAAACTAGTTAATGTTCTTAGTTTGTAGAGCTAATTTAAGTGGCTTATCAATATGTTTGAACAAATACTTGTATAAACTAATTTTTGAAGTTATTATGATCGTTATATATTATAAACAAACAAACGAAATTTTAAATTCGAATGTATATAGAATACACCGAAACCAGTTTGTAAAACGACTTAATATCAGTTTCGTACAAGTTTATAAGTAAAAAAAGTAAAAATTTAAATTTATAAATTATAAATTCTTTTTACATGTTAAATGCACTTTATCAATGAATAAAGATTTTTCTACTGTTAAGCAAATAAAAAATACTTTAATCTGTGTTCGTTAAAGAAATTAACACTTAATTCTTTTCATAAAACAATCAAGTATATTGAATTTTATAATCTTTAAAATTATCCTAAACGCTAACCATAAACTTGGATGGAAATAGTTCAACTGTAAGGTTTTTGAAATAAATAGAGTTGTTACTTACAATTTTTATGTTCATTACTTTTTCTTATTACTTATAATCAGGTTGTTAAAAGCTGAGATATATACTAAAATTTTTGCTAATTTTAAGACAAATGGTCTCAGAAAAACTATTTGTCTATTAAACTTTGATCATTAATCTATAATTAAAAAAAGAGATTTATTTTTTAACACATAGTCATTTATTAATCAAACTAGTAATAAGAACTAGAGATTAAAAAAAAAAAACTCTAGACAATAACATTATAATTGAATTTTTCAGAACAGTTTGAAAAGCTAATTCAGTAATCTGACAACGCTCTTAATATAATGTTTGAACAATGCTTAATTGTGTTCTTGTAAATAAGATAAAACTCTTTTTTGAATAATTTTTATAATTATATTTAAACGCTTTGTGTATAAGCTGCAAAGAGTGTTTTTTATACAACAAGTTTCAAATTTTTTGACTTTTATAAAATATTCATGCAAATAAAGACGAAGGTTCGCTTACACAGGTAATTGAATAAAACAAACATACCTTTTTCTGTTAATGTATTAGCATTTGAAAACTAAATTCTTTGAAGTACAGTACCGATTAATATTCAGTTTATATCTTTATTATTCAAGTTAACATAACGAAACACCTTTGTATAAAATTTCATTAAGTTATCATCATTTAAAATGTACATAAACTTTTTATAAGCAATCAAATAAATGTTTTACTTTTTGAGTACGACAAATTTTCTTTTGTCAATATATGAAATAAAATAATAAAAGATTGAGAAAGTTTAAACGCTTAAAATCAAAACAAGTTTACTTTACCTACTTTATAAAATGTTATTAGTCGTTATATTAACTACATGTAGACACTAGCTGTTAAGATTAGTCAAATTATCTAAATTAGTATACAGTATATATCTAAGCTAGCTGTACAGTCAGAAGACAAACATTTCATTAGAGTTCAAATCATTCAAATATCATTTTAAACACAAGCAACTTACGGTTGAATTACGGACTTATTGTCGTTATAAGAGTCACGAAAAATGCGATTTTTATTTTTCAACACGCCATTCTTTTTCAAATTTATTTTTTATTGAGCTATATTGAAGATTACATCACAAAAATATAACTAAGTTATTTTTTGATAATGGTTACTATTAAAAAAAATATATAAAGGTGATAGTTAGTGTTTATTTTAAAAACTTAACATTTTCAGCTGCTTATAATTAAAATTATATTTTTAGAAAAAAAAAACATACTTTGTTAAAATTTGTTTATGTATTCTTTTGTTCGCTTAGCTTATTTTAATATGTATCTCGTTTTTTATATCTTTTTGTTGAGTTTAAAAGTTCATTAGTTCTTAAAGTCAAAGAATTCAAACTATCGCCTTTAGGTTTTTTTAATGTATATTTGTAAACTAATTATAACATAAACCTTTTACATAAAGTATCTTTATTTTTTTTTCGGTTCCTGTGACGTACTACTTATAACAAAACCAATGTAATAATAAAGTTCTTGCACATATTTATGTTATCTATTTAGCATTCCTAATGTCGTAGTGTTCGAGTTTGTACAGCTATTTTAGTTAGTTGAAAAAAATGTTGTTTTTGAATATCAGTTTCACTTGTTGTTCTATTTAGTCGAATATTGATTAATAATAAATCATTCAACCAGAACGTTTTCTGAAGCAAAATCAGTAAGTTAATTATGATTTTAATTATTTTAATGATTATTATTTATTTTGAAGCCCTCGTATAAAATAAAACAAAGATCATAGTTTTAACAAATAAAATAATTTTATTATTTTAAAATACTACAAAGGATTTTTAGACGATTATTTTTTTTATTTATTTATTTAACCTTTCATTTTTTATAGTTAACAAATTCGTAGTCTACTTGCTTATTTTCATATAAACCACATTTATAACAATGTTAAGATAAAATGCCTGTGATTAATGACCATTCAGTCGAAACCAAGTTTGTTAGTTTGAGCCGCTATTCTAATTAGCTTATAATTTTTTATTCATTATAATGTAAGTAATAACTAAGTATTATTATAACAGAGATTATAAAAGAAGTTATATACAATTATGTTGCTATAAAACATTTGCTTGATAGAATATGTTTCTTTTATTTGTACCTTTACTTAAAAATATTGTTGTTATTATAAATGTTACTAAACAAAATTTAATTTTTTTTTTTATCAAGTGTACTTTATTTACCTAAAATGTGAACGTTTGTAATTGTGTTACTTTTTATAAACTTTTATTTTTAAGTTTTGTGTTTTCATATTTACAATATTACAAGTTAGTTATAAATACAATGCTCAATATACCTAACCGATTAGATTAATGAGATAGGCAATTACCATAATTTTCTTGTTTAAAATAGTTGTGATAGTTTAAAAATTTATTAATTGCTCAACTCGAGAATCAAAATCAACAACAATATTATTACCATAGATATTCATACATTTGATTTCTTTTTAGTTTAAATCACTTTTTAATCAAAATATTTATAGTCTATTTACGTTTTCTTTTACATATCAACCACAACACATTTACAACAGTGTTGACATAAATAATCTGTAACTATTAAATGTCAAGAACCGAATATATTTCATAGTTAGTACAGTTAACTAGTTAGCTGATAGTTCTCTTATTTTAATGTATGTAAGGACTAATTTTAATTTTTTAAAAAGATCGAATAAATATGATCTTTAGCGACATTGAGTTTTATTATTGTTTTGTTGACTCTTGGCTTAAAATCACAATTTTAGACAGTTCTTATTTTCATTTAGATCAATCTCAAGTTATAAATATTTTTTCTAAGAAATAAGCTCTGAGTTTAGTATTTTTTCTTTGACTCGTCATACTAGTATTACGTTAATTCGTTTTTCAAAAAAAACTAGTACCGATTTTACCTAAATATACTCTGACATGAGTCATGAATTTTCGAATATACAGCATTTTTGTTTTTGTTTCTAATCTTAAGGCATGAATAAGTTTTTAAATTACAGTATATATAATTAACATTGTTATATGCAGTTTAATATTTTGTTTTTTGCTTGAATAGGTCGCAATATCTTGCCACAGAAACCGATCGCGAATAAAGTATACAATTTGCATAAATCTCTTTAAATAAAGATTAAACATAAGTATTATACAAAAATGTTGATAAAAAACATTTTTTTTAAATAAAAAAGGCTTATGTTGTTTGTACTTAAAACATAATAATGTAGTAGTTGTTTCAAATTTTTTTAAACAAAATTGTGATAGTTTTACTTTTTAGTGTACTTTATTCACTAAAACATGAACATTTGTAACTGTGTTACAAAATAACTTTGTTATAAGTATTTCTTTTAATGTTTTATGTTCTCATATTTATAAAACTACGAATTAAGTTTTAAAATAATTTTGCATATATATAACCAATTAGATTAATAGAAAATGCAATAACAATAATTTTCTTATTCATAATGAATCTAATAGTTTAAACATTTGTTAATTAATTAACTCAAGATTCAAAAATTTGTAAACTTTTTCATAAGACAACTTGAAAATTTTTAATGTTGCTTTTTGATTAAACTAAAAATTTACCAAATTTTTCAAACTAATTGTTTATATACTTTTTAAAAAATAATTTTTCGTTTTTTTTTTTGTATTAGTTATCTTTTAATTTTTTGAACTCACTCATTTGTTTACTCATTTGTCACTCATTATTTACAGACCTTTTAATTAGCCTACATTACTCAACTATATTGTAAAATAATCACGATTGACCCAATCTTAATAAGAAGATAGATAAATACTAAAACAAAATTGAAGTAGTTAAACTATTTTCTAAGCAGTTTATTTTTAACTTTATATAGAAAAAAATAAATTTATTCTAACAAAAATCTTTATACAAAATTTTGCTCAAAATAAATAATAATCAAATTATTTTATGCTTTAAAATTTAAACTAAAAGAGACTAGCCTTTGTTTCGTCCTTTTAGTTTATTCCCATAATATCTCTAAGTATGTTCGGTGTTTTATTAAGATGTAATTTAAAATTTGTTTATATTGTTCAAATTTTTCATTACACTTTTTAATACTTTATTTATTCCAAGTATTTAAACTACCTTAATTTGTTTTATAAATCCAAAAAAATATTACTTTTCTACTTTTAATGCTAATTTAACGTCTAAAAAAATTATTAAATTTTCTTTTAATTATAATAATTAAGCTTAGCTAATTAACGTTAAAAAGTTCATAGCCATGATAAGTTTAATGCGTTTAAAAATGATATAAACCTGAAAAGTGCTCAAAAAATTACCTAAACAAATATTAAGATAATATTTAATAAAATTAAAACAATAAACTGAAGCTGTATTAAAATTTTGATCCGTATAACTTAAGAAAACTTCTGCATTTAATTCTACAGTTTCTCTTAAAAAGTTTTTTTTAGGTTAAAAATTATTTATATAAAAATTGTAATATATCTTTAAGTTTATATTTAGTATAAAAAGTAAAAAATATTTTTCGTTCCTCTTAAATCACAATAAGCTTCATATTTCGTACTTCGAATGAAAACAAAAAAATGATTTGCAATTCAACGCGTGATTGACTATAACTCATCTTTGTATTGACGTCACATGCAAGGTTTTAATTGAAAAGCGCGTAATTGAATTATATATTTTTTATACTTTTGTAATGAATAAATTCTCTCTAAATCATCTATTACTTTATTGAGTTATATATATATATACTAAACGTATTTCATTAGTACAGACTTTCTCTAAATCATCAATAACAATTACAACTTCTTTTTCAGAAGCTTGCTAACTTTTCAATACCATTCTATACTAAAAGTTAAAATGATGGTTGATAATTTTCACAAAAATTGCATTAAGGTATTCTAATTGATTAATCTAATGAACTGTGAGCTATCAAATATTTTTTTTTACGTAATTATATTTTACAACTTCTATTAAGAAGCTTATTTAATCAGTAAAAACTTTAGTTTAAAATTTTAATTTTTTATTATATCTGTTTATATTAAGATGTATCTTATTCAAAAACACAATGCTAAATATAAAAATTTTATGATGAATCTCTTTTTTCTAAAATACAAGTACTTATATCTAATTGAAATAAAAAAATTATACAGACTGCATATCTCAGAATACTAAAATATGCTTAATTAATACAATATTTTACATTTTAATTATTCTAGTTACAAATAAAATAAAGCTTTACTATTCTGTTTAAAAGCCTAACAACACATTTAAATAGCTAGTTTATAATAGAAAAACATCAGTTAAAACTAATTATGCATCTACGTAAGTAAAAAATAGTCAATTATTAATCAGAAGTTTTAAAAGCGGGTAGAATCTTCAGACTACAAGTTCGATAGACTGAGACCGGTTAGGTTCATATTAGCTCAGTATGTTTGTGATAAATTAGTCAAAAGTTACTTCAGTATTAATCTTTAATAATTGGTTAGGAAAATTAAGCAAATGCACGGAACTACTTATTTAAATCTTAATAAGTTATTTACAAATAACGTAATAAATAGTAAACTATCGATAGAAAACTTAAAATGTTTGCATCTCTTTAAAACAATTTATTATAGTCGTCTCCAAACATATTCTGCTCATAAAAATATAGTTGAAGTTAATTGATATGATATAAAAGATGATATTCATAAATGTTGTTAAAATAGAGAGCAAAAGTTTTGCAAAAAAAAAAAGAAAATTGCTAACTATATTCCAAAACAATTTTTTTAAATTCAGTTATAAAACTTCTTTATTAAAAATAGTTTAATTAATTTTCTTTATCAGCAAACAGCTGTTAAAACTTTAACGACAAAAAACCTGTTTAAAGTAAAACTGTTACAATTATTTAAAACATTGAGTAGTTTGTGATAAGCTTACAAAAATGTGACTAAAAATGAAAACTAATGTTTAACGCTATAAGAAATTGAACGTTATTACGTATTTTACATTCCAGCATTACTAAAGGAAGGTAAAATTCTTTTCTTTTGAAGTTAATAAAGTTGTGCGTAAGTGTATAAGTACATTAAAATTGTTGTACAAACCTATAACAATTTATTTACGTCTTAAAGATATACACTAAAAATTAAGTTCAAAAAATTGTGATAATCTGACAACACAAAACAAGTTACAAAATGAAAGCAAACTATATTCATTTGTAATAGATATAGAACATTTAACAAAACACCTAAAACTATTTGATTATTTTAGAATTAAATAGTATAAGGTAATCATTGTTTTTCATAATTTCCTGGAAATACTTTTTATAGACAGCACAAAACATAATTTAAAAATTTTGTGTTATGATAAAAATGTATAAAATAAAAAGTTGTAGAATTTTTTTGTGACATTTTATGACTGTATTTTTGCTTGTAATAATCATCATAATGCAGGTAATAAACATGTTTTAATACATTCAACATTTTTTCGGTCTTTTCAAAGTAAGTTAGGCATTTATTCTAAAAGTGATTTGCAATGATATGTATTTTTACACATTATTGATTTTTAACTTAGTTTTGTACATATTACAAAGTTTTATAATTAAAATTAATGATGATTTACAATTTATTAGTTTTTATCATGGAAGGTTGTCTAAATAATGGAAGTTCTTAACAAATTTGTAAATTTAATTTTTACTCTAAATAATAAACATATTTTTATTTTACAGCAGTAGTATTTTTTGACTAGCTACTGTCAATATACATTTTTTAAAATTATACAATACAATAGAACCAAAACATGACTCATTATTTAAAGTATGTGTAATAACTAAGTTTTATTTTTCGTATTTCTTCTATTAAATACTTTTCTTTTATTTTCTTGACAATTAAATTGGTTTACAACTCAGCTTTTATCTAGATTGAGTAATAATATAAAATAGGATCAGAACCAGGTTTGTAATAAAATCTACTTTAAATTTAATCTGATTTATAAGTGATTGTGTAATATTTACTACTTTTTTCTTAAATAAATTAACATTTTACAAACACATGTCAATCTAAGATTTTTTAGAAAGTTTATTTCAGTTCTAAGATTTTAGCTAAAGGACCCTTTATCATACTTGAATAAAATCTAAATTGTATAAATGTTGTTTGCTCCTGTAAAAGAAGTTTCAATTAACACACCAGTAGAAATCTTAAAACAAAGTAATCAATTTAATGGAATAAGACTAACGGTAAAACAAAAAAAAGTTACTAATGCTGCAAAAGGGTCATCTACAGCATATCTTGATTCACAACAGGATTTTAACCAGCGATGATCTATTAAACTTTATTAAACATTCCATTGATAATATTGATTTAGATACATTATAAGTCATATCAGTATTCAAAAAAAAACTGGAACTACAAAAAAAATCTTTGTTTAAGTTTATATTTAATAAATAACCAATATGTTTAGTTTTTATTAGACTTGATTAATTAATCAGTTTGGATTGATTACTTTTTTACTTGTATCAATCTTAATTTTATCTTATCAGTTGTTGAAAAATTGGGTTTTTTATTAGTCTGTTTTACCTTTTTGATAAAAAGCAGTTAAAATGTTAGTAAACGTATAAAAAATTATTTTGCAGTACTTTAGTAATATATTTTTTTACAGGAAATTAAAGGTTTATCACTAACATTTTGAAATTTAAGTAATTTGTTTAGTTAAGTAATATGTTTAGTTTCTTAAGTATAAATTTTCAGTAATAATTTGTTTTTATTTTAATTTAATTGTTTAAATGCTATATAAACAATTAAATTAAAATAAAAACAAATTATTACTGAAAATGTTTACTTAAGAAACTAAACAAATCAAATTTTAATATTAAGACTGAATTTTAGTTGAAGTTTAAATTTTTAGCTAAGTTTTAAAATCAATATAACAACAATAATAATAATAATCAAAGCTGTATGTAGCTTTCTTTTTTCTTCTAGATAATTTACAGACTAGACCAGGGGTCGGCAAACTGCGGCCCGCGGGCCAAATGCGGCCCTCGAAGGGTAAATCTGCGGCCCGCGAGCACGTTTATTTTTTGAATGGAATGCGGCCCGCGGAAGAAAATTTTGTGGCCCGCAAGCATATAAATGTGGCCCGCTGAGCCAAAAAAAAAAACAATTTAAACTTATTTTGGTTTTTGTTAATTTTATTAATTTCGTTTTAAGTCCTTGTTTAACATTTTAAAACAATCAGAAAATTTTACAGTATCAGCTTAAAAATGTAAAGACAAATTAACATTCCACCAGGTTTTTTCTCAGTTTAATCATAACTTTCTTTTTACAACAGCAAGTTTAGGTATTTTTTACATGTTTTTTTAAAACTAAGTTTCTATTGTAGATGTTTTATTACTAAAAGTAATAATTGATTGTGCACAAAAACATTTAAATTAACATATTAGTAAGAAAAATTGTGTATTTTATTTTGATTTTTACACATTTTGATATTTTTATAAGCTTTTTTAGCACTTTAAACTAATCCCTATGTACACAAATGTACATAGATGCTCATATTTTAATCGGCATACTGACAATTCCTACCCGCGATTATTCCCACCTGATCAAATCCGACCCGCGCACACTTATCAATCAAAAATGTTTTTAGCTTTTATTATTTATTCCTTTATTTTTTAATATTTTGGTTTATTTTATTTAATATTTATTTATGTTTACCATCACTGTTACCCCTAACCCTTGGTTTGTAAGCGGTTCTCGGATTTGATTGAGTTGGAAATGTTCGCAGGTTTGAAATGAGCGGTTCCCATTTTAAACCACATTTTATTTACTACTTAAATTAGATTAAGTTCATTTAATTCATACTTTTTTAAAATTATTGTTAATACATGTAGTATATAAGTGGGTTACATGACAATTCAAATTCGGACAACTCAAATTTCGACAATTCAAATTCTTAAAAAATGTTTAAATGACTATATCTTAATAAGTAATATAAATTTGAGGAAAATAAAAATTACATATGTAGATCTTATTAATATCTACGAAACACTTTTTTATTTTTTTTCAAAATCTAAAACACTTTTCAACATATTTTAAAATTACTAAAAATAACTATGTTTTTTACTTTATTTAAGCCATATCTCTAAAAATATTTAATGTTTTGCAAAAACAAAAAAATGGCTTGTAGATATTAAAATGAATTACATATGTATTTTTTATATTTGACAAATATACATTAATTTTTTATTTGTGGCTGTTTAAATTTCTTTTCAAGAATTTGAATAGTCGAAATTTGAATTGTCCGAATTTGAATAGTCGTGCATCCATCTAGGTGTGTAAAGACACATTTAAAACAATATATGATATAAATTAAAATATTTTTTGATAGGTATACATTTTAATTTTTCAAACAATGTTTTTTTGACAAACTAAGTTAATTTTTAAGCACTAATATACACAGTTACTTTTTTTTGAACAACCTTATTAATACAAACTAAACTTAGGGATGGTAAATCTATAAGGTTTGTATATTTTTAATCGAAATAGCTCAAGTTCAAGCAAATAAACAACTAAACATTGCCAGCACACTTAAACTATGACTATCTGTAGATTTCAAATCTCAAGTCAATTTAGTCATTTTTTCAATTTTTTGTTTGAATGAATATTTGTATACTAAAATATTAGGCTAGTTTTTGGTTATTAGGCAGGCTTTTTTGCTTTATGGAGGCAAATTAAATTTTTGATGTATGTTTTGTTCAATTTACAGTTTTGGTTTGAATTATATCATATATTAAACTCCAAGTCTTGCAGCTGATAGAATTTGAAATATTATTTATATAAAGGTATACATATAGGTGTGAACAATTAGTGTTGCTAAAAAACTTGAATCCCGGAAAAGCTTGGAATTAGAAAATTTATGCTTAAAAATTCTAGAAAAACTTTGAATTTGAGAATTTGTGAAAGATACTGGAATTTTAAACATCTTTTACGTGTAAAGTATGAAATTTTGATTTGACACAAAAAATTTACTATATAGATACTTTTTTTAAACACCAAAAGTAGTTTAACAGTATTTATTTAGTACTGCTATATTACTAAAGACAATTTTTTTATTAAATGTAATTTAATTTTATACCAAAAAAAGAAGCGGAAAATTATACTTTCAAAAACTTTATGTAAGTGCATTGCATCTTTGCTTTTAAAACGCCTTTACCTATTGTTGTGCATTGGAACTAAACCAAGAAATTTTTCTAATATATCAAAGTCAGTAAAAACACCTCTAATAAAAACTCTCAGATGAGCAATATTTGTTGTACCAATTCTCTTATCTTAACAGATTAATTAAAGTTCTAATTTGATTTGTGTTGCTTTATAATCTATAGAGATTTACTAAACACGACTTATTGTTGTCATTGATGAATTAAACAAAAAAAGAATTACTACCGCCAACATAAATTATTAAAAAGTTTTAAATTCTAAACGGTATTTTGCCTTAACAGTTTTTTCTGATCAGTCTGTAGAAACTGAAAATAATCATTTGTTTTATTGAAACTGACTATAGCTATTTTTTGTTTCGCGCAATAACTCCTAACTAACGTTTTTTAGTTTTTATAGCTCGTCTTATATTTCACATTTACTCTTTATTTACAACATCTTTATTGTAGATAAAGAATTGTTATAATGTTTAATAAAAAGTTAAGCTTTTCTGCTTTATTAATGGCTAAATAAATTTTAAAACTTTGTTAAAAATGTTTAAGTAACGTAATTGTCCTTTCAAGCTGACTTATGATATTATTTTTGCTATATATTTAATTCACTGTTAATAAACTCCATTATTTGTTTAGTTTGTGACTTTATTTTAAAATGGGTTGCCAAACATACAGTCTAGTTTAATTATTTAAAAAATTCAAACTAGGTAAACTTGTTTGAGACATTTAAAAGAAACTCAGGTTAACTTTTTTTTCAAACAATTTAAATAAATCTTCGAATTCTCACAACAGTTTTTATGACTGTAGTGTAGTTAATTAATTGTAGTTTTTTCTGGTCTACTTATACATTGTGTACTTTTTATACTGAAGATATTTTAGTTAGGTATCTGAGCTTGACTAATTGCAAGTTTTTTCACTTTTCTAAAGTGGAAACCCTGTTAAAAGCTAATTAATTACTAAAAAGGTACTATACTAGAGCATTAATTATATTAAAAAAAGTACACAGTTAATTAAGACTTAAGTATATTTGTCAATGTAAATTTTACTTCAATAAATTATTTTAATTAAAAAAGGCATTTTATGTGTACCTAAATATCATTAAAATTAATAAAGTGAACAAAAGTATAACTTTCTTTAATGTGACTAAAACTAAAATCAAAAAATTATTCAAATATCACTAAAACTAAAACTGCGGCCCGCGAAGATTTTGGAAACTTAAAATTTGGCCCGCGAGCACCAACTGCCTGCCGACCCCTGGACTAGACATTGCTTACGCAAAAGTGTAATTAATGAAATGAGCATAAAATTTAATTGAATTTGGTGTAGCTTATTTTAATTGTGACGTAATTATTGAAAATTTAAACAATTTTGACATTTTTTTAGATTTATTTAAGCACTGACGAGGTCTTTGACCGAAATTTAGTTTGCAAAATAAATTTTTGAAAGAATAAATATATTACTTCTCCTCTAACAGTTGAGATCTCTCTATTTGTTTTCTTAAAACCAAAACATATAATACTTTGAGAATTTGATATAATAAATATGAAGTGAATGTATTAACTTTTTAAAACTAATATATTTTTAGTGCGTGGTTAAGGATTTATTAGTATTTTTAAGTAAACAAAGGATATTTTTAAAAACAAAATTTTATAATAATGATACTTATAACAATAAAGGTGGTAATATGATTTAGAACTTTTGATTTAAGTAGACAAGCTCTGCAAATAAAGTATTGAAGCATTATTAAATGAATAAATATATATATATATATATATATATTAGTAAACTAAATTGTACAGTAAAAAAGTCGAAAATAAAATATCTATGCAAATAAACTTTTAAAGCTTTATCAATTTTTAATAAAGTAAAATGCTAACTCCCTCAAACAATGGTAAATATTGTTAAATCAAATTTAATTTTAGTTTAAATTATTTGGTTTTTAAGAAGTTTAAATTTCATGATACAGTAACTAATTTTAAGTTATTGAAGTAGTTTATTTAAAAAAGTTAAACTTTCAACTATTATAGCGAACAACTAAAAACTAAATTTTAATATATTCATTTAATATTGAAAACTGTTTATCAAAAACGTATAATAAATATTTTACCATAGAAACTAAGTAAAAGATACTATTAATAGCTTCAAAAATTAGGCTAACTAGTTGAAAATTCAAAACATTAAAAAAACAACTTTGTGAACCTGACGTATAAAGGTAAAAATTCAAGTGGTGTACATAAAGTTTTCATTTTAAACTTTTTTTGAGTGCATTGTAAAAAATATATTAGTAAAATTTTTAAGTAAACAAACACTAATTTAAAAATTGAGTTTTATGATTATGAAATTTATAACAAAAATGGTGCTAGTTTAAAACAAAGTTTTAAATTTTATAAGTTGACAAGCCTTACAAATGTTAATTTTTAGCTTAGTTAGTTCTTTATATGACAACTTTAATTTATTACAAAAGCTTGTTAAACTTACCACAACCTAAACCAAAACTAAAATTTGTTTAACTTTTTGAATTATTAAATATACAAAATAAATACAATACCTTTTTTTATAACGCTTTATAAATAATAAATAATTTAACAAAATTTTACTGTAAAAAAGTCGAAAATATTGTTATTTTAAAACCAACATATAATTTTAAGTATAATTATAGTGTACTTTAAACCTATGCTAAATCATATGATAAGTGAATAATAATAATAAACTCAAAAATACTGATATTTTATAGTACTCGGGGCTACTCTAAAAAAACTAATCTTGACATTAAATAAAGAATTCGTGTTAAAAAATCTGAAAACACTAACTACTAATAAGAACCATGTATAAAACCTATTTTATATACTAATTTCAATTTTATTCGAAAATTGTTTTAATCAAAAAACATTTACATTGACAATCTTAAATTGGAAATATATTTAACTACTTAAACTAGAAATTATAAAATTACTTATGAGAAGAAAAACTTTTGAAAAATACTTTAAATAAAACTATCAAAAAATATAAATGTCTATTTTTGAATCACATATTTACTGTAGCAAGCCGTGGCTAGTAAGAATCCCCTCTTCAACTGATGAATCTTTATGTATGGCTGTAGTGTGCAAATGCAAAATTGAACCAGTAAAGATCTCGCGAAAGCTTGGTGAAAAAGAATTTTGACTCAACACGTTCTACTTAATAAACAGTTGTCAAAGGCAGTTTGTTACACTTCTGCCACTTTTTAAAAAGATATTGTGAACACAATCATATTAAATAAAGTTATGTTCTTTAATATATAATAACTTTTGCTTCATTGTAATAAAAGTAAATCAACTTTTGTTAAAAACTTTAGTTTAAAACAAATGCTGTTAAAAATATCAAACAACCTTAATTTAAATTAATTTAATAATATATTGGGAGCTTTAAAACATTTATAATTTGTTTATAACAAGTTACAATAGAAAACTTCCTGTGAGTAGTGGCTAATTTAAAAAAAAACTGAACTTAAAGTTGTACTAAAAACTTTAAGAAAGCATTTATTTCTTATCTTATTTATAATCTATTTATGAACTTATAAACAAATAAAACAAAAGAAAATCATTGCTTTTCTTACTATTCAAATACTCTTAATATTAGTGAACTTGTGATAAAACAACCTATTTACCTGAAAAATTTATCTCATAAAGATTTAAACTCGTTTACAATCAAAGTTAAGTAAATTTATAAATTTACAGTTTTTTTTTTTAAAGATATGTGATTTAGTAAAATAGACGTAAACAGTTGTATGTATTTTTAGATAACGAAACCTGTGCAATACAGTTCTACTTTTAAAAAGTGTGAACAACCAGAATAAATATTTATCTTTTTATAAACTTTACCAACATCGGATTGTGTATACAATTATTTGAAGCATTAAGAGTTCGAACTCGGGAAATAGCCTATGATAAGCTCTCATAAACGTAAGTATTTATAAAATCTTAATCCATTTATTAAAAACAATAAAGACAATATCTGAGAAAAGATTAATTAATTTTGTCATTAAATCCTTTGTTTTCAAATCCGTTGCCATTAAATAGTACGTTTCATTTTAGTCTAATATGTTTTTGATATAAATTATTTAGACTGAATAAGAAAATTGTAAAGTATACGTTTCATTGTTTAAGTAAATAAAATTAATACATAATTTTTCAACGTAGTTTAGTATATCAAAAACTTTACGTATAAAATAAAATAAACTGATTTTTAATAATTATAAAAAGTTTATTGAAACACTTAATATTTTAACGTAACTAACATAATTTTGAAAGTAGTTTTGCTTATTTAGTAAATTAGTCATAAAACGTTAAACTCTTTGCAGAGGTTATTGAAAATAATAATTTGTTCTAAATATTATCAATTATAACAACATTACAATTTGCTACCTTACTTTAGAACCTTTAGAAACTAATCAGAAAAATTTAATGTACAAAAGCTGTATTATTGATTCATCAGCTAATGGAAAATAATAAGCGATTCTATTGCTAACCACAAACGGTATATTTAGCATAAAGTTGAAGACAAAGATATTTATTGTCCATATATTTCGTCCATCAGCTTTAGTTTGTACAGCTACTTGTAGTAACTGATTTATAAAAGTTAAATAAGAGCTGGACAAAGTACTTTATTCTGATTAACATGAAGAAATTAAACATTTATAAACATACTTTTTGTTCGATATTAATAGATTAGTTGATCTATTATATTTACCTAACAGTTAATGATTTAACTAGGTTTATATTTCTCACTTTAACCCCTTCATATTTTTGTAAATTCTATTGCATTTAATTATTGTTTTTTCACTTAGTAAAATATATTGCCTTGAATAACAATTTATGCATATAAAAATGTAGTTTAGTTAAGATTTAGATGCTTTTGATACATTTTATATCAAATTATTTAGTTTTTGAACAATGAAATAAATATCTATCTAATGATTTCACTATAACAAGATAAGTCAAGTAAAATATGCAAAGTTTGTATGCTTAAATTGTTTACTTCAAATATATCTTCAATAAAATAAATAAATACAAACACTAGCTAAGCTTAATATAAACAAAAGTATTAAGAATTAAAATTTAGGTTAATATTTATTATGTAATACTTTTGAAATTCCCAACATCGTTTTAATAAACCTAGAACTATATAAATATGTATTTAATAAGATTGTAGCTTGTCGTTATTAAGCCCAGTGTGTATTTTTATTTTGTTTTACTGAATACTTTTAAAATAAACAGTTATTTTTAATTGATTGTTCTCTGTTATTTTAAATAAAATGGTTACTACTTTGAAAATTGTTAATATAGTTAAAGACTTTTTATTAGTTATTAGTTTTTTTAATGCACTAAAGTCTTTAAAATTTTCCTTTCAACCAATTTTCAACCAATGTCTTTGGAAAGTTTTCATTTTACATTACTATATAATTTTCCTTTTAATTTTGAACTCATCAGTTTTAAAAAATGTGACTTAGTATTGACATCAATTGCATAACAAAAGGTTGTACTCTTGTTTGTAAATAAAAACTATCATTTGTTATTTTACGATTTAATTTGTGTCAATAATAATATCTAATTATTATTAGTAAATGTTATAAAACCATTTATTAAAATATTCACTTCAAACCCTTAATGTTTTTAGAAGTTTATTGCATTATTAAAAAAAAAAACTATCCTACGACGTAATTTACTGAGTCACAATTATATTGTTAAGGTCTTCAGTCAAAAATGAACAAAAGAATTTAATCAGTTAACAACTTCTCGAAGAATATTTTACAGTTAATTTAGTTAGCTTATTAGAAAAAACTTAACTTGAAATGACAGTAGAATAGATAAATTTATCTAATTATATTATTGCAATAAATAAATGGATCAAAAATATTCTTAAAAAATAAACATCTTAGCTACATAAACTTATTGAAATATTTTGAAAAACGCATTGAAGTATTTTCTTTTGATTTATTAGAAATCATTAAGTGTTGCAGTTATTATATAATGAATTTTTTAATTTTTGCAGATTCTTAACATTTTTGAGCTAGCTTCGTCCCTGGACTGAAATATAATAAAAACAGAAAAAAAACAATTTACGATAGATTTTAAAAATCGATGAACTTGTATTTAAAATTACAAGTTCAGCCGAAAAAGACTTTTTTAAGTGTTGTCCAGCATTTATTTAATGATTGTCAAACTCTTCAACCAAAAAAGTCTGATTATTGATAGCTCAATCGTGCGTACTTAACTAGAACTTATTATTTTTTTGATTTTTTGATTTTTTTGCTTGAAGCGCGTTTGTAACATTTTATAAGTAGTAGTTATATGAATAATATTATATTTCTTTTTCAAGTTAAAAAAGTAATTAAAGAACTATAGCTTGTGGTTTAATGATTGAAAAGGTATAATCAAAACCTTTATAATAACTTGACTTTGACTTCGAGAATATGTTGTTTACTCAGTGGTTTTGATTATAAATACAAAAATATATATAAAATTTGCTATTTATTTTATCTTTTTTGTATATGATTTAAAGCAAGTTTAAAAATTGAAACTGAATATTTGATTTCGTAGCATTAAAATGTGCTTAATATAAATTAAAAGTATATTTAATGTTAATAAATAAGAAAACTAATATCAAGTTTTTTCAACTACAAATCAATATACAATAGTTATGGCTTTATCTTTTTTTTTTTACTTTTTATACGCCAAAAATATACTTGAGTGACTGACGCATGCTAGATTTAACTTATTTAAACTTAGGTTTAACTTTTAGCAATGTTATTCAATATTTACATTTAATTAGTACAACTTTTTAACTGATGACGTTTTTAAAGCTTATCAAAAGTTATTTGATGAAATTCCTATACAAATTAATTGTTATAATAACCTAACAAACTATTCTTCTTCCGACCTAATTTGTACAGCTATTCTAGTTAGCTGAAAAAAATGTATTAATAGCTTTAAACTGTAGTTTTAAAAACCATGGCTTAATTTTTTTAATTTTATGAACTACTTACATTTTAAAAATGTATTATCTCTATTCAAAAATTTTTTTTTGTTATTCTCAGCTAAGATTATTAGGTGTACAAACAAAACTTATATGTTTAATTTTACTTATAAACTAATTTTTAAAACATAAGTATTTAAATATTTTTCTTAAAATTATATAAGCCTCAGAAACAGCAACAATATTACTTATTTTTATATTATCATCAGCTAACTAAAAAAACTAAATAAAATTGGAATGATTTACAACAAATGATAAGGAAGTCATAGTAAGGAAAAATCAGATTTTTAATTATTTAGTTAAAAACGAAATAATAACTATTTGATAGTCTAAAAGACATTCAATGGTAAATAAATGTATAAGTTATTTAATAATTGTTTTTGTTTGTTTTCCGTAAGTTTGAGATATTAATAAATTTTACATAACTAAAACAAAAATAAATCTATTTCAATATGTTTCAAAGAAATTTTAACAAACTTTTATATTATTTCTAATTCAAAATAATTTGTTAAACTTTAACAGATACTTAAGAAAAATATATAGATTTAAATCATAATTGTTAGTAAATATATTTTTAGTATCTAATAGGAATAATTATTTTGTTTGTATAATTTTAATGGTTCAAGGTTGGAAATAGCGGTTTTGATTTACCAAGCAAAATAATTGAAACAAGCAAGTATTAACCTTTAAAATTTATGTATTATGATTGTAGCTCGATGACCGATATGTTTTTCTCCATACAAACCTATGAACATTAAATTAGACGATTGACATTTTCTCTTTACTTTCTTTTTAATTAAAATTGTTCACAAAAAGAATAAACAAGAAGATATAATAAAATTATAGACGTAAGAGTGGTATAACTAATAAATTAAAACCAAATGCAACCAGGGATGTATTTAATTTTGAAATATGTAGCTTAAAATAAATAAACAAAATAGAAAATAAATTTGTAACTTTATTAATGTGAGCTAAAACATAAAAGCACCCTTAAATGACTTTGGTGTACATTAAAAAAAAAATAGTGCACAACGTTAAGTATACTGCCTTAGGAAACCAAAATTAAAACAATAAATAGTTCTGTATTAAAAGTAAATAGTAGCAGAAAAAGGTAGTTAATGGCCTAATAAAATCATACCTACTTTTTAACTAACCGTAATACTAATTATTTAATCGTGACTGACATATGAATGTACTTTTAAAATTTGACATGTAAAATATTTAGTTAAACTTCTGTCTAAACCGAGTTCCATGTATTAATATCTTTTGAAAATTTCAGATTTAAACATATATGCTTTTTTTTGACAAGCTTACAACTTATTGATATTAAAACTATAATACCTAAATAAACTAGCTTTAAGTCTATCTGTTTTTAAACAACCTGTACTTAAACAAGTGATCATCCAAGTTCTAAAACTCGCATCCGGATCCAATCAAATCATAATCTTAAAATGAGATTCCGATCCGGGTCAATCAAGTTTCAAAATATTTGAATTTGGTAAATCACCTAAGCTTCTTTAATAACTCTCAATTATTTGTCAAAAGTTAATTGGAGCGCAAAACTGTTTGGAAAAATATTAAAACTAAAGTTTATTAGGATATAAATATACAAATGTTATAAAAAGGATTAGTTACATTTCTGTTGTTGATGAAAAATATTTATTTGAAATACTTTTGAAAAACCATGCATATTACACACCTTCTATCAATGAATTTCATAGTGATCCGCTACTTCCAATACTTTTGTTAAATCTTCTATTTTTTTATTAAATGAAAACAACAGGCTTTTTTAATGCAACTGCAGTTGTTTTGTCGTTTTATCACAAACTGTTTGATTAAATTCAAAAATTAAACTTTTGTAAAATATAGCTTACAGTGTAAATTAAATACTTCTAATTTGTACAGTTTATCTGTTAGTTTAATAAAAATCACATTTATACGTAAAGTATTTTTTAATAAAAGATTAAAGAATGTAATCTTTAAAGGTCATAAAAATAACACGTTGTTTGGTTTTACTTTTATTTAATTTTTCAAGAATTAAAAGAAAATATTATTTAGGATTAAAAAATAATAAAACAGTTATGTAATTGTGCATAACTTTTGAACTACTAAATTTTAAACAATTTTAAACATAAAACTAAATTTTAATTTACTTTAGTAATGAAGCTACTTGAAATATATATTTTTATAAGTTTCAATACTATAAATGTTTAGTTGTCGTTTTTGCTGATGTTTTATAAGCTTACAACAAATTATTATAATGAATAATTTATCGAAAATGCTGTACATTTTTTAGATAGTCCTTTTACATTCTCCGCGAGTTCGTGCAGCTATTTTAGTTAGCTGGATTAATAAATTGTATAAGATTGCTGCCAAATTGTAATTAAATAGGCTTATTAGATTTTTACAAGCTTTATAATATTTAAACATTTAGAAGCTTCAAGTTTTGAAGTAGACAAAAATTTGATTAATGAAAGTTATTAGAGAAAATATCAAAACTATTTATTAAAACAATCTAAATAAATATATAACTATTCTACCTTTAAATTTGTTCTATTTTACGGTTTTTTAAACTATATTTTTCCTCCAAGACCAACTAACTATAATAGCTTAATGAGGTACACACTTGTTCAAATGGTAAATATTGAAATTGATTTTTATCGATAATTTATATCTTTTGTTTATATTGGCAAATTTTTGGTTATTCTAAAAATGCTGTATAAGTTTTTTTTAAGAAATAGTTTTAACATAGTTATCACAGAAATTTTACTTGAAAATAATCTTTAAACAGCTAAATAGTTTAAACTGATTTATCCAGTTTTTGAAAGTTCAAATCATTAGTACTAATCTTTGAACCACTAAAGTAAGCAACAACTCTCATATTCTCTATAGAGATGTGTATGTTGTCACTTAAATATACTTAAATCCGTGTAACTAAGTTTAAATTTTTCCTAGTCTTATTGGATTGAAAAATATATATATCATAAAAATCTTTTGTAATGTAATGTTTTATTATCAAAATTAGTTAAAAAAAGACACTGATTTACCTATCACCGTTTACCTGTTTACTTTTTGCATCAATTTAGTTCAAAAATATTTTATTTAGTGCTAAATAACTTTAAAACATGAATAATTTAGTTACATTTATAAATCGTTAATAACTTTAGAACGATTATCAGCTAATTATCAAATATAAAGTATATTGCTTAGTTATGACAAACATAGTTATAATAATTCTTTTTTTATATCCACTTTAAGATATTTTACTAAAACTTTTTATCTAAATATGCATACAAAACTATTTTTACTTTATATACTTTAGTAAATATTTTGTAATTTTTACTTATTAAAATAATTATCGTATCTATCATCAGCTATTTTAGCTGGTCAAACTTTAAAATTGTAAGATTTTTCCAAAATTGTTAGTTTATTTGAAATGTTTATTGATTAACGTCATGTGACAGTTTATGATTACGAGATTAAGTAGATTACCATTTATAATGTAACGGCTCAATATTTGTTTATATGTTATAACTTTAAGATGTTTTAATATTCTATAGTGAATAATACTGAGGTGACTTTTAAAAATCTTTTGTAAAGTATTTATGTATGCTTAGTCATGGAATGGAAGATTAAGACTACCTGACTACAAAATGGAGTTCCTTAAAATAAAATAAATTTATATACAATTATAAAATAATTATGTATATACGTTTTCTAAAACTGAACACGCATATAATATTTCAAACTAAATTTATGGTAAAAAATAAATTAAAATAAACCAGAACAAACTTTTTTTTACTTAACTTAATCAGTACGATATACAGGATATTTCAGTTTATATACATTAGTAGACTAATAAATGAAACGTTTATTTCTTGTTACTTGGATTATTAGAGTCAAATATTTTAGTTATAATAACAATATTTTAAAATACTATTTAAACACTGTTGTTTTTTATCTAATAAAATTTTTAAAATTAATAAAACATGAACAACAACTAAAAAGTAATTATTATAATTAATAAAAAAAAAAGTTAGGTTTGTTCAATTAATAGGTTGTTTCTGACTTTCATGATAATTTAGGTTAAAAATTAAATCTATTGTTTCGTTTATATAATATTATTGAACAATAATAAATTAAAGGCATTTTATTTTCAGCTAACTAGAATAGTTTTACAGACTTTTCTGATAAATAAAAAGGTACTGTATATACTTTGTATAGAAATTTAAACTATTATATTGGCTTAAGCGTTTGTTTTCGATAAAATTTTACAGTATACTATTTTATCTTAATTTAACGTTTTTTAAATGTTTCTTTATGACATATAATCCAAAAGAAGTGGAAAAGAAAACCTTTGTGTTTAAACATTACAACTGTTACTTTAAAACTTTTTTTTTATACCTTTGAAAATTTAAGATTTTTAAACAGAATTAAGTTTTTAAAAACCACTTTTTAGATATTTAAAAAAAAAATTAAGCATACGAAAAACAAGTTTTCACAACAGCTGTGATGATGTATGAGTTATATATATATATATATATTTATTTATTTTTTTATATAAAATTAAAAACGTTACGGATTGCAGTTGTTTTTACGGCTATTCCGATTAATATACAAAACAAAATGAGGAATATTTAGACTACTAATGCGCTAGACATGTTTATGTGTAAAAATGTGTTAATATACGAAAAGCGCAAATTATTTTATAGAAATAAAATCAACTAATTAAAAAAACAAGATTGACTGTACATGGTTTTAAAAGACAACGAAAAATAGTGACAAAAAATAAACTTAAACTTAAATCTTTTGAAAAAAATATTCGATTTCTATCTTATCTAATTATTAAAAACTGTACGAAAAATACTTAAATAAGTAAAACAATATGGTTATTTGAATAGACATCTCATCTTTTGCTATATTAAATTTAAACTTGTGATTTAAATATAATAAAAAAAGGTTAATTTTAATGTTGCCCTAAGTATATCCTAAACATAAATAATTAACAAAGAAAGAAAAAAAATTAAAGATTTTTCTGCAAAAATGTGAAAATATATATAAATTATTATTTTTATCACGTTTAATAGTTTTATGATGGTTTAAAGTTTGTTTGTTTGACTTTAATTTGGAAGAATAATAACTTTTCAGACAAAAAAATGTTAGAAAATTTTAGTTAAACATTTTTAGTTGTCTCTACATTTTTATTTAGACCATTTAATTGAATCAAAAAATTGTTGTAAGTTGGTGAATTGACTCAAGTTAAACAAAATATTAAAAAAAAATAAATTATAAAAATGATGGAAAGCATCATTATATTCCAAAATTTAGAGCTTATTTTTTTGTATTACCTTAAAGTTTGTTTAAATGTTTTTATCAATAAAACTATAGAAAATACTAAAACTGTAGTTCAATGCAGGGGCGTCGCGTGGGGTGTTGCACTGCCGCAACTGCACCACCTTGAAATTTTATAAGAAAAATAGTAAGTATCTATAACGTTTTCTTTATTTTTTAGAACGAAATCTCTTTTAAAACTCCAATTTTGAAAACGACCATTTTGCCCACTTCACTGCCGCAAACTTTTAGCTGACTGCCGCAAATGAACTCAAAAAAGCAAAATTTCTTCAAGAATTACCGCAAAATCATTATCTTGCGGTAAGTAAGCTAAGTTGAAAATTCCCTAAAAGAGGACAAGCTTAAGTATCACTTACAACATAAAAACATGTAAACATAAAAAAAAACAAAGCTAAGCTACTGCAAAGGATTAAACTTGAGTTTATGTACCCACATGATTTTTTAAAATTTAACAGATCATTTCTATTAAAACTGGACAATAAAAGAACTAAAGTTGTCATAAATTAAATATTTTGAAAAAAAAGATAAAAACCTTAAGTCACCAAAGTCTAAGAAAATTGATTTTTTATTTTAATCTACACACTTAACTTAACTATAACTGATTATTTTTATCATAAAGTTAATAAAATATTTTAATAAAATTATATTTATATGTAAACTTTAAGTTCTGAAAAAAAAATTAAGAAGTTTATTATAAACTTCTAGTTCACTCATACAGAAAAATAGTTTAAATTTATATTAAATGAAATTTAGTATTATTGAAACAGTCACATACTAAAAAAAAAAGTAATTAGCCTTAACTTAGAAACTTTGATTACTTAAAGTAATTTAATATTTTAGGAAAATTTATTCTATTTTATATGACTTTTGGTTTAATTTTTTCATAAACAAAGAAAAAATTTTAGATAAAATTGTTGAAATATGGTTGCCTTACCTCATAATCAGGATAACTTAGAAATGTTAAAAACTCAAGATGACCACAGATAAATTAAAACAGACCAAATAATAAAAATATTCAGGCTGCAAAAGCAGTTTTAGTTTTTTACTCTGAAAATAACAAGTTTACTTATAATTAAAAAATAAGTGTTTTACCCCTATGGCCACATGAAAACTAACTAACCAATTTTTTACTGCTATAATGGTTACATATTTATAAATTATCTTTAAAATTCTTGAAAAGTGTTGAAAATAAAAAGTGTTTACAGCCTCACCAACTAAACTTTAAAAAGTTGAGCTCCTGAGAAAAACACTGTCATCAAAATGAAAAACATATCAAAATTAAATAAAGAAAAGATACCTATAAAAAAATATTAAAAAACTAAACCTCCAACAAAAAGGCATTAAAATTATAAAAAAAAGTTAATAAAATCTTAATGTTTGAGAAAAAAATTGTGCAAAATAGTGAGGGTAAGGGGGGGGGGAGGTGAATAGGCACTTTTTTACATGTTGTTCTTATTTTAACTTTTTCAGAAAGCTAATAAGTACTCTTTAATTAAATTGAAATTTTCAATTAAACTTTTAGTTACAACTGGTCAAAGCCAGAGAGTACAATGATTTATTATACAAGGAGCAAACCAAAACAGCAAAAAAAAAACAATTTTACTGAAAACCTATATTCTCCATCATTCTTAAAGCAAATTTTATCAAACTTTTTCATCCTATGTTTTATAAAATTTTATACTTTTGTTGAAGAGAAGTTTTAAATTTTCAAGTATCAATATATATTTTTATACAAAAAAAAATTACTTTTGTTATAACTTTATAATATCTATTTTAGCAAATTGTTTTGTTTTATAAAAGAATCATCTAAACATTTTGAGGCCAACTTATTACTAAGTAATGTAACTTATTCTTCGGAAAAAATAAAATTGTACACAACATTCATTTGTTTGTAGACTTTTTAGTTTATTGCCAAGTGAAATTAGATTTTTTTAAGTTAAATATTAGTAAAATAGTTATTAATAGTTTAATGTTTTATTACTCCAATATTTTTTAACTAAAGTTGAGGCTAAAAGAGATATTATTGCATTTGCTGTATTTTCTTATTATAATATTAGTCTGTTTAATCTAAATTGTAAGTTAGAGACTTCGTAAAAGTTATCCATGAGCTTGCTTGTTTTACTTTTGCGTTTTTTACTTAGTATTCAAGCTTTTTTTTTATCAAACATCAAAAGTTTTAATTAGTTATAAGTTGATACTCGTTTATTGTTTTCAATATTCATCAGCAAATAAGCAATTATTATCTAGTAAAACAAATTTTACTTTAAATAAACTTGCAGTTTGTAAATAACATTTTTTTTTGTTTGTAGTTTAATAACATTTTAATTTCCTTGCCAAGTCTAATAAAACATTTATTTTTTTGTTATGTTAAATATTAATAAAATAACTAATCTCAGTATGATGTTTAATCAAATATTTTTTAAATAAAGTTGAGGCAAAATAAAGAACTATTAAAGTTGCAGTATTTTTCAATATAATAAAAATTTGTTTTGTCTAAATTTTTTCTACTGTTTAATATTTTCTTTTTCTTAATAATTAATACTGATAAGTAAGCTAACATTTTTCGAGTCTTTTAAATTACTTAATTTTTTTTTTATAATTCTATATTTGCTTTAATTTTTTAAAGTGTTTACCTTTTTTTTAACGTTATTTTTTTAAATATTTTTTTTTGAAAGAATATTTTTTTTTTTGAATTAAATTTCCGAAGTTACATTAGCAATTTAATGTAATTGTTATAGAAAAAAGTCTTTCTTTAAGATAAAAAAGAGTTTTAAAGTAGGGTATTTTTTTTTTAAATTCTGCACCACCTAAAAAATATACCACGCGACGCCACTGGTTCAATGTAAACTTTAGAGTATAAAATGATAAAGCGAATAACTTCAAACTATTTGTTACCCAATAAAATAGTTATAGATGAACGTAACAATAGTAGTGTATTTTAGTAGTAGTTTATAAATTTCAAACACAATTTCAATCGTTAGGCTTTATTTTTCTAATATTTTGTACAGCTACTAACGTAACTTGATTAAAAAAAATTATAAAGTAATGTTAAAGCTAGTTTTAAGCTAGTTTTAAGCTAGTTAGTTATATGTAAAAAAATGAGAACATAAAAGGTAATATTATTTTCATAACTTAAGTGAATTTAAAGGGTTATTAGACTTTGTACAAATGCTACACTTAATTAAACTAAATTAAAATTCAGTTAAACAAACTATATAATATTTTTTATAGGAAGTACTTATTTTGTTGTTATTTTTATAAAAAATGAAATTTTCTTAAGCAGGTTTATATTTTACTTTTAAGATTTTGATGCTGGCGTTACAAGAGATTATCAAACTTTCAATGTGTTTGTACGACTTTGGTTACATGATTAACTAAACTTATATAGACTAAAGTATTTTAAGATAGAGAGGACAAATTAAAAAAATAAAAACTATTATTATTTTTTAGTAGTAACTGTTTCTTTTAATACATTAAAAGCATAAAATAAACTTTTTAATTAGTACTATTTATTTTTTTAACTTATTTGTTTTTTAACTGTATTTTTTAAACATTTTATAATAAAATGACTTTGTAAGCATTTAATAAATGTTTAGAATAGTTACTTATCACGTATTAAGATAAATAATACATTGTAACAGAACATAATTATAGATTAAAAATCGATGAGTCTGTTTAGCTTTTTAATTATTTATTCTGATAATACTTCTCAAGTAATATTATAATTAATTATATATTTTCAGCTTCTTTAAGTAGCTGAAAATTCATTAATCATGGAGACGACCGAAATAAATGTTCAATTTAAAAATTCATATTTTATTAAGAAAACAACAGTAGCAGCACTAACAAAATGACGTTAAGATGTGATTCATTTCAATTTATTTTGAAAAATTGTCTCTAAACTTAAAACAAAAATGAAACGTTGGTCTTTAAGGAATTCTTTAAATAAATTTAACTATTAGCTGGTCATAATAGCTGTACAAACTTGTTTTAAAAATGTAGGGTAAATACAAATAGTTTTATACAAGATATATACATTTTATGCACAGCTATTACTTCGAAATATAAGTACAACATACTATTATAGTTAATTGTTATTCATATGTAATTTTACTTATTAATAAGTATTACTGATCTTTGAATATTTAGTTAAAGTTTTACTGAAAAGAAAACAAAAAGTAATTATGTTGTACCAAAACATATTAGTTGTACTATTAGTTAAATGAAGTCAAGGACAAGACGTTATAAGATATTCACATAGTCTACGACTCGGTAATCGAAAGGTTTTTATTCGTACACCAGGTCAAAATGTTTAAGTTACAAACACTTTTTATAGTCCATCAATAAACTATACTAATGATTATAAACTTTAAATTAATTAATATCTCGTTAATAGCTTATAACTGAGCTATTTTGAGCTAAACAATTTAAAAGTTTTCTTTATGACATGAACTCTTTTTTAATATTAAGGTTTTAAATAGTAAGGTTTATAGTTTGTTTTTATTGTTATCATAAAATACATAGTTACTCAAAATATAAACCTTTAAGATAATTAATCGTTCTTTAGTTTAGTTTTTTGATGTAGAATACGTTTATTTTTCGACAGGTTTAAACGTATATTTTTAAAATAAATTAACTCAGAATATCTTTAGCAAATTAATCACAAACACTATTTCTAAACATTGCATTATATTCTACAATCAAAAAAAAAATTCATAACTCTGTAACTTCTTGAGTTTGTACAGCTATTTTAGTTAGCTGATTATATGACTATGATTAGGAAAAAGGTTTATAAGACCATTTTCTATTTTAACTAGAAACACTTATCGTATTTGAAACATGATGATTTTCATCAGCTATCTGCTAACTACAAACTTTCTTATTTTGAAACTAAATATCTTTGGAAAAATTCATATAAACTATATTTATAACTGTATATATATAGTTGTAGTTATTAAAAGATTAAACGTAGACAAGTCTCTTACAAGATTTTTTGAAGTGAAAAGTTATCAAACGATTATTACATGAAAATAAACATGATAAGGATTGTTTAGTAAGTGTTTTGATAGTTATTTCAACTATAAAAATTATTGAAACAATTTTTAGTTTTAAAGAACCAAGCTTAATTTTAAGATCAATTAAAGGTGTTTTCGATTCGTTCTTTAATTATGATTTCGTTACTAGTAAAACTTTTAACCTTTTAATTAGTTACATAAAATATAAATTTTAGAACTATTAAGTATTTATTATTATTGTAAGTTTATTGTCATGCGATGGACCCAGGCGTCAAAACCTAGGCCACTTATACAGAAAGACATACAACAAAAAGACAAAAATAAACCAAAATTGTACATTAAAAATGAAAAATAAAAACTGAGTTTAACTAATTAAAGTTTAAAAATTAACATAAAAACACGAAAAATTATAACACAAAATTTATAATTCCGGTGCTTCCGAAAAAAGAACAACAATATCCTACTTCAACTTCACCCGAACAGATGGTTTCACTCCAAAACTGGTTTCACTTTCATTCGAACGACTGGCTTCACATTATTTGAACAACTGGTTCAGCTTTCATTTGAGTAACCGGCTTAACTTTTATCCATACAACTTGTTTCACTTTTATTCGTATAACTAGAACCGCTTTTATATGAACAACGTTTTTCTTTTTTCTTAGGAGAGCCTGCTTCATATTTACTTTCAAATCTTTAATACTCAGATAACTCAGCGTTTGTTGGACTTTCGTAGTAGCTGATAAATGTTGAGAACACTGACTATAAACAAAACTTAAGAACCCAAGGCATCTAGCACTTTAATAGCCCAATAAACTATGTATTAAGGAACAGGTTTTATTATACACAGAGGAAAGGCGCCGCCAATAAAATAAAGTTATAGGTTAAACCAAATTAGACAAATACAATCAGTGGTTAATGAAGAAATAAGAACAAAAAAAATCACTTATGAATTTTGCTAACAAAATATTTATTTAAATCAAACTTTTTTAACCTTAACCGAAAATGCTCAACTTTTTTACTAGAAACTAATTCGTTTGGAAGCTTGTTCCATAATTCAACTGAACGATAAAAAAAAGAATTATGCCAAACATTATTATTGAAACTATGTCGGCATGTAAATTTTCTGCTGTTACCTCTCAGTAAATAAGTACATTTATGAGGTTCAAAAATAGACTGTAAATTAATTGTAGTTTCACTATTAATCAGTTTGAAAAAAGTAATTAAGTCAAACTCAATCCTTCTATACTCTAAAGACTTAATACCAAGTTTTGAGAGTCTATCAAAATAAGATGTGTATGAGATGTTACAACGGTTGAAGACTATTCTTGTATATTTTCTTTGAATGGATTCAAGATGGTTAATATCTTTCTTCAGGTATGGAGACCAAATTGGTGTGTTGTATTCTAACTTAGGACGAATGTAAACGAGATAAATTTTTTTGAGAATGTTTATATCTGTAGATTTAAAACTCTTTAAAACTTGAAAAGAAATAGTTGATGCAATTTGATAAACGTAATTGATGTGGTGGTTCCATTTTAGGTTTTCAGCAATAAAAATTCCCAGATCTTTAAACACTTTAGTTGAAGGTAACCTTATGTTGTTTATTCTAAATTCAGAAGTGATACTAGATGTATTTTTTTGAATGTTTAGAACCTGACATTTACTAGGATTTAAAACTAGTTTTCTTTCTTTTAGCCAATGATAAATTTTATCCAAAGATTTTTGTAGAATTGTGTTAGAATGGCTAAAAATTTTTGTATCGTCTGCAAAGAGATTTATGTTGCTATCGACATCTACTTCTAAAGCTATATCATTGATATAAATTATAAATAAAAGTGGGCCAATAACCCCTCCTTGAGGCACTCCACTGAAAACAGGTAAAGACTCTGAAAAAGTGTTACCAATAACTACTTTTTGGGTTCTGTTTTCAAGGAACTCTTTGAACCAGCTAACTAAACTTTTATGAATTTTGTATTGAGTTAAAGTCTTTATTAGCTTAAAATGGGATACAGAGTCAAAAGCCTTTTGAATGTCTGTGTAAATAACTTTAGTTGACTTATTGCTTAGAAATGAAACCAGCCATGAGTGTAAGCAATTCAACAGTTGATAACTAGATGATCGATTAGGTAGAAAACCAAACTGTTTATGTGAAATTAGCTTATTTAAAAAAAGGTGATCAAGTATTTTTAGAGAAATTATATGTTCGAAAATTCTACAAAAACTGCTTGTTAAAGAAATGGGTCTGTAGTTTAAAGGGTTGTACTTACTACCTTTTTTGTGCACTGGTATGACATATGAGACTTTCCACTGGTTTGGTACAGAGGATGTAGCTAGTGAACAATTAAAAATTAGTTAAATTGGAAGAATTAGAGAATGAATAGTACGTTTAATAAAATATGAAGGAATGTTTTCAGGCGTTCTGATTATTTTATCTTTTAAATGATTAACAGACTTTATTATTTCATCATTGCTTATGAAGAAGTTTTTCATTTCCAGACACTTTTTACTAACAAGTGTAAAATTTTTGTCATCACAATCTTTAATAAATACCTTTTGAAAGGACCTGTTAAAAAAAGAGGCTTTATCAAGTTCTGATATTATTGGAATATTATTTTCATTAATTAATACAGGTAAAGAAGGTGTTAACTTGAGCTTTGATTTTACATAGCTGTAGAATTTTTTTGAGTTTGTGTTTTGGCAAAAACGTTTTTCATGTTCTATGTTGAACACTTTCACTGCTTTTTCATATTTTTTTGATACAGTTTTGTATTTTTCTATCATCTGCTTATCTAACTTACATTGTTTGTAGAGTTTTAGTTTTTCTCTTAACAACTTTTTTATATCAGAAGGATATGTTTTCATTTTTCTGTCTTGTTTAATCAAAGGCACAAATTGTTTGATTGAAAAGTTTATTGTTTTGATAAATTTATCATAAAACATTTGTAGATTTTTTGAGTTGTTAAAAAGAATTTTCCAATTTATATCTGATAAAAATTTATTAATATTCTCAAAATTTGCTCTACGAAAATCTGGATAGAGTGATTTAGGAGATGGTTTTTTACCTTTGTGAACACTTATCCCGAACAAAATAACATTGTGATCATTTATATTTGTTAAAGGTGAATCAACCAAATGAAACTTAACTCTATCTAATGCCATATAATTACAAAGCAGTAAATCGAGGATATTACCGTTCTTATGGGTAGGTGAGTCAATAAGTTGTGTAAGGAGATTATCTGAACAAAATTTAATAAAACATTTGTGACAATCATTGTAGGTTGTGCTTGGGATATTCCAGTCTATATTTGGCAAATTAAAGTCACCTAAAATGTAAAAAGGAGACTGTTTTGGAATAAGGTTTCTGATTAAGTCGATCATGTTTGAAACAACAGCTAGAGATTTAGAAGAATTTGGAGGGATGTAGACACATAAAAATCTCAATCTGAGTCCTTTAAGAATCAAATCAAAACACAAAAATTCAAAACCATCAGATGAAACAAAATTAGTTTTTACTTCAATTAATTTTAAAAAGTTTTTAAATATAACAGCAACGCCTCCTCCCCTGCCTATTCTGTCATTACGGATTATATTATACCCTAGAGGACAAAAATTTGAATCAATAACATTTGAATTTAACCATGTTTCAGTAAAAAAAAATAAATCTAAATTTTGTGTACACATATAACATTCAATGAAGCTTATTTTGTTTAAAATAGATCTTATATTAGTATATGAAATGTTTAAAAATAAATCTCTACTAGAGGTTAAACTATTAGAAAAAACAGTGCCTGAGGCCTTAGTATTAGTACAATTAAAGATTAAACTAGATGACTTAAGATGCAAGTCAGTGTTTAAGCTAGACTTATTAGGCCCAGAGATCCTGGGCGTTAAACCGAAAGGGCAGTTGAGTACTTTCAACTATTTTGTTTTGTTTTATAACGTATCTTATGTTCAAATTTTTACTTTCAGCTTCTGCTTGTTTTTGTTTTAGTTCAAATCTCAATTTTCTAAAATGTTCCATCTCTGATTTTGTTCGATCAATATTAATGTAGATACTAATTTGTTTTCCCAGATGCTGTATTTTAAGGTTTTTTAGACTCAACAGTCGTTTTCTGCTAGATTGTGTCAGTAGCTTCAAAATTATTGGTCTCGTTTTATTGCCGTTGTACTTACCGATACGGTATATTGTATCTAATTCAGTTTCTGCTATCTTGTTGGAACCTAGAGAACTTTGTATTTTATTCAGGTCATTTTTTGCATTTTCTACCGTATAAACTGATGTATTGCTAATGTTTTCTGGAATATTAAATACTATTACATTCAAAGATTTTTTTTCTTTCAATTTCCTCTCAGTTTCAGCATTTATTTGATGTGTTACTAGTGACAATTTACTGTCAATGTTACTAATAAAATCTGGTTGTTTTTGAAAGGAGTTTGTTGATGCTTCTGCATACATTGAAAGTTTCTTTTCAAAATTATCAAACTTTTTGCAGAACTCTGTTTTAAATTTCATAAAACTCTCATTTAGTGAACTGATTTTGTGATCAAGAGACTTTTCTGTAGTTTGTTTCTTGTAGACCTCCTCATGAGTTTTTGTGTACTCTGGATACTGATTTCAAGTTCCTTGATTTTTGTTTCATACTGACTTTTCAACTTATTGATTTCTTTTTCCATTGACTGAAATTTTGCATCATTCTTTCTTCCTAGTTGTAGCAAACTTTCCTTTGTTGCTTTACTAACTTTGCAGTTTTCAATGATACTTTTTATTTCCAATTCAGACATATTAATTTACTTATATATAACCTTTCTTATTCAATATTTGAATATTTAATTTCGTTTTAATATTTAGTTTGCACAGCTACTTTAATTAGCTGATAACAATTACTTATAAGTCTTAGAACATGTTTTTGTTAATTCTAATTAGTAGCGTTTTACTAAAAAAAAATTATAAGAATTAGTATTGCGGTAGTATTTTATTTTACAAAAAAATTATTTTAAAGTGTTTCACTTCATGTTTCAAGTATTTTCAAAGATCACTTTTGCACGAGGGGTCACTATTGTAACAAAATTTTTAAATCACTGTAGTTACTGTTTTCTAAGTTCTTCTCACTTGTATCTACGTTAAAAATAGCTATTCACTTCAAGATCTTTATAAATGTTTCAATTTTTATTCTTATTTTTAAAAATTAAGTTGCTTTAATCACTTAGATTAAAAATGTTTTAAATTTTAGTTTTTGCAACGATTATAAACAATAAAATTATAAATATAATATTTATTTTGCACTTATACTTCTGCAAATCAGTTTTGTTAACTAGATATCAAAACTATTTTAATTAACAAAAATTTGAACTTAAAATATCTTCAAAAACTTAAGCTTACGTAGTTTTATTTGAAACAATTAACCATAATTCAATACAATCTTACATATTTTTTTTACGATTGGGAAACATCTTTATAGTTTTCATTTCATTTTTTACATTTGATAATAAATTTGAAATATTTTTAATGTTTTTAAAAAACTACCTTTGTCATTTTCATATTATTGCAAAGTTTTACACAGCTTAAATACACATTAGAATAAGTTTTATTTTAACAATTATTTTTCAGCTAACCAAAGTAGCTTTAAAAACACACACGTCAAATTTCAGATTTGTTGAAAAAAGTTAATTTTATTTATAAATATATTTACTAATTAAGTTAGTTTTATTTTAGTTTAACTTTATACATATGTCAGTTATATCTATATAGATATATATAGTCTACAAGGCCACAGTTAACACTGGCGTTAAGACTCGACTCAGTTTAGATTCAGGTATGCCAATCATAAAAAATCTTTAAAGGCGGCATATATGAAAATGGCACTGAACTTTCGAAGTATGTTTTTGGCGTAAATCGCAGCGGCATTGACTTCGAAATATCCTGGGAAGTTATAAAAAGAGCACAGCCTATAGCCGACGGCAATAGCCCAATATGTAAGCTGTGTCTCAAAGAAGCATCAGCCGTTGTATATGCACTGAAAGACAAGAGATGCCTAAACAAAGAAGCGAGTTTGTATCGTCTTGTAGACATATAAAAAAGACGCTTCTAAAGTTTAACAAGTTTTAATTTTCATCTGAAAATAACCTAAATTTTAATTTGCATCTTAATTTTATATTTATCTCTTTCAATTATCTGTCCTAATATATAATTCCTCACTGAAATTATTAAGTTTTTGCTAGTTTATTGTCAATTGGTAAATTAGTTTTTGCACAAGCCGTTTTGCATGATTTTTGATAGTTTCAAAACTACGTCATAATCTATTTATGCAAAAAATTTTTAACTTTCATTAGTGATTTTGTTTTGTGCTTTATTTTAAACTTGTTTTAAAGCTGACGAGTGAATAGTCACGAAACTCGAGTCCTTTAAGTTTTGCATCTTTAAATAAATGTTTTATATATACATATATATAATTAAGTTATTTAACTTAATAAGTTAAACTTTTCACACTGAGCCCACCTTGAGGGCTTTATTATTAATATATATATATATTTATAATATTTATAGATATATATACTTATGTATTAACTTTTTGAATTTCATAATTTTGTTGTATAAATAGGTTTTTTAAGTAATCAAATAGGCGGTCCAGCAGGTTAATAAACAAACTAAATACAATTAACTTAAACATAAATTTAACAGTTAAATTATTTAATATGTTGCGATAATTCTAACCAGCTAACTGAACAAGCCGTACAAACTTTAACTTCAGAAAAAACAATTTTAATTAATTTAAACGCTAATTTTAGTTTTAAAGTAAAAATGACAATTACGGTAGCACTCTTTTTAGTTCTTTATTTACAAATTAAATACAACAACTAAACATACTAATTTAAGAAATAATCTGTTTTTTAAAATTAAATATCCTAGTTTAACTTTGTTTATTTAATACTTTATAATTGTCACGTTTACGTCATTAAGATACAATCAAGCAGAAATAAGTATATTCGTATCCGTTTTTCTTTTAGTTGCTAAGTTGTTCAAAAAATCTTAGTTTATATCTCAGTTAAATGTATCTTAAATATGTATTAATTTATCAATTAATTAACAAAAATTAGCTAATTACTAATTTTGTTTGATGAATACTTTATATTTTATACAGTTAATAATTCTGTGTAGAAAGTGTATACCAAAATAATAGATATTGCAGAATATTGTGTTAAGAAACTTCTTTTATTAATTTAATGTTTAAGTTAATTTTCATACAATAAAAGTTTAATGCTAACATAATTGGTATTCTTTTAGTTTTGAACACTATTTAAAATTTTTGTTGTTTATTTTTGTAGTAACTAAAATATCTAAACTGAGATTTTCTGTTTATCCAGCCGATTAAATTAATTAATAAAATAGTTTGTTTTTACCATGCTTGAAATATTGTACCATGTTTAGTTTTATGAGATGATATATTTTTTAAATACTAATTAGTTTTATCAGGTAGGCTTAAGATTATATTCCACTTAAAAATATAACAAAAACTTGTAGAAGTCACCTAAGGATTACTCACTACATAATTTTACAACATCCCAAGGTTATGGTATTTTTAATATCGTATTTACAAATTCTCTCTTGAAATTTATATATAATATATTCAACTAAGTTAAAATTTTTTACGATAACATGTTTTTAAAGTTTTAACAGCTATAAAAGTTGATAGTAGAAATTGCGTATAGTTGGTGAAAAAAAATTATTTAGTATAACACGATATTATAAGCTAAAAAAATTATCAAATATGGATTTTAAACGATGAACCATATCTAAATACTTCAATAGAGATCTAAATTAAATGATCTATATTTCACTATTAATCTATAGTAAAATAGTTGATAATAAAACTAAAAAAAAATTATTTTAAATTATTAATTGTCTATTTTAAACCTTCGTTATTTTCTAAAACTGTTTATAAATTTTCCAAACTTTTTTCCAAATTTTTTTTGTTAGAAATTCGTTGTCTTTAGTTGAACTTTGAAGGTCAGCTATATGTGGAGCTGTAAAAGCTTTAAAATTTAAAGGAAAATCATTAAAAACCTACTTATTATTTAATAATAGATGTGGGTTACAGTGTCTGTGTTAAATTTGTCTGATATAAAATTTATAATCTTTAAAAAGGATAGGATCTAAAACGCTGCAATAAATTGAATATGGTGAGTTAGCCTAATACTTTATTAAGATAATATTTTACTGTTAAAATAATTTGTAATAAAACCTGAATTATAGGCAAACCAAAAACAATAACGTATTTAAAATGTTTTGATGTTGTTTTTCATATGCTTTAAATTTTCCTTAATTTGTATAACTCTGTACAATATTAATATTTTAATAATAAAACTTACATATTAATAAACAAAGATTTTAGTTTTTTTTATTGTACAGTTTGTAGTAATTAAATTTTACTAGCAAAATGATCTTTTATATCATTTAAGGCATAACCTTAATAACTCACAGATTTATAATAGAGATAATATTAACCTACATTCCTAACTTTTTTCGTTGTTATTAGCTAGAAAACCATTTAATGGGTGAAAATTTGTTTTAGTTAAAATAAAAGTTAAATTTCAGCTAACTGACATAGCTGTACAATCTCTAAAATAAAATATCATAACATTATTAAAATAGTTTAAGTTTATATACATGTAGAACAAATACAATGTTTGTGTTAGTTTAGTTTAACATAAAACTAAATAAGATAGTAAAATAAATGGTAGTAAATACCAGTATTTTATCAAACTTTAGATGCTTTTTGCATAAATTTCCAATTAAAATGACCAAAATTGTTCAGCTTTTTTTTAATTTTAATGTATACAGTTTTATGAGAATAGGTATTTAACTTGTTTAAATAATTTTTTTAAAGCAACATAAGTATTACACTGTATTTTTTTTTATTCGACACTTCTTGTCAAGCAAAATTAATACTCACAATTTATTAGTTAATCAAACTCAATACCATTAGGGTTGTAATTAGGTAGATGACTCTGTTTAAAACAAAATTAAATCTATGAATTCAAATTTATTCCACTAGTTATTTAACGTACCTAACGTTATGGATTTCTCCTCAAATCTCTTTATATTTAAACACTTGTTTATGTTAATTACAAAATATAAAGTACAATAGAGCTGTTGTTATCTGCACCTGTGTTTATTTGTTTAAAAAAGCATATAATGTTTCTTTAAACGTTCTGTACACGATTAAACATTTTTTTTTATAGTTTGTCAGCTTACTAGATGCTAAATAACCACGCAAGTAAAAATTAATTATTCAATTTATTACCAGGACTCAGTAGGGATAAATTCAGATATTATCTAGTATTAATAAATATAAGTTGCACTAGATTATTTAGTGTTACCTTTGTTCTAGTTATCTGAAAAAAAAATATCTTGATGGTACAATATAGAAAAAAAGTATTTTATTTAATACATAAACGAAAATACTTTTAAGTTAAAGAAACTTATATTTAAAATTGATATTTTTTAAAACGTTAAACTGAAAAATAGTAATTTGAATTTTATTTAAAAAATTTACTGTATAATATAGATTAATGAATCAATCAAATATTTTACTTTTTAACTTTTGAAAAAGGTTAGACCTTAAAAATGTTTAGTAATATTATTAAATATAAATAAACTGCTGCAAAATTCCTTGCATTGTTGTTGTTCAAACGTAGAACTCTCGAGAGTATTTAGAGATTGTTACGGATGCAAGCACGAGCCAATGAGAATCATCCGACGAAATGTTAACTCGCATACAAACGAGCCAATGAAAATCAAGGCTCATGACGCAATGAATCATCAATACATGACATTCAGTTTCATGTGAGCAGTTAGTCAGTTAGTTTTGTGTGGAGCTGGAAGCAACAACTTATCTTGTACTTGTTTGTGAAAGTTAATTGTAAGTATTATTATTTTTTAAGTTTATATTTCAAATGGTGTTAAAATATTTTAATATTTGAGCTAGATTTAAATGTTTAACAGTTTATTAAACCTTTTAAAGTTTATTGCATACTTAAGGTTCTACTTAATTTTTAGTTTATTGTTTTAAGTATTTTGATACAGATTTAAATAGATTCTAGTTTTTAAAGTGTTATAATGGTAATTTATAATTTCAATATATGCTTGTATTTCTTGATGTTCTTTATATAATAGATTTATCACTCCAAACTGTTCTGTCTGATTATATAAAGTATTTTTTAATAGCTTCAAGTATTTTATAGACAGAATTCACTGGTGATTTACAAGTTAGCAATTATAACTAGTTTAAAGTTATTATGTCAAACTTAGGTAATATAAATGATAAGTTTTAACAAAAAGGTCATGTTGACTATCTGCCAACAGAAAGTCAGCCTGACCCAACTGAGGATTTAGATGTTGGCCAACCAACATCCACTCCTCACAGAATATTTAAAATTAGGTAAATATAATGTCTTTAATATACAGTACCTTAAATAGTATCATTTTAAATTAAAAAAATAAGGTTTAAATGATATTCTTTTTCAAAAAGTTTTTTTTTAAACGAGGAATATTTTGTGTTTTTTCATTGTTTATTGAAATTACTTTTTTATAAACTACTAGAAAAGATTTTTTTTCTAAAAATAAAGTGCTGATGAATTTATTGTCCTTTAATTTAAAAATAGAATTCTTTGCCACAACCATGATAGTGTACGTAAAAATATATATGACTATGTATTCTAAAAAAATCCAGTTGTTCTTGTAAGTTTAGTTTGTACAGTTAGTCTAGTTAACTGATTAAAATAAAAGTATTTTTGTATTTATCAACTTACCTAAATTTTTTTTTGTACATAGACATAAATTGTTATAAAGAGTGTTAATGACCACTGACTATACTTTAAAATATGTAATAGATATATATCTTAATTATAATTGTCGAATTGTATAACTAAACTAAATTTAAATTAAAATTTTGTAAAACTTTATCTATATAACAAAGTTACTAATATGAAGATCAAGTTAGATGTATAATTACTATAAATTAAAGTTTTATTTGATTTACTTAAATGTTATTTAGTGGCATAAATTTCAACTGCCACAAGCATCATAATAAATTTAGACGTTTCATGTACTTTCATACACAAATTTTTGATCATTTCTTAAAGTTAGACTATAATAAACGAACGAAATGTTAAAACTATAGTAAAGCTTAAACATACATTATTTTCAACAACGAACAAATTTTTCTCCCCTTCAAAGTTATATAGTCTATATTTGAGCAAACAAAAGAATTTTTTAAAATAACTATAGCTTGGAATTAAATAAAACTCTTACTTAATTTTATTTCTGGGTTTTAAGAATTCGTAAATATAAATATTACGAGAACGAGTCTAAATTTCATGAAGACAAAATTGCACAAGGGGACTAAATTGCACGAATGCACAAAATTGCACGAAACCATTTTTTTCTTCTTTACTTGTTCTCCTATCTGATGTTTTTAATGATTTGATCTAAATATCTTAAAAAATCTATAAAAACAAACATTTTAATGTTATAGATAACCGCAAACAGACTATTCAATGTCAAATGTAGATGTACAATAAAACTTTAACTAATACAACTGGATAATGTTCTTAGTTTGTAGAGCTATTTTGAGTAGCTTAACAATATGTTTGAACAAATACTTGTATAAACTAATTTTTGAAGTTAATATGAACGTTATACATTGAATAATAAACAAACGAATTTTTATAATTTTATATTATAAAAAAATTTGTTTGCACTAATATTTGTATCTAAATTATAGAAATTAAAAAATCACTTAAAACTTTTAGCTTTTACATAATAAAACTAATTTTATCAAGCTTTTTATCTTTATTTTGTGTTTTATTTAACGTATAATTTAAGAATTTGGATTTTCTGACCAAATTAACCAAATTTAAATTTTATTAGTTATCAACTTAATCTATGAAAATAAGTTTTAAAATATATTTTGTGAATATATTCTTATAAGTTTAGAATCATTGTAATGTTTTTATAATTAAATTTTTTTACTAAGGTATTACTTCAAGTAACAGTTTTAAACATTTCTAAACTTAGAGCTTTATTGCAAAATTATCTAAATTCTTTATTTTATAATATATACTAGAATTAAAATAGATTAAGAAGAAAATTCTTATTAGAAACAATTTGTAATTGACATAACATAAACTTTACAGCAATAATATTGTCAAAATTTAAGTTTTATAAACAAAAAATCTATTAAATAATAACTAAATTTTCGATCTTCAGTTTATAGCTATAAAACTAGCTAATTATTAAAATTGTTAAACTTGTTTTTATTTAGTTCTATGAAGTTTAAGTTTTTATTGTTTTGATCTACATTAAACCATTAAAACTAGTAACAAATCTATCTAAAAAACATCATCTTCTATAAAGAGAAGTATAGTGTGTCACTACAACAAACTAACATCCGCGTGAGTAATTTTAAGTTCTCCTTAGTAAAAATTAATAAAATATATATATATCATAAAAATAATCTTAAACTATTACTTAATATAGATAGCAAGATCATGTATAGATTAAAAAAAATAATTAAAAGCAAGCACTGGTTTAAATATAATGTACGTTCTACTTTTTACATCAACTTATATTTTAAATCTATACGTAGAAGCTATAATTATCGCACTGTTTACAAACCACAGTATTAGAGCTCTTTTCCATTTCATTGGTGCCACTGCACTAAAATTTAAAATGACATCTGTATAAATTTATTTTTTGTGTACCTTTGTTGTTATTTACTCTCTCTTTAGTTTGAAATTAATGTCCAAAAATGGGAGTTCGATTCCACCTAATTCATATGTGAAGTTGATAGACTTATGTAGTTTATTTAACTTTTTGTGGAATTTTTCGAATGAGACATCTTTTCGGAAAATACATAATATGTCTTCGACATATCGAAGGTATAAAACTGGATTATTTTCATCTTCGGTGTTAAAGAGATTTTTTCCAATGTTCCCATGAAAAAATTTGCTATAGTAGGCGCTAGTGGGTTTCCCATGCTTACGCCATCTATTTGTGTATATAATTGCTTATTATATTGGAACAAACCTCCAGTAACAGACTTTAAAAGATTTAACATATTTGATTGTGGTATGGTTGCTATCACGTACTCCATTTGCAATCACCTGTAGAGTTTCATTTAGTGGTACATTAGTAAATAGTGAGACTACGTCAAGACTACTTTTTTTTTTTCTTTAAATTAAAAAAAATAGTTTAATTTTTATTGTTTGTTTTTGTTGCTGGTCTGTTTTAGTTTGGTTTCATCTTGAATTATTATTAGTACAGAGACTATCTTCAGTATAAGCATTTAGTTGATTTTTACACTTGATTATTACGTCATTTGATATTTGTTTAAAATTAAGAAAAAATTAATTGTGTTTTGATATGTTTTTTAAAAAATTATGCACCGGAAAATAGTTCTTTAAATATCAAATTAAAACTTTATCAATACAACAACTTATCTAAATGGTTACGTATTTAATAAAAAATTCTAAATGAACAAATTTTGATTTTTTTTATAAATATGTAAAAAAAAGTTATGATAAAAAGATGTTATGCATACCAAAATTGTTTTTTTCCTAGTAATAAATTTTAAAGTAATAAAATATTTATTAAAATTTGTTTACAATTAAAACTTACACTTAACATTTCAGTTATTTTGTTTTAAACATAAACTTTAAGTTAAAGTCTTTTAGTATAAATTTATATTGCAACTAAAATTCTATTGACGATTTATAAGTTAACCACTAACGTAAAACTTTATTATTGTGATTTAAACGCTTAATATTTTCTATCATTTAGGGTTTTTGGAATATCAGTTTTTACAGCTATTATAATTAGCTGATTAATTTTCATATTGTTTATTTCTAGGTAAAATTTGGTAAAAGAGTACTAATTTACGACTAAAAAGCAATCAATAATAAATGTGGAATTATAAAATCAACTTACATCAAATTTTATTTAAAATACATACAATAACATTATTTTTCTTTTGTTACTGATTTCAAAACATTTTTTTTTTAATAGCAATTTCAGATAACTATTAACAACTATTTGTATAGAACTAAGTTTTTTTTACTGGGAAGTAATAACAATTTTACTTAAATTTTAATACTTTTACAGTCTAGTAATTTTAAAACAGTTGGCTAAAAAAAAAATAAATGTTAATTTGTTTTGCGGTCAATCGAACCGTTCTGAGAACCTAAACAAAAACATGACAATAATCTTAGCTAGACAATATGATCTCCTTGCGCATATAAGACTGTTAAGAATTTTCTTTTAGCTACTTATAGAAAATTATTTATTTTAAATTCAAACACTGTTTGAACCGAAGTACGACATTGTGACATATAAAAAATGAGCTACAAATCATAAAGAACATACTTAGTACACGAAATTACCTAAGTTTATTCATATTTTGTCACGTAACTTACTGTACAGTTACGTTAAAATTTTCACTATTAGGAAAATAATTAGACATCATTCGTTAACATGAAATAAAAACATTTTTAGATTTACCTGGCAATGAATACTTCTTACTTTTAATTAATTCATCTACTTTGTCTCGCTGTATAATTTAGAATACAGCTAAAAATGTTTAGTCTTGAAGCATATAAATCATTTTTCAAAATTAAAAACATAATTCAACCTAAAAATTAAGAGTGTTAAAACTTCGCTTAAAAAAAATCTCATTTTTGACTTTCCATTTTATTAACTATACTTATTTTGTACAAATTTGAATACAAAATAGTCATTAGTCCACTTTTTTACAGTTGAATGTTTTTAAAATTAGTATGATCATAAAATATACATTAAAATGATCCCAGTACAAATTATTTCAACAAACTGTTTTTAAGATTTACTTAATGTGAGATTATTTTTACCATTTAACTAGAATAGCTGTACAAACTTTAAAAATATTTAAAATATTTGTTGAATTTACTACTGCTAATTAATATTCAAGTTTTTACCAATAAGTTTTATTGAATTAAGATAAGCATCAAGAAAAAAAAAACTAATAATGCTATACATAATTCCTTATTACTATAAGCTATATTGGAATGAGGAAATATTAAACTAAAATTTAGAAGTAAAGTGATTAGAAACAAAAATTGTAAAAAATACATAAAACCTAGTCTAAATTTAACTTTAGAACAATCTATTAAGGTAAATTGAAAATATGTATCTAATGATAAGATATAATTGATATAATTCAATAATTAGTGAAAAAAAAGTTTACATCATATTTAGTGGCTTTTTTCATCAAAATAACAAAACTAAAAGCTTAATATGTTCTACAGCAGGGGTTAGCAACTTTTAATGACTCGGGGCAATTTTTTTTTTTAAATCTGCTCGCGGGCCGCACTATTTAGAAAAACGTCTTCGAGTGAAGTAATTTATTAAATAGTTGTAATAATCACTATAATAATACTGTTTTAACAAAAAAAAAAACAAGTAACAATAAGGCACTAGTAAAGAGTATTTGTTGAACTAAAAGCCTAATTCTAAGTTTTTATTAGACTTTGTAGGGTTCTACTTTATTTATAATGCACTTATAACGTAATTGTTTGCTAACTTCAATCATATCACAAACTAAATTCTTTAAAATTCAGATTGTTGTTAGAAAATGAGGCATTTTCAGTACAGCTGATTAGTTAGCTGCTAAATGTTCGTAGTGTTTCACCTTTAATAGTTTTATAGATTCAAAATAACTACAAGTACTTCATAAATTAAAATTATTGGTTTATACTTTATATAAAGAATATTTGTTTTTACAAGTTACTAAACCCTTGTTTTTACCTGAAAACACTTCTTACTAAATTTAATAATCAAATATTCGTTTAATTTTTAATTTTATACTAAAACTTTTCATTTAAAACAAATTATGATCGTCTTATCTAAAATTTCTTTGTTTAATAAAAATTTTAAATATACATTATATAAGTATATATTTTACATGAAAGATATTAAGTTGATTATTATCAAGCTTTAAGAGCTACAAACACTTTTAAATTAAATAAAAAAAAAATTCCAACCATCTTTATACTTTATGTAGAATAATTAATTAAGTAATGTTAAACATTATGACAAAAATAATTTCAGTTAAAACAATGAAACGTTAACACTTCAATCTGAAATAATAAATATTGTAATCAATATTTTTTTATTAAACTATTTGAAATACTAAAATAAAATTGTATTTTTTTCATCAAGCCTCTATTCTTGCAAATTTTTGTTTTTAACAATTAGTGTTAGATTGAAAGAAGTTAACATTGACTAGTTGTATTATTGAGGTCAGTTATCACCAAACATAAAAAAATAAAAGTATTAGTAAATTTTATAAAAAAGTGTATAAATTATGTGTATAAGTCTATAAATTTTTGTGTAGATGGCTCTCATTTAAATTTTTTGTTTTAATAATTTTTCATGGTGAAATGCATTGTATTAACAATCAACCTTTTGGAGAAGACGTAAGCAATTAATGTCCAACAAAGATATAATAATTTAGTTCTAATAAATCAGTCTCTGCTCAATAAAACCGTCTTAAGTCTTCGTGAATATTAAGGCGAAGTTTCGGAGAAATTTGTAATTTGAGTGATTTTTATCGCTTCTTTTGCTTCGAAATTTTCAGTTGTAATGAAACTAAAAAAAGATACATTAAAACACTTTTTTAAACTAGCGTTTTACTGATGTGTATTCCAAGAGTCATTACGAGTCAATACATAATTATTTTATTTAAACATTTAATTTATTTAAGGCTTTCATATTAAGTTGAAAGTTTTAGACATTTATAGACACCACAATTACTAGTTTAAGATTAAAAGTCTTGAACTAAAATAGTTTTTCAGTTTTTGTTTTATCAAAAACTATTAATTTTCTCATACAACTTATCTTTTGTTATTGAATCTCAAACAATATAGCTTTTGCTAAATAATAGTAAATATCCTAAATCAGCTAACTAAAATTGCTGTACAAATATCACACGATCTTTTTGCATTTATTTTCTATTAAGACAAATATTCATTGTAATAAGTGTTATATTTATTTATGGTAAATTTTGAAAATTCAAGCGCCTAACTTTCAAACAAATAAACAAAACTGTTTAATATATACTTATTTAGACATACTTTTTAGATAGTGCTGCTTATCAACAGAAAATTAAGTTGTAATTATAATCAAAAGTATTAAGATTGTTAAGATACGCAGTATATGCAAAAGACTATACAATAATTTAATGTTAAAATAGTTCACTTCCTAAGACGCTTAATAATTAAATATAACCTTTCTTTTAAAGTTGTTTAATTTAACTTTTAATCCTCATATATTTTTATAGTTTTTCAATCCTAATATTTAGGTAGATTGTTTTCTTTTTTATAACTTATTGACTTTTCTTAGTTTTTGTTATTTGAATCGCTATTAGCTTTTTAAAACATTAAGTTTTATAGATACTGTCAACTAATGTTTTTAAAATAGTACGGTTAAACTTACATACACAATGTTATCTAGATTACTAATAACTGTAATTTTTTGTGTTTTAAATCGAACAAGGGTATTTTTGAGAAATTACAAATAGAAAAAAAATACAGCCATTGTACAGTAATTGAGTTTTAATAAATTTTTTTTAGTATTTAAATTTTTTATAAGTGTAAATTGTAAATTATTTAAACTTATAACTTTAGGCTGAAAACTAAATACTAGATATTTTGCATTTTAATTACGATATGAATAATAATTTCAGATTTTTTTTAGTTCAGTTTACAACAAGCAATTTCTTTCTAAATTCTTGATTAAAAAAGTTGAAAATAATAATTTTAACTTTATAAACTGTTTAAAAAAAAATTAAAGAATCAGTTTTGTTATTTTCTAGTATTTTTAAATTTGTCGAGTTAATTTAAAATTTTATCAACAAGTTACTGTTTTTTAATCATAACAACTTCAAATAATAGCTACACAAACTACTAATTTACTAATACGTCTAATTAATATAAATTAAAGATATAAAATGATGTTTGTTTAATGTATTACATTATTATAAACTATTAAGAGACAATAAATTCTAACAAATCTGTAATAGTTGTCTTTATATTTTATTATTCCATTATATTATAATTGTTGAAAACTTAATCAAAATTTGTGATTGAAGAATATCACATACTTTTTTTTACTTTAGTTATAGTTGTTGTATGTCTTAATTTAACTGTTTTACTTTGCTAAAACTTATGTTTCATCATAAGATTTCATATTAGTTTATAAACTTAAACTTTTATTGCTATAATTTATACTGAAACTGAATTTTAATAACTAAATCTGTACTGAAATTTAAAGCAGCATTGATATATCTAGCAGGTTACCTTAAATAAATACCATTACTGAATGGTTTAATTACTTAACATTTTTATTTAATTCTCCAATAAATCTTTAACTTAAAATTTGCCCTAGCTTAAAGTAATCACTGAATACTTTTTACTGTTTTACCTCGTAAATAAGTATTTTAACAATGTAGTTTAACTGTTTTAATGTAATTTCTCTAAAAAATTATAGTAACTTAAAGTTAATTTTAATGCAGGTTAAAGACAAGAAGTAACCATAATAGTTTATCTTTAAAGTTTTGTATTGTTTCAAGATTAGCTAACGTTCATATTATATAACTACATCAGAAACAAAACTAGAAGTAAATCATATATCTAATTAGAATAGCTTTACAGTCTAAAAATATGGATAACTGCCAAAATACAGCTTTTATTAAAATTACATTATTTTGTAGATAACTTTATCTTGTGGTTAGTATAAAGAGCTTATAAGCTATTCTAACTTTTATTTGTAAAGTTAGTTGTTTTTTATTTCATTAAAAGCTCCTATATTATTAACCAAATATACTATTATAATATGTTTGAAAGCTTGTATATTTTCACAAAAAGTTTAAGAATCAATGAGAGGATTAAACAACTTTATATACGGCGCATCATATTCATTCTAATATAAGTAGGTGTTTAATTGCTTTTATAATGTGAAGTGAAAAGAAAAATGAATAATAAATAAAAAATTTAGCAATCAAATTATGTAAATTACTACGAATGCTGCTGATATGGAAATATAATAAGATGATTATTTTAAGTTTATATGTTGTTCAGTCATAATTATATACTTTAGTTGAAATAAGACTACAAAAATTTATATAGTTGTTATTAACACTGAATGGTAGTTTATTATTTTCGGCTTGAAATTTATAGTATACCTTTAATCAACAATATTTTAATGTTTGACGAGGATGTAAACTAAAAGTTATGAAGAAACTAAGTTTATAATATTATTTTTTATCTTTTATTAGTATTTTATAGGCAATTTTTATATCAACAAATACCCAAAGACATTTTTTTATTAATTTGTATCAGCTAACTAGATAGCTGTAAAAACTGCATCGGAGTTGGCACCAATAATACAAAAATCATAAGTTATTTATGCATTACAACTGACCGTGCGTTGGTAGTAATCTTATAAAACGTCACAAAATTGTTGATTTAAATGTTTATAACCTACTTTAGATTGTTGTTTAGTTTTTTAATATATTTAGTTGAGAGTAAAATATTTTAACAACGTGTTTTGTTTTTAATTAAACTCATGCATGAAACAAATTGTTTGTTTCCCCAAAACTTTCCCGAAAGTTTTTTAAAGATATTAAGTTACCCTGTAAACATTTAAATAGATTTCAAATATGTATAAAATTATAAAAGTATTTTAATGATACAACCTTACACGGTAAATATATTTCTAAGTAAAATATATTTCAACAAAATTTTTTGTTTTTTTTTTCTTCCGAATGTAGTTCAGGAGTATTTTTTAAACTTTAACAAAATTAAACAAATTTTGCCTTTTATTTCAAAAGATGACATTAAACAAGTATTTCAAGCGGGAGCCGACCATTTCTAACCCGCTATCACTTCTAACCCACTATCATTTCTTACCCATTTACTTCTAACCCGATCACTTCTAACCAGTTCACTTCAAACCCGATAATTTATAACCCGATCACTTCTAACCAGTTCACTTCTAACCCGATAATTTCTAACCCGTTCACTTCTAACCCGATCACTTCTAACCAGTTGACTTCTAACCCGTTCACTTCTAACCCGTTCATTTCTAACCCGATCACTTCTAACCCGATCATTTCTAACCCGATCACTTCTAACCCGATCACCTCCAACCCGATCACTTCGAACCCAGTGGTTTCTAACCCGATCACTTCTAACCCGTTTACTTCCAACCTGATCACTTCTTACCGGATCATTTCTAACCCGATCATTTCTAACCCGATCACTTTTAACTCGATCACCTCTAACTCGATCGTTTCTTACCCATTCCACTATTTTATTTTTTTCGTTTTTTATTTTCATTTTTTCATCTGTATTTCATACTGAAACAAACTAGTCCTAATAAAGTTATATAAATATATATATTTCTTTAGTTTCTTTAAAACATCATGATTTTAATGTGTAACGTTAAAAACATTGTTAGTATAAAGTTTCACTTTAGATGGTGTTTTCAATTATAATTACTTAAAATTTTTAGCAAAAACTTTACATTGTAAAGTATATCAGTGTTTAACTCAAGTAGCTATCAAAAAAATAAAAATAAAAATTTAATTTAAGACTAAATGAGACTGCAACGTTTACTTAAGTTGAAATCAAGTTTTTAATTAAGTTCACACACTCCATTTTTTATGACTTGTGTTTACAAATAAAAGCATTAACAGATTTTTATAAAGTTAGTAGAATTATTATTAGAAATCTCACAGGTTATAATTACTTTTATACAACTTACTAAAAAGGTTTACAAATTTATTTAAAATGTTGTAAAGTAACTTTTTTGTGTATATCAATGTTCTTATGCTCTATATTTTGTTAGTGGTTAGCTTTCAAAACAATTTTTTTTTTAATTTTGTTTATATCTGTAAGTAAGATGATTTAAATAGAAATTATTTTACTATCATAGGATTTTATTTATCAATGAAACATGCGTAATCAAAACCTGAAAATGGAGAAAAATATTGTTAATGATGATTTTAAAATTTTATAATCGTATAGTGTGTTGAATTTAACATATTTTAAATGATTAAGTAAAAAACTTTAATTTATGTTTACTAGTCATTAAAATTATAAAGTTTGCATTTAAATATGAAATAATGCCGTCGTCTTATTACTTTGCAATGTATAAAATAACATTATCGCGTTATTATTTTGCATTGTACAGAACAATATCATCGCATTACTATTCTGCAATGTATACATTAAAATTATTACATTATTATTTTTCAGTGTATAAAATAACATTATCGCATTATTATTTTGCTATGTATAGAATAACGTTATTGCGTTGTTCGTTTGCAATATATCATATAACAACATCGTTATTATTTTGCAATGTATAAAATAATATCATCGCATTGTTTTTTTGCAATGTAAAAACAACATCATCGTATTATTATTTGCAATGTATAAAATAACATCGTCGCATTATTATTTTTAAATTATAAAATAGTATCATTGCATAATTATTTTGCGATTTATAAAATAATATCATCACAGCATTATAAGCAATGCATAATATAATTTCGTCGAATTATTATTTTTCAATGTATAAAATAATATCGTCGCATTATTTATTTACAATTTATAGGATTATCGCATTTTTTTTTGTGACGTAATCTCTCATTATTCGTGACTTCAAAACACAATACAACGTATCACCGATTCCATACTTAAAAAACTTCATTTTGAAATGTAGTATATGGATTAAATATGTTTATCGTTTCAATTTTCAACCGCTGAAAAATGCGGTCATATTTTAAGTCTTTTTGTTTCGCTTATCAGGTGTCTAAAGCTTAAATTTTTAGTTACGATGCTGCTTTTATTGCAGTTAGTAATGTTTAAATTACATAAAGTAGTTGTACGTTTTGTACAGGAATAGTTTAACTATTCAATAAATTTAATTAATCATTTTAAAACAATAAGTTTTAAAATGTAACAGTTGAATTACATTATAATTTTTTTTGATGTTTATTTTTTTAAAAGTTATAACTTAAAAATAATAACAACTTATGTATTGTTGTTTTCTACTAAAATATAGAGATTCTACGTGATTTTATTAAAAACTTTTTAATGAAAACAAGTTGGGAAATATGAAACATGATTAAAGTCAAACCGTCTTTTGCTTTATTGAATTATTGTTATCAAAATAAAATTTAATTTTTAGAATTTTAACTACTTTCTTAAGTAATAGTTACTTTGTTTTAATGCACGGTTTTTTATTGTAAACTTCAAAGTATAAAACAATTTAAAAAAATATTTAACTCAATGGTATCGGTTGTAATGTAATAAAATTTTTTTAAAAACAAAACAACACACAACTTTAGTATGTTTTACATAAGTAGCTGATCATTAGAATGTTTTCTAACTTGTGATTTAGTATGTAACTAGACACGATAAAGGCGATCAAATTAAACAAGCTTAATCTAAAACTATTAGCAACTTAATTTTTTGAAATTATTTTTATTTGAATTACTGTATTATACTTTTTTAACAGCCTTTGTAAACATATAAAAATTAAAAGAAAATTTCAGAGAGTTTTAAGTCACTTTTAATTTAAAGAACAATAAAAAATTTAGCAAAACCTTAAATCTTAAACTAACTAAATTTTTTTGTACATAGTCGTAAAATTCTTTATATGAGTGTTTTATTTTTTGGAATTACTACTACTTTTAGCAAACTAAAAGTTTTTAAAAACGCATTCTAGCAAAATTTTAATCTTACATAGTTATTACAAGGGTTTTTTTTTTGGAATTTTAAAAATCTTCGTTAGATTTCAAATTAACCGTATCTAAAAAGATTTTAACTTATAATTCTCATTCTATTAACAACTACAATTTATTTTAACTTTGAACAATATTTATTTCAAAAGCGTACAAAAAGGAGAGAAGAAGCTGAATTATTATTATTTTAACTTCAATTGTTTCCGACTAACAACTACAAAGCAGATACTTAATCTAAATTTAAACTTTACTTTACATTTAATCAAATAATTAGAATTAGTTTTGTTTTTTAAGTAATGTTTGTCTTTGCTTAAATTTTCAGTTTTGATTAAAAAATTAAAATTTGTCGTAAGAAATCAAAATTGTTTAAAATAATTAAGTAAATATACAATATACTGTAACATAATAGTTGTTGGCGTTTTTTAAAACAAAATGTTTGATAAAGTGTCATCAAATACTTGTGGTATATTTCTATTGCATTTCGTGGGAAAGTTTGTAAGGCTATTTTATTAAGAAAAAAAGATTTATAAAAATTAATTTTAAATAGTACTCGGCTTATTTGCTGTACTAATCTAAAGTTTTATGTAACGAAACAGTTTTACGATTATAGATAAAACATCCATGATAGTTTATATATGAAATAAGTACATTATTTCTTTATTGTAATAAATAAGTTTTGAAACTTGGCATCAGTTTTTATTATATATTTATTTTTAATCCTAGTATAAAAATGAATTAAAATATATGTAGGTAAAGTTATTCTAACTTTTAGAAATGATATCTCAACTATTTAATACTACATGTTTAAACTTAAAAAAAAGACTTTATTTAAATTTTTTATTTTGTACCTTGTTATTAGCGAATTTTCATTTTTACCACAACGCAATTCTACTAACGTTAAGACTATATATTCTTTATAAACTAATATACTTTAAATGCTTTTTTTTGCTGTTTTGTACAGCTATTCTAGTTAGCTGATATCTATATTTTTGTTAATGAAAGTTCAATAGATTTATGCAAACTTTATATTTTATTTGCGACCGGTTTCGGTGGCAGGAGATTGCGGAAATAAAATATTAAACTGCATATAACAATGTTAGTTAATTATGTTAATTACTTATATTAATGAAAGTTATTATTATATAGTTATTTAGTTATATAGTAGTATATTATTAGTATATTACTAATATAGTTATATATTAATGAAAGTTAAGATTTTTTAACTTGTTAGATATTATAAAACTAGTTACTTAACTCATATTTAGTTAATAATTTATGAACTTATAGATTTGTTTCAAAAGTTTTTTAAAACAATTCTTCAAAAATTTAACAAAAATTGGTGGAGAAATAATAACAGACTTCAAACTATATATTAAAGTTATCAGCTAGAAGAATTTTATAAACTTTAACGAAAAATACTAAAAAGTTACTGTTGAAAATTAGTTAGAAGAAAATGAGTTAGATTTAAATGTTAAATCAAATGTAATAATTTCTAAGAGATTTTATTAATTTAATATCTATATTTTTGACAATATTAATTCCCGACAATCGTGACAATCCACGTAAATGTAGATGTTAGTATATTTTTTTTTTAAACTTTTTGTGAAATTGTTGATGTTAGTTTGTATAGTTATTTTAGTTAACTGATTACTAAAATGTATAAATCGATTCTTTTAAGTTTCCCTAACTTATTTCTTAGTTTTTTTAAGTCTACCTTAATAAATTTAAGTAATAATTTTATTTTAACGACACAGTATTCTAAATCAATGATTATCAAAGCTAAAACTATGTTGTTTACGGATCAAAAATTATATCAAACTTGACAACAACAGTTTAAAAACAGAGAGTTGTGTTATTTTTCTGTTATAAATAAAGTAAAATTACTAGTTAGAAAAAAACTTGTTTCATAATAGGTCAGAAATTTTTTGTAAGAAAAATTAAAATAAGTTTATTATATATTTAAAATAAATAATGAATTCAAATATCACTAACGCCTTTTAATGGATAAAAAACTACTAGACTTCTTCTCATTTATTTTTTAAGTTTTGTGACGTAGCTTTTTCACTTTATATTTCATTATAAAATAAGACATGTGCTATTCAAGTACTAAGATCATAATTAATTAAAAACTAGTGCATTTTAAATATTTCCTTTTTAAAACAACGCTTTATGAAACCAAAGTAAGATTTTAGTTCAGTTTTTAAAACTTTGTTAATGTGCACCTTATAAATGTTTTTTTAACACAAAACGCATAGTTGAATTCGGCTGATAGCAGGCTAATAATTGTTTTTTACATATATAATTGGTAACTAAACAAAAAAAAAATAAAGTCATAGTTTTTAGATAGTTGTAGAATATTTATTAAGATTTCAGTATATTTTCAAAACTAGTCTTATACTAGAAAAAAACTCTTTGTGATGTGCTTAAAGTAAGTAAATCCAAAAACAAAAAATAAAAGTAAACTGACAGAATAATAATATTATGCAGGAATGTATAAAGTTATTAAATTCTTTATGACATAAAAAATTTAAACAAATTTCTATGTAAAATAATAAAAACAATTACAAACACACGTTTAACATAGTTTTATTGAATTAAAACGGCATCATTATTTTCTTGTTGTAGATTACTTCTTCTTAATTCAAAGTAATAATAAAAAATTTCTCAAACATGCAATTTCTTTGTCAGCTTCTTCTTTAAAAGAAGCTATTTTAACCTTTGCAAAAAGTAATTTGGTTTATTTACCAGTTAACTTTAGTAGCTGTATAATCTAAGTACGAACGTCGTAGGCTAAAAGTAAATTTGTTTTGCAAAGTTAAAGACAGTAGTAGAACTACAACTGTTTATAAACATTGAAGCATAGACTATTATTAAATAGGATGATTAAAGTTAGTGTTTAAATTTAAGTATACGGTTTTTTAAAAGTAGTATAAAATAAAAAGTAAATTGTTGCAAAATAAGCAAACAATAAGAAAATCTTAAGAATGGTAAATCTACAACAACGATTAAAAAACAAAACATTTTTTTTTGCAGCAGCTAAGTCTAATAGCTGTACAAATAAAACAGTTTATAACATACAATTATATTACCAAATATTTTACTTCTTGTAATCAAGTACAATTATTAAGTGATAAGAACAAAACAAAAATTCGTATCTGATATTAAGATAATTAAAAAAATAAATTTTATTTAAAAAAAAATATCTAAATACTTAACATAAAAATTAATGTTTATAGATTATTAAAAAAAGTCATTTATTGCAGTTACAACAGTAAGTATTAGAAAAATTTGAAAAAACATGTGTCTATTTTTTATTAGTGTTAATTTGCAAACGACCTAATGAAAAATATTTAAAGAATAAAAAACAATTATTTCAAAACATCTAAAAAATAATGCCGAAAAACTTTGAGCAGATGTTTCACTGATTTTTACCATACATGAAACTAACAAATTAATTCAATCTGAAAGTTCTATTGATACCAAGTCTTTTAACTTGATAAGAAAAGTTAAACAAGTAACTTAAAAAATATTCCTTAATAATAAATCTTTAAAGCTAAACTAAAGTTTTAATCAAGACTTTCAATGCTTACAGCAATATTAAAATCCAGAAACATAAATTAAATTATATAAAAATATATGCATATAATATTTTTAATAATCCAACTAAATTTCAAGAACACAAAAGATACAGAAAAAAACTTAAAAATACTTAAACAATATCAAAAAAGACATAATATGAAATAATGTTTAAAAACTCTGATAAAACTACTTCCAAAGTTTTGAGAATAAAGATAACATAATCAAAAGGAAAAAAAAAAGAAAAAGAATTCCCACAATAGCTGATATAAATAAAAATTCTTATACAAAACCGATTGCACGGGTTATCCGTAGTGATTTGTATAAGCAAACTGAGCAGTCTGTATACATAAAATATAAGATTATTATATATTTCAAAACAATGATTGTCTAAACTTGTTTTGACTTTTTAGCTAAGACATTACTCGTACTGTAAAATATGAATTACTTGCAGCTTATTAGGAATGTTTCATTCTTATTCAGAATGTATCAGCTAACTAACGTTGCTGTCCAAACTCGAACGTGAAAACATGTCTTACAATTTGTTATTAATCAGCTTTTTACAGAAATCATTGTTAAAATAATTGTGGTAGTCTTTGAATGACGTTAAATGTGCATAAATATTTATTAAAACTTAAATACTTACCAAGTTGTATGTAGGAGCTTTATTTTACTTAAATAACTTTATTATATTTTTAATATACGCTATAAAACAACATTACTTTAAAAACTGTAAAAATACACTTTTATAACAGAGTCTATTCGAAGAAACTAATTTAAGAAATTTAAGTATAACTGCTGCATTTTTATCATATCTGCTTTTACTAGACCATCTAAACTCAATTTTCGACACTATAAACTTATAATTGTTGTCTTTTTAGAAGAATGAAAGTCTTTTTAGCTAGTCTGTTTATCTTGTTTAAAAAAACAAATAAAGTTTTAACTATAGTAATATAAAATTACTGTTGTAAAAAAGGCTAGTTTAAATATTAACTATAAATATATTAACTTTTACTAAGATCTTTTTACTTTCTTAAAATATTTTGAATTAAACTTGCTAAGTCTGCTTAGCAAATTTGAACCTATGATTTTATAAATATTTATCTAAAACATTCTATTAAAACATTCTATTAATAGTTCAGTTAAATCTATACAAATTTAAGTGTCTATTTTTTTGATTATAACCTAAAATATAAAAATATATTTTAGAAATACATTTTTTGAATATCAGCTAACTGAAATAGCTGCACAAACTAATATACGAAGCTCAACCGAAAATCATTAACTTATATCTATTTTTTATTTCGTCGTTGTAGAAAACATTTGTGTTAAAAATATATATATATATATACGTTAATAAGACGTCAGAATTTTTTTTTTAATTGTCATTGATGCTTATAACAGAAAAAGATTTAAAAAAATAAAAGTGGTGTTATGATTATGAAGCGACAATTTTGCACGAAAAAACTTCTGTACTAACGCACAATTTTGCACGAAAAACTTTTATATGAACTATTATATACCAACAAAATAAGTAAAAACAAATGAACATGATAAAATAAAACTTGATTATTTGTTTTCTGGCATCCCAAAACTTTCGTGCACAAATTTTTTGTATTTTAGACTATTGCTTTAGAATAAGGAAAAGAAAATTTAAAATATAGTTCCTGTTTTTTAATTAATCATTTTACTAAGATTTGTAGCAAAACTGTGGTTAATAGGTAGTTCTATTTTTAATTCTTACAACTTAAACATTAAATTTTTACATCTGCTTGTCGCCAATTTATTATCTAAATCGAATTCAGAACAAATATCTTAACAGAACTTCAGAAATAAATGTAAATTACATTGAATAGAAACTCTTAAAATATAAAATAATAATTTTTCAGTTAATTCAAAAACTACAATTTGGAAACCATTTGCATTTATTCTATTTATTTTATAAGTATTATATAAATAGCTTACTGAATCCGAGTATCGGTACTACGTTAAGTTCAATTACTGCAGATATTGTAAACTTAATCAAATTTAAATTTTATTAGTTATCAACTTAATCTATGAAAATAAGTTTTAAAATATATTTTGTGAATATATTCTTATAAGTTTAGAATCATTGTAATGTTTTTATAATTAAATTTTTTTACTAAGGTATTACTTCAAGTAACAGTTTTAAACATTTCTAAACTTAGAGCTTTATTGCAAAATTATCTAAATTCTTTATTTTATAATATATACTATAATTAAAATAGATTAAGAAGAAAATTCTTATTAGAAACAATTTGTAATTGACATAACATAAGTTTTACAGCAATAATATTGTTATAGTTTATAAACAAAAAATATTTTTAATAATAATTTTATGAAAAAAAATAAACTATTTTGAATTAAAATATTTAAATAATAATTTTTTATGTTTACTCAACGTTTTTGTTGTCTACATTAAATAATTATTAAAACTTTACAGTTTTTTATTACTTCTAATTTACTGAGCTATTAAAACCCATTAAATAATAATAAAATAGTGCTTCGCTGTACTTTAGTTCAAATGTCATATTTTAATTTTTGATAATCAAAGTATTTACATATGTTTTATAAAGTTTTAGTATAAAATAGTTTTACTAATCTATAATAAAACATATAATCACCTACTTTATCTTTATTTATGTCTTGCAGTATAAATTTTTTATACAAAACTCTGTGGAAATGTTTTACACACAGAAGCACATGCAAGTACAGTAAGTAAAGTTTATCCGAAATTTGTTATTCTTATTATGATTATAAATATATTTTTAGAAACAGATAAAAAGGTTTAGTTAAACTTATATAAAGATAATTACAACTCTTAAACTTTTCATCAGATAACTACAATAGCTGCACAAACTGTTGCAGTTTACAAATAACTAAACTGAATAATCAGTAATGTTGCAAAAATTAAAAGTGTTGTATTAATTCTTATAATCGTACCACAATGACATATGATTATATTAAATAAATAATTTTATATGCTGTCCGATTTATTTCCTTTTGACTAAAAATGAAAAAAAAAAACAACTTTCTGAATTTAGTTTTTCCTATAAATTTTACAAAAAATAAAAGTATCTTTTAAAATACTATAACTTAAAAGGTTTGTACATAATTGCGTACACTTTGTTAACAATTGCAAAAAATGTTCTCTTAAGTTTTTTTATATATTTTTGGTTATAAATAATTTTTTTTATGACTTCCTTTAAACTATTTAACGTCACAATTTTTACCATAAAATGAGAAAAAAAAACGTATTAAATTTCGAAAAGATGTTCTCTAAACTTTTTTTTATAACTGGTTTTAAAATTACTTAACGTAGTAATATCGATAATTAAACAAAAAAAATAAAAAATTAATATGAATTTTTCTAAAAGATTTTTAATTTTATATAATTTATTTTATGTTGGTTGACAAAAAAAAATAATTTCTTTAGAAATAAGAAAAAACTTTATACAGTAGTTATTAGCACTGAATGCTAGTTTAAAAATTTCGGCTTGAAGTTTATAATACACACTAAGAAAAATTTGTAATTTTTGTCTTATAGTCTAAAATGAAAAACTTTATACTCATATAAAACTCATCAAAAATATACAAACAGTTTCCTGTTTTCCTGTTCGTTGTTAAAAAAAATGTTTTTTAAGATTTAGTAACATGTTGGTCAAATTGAATCATGAATATTTGTTACGTTATCCTAACTCATCTACAAAACAGTTGCATTTTAAGTAATAAACTCCATTATGGTTTTATAGTTTTATTTTAGGTGGATACTTTTAGTTCTGTTTCTATAATTATTTTAGTAAACTAATTAATTAAATTAACAATATTTAATGTTTTTTGACCAACATTTCTTACTGCTTTTAAAGTTCAATTTTCATAGCTTTTTTAGGAAAGCTAACTACAATAACCAAGCTCAAGTACTAAACTCAAATAACCTAATCTAACTATTTAGTTTTCTAAAATTTAACTGTAAAATCTATGAGAAATTTACTATGTATAAAAGCTTCAATCTATATTTACTAATATTATGTAACCATGTAATCAAAACAAATAAAACATATAACAAAGGTTAATAATTTAACAAAAATAAAACATTTAGCATAACTTTTATAGTTAAAGACTAAATAAAAAAGTTACCTAAATGCTTAATTTGAGTTCGTACAGCTGTTTTAATTAGTTGAATATCATTAATATGCTGTTTAGGAAATGGATCGGTCAAGAAGCGACTTTTTCGTACGGCTTAAATGAATTTTTTTTAGTACTAATACTGTTTTCCTTAACCCTTACTCTTGATTACTAGCTTTTTTTCTTCTTATTTATTATTATCTTTATCTTAAATCATCTAACTTTTTCTTTATTTTTTATCATAACTGTAACTTATATCTACATGTAACTTTTGGTCTGTAGTTTCATTACACATTATTTCTTTTTACTTATATTTTTTTACATGGAAAAATGACAAGGTAAGTATGCATACTAAGGAAAAAAATTAAATTAACTAACTCATTAGCTTTACAAACTAGCGATGATAGTTTTGAGATACAAACTAATTTACATTTAAAATCTGAAGTAAATCGTGATGATACTGTTTGTGGTTAATAAAACAATGTTTATATTTCTTTACAAATTACCAAATATTTCATATTAACTACCAAATTTATAATAAATAAAATATCAATATAATTTATAAAACATATAAACTTTGTTTTAACTGTTTGTATATCTTTACAATGCAGATTACTTTAAATCAGAGGTCGGTAAACTGCGGCCCGCAAAATACTCTTTAGTTCCAAACATACCTTTTAAAAATTGTACGGAAACATTTTATGTTAAAATAATATAGTTAGGCTCTTATTTTGTAATTTTTTATTACTAGTGCGATACTTTTGCTTATTTTATCAAAAATTTAATTTAAACTACTTTCTAAATTGATTATTTAAAATTTTTTGATAGAATTGCAGCCTGTGAAAGAATTTTTGTTAAAAAGTTCGGCCTAGAAGAAATTTTTTATAGTCAAATTAAGATTTATAAAAAGTTTCCGACCCCTGTCGTTAATTATCAAACTAATGATATTTAAAAAAAATTAAAAGCCATAACATTACAAACTAGTTGAGGAAGTTATTACACTTTAAACAGAGATTGAAATACAAAATAATTTATTTATTGTATTTACACATATAAAAATTTAGCAGTTCGATGTAAAAAATACATCAAATTCAATAATGTTCCTTTACATAACAAGTTTTTGTTTTAGTACCTCCCCAAACTTATGTACAGCACAGATACGTTTAGTTTCTTAGCTTACAACTGCGAAATCCTTCAATTCTTTTGACATTTTTTTTGGTGCTACTGACATCACACACAAGCGCTTACTTAAAATAAACAGATATAAAAAGTTTTTATTTCTAATAAACCTGTTGATTGACTGGTCCGAATTTTAACCTATTATAAACAGGAAATTCGCAGATGTCATAGAATAACTATAGCAAGAACAAAATTTAATTTAAAAAAGAATAAAAACTAGTCACTGCAAAACAAACTAAGTCAAATTTAAAGAATACATACTATAAAGGTATTCTTTAATGACTATATAATCATGGAAAACCAACGTTTTTGCTGACAATTAACGGGCGAATAGAAATATCTTAATTGATTTATACTTAGATACAATGTCTCTTTTTATTAAGTGAAACTTGAACCTATAAACAAAAGGCTGCATAAAACGTACAAAAAAAAGTTTGTTAAGTTTGATATTACGTTCAGTGTTATGTATTTACTTATCGTTTACCACTAAACAGAGAAGTAGTTTTGAAATTGTAATTGATACAATTTTGAGTCTAAAAAACATAAAAACAACGATCTTTAGTAAACAACTTAAGTTTTAAATTATTTTACCTTTACTAATAATAGAAAGAATTTTCTTAATAATAGAAAGGTTTTGTAATATAAAAAAGTAAATGTCTGTTGAAGCTGAAATTAAAGCATTAGTTGAGTCCTCCAAAATTGGGAAACAGCTGAAAGAAAAACTGATTGCCATTGGAAGCAAGAAGGACAATGAATTTAGTTGTTTTCAAGCTGAGATGCTTAAATTGAAGAAAGATTATAATGAAAAAAGTAGAATTATTGTAAATAACATTGATCAGATTCAAAAAGATGAATTCAGCAGTAAGAGAATAGACAATATAGAAAATAGAATTACAGAATTACAAAAAAGTTTCTCAGAATTTAAGTCTGATTTTTCTTCTAAATTTAACAAGTTTGAAGCTAAATTCTCCAAATATGCTGATGCTATGCAGAAAAGTGAACCAACAGAAATTATCACAAACATTAGTACCAAATTAAATTTAGTAGCAGAAAAAATAGATGCTGAAAATGAACAAAAACTGAAAGAAAAGAAGGCTTTAAATGTAATAATATTTAACATTCCAGAAAGTAAAAATCCAACTCATAATGCACGAGAAAGTTGCAAAAATGATCTAAAAATATTTCAACAAGTATTAGGAGAAAATAAAATGAAAAAAGAAGAATTTAAGTCACTTTATCGAGTTGGTAAAATTGCAGCTAACAAAATCAGACCAATTATAGTCAAATTAAATAATTTAGCATCCAAACACAGACTGTTAAGACTGAGAGATTTGAAAATGTTTAATGGTGAAATTGAATCAAAAGTCTACATCAACCCTGACAGAACTCTCTTGGAAATTGAAGCTTTCAGAAAATTGAGAAAAGAAGTTAAAATAAAGCAAGCCATCGCTGATGAGAATAAATTGGACATAAAATATGTTATAAGGAACAACAAGATAGTTGAACTGACAAAACAGCCCTTTCGTTACCGCTCCCAGGACATCTGGGATTAGTGGAGGAAATCGTGAGTCAACGGGTATAAACTTATTAAGTGATAGGATTAATTTTAACACTAACAAGTTTTCCTATATAAATTGTAACAACAACTATTTAAAAGTTTGTTACACTAATATAAGATCTGTTTTAAATAAATTTTATATTTTAGAGAACTATATAAATTTGAATAACATTGATTTATTTTTTTTGACTGAAACATGGTTGACTAATAAGGTCAACGATGCCACAGTGTGTCCTTTTAACTATAACATTTACCGAAGTGATAGGTCCAGTAGGGGTGGAGGTGTTGCTATCCTTTTCAAAAATTCCCTTAAAGTTATTAAAGTTAAAAACGATTCTATCTCTACTAGCAACATCAATTTTAAATACCTATGTGTAGATGTAATTTTTAAAAAGATGAAATTAAGATTTTGTTGTGTCTACCTTCCTCCACTGTCTGCTAGATGCGCACTGACTGTTCAAAATGTAATCAAAATGATTAAAATGTTTTTTCCAAAAGAGTGTTCTTTTTATGTTCTTGGTGATTTTAATATGCCAAATATAGATTGGAGGATTCCTAGCACAGATTTCAATAAACCCCATGAGTGTTTTCTTAATTTTTGTACAGACAATTTTTTAACCCAAGTAATTGAAAATCCAACCCATAAGAATGGTAACATTCTTGATCTCATAATTTGCAATCATTTTGGTCTAGATAGAATCATATCACACTCAACTAATTTTCCATTAACAAACACTTGTGACCATAACTTGCTTTCACTAAAAATTAAAATTGAAAATAAAATAGTACCTATTGCTAAAGAAGTCTCATATGACTATAAAAAAGCAGATTTTGAAAGCATCAATGATTTCCTGTCAAAAATTAATTGGACCTCTTTATTTAAAAATTCAGAAAATCTCCAGCATTTCTACGATCAATTCATCAGCTCAATCCAAATCTCAATCAAACGTTTTGTTCCAATTTTTTCTAAAAATAACAAAAGTAAAAAATATCCATCTCATATTAAAAAGTTATTAAAAGAAAAAGCGAATCTATACAAAAAAAGTAAGACAAATAAATCACTTTTGATAAAATACAAAAATAAGTCTAAAGAATATCAATTAGCTGTTAAAAAATACAACTTTAAATATGAAAACAAATTCTGCAAAAACCCAAATTTAAAAAAGTTTTATAGCTACGTGAAATCTAAACTTAAGTTAAATAATTCCATACATCTCTTATATGATAATGATAAAAACAAAACAGTAACCTCAGATTTTGAAATAGCAACACTTTTTAACATAAATTTTCAAAAAGTTTTTAAAAAAGACGAGAGTTACCAGTCTTTTAAGCTACCCCAAAAGAATTGTAGTAAGATGCAAAATTTTTTCATAACCTATGAAGACATTATAAGTTCAATTAACCACTTAAAAGATAAAATCATAAGAACGCCAGAAAACATTCCACCCTATTATATCAAGCATGTTATCCAATCAATAATATTTCCACTTTCATTAATATTTAATTGCTCTCTAGAACTATCTGATGTTCCTAAACAATGGAAAACATCTTTTATTATTCCTGTGCACAAGAAAGGTAATATACACGATGCATTAAATTACAGACCAATATCTCTAACAAGTGGCTTTTCAAGAATTTATGAACATATTGTATCTGTAAAAATTCTCAATCACCTCTTTGATAACAAATTATTAACTAACAAACAGTTTGGTTTTGTTCCAAACCGCTCATCAACCATTCAACTGTTAACATGCTTACATTCTTGGTTAGTTCCTTATCTCAAAAATGAATTTACTAAAGTAGTTTATACGGATATTCAAAAAGCCTTTGATTCAGTTTCACACAAAAGATTATTAAAAATTTTAAATCAGTATGGGCTACATGAAAGCTTAATTGATTGGTTTGATAACTTTTTAAATAATAGATCACAAAGAGTACTCATCAATAATACGCTTTCTGACTCTTTAACAATCTACAGTGGAGTACCACAAGGTGGTGTAGTTGGTCCCCTTCTCTTTTTAATTTATATTAATGATATTTGTTCAAACATTGATATTAAAAGTGAGTTAAGCTTATTTGCAGATGATGCCAAAATCTTTAGTCAGTCAAATACTTCATTACAACTATCTTTAGATAATATTTACATATGGTTAAAAACAAGAAAACTAAACTTAAATCCTAGCAAATGTAAAATTCTAACCATTAACAAAAAAGAATCTTCTCCAACTGACCTCTTAATCAATAACATCAAGTTACCAGAAATTAAAGTTTTTAAAGATTTAGGAATTTATATTTCCAAAGATTTGAAATGGAATGAACATATCAACTATTTATATAAGATTGCAAAAACTACATGTTATCAAATATTGAAAAGTTTTAAAACTAATTCTGCTTCAATTCTGACAAAACTATTTAAAACATACGTTCGCCCTAAACTTGAGTTTAGTACCCAAATTTGGTCACCCCATTTAAAAAAGGATATTAACAAAATTGAATCTGTGCAAAGGAGTTTTACCCGTCATATTTGTAATCGTTGCAACATATCTTACACGTCATATAATGATAGAATGATTAAATTTGGATTGAAATCACTGGAATATAGAAGATGGGAATTTGATTTATTAATTCTTTACAAAATTATCAATGGCAAATATAAAAGTTTTTTTAACCAGTTTTTTAATTTTTCCCAAAATAAATATCAACTAAGAGGAAATAATTTGAAAATAAAATGTAAACATGATTTTCAAAACAGTCAGTGGCAAGGCGCATTTTTTCACAGAGCAAAAGCTATGTGGAACAGACTACCTCAGGATATAGTATCTTGTGAGAGGGTAGAACAATTTCGTTTAAAGCTAAAAAGATTTGATTTAAATACGATAAATACCAGTAAAGTTAACTAATTTTCCACTGTAACAAAAGGAAAATTTTCGTTTCCCTACGCCTCCCCCCTACAAACTAAAAGTTTACTTATATATTTTGTAGTTATGAATATTGTTTTATAAGCCATGATTTTAGACAAACTTCTTTACTGTGTGTACTAAGTAATATATAAATTTGAATTTTTTGAACTGAATTTTCAATTTAGTTCATTTGTTTATCATATCGTGTTTAACTTTGTGTTTCCATTTAAATTATGTTTGTATATATATATAAGTATAATTTATTTTAAAGTTTTGAATATAAGTTTATTTTCTTTTTCTCTTTTTGTGTGTCCTGTTTAAGTGGCTCAGGTTTTGATGCCTGAGTCCAACATTGCACAATAAACAATATAATAATAATAATAATAAAGGATGCTAAGTTCTTTTGTTAAAAATAAGAATAGTTTGTGTGTTTAGTAGATATAAATTAATATGTAAAAAAATAAACAAAACTAAAAAAACTAAAATAGCCCTAACTAAAGTTTACTACTATACTTATTTATATTTATAGAGGCAAAAAGTTATAAAGAATTAGTATAAAGTACTTATTTTCAAGTCTTATTTTAAAAAAAAAAATTTAAACCATAAGAAATGCTTAGCTGTAAATATTGTTAAAGTAAAAACTAGTTTTATAAAATTTAATGTAAAAAAAAAACTGTAAAACTTCATTGTTAATATTAAAATAAAAAAAGTTATAGTGCGAGGAAACTTAATTTTTTGATATCATTTAAAGTTTTAGTTCGCTCTAATGACAAAATTTCTTATGAATTAATTTCAGAGTAAACATCAACAGTGTTTAAGTTTATACAGCTACCTAATTAGCTGATTTATAAAAATATGTTTAAAAAAAATAAATAATTTTAATCATTCTAACAGAATATTTAAATCAAAATATAAAAAAGTTATAAAGTTAAAATTTATTTACATATAAAGTTAAAACTACAAGAAGAATAGAAATATCAATTTTATTAAGAACTCGTGATGGTCTCTAATTTTTTTAATCGTAAACTTTTAAGTTATTTATTTAGTTTTTATATTTTTATTTCTGCATTGTGAATTAAAACCTTTATATAAATTTGAATAAAAAACCAAAAATATATATACTTATCATTTATTATTTATTTATACTTGTATTATGAACAATTTTGATAGAATTACAATATTAATGAATATTTTTGTTTATGTTAACCTTGTCATATACAGGTTTTTTGTGTGATTAAGAATAATTAAAATAGTTTTGTTGGTTTTGAACCCTAAAAAATATTTAAACAATTATTTTTTGTTTTGTTTAATCAACTTGTTTTAAAATCAGTAGAAAATGAACAAATTGAAGCTAACAAAACATATTTGATTTAATTTGTTTATATATATTATCAAGATTAGAATTTCAGTGGCTTATACCATAAAACCTAAATTAATTATATAATAAAGTTTCATAGTTGTAATTTAAGCATTCTGATATTCTATCTTTATTCTATTATATCTTAATATCAATTAATTGTTAAGTTGTAATAATTGATCTGAGGAAATATTCAAATTAAAATCTGCTTTTTTAGTTTTTTTTTTAATAAGCTTGTAATAAAGAAAAATACAAGTCATAGAAGATATATACATAATCAATTAAAACTAAATTTAACTACGATAGTTATTGACACATTAATATAAGTTTTATTTTAATAACAATTTTACAGTTAATCAAATTAGCTGTACAAAATAACATAGCATGACTGCAGAATTGTAGAAAAAACTATGAAATTATATGCAGATAAATTTATTTTTAAGTTAGTTTATATTTATCAATAGTTTATGTGTAAATATAAGTGTATAAAATATAAATTTTACTTGACTGATTATTTGTGTGACCGTTTAACTTTTCACAATGTTTCCATATTTTTTCAAAAAGTTATTAACAATGACACTAAACTATTAAGTTTTTAAATCTATTTTTATATTAATATTTTGTACTATCTAAGAACTGTTTAGTTATAAGTTAAATAGAAAAGCTGTTGACTTGACAGTGTCATATATTTTTAAAACAAACTTAATATAATGAAATCTGTAATTGTAAAGTAGCATATATATAGTTTTCATAATAAGAGTGTAATTTTATTAACTTTACTTGATAAACTTTTTCAAACTCTTATTACAAGAAAAAAAAATTGATTTACAAAAAATCCCTATAATGACGAAACTGGTCTCAGTCTACTGAAAGCTTTGGTTTGATGATCGAATCGGTATGATCAACCTTAATATTTCAACTAATTCAAAGACACAAATATCACAACATCGCCCTTTACCTTTTGTCTACATTTCTTTAATTAAAATGAACTTCAATTCGTTAGTACTTTTTATTCATTAATTTATTTTTGAGAAGTTAAAGTTTTAATAAGATAAAATGTTGATCATTTAGTTATGTAAACTTGTGGTAGTCTAGCACTACAAGTTTTTGATAATTTCTATCGCTGATATTTTCTTTGATATTTTGTATAACAATATAACGTTGATTAATTGTCTTTATTAATTTACTGTTACTGTTGTTGTTTTAAGTTTATATTCAATATTACAAACATTGTTTCGAAATAATTAACGGTATTTTTTTCTAACAACAAACCAAGCATATAGCGTAATTATTTTACCTCACAGTTGTGCTAGAAAAATATCTATTAATTTTCAATGTTGTTGCTAACTTTAATAGCTATTTAACTAGCTCATAAATAAAAAGTATTGAACATTTTTAAAATAACATTATATAATGTTGTTATAAAGTAACTACAGTAAATTAGTATGTTATTATTACAAAACAACAAAACAAAAGTTCAGTATACTTTAAAATTAAACTGATATAATGCTAGTTTAAACGGTAATTTTAATTAAATAGACATATATTGTTTAAAAACTATATAGCTGTTTTAAATCAAACTTTATTATGAATACTGACGCTATATAAAGAATTTAATTTAAAAATTAAGATAATAATTATATATTTAATATCTAGCTTTTAGTTTCTAAGTTGTTACTTACCAAAAAAATATTATCTTTTATTCAACAAAACTGAAACAAAGTAATTAAAATAATTGGAGTAAAGAAAAGAATTAAAAAGTATAAAAAATTATAAACTCATTTCATGACACTCATGACAAGGCTTTTGCCACAATCAGAACATGAAAGTCAATTTGTATATTAGAACTTTCCATTTAATTATAGAAAATTCTTTAATTTTTAGTTTGTACAGTTATTTTAAGTAACTGATTAAAAAATATATACATTTCACTTCAATGCTAGTGTTTTACAGTTTTATTTTAACAGGAATATCTATTTTTAAAATGATGATTTGCATTGTCTATTAAGTTGTTTGTTTTAAAATTTAATATAAGTTCTTTTAGTAATTTTTTATGTGAATATTAAAAAAATATAATTCAAAGTTTGTGTTTTAAAAAGAATTCAACATCTACCCAGAGTAGCTTATTCAATTTTAAATACATTTTTTTCTGCAAAGGTTATACTTTTTTATTTTGAAAAATACACCATTTAGATTTTATATGAATTATAATTATAGCAAGTTGTTTTTTGATTGGAACTTAAGAGTAAACAGGTTTTATTTTAGATTTGTTTATTATGTTATACATTCATTTACTAGCTTTAATTAAAGCACTTGTTAGTTTATTATTAAAAATGTATACAATATTGTTAATGAGCTTTTTGTTTAATATTTGTGAAACTATAGAGTATGCAAATTTAAATTTCACTGTTCATTATTTTTATTAAACAAATGAACTTTAGCCTAACTGTTTTAAATATTGTAAAATAAATATATCTAATTTCTTTCCATTAGTTGAAATTTTGTTTCAATTTGAACTAATTAATTTATTTTTAGATATAATGCATATTACTAATGTTAGTTTTGTTTTTAAATTTAAAAAAACAACTTAGAAACAATGTTTATTGCTAAAAAGTGTGTACCATACCGGCAGTTCGTACCAAGAAAGTGCGTACCCAGTTGGCAAATTACCGTAATTAATATATTTTTAATAATTATTTGTGCAAACTTGTATAAGTTTTAATAAATATGTTGAAACATTTTAGAATAAATAAAAAATGCTCGTATTCAAAAACTATGGTAATAAATATTTTGAAAGAATTACTTTAAACAAAAACATAAATTGTAATTAAGAATTAAAATTAAAAGATAAATATTAAAAGTTTTTTGTTTAATATGTAGAACATCTTAAAATTATAAAACACAAATTTAAACATCAAATTGAATTTTATAACTTTTTAAAAAAATATTAAGCATATTAAGTATGATCATTATGAACATTTGTTTGTTGGTACTTAGTTTTTTAGAAATTTTACATAACTTAAAAGTATATCTTTATATCTAAGGGTCGTCCAATAAGTTATAATTAAGGTAAATATTTTAAACTAAACTTCTAGAACAGGGGTCGGCAAACTGCGGCCCGCGAAGGGTAAATCTGCGGCCCGCGAGAACGTTATTTTTTTGAATGGAATGCGGCCCGCGAAAGAAAATTTTCTGGCCCGTGAGCATGTAAATGTGGCCCGCTGAGCAAAAATATATAAAAAAGTGTTTTGTTTAATAAGTAAGATATATAATTCCTATTTGTTAAATAACTAAATTCAAATGGGTTCCATTTTGTGCAAAAGTATTGCACAGTAATTAACTAAAGTATCGTTTCTTTATAGCTTAGATCAATATTTATTATACCTAAGTTTCTTTTATAGATTTTTTTATTTGTAAATGTTATACTTTAGTGTAAAAGTATTTAAAATAACATAGTAATGAGAAATAAGGTTTATTTGATTTTTGTTTTGACACATCTAAATTTTTTAGAAGTTTTCTTTGCACTTAATTTGAATTTCTATGCATAACAACTTAAAAAGATGCTTATATTTTAAACCACTTTTTATTTAATACTTTACTTAGTTTAAGTTTAGTAAATGCATAATTTTATAACATTGTTGTTTCTACATGTAACACCTAAATTTGTACAGACACATTTAAAACATTATATATGACATAAATTAATATAGTTTTTGTAAGGTATACATTTTAATTTTACAAACATTGTTTTTGTCAATCTAAGTTAATTTTTATGCCTTGGATATCAATACTCACAATTGCTGTTTTTTGGAGCTACCTACTAAATATAAACTAGATTTAGGGAAGGTAACTTTATTAAGTTTTTACATAGTTAATCAAAAAAGTTCAAATTCAAGTAAATAAACGACTAAACATTACCACACACTCAGACTATCACTATTTGAAGACTTCAAATCTCAGGCCAACTAAGTCATCTTTAAAATTTTTGGCAAGAATTGCTATTTATTTACAAAAATACCAGGAATGTTTTTGTTGACTTAAACTGTATTTTTTACTTGAAAGACAAGCAAATTAAACTTGTGATGCATGTTTTGCTCAACCCACAGTGTCAGTTTAAGTTATAATATATGTTAAATTTTAAGTCTTGCAGCTGATATAATTCAAAATATCATCTATATGGTTGTGTACATTTAAGTGTGAACAATCAGTGTTGCCAAAAAACTTGAATCCCGGAAAAGCTTTGAATTTGAAATATTATGCTTGAAAATTCTGGAAAAAAACTTGAATTTGAGAGTTTTGATAAACTTGGAATTTAAAACAATTTTTACATGTAAAGTAATGAAGTTTCGATTTGACACAAAAAATTTACCAAATAGATATTTTTATTAAAAAATATATTAAAGTAGCTTAACAGTCTTTTTTAAATATTGATAAATTTTCTAAGACATTTTTTTAACCTTCATTAAACTTTATACTTAAGATAAAAGAAGGAATTGCACTTCAAAAAACTTTGTATTGGTGCATTGCACCTTTAGTTGTAAAATTTCACCGATTGTTTTGTTTCGCGTTGGAACTAAACCATGAAATTCTACTAAAATGACAAAGTTAGTAAAAACATCTTTAATAAAAATTCTCAGATGAGCAATAGTTTTTCTATCAGTGCTCTCATGTTAAGAGATTGATTAAAGTCTTAATTTGATTTATTCGACTACATAAAATTAATGCATTTCCTAAACACGACTTCTTGTTGTCATTGAAGAAATAAAGAAAAGTTTTTCATTACCGCAAACATAAACTCTTTAAAAAAGTTTTAAATTATAACAGTATCTGATTTAAAGTAATAAATTTTGCTACTTTACCTTAACAATTTTTCGGATCATTCTGTAGTTACTAAAGATAATAATGTGCTTTGTTGGAACTAACTTTAGTGATTTGTTTTTTTATCGAATCTCGCAATACCTCTAAACTAACGTTTTTTTATTCTTGTAGCTCGTTTTATATTTTACCAGCACTATTTTTAAATAAAATATTCTTATTGCAGATAAAGAACTGCTATAATGCTTAATTAAAATTAAGTTTTTCTACTTCGCTAATGACCCAATAAAGTTTTATACTTTTGTTAAATATTTTTAAAAAACTTAATTTTCCATTACAGCTGACTTTTTTTTTTGACATAAAATTAATTTTTTGTTAATAACCTTCGTTATTTCTTTATGTTGTGAACTTTATTTTAACTGGGTTGCTACACAAACAGGCTGTTTTAAAAGCTTGAAAACTCAGGTGTGTGTGAAACTTTTATTTCAAATACTTGAAAGAAATCTATCAATTTTCAGAATAGTTTTTATGACTGTAGTGTAGTTTAATAATTGAAATTTATTCTTGTTTTCTTACACTTTGTGTACTTAGACAAAAATGATAATGATGATTTTTCAACTAGGTATTTATGCGTGATATAAAAACTATTTTTTAGCTTTTTCAACTTTTTATAAACTTAGGCTGGTTAGATACAACTCAGATATTTTTGGTTTTTAAGTAGCAACCATGTAAAAGAATAATTACTAATAAGATATTATATTAAAGTATTCGAGAATTAATTATGTTAAAGAATTTGTTTTAGCTTTCTGGAATACAAAATGGTAATAATTTTATTAAGTTAACTAGCTACTAAATTTTTTAATGATTGTAAACTATTTAACTCGCAAAAACTTTTTTTTTTTAAGAAATATTCTTACAAATATAGAAAAGGGTTGATAATATAACAAATGTATAAAAGTAACTAATAAACTGTATTTCAAGTTAGGTTTTTATAGAGAGTTAGGTTGTAAGTAAAATTACATAAGTATTAAGTTTCACTGCTTATGTAAGTACAGAGTTTTTTAACACTTAAGTACATTAGTCAACGTAAATTCTGTTCAAATAAATATTATTCTAAATAGGCATTCTATGTATAGCTTAAAGCATTTAAAATAATAAAGTGAATAGAAGTATAACTTTTCTGTAGTGTGACTAAAATTAAAACCAAAAGATTATTTAAATGTTACTAAAACTAAAACTGCGGCCCGCGAAGACTTTAGAAACTTAAAGTTTGGCCCGCGACCACCAACTGCCTGCCGACCCCTATTCTAGAATATATCACCAGCTGACTAAATATGCTACATATATTAAGTACAAACGAGTTGAGGTATTTTAAAGTTGAACGCCTAATATAACGTCTGTTCGCAAAAGTTTGTTTTAAGTTAATTTAAAAAAATATCAAGTTGTCGTAAACATTAATTTTCAGATTTTTTATCAATCATATATTTTTTATTAAAAATCTGTTTTAATTTTTTTAGTATTACAAGTGTAACTTATGTAATTTTTTAATTTTCCGATCCTTATTTACAGACAATATTGAAAATTTATATTTTTTGTTAATAATAAAACCTTTTATATACTGTTTTTTTATAAATTGCCAGGTTACGGTGAGCGTTAGCTTACCTTGTCAAAAAACAACAAAACAATAATTAACTTTTAACTATAACAATGCTGTAAAGTGATTTTAAACTCATTGATGCATAAAAACATAAACAATTTTTTCTCATGTATTTTGTTTATTTTTTTGTTATAAACAAGCATTAAATATCAAACTTTCTAATATTCAGCATATTATTTTATACTCAATTTGTTCATTTCTTAGTTTAGTATAACAAATTACTCATATAGCTGTACTAACTCAGAATTTCAAAGATTAGTCTTTTAGTATTTTATTTGGTAAACACACTTATGCTTGAGCTACACTTTGTTTTCGATTGAATTTCAAATAATTAAATAAAAATGTAAATGTTTATTTGTCATGATAATATTTAATATAATAACTAATATTTTATTAAAAAAATCAAGTATAAAACCAGATAGTCTAAATTTCTGTTATTTAATAATTTTTTTCGTGATTTAACTTGAATTTTATTCTAAATCAATGAGTTTTTGTTAGTAAGCTATTTATAATAGCTGTAAAAACTCAACTTCAATCACTCAACGAACAGCTTAAATGTAAGTGTTATTTAAAAAATGTTTCGAACACTAAGTTTGTGGCTAAAAAACAAAAACTACAACTTGATGTAGTACTAAAAATGAAACAATTAAAATTTTCTTAAAGTTTTTAGAAAAAGGAAAAATATAAATGCTCATAACTTTATCAATGGAAGGTATAGAGAAACATCTTTTGGCATTTGTACTGCACACATTCAGATTTAATTTATAGTTATAGCAAACTAAAAGCTTACAAATAGCAAACTACAATTCTAGATAATGACAAAAATGTTTTTATCTACATTTTTTTTATATACCTAAAAAATTATCTAACTTTTTAAAAATTTCAATATAACTTAAAGTACTGGTTATTCTTAGCCTACAATATGATGTTAATTAACAAAGAAATTTTTATTTTATAATTAATTCAAGACGTTTAACTTGTTGTTTTTAAATTAGGCTTATATACTTAAATACTTTATACACTATTCTAATTGTCCACTTATTATCTAAACCGAGTTTTTATATAATTAGATTGCTATATAAATATTCAGATTTATATACGACTATTATTGATTCTATAAAGTTTACATAATTTATAATCTTTTAATCATTTAATTAAAATATTGTTATGCCTAAATAAACTATTTCAGTCTTTGTTTTCGTAAAAAAGTTAAAATGTTAGTTTTAAGTTAGTTAGCGATCTTCCGAATTCTAAAATTAGGACTCGGATCCGAATCCGACCAGATCTAAATTTTTTAGATTCGGTAGATCAAAACCTTCCTGCAAAACTGTAATTTATTTGTCAAAAATTAAATGAAATATTATACTATTTATAATTTTAGATAGTTATTTAAGTGAAAATATTTAAAAATATCATTGTTTTTCAAAATTTTTCCGCTTACAGGTGATAATTAAAAGTACATTAACACAAGTATAACAGTAAAGAATTAATATACTACGATCAGCGAATATAATAATTAGTTTGTATTAATTTATGGACGACTTATGTTTGTTATTGACATAATAAAAATAAAGTTTAGAGCTAAATAAACTAAAGAGCAAATTTTATGACAATTAAATGTATTACTATTGCATAAAAGTATTAGTTTATATCGGAAAACTTAACTCATCATTGCCATCCATGTTTAGATGGTATAAAGTAAATAAAAAGTATCTGTATTAAAAAAGTAAATTGTATAAAATAAATTAAGGTATAAGTTTGTGATTATTCAAAGGCTGCGTCAATAGCTCTCGTTTAAATTATTTGTTGATGTAGAATTGAAATGCATTGTATTAAAAACTAAATTATTACTATGGTTGTAAATCAACCATTTGGAATAGATGCGAGCAATTAGTGTCCCACAAAAAGAAAATAATTTAGTTCTAGTAACTGAATTTTTAAAAATTGGAAACGGAGAAATTCTTATGTAAACTAAATTTTAATCGCTTTTTTTGCTTTGAAATTTTCAGTTATAATACAACAGAAAAGAGATACAATTATTTTTTTTAATTGCGCTTTAGTTGTGCAGATCTCAAAAATCTTCACAAGTTGATACATAATGATTATGATTTCAATCAACTTTTAATAAAACTACGGTATTCACATTGATTTGAAATTTGTTAGACATTTACAGACATCACGATTACTTATTTTAGGTTAAAGATCTTAAAATTAAATTAGTTAAGCAGTTTTTTATCAAAAACCATAAATTATACTCTACAATTTGTATTATATTAATTAAACATTAAAAAAACTAGTTTTTGCTAAATAAAATGAAATAACCTAAATCAGCTAACTAAAATAGCTGCACAAACTAACACTCCTTGTTTTAGCGTTTACCGATTATTAAAATAAAATTTATTGTAGTAATTGTTATACTTATTTGTGGTAATTAAAAAAACGTAAGCAACTAACTTTCAAAAAAAAAAACGAAACTATTATATCTAAATTTATTAAAATATATTATTTATATAGTTGTGCTTTATTTAAGGATATTTAAATGTTATTTTAATTACAGTTTCTTAAGCTTAGTTACAGAATATAAGACCAAACAGATACTTAAATACAATTACTTAAATATAATTACTTAAATTACATGAAACTTATTGTTTCATTATATTGTGCTTATATGATTTTATTTTAAAATCCAAATATTCTTACTAATCAGCTAACTAAAATAATAATACAAACTAAGCAACTGAAGAGTGTAGCGTAATTCAACTTCTATCAATACTTCAGCTGCATTTTTAATACTAAGCTCACGTTGAACAAAATAAATAAATTTTTATGAATAAAATTATATCAGAAGTAATTAAAACGTAAAGTTTTGTTAGAAACTAAATAATATAATAAATAATAATAATATAAACTCATATTATGTCAAACTGAATGTTAAAGTTAAATACTGAAAACTTGTTAATTTTATACAGGATATTTAACTAAGTTTTTACTTAATATATTTTTGAATAATATTTTAAATACACCAGTGCATCAATTGTTGAAAAGTACAATAAAACATAGATTTATAACAATTCAAGACTTAATAAATCCAAGTGAAGGGGCAAAATATCATTTTTACTTTTTGTTTTATAATGCTATCATAGATATTAGAGTTGTTTAAAATGGTTAAAATTAGTACTATATATGAAACTTATATCTAAAATGAGTAAATTTGGTTTTTAAATCACAGTATTTTCTTTTCGAGTGTTTCAATTTTAAACAGTAAAATCACTTAAATCTTAACTTAAATTTTATATGTGTAGGTCAGATAAATATAAAAATTAGGTAGTATAACGTTATTTTTATTCAAAATTTAACTTACTCGATACTTTACCTTTTATATTAATCACATATCATAGATCCAGTAAATGGTTCTGATTAAAAATGTTACATGCTTACTATTAAAAGGCGTTTTACAAAACTCTGACTTGTTTTTGTACATGAGTTTTAGCAAGTTGATAAACAAACCCAAAAACTTAATTTTATAGCGTTATATTGTTATTGAATAAAACTTTTAATTCCGTTTAAAAAAACTAACACCAACTTTTTTAAATTACAATTTGGTACACAAAAAACTTTTACTAAGTTCTTACATTACGGCTAACAAATACTTTATTTAAACAAATTCTCAAATTTAACTAATGATTTTTTTAACTTTAAACAATGGAAATAAATAGTTGAGATCTACTATTTAATTTTTGTTACCGTTGACATTTTTATAATCTTGTCACAAACTATTTAATTTGCTCCAAAGATAAATCACTTGTTTTATTCAAATTAAAACGATGCTTTTATCTAAATATTTGTACAGCTTCTTAAGTGAGCTGGTAATAAAAAAATGTCGTAATGGTAAATCAATTAGATTTGCTAAATTTTCTTTCAACGTTGGTTCATCATTTTTACGTATTTTTCAACTATCACTTCAGTAGATAAAAGTTCTACGACATTTAGCTAACATAATTAGCTATGCAAACTTATATTTTAAACTAGCAGTTAATAATAATTTTTTTTTATATATTTTATGTTTCACATAATATGTTTAACATATATTTGTTTAATATATGTAAAACTTAAATATTGATATTATCACTTTTAAACAAAACTTTTAATTATCATATATTGGTTTAATTTAACTGCAATATAAAAAAATATTTTTATTTCGGTGATTAAAACAAAATACTACTTATAAAATTTGAAAAATGGATATTACTTCAATAGTAATATTTTAAAAATAATTTGTTTACAATTTAATCTATTTATATATGATTTTTCCTACTTAGAAAAGTATAGACAAATTATTTAGCTTTGTGAATGTTATAGGATCTATTTATTAAAAGATTGAAAAATGTCTGAAAAAACTTGTTATTTAATATTAAACTTTAAGCTTAAAAACACCTTTTTGATTTTGTTAGTAACTTAAACATAAAAACAACGATGTTATTTTGTTGTAGTAATTGTAATAGACACAGCAAGTATTATGTCGGGTATTTTGTGACTGTGTTCAAAGTGCATAGTCATGAGCACAGTTATTCTAAAAATATTATCTAAGCTATTTTAAAACCGATTAAAAATAAAGTACTTGATAAGTATAAATACGGTAAATAAAATTTTTTTAAAATATCCCAATAAAACTTTAAATTTAGAAAAACATAGAGGAAAATAACTTAAGCTGATTACAATAAAAAAAAAAGTCTACAAAGTCATTTTTAATTGTATAATGTTGTTTGGCTTGACTTATTAACATTATGAAACAAAATAAAAATTTGTTTAGAAAAATTATTATTTTTCTTTTAGCAACTTTATAGGCTTCGATGTTTAATTATAGGAAATAAAAATCACAAGTGATAAGGTATACTTTATGTTTATTAATATACGTTTGTAACAGGATGTCAAGTTGTACTTGATTACTGTCTAGTACACCGACTGGTGATTACACCCACTGATTTACGTTATGAAAAACAGTTAAATAAGTTAACTATAATACCTGTACAAACTATGAGTGGTCTGAAAAATAAGTTTAGGCTGTCATTAAAGCTTTTAATTCAATATATTGACATCTACGGTTATTAATGTTTTTGAAAAATGAGCTAAAATAAAAATAAAAAAAAATCCTCGATAGAAGATTCTTTCAATATTTGATTTTAATGTGTCGTATGTTGCAAACTGAAACAAAATCGATACTTTTATCGTTTATTATTCTTATTATAGAAATAATACGTGTTTTAGTTCGAAAACTTTATTTAGTTCAAAATATTTAAATGTTTTAAAGCAAACTGTGTTTTGGCCATTGATTCTAACAATTTAATCCTTAAAGCTCATCACAAAAGTGTTTTTTTTTTGTACACTACAAATATCGAAATCGTTTTAACATAAAAAATAACGAAATTATTTAAATAGTTTCCGTTTTATAGTTAACTTTAAACCTGAAAAAAAAATTAATATAAGTTTTTATTTAATTTGTCGAACTTAGGTTGCATAATTACTAAAAGAAAGAATAAAAACAACTATCAGCTAACTAAGTTAGCTGTACAAACTGAACGGGTACAAAAGGGGGAACACCTTAGATATAATATAGCTAAAGTAAATTTGCGTTTAATAGAAGTTTGTTGGAAATAAAACTTTACGTCATTTTTATTAAACATGTACTCTTTTAAAAACCTTATGTATTTAAAGCAGTTCACATATTCTAAAGTTTCCCGGAAAAGACATTAAAAGGTTTTCATGGTGTTTCTGATTCAATAAACGGTTTTAGCGTTTTGTTATTTGTCTTTCAATTTCATATCTTAATATCATTGTTTTAAATAAAACAATTAAACAATTCTAATTATATTTTTTTTTAGTTTATAGACCCATTTGTATATTACCTAAGTAAGAATTTTGGTTGAAGTTTTTGTGCTTACTAATTAAATAATACAGCATAATCAATTTGTAAAAAGACTTAATACCCGTTTCGTATAAGGTTCCAAAGTAATATAATTAAAAATATTCATATTCTAATTATAATTTATTTTTACGTGCTTAATGTAATCTTTTTAATGAAATAAGGCTTTTCTACTGTTAAACAAATAAAAAATACTTTAATCTGTGTTCGTTGAAGAAATCAAAAGTTGTTGTAAAATAAAATATATCTTTTTAAAAACAACAGTCAAATTTAATAAATTTTCTAACGCTTTTAAATTATCTGAAACACAAATCATAAATTTGAATAAAAATAGTTTAACTGTAATTTATGTTCATTATCTTTTATTGTTATTAATATCAAGTTGTTTAAAGCTAAAATATATATTATATTTTTTAAAAATTTTAAGACGAATAGCCTCATAAAAACAATTTTTCTCTTCAACCTTGTTTTGTTTTCTAGCAAAATGAATTCAGAGTTTTATTTTTTAACAAATAAACAAGTATTAGTCAAACTAGTATTAAGAACTAAATAATTATAAAATATAACTCTAGACAATAACATTATAGTTAAATATTTTAGAATAGTTTAGATAGCTAAATCAGTAATCTGATGACGCTTTTACTATAATATTTAAACAATGCTTAATTATGTTCTTATATTAATCATGCAAATAAAGACGAACGTTTGTTGCAAAGGTAAAAAAAAATAAACACATTCATATTATTTTATGTTCTTTGCCTTTTCAGATTACTTTAAGTAGGTTGTTTAAAGCTGAGGTCTCTATGAAAATATTTACCAATTTTAAGAAAAATAGTCTCGTGAAAACAGTTTGTCTATTGAACCTTGTTCATTAATCTAGAAAAATGAATAATTTTAAATATAATAGTTTTATGATTTTTGACTGTTAACGTATAGTAAATGGCCTATTATTAAAGTTTGATAATTACTTTTTTTTAAATAAAATAAATATTGTTCTTTTTAAACTAAAATAAATTCAAAAAACATTACAAAAATCTTTTACATTATAAATTATTTTTGTAACAATTGAACTTTTTTTTTGCACCGAACTTGAAATCTTAGTATTTTCTTTTCTAGTTAGCTGAATTATATCCTTCTTCAGTTTTTTTTTTGATAGTAATTGTAAATAAGATATCAAAGAAAAGTTATACATTAATTAGATTAAAATATGTGTTTCAAATAAATATAGAGTTTTATTTTTAAACACATAGTCGAGTGTTAACCAAGCTAGTAACAAGAACTGAAGTATAACAAAAAAATTTATAAACAAAAATATTTTAAGTTAAATATTTCAAAACAATTTGGATAGCTAATTCAGTTTTCTGATGATGCTCTTATTATAATGTTTGAACAATGCTCATTTATGTTCTTATTACTAAGGTTTAATTTTTTATTTAACATAATTGTTTTAATATATTTAAACGTTATGGGTGTAAGCTACTTAGAGTGATTTTCTACAAAATGTTTTAAATTTTTGGAACTTTTTTTTAAATTCATACAAATAAAGACGAACATTCGCTTACACTAATAAATAAAAAAAAAAACTTTTTCTGATTAAGTATTAGCATTTGAAAGCTAATTGCTTTGAGTTATAATATCGTTTAACATTCAGTTTATATCTTTATTATTCAAGTTAACACAACAAGACACTTTAGTGATAAATTTCATTTAGTTGTTTTTATTTAAAGTTTACATTAAAGACAATGTATTAGCAATCAAATAAACGTTTTATTTTTTGAGTTTTGTTTTGTAAATCTATAACATAATTTAATAAATGACACCGCAAGTTTTAATTCTAAAACCAAAACTATTAATTTTAGCTACTTTATTAAAAAGTTGTTTGTCATAATATTAATTACATGTTGACACTAGCTGTTGAGATAAGTTAAATTAGCTATATAATATTGTAGCTGCAAAGTAAACATTGTAGCTGTACATTTAAAAAAAGAAAAAAGTTTCATCAGAACTTAATCTCATTACAATCATATTTAATTACGGTCGACGTAAAAGTAATCAGAAATGCGTTCTTTTTATTTACTTTTTTCGGTTTGACAAGCTTTCTTTTATTTTTAGCTAATGGATTTTTACATCAAAAAAAAAAAGTACTCAAGTATAATTTGATATTGGTTACAATTAAAACAGAAAAAACTTAAAGTTGATAGTTAGGATTTAGTATTAAATACTTAAAAGTTTTAATAATGTAATTGAATTTAAAATTAACTACAGTTACATTTTTAGAAAAGCAAAATTAGTATTTACTTTGTTGAAATTTGTTTATGTACTCTTTATGCTTGCTAAATAACTTAAAAAGTACATCGCTTTTTATATGTTTTATTAGAGTTTCTTATTAAGTTAAAAGTAAAACGGTTCTTAAAGTCTGAGAATCTCAACTATCGTATTTAATAATTAAAAAGAAAATATTTTTTACATAGTATACACTTCATTTATCAATTACTATGACGTACTATTTATAACAAAATCAGTGTGATAACAAAGTTCTTAAATATAATTATGTTTTCTTTTTATCAATCTTATTGTCGTTGAAATCGAGTGTGTACAGCTATTTTACTTAGCTAAAAAAATATTTAACCACATTTTAGTTGAATGTAACTTTCATTTTTTGTTCCATTTAGTCGAATATTGAACAACACAAAAACATTCAACCAAAACGTTGTTTGTTGTAATCTTAGTAAGTTATTTATTATCTTTATTATCTTAATGATATAGATAAAGTTGGTATTGAGACCATGCTAGAAATTAAGTTAGACTTAGTTTATGAACTTCATGTATTTTTACTATTTTATGTTTTTTTATTTGAGTATCCTGAGAATTTATTTAAATAATGGATTAATTGTTTTATATCTTTTTAGGTAAGATTTAAACATTGTATAGTTCTAAAACTAGTTAAATTTTTAAGTTTTTTTATTTAAACTTAATTCATTGTTATTATTTAAGTTTAAATAAAATATAAAGTAGTTTATAGTAGTCAATTGTAATTTTTTAAATTTAGTACTTATAATTTTTTATTGTTGTTTATTTTTTGAACAGACTTATTACTTAAACTGTGGAGTTAAATTTTTTTAAAGTCGCATATAGCATTTAATAAAATAAATTTACAAGTTGGTATTTGGTAATGAGTACTAATAAAATCCCTTGGATACTAAATTTATGAAATCAGTAATCTCTTTGAGTACATATATAGTATGTACCTTAAAAATTATTTTTTAAATATCAAATTATACCCAACATTAATGTAAGTTTAAAGATCCAAAAAAACTTAACTTGTACGTTTAAGTGCACAAAAAAGCTCATACCGACGTCTAAATATATTCTACAAAGCATCTTAACACTGTGTATTATGGTATTCATTTATGGTAAAAACGTGTTTATTAAGTTTTTTTAAGAAAATGGTACGGCTAAAGATTGTTAAAGTAAGTTTATTTTCTTTAATGAAGTTTATTTTACATGTATTTACGGTTTAAAGGTGCTATTAAAAATTAAAAATTTAATCTTCAAGAGTTTGCAATTTACTCTACTTTTTATTTTAAATGTGCGAGAAATGATTCCATGATTTTATTAATTATATCATAACCTGTATCAATATGGTTATCAGTTTTCAAATTTTTATTACGCTGTTGTACATCTTAGAACACAGTATCATTAAAAACATACAGAAACTGTACGGTAAAAACATTATTAAAATTTTATAGTCTGCTAATAATACTTAAAATTTTAGAATCTAAATTTACGTCTTTCATGATTTTATAACGTAAATTATTTCTCTACGTAGTAAATATATATTTTATAACTGAGACTTGTTCTTACTAACAAAACCAATGTAATGATATAACAATCAGATATAAAAACTAAAATAAACTTTTTATTTATGGTAGTCCGACTATTCATTTGATAAAAACTGTGTTGTTTTTTCTTCGCAGTGTTTTTATTTAAATGTTATATTTTCTTTAAATTTTCTTTAATAAATGATAAAAAAAATTTTAGAGGACATGAAATTTTTTATGGTATTTATACTATTTGAGAAGAATATAACTCTACTAATTGGTTTATTAGAATTTTGTTTTGTCAATTTTAGCATCAAACTCATTAAGAAGATTAACTTTATCGTTTCAAAATGTTTTGCTGCAAGAAGATTATTTTTTTTAACAAACTAAAAAGACAAGTCTGGTAAAAATTCAAAAAAAATCACTAAACTGTTTAATTAAATTAATTATTATAAGTTTTGTGAGTCAAAGTTTATACCTTTATGTTTTAAATTTATAATGAACTAATCTAAATGTCTTTTGATTTTTAACCATAGAATTTTTTTTGTGTTATATTTTAACGATAGTAAAAACGAAAATAACAAAATTTTAAACAATAGTGAAAAGCTTTTTATAATAATTTGAAATGTATACTGAAATATTGATAAACTAAATAGTAATTAAAAACACACTTAACTTAATTTTTTAGGAGTCGGAAAACTGCGGCTCTGCGGTCCGCCATCTCCTTTTCAGCCAAATATATACATTTTAAAAATAACAACAATTAAATATTAGTAATAAAAACTAACAATTAGACTCCTAATACAATAAATTCTTTTTAGTAGTGCTCTAACATTATATACTGTTTCATATTAAACATATCATACTTTTGATCTTAAGCAACATTTTTCTACTGATTATAGAACTTTTTTTAAATAAATGCGCCCTAAAAGATTTTTTTTCTTAATAAAGTGGTCCAAAAGCAATTTTTTATAGGAGAATTAGCCTGCAACCCCTGGATTGGAAATATAGAATAGCTGTACAACAAATGGCGCAAAAAAAAAAGAGAAGCTGTGTTTTACTTCATATAAAAAACGTAAAAGGTTAATGTGGAGTTATTAATTATACAATTGTCATTTTAATCTTAAATTTTCTTGATAAGAACAGGGTTTCTTAAACTCAATTTATGTTTTGCACTAAATGTAACTATAAAATGTTATAAACAATTTTAGTCTAATAAATTTATGAATTATTAAAACATTTCAATTCTCTAAAGCAAAAAAGTTCATAAGTTATATAAATCTAGTTTTTTGAGAAGTTAAAAGTTATAACTACTAAAGAAAACTGGTTTTGATAGTCAATATTTTATAAATTATCAACTTCACACATTTATAGTTTTCGTTAAAAAATAAACAAAAAAATTGATTTTGATTATCAAGTGAACAATTGTGTAATAACTCAAAAATCTATACATTTAATTATTAGTATCAAGTTGTCTAAAAACAAATAAAATTACTTTTGTAGAAGACATAGTTATGAAAACTAGTTGATAGAAAACTAGTTATTGAATTCGAATAACTTAGTTAAATTTGTAACATTACTTTTAAACCTATTTATCTCATGTTTTTGTTACTGTTATTGTCGTGTGTAATAAATACTACAATAACACAGTCAAAATGTGTAAACAATCTGAAATTAAGTACAGCAGTTTCCTAGTTTAATATGAGTAAAAAATATATAACATCAACATATTCTGGTGTTAGTGTTATAAATTATTAAAAAACTTATAAAATAAAAACAGACTCATTTAATTAAATGCAGATTTTAAATGCAGATTACTTTAAAACAGCAGTCGGTAAACTGCGGATCGCAAAATACTTTTTCAATTCCAAACTCACCTTTTTTAAATCAGTTATCCAAAAAAAAATTCTGTTAAAAGCTTACAGTTAGTCTCTTACTTTTACAATTTCTCATTACGAGTGCTCTACTTTAGCTTATCTTATCACAATTTCGGTTAAAACATATTTTCTTATGTTAATTACTTCAAAATTTATGAAAGAACCACAGACCGTAGAAGACTTTTACTTCTAAAATACAGTTTGAAATTATTTTTAGCATATAAGTCCGCAATTTATAAAAGTCTGCAGACCTCTGTTGTCAATTATTGATAACCAAACAAACATGAAATTTAAAAAACATAAAACCATAACATTCCAAACTAGATGAAGAAATTGTTACAACCTAAACAAGGATTAAAACACAACACGAGTGTTCATACATAACTAGAATTTAAGCAGTTCAATGTTTTTGAAATAAAAATTCTATTTATTTAATTAAAATAAAATCAACGATGTTTACTTGACAAATGTTCGTGTTAGTCCTACTGTACGGAGACGGGTCAGTTGCTTAGTCTACATGTAGAATACTACTGCGAAAGTTTTGTTTAAAAGTTTTGTTTAAAAATTTTTTTGTTTTAAAAAAATATTCAATCGAAACAACTACTATACTTTATTTATTAATAAAAAACATCTTAAATAAGCTAATTTCTCATACTAAAACTACCCAGAACGACAAAATTTATTAAAGATTTTAAATGATTAAACACTAAAGAAATATTTAATTTATATCAAAAAAAATATTAAGTTGAAAATTAAATTAAGTTATTAAAATAAAGAAAGAGTTAGTAACTTAATTTTTTGTATGTTAATGTAAACCTTGTAATTACATTTTTACATAACATCTAAATACTTTTTCAATAGAAAACAAAATTTAAGGCGCTAATACAAGTATAAACTAATAAGACGCCATAAATTAAATGTTACACATAAATTTACTTATGGTTAAAACATTACTATATGCTAAAATAAATGTATATGTATTTTTACTAGTTATTGAAATAAAATTAGTTTTAACTATCTATTTTGATTTCCTTAGCAATTTATTTTTAATAAATATAACTATTTATATTGTGTAACTAACTAAAATTCTATTTGAATAAGATTTATTTAAGCACTTATGAGGTCTTTGACCGAAACTTAGTTTGTAAAATAAGTTCTTGAAAGATTGAATACATATTAAAACATACATTAAAGTGCTACATTCGAATAAATTTTTTTTTGGTATCTAAAGACTAAGTTTGTAAGGTTATTTTAAATAGATAAGTTAAATCATTAACTCCAAATAAAGTGTTTTGCTCATGTAACTACTGTCAGTAACATATAAGTTTGTACATTTAAACTCGTTTTGTTTACTAGATTTTACCTTAGACGGTTATATTTAAACATTATAGAAGCATCAATGTAGTTTTATTTTTATTGAACATATAAGTCTTTAAGTAAGTGTAAATAAATTTAAGTTGTTTTTATGTTGACTTATTATAAAACGCGGGTTGTTTTTAAAATATTTTAAAATAATTCTAGTATACAAGTATATTAATAAACTTTTTTCAAGCTATCAATGATAGTTAAGTTATAAATAAGTAAAGTTACTGAAATTTTTTGTCTAAACAACTTTACTGTTTTATGAGTTTTTAGTTGTATTTTAAAGTGTTTAGTGTTACCTATTGATAATATAAAATTGCATTTTTTTTTACCTATAAATAGATAACTTTGTTTATATTGTGATTAATAACCGTAAACTAATTAATAAGGTAAAATATTTAAAACTTTTTTTATTCAAAAAACCAACTATGTTTACTGAATTAACAAATAATTTAAAACTATTAATTTTATTTTAAAGTCTAATAAAATAAATGTTTTATTTATCGTAGTAAATGATGTATTTACTTAAATGTATTAAGGCTTAAGTCTTTCATTTAAAATATCAATTATTTCGTTTTTACTACAGACTTTAATTACAAGTCTTTTAGTATAGATGAATATTAAGTTTAAATTACAATGACGATATATTAGTCAACTACTAACACAAAACTAAATCGTTATAATTTAATCACGTTTGGTTTTCTATTATCGTTGCTTTTACAAATGCAGTTTTTACAGCTATGCTAGTTAGCTAATTAATTTTGTTACTCATTTAATTTAGATAAGGTTTTGTATAAAGAGTACTTAAAAAACAAATAATAAATAATCAATAATAATTTGTAAGATTATTTATAAACTCAACTTAGAATAAATGTTATTACTACTACAAAAACATAAAGTATTAAATTAAAAGTACACTATTTGTTAATTAATTTTTTTAACAAATAATAAAACAAAAGTTATTATTCAATATATAACTATCTGATATCTATAATCTTTGTTTATATACAGTGTCTTAACTTTTTTTCTAAACTTCAAAACTTTTTTACAAACTGTTTACTAGAATAGCTGTACAAAACAAAAGTTTAACAGCTATTCAAATAATAAACATACAGACTTGGATATTAATTTATAATTTATTTTACTATTTAAATAACTTCTGGTGATCAGTACATGATGAAAGTTCTACTTTTAAGATAAAAACGTTTTGCTAGACAAATAAGTTCAAAATATATCTAAAAAAATATTTATTTATGTTAGTTATAAATTTTATACAAGACATAAATATTATCATAGACTGCACTAAATAGAGACAGCACATAAACATTTTAATGCTTTAATAATTTCAGAATAGCCGTAGTATCTAAATAGGTCATTAAGTTTACGTTGTTAGAAACAAGTCAAATAAAATTTATGTCATTGAGCAAACAAAAGTATTAATTTAAAAAAACTTGAACATGTTTATAAGTTCAATAAAAGTAGTATTAATTATTTCTTTAATAAATGATAATAAGCTTCATAATATTAGTTAAATTTTATTTAAATCCAGCTAGCTAATTAAAGAAGCTGTACAAACTAATTAAGTTGCTTAACACAAAAATATTCAACTGTCAATGATTTCAAACTTATGTGTAAAGTGTGCTAATATGCTTAATTAGATTTTTCGTCATACTATTTACAACATTCTAGTTATAAAACATAAGTTTTAGACTAACTGTTTTATTAAAGTAGCTATAATTTTAAACTTAAAACACATCAACAATATTGTAAGTATGTTTTTATAAAACTGTTAACAACAAACATAAAAAACATTCCTCATGTTTAAAAAAAGTTAAAAGGTATCCGTTTAGTGCGTCTCGATAAATAAAATGTTCTTTGTACACCAAATACTAAAACCAAACTTTTTGAGCGCGTTTTTTAAAGGTTAATAATTATTATAAAACTATATATGTAAATACATTAACGAAAGTATTAGATTCAAATTATCTAGTAATAACTTAATGGTATGAAAATTTTATGTACATGACTGTTTAATAAATGTCTTTATTTATATGATTAATCAAAGTCTATAACTATTAATTTTTAAATTGTAATTTTTTATGTAGTAAACTAAAAAAAAGCATTAAGAATGTTAGTTTGTTAGAAAATTAAACTTACAAAATAAACTATTTACTAAATGTGAACGTTTCAGTGATTAATTAAATATGAAAGAATATTTGAGACTATGATTTAAATAAAATTCAACAACTTTAAATTAAAGAGTCCTTTAAGTTTTAAGACTTTATATTTATAGAATATAAACTAGATTATAATATTTATTTATATAATGATTATATATATATTTAGTATTTATATAAAATATAAACTAGTGTATTTGTTAATAATTTTAGTATATTAATATTAATTTTAGTGCTTTACTAATAAGTAATTTTAATACCATCAGTTAAAAGTTTATTTTGTGCAGTACTTCGATGATTGGTGAACAAAATTATTTGTTTAAGCATTTACATAGATTAAAACAATATAAAATAAATATTTTATTTTAAAACATTAGACATATAAAATTATGTGCATTTGAAATGTAATAAATAAATTTTAAGCAGATTTTAATGTAAATAAAACTGTTTACGAGGTTTTTACATCAAACAAGACAATTAGAAGCTTGTAGCTATTTCCACTTTATTACGTTAAATTCGCTACTTGAAAACACAATTTTACCGTATAAGATAATTGTAAAATTATTAATTAAATGGTATCTGGTAGTTATTTAAACAAACTTATGTGAGTTTAAAATAACTATAACGTCAGTAAACATTTTAAGGGTGATAATGATAAATTTTAATCTTTACCATTTACAATAACGTGATCATCATATTACTAAGACTATCATACACTACAAACTAGCTAAATCATATGTTCATAACAAAATTAACTTGGTAACAAAAAATAAAACAACAATTATAAATAACTAAAAAGTAATAAAAGATAAAAATCTCAAACATCCACGCTTAACTACTATTATTAAAATGTTAACGACATATATAAGTGTTAAACAAAAAACACACAAAATCTATACTATGAGTAGATGAAGATAAAATAAAGCAATCATATGTAATTCTATAAGTAAACACTTTATTAAAATTTACTCATACTTTAGTTACTTTTTATAACAATCGGTTGGCAGCCTTTTATTAGCAACGGGTCAAATTTGCTATAAAAAGTCCTTAGAGGACCAATTAATTTATCAAAATCATAAAACATATTTTAAAAATACTTTTTGTGCAAATAACAAAAGTTTATCATTATACAGGTTATTATAAATTATTTAACAGAAACCATTTACACACAATACACTACAATTTATTACTAAGCTTAACTGTTTAAATAATTTAACATTGTTTAAATATGTAAAAATTAAAACATATTAATTATTTTAGTTGATACTAAGCCAGCACATTGAGATAAGTTAAGACTTTTTAAAGTTTAATTATTAATATAATTAGGGACATGGAATGCATTAACCATTTAGGATGGTTTTAAATTACCTTAATTGATAAATGGACAATTGATTACTAAAAGAGATACTTTTATATAACAATGTACAACTTAATATTTATGTGAAATATAATAACGTCAGTGGGAAATTAAGAAGAATTTTTTTTTAGATGAATTTTTAAATAAACTCCAAAGATTGTTTGAACATATAAGCTAAACATTATAATTTATTTTTTTTAAATATTGATACCTATTTAATTTATATTTAAGCATAAAAAATAGAATGACCTTAAATAAAATAAGCTTTATTTTGATATTTAAAGCAAAATTTGTAGAAAGTTTTAGCACAATCATAAGGATAAATTAAAAATTTTACCTTTAATTGAATTAAAATTTTTTTTTTTTTCAAATTTTTCCAATATTAATGAATATATTAGTTTACCAAGAACTTGTATAAGCAATAAAAATTCTAGGTGAAAAGTATAAATAAAAAATCAGTACCACTAAGTTGTGTGATTACTAGCATATTAATGGCTATAAATAATGGGATCTTATCATTACTAACCATAATAAACAGTTTTAAAGTAATTAATGAAGTACAAAATAAAAAGAACTATTATTTGTGCAGTGTTGTATGCAAAAGCGTAGAATTAAACTAAGTATTTTTTAGAACCTTTACAAATGTACTTAAACCAGTTAAATAAGGTCATGATCCTTAACCGATAAAGCTGGTTGGTATTAAGATAAAGATGAGAGAAGTATTTAACGACTCTTGATAAAAGAGCAAGTATATAAAAAATTTGTGGTTAAAATTTATGACTTCAGTAATTGTTTTAAAAAAAGTAAAAAACTCGGATATCATAAGAAATACTTAGACTATTATCATGAGTGTTATACAGTACTAAATATCAGTTGACTGTTTTAGCTAATTTATAGTAACTTAATATTAATATTTCACCTTATTTTTAGAAGACTTCTTGGTTAAGTATATTATTTACATAACTAATTATAAACGACATAACAATTAGAAAATTTGTTTCTTTTTATCATTAAGTTGTAATTTAACATTACAACTCTATAGATCAATGGCGCAGATGATCAAAATATATTTAAACGTAATTTCAATTTATACGATAAAGACTGAGCTGAACCTATTTTAAAACTTTCAACTAAAACATAAGCATAAGTAAGCAGAGCAATAGCCAGGAATTTCGTATTCCGTGAGAAAAGTTTAAATTTATATAAAGTATGTGCATGTATAAACCGTTCGTAGATGGAAAACTGCAAGTATTCTGGTTGTGACTAATCAGGACGAAACTGGTCTCAGTCAAGTCAGTAAAGCAAAAAACGTGAGATACGATTAAGTTTAAGATAAGTCTCAGTCTACCAAAAGCTTGTGGATTAATATGATCAACCCTTATGTTAAACTATTTTAAAACTGTGCAAAATAATAAAAATGCAGTATTTTAATTAATACTAATAATTTGTGTAGATAAGAATTACAAACTTTAGGTAAGTGAGGTTTATTTGGCAGTTGATTTTTATTTGACTATTTAAAATGATTTTAAATTTCTCAAGTTATTTAAGAAGACGAACAATTAAAAATAATAAAATAAAAACAGATGTATTTTAACATTTGGTGTGAAAAGATTATGACGTCAGTTAAGAATTTGACAATAAAATTGTTATATTTGAAGGACAAAACAATATCTAACTTAAATTTAAAAGTATTTTATATTACTAAACTTTAAGTGTTTTTTTATATTAATAAATTTAATTTAACCCTACATGTTAATGTATAATTCTTGTATTATTTATTGAACAATGACATGACTGCTGTATAATTTCGAGCAGCTTTTCTTAACCTTTATTTAATTATTTACCCCTTTTGAGAGGTTATCACGAAATTTAACGCCAATTTAGAAAATAGTGTTAAATTTTGTGGAAAAAAAAACTATATGTTTTGAACCTTACGCTACATATATTATTTAGAGAGTTTAGTTAATTTGAAAAAATAACAGAATAAAACTAACTTATAAACTTTAAAGAAAATTAAGAAACATTAATTTACATAACTTGTAATTATAAAACAAATTTTAAAACTTGTCGTCTAATTTTTCCACTGACGTCATTGTCTTTTACAGCAAATATTAAATTACTTTTTTTTTATATAAAACCATCTCTTTTCTAAGTAATAAATCGACTAATCGTCTTTTTTAGAATAAAATTATTAAAAATGGTTAGTGCATTCCATATTCCTAAGTATATGAATAATTAAATTTAAACTATCAAGTAAAAAGGTGGACTAATATAAATTTGTACATTTTCAAGCTATGTTTAATTATCAAGTCAGTGAAGCTAAATGATGACAATATCTTATGTAGCAAAAATTTGTGTATTGTGTGTTAATGGTTTCTGTTGAATGAATTTGTTTTTGAATTATAAAAGTATTTTGAGATTTTTATCTTTTATTACCTTTAAATTATTTATAATAAGTGGTTTATTTTTTTGTTACCAAGTTGATCTTGTTATAAACATATGATTAGCCATTTTATAGTGTATAATACTCTTAATAATTGTTGTTTAAGTTATTTTAAATGATCAAAATTTAAATTTATTATTGTTGTTAAAGCTTTTAAAGCTCAACTTGGTAACAAAAAAATAAACCACTTATTATAAATAATTTAAAGGTAATAAAAGATAAAAATCTCAAAATACTTTTATCAACAACTATGACAAAAAAATAAAAATGTTATAAAAAAACCATATAAAATCTCTATTATGAGTAGATGGAAATGAATAAATTGCAATCATATATTAATCATATTAGTCTGTTGTTAAAATATTAACAAATAAAAAAAAAAATTTATAAATTTCTAATAAAAACACCTAAAATATATACTACGAGTAGTTGTTGAAGATAAATAAAGAGAAATCATATGTAAAAATAAAATGAAAATTTAATACAATTAACACTGAGACCAATCATTTCTAACCCGGTTTTACTATTATGCTAACAAAACACAACTAACACATATTTTGAATACTTTTTATAACAGCGGGTCAGCATCATTTCTTTAGTAAAAAATCAAACTTGATTTAAAAAGTCAGTTGCGAACCAAAAAAATTTATCAAAATCAAAAACATATCTTGAAAAGACGTTTTGACAGCAAAAACAAAAAGTGCTTTACTATGAATAAAGTACAAGTTTAACATTATATTTGGTAACAAATTCATTCAACAGAAACCATTAACACACAATACACAAATTTTTGCTACATAAGATATTGTCATCATTTAGCTTCACTGACTTGATAATTAAACATAGCTTGAAAATGTACAAATTTATATTAGTCCACCTTTTTACTTGATAGTTTAAATTTAATTATTCATATACTTAGGAATATGGAATGCACTAACCATTTTTAATGATTTTATTCTAAAAAGGACGATTAGTCGATTTATTACTTAGAAAAGAGATGGTTTTATATAAAAATAAAGTAATTTAATATTTGCTGTAAAAGACAATGACGTCAGTGGAAAAATTAGATGACAAGTTTTAAAATTTGTTTTATAATTTTATTCAAAGATTGTGTTTACATACAAACTAAAGATTATAATTCACTAATGCAAATATTGATATACATTAAATTTAGTTTTGAAACATTAAAAATTAGGTTGACCTTAAATAACATAAGCTTTATTTTGATATTAAAGCGAAATTTTTTTAAAATGAAAAAAATTGTAAATACTTTACCTTTTTTAATCTAAAACAAAGTTTTGAAATTATTTTAATGACATTAACAAATATTTGTTTATCAAGAACTTGTAAAAGCAAATAAAAACATTATTATTATATTTAAGTTTATAACTAGTAGTACCCTTTAGTTATATGTCTACTAGCATATTAAAAAGTATAACTTTATGTCCATATCATAACTAGCCGTATGAAATTATTTTAAATAAGCTTTTAAGTACAAAATAGATAGATTAATTATTTTAGGAGCTTTTTATGCTAACGCATAAAGTTATTAGAACTTTCACAGATGTACATACATCACTTTAGTAAAGTAATGATCACTAACCTATTAATTTTAATAATAATTGTTGATATGTCATTACTCCGTTTAACTAGGTTGTGGTTATCTAGGAGTATCAATTAGAAGCACGTTTTTAATTCAAATTAAAAAGACTGCTAATTTTCTTCTATAAAAAAATAGTTTCTAAAATTTATTGAAAGATAATTGATTAAGAGATAGGTATCAAATATCAACGAAAGAAAGATTTTACACGAAGGGACGACAACACCATTGCACGTGTTCGTTTTTTTTATTTAGTTTTTTTTTTCCTTTATATTGTTACAACCACTGTTACCCGTAACCCATACTCAATTTTTCTTTTATTTTTTTTTTGTGATAGTTATTAACTATTTATAATTAATTTTTTTTTTCTTTTTTTTTTAAATTTTTATTAATTTTTCTTAATTGATTATATTTTCATTCTTTTTACTTTTCTTGTTACCTTACCCTTGGTCGGTAACCGTTTTTAATTTGGTTTTTACTCACGTGCAAAAGTAACCCTTCGTGCATTTTTCATCGTTCTATGAAAATTTCGTCAAACATTTTTAACCCGTACCCTTTATTTAGATAAAAAAATAGCAGTCATAATGATCACCATAAGAAAATTAAGACGTAATAATACAAAATTATATTACTAATAATTTGTTTTTAGAAAATGTAATTTATTAAAAAGTTTGAAAAATGTATTTCATTAGTAAAGTAAATATTTGTACCGTGTTAATCCACAATTGACTTAAAAAAAAACTGTTAACTTTATTATTAGATCTTTTAAAAATCCTCGTTCAAATTACATAACGTAATTACCTAATTTTCAATTAATATACTTACTATTTTGTTGGCTTCCTTTTCAGGTTCAGGTTAATATAAGTAGTCTTACTTGTTTAAGTATTTATTTACAGTAATAATATTTAATATTACTAAAGAACTAAGTTTCTTAAACTGTTATCCGTTTAAACAAAATCTAAGGAGTCTTTGTGATAGTGAAAGCAGGAAGGGGCAATAGAGAAATTTGTACTTTGACTGACTGTTATCGTTCTGTCTTACCTATCTATCCTTGAAACTTTCAATTTTAAAACTAAAAATAAATTAAGTTAAAAATTTTTCAAGGAGGGTTATACTAGTGAAGTATCATAAGTTGATAAATAATCATTTTTTTAATCGATTTAAGGTTTCCTCATTGTTTTGAAAGTTGATAGACATTTGCAAAATCACGACTAATAGTTATAAGTTAAAAATTTTGTTATTAAATTTATAATTTATTATTATTTTTTTTAAAAAAACATAAATTGACCTCAACAATTTATCTTTTAATATTAAACTTTAAACAAAAGAGCTTCTGCTTAATAAAATTGAATATCCTAAATCAGCTATCTAATATAGCTATACAAACTAATACCCCAATTTCTGCATTTATTTTTTATCAAGATGAATATCTATTGTAACATTTAGTATATCTATTTGTGGTACTTTGAAAAACATAATGAACTAACCCTGGCTAGGTTAACGAAATATTAATCAAAAAAATTATATAGTCCTGCTTATTAACAAATTATTGTAATAACGGTTGTACCTTTTATTATGAATATTTTTTTTAACCATAAAATATTATATATACCTAAAATATAAGCAGTAAATGCAGTGTAAGTAAGCAATAAACTATGATTAATAGTTATTTTCTAACACTACAACCTTAGACTTAACCTTTTTTATTGAAGTACAGTTAAATTAATTCCTATCCCTCATATATCTTTATATTTTTTTAATTATTAAATTAAGGTACATAACGAAATTGTTTTTAATTTAATTAAACTTTTTAATATTTTTATTACTTTAATCGCTTTTAGTTTTTTAAAACACTTTTTTTTATTTTTTGAACAAATATATAAACTATTAACCAATCTAGAATTTAAGTACTAACTTAAAGTAAAGTTAAACTTACAAACATAATTATCTAGACTACTAATAAATGGACTTTTTTGTGTTTTAATTCGAACAAGAGTATTTTAGTAAAAATGTAAAAGGGTTGAGGCCACTCTATTTCATGCAAGATAACAACAACAAGAAAATTATATTTTGATTAATTTTATTTTTTTATATAGTTAATACAAACATTAAGTTAAAAAAATTGATTATACAAAAGAAATATTTTTGTTAAGATTCTAAATTATTTGATTAGCTAATAGTATTTTTTTTTTTTAGTTTTTTTTTTGCAGTCAATAAAATGTTACGATATTTTCTTGTATTGTTTAAAACATTTATCACGTCACTTTCTAAATATTACAATGGTTTAAATAAATAATAATTAAAATATATTTTATTGACTTACAATGTTTTATCCTGTAAAATCTTTAAACTTGTGCAGCTACAAAGTTAGCTGAAAATAAATCAATACAAACGCAGAAAACTATGTTTTATTAAAATTAGATCGTATATTCACATTAGATCTTCACACTGAACGTTATTTTACAAAACAAAGTAAACTAAATTGAAGATAAAGTTATACAAGAAATTATTGGTTACTTTTCATTAGAAAATATTTATTTTAGTACTAATATAATCATTGCTAGCATTATTTAGATTTTATAATTTTAAGTTTTACGTATTTTAAAGTTTAATTAAAACAAACATTTGTTTAATAAGGTAAAATAACAAATTAAAATGAGATTTTTGGAACAAACATAAATATTAAAATTTATCTTTTAAAAAAAAACTTCTATAAACTTTATCATAAATAGTAAACTATTTTTACCTATGTTACTATAAGTACCTTATTTAGGAAAAAAATTATATTTAATGGATGCTGTGTAAACAACAGCTTTAAGAAATTTTAACATGCAATAATATTTAGGTTTTCTCATTATGAGACTTTTTATTTCATATGACCTTAAAGTAAACGAAAAAAATGCCTATCTATCTTACATACATATAACATTACTTACCAACTGTGTAAGTATATATTTTAATGACTATAAATAAAAAGATCATTTCATTCTGTTAAAAAACATTGAAATCTTTCAAACATTAAGTTAGTACGTTTAATGTTTAATAAATAAGTTTATCTTAACTACAGATGTATCACGGTTTAAATTTATTATTGTTAAGTTTTATAATTTCCAATGTTTGTTGTTTTTCACTTAAAGATTTTAAAAAATTAAATTAATGTTTATTTAACTAAATTACTAACTTAATAATTAAAAAGTTAAAATGTAAATTAAAGATCTATAGGACTAAAAGAAAAAAGATTATTAATTTTTTTAATGTTATTTAAAAAATATAAATTTAGAGCTTCAAAGCACAAACTGTATAGTAATAAAAGTTTGATTATCATTATTTTATACTTAAAGATAAAAAGGTTTAAAATATAACTTTTGTTTATTAAACGAAAAATAAAGCGCTAAAATTACTTGGTCTTAAGACCTGGTGCAGAACAAACATATCAGTTTTCGAGTCGTACACCCCTTTAATACATTTTTACGTCTGGTCGAGAACAAAAATAATAGATAAAAAATGCTATATATTGGTTTATCAGATTTTTTTATTATTATTATTATTAAAATCATAAACGATCAGCTAATTGGAACAGCTGTAGTAACTAATATACCAACAGGCCACACTATGTAGGAATCGTATGTTAATTTATAGCACAATCTTAAGTGTAGATTTGCTTGAATAAGATAATTAACTAAAAAGATTTTTACTTAATCTAAATGTTGGAACATAAGTTACCATAATATTACTATTAGTTATACAAGACACACACTTTCAAAAACACTAAATATATTTCGATCAATTCTCTTTAGTAGAGTACAATGATTAAAAATAATAAGATTTACACTCTTGCATAATAACCAAGTAATCAAGTAATCATAATGTAATCAAGAAATTAATAAAAGACAAAAGCAATTAGTAAAAGTTAAAACCAAATAAGTCCATTTTCGTTATAATTGATCTACAGTAAAATTCAAAATAATAAAATGAAAACAATTCTTATAAAATGTTACAAAAATAAAGAAACAGTATAGTCAAAATCTTATTGCTTACATAAAACGGGTTTCCTTAACTAAATACAAATGGCTTCTAATTTAACCAAATCAAAAACATTACGAAAAATTTTAATAATTTTAAATCTATTTATATTATAAATGTTTGCACAAGTTGGATTATTAACTAAATGTTCTGAAAAAGATGAAATAGATTTATAAAGCTTAACTAGTTAGCTAAAAATTAAAATTTATTTGTTAAAAAATTATAATAAAATTTTAAATAAACATACATAAAAGGGTTTGAGTTTAAAACTAAGATATGTTTTCAAAAATGAAAACTGTAATTTATTCATAAACCACTTCTAATATTCTAAATTAAGTTATTGTTAGCCAAATACATGCTTAAAACTGTTTGTTAAAAAAAAAATTTTTTTTTTTAAATAAGTTTTAGTAGACAACCCAAACTTAAGCTTGTCTCACGGCAAACTAAAGTCAAAGCTTCTGCTCTGCACATTTTCACCGATGTTTTTGTTAATCGCACTTAATACGGGCGTACCAGATGTCTTGCCTAGTGAACAATGTCTTAACGTTCAAGGAAAAAAGGTAATGCTGACGTCACTGATCGTTGCCAGCAAATGGTTGCTTTATGTGAAAGCATAATAAGTCGTTTGTAGTTTGAAGACTGCAGGTTTTTCGGTTGTGACTGACTGATGAGCCCTAACAAGAACGAAACCGGTCTCAGTCTACCGAAGGCTTGTGGTCTGATGATCGAAATGACATAACCAACCCTTGTTAAAAGTAACTAGCAGTAAATGCCAGTGAACTCAAAAAAAGGTGTTGTTTTTAGGAAACAAATGAAGTCTAAGTACAACTTTCTACAAAGTACAAAGGTAGACTCACGTAACACAACAAAATGAAGCAAAATACTTAATAAAAATATTAACTGATATTAAATTACAAAAACGTAATTTTACTTTAATTTCATAATTGTAAAACCCAGCGATTAACATGGTTAGAAAAAAAATTATTTTATATTGCACGAAATTCATCTAGATTATATAAAAACCATTTGAAAATTTTTACTTGAAAGTATTGAGCTCTTAGTGAAAAATGAAATAATAAATTTTCTGGTCACATAGACAAAATACGGCTTAAAATAGTGTTTTAAACTGTTGACTTTGTTTTTATTTGTTTACTGAAATTCGTTACAAAGAAGGTTTGTAACATAAATAACTAAATAATCATCAAATAGTTGTACATAAAGACTAAAATAGTTGTACAAAATAGAAGCGGTTTAACGATCAACGAATAATGAATAAATGGAACTTTAATTTAAGTGTTTTTCTAAAGATTTGTGGTGAATATGGTAACACGTAAATAATGAGCTATAAAACTAAATATTAAAACGTAACCAAGTTCATTTACTGCACTATATATATGAAAAGACAGTAAATTAATTACTTTTATAAAATGTTAATCATTTTAAAATAATAATTAAACTATAGTAAATTGCTAAGATATGACTATTATAATTTTAATTTTGTTTTCTAACTATTAAAAAAAAATTCTTTAAATATTTTACTAAAACACTTACTTTCTAATCTGCATACAAAACTTTTGTATTTTTATAAAAACTTATATTTACTAAAATTATATAATATTTCTCTTGACAGCTATTATCGCTATTCAAACTTTAAAATAATGATATCCGCAAAGACGAAAGTTTAATTGAATAATTTTTGATTTACGTCATGAGAAAGTTTGTGGTTACGAGATAAAAGGAACTCAAAATTACCTTTGGTACACAATATACTTAATATAACAACTGTTACGTCTAACTATAATTTTACATTTGCCGGTTTTGAAATTTGAAATGTTTTAAAATACTGCAGTTAATTATACTGAGTTCACTTTACGAATTGTTGTAACATTCTTTGGTTTGCTTGGTCACATTAATTAAAATATAAGGTTCAGACTACCAGTTTACACGCCAGAACGTAACATAAAGATATTCTTAACTGTTCACAAGTACAATAGTTCAATACTTCAATTAAGATAAATACAAGTTTTTTTTTTTTACCTTACTTAATCTGTTCGATATCCAGAAAGTTTCAGTTTAAATACATTAGTAGACTTATAAATAAAACGTTTATTTCTTATTACTTTGATTATAAGAGTTAAATAATTTAATTATAATAAGAACATTTAAAAGTACTGTTTAAACACAACTGTTTTCTTTATTTAACTAAGATTTTTTAATACACTGAAACATAGAAAACAAAAACTTTAAAATTATAAAAAAAATTAAAAAAAAAAATAATAGGATTTTTTTATTTTTCTGTGAGTTTAAATCATTTGTTTTGAGTTTAATAATGGTTTTGCTTCATCTGTATTTTATTATTTCGCGATTCTCTCTAATTAAATTTTTAGGAAAGGTCTTTTATTCTTTTGTGTCAAGCATTGGATTATAGCGAGAATTTTTATAACTAGTATTAAATATCTTTCATCGGATATATTAAAAAAACAAAACCACACTTTTGGTTTTGCTTTTATGAACGTAAATTAAGAACAGCTATAAGAAATGCGATTGTTTAATAAACTCAACATTGGATGATATTTGTATACAATTTTAATCTAATATATCGTCTCAAGTAAAACTTTTAGTACCCAGTACAAACCCAGTACAAAATACTTTCTAAATAACTGTTTATAGTTATCAGAAATTGCTAAAAAACCTAAAATATGTTGAGATAAGTAAAAAATCAATAAAATCAATATTTTTTAGCTTTAATAAAACTAGGTTTAAGTTGATTTAACGATTTCAACACTTATTATTGATTACTTATTTGTCGTTATTATGGTACTCGTTTTACTAAAATTTACCAAGAAATAAACTAGTATGAAATTTAATCATCTAATTAGAATAGCTTTAAAAACAGATCTTGCAAAAATCAAGAGTGGTAGAAAATATTAAGTGATTAAATTACAATAATTAAGTTTTACCTTAGTCGTCAACTTATAAATCATTATTAAGAAATTTTTTAACCTTTAATGAACACACTTGGTTTAAAAGGTAATAAAGATTTCTAAATAAAGTAATTTGATTGTATTTAGGCTTTACTTTTGGTTTTCAACTTATTTTTCTTACTATTAATAACATATTTTATCTAACTAAAATATTTTACAACCCAGTAAAGATAGATCAGATTTATTTAACAACTATTAAGTGTTAAAATAAGTTATTCATTAAATAAACGTTAGCTTATCAATTTAATTCTATAACGACAAAAAATAGATACTTTGCTAATTATTTAGTTTAGTAGTATGAAATAAAACTTTTTTTGTATTTATAGTTTGTTTTATTTTGCTGGTACTACTTGCTATAGTTTTCTCAATATTAATTAGAGTTTATGTTATGATCAAAATTATTTAACAATATTTTTTTAACAATATATTTTATTTGAAGTAACTTATTGTAAGGATAATAGCTTCAAAATAATTTTATTTCTTTGAGTATTAAAATAAGTTAGTTGGTAAGTAACATTTATATCTAAATTTGAAAATAATAATGAATTATAAGTTGGAACTTAGATAAAGCTATTGAACTTTTTTCTGTAATTTATTTTTTATCTAAACAAACAAGTAATTTATGTAAACTGTATAAATTCATTATATATATTGTTTTAAAAAAGTAAATGTTAAGTATCGACGAACTTATAAATATTTATTTATTATATTTGTAGGTTAATCAGACTGCAAAAGAGTTTTAATTTTTTTCTAAGTAAGCTTAATATTTAAAGACATATATTTTTTTTAACACAATCAGAGCATTCAGAATAAACTACATAAATTAAAATTAAACATATTTATTGTAACAACATCAATTTTAAGTTTGTACAGCTATTCTAGTTAGCTTAATAAAAGATATGTGTTGAAAGTTTATAGGGACATATATAGGTTTTTTTGTACTTATGTTCTACTTTCAATATAAAACCTAAAAAAGCTAAATAACCTTAAAAAAATCTCTAAATATATATATTATATAAAGTCTTAAACATACAAACATATTTTTAATTTTTAATCAATTTTTTCAGTAATTCTAATTTTGAAGAGCAATGCTTTATAAACTACTATATATTTAACTAATAAACTAACTAACTATATTATAAACTAATAGCCTTTTGTAGTAATACTACTATTTATAACATTTAAGCTCAGCCTTTTCAGTTAGGATAACTAATATTTTGATTAAAATCCCATTTTTGTTCCTTTGTTTGTTTTGAAAACTGTTATAGTTATGTTATAAATATTCACGGTAAAAAAAACTAAGTCTAAAATTGTCTCAACATTTGATAAGCCAAAATGATCAAAACCTTAAAACCCTACAACTTAACTTTCGACAAAAATTAATTATAAATACCAAAAAAGTTGAATTAAAAAAACTAAATAGTCAACTAATTAACTTTAAAAATATGTCAAAACTTTTTTAAAGTCTGTTAAAAAAGATGTAAACAATACAATTTTGTTAGAAATGTTAATTCTAACTTATCCTGAATTAAATAAGCAAATATAATAAGCAAAAATGTGTCACTTAATATTTTAAACATTTGTTTAACTATTTTTTATCTTAAGTCTTAAATAGGTACGTACAACTTAAAAAAACTAAAACACCAATTACGTTTTATAAGGAGACCACAAATAAAAAGTTTAGCATACAAACACAAATAGAATAAATTGACACCAAAATATGTCAAATAGTTTTTGTGTAGTTTTTACAGCTATTCTAGTTAGCTGATTAAAATTAAGATTTAAAGTGAATACCAATGAGATCAAACTTATTTATAACAATTAAGTAAAGTTTGCAAAAAAAATAATAAACTAATGTTTATAATAGTATATATATAGTAGTATTGCTTTTAAGATTTTATCAGTTAAATTAAATTAACGAATTTAATTATTTTTTTTTTTAATTTTTTTAATACATTATTTTTTTTTAATTTTGTTTTATCTTACAACAAATTTTATATGAAATGTCATCTTTATAATGTTTTCAAGTCAACTGTTCAACGATTAAAAGAGTTGAAAACATGTTGTATATTTAGTTTATTTTAAATATACAACATCACTTGGTTTATTATAACCAAGTGATGTTTTTAAATACAAGTTATTAAAACTTAGTTTTTAATAAACTTAACTAAATTTCTATAATGAATTGCTACAAATAAAATAGTTTTAATCCTAACAAATGAAGTCTGTTTTATAGTTGTTAAAATTTATAAAGTATATCAGAACTTATTTTAGTTATTATCATTTAATTAAGCACTTTTTGAGCTTTTATAAAAGTATAGTAGTCTTCTTTTTTACTTCACACTTTAGCCAAAATCAAAAAGTATGAACTCAAATAAACGTGTTACCTCAACACATATCAGATTCTTTTTTAATAAAATTAAAAAATGTACACATTTTCTACAAAATTCAAAGTAAAGTTATGTTATAAGTCGTGCAACTTTTATAATTGATTTATGTAAATGTCTTACAACGTTTTTTTTTCAACGAAAAGTACATTTAGCTGATGTTGGTAAAAACCTTGAAACGTTAGATTTAGTTATTAAAAAACCTTCAAAATATTATAAAAACCTTAACCAACAACAAATTTAAATAAAAAAACTAGTCTATTAAAAAATAACAGTTACAAATTAAATTCTTCGTTTGCATAATTTTATACTGACTTTATCCAGAGTGTTTTTAGTTAGATAAAGCGTATAATAAAACTTTAGTTGATAAATTAATTGATGATTGTGTCTACCTTACTATATAACACTAGACTTTTGTTTGTGTGTAATTTAAAACTTTCAATGAAATTCGTAACGCTTATTACATTTATTAAAACACTTTACATTGTACTGTGCATTACATTAAAAAAAAAAAATATTAAACTTTTAATGTTGGCTGCTTATAATAATTTCTGTAAAATTAAAAAGTTTTACCATAAACAAGTGATTAACTAGCTATAGTAGCTCTAGTATATAAAAAACATCAAAACTCTTTTTATAGTTTCCATTTTCAACCTATTAAGAAAATAGAAAAGGATTGACATAATATAAATATTTATTGTATATTCCAGTTGTATTTCACCAAAAAGTTGATTAATAGAACGTCAGGTGTTTTTGTTCCTCGTTCAGAAGGACTCGAATGTTTTAATCAAAGTTTAATTTATTAGTTGGTTGTTTTTTAAAAATAGAGATAACTATAAGTTTTTGTTGTTTGTTTATACTTACATACTTTCAAAAATTTGGAAAATGCTATATTAGTAAGGATATTTTAGTATATCCAATCACTTAATTAAACCTATATGTCGTTATTTGTTTTCTCAAAAAAGAGAACATCAACTTACGGGGTATGTTGTCCGTTAGAATTTAAGTTAGTAAGTTAAAATAATATTGAAAAAGTTAAATTTTTTTTAGTGACTTTTATGCTAAATGAAAACCTTTTTTTTCTATTTAGTTTATACTCTAGTGTCATAAATTTAGCAAGAACATTTAAAACTACGATATTTTGATTTGTATGTTTTTACATTGTAAAAAATGTTGATTATTTGTATACCTAAAGAATTAAGTAGTTCAAACTAATGCTAAAATAAGTATTTTTGCAGATAATTTAGCACTTTTTGAAATACTTTCCTTCTTAATATACTTATTTGTACAGCTACTTTGGAAAGCTGATAAAAAAATAGTTAAATTTAAATTTCGATTCAAAGATGTTATAACTTTTAAAATAAAAGATTAAATTTGTGTTATTCTTATATCATTTTACTAGTATACCTATAATTTATTTATATCTTATTGAAAAATTTCTTTAATAGATGACATATAGATAACTTAGTTGTATTTAAATAATAACTGTTTGTTAAGCACTATGTTTATAAAAGTATAAAATGTTGAAAGTAGTATTAAGTGGAGACAGGCTTTAATTGAACATTCTGTTCCTATAACACAAACTGTTTCAATATTTGTAGGCTAGTAGAACCAATAATTTAAGTATAGTTATAAAGATTTTATTTGTTAACATTTTTATTCTTTCAGCTTAATAATTTATCTCTTCAAACTAAAAGACTTAAAACGATTCAAAAATTTTTGTTTCATTGTAGCATACAAAGCGGTGTTCTAAAAAAATGCTTGTGATTATATATATATATTAATTATGTTATCATTTTTATTATTAAAAATACTAATAAAAATATTTAGTATGTTACGCTTAAGATAACTATTTTAAACTATTTGAAATTTTAAATAACCAGTTTAGAACTTGGTAGTTTAATTGTATACTAAAGCTTTTCAATATAGTTTTAGTTTTATTTCTGATAATGATAACTTACATTTTAACGACTTATAATATAAAAGAAATTATTACTTTAACCATATACTCATTAACAAATATTGTTTAAGTATGTACTTTATTAAAAAAGCGTTGGTTGAAAGTAAAAATAAATAGACAAAGTTTCATAGTTTTAAATAATACATAATTTATATATTAAATAAAAGTAAAAAAAAACATATTTGAACTGATATGTGTACTTAGACTTAATTAAGTATACACTTAAAACGATTTTAATATATTCTTGGATAATTATAAAAAAGTCTACTTTTTTTTTACTTATAATTTACTATGAAGCATTCATGTATTCAAAATTATTATATATAAAGCTCAAGTTATTTTTATTTTTGGTTTATCCTTTGAATTAATAATAAAAAATCGATTGTTTTTTTACTGAGCAACTAAATAATTTGTTATTCTAATCTGAAACTGATCATTAAGTAAAATTATTATATTTAAAAAAAAAGCTTTGCCAGAAAAAGTCAACCTAAACTCTTTTTTCATTTTATTAAGTATTGTTTTCCAGTTTAAAAAATTCATAGTATATGAAAACAAAATGTTGTTGGCTATAAATCGATAATAAGATTTTAGAACTATTGTAAAAATACTTACGTTATGTTGATGCACTTTTTATGTTTTTTCTGAAGTTTTATGTTGTTTCGTTTTAAAAATGTCAATGAAGTATTAAAGTAAAAACACATTAAATAAATAACTAAAGTGTTATTAGAGACATCAGCTTGATAGCTGTACAAACTCTATTGTAATTAACATCCATAGTATAATTGTTTCTTTGTTGTTTATATACCTTACTATTTAAATAAGCTTGTGTGGAACTCAATACTACGTCATTTTTGTTTTAAATATAATGTTTAACATAATAACGTATAAAGATGAACATACATTTGTTTTCCTATTATATGAAAAAAGAATTATTAAGCTTATCTTTTTTTATTATTTGGTAACAAAATCTTGAAATTAAGGATGGTTTAAAAATTTATTTGGTTTTTATTTATAACTTTATTTTACAATTAAAACTGGTCAAACACAAAGTTTTATAAGTAAGAACACTTAAATTCAATTTTTTTAATGAAACTAGTTAGAAAAAATATAAATCACATTAAAGCTACAATTTAGACATTTAATTAGATTTAAGAATCTTTTATTTATGGTTACGCAGTGTAAAGCATTTAAATTTATATCGTTATTAAAATGAAACTATTAAAAAACTATCATAAACTAGTTACAAACTATAAATACGTTAAGTGATATCATAGGATAAATATTTACTTTTTTTTTATGTCAGAGGATTTAAATTGTTTTTACAATTAAATAAAACACAATTGTTTTACTTAAAATAGAAAGACATTTTTATTATTTTATGATAAAAATAATGTTTTATTTATTTTAAGTGTATTAACTAAATATACAAACGTTTTTAACTAACTAACAAAATTTAAGTTTGTTATAACAAAAGATATTTTTTTAATAAAAACTAAATTTTTGAGTGTTAAGTTAAAACACAGAACATTAAATTTATAACCTCTAGAGAACGCTAATAATAATACTATTCAATAAAAAAAGAATTGCTATTGCATTACAAAACAAATATTTAACTTAAATGTAAAACTAAGATGTTTAGTCAAGTCGCAATGAAATTTTAATTTTAGTCATTGTACTAAATTTTTAGTACTTGATTAATTTCTTAATAAGTAAAATTTTAATACTAGTAAATTTATTGATAAATACTTTTACAACTAAGTTTTGCATTTTTATTTAAGCTAACTTTTGTTCGTTTTGTTTTTTGTTATAAAAACACATTGTTAAACAAGCTCAGTCTTAATTTTGTCTCAAAACTTAATAAATCAAACTAATATATTTATTCTTTCAAAAATTTATTTTACAAACTAAGTTTCGGTCAAAGACCTCTTCAGTGCTTAAATAAATCTAAAAAAAAAAGATATGTGACAGTCATGGAAAATAGCAATTGAACAATTAAATTAAGATAAAAACAAAATATTACTGAAAATTTTTACTTAAGAAGCTAAACAAATCAAATTTTAATATTAAGACTGAGTTTTTGTAGGAGTTTAAATTTTTAGCTAAGTTTTAAAATCAATATAACAACAATACTAACAATAATCAAAGCTGTATGTAGCTTTCTTTTATCTTCTAAATAATTTACAGACTAAACATTGCTTAAGTAAAAGTGTAATTAATGAAATGAGCTTAAAATTTAATTGAAATTGGTGTGGCTTATTTTAATTGTGACGTAATTATTGAAAATTTGAACAATTTTGTGCTTTTAATCGTTATTAAAATTTAAATTTCCGTTCATATGTTTTATATGAAAGCTTACAGTTAAAACAAATTTTTACCTTAAAACAAAACAAGTTAAATTATGGTACTAAGTTTGAATTTTTGGCAAAGTTTAAATTCTAGTTAAATTTAAAAATCAAAGAACAACACAAATAAATAAGAATAAGGTTTATAATAATAAGTAGGCTTAAGTTAAGATGCATTTTAATCAAGCTGAATTTTATTGTGACTTGAATATTGTAAATTTAAGTAGTTTTGTGCTAATAATAGTTACCAAAATTTTAAAATTTTGCTTGAATAATTTAGAAAAAAAATTAACTTTAAGAAAATTATAGTTACAAAAATTAAAAATTAAAAAGCATGCATAAAACCTGTATTACGATTAATTTAAGTTTTGAAGTGGAGTTTTCGGAAGTGCGGGCAGGAATAAAAGAGTTCGTACCGTTTGTTTAGATTATCCCTTCTGTCTGCTTTAGCGATCGCGACCTTTTCTAATATGCAAGTACTGCAAATGCTTTGTGGGTTTTTTGCTTTGCCAATGTGGTGGATAATTTCCAAATCTATTTTGTATTCGATGTTCTTGTTTTTAAGCTTCCATATATACTTCGATAATTCTGTTCCGTTCTCTTTATAGTTTTTAAAGTCATTAATATGGTTGTACCATCTTTTTTTAAAAGTTCCACCCGTTGAGCCTAAATAGTTTTTTGTTTCGTTTTCCGATTTGATTGTCGCTTTATATATCACATTTTCAACTAAGCATTTATTCTTAAGGGGACATTTGTTTTTTGTTCGGCAGTTGCAAAGTGTTTCGTTTGGATCATCGTTTCTTGTTTTTAAGTATTTTCGATTGTGTTTTTGGATTAGTTTCTTAATATTGCTCATGCAGCTATATGAAATTTTACAGTTATTTCTGTTTATTATTTTGTTTAACTTGTGGTCTTCTTTGAAATGTTTATCTATTAGTTGCAGGAAAGCTTTACCTATATTGGTTTTTACTGATTGACAGTAGGGTGGGTTGAAGTAGATTGTTTTTCTTGTTCGTGCTGGCTTCTTTTTGCTTTGGTTGTTTTGGTGGTTGGAGTATGTGAGTTTGTCTTTGAAATTTGAGTTGGTTAAAGCATTTTGGTATCCAGTTATTGATTCATTGAAGATTTCTTTGGTTTTAGAGAGTCTATTGAGTCTTTTTTCGATCATTTTTGGTAGGTTCTTTTTGATAATGGACGGGTGGTTCGAATACTTGTTAATATAATTGGTGCTTGAGTTTTCTTTTTGGTATGGTTTGAATGTGTTATTAGCAGTGTCTAGAGATATATCTAGGAAATTGCATTTAGTCGCGCCTATGTAAAAAGACTCAATAGACTCTCTAAAACCAAAGAAATCTTCAATGAATCAATAACTGGATACCAAAGCAAAAAGAAGCCAGCACGAACAAGAAAAACAATCTACTTCAACCCACCCTACTGTCAATCAGTAAAAACCAATATAGGTAAAGCTTTCCTGCAACTAATAGATAAACATTTCAAAGAAGACCACAAGTTAAACAAAATAATAAACAGAAATAATTGTAAAATTTCATATAGCTGCATGAGCAATATTAAGAAACTAATCCAAAAACACAATCGAAAATACTTAAAAACAAGAAACGATGATCCAAACGAAACACTTTGCAACTGCCGAACAAAAAACAAATGTCCCCTTAAGAATAAATGCTTAGTTGAAAATGTGATATATAAAGCGACAATCAAATCGGAAAACGAAACAAAAAACTATTTAGGCTCAACGGGTGGAACTTTTAAAAAAAGATGGTACAACCATATTAATGACTTTAAAAACTATAAAGAGAACGGAACAGAATTATCGAAGTATATATGGAAGCTTAAAAACAAGAACATCGAATACAAAATAGATTTGGAAATTATCCACCACATTGGCAAAGCAAAAAACCCACAAAGCATTTGCAGTACTTGCATATTAGAAAGGTCGCGATCGCTAAAGCAGACAGAAGGGATAATCTAAACAAACGGTACGAACTCTTTTATTCCTGCCCGCACTTCCGAAAACTCCACTTCAAAACTTAAATTAATCGTAATACAGGTTTTATGCATGCTTTTTAATTTTTAATTTTTGTAACTATAATTTTCTTAAGTTAATTTTTTTTCTAAATTATTCAAGCAAAATTTTAAAATTTTGGTAACTATTATTAGCACAAAACTACTTAAATTTACAATATTCAAGTCACAATAAAATTCAGCTTGATTAAAATGCATCTTAACTTAAGCCTACTTATTATTATTAACCTTATTCTTGTTTATTTGTGTTGTTCTTTGATTTTTAAATTTAACTAGAATTTAAACTTTGCCAAAAATTCAAACTTAGTACCATAATTTAACTTGTTTTGTTTTAAGGTAAAAATTTGTTTTAACTGTAAGCTTTCATATAAAACATATGAACGGAAATTTAAATTTTAATAACGATTAAAAGCACAAAATTGTTCAAATTTTCAATAATTACGTCACAATTAAAATAAGCCACACCAATTTCAATTAAATTTTAAGCTCATTTCATTAATTACACTTTTACTTAAGCAATGTTTAGTCTGTAAATTATTTAGAAGATAAAAGAAAGCTACATACAGCTTTGATTATTGTTAGTATTGTTGTTATATTGATTTTAAAACTTAGCTAAAAATTTAAACTCCTACAAAAACTCAGTCTTAATATTAAAATTTGATTTGTTTAGCTTCTTAAGTAAAAATTTTCAGTAATATTTTGTTTTTATCTTAATTTAATTGTTCAATTGCTATTTTCCATGACTGTCACATATCTTTTTTTTTTTAGATTTATTTAAGCACTGAAGAGGTCTTTGACCGAAAATTAGTTTGTAAAATAAATTTTTGTAAGAATAAATATATTACTTCTCCTCCAGCAGTTGAGATCTCTCTATTTGTTTTCTTGAAACCAAAACATATTATAAATCAAACTAATCAAAACTTTAAAACCCTACAACTTAACTTTCGGACAAAAATGAATTATAAATACTATTAAAGTCGAATTTAAAATAAACCAAATAGTCAAATAACCAATTTAAAAAATATGTCCAAACTTTTTTAAAGTTTATTAAAAAAGATGTAAACAATACAATTTTGTTAGAAATGTTAGTTCTAACTTATCCTGCATTATGATAAGCAAAAAAGTTTCACTTAATAGTTGAAACATTTGTTTTTACTATTTCGTAATTTAAGTCCTATATGGTACGTATAACTTACAAACCTTTAAAACACCTATTACGTTTAATACGGATAAACAAGCTCAGTCTAAATAATGTCTCAACATTTGATAAATCAAAATGATAAAAACCTCAAAACCCTACAAAAGCTACAATTTAGACATTTAATTAGATTTATGAAACCTTTACAATTAGTTATACATTGTAATGTGTTTAGATTTATATCGTTTTCAAACAGAAACCATTAAATTACTATAATAAACTAGTTACAAACTAAAAATACGTGTAATAATTTTATAGGATAAATATCTACTTTTTTTTATTTAAATGCTTTTGAAATTTTTTGTACAATTAAATAAAACATTATTGTTTAACTAATTTTAGAAAGACAATTTTATTATTTTATGAAAACAATAATATTTTACTTATACATAAATGTATAAAATTAATATAAAACTTTTTTATTTACTATCGAACAAAATTAAAGTTTAGTTTTAAATAAAATAGTTAAAATGCAAGTTTGTTACAACAAAAGATATGTAATTTATAAAAATTATTATTTTCAATTTAATCAACTTGAAACTCAATTTAGATTATTGAGTTTCAAGTTATAACACACAATATTAAATTTATAACCTCTATAGAATGCTAATTATAATATTTTTCAATAAAAAAAAGAATTCGTATCGCAGCAATAGAGATATATTAAACTTTAATGTAAAACTAAGATGATTATTCAAGTCACAATAAAGTTTTAATTATTGTACCACACTTTCAGTACTTGATTAATGTTCTTATTATCTAAAACTTCGATATTATTACAATTATTGATAAATATTTTTTCTGCTAGATTTTAAAACTTTACTTAAGCTTTTATCAAAAATCTAATTTTTGTTCTTTTTTTTTTGTTATAAAAACTGATGATTAAACAAGCTCAGTCTTAATTTTGTCTCAACACTTAATAAATCAAAATGATCAAAACCTCAAAGCCCTCCAGTTTAGCTTTATGGACAAAAATTAATTATAAGTAAAACTAAAATTGAATTTGAAATAAAAATATATACTAATTAACTTTAAAAATAGGTCTAAAGTTTTTATAGATTACTATTTTTTTTATAAAGATCTGAACAAAACAATGTTGTTAGAAGTTAAACTATTAATTTTAACTTAATCTGCATTATGATAAGCAAAAAAGTGTCATTTAAAATCTGAAAATTTGATTTTACTAGTTTGTTACTTGAATCCTAAATGAGTAAGTATAAATTAAAAAAATCTTTAAAACACCAATTATACTTTATAGGCTAACAACAAACAAGTAGTTTAGCATACAGATATAAATAAAATAAATTGTCACGGAAATATGGAGCTTAGTTCTTTCGTAGTTCTTACGACTATTTTAGTTAGCTAATGAGAATATAAGTCTAAGGTAAAAGCATAACAGATTAATCTTTTTCTATTAAAACTAGGTAAAGTTTGTAAAACAAAGTTTAACTAGTATTTATTGTAGTCTTGTTTTTCAGGTTTTATCAGTAAACTCAATTTGATGACTTTAATTTAGTTTCTGTAAAATAAACTTTACTAAGTATTTACCAAAAACTGATGTAAATAGAGTAGTTTTATCTTGAGTGAAAAAGTCTATTATATAGATGACAAAGTTTATAAAACTCATCAAAATTAATTGCACTTTTTAGTTTTTATAAAAGTAATCTTTCTATTAGGTTCGCATTTATAATACACTAAAAAGTATGAACTCAACAATAATTAGAACTGATATTTCTTTAACAATATTAAAATTTTATAATAAATTTTTACAAAATCAAAAACAAACTTAATTAATTTTGTTTTCTATTGGAATTCGTATATATGATTAACTTTGACATTACATACAATACTGATCATTTAAATACCTAAAAATCTGTAATATTTCGTGTAATTCTTAAAATTAAGTTAAGTGATTGTCTTAGATTTTCTCATAAAGAAAAGTACGCTCAGTTGATGAGGTAGCTGTTAAATTCGCACGAGCAGACAAAATTACACTAAGGGCACGATTGTACGAAGGGTTACTTTTGCACGAAGACAAATTTGCACGAGCTAAAAATTTTGCAAAAACGTTTTTTTCGTTTATTTTATTTTATTAATATATATTCTTTTTATTACTTTCATTATTACTCTTAACCCTTACCTTCGGTCAGTAGCTTTTATAGTTTCTTTCTTTTTAATTTTTAATATTTTATATTATACACACTTTTTTTAATTATAATATTTATAAGTCATTTTTATATATTTACTCTCATTGTTACCACTAACCCTTTTCGTCGGTCAGTTACTTTTTTTTTGTTCTTTTTTTCTTTTTTTTCTCTCGTGTAAAAATGACCCTCCGTACAAATAAATAAAAAACAATTATTATTTAGTTCATAAGCGATTTTTTATATATTTTTTAAATTACTAGATAAATGAACAAATTCTTTTGTTTTTTGTTGCTGTAATTAACCATACTTAACAGAATTTAGTTTATTTTATACGTTTTAAACTATTTATACAATTTTTATATTTCATTAAATCAGCTTGTTTTATTATTATTATTGTAAGTTTATTGTCTTACGAAGGACCCAGTATATTATTATAAGTATTATAAGCAGTAGAAAATAAAAAATACTAACAAGCTAAATATATTTAAATAAATTTGTTTATAAATTTTAACAATATTCGAATGTCAATGGCTTTAACTATGTCACGTCAATTAATTACCACAATGAATTTCAATGCATATTTGTAATTTGCATGGTTGTATTCTATTATTTTAAATATTTACTCATATATTAACCAAATTTTTTTCACAAGCCACAGCTTTTTTTTTATTTGATTGCAGTATAAAAACATTACTTTTAACAAAAACTGATAAAAAAAGAAAAAAGTGCACTATTTTTATAACATGCAACTTTAGTTTAAACTTATGTTAGTTTTTAAAATTGGTTTTTTAAGTTTTATTAGGTTGCTCTTTAAAGCATTTATTTTAGTTTGAAATTACTATAGGCTTTAAAGCTTACAAAAGTAACAGAGCTATCAAAAAAAAAATGTATTAGGTTTAAAAATCGAACTATAAACAAATTGTTTTTTTTAGTTAAGGTGTATAGTTAGGTAACTGAACACTTCAGTTTAAAATCCAAAAAGAAACTTTCATAATAATTTTTAAGCTCATTATATTGATTAATGGTTAGTTTTGTTATGGTTTATTACGACAAATCTAAAATATTAAGATAGTCCTTATTATTTATTTATGCAAGACAAGCCAATCATTAGTAAAAAGAAAAACTATTTTTGAATAATTTTAAAATTCCAAGGATTTTTTCACAATTATCCAGTTTGAAAACTGTTTTTATTTCTCATAGTTTTCAATTCTATTTTCTTGATTCGTATTTTAATCTCGATAACGAACTAAATAAAAAATTGGACTTAAAAGAGCATTGAGAGAAAAAGACTAACGAATAAATGCTTTCTTTCTAAGGTAATAAGTCATAAGTAATGAGTAACAAACTATTTGAAAAAAAAAATGACTATTTTTTCTGATCGAGTTGCACTGTATTAAAATATTTAAGTTTTAAGTGGTTAAACTTAGAAATTCGTTATTGATTTTGTAAATAAAATATAGTACCTCAAAATATATACCTTTATGATTGTTAATTGTTAATTTGTTAATATATAATAAATTTATATTTTGACAAATAAAAAAAAAATTTTTGATGAATTAATTTAGAATATCTATATAAATAATATCACAAACACTGTTTAAAAAAAAATACAATATATACTACAATCAAGTAAAAGTTTTATTGTGACCGGGTCGTTAAGCTTGTACAGCTATTTTACTTAGCTGATTATATGTTTATGGTAATTCAAAAGGTTTATAAATTATAAACTATAATTTTAAAGATTATTTAAAAAAAAAAAATATTAAAGAATTAATGGAGTAAAACTTTTTTCAAATGGAATTATTTCTTTTTCAATAAAAATTAGACAATTTATCAAAAAAAAATTCAAGTTTATAACCTATCGATTTAAGAATTATGATATAATTTAATTTCTTTACTTGGATATAATAATAGTATGAGTTTTATATAAAAAACTATGAACAAATTTTACTTTAAAATATAGGCTTCACATAATAATATTGCAAACTATTATACATATGTGAATTACTTATATCTAGTATTTTTAATAAGTGATTTTGTAATTAAGGTCCTACAAAAAAAAACAATTTATAACAGTAGTTGTGTGAAAACTTTTAGATGAATTTTAATTTAAATGTAGTCCTGAACATGACGTTACAAGATACACAACTAGTCTACGTTTTGATACCCAAAAGGTGTTTTCACACATCAGGTCAAAATACCAAACTTTTTAAGCATTCAACGCTTTTTAAATGGTGTAAAATAAACTATACTGATATCTATAAACAATTAAAAGTTAAAAATATGCATAACTAAAAATAACATTTAAATTAAAAATTTACTGTTTTAGAAAGTTCTACACTATAAGTAGAAGATAGCTTTTCAATATGCTTGGTTTTTGTTTTAGAAACTTTATTGTTATTCATATTTATGTTTTCTAATTAAAGACTTAACCAAACACAATTTATGTTACCTGGTTCCGTCTAAAAGTTTTAGTTTAATATGATTATATCTACGTGACTTATTACTAATGATGACGAAATTAGATCGTATAATTTCTAAATAAATATGTAATATTTAACTTTTGATAACTCAAAATGTATTGTGTTAATCTTTTATTACATTTTTAGTGTTATTTAACATTTGTTTTGTAAACTAAATTAACTGTAAAAGTTATTAAACAATTTCTTCACAATTTAGTTTGTTTAATTGTAACCGTGAAGTGTAATTTAAATAGTTTGACCATGCAATTACTAGTTCAAAAACTTAATTGTAAATATATTTTCATACTGAAATTCGGCTAATTGCTAATCCTTTAAAATAAATTGTTAAACAAAATTTGAAGATTAAAGTTTAACTTTTGATAGAAAGCAAATTGTTTGTTTTCCTTAAATATTCACTATTTATTTTTAATAAACCTAAAGTAAATTTAAGTCTTTTAAACAAAACTGACTTTATGTTTTTAAGTCTAAAAAACGGCAATTAGTTAATATCTTTTTTAATATTCATCAGCTAACTAAAATAGCTGAAAAAATCGGAATACTTTTCACAATTTATTTTATAATCACTTATAAAATATAAAACACGTTTTGAATACACGGTTTGTGTTTTTATTTTTTTTTCAAGTATTCGTTAGTTTTGATAACTTTGTATACGTTTAATATAATAATACTCAAATGATATTTTAATCTAATAATAATTATAAACCAAGTAGTTCTAATTATGATAAAATCAGATTAAAGACTGTTTAATTAAAATCAAAACTACTATTTTTTTTCTTAACTTTTACATGTTTTTTTTTGCCTATATGCTTAAATTTTTAAAAGTAACTTTTTATTTTCAAAATTTGAATTAACTAAGAAAATACAAAAAATAAGAGAGACAGTAAAGTTCCAATTTCCACCAAGTATATTTTCTGTTTTAATGCTTTAGTAGTCCTACGAACAATTCAAATCAAGTTTTAACTTTTCTTATTTAACAACTATTAAACTAATATTTTAAAAGCTTGAGTTGTTTAGATAAACATGATAAAAATTGAAAACTGCTAAAGAACTAAATATATAAACTAAACTCAAAAAAAGTGAATCTTTTGTTAATAAACAAACTGTATAATCTTGCAAATCAGATTTAGAATGACTTCAAAAACTCTCTACGAAAAATGCGACTTAAACTTGATTAAATTAAAAAAAATATTATTTCTTCTGTATTATGATTAGAAAAATTATCCGAAATTGCTGCCCAGAAATGTGACTACTATAAATCTAAGCAGCTTTTACTTTTATCACTTTTATATTTATACATTCGTTAACTTTCTTTTGTGCCGTTTGTAAAAACATATATTTCAATACCTAAGGTAAACTGTATACTACATACTGCAAACTACATACTTTTTACTAAAAAGTTTCATAGAGATCTAATAGTTTAAGGTTTTATGTTTATAGTTTCAAAACTTCTACTTTTGTGTAAAATGAAGATAGAACGTTTTTTTGATGTAACTGCTGATTTTTTTTTTATCAAAAATTGTTTATAATCAATCAAACACAAAGTTTTTGTAAGATAAAATTTATAGCCTGGATTAAAATTTTAAAGTTTGTACTACTAAGCTGTTTAACTAATACATTTATTATAATAAATACCATAATAATTTTTCAGTAACATTTTGTTATTTTATTGAAGTGGTGAAAAAAGTCTGTTTAATAAATTGTAGTTATAATATTTTACTTGTATCTAGAATTTAAAGTAAAAATAACGTAATTTTAAATAGTTCATAAATCGTTGTTTAACGTAAAGATTTGAAAATATAACGTTTGTCAACATTACTAATTTAATCTTGAATCATAATTTGTACTTGTTAGCTGATGTTTCTTATCATATTTGAAGCTCAGTAAAATTAAGATATGCGTGTACTTTAATATGTTTTAAACAGTTTGTTTATCGAAAATTAAGGATGTTTTATTTTAAAATTCAACTAACTATTTTTTTAAAACATATTCTTATAATTAAATTTTGAATCAGACTACATTAATAGACTATTTTGATTTTTCTAATAGTAGAATTTAGTATATTAGCATAAAGCATTTATGCTATCTCAAAACAAGCAATTTTTAAAACAATGATAAAATAATATACAACAGTTTGACAATATTGTTGTACAATTTAACGACTTAATACAACATTTTTTTACTGATTAATAAAAGTAAAATAATTATTAATTATTCATTCAAATATTTTTATCTACAAACTAACTTTATAATATACGCTAAACTATACACGTTACTATGTATTTGTAGACTAAAGCTATTTTAGATGTGTTATTTGGTATAGTTTTTTGTACTAGCAAAAAATTATTTTTGTTGTAATTAAATAAAATAAAATAAATAAACAAGTGATTGATAATAATGATCATAATTGATAAAATTACTAAAAAACTTTTGAATTTAAAATTTAGTTAGACTTGTTCAGTTAGCCACAAACGCAATAGTTATTTGTTATGATTAAAACATTCATAAAATTATTACAGTCACTTTCTGCTAGGTAAATTAGTTTGTACAGCTACTTAGTTAGCTGATGTACGTTTGTAAACATATACTTTTATTCAAAACTCGTATATAGGTAAATAAAAATATAATTCACAAACAAATCATTCGAAATAAATTGCATCACTTTAACAAAAAAAATACAAATACGTTATAATTTGATATTATCATTAACTTATTAAAGTTTTGTTTTTGTCTTAATTTTTTATGATGAACTACACAAAGTATTTAACAGTAAGTAAAGTTTGGTGAAAAAAATTAAATATAGTCGCTTTTGAATACGACAAAAAAGTAAACCTTCACTTTATTTTTACCATTTCATATGTCATCTATTATGGCAGCTGTACAAACTTAATGTATTTTTTAATGTAGATTATTGTAACTTTTATCAACTGTTTTAAACACACATTTTAATCTCAATTTAATTCAAAACTTAACTAAATCTATGATGTAGTTGTGTTAATAGCATGATGTCAGTAGTAATTAAAAGTAAAACAAAGTGGAAAATACAAATATCTCAATTTAATACAAAACTTAACTAAAAAATGATGTTTATGTGTTATTAGCATGATGTCAGTAGTAATTAAAAGTAAAACGAAGTGAACGATACGAATATCCCAATTTAATTTAAAACTTATAAATCTATTAATATGAAAACCTAACATTTATAACTGCTTGTAGTTAAAATTGAAAGTTTAGAAAAATAAAACTTACTTTGTTAAAGTTTGTTTATGTATTCCTTTTGCTCGCTTAACTTATTTAAATACGTGTCTTGTACTTTATACCTTTTTGTTGAGTTTTCTTTTTAGCTAAAAGTTCAAAATTTATAAAGTTCTTGCATATATTTATGTTATCTATTTAGTAATCTTATCGCCGATATGTTCGAGTTTGTACAGCTATTTTAGTTAGCTGAAAAAAGAAATCAACCGTAGTTTAATATCAGTGTCACTTGTTGTTCTATTTAGTCGAATACTAAGTCATTACAATACAAAGTCATTTAACCAGAACGTTGTATGTTGCAAAATTAGTAAGTTATTTATGATTTTTATTATTTTTAATGATATAGATATAATTGGTATTGAGACCGTGCTAGACGTTAAATTAGACATACTTCATGAACTTCATGTATATTTATTCTCGTATGTTTTTTATTCAAGTATTAAAAGATTTTATTTAATTAATAGATTAATTGTTTGTTGTAAGTCTTTTAAGTAAGATTTAAATATTTTATATTTCTTAAACTAGTAAAAGTTTTCAAAGTATTTTCTAATTAAACTTAATTTATTATTAAATAAAAGTTCATTATAAAGTTGTTTATAAAAGCGAGTTGTATTTTTAATATCTAATACTTATAATGTTCTATATTTGTTGATTTTCGTAATCAATTAAAATTTTAACTGTGGGGTATGATTTGCTTGAAGTAGCATACATCGTTTAAAAAATCAAGTTGTTAAATTTTGATTAGGTTGCGAATACGATAAATAACTTACGAATACCAAAATTCTTGTATACAACATAATACTATTAGTAATCTGTTCGAATAGAAATTAAATATGTACCTAAAAAGCCTTTTATATAATTCAAAGTACGACAATCTTAAAAACAAGTTAAAAGATCCAAGCAAAAAATAATAAAAACACCTTTAATTTAGTTGATTAACTTAATAAATCTTTTAGAATTATTTAGACTAATAAAAATTTTTATGACTAATAAAGATCTTTACAGACATTTTTAAAAGCATATAGATTTACATGTTTTCTGTTATAAGTTATAAATCGTTTAATTTTATTATAGTATTATTTCTTATATCTCAAAAAACTTTTAAATACATTCAATAGATTATACATTTAACAATTTATATATCTCTATTATTTATGATGTCAGGTTATATTCATCACAATCGTTTGAGCTTAGCTCTAATCAAAAAAATTATTATTAATTAGGTTTAGCGTTTATTCAGTGTCATTAAAGTTTGTACAGCTACCTAATTAGCTGATTTATACTGTTAAGTATTAAAATATATTTTCTTAATCATCGTAACGAAATATTGATATAAACATAAAAAAAACACAAGTTGTTTTATCTAAAATTTAATTAACATTTTCCTTTACAATTTAAGTTAAAATTACAAGAAAAGAAAAAATATTAATTTATTAACAATTTATGATGTTTTTAAGTTTTATACAGGTATAGATTAAAACTTTTAATAAGAAAAAAAACTTATAAACCTTAGTTATAACATAAGCTTAATTGTTCATTACTCTGTTAATTCTTTAAAAAATCGTTTATCAACTAAATGATAACTGTTGTTTATATTTTCAATGAAATTAATTATATTTTTTTAACATTATTAAAAGAATTATAAATATGAAACATAAATCTTTGGCTTAAACTGTCATTTAAAATCTAAAAGTGAATGTTAAATTTAACTACTAAAACACCTTTACATTAAATAGTAAATTTATCTTAGATTTTATGCTTTAAAATCTTTAAAGCTTATACACTGTTATTTGAAATACAGCGGTATAATCTTTTTTGATGAGTACAATAAAACATACCTTTAAAACAGTTCAACGAAATAGTCTAAATGAAGGGTTAAATAACATGTTTACTATTTGTCTTATAATATTATTATAGTTATCAGAGTTGCTTATAGTGTTATTAATGAAAATTTGTCATAAAGTTATTAACAATCTATATAAAATAGACAAGTTTGTTTTCTAAAACACTATCTTCTAAAATGTTTAAAATGATTGTATTAAATTTAATTATGTTATTTTAATAAAAACGTAACACATTTTATTAAATCTTTTGTTTTAAACAAAAACTCTCAAAATCTATCAAACGATCTTAGTTTATTATTATAGTGTAAAAAATTTGGTCAATAAAAAATTGTTTATTTGTTTATAACAAGTTACAACAGTAGTTGCTTTTTTGAAAACTGAACTTGAGTTGTACTGAAAACTTAAACAAAACTTAATATATTATCTTATGTTTAATCTGTTATTAAATCCATAAACAAATAATATTAAATTCATATTTTTATTTACTTTTTAAATACTATTAACTTTAGTTAACTTGTAATAAAAAAACAAATATAAATCGATAGTTTATCAAAAAATAATTAATCTTCTTTACTATCAAAACAAGTTCTTAAACTTCTTTTTAATATGTATGGTATAGTAATATTGACACAAATTGTTTTACGTATTTTTAGCTTTCAATTAACATAATTTGTGAAACGCGGCTCAATTTTTAAAGATTTTTTTTTTCTAATTATCACCGACATTGGCTTGTTTATATAAATAGTTGAAGCATTAAAAGTTAAAAACTTACAAAATAGCCTGTGATAAGCACTCATAAACGTAAGTGATTACAAAATTTTTATACCTTTATTAAAATAATAAAACAATAGTTAAGACAAGATTGAAACATATTCTTACAAAACTCCTTGTTTTTAAACCCTTTGTTATTAAATAAACGTTTACTCTAATATAAAATGTTTTAAATAATAATTATTTAGACTAAATTAGAAAATTGTAAAATCTTAGTATTACTGTATAAGTAAAAACTAATAACATAATTTTTTTTTAACTTAGTTTAGTATATCAAAAACTTAACGTATAAAATGTAAAAATTGCTTTTTTACAACTGTAAACTAGGTTTTTTTAACTTTTTAAGAATTATAAGTTTCTGTGTTCAATTAAAGTAGCTATACAAACTAAGGTAAAATTTTTTTGTAGACTTTATTTAGAATAAAAATAAAATAAGTTTATATACTCATTCATTATTTTTTATAAGTAAAAATATTGATACACTTAATAAATTATTGTAATCAGTATGATTGTTGAAAGTAGTTTAAATTATTTATTAATTTATTATAAAACTTTAAACTGAACTACTTACTCTAAGCAAAATTATTAAAAATGATAGCTGGTTCAAAATTTAGCAATTATAATAATAATACAGAAAATACTAAAAAATTTAGTTTAAAACCTCATGACCTTAAATTTTTTTTACTGTAACTGTCATATGTAATTGAATATTATAAAATACCGTAAAAGTAATTAACTATGGTCTTTTTTTAGTACTAAAGTTTGTGCAGCTATTTCTTTTAGCTGATTTAGTTGAAGTTAAACTCTAAGTTTTAGCATTTAACGGTATTTAAACTTCAAACAGTAACTAAATTAAAGAATACTTTTAAAGTAGTTTTTTTAGTTTATAAATTATATACTTCTTTATAAAAGAAAATATTTTCTAGAGTAGTATGGCAATAATTTTATGCCAAAAGTTGTTCTTTTAATACTTGAATCCGTAAGTTTAAAAACTTTTTATATAAAACAACAATTTACCCAAAATAAAAATTTAAAGTTTTTTTAATTAAAGTAAGTATATTTCTTAAAAAACTTAGTTTACAAACATTAGTTGCCTAAAAGAAACAATTCATGAGTATACAGAAAAAAAAATATATATAAGCATTTTATCTATGATTATTTACTTAGGAGAATACTTTTAATAACTAACAATGAAGAATATCAAAAATTATAAAAGAATGTTTATCTAATACTTTTTATAACATTTTTTGTCTTATCATGAAAGATTAGTCATTTAGTCCATTTCGTTTAGTTTACTTCTATTAAAATTTATTATTTTTCCAAAATAATACTTTGCTTTTATCTTTAAAAAAACTACTCACAAAAATTTAATGTACAAAAGTTGAATTACTAATTTATTAATAATAATAATAACTAATTAATAATAATTGCTAACCACAAACGGTATATTCAGCACAAGCTATAATAAAACAAAAATAAGTATATCATTACTGCGCTTCTAACAAGGCTAGTTTGTACAGCAATTTTAATAAGCTGATCTTTGAAAGTTAAAAAATAGCTGCTTAAAGCTTAGTACTTTATTCTGAGTATAATTCACAAACTAATTAGTTTTTAAACTTATTTATTGTAAAATATTAATTTAGTATGTGTTCTTTTAGATTTACCCAATGCTTAAGAATTAAAAAAAGTTTTAAATTTCACTATTAACCTTTTATGTTTTTGGAAAAGTTACTGAACTCAACTAAAAGATTTTTTAGTAGTATAATATATTTTTACCCAAAATAATACTTTTATGCATGTTTTGAATTCTAGTTTATTTAATATTTATGTACCTTTAAAAAGAAATGTTTTTCTAAATATTAGTCTATTTTAAACAATAAATATATATTCATTTAATAGTTTGATTGTAACAAGTTAAGTCAAGTAAAAATACAAAGTTTGTTTGCTAAAAATGTTTACTAAAAATATATCTTCATGAAAAGAAATAAAAACAATTACTACCTAAGCTAAACTTTAAACGAAATTTTATTAATTAAAAATGTATATGTATTATTATTTGTTATGAAATCTTTTTAAGTTTCCAATTATCGTTATAATAAATCTAAAGCTATATATTTATTTGTTTAGTTTGATTGAAGCTGGTTGCAGTTTTTGTAATGTTAATTCTGTTTTGGTAAGTGATTACTGTTAAAATATACTTTTTTTTTGTTTTTTTTTAAATAAATTTTTCTATAATTTAAACATTAAATTTAATTTAATTATTTAATGAATAAATCAAACCTGATCTAGAATACCACTAATTATTAAGCTAAAATTTAACAACTATTAAAAAGGCTTTAGAAACATAAACATGAAATGTTATAAACTAAATTAAGAAATTATAACTAAATTTATATCTAATAAGTCTAAGCAATGTTTTATTTAAGTATTTTATTTCCGTCGTGAAAACAAAAACTAGATATATAAAATTATTATGAGTTTTCTCAGAACAACTTGAACAATAACAATCTCAAATTAAATCTTTTGAACAGTTAAAGATGACTACTGACGTTTTTTTATGCTATTAAAAACTTGTTTAGTGATAAGCGAACTAATATTATTTTCAATAAATATAAAATAGCTAGGATCTATTTTCCTAAATTTGTACAGCTATTCTAGTTAGCTGATTTTAAAAATACTACTTTAAATTACTATGGAAACATGTTTTATAAATATGAGTGCAAGTTAAAAGTGTTAAAGGGTATAAATGTTTTGGATTTGTATTGTGTAAAAAAGAAAAATTAAAAAAATTTTTTTTTTTAATATTATTTTTAAAGATTATCTGAAATAAGTTATTATATTTTCCTATATTAAATATAAAGCAAGCTAAAACAAAAAAAAAATAAAAAATGTTTAAACATGCAACCCATTTAACTATATTAAATCAAGTAGATAATTTACAGGGTTTGAGGTAGATTGCCTTCTTTATATTAGAAATAAGACTATTATGAATAATATCCATTTTTGTTTGTAAATTTAAATGTTACAATTTACATAATTAGTTTTGTTATTTACTTAAAAACAAAGATTTAGAATTCAGCTTTATTAAAACTCAGCATTGTTAACAACATAAACTTATTTTGTAAATAGTCAACTTTTCAAGTTGGTCTAATATTCTAATTTTTATGTATAACATTTAGTTAGTTGTATAAATAGTGCCTTAATTAAATTTATTTTCACTTATGTTTCAAAGCGTTGACATACAAAAAAAATCTTGCACTTGTGCTGGTAGTTTTTAATTAGTAGTTTAACTTTTTTTGACAAGCTATACAAGTTATCACTGACATAAGAAATCTTTTTAAATGTTTAATACATTATAACCAGAGGGTGTTGGTGACCCAACATCCAAAGGTTCATTTACCCTAGAACATTTACGCTTGGGGCAAAATCAGAGCGTGACTTTACTATTTTGAGTTGACATAATTAACACTTCACTCTAGACCTAATGTTACTAGATATCAATACTACTATAAATAACCAGGCACAACAATTAGGTTGGTTTTTCTATTTAACGAACTTCAATGAATACAAATATATTGTTAAAATTGCAAGAACAATTTAATTTGTAATTTGTGTATTAAGAAACTGTATAATAACCATCTATAAAAAACTCAACAATATTATTAGAAATACTTTTAATTAAATGCAAAATCAAGTGTTGAAAACTACAAGAACTATAAAAGTATGTCTCTTATGTGAAAAATGTTATTTTTAAACCACTAAAAAAAATGCTTTTAATAAATCACTTGTTGAAAGTTAAAAGATATAGAAAAGTTTACAGTAAGTGAACTACAAAACTCACTTTAAATAACAATCTTAAAATCTTACAAATACAACTATAATTAAATATATTATATTAATCTTATTTACTTTTTGTAATGTTTAGTAGATATATAACTAAATAAAGTTATCGTACTAAAATAATTATTATGATATAAAACAGATAAATTGTACTAAACTTTAAAGTCTGACTTTTTTACACAATTAAAACTTAAAAGTTTTCTACAAAGACTAAAACACTTAATATTACTATGTCATTAACGAACTAGCAAGCTCTATAACTAAGTTTACAACTACTGTAGTAGAGTTAAAAAAAAAATTTTGACAGTCAGTTTTTTTTTTTTTTGATCTTTTTTTGTAGAATTGAATTGTGTATTAGTTGTGTAGCATCTTGTTCGAAGAATACCAGAATGTATAAACAGCTAAAAGATTTAATCTCCTATCTGTATATATAGTTGATCAGTCTAAAACAAGGTTTCCGAAACTCAGCTTCTAAATCGCCCCCTTTTCAGAAATTTGAAAAATAATCGCCCCCCACGATTTTACAAAGTAGTTTTTTCTCTTGAGTACAAACTTTTGAGCCGAAAAAGTTGTGTTTGAAATTTTATTTAGTCTGGTATTTCTTATGCACCCACTTTTTGGCTGTGTTTAACGTAGTTTACAGGGCTCGAGAAAATAAGTTACATTTGTTTTTTTATAAACCCAGTAAAGTGTATTAAAATACTTAATTATTAAAAAGCTTTGTGTAATCTGTAATCAATCCTGTTTAGATATGAATTGTTTTGAAACTAATGAAACTTTTAGGGTAGTGGTGGAAAACTTTTGTAGTCAGCAATTCATATTTACTAAAAAAAAATTTCTAGTGTCAACTCGTTAAAAAATGTAATTGTGAGCTGCATAATCCAAAAAAACAACATATATGAAAAATAAAAAACTCGAGCAAAATTGTAATAAAATAATTTAGTATTATTGTGATTCAGGAAATACTATTGTGAACTGAAAACCAAATATAAAGTGTATTTCAAAATATTAAGTATCAAAAAACTAAATTTTGTTTATTTGCACAAGTAGTTTTCAAGATACTTAGCGGGTCGAAATTTGACTGGATCTTAACCGTACGTTATCCATCTGAAATCTTAACTTAAACCTAAAATTATAATAATCTCTTATTTAACGAATTTCGGACATTTAGAAGTTAATACTAAGTAACTTATTTAAGCCGCACAAAATACTTAAATTGTTATATAAACAGGCATATTCTAAAATTACTATACCAGAAATTAAAAAACTATAAAAGAATGAACAGTTTATTTTACACATAAGAAATTAAATATTAAAACATAATTTATGATCTAGTTTGAGGAAGTTGGATCAACTGATTGATTATCTCACAATAATCATCAACAGCTTCAGTTAATGCGGTAAAATTATTATTTCCAATGCTAAAATATATTATAAGAAAGTTAGTTGTAAAGTTATAGACTTACTTTTAAACGTTTTAAACTATATGTTTTGTTGTAGAATACCATTAAATAGTATTTGACTTGGAATAACCTTTAGGAAACTAAACCCTAGTTTTAACATTTTCTTTTTTCTTAATTTAAATTCAAAAAATCAAAATTTTTACATTTAATTCTGTGAACAGACAGTGATCGATTAAACTATTCTTTTAATTAGGTTAAAATTTTGTTTTGTAATTGTAGCAGTCTAATACTGTTTAAATTTATTTTTTCTCTACTTATTAGCTTATAATAATTTACCAGAAGAAAATAGTGAAAAACTAAAAGCTAGTGTTGAACTATTAAAATAAACAACACATTCTAACTGCTAAAATATTAAAAACTAAGATAAAACAAAACACAGTTGTATTAATAGTTTAAATTTCCTTAATATATAGATTTTTTAACAATAATAAATCAAGTTAGAAAATAAAATTGAGTTTAAGAATCTATTAAACGAAAAATTTGAAGTCATTTAAAATAGAGACCTCAAATATATACTCTTTTAAAACCAAAAAAAAAAATTTGAAATAAAAATTTTAATGGTTATCAAGATTTTTTTATTTATACAGGTTAAAGAAGTAATAAAAAAAAATTGTCAAATAAATTTCTTTCAAACAAATACTTTAATCACTATGCTATAAAAACTTTTATTGTTATGTAAAACCCAAATATAAACTACAAAATTAACAAGGTCAAAATAAAACTATTTACAGATTTAAAACATAAACCATTTAATAAATACAGTAGACTTCCGCTTAAGTTCGCACTTTGAACAAAATCAAAAAGTGCAAACTCAAAAATTGTTACCATTTTTTTTACAAAATGATAAATTTAAATATGTTATATGCAATAACGTTATGCATACACATGAAGTCAACTAAAACATAAAACAAACATTCATTAAATGATCAATTTAAGCTATTAAATTTTATTTAGTTTTTTGTTTTATTAATACTTAGTTAGTAATAGACTTTATTTAGGTTAAATTTTAGAAAATATAATTTTACAATTTTTTTTGGTAAAAAATGCGAACTCAAGAGGAAGTCTACCGTAATTAATATCTATTAGGCATTATGCAAACCTGTTGTAGAATAAATAACTTAATAATTTTTTTATTTAAAAAAGACTACTTATATACAATACAAACAAGGTTAAATAAGAATTATTTTAAAAGATCAAATAAAATAAAATAAAACTTTCAAAAAATAATGTCTGCTACTGAAGACTAATATAATGTGAAGGATGAGGTTCATGACTGCTTGCAAGTTTTTCTAATCTGGTTCTTAATCAGTAAAATAAAGCCTCCTTTACAAATATCTAGATTAGATGTTTTGCTCAAGATGTTGATAACTGAACTTAAAGCTTTCTCAACTAGATAGCTAGAAGGAAAAACTATAAACAAAAATCTAAATTTCTCTCAAATAATTGGATACTTTTGCCTTAGTTTTTGTTGAGTCCAAAAGCTTTCATATCGTTATTTGGAAATATTTACTTTAAGTTCAAGGTCAGTTTGTAAGTCTGAGAAAAATTCCTGTAAGTCGTTTACTTTAAAAAGATCTGCCTCGCAGGGATCCATATTTATATATATATGATAGCTTTTTTTGTCAAATCTAAATTTTACTACTTAATATATTGAAATTGTTAAAAATTACAGATTTCTAGGTTTTTTTCTTGCCTAAATTGTCAAATTCCAGGTTTTTAGGTAAATTGGCAACACTGTACAATTTTATTTCTTAGTTTAACTTAGTGACTTTTCAAAAATCAATTGGAAATATCATGAAGTGATATAACTATCACCTCATGATATTTCCAATAAAAATAAAAGTATACAGGGTTGCCAGTTCACCTAGAAATTTAATAACATATAACATAGATTTTTACAAACCATTTATGATCCCAAATAATATATATGTCAGGTTACGAAATGGTAAGATAAATTCCGATCATCTATGATCTATGTAATTGTCAAATAAGAAAATATATGAACGAAAATATATAATTTACTTGAAAGTAGGAGTTACTTGATTTTGTTCTCTATATTTTACAGAAACAATATTAACTTTTTTTGTTTAAATTTTACATCAGGGTCAAATATTTAATAGCAAGCTAAAATTAGTAAAATAGCAATATAAAAAGTAAAAATTTAATGACTGCCAAAAATTTTAAAATCGCCCCCTTTTCGCCCCCTTACTAGTTATCGCCCACCCTTTCGCCCCTTACTAATTATCGCCCCCCGACTTACTAAAATCGCCCCCAGGGGGGCGATATCGCCCACTTTGGGAAACCCATTCTAGACTCTAGTCTTATATACATTTTTAATAGTTTATATTTTCTCAGCGAATAAAAATGCAATAAGAACCAGGGGCGTAGCGTGGGGAGAGACGCAGGCGCATGCGTGCCACCCAAAAAAAAAAAGTAAAAAAAAATGCAGCATCTTTATCCTTTAATGTTTATTTCTTCTGCTTATTTTGCCTTTTTAACTATTTCTATCTAGTATTCGAAAAGTAAAACGAAATTTCGAATACCATTTAGTGACAAGTTAGGGAAATTACCCAGTATACTGATTCGGTGCGTAATTTCAAATGCGCACCGATGTTAGTGAAAAACTCCATAAGGAAAAAATTTATAACTTCATTTACTTCATAAGAATTTAGACTCAAACAGTACGCAACTAGTTAGTGCACCGCAGTAGTATAACCTTATGACAGATTTTTTAAAAGGCCAAATACTAACATATTGTTAACAAACCATTAAGCTAAACCTGTTTTATAGTGATACTGATTCAAGAATAAACAAATTGTAGTAAAAATAGCAATAATCAACTGCTGATAAAATAAAAATAAATTGATAATAAGAATAAAAAATATTTACAGCATAATTTAAAAGAAAAAATAACAAAAAGCAGAAAAATTATTTAAAAAAATAATAAACAAACAGTTCATACTGTGATTAAAGTTTTAATCTCACTATACAAAAAGTATTGTTTAAATGATTTAAACTTAATATTTTTATTAAAAGTAGTTTCTTTTTTTATAAGATAACAAACAAATTAAATTTTGTTATTCTATCAGCAATAAAGTTTAAAAATTAATCAATTTTTGTAGCAAGTTATTTTAAAATTTTTTTTAGTCACATCATGAATAAATTTAAAGCAACTCTCAAAACAGAATATTCACAATCTATTTTTAGTCTGTAAAACATAACTGATTAGTTTTAAATTTAAATTTATTAAGTTTTAAATCAAATTATAAATGATGTTTATTTATTGTTGCTAGTTTTGTGAAAAACAATTTCTTTTTCATGATACATTGTTTTATGCTTTACTTAACTTTTTTTTGATATCTATTTATAAATTGTATACTTAAAATTTATGAGCTTCAACCAAGTTAAAACGCATAAATAGATAATTAAAGAGTATTTCCTTGTACTTAAGTTTCAATATTATATTTAAATTATCATTAATCTAAATAACTAACATATAGTGTATCGACTACTAATATAAATTAGTTCAACTTGTCTTTAGTAAATACACAAACCCACTTATTTTGTCTTTATTTTTGACTTGCAGTATATATGTTTATTCTAAACTGCATCTAAGTTTTTAAACCCTTTTTACTCAAGTACCCTTTTACCCTTTTTACTTAGTAACTGTTGTAATCGTATAAGATATATAATATTATTAGATTAATGAATTATGTGCTGTTTGATATTTTCAACTTGACTAATTTCAAAACAAACTACCTAACTTTAATTAGTTTGTTTTAATAAAATTTTGCAAAAAGGTGTGTTAAAAATTACTCAAAATCAAAATAAAAATATTTTATAAGTATAAAACTGCTTTTTACAACGGTTTGTTTACAAAATTTTAGCATTTTTCCTTAAAAAAAAATCAATCAGAAACAATATACCACTGCGGAGCAATACAATAGGTATGTTCTTTTCGAGTCTTATTTCTTTAAAAGTTCATAAAGTATATTAAAAATTCTTATTAAGTTATCATCAAAGGACACATTACAATAAAGGTAATTATTATAATATTATAAACAATAATCTCTACGCACCGGAACCCGGCAATGTATATTTGGTATTCAAAGATTTGTTTAACAACTCGAATACTCTATTAACATAAATAAAAACCAAACTAGTTAATAAGGGAAACTAAATACTTAGAGGATAAAGACAACATTTCTTTTAACTTTAAAATATTTAGGTTGTTTTAAACTTGGAAACTATTTATTAATTTTATTAAAAAATATTTGTTCACTCAAAATATAAATCTTTAAGATTATTAATTATCCGTTAGCTTTGTTAGCTAAGCTTTAGTTTATTTTTTTCGAAGATATTAATATTTTGACAGGTAAAAACAACATTTCGAATATATTAACTTAGAATATCTTTATTAAACTAACCAAAAACACTGTTTAAAAACATTACAATATATTTTACAATCAAATGAAATTTTCAATTGACCTGGCTCGTTTATTTTGTACAGATATTTTAGTTAGCTGATTATATAATTATTATAATGATTTTTGTATTTTAAGCAGTTATTTAATAAAGCAAAGTCTATGTCAATTAGTATCATTTCAATTGATTAAAACATAATCATTTCTATCACTTATCTATTTGGACAAACTTCCTCATCGTGAATCTTGATTTATTTAAGAAAAAATATAAAAACTGTATTTTAAAATTGTGTATATAATTGTAATAATTAACTTTTTTTTTTTAAATATGTGTATTAAAGAACGAAGTATAACATTATGAATAATAATAAATTTTTTTTATCAAACTTTGACGTGATTGTTATTTATTTTAAACCATTCAATTAGTTTCAATAAACATAGAATTTAAAACTATAATGTGTTAAATAAGTTTCCTTAATTTGCACTTTTTTTTTTATGTCAGCTTGTTTTATTAGCTGTAGAAAATAATAAATGTTGAGGAAACAATTTATTCTTTGTTAAACTTTTTATGGATTTTTTCAAGATTAGAGTTACAGTGACTTTAACTATGTGAAGTCAATTAATTATTTATTGAAGTTTTAATGTCATACTTGTAATTTAAGCATGATTGTATTCTACTATTTATTAAAATATTTACTCATATATTACCCAAGTATTTTTAGAAGAAGTTTGTTTATAGCAGAGTATAAAGACTAAACAAGTTTTATCATTAGTTTTGTATTAATTCATTTAAGATAATATACAAATCGAAATCTGCTTTGTTATTTTTTTACTTAATTTTTAAATTTATCAGTAGAAAAGATATATACTTAATCAACGAAAACTTTATTCAATTACGAAAAGTATTAACATATAAATAAAAGATTTATTTTAATAACTATTTTACAGCTAATCAAAGCATCTGTACAAACTCACTTGGCAAGAACAAAAAACTGTAGAAAAAAAGATTTATATTCAAATATATTTACTATTAAGTTAGTTTTTGTTTATCAATACGTCAGGTGTATATACAATTAAAATTTTTTTGTGTATATATATAAAAGTTTTATTATACTAATATTAATTATTTTAGTTTAAGTTTAGTTATTAGTTTTAGTTTTATAAGGCATATAATTCGTTACCCAATATTAAAAATGTTCATTGCTCTTAAATAACCTAGACAGATACACTTCATATTTTTTATATCAGTTATGGATCAAAAAATTTTTTTTAACTTTTTTAGGAATCTTAAGCCTGATTTTTTAATAACCAGTTGTAAATACGCGTTTAAACCGTATCTAAATCTATAATAATCATCGAAAAAGAAAAAAAAAACACTTAAAATCATTTGTCTCAAAATTTTTTTAATCTTTTATCGTTTAATGAATTAAAATAGAAAATTAATCAAGAAGTATAATTGTAGATTTTTCAAAATTATATGTCAATCTTTATTATAAATATGTTTAAGTCAACATACAAAATATACAATAATTTATAAAATTCTAAATGGTAAAAAACTTATGTTTTTTAAGTATTAACATAAAAAATAACGAGACAATTTAAATAACATCCGTTTTATATCTAATTTTATACCTAAAAAAAAATTAGAGTAAGTTTTCATTTAGTTTGTTTTAGTTAGATTTTGTAAATACTAAAAATAAAATTAATAATCAAATATCAGCTAAATTATTTTAGCTGTATAAACTAACTTGTCAGATAAATTACAAAATTACACATACATTATAGATAATATAAATTTGTGTGTAACAAAAGTTTGTTGAAAACATAATTTAACGTCATACTTATTACAAATGTATTCTTTTACAAACTTTTTGAAAAAAACTTAGTTTACATATTCTAAAGTGTCCTGTGCAAGACGTTAAAAACTTTTAACTAATCAAATGTTTCCGTGGTTTACGACTCAAAAACCAGTTTAAGCGTTTTGTTATTTGCCGTTTAATTTTATACCATTATTTTAAGCAAAAAAATTAAACAAAGTTTATTTTTTCTAAACTTATTTTTAACAACTTTCTAGACTTACTTGTATATTACCTAACTAAGAATTTTAGTTTATTTATTTGTGCTTACTATTTAACCAATACAGAAAAACGAGGTTGTATTAAGACTTGATATCCGTTTCGTAACTAGTTTTGATGTAAAAAATATTAAAAATTAACGTTTATAAACTATAACTTCTTTAAACATTAGTAGCATATTCTTACCATTATTTAAAATATTGTAAAAAAACAATTGTTTTTAATAAAGTTAACTAAATTGTTTTAATTGTTATTTTCTGCTCTGGTGAATTTCGCTGATGTTTTTGCCAATAACAAAAACATAGAAATAAAGAAAATATAAAATTTCAACAACATTATTTTTAAAGAAAACAATGAACGGTGCAGATTACATCTTGAATGATTAAAACATAAATGTAAAGCATAACCAATGCTTTCACAGAAAATTATTTTTTTTAATTAGTCATTAACTAACTTTATATGTAAACTTTGAAAATACAAGGAAATACAAGATATACAAAACAAAATTAATGCAACATGAACATCAATTTAAATGTATAGAAAAAATCGTAAACTTTATTTAATATAATCTAGACTTATAATATAGGTGTTCACTTTCAACAAATATGTTTTATTTTTATGATAAAAGTTTTTGAATTGTAAAACTTTGCTTTGATAGATATTTTTTAGCTTAGTAGCTTTAAACATCTTTTTATTAGGCTTATAAAAGTAATTAAGAACAAAAATTTTATAGGTACGCGCTACCAGTTGGGTATTTCATTTAATTACCAGGTTAAGGTGAGCGTTAGCTTACTTTGTCGAATAACTACAAAACAGTGAATAATTTTTAAACAATGGCAGTAAGGTGATTTTAAACTTATTGATGCATTAAAACATAAACATTCTTTGTTATACACTTTATATAATTTTTTGTTAGAAACAATATCAAATATTTTAATATTCAGCTTATTATTTTGAACTCAATTTGTTCATTTCTCAGTTAAGCATTACACATTACTTAGCTTACTAAGATAGCTGTACTAACTCAGAATTTCAAAGATTAGTTTTTTTTTTGGTAAACATACTTATGCTCTAGCTACACTTTGTTTGTGATTATTTCTTTAAAATATTAAATTAAAATTGAAATGTTCGTCGGTCATAATTTTATTTATTGTAATAAATATTAGTATATTTGTAGTTACAATTTTTTTATAAAACCTACATATTATAAATTTCATTTATTAAATAATTATTTTTATGATTTAACTTGAATTTTATTCTTAATCAATGAGTTTTTGTTAGTAAGCTATTTATAATAGCTGTAAAAACTGAACTTCAATCATTCAACGAAAAGCTTTGTTGTTAGTGTTATTTAAAAAAATTTTCGAATTTTAAGTTTGTGGCTAAAAGAACAAAAACTACAACTTGATGTAGTACTATAGCACTTAGAATTTTCTTAAAATTTTTAGAAAAAGGAAAAGTATAAATGCTTATAACTAAATCAATGGAAGCTGTTGAAAAAGATATTTTTGTCATTGTACTGCACACATTCAGATTTATTTAAAACTTTTAACAAACTTTAAGCAGTAATGAAATTAAATTTAACAAACAAAAATTTTACGATCAATTATTTATACATTTATGAACCAGCTAATTAAGTAAAATAATAAGCATCTTTTTTAAAACCATTACTAAAATCTTTGTTGAAGTTGTGAAATTCTTCTAGTATTAAATAAAACTAGTTTGAGTTTAGACTAAAGTAAGAATTTCTTACAAATTAAAACTTAAAAATTTCTTCGGTTTAAGTTTAACATAGTCTAAATTTGGATTATCTTATGAAATGAGAAAAGTTAAAAATTTACATAGAAGTTTTATCATACCACTTAACAAGCTGGTCTAAGTCTACTAGCAACTTGTAGACTGATGTTCAAAATGGTGTGGTCAAACATTTAAAATAAATTGAATTTAGAATTTGTTTAACATTTAATGGTAATTGTTGTCTCAAAAAGTAGTTAAAACGTTTTTAAATAAGCAACGGCATTTTATTAGAAAACAGCGATACTACGTTCTGTCTTATATGTTTTATCTGTATTTACTAATAACATTAACTTGTTGTATAACAATTAAATTTGAAGAATTAGATAGCTGATAAAAAACAATAAGTTAAATATAATTGATTATCTGTAAAAGTAATATAGCTTCAAGTTTTTAAAACAAACTTAAAGATAAAAAAAAAAATTGTAAAATAAGTTTAATAAAACTTCTATGTTAAAAATTTTACATGTTATTTAAATATTTAATAACTATCATAAAACATTCTTGAAAAGTTATAAAAAAAAAAAAATTAAAAAAGTCATAAATTTTTCTATTAAACTCACCACAAATATAGTTGTCAATATCATTTATATAACTTAATACTCAAGTTTCTGTAATTCTTCATTATCTTGCTTTAGTTTGTACAGCTATTTTTGTTAGCTGATAAAAAGTAGTATGTTAAATAAGTGGAAAATTTGTAAAAAGAAAATAGACTTATAAAATTTGAATTCTTCAGTCATTTATTCTGTTATCAAAACGTTAAAATTTTTTGGAATGTGTACTAAAAACTTTCTAACATTTAGTTTTTGTAGAAGACACAAAACTTGTATAGCTAACTTAATTAGCTAAGATGAAATTTTATTCAGTTTGTATAAATTTGAATTCTAATCACAGTACAGTGCTTCCTCGCTAATCCGGCCAAGTTGGGCAAGATTTTTTTGAAAATACGGCCGGATTTGCCTTTGGCCGGATAAGAACAAAATATCGCAAAAATACGTTCCTGACGAAACCAAATGTAAAGGGCGCTGTCTAGCTTGCCAAAGACGCCTCCCTCTACTTTTTTTTTTGCCGTTTTAGCAGCTCCAATTACTCCCAGCTCCTCCTTTTCGGCTTTAAACTTTTTGAACTTTTCTTCGCCTCTCAAAATGTCATTTAAAGTTGATTTACCAATGTTAAACTGGGTCATTATAACAGCTTTAGGCACATTATTGTTTGCCATTTCGCAAACTTTTAACTTGTTTTCAATTGTTAGTTGAACGCGTTTTCGTTTCTTTGCTGTCTTATCCATTTTTAACCAGATATTTTGATTGTAGTATATTAAAGTGTAACTTGCTTAGCAAAGACAGAAAACTTGCAAATGAATAATAATCAAGTTTGTTACAACTGAGCGGAAAAGGTATGAAAAAAAACTTAAGATTATACAAATGATACTTTATTATGACGTAACAATATATTGCTTGCATACTTATATAAAGTAAATTGAATACTTTTTCGAAGTAAAATGAAATTAAACGCTAAAAACGCTAAAGTAAATAAGTCGACTTCTCGACTAAAACTGGCCGGATTAGCGAGGAACCGGATTAGCGAGGACCGGATTAGCGAGGAAGTACTGTATTAGGAAAACAATTAAGTTTATAGTATCAATTAAAAAAGTGTATATATTAGCTAAAACTAAAGATATACTATCTTTAAAAATAATGGATAAACAACAAATTAAAGTTTAAAACGGTAAGTTTTCCTAATAAACCTAAATATATTGAACACAGCTTTATCAATAAAAAAGTTAAATTTTGTTTTGGAGACTTCTGAGAAATAAACTATTTAACAATATATTTTTAGCTTTTTGACATACAAAGCTTCAAGTAACCCATTTAGACTTATGTAGTGTATTTTAGCATAAAAACTTGTAATATAAATTATTAAACATTTAAATAAATACTCTGTTTATAAACAATACTATATAGTTTATCGATTTTATAATAAATTTAAATTACATAATTATTTGCCTACGGTTTTTAACGATCTCTAAAATAAATTTCACACTTTTTACTATAATTTTTCATCTAAATATAAAGTATGTGGTAAAGTTAAGATTAGTAGTTTTTACAGCTACTTTGGTCAGATAATTTTTAGTTTATATTTTTGATATAGAAAAAATTATACTTAGTAAGATATAATAACAAAATATAATTTGTATAGAGAGATTTGTATAAAAATTTATTTTAAATATAGTAATTTCAATAATTATAAGTTTTAATTTTAGGTCTAAAGCATTTTTAATGTTTTTTTTATTTTTAAGATCAATGTTAAAACACAGTTATTAACACATTAAAATGAGTTGATAACTTTGAGGCCGGAAAATTATAAAAAGCAGTTTTCAGTACTTAAGTAAGAATTGTCTTTAAAAATATATTTTATACACTTTGTGATATCAAATAATTTCACTATGTAATGGAGATACACTGATGACTGAACCAAAACTTTACTAAATTTTGAAACAAAAGCTGTAGTATTTTAATTTACAAATTCTTAAAGCCCTGAAAAAAGTTAAGTAAATGCTTTTTTTTTTAAGCTATAATCACTTTTAAGAACCTTTTTTAACTTCATAAACTTTAAGGGGAGATAAATTCGGTTGTTGTTTAAAATACTTCACGTTAAACCTCAATAAAAATTTTACATTTCGTTTGTTCTTTATAGTCAGATATAATGTGTTATAATATGCAGATTTTTTGCATTACCTGTTAACTATGTAATCTGTACAAACTAAAAGCAAAAAGACCAGGCAATTATTTATTAAAGTATGTATAAATATACTTGTACGTTTATTATGATGTTGTGGCGTTTAGAAAGTTATACCACGAAATGACAATTTAGTAAATTAAATAAAATTTTATTCTATGGTAACTATACATCTAACTAGATCTTTATATTAGAAACTTTGTTACTTAGATAATTTTTACTGAGTTTTAGGTTGAATATAACTAAGTTATTAATTAAAACAATTATCATTAAGACATCAACACATCAATCTATTATGTATATTATAGTTTAGTCTGTGGTCATTAAAACTCTTTATTACGGCTTCTGCCTATTTACAATAAAAACGCAGTTTATGTAAGGTGATAACAAGAACTATAGATCTATCTTAATTAGTTAATAGAATATATCTACCAGATTAATTAAAAAGATCCTATACACATTTTTTTATACTTTTACGTTCACTATCATGACTAAGGCAATGGTTCTGTTACAAAATTTAAGGGCAAAAGATTTTTAGGACTTCATGACTTTTAGAAAACATGTTTTTGTTCTAGTAATTTAATTTAAAATTTATATTTCAAAAAAACTATTGATATCTTATTATTTTCACTTCAAATAATACTGTTGAAGTTTCTGTAATGTTAAGGCATTATTATTGCCTAAATTTAAGCGTTTTATAGTAGTATTATACTTTAAAAAATCTTGCCTTGTTTATGAAGTTAATAACTAAAACAAAATAAAATAAGTTTAACTAAATTTTTATATATAGCAACTTCAAACTTTAAAACTTTCAAGCTATGTTTTCACAGTTTAATGTTTTGATTTTATTTTGTTTATTTAATGAAAGTTTTTTAATTAGAAATTTTGATATATTAGAAATACTTACATAAGTAGCTTTATACATCTTTGAATTAATCTCAGTATTAGTAATAAATAATATAAATTTCCTTGGTGCGTCCATTTGTTTTTGTAACAAAGAACATCTAGTTAGCAGTTTACTTTAACTACAACTTGCGATTGATTTGTTTAGTTTAAGCATTTCTCTAGTACTTTAAACACAAAGTTTTTAGCTGTATTTTTATAGTTTTCTTGAATTGTTTACTTTAAAGAATATTTTTAATTTGTATTTGGATATGTTATAGAAACTTTTGTTTGTAATCCACGTTTTAAAAAATATAAAAACACTATATTACAATAAAGTTTTTTTATCATATCTATTACTAACTAATATTTTTGACAATAAATATGTTAAAGTATGATTTAATAAAAATTAAATTTTAGTTAGTAAATTGTAGATACAAAACCCTATTAAAAAAAAAATTAAACATGTATTTTATTTTTCGTTGATATTTACATTAAGTACAAATGTAATGTAAAACATATTAAAAAATTATGTAAATGTACATTAAGTAAACATTTAAATTCTATTATTTGGTATTTTATTATCCCTTATTGGGAAGTTTTTAAATTTTTTAAACAATAAGAAAATAGAATTAAAATAAATAATTTTAAGAAACTACCAGAGCTGTAAACAAGTATTACGAGTAATAAATATCATAATTATGAATATTTTATTTTTTCAAACTACAATAACTCAGATACTTTTGAGCATAAATTTTAGGTTTAAAAACATAAACGACGGCCCATTCTACATAAACATTTTTTTTTTTACTTTAAATCAGCTAAAACAGTTTGCAATCGGTATAGTAAAGTTAATAGTTTTCAATTTTCATTTTTATATCATTAAAAATTACCTTTAAAACTCTAAATCAGCTATTTATTTAACATATAGAATATTTGTTATTACTAAAATGACAAAATTTTATCAATATCAATTATTAAATTTTTGTTCAATAGTAATCATATTTGTTTATAATTTAAAAGGAAGTTAATATGATTGGAATATTCATTAAGTACTTATTTTATAACTAAAAGAACTAGACTATTCCCACTAAAATATTTGTTTTATTATCAGCAAAGTAGATTAGCTGTAAAATCTATTTACGCTTCATCTCGACTACATATATAAAAATCAGTAGAAGATTATGTATAAGCTTTAGATATAAAGAGATTACTTAAACAAAATTATTTGTTTTCAAAAAGTTATTTATATTGAATACAACTTGTAATGATTTATATAAGAAGTTTTACTAGTATGTGTAATTAAAATTTGATTATCATATTTTGTCATAATGCTGAAAACACCACTTATACTGCAGATCTATAAAACTAGTCACTGGTTATCACTAAGAATATAAATTAGCTAACTCAAATTGGTGTAAAAACTACGACTAAATAAGAACTATCAAATACATTTTTCATTCATTGGGCATATTTAAATTTCGCTGTTTGTTATTATCAATAAACACATGAAATTTTGTCTAATTTTTTTAAATTTTCTAAAGTAAATATTTTTAATATAGTTCCTTTAGTTGAATTTTTTTTTAATTTAAAGTATATAATGTATTTTAAAAGATAATAATTATTACTAATGTTAGTTTTGTTTTTATTTTAAAAAAAGCAACTTAAACATAGTGTTTATGGCTAAAAAGTGCGAACCGGCAGTTCGTACCTAGGAAGTTGATAAGTTACTTTAATTAATTTTTTTAATAATTTATGGTTCTTACTTGTATAATTTTTAATTAATATGTTAAACCATTGAAAAATATATAAGACATACTAGATTTGAAATACTATGAATATAAATATACTGAATTAAATATTTTAACGGAAAATATACAATTGTGATTGAAAAAACACACTAAAAAGACAAATATTGAATTTTTTTTAATATGTATCACTTCTTAAAACTATAAAACACGAGTTTAAACATCATATCGAAATTTATTATGTAAAAAATATCAAGCACCACGAGTATGATCATTATGAACATTTGTTTGTTGGTAATTATCTTTTAAAAAAATTTACGAAACTTAGAAGTATATCTTAATATCTAAATGTCGTCTAATAAGTTATAATTAAGCTTAATATTTTAAACTAAACTTCTAGAACATATTATAAGCTGACTATACATGCTACATTACTAACGAGTTGAGGTTGAAAGTTCAACACCTAATATATCGTCTGTTCGCAAAAATTTGTGTTTAGTTGATTTAAAAAAAATATTAAGTGGTCGTAACCATTAATGTTTAGATTTTTTATCAAATAACGGTTTTTATTACAAATCTGTTTTAATATTTTTGTAGTATTACAAATGTAACTAATGTAATTTTTTAATTTTCCGTACTTACTTAAAAGCTAATTTTGAAAATTCATATTTTTTGTTAATATTAAAACCGTTTATACACTGTTTTGTTTAATTACCAGGTTACGGTGAGCGTTAGGTTACCCTGTCAAATAACAACAAAACAATATATATTTTTTCACTATAACAATGCAGTAAAGTGATTTTAAACTCATTGATGCATAAAAACATAAACTTTTTTTCTCATGTATTTTATATATTTTTTTTGTTTTATACAAGCATTAAATATCAAATGTTCTAATATTCAGCTTATTATATCAAACTCAATTTGTTCATTTATCAATTTAGCATTACAAATTACTTAGCTTACTAAGATTGCTGTACTAACTCAGAATTTCAAAGATTAATTTTTTATTTGGTAAACATACTTATGCTTGAGCTACACTTTGTTTGTAATTATTTCTTTAAATTATTAAATTAAAATTTAAATTTTTGTTGGTCATAATCATAATTATTGTAATAAATATTAATATATTACAATAAATTTTCTATAAAACCTACATAATATAAATTTCTGTTATTTAATATTTTTTTTCATGATTTAACTTGAATTTTATTATAAATCAATGAGTTTTCGTTAGTAAGCTATTTATAATAGCTGTAAAAACTTCACTTCAATCATTCAACGAACAGCTCCGTTGTTAGTGTTATTTAAAATGTTTCGAATACTTAGTTTGTGGCTAAAAAAACAAAAACTACAACTTGATATAGTACTAAAAAAAAAGCAATTAAATTTTCTTGAAATTTTTAGAAAAAGGAAAAATATAAATGCTCATAACTATATCAAAGGAAGGTATAGACTATAGAGAAACATCTTTTTGCATTTGTACTGCACACATTCAGATTTAATTTATAGTTTTAGCAAACTAACAAAAGTTTTACAAGTAATTTGTTGTACACTTATGAAAAAGCTATTTAATTAAAATAATAAGCATCTTTTAAAAACCATTATTACTACTTTGTATAAAGTTTTAAAACTCTAAATGGCACAAAACTTATCGCTTATAAGTTTTTACAAAAAATATAAAAAGAAAATTTAAACAGTAACTGTTTTATTTTTAACTAATTTTTTTTAAATAAGTTTTAATTTTATTTATTTTAGTTAAATTGCGTAAATACATAAAACTTAAATAATAAACAAATACCAGCTAGCTAAATTAGCTGTACAAAATAAATGGTAAGAAAAAATAGAAAATGTTAGATATATTACAGCTAACCTAAATTTGTGTTTAAATAAGCTTGTTGGAAATAAAATTTAATGTCATTCTTATTAAACATGTATTCTTTCATAAACTTAATGTATTTAAAGTATTATACATGTTTTAAATTGTCCCCGACAAGACGTTAAAAGGTTTCCGTGGTGTAAAATTCAATAACCGAAAGGTTTTAGCGTTTTGTTATTTGTCGTTCAATTTCATATCATTATTTGAACAAAAAAACTAAACTAGTTTAATTTATTTTAATCACGTTTTTATTATAGTTTATACATTCACTTTACCTAAGTAAGAATTTCAATTTTTACTTGGTTTTTTATGTTTATTACCTTTTTTTATCAGTTGTATTCAGGGTATTTAAAGCTGAAAGATATATAAAAATATTTACCAATTATAAGTCAAATAGTCTCACAATAACAATTTGTTTATTGAACCTTGTTCATTACTCTAGAAAATAGAATTTAGATTTTTATTTTCAAAACATATTCAACTATTAATGAAACTAGTAATAAGAACTAAAGAATTATAAAAAACAAACTCTAGACAATAACATTATAGTTAAATATTTCAAAACAGTTTGGGTAGTTAACTCAGTAATCTGATGACGCTTTTATTAGAATGTTTGAACAATGCTAAATTATTTTCTTGTTAGTAAAATTTAGTTAACATAAGTTATTTGTTTTTATTTTATTTGAATGAATATTTTATTTTCATTTTAATGAATGAAATATTATTTTATTGGATGAAAATGTTTTTAATTTATGTGTAGAAACTACATAGAAAATTTCGTTTTTGTTAAAATAAATTTTAATTTTTTGTTTATTTATTCTTTATTAGTGTCATTGCAAATATTTATGGAAATGAAGACGATCGTTTGCTCACATTGAAAAATAAATCTTTTTTGTTTTTAAGTATAAGTGTTTGAAAATTTTTCTTTGTATTTAAAAGCCGTTTAACATTCGGTGTATACTTTTATTATTCAAGTTAACTTAACATGACACCTTGGCGTTTAGGTTTTGTTTGGTTCTTATTATTTAAAATGCAATTAAAAGACGATTTATAAGAATTTTAATAAACCTTTTACTTTTTGAGAATGATAAGTTTTCTTTTGTAAGTATAGGACTTAAAATAATAGAAGTCATCGCCAAAATAAATGCTTACAACCAAGACTAGTTTCATTTAGATACTTTATTAAAACGTTTATAATTATAATACTAACTAAATGATGACACTAGCTGTTAAGATTAAATATGTACCTAAAATACTTTTTGTTGATAATAAAGGTAAATCGTACTTAAATATAAATTTAAAGATCCAAGCAAAAATTTGTATAAAGTATTTTAAATTGGATCATTGAACTAGATAAATCTTTTGCAATTAATTTAGATGAATAAACATGTTTGCGACTTATAAAAAAAACCTCTGTATAAAGCATACAGATTTAAATGCTTACTAATTTATGTAATATTTTCGTTTAAATTTTTGTAGTACTTTTTGTTTAATCTTAAAAAACTTTAAAATACATTCTAATAATTTTATATTTAAATGCGTATATATTTTTTTTATTTGTGATGTCAGATTATACTTATCACAATTGTTTGAGCTAAGCGCTTAATGCTTATTAAATTAGGGTCAACGTTATTTAAGTTTTTACTATCTAATTAGCTGATTTATAAAAATAAGTCTAAAAAAAATACTTTTGTAGTTTTAACCGAATATAAATGTAAAAACATAACAAAATACACAAGTTATTTCATCTTCTATTTAATTAATATTTTTCTTCACGTATGAAATTGAAATTACAAGAAGAATAGAAGTAAATAATTTAATTAGCAAATCATAAAGCTTTCTAGTTTCTATAGTAGTAAAATGTTCAAGTATTTTTTTAAGGTTTTTAAAACAAAAGCCTGTAAATTGTTGTTTAATGACAAAAACCTATATACGGTAAAAGTAGCATAAATGAAACTGCTTAACTATCTGGTAGTTCTAAAAAAAATGTTCATAAACTAAATGACAACTGTTTGTTTTAACGAAATTCATTTAAAATGTTTAATTAAAAGTGCAGAACTAAATATTAACAATTTTTTTCAACTCTATATTTTATTAATATAATTAATACTATTTTTTTTTCGTTAAATCAGCCTTTTTTAAAATTTGTAGAAAATATAAAACATGGACCAAGTAAAACATTTAAAATTAACTACTATATATTTTATCAAGACTAGAATGTCACTAGCTTATACTGTTTGACGCGAACTAATTACTTATTTAAGTTCAATGTCATATTTATAGCTTAAGCGTGGTTGTATTATACTAATTTATAAAAATTCACATGTTTTTAGCCGGTATTTTGAAAACATTTTGTTTGTAGCAGAAAATAAAGACTAAATAAGTTTTTATAGTAGTTTAAGCTGATGTTTTTTTATAATTCTTTTTAGGTTTTATACTACTCGAAACCTGATTTATTAACTTTTTTTAAAAGATGAACCTATAGTTATAAAAAATGTTTAAACTTTACTTGTTTTATAAACATGCAAATATAAAAAACTAAATAATTGAAATTTTATTTACTTATAAAAAGTGTTAACATACTAACAAAGTTTTACATTTAACTTAAGTTATTATATATAAGCTGTACAAAATCAGACGTCAAAATTTCAAAATTGGTACAAAAATTATTAACCTATATACAATTAGATAATCTTTGTATTTAACGTTTGTTTGTATTTATCTACACGTCAGGTTTTATATATATTATTATTTTCTTACGTAATAAATGAAAGTTTGATCATACTAGTTTTAAATTCTTTAGTTATTTTTATGATATTAGTTTTAGTGCATTTATATTTATTATTTATATGCATTATAATGCATATAAAATGTATACCCGACTGTAAAAATGTTTTTTGCTGATAACAAAACCTAGACAGATATTCTATGCTTTTTCTTATTATCAGTAAAACTTCAGTTTAAAGTTTAATTTTTGTTAGGTAAAATAAGCCTATTTTTTTAACAACCAGTTGCTAATAAGCGTTTTAAACGTATTCAAAGCTATGATATCTTTCAAAAAAATATATAAACACAATTCACTTAAGATGATTTAAACAACTTTATGACTTTTATTTTAGGAAAATGTAAGGAAAATAATCGAGATCGGAGATTTTTATAATTTAAATATCATTAAAAACGAAATCTACAGTAAGTTTTACGGTTCACAAAAGTTCTGCTTAAATAGTTTAAGCTTTTAAGGTTTAATATAACGTGGAACACCACAATTTAAATTATATCCATTATATACTAAACTTTAATCCTAAATAAATATTTAATATAAGTTTTATAAATTTATTGCAGTAAGAAGGTTTAACTACTTTAATGTAAATAAGAATATAAAATAAGCTAACTAAATCTGTCAAAAATCGCCAAAATATAAATATTTTATAGCTAATATTAAATAATTGTTTTGCGAACGTTTGTTAAAAACAAAACTATCTTCAAATTAAAAGTATATTGGTTTATAAACTCTTGGTTTTAGAAAAATTTTACATAGTTTAAGTATATGGATTATATGTTAAAAGGTACCCGTGGTGTGCAAATCAATAACCGAATTTTTTTTCCGTGCAACAGGTCGTAGGACCAAGTATTTTAAGCAATTTTTTACTTTTTGTTCAATATCATATCATTCATGTGAACAAACTAATAAATAAAACTATATTTTTTCAACCCAGATTTTGTTCTAGTTTATAAATTCACTTGTATATTACCTAAATAAAAAATAAAGTTTAACTACTTGTGCTTACTAATAAATTAACACATCAATACAAGTATGTAAAATAAAATTGTATCAGTTTCGTATAAGTTTCAAAGGGAAAATAAAAACTATCTAATATAATTTTTTCTAACATGTTTAGTTAATTTTATAAACTAAAAATACCCATTTTAAATTTCTTATTAGTCTCATATATTAGAGTAAATTAATTTAATTTAATAAGATAAATTTTTTGTATTGACTAGCAATTAAAAAATACTTCAGTTCTTTGTTCGTTAAAGAAATTAACAGTTGTTCCAAAACAATAAAATTCATTTTAAAACAATAATCAAACTTGTTAAGTTTTCTAACACTTGAAATCAACAAAAACGCGAAGTAAAAATTTGAGTAATCTTTGTATATCAACATATTTAAAAGAAATAATTTAAATAAACTAAAGTTTTATTAGACACATAGTCAAGTATTAACCAAACTTTTAATAAGAGCTTAAGTATGATTATATATAACATAAACAAAAAAATATGCTTAAACATTTCGAAACAATATGGAGAGCTATTTCATTATTCTGATGATGCTTTTATTAAAGTTTTTGAAAAATTCATAGTTCTGTTCGTATTACTGAAAAATTTAATACACATAGAATTTTTTATTAGATATATATTTTCAATAATTTTCAATATTTAAAAGCTGTGTGAATAAGCCACATAAAGTAACTTTTTTTGCTTAAACAAAATTTAAATTTCTGAATTTTTGTTACATATCCTTAAGTGTCTTATTGTACGTCTTAATGCAAATTAAGACAAAAGTTCGCTTACACAGGTAAATTAATAAACACATGCATCTCTTTTTGTGTTAAATTATTAGTATTTGAATGTTTTGCTTTGAGTTTGAACAATGTTTAACATTCGGTGTACTTTAATATTCAAATTACCATAACATGACATTTTAGTTTTAAAGTTTCATTAAGATAAAGTATCATTTAAAATGTACATAAAATATGGCATTTAAATAACTAGTTTACTATTTGAGTATGATAAGTTTTTTTTTTCTATTTATAAGACATGATATAATAATAGACACCGCAAGTTATAATTCTAAAACCAAGAAAAGTTTATTTTAGCTTATTTATTAAAATGTTTTTCGTCCTAATATTAACTATAAATTGAAACTAGCTGTTGAGATTAGTTAAATTACTTAATCGAGTTTACAGTATATATTGGAGCTAGCTGCTGTTTTTGTTGATTATTTTGTTAATCTAAAAGTTTAATAGTTCTTTAATTCAAATAATTCAAACTATCGCCTTTACTGATTTTTTTACATAAATTCGTAAAAAAAATTTAATATAAATGTTTTACACATTATATATTTAAAATTTTGATTACTGTGACGTACTATTTATAACAAAACCAATGTAATATTAAAGTTCTTGAATATATTTTATGTTCGATATATTGTTATATATTGTCGATGTGTTTGAGTTTGTACAGCTATTTCCGTTAGCTGAATAAAAAAATTAAATATATTGTAGTAGAATATCAGTTTCATTTGTTGTTCCGTTTAATCGAATACTGAACAATACAAAATCATTCAACCATAACGTTTCTGTTGCAAAATCAGTATTTTTTTGATTATTTTCATTTTTTTAATTATATAGATACAGTTGGTATTGAGACCGTGCTAGAAGTTGTGTCAATCTTACATCATGAACTTCATGAACATTTATTCTTGTATGTTTTTTATTCAAGTATTTCGAGATTTTATTTAATTGATAGAGTTATTGTTTTATATGCTTTTAAGAGAGGTATATATATTTTATAGTACCAAAAATAGTTAAAACTTTCAAAGTATTTTATTTTTAAACTTTATTTATTATTAAGTTTATACTCATTTTAAAGTTGTTTATAAAAGTAAGTTGTATTATTTTAAATCTAAAAACTTTAATGTTCTATAGTGGTTGATTTTCCTAACAATTAATTCCTCTAACTGTTTAGAATAATTTGCTTAAAGTAGCATTTAGCAGTTAAAAAAAAAATGATAATTGAGTATTAGGTTAACAGTACGATAAATAACTGAAGAATACCAAAGTACACCTTACTTAAATATAAGTTTAAAAATACAGGCAAAAAAAAATGGTTGATTAAATAAAATAAATATTAATGAAATAGTTCAAACTAATTAATGTCATTATGACTTATAGAGATCTTCACTTATATTTTTTAAAGCATAAAGACTTACAAGTTTTTTGTTTTAAGTTACATTTTGTTGAATATTTTAATAGTATTAGTTGTTAAATCCAAAATACTTTTAAATACATTCTATAGAAAATAAATTTACATTTTATATATCTCTATTAATTATGATTTCAGGTTATATTCATCACAATTGCTTGAGCTCTAATGTGAAAAATTTATAATAAAATAAGGTAAGCATTGACTATAATATACTCAAAATTCGTAAAAACAACTGTTTCATAAACCATCTCTTATATTCATAAATAAATCAAATTTAAATATAACAAAGGGATAGTAGTAATTTAAAAAACTATTTTTATTTTTTAAACAAACTTGTAAAAAAAACCTGTTCAAGCAACTAAAAGGAATTATTTAAGACGTCTTTTAATAAACCATATTGTTTTTTAGTTTTCAATTTTTACAGTATGAGTTAACAGTATGTGGTTTAATTTAATGATAATGTTCATGTTTTACTTTTCTATCTAAAAAAGACAAAAACAAAATTAGAAACGTTTAATATGGTCAAATTTTAAATGGTTTAATTAGTAATTATTACCAACTACTTAAACTATATTAATTTTACTACATTTTAAAACAACAGACTTAAATAAATAATGTTTATAAAGTTACCAACTTTAATTTTATTCAAATCAAGTTTTTGAAGTTAGAAAGATTGTATATATTTTTTTGAATTTTTTTCGACTTAATCAAATTTAAGTTATATAAATATTATATATTTGAAATTCTAAAAATAAGTTTTCATTTATAATTCAGTTATATTTATAAAAATTGTAATTACGATATTATAATACTATGTACTAAATTTAATTTTTTTTATTTTACTTTAATTTATTCCTGTAAGTGATTATAGACCCCAGCTGTTACTTATGTTTACTAAATGTTTATTTTTATTATGTGCCTACTATGATCCTCAACTCACTTTGAGTTTTAAAACTAACTGACTGATTCAATAAAACTATAAGCAATACTGTTTCCTAGTTTGTACAGCTATTTCAGTTAGCTGAATTATAATTAACTTCTTAAAGTAAGTACTTGATGTTTAAGTCTAATTATGTTAAAATTTGAAAAACAAAAAAGTTTTTTTTTCAAAAGTTAACCGACTTTAAATGACTACTCTTTATTAACAGCTAAAAGAAAGTTGAATTAAAAAAAACTCATTCTGTTCTATTTTGTTTATTGATCTTAAATAATAGCGGAATTATTTTCTGCGTATTATCAAGCATTATTACCCTTCTATATATACAAATTTATTTTACTAATATTTAAGTTTGAAATAAATAGTGAACATATTACTAAAATAAATGTAACATTTTTGTACTAATATAGATTAAATGTTTTTATAGTTTATCTACTTAAGTTACTTAAAAGTAGTTTTTTTAGTTATCAATTGAAAACAGTTTTAGTCTGTGTGTACATTACTATACTAATGATACAAAAACTCTACAGCTTAATCAGTTTTTATATCTAGCTGAAAAAAAAACTACAAATAAAGTTAGTCAAATTTTTAGCACTTATAAACAGTTAACACAAGTTTTATAAGCAGTTTAATGTACTTAATTTGTAGTTTTTGATGAATTTTTTAAGTAACGTTCTTTAAACAAAGCATTTAATACATAAATTGTTTTAGTTTGTTTTTATTAGTTAGTTTTAACTAACTGACTGATTCAATAAAACTATAAGCAAAATTGTTTCCTAGTTTGTACAGCTATTTTAGCTTCAAAAGAAAACTATAGGGTTATGTAGAAAAATATTAATATATAAGTGATTATAAATATTACTTATTACTTATTACACCACGTTATAAACCGAGTTGTAATACATGTTACTCACTTTTACATTTTATCGTTTCTTTAAATATATAGTTTAAGTTGATATAGAAAGCTATTTATAAAAGCCTAAAGGTTTTGAATCTCAACAAAAAAATTCTATAGTTCAGATTTTCCATTATCTTTATGTTTGACAACATCAGAATGTTTTTCACTGAACTCTTGTAATTCTCATAATCGGACTTTTACATTTAAATTTGTTTTTAGTATTTCTATTTGAGTTTATTTGTAGAGTTACATCAAATAGCTAATAAATAAACTGGATTAAATATCACAAAGTAATTGTTTAAGTAGTATAGCTGTAACTATATTAAATCAATTATAAGGTTTTATTAGGGATAAACTTATGAAATTAAATAAAAAAACTTCTTCGTTTAATAATCTCAATCTCAAATAGTTAAAAAAAACTAGCTTATAAGTGTAGACCCAAATTAAAAAACATTTTTTTAAATATTACTAAATCCATCATGACCGTATTAAATTGATGTTAATATTATCAAAACGGTATTTTTGTATTCTGCTTTTACTAACATAAAAGATATTAAGTTTCTGAACACAAAACAAAAGTAAATCATTTTAATCTTACTGTCTTCATATTAAAAAAAGAGAATAACGCTTTATAAGTATTTAAATATTATTTTGTTCGGTTTATAATAATCGTTAAAATATAACTTTAAGTTTAAATAGTTTCGGTTATGTTTTTACTAGATATTTCTTACGTTTTTGAAACATCACCACAAATTAACATCACATTTTTCAAATTCATATCTATTGTAAACATAATAAAAGCGTTGAATTTAATTTTACTAGTTTGTACAGCTACTTTAATTAGCTAATTTATAATTTTTGTTTAAATTCAGAAAAACTAATAGTTTATAAAATTCAATAAGAATAGATACTTAAAAACAGTTAGTAGAATATGGTATTAATCGTTTTTTTTTTAACATTTTAAAAAACTGAAAACGACTTCAATTACATGATTGTTAAGCTAGTCTTTTTTTATGTAATTGTCTGTAAAATTTTGAAAGCAAAAATGTATTTGAAACCATTATCACGGCACGAAATTAAAACAGAAGTGAAAAAGTTAACAAATCTAATCTGAACTTAATTTTTATATTTCTGCAAACTTCATAGCAAAACAAAATAGAACTTTAATTAAACAATTTATTTCTTCCACTTATGAGGTTCCATACATCAGTATATTTTTCCACAAACGAGGAGGACCCTGTTGTATCTAAGTTCTGTTCTTTCTAAGATTGTAACTCAAGCACCTGTTAAACTTCTTCGTTAAAAGAAAAATTAGTATAGAATTAGTTGCTTCTATGAAAAATCTAACATTTTAATCATATAAAGACAACTAGACATCTTAAAACAAGATGAAAAAAACTAATAGAAAAATTAATTAACTTAAGTTACATACGAAAACATTTACTAATGCTGCAAAAAGGTCATTTATAGGGTAGTGAATAATTACTAACATAAATAAGCCAATAACTAAATGTTGTTAAGTTTTACAGTTATTAATTATTTAAGTACTGCTTTTGACCTATATAGATTAAAACCTATTTTAAATTTTTATAAAGAAACACAAGAATATTTGAAACAAAAGTTTTATAGTAAAGCGTTTAACTTAATTTTTTTTTATTTGTTTAGTTTGTATTAGTTGTTATAAAAATTAATACTTTCCTATTTTTTCTTCATTAAACACTTTATAAGTTTATTAAAACTTTTGTTGTCTCTAGTTGAATAACTCTGTTTTGGTTTATAGTAGTTTGTAAGGCGTTTTTGTTATAAAGTAGTGAAAATATAATAAAAAGTTAAAATAATTTTAGATTACTAAGTTTTTATTGTTTTAAGAAAGAACTAAAAATAGAACATTGGTTTACTACTAACATTAATATGTTATAAATCTGTTTATTATATCTGTTGTCTATTGTAATCTAATTCAGCCAAGTTATTCAAAATGTTCTGCAAATATTACTAACAACTATTTTGTTCAACAATTTACCGGTTTTTAGTATTTACAGCTATTACAAATAGTCGAATAAGAAAAATATTTTTAAATTAAAAAAAACTAACTAAGTCATTGAAAACAATTATTAAACAACAAAAATTTAGAAAATATTTGTTTATTTTTGAAAAATATTTATTCTAATATAATCAAAATTGTTTTAGGAATCTAAAAGATAATTCGCCAATCATAGTCAAAATTTTAGATACACATGATTTTGTAATGCTGTTACTTGATATTATCACATTTTTTGAGCTTTTTATTTCTAATGCCTAGTATAAAGTACAAAAAAAATAAAGTCTTCATGAATAGAATTGTTTTAGTGTTTTGAAATATTTGAAAGATGTTTAAACACTTTATTATTTTTTAATATCAATTCACTCTTTTGAATTAAAATATTTGTAGTATATTTATGTGCTTTCATTTCAACTACAACACATTTGTAACAATGTAAATAAAAAATATATGAAGTAAATAAGGTTTCTCACATTCTTGTTAGATTGTGAAGCTAATTTAGTTAGCTAGTAGTCGTTTTAACTTTTATGTAAGTAAAGGCTAATTTTTATTATGTTAAAGATTAAAAAGAAGTAATTTACAATTGTTTGATATAAAGTTTTTTAATAAAAAATGTTTGTTTTGTTTTTACTAAATATATAAAAACATAGTTGTTATTTTAAATAACTTACATTAAAATGTTATGCTTTAGTTATTTAATTTACATATACTAATTTATTGTATTATATACTTTATTTACCTTGAATATGAATGTTTAAACTCTATTCATTTTTATAAGTTTATTTTTTATTTTTTATGTTTTATTATTTATAAAATCACATAATGAACTTATTTAAAGGTTTCACATAGCTAATCATTTCGGTTATCGAGTCGCAAACCACGATACCTTTTAAAGTTATGTGCAGAACTTATTAATTTAAGTTTATATTTTTCTAAAAATAAATTTTATTGTAAATGAATAGAATAATAGTATAGAATAAGTTAATAAATTTTGTTTCAAAAAAGCTTAAAAAAATTAGATAAAGTTATTTCCCCTTAAACTAACAAAACTACAGCTCTAATTGTTTTATTTAAAGATAGTTATTTCTGTATACTTTTGTTAATTTTGTTTAGTTTTGATCGGGACTTATAATATTATATGTTACTTTTGATATATACTTCATAATATTTAAAAAAAATTAAGGATTACCTAGAGTCAATCATAAATATTTATAGTTAATGACGTAAATTTTAACACCCATAATCTCTACAATAAAGTTGATGTATAAAATAAATATAAAATTCTATTTATTTTCGACAAGGCTTTTAAACTTAAACAGCTATGTTACTTAGCTGATTATAATGTAATTTCGGTTTAATACGAAAAATATATTAGTTTGCATAATCTCTTTACTTTTTTCTAAAACTAAGTTCATAATACAACAGTTATAATTATATTTTCAATTATAGTTAATTAATTATAATAATTTAGCCTAATGCTTTCGATCATTTCTAACCCGAACATTTCTAACTCAATATTACTGTTATTTCTAACATTTTACAATTAACACATAGATTAAACATTTTATATAACAGTGGGTCTTTCATAAGTAAAAGGTCAAATTTTCTATAAAATTTTATTTGAGGACCTAAGTAGTTCATTAATTAGAAGCCATTACACACAATACGAACCTTTTTCATTTGGTAAGACATTGTCGTTACTTGACTTTAGTGTTTAAATCATTAAACTTAGTTTAAAAATCTATAAATAAATTTAGGTGATTTTTTTTTACTTGATACTAACCCTGCACATTAAGACATTTATTTTTTTTTGTTTAATTGTTAACTAATTATAAATTTTGAATGTATAAACCATATTAACTGGTTTTAAATTAGCAATATCAGCACGTGTAGAAATTGTGAGAAAAGTGTATGTTATTATATAAAAACAAGTAACTTATTGTTTACTGTAAAAAATTATGACGTCAGTAGATTCTTAAGATGACAACTTTTTAACATGAGTTTTTAATTAAAAGCAAATATTGTGTGAAAATATAAATCAAACATTATAAGTCTTTAATGAAAATGGTAATAACCATCAAATTAAACTTTAAAATATAAAAAATAGGTTGAACTTAAAAAACATAAGTTTTTATTATAAATTTAAAATAAAAATTGTATAAAGTGATAAAACAATCAGAGAAATATGAAACATATTTTTACTTTTAGTTTTATCTAAAACAAGAATTTTAAGTTATTCAAAAATTATTAAATGTTATTTGTTTTATACATGTACTCATAAGTGAAATAAAACTTCTTAATGACAAGTATAAATAAACTATTAGTACCACTAAGTTGTGTGTCTACTTGCAAATTAAATGAATAAATTATATTACATATTTGAGACAGTTTTAAAACTAGAAATAAAATACAAAACAAATAGAATCATCATCTTTGGAGTCTTTTATACAAAAGTTAGTAAGTTTTTAGTGATGTCAAGTAACCTGTAATAATAAGCAAGTCTACAAATGCACCCAACATTTGTTTCAAAAGCTGGCGGTTTCTTTCATTACAAATGGCAAAACATTGGAACCGTAATATTTATTATGAGATTTCTTGGGAATCTTGAAGTTTGTGATAAAAATATATGTAAGTATTATATTAGTATATATTATTAGTAATATAAAAATTGTTGTAAAAATTTATGACCAAATAAAACATAAGTAATAAAAACTACTTGGCTAAGAAAAAAAAGGTTTAGCTATTACAATAAGTGTTATATATTACAAGTTATTAGTTGAATATTTTATATTAAGGAAAACTATTAGTAAAAAAGGTAACATAGAATACTATTATATAATTTAATTTATATACAAAGTTGAACTATTTAGTTCAACATAGTACCATTACTACGCCTATTTTTATTATTTAAGTGTCAATCTATTAAAACTGCTAATACAATTAATACCACAGTACAAATGAATATTACTTATTTAAAACATTACTTAATAAAATTAATTGAAAGTTTAATCGATGCAATTGTTTAAAGGTTGTTGGAATATAGGAAAAACAGATGTTGTGTTTACATAGAATGTTGCTATAACCGATCATTAAGGTTTAGTATTGAAAAAACAGATTTTATTAAGCCTACAAAAATAAAAAAAAATTAATCTTTTAAACTTGTGCAACTTAATTATTAACTTTTTTATGATAAAAATGTATCGACTGGTAGATTAAACAGAATTAATTACATCTATAAAAAGAAAAGTGTAATGTACCATTTGCAACTTAATATCAATAGATTATTCTTTTTGTTTTTTACGTTTTATTACACAAAGCTTTTCAAAACCATACAAGTTTCTTTGTCAAGTGATAAATTTGGAATAAAATTTGAAAAAAAAATTGTTAATTAAATAGCTTTAAAATTAATTTTAAATTGTGACGTATGAATAAATAAAAATAAATACAAAAACTAGAGATTCAGTAATTAAAACTAAAGGTATGTTTATTAATAGATTGTTAATAATTTTGTTTTACTATTTAATGCTACTTGCGTTCTTAAGTTAGGTCGCTCTTCATCAATTAATATTGATTTCAGTCTGTAGAGTTCGCTTTTCTTACATCGTTTTAAAACTTTAAAATTTTGAACAATGTCAGAGTTTTGACAGGATGTGCAATAAAAAAGATGTTTAAATATTGCGCTGTGAATAATCTATTGGTTATAAGTTGCAAATGGTATATAAATACGTTCAAAAACCTTCCTATAACAGTAAAAGTATAATGCTTTATCGGATTATACTTTACTTTACATGACTAACTATTTAATTTGGTTCTAAATAAACAGCCGGAAAAAAAAAAGTGATCCATATAAGTTAAAAATATGTTATAAATGTTATGACGTCAGCAACTGTTTTAAATATTAAAAACTTTCAATTTTTTAATTCAGCCAACAATTGAATTTTGCAAAATTTTTAACTTAAAAAAAACTAGATGATAAATTTCATTTATATAACTACAAAATAAGCTGTAATCAAAATAATTTAATTTTTTTTAAAAACCTTAAATAAGTTAAAAAAACATTCCAATAAATCCAATTTTAGTCATTGAAACATCGTAAGTAGTTTTCGTAAAACAATCAAAACATCACAAAAATTAAAACTAACAAGAATTGTATGACTTTGACATTGTAAGATAGTTAAAAACATATAACAACATTAAAAAAAAGTATTTTTGCTGAGTTTTTTATAAATATTTACTAAGTTATTATACTAATTGTGGTAAGCCAAAGACAAAACATATAAAAGTATTAATTTTTTTTTGTGTCTGTTTTATCATGCAGTCAAAAACAATAAGAAACGACAAAAACTAAATGCATTTACTGTTTATTATAAAAAAGTGTTTATAACTTGAACAAATGGTAATGAAAAATTTATATTCATTTTTTCAATTAATTTAACAACTATCAAGATTTTATAGTCTTATGCCTAATAGACTACTGAAAACATAACTATATACAGTACTGAGATGTACAACTATTATTAATAAGTGAAAAATATATTGTTTTTTTTATATTGTAAGTATATAGATTGTTTAGTCCTTAAGAATATAAACTTAAAAACATATAAAATTAAATATTTAAGTAATATATTTATTTATTTTATTGAATTTTTTCTAGTTTATTTATATAATCAATGTGTAATATTATATGTTTTAAATGTTTTAAAAAAGAATTTGTAGAAGAAATAAAATTAGTTCAGAAGTTTATTAATGCAAAATCACTAAAGGTTTCAAAATATAAGTTTCAAATCAGTGAAAGACCCGTTTAACAGTTGCAAAGCTTCATAATCGTACATACTTAATCAAGTTTTGATCCCCAACTTTATGAAAAAGATGAAATTTGGAAAAACCAATGTTTAATACAACAGTATAAACTTAAAATCTTCAATACAAAGTTTTGATGTTTTAGTCAAACTACGCTGTTAACTAAAAATTGTTGGAAGGATTAAATTTATAAATATATATTTTTTTACTTTTTATTCCTTGGGTAACTTTTTATATCAACATTAACTAAAAATTACTGCATATCAAGTTGTATCAGCTATCTAGAATAGCTGTAAAAACTATTACCCGTGTCGCAAACAATAATACATTGATCATAAGTTATATATGTATTACAACCCTGCTGTGCCTTAGTGGCAAACTTATGAAACGTCACAAAATATATTGTTTTGTTATTTATTATATATTTAAAGAATTTGTATAGTTTTTTAAAACATTTTGCTAAGAGTAAAATATTTTAACAACTTGCTTTTCAAAAAATTCAGGTACACAACTACCGAAGGTGTAAGTTTGTGAAAATTTAGATAAAATTTTCTCCCGATTTTCAAACTCACATAAATTTAAATATATTTGCTTATTTAAATTGTAAAAAGATATAACAAACAACAAGTATTTAACGCCTACATCCTTACATAGTAAATATATTCCAAGTTTTTTTAAGCGTTTAGAATTTACGCGTTTATAAGAAATATTCTCTGCTTATTAATACCTTCTCATCAAAACGACTATTAAGTCGTCTGTAAAACTTTTTCAACTAAACACCAATTGTAAAAAATATATATTTGCAAAGGGAGCTAATATTTTTTTTTCTCTGAATTAACTTGTAATTTTTTATTACTAATTTATCTAACTTGATGTTATATACATAAAATCTAATATAAAGTAAAAATTTTAATTATTTTTTTTCAAATAGCTTAATAACGATCAAATTAATATCTTTGATAAATAATTATATAAGTATTAAAAAATGTTTGCTGTATCTTAAAATAACAGATTTTATATTAGGCGACGACTAGTTGGTTTTAATGGCATCTTAGTACAAACGTTTAATTTAAAGACCATTTGATCATTACAATCCGTAAAGTGTGCTTTAAGGTAAATAAGGGCTTAGTATTCTGTAATGATATATAAAAGCAAACTTACTAAGCTGTATACATAAAATATAAATCATTTATTTAAAAATATAGATTATTTGTCCTTATTTAGAGTTTTTAGCTGAAAACACTACTTGTAATGTAACATAATACTGTAATATTAGAAAACTACTAGCAGTTAATTACTTATGAATCAGCTAATTAAAGTAACTGTACAAACTTCAAAAAGAAAAAATCTCTTATTATCCAATAACAATTAGCTTTTTAAAGAATTTAGTTAGTTTTAATAGTTGTGGTAATCTTAGAATGATGTTAAACGTGCATGAATACATATTAAAACTAAATAAATTACTAACTTCTTTGATATGAGCATCAATTTACTTGATAATCTGTAGTATAACTTTTATTTCTGCTAAGTAAAGTTATTGATATTAAAATTTTATTACTTATTTTAATAAAATTATTTAAGCAACAAAATAAAGTTTACTTCAAAAGTTTTGATTATTATACTTAAAGATAGAAAGAGAAAAGTGAACGCTCACAACTATGGTCAATGGATTGGTGTGGAGAAAGACTTTTCGGTCATCGAGCCTTACACCATTTTATTGCATTCTTTGAGCAGTTTTAATTAAATCATTAAAAAAAAACTTAAGATCAAAAAAAAATCAATATTATTATTAATAAACTGTTTATTTTTTTTTTCAAAGTACTATTATTTAAATTAACTAAAAATTAAACAACTTTTAGAAGAAAAAATTGGTGTGCACTCTTTTTCATACCCGTTTGCCAATATAGACTATGAAAAATATAGTGTACCATGGGGACCACACCGTCTCCTCACCTTAAAATTGAATTTTTACGATATGTACGTTTACATTTTTCTTGTTGCTCTTTTTACAACAACAACCACGAATAATGCAATATAAATTTTTAAAATTAAAAAAAAATATGATAAGTCGTAGAATGCAGTGAAAAAAAACAAATATCTCATACTAAAATATCAAAAAAAAAGAAAAAACACTAGTATAAAACAAAAACTGTAAATCATACTATAATTTAAAAATACATCTACATTTTCTTAGTATATGCATGAGTTTATTAAAAAAAATACAAAGTACTTCTAATATATTGTATTGCTGAATTATGATTGCTCATTCTCATATCAATAGTTATTGTAACAACTTAAGGCAATGTTAATATCTACCTAATAAGAAAACATACTTTTAAATGTACTTATATATTTTGAAGAAAACTTAACAAGTATTTAATAAACTTTACATAAAAACAACTTATTTAATATCTATTAAACTTCACATAAAATCAGCTTAGAAGTAAAGTATAACTTATATAGGAAACTTGAAAATGGATCAAGAGAACAGTTTTTATATAGTTAAAAAAAATCAGAATAGAAGAAAGTAAATATGCTATCAAATAATAATGTACATACTTGAAAAACTTTTATTACTTGTATAGTGGACTCATCAGCATTTTTTTTTTTGTAATTTTCAATGTTTATCTGCTGAACAAACACTTTTAAAGTTTATGAAGACTATACAAAAAAAAATATTTTTAAGTGTATTTAAATTTTGTAGAACAAATATTGATAATTTTTAAAAACTATCAAAACAAGTATGTTGTCTTTTGGAATGTTAACTTCAAATTAAAAAAAAAACCTTTAACAAGTTGAAAGAGTTTTATTGTTTAAGAAATATTCAAAAAATATTTGCTATGCTTACCACGAAAGTTTTATTTATTATCAATTTCAAGTATTATGCCTAAATTATTTAACAGGTGGCTTTTTATTTCTTAGTTTGTACAGCTATTCTAGTTAGCTGATTAAATATCTATTTCTACAGAGATTTTATGCTACCTTTAATGGTTTCATAAAACTTATATTTAAACTTAATGGATAGTTTAAATAAATAATTGTTTTTGAAACGTTCAAAATTTAAAACCTTTTAAATCAGATGAATACTAATTTTTTCATTTATAATTTAACCATATTAACAGTATCTTAGTTCAAAACTTAATCAGCTTAAGGAACATTTGATTATTTCATTCTAGAAAATATTGTTTCAGGTAAATAAGCAATTTGTAATCATTTACATCAGCAAATTTTTTTTATTGTTTGTTTGCATAAAAACATAAAAATAGTTATTTTATAAATAATATTTTACTTTGTCTTGTTTAGAATTTTTCGTTAAAAGCACTACTTATACTACAAATTAAAAAATAGTTATAATTGATTAGTATGAATATAAATCAGCTTACTAAGTAGCTGTTCAAACTTTAAAAATAAAACAGAATCAAAATACAATAACACTAAGCTATCAAAAAAATTTAGTTAATGGTAATTATTGTGCTAAGAGTGACGTTATACGTTTACAAAAAAAATTTATTATAATAGAAACAAGATTATATTGTGACATATTTTTATTGAATTTTCATTAAAACATAAATAAAAAAAATCATACTCTAAGTCTTAAACAAAAACATTAGTTTCCAACTTATGTAGAAAAACCATACTAAATTAATAATGTTTCAATTTCCACATCTAATTCAAAAACTATTTTTGTTTTACACACTTAACGGTTACAAATTATTAAAAACATTTTAAAATAAGTATTTATACACATTCTTGAGAGTATTTGCTAATAATTATTTATCAGCTAAATAGAATAGCTGCATAAACTAAAGAAAAAGTTATTGGTTTAAAGCTGGTAAGATTGTATGAATTTTTTTAGTTGATACTAAGGCTGCATCTGGAGATAACATGAAGTATAGTACGACGATATTACTTTATTTTATAGTTTTGAATGCATTAATCATTTATAATGTTTTCAAATAATTCAGCAGAATTAATCAGAATGTTACACAATAAAGAGATAAATTTATATAGAAATGTGTAATTTAACATTTGCAGTAAAAACTAAAAACGTCAGTAAAACTTTATATGGCAACCTTTAAATAAGATTCAAATAATTTTATAAAATAATGCAAAAATTGTACATACATACTACGTATTATAATTTATTGTTGGAATATATTGATATACAATTTAAGTTTTAAACACAATAATATAAATTCGGAATTCAAAAGTATTTTAAGTTAATAAATTAGTTTAAAATTTAAAGCGAAAAAAAGATTTTTTTTAAGAACAAAATCAGATAAATATATGTAAAACTATATTTACCTTATTTATTGTCATTTCTTTTTATAAAAAATACTAAAACTAACCTTTCAAATTACTTAAGTATTATCGATTTTTTTTTGCTTATGATTAACTTATATTTGCAAATCATAACATACATAAGCTATAGAACAAAATAAAAAAAGATTTTTTGAAAGCAAAAAAAAATAGAGGGTTCAACTATGCACAAATTGGAAGTTTAATATTACAGAAATTATTAAAACTCATCTAACATAAACCTTTAACATACCATAAACCACAAATGATTTCTAAAAACAGTTATAGTCAATTCTAAACATAACTGTTTAACGTAAGGGTTGATCATACCTATTCGATCACCAGACCACAATCTTTGTTAGACTGAGACCGGTTTCATCCTTATTAGTCAGTCACAACCGAACAAATGAATGGAAAGCAATACATAAGATACAGTTATTACTTAGCTTAAATAACTACAATGTTTAATAGAGTTTAAAACCGGGCAATTAATGTAAATAAACTTTTTAGTTGATACTAAGCTTGCATCTTTAGATAATATTAAGCTTTTTTTTTTCTCTTTTGTTTATTAAGTTATATAGTAGTTTTAAACGTATTAACCACTCTTAATAGTTTTAAATTAGCCAATATGAGCGCATGAAAAAAGTTTCGGAAAGCTTAATATTATTAACTATGTAAATCAATATTTGCTATAAAAATTAATGACGTCTGTGTAACTTTAGATGATTTTTTTTTAATATGAGTTTTTAAAATCAATGTTGCAATTTTTGTTTTGCTTTTGACGAAGATTGTGAAACGTTTTCAAGTCAAAGAAGTATATTTAGCTATATTAAACAGTTGATTATTTATTTCTACCAAATGCTTTTTTTGTATAATTTAAACTTTTAATTAGTATATGGTGCTTTGAAAAAATTGGTTGGTGATGTGCAGAGATCTTTTATAATTAGTTTATAAAACAGTATGACGTTATAAATAATAACCCATTATTTTTGTTAAACACAAAGCTCAAGTGGGATAAAATAATTGTTCTACAGACTTTTTCTTATGCAGTTAGTTTTTTACAGTTATAGTAATAAACAGATTTTTTTAAATATTTGTTTATGACATTTTTTGCATAGAACTATAGAACTAAACGAGTCAAATTGTTACTTTTGGAGTTCAAAGTTTTAGTGATACACGAACAATTGTAATTACATATACGATTTGTTTTATCCTTTAGTATTGTAAAATAAGTAAAAATTATTCAAAAAATTGTTTTTAATACAACTTCATTAAATCAAACTGATTTTGTTTTTCGATGTCTTTGTTGAAACAAAAAACCTTCAACTTTCTACGGCAACTTTGTTTGCTGATGAAAAAAATTGATTTTTTAAAACAAGCAATTTGAATTTATTCCTATTAGAAGTAAGTTTTGTACTTTTAGACTTATTATTTGAAAAAATTTAAAGATAAGCAGTTCTATACATTCAGTTAAAATACGTAGAAGTAAAATGAGGATAAAATAAAACCTGCCTAGATTTAACTGTTGTAAAAAACATAAAATAACGTTTTTTACTACAACTTTTGATATCATACACCTAGTACTTTGGTTATTTATCTTAAAAAGTTTTTTTTACTGCTTAGTAAAAATACGTCTACTGCTATGATTTCATCATTTAATTTATACAAAGCTCTATAGGATCTTTTTATAGAAGCTTTTAAAAAACTTTAATATCGTTAAGAGCTAACTGAATTACCTGTACAAACCTCCTAATAAAGGTTGTGGTATAGTTTGGTTTTAAATAAGCGCCATTACTTACTCAAATTTAAGCAATTATTATAATAAGCATTAGGGGCGTGTTTTGACTTGTTTTCTGTTTTCTGTGCACCTCCTTAATAAAGAAAAGAAAAAAGATTCTTAAATATCACTAAAATGTTGTTTTTTGACTTTGACAGGAAGTATACAAAACTGATAAGTATTTTGTAAATAGGTCATCGTTAACTCGGTTTAACATAACTTCTATCAATTTATTAAAAGAAAAAATGCTTAAGCAAGGTGATAAAAAGAACTATATTATTATTTTAATCAGTTAACTACAATAGCTGTAAAAACTAAATCTAGATAAACTTTGCAATCTATTAGAACATATAATAGTTTATATTTATATGTTTATTAAAATGTTCTGTCTCAAAATATCACGGAAATAGGTTATTAGCTTTAATTTGTTTTTAATATAAATTTTTTTTCTTCTTAGTATTAAAGAGTAGTTAAAAAAAACTATTAAAAAGTTCAATACATAACTTTTTTATAAAAAAATGTTTAGTAAATAAATTCAATTCAAGTTTTCAAACATTTTACAATGGTATTACATGTTTCGAGTATACAGGCTTGTTTTTAAAGTGCAAGTATCAATTCATCAATTATTTATTTTGTTCACCACAAGCTTACTAGTTAAAAAGTTATTATATATTAACAATAATAAAATTTTTTATCACTTGATTTAATCTTAGTTTGTACAGATATTTTATTTATCAGTTTAAAAAGAAAAAACTAAGCTATAAAACATATTTGACTAATTTAATAGATATCCAATATTTAGGCAGTCTATAAATTATTAAATTACATGTTACCATATTTTAGTTAGAAAAACTAACATTTAATGCAAATTTATTCTGAGTATATTAGTTAAAAAATGTGATAAATAGTAGCATTCAAACAAAAAAAAAAGGAGTTTGTAGATGTATTTTTACAAAACATAACTTTGAACTACTTAATATAAAAACAGAATTAGTTTAAAAATTTAGAGTAAATATTTATCTTAAACCAAACATAACGATAAGAATGATAAAATAATGAATTTTTAACATTCCAAAGTTTATAATTAATTAAAGTATATCTTTTACCGTTGATTGTTTCTTAATTAGTAATAAAAATTTACGAATTTATTAAAATCATTCTCTTTTATAGTTTAAAATAATTTATACGTCTTTCTGAACATCACAATCGCTTAACTTAATTATAACGAAAAAGTTTTTTATTAAATTTTCAATGTACTAAAATGTAAATCTTAATTTTTGTACAAAACTAGCTGAAAAATAATAAAAAAGCATAAAACTTTGTAAATTATGGAGCAAACTATATATGTTTTATTTAGTTAGATGATATATGCACTAGATCTTTACACTACACGTTATTTTAAAAAAAAATTAAATTAAAGAAGAAGTTATATAAGAATTGCTTGGTTTCTTCCTATTATAAAATGTTTAGTTTTATACAAAATTTACCAATTTTAAATTTAAATTATTGATGCTTAAAACATTTAAATTTTATAAACTTAGTAAAACATGTATAAGTTATAGTTCTATTAATAAAGTAAAATCATTTAATAAATTTATGATACCCTTCTAATAAATATAGGTTGTAAAACTTATATTTTTCTTATAAATAAAAGCGTGTAATAGTTTAACTTAGTTAAGTTTTTAATTTTAATAAGTATAAGATGAAACATATAAGACAGAACGAATAAGATAGCTGTTTTTAAATAAAAACCGGTACCTTTTTTTTAAAAGTTGTTACTACTTAATGAGACAACAAAAACCATTATATACTTAATTAAATCTTACTTTATTTTAAATGTTTGTTCATACCACTTTGATCATCAAACTACAATATTTTGGTAGACTGAGACCAGCTTATGAAGAGGTATTATTAATCTTTGTTTTATAAGTGTTGCTGTTCTCAATTCAAAAAGAAAGTCCATGCTTAGTCTATATTTTACTTTTGCCGATGAAGTATTTAAGTTTCTATTTATAGGAAATTTTAACTTAAGTCTCAACTCTACAATATTAAATTTTTTAACAATTTTAGACACAAAATTTAGTTATTTGTTTTAAAAAAGTGCATACTACTTTTTGAAACTTAAAAGTTTTACCTCAATTAGTTTGTTCGTAAACGTATATATAATTATATATTAAACTTACGTTTGTTTAACTTTATTTCATTACTTCTTTAAGTTAGCTAAAAAGATTAATTGTAAGCAAATGTGTGCAGTTCGATGACCTAAAGGTTTTTCTCCACACCTTTCATTGATTTAGCAGTTAGCGTCATTTTGCTCTATTTTGAACATCTTAAAAAACTTTTAATTTCTTCTTATATTAGGAAACGTTAAATTGATAGTTTTTGTTATGTTAACCACAAACTTAGTATTCCAAAAGTTTTTTAAATATTATTAACAACTAAGTTGTTTGACTTTTAACTGGATTTTAGTTTTAACAGCTTTTAAATAAATTTTAAATAAAGCTGATTAATTTGAATGTATTTAGGTTAAAAAAACAAACTAAATTATCGAAAATATTTATTAATTGATTTAAATTTAGATTACTTATGTAATGTTTAAAAAAAAAATTGTTCTAACATAATATAAAATATTGAAATAAATATGATCATAACCAACAAATATTTACATAACAGTTTGATAATTTAAAGTGTAGCTCAAGCGTTGATATGTATACCAACTAAAAGTTGTTTTTCAATATTCTGAGCTAGTGCAGCTATCTTATAAAACTGATGAATTTGTAATGCTAATGTGAGAAATAAGCACTCATCTAATAAAAAATTGAGTTTTTAAAATTTAGCTGATTACAGAATATTTGATGTTTAATGCTTTATTGTAATAAAATATTAGGTTTTAAATAAGCTTTTTAGTAAGACCGAGAAAGCAAAAATTACATAGATTATATTGTAATACTTAAAGATTTTAAATATATTTGAAAAAAATCATTACGTCAACTTGATATTTTTTTTTAAATTGACTAAAAACAAAATAAAATATAGCAGCCTTAGAATTTTAAAATACCTCAACTTATAATTACTTAAAATATATAGTAGTTAGTGTGAACTGATGTAATTGAAAGTCTAATTAAAAGTATACATTATAAGAGGTTAAGTTTGAAATATTTAGATCAATACAACATACTTGACCTTCTAATATCAAAATATACTTTAAATTGTGTAAAACTTCTGAAAAAAACTGATTACCAATAAACAAAAGTTTATAATGATTAAATTCGTGATACTTTAAAGGTTTTATAAGTAGTTTTATTAAACTTAATGTTTAAAAACTGGCTTTTACACTATTAAGACATCAGTCATTTAACCATATTAAATCGAAAACTCTGATACAGTTTACATTTTAAATTCTATGTTACAATAAGTTAAAAAAAATAGTTAAAGTATTGATTAAGTAGCACGAAATTATTCATTCTTAAAATAAACAGTTTAGGCTATTAGAAAGTGAAGTAAATATTTTATTCCGAGTAAATAAAATATTTGTTATTAGTATTAATAGCAGTTAATCAAAAATTGTTTTTAAAGAAAAATAAGAATTATTTTAGCTATAATATTATGTTGCTTTGAAAATAGTCTGAATTTAAACATAAATGTCTGTGTTTAGAGGCCACAACATTATGGTTGACTATGATCGGTCTATTTTTGTCCTTTTAATTTTACTCACACGATACAGTGATTTTACTTCCTCATTTTTCATTATTTTTTCTCCTTGAAAATTATTTCATTAAGTGATTTTTAGTCAATTCTTGTATTATATTTGTTACTTAGATATATTAGAAAAAATCGATTAAAAAATGTTTTAAGCGTAAAATTCAATGCAAATTAAATGTAGGGTTATCAAAAACCTAAGGTCATAAAATAAAAGATATAAAATACATCTACAAACAGTTTCTTACTAAAACTATTTATGAAGCTAACAATTTGTTAATATAAAATGCCTCACATGATTTCAGTAGTGATAATATTTAATAACATATAAATTTGCAAACTTGGTTTCAAAACTTTTTGATAATTAAAAAGGTTAGCTTATTAACTAATAAATTACTTTTGTTTCTGCTGGTGACTTTACACACAAGTTCTTTTTCAATTATTTGTATATATAATTATTTTAATCAGGTAATTAAGTTTAAGCATAAAATTATTATTTTATCCTGTTTCAAACAAGCATTTACGAAACAAGCTTTTACCCCGTTTGAAGTACAAACTTAGCTAAGTTTTAAGCAAAGTATAAACTCGTTTTATATTAAAAACAAAGTATTTTTTAGTGGAAAACTTTTATGTTATTGTTTATATTACTGCAAAATAACAAAATACTAGTAGTTTCACAATCAACGTCTTCAACAAAGCTTTAATTTTATAGGTTAATTAATTTAAATAGTAGGTTATAATAAACTCAAACTTTTATACAAATTACCAAAGTTTGTCTAACTTCCATACCTCTCTAAACTTTTATTAATTTTATTAATTTTAGGAACAACCTAAACTTTTAATACTTTTAAACTAAAATACAACTTAAATTGAACGTCATACGTTATACGGACGTCTTATACGTTATACGGAGCGCTTACTTAAGATATACATATATAGATAAAGTTTATATTTATAATAAAATTATTGCCGGAATAGTCCTAATTTTAACCTGTTATAAACAGGCAATTTACAGATGTCGTAGAATAACTACAGCAAGAAAAAAACTTAATTTCAGAAAAACTTAAAATTAGTAACTTTGAAATAAACTAAGTCAAATTTAAAGAATCAAATTTTTTTTGTACTATTTAATGACTACATAATCATGGATAAAAAAAAAATTTACTGAAAATTAGGTGATTAAAAATATCTCAATGTATTTATACTCAAACAAAATGTTTGTTTTTTTATTAAGTGAAACTAGAACCTGTAAACAAAAGTTTGCATAAAACGTAAAAAAAAAAGTCTGTTAAGTTTGATATTACGTTCAGTGTTATGCATTTGTTTATCGTTTAGCCCTAAACAAAGAAGTAGTTTTGAATTTATAATTAGTTATATTTTGAGTCTAAAAAACATAAAAACAACGATCATTAGTAAACAAATCTTAGATTATTTTACCATTACTAATAAAGGATGCTAAGTTTTTCTGTATAAAAATAAGAATAGTTTGTGTGTTTAGTAGATCTATATTTGTATGTAAAAAAATAAACAAAACTAGAAAAACTAAAATAGTCCTAACTAAAGTATAATACTATACTTAATATAATATAACTGTTATAAAGAAATAGTTTGATCTAAGAAAAAACATTCTTACATTTGATTAAATATATCTACATGAATTCAATGTTATGTCAATTCTATATATATTAAGCTAAGCATAAGAGCTCACTGGCATAGGCAAAAATGTATTAACTAACTCTGTAGTTGTGTAGCAGTATGTACAGTTTTGTTTTAAAAAAAGAAGTTAAAGTTAAAGAGCTATTCTTTATATTTTTATTTTTCTAAATAAAAGTTCTAAGTAATGTTTTTAATGACATTATACAAAAAAACATTTGAATACAATTTTAGTGCATACAATTCAAATCACTAATACTATGTAATTTTACTTCTAAATTTGTTACTATCACAATTTTTTATTATTTAAGTTTAAGGACTAGTATGAAAAACATTAAAATATAAAAAGGTAAAGTTCTTAATTTTTTGTGATAATACCTCAACTCTTTAAAACTAAACTTTTTCATTTTTTTAATAAAATTACTTTGTTTAAACTTTATATTTTGTAGCCTTGTAACTTTATATTTTTTGTACTTAGTTTGCGAACTTTCACCACAACGCATTTCTACCAACGTTAAGATAAATTATCAGTAATAAATACGTTTTCCTCAAATTAATAGTTTGTTAGTTTGTACAGCTATCCCAGCTAGCTGATAATTATTTTTGTATTAGTATGATTTAAGACTAGTTTACAATTTATTAAATATCAAAAAACATGTTACTTGTATTAATAACGTCTTAAATATTTATTAATATATAGATTTTTTTCGAAAGTTAGTAAATAATTCTTCAACAATTTAACACAACTGGGTGGTAAAATAATAATAGACTTTAAACTATATATATATAAAGGTATCAGCTAATAGAATTTTATAATTTTAGCGAAAAATACTATAAAAATTACTGTTAAAAACCATTTAGGACAAATAGGATTATATTTAAAGGTTTATTTGAATAATTCTAAGATATTTTATTAGTCTTCGTGCAAAATTTTCTTCTTGCAATTTTATTTTTGTGTAATCAGTAAACTGGTAAAATTTTGTCCCCTTGTGCAATTTTGTACGCTCGCGCATTTTAAACAGCTACGCCATTTAGTTACTATATTAAGACGACGTAAATTTTACTTGCTCTTACATACAGTTTATAGAATTTTTGCAATTTTAAACAAATGAAATAATATTATAAAAACTTGCTAAGGATAATCAAAATAATTTATAATTGTATAATTAATAACTTTAAGTATAGGTTATAATAGTTTATTAGATAAATATTCACTGTTGTCTTTAACCTTATGATGAGTATATTCATAATATACATTAATTTTTAACAACTTTTGTTCAGCTTATCTTATAAACTTTTAAAACTAAATAGATTAATAAATTACACTATTTATATCAACGTTTTTCACATATTCAAGAATGATTAGAACTGGTGTTTCGAATACTTTACTATATCATTATAATTAAATACTATCAAAATTTATGTAATAAATCTTTCCTTTCATTTCATTAAAAAGGATGTATTTTATTTTTATTTTACTTTACATACTTAAAATTACAATTTATTAAGTTTCACGCTATAGTAAATGACAATAAGATATTTAAAATTTTTATCAACAAATAGAAAAGCTCAAACACACTATTAACAAAAAACTTAAAATCGAACTTAAAACATATTTTTGTATCAAAAATTATTCTTAAAAATTTAGAACTCCTGTTTTACCATTGTAAATTTTGAAAGTGATAATCGTATAATTTTGCATTGCCTGAGAACATTTATAATGTGATATTATCAATGTAACAATATAAAATTTACAATGTTAAAACTTGTAAAACACTAACCGCTTAGTATTATTCGGTTGTATAATTCAGATAAAGAGTATATATATTTTTTAAACTTTGTTTTACGAAAAAGATACAAATAGATCGTATAAACTTTTTAAACAAATTTTTTTTTAAGTGAACATTTAAGAATAGATTAAATCATTTTTTCATGAAACACAAACTGACTTCAATATTATTTTGTTCAAATGCATTATAAAACACAAAATAATGCTTAGATTATTCAAACTGTTTGGTTTAACTAGACAAGCTCAAGTTATGAGTTAAACTTTAGTGTAGATTTGCTTTTTTAAAATAAATCCGTAAAAAGGTTTCTACTTAATTTAACTGTGTTAAAGTTAAAAGATATAAATTTAAAATATTTAAATAAAATAGTTTATAGCATTTAAGAACTTAAATTTTAAACTGGGAATAAGAGTTTCAGTTAAATTTGTATATACTTTTGATTATCATTTTCTTTTACCACAACATAATAGTAAAGTTTTACAAACGTATTTTTAATGTAAGTTTAAGTTATATATGCCTTCTCTACTTAGTTTGAACAGATGATATGGTTAGCTTATAATAATGTTTCAACTTAGTATAAGCATGAATAAAAACAACTTTTAAAGTCTTTGTTTAATTTTTTTCAATTTCTAAATGTTTACAGTAAGATGATTCTTAAGCAACTTTTATACTTATGAACTTAAAAAAATAATAATAAGTTAATTGTATTTAAACAATATAATGAATGTTTATGTTATTAATTTAATTATTTTCTTTTTATTTTATCACACTGTTGTATATACTATTTCATAAAGTTTAAAGTAGAACAATTAAAGAAAACATTTTATCCAAGTAACTTTTTTTTCAAATCTAGTTATCAAAGAAAATTACTGTTGTTTTATCACTAAAAATGTTTGATAAAAAAAGGCTATTAATAGTCTTTAGAAAAGTTGAACTCTTTTATTTAGCAATCAATATAAGTATAAGAATTTTACAAATATTTAAGCTAAATAAATTAATAGCATAACTAATTTTAGTTATTGAGATTTGAGTGAAAAAGAAATTTCTGATGAATAAGAACGTTAAATATTTTATATTTAACCTACAAATGCAATCGAATATTTAAAAAATTTTTAATAACTTACTTATAAAGGTTTATTAGTTGTTGTCAATAATCAGCTAAATATAATAGCTGTACAAAATCAGACAAGATTTTCGAAGTTGATGTCTATTTTCTTAACGTTATATATATTTTAGTTTTTATTAAGAAGTTGTGTTGAAGTCAAACAAGCTTTTTATAAAAAATAAGTTTATCATATAAAAATTGATAAAACTCTGTTGTAGACGTACTTTTATCACTTTACCATAATTTTCTGCTTCTTTTGTCAAAGTAATTGATTGTTTAATTTTAACAGTGCTGACAAAAATTATAAATTAAATAAAAGGTCAAGATCGGCTATTAGTAATTGTGCATTGAGAAAATAAAAACACTAATAAACTTAAGGCACAATGTAGCAATAAATAAAACAAAAAAAGATGATTAATAAAATTACAAATAAAAAAAAAATAAATATAAATTAAATATATATTAAAATAAACAAAATTCATTATTCTAATAATTTCTTCATCTTTTTTAGTTATTTAGAATTATTATTTTTCTTTTGTTCAGTCTTTTGTGTACAGCGGTTCTCCGCACAGTTTATAGTTTACTTATTTGTGTACCTAAGTCTGTCAGTTTAAAAGAAAATTTAAATTCTCGCGAGTTAGCTGAGTAGTCGAAACTGTTAAGACTAAGCAGTAATATTCTTTATTACATTTCTAGTGAATGTTATAACATAAAAACCAAGTGCGCAAACTTTTTCATATACCTTTCGATGGTAATATAGTTAATGAGCATTTACTAATAGTAGTTTTTAATATTAAAACAATTCTACGCTACGTATTTCAAAGATTGTGGATAATGACAACATTTATTATAATTTAAGTTTAGCGTAAACAACAACAATGTTAAAGTTCACAGAGCTAACTAATTAGCTGTATCACAAAAAATCTTAAAAGAATAAAATGTTTAAAATATCCTAACGGAATATTTATGTGAAAACTTGAAAATCCCTTAGGTTATTTCATCTAAGTTTCAATAAAAAAATTCCTTTACGTTCACAGTTGAAATTAAAAGAAGAGTAGAAATCATATATCTATTAACAATTCATGTTGCTCTCTAAATTAAATATGGTAAAAATTAAAAATTTATTTCGAAAATAGACTTTGTGAATTATGATTATTTACACAAAAAATTATATACAGAAAAAATAACATAAATGAAAATGTACATTAATCTGGTAGTTCGACAAAAAAATCGTTCATGAACTCATTGATAATTGTTTATCATATATTCCGAGAAAACTTATTAAAAATATTTTAAATTATTGGCACTATTATAAAAAGTAACAGTTCAATAGAAATATAAAACAGCTTAATTCAAATATTTTATGTCTTGTTAAATCTGCTTGTTTTATAAGCCGTAGAAAATAAAAGGATAGAAGCAAGCAACAATATTTAACTAAGTTAGTTTATTAGTTTTATCAAGATTAGAATGTAAGTGGGTTTAAATATTTGACGCCAATTACTAACTAGTTTTAATTTCAATGTCATTTTTTTGATTTAAGCATGGTTGTCTTTTACTAATGATTAAAAATTTGATTATATATTAATCAGTATTTTTGAAAGCATTCATTTAAAGCAGAGCAAATAAATTTCTATGTTAATTTTATCTTATTTTTCTATTAAAACCTTTAAGGGAATATACAAATCGAAATATGCTTTTTTTAGTTTTTTTTATAAGCTTGTAATAAAAAAAAAGTTTTCAGTAATAGAAGATATATAAAATGATAAGTAGGGATAGTATAAATAAGTAGTCTAGAAAATTCTTGAACAGACATTACTAAAAAGTTATAGGTATAACATAATATAATTGTAAATTATTATGCATACTTTAATTTTACTTTTCAATTATTAGTACTGATCTGTAAGTTTGTAGTTAAGGTCCCACCAAAAAATGAAAAAAATAACTCATGATACGTTGTATTAAATCTTTTTAGTTGAACAATCAGTTCAACGTAGTCCAGAACAAGGCGTTGCAAGATATCCAAGGTTATACTTTTTTGTTAGACCAAACTTTTCAAGCCTTTTTTGTCGTAAAATAAAAGCTTAAAGCTTAAAAAGCATGTGGTGTACAACTCGATAACCAAAAGGATTTTACGTACACAAGTTCATTAGACCAAACTTTTTAAGATTTCAACGCTTTCTTATGTCGTTAAATAAACTATACTGATATTAGTTAAACTTAAACTAATTAATTTCTGTCAATTTTGTTAAATCTTATAACTTATCCATTTACAACATATCAATTTTAAAGTTTTGTGAATGACATAAACTGCTTTGAAATAACTAGGCTTTGAGTGGTAAAACTTAGTAAATTCTTCTTAATTTTGTTAAAAAATATATAGTTACTTTAAATGTAAGCCTAAAAAATTATTTACTATCCGCAGTTTATCGATATAGAGCATTTCTATGTGTTGACAAGTAAAAATAAAAATTATGATAAAATAACTTGAAATATCTTTATTAAGTCAGTCACAAACACTGTTTTTAAAAATTGCGATACAATTTACAACCAAATAATATTTTCACTGTGATCCATACGATCAGCTTGTACAGCTATTTTAGTTAGCTGATTTTGTGTTTATGGTAATGAAAAAGACTTATATATTATAAACAATACTTTATAAAGATTATTAAATAATTAAAGATTATCAAAGATGTAATGAAGTACAATATTTTTCATATGGAATAATTTTTTTTATTATAAATATTAAACAATTTATTTAAAAAAAGTCAACTTTATAACTTATTGATTTGAAACTTAAGATTTCACTCTTAACTTGAATAAAATAACAGTATGAGTTTTATACAAAAAACTATGAACAAATGTTACTTTAAAATATAGGCTCAACATAATATTGTTGAAAACTATTAGACATATGTGAATTACTTTTATCTAGTATTGTTAAGATTTGATTTGTAGTTAAGGTTCTACCAAAATGAAAATAAATAAATTTATGACAATAGTTGTATAAAAACATTTCAGTTGAATTTTAAGATTAATTAAGTCCTTAACAAGAAGTTTCAAAATACCCAATTAGTCTACGACTTGATAACCGTAAATCAAATCAAAAGACCAAACTTTTTATGCATTCAACGCTATTTTTTTTGGTGTAAAATAAACTATACTAATATCTATAAAAATTAAATTAACAATATGCATAATTAAAAGTAACATTAAAATTAAAGTTTACTGTTTTAGAAAGTTTTATACTCTAAGTAGAAGATAACTTTTCAATATGCCTAGTTTTTGTTTTAGAAACTTTATTGTTATTCAAAATAATGTTTTCTAATTAAAGACTTAACCAAACATAATTTATATTACCTGGTTCCGTCTAAAGGTTTCAATTTATTATGATTATGTCTACGTGACTTATTAATAACTAGGACGAAATCAGATCGTATAATTTTTAAATTAATAAGTAATAGTTAACTTTTGGTAACTCAATATGTATTGTGTCAATCTTTTATTCTTGCTCTACTTACTGTTATTTATTTTTGTTTTGTAAACTTAATCAACTGTAAAAGTTATTTAACAATTTCTTTTCAACTTAGTTTGTTAAGTTACTAAAAAATGTAACCATAAACTATAAAGGGTAATTTAAATAGTGTGACCATGCAATTACTAGTTTAAAAACTTAATTGTAAATTTATTTTTATACTGAAACTAAGCTAATTGCTAATCCTTTATAATAAAATTGTTAAAAAATTGTTGAAGATAAGAGGTTGACTTTTGTTAGAAAGTAATTTATTTAGTTATCCTTAAATATTCACTATTTACACATAATAAACCTCAAATAAATTTTAGTCATATCAACAAAAGTGACTTTAGTATTTTAAGTTTCAAAAACGGCAATTAGTTCATGTTGTTTTTTAATGATTATCAGATAACTAAAATAGCTGTAAAAATTCGGAATAAATCTCACAATGTATTTATCATTACTAATAAAATATATAACACGTTTGGAATACACGGTTTGTGTTTTTCTTTTTTTTTAAAGAGTTCGTTAGTTTTGATTACTTTGTATACGTTTAATATTATAATACTCAAATGATATTTCAATCTGATAATAGTTATCAACCAAGTAGTTCTAATAATGAAAAAATCAGATTAAAGACTGTCCAATTAAAGTCAAAGCTACTATTTTTATAATTAAATATTACATGTTTTTTCTGCTTATATGCTTAAATTTGTAAAAATAACTTTTTTTTTTACAATTTAATTTAACTGAGAACACAACTTATAAGGAGGAGAGACAGCTTGGTTCCAATCTTCACCAAGTATATTTTTAATGACTTAATTTTTAGATAATTAATTTCAACCCGCGTACAATTCCAATCGAGTTTTTTAAATAAACTTCCTTGAAAGAAAATTATATAAATAAGTTTTCTTTAAAAAAAATTATATAAACTTACACACTAATCAGAAAAACGAGATATATGTAATTTTAGTAATAGTGGTGTAACAATAATAAAACGTGTTTGTTTAATTATTAAACTATTAAGTTTCTATTAATTATAAATATAATGTTAATATATTACATATCTTGCTGTCAACTAAGTTTGTTTAGCTACTTTATTTAGCTAGTAAGTAAGTAAAGAGATGTTAAATAGTAACATGGAAAAGTAAAAAAACTTATTATTATTATTGCTATTACTATTTCAATAAATAATAATTATTCAAAGTTCTCAAAAAATATTTATTTTAGTTATATTTGTAAAAATTTTAGTTGTGTAAATAAAACACTGTGTAATAAATTTTAATTTTTTTGTTTTGACTATAACTTATTTGCGTAAGTGAATGTAGACTACTACTATTACTTTTATTTACTAAATTTATATTGTCATTATGTGCCTACCACAATCATTACCTTACTTAAAATTCTTTAAAAAACTGACTAATTTAATAAACTGTAAGCCAGAATATTTTTTAGTTTGTACAGCTATTTTAGTTAGCTAATATATAATGAATTTTTTTAAGTAAGTGTCCTCAATAGTTACGTCAAATTTTGTTAGAATTCTAAAAATAATAAAGTTTTCTGAGAAGTTAAATAACTTTAAATAACTTTTCTTTATTAACAGCTAAAAAGTTGAATAAAAAAACTTATTCTGTTGTGTTTTGTTTGTTGATCATAAGTAATGACAAATTGCTTAAAGTATAGTAAACTTACTTTGAAATATATAAACTAAAAAGTAGCAATAAATTCATTAAAACTAAGCGGTTTTTATATGCGGTGTCAGAAAGATATTTTATTGAAATATTTAAAGTTATAATTATTAAAGACAACTTGTTTTGATTGTCAATATTTTAAAAATTTTCAACTTCACTCATTTATAGTTTCATTAAAAAACCGACAAAAAAAAAATTAATTTTTATTATCAAGTGAACAATCGTGTCATTACTTAAAGATCTATACATTTAATATTTAGTATAAGGTAGTATTTAAGCTAACAATTAAACTTTATTAAATATTATAGAAGATATAGTTATGAAAACTAGTTATAGAATTCAAGTACCGTAGTTAAATTTGTAACATAATTTTGAAATACCTTAATCTAATATGTATGTTACTGTTATTGTCGTATGTAATAAATACTACAATAATCCGTAACACAGTCAAAATGTGTAAACAATCTAAAATCAAGTACAGCAGTTACCTAGTTTGAAATCAGTAAAATATATTTAACATCAGCAGTTTTGGTAATAATGTTATAAATTCTTAAAAACTTTATAAAACAAAAAACAGACCTATTTAATTAAAGTGAAGATTTTAAATAAAGTGTCAATAGTTTTTTTTCAACAACCGAATTAATCCAGTTATGTTATATTAGACCTTACAACTCAGAGAAGTTCTGAAATAATAAACACCACTATTAATTAAAAATAATTTTAGCTATTATATAGCATAAACTATAAGTAATAAGAATAAATTTAATTTATATAGCATAACTAAAGTTTAGTACTTTCTATACTTTTAACACTAGAACTATCGTAAAACTCTTTTTTAATTTTAACCTAAGAAAAACATTTAAACATTCGACTAAATAAATTTATATGTTATCTATGTTTTGTCAATCGCTTATTTACCAAGCTAAATAGGTTAACTCACAGATTTAAGCAACATTGTATTTATGAACTGTGTAATTGCTTAACATTATATACAGCTTTGTTTTAATAAAAAAAAATGTAGACAAGTAGTTTTTGTTTATTTCCCAAATTATTTTTAATTCAAAATATATGTCTAATAATTTATACTTAAAAGGTGATTATTAAAGATCTCAACTTAAATAAAATAAAATGCGATTGATCAATAATAGATTTCGAATTTTATTAAAAAAACAATGTTTCACTCGTTTAAAGACGAGATCTTCAGTTGTTAAAAATCTAATTCAAATAGATTTCTGTTAAAATTCTATCAAAATTTCTATTTGAATAAGATTTTAAACAACTGAAGATCCGTCTTTAAACGAGTGAAACATTGTTTTGTTTAATAAAATTTGATATTTATTATCTAGTAATATAATACAGAAAAACGTTTCAGGATAATATTAAGCATAAAATTCAAATTATTATTATTGTTGTTATAACATTTTACTTATAGGTTTATAACTACCACAATTATTGTTTATTTATTTTTGAGGCTTAGTATAAAGAATATATAAAAATATATGTAAGTGAAGTTTTTCTAATTTTTATGAAATAATACCTAAGCTATTTAAAAATACATGTTTTAATTTAAAAAAATTACTTTGTTTAAACTTTTTATTTTGTACCTTGTTTTGAGCGAAATTTCATATTTACAACAACGCATTTCTATCAACGTTAAATTTATATATTCATAATAAACTGATTCTCCTTAAACATTTCTTTGTTAGTTTGTAAAGCTATTCCAGTTAGCTGATATCTATACATATGTTAATGAAAGTTAAGATTCTTATATAACTTATTTGATATTATAAGAATAGTAACTTAACTAATAATGATTAAATAATTTATGAAATTGTAGATTTGTTTCAAAAGTTTCTTAACTAAAAAAGTTCTCTAAAAACTTAACACAAAAAAGTGGAGAAATAATAATAAACTTCAAACTATATAACAAAGGTATTAGCTAGAAGAAATTTATAAATTTTAGCGCAAAATACTAAAAAAACTGTTGAAAATCAGTTAGAAGAAAAAGGGCTACAATTAAATGTTAAATCAAATAAAATAAACTCTAAGAGGTTTTATTTATTCAATAACTATATTTTTGACAATATTTATTTACCACAATCATGACAATGCACGTAAATGTATGTATTAGTATTTTTTTTAATTTTTTGTCGATGTTATTGATCGGAGTTTGAACAGTTATTTTAGTTAATTGATTAGTAAGATGTATAAATCGATTATCTTAAGTTCCCATAATTTATTTCGGAGTTTTTTAAAGTTGACCTGAGTAAATTTAAGTAGTAATTTTATTTTGACGTCACATTAATTTAAACCAATAATTATCAAAGCTAAAACTTAATTTTTTTACGTATCAAAGGTTATATCAAGCTTGACAATAACATTTTCAAAGTAGAGAGTTTTTTTATAAATAAATTAAAATTACTTGTTAAAAAAAAATAAATGAGTTTATAATGAATTCATTGTAAATATTGAATTCAAAAATTACTAACGCCCTTTTAATGCTTCGAAAACCCCAAACTTTTTATCATTTAGATTTTAAGCATTGTGACGTAACTTTCTCACTTTATACTTCATTGTAAAATAAAAAAAAACTAGTCAATAAATAGGATGATGATATATTAAAATCTAATGCACTTAAAATTTTTTCTCAAAAAACAACATTTTATGAAACCAAAGTTGGAATTACTTTTTATTTTTTATTAGTTATTTTTTTGTTGATGTGCACCTTATAGATGTTTTTTTTTTAAGAAATCTCATAGTCGATTTTGGCTGATAGCTGGCTTGTTATTGTTCTTAAGAGAGCTAGTTGGTAACTAAACAAGACATACCTAATAAAAACAAAGGTTTTAGATAGTGGTTTCCTATAAAAATATGTATTTTAAAAGTCTATTTTTCTAAAAAACACTAATAAAAGTTTTAGATTTATAAGGCATGTAGAATAGTTTTTTGCTGATAACTAACCTAGACAGATACTCTTTGTTTTTTCTTATAATTTCAATTAAAAAACAATTTAAAGCTTAACATTTTTTACGAATATTAAATTTAGTTTATTTATTAACAGTTGTAAATTCGCGTTTAAACCAAATTTAAAGCTATAAATCTATCGGAAAAAGAAGAAAAAAACACTTGTTGTCTCAAAAAAATGTATACTTTTATTATTATTCAATAAAAGTTGAAAAATGATTAAAGAATAGAATCAGGGATTTAAAAAATATTTTTTGACAGTCTTTAAGAATTATAGATCTAGTCAACATACCAAATATGTAACAATTCTAATAGTGATAAATGCCACAAAACTAATTGCTTTAAAGTTTTACCATAAAATATAACGAAACAACTTAAATAGTATCCGTTTTATATTTAACTTTAAAACTAAAAAAAAAACAGTATACGTTTTTATTTAATTTATCGTAGTTAAGTTGCTTTATTACTTAAAAACTAGATAACAAAACAAATATCAGCTAATTTACTTAGCTGTACAAACTAATTTTTTAATTGGTGAATTGCAAAACTTTAAATATATTATAGCTAAGTAAATTTGTGTTTGACAAAAGTTTGTTGGAAATAAGATTGACGTCATACTTATTAAAAATGTATCCTTTTATATACTTTATCTATTAAACGCAGTTTACATATTTTTAAGTCTCCCGAAAACCATGTCAAAATGTATGACTCGATAGCCAAAAATTTTGAGCATTTTGTTATTTGTCGTTCAATATTATATTATAATTTAAAAAAAACAACTAAGCAAATTTAATTTTTTTATAATCAGAATTTATATTTAATTTTTAGGTTCACTTGTTACCAAGTATTTTTGCATATTTATTAAATAATACAGCAAAATTAGTTTGTAAAAAGACTTGACAACGTTTCTTATAAGTTCCAAAGTAAAATAAGTGAATATATTAATTTATAAATCATAATTTCTTTTTTTCATGTTTAATGTTATATTGTAAATAAAATAAAGGTTTTTGTACTGTTAAGCAAATAAAAATACTTTAATCTGTTTTTGTTGAAGAAATCAACAGTTATTCTAAAAAAGTATTTATCTTTTTGAAACAAATGTTAAGTTTATTAATTAATCCAACGCTTTAAATAATCTAAAACGCAAATCATAAACTTGGACAAAAATAGTTTAACTGTAAATTTTATAAATCATTTCAGTTTTTACTTACATTTCTCAATGATCATTACCTTTTCTGTAACTTGATATCAGGTTGTTTAAAGCTGAAATATATATTAAAATTTTTAATTATTTCAGAACAAGTAGTCTAATAAAAACAATTTGTCTATTAAACTTTGTTCATTATTCTAGAAAAATTAATTTAGAGTTTTACATTTTAACACATTAACAAGTGTAAATCAAACTAGTAATAAAACTAATGAATTGTATAATAATACTTTAGACAATAACAATATAGTTAAATGTTTCAAAACAGTTTGGATAGCTATTTCAGTATACTGATGACGCCTTTATTATAATGTTTGATGATCCTTTTTGATGATACTTTGAATGATTATTTGTGTTCTTATCTTAATCATGCAAATGAAGACGAACGTTTGCTTGCAAAGGTAAATAAACACATTCATTTTCTTTTATGTTCATTGCCTTTTCTTGTTACTTTAAGTAAATTGTTTCAGGCTGAGGTCTCTATTAAAATATTTATAATTTTTAAGAAAAATAGCCTCATGATAACAGTTTGTCTATTAAACCTTGTTGATTAATCTACAAACATAAACAATTTCTAATATAATAATTTTATGAATTTTAACTGTTTACTTAAAGTACATGGATAGTATCAAAGTTTGATAACTAATTTCTATTTTATTAGAATAAATATTGACCAGTTTAAACTAAAGTAAATTCAAAAAACATTACAAAAAGTTTTTACATTAGAAGTGATTTTTGTAAATGAATGAACTTTTTTTTGCACCCAACTTGAAATCTAAGTATTTGCTTTTCTAATTAGCTGAATTATATTTTTCTTCAGTATTTATTGATAGTAACTATTAACGAGAAATCAAAAAAAAAAGTACTTAATTAGTTTAAAACATGTATTTTAAGAAAATATAGAGTTTTATTATTTAAACACATCGTCGAGTGTTAACCAAACTATTAACAAGAACTAAAGTATAATAAAAAATATATATAAGCAATAATATTTAAAGTTAAATTTTGTAAAACAGTTTGAATAGCTAATTCAGTAATCTGATGATGATTTTATTATAATGTTTGAAAAATGCTTATTTATATCCGTAGCACTAAAATTTAACTTTTTTTTTACATAATTTTTTTAATATATTTAAACGTTATGTGTATAAGCTGCATAGAGTGTTATTTCAAGAAAAAAATAAACACATTCAATTTTTTATGTTCATTGGCTTTTCAGATTACTTTAAGTAGGTTGTTTAAAGCTGAGGTCTCTATGAAAATATTTACCAATTTTAAGAAATATAGTCTCATGAAAACAATTTGTCTATTGAAACTTGTTCATTAATCTAGAAAAATGAATAATTTTAAATATAATAACTTCATGATTTTTAACTGTTAACGTATAGTAAATGGCCTATTATTAAAGTTTGATAATTAATTTTTTTTAAATAAAATAAATATTGACCACTTTAAACTAAAATAAATTCAATAACATTACAAAAAACTTTCACATTAGAAATAACTTTTGTAACGAATTAACTTTTTTTTTGCACCGAACTTGAAATCTTAGTATTTTCTTTTCTAGTTAGCTGAATTATATCCTTACTTAGTTTTTATGATAGTAATTGTGAATAAGAAATCAAAGAAAAGTTATACATTAATTAGATTAAAATATGTAGTTCAAATAAATCTAGAGTTTAATTTTTAAACACATAAACGAGTTTTAACCAAACTAGTAACGAGAACTGAAATATAATAAAAAAATATATAAACAAAAGTATTTAAAGTTAAATATTTCAAAACAATTTGGGTAGAAAGTTCAGTTATCTGATGATGCTTTTTTTATAATGTTAATTTATAATTTAATGCGACTTATTGACTTATTATCGTCATAAGATGCATTAGAAATGAGTTCTTTTATTCGGTTTGACACGCTTTCTTTTTTTTTTGGGTATTGAAACTTACATTACAAAAACAAGTGTTCAAGTTTAATTTAATATTGGCTACCAACAAAAAAAAAACTTAAAGGTGATAGTTAGGATTTAGTGTAAAATATTTAAAAAAATTAACTTATTAAAGTTAAATTAATTAAAATAACACTTTTAGAAAGTTAAATTAGTGCTTACTTTGTTAAAATTTATTTATGTTATCTTTATGCTTGTTAAATTATATTAAACAGTTGCCATGTTGTTTATATGTTTTATAAAAGTTTTTATTAAAGTAAAAGTAAAACGGTTGTTAAAGTCTCAGAATCTAAACTATAGCATTTAATAATTAAAAAAACTACTTTTTTACGTAATATACCCTTCATTTTATTATTATTATTATTATATTGTTTATTGTGCAATGTTGGACTCAGGCGTCAAAACCTGAGCCACTTAAACAGGACACAGAAAAAGAGAAAAAGAAAATAAACTTATATATAGGACATATTATTTATAAGAAACGTAATTAGTAACAAAATTCTTGCATATAAGTATATTATCTTTTTGCTGTCAATATCGAGTTTGTACAGCTAGTTTACTCAGCTAAAATAACATTTTTAATAATTTCTTGTTGAATATCAGTTCCCATTTTTGTTCCATTTAGTCGAAAATTGACCAATACAAAATCATTCAAATAGAGCATTGTATGTTTCAATGTCAGTACGTTATTTATTACTATTATTGTATTAACGATGTAGATAAAATTAGTAATGAGACAGTGTTAGAAATTAAGACTTACTTTATGAACTTCATGTATTTTTATTCTTGTATTTTTTTTATAAAAGTATTAAGAGATTTTATTTAAGTAATAGATTAATTTTTTTAATTCTTTTTAAGTAAAATTTAAATATTTTATAGTTCTCAAATTTTTTCAAGTTTTCAAACTATATTCTGTTTAAACTTAATTTATTATTGAGCTTTAATTCATTTTAAATTGGTTCATAAAAGTCAGCTGTATTACTTTAAGTTTAATACTTATGATGTTCTTTAGTGGTTTATTTCCGTAATAAATTAAATGCTTTAATTGTAGAGTATATTTTGCTTAAAATAGCAAATATCATTTAAAAAACGAATCAATAAATTAGTATAAGATTATGAGTACGATAAATAACTTAAAAATACCAAAGTTCTCAGATACAACATTAGTGTTACTATTATCTCTCTGAGTACAGATAAAACATGTGCCTTAAAAATATCTTTTTAATTATTAAAAGTATACAATACTTAAATATAAATTTTGGGATCCAAGCAAAATATAACAAAAAAAGAGGTTTAATTGGTTTACTAAATTAGACAATTCTTTTAGAACAAGTTTAGACTAATAAATATTTTTATGACTTATAAATATCTTCACTGATATTTTCTCAAGCATATAGATTAAAGTTTTTTGTTTTAAGTTACATCTTGTTTAATAGTTTTATAATATTAGTTGTTTATTCTAAAAGAAATTTTTAATGTATTCTGTAGATAATATATTTAACAACTTACATATCTCTTATATTTGTGACGTCAGGTCATTTTCATCACTATCGTTAGAGATGAGCTCTAATGACAAAATTGTTATATATTAAGTTCAGCGTTGACAAAAATGATATTAAACTTTGTACAACTACCTACCTAGCTGATTTATAGAAATTTAAAAAAAATATATTATTATTATCATCGTAACAGAATATTAACTAAACACATAAAATACACACAAATTGTTTTGTTTAAAATTCAATAAACATTTTCTTTTACAAATAAGTTAAATTTATAAGAAAATAGAAATATTAATTTTATTAACAATTTATGATGCTCTCTAGTTTTTACAGTTTGAAAAAATAAAAAACAAATAAAATTCTGTTATTTATGGTTAAGTACACAAAAAACTTAACATGGTGAAAATAACATAGACAAAATTAATGTGCATTTATCTAGTAAATCTAAAAAAATTGTTCATGAACTAAATGAAAATTTTTTGAAATTAATTTTTTAATAGAATTTATTTAAAAGTTTACATTATAATGCAAAACTAGAGTTTGTTGTAATGCATTACTATACATCATCGAGTTTTTAGGAATATTCTATTTTGCTAATAAGTATACTATTGTTTTTTTATTTAAGTAAAATAAAAAGTTTGACTTTTAGGAAAAACAAATGTATATATGCTAAATTAGTATAAAATTTAATAAAAATAATATTTTTGAAAATTTCTAATTTTTATATACTAAAGTTTTAATTATCAGATTTTTTAGATGATTAAACAGTTTGCTTTAGATAAATTGTAATTAGATAATAAATTTTTAAATGAAAAATTAATTAATCTTTTATACTCTGTGTTTATTATCAGTGAAAGACTTGTGAAATAGGTGCATTGTTTCTTTTAAGTATATACGTGATAAAATTCTTAACTCAACCTTTATAAACAAAATAATATCTGTTATAACAACTGTTTAATAAAAATAAATTTGTTTACAATACCCGAGTAACTTAAAAATTAGAAAAACATAAAGGAAATAACTTAAGCTTATTACAATAAAAAAGTCTACATTTTATAAAAAATAACGTACAAAATATACAAATACTTTGAAAGTTCTAAATGGAAAAAATTTATGGCCTTAACGTTTTAACATAAATAGTAACAAGACTTTTTAAATGGTTTCCGTTTTATATTTAACTTTAAACCTAAATGAAAATTTAATATAAGTTTTTTTTTTTAACGGTTGCATAAATTCTTAAATATTAGAAAAATAAACAAATATCAGATGTACAAACTGAAAGGATTCATAACAGGCAGTTTTTTAGGTATATTATAGCTGATATAAATTTGTGTTTAACAAAAGTTTTTTGGAAATGAAACTTGACGTCATTTTTGTTAAACATGTATTTATTTACAAACTTTATGTAATAAAAGTATTTTGCATTTTTTAAAGTGTCCCGGACAAGACGTTAAAAGGTTCCCAAAATGTATAACTCGATAAACGAAAGGTTTGAGCGTTTTATTGTTTTTGTTCAACTTCACACTATATTTTATACGAAACTATTAACCAATTTTTTTTCCTGATCACAATTTTCTTCTAGTTTATAGAATCACTTGTATATTACCTAAGTAAGAATTTTGGTTTAAATTTTTGTGCTTTATAGTTAATAATACAGCAAAACCGATTTGTGAAAAGACTTAGTATTCGTTTAGTATAAGTTCCCAAATAAACAAAGTAAAAATAGTCATTTATAAACTATAATTTTTTTTTGACATCTTAAATGTAATCTTATCAGTAAAATAAAGTTTTTTCTAACTTTAAGCAAAAAAAAATACTTTAATTTGTGTTCATTAAAGAAATTAACAGTTATTTATTTTTCAAACAACAATCAAGTATATTAAGTTTTCTAACCTTTAAAATCATCCAAAACGCTAGTCATAAACTTAGATAAAAATAGTTCAACTGTATGTTTTTTGAAATAAATATAGTTCTTACTTACATTTTTCTTATGTTTATTACTTTTTCATATTACTTGAAATCAGGTTGTTTAAAGCTGAGATATATATTAGCATTTTTACTAATATAACCGTCTGCTGATATATTCTCTTCTACTTTGTATGTTTCTTCAGTTGTAGGTACAGTTTCTGCAGTTGAAGGTTTGGTTGTTGATGTGTCAGAATCTGCTAACAGCTCGGAGTTACTTTGTTGGGCTTGTCTATTATAACTTGAAGCCTTATCGGCCGAGTGTGCACGCTTCGCGTGCTTCTTGACCATACCAGTGATGCTGGTTGTCGAAAAGGTTTTGAGTTTCCTATTATTGGAACTCATACTTCGAGGTATTAAGCAAACGTAGAATTCTCGTAATGAAATCAATTGCAATTAACCGAGTTAGAGCTCAGTAATGCGAACTGTTAAGATTTCACCGCATTTAACCGAGTCTGACCTCAGTAATGCGAACTGGAAACAAGGTATGATTAATCGAGGCTCGTCTTAGTATTTTATTGACCACTTATGGTGGTCAATTGATTTTAGTAAATACTTAATTAAAACAAATGTTGTTTTCGTAATTAAACGTTAACTTCCTATGCTCTAACTTTAGAAGTTTATATTTACTTAATTATATCTTACTATTATTAAATAGAGAACTAGCTCACTAAATTTATTTTACAATTTTTAAAAAACAATACGATATAATAAAGAGACACTCACACACGTGCAAATCAGAGCTCAGAGGTTTTGGTTGATAATATTTCACTAGATTTACTCGTTTTTTTGGTTTTAAAAGAACCAAATCAAGTCTAGGATGAAACTGATAGCAGATAGAGCGGGTTTCTAACGCCGGTAGTCGTCTTGTGTTGAAACTGAATCCCTAAGTCGAACGTCTAAGCGGAATGGCTTAAAGGAAACTGCCTTTTCGCTGAATGTGAATACTTAAAGCCTTCTGTGAGATCTTATGCGAAATGCCTTAGCCAAACGTCTTCGCTGAGTGTGTAATTAAGAATGCCCACGCCCTTACTGCGACGTTTGGTTTTGTGCAATTTGGTTTGCGTAGAAAAAAGATTCCACTCTTCTCTCGGAAGCAGTGCAAAGCAGGCGCAATGCTTACATTACCTCCTGTCCAACTTTCAAATTTTGTTTTTTTTTGAAAGAATGATAGAATGACAGTGTCCATCTCCCTGACTGCAAAAGGTTCATGGGATTGAATTTCACCTTGAGCTCTGATCGTATTAATACAAAAAAGTGAAAAAGAAAAACTAAGCATGCAAAGGTTATATAACCCAGTAATGTACAAACTACGACTTGTAGTGGAAAAAAAATTGGTATTTGGTAGAGTTAAATGTAAAAAAGTGATTTCCAATTTTGCATTAAGTGTTGGTGTTTAGAAAGGAATATTAAAGTTGCTAAGGTAAAGGTTGTAGGATCTACCAAAAACATAATAACTAGACAACATTATCTTTAAGAGAACGCTCAAAACTTTTCAGGAAACCTTTATGAACAAGTTTTTGAAATCTAACAAAAAACTAATACACATTATAAGCGGTACAATTTACAACAGCACGATCATTGATTAATTATCGAAAATTTTTAAAAGTAACTTCTTAATTTATAAAGAACACGAATATTTTACTTGATATAAGATTTCATACCAGTAGATTTACTTTAAAAGTTCTGTTAGATGTTAAATTCAGAAATTTGGAAACTTCTTTAACAGATAGTAAGCAAATTAAACAAAATACGCACACTGTATAAGGCAACATTACTCTTTGTTAAGGACACTATGTATTAGAGTGAAGTTATTAATATTAACAAACATTTACTTTATTTTAAATTGTTTATAAAACGTTAGTGAAATTTTTCTAAAAAAAGTCTAAAAAATCTATAAAGCGTAGAGTTATAAAAAAAATAAGAGGTTAATCAAAAAAACAAACAAAACAAAAAAATGGTCCCTAGAGCGCGTTATATGCGTGCGTTTATAATGTCATTGTTTATAGAACCTTTCCTCTTCCTTTGGATCACCTCTCGCTGAACCTCTATTGTTCATTTGTTGCTGCCCTGCTGGTTGTTGCTGCCCGACTGGTTGTTGTTGCCCCACTGGTTGTTGCTGCCTTGCTCCGGTCTGGAGTAGGCTTGACCATATCGTCTATTCTGCTCCGGCCCTGGGTAGAATTCGGCTGAACTTTTCAATCCTTGTTTGGACTTCCACCAGTTCTTTTTCTTACCGCGACTGGTGTTTTGAGGTTTGGCAACTGTGCTGCCGTTCTCTATTAGCGTATTGATCTCAGCGTAGAAATTCAAATTGGGGATATTTTTTACGTCATCCTTCAGAGAGTCGACTTCTGCCTTAAATTTTCGCAATTCCTTGTTGTTGAAGTCAGCCTTGCTTTTGTAGTAGACAGCGTCCTGAACGGCTGGCTTCAGCTGATCACGAAGGCTAGTTGTTTGTTTTGTTTCCTTTTCGTATAGTGCTTTAGTCACTTCCAGTTCAGTTTTTAAACCCATGAACTGGCTGCTACGTGATGGGTAACAGATACAGTTTCTCTGTTCGGTAGTGGCAATACTTTCGTTCGATATCGTGGGCTGCGGTTCCTCGTCTGGGACTGGAGGTGTTACTCCTTTGCTATCTATAAACCCTATATTCTTGGAAGATATCTAATTAAGGGGTAGGTGTCAAACAAAGGGACATTTTTAAACGAAAAAATTTTGCACGAAGACACTTTTGCACGGGTTGATTTATTTCTTCAATTTTAATTAATTTCTAATGTTTTTTCCTCTTACTGTTACCCATAAACCATTCCCTAGATTAAAAAATTTCATTTTCTTTGTTTAAAATTTATTATTAAGTTATTTATAATTTATCTTTTGTATTTCTAGATTTGATTTTAGTTTGAATAACAATTTCTATTTGATTATTTTTTCTATTTTTACGATCAATAATACCCCTAATCCTTACTCTTGGCAAGTAACTTTTCTAATACTTTTTGTTTTGTATTTATTATTTTATTTGTATTTTTTGCTCGAGCAAAAGTCTCTCTTTGTGCATATTAGTCGTAAAAAATGTTTTCACAAATTTTTAACCCGTTCCCTTTATTTAAATATAAAAAAAACCACATAAATGAGCATAAGCTATTTAAAGCTACATATTAAAACAATAACTTAATAAGCATTTTTAAAAAATGAATTCGTTAAATAATATTTAAACAATTTTTCATTAGAGTAGTCAACATTTGTCTCAGTTGTTGTTATAATTAAGTGAGGGAAATAAACGATCTTTTATAAAAAAAGATAAATTTATAATTTTCTCACATTATTGTGTTTAAATGTAGTTTAAATGTAAATTATTTTCTTAATTTTTATCTTATTATTAGCATTTTAATATAATCTGCTACATAAAACTTATATTTAGTGACCTGAAATTGAACACCAGTTTAAGTAGTTTCAGAAACTTAACGCTTTTATAACATTTAATTTAATATACTAAAAATTAATTATTTAACTAAGTTTTTATTAAAAAAATAAATTAAATTTTATATGTCAATTTTATATGTAATTTATACAGTCAGGTCATAATGAAAGTTATTAAAATAAGTATTTTGAATTTTATTCGAACAATTTTAAGGTAATCAATCTTAATTAAGTTTTTTTTAACAACTTAACGTAAAAGTAACGCTGACGTTTTGTAGGCTAATAACAACTGATTTAGTAAAAATATAAACTTATTATATTTTAAAAATAATGTATAAATAATGTTCCATTTCTAGTAGAAGTTTGTACAGCTATTCTAGTTAGCTGAAAAAAAATTAGTTACTTCAAGTAACTTAAGGAAATTTTTTTCATAAATATAGTGAAAATTATTTAAATATAATGTTTGAAGTCAAATAAGATGAATAGTTTTAAATGGTAAGAGCTAAATTATCAAAAAACTTTCATTAAACATTTTTAGGTTCAGGTTAAAAAAAATATAAATGAAATTTATTTAAAATGTGTAATAACTTTTATTTGTCTAAATTATTCATTAAAACATTTAAATTTGGTCGTCTATTTATCAATTCATAGAGCTTAAGTTGACATTAAAAAACTATTACAGTAAAAACCGAATTGTTGTACATGTGATAGACTTTTAAATTTTCTTGTGTTTTTCATTGTACAGTAAAAGTAAATAAATTAAAGTTCTTAATACATTCAAAATACAGCAACCTAATAGTTTTGAATCTTTATGCACAAAATTGATTCTATACTTTAGTTTTACTACTATCTTTATGTTTGATAAGATCGAATGTTTTTCACTGAATCTTTGAGTAATATTTAAAATCGCAGTTGTACATTAAAAGTTATTTTAAGTAAGTGTTTATGAAATTAGTTTGTAAAGTTACATCAGATAGGTAATAAACAAAGTAAGTTAAATATCATAAAATAATTGTTTTAGTAATATAGCTGTGACTTTATTAAACGAACTATAAGTTTTAAATATAGATAAACTTGTAAAATAAGTGCAAAAAAACTTCTTCAATGAAAATTTTACATGGTGTTTGAATACTCAATAACCATCATGAATCATTTATGAAGGGTTGCTTTTTACATTCTTGTTTTATGAAAACAGACCTAAGCTTAAATAGTTACTAATAAATAGATCAATTGTAATGTTATTAGGATATGTAAATATAAAATATGAATAAAGAATGTTTTTATTTAAATCAACAAAAATATAGTTGTCAATATCCACTATATGAATAATACTCACTATTCTGTAATGCATTGTAACCGTCCTTTAGTTTGTACAGTTATTCTAGTTAGCTGATAAAAAGTAGTTTGTTAAACACTTACAAAACTTGTAAAAGTAAAAGCAATATCATATCATTTTAATTAATTAGTTTTTTTTTTATAATTTGTTTTCAAGACTTGATAACTTTTTGAATATGTAAATAAAAAATAATTAGAAAAGAACAATATAAAACTAGGTTACATCTGTTTTAATATAGTTAAACCTAAAAACAAACAACAGAACAAAATCTGATAAATTGTAATGGACAAGACATTAAAAGGTATCTTTATAAACAAAAAAGTTTGCGAGTAAGTCATCAGCTAAATCTTATACTACTATCAGTACAACAAACCTTTTTATTAAATGTACTACTGGTACTTTTACTAAATTTTAGACAAAATATTAGAAAAGTGTTTTATTTCATTATAATTTTGAAAAACCTAATCATTAAATTTAGTCACATTTAGTACTGAAATCAGAAAACGTTTAGTTATGTTAGTACTTGAAAAACATAAAAAGAGGTTCATTACAATTATTGCAAACAGGTAAAAAGTGAAAATAGATTATAAGTGCACAGACCTTCGATAAAGTTAGTTTAAATTTTATCGAAACTATTTAGAATTTATTAAATTATTGTTTTTATTATCAAAACGCTTTTATTGAGATATTCTTTTTTATGCTTTTACTAATATTTGATATATGCAAGGATTAATCCTTGGGTACAACAGGTCTCGACAATTTTAGTTTTGGAGACAAAGTCTATTAATTTACACTAAGCATCAAGTGCAGAACTATCAACCCAAGCAAAAATCAACTAGGTAAAATAAGAAAGAATATACTAGAAAGTATTGTATACTAAATTAAGAAGAAGTCAACGTTAATCCAATGGAAGAATTCTTACGAAATCATTGAATGGTTTAACAATATAAATGAAAAATCGAACAAATGCTTTGTTAATTTTGACATCCAAAAGTTTTACCCGAGTATTAAACTGACACACCTTATAAATGCAATAGAATTCGCCAGAAAGTTTACATAGATAAGTGAGGAAGATGTGAATACCATAACCCACAGTTGTAATTGAGTTCTCACCTATGATAATAAATTGTGGACCAAGAAAAATTAAGAATCATCTTTTGACGTCCCTATAGGGTCGTACTTCGGAGCTGAGTTATGCGACCCTATTGGTCTACACATTCATGATAGATTAGGGAAAACATACAAGTGAAATCTGATAGGTCTATATAGGGATGATGACTTGACGATTATCAAGCACAAAAGAAACGAGGACCTCGAGAATATAAAATAACAAACAATAAAAACCTTTAAAGACATTTTTTTTAAGATCACAATGGAAATTGGTATGACTAAATGCAATTTCTTAGACATCACACTAGACCTTACAAACAATAGCCATATTCCATACAGAAAAGAAAACTATTCAATCAGTTACATCAGTAGTAACTCCAACCACCCGACGATAATCAAGAAAAACCTACCTAAAATGATTGAGAAAAGACTAAATAGACTGTCCACAGACCTAAGAACCTTTGATAATGCAAAAAATAGCTACCAAATTGCCCTGCTCTAATCGAATTTCAAACACAAACTTGAATATAAAAAAAAAAAACCAACCCTATTGACATAAAGAAACGTAAACAAACAAGAAGAATTTTGTACTTTAATCCCCCATACTGCATTGGGAAAAACAAACATTGGGAGGAAAATCTTAGATCTAATTAACAATAAATTTAAAACAGAGAGCATGAAAAAGATCTTAAACAGAAGTAATTGCAAAATATCATACTGTTGTATGGATAATGTCAAATCATTAATAAGCATCCCAAATATAAAGATAGTAAGTAAACTGAATTATAAGAACGACTAAGAGGATAAAACGTGCAACTGCCGCGACAAACACTCCTGCCCCTTAAAAGGCAAATTTTTGCAGGGGAATTTTATATATAAGGCGACGATTACCAGTCAGATCGAAAAAAGGAATATATAGGATCCACGGGAGGCCAATTCAAAAAAAAGATGGTATGTACACATTAGTGACATTAAGAATGAAAATAGAAAGAAAATAGAGGTTTCCAAATACATTTGGAGATTAAAAAACAATAACACTTGATACGATTTAAGGTGGAGCATAATGCATAAAAATAGAGAAATAAAGAACATAGGTGAAATTTGTAAGACTTGCAACTTGGAAAAAAATAATTCAAAAAAAGAATTTTAAACAAAAGACAAGAGCTCTTCTACACCTGCCCGCACTTTAGGAAATTTTATTTTAAAAAACACTTGAATTAGTTAAAATATTTATTTTAAAACCACAAATATTCTGTTATAACGAACGATAATTAATAGTAATTTATTAGAACATTAACATTTTTAATGTACTTTTACTTAATACTGCAATATCAGTTTGGTTGTTAAAATTTTAAAACTTTATAGAATGAAAAGTTTGTTTTGATGTTTGATTTTTAAGGAAATTCCTAAAAAAAAACTTGCAAATAAAAAGATTCTCGTTTTATAAGTAAAATTATTTTATTTTTGCTATCAATAAACAGATATGGAAACACCTTAACATTATTAACGTTATATTAGCTAAATTTTATTCCTATTTTTGCTTTGAAATATATAATTGTAACAAAACTAAAAAGAAATAAAAATGCACATACATAATGAAACTAGTTTTCAAACATTTTTTATTCGACTTAAGGGTTCCACATTGAATTGAAAATTTATTGACATTTGCAGACACTACAACTACTAATTTTAGGCTAAAATCTTTAAACTGTTTTTTTCTTAGTTTTGTTTGTATCAAAAACCATTTAATTTCCTCAAAAATTTATTGTTATTTATTCTTAAACAATATAGCTCTTGCTTAACAAAATTAAATATTCTAAATCAGCTAACTAAAACAGCTGTACAAACTATCAAACCCCCTTACTGCATTGGTTTATTATAAAGATAAATATTTATTCTAATAATAATTATTTTTATTTGTGTCAAACTTTGAAAAACGTAAGCAACATCTGTTCGAATACATTAATGAACTTATTTATTTTAGATTTATTAAAAAATATTTATATATAGTGCTGCTTATTAACATAACATTAAAATAGAAGTAAGTAGATGAAAAGTAAATAAAAAAAAAACTAGTATTAAATTGTTTATTTTATATTAAATAACTTTTTTTTTTTAATTTAGTCTAAATTCCTTTTATTTTAAATGTTGGATCATACCACTTTAATCATTAGACTACAAGTTTTTGGTAGACTGAGACCAGGTTTTTAAATGATATGATTAAACTTCCTTTTAAAGTTTAACTTTTCTGACTTCATAAGAAAGTCCAGGCTTAGGCTATGTTATTTTTCTTCTTTTTCTTATAGAAAATTATAATATAAGTCTAAACTAAAACCAAATATCTATAGTATCTAAATAAATTATAAATCTTAAGCAAAATATTCAGATAATGGGTTCAAAAAGTTGCTATCCATTTTTAGAAACTCAATTTCTTCTTAATTAGTTCTTTGGTAATGTATATATAATTACTGATTAGAGTTTTGTTTGTTTTATTTTATTTCATTACTATTTTAAGTTAGTTTAGAGATCAATTATAAACAAATGTTTGCTGTTTGATGACCGGAAGGTTTTTTTCCAAACCTTTTATTTAATTTAATATGAAATGTTTTTTTTTTAATAACTTAAAAAATGTTCGATTTCTTCTTTATTAATGTTACATTAAGTTAACTTTTTTTCATTAAAGTTAAATAAATACTAACACATTGGACGTTAAGATATAAAAATATACTTTTAAAACTTTAAAAATATTAATACCAATAAACAAACGTTTGAAATCATTAAACTCGTGAAGCTAAATTTTTTAAGTAATAAAATTAGAGGTAACGTTATACTTATCTTTTATACTCTTAAGATGTTCCACATATTAGAAAAAAAAAACCTTAAAATCAAATACTTTTTTGTTTGAAAGCACGTACAGCTATTAACTAATCAATATATAAAATTATATATTAATACTTAGTAAATCTTAACTGTATGTTAACTTTGTGAAAAACAAATTCTTTTGAACAATTTTTGCATTAGTTTATTGACTCTGTTTCAATAAGCTACCAAAAATATATTTTGTCAGATTTACAACGTGTTTATACAACTTTAGTAAGTTGAGAAACTAAATTCTACAAAAAAAAAATTATACAGTAAGCTTCCTTTATTCTACCAACATATGTTTCTGTGTGTTAACGAATGAACACACTTCAACTGAGTTCTGTAAAAAAATAATTACTGTAATGAGAGAATAGAAGCATAGAATAAAGTAGGTGTATACATGTTTTCATTAAAATAAGATATTTTCTACAGATAATAGTTATTAATAGGTAAAATACTTAATACTAAATCCGACTGTTATAAAACTATATAATATTTGTGATTGTTAAGTCTAAAATAAGTAAAGTAAGCTAAATTACACAACATAAACAACAAATCATAATATAAACAAACAACTCACGTAAATGGGAAAGATTACTTATTCAAACTTTATTATTGCTAACTAATGAAAAATATACTCATCACAACCAACAATTACGTCACAATGTATATGAGGCTATTTAAACTATTTAATTTCTATTGCAAAGAACATTAATTTAGTCTTTATGTAATCTATTTTTAACTAAATTAAAACATTAACCATTTGTTAGTGAATCAATAAAATTTAATAAAACTTAACGACGGTGAAGGCAATAAAAGTAACAGAAACTCAATGTAACATGTATATTATATATTGAATGTTTGTAATGATTGAATCAAAGCTATATAGCATTAGGAAGCAGATTTAGTTCAAATGTAAAAATCAAAAATGGAAAAATAAACTTTAAGAAAAAATTAAAACACAAAAAAAAACAAAGTTTTTATTGGGCGACATACATAAAATCATAATGACCTAAATTAAATGTATATTGTATTTTACAATTAATAAAATAATTAATTGGTAAAGTAGGAGTCGGCTGTTTAATTTAAATATCCCATACAGAAATTTTAAAAATTTGATAAGTAAATTGTGTTATATATAAAAGTTTAAATGTAAAACAACAAGGTAGTCATATGCTAAGTAACAAATCTACTAGCTCTCTTGGGTCGTAGTAGGTAAAAAAGCACAGTTTATCTGTGATTTGAATACAGGCTTCCAATTAAACTTATAAAGGTGTGAAGAATTATAGTCGGAGGGTAAATTGATGAAATTTCGGAGAATGGAAAGTGACTTGTTTGAAAAAGATATAGATAATAAATGAATAAAACTATAGGTTTCTTAGAATATATAATTATATTAATATATGTTAAGTAAATTTGTCTATGTATATGGAAAGTTAATGAAAAGTATGAAAGGTGAGAAGGCGCCAAGGTGTTATTTGAAGAAGGACCGTCGGTTGTGTGCACAGTTGTTTGAAATACCACGTCTTCTATTTAGTAATTGTTTACTATCTTCTGCTAAAATTGCCATTCGTTCAAGGTTGCATATTTGGCAGATCTTGCTTGCGCTACTGATGTTATTGTTGGCATGGTGGAGGATGCTCCATTCCATTTCTGGTTTGGTTACATACCTACCAAAATACTGCCAAACAAAATCTGACAATCTTGTACTATTCTTTTTATTTACATGCTTAAAAGTATACTTATTCCCGGTGTTTCTATCTTTAAAGTGACCTCATGTCGAACCAATACAATGCTCCATTTGAATGCTTCTGTAATGTAAATTCTGTAAATGTAATGCTTCTTATATGTTTAAGCAAATTTATTAAAAATTATATTTTATTTTTAAATAAATTTAACTGATATATATACTTAGACTTGTTAAACAAACTATATCAAATGTACCTGCTTATGAGATTTAAAAAACACAAGTTAAAAAATTTAAACTAACTGATACTATTTAAAAATAAATTACACTAAATTTGCTTAGTTTTATTCATTTACTTTATAAGTATGTTTACTGTTTGTGTTTAAACTGTAGATTGAAATTTATATATATCTAATTGCAGGAATAATCTTAAATAAATTAATACTAGAACGACTTTTTATACAATTATGTATAAAGTTAACTAATTTTCATTAGAATTTTTTAAAGAATTTTCAAAAATACTTCTGAACTTATATCGTTAATAGCGCAAGTTTATTAGCATTAATACTATAGAAAAACCTCTTTCTTATCAAAACAATCATACATTTTTTAAAAAGTTTGTAAATAACATAATATGCCTATTTTTAAACATACACTTAGCTGATGTATAGAAGTTTAATTTTAAAGTCTTTACTTAAGTAATTTTTTATAGATATTTAACTAATAATCAGCTAATTAGAATAGCTGTACAAACTAAGAAAAAACTTGAAAAGCTTATAAACAAAGAGGTCTTTATATTTAGGTAAAATGATGAAATGAACTTTTGAGGGTTTAAATTAATATTAAAGTTTTTTATGAATGTTTCTGATTCATTAATTAAAAAATTACTTATAAACAATTATTAATTTTAAACAATGAACAGTTGTTAACTGGGAAATCTAAATTGTCACTACAAAGAACATTTAATATAACATTTTAAATTTTCTTTTACCTACATAAAAACTGTAACTTTATTGTAAGGAAATATTTGAAGGGTTTTATAGTATTCATTTACTAAACAATGTTTATGGTTTACTTGATAAAATATGTATTTTTTAATGTTTAAAGTTGTTTAGAACGAATGGTTTTCTATTTCTAATATAATACCAGTAAGTTTTTACTGTTTTCGTAAAACTTGAACTTTTGATAAAATATATGGTTTAGTTTCAAAAGGTACAAAACCTTTTAGGCTTTTGTTACTAAAGTACTTATTTTCAAAATTAATTTTATAAATCAGTATTACGTTATCTTAAACTTTTAATTGCTGATTTTTCAACATTAAGTTATAATTGGCCCAAGTTTAATATACGTTTTTTAGGCAGTTAATTTGTACAGCTACAATAATTAGCTATTTTTTTTAAATGATCTTAAGTAACTTCTTTGATTTTAATTATACATAAAACTATTATTTTTTAAATATAAAGTTTGATTTTTGTATAAAAAAATGGTTATATAACTGTTTGTTGTTTTTGTAAACAAACACAGTTTATAAAGTTTAAACAATAACTACTTATGTTTTTAGAAAAAATTCTAAACAAATTCTTTAGTATATAAGGTTAGTCACAATTTATGGCTTTATTCTTAGTATAAAATTTATCATACATAGTATTTGACTTTCTTGCATTAACAGTAATGGTTTGTTTGTCATTTAAAAAAATCAAAAAATTGTGTTTTGTCTATTCTTTTTATTTTAAATTTTAGCTGTTCTTTTAGTCTAGTTATCTTAAAACCTTAGAAAAAAGAATCAAATCAAACTTTAATGTAAACAAAAATGTTAAAATAAAGAAGTATTATGAATTTGTTAATTTCTACTTTTTTATAAAGTTTTAACTATAACAAACTTTAAATTAAACTCTAACTACGTAAACTTTTGCAAACACAAATTTGTACACTACAGTATTTTGTTAAACACTTCATTATAAAACATGAATGATAAAAATTGTACAGCCGGTCTAACTAGCAGATAGTACAATATTATGTTTTTAATAAAAAAGTGTTTCTAATTTACATGATATGATTGTTCAAAATTTTTTCACAAAATTAAATGTTTCCTAAAGTTTATCTGGATTGTTTTGAAACAAGTTAGAGATAAACATAAATAAAGATAGTTCTTTTTAATTCCTTACTAAAAATACAATACAGTCATAAACTTTTCATACTATGTTTTTTGTTTCTTAAAACATAATTGTGAAATAAAGTTTTGGACTTTTCTACTTTAAATCAGTTTTCATCACATAGTAGATCCCAATATCACTCTAGCTATAATAAAAAATAGTTAGATTTATTTTAAGAACTGTAGCATTATTGTTAGTCTTAATTTTGTACAGCTTTTAACATATTTTTAGAAAATAAATTACCTGAATCATCTTTGTTTTAATTAAACTTTTAACTTGTAATTTTTTTATTAGCTTACTAAAATAACTGTACTAACATTTTATACAGTAAATTCATGTTTTATGGTTTTTTAATAACTTTTTTTTTACAATGAAAGGTTTGGTGCTGTGTCAAAGTAAGGTCGTAAAAACAATAATAAAGAATAATAATATTATATAAATTAATTATGTTATAAACACAAAAATTTTTATTAAAGTGAATGATACTTATATGTACCAAATATGTTATCAAATAGTTACTTTTTGAACAAAGTCATATTTAAACTTTTATGATAGTAACTATTTATTAATAAAAATATTTTAATTTTCATTTTTAAACATTTTTATTTGATATTAACATATAGATATTTTGATATCGATATATTTTTTAATTATAACAGTTGTTCAAGATATGTAGTTAGGACCAATCATAAATAAATTCATACTTTACTTTTTATACATCTGATGACGTTATTTTTTTTAATTTTTAAAATAATGATAACTTTAAATTTATTTTGAAATACTTTAAGACTTAACGATTAAAAGTGCAATTAGAACAGGCATGATTTTAAAGCTAAACAAAAAAAACGAAAATAAAGTGCATTTTTTTCAACTTAAAGTTTACATAATTTTTTAACTATATAAACTTCATCGGAGTTTAAAAAGCTGTCTTTAATTAATTGCATTGTTTATCAGAAAACTAATATTTGTTTGTTATTATATGTGGATAGATAATTTATTACTTTTAAAGTTTAATTCAAAGTATATTCATAATCTAATTAATAAAAAAATAAAACTTTTTAAAATTTAAAACAAACACAGCATATTTAACTATAAAATTGTTTCTAAAAAAATAACTTTATTAACAACTAGTTTTACTTTACGAATATTTTTTATTTTTAGAATATCTAATTAATTTTAAAAATAACCTTCTTGCAATATATAATGTTATATCATTTCATTATTGCTGACGTCACAAAACAGTACAATTATCACCGATTTTTTACTTATCAAAGTTAGTCCGGTCATTTGCACATGTAACATAAAGTGCCGAATATATTTATTGCTTAAATTTTAAACCGGTAAATTACGCGGTTGTATTCTTTTCATTAGTGTTTTGACAATCAGGTGTTTACAGCTTAACTTTATTAGTTACAATTTAGCTGTCAATAGTATTCAAGTCAAGTCTAGTAGCTATAAGTTTTTTCTGGTATTTTATTATTAGTTTAATATTTAATATAAATCATATATAAGCAATTAAAACAAAAGTTTTGTAGAAGTAGTAATTTTAATCGGCTTTTTGTATTTTATATTATTTTTAATAAAAAGTGTAAGCTAATACACAACAAAACTGAGTTATTTATTTTCACTTCAAAGTTAGAAGTAAAGATTTTTAAACATTTTACTGTGAACATATAAAAAATTAGTAAAATATATATTCAAATGCTTAAAAATTGTTTTTTTTTAACTTAGATTAGAATTTATTATCAGGTAACTTAAATAGCCGCACAAAATTTTAAGATGTCAAATTCCTTTAATTAAAATCTCAAAGAATTAACTATTATGTTGTGGTAAAAACAAAATATCGTTAGCATTTACTTGAACCTATTAGACTAAATATTTTTTCTATATCATTTCTTGCTTTCGAGAATTTTCAGAAAGAAAAAAGTAAATTTACTAAAAAAATAAACTAATCATTAAAGTACATTAAACTCAGATATACTTTATACATTGAATTAGAATCATTAGATTTTTAATACATTACTTTACAATTTTATTTTATTTTATATCCTTATCTATTTTTTATTATGTTTTAAATAAATATATATTTTTTTCTTTGTTAAATGAAAAATATATTTCTAACTTCTATAATATAGAATTAAACAATTTCTAATTTCATAAGTTGCTTTGATATGATATTAACAATGAATTTATAATCAAAATAACCCTTTTAGTTCCATAAAATTTTAATATGGATGGAGTATACTATACAATTAAAAATAATAATACTACTTTCTTTAAATACAAAAGTGAAAATCATTTAGTTTTAAGAGCTATAAATATTTAAATACTATAATTTTGAAGCTACCTATTGAATATGTTGATATATGTTTTTAATATGCTTTTTAGACTACTAAAACGAATTTTTTTGTCAAACAGAATTAAGTTTTTTTTTAAAGTTTGTTTTGTAAAAAAAACTAATAAAAAAAATCATTCAACTTACATCGAAGTAATTTTAATTTCAACAGAATTTTTTTTTATGTTTTAAAAGATTAAGATCCAAGATAAAAAATTAGAGTCATAGTTTTTTAAATTTCAGTTTCAACTATAAAACATTTACTTCATATCCTATGAAAAGAGTCATATAAAAAATTTAAAATAACTAATCTAGGTTTTAGTATTCTAATATGGCTAAAACGTACTGCCATATTCATTTTTTCGTACTGATTTTCATTTTTAAATACATAAGGCTATTCTAATAAAACATTTTTCACTTATGTTGTTTACAATCAGTTACAAATGATTTAGATTGAATAGTTCCAATCTCTTTGATAGTCATTATATCACATTATTGTAATACTAATAATTTTGTCTTTATTTAAAAACACTATATAGAAAGTAATACATTACAATTTTTATATTGTAAAATTATTTTTGTTTTTAATTTTTCGGCTTACGAGTTTAATTAAACAAAGAATCTAGAACTGAAAGAATTCAAAAGCACGTCCTCAATCCAAGAGCACCTTCTCAACAACCCTGTTTGTGCAGAGAGCTACCTGGATAAGAGGTTCAAAATTCTATCTCAAGCGAGAAACACTTGCCATCTCTTCACTCTAGAATATCGAGTTTTATTTTTCTAGTTTTATAATGTTCTTTTAATTGAACTGTAAAAACAATTTTACATTCAAATAGATAAATAAACTATTGCATAAATTTTTAATAAATATAAAGAAGTGAATTCTACGGTTAATAAACTTAAATCTTAAAAATGAAAATAAAAAGATAAGTACTGTTAAAATAATGCTTCTAAAAAAAATTGCAAATAGGTTTAAAAGTAAACGGAATTTACAGAAATTAAGTATCTTAGAAGCAAGTAGAGCTGTAAAATTATTAAAAACAATTGTAATCTAAATATTATTGAACTTTACGTTAATTAGATTTAACCTCAGTTTTATTATGGTGATTATGAGTGCTATATGTCATGAACAGTTTATAAATTTTTACTATTTTGTTTTAATTTAAATACCTAATGCTTTTAAAACTTATAAACGATCTAATAACAGCGAACAGTAAAACTTTACAAATAAAATGTAATATAATGTTGCTTGAAGTGTCAAGTGCTACTTTTTGGTAACAAAATATTTATTTTTTTTACAAATAATTTTGTAATTGTAATTGTAATTTTGTAATATAATAATTTCTTATAAGTACCTTATTGACGTCATAAAACGCTGAATATGCGTTTATTAAAAATGAAATATCTGAAAAATTTTGTAATAGTATCATATATATGACGTAGACAAGCTTAATCGTCAAATTTTCCTGTATACAAAATCATATAAACTCTGAATTTTTTTTAGTTGCCTTTGAAAAAGCTACAACATAACTTGATTCAATTTAAAGTACCTTTGTCGCATTTGATCGCAATGGTCATAAAAGAAGGTGTGCCGAATGGGAATATACTTTTATTTTCTTTTAAAAATAATTTATTTCAAAATCAAAATAACTGTTTTAAACAGACATCCTTTTAAGATCTTTTCAAAAAAAAATTACATTATTGTCAAAACAAGCTTTTCCAAAACAATTTCTATAACTCTCAAAACAATATTGTTTACTTAAAGAATTTACGTTTGTTTCAGTGCTTATAAAACGGAATTTTACTTGCATTTACTCGCAGTATCGGTTAGTGTTTGGTGTAGTTCGTAATGTTGTATTAAAAAAAATTTAAATTTATGTTTGAAATGCTTCGTTTTCTTTAGTTTAAGATACTTCTTGTTACTTGTGTTCAATTGTAGATTTAGTTAGTATATCGTGTTATTATTTTATATTTGTAAATAAACTTTTGTTTACTTATTAGTATCTTAGATGTATTTATCTAATCTACCCATATATATCCCCATTTAATTACCCCTGACAACCAAGATTGGTTACAAAGGGACAATGTTTATATTTTTAATATTTTTTTTTAGTAGAAGTATTTTAATTTAATGAAAAAAAGTAAGTGTTGTTTTTCTATCTTTAATAACTTTTTTTTTAAACTTCAAAAAAATTTCAAAAAAAAAAAATCAATTTTAATTTAAAATATAATATTTATAAAGTATTACGTTTAAATAACGAAGTTGCACATTTTATCAAACAATACTAAATAGTAGGTTTTTATTTAAAAGTTTACTTGTAACAAATTTTGAAACAGATCTTATAAACAAAGAATAACTTAAAACTCTGTTAATCAATTCAAATATAGCAGGAGTTAAAATTTTACCTATATACTATTTAAACAAAGTATGGTACAATTGCTAGTATCGAAAAGCTGTTTAGGTTTTTTTAAATTTTAATGGATGTTTGATTTAGCTGATTGTATTTCATATTAAACAAAATATAACTTCAAAATCAAACTAATGGCAATCGTATAGAAATAAAATTTAAATAGGTCATAAAATAAGATATATAAGTATAATTTCTAAATAATGAATTATTAAGTTGTAGGTTTGCCAATACAGCAATAAGAAATTATTAGAAAGAATTTAGTTGTTAATTTAACGACACAAATATGAACAAAATTAATTATTTTTACAAAAAAAAAATCAAAAATTTTACATTACATTTTTGTAAGTATTTACTTCAGTGGGTGGTTTTAGTTGTCAGGTCTTAGCTGTAAATTTAACTTGGTGATTAACTAGTAAGTAACTAAAGGTGAATTTTTGAAAGTGAGTTCGGAATAAGTTTATATTGAGTTTGTAGATATTTATGATGCGTTTTAAAAAAGCTCAACACAAGAATGCAGTGTTACTAATTATAATAAATAAGCTATTCAGTTATTTTTTTACTATTGTTTTTAAAGTGTAATTTGTAGAATTCTGCTAGACAGCTGATCGATATTGTAATATTAATAAATCACTTACTATCATGAGTTTATAAGTATTATCGTAATAAATCTTTTTTAATACATTTATATTGCAAAAAAGAAAAATATTAAAAAACTAAAAAATTAAAATTAAAACGAAACTTTTGATCTTATACTAAAAACCGAATTGTGTACTTTACTATTTAGGTAGACACATACACTAATTGGTTATTAACAGTAATTTTAGCTACGGATATAATTTTGTATTTAATAACAGTAATATAAGTAATTATAGATGTAATTAAAAAACCGTTAACTATTATGTTTTTATTATTAAAGACTATACGAATTTTAACTTATTTATAAAATATTTTTAATACAAAACACATTCTTATAGTTTTAAGTATAAAAGTTCAATAAGCTATTATCACGTTATTTTGTTTAAATAAAGCGTTAATGTAAAATAATTTTTTATTTGTTATCTTATAAATAGCATCTTTAACATAACCTGCTACAAAATACTATTATTCAGTGACCTGAGATTGAACACCAATTTGAGAAGTTTCAGAAACTTAACAAATTAATGACATTTAATTTTGTAAACTGGAAACTTAATTTTGAACATAGTTTTCGTCTAAAAATCTATTTAAGTTTTATCTTAAAATTAGGGTGGCTTCGCGTTTAGCCACCAAATCATTCGCTCTACTGAGCACGAAAAATATCTTTTTTTAAGAGAGTGTTCAAGTTTTTAAAAAGCTAACTGTTATCTAATATGAAAGTTCATTATCGTAAATAGTTAAATAACGATGAAACCAATGCAAGTTGGTTAAAATAAATTTAACTATCAACTTTAAACGGGCTAATTTTAAAGTGTTATTACTGTATTTTTACACTATACTTAACTAACTTTTACTGTTTATACAAATTAGTTATGTTGTTTTTTAGGTTAAAATAACTAAATAAAAATTGTTTTATTACAAAATTACATGTTAAAACCAACGTTATCCATTCAAAAATTAATTTATATATAAATAAAATACTAGAACAAAATTAATGTGGTAAAATAAAACTTATAAGAATAATTAAAAGTTTTAAATAAGCAACTTTTATAATTTTTGTATATTTAACGTAAAACAAAGTTACACGATTTCAAAAAATAGTTTGATAAAAGCATAATTTAAAGTATTATATTTAAAAATAAGTCTACTTACACCGGGATGATGAACTAATTTATTAATTGTATCTATTTCAATATAAACTAATAAAAAAAAGCATTTACTTACTTATAGTATGAAAACAAATTGCATATAGAAAGAATTTAGACTTTAAGATATAAATTTGATTAAAACTGGTAAACGAACATATTTTTTCCTACTTAAACTAAAAAGAAACTGTTGAAACGTAATAAAACAAAATTATAGATTTAAAAGTTGGATTTGATCAGTTTTAACTAAAAAATGACATAAATACAATTAATATTAAAAATAAAAACTTTTTAAACGTAATAACTAGAACTCATTTTTAGTATTTATAAGTAATAACTTTAAAATTTTCTACTAAATGATTTCACTACTTATTCTTTCAGTCAAAATAAACACGAAAAACCATTTAAACGTCCTTATTAGAAATGTAGAACCCTTTTGTACATAATAACAACAGTAATTGGTCGAGGCATGGCTTTAAATTTAAATAGATATAATGAGAATAAATGTACTTTTAAGGTTTAATAGACACGAAAATAAAGTTATAGCATTCGAAATGTTGTTCTGGTACATAAATCAGACAGACTGTTTTAATGGTAAGTTAATAGTTTTAATAGAAAAATAAATAAATTTAGTTTTTAGTAATAAAAAACATAAAAACGCTTATAAACCTCTTATGTAGAGGTGTTTAGTACAAAATTACATAAGATAATAACCTTGTAGTTTAAGCAGGTATAGTATATAAACCAGGGGTCGGCAAACTGCGGCCCGCGGGCCAATTGCGGCCCTCGAAGGGTAAATCTGCGGCCCGCGAGCACCTTTTATTTTAGAATGGATTGCGGCCCGCGAAAGAAATTTTTGTGGCCCGCGAGCATGTTAATGTGGCCCGCTGAGCAACAATATTTTTTAAGTTAAATTTTTACTGGTAATTTGGTTTTGTTTTATTTTGTTTTAAGTTCATGTATAACATTTTTAAATAAAAAAAGACTTTACTGTATTAGCTTAAAAATGTCAAAAAAAAAAACAGATTAGCTTTCTAACAGGGTATTTCTCATTTTCATAATAGCTTTCTTCTTACAACAGCAAGTAATTATTGAAAAAAGAGTGTAAAGAGTGCTTAGATTTAGTAAGTCAGTTATATAATAGCTACTTAAAAATTAAACCAAATGCAAATGTTTTTTGCACAAAGTAATGCACAGTAATTAAATAAAATAGCATTTCTTTACAGTTTAAGTATTTATTTTAAATGTATTTTATATCTAAGTTTCTTTAATAGGTGTATTATTACTTAATATTATATTTAAGTGTACACAAATAATAATCGAACATAATAAAAAGAAATAAGGTTTATTTGATTTTGGTTTTAACACGTTTCGATTTTTTAGTAATTTTTTTCACTTAAAATTAATTCCATTGCACACAAGTGTACAAAGATGCTCATATTTTAAACCACTTATTATTTACTGCTTATGTTAGATTAAGTTTAGTTTATGCATAAATGTCTAACATTGTTGTATCTAAATGTAGTTTCTAAATGTGTTTAGAAGCTTTTAAAACATTATATATGACATAAATAAAAATAGTTTTTGTTATGTACACATTTTTTTTTCAAACAATGCTTTTAGGCAGATAAAGTTAATTGTTATGCATCACATACTAATATAAACAATTGCTGTTTTTTGAAACTACCAGTTTAATACAAGCTAGATTCGAGGATGGTAAATTTATTAAGTTTGTACATTGTGACATAAATAAGTTCAAATTAAATTTTATAAATAACTAAACATTGCTACAAACTCAGACTATGACCATTTGAAGACTTTGAATCTCAGGCCAATTTAGTCTTTTTTTTAAATATTTACTTGAATTGCTTTTTGTATACGAAAATATCAGGCTAATTTTTTGTCACTAAGGCTAGCTTTTTTTCTTTAAAGAGTGGCAAATTAAATTTATGATGTATGTTTCAATACACAGTGTTGGTTTGAATTATAATATATGTTAAATTTTAAATCTTGCAGCTGATAAAATTTGAAATACTGTTTATACTACTGTATATAAGTGTGAATAATCAGTGTTGCCAAAAAACTTGAGTCCCGGTAAATCTTGGAGTCTGAAAATTTATATTTAAATAATCTGAAAAAAGTTTGAATTTGAGAATTTTTGATAGGCCTGGAATTATAAACAATTTTTACATGTAAAGTAATGAAATTTTGATTTGAATCAAAAATTTACCATATAAATATTTTCATTAAAAACCACATTTAAAGTAGCTTAAAAGCATCTTTTTAAAATTAATATTATGTTTAAAAGATTTTTTACCTTTAGTTTAATTTTATACTTAATACCGAAGAAAAAATTGTACTTTCAGAAACTTTATATTGGTGCATTGCTACTTTGCTTTAAAAATCTATTTATCTATTGCTGTGCTTTGCATTGGAACTTAACCTAGAATTTTGTTTTTAAATTTCAAAATGAATAAAAACAACTCAAAAAAAAAAACCTGATAACAATGTTTTATCAGTGCTCTCATCTTAACAGATTGAATAAAGTCCTAATTTGATTTATGCTGTTTTTTTAATCTTCAGGCATTTCTTAAACACGACTTTTGTTGTCAGTAAAGAAATAAATAAAAATCTTATACTATCGTCAACATAAATTTTTTAAGAAAAATAAAATTATAAACGATATCTTCTTTTTAGTAATTAGTTTTGCTACTTTATAACTTGCCTTAACTTTTTCTTCAATCGGTCTGTAGGTACTGAAGATAATCATGTGCTTTGTTGGAACTGACTTAAGCGGTTTGCTTATTTTTCGTTTCTTGCAATAACTCCTAAATAACAATTTTTAATGCTTATAACTCGTCTTATATTTAACATTTACTCTTTTCAAATGCTAGATTTTTATTGCAGATAAAGAATTGCTATAATTCCTAATAAAAAGTTAGTTATTCTTCTTCAGTAAAGGCTTAATAAGCTTTTATACTTTTGTTAAAAGTGATTAATAAACCGTAATTGTCCATTGAAATTGACTTATAATACTTTTTTTTGATTTATTTTTAATTTACTGTTAATGAACTTTATTATTTCTTTATTTTGTGAATTTTCCTTAAAAAAGGGTTGTTAAACAAGCAGGCTAGTCTAAAAGTTTGAAGAATACAGACTAGATTAATCCTGTTTAAGACATTTTTTTAAGACTGAGGTGTGTGTGAAACTTTTATTTTAAACACTTTAAATTCTTAGAATAGTTTTTACAACCGTATTGTAGTTTACTAATTGTATTTTTATTTCTTGTCTTCTTACATATTGTGTACTTTTTTATAATGATGATATTTCAATTAAGTATTTCAGTTTAATTAACACTAAGTTTTATGCTTTTTTAACTTTTAATTAACTTGGCTGGTTTGATATAACTTAGACATTTTGCTGTTAAAGTTGCAACCATGTAAAATACTAATTGATTACTAATAAGGTATTTTATTAATGGATTAGAGAGTTAATGATGTTAAAAATTTGTTTTAGGTTTTTACATAACAAATAAGTATTAAATTTATTTAGTCAATTAATTACTGAATTTTTAAAGAGTGTAAACTATTTTAGACGCTCATGAAAAAAGGTTTAATAGTACAAACAAGGCATAAAAGTTACCTCTAAAATATTTTTAAGCTCGAATTTTTATACAGAGTTAGGTTATAGGTAAAATTACAAAATATTAAATTTAACTTATTAGTCTTTAAGAAAGTACATAGTTTATTAAAACTTAAGTACATTAGTTAATGTAAATTTTATTATATAAAGTATTTATAATTTAAATAGACATACTCTGTATATCTAAAAGTAATTTGAAATATCAAAGTAAATAAAAGTAAAACTTTCTCTAGTAAGACTCAAAGCAAAATATTATTCAAATGTCACTAAAACTAAAACTGCGGCCCGCGAAGACTTTGAAAACTTGAAATTTGGCCCGCGAGCACCAACTGCCTGCCGACCCCTGATATAAACTTACGATAAATAAACTTTTTAACAGAAACAAAAACACAATTATAGCGTCTTTAAAGCTACTTTAAGCAAAGTTTTACAAAAAAAATCAATTGCTGTATTCAATAAAGAAAATAAACTTTCATAAAAAATTCTTTATACAATCCTTAATAAAAACATATCTAACAATTCAGATAGTTTCATAACCTGTTCGGCAGTTAAATTTTGTAACAGTTTGTATATGAAGTATAATTTCCTTTGACAATAAACAATTCAAAATTGTTTAGTAAGCAGTTAAAAAAAGATAATCTTACAAAAAACAAACTTTTTGGTAAAAAAAAATTAATAAAAAAATACAAAAAACTTTTATAACAGAAGTGGAGGTTTTTATCATATAAATTAGAAAAAAGATTTTATAAAAACTAACACAACTACAAACATTTAAATTTTAGGTAAGTAAAGCACAGTATATATTAATTTTTAAATTATTAATATAATACTTATTTAAAATAATAACTATAATTCATGCATTAGGAACAAACAAAAGGATAATTATTAAAAAAAATGTTTATATCAACAAAATTGTTAATTACTTCGTTTCAATTTCTTTTGTAAGACAAATCACTCTTAACTTACATTTAAATAGTAAGAATTATCAGCTAACTAGGATAGCTGTTCAAACTAACGGAAATAGTTTTGAGAATGAATTTACTAATTACATATACTTTATAGTAACATTGTTATAAATGCGTTGAAGTTGATATGAAAGTACGCAATTAGACTGCAAATATTTTTATAAGAAAACGTGATTTAGTCTAAAAAAAAATTAATATTAAGTTTTAAAATCCTTCAAATATTCAACAACCATATTTTTTTTTACTATTTTAAAATGATTTGAAAATTAATAAAATAAATATATATTTATAGATTTTTATAACTTTAAAAGTAAAACTGCAAACAACAAAACAGAAAAACTGTTAAAAAAAATGTAAATTATGCCAATTGAGTACAAAATATCAAATCTATTATACATTAAATATATATGGTACCAAAAAAAAGCTTAAATAGAAATTTGATTACTACATCACATCTAATATAAATATTCTACAAAAAAAAGTTTTCAATCGGCTAATTGTTCTAGCTGTAGAAACTAAGAACAAAACACTCACTATATAAATTATTTATGCATAATATTTGTAATTTATGATGAACAACACCTTTGAATTTAGCGTAATAAACACCTTATTCTAATATTTCAATGTTTCTGAGTTATTCAAACATCTTATTATGTGATGCAGAAAATTTCAAAAGTAAGTTTTTTTTACTGAAAAATTTAAATTTGTAATTACAAAGGACAACTAAATTGTTCCGTTTGTCTAAAAATTTTATGAAAATTGAAACTACAGTTTTGAATTATTAAAATATATTTTTTTTATACATTATAAAATTTAAAAGTTGTTTGCTTTGATATTTAACAATTTGTAAAAAACTTCTTAAAACGGAATTTTTGTGTATATAAGCTTATTAGCAAAAAAATCAATATAAAATTAAGTTTTAACTTAATCAAGTTTATTCTTTAGTACACTGTTGCACACTAGTGTTAAACATATTTTTTTAGTGTGCACCAAACTTTTAAGGTATGATTAATTTAATTCTTATCATACAGCTTTAATTGTCGAACTACGACAAAAAACTTGCATTTTATCGGAAATTTCGCAATCTCAGATTTATAGTGACATCAAATGCAAAGTTTTATATTTAAAATAAAAATGAGAAGATATTAAACTATAGTTTTCAAGGTGTTATAAAAATTGCTTTTCGATATTGTATATCCATTCAAAATCATTAGTAACTTGTATTGCTATATTTCAGAAGCTTAACGACTTTCAAAATCTAAACTTTATTATAAATTAAAATCAAATTAGTTAAAATCAAAAACAACGCGACAGTTTTCGCTAAAACATTTTGAATTTTTTATTTAATTTATACCAATTAACATTTTTGTCTTTCTTAATTGTAACGAAGAAACCTAGCTATTATTTATTTGTTATTTAACCACTATTTAATTACTAAATAGATAAATTTTCTTATTTTTTAAACTGTAAAAAACATCTCACATTTAGGTGTTTTAACTTAAACTAGTTGTGTTTATGTATTTTTTAAATTGATTTTCTAACCAACTAAGTGTTTTTTAAGTTATTTTGGATGTTTATATAATAAATGTTAAATGTAATATGAACATAGTATCTTATTAACTATTCAGAAATTTAGATTGAAATTTAAATTTTTTTCGCAAGCAGTTTACGAGTATGTTCAGTTGTTTCCTATGTAAGTTATAAGTTACATTTTTCAGCTGCTGTTTGTCTGAAACAGCAGAACGATATGAAGTGTGTTTTGAATTTAAATTTTTAAAGTAGAATAGCTGGTAAAGTTTGGTTATTCCCTGTACAAACTTAATATTCTGATTATGTCTTCTGTATAGACAAGTGACTTTACCCGATCTTTTTTAGTTTACGTGTTTTTTTCAATTTGTAAGATTAAAAAACTACTTCACTAAGTTATATTAGCTAAGTAGTTATTAGGTTTCTTAAGAAAGACTTAATTACATATATAATACATGAACACATACAAAATACATAATAAAATTGATTCATTATAGTTAAAAAAATAATCACTTTTGTTGAACATTAAGTATTATAGTTGAAGCAATAGAGTGTTTTACTATTTAAATTCCCTCCTAGTTTAAAAAGCTATTCTAGCTAGCTTATTTTTATCTATCTAGCTGTACCTTAAAAAAAGTCTTTATATCTTATTAAACACAAACATTTTAGTAAATTATGAAATTTAAACTGATTTTAGAGCTCTAATTAGTTTATAATAAGTATTTAAAAAAAAAAGTACATTATGCTAGCTTTTGTACTTTTTATTTTATAGTAATGTAGAGCACGGAAGCTATAGTAACTAATACTACTTTTTTTACATAGTTTTGTAAGGTTAGCATCATGTAGTTTTATATAATCTACTAAAATATATTTAATACTTGCAAATTTCAAATTATTTATAATGGTAAGAAGAACTTAAAACATATTTTTTAATTTATTTTTATTACTTCAATTTTCATTTAAGATACAGAAAAATATTTTGTAAGTTTATTAAAAGTTGTTAATTTTGTAAATCAAAAATAATTACTCTCTTAACAAACCCTACTAAAAGTAAATTGAGAAAAAATTGCTTTAACTTTAAAATTCGAATATATTAGTTAAATTTGTAACATTACTTTAAAATCTCTTTAAGCCATATTTTTGTTACTGTTATTGTCGTATGTAATTAAAACTACAGTAAGACGTAACACAGTACAAAATTCGTAAAAAATCTAAAATTAAGTACAGCGGTTACCTAGTTTTAAATTAGTAAACATTTTTTTACATCAACAGCTCTAGTAATAGTGTCAAAGATTCTTAAAAAAATGTAAAAATAGAAACCTATTTAGTTTATTAACGTAAAGGTTTTAAATAAAGTAACAACATTTTTTTTTAAACAACCGAATTAATCCAATTATGTTATATTAGATTTTACAACTCGGGGAAGTTCTAAAAAAATAAACACCACTATTAATTAAAAAAAAATTTAGCTATTTTATAGAAAAAACTATAATCAGAAAGAATAAATTCAATTTATATAGCATAAATAAAGTTTAGTACTTACTGTACCTAAAACATTATAACTATTGTAAAACTCTTTTTTAATTTTAACCTAAGAAAAACATATAAACATTCGATTAAATAAATTTACATGTTACCTATGTTTTGTCAATTGTTTGTTTACTAACCTAAACAAGTTAACTCACATACTTGGCAGCATTGTATTTATAAATTGTGTAATTGATTAACATTATATACAGCTTTGTTTTAATATAAAAAAATTGTAGACATTTAGCTTTTCTTTATTTCTCAAATTATGTTTAATTCAAAATATATGTCTAATAATTTAACGTGTACTTTAGTTTTTTAAGGTGACTAATAAAGTTCTCAACTTAAATAAAATAAAAGGAGATTGATCAATAAAAAATTTCAAATTTTATTAAACAAAACAATGTTTCACTCGTTTGAAGACGAGATCTTTATTTGTTTAAAATCTTATTCAAAAAGAACTTAATTTCTGTTGAAATTCTGTCAAAATTTATATTTGCATAAGATTTTAAACAACTGAAGATCTCGTCTTCAAACGAGTGAAACATTGTTTTGTTTAATAAAATTTGAAATTTATTATCTAGTAATATAATACAGAAAAACGTTTCAGGATAATATTAAGCATAAAATTCAAATTACTATTATTGTTGTTAATACATTTTACTTATAGGTTAATAACTACCACAATTATGTTTATTTTGAGGCCTAGTATTAAAAATATTATAAAATATATGTAAGTGAAGTTACTTAATTTTTCTAAATAATACCTCAGATACTTAAAACTACATGTTTTAATTAAAAAATAAAACTTTAATTATGTTAAATATTTTGTACCTTGTTATGAGCGAATTTTCATTTTTACAACATCGCATATCTATCAACGTTAAGATTAAATATTCATAATAAACTGATTCTCTCTAAAAAATTTTCCGTTAGTTTGTAAAGCTATTCCAGTTAGCTGATATCTATATATATATATATATGTTAAAGAAAGTTAAGATTCTTATATAACTTATTAGATATCATAAGACTAGTAACTTAACTAATAATGATTAAATAATTTATGAACTTGTAGATTTGTTTCAAAAGTTTCTTAACTAAAATAATTCTCTAACAACTTAACACATTAGGTGGAGAAATAATAATAAACTTCAAACTATATAATAAAGGTATCAGCTAAAAGAAAGTTATTAATTTAGGCAAAATAGTAAAAAAATTACTGTTGAAAATCAGTTAAAAGAAAAATGATTACATTTAAATGTTAAATTAAATGAAATAAACTCTAAGAGGTTTCATTTATTCAATAACTATATTTTTGACAATATTTATTTACCAAAATCATGACAATGCACGTGAGTGTATGTATATTTTTTAAATTTTTAGTCGATGTTATTGATTGGAGTTCGAACAATTATTTTAGTTAACTGATTAGTAAGATGTATAAATCGATTCTTTTACGTTTCAATAACTTATTTAGGAGTTTTTTAAAGTTGACCTTAGTAAAGTTAAGTATTTATTTTTTTAACGTCACAGTATTTTAAATCAGTAATTATAAAAGCTAAAACTTTATTTTTTATGGATCAAAAGTTATATCAAACTTTATAGTTAAATTTTAAAGTAGAGAGTTGTGTTTTATTTTATGTTATGAAAAAATTTAAATTACTTGTTAAAAACCCTTGTTTTATAAAAAGTCAGAAATTTCGTGTTATAAAAATGAGTTTAATGAATTAATTATAAATAATGAATTCAAATACCACTAACGCCCTTTTAATGCATCGAAAACTACAAGACTTTTTATGATTTAGATTTTAAATGTTGTGACGTAAATTTCTCACTTTATATTTTATTGTCAAATATATTCAAAAAGGAAAATGATGGTTAATTAAATATTAATGCATTAAAAATTTTTATCTTAAATAACAATATTTAATAAAAACAAAATAGAATTTTTTTTTAGTTGTTATTATTTAGTTGATGTGCACCTTATGCATGTTTTTTTTTAAGAAATCGCATAGTCAATTTCGGCTGATAGCTGGCTTGTAATAGTTTTTACAGTACTATTTGTAACTAAACAAGACATACCTAATAAAAACAAAGATTTTAGATGGTGGTTTCCTTCAAAAAAAAGGTTAATTTTAAACTCTAAATCTTTTAAGAACATTAATAAAAGCTAACAATTTTTTGAATAAATTCAACATTGAAAAAACAAAAAATTACTTTATTTCCAATAGTCCATCCTACTAAAAAATAAAAGTTAGGTTATAAAGACTGAATGTAAATTATATTGCTCAGATTCGTAAATCACGATTATAATGTTAAAAAATTTAAATTCTAAATATTTACTAAGTATAATAATAAATAAAGCTCTAAACACAACGTTTAAAATAGTTTTAAAAATTAAAGCTTCATAAATGTTTCTTTGATGTAGGTTATTTTCTTACTTAGATTACTTCTTTTCAATTCCAAGTAAAAATAAAAATTTTCTCAAGTCTGCAATTCCTTTGTCAGCTACTTTTTAAAAATAATTAAAAGTCTGAAACCGCTGCACATTGTATAATATACTTATCTATAGACGTTAATAAGTCAGGTTTAAGAAAAAATTAAAACCTCTCCGAGGTTAACCTCGAATAAATTTTAATCGACTTAAGGGTTCAACATTGAATTGAAAGTTTAAAGATTTATTTATAATTATAAAAACATTTACTAGTTTTAAGTTCATCTTGAAGTTGAAGTTTGAACAACCAATTAAATTATACAATTTGTATTTCGTCATTCAATCTTAAAAATTTAGTTTTCGATAAATAGGACTAAATATCTTAAATCAGCTAACTAAAATAGCTGTAGAAACTAGGATACCTTTTTAAATCATTTACATTTAATCAGATAGACATTAAATGTTATAATTTTAAGATTTATTCATTTAAATTTTGCAAAACTTAAGCAACTAACTTTTAAATAAATTTACGAAACTATTTAATCTAGATTTATTAAATTTCTTTTTGAAATACAGAATATTATTAACAGAATATTAAGCTGTAATTTAAAATAATTTTTTAAAATCTTAAATCCTTTATATAAGCCTAAATAGTTATTTAAAATAAGCAGTATGTTCAAAGTATGTAAATAATCAACTAATGTTAATTAGTTTATTTTCTAAAACACTGCAAAATTAAACTTAACTTTATTGTTAAAATGCTGTTTAACTAAATTCTAACCCTTAAACATTTTTATAATTTTGTTATCTATGTATTATAACGTATATAACGGAAAATTTCCTTTTTTTCAACTTGTTGATTTTATTAAATTTTTAAAACACTTTTTTTATAGATACTAACATTTAGTCTAATTTTTAGTATACAATATATACTTACAAATGTATAATCTAAAGTAGTAATAAATGATCGTGTATAGTATGAAAAATTATATTGTGGAATAATCACAAATAGTAATTTTAAATCAAGTTATATATTTTAAGAGTGTGCAAAAATTTCAAGCGGTTGATAATTTTTATTTTGTTAGTTAGCTGGTTAAACAACCTAATGATTAAAAACATATTATTTAAGAAGTTAAAAAAGTTCAAATATGCAAAACGACTAAATTGAATGTTAAAAATCAATGGTTTATAAAATGTCCTTTAGATTATTTTTAGATTCTAGTTTCAGTCTACCAAAAGCTTTAATTCTGATGATCCAACGAGGTATTATAAAAACAAGTGATATTAGCATGTTTATCTCAATATTTATCTCATGTTAAAGTTATGATTTGGCTCTGATAGGCTTTACTCGGTATCTTCTAGATCATGGGTCGGCAGGCAGTTGATGCTCGCGGGCCAAATTTCAAGTACCCAAAATCTTCGAGGGCTGCAGTTTTAGTTTAAGTGTCACTAATAAAAAACTTTTGTTTTTATTCAGTTTAATGTTTTTAATGACTTTTAGCTACACATAAAATACCTATTTAAATTATACACATTTAAAGGAGTAAATTTTTCATAGATCAATATACTCAAGACTTAACAAACTATGTTCTATCTTAAAAACTAAATAATAAGATTAACTTAATATGTTTTTATTTTACTTACAACCTAACTCTCTATAAAAACCAAGCTTTAAAACCATCTATAAGCCACTTTTATATATTGTTTATAATGTCAACCACTTTTTCATACTTAAATAAATTTAAACTGTTAAATATAGTTTTTGTGATTTAAACAATTTGCACTTTTAAAAAAGTTTAGTAAATAGTCAACTTAATAAATTTAGTACCTATATTTATGTAAAAAATAAAGTTAACGTAATTAATGTAAAAATTAATTAGTTTTTTACATGGTAGCCACTTTAAAAGCAAAAAATTACATAAAACCAGCTTAAGTTTATTAAAAGTAAAAAAAAAAAACTTGACTTGAAAAAACAAAAGGTTTAAAACTTAACTAAAGTATCATCATACAAACGTACAAAATATTTAAAACGACAAGTAAAAAATAAAAGTGAATCAACTTCACTACAGTCATAAAAACTATTTTGAGAATTCAAATATTTATTCGAAGTGTTTGAAGTAAAAATTTCACACTTACACCCCTAAGTTTTCTTAAATGTCTTGAATAGGTTTAACCAAGTGTGATTTTTTCAAATAGTTAGTTTGTTTCGCAACCCTGCTTTAGATAAAACTCACGAAATAACGAAGTTTTTTGACAGTGAAATAAATTATACAGCAAAAAACAGTACTATTGTAGGTCAGCTTGAATGGACATTTAAGTTTCATTAATATTGTTGACGAAAGTATAACAATTTGTTAAGCCATAAAAGAAGTAGAAAAATTTATTTTTTATCAATAATTGTAGCAATTGTTCATTTCTTTTCTGCAATGAAAATATTGCTTACAAAAAAAGAGTAGATTAAAAATATTATAGGTTTTATAAGAATCACAAAGCGTTAATTAGGAGTTGTTGCGAGAAACGAAAAAAACAAATCGCTCAAGTCAGTTTTAAGAAAGTACATGATTATCTTCAGTAACTACATGTAAACAGAAAAATTTTTCAAGGTAAGTTATAAAGTAGCAAAAGTAAATACTTAAAAGGAGACCACGTTTAGATTTGAAAACTTTTTTAAAGAACTTGTGTTGGTGGTAGTAAAATTATTTTGTTAATTTCTTTATTGACAAAAAAAATTCGCTTTTAGGCAATTTCTGATATTTTAAAGTCAAATAAATGAAATTCGGACTTTAATCGATATATTAAGATGAAAGCAACAACAAATGCTGCTCATCTGAGAATATTTATTTGAGGTGTTTTTACTAAATTTAGTATAATTTAAAATTCTGGTTCAAAACTAAGCATCTCTGTACAATGGTAAGCGTTGAAACGAATTTGAAATACAAAGAAAACTTCTAAAAAATTCAAAACGTGTCAAAACCAAAATGAAATAAACTCTATTTCTTATTATTGTATTGTTTTAAATAATTTGTATACACTCACATAAAACACGTACTGATTAAACATTTATAAGAGAAACTTAGGTATATACTACATTTCAAACAAAATACCTAAGTTGTAAAATAACATTTTAGTAAATTACTGTGATTGAAGTAATGACTATGGTAATTTCTGTAAAAGGTTTACATATATTTATTAAGAAGGTTAAGAACGTTATACTGCGAAAGCATATGAATCTGATTACCTACAAGGGGTGTTAAAGATAAGAAAACTGAAATAGTTTGTCATTACACATAAATTTACCATTACTACATATTTTGTAAAAAGAAACTTTCTTATGTTGTATACAGGTAACATATGTCAAACAAAAAGTATTTGTGCTATTTTTAAGTCTTAGAAAGAATGTAAACAGTTTCAGGGTTGCCAAAGGTTTTTAAGAAATCTTTTCCAGGTTTTCTGAACTTCTTCTATCTTTTCAAAAGTGCAGGCTTTTTAGTCTAATTTTAGTATGAACTTAAGTTTAAAGTAAAATAAAACTTTCTAAAATAGTAAAGCATTATTAAAAGATACTGCTATGCGATTTTAAATGTGTTTTTTAATAAATTAAATTTTGAGAAATCTTTTGTATAAAGTCGAAGTTTCATTACTTTACATGTAAAAATTGGTTAAACTCAAGGTGTTTTCGAAAATTCTTGAGTTCCAGATATTTTTAGCCTAAATTGTCAAATTTCAAGTTTTTTTTTTTTCAAAATTCAAGGTTTTTTAGTGACAATGATTCTTCACATTTATATGTAAATACTAATATAAATATTTTTTCCAATTATAGCAGCTGCAAGTCTTAAAACTTCACATATATCATAATTAAAACCAAAACTGTGAAAAGAATAAAACATACATCATAAGTTTCCTTTGCCACTCTTCAAAATAAAAAATCCTGCCTGAGCGATCAAAAAACTAAACTTACATTTTAGAATAAAAAAACAACTTAAGTCAAAAATTGAAAAATGCATAAACTGGCTGATATTTAAAAAGTTTATAAACTAGTCTGACTTAGTCTGAGTTTGTGGCAATGTTTTGTTTATTTGCTTAAATTTAAACTATTTTTATTGATAATAAACAGACTCAACATTGTATTAAATAGGTAATTCCAAAAAAGGCACCTGTGTATATAAGTGTGCAATGCAAAAAAATTAACTTAAGTTGACAAAAAGTTTTGTTTGTAAAATGAAAATGTATACTGAAAAAAAACTAATGTAATTATAGCGTATTTATTGCTTTAAATGTATCGGTACACTATTAGATATTTTATGTCAAAACAGTTATAATCGAAAACTATGCTTAAATTGAACTAAATCTAACTTAAATAATGTTTTAAAAGTGGTTCAAAAATGAACTTCTCTGTACATTGGTGTTCATAGGAATTAACTTAAAGTACACAGAAAACTTATACAACATTCAAATTTGTTAAATCTAAATGAAATAAACCTTGTTTCTTTTTATTATATTATTTTTAGTCTTCTTATGTACACTTAAATACAGTGATAAAATGTCTTAGGTACAAGTTAAATATTTAACAAAATATATAAAGTTTAAAGAAAAGACATTTTTGTCAATTACTGTACATTATCTTTATACACAAGGGAAAACATTTGCATTTTGTTGAATTACTTAATAGATGTTATATAAATAACTCACTGAGTTCAAGTATTTTTAAGACTGTTTTTTTCAGATAGTAGTTTCTTATGGTAAGAAGAAAGTTATTATAAAACACAGCTCGAATGCTAATCTGTCTTTTTTACTTGTTTAATCTAAAGGATTAAAGCCTTTAAATTGTTTCATAATGTTATATATGTTTCATAATGTTAATTAATTATTAATTAAGTTTTGAGAAATTTGGAACATATAAAGTTTAGAGATAATTTTCTAAACTGTAAATTGAATCAAGTTATTTTTAAAAGTATAATAATGTAAGTACCTTGGTTTTATGTATCTTAATGTAAACCTTGGAATTGTATTTTTACATATCATTTCAACACTTTTTCAATAAAAAACATTAAGCTAATCCGAGAGTGGAAGCGTTAATGCATAAAAAGATACAATCATTACTAAATGCTATAAATAATCTTTATATGAATGTATTTTTTACTATTAAAACATTATTAGTAACTATCTGTTTCTATTTTTTAAGTAATGTAATTTTAATAATTATATTTTATTGTGTAAAAAACAGTTGTTTGTAGTAATAAATTTGTATATTTTGGCTAAATATTAAGCTTTAATAAAACTTTTTGTTTAATGAGAGTTAAAGGAGCAATATTTTTAAACAATATAAACTCATATATCATTAAACTATTTAACTGATGTAGAACAAAGAAAAGCTTTTGTTTTTTCTACAATGCTTGTTTTTTGTTTTAATGTATTGTATTTTGTAAATTTTTATTTGTTGATACAACTAACTTGTTTTAATGTAGTTCTTTTGTTTAGAATTTAAAGCGTAAACGATGCTGCTAATCGTTATTGTACAAGTTTCAAATGTTAACGACTATACTTTATTTAATAAATCACAAACTTTATGTTTATAGATACGTTAATTTGCTACTATGGAACGAAAACTTTGTTTGTCACTAAAGAATAAAGTTTGTACGGCTATTTGTATAACTGATTGTAAAATATTTAATTTTGAATAAAGTATTTTGCATATACGCTTTTAGCAATATTTTATAACTTCTTTCAGTATGATTCATATTCTTTACAAATTTTTACATTAAACAGTAATATATAAACATTACATAAGCTTCAATGAAATATTTTATATTAAAAAATATTTCTTTTTGTCAGATTAAATAAAAATTAAAAATGAAGTTTACATTGACTGATAATATAACACGTCTACTTAATTTATTGTTAATCTTATTAGTTTTCTAGTATATTAATAAGCTTTTCTAGACTTTTATGATAATATAATTATCTTTTAGTAAAACTTAATCCGATTTAGCATCTTTAAAGCTAATTAATTTTACGATTTTTGTTTTGTTTTAAAGTGTGTTTAGATCTACCTATGCACAATATACAATTAAATAATTTATTGAACCAATATATTTTTGTGTTCTTTACAGCTATTAAAGAATGTTTTTTATAACTCTTTGAGTAGTTAGGTAAATTTTAAAACTACGTTGAAAATTCAACGTTGTGATTAGAACCTTTAACAAGATTACAATGAAATATATGTTGGTTATAAATATTGAACTAATGAGTTTTAAAATTAAAACACAAATCACTAAAATTAAAGGCCGTGTATAAATGTAAGTTTTTTTGAATTGAAACTTTTTTTCTACCTGCAACTTTAGACTAAAAATATATTTAATAATAGTTGGTTAATAGTAAATTAAAACATGTTAAGTTATATATCACTAATACTGTTAGAAATGTTCGAATATCATAGTGATGTTTTTGATAAGCTAATAAATTATAATTTATCTATTTTAGATAATTAGGAACTTGGGATGTCTCATTGGTAATAGAATCAATGGTGTTTTCATTGTGGATTTAATACTCGCTCATTAAACTTTTTTTTCTTTAGCTTCTGGTATTTATTTGCGTTCATATTGTACAAATTTGATGTTTTATCTGTAAAAACTATGAGCATTTCTTACTCAGTAGATTTTTTATGCTTTTGTTTAAGATTTTTTGGAACTTTGATCTAAATTTTGAAAGTTTGAGCTTACTGACAATTTCGATTTGGTCACTTTTTAAAAGTTCTGAGTTCGTCTGAATCAGGTGCTGGACTTCGACTTGTGTAAATATAAAAAAAATTATCATGTGGTTTAGTGGGTTTATCTGTTTCAATAAGAAAGCTATCATTCTCATAATGTTGATGAATCTTTAAGTTTTGTTGTGCACTTTGATCATAAAGAGTGACTCATAGGTGATTATTATAAATAAATAATTATAAAAAAATATATTAAAGAAAAAATAGCCGAATTTTTTTGTTTTTTTTTGCATAAAATTTTATTTTTATTTTTTAAACTTCGTTATACAGAGTTTTCTTAATATGACAGGAAACATTTCCTAACCCTTTCAGGTAATTATCGCAAAAAACAAAGGAGAAAATTAATTTTGAATGAAATAGTCTTTTTTAGCTTCTTTAAATATACCAATATACAGCAAAATTTTCAAGAGTAATTTGCTACAACAGGCTTAAAGTTAGGAAGCTAATTTTAATGTGGTTTTCATTCATGTGATTGCCAAACGTCAGAAAATTTTACTCAGCGAAATTCAAAGGTCGGGGCAACATATGCAACCTAATGTCAAGTCATAAACGAGTATAAATTCAAAAACCTATCAAGAACAGATTATACAGACATAGAGCATCATTTCCTAAACCCAAAAGAAAAAGGCGACAAATACACAAATCAATAGAAAGTACTTAGAGTAGACCCAAAGCTATATTTTACTACTTTAGTTTTTCTTGCATTAAATTTATGTAGTATAATATTGTTTACTAACACAAGATGGAAATCAATTATTAGCTACTTGGAGTAGCTGTACAACTAACAAAAAAAATCTATCTATAATTGCTTATTAAAGAGAAAGTTTAATGTAAACCGTGTTATAAGCTTTTGTGGGAATGCGTTAATAATAATCTGTATATAAATTACTTACCTGAAGACTATGAAGTATATTAAATAAATCTTTCAGGTTACAAAAACTTTTTTGTTTTACATAATTGCAAATTAAAATACTATTTTATATTTTTGTATTATTCAATTTTAACTTTTGTCGAGTTATTTTTGTATATTGGTATTTCATATAGAATATGTTTAATTTAAAAGTCACACAATTATAATATTTATAAGACATTTTTTGGTTGAGAAACTAAATGTAATTAAATTTATTAAATAAGGTTTTTAACAGTAATTAATCACTAAACCAAATAAAATAAACTACTAATGTTAATTTATAAATTATGGAAAAAAAACTAGTACTATAATTCTTTATTAATTACTACCGTTTAGATAGCTACTTTAGTCAGCTTAGAAGTGGTCTTAACACTTAATTTAATTTGCCTTAAAATCTGATTAAATTTACCTATTAAGTTGAAAATAAATTAAAAAAAGTTAGTACTCAATAAACCAGCTATGAACTTCGTTTGTATGAAAGGTTAAAAAAAATCATAAGAAAGAAAATAAATTTAGCAACTAATATAATTATGTAAAAACTATTTTTTTTTTTTAATGTTATGTATATAATGTGAACACAAACGCAAAATTCAAATGGTTTTATGAATTTATTTATAAAAAAAAAGTCTAAACGAGTGAAACTGCAGTTTGTACTAGTTAGCTGATAAACAAATATTACTCATAATTATATAGAAATAATGCTATATTCGTATTACTAAGCTGTGACATATATATATCTTAATTATAAAATTGTATTTTTTTGACGATTTTAAAGAATTTCTTTTATTTAGCACATGTTCAATAACTTAGTTTTTTAATAAACTTATCATACTTTCAAAACAGCAGTTTAAGTTTTTGTATTATTTTTTTTATATTGCACAAACCTATGAATCTAATTAAATAACCTTGTTAAAATCAACATTACAAGTTAAAAAACATATATGAAAATATAATAAAAGTAATTACTTAAATAGACTAGTTTTGTAAAATAACTGCTTAACATTACTTTTGTTGAAACCTAATTGCTACTTAACCTTTAGATGAAAAGACTAGCAGTAAAATATTGCTCTTGAATAAAAATACTTTCAACAGGAAAAATTGAAATTTAGATGATGGAGTAGAAAAAGTTAAAACAAAATAAAGCACATTTTTAAATGCACACCTCTGAAGTATGTAGTTTTCAATTAGACTTAGTCTTAAAAATGTAGTTTTACAATGTATAGAGTATTTTTTTTAACAGAAAGAAAAAAAAGTAAAAAAAAATCAGTAAATTAGAAAACACCGATCGTAAAAATCGGTAATTATGTATTAATTATATTTACTTATGTACTTATTTCATTGTACGCTTACCACAACTATCATCACAATCTGAATTTTATAAAAAAAATATTATCTTTAGTTAATAGAGTCTTTCACGTTCTTTCCTTTTGGACAGCTATTTCAGTTAGCTGATTTGTATTCTTAAAGATTAACTGTAAGTAGTATTCTCATTCTAAAATTATAAGTAGTATGTTAAGCGAAAAAATCAAAATTAGTACAAGTAATAAATGTTTTTAAAATAAGTATTTCACATTTTATTTATAAAGGCTGGTAAGGTTGCATATATTAATTATCACAAATTCTTTTTGGATTTACCTTGTTTACCTAAATGTAAACTATGTCATGTTATATTTTAAGGTTCTTAAAACTAATATATTACTGTTATAAATAATTTTGTTATAAATACCCATTTTCTTTTGAAAACAATTTGTAATCGTGTTATCTGGAAGGATGATACTTAATAAAATAATGTTTTTAAAAAACTTTCATTCATCTGATTTACAAACTAGTTCATAAAATATCAATTGTAAATTTGCATCAGTTTTAACACTAATTTTTAATTTAAGTTTCATTTGTTTAGTAAAACTGTGAAAATGGTTAAGAATAGACAGAAAACTATTCGAATATTAATTTTCAATAATGTATCACCATAAATTAATTTTAGATAGTTTAATGTATTAAAATTTATTAAAACTTATTACTCAAAACAGAACATTTGCACAAAAAAAAAACTTAAAACAAAATAAATTGTTCAGTTATGGCCAGTTACTAAGCTAAGCTATCTAAATAAAATTTAACAGTTAGTTTTTTTTTAAACTATACAAGTTCTTATGACTTTTATTTAAATTTTACTTACTAACATGCATCCGTAGATAAATTTTAACTATTAGTTTACAGTCGTATGTATTAACTATTCATGATGGTTTTAAAATAAAATCTACGTAAGCTTTCCACATTTTTTATAAACTAAATATAAAAATATATAAATATGTAACTTAACTTTTCGGGAAAAAGTTATGACGTCAGTAAAATCTTTTAATGATTTAAGTGTAAATTTAACAAGTATTAAATAAAAACGTGAATACTAAACATTGTAAACCAGTTTTAAAGCTTTTGAATTACCAATCTTAGTTTTTATATTTAACTACTTATCTCAATTACTTAAGTCAAACTGTAAGCTAACTCACTTATGTCATAGTAATTAAATTGAAATAATTAACAATTTAACTTGGTAACATAAATTTGCAAGGTAAGATGTGAAACACCTTAAAAGTATATGCGCAATTATTATTACTAGAATATTAAAAAGTATAACAAAGATTCAGATTTAAAGTGGAAAAAGTAATAACACCTGAAATCTTTTAAATAAGATGAAGATAAATACACGGAAATCTATGTTTTCTACAAGAAAAAAACCACAAATATCATAATAATTAACACATAGTTGTGAATTGTGATATATTTTAAAAATAAAAAGAATCAGCATTTTTGTTTACTTTTATCGATTCGCTAAAAACCTTTCATTAAACTTTAATTATTTTTCATGTTAATTTATCAATATAAGCAGGTGTGTATGATCCTTTATTGAGTAACAACATGATTGTTGCAACTAGAGAAGAAATTGAGGACGGTTTTAAGGATATTTTACTCAAAAAATTTAAAGTTTGATGTTGAACTAATCAATATCTTTGCTACTGTGTACTACCTTTAAAACTGCATTTTCGTTTTACAATTGTTACAAAAAACCTTGTATCCTTCAGCTCTTTCAAAAACTATAACTTATATTACTATTAACAAAAGTGAAGCATAAAATCAACCATTTAAATCTAAAAATAAAAAAGAATTTAGTAGTTTTTTATGCAAAAATCGTAACTTTTTCAAAAAATTAATGCTAAAAATCCTTTATTTTACCTTTCACACTATCTGTACACTACTCAAAAAGAAAATTACTATTAACCATTGGTATGGTTTAAAATTTAAATGTAGTACAACTGCAACAGTATTTTTGTAACTGATAGTTTCTTAATCAAAAACTTGTACGTTACAATTATGTTGTAGAAAGTTATTAATTTACATAACTTTAATCTAAAAAACTTACCCCCTAAAACAATGGAATTAACTCAAAAAAGTCAAGATTTAAAAATGAAAATTGATTAAATTGATTGATGTTGAACTAATTACACACAAGCTATTTAAATTTTTGATTAAAACTGATGCTAAGGAGCCTGTTTTACAATTGCACTTAAATGTTTTTTTTTTTAAAGATTACTATTAACCATTGATATGGTTTAAAATTGAGTCTATAAATTTGAAGTTATCAAGAAACATTTGATAGTTTTTTTTAATCAAAAACTTGTACTTTATAATTGTGTTGTAGAAAGTTATGACGTCAATAAATGTTTTGAATGGTAAAATATTGAATTTTAAAGTTTTACAACTCTGCTATTTTAACTTAAAACGTTTCGATTATTATTATGAGTGTTTAGATATTAATTGATTATATGAGTCACTAAATTAACAATCATTAATAGCAAATTAAATAAAAATTTAGACTAAACTTTATCAATATTAATAAAACAACTTTAACACCAAATTTATCAATTTAAGTTTATATTAAAAACTATTAGGTAAAAAATATGCTAACTATTTTAGTGCTAAAATTAAACTTTAATCTACAGAAATCAAATTTTATATTTCAAACTTAATAAATAATTAACATTTACACTTAATTACCATTAGATTAAAATAAATAATAAAACACTTGATAAAAAAAACTGTGACGGTTATTATGAGAATTAGAAATATTTTTAGATTCAATTAGTAACTAAACAAACTCTCATCAACAGCAAATCAAATAAATTAAGATAATAGTTTATAACCATTAAGAAAATAGTAGACAAAAGAAATATTGTGAATAACATACGCTACATACAAGAGGTAATAAATAATGTTGATTATTATTTAGATAACTGTTCAGACTCCATCTAGTACGCAATTTTAAACTTATCAAGTTAAATTTTTAGTTGCTTTAATTCTCATATGAATAATAACCAAAATATTTTCTAAGTTCTAATACAACATCATTTAGTAATAAACTAATATCAAAATACTGAAACCTTTCAGTTGGGTACATTTTGATAAAAGTGAATTTCAAGCAGTAATTTAGTTTCTGTTTACAGAAAACAACAAAAGTAATGTTTATAGTTATTATTTATAAGTTATCATAAAACAACATTATTTTAATAAAACTTGTTGAAGTCAAACAAATACATATTTTTGTTGAATAAAATATGAAACACTTTAATTTAATCATCAGAGATATCAATAATGAGTTGTGTTTAAAGTAAGTATTAAAGCCAGCAAAATTCTAATAAGTATTAAGCATGACAACTTCTAAAGGTTTTAAATATTTTAATGTATAAAGAATAAACATACGAAAAAATTTTCTATCAACTTTTAGTAGTAAATAATTATTATAGATGAAATTTATTTCTACAAGCTAGAAGGTTATGAAAATATTAATTCTTTATTTTACAGTTAGTAAAAAAATCAACTCTAAAAATAAGCTTAAAAAATCAACTGCAACTAATGGCGAAAAACAAAAAACTATGTATCCAAAAAAAAAAGATCATTGTACTTAACTAAATAACAGTTTAGGAAACCAACACTTTAATTTATATACACACAGTTCGGTATTTTTATGTATTAATGACACCTTTTTTATCCGTTTGGAAGTTATAAACTTTTGTGAAAAAATTAGAAATAAAAGACACTTCTTACTAAAATGCTTATGTTTATTTAAGTATAGTAATACGATGATGGTATATTTTTTTTAATTGTAGAAAGAATACTTATGGTAAGTTTGGGCCTCAAACTGTATAGCATCATGTGTATTATTTTTTCAGATTTTAAAATTGCTACCCTATACAGTGGTTAAAATAGGATGAATATAAATGATCGTTGTTATCAAAAACTGATTGTAATGTAAAATTATAAATTGTTTCTATTTAACTGTGGAAAAAATTATGACGTCAGTATGGAGTTATATGGTTTTTTGATAACTCGAAATAACTTTGTCAAAACTTTAGCAGGATTAAAACTCGTTCAAAAAGTATTCCCTTGCTGACCAGAAACTTCCCTGAATTCTTTAAAACTTCTTTGGTGTCCCTGATTTTTTTTTAAATTCCTTTGTTTTCGTTTTGCTTCTTGCGCAAATTACTAGTACCTCATGCTCATTTTTCTTCTTTAATAATAAAACTGTTCCTAAGAATCGTTTATATTACTAATACAATTCATTTATACGCAATTTTATTAGAAAGTTGCTATTAACCATTGGTATGGTTTAAAATATACATGGATAAAAAAATGTCATACTGTTTCAATAAATGATAATATTTTCATCAAAACATGTAAGTTATAATTGTGAGGAAAAAAGTTATGACGTAAAAAAATAATTTAAAATTTTACAATATCACCTATTAAACTTTAGTTGTTAGACTATTATTATGAGTGTTAAAAATATCAGTTAGTTACATTAGTAATTTAAAAAAACACTAATTAGCAGCAAATTAAATAAACTTTAACAAAAATTTATAAATATTAATATAACAAATGTAACTTATCATTAGCACAAAACTTATCATGTTAAAAAGTATTAGGTAAATAATAAATTAATTTATTAGTATATAATTAAATTTTAGTCTACAGAAACCCAAATTGTATTTAAAACTTGATAAATGACCAACGTTTACACATATAACAAAGTATAAAGAAAATAGAAAACACTTAAAGTAAAACTTTAACTTTTATCAAGAGAATAAAAAGTAGTTGTAAACTATATTAGTAACTAAACAAACTTTAAATAAGCAAATAAAATAAATTTAGACAACATTTTATAGATAACACACAATAGAATGATATAGGAAATATTACGATTTATATTATCTACAATACTCATTTTGATACTCAATTCATTAAGATTTTAGTAATTAACAATAAAAGTTGATAACTGTTTTACAAATAAAACAACGTTTACAAATTAATATCATTAAAATATAAACACTAATAAACTAACTGATAAACTAATTTTCTTAATTATTTTATTATATCTTTAGAAGAAATGAAATGATGTTACGATTAGTAATTATTACAAATAATTAATACTTTTTTGCCTTACATGAGTAAGCTAAGTCAAAAGTTATAAAAACTGATAAACATGAAATAGTTTGCGTGCTTTTTATTTAGTTTGTTTATGGATAAAACATTCAACTTCATAACTGTTTCTTTACAACTTTTTTTATAATAACAAAGAAATTTATATGTGTCAACAAATATTTCTTAATGTTCATACCCCTTTCTTATTACATTTATCGATTTAAAAAAAATGTCTTATAAAAACAGTTCGTCAATTGTAACTTGTTCATTAGTCTAGAAAAACGGGTAAGTATGAATGTTTATTTTTTTTTAGTTCTATTTTTTTATCTTTAGTATAAGGTCAAGTACTAAAGTTTATAATTAAAGAATATTTCAAAAGATAAACACTTACAAGTTTAAAAAATAAAGAAATAAAAACAGAAAAATTTTACAAATAATTTCTCATTTGAAGTGATTCATGTAAGTTAAAAAGCTTTTTTGGTCCTATTTGAAATCATAGTTTTTGCTAATCTAATTAGCTGAATCAGATCTTTCTTCAGTATTTTCCGATAGTAAATGTTAAAAAAATATCAAAAAGTTTTTATAAATTAATTAATTAAAAGACATCTTTCAAGTAAATTTATGGTTGCTTTTTTTAACACATATCCAAGTTTAGCCAAACTAATAAGAAGAGCTTAACAATAAAATCATGTTTAAAATTTCAAAACAGTTTGGTTAGCAAATTCAATAATCTGATAATATTTTTATTAAACTTTTGACAGTGCTTCGTTATGTTCTTATTATTAAAACTTAATATTTATAAGCTTTTATCTGATTTTTTATTTCGATTTTTTTTAATATATTTAAAATTTTTGTGTAAAAGCAACAAAGAATGTTTTTTTGTTATGCTATAATGAATTTTAAATTTTTATACTTTAGTGTCTACACTATTTCTTAAGTGTCATATAGTACCTATTAGTGCAAATAAAGACGAAAGTTTGCTCACACAAGTAAATGAATGAGCAAGTACATCTTTTTTTTTGTTTCTTAAGTTTTAGTATTTAAAAGGTTCTGTTTTAAATTTTAAAAACGATTAACATTCGGTGTACTTTATTATTCAAGTTAACACAACATGACAGTTTAATTTTTTATTTTCATATGGTTGTTATATTAAAGTTGTAGATAAAAGACGATCGATACGCATTAAAACGAACGTTTTACTTTTTAAGTGTAATAAGCTTTTATCTTAAAATAATAAAAGACACCACAGGTTTAAATGCTTACAAGCAAGACTAATTTATTTGAATAGTTTATTAAAATTTTATCATCGCTATACTATTTACAAGTAGACACTATCTGTTGATATTAGTTAGATTAGCAAGATGAGTATATATTGTATATTAATTGTGTACAGTATACATTGTAGCTGTACAGCTAAAAATAACATTTCATCAAAATTTTAAATCTCATTTCAAACACTTGTGACTGTACTTACGGACTTATTTTTGTCTTTAAATCTATTCGTTCTTTTAATTTTAAATCTTTTTTACTGATGTTTTATAAACTATACGAAAATTTACATTAGAAAAAAATAAAGCGTAATTAGATATTGCTTACAATATTTTTTTATAAATAACATAACTTTTTTAGATAAAAAAGTCGATTATTATTCTAAAACAATTGTAAATGATGTAACATAATTTTTTCAATAATTATTGTTGTTAAAATTTCATATAAAATTTATGGAAATTTATACTAAGTGTCGGTAGGTTGATCTTCAGTTTTTATAGCTATAACATTAGCTGATTGTTGAAATTTTTTAGCTTAATTTTACTAATTTATAACAGGTTAAATCCACTAATGGTACTATTTTAAAATAGTTGTTTCAATCCTTAACTAAGCAATTTTTCAATCTTTTTTATTATTTTTGTATAAGTTCAAGTTTTATACTTTCATATAAAACGATAGTTTAATATGTGGTTTTAGTTTAAAATAAAAGTGGTATACTAAAAATAGTATAAATTTAAACATTTGATTTATAACTTTTTATTATATTTTAAATGTTTGAAACTAATAAAAATTTTAACATAGAGAAAATAATGCTATTTTTATTTAGAAAAAAAATCACTAAGTACTGTTGTTAGTATTAAAAGAAAAAAAGAATAATTGAGCTTTATAAGTCTTACAGAATCAAGTTTTTTAAAAAGAGTTTAGTAAAAGTTTCATTTTTAAAAAGCCTTAACGACTATAATAAATTAAAACATTAAATAATGATATGCATATTCAAACGTTATACTTAAACAAAACTAAAATTAAAAAATAACAAATACTAATTTCAATTTTTCAAATAGTTCATCACGTTGTAGTAAAATATTCTTTTACGTTGTTTTATGCTTATTCCAGTAGTTTTTTGAATCAAATTTATATTTAGATTCTTAGTATGTTTATATTATCTAAACTTTAACTTTACTTAGCTTTTAAACCTTAGTTTAAAGTTATCGAATTTTCTGAAAGCTGAGATGAACTTAAATAAGTTGTAAAATTACTAACTTAATTCAGTGCAAAATTCAGTCGTAAAAAAAAGATAAGTTTAAGTTTAAAATATTAATTAAACAAAATAACTTTACTTTTATTATTTGAATAACTTTTTAAATAACAATACTATTTTTGTTTTACAAACTTAAACGAACTTTTTAATTTGTTTTTTGAGTATTGAATACATTTGACTTTATTATGATGATATTTGATACTTTTACTTTCTTTGAGCTTCTTATTTTTGAGCCCTAGTAAAAAATCTACATATTAGAGCAAAATTAAGATTGAAAAAAGATATATGATTATATTTTGTTAATGGAAAATAATAATTCTTTTTTCTAATTTTAATAATTAAGTTTTCTTATTGAAATAAAATTTGTAATTGTTTTGTCGCCTTTGAAACCAATTTTACACCCATCACAACACATTTGTGACAATATCAACATTAAATATCTGAAATTATTACATTTTCCTTCAGGACATGCTATTCTAGTTAGCATATAATTTCATGTCTAAATTAATATATTACTAATTTATATTTTACCAACTACCAAAAAAATAATTGATAAAAATTATGTTTATATTAATTAAAATTTTGATATAAAGAATATTTCTTTTGTATGTATTTCATAATTAGAAGTATAGTAGTTGTTTTTTAAAAACTTAGTTTTACATTTATAAAAAGATGATATGGGTTATTTTTAATACAGTTATAAATTAAAAGTATTAAAGTTGAATAGGACTAATTAGTTCTAGTTACAAGAAGAATTAAAACGATATATAAACAAATTTTTCTTTTAAATATTATGGTACTATTCATATCTGTTTTGTATTTTTAGAATTGTGTATTATAGCTTTAATAAAATACATATCATAAAATTCTAGAAAAATATTAGCTAAGTGTTGACGAAGACGATTTTTCTTTTCTATTTGTTTGTATGCATTTAATAGAGTTTGTATCAAGTAGTTTGAAAAACATTATTTCAACAAAATTTTTTGTTTTAATATGCTTACAAAAAGCTTAAAATTTACATAATTTAGTAAAAAAGTTATAGAATATATTTAATTATATTATTGGTGAAATAATGATATTTATCAGCTAAATTAAACAGCTGTACAAACTTAAATGATAATGTGTTAGGTATAATGCAAATAAAATGTGTTAAGTTATATTATAGTATTATGTACACAATTTCTGGTTGTTATAACAATTTTATTAGTGTTATTATTTTTCTGTACTCGTACCTACAAACTTAATATTTTTAATTTTAGTTTTTTTTTTCTTGCCGATGTTGCATTTAATGACTTACAAAGAGTGGACCTCTTTTTTGTATTTTTGTGTATACTTATTGTTATCAGTTTTGTTAAAAACAACTTTGGATACAATGTTTTATGTTTTACTTAACTTCTTTCGTACTCTAAATTTAATTATATTTAACAGTTTATAGTTTTTTATTACTTCTAATTGATAATCTTTAAACAGATTAAAACGCTTTAAATGATAAGTAAATAGCTTTTCCTTGTATTTTACTTGAAAATTTTTATTTAAATTAACATTAGTCTGATTAACTAACATTTATTGTATCGACAATTAATATAAATTAGTTTTACTTGTCTTTAGTAACTACACAAACTCACTTACTTTTTCTTTACTATTACTTGAAGTATATATCTTCATACCTAAACTGCATGAAAATTTTTGATACCCCTTTTACGCACAGAAACACTTGTAAGTTCAGTCAGGAAAGTACTGAATGTAAATTTATATTTATTCTAGTAGTAAATGTAGTAGCATAAATATAATAAACAATTTTGTTAAACTGTAGTAAAAATGTTTACAGTTCTTAAGATATTTATCGGCTAACAAGACAATAGCTTTAAAATTATCACAGTAAACAAATAGTTATATCATATATTAAGTGATGTTTTAAAGAATTTAGAATGTCATAATAATTATTGTAGTCGTCCAAGATATACTAAATTAAAGACTTTTTACGATCTCAGATTTTTTCTACTAGACTAACTTAAAAATTAACTAAATACCTAATTATTTTAGTTTTTTATAACATAACTTTGCAAAAAAGTGTATTTAAACAAATACTTAGAATTCGAAAAAAAAAACATAATTTAGCGTACATTTTGTTAGTTCATGCAAAACATTTTTTTAACATTTTTTTATAATTAGTTTTTTTTATGAAAAACAATTTTATAACTCTTTTTAAATTTATTCAGCGTCATAATATCTTTCATAAAACGTTGAAAAAAATAAGTTTTAAACTAAAAACCTGCTTTGAAAATTCATAAACTTTTTTTATGTTTTTTAAAATGGACAAAAAAGTTTAAGTTATAAAATGAACTACTTTTTTAGTTTATATGTTGTTCAATCATAATTATATACTTAAGTCGAAATAAAAGACTACAAAAACTTATACAGTTGTTATTGAGATAAATGGTAGTTTAATATTTTTGGTCCGAAAATATTAATAAACTATTTATGTTAATTTTAGTTTTCTTTATGTGTCTTTGAGTTTAAGTGGTCTAAGTTTTGATGCCTAGGTATATCACATGGACTTTTAAGATTTATAGACATCACAATTACTAGTTTAAGATTAAAGATCTTGAAATTGAAATAGTTTTTCAGTTTTTGTTTTTATTAAAAGCAATAAATTTCATCATACAACTTATCTTTTGTTATTGAATCTCAAACAATATAGCTTTTGCTAAATAATTGTAAATATCCTTAACCAGCTAACTAAAATAGCTATACAAACTAAGACCCAATACTGTTGCATTTACTTTCTATTCAGATAAAACATTCAATGTAATAACTATTATGTTTGTTCGTGGTAAAATTTTGAAAACATTAGCAACTAACTTTCGAATAAACAAACAAACTGTTTGATCTAGATTTGTTAAAACTTAATTTTTTATATAATGGTGCTTATTACAGAATATTTAGTTGTAATTTTAACTACAATTTTTAAATTTTCTTAAGCTCAAATGCATTATATAAGCCTTAACAGTTGCTTAAATATAATCAGTAAATGCAAATTAACTACACAATAAACTAGTATCAAATAGTTTATTTTATAAAAAACTTAAAACTTAAACATAATATTTTTGTAAAAGTGTTGTTCAATCAATATTTAACCCTCATATACTTTTTTAACCATTTAATCCAAATATTAAGTTACACTTTATTAAGCGTTAAGACAAATTGAAAATATTTTTTCACTTAAGTTAAAGTTTATAGTTTATAATTGAAACTTTTTTTGCTATTGTAGTTATAACTATAAGGTATAGTATTTCGTGAAGCCAGACAGAACAAGAGAGCATAAAAACTCGTTTTTGCTCCAGACATTTGGTTGCTAGAGACAAAAGTTACCAGTGATATCAGTGAGCGACATTCAGCTTAAAATAGGTGACAGGGTGTTCGTTGACTTGTGATCCAATTTAAAGCACGACGGTTTATTGCTTCAAAACTGAAAGCAAGCAGTTTTTGCCAACCAACCAAACAAGTTTACAATTATAATAATTTTTATGTACAACCTTGAATCGCCAAGTAACTTTCAGTCATTTAATGTCTGAGATGAGCATTCAATGTCTGAGTAATGTCTGGCATGTGAAAAACCGTTGTTAAGATAAAAAGCAAAAGTTTTTCAATAATATATAAAAATTGCTATTTATATTAAAAAATATATTTTACCCAATCAGGTTATAAAACTTGCTAAACAAAATGACTTAACTGGAATTTGATTCTCAGCTAACTAGAATAGCTGTACAAACTTAAAAGGGCAAAAATCATTACATTACATGTTTGTTGCAACTTCTTAAATAATAGTTTGAAGAAATAGTTTGTGACAAGCTTACAAAAACGTCAGAAAAACGATGATTAAAATTTGATGCTTATAGAAGTTACACCTATTTACATACTTTATAAAGTTTCATTACTACAACAGGGTAAAACTTAGTACTATGTTTAAAAATATTGTTCAGAAAATAAAAAACAGATTTTTAAATTTTTAATTATTTTAAACTTATTATTAATTATGAAGCCAATTTCTTGACAAAAGAAATAAAAATAAATTTAATATTATTCGTTTTTCAACTTTGTTTTAGAATATTTTGGTTATAATACTGGTTTTAACTAAATGTTATAAACCTAAGTCATTCTTTTTTAAAGGGTTATTAATTAATTTCGTTTAGGTCAGTATCATAATAAACTTGCTAATAATTTATAATATTATAATGTAAATTTAGTTATAAAGATTAATTTTGAAATACCTAGATAGAAATTGTTACGTCATGAAGTATAAAAGTCTGATAAATTGTTTATATTAGAGTTGAATTGTACTAATGAATTTGAAGTTGTTGTACAACAAAAATTTTAAAACAATAACATTTAAAATAGAAGAAATTTTACTTGAAAAAAAATTAAATAATAAGTATATTACAAAAATACGACAACAAACGACAAAAACAATACTAAATACACGCCATTTATAATATTTTAAATTGTAAAAATCTCTTTGTTTGCAAATTTTCGGCTCACAGTTTTTAATAAACAAAGATTTTAGTACTGGAAGATGGTAAATATTTCTCGCTCTAAATAGAGTTTTGAACCTAATATCCCTGTAGTTCTCAGCACAAACAGGGTTGTCGAGGAAGTGCTATTGGATAGATGACTGTTCACCTATACAAAAAAACTATAGTTATCTAATACCAAAGTATATTTTAATAGTTAGTTAACTAATAATAAATTAACGATATTTTTGTCGTACTTGACATTTTATACATAAAAGTATTGCGTCACATTACAAATAATAACAATAGTCGTTATTGAAACTAAAATCATAAAAGTTTAAAATATATCTGTTCAGTTCTCTAGATAAAAAGCAGCTATAAGTTTGGTTGGTTTTAATTACAAATGTATTTTAATAACAGTTTCATAAGGTAGTTTTTATTCAAGAAAGTATTTAAAATAAAATAATGTATAACATGTTTTAATAAAAATTGTATTTAGTAATAAAATTATAACTATCTAAAAACGTTTTGTATATTTTTCGAACACTTTTTATAATAATGAATGTATTAATCAAATAATAACTTCTAACGCATTTTTTATCTTTTTATTTCAGTGTTTTAGCATCAACAAATGAAATACTTAGTCATGACTAATAGTTTCAAAGTGCTCATGTATCATTCTCTGAAACCGCAATTAGTTTTTAATTATTTTTTTAGACAAAAATAATGTATGAAATGTTTAATAGCTGTACAAACTATCTCTCATATCAATGATAATATTCATCTATCTCAATTTAAATTAAAACATAATTAAATCTATGATGTTGTGGTGTTGCTAACATTATGTCAGTGTTATTTGAAAAAAAAAACAAAAACAATTATTACATATCAAAGGGCACAACGATTATAACTTATTTTTATCTTGAAAGTTCTTCAACTCCTTAGTGCGTTTTAAGCTTTTTAATTTTTTAACCCGATAACACATTTTGTTTAAAAAAAAATTGTAACGTTTCCGTTAACTATTAGCAGAACGTAATCGCGTTACAGCTTGCATTTGAATTTTTGGAAGCTGTTATTATTTTTTACGTTTAGATCAAACAGTGTAACTAGTTTGCAGATTTCTGCTCACATCTTAACGTCTAGCAGGTGTTATGTGTAAACTTATTGTTGAAAAACAGATTTGCAGGAATAGAAGCCTGATTGTTTGTTTACTAAAATAATAAAATTATAAACAAAGTCTTACAATATTTAATTTTTCTATTTGAAATGTCAAAATTTCACAGTTTTAATCAAAACTATCTTATTATAATGTCAATCATTACAAAAACGATTATTTTTCATAAAATTCAAAGGAAATTAGAAGTTTATATTTCTTATCAATTAAAAAGTTTTGATAGCTATGAAAGATTTTAATGATCAACTTGATATATTTTAACTTGATATATTTAAGTAATTGTTTTAAAATATTATCTTAATTAATAAAACGTTAGATAAGACGACCACTAATTATATTTAATGAAATGTTTAGTTCAAAACTATAAATTGAGCGAACTTTCAGTAAGGAGTGTTTTCAGGTAAACAAGGGTTTAGTAAGTTGTAGTAAAGTTACTAGTCTGTTCACATATAGAACAAAATACTTATTTAAATCTATGAACTTATTTCGATTTTTTTGCTGAATTGACCACTTATTGTTGATGTACAAAATTATTTACATTGAACCATTAAAAACATTAAAAGCTATTTAATATAGATGTACAAACTGTAAAACAAACAAAGCCTTACTTTCTAAAATAACCAGCATTTTGTAGAATTAAGGTTGTTATAATGTGGAGGAATCCTACAATGACGTTAATACGTTCATTATCAAGTACAATTGATACATAACTATTAAGTTTAACAATAGGTGTTCTAATTTGACGGAAATGTTTTGTTTTATCTTTTTTCTTACCCTTTAAAACTAAATTACTCTTCGCACTAAGTTGTTTAAGAGATAAGTATTCAATGGGAAAGTTGATACATTTTGCTAGATCATTTACGATCACTTTTTATAAATAAAATAAAGATATAAAATTTCATAAAAGAGCATAAATATTCTTTTACGTTAATCTACGTATTTAATTTTTTATGAAGCCATTATGTTTTAAATTTAGTAATTGTATGGTAAATTAAAAAATAAAAATAGTTTGTATAATTATTTTCATATAATGCTTTTGTTGATTTGAATAACGATATTTTATTTAAGTATTTAAGAGTTTAAGCAGCCCAGAATAAAATTGCTGTTAAAAAGTATGTTAGCTTTTATCATAAATCATTTATTTCTTTTTATCTCAAAGCAGATTTATCAAAACTTTTTGTTAATTTGTGAGTTTTCAAATATTTCTTGTTACTTCCAAGTTAAACTTTTGATAATATTCATGTCTGATAGTTATAAATATAGATTTTTTTTTGAACCTTCCTCTTCATTTAAATATAGAATAAAAAACTCATAAATAACAATAATGAACAATATATGTAATTTAAGACGTGATGTTATAAAAATTATTTCTTAAAGATTTTTTATTTCAATTGAATTTGTTTAACAAATTTAAAAGTGATTATAAAGTATTGGTGTAGTAAATATTTGTATAGGTATATCAGTATAAACAAATTAGGAAAATATACGATCCTTTATAACAAAAATTATATTTGTAATTTTCTCTTATAATTGTGTTTAAAAAAAACTTTATTATGAAATTTTTTGAACTTTTGTCTTATTATTTGAATTTTTAATATAATGTGCTATAAAGAACTATTATTTAGTGACCTGAGAAAAACACCAACTTAGGTAGTTTCAGAAACTTAATGCTTTAAAAACATTTAAATTAATGAGCTGAAAACGAAGAATTTGAACTAGAAGTTGAAGTTTTTATAAAAATTAAGTTTTTTATAGAATTATATATTAACGTCATATCGAATTAAGTATTTTTAATTTTCTCACAAAACTTTTAACGCAATGAATCCCAATCAAGTTCTTTTTAATAAGCCAACGTAATTGTATATACTGACGTCTTGTAGGCTAATAACAACTTATTTAACAAAGTTTAAACTGATAATAATTTAAGAGAAATATCTGTAACACAGCAAGTTTGTACGGCTATTCAAGTTAGCTGATAAAGTTATAGTACTTTAAGTAATAAAAGAAAACATGTTTTACAGATGTTATGAAAATATAATGTTAAAAGTCGAAAATGGCAGGTAGTTTTATAATGGTAATAGCAATATTATAAAAAAAAATTCAAGAAAAAGTTTAGCTACATTTTAAAACAAGTTAAAATGTAATTAATATTAATTGTATTTTAACTTTTGCATCACTAAATCCTCAAAACTTTTAAACTTGGTTTGTTATTAAACAATTCAATAAGGTTAAGTTTCTGAAACTTATTACCAAGTTTTTTTACATTTTAAAGAGTTTAACATTTTTTCGTTATTTTCTATGTACAGTTTGAGTTATTAAAGAAAAGCTATTGATACATTTAAAATATAACAATCTGATGGTTTTAAATCTTATTATGTAAACAACATTATATTGTTCAGTTTTACTACTCTATTTGCGTTTGACAAGGTCAGAATATTTTTCTACTTAATCCTTGTAATAATCAGAATTGCACTACTACATTACAACTTATACTAGTAAATTTATATTGCTTCAATTTGTGGAGTTACATCAGATAGCTGAAAAAAAACAGGTTAATAATTATTAACTATCTGTTCGAGTTATATAGTGTTGAGAGTATTAAATCAACTCTATAAGTTTTAGTGTAGATAAAATTGTTAATTGAGTTTAAGACCTCCTTTGTTAAAAATTTTACATGCAATTATTGTATTCAATAACCATCAAGAAACATTTAAGTAAAGTTTCTTCAAACATTATTTTAATAATAACACAAACATAAGCTTTATTAATTACTACAAATAAATTAACTGTAATGTTACTTATAGATTACAGACAAAAAATAGGAAAATTTTAACAATAATTATTAAACTCTCCACAAATATTACTGTCAATATCAAATATATAAACTAACATTCATTTTTTTGTAATTCATCTAATTGTTGCTTTAGTTTGTACAGCTATTCTTGTTAGCTGATTAAAAGCAGTATAAAAGCAATTAAAAAAATTGTAAAAGTAGGAATCATAAAATTTTAATTCTGTTTTTTTTTTTGTTTCAGTAGCTAAAATATACTTTAAATAAATAAAGTTATAAAAATAGACTTCAAAATTATTAATACAAATAGTTAATGAGTGAAAATAGCCTGTAAGTGTACAGACCAAATTAAAACAAAGTATTAAAAAAATTACCAAAACTATCCTAGTCTGTAATATTAAAACGTTTTTACTGAGGTGTATAAGTTTTTTTTTTTGCTTTTACTAATATTTATACCAAGAAAAATAAAAGAAATTTTAAAACACTAAACAAAAATAAATTATTAAGTGTTTTAAATTGTCATTATATTAAATGTATGCTATTTCAAATTTATTTTATTTGGTTTAAAATAAATGTTTAGAAATAACATTTTTAAATAGTTTCATTTCATAAAAAAAACAATTAACTTGTAACTAACGGTTACTTTTTAATATTATTATTTATTATTTGTAATTTAGCTAAATACTTAATCTTTTCAAAATGATTTTGTTAAATGAGAGTTTAAGTAGCAATATATATTCATCAATCATTAAACTGAAAAAATAAAAAGAAAAAAGGTATTTTTTTTATTAATTGATTAATCTACTATAGATAGCTTATTATAAAACATTAAATTGTAATAAAGTATTTTGATTCTGGAACTATTTGCAATAAGTTTTAATTTTGTAAAGTAAATTTTGTTATGTTTCGAAAATTTACGTTATACTGTTATATTTAAATATTATATAAGCTTCATAATTATTGACGTCTTTTTTAAAAAGACGTAAAAGCTAATTTCTATCTTAAATTTCGTAAAAATACTCCTTAGTAACAAACTATTAATATAATTATCTATACGGTATTTAAAATAAAAGTTTCAGACAATTTACTGAAGTTGCACTTCGTTACATGACTTTTTAAATGCCACAATCATCAAAATAAACGTAAAATTGTATCAGTAAAAATGTATTTACTTTTGTAAACTTTTATATGTTTCTTTTGTATCAATTTGTACAGTTAACTTAGTTAAGCGATAATTAATAAAGAACAAAATATTGTTCATAAACTATGACTAATAAAGAATAAAGTGTTTATATTATGTAGTAAATTTTAAACATAAAGTATTTTAAGCTATAAGCAAATTTTTTTTTTCCCCTTTTAAGTTTATAAAGTCTAAACTTGAGCAAACAAAAGGATGCTGACAGTAAATATGCTTAAATGAAATATTTTTTTATTAAACAAATTTTGTAAATAATTTTGAAATTGTTGTTTATTTTGACCAATAATAAAACAAGAGTTGTTTAATTATCATTCGTAATATTCTTAGTTTACTAATATTTTAAAAAGTCTTATAAACTAATTATGATAATTTTATTATTATTAAATAAAACTTAATACAGTTTAGCATTATATATGTATACTATTCATTGGATTTTTTGTTTCGGTTTAAAGTGTTTTTAGTTTTACATATACAGAATTCAAAATTGCATTGCAAATTAGTAAACCTATAAATGTTCTTCTTATTTACAGCTATTTAAGGATGTTTTTTGTAACTCTTATACAAATTACGTAAGTTTTAAAACTACGTTAAAACTTTTACGTAGTTATTAGAACCTGTAACAAAACTACAAAAAAACTCTTGTTTTTAAAAAATAAATTAACTTGTTTTAAAAATTGAAACACAAGCGAATAAGTTAAAAAATCCTTTATAATATGCTAACAATGTTTAAAAATTTTTAAAATCTAAATGCAACTTTAGACTGAAAACTTATTTTAAAAGCAATTAAAAATAACTCATTATTAAATGTTGGGTTAAAAATTGTATATCATTAATTTTTAAGTGTCATAAAGTTGTTTCTAATAAAATTTGACTTATCTATTTAAAATGAAATAGAGCACATTAAGTAGGCAACTTCAAACTGTTTTTTAACATTTTTTAACAATTTTTTACAGTTATTTTATTCTATCTTTAAGTACTTTTTGACAATAGAACATTGCTGTAAATAAACAGAACTAAAACATATTAATTTTGTAAACAAAAATTACACAGTGAAATGTTTTTATAAAATTAATTCGTGATACCTCATGACAAGGTTTTAAATCATAAAATGAAAAGAAAATTATATGTTAATGTATTAAATTTAATCTTAGTACATCTGTTATTTAATTTTAAGTTTGTACAGTTATTTCAGTTAACTGTTTAAAAATACACATGTTTCGTTTTAGATATTAATACTTTACTTTATTTAATCTTATTTTTATTTTTATATAAAACAATTTGCATTGTCTACATTCAGTTTTTAGTTTTAAATTTTTTAAAGTTTAATTTTATTTATTTCTTTGTGTGGATATTAAACATTATAAACTTTATTTAGTATTTAGAAAAGGTTATATAAGCTGTCCTAAGTAGCTTTAAAAATTTTAAAAGACTCTGTTGACAAATGTGTTTTCAAAATGTATTAAATTTAAATATTTAATATATAATTAAAAATACATAATTAAAATAATAAAAAATAAATTTTGAAAGATGAATTACTAATATTTATAAAAAACATGGCTATTGCAATTTTTTCGATTGGAACTGATGAACTATTTATAAGTAAGTTTTTTTATTTTTATTTTTAAATATTGTGAATGAACTTTTTCTAATACTTGTGGAAGTACTGCTTTACTAGACTAATAGGTTTCTTCTTATACATGCAGTTTACGTTTGCTTATTAAACTATAATAGCTATCTATTACTCTTAATAAGTTATTCTTTAAAGTTCTTATACATTTACAAAACACTGTAGAGCTGTTTTTATTATAAAACTTAATAGCTAACCAAAAAAAAATATTCATTTAAATTTACTTGTTAATTATCTGTTACGTATAATATCTGTTACATTGAATTAATTAAGATTTGAGGTTATAAACTAGCTTTATTAATACAAAATACACCTAATTAAATTATTTATTTCTAACATTCCTTACTTACTACTTAAAAGTGTAAACTTCAAAAACAGTATATAAAATATTTTATGTGTTGATGTAACTTGTGTTGAAAATTATTTCATCAGTTATTTTTAATATTGTTGTTTTTAATAATATATTAACGTTATAAATTTCAATTTTTTTTATAAACCATGTAAAATTAATAATTGGTTACATTACAAATCAAATTCAAACGATTCAAATACCTACAATTAGAACTTTAAAAAGTATTTAAAAGTATATCTCAAAAAATAAAACATATCAAACAAAAATAAATATAAGTTATGTAGGTCTTAAAAATACATAAAAGCCGTTTTTCCACATTTACAAAATTTTAAATATTATAAAAAGAATTTGATTACATTATTTTTAAACTTATTTTAGCCATATCACAAAAAAATCATTAAATTTTGCAAAAAAAGAGTTTGTTTAAGATATTTATAAAACTATTATTTATATTTTTTTTTTTGATATACATCATTTTTACTGTTATGTCCCTTTAAGCAATTTATTAAGAATTTCAATTTACTGAATTTGAAATTTCCAAATTAAATATTCTTGCACCTTAAAAATAGTTATTTATAGCATACTTTACTTTTTTCGTAAAACCGTGGGTTTAGAAAATTAGTCTCGTAAACTACTTAAGTAAAGTTTGTACTAAATAGTTCAAAGTTTTTTTATTTATTAAATTGATTACAGTATTTCAGATAAATATTAAATTCACTACTATTTTTTGAGAATTAAAGTATAGCTTAAATTAAAACAAAAATCAAATATTATTTACCTGAGGTAGCTTAAAAATGTTAGTTTTACTTGTTAATATGTTACTAGTTTTTGACGAATACTGTTTTCATTATACTTATAAGTTTCAATTAAGATTTTTAGTTGTTAAATATAAAACTGTTCAAAAAAATATATTGTTACAATTTTTTGATTATCCCGAATACTTTCGGTTATTAATAAAAAAATATTTTTTTTCTGTTAAAATTTAACAAGTAAAAATATACTTCAACTAGTAGAAAAAAAAGCGTGATTACCTTTGATAAATATTTAAGAATGAAACTATATAAAATGTTAATTGAGTTTGAGACTAAACATAACCTTTGTACTAAGTTTATTTCAAGTATTTATTAACATATAGCTTTCGGTTTTAAACTTAATTTATTAACTTAATACGTTAAAAGTAGTAAAAAAAAAATTAAGATCCCATAACAATTTAATCATTGTGTTTATTTTTCTAAAGTTTTGCCTTTTTTTTGATTTTTAAAACTATTGTAGTTTTTTTAAATTGTGCTTTAAATGCTACAAAACTTTAGCCTTTTTAACATTATAACACGAGACTTTAGTAGATGTCTCAATTACAAGTAACAATCACTAAATGCCAGAGAATTCGAAAACAACTGTTAATTTTAGTCAAGGAATAAAATCTAATTAATTTCTCATCGCTTAAAATAATTGAGTAGCTGTACGTAGTAGATTCGCGTAACATAACAAAATGTTAAGTTATTTAAAAAATTTTCAGTCCTAATATATAGGCATGTAACGCAACATTATTTTTTTATTCTATTTTCTTTTCTTATTATTTGTTTTTTAATTATTTGAATTACTTTTAGTTTTTAAAAAATTGTTATTAAAAAAGTTGAGGCTACATGTAATTATTAAAACTTTGTTTTATGTTGTTGCTTTTACTTATCGTAGTTGTCGGCATTTAAATTATCAAAATTAAAATTTTTATGTTTGAAATGTCATAGTTGCTGGAATTTAAACTATTAAAATTTGAGTTATCCAAATATGAATTACCAAAATATAAATTGTCACATTTTGAGTTTTAAAACTTAAATTGTTGAAATTTGGATGGTCAGAATTTGAAATGTCGGAACTTAAATTGTCCGAATTTGAGCCGTCGTATTTAAATTGTCGAATTATGAATCGTCGGAATTTGAATAGGCATGTAATCATTTATTTAAGTATTGAGTGTGTAACCATTTTCGATGATTTTAAACTAGCTTAGAACTGCGTGAAAAAAATTCTAGGAAAAGTATACATTAATATATAAAACATGTAATTTAATATTTGCTGTAAAAAATAATGAAGTCAGTAGAAACTTTAGATGAAACAAAATTAAATAAAATGTACATTACAAAAATATGACATCGAGCGACAAGAATAATACTCATAACACGCTATTTATAAAGTTATAAATTGTAAAAATCTCTTTGTTTGCAGATTTTTTTTCTCAAGAGTTCTAATGAACAAAGATTCTAGAACTGATAGATGGTAAGTGTTTCTCACTTTAGATAGAATTTCGAACCTAATATCCAGGTAGAACTAAGCACAAACAAAGTTTTCTAGTTTTGCTCTTTTAATTTGAGTTTAAAATATTATGCAAAGATTGTATGAATATATGAAATAAAAATAATTTATTGGAAAAAATCTTGAAAAATGATGATATACATGCAATCTAAGTTTGAAACACAAAGAATAATTTTAAACACTTAGATCACTGTAATTAGTGTTATACAATACTAGCTTTTAGTTGATTAACTTAGATAATTTATAGTAACTTACTGTCATTATTCTTCTAAAGTTATTTAAGATTTCTTGGTTAAGTTTTTTGTTTACATAACTAAGTAAAAATGACAACATTATTGGATTTTTTTTTTTTGCGTCATAAATTATACATAACAAACCTTTTTTTGAAAATGAGTCAATGGTGCAGAATAAAAGTATACTTTAAACATAATTTCGATTTTTTACATTGAATACATCACTGAGCTGAAAATAGTTATTAATTGAACGTGTGCCAAAACTTTGCAAAATAATAAAAAACACGGTATTTGAATTAATCTTAATAAGTTTTATGGATCAAAATCGCTCTCTAAAAGTGTTTAGAGCTTATTTTTGAAGTTTACTTTTAATTGACCATCTTAAATGGTCCTGAATTTATCAATTTGTACTGGATGAACAACGACAAAAATTAAAATAACTTTATACAAAAATATGTAGTTAAACGTTTGTTGTGAATAATTATGACGTCACCTGAGAAATTGAACAACAAACGTTTAACTATTTTACAGACCTTTTATTAAAATTTTACTATGTTATTTGTTACTAAATCTAATTAAGCAGATGAGTTAAAGTATGATTGTTATATTAGTTTTTTGAATAATAATGTTTTAGTGTTGATTAAAATTGTATCAAGTATACTTTACACATAAGGTTTACAAACAAAAATATAAGAAGTTGTTTAACTAATCAAAAGCAATAACTTTGTTACATTGTTATTTATTTAAAACTGCATATATTTTTTATAACTCTGACAAACAAACTTGTACGATGTAGTTCTTAACAAAGTATATTTTAAATTATCATTAACAAAAATGGATCATCAAATTAAGCATTTAAATCTAAAAAACAGAATTTATTATTTGTTTATGCAAAAACTCGTAATTTTTGATAAAATTGGTTTCCTGTACATTACTACTACGATTGCATTTACTACTTTGTTAGAAATTTACTATTAGCCATTAATATGGCTTAAAATGAGTAGAACGATTTCAGTTTTATTTTAATAATTGTCAATTTTCTTATCAAAAATAAGTAAGTTATAATTGTGGTGTTGAAAAAAATGACGTCAATTAATGTTAAAGAGTTGAACTTTAAAATTTTACTATTCAACTATTAAACTTGATATGGTTTGACTATTATTATGAGCTTTAAAAATATTTGTTCGTTATGTTAGTACTTAAACAAGCTCTCATTAACAGCAATTTAAATACATTGACACCATAATTTATAACTGTTAAAAAATAATATGCTAAAACAAAATTATTAAGTTTTATTACATTGCAAACTGTTAAGTAAATTATGTATTAACTTTATTAGTTTTGAAATTAAAATATCATCAACAGAAACTCATCATAATAGTCAAATTATGAAAGATGTAGTAAGTGATAGTATGTAAAAGTTATAAACACAAAAACGTTTAAAAACTAAAATTAAAACACAAACACTAATTAACTACAGGATAAAATAGTAACTTCAATAAATATTGTCATAATTTAACAATAAATTTAACTCCACAATGATAAGTAGAACTTGAGATAAATACTTATTTTTTTTGTTAAACATAGAAAATTAAATTAAAACTTTTATAATTTAATAAACAATAAATAACTTGCGTACTTCATTCAGTTTGTGTGTGACTATTATATTACGTTTTGCAACTAATTTACACTTTAAATGAAACTTATATCTAATGTTAATCAAGCAAACTACATATGTCATCAAATGAAATACTATTTAAATTTCAAAACACTAGTATTTAAGCATTGAAATACTTTCCATAGTTACAAGATATTTTATTGATAAAAATGGATGTATATTTATATATACAAAACATATTGTAAAGTTCTTTCTGTACAAGCATATTTCCATTGTCGTTTAGTAATAATTATAAAACCAATAAACTTTACAAAATTAATTTAACTAGATTCTTGTTTTAGTTTTTTGATAAATTTAAAATTAGTAACTGAATATGTTTTATATTAACCTAATATTCCGACTGAATACTTTTTTGAATTTTGTTAGTTTGGCAGAATTGCTTTTAAAATTAAATTACAGATATATTTTCTTTCTATAATGTTCGATCATAACATATATACAAAAGTTAAAAAAAAATCGACATATTAAATCAAAAACAGATATGCAGAAAAAACTGTAAAAAATATTTAAGTACGGAGTTGGTTTAGTTAAACATATTTCAAACAAAAATAATAATATTTTTTGTTTAACTTATTTATGATTAACTTCTTTAATAAAGAAAATGTATTGACAAGTACATTACAATACAAAACTTGATTTTTAAAATAAATAAGTGTATAGTTATTATGGATACAATCAATATTTTCGTGATTTACCACGTGACAAAGTTTTTAATTAATGACCGTTGCTTACTGATTAGCTTGTAAACTGAGATTATGTAAATTTTTTACAAATTAATTAAAAAACTACTAACTTTAGAATGTTTTGAAACATTTTGACGTCATGATCTGTTTAAAATGCTTAAAAAATCTGACAGAATTTAGACTGAATATTATGTTAAGACCACAATTAATAAAACACTAATACAACTGAAAATCTCAATATGTCAAAAGTTATAATCGAGTTAAGAAAAATAATTAGAGTTGTAATTTGTCTACCAAAGCAAACAAATAATTAGAGCAAAAATATAAGTTTTTTTTGTTGATTCACTACAAGAGCTTTAATATTATTTTTTCATAAAGCTGACCAGGTTTCATGAGCGAAAAAAATCATAGTTACGTTAAAGAGTAAGTTATACAAATACAAACTTTAGTATACTCTTACAATAATGTAGTTATACAGATTTCAACTAAGACTCAAAATATTGTTCAATTGGAACATTAAGCTCTTTTAATTATTACATAACATATTAACAAAACATGTTCTTTAGTTTTACTATAAAAAAATCTGCAGTAAAAAGTAAAAAAAATTACCAACAAAAATTGAGTATTTAAAAAAAAAACGAAATTTTTCAATTAGTAAAAACGTTTTAATTGGAGTGCTAAAGCGAAATTTAGTTAAGTTTAATATAAGTAAAAACATTTTTTTTATTCTCACTAACTAATCAATCTAATTTTAATATTTTTTTAAAGCAAACAAATATACATTTTGATTGTAATAAAATTAAGAACACTGTATTTTGATACGGTAAGTTAGCAATATTGTATTGTGTTTTAATTAATTATTGAAGCCTGAAAGATAGTATCACACTAACAATTAATCAAATAAGTATTAATCTGGAAACTTCTATAGGTTTTTGATATTTTAATGTATTAAGAATAAACAAACGAATAATTTTAGTAGTTAATTTCGACAAATTAAGACTGTTTTTACATGCTAAAAGCTTATTAAAAAATAAAGTCTTCATTTTACAGTCAGGATAATAATCAAGCCCAATAATAAGCTCGAAAAATTAACTGCAATTTATGGCTTAGCTTTTATAACTTAGCTTCACTGTTTAAAAAATTTAACATTAATTAAAAAACAAATTTAACAAATTGAAACAGTGCACTTTTTTAGTTGATTCTAAGCAAGCAAAGTGAGATAATGTTAAACTTTTTATTCAATTTTAATTATTAAAATAATTAGGAACATGGAATGCATTAACCATTTATTTATTGTTCCAACATAGCGATATTAATAAAGCAATTAAATACTTGAATTGATTTAGTTTTATATAAAAATATGTAAAATAATATTTGCCTTAAAAGATAATGACGTCAGTAAAAACTTACGATGACAAATTTTCAATATGAGTTTTAAATAAAATGCCAAGATTGTGTTAAAGTACAAATTGAACATTATAATTTGTTTTTAAAAATATTGACATACATTTAACTTAAGTTTAAAACAAAAAAAAAAGTTTACCCTAAATAACTTCAGCTTTAATTTGATATTTAAAGCAAAATTCGTAAAAAGTGATAACAGAATCAGAAAAAGTTGTAAAATGTTTTCATTTTTTAATCTGAAACAAGGTTTTTAAATTCTTCAAATATTATAGAGAATTATTTGTTTATCAAGCACTTGCAATTGCAATAACATTTTTTTCTGATAAATATAAATAAAGAATTGTTACCACTAATTTATGTGTCTATTAGCATATTAAAAGTATAAATTATATGATAATACCATTACTAACCATTGGTACATTTTTGAAATAACCATTTAAGTACAAAATAATTACAATTGTTATTTTAGGAGTTTTTTATTCAAAATCGCAAAATTAAATTAATTGTTTTTAAGCACAAATAATAAGTTTATAAATTATAAACCAATTAACTTAGTTTTAAAATGACGATGAAAGATTTACACATATATAAAACTCTTAATTAACAAATAACTTATGACTAAAAGGAAGTAAGTAACTAATGTGATGTTACTTTTTTTTTTAATATCTTTAAACATTTTTCAAAACAGTTTTTGAAAGCAAAATAAACAAGTGTTCTACAAGGCAGAAATTAAAAGTTTAACATGATATAGCTGTCTATTTATTTTGAATTGACAATTTGAATTTTGTAGCTATTTGCTATGATAGTATGAATGACTATATAAAACAGCTATATGCCTTTTAAAAAGTACAAATTACTATAATTCAAAAAGTAAAATTATTTGCCATATGGATTGGTTTAAATAAGTCAAGCTTTCAACTTAATATTACTATCTGGTAGTGATTTATTTCAAAAATGTAAGCTTAAAAATATGTTGAAATAATTATGACGCTAGTAAGTATTTGAATAAAAAAAAATAAAAAAATTAGTTTATTAAAAATTAAATTAAAAAATAATTTGATCATCATAACACTAAGAGCATTATACACTAGAAACTGTCTATCTAAATCATATGTTTATAACTAAATTAGCTTCGTAACAAAAATAATAACGTTTACTTTGGATAATTTAAACGTTTATTATATCAGATTTTGTTGCAGTGCTTTAAATCAAAAATCAATCGTTTTAATAATACAGTGAAATAAGAAATTAGTTAAGTTATAATCAATTAATAATCAAAAATTATTATAATTATTAGATTTAGATAGTTTAAAGTATGTGATGTAACGAATACAACGACGAATAAAAATCACTCTTATTAAAACATTCGCACAAAACCTAGCTTTAAATCATAAAATATTATTTTAAAGCAATGTTTAATGGACAATATTTAAGAAGCTTTTAAATATTTTTTTTCCTTGAGCATTATTGTATGACTGATTTTTACTTTAACGCTAAAATGATGCATCTATTGGCACATAAAGTTTTTCAATTTATCTTAATTGAAAAGTGCATTGTAATTAACCATATTGCATGGTTTTGAAAAAGTTTGCCATTGTTATTTAATAGATTTATATTGTCTTATAACTATTTAAGCAAAAGATTGTCATTTAAAAATGTGTTTAAAGAATTATGACGTCAGTAACATATTTGAACGATAAAAGTTATATACTTCAAAATTAGTATTAAAAAAAAGTTTGTGCTCGGAAAAATTATTATTAACCTTACAAGCAGGTAAATTGTAAAAATACTTAATATAAAATAAACTATACTTGTATATTTCAAAAATAAGTTTTGAAATAGGATATAATAGTACATACACATTTCAAATCTAAAACATGAAAAGAACTCATTTAAAAGCAATTATTAAATGCTAAAAAATAACAATTAACTCTATCAAAATAAGTGAACTAAAACAAATGATCATTTTTTTATGTAAAACAGAGATTCGAAAACTGTAAATAAATAAGAAAAATTTTGTGAGCTGAAATGAATTTGGTTATATTTAAATTGTACTTATTACAAGTTATTATCTATAATTAAAATATTTTGATACCACACATTAGCTGATCAGTTGTATATATCTTTTAAAAAACAACTAGTAAGTAGTTTTAGTAATTTTGTTTATTTTTGTTTAAAATTACTGTTTAAATAATAATCTATTTTTAATATAATAGTAGTGTTATTTTTTATCTGATTCATAGTTGTTATTCGAAAACAGGAGTATTTTCTTCGCTTGGAAAATATTTCATTGGTTATGAATAACCTTCATAAGGTAAATGATATGATATTATGAAATACTAGTAAACTTTAATATACACCAATTAAACTATCGTCTTTTCCTAATAATGTAAGTAACAACCTTTTACGAATAAAACTGGTTTTATTATAATTTTTTTTTATGTTTACAAAATAATTTAAAAAATATTAATTGTAAAATTGTACCTGTTTTCCAACTAAAATTTATTTAAGCTTCGTTAGGTAAGTACAATTGCATATATAATTAAGAATAGGTGACAAAAGAAACAAAATATTAACTACCAGTATAAAGTAAATTATAAGACAGTCTAATGCAGTGGTCGGTAGGGTGTACACTAGTGTACATGAAATTTCTTTTAGGGTGCACGAGATTTTTGGAAAGCATGAAACCTTTTTTTGGGATACATGAATTTTTTTTTCGTGCAGAAACTAAATTAATTTTTTTTTTTAATTTTCTACATTCAAGACATATTCAACCTTGATATCTAATTGACCATTTTGTTTTTAATAAAACGACCATTTTTGTACTCTCGTAGTTCTATTCTGTTACATTATGTAAAAATTCTTCCACCCTTAGCCGCCAAAAGAAAAACTGGTGAGCAAATCCATTCAATAAATTCATTTAAATTTACTGTTCAATAAAAAGTACTAAGACTACTGATTGTTACTACAACTACCTATTACAACTTTTGAAATCACATATTGAAACATAAAAATGTGTATATTAATATTTGCTAGAAAAAGTAATGACGTCAAAAAACTTTTAATATTTTTATTTTATGTCTAAATACAACACAAATTAATGTAAACGCGTGTACTATAGATTGTAAATAATTTTTAAAGCGTACAAAATACAGATCTCAGTTTTTAAATATAAAAAACTTAACTCAATTTTTAAAGCAAAACTATTAAAAGTGAAGATAAATATTCTGATTTATATAACAATCAGTTTTTCCTTTTTGAATCACAAATAAAAACCAAACTATTTTAAATGTTTTACATTTCTATATACATAAAATGCATTGACTAAAAATTAAACATTAAAATTTTTCGGATTTAAAAGAACATTTAATTAATATCAATACAAACTTTTTTATACAAATTAATTAGTTTTTTATTAATACAAGACTACTTTTGCATAAACAAATATAAAGTTTAGTTGAACAACTTTAAAGTAAAAAAAGCCTCTAAGTTTTGAAACATTTCATTTATAAATAAAAACTAGTTAGCAGTGTATTTTTCAAAACTTTGTGTTCGAGCTTGTTTTTTACTGAAAAATTGTCAGTTTAATAAAACTTTTTATTATACTGTATTGCCCATATATTCAAGTTTTTGTCTAACTAATAAGTACTTATGACCATTAGTTGAAAGTATATTTAATGAAGCAGTATGATAATTGGTAAACAAAAAAATAATATTTATTCAAACATTTGCATAGATTAAAAAGTATTTCGTAAATATTTATTCTCAAACATTAGTTAAATAAACCTGCATGCAAATGAAAAGAAATAAGTAAGTTTTAAACAAGTGTTAATTTATCTAAAAATAAGTGTGAGTTTTTTACATCAAACAAGACAATTAGAAACTTGTAGCTATATGCATTTTATTGCGTACAACTCACTGTATTTACATAAATATGATTATTAACCATGTTACATGATTTAAAATAAGCAGTCGAATCGTTAATTAAATTGTTAATACCCGGTAGTTATTAAAACAAACTAATGTAAGTTTAAAATGTGTTAAAAAAGCTATGACGTCAGTAAATATTTTTATAATATTAATGAATAAATTTTTAAATATAATCATATAAAAGAAACTTGAACACCTAATAAGAGATAGCATCGTATACTACAAACTACTTAAATCATATGTACACTACAAAATAAAGTTAGTGACAAAAAACGCCAACTTTAAAAAAGAATTAAAAGGTAATAAAAATCTCAAACGTCAACGCGTAACTACTATTATAAAAATATTAGCGAATGCAAGAAAAACTTAATTAAACAAAAAACACCTGAAATCTATATTGTAAGTAGATGATGATAAATAAAAAAAAAAACAATCATATAAGAAAATAAAACAAAAACTTTAATACAATTAACATATATTTTGAATACTTTTTAAAACAGTGGATCGGCAGCCTTTTATATTAACGGTTTGAATTTGATATTTTTAATTACTATCATTGTTAACCCAAACCCTTACCCTTGGTCGGTAGCCTTTTATTTACATTTTGTTATTTTATAATAGTTTTTACTAAAAATGTATTAATCTTATTTTTACTATAATTGTTGCTCTTATCCTTAGAAGTGGCCTTTTTTTCTTTTGTTTTTATCAATTTTTTTTTGTTTTATTATGTTTTATTTGTGTATTTGAAAATTTTTACTATTTCTATCAGTTTTATATACAATCAAAATGTACATTAATAGTTCATATTTGATATTTTTGTGGTATTGCAAATGTTTTAAAGTAGTTGGTAGTTAGATTAATTTTCTATTTGTATTTAACTATTTAATATTTTCATTCAAAATTACAATAAACGCTCCTCACGTTGAGCCTTTTAAAAATGAGTAAAAACAAAGTATAAATTTTTACAGGAAAAGTAAAATCAAAATTGTTGTCGTGTGTAAAAATTCTATTTTTGTATATAACTTGAATCCCCAATACTAGTTTATTTAAGAAATATTATGAACGATTGATTGTAACTTTCTCTTGAGTACAGGTTTTAACATGACCTTAAACTTGTTCTCTTATAGCAGTAAAGCTACTAATAAAAAAAAACTAATGTAGGTCTTACTTAAGATAATTTGTTATTAAATAAAATAAATTAATAAAACTCTTGAGTTGACTGTAGAAATGTAGTTAAATAATAAATTTTGTTGATTTTATTAAAATGTATTTATTTAAAAAACAAAAGTCATGATTATATATTTAGCCTTGAAACTTAAGTTAGTTAACAATACAAATAAAGTTTTAAAATTATATTAAACAGAGTTTATAACATATATTTTCAACCTTGTTATTTAGCACAAATGACAATACTTAGTTACACTAATTAACAAAAATAACTTGGAGACTAAATAAATTTGTGTACACTTTTCATAATAGTTTGTAAAGCTCTTTTAGTTTGCTAATAAAAATATAAACTTGACAACTATAACTTACCTTAGAATGCACTATATTATTCTAGTCTGACTCTAGTAACACGCTAATTGTTTACATACTAACTTTTGTACATTTGTTGTTAACGTATTTCAAAATGTTACTTTTAATCAATTGAAATTACTTAAGTAGAAAAATAATTGAACTTGTGTTAGTTTTATTTTACTTTTTTTCAAGTTATAGAAAATTTCAGTTTAAAGTCTTAAAACAAAAACCAAAAGCATTATTGAAAAAATAGTAGTTTATCTGTAAAAAAACTGTTAGAAACTAAACAAAAAAAAGTGTATCAAAAAAATTATGACCATTAGTTGAAAGTATATTTAATGAAACAGTATGATAATTGGTAAACAAAAAATAATATTTATTCAAACATTTGCGTAGATTAAAAAGTATTTCGTAAATATTTATTCTAAAACATTAGTTAAATAAACCTGCATGCAAATGAAAAGAAATAAGTAAGTTTTAAACAAGTGTTAATTTATCTAAAAATAAGTGTGAGTTTTTTACATCAAACAAGACAATTATAAATTTGTAGCTATATGCACTTTATTGCGTACAACTCACTGAATTTACATAAATATAATTATTAACCATGTTACATAATATAAAATAAGCATGTCGAATCGTTAATTAAATTGTTAATACCCGGTAGTTATTTAAACAAACTAATGTATGTTTAAAATGTGTTAAAAAAGCTATGACGTCAGTAAATATTTTTATAATATTAATGAATAAATTTTTAAATATAATCATATAAAAGAAACTTGAACACCTAATAAGTGATAGCATCGTACACTACAAACTATTTAAATCATATGTACACTACAAAATCAAGTTAGTGACAAAAAAACGCCAACTTTAAAAAAGAATTAAAAGGTTATAAAAATCTCAAACGTCAACGCGTAACTACTATTATTTAAGTATTAGCGAATGCGAGAAAAACTTAATTAAACAAAAAACACCTGAAATCTATACTATAAGTAGATGATGATAAATAAAAAAAACAATAATATAAGAAAATAAAACAAAAACTTTAATACAATTAACATATATTTTGAATACTTTTTAAAACAGTGGATCGGCAGCCTTTTATATTAACGGTTTGAATTTGATATTTTTAATTACTATCATTGTTAACCCAAACCCTTACCCTTGGTCGGTAGCCTTTTATTTACTTTTTTTTTATAATAATTTTTACTAAAAATGTTTTTATCTTATTTTTACTATAATTGTTGCTCTTATCCTTAGAAGTGGCCTTTTTTTCTTTTGTTTTTATCAATTTTTTTTTTTGTTTTATTATGTTTTATTTGTGTATTTGAAAATGTTTACTATTTCTATCAGTTTTATATACAATCAAAATGTACATTAATACTACATATTTGATATTTTTGTGGTATTGCAAATGTTTTAAAGTAGTTGGTAGTTAGATTAATTTTCTATTTGTATTTAACTATTTAATATTTTCATTCAAAATTACAATAAACGCTTCTCACGTTGAGCCTTCTAAAAATAAGTAAAAACAAAGTGTAAATTTTTACAGGATAATTAAAATCAAAATTGTTGTCGTGTGTAAAAATTATATTTTTGTATATAACTTGAATCCTCAATACTAGTTTATTTAAGAAATATTATGAACGATTGCTTGTAACTTTCTCTTGAGTACAGGTTTTAACATGACCTTAAACTTGTTCTCATATAGCAGTTAAGCTACTAATAAAAAAAAACTACTATAAGTCTAACTTAAGATAATTTGTTATTAAATAAAGAAAAATAAAAAAAACTCTTGAGTTGACTGTAGAAATGTAGTTAAATAATAAATTTTGTTAATTTTATTAAAATGTATTTGTTAAAAAAACAAAAGTCATGATTATATATTTAGCCTTCAAACTTAAGTTAGTTAACAATACAAATAAAGTTTTAAAATTATATTAAACAGAGTTTATACCAAATATTTTCAACCTTGCTATTTAGCACAAATCACAATACTTAGTTACACTAATTAACAAAAATAACTTTGAGACTAAATAAATTTGTGTACTCTTAATTTCTTTTCATAATAGTTTGTAAAGCTCTTTTAGTTTGCTAATAAAAATATAAATTTGACAACTATAACTTACCTTAGAATGCACCATATTTTTTCTAGTCTGACTCTAGTAACACGCTAATTGTTTACATACTAACTTTTGTACATTTGTTGTTAACGTATTTCAAAATAATACTTTTAATCAATTGAAATTACTTTAGTAGAAAAATAATTGAACTTGTGTTAGTTTTATTTTACTTTTATTTCAAGTTACAGAAAATTTTAGTTTAAAGTCTCAAAACAAAAACCAAAAGTTTTATTGAAAAGATAGTAGTTTATCTGTAAAAACACTGTTAGAAACTAAACCAAAAAAATAAATCAAAAAAATACTATATATTTAGTTGAATAAAAGTACTAGCTAGTTAGAATTGGAACAGGTCACTTTATCACGAGTGTCACTTTTGCACGGTAAAACTCTGGTGATCGAATAAACGAGCGTTACTTTGACTCAATTAGCGTTTATCATATATGTTATTTTTTAACCGAACTTTAAAACGTATTACTTTTAAATTCGTAAATATTAACTAAAACTTTTTATTTCTAAAGAACAGTTTTTGCTTAGCTTTTCACAAAAATTTCATCAAATTTGGGTTTTATTTTTGTAGTTGGGTCTCTTTAAAAATTTAATGCTTTTTTGCAGTTTTTAACTTTGCAACGTTTTTATTTAAATTTTTTTATTTATCAAAATGTTTATTTCTAATATAGTTACTTAATTGATTTTTAAAACGAAAGTAATTTTTTTTGTAATTTAAAAATTTAGGTATTTTGATTTTAAAATATATGACCGATTTAAGTTTTACCTAAATTTTTAGCATTTGATCAAGAAATCCCTCAAATTACGTAAACAAAAAATTTAGGTAATACTTGCATGGGTCATATATTTGAAAAATATTAAAAACTTGGGAAAAAAATAAAATAACGTGATAAAACTAAATTATAAAACGTGTTAAAAATAATACTTAATAAAAAATCAATTTACTTTTGCTATAAAACCATGTAAAAAAAAACCAAAACCGTGCAAATTTGGAGCTTTTCTGAAAAAATTTATCTAAGCATATGTCATATATTTTTTTTAATAGTAATTTAAAACTCATTTTAATAATTATATTGAAAATAAAAAAATTTGAAAAAAAGATTATTTTAGAAGAAAAACGTTGCAAAATGAAAAACAATAAATAAAACATTAAATTTTTAATTGGGCCCAACTACAACAGTAAAACCTAAATTCGATGAATATTTCTTTGAAAAGATAAGCAAAAGAAATTTTTTGAGAATAAAAAAAAGTTTCAAGCTAGCATTAAAAAAATTAAAAGTAATTGGTTTTAAAGTTTGGTTAAAAAAATATTACAAAAAAAAACATTCTAGCCATGATCACGCTCGTTAATTTAAAATGTTTTGTTTTGGTGATCTTTTAAAAAAGTTTTGATTTAAAGTTAGTCCATAGTAAATTATTTAATGAATAAGTTATTCTATTTTTGATTTTCAATGATTAAAGTTTGTTATTATGTATTGTAATACTCATACTTATTTTTGACCTATTTTTTTTATTATAATGTTATACTTAACATAAGTTTTATATACTATAGTTCTAACGTTTAAAGATTAACTTTAACTACGTTTTATCAATATTTGTAGCTATGAAACTTCATTCTAATTGATAAACAGCTTTTTAAGAAGACTTTTACCATCTTAAATTTTCTATTTACTTAGTTATGCTTAAAAAGTATTGTTTATTTAAATATTAGAAAATTATTATCTTAACAGTAATTACTTTATGTTTTTTATTTAAACTTATTATGCCGTATCCATTACCTAACTTTAATACATCTTAGTATTATATATTATAATTAAATTTAACACAACATTAGTTCATAAGTGTGTTTTGGATAAATGCAATGTAGTTGTGGATATATTTTTTTTAACTTTGTAATCAAAAAAAGTTTATTTTATTATCGTTTTTCTAAGTAAACAAATTTTTTTTGTCTTAATAATAAGCACATCCATTAAAAAAAATTGACATACAAAAACTTAAATAAAAATAAAGAAGAAAGTTATTTGTGCGATTAAAAATTATTTTTTACATTAATAAAAAACTTTGTCTTTTTTAAATTAATTATTACAATAGTTTTCAAGATTTTATAACTAGTACTTGTAAAAGAGTTTGATACCTTTAGCTATACAATCAAACAAAGTTGTTAAACTTTAGTAGCTTCTCTTTTAGATATTCTATTATAATTATCAAGATTTATTTTTATAAATAGTTTACTTAAATGTGTATTTAAAAATTAAGTTGTTTAGAAACTTAAATCATAAATTTTTTTATATAGTTGAAATATAATAACATAATCAGAAGCAATAACTCAAACAAATTTATCTCAAACTTTTGTTTTAAATATAAAGTTTTTATTTTGACGATATTTAAAAGGTATCAAAGTTATTACGACTCGATAACAGAAAGGATCTATGTGCTGCAGGTCTTTAGAAATTTTTTCAGTGGTGTCAATAAACAGTATCTGCTTGTTTTTTTAAGTTTTTATCTTGTAATGTATCTAATGGTAATAAATTTGTTATTATTATTTAATTTTTATAATGAATTTTCAAACATATACTTTATTTCAATATAATATTAAAAATACCAATACTCTTTTGAAATAGTTTTTGACGCAAATTATATATTTCTTTGAAAAAAAAAAAAAAATATTTTTGTACTTGCTTTCCAAATTTGTACAAATTAACTTAGTATTTGGTTAATTTCATAAATCTTATAAGTCTTATTAAAATATTATTTTATCTATCTACAATGGTAATCGCTATTTCCAACCCAAGATTATTTCCCACCTGCAATCATTTTCGAGTACTGTTTACTGACCAAGGGTAAGGGTTAGGGCCAACAGTGATAGTAAAAATAAATTCATAATAAGTTTAAAAAGACAAAAATATAAAAAAATAAAGGAATAAACTAAGAAAAATAAAAAAACGTTTTGAGTTGGAATTGTACGCGGGTGGGATTTTTTTCAGTAATTGAAATTGTCAGTATACCATATACAATAGCTGTACAAATTTCAGGTAAGTAAAAAAGTCAAACACGGGCAATTTACAAAAAAATACAATAATTAAGATGTTTAGTGTGCTGGTCAAATAAATAAATTGTATAGTCTAAAAATTTATTTATTAAATTTTAAACGAACTAGTTTCGTTTTAGCAAAGTTTTAAGTTTTCATACAAATAAGAAATAATCTTTTTTGTAATGTTATTCAAAAAAACATTGTTACACAGTTGCAGACTAATCATATTTAACAACTTTAAATAAACATTTTGAAATACATATACAAAAACAGTAATCATTTAAGTTTATTTTAATATTTCACTTATACTATATGCTAAGATGTATAATTTTTATTGAAGTTATCATCTTGATTAAAAAGCTGTACAACTTTGATACTTTAATACGTTTCATTAATTAAACTTATATTTTATTTAAATTTAATTAAAACATCGTAGTTGCGATCACTTTAGTATAATGTCATTGAATGCTATAATATAACTCAAAGTTATAAAATAAACATAAACGAGTAAAATATTTATATACTTTATAAAATTCTTTTACCTTAACACAAGACCATAAACAACAGTATCCGAGACAACCTACAATTGCTTTTGTCCTGATTAGGACTCAACAGGCAGGCCAGATAGTAGATAAACGTAGAGCGATTTTAAAATAATATAAAGCCTGAACTTTTTTAATGTATGCAATATTTGGAGAAAAAAAATTGTGCATATTAAATAGTCTGAGTTTTTTTGACGTTACAAATTATAAAAAGTTTTAGTAAATAAAAAAAGTATTTGGATAAGTAACTTCTCTCTAAAGAATAAATAATCAAGTTATTAAGTTTTTACAAGAAATAAACACATATTAGCAGCTATTGTTTTATCTAACTTTGAGTGTTTTAACTTGATTAATTTTTTTTTCCTTCCAATCGTTCTGCTGCATGGTTTTTAGACAAACTGCAGCTGATGAAAAATACTTAAAACTTACAACAACTTATTAAATTGATAAGATTGGTTGAAAATAAAATAACTTGAATTTTAATTAAAATTCAAAAACAGTTAACATCATATTTAAGACATTAAAACCTTAAAATTTATCAAATAAATACAAAGAATAACTTATAGAATAACTAATTTGTGAGATAGATAATTTTAAGAAAACATATATACAACTACCATAAGTTAAAAAATAAATGTAAGATATTTATTACTGTGTAGAAAATATTTGAAATTAATGAATTCAGCAAATAAGTAGTGTTAATAAAAAATTAAAACCAAAAAATCAAAACTAAATCGCATTACTTTCTAACGGATGTTGACTATCATCCTTTAAGTCAAAAGAAAACTACGAATTTACCTTCTTTGAAATTATTTTACTCTAATCTCAAAACAGGTTTGTTATTTTTAGATTATACATACAAATTACGAACTGTTATTAGTATAACGTTTCTTTAAAAAACCGTAAAAACTCTTTTAAAATATTATGTTTTCAAAAGTCTAAATTTTATAAAAAAAAAGTTAGTCTAGAAGAAAATTTAAAATAAGATTTAAAATGCTTTTAAAATGCAAAGTTCATTTCTTTACATAGTCTTTAAAACTTTGAATAACGTTTTCTAATAATTTCAAAAGTAACATCCTAACTAAATTATAATTAAAGTTAGATAAATCTATAGATGAAGTTCAAAAAACATGATATGACTTACATAGAAAACAAGCTAAAATCTTTAAACAGTTCACTCACAGTTATTATGACAGATAGTAGTCATTAGTTTATAACAATTTAAATTAAAACAACAAATACTACATTATTCACTGAGCTTACAAAACATTGAAAATAATATTTGCAACAACTTTACTTGATAAACAGCTAGTTGCTGCAAACTATTGCATTGTGAAGAGCTTACTAACATAACGCATAAAAAAATCGCTAAGTTTCCCACAATCTGCGTATAATGCTTAATGTGCAATATTAATAATTATTATATATTATTACGTTATCACTGCTTGTTGTGGAACTTTTAAAGCTGTTTGACTATTGACTACATTATATAAAGTTGTGTCAAAACTAGGTTGTTTGTTTTGAAAGAAATAAAACAGCTTTTCTTTTTGTAATAAAACATATCTTAAATATTAAACAACAAGTAATTACTTTTTTACTGCTTAATCTGTTCAGATTTTTAAAATAATTATCAAAATTAATATAAAACTATAAACTATAAAACACAAACTAAAAGAAAAGCAATATTATAAAATATATTTATATAAATAAGACTAGTTTTTGATAAAATTGTTCGTTTACCTGTTTAGTATTTAAGAAGCAAATTAGCGTAATAAATCTTTTAAATTTCTTAGTTAACATGTTTATGTTAATATAAAAAAAAAATTTTAAATATCACTATAAATAATACGCAAAATGATATTTTTACAACTAATTAAAACAAATTGTTAATTATTTAAAAGTTTTAAATAAAAACAGTTAATACAGTTATCTTTATAATAATTTAACGGTATGATTTTAAAACTTATAGTCAACCTAGTTTTACCTAAAAAAGTGTTGTTTTAAGTTTGAAGGTATTCATGTATGAACTGTTTATAAATACGTTATATTACGCATATAACTTAATTGAATATCTCAAATACAAAACTTAAAAATATAAAATGTTTAAACTAAAAACTACTTAATACATAATGTCGACATCTAAGTACAAAAAAATACTTTGAAAAATAAAAGTTTAGTGTTCGTTAACTTAATTGTTGTAACAACAAAATTCTGTCATAAAGTGTAGTATTAGATGATTTTAAAAATTTATTATTCCTTGATATTTTTAAGCATTATAAATTTAACTATCTGGTTTTAAAACATCTTTAATACAATTATTTTGATAAAAATAACTTGTTTTTTAAAGTTAACCTATATTATATATATTACTTTTTCTAATTTATATTAAATTATTTTATTATCATTTCAATAAAAAATCTAAAAGTATTCATGTAAAAAATAAATTATAAGGGAATTTTATTATAAAATTAAACTTAGACTAACAAAATATTCAATATGTGCATATATTAAAAAATTTTACTCTATTGCAAGTTAGATTTTTATTGTTGCGTAAAGCAGAATGAATAAAAAAAAATATTAGTTTATAATCTAAGCATTTTGCATAAAATCTTTTCAAGTTTAACGTTTTTTTCTATTTGTATTCTATTAAACTTGAACTTAATGATAAAATGATCAGAAATAGATTTCAACTATTTAACTATGGTTTGATAATTTAAAGAAAATAATTATTATGATGCATTCCAAACTTCTGTAAAAAACTTTTTTTTTTGATTGTATTTAAATTGTTAAGTTTTTATTATTATAAAAAATACTGCTAAGGTTAGTTTACTTACTAGTTAAATAAACGCTAATGATTTACTGTTTTGAATATATGAATGCTAAACCATAATCTATAGAAATGTTTATTAAACTTTGTACAATTTAAGGGTCGTAAAAAAATAATGTTGTAAATTATAATTTTATGAAATATTACCACTTTTTGTTGATTTTATAAAATTTTTATAGTAAATGTGAAATGCTATACCAATATTCTAAACTGTTTTTACTACAAACTATAGTTTTATCTGTGTTTCTAAGTCTACTAATAAAAGGTTTACTTTATCTTATATGTACAATTAGTGAATGCAACAATTATTATCAATAAACTAAATTATACTTTTAGTAGTATCGACTATACCAAGTAAGTACAGTTTAAAACAAATGCATATTTATTTTGTGTAGTAATATCTAAATAAACTATAGTTTTAAAAAGTTCAGATGATCACTAATATGAATCATATAATTTTATAAGGTTAAAATAGAACTTTATGGGTATAAAGTCAGGTTGTACTTATCATTTATTATCATAAAAAGTGGAATTAAAATATCTGAACTACATTAATTTTCTGAAATACATAATGTTTTTAAGTGTTTTTTATATACATAACAAGTAAAATTAGTATAACATAAATAGAAAAGCTAATTGAATTAAAACCGTGTTTAAATAACTTAAAATTTTAAAAGTACACTGTTAACACTAACTATAAATATCATACAAAAAATTAGTTACGTAGAAAAAAAAATGTTGGTAAGCTATAATAGTAAAGTGCTATTGTCAATTTTGAAGAACTTTTATAGTTAGCTCAAAAATATTAGTTTAGCTGTATCAACTGCTATGAACACATACTAAATTTACTAATAACATTCTAAATACTTTAGACCAGGGTTTTCCAAACTCATTTACTAAATCGCCCCCACGATTTTAAAAAGTATTTTTTCTCTTGAGTACAAACTTTTGAGCCAAAAAATTTGTGTTCGAAACGTAATTTAGTCAGGTATTTCTTATGCACGCACTTTTGGGCTGTGTTCAAAGTAGTTTACAGGGCTTGAGAAAATAAGTTACTGTTGTTTTCTTATAATCCCAGTAAAGGGTATTAAAATACTTAAATATTAAAAAGCCTTGTGTAATCAGTAATCAATCCTGATTAAATATGAATTGTTTTGAAACTAATGAAACTTTTAGGGTAGTGGTGGACAATTTTTGTACTCAGCAATTCATGTTTACTAAAAAAATCTTTTCTTGTTTCAACTCGTTAAAAAAATGTAATTGCGGGCTGCCTAATTTAAAATAAAAAACATATAGAAAATTATAAAACTCGAGCATAATTGTAATAAAATGATTTACTATCATTGTGATCTAGGAAATACTAAAGTACTGAAAACCAAATTGAAAGTGTATTTAAAATCATAAGCATCAAAAAACTAAATTTTGTTTATTTTGCACAAGTAGTTTTCAAGTTACTTAGCGGGTCGAAATTCGATTGGATCTGGACTGTACGTTACCCATCTGATATCTTTACTGAAACCTGACATTATAACTATCTCTTATTTAACGAATTTCGGACATTTAGAAGTGAATACTTAGTAACTTATTTAAGCCGCACAAAATACTTAATTTATTTTATAAACATGCATATTCTTAAATTACTTTATCATAGATTAAATAACTACAAAAGAATGAACAGCTTATTTTACACATAATGAAATAAATATTAAAACGTCATTGCTGATCTAGTTTTAGGAAGTTTGACCGACTGGTTTATTATCTCACATGAAACATGGTTTTATCAATAGCTTCTGTTAATGCAGTAAAATTATTAATTTCAATGCTAAGATATATTATAAGCAAGTTAGTTGTAAAATTAAAAAAAATAATTTTAAACTTTTTAAACTATGTGTTTTGTAGTAGAATACCAATAAATAGTTATTGACTTGGAATAACCTTTAGTAAACTAAACTTTAATTTCACCATTTTTTTTTTCATAATTTTAATTCAAAAAAAATCAAATGTTTTACAGTTAATTCTGTGAACAGAAAGTAATCATTTAAAAAATTCTTTTAATTATGTTAAAACGTTGTTTTGTAACTGAAGCAGTCTTTTTGATGGCTTATTTAATATTGTTTAATATTATTTTTCTCTAGTTATTAGCCTATAATAATTTACCAGAAGAAAATAGTGAAAAACTAAAAGCTAGTGTTTAAGTATTAAGATAAACAACATATTCTAATTGCTAATAAATTAAAAAATAAGATAAAACAAAAAAAGGTTGTATTAATAGTTTAAAATTATTTAATATATAGATTTTCTAACAATAATAAATCAAGTTAGAAAATAAATTTAAGTTTAATAATCTATTAAATGAAAAATTTGATGTCATATCAAATAGAGACATCAAATCTATACTCTTTTAAAATCAAAAAATAATTTTTGAAATAAAAACTTTAATGGTTATCAATGTTTTTTTATTTATACAGATTAAACAAGTAATAACAAAAATATGTCAAATAAATTTCTTTCAACCAAATACTTTAAACACTATGTTATAGTTATTTGCCTTAACTAAAAAAAAACTCAATTTACTGGGATGTAAAGAGCTTATTTAAATATATTTATGCAAATTGTATATTTTATTCGCGACCGGTTTCGGTGGCAAGAGATTGTGACCTTTTCAAGCAAAAAAAGAAATAAAATAAATTAAAAAAATTTTTTTGTTTTTGCTTGAAAAGGTCCCAATCACTTGCGAATGAAACCGGTCGCGAATAAAATATACAATTTGCATAAATATATTTAACCACTATGCTATAAAAACTTTTAGTGTAATGAAAATCGACAAATATAAACTACAAAAATAACCAGGTCAAAACAAAGCTATTAACGAATTTAAAACATAAGCCATTTTATAAATAAAGTAGACTTCCTCTTTTGTTCGCACTTTTAACAAAATAAAAAGTTTAAACTCAAAAATTATTACCATTTTTTTTACAAAATGATAAACTTAAATATGTTATATGCAATAACGTTATGAATAAACAAGAAATCAACTAAAACATAAAACAAACATTCAAAAAAAAAGATCTATATAAGCTATTAAATATTGTGTATCTTGTGTTATTAATACTAAGTTAGTAATAGACTTTATTTAACTTAAATTTAAGAAAATAAAAGTTTACACTTTTTTTTGGGTAAAAAGTGCGAACTCGAGAGGAAGTCTAACGTAATTAATATTTATTAGTCTTTATGCAAACCTGTTATAGAATAAATAACTTAAAAGAATTTTTAATATAAAAAGACTACTTAAATACAATATAAACCAGGTTAAATAAGAAGTATTTTAAAAGATCACAAAAAAAAACTTTAATAAAATAATATCTGCAACTGAATTCTAATATAATGCGAAGGATGAGGTTCATGAAAGCTTGCAAGTTTTTCTAATCTGATTCTAAATCAGTCAAATAAAGCCTCAAGTCACCTTCTTTACAAATATCTAAATTATATATTTTGCTCAAGATGTTGATAACTAAACTGAAAGCTTTCTCAACAACATAGCTAGAAGGAAAAACTATACACAACAATCTAAATTTCTCTCAAATGATTGGATACGTTTGCCTTAGTTTTTGTTGAGTCCAAAAGCTTTCATATCGTTCTTTGGAAAAAATTACTTTAAGTTCAAGGTCAGTTTGTAAGTCTGAGAAGGTTTCCTGTGAGTCGTTTACTTAAAAAGATCTGCCACGAAGGGTTCCATATTTTTATCTATATGATAGCTTTTTTGTGTCAAATCGAAATTTTACTACATAATATGTTGAAATTGTTTAAAATTCCAGATTTTTTAGATTTCTTTTTTGCCTAAATTGTCAAATTACAGGTTTTTCTGAGTAAATTGGCAACCGTGTATAGTTTTATTTCTTAGTCTAACTTAATAACTTTTCGAAAAACAATTGAAAATATCATGAGGTGATAGTTAATATAGAAAACATAGATTTTTACAAACCATTTATGATCCTAAATAACATATATGTAAGGTTATAAAATACTGAGAGGAATTCCGATCGTCTATGATCTATTTAGTTGTTAAATAAGAAAATATATAATTAAAAATATGTAATTAACTTGAAAGGAGTCATAAGTACTTGATATTACATAAACACAATAAAATTTTTTGTTTAAATTTTACCTCAGGATCAAATATTTAGTAGCAAGCTAAAATTAGTAAAATGGTAAGATGAAAAGTAAAAATTTATGACAACTCAAAATTCTAAAATCGCCCCCTTTTCACCCCCTTACTAGTTATCGCCCACCCTTTTGCCCCCTTACTAATTATCGCCCCCCGAGTTACTAAAATCGCCCTCAGGGGGGCGATATCGCCCACTTTGGGAAACCCTGCTTTAGACCAAAAAATTAAAATGTTTGGAGTATACATACAAATCAAATCTGGTTTTTTAAGGTGACTTTGACAAATTTTATTTAATTTAAATGTTTTATAAACAAATTTATAAACTGAAAGGTTTTTAAATTCTAAATAAGTTAATATCACATAACTAGAATTTTGAAGTAACTGTTACTATGGTTTTGTACACTTATAAAACATCAACAAAATTACTGTAAAAGTTTACTACTTGAAATAGTTATGTCCTAAAAGTAATTAAAATATAAAAAATTATATAAAAAAGTCGAAATCTTGTGTTTAATTTAAACATTTACTAGTTTTTAATAACATAAAACATCTTATAAAATTAAAAATATCAACAAACCTAAAAAATTCAAATTTAATAAACTACAACATAATCACTTATCTCAAAACTCACATTATGTACTAATCACTCAAAAAAATCAGATATAAAAACTTTTTAAATATATTAATAATTTTATTTAAAAATTTAAAATAATAAAGTGTTTGGCAAATTTCAATAGATTGCAATGATTTACTATATTATTTCACAAATATAAGCTTTACACAAAAAATAAAAAAATAACTCAATTTTTACATTAAACTTAGTTTGTTTTTTTATGAAAAATAAACTTTAAATAACAAAATGAATCGATGAAAGACTTGTTTATTAAAACATTTACAGTAAACATTTTTATTTATTTTAGACTTAATAATATTTTATATTAAATTTTTATTTTTAACACTTATGTTTTCATTCGTTTTAAAATAAAAAAAAAGACACTCTCGTTATATGACGTCACACTTAATCTGAAAATATATATCATTTGTCTTAATTATTCATATTCTGGTAGACAACCAACTAAATTGAATCAATATCAGTCTCTGAATGAGAATCTGTATCTAAACTTTTATAGCTGCACAAGCAGCTAGAACTATTCAATTAAAACAAAATTTTGATTTTAAAAATTATAGCACTAAACTACAAGTACAGATTATGTAAGAGTAAATATTTGAATTATATCTGATTTCTAAAAAAAATTCTAAATTTTAAAGTTACTATAAGCCCACTAATACATCTAGTTTTTCAAAATGTATTAATAAACTAATACCTAGTGCAAATTCTAACTCTTATATGAGTTTTATCTAAATAAAATACAGTTTAAACAAAACAGGTAAGAAAATAAATAAAACATTTAAAAAAAATTATTTAACTACAAAGTTTAATATTTTGATTTGTAAAAAATATGTATAATAAATTATTTTCAATCAAAATACATATTTTGCTGTCTTTCAAATCTTTTAACTCTCAGATTAGTATTTTTGACTTTAGTTAAGTTTATTATGTGTAAATTGGTTCTAGTCTACTTATATATTGTTGACTGTTTTATAATAATGATACGTTACTTAGGTACTCATCGTGATTACCAGCAATAATTTAGCTTTTTTAACTCTCAATAAACTTAAACTAGTTTGATGTTCATCAGAAATTTTTCTTTTTCAAGCAGCAACCATGTAAAAGACTAACAAATCAATTAAAAAGCTAAATTGTTAAGTACTGTTATAGGAAGGTGTTTGAACGTATTTATATACCATTTGCAACTTAATATCAATAAATATTTCATTTTGTTTTATTTATTTTATTACACAAAGCTTTTCAAAACCACACAAGTTTCTTTGTCAAGTGATAAATTTTATATGAAATTTGAAAAAAGATTTGTTAAGTGAGTAGCTTAAAGAATACCTTCAGTTTTAATTACTGAATCTCTAACTTTTGTATTTATTTTGATTTATTCATACGTCATAATTTAAAGTTACATTATGAGCTATTGACTAAACAAAAATAATTTGTTAAATTGTTTAAGCATTAAGTATGTTAGAAATTTTGTTTCACATTTCTAAAATACAGTTACTAGTTTTATTAAGTTAACTAATTACTGAATTTATAAATGTGAAAACTTTGTAATTTAAACCGTCAAAATTATTTTCAAAACTTATATTTTTTAAAATTTTCAAAAGTATGTTCAGAATATAAAATATGTATAAAAAAGACAAAGATTTGTTTTTAAAGCCCAGTTTTTACAGAAAGTTAGGTTTGTCGTAAGAAAAATTTTAAAAACATTAAGTCAATATTATCAAGTGTTTAAGATAGTATATAGTTTATTTTGACTTAAGTATAAAATATTTAAATTTTTTAGCAATAAACTACAGATTAAGTATCAGTAAAAATTTGAATTATATCTGATTTCTAAAAAATGTCTAAGTTTTAAAGTTGCTGTAAGTCCAAAAATACAATTAGTTTTTTAAAATGCAATACTAAACTAAAACCCTGTGCAAATTCTAATTCTTGTATGAGTTTATCTAAATTAAAATCAGTTTAAACAAAACAATAAAAAAATAAAAAAAATGTAAACTAGCAACAACTTTAAGTTTATTGAGAGTTGAAAAAGCAAAATTATTGCTGGTAATAACAATGAAATACTTAAGTAACGTATCATTATTAATATAAAACAGACCATAATATATAAGTCGACTACAATAAACCTACACTTAATAAACTATACTAAAGTCAAAGAAAAAATTTGAGAATTTAAAGATTTAAAAGACTGAAGAAAATATATTTTGAATAAAAAATCTTAAAAAGCATTTCTTTTTATGATTTAAAATATAAAACTTTGTAATTAAATAATCTTTTTAAATAGTTATTTTTTGCAAGTTTACCTTATTTTTATTTTTATAACGGTTTTGTTTAAACTGATTTATATTTAGATATATTTTTCTCATATAAAAGTTAAAATTTGCATTAGGTCTTAGTTTATTATAACGCAACGAGTAATAAAAAACTACAAAAACACTTAACAACAAATAGAGATCAATTAATACCTTCACTAAGCATTACATAATTTATTAGTATGACATAATATATGCTCGGAAAATTTATTATAAATACTAAAAGCAGGCAAGTTATAAGTAAATACTTAAATTAAAATAAATTATACTTGATATTCAAAACATTTATTTTGTAAAAATATTTAATAAATGTTGATGAACAATTCGAATTAAAAACGCGACAAGAACTCACTCAAAAAGCAAGTATGAAATGCTAATAAAACAATTAACCGTTATTAAGATAAGTATTAAAATAAATAAATAATTTTAAGGAGGACACATAATCATAAATAATTATGGAACAATTTGTTGCAAAAATTAGTTTGTTTGTGTATTGTACTTGTAGAAAGTTATTACTTATTATTTAACTAGTTTAATACTACCCAATAGCAAAACGGATATATATGTTTAAAACAACTGAACGTATTAGTAATATTTATCTTTATTTCATAACTATTATTTGATCACTTGTTTAATTATTGTGCTTTTGAATTTTTTCATTGATTATTAACAAGGTAAAAGATATGATATAATGAAACACTTATAAACTTGGTTATATAATTAACCCGTCGTCTTCTCTGGTAATTTAGGTAACAACTAGTATTATTGGTAATACTTTTCTCTATTTCAAAATTATTATTAATGTACTTGTGTATTTATTGGGCTTATTACTGAATTGACTGATTTGATTTAACTGGTATATGTAGGTAACTTGTATGATCTTTGTAAACTTTAATAATAATCATATTAACCCGTCAACTTTTTTTTATAGTATAAGTAACAAACCTTTAACTAAAAAAAGCTGCTTAAATTTTATATTTAAACTATTTTCTTTAATTTATTTACTTTTTTTTTACTGTCATGGATAGATTTTCTGAATATAAGATTTTTAAATTTTGTTAGTTTAGTTTATGTTTATACAAATTATACAAATATAGTAATTTATCATATAGTCAAGTATAGACAACAACACAAATACAGTATTAGTTATGTTTTACTGCAAAAAAGAAATAAAAGATAATTTGAAATATTAATAATTACTAAAACATTTGTTAAAAACAGATCATTTGCACAGAAAAAAAAAACTTAATACGAAAATTAATAGAAATAAAATACTAAGCTAAACTATTTGAGTTAAGTTTAACAGTGAGTTGTTCCAAACTGTAAAAAATATGAGTTTTATCCGATTGATATTCACAAACATGCATCTTAGCATACATTTTATAACTTAAGATTTTTTCGTGTTTGTATTGACCATCCATGATGGTTCTAAATTAAAAGTGTTGTAAACTCCAACGTTGTGAAAACCGGAATCCGATCATTTCTAACCCGCTATCATTTCTAGCCCGTTCACTTCTAACCCGATCACTTATAACCCGATCACTTCTAACCCGATCTTTTATAACCCGATCACTTCTAACCCGATCACTTATAACCCGATTTATTCCAACCATTTCACTTCTAACCCGATCACTTCTAATCCGATCACTTCTAGCCCGATTACTTCTAAACCGATCACTTCTAACTCGATTACTTCTAACCCGATCATTTCTAACCCGATTAATTCTAACCCGATCGTTTCTAACCCGATCACTTCTAACCCGATCATTTCTAACCCGATCACTTTTTAACCCGATCATATCTAACCCGATCATATCTAACCCGATCACTTCTAACCCGATCGTTTCTAACCCGATCTAACCCAATCATTTCTAACCCGATCATTTCTAACCCGATCACTTCTAACCTGATCATTTCTAACCCATTCTACTTGTTTATTTTATTTATTAATTTTGAACTAATTCTAATCAACTTGCATAGGCCTATAAGATAAAGGAATTCAAACAAACACTTGTAGAAAATAAATACTTTTGTTATATTAAGTGAAAAAGCCTGATTATTAGGTATAACCTAGATATTAAAACAGTTATGTCGTATAACAAGCTGTAAAAATATATCACGTCGATTGACCGCCTTGATTTCACATCATTAATAAATTCTTACTTAGTTCTAGAGCAAAAAAAGTTATTAACAATTAAACAGACATGTTTATTTGTATAACAAGTCCGAGGTTAATCAAATCTCGCCCAGGTGATCTTTTTTAAAACCTTCACTTAAATCTATATAATATACAAAATGTTTTATTTACGACTTAAATTAGTACTTTAGTAGACAAAAAATTCTTTAAATTAAAATTTAAATTATTGTTTTATGAACAGTTGAAATAACGTAAGTATAAACGAAATAAGTACTGAGAAAAATTTTGAAATAGAGTAATAAATTAATTATAGTTAAATTAAGTAATAACTAGGAGCAGAAGTTTATAAAGACTACATAAAGTTTTTTGCTTCCTTTATTCAACTATTTTTTTCAGACGGTTATTACACAAAATCATATTTATTTTTTACTCATTACAGTAAAGCCAGCTTGAAGTCTATTGACTTTATTCTCGGTGTTTGAATTCTGATATTATAGTATGTTCTAAAAAAATTCTATAAAAGTAACCATGAACCTTCTTTTAATGGTGAAGTGCGTAATTCAGACTATTTTACTGATTGCTGCACTAAAAACAAGGAAATCATTTATTAAATCGTCTCAATATGTGTTGCTGAAATTTTAAAATATTGATTTTTTTGTTGAAAAGAAATCGGTAATTAATTCTAAATTGAAATATTGTGCAACTGTGTTTAGTTTTTTTGGAACTCACTGATCGATGAAAGAATTGATGTTAAACTTGCTTATTATGGAGTCGAAACCAAATTTGTTAAATATCTTCTACTACAAATCATAACTAAGTCAATTAGTATTATACTAAAGTATTAAATTATTTTGCTGTTAATCTATAAATATTAGATAAAACTATAGTTTTTGATTTTAAAATATATAAATTTGCGTCTCTTTGTTAAGTGTCATTCAGTTTAAGTGGCCCAGATTTTGATGCCTGGGTCTAGCGTAGGATAACAAACCTCCAATAGCATTGAATATCAAAAATTAAATTTTAACAAAAGTTATCTGAACATTAAGTTTTATTTTAAACAAAACTAACTAAATTTCTTTAAAAAAACAACTTTGTTGAGATCGATTTGTTTTTAAAACAAATCCTTATTTTAAAACAGTAATAAATAAATATATTAATACAGATCGGGCTAATAATTGTCGGGTTAGATCGGGTTAGAAAAAATCTGGTTAGATATGATCAGGTTAGAAAATATCGGGTTAGATATGATCGGGTTAGAAATAATCGGGTTAGAAATGATAGGGTTAAATCGGGTTAGAAATGATCTTGTTAGAAATGATCGGGTTAGAAGTGATCGGGTTAGAAATGATCGGGTTAGAAGTGATCAGGTTATAAATGATCGGGTTAGAAGTAATCGTGTTAGAAGTGATCGGGTTAGAAGTGATCGGGTTAGAAATGATCGGGTTAGAAGTTATCTGGTTAGAAATTATCGGGTTAGAAATGATCGGGTTAGAAGTGATCGGGTTAGAAGTGATCGGGTTAGAAATGATAGCGAGTTAGAATCGATAGTAAACCGAGAAAACACATATTAAATTAAATAAATGTGTAATTTAATGTTTGCAGGAAAAACTTATGACTTAAGTGAAAGCCTTTAACAATTTTTGTAAGAAATTCTGAATCCAATAAAAAAGTGTAAACAAGTGCATTTTAAGTTATATGTTATTTATGAAAAATATTAGTTACCAGTTTAAATTATTAACATAAAAACTTAATTTTCAAACCGAAATTTGTAAAGATGTGATGATAAAATGATCTGATTAAAATTAAAATAATTATTCCCATTTTAAATTACAGACAATTAAATGCGTATAAATTTATTAACCAAACCAGCTTAAAAAAGATAAATACTTCATTATAAACATTGACAATTCAGTAACAAAACATAAATAACTTTTATACAAGTAAACTATACTTAGACTAAGTTTATGTTTAATACGTACAAATAAATAGAAAACCATAGTTGAAATAAAAAATAATTCATACAAAAACAAAATTGCTTTATCATTATATATATTTTTTATTAATAAAGCGCTAACTACATTATTAAATATTTGTTGAAACTTTGTTTTTGAGCATAATTTTCACTTAATGTTGTTGGTTAAAAATAACTGTTTAAAATACAGTCTCATAGTATATTAAAACAAACTTCGAAACCATAAGTCAAAAGTTAAATCATTACAATTAATATTGAAGTTTAAGCAAGTCTTATTTTTTATACAGACTAAAAAATATATAAACCACCAATTTTTAATAACACGAAAGTTGCATAAATATTAAACTAATTAAAAGCAGTTACAAACTTTTAAACAGTTAAATGTTACTTTTTTTAAACTGTGCAGCTGTGTGTGAACTTATTTTGTAATTAAATTCGAAGCTGTTTACTATGACAGTATCAATGAGTTATAAAATCTACTGCTTTACTGTAAGTTTATAACTGTTTGCTTATTAAATGGTACAAACTATTAGACTTTAAAGAATATCATTATTGACCATAAATGATGATTCTAAATTACGTGCCAAGACTTAAACTGTACGGTAGTTAACCGGTAGTTCTTTAAACAAATTAATGTAAGTTTGAAATGCGCTGAAATAACTATGACGTCAGTAAGTATTTTAAAATTGTTAAGAAAAAAATTTTAAGGTTAACCTTTTAAAAATAACTATAACATCAAATAACTAAGATTATCGTACACTACAAACATATCATATATTTGTCAAAAATATGCCAAACCATAGGTTTATAACAAAATTAACTTAATAACAAAAGAAAAAACTATTCTAAATAATTAAAAGGTAATAAAAGATAAAAATCTCAAACATCGACACGTAACTACTACTACTATCAAAATATTTACAATGCGACAAAAAGTTTAACATATAAGTATTAAAGAAAACACTTCTAAAATCTGTATTATGAGTAAATTAAAATAAATAAATAGCAATCATATGAGAAAATATAATCAAAACTATTATAACAATTAACACTGGAGCCAATCATATCTAACCCGACTATTTCTAACTCGATCAAGTTATATTTATAACATTAAACAATTTACCTACAGTTTACTTATTTTTCATAATAGCAAGTCAGCAGCCTTTTATTATTAAACGGGTTTAACATCATTTAAAATTGTACAGAATATTTTTTTTTAGTTGTTACTAAGCCAGCACATTGAGATAAATTACGACTTTTTTCAAGTTAATTTTTTAAAATAATTAAGAACATGTATGTATTAACCATTACTGATGGTTTTAAATTACTCTGCTCAATAAATAGATAATTAATTAAAAAAGAGATAGCTTTTTATAATAATGTGTAATTTAATATTTATGTGAAAAATAATGACGTCAGAGGAAAATTTAGATGACAACTTTTTAATAAGAATTTTAAATAAAGATGTTGTGAATATATGACCTAAACACTACAATTTATTGTTAAATAATGTCGATATCCATTTAATTCAATTTCAAAACATAAAAAGTTGACTTTAAATAGCATAAGTTTCAATTTTATATTTATAGCGAAATTTGTTGAACGTGATAACACAATCAGAATAAATTTGTCAAGTATTTTATATTTTTTAATCTTAAATAAGGTTTTTTAATTTTTTAACTATTGTTTAGAAATTTTTGTATATCAAGAGTTTTTAAATGCAATAAAATATTTTGATGATAAATATAGATAAGCTATCATTACCGCTAAGTTGTGTGTCTTTAAGCATATTAAAAGTATAACTTATATGATCATATCCTTACTGGCCATATTAAACAATTTAAAAATTATCATATAAGTTCAAAATAATTAAAGTTTTCATTTTACAATTTTTGATTCAAAAGCACAAAATTTAATAAAGTTTTTATTAGCAGCTTCACAAATGTACACATATCATTTAAGTGAAGTAATGATCATAACCATTTAACTTGGTTTTGAAATAGCTTGAGAAAAGTACACAGAAGTAAATTCTTAATTTTCTATTAACTTTTTATTAAAAATCAATTATTTAAAATATACGTTTTTAAAAATTACAACTTCAGTAACTGTTTTAAATAGATAAAAAAAAAACTTGGTTATAAACAAAATAGTTAGTACGTTATTATAAGGGTTATGCAAAACTAACTATTAGTTGACTATTTTAGTAAATTTATTATCAATATTCCATTTAATTTTTATACGTTTTCTTGGTTAAGTATTTTCTTTGAATAACTAAGTATAGATGAATAATCATTAGGAAAATATCTTTAACTTTAACATAAATAAAACAATAATCTTTATTTATGTAAAAACAAAATAGTTAGTACGTTATTATAAGGGTTATGCAAAACTAACTATTAGTTGACTATTTTAGATAATTTATTATCAATATTCCATTTAATTTTTATACGTTTTCTTGGTTAAGTATTTTCTTTGAATAACTAAGTATAGATGAATAATCATTAGGAAAATATCTTTAACTTTAACATAAATAAAACAATAATCTTTATTTCGGAAATAGATTAATCGCACAGAATAAAACTATATTTTTAAACATATTTTAAACTTTTATAATAAAGTTATAACTGAGGTGAAACTATTTATTAACTGAACGTATTTATAACTGAGAAAAATAATAAAAATGCAGAATTCCAATTGATATTAATAACCTGTATAGATAAAACTTACAAACTAACAAGCAATTCTAATTTTACTTAATTCAGTTAAAAGTTTATTAGCAGTTTACTTTTAACTGACAATCGAAAATGGTTATATATTTTTTAATCTTTCTAAGATGAGCAGTGGTTTTAGTACTAGATAACTTTCGACAAAATTTTATAGATAATAATTTGCTGTGAAATATTATGACGATAATAAAGTTATTCATTAAATTTTAATTATGTTAAAGGTTACTAACTCTAGTTTAAAAGGATGTATTTTTGATTGTTATAATAGTTCATTGAAGTTATAATAGCATGATTGTTGCATAATTTAGTCATTTTAAGTAAAAAAATAAGGATATTTTACACAGAAGAGAACCAAACAAAAAGTTTATTACTATTTTGAACTAATCAAGAGCAAAAACGAGTGTTTAATTAGAAATTTGTATTTTGTTTAAACTGCATTTTATCTTTATAACTGTGACAAAAAAAAAAAACTTTTATTTTTTAGTTCATAAAAAAATTTAAATTGCACTGTCATTTACAAAAATTTAGCACCAAACTACGAACTTAAGAAAAAAAACAGAGCTTAGTTTTTTTTTGTGCAAAAGCCACTTTTTGATAAAATCTTAATGCTAAGACACCTATATATTATTTTTACAGATGCAATTGTACGCTATTTTTATAGAAATTTACTATTAACCACTAAGTATGACTTAAAGTTTAAAATGATCACGATTAAAATATTTAAACAATGATTTCAGTAATACAATCAAAAACACGTTAGTTATAATTTTGTTGTAAAAAAATATGACATCAATAAATGTTTTAAATACTTATAATTCAATTTTTAAAATTTACAAATCAGCTTTTAAACTTGAATTGTTATGACTGTTATTATGAGACTTAAGAATATTAGTTAGATGTATTAGTATTTAAATAAACTTCCAGAGACAGCAAACCAATAAAATTATGTGATAATTTATTAATATTAATACACCAACTAGAAAACCAAATTCATTATATTAAATTTCTATTACAAACTATTAGGTATGTAGCATGTAAATTATTTTAGTACTAAAATTAAACTTAAATCTACAAAAACTTAATTTTAAAATTTATATATATCATTTATATAAAAACTAAAATAAAACGCCTTATAAAAAAGCGATGAAGATTATCATGAGAATTAAAAATATTAATACTGTAATTATTATTAAAAATTATATTATCTATTAATAATAAATATTAGTAACTAGACAAACTCTCATCAACAGCAAATCAAATAAATTTAGACAACAACGATTTATTACAAAAATAGCTTGAAAAAAGAAATATTATGATTAAAATACATTACATACATAAGATTATTAAAATGTTGATCATTTTAGTATCAAAATTATACTATTGACGGCAAAAACTCAACTTTAATTCAAATTTTTAAATTTATAATATACAATATTAGAAGTTAATAAACATTTTAAAAATAAATCAACGCTTGCAAATTTAAATCATTAAATTATAAACACTAGAAAACTACTTGATAAAAATTAGCCAAACATTTAACTATATCACGACTAGTAAACTAAACAATTAATTAATATTTTTTATATTACAAATTAAAACTTATTAACTTGATGAAAAGGAAATAATTTGCGGAGTTTTAATTTAGTTTGTATACGGATATTACAATGGACTTTATAAATGTTCTAACTTTCGTTATTACTTTTTTTTGCTACTATCAAGACAATTTATATGTGTCAACTACTATCATTAATATTGCTTTTTCTATGTACTTAAAATACTAATGTTTGAATTTTGAAGTAATTTCCATTATTGAAAGAGATTTACTTATGAAATAGAATATATATTTAAAGTTATATCGTAGAGTATCTGTACTTATATGATGTATCAAAACAATAGTGTACTTAAATGAATTATAGCATCGTCGTCTATTCTTTGTTATATAACAATAAGCTTAACAAAAATATTTTGATTCTTCCTTTTTTCTTAGTATTTAAAGTAGTAACTAAAATTTTTGATTTTTACCTTGTATCTGTGTTATTCTAACTTAATTTTATTTTAAGTTTTGCTAGATTGGTAAAATCAATTTTATAGTTAATACAAAAGCAGAAATGAAATTATTTCTCTAATATTCCACTATACCAAAAATTTTAATCTAATCAATATTTTAATGAATAAAAAAAAAAACAGTGTCTACAACAAAATATAAACGGTTACTTAAGTAAAAAATTTGTATAGACAATACTGATTTGATATAGTATATTATAGATAGAAATGTTATTTTTTTTGAAAAAGAGCAACTTAATTAGAATCACCTTTTGATGATTAAAGTGTATTAAAATCTGCTCTAAAATAAAAGAGGTGCAGAAGTTATTCAAGATATGGTTTAAATTTATGTGATCTTCCATGAAAAAACTCCTAATCTGGCTGTATGTATATTTTTTACTATTGATTTAAAAACAAGTAAATAAAATGTGTTGACAAATTACGATGTCAGCAATTGTTTTAAATTAGAAATAAATTCAGCTAACATTAATATTAAGTTAAAATGACAACTAAAAAACTCGTATTTATTGTTGTTTTCGAAATGAATAAAAAAACTAAGAGCCGTAGTTTGTCAATCCTAGCTTATAAGAAAAAAAAAATTACAAAAACCACATAAAGTTAACATGGCCTAAGCCTGGACATTCTCATGAAATAAGAAAAGCTAAACTTAAATAAAAAGTTTGATAATACTATTTCACAAGCAATTCTTAGTCTACCAAAAACTTGTAGTGTAAAGATCAAAGTGGTTTGATTAAACATTTGAAATAAAGTGAGTTTAGATTTAGTTCATCATCTTGTGGTTATTGTTGTCTCGTGAAGTAATAAACACTTTAAAAAACAAGCTATGGATTTTTTATTGAAATAACAGCTATAATATGTTCTGTCTTATATGTTTAGGCTGACATTTACTAAAAACAAAAACTTAATTAAATCAATTTATTACACGTATTAATGTTTAACTAAATTATAAGTTTTAAAACATGTATTTATTCAAAAAATCCTTAATTTACTTTGTTCAAAGGATTTATGTGTTAACTTTTACTTTAAATATGTAAAACTGAATGTTATGAATTCTGAATGTTTTAAGCATAAATAATAAGGTAAATTCTGCTCTAAACTAAATATATTCTAATAAAAAGAACGAACGCAACTAGTTTATAACTTTTTTCTTTACCTTTAATTTTGTTCGTTTCGTATATCATTTAGTAGTGTAAAAGTACAAAGGGTATATGTAATCTAACTTAATAAAATGTAAATAGTTTACTTTGTATTTTACAAAAATATTGGATATTGTATTGTTTTTAAGCTAGCTTTGTAGCTTTATGAAATTCAGCATTTACATTATAGTACATTGTAAATTCAATAAACAACTTAATAGTTATAGTTTAGGTTTACGATCGTCATGTTAAACTAAAACTTTAAAATAAAGTTTGGTGTAAAGTAAGTACAAAACAGTTTGCACTTATTTAGTTGAAAATTTTTTTTTGATTATTTTTGAACTAGTTTTTATAAACGTACTAAATAAGGTTTTTAAGTTTACTTTATTTTTAAATATTTCATAAATATTTTCTCTGATAATATAAAAAAATCGAAGATATGACTGTAAAAACATTAAGTATATAGATTAAAATCTAAAAAAGAGTAATTTTATTAAACTGTAAATAGTATTAGTAAAAAAACCTTTGACAATAAAACTATGTTGTTATCATTTTAACATTAAAATTTTTTATCAGCCGAAAGGAATAGCTGTAGAAAGTAAAAACACGCGTACACATAACCTATATAAAACAGTGAATCTTTAAAACGAAAGTCTGATATAAGAGCTTGTGGGTAGTTAAATTAGTGCAACGAGAATGAGTAAAATCATTAAAGCAAAAAAAAAAGATAATAATCGAAATTTTATAAAATCAAAGAAAAATATTTAATAAGCTTTTTTATATAAACAATCAATTTTAAAAGCTATTTTGAACGGTAGCAGAGTTATGTAGTAATGTGCAAGAAGAAAAAAATAGTAAAGTCTTTTTTATTATATTATAATTGAAGATTTAGTTTTTAATTAAAATATACTGTATTGCAATTGTTAATACGTGAAAGTTCCTTTGTGCACCAGGACCTAGGACAAAAAAATATCAAATGTATATTTTGATGTTACATAAAAGTATTTAAAGTAAATACTTTAAAAAGTAATTATATAGCAAAAACTTAAATGTCTATACAGATTTTTCGTATTATTGTACTTATTTAAGTATTTTTATACAACTCTGTAGAAAATCGATGTATTAGAATATAAATAGTAGTTTAAAAGATCTAAGTTTACTTTTTGTTTTGTTACGACAAATATTATGCGTTAAACTTTAATACCATGTGGAAAACATTTTGTCTTATAATTATCTTTGTTTTTATTCCTATTTATCTTCGTATAGTTAAAAACTACTACACACAAACTTGTCTAGCACATTAGTAATCTACGGTTTCTTTTTTTTTTTTTTGTTTTTCGGAATACCCGTACAAAACACTACAATACCGTCAAGTTTTTAATTTTTTAAAACAAACATCATCACTGCTGTTTCAAAAACTTAATGGTAGTGTTTGTACTTGTTTTTCATACAATGAAAAGTTGTAAAAATGTCTAAAACTTTGTTTTCAAAAGATTTAGTTTTATTTAAAAATCCAAAATTTTATATTATAGAACAAGTTTAAAAAAAAGAGTAGAATGTTGAAAAGTATCAGTTGTTACCTTTTAAATACAAATAATTTTTTCCACTTCTGTTGGATTAAGTTTTTTGAAAAAGCATTTAAAATTACTTTTGGTATAAAAAAATAATTATTATTTATTATGATGTAACACTTTATTAAAAACAAACGATGAAGTTTATATCTTAGTTTAAATTTGTATACATAATATATTTAATAGCCCTCTATATACAATCAAATTTGTACAGCTATTCGAGTTAGCTGAAAATGAAGAAGCTTAATTCTTTATTCTTCAATAGTATTCAAAAATAAAAATTAGATCAAACCTTAAATCTTGATTGTCAGAAAAATCTCGAAAAACTTATTGAAAAAGCAGTTTAACTAAACTAAATTTAGAAAAGTTTTATGTTACAAGAGTTAGCATATTTATGAATGCTTTCGACATTTTTTGTAGCGTGAATTTCTTATTAAGAACTACAAACTTGTTGAGTTTATTTTATATTCTCTTTATTAATAGCTGTTCGTAATTTAAGCTTCAAGACGCCAAATCACAAAAACTAGTTTTTTTTTTTCAATATTTTCATTGAAAGTATTTAGAATTATTCCTAAATAATTTAGCTGTTATCAAACGATGAACACCTACTTCAAAAGAATAACAAAAACTTATAAAAACTTATAAAAAAAAATAATTTAATTTAAGTTGCTAACTGAAATAAACAAAAAAAAGAAAAAATATTACTAATTTCAAAAAACATAAATTAAATTACAGAAGAATAAAATAAATGCTTGTTTTTTTTTGATATTAACCATAATATTTTTTAAACTGTTGTTTTACATGTTTTAGTAGTATAGCAGTTCTAGTAAAAAGGATAGTAGTGATAAACAGTATTTTAAAAGTTTTAAATTTAAATAGAATATTTGACCCTAGTAATCGATTTATTTTAATTTTATTTATTTTTTTATTAATGTACGTCAACTGAAGTTTTAGTATATCTAGCTGATTAACTGAATTAAGTTTTTAAAAAAGTTAGTATTATCATGGTTAAAATATTTTCTACGGGTTAGTTTTAGAATATAATTGTATATTTTATAACATTGAAGAGTTTTAACTTGTAATCAGGTAAGCTTAAGCTTAAATTCCATTTACTATGACAAATCAAACTTAAAAATATTATAAATTTTTGCTTAAGTCACCTCAGTTTTATTTGTTACAGATGTAGCTGTCAAATTTGCTCCAGAGTACAAAGTTGCACGAGGAGACATAATTGCACGAAGGCAAAAAATTGCACTGAAATTCTTTTGCACAAAGACACTTTTGCGAAAAGATAAAACTGCACACTGATAAAATTGCATAAAGACACTTTTGCACAAACACACGCTAAAGGAGCAGTTTTTGTTAGGGTTAAATTGTTGTTTTTTTTAACTTTTTTTTTTTGTTTTTTTTTACTACCACTGTTACCCCTAACCCTTACCCTCGGTCAGTAACTTTTTTTTTCTCTCTAAATAGATTATATCTACTTATTTAATTAGATTTTTTGTAACAATTTTGTTTTTTATTTTTTTAACTTTTGTTTTACTATCACTGTTACCCCTAACCCTTACCCTCGGTCAGATTTTTGGTTTTTCACTAATTTATCTTTTTTTACTTTTTCTTTTGTTTTTTCTATATATTTATATAATAATTTTTTTTACTCACGTGCAAAAAAAGATTTTCCGTGCAAAATTGTCTTCGTTCAAATTCAGGTAGGCTTAAATTTTTTAAATGTAACCAAAAAAACCTAAAAAGATAACAAAGCTTTTAGAAGTAACCTCAGTATTATTTATTACAGAATATTATACACCTTTAGGTTCAAAATCTACAAAATTATTTTGAGCTGTTACATTCTAAATGATGATTTGAAATCTACTTAACCTTGCAATCCCAAATTCTCTCATGATATTTACCAATAAACATTTCAACTAAACAAACAATTTAGCAACGGACATGGTTATAGAGTTTGAACAGCTATAATAGCTGACAATAGATATGATAAACAACTTTGATAAGTAAAACATACAAAAACTTTTGTGATTTATACTAATTTAAACCTTTTATAAAGACCTGGAATGCATTTAAAGAAGGTAATGTTTTAATAATTTTTTTAAAATATAATTAATATTTTTTTTTTAAATATTATAACGTTTGTCATAATTAAGCAATATACTTTTGTATCTAATTATCGATTCTCGAAAACCAATTTAAGTAATTTCAGAAACTTAACAATTTTATAATATTTAATTTAATAAACTGAAAACTAAGTTTGTATTTAAAGATTTACTCAAGTTTTATCTTAAAATTATTCATTCAGGCCATAAAAAATTACTTAATTTAGAATTTAAGGCTTTCTCAAAACACTTTTAACGCAATGAATCTTAATAAGTTCATTTTAAAAAGCAAACGTAAATGTAACTGCTGACGTTTAGGTTGGCTAATAACAATTTATTAAGTTAAGTTCAAACTATTAATATTTTAAATAAATATAAGATTAGCATTGCGTTTGATAGTTAAAGTTTGTACGGCTATTCTACTCAGCTGATAATATAACTAAAGTAACTAAAGAAAACATGTTTTATAAACATGAATGGAAATTTATGGAAATATAATGTTTGAAGTAAAAAAAGGCACATATTTTAAAAACTATAAGACGTTTTTAATAAAGAAATTTTTAAGAGAAAAAGCTTGGGTTCAGGTTAAAATAAGTTTAAATGAAATAAGTTTTTCGCTACTACACGTTTAAATTTGTTTTTAGAATTTCAGTTTAGAATTCAGTTTGTAGATCTAAACAACATAGCTAAAAAAAAAGATGTTGAATATTATAAACTACTTGTTTGAGTAATATAGTATTGAATTCATTAAGTCATCTATAAGATTTTAGAATAAATAAAGTTGTAGAGTTTGCTTAAAAAATTTCTTCTTAGAAAATCTTACATGCTTTTTAATTATGAAGTAACCTTGATAAAACACTTCTAAAAAGTTACTATAAACATGTTTTAATTAATTAAACAAACATAAGCTGAAATAAATACTTACAAACAAATGAACTTTAATGTTAGTTTGGATAACGTAGGAAAACAAAAATTAATTTTTTTAAACTGTCCAAAACTATAGTTGTCAGAATATAATATAAAAATATAAACTCACTTTTCTGTTATGCTTCAAATACATTGTTTTAGTTTGTATATCTTAGTTAGTATATATATTTTAGTTAGCTGAAAAAACTTGTCGTTTAAATAATTAGAAAACTTGTAAAAGTAAGAATAGTTTCATTGAATTTAAATTTTATTATTTTACTTTGTTATTTAGTTTTGAAAGCTTAAAAATATTTTAAAATGTTTACTTAATAAATACTTAAAAAGGAACAATGTAAAACTAAGCTAAAAATTTTTTAAAGTACTTTTACATACACAAAACAAAATCTGATAGAATGCAATAGAAAAGCCGTTAAAAAGTATCCGCATAAACAAAAATAGTTCTAAAAGCGAAAAAGATTTTAGCTAAAACCTATATTACTATCAGTAAAACCAATCATTTTAAAAATGTTTTTACTGGCACTTAAACTAAAATATCAAAATATTAGAACTGTATGTTTTTATTAAAACTTTAAAAAACGCAATAAATAAATTTAATCGTACTAAGACTAAAACTAGATAAGATTTAGTTTTGTTAGTTCTTAAAATAAACAAAAAAAAGACTTCAATATTATTATAAGAAAAAGTTAAAAATAATAAATAACTCCTAAGTGTACAGATCAGAGTTAAAAAAAAGGCATTCTAAATGTAACTAAAACTATCTTAATCTTATTAAATTGGTTATAGTTTTATTGAAATAATATTACTGAGAAATATTTTCTTCATGGTTTTACTAATATTTATACTAAATAAAAGAAACGTAATTATTAAACACTTAACAAAAATAAAATGTTTTTATTAATTTGTTCTTGATTAGCTTAAAAATATTTGTTTGAAAACAAATATATGAAACAGTTTGAAACAACTTTATTCCCATGGTGTTTAAGCTAGTGTTTTTTTTTTAAAACTTATGTATATTTTTTCGATGAGAAAAAGAAGAATTAATTTGAAACCAGTATTACAATGCAAATAAGTAAAACAAAACAATTATCTAAATTTAACCTACATTTAGTTTTGATATTACTGCAAAATTTGTAGCAAAAATAAAGATAGTAGTTTAATAAAAGTCAAACTTTCTTCGTTTTCCTGTTAGGATTTCTACATCTATATGATTTTTGACTCTAGTTCCACATACAATTTCTGTTCAAACCCCTAAATTTCTGTTTGTTCGCATAACAGTTTTAGAAACTTTTTTAACTTATTTTTCTTCGTAGACAATAAATTTCCTAAACCTAATCTTGATGATTATCTACAACTGCAACCATATTTTTGTTTTCAATTTAATGTACTTCACATTAAAAAATTGCTTAGAAAACAAGTTTAATTACATAGCCATTTACGCAATTTTTGAATACTCACAAATCTATTGTACACTTTGCAAAATATATTTATAGCAACTTTCTATTAGATGGATTTTGAGTCACCTGTAATTTTGTACGGCTATTCTAGTTAGCTGATAAAAATCATTAACGTACAATATTGGTACTTTTAATTTATACAAAGTTGTTTTATAACTTTAGAAAAGTAGAAATAGACTGTTTTTTTTTAATATTTTATGTATAAGTTTCTTTTTAACAAACAAGAAAATTTATTAAGTACTTATTATAAAATTAACTAAAATAGTTATCAGTTTTTTTATTTAATTTGAATTAAAATAAACTAAAACCTTATGTTAATTTTTGAATAACGATGGTATTTTGACACTCTCATAACAAATGAATAACGTTTAATTATCTAATATCAATATTTTTAAATAGATTGGATCTATTAATAGAGGTATTCCAACAAGTATAATTAAGGTATAATTTTTTAAGGCTAGTGTCTTCGAAAAAATTTCAGTAAAAAAAAACTGTTATATAATAAATATTACACATTAACGTAGTTGTAAAAATATTTGTATAAGACATACGCTTATTTTGATTTATTCTTTTTTTATAAAAACTTATTTCAACAGGTTATATAAACATTTGATAATTAAATACTTTTTATCAATTAAAATTGACTTATTTTGGTACTTGAAATTTTCTTGCATTAAATTTAAGTGGAAAAATACTGTTTACTAAAACAATATAAAAATTAATTGTCAGCTATCTGGAGTAGCTGTACAAACTATCTAAACATCAATCTATCTTTGATTTTTGATTAGATAAAAATCTTAACGTGAACCGTGTTATAAGCGTTTGTGGGAACGTATTAATAATAATTTATATATAAGTTACCTAACTGAAGACAATGATGTAAATAAACAATATCATTAAGGTTAAAAAAGCTTCAAAAGTTTGAAAATTTAATAGTTTTGTTATATCAAGTTTTAAGCTTTTGTCGATTGATTTTTGTATACTGTTTTTTGTCGCAAAATATGTTTGTTTCGAAAGTAGAACAACTATAATATTCATAAGATATTGTTAAGTTGCTGAACTCTATATAACTAAAGTTGTTAGATAAGTTTTGTAACACGGAATTAATCACTAACTCAAATAATAACAGCTACCTAAGATAATTTTTAAATTAAAGAAAATAAATTAGTACTATAATTGTATATTGATTACTACAGTTTTGATAGCTACTTTAGTCAGTTTAAAAGTTTTCTTCACACTTGTTCAATTTATCTTGTCTTAGAAATCTGATTAAATATATATAGTTTAATTAAATTAAAAAATTATAATTAAAAAAGTCCGAGCAAATGAAACTGCAGTATATACAGCTATTCTGGTTAGCTGATAAATAAATATTAGTTATAATTTAAAAGACGTTATTAGTTCTAAACTGCAGTATATATAAATAGTTAATTAGAAAATTGTATTTTTTCGACGATTTTAAAGGATTTCTTTTAATTAACACCTATAAAATAACTTAGTTTTTGTAAAAACTTATCATACATTCAAACAACAGTTTAAGTTTTTGCTTCGTTGTTTTTACAATGCATGAACCAAAGAATCTTAATCAATAATCGTTTAAAATCAACATTACAAATTACATAAACATGTTCTTAACGATAATAGAAATAATTGCTAAAGTTAAAACTACATAAACTAATTTCTTTTAATAAGTACTTTTCATTACGTTTGTTGAAACAAAAGCTATTAAACTATTAGACGAAAAGACTAGCAGTAAAAATGTTGCTCTAGAATAGAAGTACTTACAAAAGAAAAAATTTAAAATCTGAATGTAGATGACCTAGTAGAACAAGATAAAACAAAAAGGCAGCATTTTACTTTTTAATGTACACCTCTTAAGTGCGTAGTTTTCAAAACGGACTTTGTCTTAAAAACGTACATTTACAGTGTCTAGAGGTTTTTTTTTCTTCAAAGCAAAAAGAAATATTTAAAATAATTTAAACAAATTAGAACACATATCGTAAAACATGGTAATAATTTGCTTATAAAAAAGTATTTTGCACTTATATCGTCGATGTACGTTTACCACAATCGTCATCAAAGTCTTATTTCTATAAAATGCTGATCATTATAACTTAGTGAGGAATTCACTTTTTTTTCAAGTTTGGACAGCTATTTGAGTTAGCTGATATGTATTTTTAATGATTAACCAGAGTAGTTTCCTCACTGTCAAGTATAAGTAGTGTGTTAAGCAAAAAAGTCATGAGTACAAATAATTTATGTTTTTAAAATAAGTAGTCCACATTTAATTTATAAAGGCTATTAAGGTTGCTTATACTAATTATTACAAGTATACCTAGGATTTACCTTGTTTACCTGGGATTAAAATATAATATACTTTACTTCAAAGTTCTTTGAACTAATACATTAATGTTGTAGGTGTAAATTTATTGTAAATTATTCAAGTATGCATAGTCATCGAATGGAAGATTAAGACTACCTGACTACAAAATGGAGTTCATTAAAATAAAATAAATGTATATACAATTATAAAATAATTATGTATATACGTTTTCTAAAACTGAACACGCATATAGTTTTTCAAACTAATTTTATGGTAAGAAATAAATTAAAATAAACCACAACAAACTTTTTTTTACTTAACTTAATCAGTACGATAAACAGGATATTTCAGTTTATATACATTAGTACACTAATAAATGAAACGTTTATTTCTTGTTACTTGGATTATTAGAGTCAAATATTTTAGTTATAATAACAATATTTTAAAATACAATTTAAACACTGTTGTTTTTTATCTACTAAAATTTTTAAAATTAATAAAACATGAACAACAACTAAAAAGTAATTATTATAATTAATAAAAAAAAGTGTTAGGTTTGTTCAATAAATAGGTTGTTTCAGACTTTTATGATAATTTAGGTTTAAAATTAAATCTATTGTTTCGTTTATATAATATTATTGAACAATAATAAATTAAAGGCATTTTATTTTCAGCTAACTATAATAGTTTTACAGACTTTTCTGATAAATAAAAAGGTACTGTATATACTTTGTATAGAAAATTGAACTATTATATTGGCTTAAGCGTTAGTTTTTGATAAAATTTTACAGTATACTATTTTATCTTAATTTAACGTTTTTTAAATGTTTCTTTATGACATATAATCCAAAAAAATGGAAAAGAAAACCTTTGTGTTTAAACATTACAACAGTTACTTTTAAACTTTTTTTATACCTTTGAAAATTTAAGATTTTTAAACAGAATTAAGTTTTTAAAAACCATTTTTTAGATATTTAAAAAAAATTTTAAGCATACGAAAAACAAGTTTTCACAACAGCTGTGAAGATGTATGATTTATATATATATATATTTTTTTTTTTTATATAAAATTAAAAACGTTACGGATTGCAGTTGTTTTTACGGCTATTCCAATTAATATACAAAACAAAATAAGGAATATTTATACTACTAATGCGCTAGACATGTTTATGTGTAAAAGTGTGTTAATATACGAAAAGCGCAAATTACTTTATAGAAATAAAATCAACTTATTAAAAAAACAATATTGACTGTACATGGTTTTAAAAGACAACGAAAAATCGTGACAAAAAATAAACTTAAACTTAAATCTTTTGAAAAAAATATTTTGATTTCTATCTTATCTAATTTTTAAAAACTGTACGAAAAATACTTAAATAAGTAAAACAATATGGTTATTTGAATAGACATCTCATCTTTTGCTATATTAAATTTAAACTTGTTATTTAAATATAATAAAAAAAAACTAATTTTAATGTTGGCTTAAGTATATCCTAAACATAAATATTTAACAAAGAAATAAAAAAAAATTAAAGATTTTTCTGCAAAAAAATGAAAATATATATAAATTATTATTTTTATCACTTTTAATAATTTTATGATGGTTTAAAGTTTGTTTGTTTGACTTTAATTTAGAAGAATAATAGCTTTTTAGACAAAAAAATGTTAGAAAATTTTAGTTTAACATTTTTAGTTATCTCTACATTTTTATTTAGACCATTTAATTGAATCAAAAAATTGTTGTAAGTTGGTGAATTGACTCAAGTTAAACAAAATATTAAAAAAAAAGAAATTATAAAAATGATGGAAAACATCATTATATTCCAAAATTTAGAACTTATTTCTTTGTATTACCTTAAAATTTGTTTAAATGTTTTTATCAATAAAAGTATAGAAAATACTAAAACTGTAGTTAAATGTAAACTTTAGAGTATAAAATGATAAAGCGAATAACTTCAAACTATTTGTTACCCAATAAAATAGTTATAGCTGAACGTAACAATAGTGGTGTATTTCAGTAGTAGTTTATAAATTTCAAACACAAATTTCAATCGTTAGGCTTTATTTTTCTAATATTTTGTACAGCTACTAACGTAACTTGATAAAAAAAAATCATAAAGTAATGTTAAAGCTAGTTTTAAGAAAATTTAGTTATATGTAAAAAAATGAGAACATATAAGGTAATATTATTTTCATAACTTAAGTGAATTTAAAGGTTATTAGACTTTGTAAAAATGCTACACTTAATTAAACTAAAGTAAAATTCAGTTAAACAAACTATATGATATTTTTTATAGGAAGTACTTATTTTGTTGTTATTTTTATAAATAATGAAATTTTCTTAAGCAGGTTTATATTTTACTTTTAAGATTTTGATGCTGGTGTTACTAGAGATTATCAAATTTTCAATGTGTTTGTACGACTTTGGTTACTTGATTAACTAAACTTATATAGACTAAAGTATTTTAAGATAGAGAGGACAAAATAAAAAAATAAAAACTGTTATTATTTTTTAGTAGTAATTGTTTCTTTTAATAAATTGAAAACATAAAATAAACTTTTTAATTAATACTATTTATTTTTTTAACTTATTTGTTTTTTAACTGTATTTTTTAAACATTTTATAATAAAATGACTTTGTAAGCATTTTAATAAATGTTTAGAATGGTTACTTATCACGTATTAAGATAAATAATACTTTGTAACAGAACAAAATTATAGATTAAAAATCGATGAGTCTCTTTAGCTTTTTAATTATTTATTCTGAGAATACTTCTCAAGTAATATTATAATTATATATTTTCAGCTTCTTTAAGTAGCTGAAAAATTATTAATCATGGAGACGACCGAAATAAATGTTCAATTTAAAAATTCATATTTTATTAAGAAAAAAACAATAGCAGCACTAACAAAATGACGTTAAGATGTGATTCATTTCAATTTATTTTGAAAAATTGTCTCTAAACTTAACACAAAAATGAAACGTTGGTCTTTAAGGAATTCTTTAAATAAATTTAACTATTAGCTGGTCATAATAGCTGTACAAACTTGTTTTAAAAATGCAGGGTAAATACAAATAGTTTTATACAAAATATATACATTTTATGCACAGATATTACTTCGAAATATAAGTACAACATACTATTATAATTAATTGTTATTCATATGTAATTTTACTTATTAATAAGTATTACTGATCTATGAATATTTAGTTAAAGTTTTACTGAAAAGAAAACAAAAAGTAATTATGTTGTATTAAAACATATTAGTTGTACTATTAGTTAAATGAAGTCAAGGACAAGACGTTATAAGATATTCACATAGTCTACGACTCGGTAATCGAAAGGTTTTTATTCGTACACCAGGTCAAAATGTTTAAGTTACAAACGCTTTTTATAGTCCATCAATAAACTATACTAATGATAATAAACTTTAAAATAATTAACATCTTATTAATAGCTTATAACTGAGCTATTTTGAGCTTAACAATTTAAAAGTTTTCTTTATGATATGAACTCTTTTTTAATATTAAGGTTTTAAATAGTAAGGTTTATAGTTTGTTTTTATTGTTATCATAAAATACATAGTTACTCAAAATATAAACCTTTAAGATAATTAATTGTTCTTTAGTTTAGTTTTTTGATTTAGAATACGTTTATTTTTCGACAGGTAAAAACGTATATTTTTAAAAAAAATTAACTCAGAATATCTTTAGCAAATTAATCACAAACACTGTTTCTAAACATTGCATTATATTCTACAATCAAAAAAAAAAATTCATTACGCGTAACTTCTTGAGTTTGTACAGCTATTTTAGTTAGCTGATTATATGACTATGATTAGGAAAAAGGTTTGTAAGACCATTTTCTATTTTAACTAGAAACACTTATCTTATTTGAAACATTATGATTTTCATCAGCTATCTGCTAACTACAAACTTTCTTATTTTGAAACTAAATATCTTTGGAAAAACGTATATATACTAAATTTATAACTGTATATATAGTTGTAGTTATTAAAAGATTAAACGTAGACAAGTCTCTTACAAGATTTTTTTGAAGTGAAAAGTTATCAAACGATTATTACATGAAAATAAACATGATAAGAATTGTTTAGTTAGTGTTTTGATAGTTATTTCAACTATAAAAATTGTTGAAACAATTTTTAGTTTTAAAGAACGAAGCTTAATTTTATGATCAATTAAAGGTGTTTTCGATTCGTTCTTTAATTATGATTTTGTTACTAGTAAAACTTTTAACCTTTTAATTAGTTTCATGAAATATAAATTTTAGAACTATTAAGTATTTAATTTCGTTTTAATATTTAGTTTGCACAGCTACTTTAATTAGCTGATAACAATTACTTATAAGTCTTAGAACATTTTTTTGTTAATTCTAGTTAGTAGCGTTTTACTAAAAAAAATTATAACAATTAGTATTGCGGTAGTATTTTATTTTACACAAAATTTATTTTAAAGTGTTTCACTTCATGTTTCAAGTATTTTCAAATATCACTTTTGCACGAGGGGTCACTATTGTGACAAAATTTTTAAATCACTGTAGTTACTGTTTTCTAAGTTCTTCTCACTTGTATCTACGTTAAAAATAGCTTTTCATTTCAAGATCTTTATAAATGTTTTTAATTTTTATTCTTATATTTAAAAATTAAGTTGCTTTAATCACTTAGATTAAAAATGTTTTAAATTTTAGTTTTTGCAACGATTATAAAGAATAAAATTATAAATATAATATTTATATGCACTTATACTTCTGCAAATCAATTTTTTTAACTAGATATCAAAACTATTTTAATTAACAAAAATTTGAACTTAAAATATCTTCAAAAACTTAAGCTTACGTAGTTTTATTTGAAACAATTAACCATAATTCAATACAATCTTACATATTTTTTTACGATTGGGAAACATCTTTATAGTTTTCATTTCATTTTTTACGTTTTATAATAAATTTGAAATATTTTTGATGTTTTTAGAAAACTACCTTCGTCATTTTCATATTATTGCAAAATTTTACACAGCTTAACTACACATTTATAATAGTTTAAAAAAATCATTTTAAATAATATTAGTTCTATTTTTAAAGCTATCTTAGTTATCAAACAAAATTAATTTTATTACCATTAAAAAAAGGTTACTTTTAAAATTAGAAACAGCTAAATAACTTTTTTATAAAATGTATGTAAAAGCATACTTAAAAGTTGTTATATACCATTTAAAAAATAATTTGTCGATTAGTAAAGATTAAAACTAAAAAAAAATAGTTTATCTCGAACTTATTAAGCTACAACAAAAGAGTAATTTTTGTTTTAAAGTTAAATACAGTTATTTTTGTTATCAGTAAATATTTTTTGTTATTTGTCATTGAATAAATTAAAGATATATTAAATAAGTTAAGGAAAGTCACGTATAAATAACCTATCTACGGCAAAAATAACATAAATGAAATTGTTAATTAAACTGGTATTTCTGAAAATATGGTTTAGAAATTAAATGGTATTTTTTTATCATAATTAATTTCATAATTTAAATTAAAAGTGCAAAACAAAATAATAAACAGTTTATTTTAAACTCTAAAACTTTTTTATAAATTTATTTTTCTGTTTTGTTTAATCAGTCTGTTTTTTAAACTGTAGAAAATAAACAGTATGGAGCATGCACACCGTATTAATTAAAGTATTTTAATTACTTTTTCAATATTAAAATGTCAATAGCTTCTACTATGTTACCTCAATGACCTTAATAAAGTTATGATGTCATATTTGTAGATAAGCATGATTGTATACTACAAAGTTTCAAACATTACATACGGATTTAAAAAAAAATTTTTTTTGTAGTAGAGTATAGTAGACTTAATAAATATTGATATTTTTTCAAACTTAATATTTTAATTATTTGTTTTGATAAAAATTGCTTTGTTAATTTTTAAAGATAAATTTGTAATTTGAACAAAAAAATTATAATTTTAATTTTTTATTAGTAAACGAAAATATATACTTAAACACTTAAATTTAGTTCAATTATAAAAAGATTTAACACATTAGAATAAGTTTTATTTTAATAATTATTTTTCAGCTAACCAAACTAGCTTTAAAAACTCACACGTCAATATTCAGATTTGTTGAAAAAAATTAAATTTATTTATCAATATATTTACTAATTAAGATACTTTTATTTTAGTTTAACTTTAAACATACGTCAGTTATATCTATATGTATATATATATATATATATATATATATATATATAATTTATTGAAATGACGATTTTAAAAATGCTGGAACACATGTTTCATAAAGACAAAAAAGATTGTCTCTAATCTTCAGTCAGTTCAAATTTAAAATAAAAAGCATTTTGGTAAACAAAGATGCAAAAGTTTACAAAAAAAAAACAATATGACGTAAGAATTGAACATTGTACATTACAAATATTCAGTACGAAATTCGATCTACCATCTAACTAATCAAACAACTAAAAATTAACGCAAACAACAGTTAATTGACAATAAAATACTTCAAAGTTTGTTGTATTTTAAGAGGAGCTTTTTTGTAGGTAGACAAGACGATATAAATTCGCTCCACTTATTTAAACAACTTTCCTTTTTTAACGCATACATAACGGCTGTTGATTCTTTTAAGCACAGCCTACAAACAGGGTTGTTACCATCTGCTATTGGTTGTGCTCTTTTTATCACCTCCAAAGTTAATTTAAAATCAATGTTTTTGCGCTTAAGGCTGCAAACATACTTCGAAGTTTCATTTTTGTATACACCACTTGTAAAGGATTTTTTTTGGTTGGCATACCAAAATCTGAACTGAGTGGAGCATGAGCCGATGTAGAACTTCTTTTCAAGGTCAGAGTTAATTGTTGCCCTGTAACTAATGTTCTCTGACCGGCAATTGCCCCCCTTCAAACTATATTTACAGCCACCAGCGCAATTACACTGATTTTTTATTAAATTACTTTTGTTTAAAATCCTTTGATTATGTCACTTAATTGATATCTCAAAATTCGCCATAAATGAATAAATGATTCGTATATTACGTTTGTTAAATATCTTTGTTAATGGGTTATTTTTGGTGAAATGTTTTTTTACTAGATTTATAAATTCTCTGCCGATGTTTGTTTTAACTGAAGTACAGAATGGGGAATTATACCAAATTATATTTCGCTTTCTTTTACTTTTATTGGTCGTTTTGTTTTTTTGCTCCGTTGTTTTAAAATTAATTTTATCATTGTAACCGCATTTTTTCATTATTAGTTCGTAATCTTGCTTTGTCTTTAAAAAGTTTTCTTCATGCTTGATCTTTTGTTTAAACGTTGATTAATTATTTTTGGTATTCGGTTTATAATGTTTTTTGGGGGGCTAGAACATTTATTTACATACATAATTTTTGCGTTTTGCTTTTTATAAGGCATATAGATGAGATCATACAAGTTGAGCTTCACATCCAGGTAGTCAGTCGTCAACATTGGTGATTCAATAGTGACTCGTAACCCCATAGACTTAAAGAAGGCGTGCGTTTGTTTTTTCAGCCTTTCAAATATAAAGCCAGAAGAATTAGGCAGTACAGCTAGACCATCGTCCCTGTACAATCCAACTATTTCTAAACCAAAGATATTTTTAACCCATCTAACATAAAAAGACCTAGTAATTCACATAACTCTGCACCCATGAACGATCCCTGCGCTACATCAAAAAGAGAGCTGGTGTTATTTGCTCTCTTCTTTTGCCACAGGTTTCCTGGAAATCATCAAAAACGCGAAGTAGAAACTTGATTAATCTTTGAATATCAATATATTTAAAACAAATATTTCAAATAAAATAAAGTTATATTAAACACATAGTCAAGTTATAACAAAACTTTTAGTAAGAGCTAAAATATAATGATAAAGAACATAGACAAAAAAATATGGTTAAATATTTCGAAACAATATAGATTGCTTATTCAGTATTCTGATGATGCTTTTATTAAAGTTTATTGAAAAATGCTTAGTTCTGTTCGTATTACTGAAATTTAATACACATAGGATTTTTAATTAAATATATATTTTTAATAATTCTTAATTTTTAAAAGTTGTGTCGATAAGCCATATAAAATATTTTTTTTCGACAACAAAATTTAAATATTTAAACTTATTTTACAATTCCTTAAGTGTCTTATTGTACGTCTTCATGCAAATTACACAGGTAAATTAATAAACACATACATCTCTTTTTGTGTTAAACTATTAGTATTTGAATTTTTTACTTGAGTTTAAACCCGTTTAACTTTTGGTGTACTTTCATATTCAAGTTAACACACCATGACACTTTAGCACTTACGTTTCATTTTGTTCTTTTCATTTAAAACCAGATGAAATATAATTGAGAGCCATTTAAACAAAGGCTTTACTATTTGAATAAAATAAGTTTTCTTTTGTAAAACTATAAGGCATAAAATAGTACACAACACCGCAAGTTTAAATTCTTACAAAAGACACAACAAGGTTAAATGCTAAAATCAAGACTATTTTTTTTTAAATATTTTATTAAAATGTTATTGGTAATTATATTAACTATATATTAAAACTAGCTGTTGAGATTAGTTAAATTAACTAAATGATTAAACAGTATATATTGAAGCGAGCTGATCTTTTTGTTGAGTTTTTATAAGCTAAAACTTAAATAGTGCTTAAAGTCAAACTACCGTCTTTGATGTTGTTTTAACATAATTTCGTAAATAAATTATAACGTAAATGCTTTACATAGTAAAAAACTAATTTTTTGATTACTGTGACGTACTATTTATAAAAAAAACTATTGTAATACTCAAGTTCTTGCATATATCTATGTTATCTATTTAGTAATCTTATCGTCGATATGTTCGAGTTTGTACAGCTATTTTAGTTAGCTAAAATAAAAATAAAAACTAAAATAAAATACTTTAATTTTTTGTCGATAATTAAAAATACTTAAATATAAATTTAAATATCCAAACGAAAAATTCCATGGTTATACTTAGAAAAATATTTATTTAATAATCCCAATCTATGAATTTTGTTACTAGTCTCGCTTATATACTAAAAAACACAAGATTTTAACGGTCATTAAAAATCATATGCTTACTTTAACTCCTTGCTTTTTTCTTATTTTAAAGATTAAGTTTTTTTATTTTTGATTCAACCTTTATTAAAAATAAAACCTATCCAAAGTCTACTATTAAATTTTTACAACTTGTTTTACATTAAAAAAGATAACTTAAATTCTAAGTAATAATAATATAATTATTAAAACAAGATTTGAAAAAAAAATCTATAAAATTCTATATTTAACCTTAAAGTTTAAAAAAAAAAAATAGTGTTTTTATTTTTGTATATATATATCAAATTAATTTTTAAAGAACCGTGTAAGGTTAAAATATTTAAAAAAATCTAAATATAAAATTTAGTAACTTTATTCTTCAAGTAAAACATGAAAAAGGCTTATTTTAAGAGTAAATATTTTACATTCAGCTAACTGAAATAGCTGTACAAACTTAAATTTATGTGCTTTAATGGAGATTTATTTAAGTTAGACAAACTATAGTGTAGTGTTAAAACAATATTTGTGATTAAATCATTTATTTAAGATATCTTATAAGTAAATATCGTAAAAAGTAATTAATAAAATCGTCTGATCCTAAAAATTTACAAAAAAAAAACTAGTTTGGTATTGTCAAACGTTTTTTTAGAAAAATTGATTTGTTTTAATTTTTTTGAAATTTTTTTTTTTAGAAAATACGATTTGAATTTAAAAAACACTATAAATTTAATTTTTACAAACTCCATTATTTTTTTATGTTTATGATTTTACTTAGAAATTTTGAGGTTCGAAATAAAAACGAAAGGTTTAATAGAAAATAAATTTGATTATTTTAAACACACTTAAAAGTTTAAATATTACAATTAAGTAGAGTTTTATAAAGTTTCAATAGCTAAAAAATATTTATAAGTCTATTTTAATTAAATGGGACTTGATAAATGTTTGTATTAGAGGCTATATTGAAACTTGGTTTTATTTACTACTAATTAATGAAAAAATTGCAAAAAGCAAACAATAAGTTGATAATTTTAAACCTTATAAGTACAGTGTACTTCTAATAAAGTTAGCAATTCGAACAAGTTTGATCGGTTAGATTTCATCGAGTTAGAACTAATAGGGTAAGAAACGATCAACTCCCATTTACATAGTTTCTTATTTTGGCGGGTTTTGTAATATTAGAAAAATTTTAGTCTAGTTAATTATCTTTAATAAAGATATCATACAAATTTTTGCGTTAATAGAGAGTATAAGTTATGCTTTTGAAATTATCTTTGTTTTATTAAACTTTTAGCATACACAAGTCAGTATACTACTAGATAATTATTTTGACACATATTTCATTATGTATGTCTAACATTTATTTTTTAATGTACAGTTGGTCTAAGTAGCTGATAGTATACCATTATGTTTTTTATAAAAGCAGTGCTTGAAATTCAATAATGAAACATAAGATAATTATTTTGATGAAAATTACTTATATAGATACAATTTTTTTAAACTATATGATTAGAGTGGAATATTTTTTTAATAAATGTAATTAACAAAAAGCTACTAATAAAACATTTTCAAAACATATATTACTAATCTATATCAAAAGCTGTCCTAAGAAATAGTTTTAGTTACCCGATATTTTTAATAAAGCAGCTAACTAGAATAGCCGTACAAACTTATTGAATGAGTAGACCATGAATTCAGTTTTTATTGTAAATGTTTATATTCTGTTTAAATGGGTACATTTGTGGTAATTATGAAAAATAATGTATAAGTTTATTAAGTAGTTTTAACATACTTAATCGACGTTTGTTTATTATAAGTATTTAGTCTAGAGTATTTCTAATTTAAATGAATTTAATTACACTATTTAGCAATATATTAGTTATTTATTATTATTTAAGTTAACTACTTTAAAAAAGCTGCTGCTATATACAGTTGTTCATAATTTTTATTTTTTTACTATAAAAAGTCAAAACTGTACTATTTTGTAACATTGTATTTTGTATACAGTTAAGCAATATTTTGATACTTGTGATGATTTGGTGACTGGAAGTTGATGTTTAATTATTTTGTTTTTGATCGTGTTTTATTCGGATTTTTAAACCAAAGTATACTAAATATAATACTTAATATTGTTTTTTTTAATATATTGGATATAATATGCTGTCATGAAAGTTGAGAAAAAAATTTAAAGGTTATTTTGTTTAACTGCTATATAAACTTTAGCAGCATACCTGTACATTTTTAAAGTTTACACTAAATATTATATAGTTTATTATTAGTTCAAATGTTTGCTTTCAATAATGATTGCCGGTGAAATTTAATAGAAATGTATTGCGCATTCATATTATTATTTTTTATTCTTCCGAATTATTAATACAATTATCAAACTAACCTTAAAATGTACCAAACATTTATTATTTATCATGTTCTGCTCTTTCTAACTGAATATATCTAATTTCAAAACTTTCTGTTATTTAGGCATTTTTTGCAAATTTTCCATTAGCAGTTTGCCAACTCCCGACTAAAGTATTTGTAAGTTTTTATATGTACTAGAAATCGTTGTAAACAAAAGAGCTGTCATAGCCAAACTACGTTGTTAACTAAAAATTATGAAAGGATTAAGTTTAAAACTTTTTTTTTATCTTTTATTAGTATATTTTTCTTAGATGAATTTTATATCAAAATAACCTAAAAATAATTGCATTTTAAATTGTATCAGCTATTTAGAAAAGCTGTAAAAACAATTAAGCCGCAACCAATGACACATTAATCATAAGTTATATATTTACTACAACTGGTCTTACGTTTGTTGCAAACCTGTAAAACATCACACAATATTTAGTTAAAAGTAAAATATTTAAACAACTTGATTTTCTAAAATCAGGTACAAAAATACTTCTCGATCAAATATTAGAAACTTCGAACTCAACTTCACGAAGTTAGTCTAGTTAGCTGAAGTTTGAAGCTCATAAACATACATATTTGAAACTAAAGATCAGTTTTTATTAAATTTATATAATCACTTTACTGTGCAGTATACTTTAACAGGGATTGTTTGCTTTGTGATTTTTTTGTAATATACTATAAATTTATTTTTTTGTGTAAACAACAACATCGGCGAAAGTCTGTAAAGCAGAAGTTCTGTACTTTTCTATGCCGTGAGTCAAGCTCAAGTTTAACAAAAGGGTTGTTAATACTAATTCCCTCATCAGGCTACTAGCCTTTTGTAGAGTGAGACCCGTTTCGTATTTTCTTAGTAAATAAACTTTGTTTGTCAAATCGATTAAAAATGTATATTAAAAAAATAATAATACAAAAGTTGAAAAAATAAGTTCATGACGAAACCGGTTTGTGCGTTTGAAACATATTCTTTTCTGAAACACTCGATTTTTTTGATTTTTAAATTAAATCATAACCAAAGATTTTTAAGTTTTTATAACTAATACTTTAAGAATTTCATATTTTTAGCCCTAAAATTAACTAAAGTTATCAAACTTTAGTATCTTTATTTCAGTATTTCTATTTAATTATCAAAGTTTATTTCGAATAATGTTTACATTAAATATCTTTTTAGAAGTTCAATTACGTTATTAGCCGGCCTTTCCGTAGTAAGTTAGTATAGTCACTCTATTTTCGATTAGTAAAATTTTAATTAAGATAATAAGAAAGTATTATAAATAGAAAATTAAATTTTACTTTATTTTTTGTAGGTTGTAACAAATGCAAATATTCAATACTCACTTCCTGTTAATTTTTTTTTATAATGTGTATTTTTATTTTTTGCAGAATTTAAAACATTATCAAATAAATTTTTACTACAATATCAACTCAATTAACATTATTTTAAGATGTTCTTGTTAATAATTTATAAATTAATTTAAATACAAAATTTATATATTTTTTCTAATATGATGAATAAATAATATTGAACAAACTTATTCCCTTAAGCTATCAAAATGAAATTTCAATTATTTATAAAGATATAAAGATATAAATAACTGAATGTTTTTGTCAAAGTTATTTAATTTCGATTAGTACTTATATCACTTTACGTTTATTTTGATGCTTGTTTAAAAGTACTTGAGTTGAAGTTTCATATAAAATTCTAAAATTATTTCTAGTCAATGATAAACATTTACAGCTTATATTGGAAACTTGTGGCCAATTGGGGGATCAAAAGGCTAAGGGGGAATGAGCTGTTAAGGGGTCACAGAGGGTAGAAAAGAAGTCATAATTTTAACCTACACTAGATATTAGGACTTGATGTTGAAAACTTTAACATATATTACCTAAAAATATAGGTATAACATAATATTATTGTAAATTATTATGCATATGTGATTTTACTTTTTAATTAGTATTAATTGTCTGTGAATTTTTAACTAAGGTTTAGACCAAGGACTACATTAGACTGATAGTTCAACTAAAAAGTCTTAATGCAAGTATTATCATGATTGCATCAAGTCTTTTTAGTTGAACTACAAGCTTAATGTAGTCCTGTACAAGACTATGAGAAATTCTTTGTAAACAGAACAGATTGTTTAGTTAGATGAGTTTATAATTTATATTTTTCTTTTTAATTGTAATTTTTTAGGCAATTTTTATATCAACAACTAGCTAAAGATAACTTTTTATTAACCAGCTAACTAGAATAGCTGTAAAAACTGTGTGAAGAAACGTGAAAAAGAATACATCAATCATAAGTTATATATGAATTACAACTGGTCTTGCATTAGTGACAAACTTGTAAAACGTCACAAAATTATTCGTTTAAATATTTATCATGTATTTTAAAAAATTGTATAGTTTTTAAGTTTTTTGTTTAAAAGTAAAATGTTTCAACAACTTGGTTTTTTCGAAGTAAACTCAGGCACGCAATTTTTTCTCCTGAAGGTGTAAACTTTTACAAACTTAAATACAATTTTCTTTTGATATCAAAAAACACTTATTTTAATTCTACATGCTTATGTGGTAAACATAATTCAAAGTGTTTTTTAACCACTTAACTTACTTAACAAAAAATAAAGTTATTTTCGATACCATCATGATATCCTAAAAATCTATTATGAAGGTTAATTACGTTTTAAATTGTTTGTTAGAACTGTTTTTTGGGCAATTATAAAATTAATCTAGCAAATGTAGCAAAACGCTGTCGCAGTTTATCATTGAAATTATTATCACTTTACGCGTTTATTAAAAATATTTGGATATCTGTTCTTTAACACCTTCTGATCAAAACGTCGGTTAGTTAGTATGTAAAGGTATTATTTACTCTATGAAAAAAAAAAAGAATTTGCAGATGTACGTAATAGAAAAAGCTTTTCAATTATTTTTTATAAAACAACTTTGAATTTTTCACAACTATTAGTTTTAACTTGATGTGTTATATATATAATCTAAGATAAGGTAAAAGTTTTATTTATTATTAATAGCTGTTTAATTACAAATAGCTCAATAAGGAAAAAATGAATATCTTAAATGTATAAATATGTATTAATTTTTTTCTAGATGTTTTTTTTAATAACAATTTTTTAGATTAGAAGATGACTAATAGGTTTTAATGATTATAGGTATTTTAGTACTAACATTTACTTGCTTTAGTAAAAATAATTTAGTTTTTTTTACGAACAAGTTTGCACGGCTATGCTAGTTAGCTGATAAAATTATATAGTTTAAGTATTTTAAGTCAACATATTTTATAAAATTTTGGAAAAATTAAGTTTGAAATTAAAATAGGCAAACAAGTTTCAAAATGGTAAGAGTTTTAAATAACAATAACTCTAAAGAGAAAAGTTTAGTTTTAGAATAAAACAAGTCAATAAGTTTAAAACGTGTTATAACTTTTGTATCACATAAAGATTCCTTATAACTTTTAAATATAGTTTGTTGTTCAACAATTCATTAAGGTTAAGTTTCTAAAACTAATTACAGTTAAAACCAAATAATTTTTACATGTTACAAACTTTTGAACTTTTCTTGTTATTTTAATGCATAGTTAAAGTTATCAACTAAAATCTATTATTCAAATTATAACAATCTAATGGTATTAAATCTTATTACATAAACAATATTGTATAATTTAGTTTTACTATTCTAATTACGTTTGACATGGCCAGTATATTTTTCTACTGAAACCTTGTGTAAACAAGCTAATTCGTACTTTTTTTGAAATTTGTTTATTTTTTTTAATAAATGAATATGAACTCAATTTGTAGAGTAACATCAGATAGCTAATAAATAAACAGGTTAAATATCATAAACTATTTGTTTGAGTAATATAGCTTTGAGCTTATTATTTCAATTATAAGGTTTTAGTATAGATAAATTTAAAAATAAACCTAAAACTTCTTCGTTTATTTTTTGTTTCTAGTCATACATATTATTTAAATATTTAATAACCATTATGAAAAATTTCTTACTTGTTACTTTAAAATTTTCATATTATTAAAACAAACATAAATTTATATAATTTCTTACAAATAAATAAATTGTAATGTTATTTGGGATTACAGATAGAAAATAGTAAAATTTTAAATATTTTTATTAAACTCACCACAAGTATAGTTGTCAATATCAACTATATTAACTAATACTCACTTTTCTGTAATTCTTTACACCCTAGTGTTAGTTTGTACAGTTCTTCCACTTAGCTGATAAAAAGTAGTATGGTAAATGATAAGAAAATTTAGGAAAGTAAAATAGTATTAAAAAGTTTAAGTTTTTAACTTTTATCATAAAATTTTATAAAAAAATCAACAAAATCTGATAAATTATCACGGACTAGACTTTAAAAGGTATCCGTATAAACAAAAAAGTTTGTATAAGCAAATAAGTATTTAGTTGAAGTCTTTACTACTGTCATTACAACCATTCATTTTACTAAAGGTACTACTGATACTTTTACTAAATTTTGAACAAAATATTATAACATTAATTATCTATTTTAATGTTAGGGAATGAAATCATTTTCTTTAATCGCATTAAGTAGTGAAATCACTAAAGATTAATTTTGTTAGTGCTAAAAAAATTGTTAAAAGAGACTTTAGTATTAGTATCAGAAGTTATTTTTTTAAAAATTAGCTCATAAGTTAACAGACTAAAATTTTAAAAATCTATTTTTAGTATAATTAAAACTTTCTTAATCTTTTTAAACTGGTGTTAGTATTATCAAAACGGTTTTACTAAGTTATATTTTGTTTATGCTTTTAATAATATTTATAACAAATTAAAGAAATATAAATTTTATGAACTTAAGAAAAATAAGTTATTTTAACCTAACTGTCTTTATATTATAGAAACACAAAAAATGTAAGCTTTATTGATATTTAAAAATGTGTTTTATTAGGTTTAAATATATTTGTTCAAAAAATAATCCTTAAAGTAGTTCAAATACATAATAAAATATTTTTTTTTAAATTTAGTTTTTATAAAGGACACAAAATTTTTAAAGCTTACTCAAAAGGAGCAAATTCATAGTTTATAGTATCAATGAAAAGCAGTGTATATATGAACTAAGTTAAAAAATTATTATTGTTTAAAATATATGAATAAACATTAAATTAAAGTTTGAAATTTTAATTTTTTGTTTATAAATATCTGTATTAAAATTTCATTTAGTTCTTGAAATAGATACGTGTTTAAATAACTATTTGTTATGAATTTATAATTTAAAATAATTAGACTTAGTTAACCTTATATCTTATAATATCTTAATTCAAACTATTTAACGTTTGTCTTTTTTAGCTTACGTATACCGCTTATATTTAAATAGCGATTTAGGTAGATATAGTATATTTTTTTATAAAAACTTGTAATATTAATTGATAAAATTCAAACTCAAGAGTCAGTTTATAAGCAAAGTTATACTTTACACATAAGGTTTACAAACAAAAATATAAGACTTTGATGAACTAATCAAAAGCAATAACTTTGCTACGTTGTGCTTTGTTTAAAACTGAACATTGTTTTTATAGTTGTGACAAACAAACTTGTGTCCTTTAGTTCTTTAAAAGTATTATTTAGTTCTATTTTTGAAAAAAGTATTACTTACATTATCATTCACATAAATTTAGCCCTAAATTAAGCATTTAAATCAAAAATAAAAACAGAATTAGCTAGTTTTTTTATGCAAAAGGTCGTAATTTTTTGATAAAATTGGTGCTAAGAATTCTGTATATTACTTCTACGATTGAAATTATAAGCTATTTTATTACAAATCTACTAACAACCATTGGTGTGGTTTAAAATTAGAATGGATAACGATTTCAGTATTATTTCATAGATAATAGTATTTTAATCAACAACTAGTAAGTTATAGTTGATGTGCAGAAAGTTATGACGTCGCTAAAAATTTTAATTTTAAAATTTTACAACTCGGCTATTAAACTTAAAACGGTTTGACTTTTATCATGAGTACACTTACACGACAATTCATTACTGTTAATAAAACAATCTGATCAAACAAAAAAAAAAACATTTTGTTATATTGCAAGCTGTTTTAACAAAATAAAACTATTATAAACAAAAACCTAACTTGATATTCAAATCATGAAAATTATTCTAAACGAAAACATGAATTTATTAACTGTTTTATAAATACAAAAACGTATACAAATTACTATCATTAAAACATAAACACCAATTAACTACTTGATAAAATAGTCATTTCAATATTCTTATCATCAAAATATTAAACTAAATTTCAATTAGTAAATTTAGAAAAATTAAGATTACTTTTTGTACCACACGAGGAAGTCAAATCAACATTGAAATAATTTGCGTACTTTTAAGTTAATTTGCATATAGGTATTACACTAAACTTTATAACTATTTCGTTACAACTTTTTTAAATACTAATAAAGCAATTTACATGTGTCAACAACTATTATTAATGTTGGTATTTCTGTGCATTCAAAAAAACTAATATCAAGTATTTAAGTACTATAGATGATTATAAAATAGTTTATTGATAGTAATGAATATATGTAAAGATATATATTATAAAGTAATATATCTATTATTATGATTACTTCACCATCTAATTTTTATTATATAAGCAATTAACTTAACAAAACTATTCAATCTTTTTTTAGTATTTCCATACTAGTAAATAAACTATTAATTCTGACCTAGTATTTTTATTCCGACTAAATTTCATCTTAAGCTTCGTTAGTTTTTTAAACTTGCTTTTTTGATTATTTTAACTTTTCTAGTGATATACTATACCATAAATAAAATATTAATAAAATTATCAAAAAAATTAATGAAACAAAAACGATCATTTAACTAAAAAAGTTTTACAGACAATACTGGTTTGATAAAATTTATTTTTAATAAAATTTATTTTTTATTAGTGCACCTTATTTTAAATTTACTCCTCTTATGATAAGAATGTACCGACAAGTACATTAAAATCATAATGATATTTTGAAAGAAAATAAGTGCAGAAGGATATAACATAGATTTTTATAATTAACCATATGACATGGCTTTAAATTCCTTAGCACTGGCAACTACCTTAAATCTATTTTTATTTTGTACAAATTTATACAAGAACAAGTAACTAAAAATGTGTTCAAAAAACTATGACGTCATGAATTTTTTTAAATGTTAAAAAATTGAGTAAATAGCAAACTAGGACCACAATTATTAAAACACATATAAACTTTTTTCCAAATAACGTTTTCAAGGTAAGGAAAAAAAATAAAGCTATAGTTTATCAGCTTTATAGTAAATATTAATCTTATAAAAAATAAAACAAAAATGATAAAGTTGTAATAGCTGATTTTACTACACGAGCTTTCATATTATTTTTTCATAATGCTGGCCAGATCTCTCGTACAAAAAGAAAATTATTACTTCTATAAAAAGTAACTAAAAAGTAATAAAAGGGTAACTGCTTACGTTTTGTAGGATAATAATAACTTATTTAGTAAAATTTAAATATTCAGTATTTTTAATGAATGTGTTAATAGTCTTTCTTTTTGTAATCGAACTTTGTACGGCTATTCTAGTTAGCTGATTAAAACTATATTACTTATAGTAACTTAAGGAAACATGTTTAATACGTATTAATAGAAAGTTATGGGATAAAAGGTTTTAAAGTTGAAAAAGGCAGAATAGTTTTAAGAAAGTAAATGCTAAAATATAAAAAAAAGTTCAAAATAAAAATGAAGGCTCAGCTTAAAACACGTTCAGACGAAATTAGTTTAAAATTTTAACAATTTTAATGTTTTTTTTTAAATTAAAACGTTTTATTTTTATTCAAATAATCACTAGCATTATAGTATTTATTAAAATAATTAAAATAAAAATGACAAAAATTGTGACTAACTTTAGAAGTAAATGTAAAAAAATAATTATTAATTTTTTTTTTTAATTAAAACTACTTTTAGTTTAGTTAGTAAGTAAACCTGTTTAGCTTTTATCTAAGTGGGGTATTGGGTTCTTGACCTCCAAAGTTGTTTTTTGGCGGCAGTATTTTAAACTTACATATCTTGGTATAGCATTACACTTGTGAAGAAATAAATTCAAAAGATTATCTTACAATCAGAAAAATTCAAAATTGTACTTTTTTTCAAACCTAATTCTACTATCTAAAGAACACTATGCTCTACTTAGATTAAAACTAAGTAGCATACAGACTCATTTGCTTCTATTAAAAGGTGACATTCTAAACGTGTAAATTCACTATTTAAATTAAAACAATTCAATATAACCTAAGGTGTTATTAACTAGATAAAATAAAAGATGAAAACAGTTATTAATGCTCATTAAATCTATAGCACAAAAATTAAATAATAACATTAGTTAAGCCAAAAACTATAAGCTACGATACTACTTACCTTTTAGTAAAGTTATTTACCAAGTTAGATAAAAAGCTACTTCACCTTTTTCAAAAACTGCAACTATGTAGTTAATAGTTTGATGGTAAATTGTTTTATAACTTTGCCCAATTTGTTTAGTTAGTATTTGCTTTTTAAGGTTAATTACTTTCTCATTAATCACTTTATCACTTTATTAATAAATTCATTATTTTTAGCTTAAAAACTGTGTTTTTTAATAGTTTCCAGTACGTTTTTGTTGAAATGCAGTGGATATAGAATAAACGTTAAAAGAAAACTTTAGATATATATATAGAGTTTGATATAGTGTTTGTTTAAACTTTGTTAATTTAGATAGCAAAATTAGGCAAAAAAATATCAACTTTAGTATTAATTTTTTAATAAATTTTTTCAAAACAAGTTTTAAAACCTGCTCAATAATAAATACTTATCTGTCTCAGCTAACTAAAATAGCTTTTTAAACTATAAGAAAATAAACCCAACTTTTATCTATAAGTTATAAACATTTATGTTAAAATTCAACCAAACAACTTGAGATAAGCTCACAAAGCATCAGCAGTTACATTAAAAATACGCACTATTTTTGTTTTTTATTAAAATGAGATGATTTAACAAAAAAATTATAACTATTTGAATACTATAAAATTTTATTATCATAAGGTATGTAACTGAATGGTTTTTCATGAGACTAAAGAAAAAACTTTTATCAACAACACAAAACTAATTTAATAAAATTTCTCGTGAATGAAAGTTTTAAAAATAGAATTGCTGAAATTTATTATTCAAGACAGCACTTTTAGCTTGTCATATTAACCTGTAAAGCTTTTATTAAATAAAAACGTGATTATTTTCAGTACCATATTTTTAGTGCAACACTAAATGATACTTTAATACTGAATAACTTATACATTTAAATATAAAGTTACTTGAAAAAAGATTTTACTGAGAAGATTTATAACAACTAAGTACTCTTCAAGCACAATTGAAAATATTATCTCTAATGTTAAAATTTTTAAATTCTTAAACTTTTATAAAAATCATATAAAATGTTATTACTTTCAATACTTAAACATTTACAAGGAAACTGAGGATCATTTAATTTACTTAATAAATGAGTTTGATACACTAAAAGGTCGTACTGGTAACATATATCACAGTAAAAAATATTCTGTAAATTTTATAGCACCAAGTATATTAACTATATAACTGTATATTAAAAAACCCTAAAAAATATCAACTAGAAATACAAACAAAATACTTGTTTAACATTTTTGTTGTGTATCAAGGTCGGTAGCTGCATATGAAAAAAACTAAAGTAGCTAAATCCTCTTTGTTTGGTTACTATTTGTATTTAAGTTTAAAATTTGCACTTTAAAGTATTTTTAAACAGTTAAATTTTTTAATATACTGGTAAAAATATGTTATGAAAAGTTTAGATAAAATTAGTATTTTAGATTATTTAGAAGTAATATTAAATACTTTGTACATAGATACTAGTTTTAAATCGCTGATTAGCTGATCATTTCAATTGCTCAACTAGTTTTTATCCAGTTTTTGAAAATTTAAAACATTAGTAGTAATATTTAATCTTCTTTGAACCGATAAAGTGTTCTACGAAGCTATCTAAAAAAGTTATCATCTTATTTAAAAAGATGTACGGTTTGCCATTTTAAGGTACCAACATCGACGTAGGTGAGTTTAATTTATCCTAATCTCAACTAACTAAAAAATATATATATCATAAACATATTTCGTTTTGTTTAATATGTTTAAGACTAATCTAAAGTTTTCACTAAATATTGAAAGGAAGATCAAATAAAGATGAAAAAATTAGTTAAAAACATACATTGGTAGATCTGTTAATGTACAGTCTACTTTTTGCACAAACTTGTGTAACAAAATATTATATTTTGTACGAAATAAATACAAAACCGACAACAAATAAAATATTTTTATAAGTTGCAAATAATTTGAAAGTTATAATTAAACTCAAAAGTTGTGTAAAAAAACAAACCATGTTACCGATAATTCTGATGCTCATTTAAACACAAGTAAATTAAGAACAATAAGTAAATCTTTGCCTTTTCCGACTAAAAAGTCGGCACCAATCTGTGTAAAATTAATACCTTTTGAATCTGAATTAATTAATTTAATTAATAAAATTGAACTTAAACCCGGTAAAACTAATAACTTTCAATATAATTTACGTAACAAGATTAATTCTTTATAAAAGTCTAACAAACTTGTTTTTTTGCAGACAAAACTAATAATTTGTATAAAATCAGTCCAAAAAATAACTAAACTTAAACTAGTTTCCTATAAAATTTAAGTAGCTTAACAAGTTTAAAAGCAATATTAAGTTAATAAATTTGAAAAAGCTTCTTACCATTTTATGAAACTTATTTTTTTTTACGTAATTAGTTTGTACATATGTTTATGTATAATTACTTTCGATTTTTGTTTGTTTAACTTTGTTTCATTACTATCTTAAGCATACATTAATTACAATTAAACATGTGCAGTTCTCAAACCGAAAGGCCTTTCTCCAAACCTTGCATTTATTTAGTTACGAGCGTTAAAAATTATTTCTTTTGAAGATCTTAAGAAATTTTTAAGTTCTTCTACTAAAATACTACATCAAGAGGAAATTGTTTTGATATGTTAGCCACAAGCTTAGTATTCGAAACGTTTTATGAAAGTAATAGTTTAATGACATTAAAACCTTTTCTCATTTTGTTTAGTCAAAAAAAAACTAGGGACTTTTATGCATATTAATACTATTTAGAATATTTTATATACCTTATTAAGTGATAAACTTTATTGTTTTTAAGTTCTTTCTTGGTTAGTATAGGATAATATTTTAATTAAAGCGATCAAAATAAACTCTTTATAAGTTAATAATTTAGTTAATCAATACAGTTTTGAATAACAACTTCTTTGTACTGTTTGTAGAATTATATAATTGTCTGTTAATAAAAATATTTTTAATTACCAGCTAACTGATATAGCTGTACAAACTATAAGAGATTTTACTGCAATTGCCATAGATTTAAATGCATTATTATGAAGTTATTGCTTTATACATTTGTGTTAAATACAAACATACTTTAACAACATATTATATAATTTACTAGTCAAAACTTGTCACGAAAATTGTAAAAAATAAATAGTTTGAGGTTTATATATTGTACTTTTCAATGATCTATAACTTTAAATTTAATAAAAATACTTTTAACACTATAACAAATATATCATAGAAAATGGTGCTTATCTTTTACACGATTTTGAGGACAATTATTTTTTTTTTAATACTTTTAATTGATATTTATTTGGAGTTTTGGATAAATACTTAAACTCGTATTAACGGTGTTTGTTTAAATTTATTATTTAAATAGTTTAAATTTGTTTATAATATTTACATTCAGTATAGGTAAGTTTTATTAATAGTTTTATCAGGTTAACAATAATGACCTTAAAAAAACTATAGAATATAATAATAATTTAAATTTAAATAAGTACAAAAACTATCTTGGTTAATATGAAATCCATGAGATTAAGAACTTTCTATTGTAAATAATTAGATATATTTCATTTCATGTTAACTAAATACATAAAATTTAGATAAAACGGCTTCTTTCTTTATTTCTAACAACTTGAAATAGTTATCAAACTAAGATTTTGAACCTAGTAATATACTACAAAATACAGAATTTAAAGACATTTTAATTTCTCAAAAAGACAAAAAATACATAATAAAATATAAAAAAAGTTTTATCTAAAATTAAAGCTAAAACGACAGCTTTATATTTTAATATCTAGATTACAACACTTTTGTAAAAATAAAATGATATTAAACTATTAGGTGAAAAGGCAAACAGTGAAAACTTTGCTCTAGAAAAACCTAAAAATTATACTATAATTTTAAAAGTTCTGAATCTTTTATATAAAACACAACAAGAAATACTAGCATATACAAAATTATTAATTACTTTGGTAACACTTTAAAAACTGGAAGCTCTTTAAATCTATATCAAAAGACTTAAAACAATAAACTAAAAATTAAATAAAACTTTTAGTAAACAGGAAACTGTAAAATTTTTAAAAAACCATTAAACTATAAACCTGGCTTAAATATTTAAACAATTAAACACCAGTTGAAATATTCACTTTTAAAACAAAACACTACTTACAATAACCATTCACAAAAAATTCAAGATATTTTGTTGCATCAAGCTGCACACCAAACTAACTAACTACTTACATATAAACTGCCTGTCATGTTCTGATGTTTTGTTGCATCAGTATTTAGTTTGAAACATTTCGTCATATGATTCTAATTGGTTCGTACATTCAACTGTATTAACTCTAAATATTCTCTGAGCTCAACTTTAAACAATAAATAGTGCAAGTATTCACTCCAAAGTTTTCAATTTTACAACATATGTAAAAAGTTGAATTTCTGAAATGTTTATTTCATAGTTTAAATGTAAACAAATGTAAATTAGTCACGTGTACAAAATGAGCCAATCACGGTAGGTGTTTAGTCTTAAGTGACGAAAATGACTCTTATTAATTTACACAATGTTTTATTTTGGAAAAAAACTTTTCAGTATGCTCTTTTTTATTAACTAGATCCGGGTCCGGCCGGATCTCTGTTAGGATCCGTTTGATTTGTTATTTCAAACTTTGTTAGGGTAGTTTTATACTTAGGTGATAAATTTTTAGCTTAGTGGCTTTAAACATCTTTTTATTAGGCTTATGTTTGTAATTAAAAACAAAAATATCCTAGGTACGCACTACTAGTTGGGTATTTTATTTAGTTACCAGGTTAAGGTGAGCGTTAGCTTACTTTGTCGAATAACAACAAAACAGTGAATAATTTTTAAACAATGGCAGTAAGGTGATTTTAAACTTATTGATGCATTAAAACATAAACATTCTTTGTTATACACTTTATATACTTTTTTTTGTTATAAACAATCATTAAATATCAAATATTCTAATATACGGATTTATTTTTTAAACTCAATTTGTTTATTTTTCAGTATTGCATTACAAATTACTCAGCTTACTAAAATAGCTGTACTAACTCAATATTTCAAAGATTAATTTTTATTTGGTAAACATACTTATGCTTGAGCTACACTTTGTTTGTGATTATTTCTTTAAATTATTAAATATTATGTAAATGTTTGTTGGTCATGATCATACTTACTGTAATAAATATTATTATATGACAATAAATCTTGTATAAAACCTACCTAATCTAAATTTCTGTTATTTAATAATTTTTTCCATGATTTACCTTGAAGTGTTTTTCTAATTAAATGAGTTGACTATTAGTGAGCTATTTATTATACCTGTAAAAACTGAAATTCATCACTCAACAAACAGCCTAGTTGTCAGTATTATTTGAAAAATGTTTCGAATGCTAAGTTTGTGGCTAAAAAAACAACAGATACAACTTAATGTAGTACTTAAATAGAAGCAATTAAAACTTTCTAGAAAGAAAATCTGAATGCTCATAACTAAATCAATGAAAGGTGTGGAGAAAGATATTTTGGTCACTGTACTGCGCACATTGAGATTTAATTAATACTCTTAAAAAACTTTAAAAAGTAATGAATTAAATTTAACAAACAAAAAATATACTAGTAATTATTTATATATTTATGAACCACCTAGTTAAGTAAAATAGTAAGCATCTTTTTAAAGATCATTACTAAAATCTTAGTTGAAGTTGTGAAACTCTTTTAGTATTAATTAAAACTAGTTTGAATATAGACTAAAGTTACAATTTCCTATAAATTAAAACATAAAGATTGCTTCAGTATAAGTTTAACATAGCCTAAGTCTGGATTATCTTATGAACTGAGAAAAGTTAAAATTTACATAAAAGTTTGATCATAGCATTTAATAAGCTGGTCTGAGTATACAACAACTTGTAGTCTGATGAACAAAATCATATGATCAAACATTTAAAATAAATTTTATTTAGAATTATTTTAGCAATTAATGGTAATTGTTGTCTCATAAAGTAGATAAAACTTTTTAAAATAAGCTTTGGCATTTTTTTGAAAAACATCTATACAACGTTCTGTCTTATATGTTTTATCTGTACTTACTAAAAACAAAAACTTAATGTATGCAAATTCAATCTATAGAGTTACTCAAGTAGCTGACAAATAAACAGGTTAAATATCATTGATAATATGTTTGAGTAATATAGTTTCTAGTTTATTTAATCACATTTAAGATAAATAAAGATAATTTAGTAAAATAAGTTTAATAAAACTTTTAAATTAAAAGTTTTACATGTTATTTAAATATTTAATAACTATCATGAAACGTTCTTGAAAAATAACTTTAATTGCTCTTATATTAATAAAACAAACATAAGCTTAAATAATTAACTAAAAATAAATAAATTGTTATGTTATTTGGGACTACAGATAAAAAATTGGAAAAAAAAACCAATACTTCTATTAAACTCACCACAAATATAGTTGTCAACATCAATTATTTAAACTAATACTCACTTTTATGCAACTCTTCTTTACTTAAGTTTAGTTTGTACAGCTACTCTTTTTAGCTGATAAAAAGCAGTATGTTAAATAAGTGGAAAATTTGTGAAAGTAAAATTGTTTACAAAAATTGAATTCTTTATTTTTTTTAATTTGTTATCAAGGCTTAAAAATTTTTCGAATGTGTACTAAAAAATTACTTGGATAAGAAGAATAAAAAAATAGGTTAAATATATTTTTAAAGTTTTTAAACATATATTAATTCATAACAGCATTTCATAGATTGTCATGGACAAGACGTTACAAGGTAAAAAAAAAGTTTTTTTGTGAATAAATTTTTAGTTGAAACCTTAACTACTATCAATACAACCAATGACTTAATAAAAGGTACTATTGCTATTTTCACTAAATTTCAAAAAAAATATTAGAGCAGTATTTTTTATTACAACTTATAACAACAAGTTTTAATTACGTTAATAGTGAAATAAGATAAGATTTAGTTTTTAGTATTTAAAGTATCATGAAAAATAGACTTCAGTATATTATCACAAATAACTATCAAGAAAAAAAGCTTATAAGTGTAGAGACGAAAGATTTAAAACAATATTTTAGATTTTACTAAAACTATATTAATATTATTAAATTGGCGATAGTATTATCAAAACGTTCTTACTGAAGTTTCTTTATTCTTTTACTGATATGTATATTAAAAAAAAGAAAAGTAATTTTTTAAACATATAAAAATAACCAATTTTACCTAACTGTCTTTATAATATAGAACATAGAGAGTGTATGCTTTATTTATTTTTCAATTTCTTTTATTGGTTCAAAATATTTGCTCAAAAAAATATTAATTAGTTTAATATAGTCTAACACATTAACAAAATTAATGCTGTATTATGTTTATATTATCAATGAAAAGAAGTTTATGTATTTACTAAAACTAAAGATTACTATTTTCAAAAATAATGGATAAACAACAAATTAAATTTAAAACGGTAAGTTTTATTAATAAGCCTAAATGCATTAAACATAGTTTAATCATTCAAAAAGTTAATTTTGTTTTTTGGAGATTACTGAAAAATAAACTATTTAAGGTAATATTTTAGCTTTTTTACATATAAAGCTTGAAGAAACCCATTTAGACTTATGTAGTTTATTTTAGCATAAACACTTGTAACATATGTTATTAAACTTTTAATTAACTATTCAGTTCATAAACAATAGTTTATAGTAAATTTGTTCTTTAATAAAGTTGTATTACATAGTTTTTGTAATTAAATTATAATTATTTGCATACGGTTTTAAACAACAGCTCAAATAAACATCACACTTTTTATAATAATTTTTCATCTAAATAGAAAATATGTGGTAATCTTAGGATTAGTAGTTTTTCAGCTACTTTACTCATCTAATCTTTAGTTTTTATTTTTATATAGAAAAAAGTTATACTTTGTAAGATTTAATAACAAAATATAGTTTGTATAGGGTAAAAAACAAAATATCATTTATAATAACAGAAAAACAACTTGAACTCGGACATCTTAGCATTATTTTGTAATTGTCTGAAAGTTTTCAAGGCAAGGAGTAAATAAAACAAAAATGGTTTTAAAACAAGTATGATGGCACGAAAGAAACACTTAAGCTAAAAAAAAACAAGTTTAATCTATAATTAGTTTTGATATAACTGCAACTTTCATAGCAAAAAAAAATACAATAGAAGTTTAACTTAAGTCCAACTTTCTCCGTTCCCCCTATGAGGTTTCCTACATCTACATGATTTTGTCTCCTCTTCCACGTACATTGAGGATACTTGACGTTATGTTTGATCGCATAAAAGTTTTATAAACTTTACAATAATAATATATTTCACTTAATTTTGGCAATAAATGGCTAAAACCAAGTCTAGATGATCTACAACTGCAACCATTTTATTTTTTTTGTTTAATATACTTCACATTGAAAAAAAATGCTTAGAAAAAGAGTTTTTCAGATAGCCATTTACGAAACTTTTAAATAATTATAAATCTATACTATTTTTTTGTAAAATTATTTTGCCGACATTATCTAGTAAATACATCCATAGTCGATTGCAGCTGTAAAATTATTAAAGTACAAAATATTTGTAACTTTTTTTATTTAAAATTGCCTTATAGCTTTATAGTATTAATTTATTTTGAACAATAATGAATACTTATTAACTAATTAATTTGAAGTTAGTAAAAAAAATAATAAGTTTTATTTTTTATAATTAAAGTTTACTAAAACTTAATTTAAGTTCTTAAAAAACGATGGTATTTTTGCATTTTCCCCGTTATGTAATTTTTTTAGTCAATACTTTTTAAAAGATTAAAACAGTATAAAATACAATTTGTAAATTGTTTTAGAGCAAACCAAAACACTTTTCATTCACAATAATCTTTGAATTGAAGTTTTCCAACATCCAAATTAATGTCTTAATAATTTTTTTTATATTACTGTGATTAAATATACATTACACACTTACGTTACTGTCATAACCTTTGTATAAGAACTATGGTATTTTTTTTTTATTAAACAAAATAAATTAGCAAAAAAATGACCTATAACTTTGATGTCTGAATTATAGTAGCAAACTATTTAAACTAAAAAAAAAACATTATATAGACATAGAAAAAAAAATATATATACTAATATACTTGTCTATAATTAGTATTTATAACGGTTAAATGTACTGAATACCGGATAGAAAATTTTAGAGTAAACTTTTTTAGAAGTTTTTATATAAATGATTAACAATATACATAACCAAAAGTAACATTTAAAATTAAGTTTACTGTTTTAAATAGTACTATTCTATAAATAGAAAATAACTTGTAAAATGCTTATTGTTTTTTAGGTACTTAATTATTATTTAAAATTGTTTTTTCTATCAAAACATTAACAATAGACTAAACTATAAACAATTATTATGAAACTTTGTGACATGGTTTCGTCTAAAGCTTTCAATTTATCATGATTTTTCCACTTGATTTATTTCTGATGAGTTGAATTATTGTTAGTGAGGACGAAATCAGATCGTGCAGTTGCTAAATAAATTAGTAATAGCTAGCTTAATATAACTAAATATGTACTGTGTTAAACTTATGTTGCTTTTTTTAGTTTTATTTTACTTTTGTTTTGTAAAAATGATTCATTGTAAAATATTACAACGAAGATTTCTTAACAACTAAGTTTGTTAATTCATTAAAGAAATGTAACCACAAAAGGTCATTAAAATAGTTAAAACATATTGTTTTTAGTTTAAAAAAATAATAGGAAACTAATTTTCAAACTTTAATTCAATTAATTGCTAATCTTTTAAAGTAAAGTGCTAAAACAATGTTAAGCAAAAGTACTTAACGTGTATTAGAAAGTTATTTTTTTAGTACTTCTTATTTACGCACTGTTTATACTTAATATAAATTTATACCTAATATAAAATTAAAATGAATTTGAAAAATGCAGTTTTAAAAACCGAAATAAGCTTATTATTTTTAAATTTTTGTCAGCTAACTAAAATAGCTGTAAAAACTAAACGCAATTAAGTCAACACAATTTATTCTTACTTATAGAACATATAACACGTATTGAATACATTGTTTGTGTGTTTTAAAAAAAAAAATGTACGTTTATTTTTGATGAGATTGTATACGTCTAACACACTAAAATTTCTATTAAATGATACTCTAATTTTGACAATCAATAGGTTTAGTTCTACAACTTTAGTTCCAACAAAGTTAATACCAGATTATAAAATGTCCAATTAAAATCAAAATTACTATTTTTATTACTTTTTTTTTGCTATTTTGCCTAGTTTTTCAAATTAATTTTCACTTTTAAAAAATAACTTAGCTTATAACAGTTTATATAAAGAGTAGAGACTGCAAAATTTCATTTTTCAAAATGCGTTTTCAATGAATATTTTAATGCTTAATTCTAACTCGGCACAATTACAATTAAATATATAACGAGTTTTTGTTTTTACTTATTAGTTAATAATAAAATTTAATTGTTTCATTTATTGTAGTTTTTTTTTGTCTTAAAAATTTGAAAAGTTTTTATAAAAATAAAACTATATTAAGTAAAAAATAATTCGGAAAAAATAATATATGTTGTTTTACTACTACAGACTTCATTATATGCCTACAACAAAATGCTAAATTCTGTTAGCTTTTAAATAGTTATTAGATAGTAACACAAAATGATGTCAAAGTAGACTTAGGAACTAAAGAGTTTTGCGTTACTGTTTATGATTTGGTGAAAAAACTTTACTTGAACAAATAACATTTATATAAACAATTTTTAGTGTTTTAATGTTACTTGTTAAGTAGAAAAACGATTTACTTAAGCGTAAGTAGTAAAGCTTTACCTATCCGTTGTGTAAGTAATGTAAAAGGTATCAGTGGTGGACTCAATAGACGGAATGTTTTTTGTGCACCAGGTCCAAAGATTAAATATTTTGAGGTATCCGTGATCTAAATGGTAACATTGATGGACTCAAAAACCGAAATGTTTTTCGTGCATCAGGTTCTAGGATTAAATATTTTGAGGTATCCGTGATCTAAAAGGTAACAGTGATGAACTCAAAAACCGAAATGTTTTTCGTGCATCAGGTTCTAGGATTAAATATTTTGATGTATTCGTGATCTAAAAGGTAACAGTGATGGACTCAAAAACCGAAATGTTTTTCGTGCATCAGGTTCTAGGATTAAATATTTTGAGGTATCCGTGATCTAAAAGGTAACAGTGATGGACTCAAAAACCGAAATGTTTTTCGTGCATCAGGTTCTAGGATTAAATATTTTGAGGTATTCGTGGTGTACGTGATGTTAAAATTATCCGTCGTGGACTAAATAACCGAAAGTTTCTTCATGCACCAGGTCCCAAGACTAAATATTTTGAGGTATTCGTGGTGAACGTGATGTAAAAATTATCAGTGGTGGACTCAGTAACCAAAATTTAATTTGGTACACCAGGTCCTTAGACTAAATATTTTGAGGTACCCGTGGTGTACGTGGTGTAAAAATTATCAGTGGTGTACTCAATAAACGAAATGTTTTTCGTGCACCAGGTCCAAGTACTAAATATTTTTAAGTATCCGTTGTGTTCGTGATGTTAAATATATCAGTGGTGAACTCAACAACCGAAATGTTTTTCATGCACTAGGTCCTAGGACTAAATATTTTTAGGTATCTGTTATGTACGTGATGTGAAAAGTATTAGTACAGGACTCAATAACTGGAATTATTTTCGTGAACCAGGTCCAAGGATTAAAAAAATTGGGGTATCCGTAATGTAAAAGGTAACAGTGATTGACTCAATAACCGAATTTTTTTTCTTGCACTAGCTCCTAGGTCTTAATATTTTAAGGTATACGTGGTGTAAGTAATGTAAAAGGTATCGGTGGTAGACTCAATATCCGGAATGTTTTCCGTGAACCAGGTCCAAGGACTAAATATTTTGAGGTATCCGTAATGTAAGTAATGTAAAAAGTATTAGTAGTGGACTTAATAACCAAAATGTTTTTCGTTCACCAGGTCCAACGATTAAATATTTTAAGGTATCCGTGATGTAAATAGTAACAGTGATGGACTCAATAATTGAAATTTTTTTGTGCATCGAATCAAGGACTAAATATTTTGAGGTATCCTCGTACTACGTGATGTAGTAAGTATCGGTGATGAACTCAATAACCGAAATGTTTTTCGTGAACCAGATCCAAAAACGAATTATTTTGAGGTTTTAATGGTGTACGTGATGTGAAAAGTATCAGTGGTCGACTCAATAACCGAAAGGTTTTTTGTGCACTAGGTCCTAGGACTAAATATTGAGGTATTCGTGTTGTACATGATTTAAAAGGTATCAGTTGAGGAATCTATAAGAAAAAGGTCCTTCGTGCACTAGGTCCATGGACTAAATGTTTTTAGCCTTTTGTTATTTGTCGTTCAATTTCATATCATTATTTCAAACAAAACAATAAAGCATTTTATTTTTTTTAATCAAAATATTACCAATTATAGTATCTCTTATATATTACCTAAGTAGTAATTTTAGTTTAAGTATTTGTGCTCAATTATTAAATAATACAGCAAATCAAATTTTTAAAAAGACTTGATATCTGTTTTGTTTAATTTAAATATATAATTAAAATAAGTTAAAAGTTACACTTGTATATTATAATTTCTTCTTAAATGTTAAAATTAGTTTTATAAAATAAAAATGTTTTTTATTTTGTAGTTATTCTCAGACATTAAAATAACTTTTTCTTATTTAATAAAGTTGTTTTTTTGGACTTTTAAGCTAATAAGAAATTCTTAATAGTTTGTGTTCGTTATAGAAATTAGCATTTACTCTATATAAAAATATTTCATTTTAAAACAACAATCAAATTTATTTAACTTGCTAACTTATCAAATCATCAAAAACGCGAATCAAAAATTTAGATAAATATAGTTCAAATGTAAATTTAAGAAATTACTTTAATAATTTACTTACATCCTTTTATGGTCATTTCCTTTTCTTATTACTTCAAATCAGGTTGTTTAAAGCTAAGAGATATATTAAAATACTTACCAATTTCAAGTTAAACAGTCTCATAGAAAAAGTTTTTTAAACCTTCTTTATTAATATAGAAAAATGAATATAGAGTTTTTTTTAAATATAGTCAAGTATCAATCAAACTAATTACGAAAACTAAAGGATAATAAAAAATTTACATTAAAATTATAGTCAAATATTTTAAATCAGTTTGGATAGCTAATTAAATCTGATGAAGCTTTTACTATAACGTTTTAATAACGCTCAGTTATTTTCTTATTACTAAAGTTAATATCCCTAGATTTTTATTTTATTTTACCTTAATAATTGTGTACTCGCTGTTTAAAAGTTATGTGTAGAAGGTAAATAGATTTTTTTTGTACGAAAAATTTTAAATTCCTTAAGTCTCTTAGTTTTAATATTCTTGCAAATGAAGACAAACGTTCGCTTAAAAAGGATTAAACTAATACATTTCTTTTTCTATTTAAGTATTAGCATTTGGAAGCTAACTGCTTTGAATTAGAAAACTAAAAATTTTACTAAAACTTAATTAAAATTTCTAAAAAACGATGAAATTTTTATAGCCTCATTATAACGTAATCTTTTTTAGTCAATAACCACACACATTTAATTCACAATAACATATGAATTTAAGTTTCCCGATATTTATCAAAATTTTTAGGTTAAGGTCTTTGTAAAACTGGAAAATGTACTTAGCACACTTACGTTACTGTCAAAACCTTTGTACAAGATTTTTCCTATTTTTGTTTATTTTTAGTTGAATAAAATATATGTGCAAAAAAAACTTAAAACTTTTGTATCTGAATTCTAATTGTAAATTTTAAAAATTAAACAAAACTAGTGTTTACGTATATTTAAAAAAAAAAAAGTATACTTATCCATAACTATTATTTATAACTGTTATGTGTACTAAATACCTAAAGGAAAGTTTGAGAATAAAGCTTTTTTAGAAGTTTGTATTTAAATGATTAACAATATACATAACCAAAAGTAACAATTAAAATTAAGTTTACTATTTTAAAAGTACTATGCAACAAATAAAAAATAATTTTTAAAGTGTTTAGTATTTTTTAGATACTTTATTGTTATTTAAAACTGTTTTTTTTTTTAAACAGTAAGCAATAGACTTAACGATAAATAATTCTTATGATACTTTGTGACATGGTTTCGTCTGAATCTTTCAATTTATTATGATTTTGTCTACATGACTTATTCCTAATAAGGACAAAATCAAATCGTAGAGTTGCTAAATAAATTAGTAATAGCTAGCTTATAATAACTAAATATGTATTGTGTTAAACTTATGTTGCTTTTTTTAGTTTTATTTTACTTTTGTTTTGTAAAAAAGATTAATTGTAAAAAAACTTTTGAAGATTTCTTAACAACTAAGTTTATTAATTCATTAAAGAAATGTAACCACAAAAGGTCATTAAAATAGTTAAAACATATTGTTTTTAGTTTAAAAAAATAATAGAAAACTAATTTTCAAACTTTAATTCAATTAATTGCTAATCTTCTAATGTAAAGTGCTAAAACAATGTTAAGGATAGGTACTCAACTTGTATTAGAAGGTTAATTGTTTAGTATTTCTTATTTACGCACTGTTTTACTTGATAAACTTAATATAAAATTAAATTGTCTCAACAAAATTGACTTTGAGATTAAGTTTTATAAACATAAATAAGCTTATTTGTTTTTATATTTTCGTCAGCTAACTAAAATAGCTGTAAGAACCCATAGCAATTACATCACCGTAACTTAATCTTACTTATAGAATATATAACACGTATTGAATACATTGTTTGTGTGATTTTATTTAAAACAATTTTGTACATTAATTTCTAATGATTTTGTATACGTCTAACACAAATATATCTATTGAAATGATTCTCTGATTTTGACAATCAATAGGGTTAGTTCTACCAGTTTAGTTCTAATAGAGTTAATACCAGATTAAAAAATTTCCAATTAAAATCAAAAATACTATTTTTATAACTTATTGTTATTATTTTTTGCTATTTTGCCTAATTTTTCAATATTAATTTTTCATTTCAAAAATTAAATTAGCTTATAACATATAAAGAGTGTAGACAGCATAGTTTCATTTTTCATAATATGTTTTTAATGAAAACTTTAATGCTTAATCCTAACTTGGCACAATTACATATAAGTATATAACGAGTTTTTGTTTTTAACTATGAGATATTAATAAAATTTGATTACTTGATTTGTTGTAGTTGTTTTTGTCATAAAAATTTGGAAACTTTATTTTAAAACAAAATTGTATTAGGTAACAAACTAACACTACACACTTCATTATATGCCTACAACAAAATGTGAGATTCTATTTAGCTTAAAAATAGTTATTAGATAGCAGCACAAAAAAATGTCAACGTAGACCTAGGAACTTATATGTTTTGCGTCACTGTTTATGATTTGGTAAAAAAAACTTTACTTGAACAAATAACATTTTTAGACACAATTTTTAATATTTTAATGTTACTTATTAAGATAAAAACAATTTACTTAAGCTATTTCTAATATTTCGCAAGAAAGGAACACTTCATTAACTCTAGCTAGGTTTTAACTGAAATAAATTTAGTTATTTAAGAAAAGTTCTTTATATTTTTCATAGCAAAAAATATTCAAAAGCTCAAAATTCATATAGTTAAACTTTTACTAGTTCCAGTTAGTTTAAGCATACTTCTTAATGATAGTTGACTAGTGTATTAAACATGGAATAGTAATATTTTATTTATGAGTAGTACACTAAGTGACAATCAAATAATAAATAAGGTAATTACATTTGAACTACTCTACTAGAGTTTGATCGTCAATTGATATGAGCAAAGATATCAGCAAAGTTGAAAAAGTATAAATAGATGTAAGACATTGTTACTTCTTTCTTTAATTTTGAACATTTTAAACTGTTTATACTGAGCTTTTCGTTTTATAAGTACATACTTGTACTAGTAAACTCACGTTTTTTAGCATATATTGTTTTTCTAAGTAGTATATATTTATTTTTTAATAACTATGACGTACTATTTACAACAAAACAAATGTAATAACAAAGTTATTTGCATATAATTATGTTATGCTTTTATCAATCTTAGTTTCGTTGATTTCGAGTTTGTACAGCTATTCCACTTAGCTAGATAAACATTAAAATATCTAAAAACATTGTTGTTGAATATAATTTTTACTTTTTGTTCCATTTAATTGATTATAAAAAAATACAAAATCATTCAACCAGAACGTTGTCTGTAATAGTTTATAATGTAATTATTTTAATAATATAAATATAGTTGGTATAGGTTAAGTTAGACTTCTTTATGATATTAATGTATATTTATTATTGTACGTTTTTTTGTAATAATTTTTATTAAAGTAATAGATTAATTGTTTTATGTCTTTTAAGTAATATTCAAATATTTTATAAATCTAAAAGTAGTAAAATTGTAAAAGTATTTCGTATTTAAACTTAATTTATTAATTAGTTTAAATTTATTTTAGAGTTATTTATAAGAGTAAGTTGTACTTTTTTAAATTTAATGCTTATAATGTCTTATTGTGGATGATTTTCGGGAAATAATATTTGCTTAAACTCAGGAGTATGATTTGTTTAAAGTAGCATATCCAAGTAAAAAATTTAAATAAATAATATTTGGTTACGAATATGATAACCAACATAAAAATATAAAATCACCTGGACACAACATTAATAGTATTCCATTAGAGGAAACGATAAACATGGTAGCAGACGATGTATACTCAAAAGGAAATCTTTCAGTATTCACAAAATCAAAAATAACGAAAAAAGTATTCAAGAACATGCTGAAAACTTGCTCACAGAGCATCTTCTGTTTTAATAATCAAGTATTTAAACAAATAGATGGACTATCTATGGGATCGCCTTTGGCCCCCCTTTTGGCCAATTGGTTCGTTAGCAAATTAGAAACAAGTCTTCTTAATGAAATTCAACCTAAAATGTACACGAGATATGTGGACGACATTTTTACTATCTTTTCAAATGAAGAAATGGCAAACGAATTCAATCAAAAATTAAATACTCTACATCAAGATCTTGTTTTCACAATGGAAACATGTACATCAGGTAAACTTCCTTTTCTTGACATAAGTGTTAAGCTGGAAGAGAACAAATTTACTACGTCAATTTACAGGAAACCATCAAACACAGATGTACTATTAAATTTTCACTCTTGTACCCCAAAGTCATGGAAGAAAAATTTGGTTAGACAGTTGTTCATCAGAAACAAAAGATTAGTGTCAGAAGAACTACAGAACATAGAAACAAACAGAATAAAGAATCTTCTTTTGAGAAACGGCTATCCGATTAACTTCATAAACAATGAAATAGAAAAACTTCAAAAATTAGAAGATAAGCAACAAATTCCTAAACAACAGTATCTAACAGTTCCTTATATAAAAAAGGTTTCAGAAAAATTCAGCAAAAATATAACAAAAAATTTGGAAACAATTGGAATCAACATCAAAGTAGCTTTCAGAACATCTAAAGTTGGAAACTATTTTTCACTGAAAGAAAAGATCAACAAACTCTACAGAAGTTGCATCGTTTATAAGTTTCAATGTCCAGGTGACCTGGATACCCAATATATTGGAGAAACGGAGCGACAACTGTTCGTCAGAATTAAAGAACATACAAAACCTACAAATAGCGCAGTTTTTTCACATATAGAACAATGTAGAATCTGTCAGAATCATAATGATATTTTTAATTGTTTTGAGGTAATTAAATTTTGTAAAAATAGAAATATTTTACTTGCAGTAGAGGCTATTATGATTAAAAAACTTAAACCTAAACTTAATCAACATCTAGGTCCTGATAAAGGATCTAGAATTACAATTAACATTTTTAAATAGTCCATTTTTGTTCTAATTATCTATTTTAGTTTTTATGATTAATTTGATTAGTTTTATATTGATTGCTTCTTTAGTTTACTCGTATTGCGTTTGATTAATTAGTTTTTTGTGAGTATTTATTTTGTTTTGACAAGGAAATTAGTTAAATTTTGAAAGCATTGCTCAATAAACCGTTTAAATGAAAAAAGTTTTGTTATTAGCAATTAATTGGTACATAAAGTCATGTAAACACCTTTCGCTATACTCTATTAATAGTATTCTATTCGAGTACAGATAAAAAATGTACTTAAATTATTTTTTGATAATTCAAAGTACATCTTACTTAAGTATAAATCTAAACATCCAAGCGAAAAATTACATGGTTATACTTAGAAAAATCTTTATTTAATTCTCCTATTCTATGAATTTCGTTACCAGTATCGCTTATATACTAAAAAACACAAGATTTAAATGATCATTAAAAATCATATACTTACTTCAACCACTTGCTATTTCTTTATTTTAAAGCTTAAGTTTTTCTATTGTTCATTCAACCTTTATTGAAAATAAAATAAATTTAAAGTCTATTATTAAGTTTATACAGTTGATTTTACTTGAAAGAAAATTACTTACATGCTAAGTAATAAACAAATAATTATTTAAACAAGATTTAAAACAAAAAGAATCTATAGAAATCTATATTTAACCTTAAAGTTTTTAAATAATAAAATAATCTTTTTTTTTTCGTTTAAATATTAATTTAATTTTTAATGAACCGTGTAAAGTTAAAATTTGTAAAAACATTGAATCTTAATATGAAATATTGTAATATTTACTATACTACTATACTATAGCTACTATACTATAAATAGTTTGAACATACTTAATCGAAGTTTGTTTATTCTAAGTTTTTAGTCTAGGGTATTTCTAATTTAAATGAATTTAATTACACTATTTAGCAATATATTAGTTATTTATTTATTAATATTTAAGTTAACTACTTTAAAAAAGCTGCTGCTATATACGTTTGTTCATCTTTTTTTTTCTTCATTACTATAAAAAAGCAAGACTGTACTATTTTTTAACATTGTATTTTCTAATTACAGTTAAACGATATTTTGATACTTGTGATGATTTACTTGTTGAAAGTTAATGTTTATTTATTTTGTTTTGGATTGTGTTTTATTTAGATTTATAAACCAAAGTATACTAAACTTAGTACTTAATAAAGATCTTTTAAATACATTGGATACAATAAGATATATGCTGTTATGAAAATTAAAAAAAAAATTTTGAAGGTTATTTTGTTTAACTTCAGCAGCATACCTGTAAATTTTTAAGGTCTACACTAAATATTATATAGTTAATAATTAGTGTAGACCTTAACACTAATGTTTGCTAACATTAATAATTGCTGGTAAAATTTCATAAAAACATATTGCGCATTCATATTATTATTTTTTATACACCCGAATTATTAATATAATTATCAAACTAACCTTAAAAAGTACCAAATACTTGTTATTTATCATGTTCTTCACTTTCTCACTTAAGATTTCTAGTTTCAAAACTTTCTGTTGTTTAGGCATTTTTTGCTTATTTTCCATTAGCAGTTTACCAACTCCTGATTTAAGTATTTGTAATTTTATATATGTACTGGAAATTTTTGTAAGCAAAACAGATGTTTTAGTAAAAATACGTTGTTAATCAAAAACTATGAAATGATTAAATTTATAATTTAAACTTTTATCTTTTATTATTTTTTTATAGGTAATTTTTGTATCAAAATCACCTAAAAATAATTGCATATTGAATTGTTTCAGCTATCTAGAATAGCTGTAAAAACTATTTCTTGAGTTGCAACTAATAATCATTTTTATATATTAATCATAAGTTATATATTTATTACAACTGACCTTGCGTTAGTGGCAAACTTGTAAAACGTCACACAGTTTTGTTTAAATATTTATCATGTATTTAAAATAGTTGTATAGCTTTTTAAATATATTTAGCTAAAAGTAAATTGTTTTAACAAATTGTTTTGCTAAAATCAAGCACGCAAGTTCTTCTCAAACCAAACATTAGAAACTTCAAATTAAACTTCACGAAGCTAGTCTAGTTAGCTGAAATATGAAGCTCATAGTCATACATATTTGAAAAAGAAGATCAGTGTTTACTTTATTATGCGGTATACCTTAGCAGGGATTGTTTTTACATACTTAAAGTTTGCTTTGTAATTTTGAAGTAACATGTTATAGATTTTTATTTAAATAGTAAAATCAACGAAAGTCTGTAAAGATGAAGTTCTGTACTTTTCTTTTTTTGTAATAGCCGTGAGACAAGCTCAAGTTTAACAAAAGGGCTGTTCATACCAATTCTGTCATCAAACCACTAGCCTTCTGTAGAGTGAGACCCGTTTCATCTTTTTTTAGTAAATATATTTTGTTTGTCAAATCGATAAAAAGTGTCCATTAAAAAAAAATACAAAATTAAAAAAATAAACTAAATACGAAAATAATTTGTTCGTCTGAAAATTATACTTTTCTGTAAATAAAACATAATCATAATCATAACCATAGTTTTTTAAGTTTTTATAACTAATACTTTAAGAGTTTCATATTTTTATCACTACAACTAAGTAAAGTTATTAAACTCTAGTATCTTTATTTCAGTATTTCTATTTTAATTATCAAAACTTATTACAAAAAAAAATTACTTTAAATATCTTTTTTAAAGTTCAATTACATTATTAGCCAACCTTTCTGTACTAAGTCAGTATAGTCACTTTATTTGTGATTAGCAAAATTTAAATCGTGAACTGACTAAACAACAAAGTATTATAAATAGGAAATTAAATTAAATTTTTTTTACAAGTTGTAACAAATGCAACTATTCAATACTCACTGCCTGTTAATTTTTTTATACTGTGTATTTTAACTTTTTACAGAACTTAAAACATTTTTAAATATTTTTTTTCAATATGAACTAAATTAACTTATTTTAAGATGTTCTTGTTAATAATTAGTAAATTAATTTAAATACAGAATGTATAACTTTTTTTTAATTTTGTTGATTGGAAAATATTGAACAAACTAATTCCCTTAAGCTATCAAAATGAATTAATTAAAATTATTAAAATTATTATTTAAAAAGATATAAAAATATTAACAACTGTATATTTTTGTCAAAATTATTTAATTTTGTATAGTACTTATATCACTAAACGTTTATTTTGATGCTTATTTAAGAGTACTTTAATTGAAGTTTCAGATAAAAGTCTATAATTATTTCAAAACAATGATAAGCATTTATAGCTTATATTGGAAACTTATGGCCAATTGGGGAATCAAAAGGCCAGGGGGGCATGAGCTGTTAAGGGGTCACAGAGGGTAGAAACGAAGTCATAATTTTAACCTACACTAGATATTAGGACTTGATGATGACAACTTTAACAGATATTACTTATAAGTATAGGTATTACATAATATTATTGTAAATTAATATGCATATGTGATTTTACTTTTCAATTAGTATTAATGGTCTGTGAATTTATAACTAAGGTTAACATCAAGGACTTCATTAAACTGATAGTTCAACTAAAAAGTCTTGATGCAACTATTATCATGATTGCTTTTAGTCTTTTTAGTCATTTTAGTTGAACTACAAGTTTAATTTAGTCCTGAACAAGACGTTGCAAGATATCTTTTTAGTCTACGACTCGTTAACCGAAAGGTTTTTTGTACACGCAGTCATTAGACCAAACTTTTTGAGCTTCAATTTATTTTTATCAAAGAGTTTCGAAAAAATTGCAATGTTTTTTGTTCGTATATAATTGATCAATTTCCTAACCAAAACTTTATCTGCAACAGTTGAACGGAAACTCTTTGTAAACAAAACAGGTTGTTTAGTTAGACGTCTTTGTTACTAAAAATTATGAAAAATAATAATTTATATTTTGTCTTTTTAATAGTATTTTTTTAGGCAATTTTTATATCAACAACTACCTAAGGATATCTTTTTATCAACCAGCTAACTATAATAGCTGTAAAAACTATCTGAAGAAATGTGGAAAAGAATATATTAATCATAACTTATATATTTATTACAAATGGTCTTACGTTAGTGGCAAACTTGTAAAACGTCACACAATGATTCGTTTAAATATTTATCATGTATTTAAAAAAGTTATGTAGTTTTTAGTTAACCTTTTTAAAAGTAAAATGTTTTAACAACTTGTTTTTTTAAAGTAAACTAAGGCACGCAACTTTTTCTCCTGAAGGTGTAAACTTCTATAAACTTAAATACATTTTCCTTTTGATATCAATAACACTTATTTTAAGTCTACATGCTAACATGGTAAACATAGTTCAAAGTGTTTTTAACCACTTAACTTACTTAACAAAAGTAAAGTGATTTTTCATACCATCATGATATCCTGAAAGTCTACTTTATGAAGTTTAATTATGTTTTAAATTGTTTGTTGGAACTGTTTTTTGGGCAATAATAAAATTAATCTAGCAATTGACAACAAAACGCTGTCGCAGTTTAATATTGAAATTTTTATCACTTTACACGTTTATTAAAATTATTTGGATATCTGTTCTTAAACACCTTCTGATGAAAACGTCCGTTAGTTCGTATTTAAAGCTATTTTAAGTCAATACTCTTTCAAAGAAAAATACATATTTGCAGATGGACCTAATAGAACAAGCTTTTCAATTTTTTTTTTTATAAAACAATTTTGAATTTTTCACAACTATTAGTTTTAACTTAATGTGTTGTATATAACATCTAATATAAAGTAAAACTTTTAGTTATAATTAATAGCTATTTAATTACAAATAGCTTAACAAGGATAAAATGAAAATCTTAAATGTATACTTAAGTTTTAATTGTTTTCTTGATGTTTTTTTTAATAACAATTTTTTTTAGATTAGACGATGACTAATAGGTTATAATGAATATAGATATTTTAGTACAAAAATTTACTTGCTTTAGTTAAAATTATTTTGCTTTTTATACAAACAAGTTTGCACGGCTATGCTAGTTAGCTGGTAAAATTATATAGTTTAAGTAACTTAAGACAACAAGTTTAATAAGATTTTGAAAAAATAAAGGTTATAATCAAATAGGAAAAATAGTTTTAAAATGGTAAGAGTTTTTAATAAAATTAACTCTAGAGAGAAAAAGTTTAATTTTTGGTTATAACAACTTAATTAGTTTAAAATGTGTTATAAATTTTGTATCACATAAACACTCATTATAATTTTTTAATATAGTTTATTGTTTAACCAATCATTAAGGTTCAGTTTCTAAAACTAATTACTGTAAAAACCGAATTATTTTTACATGTTACATACTTTTAAACTTTTCTTGTTATTTCAATGCATAGTTTAAGTTATTTACGAAAAGCTTTTAATACATTCAAAATATAACAACGTAATGGTATTGAATCTTGTTTTATAAACAATATTCTATAGATTATTTTAACTATTCTGTTTTTGTTTGACATGGCCCAACTGTTATCCTACTGAAACCTTGTGACAATCAGAGTAGCTACTTCGCACATGTACGTATAATTTTTTTTTATGAATATGAATTCAATTTATAGAGTTATACCAGATGGCTGATAAAAAAACAGATGAAATACCATTCAGTACTTATGTGAGAATATAGCTTTGTCCTTATTAATTTAATCATAAGGTATTGGTTTAAAAAAACTTTTAAAATAAATTTAAAAAACTTCTTAATTTAAAGTTATTTTTTATATTCATACATGATATAGACGTATTCAATAATCATCATGAAACATTTCTTACTAGTTGCTTTTGTTTTTTTTTCAATAAGTAAAACAAACATATGCTTAATAATAACTTACAAACAAATAAATTGTAATGTTATTTGGGATTACTGATAGAAAACAAAACAGTATTCAATATTGTTATTAAACTAACCACAAATATAGATATCAACATCGAATATATAAACTATAACTCACTTTTCTGCAATGCTTTATACTCGTCTGTTAGTTTGTACAGCTATTTTAGTTATAATATACTTTAATATATATTTATAATAACTGATGAAAATTAATACGTTTAACAAATAGAAAATATGTGAATGTAAGTTTAGTATCATAATTTTTTTTTTAATTTTAGATTTTAAATTTGTTTTAAAGTTTGAAAAACTTTTTGAAGTACGAACTATATAGGTACTAAGATATATATAACTAGGTTACAAAGTATTCAAACATACATGAAAAAAAGCAAAAAACTCTGAAAAATTATTAAGGACAAGACGTTAGAATGTATCTATAAAAACAAAAAATTTCATATAAGTGAATTAGTCTTTAGCTAAAACCTATACTACTATCACAACAACCAGTATTATTAAAAAATTACTACTCGTACTTTTACTAAATTTTAAACAAACCATTAGAACAAACAATATATTTTAATAAAATAAAGAAAACGAAATAATTTGATTCTATCGTGTTCAATACTAAAATAAGATTATATTTAGTTTTGTTAGTACTTGAAAAAGTTCTTAAATAGACTTCAATATTATTATTAAAAATAGCTCAAAAGAAAATACAGGTGATAAGTGTAAACTATCTTGACGGTATTGTTGTTAGTATTATCAAAACGGAATTTTTTTTATGCTTTTACTAACATTTATACTAAAAAAAATAAAATACTTTTTAAACACTTGACAAAATTAAATTATTTTAATGTGAGTGTCTTGATATTATAGATGAAGAGATAGTTTGTGCTTTATTGATGTTTTAATATACTTTGACTGGTCTAAAAGTATTCGTTTGAATATAAATTTTAATTCAAATTGTTTAGGTAAAATATTTACTAGATATTACCTTACGTTTTTGAAACATTACCGCAAACAAACATCTCATATTAAAAATAAATTTGTTATGTATATAGAAGATATGTGTTACAATTTAGAGTAATAATTTGTACAGCTACTGTAATTAGCTAATTTACACCTTTTTCAGATTTAGAAAAAGCTATTCTGAATAAGAATCAATAACAAGATACAGTTAAAAACAGTTAGTTTAATAGGGTAATATCGGTATATTTCTTACTTAAATTACAATATTTAAAACAATATTTAAAAAATATTGAAAATAGAAGAAGTTGCTTTACTTAACTTTTGATTTTGAATGTATAAGAAACGCCTCTATGATATTACTAATTATATCATGACCATTGTCAGTAAAATAATAAGTTTGTTCAATATTTATATACTTTAGAACATAGTGCTGGAACTAGACTGGAACTGCATCGTGAAATCCTTACCAAATTGCAATCTGCTAAGTAGTGCTTAAAATGTAATGGTTCAAACTAACGCCTTGCATGTTTTTATAAAGTAAATTTAAACATTTTTCCGGTACATCACTTATTTAAAAAATATAACAAGATATACTTCATTCTACTTAGATTTATTTTAGTATTTTTGTAGTAAGGCTCATTAGAAATTTCATCTTACTAAGTTAGAATGATTAGAAATTGGAATAAGTCCTACTGCAGTTTAAATTTTTAAGATATAAAAATGACGTAATAATCTAATTTTAAAAATTAACTAAATGCTTATGCTGTATTCATTTGGTATACTAATAAAGCTCATTAGATTAAAAAAAATCTAAAATAAACCAGCGATCAAAACTTAAATTACACTTTAAAATAAAGTATAACAAGAAACTAATTTCTCTAAAATTAATTAACATAAGAGTTTTAAAAGTCTAGTGTGGTATACGAACATTTTCTGTTTAAAAAAAATGGGCATTGAGTTAACTTAATCTTATAAGGTTTCCAGAATATGAAAAGAGTTTTCCGCTATCTCATTAAAACTGACTAGTTTATTAATTGGTATTATTATATGGCTTATATTTTTTCAATTCTGCATTGTATAACTATATTAATACTTGTAATTTTTCTATAGTTAACTACTTGTACTCATCGTTTAACATATAACTCAACTAATTGGTTGATTAGAATTTGTTTTTGCAAATTTTTGCAACAAAATCACTGAGAAGATTTATTTGAACGTCACAGAATGTTTTGCTGCTTCTTTTATAATAAAGTAAAAAAACAAGTCTGGCTAGGAATTCAAAAAGTTTACTACTTCAAAACGTAATTAGACTAATTAGTATAACAAGATATACTTCATTTTACTTAAATTATTTTAGTATTTTTGTAGTAAGGCTAATTGGAAATTTCATCTTAATAAGTTAGAATTTATGCGCTTAAACTTCTGTTTTTACGTTATAAATTTCACACTGTTATAAATAAAAACAAACATATTCTGATTTTTAGCCATATAAAATTTTATTAGTGTTTTTATTTTACTTTCTTGTTTGTCTAATATTGTTAATATTATGTGTTTTTAATGTTAAATGGTTTTAAGTTTTAAACTATCATAGGATAATAAATTTGAAATGAAAATACGAATGAAAATTGTAGAATTAGGAAAAATAGTGCATTGAAAAATGTTTATACCAAAACTACTAAATTATTGATAAACTAAAGACTAATTGAAAACACAAACTAACCTAAACTTTGATTGGTTACAAAAATAGCTGTACAAACGAGAAGTTTGTTTCATATTTACTTCATTCTGAAAATTTAAAGTTTAACAATGAATTATGAGTGGTAGTATATTACGCCAGTGTAATACTATAAGTTTCAATGTCCAGGTGACCTGGATACCCAATATATTGGAGAAACGGAGCGACAACTGTTCGTCAGAATTAAAGAACATACAAAACCTACAAATAGCGCAGTTTTTTCACATATAGAACAATGTAGAATCTGTCAGAATCATAATGATATTTTTAATTGTTTTGAGGTAATTAAATTTTGTAAAAATAGAAATATTTTACTTGCAGTAGAGGCTATTATGATTAAAAAACTTAATCACCAACTAGGTCCTGATAAAGGATCTAGAATTACAATTAACATTTTTAAATAGTCCATTTTTGTTCTAATTATCTATTTTATTTTTTTATGATTAATTTGATTAGTTTTATATTGATTGCTTTTTTAGTTTACTCGTATTGTGTTTGATAAATTTGTTTTTGTGAATATTTATTTTGTTTTGACAAGGAAATTAGTTAAATTTTGAAAGCATTGCTCAATAAACCGTTTAAATGAAAAAAGTTTTGTTATTAGCAATTAATTAGTACATAAAGTCATGTAAACACCTTTCGCTATATTCTGTTAATACTATATGTACTTGATAAGGATAGGGTTTCTCAAACTTGATTTTATTTTTGGCACCTAATGTAAAAATAATTGATCCATTTTACTATGTATCAGCAGTTTGTTGTTTTATAACCTGTTTTATATTCTCAATAACTTTTCTATCGGAATACTATTTTTTCTGTTTTAATTAAACTTTTTCCCTACTAATAATTAGTAACAAAACCTATATACGATTCAGCTTTTATTTAAATGGTTTGTTGAACATAAAGGTTAAAAATATGTTTTAGGCAAAAAAAACTTTGGATTTTACAGTTGGTTTGGTTTTAAGTTGAATGTGTATGATCTTTTACTTCATTCAAAAATAAAATTTGTTATACCAGATTTGTAAATTTAAAACACTTAATGAAAGTTGTATTAATATTAAAAGAACTCTTTTCTTACTTATTTAAAGCTAAATCGTAGACAGACTTAGTAGTTACTGTGAAAATAATTAAATTTTACAGACATTTTAAACATCCTAAGTAAAGATAAAAGAACTTGCACTTATTGCATAATTAAATTAATAGAGACTAACAGTTAGAAAACACTAAAGCTGCTAAACAGACATCTATAGCAAAAAATTTGATTAATAAAATTATTCAATCCAATAACTAAAAGCTATCAATTAAATTTACCATTGTAGTATTGTTATTGACCTAGTTATATTAAAAATCATTCCAAATTTTTGCAATAAACTTGAAGTTTTTAAAGAAAATATATTTAACTTGAAGTGTATTTTATTTTTAATTGAACAGTTTGTTTAGTTTTATTACTTAATTGAGTTGATTAATTTTTTATTTGTAATAGTTTTATTAGTCACTTTTTAATTGCTTAATAATTGTTTTTTGTTGTTATAAATCTGTAGTACGTATTCGATGAAAAGCAGAAAATGTTGTTAAACGTATAAAATATAATTGCAGTACCTTATTTTTTGTTACTGTACATCGGCTTAACATCAAAAATTTAATATAATTAAATACTAACAAACAAATAACTAAACAAATAAATAAGCTTTTCTTATCTATATAAAATGTGTATTGTCTGTTTTTATTTAAGTCAGCTAGTATAAGTTGCTGTACTAACTATAAGTAGCTGTACTAACTGTCATAGAGTGTATCAGCTATATTAAAATCTACTTATAACAATATAAATTCATAAATTTAGTAAACGTCATATGAAAATATAAAAAATAAATTGATATAAGAAACTTATTTTTATTGCTTTTCTTCTGTATAGTCTTGCTACAAACTAGTTATAAAACATCTAGTAAGAAGATTTTTTTCAAATTACATAGTTGAATTACTTTTTTTTTAAAACGAACAAAATAACACAACAAAAGAAATTATATTTATAGACAATACTGCAAACTAAAAGAAAATGCACAAAATTACATACTTAGAAAGTTTTAAAAGCAATAACCCGAGTTATTTACCATAAAAAAATTAAGAAGTTAAACAAATCTCGAATTCTTTTATTTATTAAATGTTTGAACTACCATATTCTTTTGAAAAGAATAATTTTTCAGATATCATTAATATATCAGAAAAATTATTATACAAGTAAGTTTGTGAAATAATAAATTCCAAAAATAATCATTATAGTTTTTGAAGTTTTTGAAAAATACTTTGAAGTAGATGCTGTATACCTAACCAACTAGGCACGCACTTGCTAGGTACGTACTGCCAGTATGGTAGTAAGTTTTGGTGGCAAAGTTAAACTCTAAAACATGGTTTCTCAAAGTGGGCGATATCGCCCCCTGGGGGCGATTTTAGTAAGTCGCGGGCGATAATATGTAAGGGGGCGAAAGGGTGGGCGATAACTATTAAAGTAATACTTTCATAAATTTTTACTTTTTATATTGCTATTTTACTAATTTTTAATTGCTATTAAATATTTGACCCTGAGGTAAAACTTAAACAAAAAAAGTTTATTTTGTTTATGTAAAATATAGAGAAAAAATCAAGTACTTATGACTCCTACTTTCAAGTAAATTACATATTTTCATTAATATATTTTTTTATTTAACAATTACATAGATCATAGACGAATCCCTCTCACCATTTTATAACCTGACATACATGTTATTAGAAATTATAAATGGTTAGTAAAAATCTATGTTATATATTATTAACTATCATCTCATGATATTTCTAATTGTTTTATGACAAGTCACTAATTTAGACTAAGAAACAAAACTATACAGGGTTGCCAATTAACCTATAAACCTAGAAAACCTGGAATTTGACAATTTAGGCAAAAAAAAACCTAAAAAATTTGGAATCTTTAACAATTTTAACATATTAAGTAGTAAAATTTCGATATGACACAAAGAACCTATCATATAGATAAAAATATGGATCCCTTCGAGGCAGATTTTTTTGAAGTAAACGACTTACAGGAAACCTTCTCAGACTTACAAACTGACCTTGAACTTAAAGTAAATTTTTCCAAAGAACAATATGACAGCTTTTGGACTCAACAAAAACTAAGGCAAAAGTATCCAATTATTTAAGAGGAATTTAGATTGTTGTTTATAGTTTTTCCTTTTAATTATGTTGTTGAGAAAGCTTTCAGTTCAGTTATCAAAATCTTGAGCAAAAGATCTAATCTAGATATTTGTAAAGGAGGCTTTATTTAACTGATTAAGAATCAGATTAGAAAACTTGCAAGCAGTCATGAACCTCATCCATCACATTATATTAGACTTCAGTAGCAGACATCATTTTATGAAAGTTTTTTTTATTTTGTTTGATCTTTTAGAATACTTCTTATTTAACCTGGTTTGTATTGTATTTAAGTAGTCTTTTTATAATAGAAATTGTATAAAGTTATTTATTCTATAACAGGTTTGCACAATGACTAATAAATATTAATTACGGTAGACTTCGTCTTGGGTTCGCACTTTTTACCCAAAAAAAAATTGCAAATTTATATTTACTAAAATTTAACTTAAGTAAAGTCTATCACTTATTAAGTATTAATAAAACAAAAAATACATAATATTTAATAGCTTATATAAAATTTTTTTTTTAATGAATGTTTGTTTTATGTTTTAGTTAATTTCATGTTTATTCATAACGTTATTGCATGTAACATATTCAAATTTATCATTTTGTAGAAAAATGGTAATAATTTTTGCACTTTATGATTTTGTTCAAAGAGTTTTTTTTTAAGCTTTATAACAGTAATTCAACTTTAAAAATTTGTCAAATTAGCTAGTTTCTATTTAATCAGCTCGTTTTCAACTGTAAAAATGGATTAAAAAACCAAAGCTAAAAATAAAAAAATTGAATCTAATTATTAACTATTTTATGACTTGAATTTAAGTGGTTTTAATAAACTGACGTCAAATATTAATAGTTTATATTATGTAGACTACTAGTACTTTACAACTGTTCGCAATGATCAGTGTTTTGATTACATCATAGCATTAGTGTTATTAGTTTGTGTGTTGTATTATTTTATTAAGTCTTTATCTAAAAATATGATCAGTTTTATATCTAAATACGTGTAAAAACTTTAAAATAGTTTTTGTTTAAAGTAGAACAAAGTAAAATTGAAAAAAAAATTGGGAACGATAAATTTTTTTTATTTTTATATTTGTAAATCTAAAGTTTACAAAGTTTTGAAAATACGAAAATCAAACTTACATCATGTTATAAAATGCTATAACTTTATAACTTGCTTAATTTATAATAGTTAAACCTACTGGTTAAAAATCAAAGATTTTTTAAACAATATGAATTCTAAAATTATAACAATAGATAATTAAAAAAACATATCAATTAAAGTTTAAAACAAACAAATTTTATGCGATAATAAACTGCTTAAAAAAACAAAGTAGTGCGCTTGCAATGTGGTATGCATTAAAATACATAAAATTTAATAAATACATACATTAACAGAACTGTGTAGAATTATTTTATTTTTCAGCTAAATAGAATAGCTGTAAAAACTAAAAAATGCACATTCGCTGAAATTATAAAATATAAAAACTTTTTAAAGAAATTTTTATGAATTTAATTACAACATCAAGCTTAGTTAAAAGTTTAATGAAACAAATGAATGTACTTCACCTTTACGATTACGAGTTTGTAGATTTGTAGTTGTTTGATATATTAATATTATTAAAATGAGATAAATGTTTTTGCTTTTACAAACTAATTATTAAACAATGTTAACATGAAAAAAGGAGTACAATTTTGTTTGACTTTAAAATATTAAATTTCTTATAACTAACTATGTCATAAAATTTAAAAAGTTAACACTTGTGTAATTTTTTTAAACGAAAAATTTTAAGAATAGTTTCACCAAATAATTTGATTTTAATAATAATATTGAAATGTATTAAAAGTTAGTAAAATGTCATATGATTATACAAATAATATATTGAATAATGTACATAGAACTCTAAAACAAAAAGTAAAAAAGATGACAAAGTTTTTTGTTCATTTTTAAAATTCTAAATTTCTTATAAATAAGTATGCCATTTAGTTAAAAAAGTAGACATTATGTAATCAATTTTAAACCAAAAAACCTTTAACAATAAACTCACTGGCTAATTTGATTGTAATAATAGTCATATGTACTAGTATTACTTTACTAAAGATTCAAAATAATTGAAAAAACAGTTTTTTTTGAATTAATATATTAGTTTGCAAATCGAGTAAAATAAAACTACAAAATGTTTATTGACATAAGTTAAATTTATTTATTAAAAAAATTGAATTTAAGCTTGGTTGTAATTTCGTTTCAAGGTTAAGCTATAAAACTAAAATATCAATTTCATAATAAGAATCAAGAGTAAAGTTAAAAATAAACAAATAGTTTTATATCCCTACAGCTGAATATTTGAGTCATTGTTATATCAAAACTTGAATATTAAACTTTTTTTATTTATTTATTTTGTTTTAGCTTATTTTGAATTTGATATGCAGGTTTCAAAATAAATAATAACTTCAGTTTGAAATTCCTACATTAATATTTTACTTTTAACGCTTTATGACAGTTTTTTAGCACAAAAACATGAAGTAATGATTGGTATCTTAAATAACTTTCTCCTGACTTTAATATAATATTGATAATGGTGATCAAAAAGTTTAGTAGTTGTACAGACTATTCCTAAATTACAAAGATTAACTTGTATTTTTCACAGCATAAATATAAGTTAAAGTTGAGCTTGTCTCATGGTATAAGAAACTCCATAGTTCCAGGCTTCAGCTCTACAGACTTTCGCCGATGTTTATGTTGATTGTATTAAATACGAGCGTACCAGCTGTCTTGCCCCGTGGACAATGTTTTGAACGTTGCACAGCAAAATGACGTCACTGATCAGTACAAGCAAATGATTACTTCATGCTTGCATGTATAAACCATTTGAAATTGAAATCTAAAAGTTTTTTGGTTGTGACTGACTGATGAAGCCTAATCAGGACACAACTAGTCAAAATCTCTCGAAAGCTTATGTGATCGACCCTTATGTTATAATTTAACCAAGCACACAAAGATCATAATATCGCCTTTTACCCTTTATCCATTTCTTTAACAGAAATAACTTTTATTGCTAAGTGCATTTCATGCTTAAATATACTTTTAGAGATACAGTTTATTTAAATAAAGGTTTAAACATATATATATAAATTTGTAGTAGTCTCACGTCACAAGTGTTGGCTTTAATAGACTTTTGCCGATGTTTTTGTTGAAAGCATTCATAAGAATACAACTTTGATTAACTATGTTTATTAATATAATATTTCGATTACTATTATCAGCTTACATAAAACTTTACGAATATGTGTTTCGAAAAGTTTAAACATTCTTTTAGACTAACCACAAACCAACCAATCAGCGTAGATGTTTATTTCAAAGTTATGCAAAACTTTATCTTTCAGTCGTCAATGTTGTTGTTTATTTTCCAAGCTTTTTTAATTAGCTCACTAAATAAATAAACTTAAATTTTATAGTATATATTAGATAATGTTATTATTAAGTAATTACAGTAAATTAGTATGTTAGTATTAAAAAAAATGTAATTTTAGTATATTTCAAGATTAAACTGGTATAGTGCATGTGCGTACAGTAGTATTAACTAAAAAATATTTATTACTTAAACACAATATAGCTGTTCAAATCAAATTTTATTTTTAATATTGACGCTATTTAAAAAAATTTATTCACATAAAAAAACATTAGTTTATTAATTTACTCTTAATTGAGAAGTTGTTAAAAAGTTACCAAAACAACTTTTCTGTTATCTAACGAGTTTAATACGAAGTAACTAAGGTAAACAACAAATTAAAAAGTATTTATTATTTATTCACTACTTGACACCTCAAAACAAGGTTTTTGCCACAATCATCAGTATATCTGTTTATTTATGTTTTTTTATTTAATTGTAGTACGTTTTTTTTTCGTTTTAGTTCGACATCTATGCTAGTCAAATGACTAGAAAACTATTTTTATTTCGTTTTTGATACGAATATTTACTTTTTTAACCTTATTTTAGTTTCCTTATAAGTATGAAAATTTGCATTAACAGAAGTCATATAGTTTACAGTTTATAAGTTTTAATAATTTTTTAATTCTTTAAAACTTTTTTTACAAAGGGGTTATTCTTGAATATTGTTCAATAAGTTTTAAAAAATATATCCTTAATAGTTTATAGAAATTATAGCTATGCCAATTTGTTTTGTGAATAACTGATGCCCAGCTTAAAAGTTAGTTTATTAATATGATTTGTTTATCATGCTGTACAATTTGTATATATACTTGCTTATTATCAGTTAACCATGCTAACTGTACAAACTAAGAGATAAAACACCAGACAGTTATTCACGAAAAAACATAAATTTATAATTCTTCGTTTAATACAATTTTTGTTGCATTGAGGAAGTTGGGTCAAGAAATGACGCTTTAATGAATTTTAAGAATTTTTTATTTCAAAATAAATGTACGTCTTAACTGGATTTTTATATTAATAATTTTAAAATTAGTAAAATATAAATAATTATTAAATTATAGCATAAAACTGTTTAAGTAAATGAATAAGTAATCTATATACGTCTAACTTTATATTGATTTTAAAAGTTCTTAAAGTTGTTTTAATCAATTAATCAGCTGTGCAATCTTGCAAATAAAACTGTCACAATATTATAAATATCATCAAGTATTATGATTTTGAACTGAGTATCACAGTAACGATAAATAAATGTAATATCATGAGAATTACAATATTGCTATAAGTGGTATTTAAGCTGTTAAAAATTTGTATAAGTACCATTTTAAAAAGGAAAACAAGTCAAATTCAGGTTAAATAAAATAATATTTATGATAATCTGTGTATGGAGAAGTATTTTATAATACCATTTAAATATTAAATAAAATGGAACAACAACACTTAAATGGAAAAAAGTCAGATTTCTACGTAAATATATAAATTTAAAGATAAAGAATTAGATTAATATCAGCTATCTTAAATTGTTTTAAATTCTTTTGAAAAAGGTTTGTATCGAATTGAATTATGTAAGTGAGGCTTTATTTACTGCTTTTATCAGTATTTTGTTTCAAATCAAAAGAATGTACTACAAGATTCAATAACAAATTAGTCTAAAACTTGTATACATATTATTAATATGTTTTTTAACTTTCTATTTTGCATGTATGGCTACTTTACGCGATTACTTAAAAAATTAATATTTGTCTTTTGCGATTTGTATAAAGCCTGTACATGTGTTAACTACATTAGGAGTAAATACATTATTCATATACAATAAAATTGTTTAGCAATATACTAACATACAATATAACTGTTTAGCAATAATTGCAACAGATTTAGTTACATAATGTACACTCATCTATTTGTACCACATTAAGCAATAGAGAGCTTAAAAAACTGTTCTCCTTTTTAACTTGTGTTCATTTTTTAAACGACATTTAAGTTTATTAGTAACTGAATAGTTAAATTAATGCTTTTATTTCTACCTTTGAGCATTGCTTTTGAGTTTAACAGCGTTTATTATAGCAATGAACAGAGCCATGCACGTATAATTAAAATATTTTATAATGTATTCATGTTTGGTTTAAAACCGTTGAGCTGGATTAGCGAAATTGTACTTTTTGTGAATTCTTCAGTTAAAGCAGCTTAAATTATTGATATTTTATTGAGTTAGTTTTTTATGTTTTTTCGGTTCGCATTTATAACTTTTAGTGTACATTTTTCTTATCACAGACTAAAATTAAGTTTAACCAGTAAAACAATTTAAGTTTTAAATAATTGTAAGCATTTAGTAAACCAAAATGTTAAGTTAAAAGTTAGTTAAACAAAGTATATAGAAAAACCCTTGACGCGCGTTAGTTGCACATATTACAAAAATGGAAAAAAAATAAGAAAAAAAAATATTTGTGATTATATAAAACATTTATAATGGGTAGTAACTAAAATCTAAAGGTAAGAAAAATAAAAACCAAGTATATAAAAGCATAAAAAAGTATTTATAAGTGAAATTCTTATGCTATTTTAATTTTAAGTGTTTTAATTTATTACTAAAAACTTTTTTACTTAATTGTGATTGAAAGTTTAAGAACTACTTGAAAAAAATCACAATCATTATGAAGTTACTTATAAGAAATGTTAAAAACAGACAAAAGCCACTACACGTATTATACGATTCTTACTAAACTAAATATTGAATATAATTAAGTAAAAATAAAAATCATTTGTAACTTAAACACAAGTCTAACTCAATTTGAATTTAAAATTTTTTTGTATCATAATACTATAACGAGTTAATAAACAATTTAGTTAAGATTTAGTCTGTACTGTTAAATACGATTATTATTAAATTTGAATTTGTTTTATAACTAAAATGTAAGTTGCTGACGTTTTTGAAAATTTGTTATAACTTATTGGTAAAAACTTGAACATTAATTAGCAGTAGTAAATCAGTAACAAATATTTTCAGAATTTGTTAAAGTTTGTACAGCTATTCTAGTTCATTGGTAAAAATATTTTCACATTAAGTAAATTTTAGAAACAGTTTGTTGAAATAATTTGTACTGGTTTTATTTTAATGAATAAATTATGTTCGTACTAATTAAAAAAAAAACTCAACTTCATCAAAGTCGACTAATGACTTTTTTGTGTTTAAAATTGTACAAAATAAGTACAGTGATTAAAGATTAAGTCAAAAATGATTTTTTTTTAATCTAATTGAATTTCTTAGTTTTTAGATTGTTTTTAATTTTAAGTAGTGCTTTAATATACTACAAGACTAAATATTTTCAGCTTTATTTCAAATTTATACAACAGTAGATGTGTCAATTAAAAGTGAAAAGTAGTAAGTGCCAGAGAAATCTAAAACATTTTTTACTTCTCGTCAACGAATGTTGTCTAATTATTTTTTTAATACTGAAATCATTAGAGTAGCTGTACAAAATAATAAATAAAAAAAAAGTTTTTGTTATAATTTAAAGTTTGCTTTGTCACAGTAGAATTAATATAAGATTAAGGCCACCTGTTTACACGATAGAATCATTAATATACAAAAACAAAATTATAATAAGTTATTTTAAAACTGAACACGTGTACAATATTTTAATCATGGTCGAAACGCTGTAGTTTTTTTTTTTTTAAATTAATTAACTGTATATACAGAAAATCTCAGCTTACATACATCAATAGAATAATAAATAAAACATGTTTTCTTATCATTTACTCTTCAGTTTCAAAGATACCTTTTTACACAATTATACGAAAACATTTTCTCTTAAAAGCTTACAGTTAGACTATTATTTTAAAAATTTCGAATTACTAGCGCCTTATCATTGATTATATTATCACAATTTTAATTTAAATATTTTTAAATGTTGACTACTAAAATTTTTTGAAACAACTGCAGCTTGCGAAAAACTTTTTTTTAATGTGCGGCCTAAGAAAAACTTTTTAGGGAAAATTAAGATTTGTTAGAAAAATTAAGAAATTTAGGATGCCGACACCTGTTGTTAGTTATTGATAACCGAACAAACATGACATTTTGAGAACGTTAAAAACTAGATGAGGAAATATTTAGAGTTCAAAAAAAGATTTAAATACAACTTAACTTATTTATTTACATTAATACAGCTAAAATTTTAGCAGCTCGATGATCTAATTCATCAAAATTAACCAATCAACTTTACATAACAAATGTTTTTGCTTTAGTTTAGTGTTTCACTTATGTACAGTACGGAGTTGTTTAGCTTCTTAGTCGAAAGAAGTTCGTTTGTTTGACAAGTTTTTTTGTTATTAAGCATTTCTCATTAAAAACAACTAATATATTTGATTCATTTATGTAAATATCTTAAATTAGCTAAATATTCATAACAAAAACTACCTAACAAGATCAAATTTAATAATTAATGTTTTTTAAGTGTATTAAACTTTACGAAACTATTGAAAATTATAATAAGAAAAAGTAAATAAATATTTTTATTTCTAAATTGTAAATTAAAGTAATGTTAAAGTATGTTTAAGAAATATAACTTTGTTAGAATATTACTTTTATATATGTTAATGTTATTTTTACATTTTTTATATCACCTAAATATTTAACAAATAAAAATCATTAAAATATGCCCAGAACACAAGTGTAAATTGATAAAACGCCCTACACATAAACTGACTTGTGGTTTAGTTGTAACAACATATTAAAAATAGTCTTTATGTAAATGTATTTATTACGAGTAAAATATTTTTTGTAACTATCTATTTTCATATTTCAAGCAATGTTATATTTAATTAATTGTGTATCTAACAGTTATTCGATAATAATAAGTTTTTCAATTCTTGCTACATGAAAAAATTCAACATAAGTATTTTGTCTAATGAGAGTTGAAGAAGTATTATTTTTTCTAGCAATAAAAAATTATCAATCATTAAACTGATGTAGACACAAAACAATTTTTTTTTAATAATATAACGTATGTTTTTTGTATTAATTTTATTGTATTTCGTGAATTTTTGTTTCTTTTATATCAATAATTTAGCTTAAATTTCGTTTGTTTAAATTTTAAAGCGTGAAAAAATTTCAATTGTTTATTACCGTACTTTATTAAATAAACCACAAACATTATATTCATACGTAATTTAATAAGCTACAATCTAGCAAAAACTTTGTTGTAATCCAATACTCAAAATTTGTACAGCTATTTTAAATAGCTGATTGTAATATACTTTGTACATATACTATTAGCAATAAGTTATAACTTTGTACAATAAGACTCATTATCTTTACATGTTTTTACATTGGACAGTTATATTTGAACATAATATAAGCTTGAACTAAATTTCTTTATATCAAACATATATGTCTTTTAGCAAGTGTAGACAAAAATGAAATTGTTATTGGTATTGAAAAATTATTTAGTTGTTTACGTAATTTATTCTTAACATTTTAAGTTCATTAGTATAATAATAAGCTTTTGAAAAACTTTTATGATAGTCTAATTGTTATTAGATAAAACGTTATACAATTAAGCACCTTATATGTATAAAAATTGTTACTATTTCGTCATGTATTTTCACTTTGAGTTTAAGGAAACAAGCTCTTGAAAACGTGTATATACTTTATTTACTGTAACTTAAAGTTTATGTTTTACCTAGTACTATGTTTATAAAATGTCACAAATTAGTTAAATATCATAAAATATTCAAGCTATTTTTTTAAGATTATATAATAGAATATCAACTTTTACAAGCAAATATTGTTAAAATATATTAATTGTTTTTTCAATTTTAGTTCACAGTTTCTTCTTTTATACTTTTGATAACTGCTTCTAACCTTTTAAATTGTTTGTTTTTGAGACCGTTCAACATTAGTTTGTTAAGGAAATTGTTTATATTAATCTAAAAAATAATGGCTTTCAATTTAGTGAATGAGTACAGTAGACTACCGCTTAAGTACGCATTTTTTTGGTACGCACCCCGCCTTAAGTACGCACTTATCCAGAAAGACAAAATCGAGAATCCATTCTCATTTCAGCATTGAAAATCATAATAAGTTCCCTTATATTATCACGGGAGACATATGTTGGCTTTGGTGGTGCAACTTTACCTTTATTCTTAGACTTGTTTCATAGAGTCATTTTAACTGTGCCGTTATATGTACAACTTATTTATGAAAATAAAGGATGTTATATTAGAACTTCTAAAAATTTTTAGTTTTTTTTTACGCCTAAATTTTCAATCATCAGATTTTTCCAGATTATTTTATGTTTCCAGGTAAAATAGCCAACCTGCTGAGTTAGCCTGAGACTTTCACAACTTTTAAACTAGGGTGAGTAATCCTGAGTAGTTTAAGTGGCCTGAAATTGTGATAGCCCTGTTATTGAATGTTAATAAACTAAATACTTATATAGTGGTTGCAGAAAAGTGAAAAGAATAATGATATTTGAGCTGTAATGCTATAAAATTAATAAATCTAGATGACAAAGTTAAAAAACCTACAAATACAACATAGTTAAGTCATAGTTTAATTTAAATGTACACACATTGATGTTTTGAAAATGTTTGGTAAACACAATGTAGTTTGGTACGTTCCCTCTAACAAAACAAAATATGGAAGATATGGCTTAATACTCATTTTATATCATTGACTGACATTGACTTTCTATATTAAATGTATGTATGAATTATGTAAAAACTTTTTATAGAAAATATAAATCATTTTAAAATCTATTAAGAATATTTGCAGGTTAGATTTATGTATGAAAAGTTATTTGAAATAAAAAAAAACTTGTAGGGATGAAGATTAAGAAAAAGCAAAAAAATGTTTTTACATTTTATTAATTAAGTTATAAAAAAAAATATGTATTTATACATTTATTATTTTTAAACTTGAAATATCAAAGTTTCACAGTTTTTTTTTCAAAATTACTTTTTTACTAAGTTTAAAATTTGTTATAGCTTTTAAAGCTCTAAAATAGCCAACTCAATATTTTTTATTAGAACTTATAATAAAATAACCGTCTGTTTAATATTTTGTTATTTGCCACCACTTAAGATAAAACGATTACAAGTTGTTTATATCAGTAATATAAATTTTAGTACAAACTATGTAGATTAAAAGAATCTTTTAACTTTTTGAAGTATTTAAAGGTAAATTAGGAAGCAACTTTAAATGGTTTATATAAGCAAAGTGACTGGTCATTTTACATAAAATACACACTGCTTAATTTAATCTTTTAGGTACTTGTCCTTATTTTGACTTTTGAGCTAGTATGATTACTTAATGTGGAATTAGAAAACTATTTACAGTTAATCACTTATTACTAGTGCTGATTTATAGCTTGTTTTGTAACATTTTTTGCTTTAAAAGTATATTTTAGTATTAGTATTGTTATTGTTATAGTTTTTTGAAACCTTCGGCCCGTGAAGACTTTTTTCTGTATAATATGGCTCGCAAGCAAGTTTTTGTAAAATAAAATGGCCCATTTCTTTTATAAGGCTGCCGACCCCTGGTTTATGGTCATAAAAAAAATTTACTTTTGAGTTAAACGTAAAATGTTTGAATTTTTTTTTTTGTGATTTTTTTTTCTGCCATAAGTATTTATCAATGTCTATAATTTGTTTAGTTTGCATAACAAATGTTAAACATAATTTCTAATATTGCTTGCATGGCAATAAAAATATTGAAACTAAGTTTTGTGTACGTATCTTTTTTTTTCAGCAAGATATTAGTATTATTGTTCGCTTTTAAAATAAATTTTCCAAAATGAAAGTACGTTTATGCGTTAACACGTTTAAATATAGTTTATATTTTTTATACGAGATAAGTAAAAATATAATATGTAATTTTTATTTACAAACTTATACTGTATTTACATAACAAACAGATTAAATCTTTCGGAGTCCCATTATTAAAATTTTCGGATTTTGACTCGGATCCGAATACTAGTTAACTTATTTTATTACGTACCAAATTAAGAGTGGATACAGCTTAGTTTAAACTTTTATCAAGTATGTTTTAATGTCTGTTTTAATGTTTAATTTCAACCCGTACACAATTACAATCGAGTTTTTACGACTTTTTTAGTTACAAGTCATACATAGATTTTTGATTTATTTAAGCTTTTTTGTGACAAAAATAAGAAAGCATTTTCTTAAAACAAGACTATATAAAGTTACACACTAATTAGGAAAATGTTATATATGTTATTTTACTACTACAGATGTCATTTTATGCCTAAGAAAATGTGAGATTAAGTTTTTATTAAACATATATGATACTGTTATTTCAACTGCTAATCTATTTAGCTTATAAATAAATAGTTTTTAGATAGTAAAACAAAATTGTTTTTGTTACTTAAAATTTCTAATTGTAAAATTAAGCAAAATATAGTATACATAATATAGTACTGTAATAATATAGTATTCAGCGTTTTAAATCAACTTCTAAATAAAAGCAATATTTGACGAAAAAATTTAAAAGTTTGAAAAATTTAAAACTTTAACAAAATGTTTATTTAATTTAGTCTAAAAAAAAGTGTAAAAAAAAGCTACGAAGACCCTAAGAGAATAGTAATTTGTTATTTATTTTTATATCAATCAGTTAACAGAATAACTGTTCAACATAAAAATAAAAATACAAAGATATTTAATAAACCTTGTTGTGAAGTAAATAGAAATGATATGCTCATGAAATTTATTACATTTTGATATTAGAACTTTATTCATACTCTTTATTATATTTTAATAATTTTATTTAACAGCGATTATCAATAACAGTTTATCAAAAATAAAATTAACATAACATCAGTTCTGAAAATTTTAAAAGATAAAAAAAATTTACTCTAGTTTTATAAGCACGTATAAAATAAACATAATTCAATCACTCAACTAAATAAGAACCTATATCAAAATTTTAATCTCTAATTGTATTTATTTATGCACGTATATCGTTATTGTACGTTTACCATAACAACCATTACGACATTCTAAATTTTTTGGGAGGCTAAATTTTGTTTGTTAATATTTTTTTTGTTGTTGTTTAATTTTATACAGCTATTTTAGTTAGCTGATATCTACTCTTATTAATAAACTCTTAGTAATGCAAAAACAAATAAATAAAACACTCTCTCAAGTTTTCTGTGATAGTTTATACGTATTACACTACTTTTCGTCAGAACTTTTTAGAATTCTTCTACTGTTAAGTTCTGACGAAAAGTAGTGTAATACGTATAAACTATCACAGAAAACTTGAGAGAATGTTTTATTTATTTGTTTTTGCATTAAATATGAATTAGCTGATAATGTTTGAAACTCTTAGTAGTTTTCTAGATGTACAGTAAATAGTGTTTTTTTTTTATTTTTAAAGTCCAAATAAGGACAAATAGTTTAGATTTTAAGTTTGAAAGTTTCAATTTGTAAGTCATTACAGCTCTTATTTTTGCCCTTATTTACTTGAGTTAAACTTTCTAACTATATCATCCTTGTATGCCTACCATTGTACTTTTATTTTTGAGTTCTAGCTTATAAATTTTTTGACTATTTTTAATTTTTAAATAGCTTTAATTTAAGCGTAGAGTAAAATACCAAACGATAATATCATTTTATAAGCTTACTTATTTACAAGCTCTTAAAATAAGGTTTGATCTTGGACAGCTATTCCAGTTAGCTAATAAAAAAGTTGTTAGCAAAAACACTATCATAAAAAATCCATTTAGCATATTCTTTTTATTTTCCTTTTTTTTAATTTTTGTCCGATTCTAAAACTGTAATAATAGAAAGCAAGCAAAATTTACAAGCATAAAAAGAAGATTTTTTTTCTTTAATTTCCTCAAAAAAAAATTTAACTTAAGCTCGCTTCAAAAAGTTATCTTAGCTTACTTTTAAATACTTTATTTTCTGCTTAAGTAAAAACATTTATAATTACTTTTTTTTACATATGTATACTAAAGAAGGAAAAAAATTGTCAGCATAACAAATAAAAATAGAAAAAGAAAAAGCTTTTAAGTATTCTAATAATAATTTAAAATAGTAATCTTAAAGAATAATATTAAAATATAACCAAATAGAAAATACTAAAACCTAGATAACTTTGATTTTACTTGATTTTTATTAAATATCATTTCTGTTATCAGCTCACCATTTGTTTTAAATTTAAAACTATGCTGTCCGCAACATTCGAAGTTTAGTTGAAATGTTTACTGATATATGTCACTATAGTGTTTGTGATTACTGGGTAAAGTGAATTACAAATAACCTTTGGTAAAAATATATATATAGAACAAAACCTATTACGGCTCAATACAATTTTAAACTACTTTTAACATTTGTAGATTTTGAAACCTAAAATGTTTTAAAATACTGCAATAAATTATACTGTGGTAACGTCTGCTATTTTTTCTTATATTTTTTAGTTTGATTGTTCGCAGTAAATGGAATGTACAACTAAAGTTGTCTTACTACACGATAGAACTCATTATTATTATATCATTTATATAATTAATATACAAAAACAAAATTATATTAAGATATTCTAAAACTAAACAGGTGAACATTTCTTTTATATAACTTAATCAGCTCGATAGACGGAAAATCTCATATTAAATACCTTAACAAACTGATAAACTAAATTTTTATTTCTTATTATCTAGATTGTTAGAAATAAGTATTCTAATTGTAGTAGAATTTTATAATACTGTACGACCACTACTGTTTTTTTCTACTAAAGTTTTTAATATTACTAAAACATATAAAACAAAAACTCAAAAGTTATTATGTTGACTATTTGAAGAAAATATTTTAGTATATTTTTCTTTAACTTTAGTTTGTCATGATTTAGTTTATGTAGTTAATTAGTATTTTTTCTTCATTCTTATCTTATCAGTTTGCTACATTTAAATAACTTATTTTTGTAGACGTTGTTGAGCATTTAATTATTCAGGATTAATTCTGAATTGTAAATACTAAAAAAAAACCAATCCAATTTTGTGTTTTGGCTTCTTTCAACTCAAGTTAAGAAAAGCATTTGTAAAATAATTTCAACATTGGATGTTTTTTAAGAAATTGTTCTCGAGCTACAAAAGTGTTGAAAGTGGTTATTTAAATATTAACTGATGAAACATAAAACTTTTCTAAACTTTGTTAAATTAACTGGCTGTTTTTTAAGTTTTTTCAGATCTTTATGACAAGTTAGGTTTAAGAACAAATCTATTGCTTTTTTTAATAAATATTATTGAAGAATTATGAGTTAAAGTTATAAATTTTCAGGTAACTAAAATAGCTGTACAAATTTATTTGTTAAAAGGAAACATGTACATAATTTGTACACAAATTAAAACTAAGATATTGACTTTACCGTTCATTTTTATTGAAATGTTACATCATAACTAATAGTATACATTAATTTGTTTTAATTTAAAATTTATTTTGAACGATTCTTTAAGAAATTTCATTTGACTGAAGTGGAAAAAAAGCATTTGTCTTAAAAAAAAACAACTGTTCTTATTAAACATTCTACATGTTTGTTTTATTGCATTTGTTATACTTTATAAATTTTAATTTATTTGAATTTTTTTTAAATAACACTGTAAAAAATTGTCTTATTAAATTTTACAACTATATTTATGTAGGATAAACAATCTACTAAAGTTTTTAGACATTTCAAACTAGTTAGTTGCCTTTGGTAATTAATTTTTTTATGTTACAAAAATAAAACTTACTAATGAAATTTTCAGCTTCATAGAATTAAAGATGTTAAATTGATTCCGAATAATTTAAATAATATACTAAATAATTGTTATATGCTACAAACAAACATATGATTTATCATAATTTACAAATACTATGCCTAAATGATTTTGTTAGTTCTTTTCTCCTTAATTTGTACATTTATTGTATTTAGCAGATTTAAGGAGATTTTATGCTAGTATAGTTCTGCTCTAGCTTTTTTGAATACCATATAAAGTTAATGTATGATAATTAAAAGATTGTTTAGATAATTGGTTTCATTTACATTTTTTATAGCTACTCTGTTTTGTAGTTTGCAGTTTTAATGTTTAGCTTTTATTTGTTTTTTTTTATGGTTTAAAAATTTATTAGTGAAATTAAAACTGTTTTATTTTAAAATGAGGTTATATAAACAAAAATTTTTGAAATTTATGATTTCAAACAAATCACTCTTAAACGTTTGGTAATCCGGATAATCCAGCTTATAAACTTTAAATTTCTATTTAGATAATTTTTCCAACTAATAAATATAAACAGTTAGTAAAACTTTTAACATAAATTGAAGTTTTGAATCAGGTAGAAATATTTTTTTGACAAATATCACACAAACATTGTGTTTTCACTAAACTTAAAAAATTACAACAAACTTAATAGTATGTCTAATTTGAACTTCAAAGTTTGTACAGCTATCTTAGTTAGCTTATCATATAATTAAGTTTAGTCTTTTTTAATTCCCTTAGTAAAAAAACGGAAAACAAGAGTTAAAAAGTTGTCTTGCAGACGCACGAGGGGAAGAAGCAAGACAGGGAGACGCGAGACGCAGAGACGAGTAAGACCGGTAAAGCGAATGAAGCTTTTATAAGAAGGGTGCTTTGTCTTTAAACGAGGATAGGAAGACTGCATTGACGATTTTATTCTTGGCTATGTTCAATACTGTAGATTTAATGCATATTCAACAGAAAATTTAGCACTAAGTTAACTTTCCTACAAAGCTCTTGAAGCAGTTGTTGGTAACATTTTTATAGCACTTTGTTTTCTATAACTTATATCACAATACTTTTGTTTATTCTTTTTTTTTTGTTTATCACGTGCACTAATTACCAGTTTAAGTTTAACTGAAAATAGTTTACATCTTTAAAATTTTTATGACGTAGTTTATAGCATCCACAATCACTTCAATAAAATTAAAGTTAAATTTAATTATTGTAAAATTATTAACAGTTAGCCTAAAACTGTTTTCAACAATTTTCTAGGTCTAATAGCTTAACAGATACTTAACTTTTTATAAATTTCATTAGATCTTTGTCTGCTGGCTTTTTAAAAAATCGTTTTGCTTAAAAACGTAGTTTTTTTACAAAAAAATAATTCCTTTTTATTTAAAGAGTTATTTTTGTTATTTAAAGCACTGTTTATTTTTTTTTAGGATATAGATATCATTTAATAAAATAAAATTATATGTAAAGATTAAACAAGAAATAAGTTTATAATAAATAATAAATAGTTTTATAGTTTTTTTTTTATTTTTAGTTACGAGTAAAATTTTAAACGATTTCATACTCTACTTCTTCTCCCTTAAATTTCTTTTCCGGAAGGTGTTAAAATTTTCTTTAAGTAAACCTGTATAATTTTAAATAAGTTTTGCTTTTCATTTTAAACATACAACAAAAACACGTATTTTAAGCCTATATATTTATTTGGTTAAAATATTGTCAATCCACTTACATTACTTACCGAAAGAAAAGTTTTTAAACCACATTTTTCAAAATCCAATAAAATATATTTTGTGTAAATCAATTACATACTTTTAAAATGATTTTTTAATGGTTTCTGTAAGAACTAACAGCAATGATGCAATTAATTTTAGGGATGTTTTGAAGCTTTTAGCAAAACTTAGTCGTAGTTGGTTTTTTAGAGTTAGTTAGCATTTGTTTACACGTTTATAATAAATAGTCCAACAAATCTTTGCTTCTTTATAGAACTTCAATTAGTTCGTCTGTAAAACTCTTTTTAATTCAACGCTCACTATTAAAAGAAAAAAGTATACTTTTTGTTAATAAACAGTATAAACAGTATAAGTAGTAATAAATACATTAAATTAAATATAAAGTAAGATTTTTAGTTATTATTTTCTTTCAAAAGGCTTTATAACAGTCAATTAAATATATTTAGTATATACTTAAAATGATGGTTATTTTTAAAAGTTTTGTTAAACATTAACCATTTAGATTAGACTAAGACTAATATGTTTGAATGATAATAGGTACCTTAGTACAAAAATAAATATAATAAACATTGTGTTATTTCATTTCTTAAAGTGTGTTACATGTAAAATCGGCTATAGAAATTTGTAATGATGAATATAAGCAAACTTACTAGTCTGTACACATAAATTATAATCTTTTTTTTTTTAGTAGAGATTGTTTGTACTTATTAAAACTTTTTGGCTGAAAATATACTTGTACAATAGAGTTATGAAACTACTTATTTAGAATATGTATCAGCTCAATATAGTTGCTGTCAAAATTTTAGAATAAAAAGATGTCCTACAATCTAAAAATGATTACCTTTTTAAAGAAATCAGTTTTATATAATGATTGTGATAATCTTAAAATGACGTAATATGTGAATAAATAAATATTATTACTTTATTACCTACCAAGTTGTATGATATCAGCTTTAATTAACGTAACTATTTTTATTATATTTTTATTTCCACTTTAAATTAATTATATTACCAATTTTAAAAATACACTTTTATAATAAAGTCTCTTTAAAATATACCTATTCGAGGAAAACTGCTTCGTTTTTATTATATCTTCTTTCACTAAATCATATACACTCTTTTTTCTAATTTATAAACTATCTAGAATAACAAAAGTCATTTCAGATAGTCTATTTATCTACTTAAGAAAGATTAAAATGAATTTTTAACTGCTGCATTTTTATTCTATCTTCTTTCACTAAATCATATACACTCTATTTTCTAATTTATAAAACTATCTAGAATAACAAAATTCATTTTAGATACTCTATTTATCTACTTAAGAAGAAATTAAAATGAATTTTTAACTGCTGCATTTTTATTATATATTCTTTCACTAAATCATATACACTCTATTTTCTAATTTATAAAACTATCTAGAATAACAAAATTCATTTTAGATACTCTATTTATCTACTTAAGAAGAAATTAAAATAAATTTTTAACTGCTGCATTTTTATTATATATTCTTTCACTAAATCATATACACTCTATTTTCTAATTTATAAACTATCTAGAATAACAAAAGTCATTTTAGATAGTTTAGTTATCCAGTTAAAAAGAAATTAAAAAAGAAATTATAACAGAAATGTAAAGTAACACCTTAAAAAAGGCTATATCATATATAATTTTTATAAATCGTTATTATTATATGTTAACCTGTAATTAAGAATGTGTATTGTCGATTTTAATAACACTACTTACATTAAATTTTAAATAGATAGGAATAAAAAAAAAGCAACGATAAAAATTGTTATTTAAAAGTAAAAAAAAAATGTATTAAAGATAGTTTAACCCATTTAAACTTGAAACAGTTTCTTAACAACAATTATGATAATTCTTTAGCTTTGCATTCTTTTAACAACTTTTTAAGAGTATTTTACATATTTAGACATAATTGCTTATTATAACTATAAGTTTTATCTAAACATAACTTACTAAAATGATTCGTTAGAATAAACTGATAAGTAACCAAAAGTATTAAACATACGAGAGCAAAGAAATACTTAAACTTGCAGTAAAGATACTAGTAAAAGCAGTTTTTTTTTAAGTTTTAATATGGCTTACTTTCAATTGTAGATTCTTTTTCGAATAGCACAAACAAGTAATTTATGGTTTTGAAGTCAAAAATTAACTGTCAAGCATCATCTTAATATGATCAGCTAAAAAGAATAGCTGAACAAGTTAATACTGTCAACTATAATTAAAAAAAAATAATGATTTTCAACATATTTTATAGCAATTTTATACCAACAAATAAAATTAAAAGCTTGATATGTTATACAGAAATAATTCAAAAAAAAATGTCTTTTGATGCTAAACAAAAATAAAACAGTTAAGAACCTTGTAAGCATTTTTAAGAAATTACTGATGTAACGTTGCAAAAAGTTAAGAACGCCGCTATAAAATCAGCCTCAGAAAGCAGTGGGAGATCCTAGCCACAGCCTGCAGCAGTAAACATTCATGTTGAATAGACAGTTATATTGTTTTCTTGTGTTATTTTAAGTGTTTTGTTAACAATGTTACTTTTAACATTAATTTAGCTTTAAATCCTTAATAATTAGGTATTACTTTGTTTTTTATAACTTTAGAGTTCATTCATGTTAGATTGATTCGTGTGTAAATTTTGACCACACTTAAGTAGTTTCTAAAGTATGATGTTTATATATATTTATTAGTGTTTGCAATTGTTTTTTAATACAACATGATAATTCAATGTCATGCCTAGTGTTATATAAAGTAGCACTAAGTATTTTTGAATATAACCATTTAGTATATGTAAAGTTTATTATTAAAGGTAGCTATATCCAAAGGTTACAATGTATAAAGTATGTTAACCTTACACTTTTAAAAGACACACTAAGATAAATTACTAAAAGAAACATTGGGAGTTTAGGTGATAAAATTAAAGGTTCTCTTTAAAAACTCAAATGTTTATTTTAGCAGTATAAATCTTGTCAAGTTATAACTATGTAGTTCTAAAAAATTAAATTACTGTACATAGGAACTAGTGCTAATTTTTACCCCAATTAAATAACTCTTTAAATTCTTTTTGTTTCGTATATATGTATTTATTTGTTTTTTACTCTCGTGTAAAAAGACCCTTCGTGCAATTTTTTTTTCCATGTAAAAGTGTCTTTTTGTGCGTATGTGTCCCCTCGTGGAAAACTTTTTTCACCAATTTTTGACTTGTCCCCTTCTAATAGAACCACCCATGAGTGATTATTGTTATTGTTAATTATTATCATTATTCAGATATTATAAGTATTTTACGGCGTGATAGTACAAAGTTAAATTTTTAAGAAATTATAATATTGAAACGGAAATTGTTTAATAGTTTAAAAACTATTTTTCTTTAGTTTATTAAATTTTGTTGTTCTAGGTTGTTGTTATAATTGAGGGAAATAAAAATACGATTTTTTATATTGTAAAAAATATAATAATTTTCTCACGTTATTTTATTTAAATAAAGCTTTCAATGGAAAATATTTTTTGAATTGTTATCTTATTATTCAGATTTTTAACATAATCTGTTATAAAAAAACTATTGTTTAGTGACCTGATGTTGAACACCAACTTAAGTAGTTTCTGGGACTTTACGCATTTATAACGTTTAATTTTCTATACTGAAAACTAAAATTAAACTAAGTTTTTATTAAAATAATTAATTTAAGTTTTATCTGAAAAATTAAACATCCATATTATTAAGAAAATTGTTAAAACAAATTATTTAATTTTTCTAAGAACTCTTTTAACGCAATGAATCTCAAACTAGTTCTTTTTAACAAATCAATATAAAGGTAACTGCTGACGTCTTGTAGGCTAATAACAATTTATTTAGTAACATTTAAACTATTAGTATTTTAAATAACTGTAAAAATAATCTTGCGTTTTTAGTCTAAGTTTGCACAGTTATTCTAGTTAGTTGATCAAAAAATAAATTACTTTAATTAAGTCAAGGAATGTTTTCTTTTTAATATTATAAAATTAATGAAAGTATAATGTTTTAAGTCAAAACAGGCTGAATAGTTTCAAATGGTAAGAGCTATAAAATCAAAGAATTTATATTAAAAAACTAGGTTCAGGTTAAAAAAGTTTAAATGAAAATTATCTAAAATGTATTATAACTGCTGTATAACTAAATCAATCATTATAACATTCAAATTTGCTTTTTTATTCATCAATTCATTGAGCTTAAGTTATACAGTAAATACCGATTTATTTAATATTTTCCATTCATTTTTAATTTACAGTTTAAGTTGTTAAAACAAGTCTCTTAATACATTCATAATATCAACCTAATAGTTTTGAATTTTTTTACGTAATCAATAATCTATACATCAGTTTTACTATTCTATTTTTGTTTGGCAAAATCAGATTTTTTTTTACTGAAACCTTGTGACAACAAGAATTACTAATTCGCACTTGTACGTTTAGTTTTATTAGTAAATGTATACAGACTAATTTGTAGAGTTATATCAAATAGCTGATAAATAAACAGGTTTTATAACATTAACTATCTATTTAAGTAAAAAAGCTTATAATATCTTAAATCAACTATAAGATTTTGATATAGATAAACTTGTAAAAAAGCTTCAAAAACTACTTTGTTGAAAATTGAACAAATTATGCAAACATCTAATAACAATCATGAAAAATTTCTGAAAAGTTGCTTTAAATACTTTTTTATCAATTAATCAACAAAAGCTTAAATTATTTTTTACAAATAAATTAGTTGTAATGTCATTCTGGATTACTTACATTATTAAACATTTTTATTAAACTCACCACAAACATAGATTTTAACATCAAAAATATATGTTTACACTCACTTTTCTGAAATCTTCCATTGCCATGTGTTAGTTTGTACAGCTATTCTAGTTAGCTGATAAAAAGTAGTGAGTTAAACAATAAGAAATTATGTGAAAGTAAAATAGTATAATAAAATTTGAGTTCTTTTACACATAAATTTTTAATTTGTTAAGAAGGTTTTAAGTTTTTTTTGGAATTTTGTATTTATAAATACTTGGATAGGAACAATATAAAACTTGTGTAAATATGTTTTTCAAGTTTTTAAACATACATAAGAGGTCACAACAACTTTTAATAAATTGTCATGGACAAGACTTTAAACCTATCCGTATAAAGAAAAAAAAATTACATATGTGAATAAGTCTTTAGCTGGAACCTATACTACTATCAGTTCAACCAATCATTCTATTAAAGGTACTACTGTTACTTTTACAAATATAAAAGTGTTTTTGTATGTGTGCTTGTTCATGCATAAAATTAGTAACTTAAAGTGACGTGATACTAAAATCCCAACAAAAATTTATCTATAAAAAATTTTAAATATAAATAGACTGAAAAATATTTAATCGTTAAAAGCCTCGGTTGGAACTTTTTTGTTTCAAATCTTTCTAAGTTGTTGCAAACACAACTGCCTAATTTTTGTTTAACTCTAAGTCTGAACTAAAACTTATGTATTATACAATAAGATAAAATAAAATATCTTTTTTTGGAAACTTAGTAAATTATATAAAAGCAGAAATTTTTTTTTTTTACTTCAAAGTGTAAATAAACATCAAAAGGAAAGTTTTTATATAATGGAATATATATAGTAGTTGTTCCAACTATACTAAATATCATACGTCTATCTACGGAATATTTATTTATAGTTTTTTCATCTTTAAAATTAACATTTATTTGCTAATAAACAATTGTTGTTTTTTTATAGATTATATTAAATCTTAATTTTTTATGCAAAATTATTCAAATAATCTAATAACTAATAGTTTGTTTGATAGATTGTTTTGTAAAAGAATACCTAGGTTAATGTTGATAGACTCTCTTAGTTATACCTTACATTTTCTTAAAAAAGACTGTCTAATTGAAAATTAACACTTATAATTTCAATTAATAAATAAAAAATACACTAAAATTAGTTTAGATATTTATTTTCAAACCACAAACATTCTGTTTTAAACGAGCTACAATTATTTAAAATTTATTATATTTTTAAGTTTTTCAATGTACTTTTGTTTAGTAATGCTATATCAGTTTGGTTTTTAAAGTTTTATAAATTAAAAAGTAAAACGTTTGTTCAAGTTTTTGAATTTTCAAGAAATTTCAAAAAAAAATGAAAGATTCTCATTATATAAGTGAGCATTTTGTATTTTTCCATTTGAAAAAGAAAAATAGATCTACCTTAAAATTATTAGCTTTTGAATCCTAAAACATATTAAAACTTAAATAATCAAACTAGCTCACTACCATGTTATATATCATTTAAACTTAAAGAGGTTGTGATTAACTAGGAATTTTAATTGTAATCACGTTTTTAAACTTAAAATTAATGAAACTTTGAATGTTCTTCTAAAAAAGATAGTTTAATATTTAGATTTATTAAAACATACTTTATTAAAAAGTAGGTGTAAAATATACACGAAGAAACATTTTTGTTTGAAGGGTAAATTTTACATGAAAACACTTTTGCACGAAGGGAAATTTTTAAACGAAACAATTTTTTTTTTTTGAATTTTAATTGTTTTGTTTTTATTTTTAGTACCATTGATACCCTTAACCTATACCCAGAAACTTTTTTTTTCTTGTTTCTGATAACTTATTAACTATTTTTAACTTTTCTTATGTTTTTTATAATTTATTAGATTTTTGTTATTATTTTATAATAGATTTAAATTTTTACCGTTTTTACTATCATTGTTAACCTTAATCCTTACCCTTGGTCTATATTTATTTTTAATCAATTTTTAGTTAATTCATTTTTTATTTTTTACTATCGCTCAAAAGTAATTCCTTTTGTAAAAGTGAATCTCCGTGCAAAAGTTTCTTCCTAACAAAATGTCCATTCATGCAAAATTTTCCTTTAGTGCATACTTAACCCTTCTTGCTAAATTACTTTCTACATTTTTGACCCGTACCTTTTATTAAATATGTATTAAAATCACTTATTATTATCATGAGCACCATAAGAATTTTAAGGCGTGATGCTATAACATTAATTTAATAAACAATTTTTTTAGAAAATGTAGTTTGTTTTATAATTTAAAAAATATTTTTCATTAGCCAAGTGAATGATTGTACAATGTTAAAACACAATTGATGTTTAAATAAAAACCGGTTTACTTTTTTATATTACATTATGAAAAGTACTTAGTTTAATGACAAAACGTAACTAGCTAATTTACAATTAAAATGTTATTTAAGTTGTTGGCTCCTTGTAATCATCCTTTTCAGTTTCAAGTTAATAAGTATAACTTTAGTCTAAGTTTTTCGAATTTTTTTCTTAAAGGTATATTGTTTTATAAATGACTTGAGTTACAGGTTTTCTAAAACTGTTATCCGTTAAAACTAAATTTCAAGGGTTTTCGTGAATGTGAAATCGATAAAAGGGATAAACTTGTACTTTACCTAAATTTTATTGCCTTGCTTGCTTTGAAGTTTTTAATTATAGTAAAACGAAAAAGAGATAAAAATATAATGAAACTAGTTTTAAAACAATTTTTAATCGACTTAAGGGTTCCACGTTGAATTGAAAATTCATCGACATTTGCAGACACTACAACTACTAATTTTAGGCTAAAATCTTAAAACTTATTTTTTCTTATTTTTGTTTTTATCAAAAACCATTAAATTTCCTCATAAATTTATTTTTATTGAATCTTAAACAATAGAGCTCTTGTTTAAATTAAAATTAAATATCCTAAATCAGCTAACTAAAACAGCTGTACAAATTATCAAACCCCCTTTCTGCATTGGTTTATTATAAAGATAAATATTTATTCTAATAATAAATATTTTCATTTGTGTCAAACTTTTAAAAACGTAAGCAACATACGTTCGAATAAATTAATGAACTTATTTATTCTAGAATTATTAAAAATATTTATATATAGTGCTGCTTAATAACAGAACAGTAAAATAGAAGTAAGTAGATGAAAAGTAACTAAAAAAAAACTAGTATTGAATTGTTTATTTCCTAACCAAAAACAATTAATTTTTTAATTTAGTCTAAATTCCTTATATTTCAAATGTTTGATCAAACCACTTTAATCATCATTAGACTTCAAGTTTTTGGTAGACTAAGACCAGGTTTTTAATTGATATGATTAAACTTCCTTTTAAAGTTTAACTTTTCTGACTTCAAAAGAAAGACTAGGCTTAGGCTATGTAATTTTTTTCTTAACTTATAGGAAACTATAATATAAGCCAAACTAAAACCAACTCTCTATAATATCTAAATACTACAATATTTAGATGGTGGGTTCAAAAAGGTACTCTCCACTTTTAAGGACTATAATTTCTTCTCAACTAGTTCGTTGGTAATGTAAATATATAATTACTGATTAGAGTTTCGTTTTATAAAATTATTTATTAATACTTAGTTTATCTTAACTCTATTTTAACTTTGTGAAAAACCAATTCTTTTGGTTAGTTATTGCATTAGTTTATTGACACTGTTTCAATAAGCTACCAAAAATATTTTTTGTCAGATTTACAATGCGTTTATACGACTTTAGTTAGTTGAATAACTAAATTTTAAAGAACAAGCTTTCTTATAATCAAGGAAAAGATTGACAAAATAGGTTATTATTGTTTTGTGGTAACTGTTTGTTTTAACAACTAAAAACATTAAAAATCTTATTTTTAAATAAAACAGTTTTTTTTTTTTGTTAACTATAACTTGTTTTATGGTAAAATGAATTTGTATACAGTTAAAAAAATTGCTTAGAATTGTCATTTGTTAAGTATTAAGATGCAAAACAAAACAAAATTATAAATTAACTAATAAAAACGAAACTAATAATTAGATGATTCTGTGGAACACTTAAAGTATTTATTTTGAGGAAACTTATTAAGTAATATTAAAAATAATTATATTAATTCAACTACTTTAAATGGCCGTAAAATTAGTTAACATATTGACGAACATAATAGATGTTCAATTTTGAAATATGTATTTTATTGAGAAAACAACGATAGTGGCACCAACGAGATGACGTTTAGAAATGATTTATTTGTATTTATAACAGTTTTATCAAATTTTTAACTAGTCGAAAAGTTAGTTTATAAACTTTTGTTTATGTTTTAAAGTATACTGATATACTTTCTTCTAAATTGAGAATAATGAATTCTAAATCTACATACTTATATAATGAAAAATTGAAAATTTGATTAAAATTTTTACCTAGAAAAATCAATCGTCAATTATTGATTTTTTTTTTTCAAATAAAAACAAGTTCTTTCATGAGTAATATTCTATATAGCTTTGAATGGAAAAATAAATATTTGATACATAAAAATATAGGTGCTTTAAACTAATTGACGTAATGCAAAATAAAAATAAGAATTACACACTATATATTAAAGGAGGTATTTTTAAACGCTTGACTCGGCCAACGGTATTTAATTTTAACAGACAAGGACCTTAAAATAAATAACTCATGGCTTTTTGCGTATGAATTATAGATCAATATATTTAGCTGTTTCATACTTATAGTAAGATCTTTATATCCTAACTTTACTGATATGTTTTATCAGTTTGAGTAACAATTGTGCATTAAGGTTTAACGAGAAATTTTTAAATGTTCGTAATATAAAAGCAAGTGACTATAAAATCTTGTGATAATTTACTCTAAATATTTCTATCTGTTCATTATTGTTTCAAAATCATGTAGTTTTCTATAATTTCTTTTTTGAAAAATAGTAAAAAGTTTATAAATTTTCTTAATTACAAAAGCAAGATTTTGGTTTATATGAGCCAAGTAAAAAGTTAAATTTAGTTCTTTTTCAAATTATTGAGGATTTTTAAAGATGTTAATTTGCTTAACGTTTGCATGACCCTCTTTTTTATTTAAAACAGTGAAAACTTTGCTTTAAGTTAGTAAACTAAATTCACAGTTTAGAAAAAAAATATCAATTATAAAACGATAACGATGTTTTGTTTTTTTTTAAAGTAATATTCTCTTTCTTTTTGTAACTTTAAAACTTTTAATTTTTGAAAGCTTGGTAAACGTATGTTTAGTAGAAAACAGTAATGCTTTATTTATATTTAAGCAAATTTATTTAAAATTATATATTTTTTAAAACAAATTTAACTGATATATAAACTAAGACTTGTTAATCAAACTATATCAAATATACCTGCTTATGATTTTTTTAAAATAAAAGTTAATAAAAAAGAACTAACTGACATTATTTTAAAATAAGTTACAACAAATATGCTTAGTTTTGTTCATTTATTTTATACGTATGTTTACTGTTTGTGTTTTAACTGTAGATTGATAACTAAATATATCTAGTTGCAGGACTTATCTTAATTAAATTAATACTAGAACGACTTTTTGTACAATTATGTATAAAATTAACTAATTTGCATTAAAAATTTTTAAAGAATTTTTAAACATTCTTATGAACTTTTATCGTTAATAGTGCAAGTTTATTAGCATTAATACTATTGAAAACCCTCTTCCTTATCAATACAATCATTATACAAGTTTAAAACAGTTTTTAAATAACAGAATATGCCTATTTTGATACATACACTTAGCTAATAAATAGAAGTTTATTCTCAAAGTCTTTACTTAGGTAAATTTTTATAGATATTTAACCTTCTTAAAATCAGCTAACTAGAATAGCTGTACAAACTAAGAAAATCTTAAAAAGCTTAAAAATAAGTAGGTCTTAATATTTATGTATAATGATGAAATGAACTTTTGAGGGTTTAAATTAATATTAAAGTTTTATATGAATTTTTCTTACTCACTAATTAAAAAATTACTTTAAATAATTATTATTTTTAAACAATGAACAGTTGTTAACTGTGAAATCTAAAACTGTCACTACAAAGAACAGTTAGTGTAACCTTTTAAATCTTATTTTACCTACATAAAAACTGTAGCTTTATTGTAAGGAAATATTTGAAGGGTTTTATAGTATATATTTACTGAACAATGTTTATGGTTTACTTAATAAAATATGTTTTTTTTAACTATTAAAGTTTTTATTTGATCGAATGGTTTTCTATTTTTTATATATTATCAGTAAGTTTTTACTGTTTTTGTAAAGCTTTAACTTTTGATAAAATATATGGTTTAGTTTCAAAAGGTACAAAACATTTAGGGTTTTGTTACTTAAGTAATTATTTTCAAAATCATTTTTATAAATTAGTATGAAGTTATCTTGAACTAATAATTTCTGATTGTTAAACATTTAGTTATAAATGGTCCTAGTTTAATTTACGTTTACTGGGTAGTTAATTTGTACAGCTACAATAATTAGCTAGTTTTTTTAAACTTATGTTAAGTAACTTCTTTGATTACACTTAAAAATTAAAATTGTTATTTTTTAAATATAAAGTTTGATTTTTGTATTAATAAAATGGTTCTATAAATATGTGCTTGTTTTTGTAAACAAAAAAAGTTTCTGCAGTTTAAATAACTATTACTTATATTTTTAGAAAATATTCTAAATAAATTCTTTAGCGTATAAAATTAGTCACAATTTATTCATCATAATTTTAAATTAACTACAGCTATCTTGTATGTTCAAATATTAAGTGTGAACTCATAATAAGTTGTGCTTTATAGTCGTTTTATAATAATTTTATATAAAAAATCAATAATAAAAGGATAAAGATAAAAAGTTCCTTTTTTTACTTTCTCTGTTTTATTCAAGTGGCACGCATGCACCAGTGTCCCTTCTAACGCTACGCCCAAAAGAAGCACAAACAGAAATTTAAGGCTTGACATTATAAAATTAAATTGTTAATCAACTTTTTTTTTAAATAAAATTTGTTTGATTTTTAACAAACCTTTTTTCATTGGTGTACTAAAAATTGGTCTTGCAAGATGTTGTTGTAGTTAAATGAGGTCAAAATATGATCTTTCATAGTACAATTTAATTATACATTTATTTCACATTATTGTGTTAAATAAAGCTGTAATATTTTTTTTTTGCTTTTATGTTATTATCAGGATTTTTGACATTATTTGCTATAAAAAGCTATTATTAAGTGACCTGAGATTCAACACCAATTTAAGTACTTTCAGAAACTTAACGCTTTTATAACATTTAATTTAATAAACTTATAACTAGAATATAAACTAAGTTTTTTATAAAAAAAATTAAATTAAGTTTTATCTAAAAAGAATACATTCAGGTCTTGAAGAAAATTATTGAATTAAGTATTTAAAACTTTATCAAAACACTTTTAACGCAATGAATTTGAATAAGTTCATTTTAACAAGTAAATGTAAATATAATTGCTGACGTTTTATAAGCTAATAACAATTTATTAAGTAAAGTTTAAACTCTTAAAATTCTAAATGAGTGTATAAATAATCTTTACTTAATCAAAGCAGTTTTTACGGCTATTCTGCTTAGCTGAAAAAAATAATATTGCTTTAAATAACCTATGGAAACAAGTTAAATAACTATAAATGGAAAACTTATGAATTCAAAATAGGCAGAATACTTTTAAATGGTAAGAGCTATTATATTAAATGTTTTTCAAGAAAAAACGTTTAGATTCAGGTAAAACAAGTTCAAACTAAATTAATTTTAAATGTATTATAACTTTTGCATCACAAAAAAAATCTTTATAACATTTAAAGATGATTTATTACAAAACAATTCATCAAAATTAAGTTTCATTTTAGTTGATACCGAATTATTGTACATGTTACGTACTTTTTTATTTTTCATGTTAATTTTAATGTATAATTTAAGTTGATAAAGAAAAACTGGTGATGCATTCAAAATATGACAGCCTAATTTTATAAACCATAAATCATAATCTATAACACATAAACTATATTTTATAAGCTATATTACATAAACTATATTACATAAACCTGTGACAATCAGAATATCATCTGAACGTTTCAATTTGGTTTAGTAAATGTATACAATTTCAATTTGTAGAATTACATCAGATAGCTGATAAATGAACCAGGTTAAATACCATTAATTACTTGTTTTAGTAGTATATTAATAGTGTTATGTTTGTTGAGATATTTAGTTTTTGTTGTAGAATCTTTATTGTTATTTAATACTCTGTGACCTGGTTCCGTCGAGAAATTTCAATTTACTATGAATATGTATACTTGACTTATTCGTAATGAGGACAAAATCAGATCGTATAATTTCTAAATTAATAAGTAATATTTTACTTAAGATAACTCAATATGTATAGTTCTATGCTTTGTTACATTTTTCAGTGTTATTTCAATTTTGTTTCGTAAACTAGATAAACTGTAAAAGTTGTTAAACAACTTCTTCGCAATTTAGTTTGTTAAGTTACTAAAAAAGTTACTTAAATAGTGTAAACATATAATTACTAATTTAAAAACATATTTTAAAATTAGATTTCATATTGAATATCAGCTAATTACTAAACTTTAAAAAGAAAATAAATAATAAAATATTCAGAAAAGAGTTTAAGTTGTTAGAAAGTAATTTGATGAATTATCCATTATTATTCACTATTTACACTTAATAAACCTAAAATAAATTTAAGTCTTCTCAAGAAAACTGACTTAAATTTTTTAAGTTTAAAAAACGATAATTGTCTTCTCAAATTTTCATCAGCTAACTAAAATAACTGTAAAAGTTTGAAATATTTTATACAATGCATTTTTTCATTACGTGTAAAATTTATAACACGTGTTTAGTATACTGTTTGTGCTATTTTTTTCAAGTGTTTGTTAATTTATTATGAGTCTGTATACGTTTAATACAATAATACTCAAATGATATTCTGATCTAATAATAATAATTATCTACCAAGTTAGTTCTAATAAAAATAAAATCAGATTAAAGACTGTCTAATTAATTTAAAACTTCTTTTTTTAAACTTATAATTTTTTTTTTTGCTTATATTCTTAAATTTTAAATGTTACTTTTTATTTTAAAAAACTTAAGTGAACTAAGAACATAACACATAAAGAGGTGAGACAGCTAAGTTCCAATTTTCATCTAGTATATATTTTAATAATTGTTTTAATGCTTAATACTAACCCGCGTACAAATTGACTCGAGTTTTATTATATATATTTCCTTAAAATAAAACTATATAAAGTTACACACTAATCAGGAAACGAGATATATGTTAATTTACTACTTATGACATCTGAATATGCTTACAGTAATATGTGAGTTTCAGTACTTATTAAGTCTTATAGTAAAATTTAACAATCAATCTAGTATAGATAAAATACTAAAAATAATAAAATTAGTCGATTTATTTTCTAAGCTTTTTAAGTTAACTATGTTAAAAAATAAATTAAAATTTCGTTACTATCATATTTATGATAAATTTTAAAATTCAGCTATTGATCTAAAATAATAACAAATTTATGCTTCAAGTTTTAAGTAAAATAAACTATTGAGCCTATTTTTTCGACATTTTGATTATTTTTTTAAATTTTTATAGTTTTCAGTTTGATATAATATTGAGATGTGTTTGTAAATTTGTTTTGGTTCGTTGAATTTTTATTGAATTTTTTAATGCTTTGTTAATTGCCTTGTTGAAACTAAAAATCAATGTTATTAAACCAAATGAATATTACTTACAATTATATTATATTAATAATTATTCAATACTAAAACAAAATCAAAAACAATTTAAAGGTTTAAGACGTTTATTATATTTTACAACTATTTTATAAACACCCTTCTATGGATATTATTATATCATAGTATGAGTAGCAAGTTGTTGATATAGCTTTATTTTGTTCAGCTTGTATAGACAGCTGAGTAATGTAGTAATTTGTAAATCTTCCTGACTTAAATTAAGATCTCTGTAACTACTTAAATTAAACCCTAATTTTTTAAAAAGCTTTAACAAAAGTTCAGTAGCTAAACATCTATAAAGTATCTATGTTTCATAATAACAATATTTAAACAAAATCGTTGTTTTCGTAGTCTCTTATCTTTATTAAGATCTATTAAAACTTATGCTTATGGTAAGTTTGGCCCGCAATATGAATAATATCAGACATCTTAGAATAGAGGATTTTTAAATTATAACCACGTATAGTGGTTAAAATTGAAATGAATTTAAAAGATGGCTGTTTAATAAAACAGTATTTAATTTGTAAATATAAATTATAACTATTTTGATGTGTTAAAACTTAAGACGTCAGTATGAAGTTAAAACTACAAAAAAATTTTAATAAGCTTGTTTGAAAAAATCGAACTTTTATCGTAAAAACTTTAAAAATCAAAAACATTAATTTAAAATAACTAAAATTTTAAACTTGTTTGTAATATTTTAAGATCAAAACTTGACTTACATATCTAGTATTGTCATTGAGACTGTAAATTTAATTTGTCAACACAAAACTAGCTTAGGAAAATAATAACTTTAAAACCTAAAAATACTGTTCATAGATTACTTTTTTACTATAGCAAAAAAACTATTATAAACTAAAAAAACAATTATTATTATATACTAAGAGTATTTAATCGGACTAAAATAATATCAATTAAAAATTGAAATAACGTTTTATTTACTATTCTGATAAAATATATTTACAACAAAATAAGTATAAAATACCAAAATAAGAACAGTGAAAGAAAATTTATTCTGAAAAAAGAATCTAACGACACAATAAATAGTTTAAATTGAAAGTTGATGCATATAACAAGCAATAAAAAAAAACTTAATTAAAAAAAAAGTTTTGGATGAAAATATGTAAGATAAGCTTGTAAACACTAAAGATAAAGTAAATTATAGCAAACACATTAGTATCAAAAATTTATTTTGATAACTTATATAAAAAACAAACAAAAATGATAAAAATATTGACAAGAAAACACTGAAGAAAAAACTATGTACAAAATGAGGTAATAAGAAAGTATGATGTTTTTTTATGTTTATAATTCAATTTATTTGTTTTTTTTTAAATTTACAAAAATAGTTTACTTGTTTAAAAACATAGTAATTTAGAACTTACTACTTAGAATATAATACTGTTAATAACTTTATCTTTTTAGTTATTAACAGTGTTAAACTTAAAAATAAACATTTAGTAATTATAAAGTTGTTTAGTTTACTATGAGATTTACTTTTCTATATTAAAATATATAAATATTTTAAATATAGAGCTGCCACTACTCAGTTATTAGAGTAAGCTATTAAATAAATAAATTTGAGATGATACACAAACTACAATGTAAATTTCATTTTTCAGAAAAATATGTTTAAGAAAAAAAGCTTTTGAAATAGTAAAACTTCAAAGAATAAAGCAATATTTTTTTTTCATAGTTAATTAGTAGAACCTATATTGTTACACTTGTGGAAAAATAGAAGTATTTAAACTACTAACAAAAATAAACAATGTATATGTTTTACATCTAAATGAACAAATGTTTCGGGTTATACATAAAAATCAAATATAGTTTTGAAAGATGACTTTGACAAATTTAATTTCATTTAAAAGTTTTATAAACATTTTTTAAAACTGAAACGTTTTTAAATTGTTAATAAGTTATTATAAAAATAACTAAAGTTTTGAAGTGACTGTTAATTGGTTTTTGTAAAATTTTTTATAAAATTTCAACAAATTTAGTGTAAACGTTTTACTACTTAACATAAAACTAAAAGTAAATAAAAACTAGAAAAATATATACAAACAAATTGAAATCTTGCATTTAGTTTGAACTTATACTAGTTTTTAAAAACATTAAACATCTTTTAAAATCAAAAACATTAACAAACCTTTATAATTTAAATTCAATTAACTCGACATAATAATTTATCTCAAAATTCAAATTATTTACTAAAATCATTCAAAAAAAATCAGATAAAAAAAATTCTTTAAATGTATTAATATTTTTATTTTGAAATTTAGAATTTTAAATTGTTGTAAAAAAATAACTAAATTGCAATGCTTAACAGTATTACTTCACAAATATAAGCATTACACGATACAAAAAAATAAAAACTCAATTTTTACATTAAGTAAAAATTTTAATTTAGACCTTTGTTTATGGTATTGTTGTATTTTTCATTATTTAAAAATTGTTTATTACATATAACGAAATAAACTAAGTCTAGAGTACCAATGCCGCGCCTGTCAAAAGTTATTCTGTGTGTGAACTTTTTGTTATCAGTAGTTCAAACTCGACCGGTGTACAACGTTAATTCCGTCGTGATGCCACGCTTTTATATGTGTTTCTACTACTAATAGTGGTGGTATTTCTCTGTAATAAAAATTTTTAGTGTTTATAGGATGTCGGTTTATACTAATAATTTGAAGCGGTGCTCTCGGTTTGAGAAAAACCTCAAATTTTGGAGTTAGAATAGTTTATCAAACGACAACAAAATTAAATTTTAATTATAAATATCTGTTAAAAAAAAAACTGTTAATGCTAAAAAGTTGTATCTATTCGCTCATTAGTTGGTTCTTTTTACGTTGACCATCGTTTACATTATTTTAACCACTTAACATGGTTTTAAGTTTAAAGTCATGTTGAGAAATGATAACTTCTAATTTGTTGACTCGAAACTTTTTATATAAAAGTTTGTAAGTCAAAAATGTACTTAAAAATTTATGAAGTCAATAGCAGATTTAAACGACGAAAATTTGACAGATTTAAAAATACTTATAAATTAAAAAAATTGTGCACTTAAAACTTATTATGAACACTAAGCAAAATGTAAGAGTAGTTAAATTAAAATCAACTACACTTGTTTATAGAAAACATTAGTTTTGGGTTAAGATGTAATAAAATTTGATAAACATCTCAAATCAAAAACATAGTAAAAACTAACCTAAAAAGCAAGTATCAAAAGATAATAAAACAATTGACTCTATCAAGATAAGTAGATAAAAATAAAAGAGATTTTTTTTAGTAGAAAAGAAAATAAAAATCCTAAAAATTATAAGAAACTTTGTGTGCCGCAATAAGTTTGATTATGAAATTAATGTAGTATATTTAGTTATTGTTAATTATATAACTATTTTAATTCTACCCAGTAACTGATCAGTTACATATTTCACTACAATTACTACAAACAACAACTAGAAGTATTAGTGTTTTTTTTATCTGCTTCATTAATTTTATTCAAGTACAGGAGTATTTTATGTTTTTGTAAAATACTTCACTGATTATAAATAATCTGCGTAAGGTAAATGATATGATATAATGAAATACTAGTAAACTCTTATAAATTTTTCGTAAGTTTTAAACATGTTAATAAACCAATCTAAAACACATTTTATGCTTATTAATAAAATAATAAACAATTTTTTATGATTGCTGATGTAGTTAAGTATAGACAATAATACAAATAAAATATTAATTTTCTAGTGGAAAATTTATCAAAGTTGATTCACTTTGTTATAAAATTAATTAAATTTGTTCATAATAAATCATCTACATATAAAAAAACTATAAACTTCATATAAATTTAATAAAAAAGTTAAAGCTAGTTATTTTTTACTAATTCAATAGTGTCGTAAGATTAATTAAAAATAAAAGATTTATCAAAATACTTTTTTTCAATATGTACTATTAAACTTGCATTTTTTTTTATACAATGAGTATTGTCAAATTCCAAGTGATTTTTTAACCAATCATGATGGTTTTAAATTTGAGATCTTTATTATCATGGCTTACAACTAATTAAAAACAAATTTAATAAATAAATCTGTATTTCAATATTTGCTGTAAAAAGTTATGACGTCAGCAAAAACTTTTACATTTTGATATAAATTATACAAATATTTTTTTAAGTTAAAATGTTAAAATTTTTTTAATTTTTTTTTTTAATCTGTTAACGTATACTCAAGAAATTATATGTCATTAGAAACCATTTAAGTATTAATTCAATTTTTAACATAAATACTTAAAATTGTTTCAAAGAGAAATTTCTAAAAAGTAATAATAAAATAGTCAGATAAATAAAAAATTTACTTACACCTTTCTTTCACAAATGAATGCTGAGATTAAATAATATTCCAAGAGTTGTAAAAATTTATCTACGTAAAAAGCTAGTAATAAATAATAAAACATAACAAACACAACAATAATAAAATATAACAAGTAATATAACATTACAAATTCATATCAAATAATTGATAGCGCTGTAAATAATTTTATACGAGTAATTTTTACGATAATTACATACAAAAAAATATGAATAAATGATACATATAAATAAATATAGCTGCAGTAAAGAAATTTATTTAACAAAACTGCTTTAATATTTCTAAATTTTTAACTGATAAAGCACAAACTAGATAACAGTATAATTATTTAAACATTGTTTTAGTGCTTATATTTAACTTAAATTGTGTCAGTTGAAGATAACTGTTTAAATAGAAGTATCAATGGTATATTAACTTTAGTGCAGGGTTTCCCAAACATTTTTGCTAATGACCCCTTTAAAGAGTTTGAAAAAGAAATGGCCCCCTTCAACATATAGATTACTCATAAACTACAATATAATACACGTAAGACCTTTTTTTGCTCTTCATCTGCAACTCGAGAATATCTAGTGTAAGTTTCAAGTTATGGCCTCATGGCCCCCCCTTTGGCCCCTTTGCTACTCATGGCCCCCTGAGTATCTGTCATGGCCCCCTAGGGGGCCACTTGGCCCACTTTGGGAAACCCTGCTTTAGTGTCATAACTCAAAACAATAAGTCAAAAGTTAAATCAAATTAAAATAATAGTTATTAATGATAAACCGAACCTAATTTCTTGAACAGACTAAGAAATATAAACATTTAATTAAAACGAAAGTTGCAAAAAGTATTAAACTAATGAAAATCAATTACAAATTTTTAGACAGTTTCATGTTTCGCTGTCTAAAAACTTTGAAAATAAAATTAATCTTCATTGACAATTGGAAGTTTGTAGCTATTTGTTATGATAGTATCAATGACGTATAAAATTTACTGATTTACTATATATATTATAACAGGGATCGTGCGCTTGTTTATTTGTTATAACTTTTTTATTTAGTCTCACTAAGACTGATTTAGCCTGATATTTTTTCAAAGTACGAAAAATCCTCTTTAGAAGTCATTTCTGGTATCTAAAGGTCCTGAATTAGTATTATTGGAGTCTCCAACTTCAACTAGATTTATATATAAAATATTTTAGGCTACAAAAAAAATCTACATAAAGCAACTTGTAGCTTAGTTACAACTTAATGAAAAAAAATAATTTGAGATTGACCCCCCTCCTTTTCCCTATGCCCTTAACATAACAAATTCAGTGATAAGTTTTAAAACAAGTTTTATGTCTAATCTATTAATATTGTTAAATTTAATGTATATTATAAGACATAAATGTTAAATTTATTTAAGCACTTACATATAAACATTACAACCGGAACATTTATACAAAACGATGTCCATTGTTGTGTTTTATTATTATTTAAAATAAAAGGCTTTCACGAGTATAAGAATAAGTAAAAAATGTTTAATAAAGTATTTTGACCAATACCTAAAATTAGTACATGATTATAAATCCTAACTCTAAAAATAAATAAATACAGGGATTGCTGATGTCATATCATATTCAAAAAGCTAACACTTTAACCGTTTTAAAAAACCTATAGTATTTTGTTCTTGTAAAGTAATAGGAGTTATACCTAAAATTTTACTTCCAAAAAGGTTTTATATTTCAAAGCTATGTTTTAATGTTGTAAATGTATCAAATAACTTTAAATAAACCAACAGTAAAATATATTAAAAAAACAGTTAAAATTAAAAAAAAATAGTACAAAGCTCCTAAGTTAAAAACTAAAGTTAAACCAACTAAGCTCTGAAAAACATAGCTAAAGTAAACAAATTCAATTATCAGCTGAGATCTTAAACTAACCTGTATTTTTTAAACTGCATTTTTTTATAAATTTTCATAATTATGACGTATATAATCTACTCAAAATAAAATAAGTAAGATTATTTAAACTTGTTTAGATATTCGACAAAAAGTTTTATGCATCAATTTTACAAATACTGACTGATTTTGCATTAAATAACTAAATGAATATTTAGAAATGAATTTACACCTTAATTAGATTTACTTAAGAAAAATAAAACTATTCTCTATTTGTTTAATTCAGAAGCTTTATAAAATTTAAACGACATAAACTGATATTCTAAAAATATTCGAGCAAAAAACTGGAAAATACTGATATTTTACAAGTTTTTTCAAAATAACTGATTTAGCCTGATTTGACCTGATTTAGCCCGATGAGTATGAACCTTGTTATAAATTGATAGCTGTAAGCACTTTAAAAAGTACAAATTACTCCATTTCCCAAAATATCATTACTAATCATATTAGATGGTTTTAAATTACGTTACAGGAAGTCAACTAAACCGTCGTTATACGGTAGTTACTTAAAGAAACTAATGAAAGTTTAAAATATGTTGAAATATCTATGACTTCGGTAAATATTTTAAAATTAGTAATGAATGAATTTTAAGTTTAACCATTTAAAAAAAACTTAAACATCATATTACTAAGAGTATTAAATGGTACAAACTAGCTAAATCAAATGTTAATAACAAAATCAATTTGGTGACAAATAAAAACAACTATTATTGTAAATAATTAAAAGGTAATAAAAGACAAAAATCTTCAATACCATGCGTAACTACTATAATTAAAATATTAGCGACTATGAAAAAAATTTAACTCGTTTAAGTTTTAAAGAAAAAAACATCTGAAATCTATATTATAAGTAGATGTAGATAAATAGATAGCAATTACAAGAGATAATTAAAGTAAAAACTTTAATACAATTAACTCATCGTTTAAACATTTTTTATAACATGTGGTTGGTAACATTTTTTTAGTAAAAAAAAAATTTGTTGTAAAAAGTCTTTTGCGGACCATTGTAATTAATCTAAGTCATGGAACATATTTAAAAAAAACTTTTTGACAGCAAAAAATAAAGCGCTTTACTATGCACAAAATAAAACTTTATTATAACAAAAATCCTATCTAAAATAAACAAATGGCACACGATGATTAATGCTATGAAATTTTTCACAAAAGTTCATATTTCACATAGCATCATTACTAAAGTAAGGTAACTCTTTGTTTCTTATTTAAAGTTTATAAAACAATTAATACACACTAGAAAGTTTAGAAATAAATAGAATATGTAATGCATAGCTTTACACAAGTTATTAAAAAAATGATTATTGTACACACTACAAAACAAAATTAGTATGTTTGTAGTATTTTAATTTACAAAAAATAAAGTTGCGAAAAAAATATTTTTGTTCCTTTAAACTGCTATAATTTAGAATATGTACAAACTTAGTCAATATTTAGTTGTCTTTTCCATAATAATTAGTCTATTTTTTTCTTTAACAGATTTAAAGTGGTATAAAGTTTGTTATTATGAATTACAATATTATAAGTTATTTTTGACGCAAGTTTTTCTATACTTTACAAAGTTCAAATATTAACTTTAAATACTTTTTGTCAAAGTTTGCAGTTTAAAAACTACATTCTTAATGACAAACATTATTTTAAAAATGCTTAGGTAATTATAATTAATTAGTTACTATTATTAAACAATTTGTTTTAGTTACTTTCATACAATTTGAAAAAATTTTTTATTATTTAAAAAATAGTTTTTTTTTAGTTTGTTATCTTTTTAAACTACACATTAAGTAGAATACAGATTTAATATTATAAAAAGTCTAAGCCATGCGTTATGTTTTGTAAAAACTAATTTAAAGTAATATTGTATTGTGATGCTTTGTACAGTTATTTAGTAATCTAAATATTTATTAATATAACTTTGATTTGTAATAAAAACAAAACTTTTTCACACTTAGGTGGATTCATTTTATGACTATTATTACTGATCAAACTTATTTTTTATTGCTTAGATATTTTAATTTTCACTTTTTAAAATTTTGTATAATTAGATACTTGCTGATTCTTAAAGCTTTGAAAATTATATTCTGTATCTAAAAACCTTGACATTTACGCTAATTTCTTTGTTTAAAAAAGAATTATTATAATGCATATTAACACTTCATTATAACAATTTTTTCAGCTAGTCTGTCTATTTGTTATGTATAGATAAAATTTTTATTTAAACATAAACTTTACCAACATCGCTTAAAAAATCCTTACTAGCTTTTCTGTAGTTAATAAAGTGATTTATTAGTGAGCACAAAACATTTTTATGTTGATTGCGTGTGTTAAATCGATTTCAATTTATTGTAAGAACAAAACTGATTATGTACGAAAATCTTTCATTGAAAAGGTTTTTAGTTGTCAAACACTTTTTCTGAGTTTCTGAGAATTTATATTTTTAAGTTTATGCGGCTTTAACTGGATTCAAGGTTTAAACATGATGAAAAATACTTTATTTATTAGTTTTGCTTGATGTTTGGTATATATCTGCATTTCAAAGTTTAAAAAAAACATACTTACTAAGCTTATAAACTGTTTAAATAAATAATATTCTTTCATTAACTTTATGTCTTTTTCATAGATCGACTACTATTTTAAATGACTAAGATGATATTATTAATTCATATAGTTTATATACTACTACTTTATTCTATAATTTAGGAATTAATTTAGTGTCTTTAAAACAACTATACTTATTTTTTTGTGTTTATCAGCTAACTAAAATAGCTGTAAAAACTAAAGATTATCAGGACACTAGTTAATTTTAATGTGATTAAAATATTAACAAATTCTCCAAGAACTAAATTTGTGGTAACTTATATAACTCGTCATACTAATAATATGATTTTAAAACAATATTGTAATAAATATTGTAAGAATAGCATAATTTGATATTCATTATACTTATAAATACGAGCTTTCAGTTACTTTGAAAAACAAAACGAAAATAAATAGAATTTAAAAGTTATTAATATTAAACAACGTATGTTTTATAGTTTAGTAAGTGTTTGTCTTCATTTAAACACAATAAGTATCAAACTCTTTATAAAAACCCGTTTAAAAATAAAAAAATTGTATGTTTATACATTTACAAAGTTAATGATTATTTGTTTCTAAATAAAAAAATTAATTTTGTTGAACTTTCAACAAATCATTTAATTTTCTAAGTTGAAGACAGTTCTTGAAACTTATTAGAATTAAAGTCTAAAAAGTTAAAAAGTTTATTGAATTGTCATTCTAATATAGAAAAATATTTTTGTTTTATCCACAGCTTTTGTAAAACATAGATCTTCCCGAAAAATAATTAAACAATTGTGTATTTCAATCTAGATTTTTTATTATTTATTTTGTCATATTTAATAATAATATAATTTCGAATGTCATAACAGAGCTAACTTATATTAACTCCATTTTAAACACGGGATATTAAAGATACACTGTAATAAACTTATTTTACTACCTAATAAAACAAAACATAAAATAGAAGACGAAATAAATTTTTATACAGTCAAAAACTAAAGCATTAAAAAACAAAATGCATTCACACAACACTTACTATCCATTTAATCGGATCAATGATACCACAGAAGCACAACCTCATTCATTTTTCGAATCATACTGACACTTTCCTTCGAAAACTTTTCTTACGTTTATTATTCGAAACCCGAATTTGTGCAAATATTTTCTATACAAACAGTTTGATGCCCAATTTTCTTTATATTGGTAATCTGCTTGTCAGATGTAGATACGGATCGCAACAAAGACTTTGTTAAATTTCATTGTTTTTAATTCAAAGTTTTTATACAGAATTAAAAACTAAACACAGGTTATCTCATATAATTCAAATATTTTTTTCTATATGAAAACTTATTTAAATGATTTGTACCCGCGTTGTGCGACTTAAAAATACTGCCCTACGACTGATGCTTTGCAAAGGACCTGAGAACTTTAATAAGACCTTAAAACTATCTCAAATGTTGATGGAAGTTTTGCTGCACGCTAATATTACATAATTAAATAATTAAAAGATATTTGCGTTACAAAAAGAGAGAGTTGAATGCGAAAAAAGTTAAGTAAATAGATTTTTCTTTAAATACTATTAAACCATTAAATATAATTCGGTTATTGTAATACATAATTTTTTTTATTGTTTATCTTTGGTTCATTAGGGATAGAGAAAAATAAAGCACCAAAAAATATTTATTCAATTATTAGCCTTAGAAATTTTTGTTTTTACCAATTTTATATTCAAACTTGCTTTCACTAGAAATATACATTGCGGATAAAATTTTGCTTTAAGAACTAAATATTTGCCCGCGCCCTCATTTTTTCAAAACCTGCTCTAAAATTTAATCACATAGACTTGTTTAATCATATTTTTTATCTAACTCAATAAATGTTAACAAACGTGTTTTTTTATAAGCATATCAAAAAATTAATGCAATAATTTTATATTCATGTTTTTATATTGCTATAAAGATTAGTAAATTTTAAAGTCGAGTTTTTGTTTGCTTTTAGGTATAGTATTGTGTGGCTTCAGACAGAATAAGAGAGCATGAAAACTCGTTTTGCCCCAGACAGTCGGTTGCTAGAGGCAAAAGTAAGTGATATCAGTGAGCGATTTGCAGCTTTAAATAGGTAACAGGGTATTGGTTAACACGTATTCCAATTTAAAGCACGACGGTTTATTGCTTAAAACTGAAAGCCAGCGGTTTTCGCCCACCAACCAAACAAGTTTACAATTATATTACTTTTTATGCACAATTTTAAACCGCAAAGTATATTTCAGTGCAGCCATTCAATTTCTGAGCAATGTCTGGCGTGTAAAAAACTGTTCTAAAACTAAAAAGCAAAAGTTTCTTAATTAAATATTAAAATTGCTATTTATATTAAAAAATATATTTAACAAATCAAGTTAAAAAACTTCCTTAAAAAAAATACTTAACTTGATTTTCTTTCTCAGCTAACTAGAATAGCTGTACAAACTTCAATGGCTGCAAATCATTCCAGTAAAACATGATGCAACTACTTAAATAATAGTTTAAAGAACTAGTTTGTGACATGCTTACAAAAATGTCAGTAAAATAACAATTAAAGTTTGATGATAACAGAAGTTTCACCAAATTACAGACTTCATATAGCTTCATTACTAAAATAGGGTAAAACTTAGTACTATGTTTAGAAATTTTGTACAAAAAAATCAAAACAGATTTTTAATTCTATATTTATTGTACACTTAAATTTAAATATGAAGCCAGTTTCTTAAAAAAACAAATAAAAATAAAACTAACATTAATGGTATTTCCACTTTGTTTTAGACTTATTTAGTTTTGGTACTTGTTTTAACTAAAAGAATTAAACATAAGTTTCACGTTTAAAAAAGGTTTATTAATTAATTTCGTTTAGATCATTAGATTACACTTGCTAACAACTAATATAATAATGTGAAATTAATTTAAAGAGTTTTTTTGAAATACCTAGCTAAAAATTGTTACGTCATAAAGCATAAAAGTATGTTTAAAATGTTTAAACTAGAGTTGAATTATACTTATGAATTAGAAATTGTTTGTAAAACAAAACTATTAAAACAATACATTAAAGATGACAAAAATTTTACATGAAACAAAATTAAATAAAAAAATTATTACAAAATTGTTGACAACAATAATACTAAAAACACACTATTTTTAATGTTTTAAATTGTAAAAATCTCTTTGTTTGCAAATTGTCGGCTCACGGGTTCTAATAAATAAAGATGCTAGAACTGAGAGATGGTAAATGTATCTCGCTCTAGATAAAATTTTGAACCTACTATCCAGGTAGTTCTCAACACAAACAGGATTGTTGAGGAGGTTCTTTTGGATAGATGGCTGTTCACCTTTAGGCTTAACACTTTGTTTAACTTTCAAACAAAACTTTACTTATCTTATGCTAAATAAGATTTTATAAATTAATAAAATTTTATTCTTTTTTTTTTTTTTGATTTTTCAGACATAGAAGTATTGCAACAGAATACAAAAAGTAACATTAAGTCGTTATTGAAACTTGAAGCACAACAATTTCAAAAATAATTGTTTGGTTCTGTAAATAAAAAAGTAGCTTTAATTCTGGTTAGTTTGAATTAGACGTGTATTTTTTTAAGTTTTATGAAAAACTTTTTTAATATAGTATTTTATGTAGATAGAAAATTATTAAAACTTATTGTACATTAGTGAACGTTTTACAGTAATGTTTGTCAAATTTTTAAAAACCTGACTAAAACTAAATTACTTGAGTAATAGTTTTAGTTAATAAAGATATTTAAGCGTATTAAAATAGGAGTAAGTAAATTTTAGCTTCATATAACATTTCAAATCTAAATTTGTATACAGATAAACATGTAAAACTAATTTGAAAAACTTCTTCGTTAAAATTTTACATGCTATTTAAATACTCAATAACCATTTTTAAACATTTCTGAAAAGTTGCTTTTAATACTATCTTATTTATAAACAAGCATAAGCTTAAATAGTTACTTACAAATAACTAAATTGTAATGTTGTTTAGGATTATAAAGTAGGAAAGTACTGATAAGTTTCATTAAAATAACCACAAGTATAGTTGTCAACATTAAATATATAAACTTACACTAAATGTTCAGTAGTGCTTTAAAACTTTGTGTTAGTTTGTACAGCTTTTCTTGTTAGCTGATAAAAAGGCATTTGTTAAACAATTAGAAATTTTTGTTTATTTAATTGGTACAATTTTAATTCGTTTTAAAAGCTTACAAATATTTTGAAATGTGTACTAAATAATTACTTGGATAGGAACAATTAAAAACTAAGTTACACCAACTTTCAAAGTACTTATACATACATAAATCATAACATACAATCATAGCAAGTCTGATAAATTCTAATAGACAAGACGTTTAAAGGTATACGTGTAGACAACAAAAGTATATATAATCGAATAAGTCTTTAGCTAAAACCTTTACTTTTATCAGTACAACCAATCATTTTATTAAAGGTACTACTGTTACTTTTACTTAATTTTAAACAAAACTTTAGAACAGTATGTTTTTATTATGAGTTTAAAAACGAAATAAATCAATTTAATCGTGTTTAGTATTGAAATTAGATAATATCTATTATGTTAGTACTTAATAAATAGTAAAAATAGACTGCACTATTATTATTACAAATAAGTTTAAAAAAATACAGCTCACAAGTATACAGACAAAAAATAAAATATTTCTTTTAAACGTCACCTAAACTACTATCTTGACCTAATTAAATTGGTGTTAGTATTACTAAAACGGTACTTTTTTTTCTTTGTGCTTTTACTTACATTTATTGTAAATAAAATTAAATTAAATTTCAACTACTTAACAAAATTAAATTAATTTAATCTAAATGTCTTCATATTATAGAAAAAAAGAGAATTTAAGCTTTATTGATATTTATATAGTTTAGGTAATTTATTTACTAGATATTTCCTTAGGTTTTTTTAAACATGACCACAAATAAACATAAATTTTATAAAAATTATTTTCCATGTAAATATAATATACGTATTATAATTAAAATTACTAGTTTGTACAGCTATTTTAATTAATATTTTTTCCTTCAATTTAGAAAAAAAATTATAGTTTATAAATCAAATAACAAAAGATATTTATAAAATGTGAAAAGAATAGGGTAATTATCGGTAAATTAAAAAAAAAACAGTCTAAAAACTGAAAAACAACTTCAATAAAATAATCTTTCAGAAATGTTTTAATACATTTTTGACCCGTCCCATTTATCAAGATATACAATATAAACACTACTAATGACATAATGAGCGTCATATGTAGTTTAATAAACTAGATTCTTAAGCTATTTGTTTAATAATCCTAAAAATATTTATCATTGATGTAGTAACAATTAAGTTTGTAGGTCGTTGTTATAATTAAGTGATGAAAATATACAAATTCTTATAACATAAGTTAATAATTTTCTCACATGATTTTGTTAAAATAAAGCTTTAGTATAGTATCTTGTTTCAACTGTTAAAAATAATCTCCTATAAAAGACTATTATTTAGTAACCTGAGGTTGAATACCAATTTGAGTAGTTTAAGAAACTTAACATTTTTATAACATTTAAATTAAGAAGCCAAAAACGAGAATTTAAACTAAGATTTAAAAAAAAAAATTACTTAAGTTTTATCTTAAACTTATATATTCAGGTCATAAAGAAAACTATTTAATTAAATAATTTACATTTTCTCAGAACATTTTAACGCAATGAATCCAAATAAGTTCTTTTTAACGTAAATGTAACTGCTGACGTCTTGAAGGCTAACAACAAGTTATTATAAGTAATTTTAACTATTAATGTTTTGACACAACTTATAAATAGTCTCATGTTTATGGTGAAAGTTTGTACGGTTATTTCAGTTAACTGGTAAAAAATATAATACATTTTTGAATAGAAGTTGTTTAATTATTTTAAAACTATTTTTCATTAATGTAGTAAATTTTTGCCTCGCAGATTGTTATTATGATTAATTGAAAAAATTCAACGATCAATATAACATAATATAAAGTTTATATTTCTCACATTATAGTGTTTATATAAAGCACAAATGTGAAAACTTTTTTAATTTTTATCTCATTTTTAGGATTTAGAAATAATCTGCTATTAAAAAAACTATTTCTTAGTGACCTGAATATGAACACAAACTAACTAGATTCAGAACCTTAACACTTTTATAACATTTTATTCGATAAACTAAAAACTAAAATTTGAATGAAGTTAAGTTATATCTAATAATTGTGCATTCAGGTCGTAAAAAAAGCTATTGAATTAAGTATTTTTAACTCTCTCATAAGTATTTTTAACTATTAATGCAATGATTTCCAAATAACATGTTATTAACAAGCCAACGTAAATGTATATGCTGACGTCTTGTAGGCTAATAAAAAGTTATTAAATAAAATTTAAACTATTATTTTTTTGGATAAATGTATAAACAATCTAGCTTTTTATACAAACAAGTTAGTACGGCTATGCTAGTTAGCTAGTAAAAAATAAATTACTTTGAAAAACTTAAGGAACATACTTTTTGGTACGATTGGAAAACTATGGAAGTGTTATGTTTGTGTCGAAAAAGGCAGAATAGTTTCTAAGATGGTAATAGATATAATAAGATAAAATTTTCAAGAAAAATAGTTTAGTTTCAGCTTAAAACAAGTTATTAATTTAAAATGTATTATATCTATTATATAACTTAAAAAATTACAAGAACTTTTTTATTTCGGTTTAATATTGAGCATTTCTTTAAGATTAAGATTCTAAATCTTATCACAGTGAAAACAGAATTGTTTTACATGTAACATACTATTAAATTTACCCTCTTATTTTTAATGCCTAGTTTAAGTTGATAAAGGAAAGCTATTACTACATTAAAAGTTTAACAACTTAATGGTTTTGAATCTTATTACGTAAACAATTTTCTATAGCTCAGGTTTACTACTCTGTTTACGTTTGAGAAGTCCAGAATGTTTTCCTCCTGAAACCTTGTGACAATCAGAATAGCTAATTCGCACTTTTACTTTTAAATTAGTTTATATTAAATGTAAATGAATTCAATTTGTAGAGTTATATCAGATAGCTAATAAATAAACAGGTTAAATATCATAAACTTGTAAAATAATTTAAAACCTCCTTCGTTTAAAATTAATTTTTATAGTCATACATGCCACTTAAATATTAAATAACTGTAATAAAACATTTCTTCTTATTTGCATTTTAGTTTTTTCTATTAAAAAAACAAACATAAGTGCGATTAATTACTTAAAAATACATTAATTGCAGTGTTATTAGGGATTACAGACAGAAAATAGGAGAGTACTAAATAATTTTTTTAAAACTAGATAGAAAAACACAAATAGAGTTGTCAACATCAAATATATAAACTAGTACTCACTTTCAGTAATGTTACGTTACTTTGCTTTAGTTTGTACAGCTATTCTAGTTAGCTGATAAAAAGTAATACGTTAAACAATAAGAAAATTTTTGAAATTGAAAGTAGTTTCAAAAAATTTGAATGTTTAACTTTTTTATTTTTTCAATTATTTTTTAAAGCTGTAATACATTTTAAAATGTTTACTTAATACTACTAAGATGCTAAAAATATATAACTAATTTACATTTGTTTTCAAAGTATTAAAACATACATGAAAAAACAACAAAATCAGATAAATTGTAGTAGACAAGACCTTAAAAAGCAAAGATACTTCTATCATTACAACCAATTCAATAAAACAGTTTTTTTTATTATAAGTTTAGAAAAAAAAATTATTTAATTTGATCGTGTTTAGTACTGAAATCAGATATTTAATCTCGTAGTACTTTGAAAAGTCATTGAAAAAAACTTTAATATTATATTACAAATAGTTTAAAAAAATACACTCACAAGTGTACAGACCAAAAATAAAATAACTTTTTTTATGCTTTAACCAAATTATCTTGATTTTATAAAATTGGTGTTAGTATTTAACACTTATACTAAACAAAAGAAAACTATTTTTTAAACACTTAACAACGTTAATTTATTTCAATCAATATCTCTTCATATTATAGCAAAATATAGAATTTTTGCATTATTGATATTTAAATATATTTTGATTGGTTTAAAAGGAGTCCTTCAAATATAAATTTTAATTTAAACTGTTTCAGTATTTTATTTACTAGACATTTCCTTACGTTTTTTATACATTACCACAAATAAACATCACAATTTAAAAATCATTATTTATGTAAATATAATATACGTGTTATAAGTGAGATGCTAGTTTATACAGCTACTATAATTAGCTAATTTATACTTTTTGTTTAAAATGAGAAAAAAAAAATTATTCTTTATGAGATCCAACAACAAAAAATAGTTAAAAAAAGTGAATAGAATAGGGTCACAATCGGTATATTTTTTTACAAAAACAGTTTAAAAAAACTGAAAACAACTTCAATTCCATGATCTTTTAAAAATGTTTAAATACATTTCTGACCCGTCTAACTATTTAGATATGCAATTAAAACACTTATAAGTAATCATGATGAGCACCATATGTAATTTAAGGCGTTATATTAAAAAAATAATTTTAAGACTTATTTTCATTGGCGTAGTAATTATTAGTCTCGCAGGATATTGTTATAAGTAAGTGATGAAAGTATACAATCTCTTACAAAATAAAATAAATTAACAATTTTGTCAAATGATTTTATTTAATTAAAGTTTTAAGGCAAATTGATTTTTATTTTTATCTTATAATTAGTGTTTTTAACATAATCTGCACATATATTATTCAGTGACCTAAGATTAAACACCAAATTAAGAAGTTTGAAAAACTTAACGCTTTTATAACACTTAGTTTTATAAACTGAAAACTTAAATTTTAGCTAAATTTTTATAAAAAAGATTCACTTAGGTTTTATCTAAAAATTATACATTCAGGCCATAAAGAAATATTGAATTAAGTATTCTGACTTTTCTCAGAACATTTTCAATGCAATGAATCCCAAATAAGTTATTTTAACAAGCCAACCTAAGGATAATTACTGACGCTTTTGTACGCTAATAACAAGTTATTTAGTACTGTTTAAACTATTAATATTTCAAATAATTGTAAAAGTAAGTTCGTTTTTTTTACAACAAGTTTGTACAGCTATTCTAGTTAGCTGAAAAAAGTATATTACTTTAAGTAAGTTAAGAAAACATGTTTTATAAATACTATGAAAACTATGAAAATGTAATGTTTGAATCTAAATAGGCAGAAAATTTAAGTTTTAAAATGGTAAGAGCATTAAAATAGAAATAGTTTGAAGAAAAAGAGGCTAGGTTCGAATTAAATGAAATTAATTTAAAATGTGTTATAGCTTTTGTATTACTTAGATATTTTTTCAACGTTTTAATTTAGTTTGTTGTTGAATAATTCATTAAGGTTAAGATTCTAAAGCTTTTTACACTACTTTGTAAATCAAGTTGTATTAAATATTACTTACTTTTACACTTTATCATTACTTTTAATATATAGTTTAAGTTGATAAATAAAAGCTATTTATACATTCAAAATATAACAGTTTAAAGGTTTTGAATCTCATTAAACAACAAATATTCTATAGTTCAGTTTTAATATTATATTTATGTTTGAAAAGATCAGAATGTTTTTCACTGAATTCTTGTAATTTTCAGAATCGGACTTTTACATTTAAATTTGTTTAAAGTAATTCTATTTTAATTTATTTGTATTTTATAATATCACAAAGTAATTGTTTGAGTAATATAGCTGTGAGTTTATCAAATCAAATGTAAGGTTTTATTATAGATAAACTTAAAAAAAAAAAAAAAAAAAAAACTTCTTCGTGTAAAAATCTAAATCTCAAATAGTTAAAAAAAACGAGCTTATAAGTGTACACCAAAATTAAAAAACATTATTTTAAACATTATTCAATCCATCATGACCTTATTAAATTGGTGTTAATATTATCAAAACGGTATTTTTTTCTTTCTGCTTTTACTAACATAAGAAAAAATAAGTTTTTGAACACAAAACTAAAGTAAATTATTTTAATCTTACTGTCTTTGTATTAAAAAAAGAGAATAACACTTTATATGATTTAAATATATTTTTGTTTGGTTTAAAATAATCGTTCAAATTTAACTTTAAAATTTAATAGTTTCGGTAATGTTTTTACAAGATATTTCTTATGTTTTTTAAACATCACCACAAATAAACATCACATTTTTTAAATTTATATCTATTGTAAACTAAATACATGCGTTATATTTAATTTTACTAGTTTGTACAGCTACTTTATTTAGCTAATTTATATTTTTTTTTATATTTAGAAAAATTTATACTTTATAAAATTCAATAAGAATAGATACTTTAATACAGTTAGTAGAATATGGTATTAATCGGTTTTTTTTTAGAAAAACATTTTAAAAAACTGAAAAACAACCTCAATTACATGATTTTTAAGCTAGTCTTTTTTATGCAATTGTCTGTAAAATTTTTAAAGCAAAAATGGATTTGAAACCAGTATCACGGCACGAAATTAAAACAGAAGTGAAAAATTTATTCGAATTTATCTGAACTCAGTTTTTTATTCCTGAAAACTTCATAGCAAAAAAAAAAGATATAATTTAAATTAAACTTTACTTTATTTGTTCTCGTTATAAGGATTCATACATCGGTATATTTTTCAACATACACGGAGGACCCTGTTGTATCAGTTCTATGGTTGCAACTCAAGCACCCGTTAAATTTCCTCGTTAAAAGAAAATTAGTATAGATTTATTTGGTTTTATGATAAACCTAACATTTAAATTTTATACAGGCCATTAGACATCTTAAAACGAGATGAAACAATCTAATACAAAAAAAAATTATCAAATAAATTACGAAAATAGTACTAAAACTGCATAAAGTCATTTATAGCGTAGTGTATAACAATTAACATAAATAAGCCAATAACTAAATGCTTTCAAGTTTTATAGTCATTAATTATTCTAGTAATACTTTTGACCTATATAGATTAAAAGCTTTTTTAAATTTTAAAGAACTTAAATTATGTTTAAAAAAGAAGTTTGATTGTAAAGTGTTTTACCTTAATTTTTTTTTCAATTTGTTTAGTTTCTATTATTTATTTATAGATTAAATACTTTCATGTTTTTTTGCATTAAGCACTTTATAAATTCATTACAATCGTTTTGTCTTTTGTTAAAAAAGCTGTCTGATTTTTAATTTTAAGTATTTTGCAGTAAATTTTTGTTGATAAGCAGTGGATGAATAATAAAATGTTTAAAACATCTTTAGAAACAATTAAACATTTTTAAAAAAGTTTTAAGAAAGCCCTATAACTAAAAGAACTATGTTAGGATTACTACTAAATTTTTTATGTTATAATTTTATTTATACTGCCTGTTGTCTGTTGTGATCTAAACAGCTAGTACAAATTTTTGTAAATTCCTGAATGGCAGTCAAATGTACTTGAAAGATTTTGTGCTTCGTAAAATTATTTAGTAGTTGTAAATGATTAAACGTCATTAATACCTAAAACAACTATTAGTTTCAGTGATAAAAACCTAAATTTTTCGTGTTTTTTTAGTATCTTGCGCTACGAATTTATTATAAATACCTGCTATAATTTTTTTTTACAAACAAGTAACAGTTTTTTTGATTAAGTTTTAACTCATACTTTGTAGAAATCAAGGGTATACAAATTATTTTAAATGTGAGTTTGTAAATAATTTTTCATTTTTCAAAATTTTCCTTAAAAAAAATCATTACTCACTTTTCTGTAATGTTTAGTAAGTATTTTTTTTAATTGAGTTATCATATATAAGACATTATTGTTATTAAAAAGTAACAAATTTTATCAAACTTCAAAGTCTGATTTTTAACATAATTAAATTTTGAAGTTTAAATCAAATCTTAATATGAAAGCAATAAAAATAAAACTTAAGTATTTATATTTTGTATCTTAAATATTTATTTTAATTAAATAAAATAAATTTAATTGTAATGTGTTAAATTGTATTATACTTTTAATTTTTGGTTCTATTAATTCCTTTTGTCATGTTAAAGTACATAGGGATCTAAATTTTTAGCTAATAAAAGCTGTACAAATTTATCAGTGAAAAGTATAGTGTTAATTAACTAACTACAATACTTTTAAACAAAACAATTGAATAGAATGTTTGTGGGAAATTTGTAAATGTGAAAGTATATCTAGCGCCACGTTTGTCTACTTATATAAAACAAACTTCGATAAATTTTGAATATTCTAAATACTAGGTTAGGTCTGTTTTATCAATTCTTTAACAAAACTATTACGCGGAGAAAAAGATGTAATTAAAATATTTATAAAGTTTTCATACAAAGCATTTGATTGCAACGTTGGAAATTTTTAAAATGTGAAAGTATATATTGTGCCACGTTAATCTGATTATATAAATTATTAAACTGCTTTAATAAATAATTTCAGTCTAAATTGTTTATTCAGAACACTTTTAAGACTCTACAATTTGTGAACTTTATGTTTATGTCTTACTTACATAAAAACTTGTATTACTTATATAAAAACAAAGCTACTTTAACATTACATAAATGTTTTCTAATAAAACGCCAACTAGATTACTGTACATTTGATTAAACTTTGCGCTTACTTATGTGAACTTTTTATTATCAATACTTTCATTTTGGCCGGTGTACAGTCCATCGTTATGAAGCCATACTGTAACATAAGTTCCTACTACAAGTGGTATTTCTCTGTTAAAGTAACAAAAAAAGTTAATATATTACTCATAATAGTATGGTTGTTATTGGTAGTGGTATTTCTTTGTAATAAAGATTAGTTGTTTATTACAAAATTGAAATTAATTTTGTTTTAAGAGTACGTTGAAGAGTTCTAAAATATTACACATTAGTTTCTAATTTATCTGTCCAATCAGAAAAATGTTTACATATTATTACAAACTAATATCATCGTGCATTTTGGAGTTGAAATACATGATTTTAATTTTTAACTTCCTATATTTTACACACTTATTATAAACAAGCTGGTTAAACGAGTTACAGCAACGAAAACTCTCTGAAAATATAATATAATTTACAATCAAAATTTGAAAAGCATATAGCATGACAATAATAATATTATCTGACTTTCATGTTTGAAAACAAAAAGACTGAAGTGCATATAATATTTTGATTATTTAACAGTTTTAGAAAAAAAGAAACATTAAAAAAAAAAGAAAATAAAAATATATACTATAATCAATCAATAAGGTGAAATTCTGAAGTTTTTGGTGTACAAAAATTTATACAAAAAAATTAAAAACTATTTTTTAGAGATCATTTGCTGAGACCCATAAAATATTAATTGAAACATAAATTATATGGACAAAATTTAACTAAATAAAAATATTTTTTAATGTTTTTAGATCGTTTTTCCTAGCTTCAAACTGTGCAAAATTATATGAATTCTTCTTATTTTATGGTAAAAAGTTGTGTTTAATATTTACCTTCATACTACTTATCTACGTTATTAAGTAAATTTTGTTGACAATAAAGTTTTTGACCACATTACTTGTTTTTAAATATAAACACATGTAAGAGTAATACGTTTTGTTCTTGTAATATTTAAAACAATTGCTTTTAAACTAAAAAATGTGTTGAGAATGAAAACTTTTGGTGCTAAAAAGATCTATCCGTTCGCTCAGTTATTGGTACTTTTTACGTTAACCAACGAGTATAATGCTTTAACCACATCATATGGTTTCAAATTCAGAGTCGTGATAATGATAGCTTTTTAGTGTTGACTTAAAACAACTTATTTAAAAGCTTGTAAGTTAAATGTGTTCAAAAACTTACGACGTCAGTAGCAGATTTAAAAGACGAAAATTGAAATATTTTGAAATCGAAAATTAAAACTAAAATGATTTTTCTAAGAAAAATTACTATGAATACTAAAAGCAGGTCTATGTAAACTAGCAGTCGAATTAAACTTGTACTAAAATATATCATATATGATACTCAAAACATTAATTTTGTAATAAGTTGTAATAAAAGTTGATAAAACTTTTATTTGAAAAACACAACAAGAACTCACATACAAGTATTAAATGCGAATAAAACAATTAACTCTATTTAGATGAGTGAATAAAGACTAATAATTATTTTTTAATTAGATCAAAAAGTCGTAACTAAATAAATGAATAATATTTTTTTTGCTGAAATGAGTTTAATTGTTTTCAATTGTACTTTTTCTTTATTATTATCTATAACTCAACTATCTTAATACTGTAAAAATTTATGTGCTTATAACTATTTATTGACTATAGATAACATAGGTAAGGTAATATAAGATACAAAATTATATGATACCAGTAAACTTTAATATACCAATTAAATCGTCGTCTGTTTTTTAACATAAGTAACAACCTTTAACGAAGGAAGCTGATTTATTTAATTTTCTATTTATAGCATTTACAAACTAGTTCGTATAATATTAGTTTTAAATTTACATCACTTTAAACACTATCATTTGTTTAAGTTTCGTTAGGCTATTACAATCATTTATTTACTTAAGTAAAGAAGACAGTACAAATTTTATATTAATTTTCATTACTGTATCACTACAAAGTAAGTTAAAAGGTTAATCAGTCTATTAGAATTTTTATACAATAGATGGTATGCACAAATAACTTTATACAAACTTAAAATTTATAGCTAGTAACTAAGTCAAATTATTCAAATTCAATTTAATCGTATCATTAATTAAAAATGAACAAGTTATCAAGATATTTTTTATTAATACTTACATACCTGCATTTTTTATATCAAAATCTAGTATTAAATTTACAGTCAGTTTATTAACCATTCCTGGTTGTTTTAAGATAGGTACGTGATGATATCTATTGTAACTGTTAAAACGAAAATTTTTTAAATAAATATGTAACTTAATATTTGGTGTAGAAAGTTATGACGTCAGTATGAGTTTTTGAAGTTTGTTATAAGTTTTGAAACTAATCAAAAAAAGTGTTAACATATACACTACAAATTATATGTCATGAAAAAAATATAATTAACAATTTTAGTTTCAAACATAAATATTATATTTACTTTCACCTTTCTTAAACAAACTAAATTTGATATTATTCAAAAACAGAAAATTATTGAAGATTTGTTTAGAAAAACAGCGATTAATATTTAATAAAACATTAAAATTCATATTTAACATTGAATTGATAGCACTGAAATTATTTTTGTACGTACCCAAATAATTTACACTTGATACTTACAATTAAAAAAATTTGCATTAAAAAATAATTCAGTAAATAATACTGCTTAATAAAAACACTAAAAGTGTTAGGAGATTATTTGACAGTTTACTTCTAACTCACCATCTAAAATGGTTTAATTTTTTTTTATTATCCTATTTAATCCTACATAAGCGATAATTAAAAAAATTATGTATTATTACAAAGATATTTAGTTTAATATTGCTTTAAAAAATTATGACTTCAGTAATTATGACTAATTTCTTAGTGAGATTTTATAGGTATAGAAAAAAGTTATAATTGAATTTATAATTTGGTCATATTGTGTTAAAACAAATTTAAAATTTTAGATTAAAACTTTAATTTCATTGTATCAAAAAAGTGAGTAACAAGTTTTTTAACTTTAATGAGATAGAATTAACTTTCATTTTGTTGTACAGTGTTGACTTCTGAAGTGACTAAATCTTAAAAATAAGCGAAAAAAAAATTTCAAACTTCAATGTACCGTCTGACGAAATAATTGAAGTTATAAAAAAAAGTTATCTTTAAATGACAAAAATAATCATAACATCGTTACAACTTCAAAAGACTATTCCAAAACGCCACAAAGGGTCGTTACAGTGAATATGCACTTAGTCCGCTTAGTTAAATTTACAGCAGCGGCTTCATGCGACTATGCCTTTCTGATTAGTTCTAAAAAGGACAAAACTGGTAGGTTGTCTTGAATGATGTTATAGCTGGTCATGTGGTGAAGTTTATCATTTATTATCGATAGTGAAAAAACATCTCAACTTTGTTGATGATGACCAAAATAAATACTGGCTGAAAGACTTTTAAGAATTTTCTTTTGTCTTTTATGTCTCATAAGAAACTGAAAGATAGTAGAAAAAAAGTTGGTGTAACGATACTAGAATTTATTTTAAATTTATAAGTATTTTATTGGGTTTTAAAAATGTAGGTTGACAGTGACCCTACTTTAAAAACTTATTTCAAATGCAAATGCTGATTTTAAACGCAAATGCTAAAAACTCGATGCGTCAAGTCTAGCTCAAAATAAACGTATGTTTTATTAGTGAAAAATCAATATATAACATAATATGAGTTGTAACATTATGTAGGCTAAAGATATTGTAAATAAGTTTAATAGAATAACATAAATTAAAAGTAAAATAATGCCTACTAATGAAATAGGAAGTTAGAAATAAAGTTATGTTTAGTTTTTTATAAAGTAGTATTATAAAGACAACGATGCAAAAATATTTCAATGTTTATTAACATTTTAAAATAGTATATTTTCAAGTCATGTTTGTATATATTATCAAGTCATTTATTATGTATTAAATGGAATAGAAAAACAAAATAATTAATTAAGTAGTTACCAAAACAAAGGTGATTATACTAATATGTATAAAATGAAAATAGTTACAAATATAATTTAGAAGTACTCAAGTTATTGGACTAGATTTAAGCATTTTCTGAAACATTTAGAATGCATAACATCTCAAGATTATATATTGTTAATAAAAAAGGTTAAGAATCAATGTGATTTTTTATTATATTTAATTTTCTATTAAAACATTTAGATTTTAAAGTCTGTGTATTTAGAAATTGTAACATTAACATTACTTTTATGAATTTAAGTATTAATAACAAAGTTCATTATTCAATTATTATTGTTTAGTATATTTTTAATAATTTGTTGCAAATTAATAAAGTAAAAATTTTACAAACACAATTTTAAATAAAAAGTAAAGTTAATGATAAAAAAAACATTAAAACTATCTTTCATTATACCTTTTGAAAATTTATATACGTTATTAATATAAGTCGTTAAATAGTTAACTTTGTAAAGTTTTATATGTTTCAAAAAGATACATATCGGAGTTTTTTAACTTTATAACCTATCTATTTTAAAATTAAAGAGTTTTATGCCAACTTAAATTGAAAAAAAACAAAACGTTGGTTTTTAAGGAATTTTTGATTATATGATAATTATTAGCTGTTTAATATAGTTTAAATTTCTAACGTATTGGTTTTAAACGCAGGGTAAATACAAATATAGCATGAGATTTATACAAAGTCTATACAAGTTATTAACAGATATCGATTCAAAATATAGGTATACAATAATATTATTGTAATTTTATAAGTGATTTTACTTTTTTTTAGTAATATTTATCAGTGAATTTGTTGAAACCTTTTAGTTGAGCCTTCATTTCAACGTCTTCCTCGACAAGACGTTACATTGACCCACTAAGTTTACGATTTGATAACTAAACGTTTTTCGTACACCAGGTCATTAGACTAAATTTTCAAGTTTCAAGGTTGTCTAACTTTTTAACGGTTTTTTGGCGTTATATAAACTGTACTTATATTTACAAATTTTAAACTAATTTATTATTGACAAGTTTTTTACAACTTATGTTTGTGCTATTTTCAACTTTGAAATTTAAAAGTTTTTTGAATGAGATGCACAGTATCAAAATATTTAAGTTTTAAGTGGTTATACTTAGAAATTTGTAATTGATTTTGTTAAAAAAATATAGTAACTCAAAATATAAACCTTTATGATTACTATTATATATTAAAAAAATAACATTTGACAAGTAAAAATAAAAACTTTGATGCATGAACTTAGAATATCTTTATAAACAAAACAACAAACAATGTTTAAAAAAAAAATACATTATATACTACAATCAAATAAAAGTTTTATTGTGACCGGGTCGTTAATTTTGTACAGCTAACTTAGTTAGCTGATTATAAATAAGTTCATAGTATTGAAAAAGGTTTATAAATTATAAACAATATTTTATAAAGATTTTTTTTATAAAAAAAATATTGAAGAGTCATTGAAGTACAATTTTTTTTAAACGGAATTATTTCTTTTTCAATAAAGTTAAAGAATATATCAAAAAAAAATTCAAGTTTATAACCTATCGATTTGAAAATTATGATATAATTTAATTTCTTAACATGAATATAATAAGTGTATGAGTTTTATATAAAACGCTATAAACAGATGTTACTTTAGAATATAGGCTTAACATAATATTATTGCAATCTATTAGATATGTGTGATTTACTTATATCTAGTATTTTTAATATGTGACTTTGTAGTTAAGGTCCTACAAAAAAAAAACAATTTATGACAGTAGTTGTGTGAAAACTTTTCAGATGAATTTTAAGTTCAATGTAATCCTGAACATGACGTTACAACATACCCAATTAGTTTACAACTCGATACCCGAAAGGTGTTTTCATACATCAGGTCATTAGATCAAACTTTTTAAACATTCACTGATTTTTTTTGTAAAATAAACTATACTTATATTTATAAAACTTAAACTAGTTTTTTTATTCAAGTATTTTAGAAATTAGATTTAAACTATGCTATTTTAACCTATCAATTTAAATTATTTGTGAATGACATGTACTCCCTAAAAATACTTAGGTTTTAAGTAATTTTACTTAGAATTTTGTAATAAAATTATTAAAATAATATACAGTTACAAAAAACATAAACCTTTAATATACTAATATTTGTTAATTTATTGATATTGAATTATTGACTGTTGAATATAAAATTTTCTAATAAATTAAGTCAGAATATTTTTATTAATTCGGTCACTCTTTAAAAACATTGCTATATATTCTACAATTTAATAATATATTAATGGCGGCCTAACTGGTTTAGTTTGTACAGCTATTTTAGTAGCTGATTATATGTTTATAATAATGATTTTTTTACTATAACCAGCTATTTGATAAAGTATTTTCTGTTTTTAATAGAATAATTTATTTTATTTGAAACTTAAGCTAGTTGGAAGTAAGACACCCTTAATTTAGAACTCACTACTATTTAACCTGATAACTACAATAAGGTGTTTGTAAATTATTTTGTAAAATCAAATTTTGAGTATAAATAGTCTAAAATTTTACAGAAAATAAGCTAAATTATCATCTGTTATTGATAATGATATTATAGTTGTAACTGGTGTATTTCATTAGCTAACTAGAATAACTTGCCAAACTGTAATTATAAAAGTCGACTACAAATAGCACACAACTTGATAATTTTAATAAAACTTAAATATTTTTATATGAACATTTTTTTAAGATTTCTTTAAAGTTTTGCTTTTTGAAAAACGACAGAACAAAATCTTAGTAAAAAATGTTAATCTATAGATATTTTAAGAGATTAATCTTAAAAAATACAGCTATTTTATTTCCCGAAAGTGGTTTTACATTATTACAAACATCATAGTTAACGTAAAAGTTTATATATATAGTTTTTAGATTATGATGTAGGCTTCGTATTAGATGTTCTTTATACAGTTATTCAAGTTAACAGTAGAGTTATTACTAATGAATTTTTATCACTATTCTCAATAAAAAATAAACATGTACACAATTTTATGGTTTTATTTTTCGGCTATTCTTAGTAATTAAAGAAATTGATCAACTAGGCCTGTTTTTATTTGTTGAAAGAATAATTTCATAACATAAATATTTAAAAGAACTTTGTACATTAAAAACAAAAGTAAAAAAGAGTTTATTAAAATTTTTGAATACTAGAAGCTTAACGATCGTATACAGATTAATAATTAAACAAAGGTAAATTATAAGTATGCATAGTTTTAAACAAGTTTTGATTTTTTAAAATAGTACAATTGTTTCAGGTTTATTGTAAACTTAGTTTAAAATTTAAAATATGCACTTTAAAGTATTTTTAAACAGTTAAACCTTTTAATATACTGATAAAATTACGCATTAAAAATCAAATCAATTTTCCAAGCTTCAAGATTCAGCCTATGTCTAATTATAAAAAATTTCACAAAAGAAATAAAAGTTTTAATTTCAAACAATAAAACATCAAGATAGTCGTATAAAGTAGACTTTCCTTTAACGCAGACTTTATTTTTGATCTTTTATAACTATTATAAGCTATTCAGTTAACTATTATAACTGTACAAACTAAGATGAAAACCAGATAGTACTTTTGTAAGAAAATAATTGGGTATTAACTTTTATTTTTATTATAATGTTTATGGTAATCAGAAAATACTGTTAAAAAATTGGTCAACTAGGTCTATTTTTATTTATAAAAATAATAATTTAATAACATAAATATTTAAAACAACTTTGTACGTTAACATGAAAAGTAAGAACGAGTTTATTAAAATTTTTAGAGTACTAAAAGTTTGAAAATCGTATACAGATTAATAATTAAAACAAAACGTAAATTGTAAATATGTATAGTTTTAAGTAAGTTTTGATTCTTTAAATTGTACATTGTTACAGGTTTATTGTGAACTTAGTTTTAAGTTTAAAATATGCACTTAAAACTTTTTCTAAACAGTTAAACCTTTTAATTAGCTGGTAAAAACACGAATTTATAAATTTAAAAATAAATAATGTATTAGACTATTTAGAAGTTATATTTGATACTTTCTATATAGTTATTAGTTTTAAATCATTATATATTTTTTTATTAAAAAGTTTCAATCAACTACTTTAAGTAATAGTTTTTAACTTTCATAAAGTACGAACTTAATCGCATACTTACCTTATTTTATAAATTAAGAAAATAACTGTTTTAACAAGCAATTGGTTAATGACGTAACATAAATTTAACTGCAAAAATGTTGTTTAAACTTGAGGTTTTAAATAAAAAAAATTCAAAAACTCTTCTAACTCAGCTTTTTCAGCTAAAAAATTAGCTGTTATTTAAACTGTTTAATTTATCTTATCCAGTTTATCAAATTTTAAATCGTAAGTAGTAATCTTTGATCTACATTAAACCATTGAAGTAAGCAATAAATCTATCTAAAAAATATCATCTTCTTATAGATGTACAATGTGCTACTTTAAGGTATCAATATCCGAGTAAGTGAGTTTAAGTTTTCCTAAATTTAATTTGATTGAAAAAAATATATGTTTGAAAAACCTGTTGTTTTAATACGTTTCAGACTATCTAAAGGTCTTACTTAGAATGAAAGCAAGACCAAATATAGAAAAAAAGAACTTTTTTAAAACAAACACTTGTTTTCCTATCAATGTAGTTTCTATTTTTTACGACAAATTATGTTCGAAAATTATTTTATTTAGTGGGGAATAAATACAAACACAACAATAAACTAAGAAATTTATAATTTTTTAATAATTTAAAATGATAAATAAATAAAAACTAAATAAAAAAGTATATTGCTTAGCTATGACAAACATAATTATAATGATATATTATTTTCAACATTCATTTTAAGAAATATATTTTAAATTAAAAATTTTCGTTTTATAATGCACTTGTAAGTTTATATTATCACTTAATAAAAATTACAAAAACTTTTGTCCATTTTACTGAACTTTATTGAATATCGTTTACGTTATCAGCTAACTTCAAAACTATGCTGTTCGCAACATTTTAAGTTTGTTTAAAAATTATATTGAAGTATGTCATGAGAGAGTTTGTTAATACGAGGTAATGTAAATTCCAAGAAGCCTTTTGTAAAACTATACATAATATAACAACTAAAACGGCTAAATATATTTTAAACTACATTTGACATTTGTAGGTGTTGTAACCTTAACATGTTGTAAAACACTATGAATCATACTGAGGAGACATCTGCGATTTTTTTATTATATTTTTTTAGTTTGATGGTTCACATTAAATGGCTAAGGCTACTTGGCTACACAATAAAACTCATTAATATATAAAAACAAAATTATGTTAGCGTATTCTAAAACTGAACACGTGTTTAATATTTTAACCATAGATTAAACGAATAGGTTTATTTTTACTTAATTTAATCAGCTCGATAGACAAAAAATCTGAGAATAATAACATTAACAGACTAATAAACTAAATGTTAATTTATAATTATTTAGATTGTTCGGGTTAAGTATTCTACATATAGTAATAAAATATTATAATATTGTTCGACCACTACTGTTTTTTTCTACTTAAGTTTTCAATATTACTAAAACATATAAAACAACAACTCAAAAAAAATAATATTGAATATTAAAAAAAAAAATAGTATATTTCTCTTTAACTTTAGTTTATCATGTTTTAGTTTATGTAATTCTTTAATATTTTTCTTCATTCTTATTTTAATTAGTTTGCTACATTTAAATAACATTGTTTTTGTTATTTTTTATAGGTGTTGTTGAGCATTTAATTATTTAGGATTAATTCTAAATTGTAAATATTAAAAAAAAAACCAAACCAGCTTTGTGTTTTGGCTTCTTTCAACTCAAATAAAGAAAAGCGATTGTAAATTTGTTTTAACATTGGATGTTTTTAAGAAAGTGTACTCGAGCTACAAAAAATGTTAAAAGCGATCATTTAAATGCTAACTGATGAAACATAAAACTTTTCTAAACTTAGTTAAATTAATTTATTTTTTTTTTTCAGATTCTTATGACAATTTCGGTTTAAGATCAAATTTTTTGTTTTGTTCATTTAATATTATTGAACAATAATGAAATAAATATATTTAATTTCCAGCTAACTAAGATAGCTGCACAAATTTATTTATAAAGGGGAAGGATTGAACATATGTTGTATACAAAATTAAAGTAAGATATTGATTTGAACGTTTACTTTTTAGAAATGGTACATCATAATTAATAGTATACATTATTTTTTTCAAATAAAAGTTAGTTTGAACGATTCTTTAAGATATTTTAATCAACAGGTAAAAAACAATTATTATTTTCAAACATTCTTTATTTGTTATATCTTATAAAACTTTAGATATTTCTATTTTTATTTATAAAGACTGTGAAAAATTATGTTATTAAATACTACAACTATAATTACGTATGATGAATAATTTACAGAAGTTTTTTGACAATTTAAATCGGTTATTTGTCTCTGGTAGTTATATTTTTTATTTTACAAAAATAAATCATTTTTATAAAATTTTCAGCTTCATAGAATTAAAGATGTTAAAATGATTCAGAAATATTCAAACATTATACTGAAAAATTTTAAATTATGCTACACACAAACATACCATTCGTCATTAATTACAAATATTATGCCTAAAAAAGTTAATTGCTGATTTTTTTTACTTTTAATTTGTACAGCTATTTATTTAGCTAATTAAACGAGATTTTATAGTAGTTTTAATGGTGTGAAAAATTTTCTTTCAACCTTTTACGGATGCCATTAAAAGTTAAAATATGATAGTTTGAAGATTGTGTAGATAATTGGCTTCATTTAAATTTTTTTATCGTTATTCTGTAATGTTATAAACTTTAATCAGTATTGTTATCATTAACTGATTTTAATATAATTATATAATTAGAAATTTTTAGAAACTATAATATTAAAGAAAAATACTCTAAAACTTTTTCAATCCACATATATTGCTGATATATTCTAAACTTTGAATTAGATAATTCTTAAAACCTACAATAAAAAAAAAAAACGGTAAAACTAACAATTTCAATTTAAGTTTATTATCTAGTAGTAAAAATAGTTTAACAATTACATCGGCTATATTAGTATCAACTTATTGGAAAAACGAAGTTATAAGTATATAACAAAATATTATTTTGGTTGATTTGATAACATGAAAATAAAACATCTTTTATAGCTTAAGTTTTATAAGAGTTCAAAATTCTATTTCTGCAACAGTTAAACAATGTTATTTGTACATGTTTTTAGTGTTTGACGATTAATGTTTTTGTTAATATTATTATTAAAATAAAATATTAAACAATAAATTCTACACTGTTAAAACTTACTAGTTAAAAGATATTATAACTTATCTTAAAAAAAGCATTTTTAACTTTGGTAGAAGTTGAAGGATTATATTATTTCTTTTTAAGAATTAAAAACTTTTGATTAATTTCAGAATGAGTATAGACTTTGTATCAGGTTTATTACAAATACTTGTTTACATATACCATTTGGTTTTAATAAAATATTACTATAATTATATATAATATAATATAATATTTTTAAACTAGTTAAAACCAAAAGATCAAGATGCACAAGTGGTTTTTTAAAAAAATAACAATTAGATCATTATTTTTTTTTCTTTTGTTTATTAACAAATTTATAGTTTTTTAATAAGTGCTTTAAATTCTACAAAACTAAACATTTTCAGCTTTATTTAAAATGCATACGACGAAATTAAGTAGACGTGTCAATTAAAGGTAACGAGTAGTAAATACAACATAAATCTAAAAAGATATTATTTTTAGTCAATGATACAAGTCTAATTGGTTTTTACTACTGGAAATATTGGAGTAGCTCTACAATGTGAACTCGCGTAACACAATAAAATGTAGTAGTAATCTTATTTAAGAAATTAGATGACATTAAATAATAATTGTTGTTATAATAGAAAAATTTCACTTAATTAAATTTTTGTAAATGTAAAATACAGTGACTTCCACGGTTTGAACGAACATTATTTTATGGTGCAGGAAATTAATTTGAAATCATAAAAATGATTTTAAAACTTTTTTTTTGAATTTTCGAGCTGTTAGTGAAGGTTTTTATACATAAACAAAACAACTCTTAAAATAGTGTTTTAAATTATTGACTTTTTTATGAAGTTGTATACTGAAATCTATTAGAAAATGTTTTTAACATAAAAAGTTAAATAATTATTAGCTAACTGTAATAGCTGTTCGAAATAGAAACGGGTCGACGAACATAGGAGTTTTAATAAATATATATTTAGTTTAATTTTAAACACTTGTGGTGAGCACGATGATATATGTTAGCACGTAAATAATGGGCCACAAAACTTAATATTAATATGTAATCAGTTTGAAAAAAGACTAGTTTAAGTAGAAAAGTAATACGCTTACCATATAAATAATACATTGAACTTAATAAATTCTAAATAAGCCGTAAATAATATAATTCAAGAAGAAAGATAAACTATGTTTTTAAGTATGTAAATCGTAGATGTGTATTATTTAATTTCTTTTAGCTTAACGTTTTTTGTTTTTACCACAAAACGATAGTGAAAATTAGAAATTAAAATTTCAATTTTTAATTTATTTTAGTTGTTCAGTCAATTTCTAGTTTGTACAGCTATTCTAGTTAGCTGAAAATGGTATTTTTTCTCATAAAAAGCTTAAATATTAACCTTTTAAATCAACATACTCTAAAACGGGTCTAAGTTTTAGAACTTATATATGTTTGCATAAGTTAAAAAAAAATTTCCCATAAACTACTTTTATTCTTAATTAAATTACTTCATTAAGCACAGGTTTACGACTTTTTTTAAGTTAAATTAATTAAAAAAAAAGTTTTAGTAAACAACCTGTACAAGAAGCTAGCAACAGTTTTATAAGAAACCTCACTATTTATCTATTAATATTTTACTTTCGATTTTCATAATAAAAGTTGTTATAGATAAAACGAAGTAGAAAGTTTTTTTTTAAATGCTTAACCCTATTAGATAGATACTGTTTATAACAGTTGACAGCTAAGGATTGGTATAAAAAAGTTAGTTTCAACATTTTTTATTTAAAGTTTTTTTTAACAAGTTGTCTACCTTTTAACCGACTAGAATTTAAAAAATCATTTCTAAAAACTACAAAAAATTTTCTAAATTACACTAAGTTTTTTTTTTAATTTCACTCTATCGAACATTTATTTTTACATATTAAGATTTTTTAAACCTGTAATTAAAATAATTGGTTTAAACAATAAAAGATAAATCTTAACAACAATTGCAAATTAATTAAACTAATTTGTGTTTGTTTTTGATTTCATAAATTTTTCAAACATTTATATAAATTTTATTTGACTAAATTAATTTATAAAACAGTAAAGATCAATCACACTTGAAATAACAGCTTTAACAGTGTTGCACTAAGTTGATCATAAAATGTAGCTAAACTTTTAGCTAAATTTGATATCATATTAACCCTTTGTAAACAAAAATTTATTACTCTAATAATTGTTTTCAATATTAATGTTTAATTTGTGTGACATAAAATATATACTTTTATGTATTTATAGTTTGTTTTAGTTTATATAGAGTTTTATCTTATAAAGTTTGTTATTTAATAGAATTTATATAGTATAATTTTAAAAGTAATTTTGTGGTAAGGGTTTGTAGCTTCAAAAGAATCTGTTTACTTTGAGTTTTAAAAAAAAATTAAATAGTAAGCAACAATTATAACTAAGTTTAAATACAATAAGAAAGTGAAAGTTAGAACTTTGATAAAACTATTGATTTTTCATGTTATTTATCACACTATCTAAACAAAGAAGTAACTTATACAACTTGTAAAAACTTATTATATATTTATTATATATTTAAAAAACAGATGTAAAGTTTCGACATACTTAATAACATTTGTTTGTTATATTTATATGTCATGTTAGTCTGACTGTATAAAAGGATTAATATTTATCTATATAAGTTTTATAAAGTAATAGGACTTTATTATTGTTATCACAAACTGAACATTCAGAATAAACTATAAATTTAAAACTAAATGTATTAGTTGCAATAAGGTTAGTTTTAAGCTTTTACATCTATTCTAGTTAGCTAATTAAAAGACCTATGTAAAATAATAAAAATATTATGTTGTAACTCATGTAAAGTTTCACACACATAGTATAATATAGGACATTTTAAACTTTATAAAGAGTTCAGAATAGTTTCAAGATTTATTTTATATTTTGTATTTTGTTCAAACTTTTTTAAATCTTAGATTAAAATTATTTGTTGTAGTTTCTAGTCTCTATTTTTTATAGCAAATTTTGTTGGGTAGTTTGTTTTTTTTTAAGTTTGTTTGTCATTATTTAAAAGTATTTTAAAAATCTAAGCCTCAGGACTAAAATTTTCTATAACTTAAGAATGAACTTTGAATGGTCTAAAAATTTTTGTTTTGATTTTACTAAATATTTTATATGTTCATTATATTTATATTATAGCTTTTCTATCTACACTTTTTACAGATCTATAAAAGATCGTAAAAAAAAATTGAATGCTTATTTATTTCGTTTTTGACAAATCTCTTGATAAAACTTCAACTAAATTAAAGGTTTTTGAATTTTAAATTTTCAAGTTTGTACAGCTATCTTAGTTAGCTTATCATATAGCTTAGTTTTAATAAAAAAAGTATTTATTACAGTAATATATACTTAAAACTATTACAAAACATGAATAATAAAATCTTAAGAATAATTTTTTATGGTGTTTTTACGTATTAACAAACGTTTGAAAAAGTTAATAGTTAACAAAAATAAAGTCGACTTAAAAAACTAAAACTTTTTAAAATCGAAAATTAGTAAGAGAAAGGTAAATAGTTCGGTTAATAAAGAGAATATGTTTAATTATTTTATTAGGATAACTGTATAAACTCGGCTAATAATGTTTTACTGTAGTTTAATGAGATACATACATATACACATTTACTTGCATTATCATGATATTAGGATAAATGCTTACAATACAGTTTTTTGATTTCAGTTGATTCTATTGTTTTCAATCATAATAATCTTCATAATTAGTTGTAAGTAATCATAAGATATCATTGAAGAATTTATGTAAGATCATACTTTTATGCAAAAATTTGTAAATAAAAATACTCTAGCAGCTGAAAATTTGTGTCTATTAGACATGACATAAAAATAATAAAACCATTAATTAAAAATATATTGTAAATTGATATTTTAAATTTAAATATATTTTACAAGATTAAGTTATATTTTTAAACGAATTCATACATACTAAACATTCTTTAGTGTTGTGTTACCATTTTATTAATATTACATTATAGTTTCATTAAAATTGTTTAGGTTGTTAAATGTTTGACAGAAAAATTTTAAAAACTTTATATTTGAATTTAATTATTCATTCTATATTTATTACCTAGTTAGTTTAACTATTTAAAAACTAAAATGTATTTCAAATTTCTTGTTTATGTTGAATGAAGTAAAATCGCACAACAGTTCTAAATATTGAATATTACTCTGATGTTTAAAATAAAATAGTTTTACACATCAACTTTCAATTTAAATGTCTCTCACCTTGAAAATTACATTAAGAAGTAATCCAAATCTTGAATGTTACATATATACCTTGCTGAAGAATAACTCCTTGTCAATTTAGCTTAATAATTTATTAACAATGTAAAATCTGAAAAGAAAACAAGTATAAACATAAACACTAAAATGAGCTATAGTCTAATTATCCTACATCCCCTCCAGCTCATTAAAGATAATAACAAGTTAAAGGCAATGACATAGCTCGTCAAGAGGGGATTTAAACGAGTAACAAAAATATTTTACTAAGATGAAACTAAATTTTATGCATTAAAAATAAACTCAATTGACTTAAATAAAAAATCTTTAAACAAGGGATTTACTTGAAGAAAATCAAAACTGCAATAAAACGCACTAAATAAATCAAAAACAATACAAATTCATGCTATTTCACGCTGAATCCTTCCTGGCTCAGCAATCATCACTATCAGCATCAATTGAACACTCAGGACAAACTTTTGTATAGACAGGAACAAACAGACTTCACTTACGGTGATTTCTACTTTGGAGTACTCCACTTTCAAGCCTCCCTGGCGCATTGAAGTCTTTCAACCTACGCAAAGCAAGCGGCACCTTATTTTTTTGGGAACTATAGGAGCAGGAATGTACTCTTCCTCAACCTCTTCATGATCCGCTTCAACCTCACTGGTTTTACCACTATTGACACTGTTGGAATCCTCTGTAATCTTTACAGAAGAATCAGGACGTTGAGGACCAACATTGCACTCATGTGAGCTTGGTAGATTACTGCTCCAAATATGGGAAGTTTTTGCTTCAATGCTTGTTGAGGCTGGGTTGTACATCCTTAAAAATTTTCTGTTCTTAAGAGTAAGTCTCCGTGAACCATCAACTCTGACTACATACTGATCATGTCGAAGCACCTCCATTATCAATCCGCTTCTGTCCCATTTACGTGGATGAGTGCCACTCTGGTTCTGTAGTAAACACCTACTGCCAACATAGAGAGGCCGCAAATCCCTGGCTCTTTGGTTAAGTACTTCAGAATTCTTAACAAATCTTGTACGGAGCGCCTCTTCTTTAAGCTTACATGCTTTTCTCCACATGGGTCGCACATCAGGATTGGAGAATTTGTCAAGTTTGTTCAAAAATGAGAAACTATCTCGCAGCTGACGTCCATATATGATCTCGGCTGGAGACACTTGACAATCGCTATCAGCAGTATTTCTCAGATGGAGCAACGCACTTAAAAACTTGTCATTGTCCAGACTTCCTGAAGCGTCAAAATTTGATCTTAGCAACCTTTTTACCTGTTTGACGGCTACTTCCGCTCTGCCGTTTGATCTTGGATAGTAAGCTGAAGATATTCGATGCGTGACATCCCAGGTTTTAAGAAATTCCTTTGTTGCACTGGACGTAAATTCCGGTCCACCATCACTCGATATTTCCTCGGGTACTCCAAACCTGGAAAACAAAACTCGGAGGAACTTAATCAACCCACGCGAACCTGCCTGAGAGGTTCCGCTGGGTGTGGAAAATATTTCCGACCAACCCGACAACCTGTCACCGACTACCTAAAAATTGTTTCCGGCAAACTGGAAAAAATCTGCGAATATTTTTTCAAAAGGGTTTGTAGGAGGATCAGATGCTTCTTGTGGCAATGATGGTTGAGAAGGTGAATTGCGGTTGCAGCTTTGACAATTGACCCGAATTGCTTCAATGTCTTGTGTAATACCAGGCCAGAAGACAATCTGTTGGGCACGACTATGCATTGATGTGACTCCTTGGTGCGCCGAGTGTAACTTGTTGAGGACCCGATATCGTAAACTGACGGGGATTACTACTCTGTCCTTGTAAAGTATAGCCCCATCACTTAAGTACAATGCATCATCGTATCTAAAAAACGCTGACAAAGATTCATCATGTTTCAAGCTTCTACCTTCCTCAATACACCAGGATACTCTTGAAAGAACTTTGTCATATAGTGTCTCTTCTACAATTTTCTCCCAAGTGATTGCCATTGAATGGCATACTTCATTACTCAATGAAGCAATTAGAAGTGATTCGTTAGTCAAATCATTATCATGTGAATTAACTACATTAATCGAGCTTGGATAACGCGATGCAGCATCTGCCGCTAGATTAGTTTTACCTGGCATGTAATGCTTTTGAAAAAACCATGGCAAAGTACGTTGTTTGAGCCTAAAAATGCGCGTGTTGTGAATTTCGTTTAAGGTGCGATCACCAAAAATCTTTACCAGTGGTTTATGATCCGTAACAACCACAAGATCTTTGCAGCCTTTAGTAAAATACTTTGTCTGTTCTAATGACCAAGCAATAGCAAGCGACTCCCCTTCTATGGCAGCATAATTCTTTTCTGCCCCATTCAGAAACCTTGAACCTGCAAGCGTCACTTTCCAGCCGGTGGTGCAGCAATCTGGTAACCGGCTATTGCATTTGCAGTGTTTTTGCATAAGGAAGTAGCCCAATCCTTGCTTAGACCAGTCTGGTCTAAGACAAGTCAGTTTTCCAAGATCAAAAATTTGAACACCGCTCTTTATTGCGTCAATGATTATCTCTTTTGATTTATTAAATGATTGGTTTAATTTTTCTGTCCACATAAACTTACATTTTGGACTGAGAAAATCTCTAAACGGTGCCATGACTTTACGAAATTTGGCAGAATTTGCGACTTGATTTATCAGACCAAACCAGCTGCGTATATCTGTGGCAGACTTTAGGGTTGGGAAATTGCGAATGGAATCCAGATATTTGGGCAAAGGTTCTATACGTTCATCAGAAATTCTAAATCCAGCAAAGTCAACGGACTTTTGACATAACCGGAACTTCTTTGGATTAAGAATGATGCCTGCATTGCCAACTTTTGACAGAAAATCTATTGTTCGCCACCAGTGACACTCTAATTCTGAATCAAAAAATATGGTGTCATCAACACACCTCTCCTTTCTTTCAAAATCAGATAAAATAGCTGCAAATCGTCGATTGTAACCATCACCAGATGATACAAAGCCTTGAGGTGCTCTAGTATATCGGAACCTGCCAAACGGAGTGATAAATGTATTAAGGTGTTTATCACTTTCTCTCAGTGGAACTCCATGATACCCGTTCCATGCATCTGTTACAGTCTTGAACGTTCCCTTTGGGATTCTGCGCGCTAGTTTAAACGGAGTATCTGTAGCGCACGTCTCCCTCTTGCAATACTTGTTAAGTGGTGAGAGATCTACTGTCCTCCTAGGTGACCCATCCTGTTTCCTGTAAACCACCATGCGGTGACACCAGCTTACAGGTTCACCAAATGGGACACGTTCTAAGACACCCAACCTCACATCTCGAATGAGATCTGCTTCAACCTGTTTCTGCCAATGAATTGGCACGTGAGCTGGTGTATGACAAGCACGTGGTTTAGCATCATTCTCCAAATGTATCTCAAGTGGAGGCCCACTCATTTGCTGGAGTAATTTATGTGGACATACATTAAACGTTGAAGCTGCGTACCTTTGTAAGAGCCAATCACGCATTTTGCTCACGTTTGTATTTGTTGCCTCAAACGGAAGTTTGTTTGGTCGGTCTGGCACTCTACTCCTTGGCGGGCAATCACAGGTCACATCTTTATGCGATTCCAGTCTAATCGGATCATTTTCATTTGAACTTACAGCAACTTCAGAATGCTGATGAGGCAGTTGAGATCCAATGAAAATGATTCACATTGAATAAGATTTTACATGAAGAATAACTCCTTGTCAATTTAGTTTAATAATTTATTAACAATGTAAAATCTAAAAAGAAAACAAGTATAAACATAAACACTAAAATGAGCTATAGTCTAATTATCCTACACTTGCTTAATCCACCATGTCACTAACATTAATAAACCATAAACTATTTAAAAATGACTGTCATTCCTAAATTAACAGTAAGTTGTTTGTATGAATATTAAGTAAACTAACATTAAATTTTTCATAAAAAACAATTAACAACTATTTTCACTTAAACTGTAAAAGGTTAAACTTCAATTAACTTTAAGGAAAGTTTTGAGACGCGATTAAGACCTAAAACCGAAAATTCGGCAATTTTAAAACATATAATAACAGTATACAAAACTCGAAAATTTTTAATGTATTTTAAATTAAAACATTCAAATTTCAATATTTTTATACAGAATATTATAAAATTAATTTTAGACTCTATAGTAATAATAGTAAAACAAAAGTTGATTAAAAAAAATAACAGCTTTCATAAATTTTAGTAAACGTAATAAAAATTGAAATAATTTTTGTTTTATTGTTTGAACATACTTTCATTGATAATTGTTTTTTAGTAGCACTATATCTGTGAGAAACACATAAGCTAAGGTTAGACTTTTAATGTTATTCTAAAAATATTTCAATTAAACTAGTATGCTAAAATAATTGATATAATTGATACGAAAAAAAAGAATATTATTTTGTTGAGCATAAATCGAACATCTTAATTTTGTTTTAGTTCTTTGTATGATACGATTTAGTTCTAACTTTGTTTATGGTTTGAAAGTTTGTAATGTTACAAATTTAAGTTGAACCTTTATATAAAAGCTATTCCACTTTAGGTCCTCAAAACTGCTGCATAAAACTGCTGTAAAAATGTGTTTTGTTTTACTATAATACCATGCTCCCTATAAATTCTATTTAATGAACAAAAATAGTTTATCGCAAACAACTTATACTTGTTACATAGCTAAAACATTTTCAAACAATTATTGAATATTTCAATATATTTTTCAAGAAATCCTTTTTAAAAAACAACAACAACAACTTAGTTGACAAATTATAACGAAATTTGTATAAGTTTAGTATAATATTAGAAATTACAGTCATTAAAATTTTTACTAGTATATACATATTACAACAAACATCCTTTTTAACGTAAAAGTAAATAAGCATGCTTCACAATCGAAAATTGAAACATTTTATGGTCTTAGTTTGTACAGTTATTTTAGTTAACTGAATACTTATTAACTATATCATGATCTTTTAATAAAAATAAAACCTTCAAACTTTTTATTGGCTCCATTTAATGACTGCTACATCTGATAAAACTTCAAAACTTTAAAACATCAAAAGTTTCAATAATGTTTAAAATCTTTAAAACTTTTTTTACAAAGGGGTTATTCTTAAATATTGTTCAATAAGTTTTGAAAAACATATTATTAATATTTTACAGAAATTATAGATATGTCAATTTGTTTTGTGATTGTAACGTGATTGTGTCCAGTTCAAAAGTTGGTTTATTAGTACGATATTTTATTTTAGATATGTTTTATCATTTTATACAGTTATATATACTTTCTTATTATTATTAAATTCAATCTATAGCTAGTTACTTACTTTTTTTGAAATTCCCTGCAAATGACTATGATACTTTTTAATCAGAATTCAACCTAATTTGGAAGTAGGTGGTAGAAACTGCAGAATTAAATTTTAAAGCTTGTAAATCCTGCTGATTTTGGAGATTAATCTCAATTTAGAAAAAGTTGTACTTTGTAAAATTAAAAAAAAATAGTTTATATTTAACGGAAAAACTATATATAAAAACTGAAGAATTATCAATTAAAAGAAAAATTCTTTATATTTAGAAATTTCAAGATTTAAAAATTTGAATTGTAGTTGTGAAGCATTTCAATTTCTTTTTTTTTTTTAAGAACAATGTTAAAACACATGTAAATGAATTATAAATATGTCATCTACCAGCAGCGATTTTAGGTGACTTTTAGGACAGAATTGTAAGAAGCAGTATTCAGAACCTAAGTAAAACAGTCCTTAAAAATAATTCATATATTTTGTGATATCACACAATTTCAAGATATGATGGAGATAAAGTTATAGCTAAATATCACTTTATTAAATGTTGAAATATAAGCTGTAATATTTATATATTACAATTCTTAAAAAATTTAAAAATTAGTAAGAGTTTTATTGAATTTTAAGGTAAAATTACTTTAATTTTTTTTTTTGCACAAGTATAAACTTAAAGGAGAGATATATTTGGTTGTGGCTTAAAATGCTCTATGTTTAAACCTTACTAAACAGTGTTAACAGTTCATAGTTAATAACAACAAAATTTTAGTCGTAATTTATGTATTTTTTTCTACAACATTTCATTATTTATAGTTTTTATGTTAACTGTACATGCTAAACGAAAAAAAAACTAGATATTTCTTCACTTAAGTTCAAAAATATTTAATGTACATTTGTTATGATGTTTGAAAAGTTATGTTACGAAATGACCAGTAAGTTGAATAAAACTATTTTTTACTAACTATATATCTAAATTGATCTTCTAGATAGTAACTTTGTTACTTAGATAAATCTTATTAAGTTTTAATTTAAATTTAGTTATTGTTATTTAGACATCAAATTATTAAATATATAAACATTTAGTCGGTGGTCATTAGCTCTCTTTATAATAGTTTTTATCTATATACAATAAAGGAAAAAAAAAGGTAAGGTCACAAATTAAACTATACTTATATCTTAATCAGTTAATTAGAATAACTGTACAAACTAGTTCTAAAACATCAACTGTCATTTGTAAGAATACATAATCTAATAATATTTTTACGCTACCTATAATGATTGTGGCAAAAAAAATTTTAAAATTTTAAAGAAAAAAGTTCCCTGCAAATGAAAATAATACTTTTTACTCTGAATTCAACCTAAATTGTAAGAGGAATTAATAAATAAATGGAGAATACTTCGGAATTAAATTTCATAGATTATTTATTCCGTTGATTTATGAAATTGATCTTATTTTGATACGAGTTTTATTTTTCAAAACTATAAAACAAAAAGTTAAATTTAACGGAAAAGCCATGACTGAAAACTAAATAATAACTAATTGAAAAAAATGTTTGTTTAAATATAGCAATTTCAAGAGTTTAAATTGTAGTTGTGAAGCATTTGGATTTTTTTTTTAATTTCATTGTTAAAACAAATAAAAATGAATTGATGACTTTAAGAAAAAAATTGAAAAAAAAAAAACATTTTTCAAAACCTAAGTCATAACAGTCCTTAAAAATAATTTTAGAACATTTTCTTATATTACTCGATTTCAAGATATAATGGAGATACACTTATAGCTGAAATAGAACTGTATAAAATGTTGGAATATAAACTGTAAAATATATATTTACGAGTTTTTAACGGCCTAAAAAAATAAGAAAAAATTTTTAAGCTATACATACTTTTAAAACCTTTTTATTTACTCAACCATAAATTTTATATATTTAAAGGGGACAAAATTTTGGTTGTTGTCTAAAATACTTTATGTTTAAAACTAACTTAATAATATTAATATTTCATTCGTTCTTTAGAGTCAAATTTTATGTATATTAATATGCACTATTTTTCATATATTATCAGGTAACCATGCTAACTGTACAAACTAAGAGATAAAACACCAGACAGTTATTCATGAAAAAACATAAATTGATATTTATACGTTTATTACAATTTTTGTGGCATTTAGCAAGTTGGGTCAAGACATGACGCTTCAGTAAATTGTAAGATTTTTTTATTTCAAAATAACTATACGTCTTAACTGGACTTTTATCTTAATAATTTAAAATTAGTAATATGTAACTAATTATTAAATTATAAATAAAAAAATTTTACGAAATTCGAGTAAGTGACTATAAAAAATTATTAAAAGACAATATTACTAAAAATTACGAAAAATGTACTGATAAAACTTTAAATGATATTAATGTAGAGGCTAAAAATTTAAATACAAACTTAAAAATACATGATAGGATCAAAAAATTGCCTTTAAAAAACGCATACATAACGGTCAAAGACCATAAAGATAAATTTTTGACACATCCCAAATGTAGATTAATAATTACTTCTAAGTCCGATGTACGTCGCATAATTAAGGTTAAGATTGACTGCATTAATAAGGCTGTGCGTTTAAAATCTAAACTTATGCAGTGGACTGATACAGAACAAGTCTTAAATTGGTTCACTGGTTTGAAAAAAAACGTACAGCTTTTTTAAGTTTGATGTAGTTGATTTTTATCATTCTATCAGCGAAGAATTGGTAATAAAATCACTAAAATTTGCTGGTATTTTTACTAGCGTACCTACTTAAGACTTAAGTCTAATAAAAAACGCATGTAAATCAATACTTTATGAACAAGGAAACCTTTGGCAAAAGAAGAGAGCAAATAACACCAGCTCTCTTTTTTATGTAGCGCTGGGATCGTTTATGGGTGCAGAGTTATGTGAATTATTAGGTCTTTTTTTGTTAGATAGGTTAAAAAAGTATCTTTGGTTTAGAAAGAGTTGGGTTGTACAGGGACGATGGTCTAGCTGTACTGCCCAATTCTTCTGGCTTTATAGTCGAAAGGCTAAAAAAACAAACGCACGCCTTCTTCAAGTCTATGGGGTTACGAGTCACTATTGAATCACCAATGTTAACGACTGACTACCTGGATGTGAAGCTCAACTTGTACGATCTCTCCTATATGCCTTATAAAAAGCAAAACGCTGAAATTATGTATATAAATAAAATATTGTAAACCCAAAAAATATTATAAACCAAATACCAAAAATAATTAATCAACGTTTAAATAAAAGATCAAGCCACAAAGAAAACGTTTTAAAGACAAAGCAAGATTACAAGCTAATAATGAAAAAATGCGGTTAGAATGATAAAATTAATTTCGAAACAACGGAGCAAATAAAAAAACGACCAATAAAAGTAAATGAAAGCGAAATATAATTTGGTATAATCCCTAATTCTGTACTTGAGTTTAAACCAACATCGGCAGAGAACTTATAAGTCTAATAAAAAAAATTTCAACAAAAATAACTCATTATCAAAGATATCTAACAAAAATAATATGCGAATCAGTTATTCATGTATGGCGAATTTGGAGAGATTAATTAAGTCACATACTCAAAGGATTTTAAACAAAAGTAATTTAATCAAAAATCAGTGTAATTGCGCTGGTGGCTGTAAATATAATTTGAAGGGGGGCAATTGCCGGTAAGAGAACATTATTTACAAGGCAACAGTTAACTCTGACCTTGAAAAGAAGTTCTACATCGGCTTATGCTCCACACAATACAAATTTCGGTATGCTAACCATAAAAAATCCTTTAAAGGTGGTGTATACGAAAATGAAACTGAGCTTTCGAAGTATGTTTGCGGCCTTAAGCGCAAAAACATTGATTTTAAATTAACTTGTTGGGAGGTGATAAAAAGAGCACAGCCAAAGCAGATGGTAACAACCCTGTTTGTAGGTTATGCTTAAAAGAATCAATAACCGTTATGTATGCGTTAAAAAAGGAAGGTTGTTTAAATATGAGGAGTGAATTCATATCGTGTTGTCGACATTTGAAAAAGCTTCTCTTAAAATACAACAAATTTTAAAGTATTTTACAGTCAATTAACTGTTATTTTCCTTAATTTTAGTTGTTTGATTAGTTAGATGGTAAAACGGTTTTTGTACTGAATATTTGTAATGTACACTGTCCAATTCTTACGTCATATTGTTTTTGTTTTGTTGTATACTTTTGCATCTTTGTTTACCAAAGTGCTTTTTATTTTAAATTTGAACTAGCTGAAGATTAAAGACAATCTTTTTTGTCTTTATGAAACATATGTTCCAGTATTTTTAAAATCGTCATTTCAATAAACATAAATATATATATATATATATATATATATATGTATAGCCAACTGACATTGCACTACCAAATATATATGTTTAGTTAACGATAAAAGAGCGATTAAAAAGTTTGGTCTAAGGACCGAGTTATCAGATCTTTTATTTATCGAGTCGTTCACCACTACAAATACAAGATTATTGAAAATCTTATAAAATAAATGAACTTATAATAATTACAGCTCGTGTTGATCAGAGTGTTTGTGGTTAAAAAGAATATCTTAACTAGTTTAAGTGTCTTTTTTAAATCTAGATTAAATTTATTTTTCATTTTTTATTTATAATAAGACAGTCTTGTTTTGAAGGTCCACTAAGCTAACCTAGGTATTTTTTTTACAAAACTACCAAACTAAAGAACTAATAATTTTTAAAATACTAAAATCTATATCCATTTAAAATGATGATATAAGGTAGTCTTTAAAAAATTAAAAACCTGTTTATTAGCTTATAAACAGTAGTTAAAATAAATATAAAAACGTAAAATAAACCAAAACTTGTAATTATAACTTTAAATTAAAAAAAAAACAACTTAAATCAATTTAATAATGAAATATTTTGCTTTATAGAATTGAACATGTTTATGAAACACTCAAATATTATACTAAGTATCTTTATTTAACTAAACACAAACATGCGATTCATAATCAAATATAGACGTTATACCTAATATAATGTATAGAAACACATGCTCTTCTTAGTTTGTACAGTTATCCTAGTTAGCTGACTAAAACTTGATTTGTTTGAATAAATGTTTTAAGCATGTTTTAATGATGTGATGTAATCACTTTTCAAAATTTTTATCATACAATAAACAATTACCATGAACAAGTTTAAAATTGTGTAACTTTTAGTTTATTGGTCTTTTTTTAATGTTTGATATGTTCTATAGTTTGTACGTTTAGTAATTGATTTTACAACCTTTTAATAATTTTTTTTTTATTAACTTTTAATTCAGATTAAATTAATAAAAAAATAAAAAAGAAATAATAATTCAAGATAAAAATAACTTTTGTTTAAAGCCATTTATTTTAGGCAATAATGAATTTTAACATTTAAAAATAACTTTTTATTAGTTGCAACATCTTTTCCAAATATGTTTAGATGTGTTTATTAAAAGATTAAAATTGAATTTTAATGTCATTATAAAACGTAAGGGAGGTTTAACAAACGATTTTTATGCTATTATCTCTCAAAAAATGTTTACAAAACTATCAAAGTTAATCAGTGTACTCAGATTTTTTTTGTTTTGTTGAGTTCTTACTTAATTTTTTAAATTCAACTGATTCAATTAGCTGTACTTACTAGTAATGTTATACCATACTAATACTTTTTTCTCATTACTTTTATGCTGAATATATCGTTTTTGATTAGCAAACAAATCTTACATTAGTTTTCATTATCTAATAAATCATTAATCCTTCTTTTTTATTTTGTATCTCTATAAAGAATTATTTAGAGATTAAAACAAATTATCATTTTGAATTCTACTTAATACTTTGAAACTTAATTATATATGAAAAGTTAGTTTCATAATAATAAGATAGCTGTACAAGTTTAGAAAAAATAAATTATTATTAACTACATTATACATTGCATTTTTTTAAAGGAAATTAACTACTATCTTGCTGTATTAATACAACATAATCAGCAACTACATTAAATGAATTAACTATAATCCTTATTAATAATTTTAAACTAAATCACTTAAAAGCTTATTAAAAATTTATACACCTATCATTTAAATTTACACAGTTGTTTATTAATAAATAATTGCTTATTTGTTAACAAAAAGTTAACAACTTTATTTACTTTTTAAACGTTATTTGATTTAGTAAACTTGTGGGTAAAACTAACAAACATAAGTCGATAGTTAATCAGATAAATACTTAAACTTATTTATATTTAAAGTTGATTAGATTTATAAACTTAAACTACTCACAACGATAAGTTATATAATATTATATACGTAAATAGTTTTATGTTTTTGAGGCGTTTTAACAACAAAAAATGTATAAAATAGCTCAACATTGGCAGAAAATTAAAACAAATTCATTAAACCTTTTTCCAAACTTCAACGACATTTGATTGTAAATATAAATAAACCACTAAAAGTCAGAGCTTGCAAGTTAGTCTATGATAAGCTTTCACAAACGTAGTATTTACAAAGTATTTACACATTTGTTAAAAACAATAAATTCAAGAATTAAAAAAAAAAACTCAAAAAAAAATTGTCACCAAGTCCTTTGTTTTTATATTCTTAGTATGTTTTATTCTCATAAATAGTGTGATTTCTTTCGTTTTCTAAACGTTACTACATTTAATATCAAACTTTTTATAATTATTTTTGATTTAAATAGAAAGTTTGCGGTAAAATTAGGACTCTTAGTTCGTACAGCTATTTTAGTTAGCTAATTTATAATTTGTATTAATAAAAAATTTTACTTTATTAGATTAAATAACAAAAGATAGTTTGTATAGGAAAATGAATATTTTTTTATTTTTCAGAAAAACAGTGAACAAAAACTGAAAAACAACTTAAAATAATGATTTTTAAGTATTTTAGAGCAAATGTCCGTAAACTTTTAAAACAAAAATAAATATAAAACGAGTATTACGATTCGATTAAGTAAAACGCAATTGAAAAAAGTATTCCAAACCAATTTATATTAAGTTTTTTTACAACTGCAAGCTTTTTAGAAAAAAAAAAACGATAGAAGATTAAATAAAGTCATAGTTTCTCCGTATCCCCTAATAAAGTGTCCTGCATCTATTTAATTTTGTGTACTCTTTCAAAAACACAGGGAAGCCATTACGTTCTGTTTAATTGATCGCATAAAAGTCTTATAACTTTTCTACTAATAAATAAATACTTTTTCGTCGTTGGCCGAAAATTGCCTAAACCTAGTCTATGTGGTTGATCTACAACTGCATCCATATTTTTGTTTGTAATACAATGTATTCACCTTAATAAATGAATTAGTTTACAAGATAGCCATTTATGCTATCTTACCATTAGAAAACAGTTTAATCAGTAATCAAGTTACGTAATTTTGAAATAATCACAAATCTCTACTACACTTTGAAATAAAATTTTACAGACTTTATTTAGTAGATGGATTTTGAGTCAAGTTCAGTTTTGTACGGCCATCTATTTAGCTAATAAAAAGAATTTAAGTACAATACTAGAAATTTGTTTAATATAAAATTGCTTCTAAGTTTTTTAACTGTAACTAAGACTTCAACTCCTTTTGAATACTTCAAGTATAATTTTTTATGAACCATCGTTTAAATTTAAAAAATACTTGTTATGAAGTTAATCAAAATAGTAACAAAATGTTTTAGTTTTTTTAAAGTTTAAAACCTAATCAAATTTTCTTTAATAAAGATGTTTTATGCTTTCCGTAGCAAATGAATTACGTGAATTTAAAATATTTTAGTGTTGTAAATGTTTTTATTTTCAAAAACAAAAAAAATCTTTACTATAAAGTGAGAAAAAATGTACTTCTTTATTCAAGACTTTATTGTGCAAACTAAGTTTCGTTCAAAGACATCGTTAGTTCTTCTATAAAAAAGAAGTTTTTTCAATAAGTTTTTCTTGGTTTGAATTTAGGAGGTCAATAATTAAAGAAAAAAGTACTGTGATATAATAAAGTGATATACTATAACGTCATTGTAGAAAGCAATGTGTAGCATCTGTACTGTTTTTTTTTTTTTTGTTTTAAATACTTTTTACAGGTTTTATAAACGGCTAATAATCTAATATTTCTCAACACTTTGTTAAAAATTGACTTTTTTTATTCTTCTTAAATTAAGCTTTCATAGAAACATTTATGTTTAAGTTCTAATGGTCTTAAAGTTTTAGAAGAGTAATACATAATAAAAAATAAGAACGTAATAAAATTAATAAGTAAAAATTTATATTAACTTTGAGTGCTAGTTGAATACTTAAGAAACTAGAATAAACAGTGTTTGTACAAAATAAAAATTAAAAAAATAATTTGCTATAACCAATATTTATTAAAGTTATTTGTACTAAATTTTTTATAGGAAGTTTTCGAATAAAGCTTTTATCGATGTTTCCTATAAACAAATAATAATGTTCATAACCAAAAGTAAGACTTAAAGTTAAATTTACTGCGTTAATTAATTCTACACTATAAGTGAATAACAGCTTTTTAAGAATTTACTTTTTGTTTAAAAAGGCTTTATATTAGTTTTATATATGTTTTCTAATACAAGAAATAACTAAACAAAATTCATATGACATTTTGTGACCTAGTTTCTTCTGAAGACTTAAATTTTTATGATTATGTCAACTTGACTATTTTCAATGAGGACGAAATCAGAACGTATAATTGCTCATTGAATAAGTAATAATCAATTTTTTATAACTCAAAAGGTATTTTTTTAAGCTTTTATTGCATTTTTTAATTGTCATTTTACTTTTGTTTTGTAGACTAAATGAAGTAAAAGTTAACTAGACAATATCTTCTCAATTTAGTTTTTTAAGCTCTTTAACAAATGTAATCATTAAGAGTCATTAAAGAAGTGAAAACGTATAATTAATTGCTTAATTATTTAAAGCAAAATTGCCAAAAAATGTTGAAGAAAAGAGTTCAACTTATATTAGGAAGTGAATTGTTAACTACTACTTAGTTATGCACTATCTATACTTGATAACCTAAAATAGAATTAAGTGTTCCCAAAAATTTATCTTTAAATTTATGAGTTTGAAAAACGGTAGTAAGCTTATTTCTTTTTTATACTTTCATCAGCTAACTAAAATAGCTGTAAAAATTTAGGATATATACTTACCACGTATTTATAATTACATATGAAATATATAACCCCTATTGAATAGATTAGTTGTGTGATTTTTTTAATTATTTTGCACTTTGATATCTAATGATTTTGTTGACTTTTAACACAATAGTGTATCTATGTAAAAGATATTCTGGTTTCGATTATTAATAGAGTTAGTTTTACCAGGTTAGTTCTAACAAATATACTATCATATTAAAGATTGTCTAACTAAAATCAAAAATAATAATTTTTATAATTTGATATTACCTGTTCTTTTTGCTGTTATGCTTTATTGTTTATAGCTAATTTTTCATTTTTGAATGTTATTTCACTTATAAAATGACACATTATGACACCTAAGTTCCAATTCTTATCAGGTGTGTTTTAAATGACTGTTTTTATGCCAGATTCCAACTCGTGCATAATTACAATCGAGCTTTTGCGATTTTTTATTAAATTATCAGTTACTAATAATATCTAATATTTTTTGTGACAAAAATAAGGAAACATTTTCTTAAACGAAACTATATAAAGTTATACACTAATTAGGTAAACCAGATATATGTTGTTTCACTACTACTCTATATGTCTACAACTATATGTGAGATTCAGTTTTTATAAAAAATATATGATACTGTCATGTAAATAGCTGTTCTATTTAGCTAATAAATAAATAGTTCTAAGGTAGTAGCACAAAATAATATTAAAATGAATTTGAAAACTTAATATTTTGCGACATTGTTAATAACTTGGTAAAAAAATTAAATTTGAACAAATAACATTTTGAAACACAATTTATGATGTTTAATTTCTGTTAATCACAACACTTAAGTTACAAAAAAAACAATAACAGTGAGGAGTTAAACGGTTGCAGTAGTTATAAGTTTAAAAGAACTTTATTTTTTAACAAAGAAGATAAAGTTCTTAAACTGATTTACACTTTAGATAATAATTTAAATACAAAGTGATTTGACTGATTGATTTTGCAAATTTAACTAGAAAAACTTTTCATTCTCTATAAACGTTCTGAACCATATTTATATTAAATATATAATCCTAATCATGGCAACAAACTCATTTATTCTTATGTAATTATCAGCTAACTAAAATAGCTCGGAATGGTTCACAGCAGCTAATTCAGTTTAAGTTTAGAAATAGCAGATTTGTTTTATCATGCGCAATAATATATCTAAAACAACTAGAAACAACCAAATATTGACCTTTGAAATTATTAATTTTAGACTAATTGTCATGATTGTAGCTCGATGACCAATAAGTCTTTCTCAATACAAACCTATAGACAATAGGTGTAATCATTGAAATTTTTTTCCATTATAAAATTTTTCAAAAAAAATGTTCACAAAAAGAATAGAAAATGAAATTGATAAAATATCAGCGTATAAGTAGTATAATCAACAAATTAAGAACCAAATACAGTACCAGGGCTAGCTTTAGCTTTAGTTTCGAACTAAGTGGCTTAAAATAAATAACTTAATACAAATATCTTCAATTATTTTTGTATTTAGGCTAAAAAATCGTGCACAACTTTAAATCTACGTTTAGGGCACATAAAAAAGTTATTAAAAACCTAATGATATAATATTTATTTTTAACTAACCGTAATACTAAATGTTTTAACCGTGATTATCATATGACTGTACTTTTAAGTCTGAGAAGTAAAATATTAAATTTTAAAATCTGCTTATGGTATTTTTATTTTCTAAACTGAGTTATATATATAAATAGATATCTTATAAAAAAATCAGATTTAAACTTTTTTTTTTTTTACAAGTAACTTTGTAAAAAACTTGCTGAATTAAAATATAATTGCATAAAAATAGTTATATCTATGTATTTAATTAAAATTACAATGCCTAAATAATTAGTTTTAAGTCTATGTTTTTGTAAGAAAGTTAAAATGTTAGTATTCAAACTAGTGATCTTCCGAATTTAAAAATTCAAATTCGGATCCGGATCCGACTAGATCCGAAACGTTTGGATTTGGTAAAACACCTAAACTTATTGAAAAATTCTCATTTACTTTCCGAAAGCTAAATAAAATCCAAAACTGTTTTGAGTAGTATTAAAACTAAAATAAATTAGGAGTTAATAAAACTTATAAAGATTGTAAAAATGGCTAGTTTCATTTCTGTGCTTGATAAAAGTGTTTTGTTTTAAATACTTATGAAAAACCATGCATATTACATACCTTTAAATTATAATTCTTTTTAATTATATTCTTATAAATTTTGTAGCGATCAGATATTTTAAGTTTTTCGTTGAGTTTTCCTATTTTTATTTTAAGAGAAAATAATACTCTTTTTTAATGTAACTGCGGTTGTCTTGTAAGCTTATAACAAATTGTTTTGTTATATTCAAAGATAAAACTTTTGAAAAATATAGTTTAAAGTCTGGAGTAAAGGTTTAAATTTTTACAGCTTCTCTGTTAACTTATTAAAAATTACTTATATAAGTCAAGTATTGTTTAAGAATAAGTTTAAAAAATTTATTGTTGAAAACGTCATAAAAATAACATTTTATAAAATTTTAATTTCATTGTATTTTCTAAAAGTAAATGAAAATGTTATTCATGATTGAAAAATACTTAAACAGTTATGTAATTGTGCATACCTTATAAAGTTAAAAACTTTAACAGTTTTGAACCAAAAAATTAAGTTTTACCTTATTTTAGTAGTGAAGCTATTTGAAATAATTATTTTGTACAAGTTTCAATACTAGTAAAGTTTAGCTGTCGTTTTTGCTGATGTTTTATAAGCTTATCACAAACTGTTTTATTGAAATAGTTCTTAAAATAGCTTTACAATTTTCAAATTGTCCTGTAGTTTTTTTTGGAGTTTGTACAGCTAATCTAGTTAGCTGAGAAAAAAATTGTACAAGATTAAATAGTTTAACTATAATTAAAGAGATTTCGATTAATATTAAACATAATTGTTAATATTTAAACTAATATAAAGTTCAACGTTTTGTGCACTAGAAGTTTTTATAGTTGAACCACACACTTTAAATCACATTAACACCGTTCTTTGTCTACTAATAATTTGTATTGTGACATTTTATTGTAAATTAGTTTTTTGTTTATTAGTATTAATACCAATGTGTCTGTTACCGTAAATTAAAAAGATTAAAGTTTAAAATAACCAGTCAATAAATGTAATAATACAATAGAGCTTATTTTAACTGTTATAAAAATAGTTACAATTGCTAAACTTTTCATCAGCTAACTACAATAGCTTTAAAATTACTACAGAAATAAATATCTATAAGTATATTGAGTGATCTTGTTACGAATTCAAAACTTGGTGATAAATGTTTTAATCCTACGAAATTCGCATATGATGTTATTAAACTAATGACTGCAATGTTTTCTGATTTTTCTATCAGACTAATTTCAAAACAAAATAAATAAATAAAATTGTTTTATTCTAAAATTACTTCACGAAAAAGTGTATTTAAACAATCACACAAACTGAAAACAAGTTTTGTGCAAAACTGCGTACATTTTGTTAGTAACTGCAAAAAGATGAGCTCTTAATGTTTTCTATAACTTGTTGGTTATAAAAATTTTTGTATAAATCATATCAGAATTATCTAACCTAATATTATATATTATATATTGTAGAACGAGAAAACAAAACGCATTAAATTAAATTTTTCAAGTTTTTTTTTTCTTTTCTATGCTGGCCGATATGGAAAACTAAATTTAATTTGTGAGATTATTTTTTATTTAGTTTATACGTTGTTCAATAATAACTATATGTTTAACACGAAATGAAAGACTACAAAAATTTATATAGTTTTTATTAGCACTATATGGTAGTTTAATAATTTTTGCTTGTAATTTATAGTATACCTTTAATCAACAATATTTTAATGTTTAAATAGGTTTTATTATAGTTTTTAAATATATAACGACGTTGTTTATATGACACTTATAATTTAAGTTTTTATGTTTTATAACTATATTTCCGGAATTGTTATGTTGACAACTAACTAAAGATAACTTTTTATTAAATTGTATCAGCTAACTAGAATAGCTGTAAAAACTGGTTTTGAGATAGCTAGCAAAAAAACATTTCTCATAGGTTATTTATGTATTACAACTGACCTTACGTTAATGGCAAACTTATGAAACGTCACACATTTAAATCATTTAAATGTTTATTATCTACTTAAGATTATTCTGTAGTGTTTTAAAATATTTATTTAAGAGTAAAATGTTTAAACAACTTGTTTTTGGTTTTAGCTAAACTAACGCATGCAACAAGACTTTTAATTTTCTTCTTCTCCCGAAAGTTCAAAACAATTTAGTAAACTTGTATACATTTCAATAAATTTCATACTTATAACGAAATATAAAAGTATTTTAAAGATATAGTCTTTCATGGTAAACAATAATAAACATTTTGTTTTTCTTCTTCTCCCGAAAGTGGTTTAGGAATATTTATTAAACCTGAAAAAAATTAAACAAGTTTTGCTTTTTTTTCAAAGATAAAACGTTAAACAAGTATTTCAGGCCTATATGCATTCATAGTAAATACATTTTACAGAGTTTCTTAAAAACTTAAATTACTAATCGAAAGTATTTTTATCCAATACCATCATAATGTCAAGAAGATTTATTTTTTTAACTAATTTTAAACTGTTAGCTGTTTTGGTCTGTTTTTGTGATAACTAGCAGCAATAACGCAACTAATCTCAGCAAAACAGCAATAATGTTTTAGTAGCGAAACGCTGTCGCAGTCGGTTTTTTGTATTAATTTACCATCTATGCACTAGTTTATAAAAAAAAACTATAAATCTGCTCATTAATACCTTATTATCAAAACGTTAATTAGTTCGTCTATTAAACCATTTTTAATTCAAAGCTCTGTCAAAAAATAATTGTTTGTAAAAATAAGGATTCAATGAAAAAATGTTTGAATACTTTTTGTAAACCATAAAGTAAAGGTAAAAATTAATTTATAATTTATAACATACTTATTAACTAAAACACAAAAAATCATATCTTTTTGGTATTTTACTAATATGTCTAACACAGTTTATTATTTGCAAAGTATCAAAAAATTATTATAAGTTAATAACACTAATTAATCTTATTAAAAAAGAAACTAAAAATATATAAACGTTATACATTAGAAAAAAGGTTAATAAATAATTAAAACAGTGCTTAAAGTGATAGTTTGCAGTTTATACACCTACGAACCTTTAAAATTATAATCAAAAAGTTGCTTGCTAAGTTTTTTTTATAATACATTTTGATAATAAATTTTATTTCTTAAATACTTCGAAAAAACATAATTCGGTTTTTTTTCAGTTAGTAGCTAGTCAAGCTACAAAAATTAGTCCCTTTATACAGATGTTTATTTCTTTAATTAATTAAAATGTGTATATAAGTTTTGTGTTTAATAAATATTTATCTAGTAAAATCTAAATAAAAAAGTTTATAGTTGTTCCTTTAAATCTAAAAATAAAAAATTTTCTTAAAGTAATTGGTTTTAAAAACTATTTATGCTAACATTAAAAAATAAATAGTTAAAACATGGTAATTTTTTTTTCTCAAGTTGAATTTTATTGGCTTTTACAGCTGTAAAAACTAAGAGATTTATTCACAATTTTTAATCAAAATACTTTTAATACTTATTACTTTAGTTTACTATGATATTTGCTGTTATTTAAGTAAGCATCATGTGGGCCCTCACTAAAGTCTAAATTCTATTGTAAACAATCAAAAAAAAATTACTAAAATGTGTTTAAAAAACTTATCTTTTATTAATGATGACTAAAAAAAATGACAAACAGTTTTTGCAGTCAAATGTTAGCCTTTGAAACAGCAGAGAAAAAATTATTCAAAATTTAGAAGTTCTTTATTAACTATTTTCATTTAAATTATTACTGCTATAATGGTACTTCAATTATATGAATTCTATTCTACAAACTATTATATAAAATTCCAATTTGTAATTCGAAATTTCATTGAAAAATTCTACCATAATAACCGTTATTTTTTAGAAATTACCTCAAAATGATTTTCACATTGGCAAATTAAAAGAAAAAACCACACAATAAAATAATAGTAGGTAAGTAGAAAGTATTAATGAACTAACTGATAAAAAAAAACTTATGACTGTTCATGATTAAATAAAAATATTTTGTGAAAACTTTTTAAATAAAAAATATAAATCATTAACGTAGTAATATTTTTAAAAATTTTATAGTTATTTGTTAAAGCAAACACATTTTGATAATTACTTGAGTTAAAAATATCATAAAAAATAAAAATTAACACTTTTTAACCGACTTTGTTTTTAAGTATTGATAACTTTAAAAATATAAGATGTAATTGAACAAATGATGTAATGATAAACGCAAAATTGAAAGTTCTATCCTTAGACAAATTGATTTTTACTGTATTTGTTGTTATAATATCAGTTAATAAATTAAATTTATATTTTTTATATAATAAAAATAAATTTAATAACATTTATTTGTTCTCCGACCTGATACTTTTAACTATTTGAACAAAAATATCTAAATAAAATCTGTAGAAATAAATACTTAATTTGTTATAATAATAATCAAATAATAATACTTTGTTAAATGGGTAAACGGTTTTTAGCGTATAGAAAAAATTTTAAAAGCTTAAAGAAAACATTTGACCAAAAACTCATTTAGCTAAATTTTGAAGTTGTTATGAATGGTATACAATAAAAACAAACAAAAAATTTTTAAGGTTATACAATGCAGTTTATGTCTTAATTAAAAATGTTGATCAGTTTACTGAAATGTAAAGATAGTAATATTTTTTGCCGCTGAAACTAGGTAGTGAATCCAAAATTATTTTTCACTATTGTTTATTAAAGGTAATGTAATAAAAAATCTATTTAAAACTTTCAGCTTTTAAGAAAACATAACTAAGTTTGCAAGTTTTTTTTATCCATAATTTGTATTTATTATAAAGTTAAGAATTAGGCTATTTAAACCGAATAGACGAAATTTCAAATAGTTTGACTATCTTTTTAATCTATGAAAATAAATTGTCAAAAGATTTAATGAATATATAATTATGAGTTTTAAGTTAATTTAGTGATTTTATTATTTTTAATATTTATTTAAGACATTACTTTAAGTAAAAGTTCGTAACTTTTTTTAAGTTAAAACTTTATCGCATGCTTACCTAAATTCTTTTTTTAAATAAATAATATAATTAGTTTAAGTTATGAAGGTAATTATTATTACAAACAATTTGTAAATGTCGTAACATAAAACTTTTACTTGAAATTTTCGAGCTCTTAGTGAAGGTTTTTTTACACGTAAAAAAAAACATCGCTTAAAATAGTGACTTAAATTTAAATTGTTGACTTTTTAATGAAGTTGTATACTGAAGTCTGTTAAAAAAAACTTTCAACAAAAAAAGTTAAATAGTTATCAGCTAACTGTAATAGCTGTTCAAAGTAGAAACGAGGGGTCAAAGAACAAAGGAGTTTTAACAAATAATTATCTAGTTCAATTTTTTTAACACCTGTGTTTAAAATAATTAGCACGTAAATAATGGGCCACAAAACTTAATATTAAAATGTAATCAGTTAGAAAAAAGACTAGTTTAAGTAGAAAAGTAATAAACTTACCATATAAAAAAAAACAATAAACTTAATTAATTCTAAATAAGCCGTAAATAATTTAATTTAAGAATAAAGATAAACTATGTTTTTTAGTATTTAAATCGCAGGTGATGTTAAATTTATTTTTTTTTATCTTGACGTTTTTTGTTTTTACCACAAAACGATAGTGAAAACTTAAAAGTAAATTATCGATTTTTAATTTATATTAGTTGTTCAGTCAATTTCTAGTTTGTACAGCTATTCTAGTTAGCTGAAAATGGTACTTGTTCTTATAAAATGCTTAAACATTAACCTTTTAAATACACACACTTTAAAAAGGGTCAAGTTTTAGAACTTAAATGTGTTTGCGTAAAAAAAACTTTAACTTTTCCATAAACTAATTTTATTATTAATAAAATTACATCAATCTAAGCACAGGTTTACGACTTTCTTAAAAATTAAGATAATTAAAAAAAAGCTTTAGTGGACAACCTGTGCATCAGCTAGCAACAGTATTTTAAGAAGGTTTTTCATAAACCTCATTATTTATTTATTATTCTTTTTACTTTGACTGTTTATGATAACAATTGTTATAGATGAAACCAGTAAAAAGTAAATTATTTATTTTAAACTTTTTTAAATGAGTTATCTACCTTTTAAATGACTAAAATTTAATAAGATCATTTCTAAAGACTACAAACTATTTTGTAAACAACTCAAAGTTTCTTTCGAATTTCAGAATCGAACATTCATGTTTAACATAAATATTGAACATTCGTTTTTACATATGAAGATTTTTTAAACCTGTAAGTAAAACATTCGATTAAATCAACAAAAGATAATTCTGAATAACAATCGCAAATTATTTGAACTCATTTGTTTTTATTTTAGATTTCATAAATTTTTCAAACATTTGTATAAACTTTATCTGACTAAATTAGTTTACAAACCAGTAAAGATCAATCACATTTGAATAACAGCTTTAACAGTGGTAAACTAATTTGATCAGTAAATAAAGCTAAACTTTTAGCTAAATTAGATATAATATGACAGCAGAAATTTATTACTCTAATAAATCTTTTTAATATTGATGTTTAATATGAGTAATATAAAATATAAACTTTTATTTATTTATAGTTTGTTTTAGTTCACATAAGACTATATGCTATATATTTCTTAGTATTATATAGAGTTTTTTGTTATAAATACTGATATTTAGTAAAATTTATATAGTATAAGTTTAAAAGTATTTTTGTGGTAAGGATTAGTAGCTTCAAAAGAATCTGTTTACTTTGAGTTTTAAAATAAGTTAAATAGTAAGTAACATTTATTACTAAATTTTAAAAAAATAAGAGATTAAAAGTTGGAATTTTGAAAAAAATATTGATGTTTCATGTTATCTATCACACTATCTAAACAAAGAAGTAATTTATATAACTAGGGAAAGAATAATTATATATTTATTATATATTTAAAAAACGGATGTAAAGTATTAACATACTTATTAAAATTTGTTTATTATATTTATAAGTCTTGTTTGTCTGACTGTATAAAAGTTTCAATATTTATCTAAATAAGTTTGATAAAGTAATAGAACTTTATTATAGTCATCACAAACAGAACATTCAGAATAAACTATAAAAATTTAAACTAAATGTATTATAGGGTGCAATAAGGTTAGTTTTAAGCTTGTACAGTTATTCTAGTTAGCTAATTAAAAGATTTTTGAAAAATAACAATATTATTTTATTGTAACTTATGTAGAATTTCTCACACTTAGAAAACTTAGGACATTTCAAGATTTCATAATAGTTTCAAGATTTTTTTTTTAATAGTTTTTCAATTTTTCTTAGATATTAATTTTAATTTATTTGTTGTAGTTTCTAGTTTCTGTTTTTTTTATAACAAATTTTGTTGAGTAGTTTGATTTTTTTAAAGTTTGTTCATCATTATTTAAAAGTATTTCAAAAATCTAAGCCTCAGGACCAAAATTTTCTATTACTTAAGAATCCAGTTTAAATGGTCTAAAAATTGTTATATTGTTTTTACGAAATATTTTATATGTTCAATATGTTTAAATTATAGCTTTTCTTTCTTCACGTTTTTACAGATCTACAGTGAAAAAATGTAAAGTAGAATACGTAATAAAGTAAAAAAATCAAAGTTTTCTAATTTTTTTTTCTTCTAATAAACAAATAAATTATTTCAATTTAATTCATTTTATTTTGGTTTCAAAAAATCTTATAGATGTTTTTATATTACAATATAACATTAATAGGTCTGTTGTTACCGATTTTGAACATTTTTAGTTTTGTTAGTTTACAAATAGTAAACTAATATATATATATTCATTAACTTGGTTATTCTGCATATTAAAAGCTATATATATATATATTTTTTTTTTAAATTATGTACATTTGATATTTAATAGATTCTGTTTTATTAGTTATTAAAAAACTTTAATTTTCTTAGTTTACAATTAAAGAACATTTAAATAGATTTTACTTGTCAATTTTGTCTATTTAAAGTAAAGTCTGACTAAACTCTGTATTTAATTTTTTATTTCTATTGAGAATTATATTGTATTTATGAATAACATTAAATGTTTAACAAAGTATATTTTTGCTAATAGTACCTTTACAAACTTTCAGTTAGTTTTATAAATATTTTGCTAAGCCTGACTAAACTTTATATTTAATTTTGCTATTCATGTTTGTAATTTGTACTAATCAGTTTCATTAAATTTGAAGCAATTATATAAAAAACTCATAACAAATTTTCAACTTGGTATTTAAAGTATTAACAAAATCAAATGTAAAGCCATTTTCCTGTAAAGCCAAAAAATAAAGTAAGTTAATGAATTAACAATAACGCAATCTCCACGTTACATTTACAACTTATTTCAACGCAAAATACTTCAAGTCACATTTCTATTTTTGACATCACAACAACCTTCACATTTCGTGAAGTGAGAAAACTAAAAAATATTGCAGCTTAATGCGAATTAAAAACCCGAACCTTATTGTGATGTCACATGAGATGTATTATCAGAAAGCACTATAACCACTGACCGATGGCTCGGTCGTAGTTAGGTTAGGTAATTGATTGTTCTGGCTCTTCGCCTTTGTTTGTGACCGTGTCATACAATTTATGTCGTCCATCGATAAGCGTGAAAAACTATTTGGACGACTTGAAATATTTGTTAATTTATGTATATAAATAATATTATACAATGTTTTAATGGAACGATCGTTAACTTTAATGTATTGAGCTTACTAATAATCTAGTATTTAGAACACAACTTTAAGTGAATGGTGATTTTAAATAAATTTGAAAACAAAACGGCAATGTGATAAAATAACGTGATGAAGTTCTACCAAAACTGACTTGAGGTTTTCTTAAGCTTAGTGACTGTACGCTGGCTACGATTTACAAAACTCGAGCGATTCTTCTATACTTTGCAGTACTTTTATTCCGTTTGCCTGATCCGTCAACAACATACCCGCACAACAACCTAAACATCCTTTTAACATACTAAGGAAAACTTATTTTTTTTAACTCTTTTCTCTACTTACTACGTCACGCGCAAAAGCCTTTCGGTAATTTTCCACTTAAAACTTATGTTGACTCCTTTGATGTAATTTCCACTTACTTATCTTTGACTTCTTCATTGTAAATCTTGAAACAAGTAGTAAACTACTACTTGTTATACTACCCTTCCTACCTTACTTAGTTGTTTTATTTTATTTCTGAGTGCTAAAATCATTGAAGTTTTTTTTTCTCGTTTTAGTTTTTGAACAAGTAGAAGCTACTACTAGTTAAAATACTTGTTTATAAACGACATCAAACTTAATGTATTCAAGGTGACTTTTGAAAGGTTATACGATAATGTTTATACCCTATAATACATCAACAAATTATACAGCTTCTTTTTCAGAATTTTAATAAATTTTAATTACTTAAATTTCCGAAAAGTTAAGATAATTGTTGATAACTTTCATAAAAAGGTCATTAATGTACTTTAAAAAAATTATCGAATAAACTGTGAACTATAAATTGAATAACTAAAACTATTAATACAATTAAACAACAACAGCCCACAATTTTATTTGTACCTATTTTTAAAAATGCTATACTATAACAAAATTACAAGATAAACAAAGCTTCAATGTATTAATAGTCATGCATGTTCTGTATTTATGAATGTATTTGGTAATAAACTTTAAATTACTATATAAAAAATAATCAAAACATTTAGATAGTAAAGTTTAATGCGGCATGTATAATTATATCTTAGTTTAAAGATTACGTATATGTTTTATAATGGATAAAAACTATTAAAATCAGCTAACTAAAATGCTGAAAACATTTTTAGAAACGCTATCTACCGAATTGAAATCGTATAAGATCGTAGTTGAACTGGTATTGTATGCAGCTTTTATCAGTATGTTTGTGGTAAAATATTAAAATAACTCTTCAGTTTTACCTTTTAAAAACTGAATAGCAAGTTAAAAACTGAAAAGAGAAACACTTTTTCATTATTAAAAAAGTTTTTAATTTAATTTGACCTCTTCTTTGAAACTCATGGTAAAAAATAAAATTTTTCAACAAAATTTAATATAGTTATTTATGAACGTGTTCATATTTTAGTTAAAATAATAGGTGACGTTAAGGGGTGATTAATATTTTTCAATATAATGCAAAATTTAAGCAATAAATTTGAAAAAATGCTAAAAAAACTTCTAAATAAATTTTGTAAATCAACTTATAAAACATGCTTATTAAAACTTAATAAACTTAATTTTATTTCAGCTAGCTATAATAGCTGTACAAATTCTAAAGAAAAATATATAAGACAAATAACTTTTGTTACAACTATCCAGAAAATAATTTGAACATTTATTAAAAGATGATTTAGATAAGCTACCAATAGAAAGCAAAAACTACAATTAAAATTAAATGCTTTGGTGTTTAGAAAAATATAGCTTCATTACTTAAGAATAGTAAAACTTAACATTTCGTTTGAAATTATTAAAAACTAACATAGTTTACCACATATACCGCATATAAGGTTTTTCTACGTATTGTTTGTTGTTATTATAAACTATTTATTATTAAAAAGTGTGCATTAGAAATGTATTATAATAAGTATTTAATAAAACAGTAATAGCTGTTTTTTTGTAAACAAAACAGCTATTTTAGTCAAACTAAGTTGTAAACTATAAATTATTGAAGGAATTAATTTTTTATTGGTAAATATTATTTTTTTAATAATCGTTGTATCAACATATACAAAGAAAAAACTGTTTTTTAAAATATATCAGCTATCTAGAATAGCTGTAAAAACTAATGTATCATTTTGCCTGACATAATACAATAATTATAAATTATTTTTGTTTTGCAATTGACTTTAGCGGCAAGCTTTTAAAACTCCACAAAATTTTTAATTTAGATATTTATAATACAATTAAAAGAGTTGTATTGTTTTTCAAAAATTTTATTTAAGAGTAAAATTTTTAACAACTTGTTTAAGCTAAACTGAACTTATTCTCCGGAAGAAGCTATAAAACTTTTTAGTAAATTTGTATAAATTTAAGTAATTTATGTTTTTGATTTTAAAATTATAGTAAAAAAACGTATTTTAAGCCTACATATTTACATGGTTAATATATTCTAAATTGTATTTTAACCACTTACATTACTTACCGAAAACAAAGGTTTAAAACCATACTTTAAAAATTTCAATAAAATTTACTCTGTAAAAGTCAACTACTTTTAAATTCTTTTTTTTAAATATTTTTGTAATACTAACAACAATGATTTAATTAATCTCAGAGATGTTTTTTATGCTGTTAGCCTTTTTTTTCTAATTTTATCAAGATATCCAGAAGATCCGTTCTATTAAGTTTAATTAATAATATAAGTTTTATTTATTCTAAAATATTTGCTTGAAAACTTTTTCTAATGATAATAATAATGCAATTAATATTAAAATTGTTTTTGTAGGTATTAGCAAAACGCCGTCGCAGTTGGTTTTTTGGATTGAATTATCACCTATTTAGTTATCATAATAAATATTTGGATCTCTGCTCCTTAAAAAACTCTTATCAAAACTTCAACTAGTTCGTTTGTAACAATTTTTTAAATAAGCACTGATTAAAAAAAAAATATTTGCAGAAATCGGGATTTAATAAAATTAATAAACTGTTTGTTAATTAACATGTAATTTTACATAACTAAGTTTTCAACTTAAGGTGTTATACATAAAATTAAATATAAAATAAGATTTTTACTTATTACTTTCTTTCAAAAGGCTTAATAACAACCAATTAAATATATTTAGTGTTTACTTAAACAATTAATTTTTTTTTTAAATGTTTTGTTAAGAATTAACCATTTAGATTAGACGATGACTTATTGGTTTAATAATAATAGATTTTTAGTACAAAAGTTTAACATAAAAATCATTTAATTTTTTCACTCCTTAAAACGTGTTTCAGGTAAATAAGAGCATAGAAATTTGTAATGATAAATATAAGCAAACTAACTAGTCTGTATGCATATAAAATTATCCATTTATTTATAAAATATTGATTGTTTGTACATAATTTGACTTTTTAGCAGAAAACACTACTTGTACTTTAGATTTATAAAACTACGTGCTTATAATTATCTATGAATCTACACAGATTTAGTAGCTGTCCAAACTTCAATTAATAAAAATTTTTAATTTCTTATAATAATCAGCTTTTTAAAAAAATCAATATGTTATCATGGTTGTGGTTATCTTAGAATGGCGTTATCTGTGCCTAAACAAATATTAAAACTTAATTACTTACTAAGTTTACGATAAGAGCTTTAATATACTTGAGAATGTTTACTAAATCTTATTTTACGAAATTACTCTACAAACTTTAAAAGTACGTTTTTATAACAAAGTCTGTTTGAAAAATAAAACAAACATAAGAGGTTTAAGTAAAACTGCCTCATTTTAATTATATTTTTCTTTACTAGATCATCTACAATTTATTTTTCTATATTATAAACTTATAAATTATTTTTTTTGTAGTAGTTATTATAGATTTTTATAGTACTGTAAAGTAATAATTTTAAAAAGGGTAGTTTATATGATAGTTTTATTAAATTGCGTTTATTATATTATGTGTGTTTCATAACTTTAATTGTCAATTTCGATATTCAAAATCTCATATTCAAACAAGTTTTGAGTAGGTAAAGAGCAAAAATATAAAACAATATTTTAGATTGTTATTTAAAAGTACGACAAATAAATAACTTTTATAGAATTTAAAAATTATACAAAACTTATTTTATAAAACGATATAAACAATATTAAAAGCAGACATAAAATTACTTGAAAATGTGTCAAAAATTTTTAAATAAGGATAAACTGTAAAAAGCTGAATTACTTTTACGTTGAAATTTATGAGTTATTTTGATGCTTTGAAATACTTATTTAATAGAATTAGTATATTAAATATAGATAACAAAATTTTTATTACTTTATAAACAAGTTAATCGGTAGATATACTTAATCTAATTTTTATAAATAATAATATAGAGTTAAGTTCTGTAACATTTATATACTATGGGTGTAATGAAAAAATAAAAAATAAAAATAAACCAATAACAATAAAAAGTAATAACAACCAAAAATACTCTTCTATTTAATTATTTATTTTTTTTCTAAATACTTTTCTAAGCTTAAATTGTAGTTTTAAAAAAGCAAGTAGTATTTGCAAACATAAAAAGTAAACAAACATCTTTTTAGGTTTCCTAAGAAACTTAGACTAACTGATTATAATTTAAGGTAGTACACAAAGCTTACCATTTCATAACAGACGTTGATAAAACTTGCACTAAATTTTTATATGGGCATACTTGAGAAATAAAAAAATAAATATTTAATAAGTTTGTAAAGTTTTAAAGTTAGTTAAAAATAGTAATCTTAATAATTAATCTAAATAATAGGCAAATAGAAAATGCCGTAATTTAAATTTAATTATTCTTACTTTAAGCAAACCAAAAAATATTTTTCTAGAGGACAGTTCTGTTAATTTCCTAAACAAAAATAAATAAACAAAAAGAAACGTTCACTTACGACTTCGATAATCACTGCTAAATAAAGAAATTTAAGTTCATCGTTGAACTTTCAAAAACGACTTTAGTTTTTCAAACATAATTTTAGCTTAGTCCATAATTTATTATCTTAGTAAGCAACTCCTGTTGTTAAATCTAGGTAGGAAATACTTTCTTTCTGAAAACCTTTAATTAGTTAGGAAATTTTTATCACATTTAAATAGTCTTTATTGCTAGCTGGTAACTAATTATTCTTAAATTTTAAACATAAAAAGACCTAACTCATATTAATACAGACTTTCAACATCTAATATATTTTTTAAAGTTTTTAATTATTTTAATTTATCTTTATATTTTTTATAATCTATGCACCTAACTGCCCTGTTTATAGAAATATTAATATCAATTATACATTTTTTATTTGCTCTTAGCCAGCTCAATAAACCGTGTCTAATTTTGTTCATAAACAATTAATTAAAGATTAAATATTATGCTTCTTCATCTAACAAACTATCTTGTATTATACAAAACACCTACTGTTTGTTGTATTTTGTTTTTTTAGTTTCTATTTGTACTGACCAACTTAAATTTTGTCTATTAATATTCCCAAGTATTTATAATTATTTTGATTTTTAATTTTGATGATAGTTTATTCACAGTCAGCTATTTAGTTAAAAAATAGTTTAGAGACCTGTTGTAGAAAATAATGAACCATTAGTGTCTTAAAAAACATAACTTTTAAAAATATTACAACGTATTGTAAATAATTTAAAGCAAGCCAATATTCTATTTATTATACCTTTTAGACTACGCTTACTTCCTTTGGTGTTCTAAAACACTATATAAAATAAACAATTATGTGCTTATGAAAATAATAACGTTTGTAGTTTCAGTAACTGAAAATATAATATTTAGCATATTTTAAATTACTTTATACACAAAGAACTTTAAAAAAGCTGGTAAAGATTTATAACCTTTTTAATATTCTTTTTAAGTAGCTCGAACCAAGCATTACATTTATAATAGCAAATTAATGATTCTAATTTGGTTTTCATTTAGATATTGTAATCGAAGGTATAAATCACTTCAATAAAATTTTTATACTAAAAAAATATTAGAATCCATTTGTGTATAATTACTTAAGAGTTTAAAAAAAAATTTGCCAATCATGAGTTCTTGTTAGACAAACCTGACCTCTATTATTATAAATTTATTACATATAGTACAAAGTTTTATTTAACTAATAAAGTCTAGGAAATAGTTTAAACTATTAAATGTGTCTATTACTAATGAGGAACTTCACTAGTATTTCAAAAGCAAAAAAATAGGTGTTTTTTAATTTAAGTAAGAATTTGTTTAATATTTTTATAGTACTAGTTGTTTAAATCTCATATAATTGTTAAATAACTTCTACATATGAATTATCAAACATTTTATTTATCTATATTATTTACGATGTAAGGTTATACTCATCACAACGGTTATAGTTTAGCTCTAATGATAAAAATTATTATGAATTAAATTAAGCGTACTTACAAACAGCATTAAAGTTTGTACAGCTATCTAATTGGCTGACTTGTAAAAATACTTTGAAAAAATAAAAACATTTTAGTCATCTTAACGAAATATTTAAGTATAAATATAAAAGTACACAAGTTGTTTCATTTAAACTTCAATAAACATTTTTTTTACGTTTATAGTTTAATTTACAAGAAGAATAAAAATATAATTTTTATTAACAATTAATCTTGCTCTGTAGTTTTTTTAAATGCATAAATTTAAGTTATTTATATAAGGTTTGTTTATTTAACTTTTTCATTGTAAATTATACTTTTTATATAAATTTTGATGAACAATAAATTAAAAACAATTATTATTTAGTTTATAAACTGTTTTCCAGAATTACTAGATTAATGAACGATTTCGTTTATGTATTTTTTGCCGTATATAGGTTTTTTATATATTTAACAGAATTTTGTTTATTTTCGACTCTAAAAATATCTGATAATTTTTTTTTGATTCGTTTATCAGCTTGTTTTATAAGCTGTTGAAATTAAAAAAATTGAGGAAGCAAAATATATTCAATTAAAATTGTTTGTGTTTTTTAGCAAAATTAGAACGTCAGTGGCTTTTACTTTTTGACGTTAAATAATAACTAAATGAAGTTTCAATGTCATACTTGTAATTTAAGCATGGTTGTATTTTTTAGATTTTTAATGATTTATGCATAAATAAATCAGTATCTTCATATGAATTTTGTTTATAGCAGAATATAAAGACTAATAAATTTTTAATATTAACTTTAACGTATTTTTTTAATTACTTCAAGAGAATATACAGATTGAAATATGCTTTGTTAGTTTTTTTATTTATTCAAGTTAAATAAAAAAGAAATTATCAGTAATTAATGATATATACTTAATCAATTCAAATTTAATTCAATTATTTAATATTAACATATTAATATAAGTTTTATTTTAACAATAATTTCACAGCTAATCAAAGTAGCCGACAAAATCACATTGCAACATTACAGAACTGTAAAAACATTAAGATTATGTGCAATTATATTTACTATTAACTTAGTTTATATTTATGAATGGTAAGGTAAATATATAACTAAAATTTTTAGCGTGAAAATATCAAATTTCTATTTATACTAATTAAAAATGTTAAAGATTTTCAGTTAAAGTTTTGTAATTAGTATTAGTTTATAAGGCATATAGATTATATGCCAAACTATAAAAATGTTCATTGCTCTTAAATAACCTAGAGAGATATTCTTCGTTTTTTTCTTTGTTTAATTTCAGTAACGGATTAACCTAATGTTTAACTTTTTTAGTAATCTCAAGCCTAGTTTTTTATTAATAACCAGTTGTAACTACGCGTTTAAACCGTATTAAAATAACGATTGGAAAAAGAAAAAAAATACTTAAAATAATTTGTATAAAAAATGTAAATAGTTACCTTTTTAATTGATTAAAAATATATAAAGTATCAAAAAGTAGAACTAGAGATTTTTCAAATTTATTTGTTAGTCTTTAATACAAATATATTTTAGTCGACATACAGATTAAACACTAATTTTTAAAGTTTTAAATGGCACAAAATTAGTAGCTTTTAAGCTTCAGCATCAAATATAACGAGACATTTAGATAGTATCAGTTTTATACTAAACTTAAATCTATTTTTCTTAATATAAGTTTTGTTTAATTTATTTTAGTTAGATTGCGTAAATACTTAAAATTTAATAAAATAAACAAATATCAGTTAACTAAATTAGCTATACAAAATAGTTCGTTGAGAAAATAGCAAAACTTAAGATATACTACAGTTAATATAAATTTCTGTTCAACAAAAGTTTATTTGAAATAAATTTTAACGTCATTCTTAATAAACATATATTATTATATAAACTTTATGTATTAAATCAGTTAAAATGTTTTAAAGTGTCCCGAACAAAACGTTAAAAGGTTTGCGTGGTGTATGACTAATAAAGATCTTAACTGATATTTATAAAAGCGTATAGATTTACATGATTTTTGTTTTAAGTTACACTTTCTTAATATTTTTATAGTATTAGTTGTATAATCCCAAACAATTTTTGATCACATTCTATACATAATCTGTTTACAACTTATAAATCTCTATTATTTATGATGTCAGGTTATATTCATCACAAATGTTCAAGCTGAGCTCTAATGACAAAAATTAACAAAAGTTAAGGTCAGCGTTATGATCTACGTAATTAAAGTTTGTACAGCTACCTATTTAGCTGATATATATAAAAAAAATTGTTCTTTTAACGTAATGGAATATTGATTTAAAAACATAAAAAGCATTTATGTTGTTTTATATAAAATTTCATAAACAATTTATTAAGTGTACCCTTTATTTATTCTTTTTTATCGTAACTTAAAATTACAACTATTCACGACTACGACTAGCTTATTTAAAACTATTTACTAATACTAAATATATAGTCTAAATTTATTTATAGAGTTTATAAGTTTGACATCATTGTTTAAAAACATAAAATACAGTGTTAAAAAATACTGTGAATTTAAACATAATAAACCCCAAAAAAGGGTTGGTCACAAAATTGCTAATCTTAAACCGCAATGAACAGTTTATGATAAGTAGCTTAGCTAAATATAGAATAGATGTGGTTTAAAATTAAGAACTACATTATATATTTAAATTTTTCGTAATATAAAATAAACACATTATAATGATTGTATTAAAATCTTGTTTTAAAAGCTAACACAATAAATAAAAACTAATACGTAATACTACAACAGTTTTTTTAAAAAAATGTCTGTTGGTATCACGATAGTTTTAATACCTTTAAAAAAATTACAACAAAGTATATATATTTTTTTAAATTAAATTATTGAGTTTTGAGTAAAACACACAACATTAAATTTATAATCTCTATAGAATGCTAATAATAAGTCTTTTTAGTAGAAAAATAAAATTCATATTGCAGCAATAAACATATATTTAACATTAGTGTAAAACTAAGATGTTTTATTCAAGTCACAATGAAGTTTTAATTTCAGTTATTGTACTACATTTTTAGTACTTGATTAATTTTCTTACTAAAATTTTAATATTATTACAATTTGTGATTTACAGCTAATTTGAGATTTAAGTTAAGCTTTGATTGAAAATCTAGTTTTTGTTCGTTTGTTTGTTTTGTTATAAAAACTCGTTGTTAAACAAGCTCAGACTTAATTTTATCTCCATTTTCGATAAATCAAAATGATCAAATCTTCAAAGCTCTACAACTTAACTTTATGGACGAAAATGAATTATAAATACAATTAAAGTTGAATTTTAAATAAAAAAAATCAACTAATTAACTTAAAAATATGTTTTAATTTTTTACAGTTTATTAATAAAGATATGAACAAAACAATTTTATCGGAAAAAAAACTATTTCTAACTTATTCTGCATAATGATTAGAAAAAAGTTTCACTTAATAGTTGCAACATTTGTTTTTACTATTTTTTAACTTAAGTAGTAAAAGGATACGTCGATTAAAAAGAAATTTAAAACACTAATTACGTTATCATTCATATATACATCTATGTATAATACTTGTTAATTGTTTTTTACGTTCATATATTCAAAATTATTATATATAAAGAAAAAGTTAACTTTATTTTCCTTTTATTCTTCGAAATGATAATAAAGAATCGATTGCTTTTTTTATTCCACAACTAAATAGTTTTTATTCTAATCTGAAACTGATAAATAAGTAAAATTAGATAAATTTTATAATAAGCTTTGCCAGGAGAAGTCAAGCTAATTTCTTGTTTTATTTTAATTAAGTAATGTATTTCAGTTTTAAATACACAGAATATATTAAAAAATATGTTGTTAGCTATAAATAGGTCGTTTTATTTTATATTTTTGTAAAAAAACTTAAGTTACATTGATGCATTTTTAGTTATTTTTTATATATTTGTTTTAATAATGTTGATAAATTTTTAAAGTAAAAAAATATTAAAAAAATAAAATAAAACTTTACTAGATTTATTAGTTTATATGAATAGCTGTACAAACTCTATTGTAATGCACTTCAACAGAATATTTTGTTTTTATTGTTGTTAATATATCTATATCTAAATATATAACATAAGTTTATGTTGATCTCAATACTACGTCACTTTTCTTTAAAATTTAATCTTTTAAATATTAATGTCAAAAAGTTATTATATGTATGTTTTCGTAATACATCAAAAAATAATTTATTTAATCTTTCACTGTTATATGAAAATAAAAACTTAAAATAAAGGTCGTATTGATCTTTTTGACTTTAACTTAGTTTTATTTTATTATTCTAGTTTACAAGTAAAACTCGTTAAACATAAAGTTTTATAAGTAAGAACACATTATTTAAAATTAACTAACGAAAACCGGTTAGAAAAAATATAAGCCACATGAAAGCTACAATTTAACATTTAGTAAGATTTGTGAAACTATTAAATATTTTTATACAGTGTAAAGCGTTTCGATTCAAATCGTTTTCAAATTGAAACCATTAAAATACAATTATATACTAAAATACATTAAATAATTAAATAGGAAAAATATTTATTATTCTTAATTCATTGTATTTTAAATTGTTTTTACATTTTTGTATTCTGAAAGCTTTTGTATAAATTTCTTTTACACTTTCCTGAAACTGTGCAACATAGTGTGAAAGTTTTTTCTTTATTCAATCAATATTTATTTTAATAGTTGAAAAAGTTTTATCTGATACTAAATTAGTTGTAACTTTCTAAGTTAACTAAAAAGTCAATCAATTGACCACATTACGTGGTTTTAAACTAAGAATAATTCTAGGAGTGATGTTGAACAATTATCTTGTAATGATTTAATCAAAGCTTGTCAGTTAAAAAATTGTTTAAAACGTTATGACATCAGTAATAAATTAAAATGACATAAATTTAGCATATTTATAAATTAAACAAAAACAATTTTGTGCACGGAAAACTATTATGAAAACTAAAAGCAGGCAAATTGTAAGAAATACTTATGTTAAAATGAACTATACTTTTATATTTATACCATTAGTTATCTAAAAAGATATAATGAACGTTGTTAATCATTTGAAATGTAAAACTCGTCAAGAACTTACCTAAGTAACAAGTATTAAGTGCTAACAAAACAATTAACTTTATCAAGAAAATATTATCTAAGAATAATAAATATTTTTTTAAGTAGACCGGAATATCAAAAACCGTAACTAAATAGAATAAGAAACATTTTGTTGCTCAAAGGAAGTTTGTAATAATTAATAAATAATAACTTGTACTGAGTACAAATTATTATTTATTGTTTAGCTGTTTTAATGCAACCTCGTAGTTTAAGAGATACACTTTGTCTAAACAGCAGTTGGTAAAAGTAGTTTTATTTCTATGTGTTTCATCAGTGTTTTTCAAAGACTGCATCAGCTTATAATAAATTTTAATAGTTTTTTGATAGTTTCTTTTTATGTCAAAATACACCACAAATTAAGTGTAAACGCATATACTATAGATTGAAAATTATTTTTAAAGCTTATCAATTACCAATCAAAGTACTTAAATATATAAGATTTTCGAAATTTTTTAACCAAAACTTTTTAAAGTAATAATAAAATATATTGACTAAAATAAAAATTAATTTTTCATTTTTGAATCACAATTAAAAACTAAATTATTGTAAACGTTGTACAATTTTATTTACATAAAATGTTTAATAAAACATTCAAATTTTAGGATTGAAATAAACATTAAATTAAAAGCAATGCATTTCTACAAGTAAATTGTTTTTTATTAATACAATGCTACTTACGCATAGAAATATATAAAGTTTAGTTTAACAACTTTAAAGTAAAAAATTCTTTTAAGTTTTAAAACTTTTTTTTTATAAAATATAAACTAAGCAACAGTGTGTTTATAAAAACTTTGTGTTCGAGCTTTTTTTGCTGAAAACTTGTCAGTTTAATATAAGTTTTTATAATACAATACTGCCCATACATTAAATTTAGTGCTTTACCAATAAGTAAGGTTAAAAACATAAGTTGAAGTTTATTTAATTTACCATTACGATGATTGGTAAATTAAAACAAAAACAAGTTTTTAAACATTTACATAGATTAAAGCAGTATTTCATAAACATTTATTCTGAGATAAACATAAAACTGCGTGCAAATGAAAAGAGATAAGTAAGTTTTAAACAACTGACAATTTATTTAAAACTGTGTAGGGTTTTTTATATATAATAAGGCACTGTGATACTTGTAGCTCTATACTCGTATAACTTAGTGTATTCGTAAAAAAAATATCATTACAAACCTAATTGGATGATTTAAAATAAGCATGTCGAGTTTTCAGTTAAACGGTTATTGTCTGTTAGTTATTTAAACAAACTAATGTAAGTTTAAAATACCTTAAAATAATTATGTCGTCAGTAATATTTTTGAAAATTAATATTGATAAAATTTTAAGTATAACCATTTAAAAATTACTTGAACCTTTAATTATTAATAGTATTATACACTACAAATTGGTTAAATTATATGTTTAATACAAAATCAATTTTTAAACAAAAAAGAACAACAACTATTATAAACAATTAATAGGTAATACAGATAAAATCTCAAATATCCATTATTACTACTATTAAAACATTGAAAAAATTTAACTTGTAAGTTTAAGATAAATAATAAGCAGTCATATGAGAAAATAAAAGTTAAAACTTTAATGCAGTCTACACATAGTTAAACAATAATTATAACTGTGGACTTTTCATTAGTAACTGGTCAAATTTGCCTTAAAAATTTCTTTGCGGACCAAACATGTTAAAATCATATTTTAAAAAGATTTGAAAACGAAACAAAGAGCGCTACACAATGCATAGATTAAAAATTCCACAACATGTAGATTACTAAAATTTATTTAACAGAAATCATAAACACACAACAAATTCAAGTTATTTTGCTTCGCAATACATTGTTGTCACTTAGCTTCACTGTTTTAATAATTGAACATATTTTGAAAATGTAAAAATTAATATAAGTGCCCTTTTTTTACTTGATACTCAGCTAGGTTATTGAAATAATGTAAATCCGTTTTGAAATAAATATTTTAATATAATTAGGAACATTGAATACATTAACCATTTTTGATGGTTTTAAATTAGCCACGTCAATTTATAAGTTTAATACTTAAAAACGAAATGATTTTATGTTAAAATGTGTAATTTAATGTTTGCTGTAAAAGATAATGACGTCAGTGGAAAATTTAAATGACAATTTTTATTTAATTTTTAATAAAATGCAGAGATTGTGTGAACATACAAACTAAACATTAAAGTTCGTTATTAAAAAGTATTGATATCCATTCAATTGAAGTATAAAACATATAAAATTAATTTGACCTTAAATAAAATAAGCTTTAATTTGATACTTAAAGCGAAAATTGCAGAAAGTGATAACACAATCAAAAAAAAAAAAATTCTATTTTTTTGAATCTAAACAAAACTTGCAAATTTTTCAACTATTAATAGAATTATTTTTTTATCAAGAATTTGTAGAGCAATAATAATTCTTTATGATAAGTATAAATCAAATATTAGTACATACTACTAAGTTATGTGTCTATTAGCGTATTAAAATATAAATTATATGATCATATCATTACTTACCATATAATACATTTTTTAAATAAACTTCTAAGTACAAAATAATTAAAGTTGTTATTTAGGCTTTTTTGATTTAAAAGCATAAAATTAAATTAAGTATTTATAAGCACCTTCACAAATGTACGTATATCAGTTTAGTAAAATAATGACTACTAACCAATTAACTTAGTTTTAAAATAACGATGAGAGAAGTACACAGAAGTGAAATGTTAATTTTCTAATAACATTTGTTTAACAAGCAAGTATGTAAAAAATATGATGTTAAAATTTCCAACTTCAGTAACTGTTTAAAGTGTAAAAAACTCGGTTATCAAAATAAATAATTAGACCATTATTATGAGTGTTATACAATACTAACTATTAGTTGATTATTTCAGATAGCTTATAGTAACTTGCTATCAATATTCCACTTTATTTTTGTAAGGTTTCTTAGTTAAGTATATTGTTTACATAACTAAGTATGAATGACATAAAAATTAGAAAAATAATTTTCATTTTATAACAAATGAAAAATTAAATTTTTTTTGAAAATAAATCAATGGCGCATTTTGAAAATATATTTTAAACATAATTTCAATTTTTACGATAAAGACATTACCTAGCTGAATTTAAAACTATCAACTAAAACATAGGCGAAAGTCAGCAGAACAACAGCTTGGACTTACATGTTACGCAAGACAAGTTTAAATTTATTTATAATATTTGCATGTATAAACCATTTGTAGATTGAAGACTGCAATGTTTACGGTTGACTGATGAGTCCTAATCAGGACGAAACCGGTCTCAGACAAGTCAGCAGATTAGAAACCGTGAGATAAGCTCAACTTTAATATAAGTTTCAGTTTACCAAAAAATGCTTGTGGTCTGATGATCGAATTGGTATGATTAACCCTTGTGTGAAACTATTTTATAGCTGTGCAAAATAATGAAAATGCAGTATTTCATTTGATACTATTAACCTGTATGGATAATAATTACAGACTTTAAGTAAGAAGAGTTTATTTAGCAGTTTAATTTTAACTGACTATGTAAGGTGGTTTTAAACTTCTCAAATTATTTTAGATGACGGTAAATTAAAAATAAATAGATAAAAATAGAAGTAGTATAACATTTGATGTGAAAAGGTTATGACGTCAGTTGAGAATTTGAACGATAAAATAATATCTAACTAAACTTTAGTTGTTTTTTATAACTACAAATATAATTTTAGCAAACATGTTAATGTACAAATGTTGTATTAGTTTATTGAGCAATGTGATACTGCTGTACAATTTATACCGCGGTTCTTAACCTTATTTCATTATTTACCCTTTTTGGGAGGTTATCACGAAATTTAACCCTAATATAGTAACTAGTATTAAATTTTAAGGAAAAAAAGATAGATTTTTTGAATCTAACGCTACTTATATAAAAAAAATAATTCAGAGAGTTTAACTTATTTGAAAAAAATACAGTTAAATACTTACATACAAATTTTAATGACAATTAACAAACATTAATTTACATAACTTGTAATTTAGAATATTTACCCTCTAAAAAAAAGGAATTTACTCCCAGGGGTTAAGAACTGCTGATTTAAAGTAAAAATAGAGAACCGTTGTGAGGATAATTTACAAAAAAGATTTACAAACAAAAATATAAGATGTCTTTGAACTAATCAAAACCAATAAATTTGCTACATCGAACTTTATTTAAAACTGCATCTTGTTTTATAATTATGACAAACAAACTTAGATCCTCTAGTTCTTAAAAAAGTATGATTAAAATTGTTATTAACAAAAAAGTTAACAAAATTGTACAGTTTAGTTATTAAAGATGTATAATTTACATTATCATTTCTAAAAATTTAGCACCAAATTAAGCTCTAGAATTAAAAAAAAGAGAATTTTGTACTTTTTTTATGCAGAAGCTTTTAATTTAATAAAAGTTAATGTTGAAAATATTGTGTATTACTTTTACAATTGCATTTACTCGCGATTACAATAAAAAATTACTATAACCTTACATTATGGTATGAAATTAATAAGATAAAACCTAATTCAATTCTTCAGCAACTGATAATAATGTAGTAATGATCAATAATTTTTTATTTCATACTGTACATAATGTAATGCTGGTATGAAAATGCAAGGTTAAGTAAACATAACACATAACTTAAATTACAGATTTACTATTATAACTCATTTATTGCCTACAATATAATTTTACCACAACATCTTCTATCAAAAAAAAATAAATAAATAAGTTAAAACATAACCCTGCAAATTTTTGAACTATATCTAGTTTTTACAGCTATTCTACTTAGCTGATAAAATAACATTGTGTTTTAGTATAATTTTAATACTTTTTTATTTGATTAAATGTTATTTTACTATTACATTTATAAACTATATGAGTTTATACAGCTTTACTCGTGAATTGAACAGCAATATCCATAGTGTTTTCGAGTTTTAAAAATTTATTAAAATAAAATGATTTATTTTTTAATAAGTTTTATACCATGAAGTTTTCAATTAAAAAACGATTACAAAAATTAAGTTATAAGTTATTATTAGTTTATTAAACTTAAGCGCTATAGCAAAAACCAATGAAATATTCATGTAATAATGTGCAAAAAGTATTGTTTTACAACTCGTAAAATAATATAAAAATGCTATTTAAAAAAAATGTTCATGATTAGACATTAATCTGTAAGTCTGTGCAAAGATATCTATTGTTTTATAGTTTTTAGATAGAAAATATTTTAGCATTGAAAATAGTTAAAAAAGAAAACATTTTAAGAATTTTCAAAGACAAAGCGCTAGATAGATAGATTAAAGATTTACTACAAAGAGTAATTTTGTCTAAACTAAAGCGAGAAAGCGTTGAAAACCGACGCAGAAACATTGAATGACGATTCTTGTTAAGTGTAAAAATCAATTTATTAAAAATGATTTTAACATTTCATTAGAAGTGAACATTTACTAAGCGCTATACAGACATACTTGGCAAAACGCAAACTGTTAGAAACGAGGCTCTTAGCACTATTGAACTCATTGTAATTATAACAAAAAGCCTTCAGTGAAACGACTGAAAGAGTTCAAAGCAAATAATTTTTAACTTTTAATGTAACCATAAATTCTTTATCTTATGTTTTATTTATTGTTTACTAAATATATTTCTAAATATTTATTTACAGGTTTTACTTTTTTCAAAAGGATAGAACAACAACTTAATTAAAAATTTATAATCATATATATTTGAATAGATAACTGATATAAATTACAGTCATATCATTTTTCAAAAGTATTTTTAGAATATTACAAGCATTATATAGTTAACGTAAAAGTTTACATATAAAAAAATTAAATAAGATTGAAGGCTTTCGCATACAAAATTATTTATAAAGTTATTCAAGTTAACTAAATAATTATAAAGTAATTTATATTACTATTTAAATTGTAAATTATATATGAACACTATTTATTATTTTTGTTTTTAAATTGTAAATTATATATGAAAACTATTTGTTATTTTTGTTTTATGACTTTTTTGGTGATTAAACATTATAATTTTTATCATTTTTATTAGTAACGAAGGCTATACAAATATTCAATTACTTTTATGCATAACAATATTTTTTAAAGTATTATAATCAGCTAATTTATCTGTTCTTAATAGATAAAGAAATTTTTAATGATTACCAGGTTTAAGCAGTGTTATTTTTAAACCCTTTTTTAATTTTATAGTTACTTATCAGTTAGAACGAAGAAAGTAAGTTTTATTTATATTAATATTTCAGTTAAATCGCTAAAAATTTAGATATCTAGATATCGATGTTAACACAAAAATATCGATATCTTTTAAATGAATATTTTAAATGATCAGCTAACTGTAATAGCTGTTTAAACTAATAAACGACAAGTTGCAAACAACAATTTATTTTAATGCACTAATTATTTAGTCATTGTTAAAAACATTTGTGTTAAATGAAAATATACATTTACAACATGTTATAATATTTTAAAATTAAAACAGTTATTAACACTATAACAGCAAACAATTAAAAAAATAATCAAACTGGTCTTTATGGTCACGAAGCAACAATTTTGTACGAAGAAACTTTTGTACTAAGGGTCAATTTTCACAAGAGTACACTTTATCACGGCTTGAATTTATATTATTAATACCACTGTTATCCCCAACCCTTACTCATGGTCAGTAACTGTTTTCTTACTCTTATTTATTAATTTTTTTTTAACTATCACTGCTAAACCTAACCTTTACTCTAGCTTCGTAGTTTTCTTCGTGGAAACATGACTAGCATTATGCATAATTATAAAAGTATAACATATTTTTTTTATCTGACTCTAGTATCAATACAAACTATTTATGAACTTTGTGAGTACAAGTTAACTTAATTGTTTTATCCAAAGAATGCTAGTTTAACTGTTTGTAATTAGAAAATAAATGTTAATTTTTATTATAAGAGTACTAAATATTTTCTAACTACTAATTTTATATCGATTAAAACATTTCTATAGCTTATAAAACATTTAAACGTTTTATTATTTTTACAACTGCTTAAAAATATTTATATCAGAGGTCGGCAAACTGCGGTCCAAGGGCAAAAATCAAAAAATCAGAGGCCCGTAAAATATTTTTTAGTTCCTAACGTACCTTTTTGAAACAAATACAAAAAAAATGCTGCTAAAAGCTTACAATTAGGCCTTTATTTTAGCAATTTCTCATTGTTAGTGCTTTAAATGTACTTATTTTGGTTTTGGTTTAAATATCTTTCATTGATTTATTGATTTTGAAACCTGTTAAAGACCTCTCTTTTTAACGTTTAATCTTGTACCTATTTTTTTAGGAAAATTTGCCTGCGACTAATAAAAGTCTGCCGACCTGTATTCTAAATCATTAATAACTCAAAAACACGCAATTATTTTTAGAAAACAGTTAAAAGCTTATTAGCATTAATTATATAAGGAAATTGTTTTTGGAGAAATTCTACATTTTTTAACAAAAATTGAAACACAATACGAACTTAAATTTACATATTTTAAGCAGCTGGATGTATATAAAATAATACCTAGAATAACAACAAGTTCAATAAAAGATTTCTATTTCTTCTAAAAGAAGTCTATCACTCAGATTCCTAGCACACTGACTGCCACAAAAAAAAAAGTAACTGTTGTGTTTTGAGAACTGTTGCATCATTGATTTTAACTGTAATGTTGAATCATTTATTTTAAACCTCATTTCTCATAACTTAAGCAAGCTAAAACCTCTTAATATTCAACATTCAGACAATGAACAATGCAAGAAGTTTGCAGCGTTCATAACATTATTCATTTTAAATCAAGTAATTAGACAAAAAGTATACTAACCAAATTTATAGTTATATTTATATTTTTAAATTAACTAAAACGAACGTAGTAACACTTTTTAGCGCAGAAAATACCTTTTTAAATTGTGAATGTTTGTAACTGTGTTAATTTTTGTAAACTTTATTTCATAATATTTTATGTTATCATACTTAAATAAATAAAGATGTGCAAATTAAGTATTTTATTTACAACCGGATTTCGGTGACTAAATAATTGCTACAAAAAAATACAATAGTAAACTGCACAGAACAGTTTCATATTTAAATGTTTTCATTTTGATAAAACTATACATCAAATTTTAAGATAATGTTTTACATAGCTAATTAATTATATTAAAGAGATTTGAAATCGCAATAATATTCTTATTTATAATGAATCCGATATTTCAAACATTTATTAAATACTTTTTTCGAGATTCAAAGACTAGTAATTCTTTTTATGATACAACTTGAGATTTTTGATAGTTGCTGTTGAGTTAAACTAAATGTTTGTAACGTTTCCCACACTAATAAATTAGATATTTTTTATCAACATATATATTTTTTTAATACCACTAAGATTTAAGATACACGTTTTATAGTGCGTACCTTATCAATTTCTTAACCATATTACAATATAAATACGATTAAATTAAACTATGACACTAAAATAAAACTAAACATACTATTTGAATCTTTGTTTCTAAATTTTGTACATTTTTATTATGTTAAATTTAAAAAATAAACTCTCTAATCTATAAAAAATGCCTTATCTTAATATTTATTATTTATTTTAATAACTAGAATTTTTATTTTGCATATTTTTAGAAATACTAGTGTTTATTATAGACTAATACAGTTTGAAATTAAATAGTAAAAAATATTATAATCAGCTTATTAGTTGATAATAAAAAGATTATATTTTTAGAGCAACATATATGCGTTTAACTTTAAAATTGATGCTATATAAAATTGTTATGAAAAAATCATCATTTAAATAAATACTTTTCTTTTTTCATAGTTTACATAATGTAACGATGGATTAAAAAACACTTATCAAGTAAACACTAAACTAAAGCAAATTTACTAGTTTTTTATTGTTGTTTATTTATTCCCTATAATATCTATTTTTCACAACATCTTCTATCATACTAAATAATATATTATTTAAAAATACTGTTAGGCAATCTCTTTAGTTCTGCTTAGTTTGTTCAGCTATTTCTACTAAACTGATAAAATTATATTGTGTTTTAATATATATTAACTATTTTTTTTTTTTTGAAAAAGTTTAAATTTATAAGTTTTTAAAATTGAATTTATATAAGTTTGTACATTTTTACTGGTAAGTTGATTAACAAAAAAATTCATTTACGATTTTCAGAAATTCGTCACAACAAAAAGTTTCATCTTATAAAAACAATTGTTAATAAAAAGTTAAAAGTTTTTAATTGAAGTTTTAAACGAAAATGATATAGCATAATCAAATAAATTATTAATGTGATAATGTCAAAAAAGAATTGTTTTTGAATAACTTCTGAAATATTGTAAAATTTACATCTTAAAGTATAATTTACAGATTTATTTAAAATTTCATGACAAAAATATATTAGCCTGTGCTGAAGACATGTTTTGTTTTATAATTTTTAGTAATAATTTATTTATAGTTAAAAATACTTGGGAATTATTTTTTCTAACGAGCTGGTATATGTTGAATTACTTCTAATTACATGTACGTTTAGTAGATATATATTAATCTGTAAAATTAGACAAAATTAATTAAAACTGAAACAAAGCATAATTAAAGTTTACTACTTACTATACTTTACTATTGTAAAAATATTTTCTAATTTAAACTAAGAAAAACGTTCAAACATTTGAATAAATAAATTTACATGTTTCCCATGTTATGTCAATTGTATATTTACTAAGCTAAACAGGTTAACTCACATACTTAGGCAACATTGTAATTATGAACTGTGGAATTTCTTAACATCAAATACAGCTTTGTTTTAATAAAATAAGTTTTAGTTAAGTAGCTATTCTTTATATCCATTTTTTTATGATTCAAATTGTATGTCTAACAATATAATACAGAAAAAACATTTTAGTAGAATATTATGCATAAAAGTAAAGTTATTATTATTGTTATTATGACATTTCACTTATAGGTTTATAACTACCACAATTTTTGATTATTTATTTTTAAGGCCTAGTAAAAAAAATAAATTAAAATATACGTAGGTTAAGTCATTCTAATTTTTATAAAAAAAAACCACAGTTTTTTTAAACTACATATTTTAATTAGAAAAAAAAACTTTATTTGAACTTTACATTTTGTACCTTGTTTTCATTTCATTTTCACCACAACGCATTTCTATCAACGTTAAGATTAAATATTTATAATAAACTGAGTCTCTCTAAATGTTTTTTTTGTTAGTTTGTACAGCTGTTCCAGTTAGCTGATATCTATATTTGTTTTAATGCAAGTTTAGATTATTTTATAATTTATTAGATATTATAAGACTAGTTACTTAAACAATAATGATTAAATAATTAATTAACTTATAGATTTGTGTCAAAAGTTTCTTAACAAAATAATTCTTCAACAACTTATAAAAAATAGGTGGAGAAATAATAATAGACTATAAACTATATATAAAAGGTATTAGCTAGAAGAAATTTATAAAGTTTAGCGAAGAACACCAAAAAAATTACTGTTGAAAATAAGTTAGAAGAAAAAGAGTTACATTTAAATGTAATATCGAATGGAATAAGTTCTAAGAGATTTTGTTTATTTAATAACTATATTTTTGACAATAATTATTCACCACAATCGTGAAAATGCATGTAAATGTACACATTAATATATGTTTTTAAACTTTTGTCGATATAGTTGATCTGAGTTTGAACAGTTATTTTAGTTAACTTATTAAAAAAATGTAGAAATCGATTCTTTTAAGTTAAATATACATTTAAAAATATCAGCTAACTGAAATAGCTGTACAAACTAATATAAGTAGTTCTGCCAAAAACCTTTTATTTAAATCTATTTATGATTTCGTCGTGGTTAAAAACATTTGTGTTAAAAATATATATATACGTTAATATCATGTCAAAAAATTTGATATTTAAAAATAATTATTGGTTCTTATAAAAGCAAAGGACTTAAAAAAACTAAAGTGGTATAATGATCATGAAGCGACAATTTTGCACGAAGAGACTTCTGTACTAACGATCAATTTTGCACAAAAAAACTTTTATAAGAACATTTTTATACGAACAAAAGCTAATTAAACAAATGAATACGATAAATTAAAACTTGATTAAATGTTTCTGACACCCTAATTTTTTCGTATAAATGTTTTGTATTATAGAACACTGATTAAGAGTGAGGAAAAGAAAATTAAAAATATAGTTCCTGTTTTTTAATTAATCATTTTACCAATATTTGTAGCAAAACTGTGGTTAAGAGTTAATTCTATTTTTAACTCTTACAACTTAAGCATTAGATTTTTACATCTGCTTGTCGCCAATTTATTATCTAACTCGAAATCAGAATGAATAACTTCAGAAATAAATTTAAATTACATTAAATAAAAATTTCTAAAATGTAAAAGAATAATTTATAAGTTAAATTCATAAAACCATTTGTATTTAGTCTATTTATCTTATAAGTATTACATAAATAGCTTTCTAAATCTGAGTACTATTGAAACTTTGTTTTAGTTCACCAGCTGCTAATGTAAGAAGGAAGCTATTATCAAAAATGAGAACAACACTAGTATAATACTTAATTATTATTTTCACAATCTAATTCTAACAGTGAATTTTGTAATGGTTTTAAAACGTAATACAGGGACTAAAAGCGAAAATAAGCTAATTACAGAAAATTACCGAATAAAAAATCAACGTACATCATAAAATGGTTCAGCGGGTAATCCTTACATTGTCGCTGGCCGAAAACCTTTTTTTTGCTACTGTTGAGATCGATTTGTTATAAGTGTAATATATAATGAAAAATAGTAAAAAAGCTTTAAAAAACTTCATAAAAACTTTATAACACAACTAACTAAAAAATTAAAGCCTTTAATTTTGGTGTTTGAATTAAATAGTTTACGTTATAAACTGAAACAAACAGTGTTTATAAGTATTAAAAACTAAAATTGTAAATTGCTATTACCAGTATTTGTAACATTTATATGTACTGAATGCCCTATAGAAAGTTTTAGAATAAAGCTTTTTTTAAGTTTATATATAAATAATTAATAGTATAGATCACCAAAAGTAACCGTTGAAGTTGGTTATACTAAATAGTTTTACACTATAAGAAGAAATTAATTTGTTATGATGTTTTGTTTTTGTTTTAGAAACTTTATATTTATCTAAAATTATGTTTTGTTAACAAAAAAAAACTTCATATGATACTTTGTGACCTGGTTTCGTCTGAAACTTACATTTTGTTTTAATTATGACTACTTGACTTATTCCTAATAAGCACAAAAATCAGTTCGTATAATTGCTAAAAAAATAAGTGTTAGAAAACTTTTGATAGCTCAATATGTTTGTGTTAAATCTTATTGCAATGTTTTAGTCTTTATTATTCTTTTGTTTTAAAAACTAGATTAAATGTAATATTTTTTGAAAATTTCGTCATAAGTAACTAAACAAAACTATTTTTTTATTTCTCAATAAACGTTCTCAACATTAGTTATATTAAATATATAAAGCTAAGATACGGCAACAATTTTATTTTATTTTATATTATCATTAGCTAAGTAAAAAAAAGGACTAAGCTAAACAAACCTGGAATTTTTTTTCAAGAAGTAATTAATACTTTCTACAAAATATATAACATGTAAGCAATACGATTTTGTTTATCTATAAGTCTAATAAAAAAAAATGTAGATTATCTTAATTAGTGTTTGATAGCTTGATAGGTATTCCATGTTTCATAAATAAATTTATTAGTACTTTATGAATGCTATATTTTTATATTAATTTAGCTTTTTATACTTAGAACGAAACAAAGCTGTATATATATATAAATAGATTTGAACATACTTTAATTTTTTTTTATTTAAAGTACTTTGTTAAACTTTGTCTATGAGCAAAAAATGTTTATAAGTTTTACTTCATAACGTTTAGTAAAATTATTCTTAGTATCTATAAGAATATTTATTTTTTTTGTTTACATTAACTGCTCAAGTTTGAAAAAAGGAGTTTTATTTTATCAAACGTAATATTTTAAGTATAAAAAATACTGAAACAAGCAAGTATTTACCTTTGTTTATCGTGATTGTAGTTCGATGACCTATAAATCATTTCCACACAAACCTATGGACAATAGGTTAGACAATTGACAACAAAATGAGAATTGGATACGGGTCCGATAAGATCAAAAATGTATGGATTTAATAAATCACCTTAGCTAGTTGAAAAATTCTCAACTGTTTGTCATAAAACAATTTAATTCAAACTACTTAAAAGAATATAATAACTAAAATTTAATAGGACGTAAAATCTACGTTAAAAAAAGTGGCTAGTATCATTTTTGTTGTTGACAAAATTTATTTATTTTAAACACTTTAGAAAAACTATGCTTACCAAATACATTTTATCAATAAATTTTATAGTGATCAGCTAGATTCAAAACTTTTGTTAAAACTTCTATTTTTATTTTAAATATAAACAGTACGCTTTTTCAATGCAGTTTTTTGTAAGCTTATTACTAATGTTTTGTTAAAAACATTACATTTTTGTAAAATATAGCTCAAGTTTAGGTTAAATACTAGTAAAATACTTTTTTTTTTTTTTTATAGTACTTTTTGAGAATAGTATTTAGAACTTGTTATCTAAAAGTCATAAATGTAATATTTTATTAAAATAAACTTTAGTTGCATTTTTAAAGAGTAAATGAAAAAATTAATAAGGATTGAAAGTAACTTAAAAAGTTATGTGATTGTGTATAACTATTGAATTATCAACGATTTTAAACAAACAAATAAGTTTTACCTTACTTTAGTTATAAAACTGTTTGAATTATAGATTTTGTACAACTTTTAATAGCTTTAAAGTTTAACTGTAGTTTTAGCTGATATTTAATAAGCTTATCACAAACTACTTTATTGAATTATTTCTTAAAAATCTGTAAAATATTTAAAAGTTCAACAACTGTTTATGCGAGTTTGTACAGCTAATCTACTTAGTTGAGAATAAATTGTATAAGATTAAGTAGCTAAACTGTAGTTAAAGAGATTTTGATTGATTTAAACAATCTTTTTTATTAAAAATATGAAAGCTTCAAGTTTTGAAGCAGAAGTTTTTAAAGTTTAATCACAAACTTTAAATCGCATTAACACCGTTTTTGTCTACTAATCATTTGTAACATAATATTTTATTGTTAAGTTACTTTTTGTTTTGTATACTAATTTGTACGTTACTTGATAAGAAGGTCAGTTTAAATCTTCAGTCAATATATGTAAAAATGCAGTATGTAAAAAGGTTTGGTTAAACTGTTTTAAAGATAATTACAATTGTTAAACTTTTCATCAGCTAACTACAATAGGTATTGAGTTTATAACAGAAAAAAACTATCTATATTTTATTTTATGTGAATTTGTTAATTAATCAGAATATGGTAATAATTGTTATAATCTTACAACATTCGCATATTATACTATTAAACTAATGACTTTGATTTTGTCTGATTTTTTCATCTGAATAAATCTAAAATAAACAAACTAAGTAAACTTAATTTATTCTAACAAAACTTCACGAAAAAGTGTATTCTAACAATCACTCAAAATGAAAATAAAAATTAGTACAAAATTGCACACACTATACTAAAAATTGCAAAAAGAAGCTCTCTCAATTTCTTATTTATAACTTGTTGGTTATAAATACTTTTTTTATAACTCGTTCTGAGAATATTTAACGTCATAATATCTATTGTAAAACGAGAAAGAAAAATGCATTTAATCAAAACTCATCTTTTTAAGTTTATTTTATTTTTTTATGCTGGCCGATATAGAAAAAAAAATTCATGTTTTAAGATGATTTCTTTTAGTTTGTATGATGTTTTATCATGTTTATTTACTTATGACGAAATAAATGACTACAAAAATTTATACAGTTGTTATAAAATTGAACGGTAGTTTATACTTTTAATCACCAATATTTTAATGTTAGACGAGGTTTTATTATATTCTTTAAGTGTTAGACGACGTTGTAAACTTAAAAGTATGAAGAAATTAAACTTACAATTTTAGATTGTTATCTTTTATAAGTGTTTTTAAAGCAACTCTTTTATCAACAACTACCTAAAGATAACTTTTAAAAAAATTATAACTGCTAACTAGAATAGCTGTAAAACCTTTTTTAAGAATTGCGATAGATAACACATAATCATAAGTTGTATTACAACTGACCTTGTTTTGATGGCAAAATTATAAAACGTTAAACAGTTTTTGATTTAAATTAAATTACGATTGTTGTGTAGTATTTAAAACATTTAAGTGTGAGTAAATGTTTCAACAACTTCTTTTGCTTCAAGGTTAACCCAAGCACACAACAATTTTTTTTGTTCCAAAGACGGTTCTAAAATAATAAGTAAACTTGTATAATTATGATAAACTTTTCATTTAAGTTTAAAGATATAACTATTAACACCTATTTCAAGTTTACATCTTTACATGGTAAAAATTTTACAAATAGATTTTTTAACCACTTAAATTACTAACAGAAAATATAGTTTTTTTTTCAAATCCATCATGGTGTACTGAAAGTCATGCTATTAAATTCAATTGCTTTTAAATTATTTGCTTGAGCTGTTTTTTTGAGAATTAACAGCAATAATGCAAATAATCTTTAATAAGTTTGTGTAGCTAGTTGCAAAACGCTGTCACAGATGATTTTTTGGATTTAGTTATCACCAATTTACATATTAAAAATAAATATTTCAACAGATCTCTGCTCCTTGATAACTTCTCATCAAAAGGTAAATTTTTCGTCTTTGAAACGTTTTTAACTCAACACTCATTTAAAAAAATCTTCAAAAATAAGGTCTTAATAAGAATAAATTTAATACTTTATGTTATTTAATTTATAATTTTTAATTACTCAGCTTTTCAGCTTGATGTGTTATGCATGAAATCTAATATAAAAAAAGAGTTTTAGATTCTTCTTTGATTTTTTATGACTTAATAACAAAGGACTGAGTATATCAAATGTATCGTTTAGAAAATAGTTGTTTTTTTAAACATTTTACTAATTAAAACCAGACACTGACTAATTTGTTACTAATGAAAAAAGATATTTAAGTACAGAGTATATAAATTTAATAAAGAACATTTGATTATTAAATTCTGTGATTTATATATTTTCAAGTAAATAAGGGCTTAGCAATTTGTAAAGATTTATTAGTCTGTCTACATAAAATATAAACAATTTATTTAAAATTCAAAGATTGTCCGTAACTAAAGATTATAGTTCTGTTGGAAAGACTAATTGTATTGTAGAAAAGAAACTACTTACAATTTAAAAATTTAGATACATTTCAGCTAACTAATGTACATGTCCAAACTTCAAAAATTTAAAAGTTTTTTTATCTAATAAAAATCAGCTTTGTTAAATATTCAGTTTGTGTTAACAATTGTGTTAAACTTACAATGACGTTATACGTGCTAAAAGTATAGATAGTAAAACAATACCTAGTAGATTTTTTGAGTTGTGTTCTGATTGACTTGGAATACTTTAAGACACTTAGAACTTTCAGCTTTAAAATAAAATTACTCTATAAACTGTAAAAAACAATTTTAAGACAAAATCAAATAAAAAAATACTTAAAGGATAATTAGTCAACAGAGTAATTGCTGCAATGTTATATCTGGTTCTAGTTGAGCAGATTCAGTCAATTTTTGAATCTTTTGTTATATGTATCTTATACTATAAACAACGTTTATTTTTCACAATATATTAATGCTCTAATAGTTTAAAATCACTTATATTTAAACAAAAATAATGTAAATTATTTACTATAAAAAGGTAATATATTTAGTTCTAAATTCAGATATTACTAAATTTGTTCTTTAACATGTCTTTCATTTGTAACTATGATTCTGAAATGACTATAAGTTTAAATTCATAAGTTTTACAGTCTGAAAACACTCAAGCATAAATTTAAATTTTTTTTTTATAATATGGTAAGTTTTTTTATAGAAAGTAAAATTATCCTACACGTGCTATTTTAAACAGATTTTAAAAAACGTTAAAAATACATTTTAGCTAAGTTCTAAAAATAAACTATAGTATAATCATACGAACATACCATTATTTCAATTAAAATATAACTACCATTTTATTTTCAGCCAACAAGAATAACTGTACAAACTGCTTTTTTAGCTGATTGGACTAGTCTAAAAAATTATAAAAATTTATTAGAAATTTTTAAACTTTGCGTTTGTGTGTGATTTATAAATACGTATTAAAATAGTTTAGAAAATTTTTACATATATCTATTAGTTGCTAATTACATTATTGTTTATTATGTATTTGTTAGTATACCAATAAAATTCAAAACTAGTTCGAATATTACTTGAGATTTCACACTTTAATTAAATTTTTACGTTATTTTAAACAGAGTTAAAAGGTATATTTTATCAACGAGGTTAATTACTAACTTTCAAGCTTACTAAAGATCATAGTCTTTACAAATATAATATTTTTATTGTTCTAAAATACTACAAAGTATTCTTAGACGTTTAATTTTTTTCATAGTTTCAATCATTCTTCATAACTAGCAAATTTGTAGTCTATTTGCTTATTTTTATATCAACCACAACACGTGTATAACAATATTAACATAAAGTATCTGTGATTGATGACCTTTCGGCCAAATTAAGTTCGTTAGATTGAGCAGCTATTTTAATTGGCTATTTTAATTTTTATTTTAATATAACTTAAAACTAGTTATTATTGTTATAGAAGTTATATAAGAAGTAATATACATTTATGCTGATTTAATACTTTTTTTATAATTTTTTTTTTGCTTGTGCTTAATACATAAATTGTTGCTTTAAATATTATTGAAATAATTTATAATAGTTTTATTATCTACTGTACTTCATTAATCTAAAACTAGAATGATTGTAATTATGTTACTTTTTAAACTATTTTTTTAATGTTTTATGTTTTTATATTTGTTAAGTTCCCAATTAAATTTCAAAACAATTTTTTTTTTACAGAGATTATCATTTAGATTAATGTGATAAACAGTTGCAATAAATTTCTATTTAAACTAAATCTAATAATTTAAACATTTGTTAGTGAATTAACTCGAAATTCAAAAACTTCTAAACTTTCTCATAACTCAAGTTTTAAATTTTAATTGTTGCTTTTAGATTAAACTAAAAGTTTGGAATAATTTACAAACTAATAGTTTGTATACTTTTTTTCAATTCATTTTTCTGTTCATTATTTTTTATTAATACTTTTTAATTTGAAGTCACTCATTTGCGATTTAATTTGTACAGACCTTGTAAGGAAAGTACCTTAAAAATATCTCAACTATATTGAAATATAAATACTAGTTAACAAACAAAATTTAAATTATGAAAGAAAACTGTATTAGTCGATTTTCTTCATAAAATTTTGTTGATTGAAACTATATTGTAATACAATTCTAACGTTTAAGTTTTCAGAAATTTTAGTATTCTAACTTATTATGTTTAATTGCTTATATAACAACATTTTGATTTGTTATATTTTTAAAAACTTAATATTTTGTATAGACTAACTTTATTTAAATTAAATAGTAAAAAAGCTTTAAAATAGTTTAAAAGTTAAATAGTAAAAATATTATAGTTATAAAAGTAACATAAATTTTTTTAATTTAAAAGGTTACAGTTAAACAAAAATAATATTGGAGAGTTTAATTGTTTTATTTCAATGTTTTTTTCTTATTTGATAAATTACATAATGTACCGCTATTTGAAAAAATACTTATCAAGTAAACTTACTAGTTTTTAGTTGTAACTTATTTATTCCTTATAATATCTTTATACCAGAATATCTTTTATCAGACTAAAAAAATATTCTTTAAGAACTAGGCAAACTGTTGGTTTCTGTTTTTTAAGCTCTTCTACTTAGCAGATAAAATATTATTGTGTTCTAATATATTTATCTTTTTTTATTTGTTAATTTAAACTTATATATTTTTTAATTTGAGCTGTATAATTTCATACCGCTTCACTAGTAGGTAAACAAAATTTTTAACTATATGTTATTTAATATTAATACATAAAATAATCATTTTCTTTGGCAATCAAAGCTTAGATTTTTTAAATGAGAAAACTACTCGTATAAAGTTTAATAAATATTTTATTTGATCTATTATGACATATCTTTTTAGCATGTACAACTATTGTAAACTTTTATAATTCCTTATATTTGTATTTTTTTACTTCAAGTTTGTAAGTAGTTAAATTCATGTGTTTAAAAAATTTGTATAACTTTTTTAAATTAATTCAATAGTTACTTAATATATTCAAATTTTTAAAGAAAGTAAAAACGTTTTAAGATAAAAAAAAAATTAAAATAATATATAACTAAAATTTCAAAATAATTTTAATGATACACGTGTTATTGGCAGCCTTAGTGTTATTTGAAAACAAAAAATATAACTGAAGTTTCAAAATACAAATGAAAAAATTTACCATTAGTTTATGTTTATAGATATGACCGTTTGAAATACGAATATAGTGTTTAATGATAGACAAAAAATAACCTGGTTTAAAAACCAATCAGTTATTGAGTCGTAAACCACTTTTATAACTTTTAAAGTCTTGTTCAGAACAAAAAGCATTGAATTATTTATAACGAGTTTTACATTCATTTTATTATTATTAAAATAATAAACACTCAGCTAATTGAAATACTGCAAACATAACTTTCATAGAGGCCATATATTAAAGAAAATCGTATTTAGTACAAAATTTAAGTAGACTAGTTTTTTTTTATATAAATACGTCAAACGGTTGCTAAGTATGGCAACAATTTTATTTCAAAAGATAATAGAAAAACTGTAGTTCAAAAATTTAACAACATTTTTATTTAAAAAACTAAAAAAATAATATTAAATGTTTGTTTTTGTTTTCAAGCAAAGTACATTTATTCCTTTAAAAACTTCAATTTACATACATTAGTTATTTGCCTACTAGCAACAATACATGGTTTAAATAAAGAAATATGTATATAAAAAAATTAAGTTATTTTTGATTTTTTTTAAAATGAAAGAATACGTTTTACCAACAATAGTGTATATATATCAAGTACAGAGTTTAAAAAGACGTCTTTTATAAAGTTTATTTTATATTATAAATAATTATGTTGTCTAATAACGAAAGATGTTTCAAAATATTTCTAGTCAGCTACGATTCAAAATGACAAAATTTTTCGAAAGAGCTGCTTTAAACACTCAATGTAAAAAAGTGGAATTGTAATTTTATTAACTAATAACAATTAAGAAACGATTTTATTGCTATCCACAAACGGTATATTGAGCACTAATTAAAAAAAAAATATATATTTGTTGGAACTACGTGTAACATGTCTAGTTTGTACAGCTATTAATTTAGCTGATTTTCAAAAATAAATAATAGCTGAACAAAACTTAGTATTTATTCTTAGTGTCATGAACAAATTAAAAAAAAAACATATACTTTTTTAAATATCAAGTTTATTGGTTGTTTTATCATATTTACCTTACAGTTAGTGATTTAACTAAGTTTTAAACATTTACTATAACCCCTTCATATCTTTGGAAAAACTTTTGCAATAAATTAGAATATTTTAATACATAGTATAATATACTTTAGCCTAGAGTAACATTTTGTAAATGTTTTAAGTTATAGTTTAGTTAAGATTCAAATATTTTATTTAAACTATTAAACTTTTGAACAATACGATAAATACTTACTTTAAATTTTGAATATAACAAGATAAGTAAAACAAAAACTGCAAATTTTTTATGCTAAAATTGTTTATTATAAATATTTCTTCATAAAAAAAATTAAACACAAATACTAGCTGAGCTAAATAATAAACGGAAATTTTGACAATAAAACTATATGCTATTATTTATTATGATATACTTTTTTTGTCTCTCTATCATTATAATATACCTGAAACTATATATTATTTTTTAATAGAATTATAGCTTGTCGTTTATAAGCGCATTGTGTATTTTTATTTAGTTTAACCTTTAGTTTATTTAGTTTTAGTTATTTATATTTGATTAACTTTTCTATATATTTTATCAAGATTAGTAGATTTGTCATATTTGTAATTTAAACATGGTTGTATACTATAAATTAAAAAACAAAAAATTGTTTTTTAACCGGTATTTTTGAAAGAACTTTGTTTTTAGCAGAAAATAAAGACTAAATAAGTTGTTATATTAGGTTAAGCTGAATTGTCTATTTTCCAGATTCTTTTCTGGAAATTTACACTTCGAAATCTGCTTTGTAAACTTTAAAAAAAAAAGTTGTAGTTCTAAACAAAGTTAAAACTTTATTTTTTTTTTCAGTTTACAAAGATATAAATTTTTACAATTAAAAATTAATTTAGTTACAAAAAATGTTACACAATTAATACGAAGTCTACAGTAAGTTTTACAGTTCACAAAAGTTCTTCTTAAACAAATTTAGACTTTTAAGTTTCAACACAATGTGGAACACGACTATTTAAAAAAACATCCGTTTTATAATTAACTCTAAAGCTATAAAAGTACATATTTTAAAACTCCCCGGACAACACAACAAATGTATTTATTATGACTGGATAACCACAAGTTTCTTTATGCACCAGGTTCTAGGTCTACATATTTTGAATTTTTTTTAATTTGTTTTTCAATATCATATCACTATTTGAAACAAAATAATTAGGCGAATTTATTTTTTTCTGATTTGTTTTCTAATTAATAGATTTACTTGTACATTAAATAAGTTCGAATTTTAGTCTAAATAAATATGCATATTATTTAACTTATTATTATTTATATTCTAAAAGACTTGACATCAGTTTCGTATAAGTTTCAAGGTGGTTAAAATATAAACTTACATTTATAAATTATAATTTCTTCTAACATGTTCAGTCTAGTTTATAAACTAAAATAACCATTTTAAATTTTTTATCAATCTCATACATTAAAATTAATAATTTTTAATTAACAAAATTAAACTTTTTATACTGTCCAACAAATAAAATATATTTTAATTATGTGTTCGTTAAAAAATACAGTTCTTCTTATTAAACCGTGTTAGAAGTAAGCTTTAAATGATTTTCTAAAATAAATATTTTTTACATAGTATTTATTTAATTTGATAATTACTGTGACGTATTATTTATTAAAAAAAAATGTTATAATAAATTCTTGCATATATATTTGTTATCTATTTATCAATTTTATTGTAGTGGATATCCAATTTGTACAGCTATTTTACTTAGCTAAATTAAGCAAATATTTAAGCATATTGTACTTGAATATCAGATTCATTTATTGTTCCATTTAGTTTAATATTGAACAAAATCATTCAACCAGAAAGTTGTCTGATGCAAAATAAGTAAGTTATTTATTATTTTTATAATTTTATTGATATAGATATAGTTGGTTTTGAGACCGTGTTAGAAATTAAAATAGACTTATTTTTAGAACTTAACGTATACTTTTTCTTATATGTTTTTCATTAAAGTATTAAGAGACTTTACTTAAGTTATAGATTATTTGTTGTATGTCTTTTTAGTAAGACATAAATATTTTATAGTTCTTAAGTTACTTAAAGTTTTTAAAGTATTTTATATAAACTTAATTTATTATTAAGTTTGTATTTATTTTAAAGTAATTTATAAAAGTCCCTTTTACTTTTTCAAGTTTAATGCTTTTATTGTCTTATTGTGAATGATTTGCGTAAACTATTAACTGGTTTAACTGTTGAGTATGATATGTTTAAAGTAGAATATCTAATTTAAAGAAAAAAATAATAATATTTGGTTACTAATACGATAAACTACATAAGAAGACCAAAGTCACCTGGACACAACATTAATATTATTAGTAATCTCTTTGAGTACAGATAAAAAATGTACTTTAATTATTTTTTGATAATTCAAAGTACACCATACTTAGTATAAATTTAAATATCCAAGCGAAAATTTTTTTGTTATACTTAAAAAATCTTTATCTAATAATCTTATTCTATCAATTTTGTTAATAGTCTCGCTTATATACTAAAATACACAAGATTTGCCGATCATTAAATCATACTTAATCAAGCAAACTTCAACTTCTTGCTATTTCCTTAATTTAAAGATTAAGTTTTTTATTTTTTATTCAACCTTTATTAAAAATAAAAAGCTATCTAAAGTCTTATATTAAATCTTTACAGTTTGTTTTACATAAAAGAAAATTACTTAAATGCTAAGTAATAAAAAAATAATTATTGAAACAAGGTTTGAAAAAAAATATCATTAAGATTCTATATTTAACCTTAAAGTTTTTTAAAATAAAATAAATACAAATGCTTTATATTTTTCGTTTATATACTAATGTAATTTTAAAGAACCGTGTAAGGTTAAAATTTGTAAAAATATTAAATCTGAATATAAAATGCTGTAACTTCATTCTTCAATTTAAACATGATAAAGGCTTATTTTAAGAGTTAACAATTTACAATCAGCAAAATGAAATAGCTGTACAAACTTAAATATATGTGCATTTTTAGAGATTTTGTTAAGTTAAACAATTTATAGTGTAGTGTTATAACAATATTGGTGATCAAATTATTTATCTAAGATGTTTCACAAGTAATTATCGTAAAAAATAATTAATAAAATCGTCTGCTCCAAAAAAGTTACAAAAAAAGTTATTAAAATAGTTTGGTTATTAACAAACGTTTTTTTAGAAGTTTTGATTTGATTTAAGTTTTTGAAAAAGTTTTACTTTTAAAAACGATTTGACTTTAAAAAAAAAGTTTTTAAGTTTAACTGTTTTAAAATCCATTATTATCTTTTGTTAATGTTTAATTTTTAGTTTAAGATTTAATCTAGAAATTTTTAGTTTCAAAATAAAAACAAAAGCTTTTAGAATTAAATTTGATAAACTTAAACAATATTAAAAGTTTAAATATTACAAATTAGTAGAGTTTTATAAAAATATAAAAGCTAAAAAAAATTAAGTCTATTTAACTTAAATAGGACTAGATAAATGTTTGTACTAGAGACTATATTTAAACCTTGACTTACTTACTACTAATCAATTAAAAAATAGATATAAAGCAAACAATAAATTGATAATTTTAATATTTTATTAGTACAGTGTATTTCCTTTAAAGTTAGCAGTTCGAACAAATCTAAAAAAAAAAAACTAAAACAAATGCTTGTTTTATCAAATATACCGTTTAATCTTGTATTATACATTTGTTATCTATATTTAGCCTCGTTGCGATACATAATTTCACTAAAATTTTCCAATATGTAAAACTTATGAATATTTTTGCTTGTATTTCTATAAATTTATAACTTGTTTGAAATATTTCAAATTAAAAGCTTAACTAATACTGTTCTAATTGTTTATTATAACTGCTAAGATATAGTTAGTATATGGGAAACAAAAGAAAATAGTTTACAAAAACTATTTTACTCAAGTAAGCTTAGTAAAAAAATATGATTTTTAGACGACTAGTATACTTGAAACCAAAACATTACGTGATAAGATAATGGCACCATTATTGTAATCTTTATGGCAGTAAGTGTACAGCAAAAAGATCAACAAACGTACATGATTTTTAAGTACTACTTTACTTACTGTTTTTTTTTTATTTTTAACTATATTAGCAGTATCTCTTTTAAATTAATTTAAAATGACTGGTAGAATTTATAACATTCAACTTGTATTTAGTACATAACTAAAAAAAATTCATATAAGTTAGTAAATATCTTTAAAACATTCTTTAAAAAATTATTAAAAAAAAAAAACAATAATTTAGTTAACAAATTGTTATGATTTTATTGTGTGTAAAAACAACCCTTAGCAATTATAGTCATTAAATTTTTCAATAGCATTTATTGATTACAACAAACATCATATTTAACGTGTAAGTAAATAAGCATGTTTTTTAATAGACGTTAAATGGATTCTATGGACTTAATTTGAACAGTTATTTTAGTTAACTGAATACTTATAAACTATAATATGATCTTTTAATAAAAACAATCCTCCACAATATTTTCGGGTTTCATTTTATGACTAAAATTATCAATTAAGCTAATTATTATTATAAGTTATAAAAAAATTTTAACACTATGTTTAAACATTTTCTTTTAATTTTATATGTTGGCGGGTTTTGTAATATTAGAAAAGTGTTAATCTAGTTATTTTTAAATGTTTAAAAAAAGATGTCAATCAAATTTTAGCGTAATCAGAAAGTATAAGTTCAATTTTTATTTTTAAACTCTAGCAAACAAAAGTCAACATACTACTAGATAATTGTTTTGACACATATTTAATTATGTATGCCAAACAAAATTAAAAAAATATATACAGTTGGTCTAAGTAGCTGATACTAAACCATTATGTTTTTTATAAAAGCAGTGCTTTTTATTAACAAAAACCTCCAAACTTTTTTCACAAAACTAAATGTTCTCTAAAATGCTCTAGAACATATTAAAATATGATAAAGTAAACATTAACAAAGTCTGTCAAGCCAAGTACAACTAAATTTATACTATGTTTATAAATTGAATAGTTAAAATTAATTCATAGTTAGTAATGTATATATAAATATTAACACAGTAAATATAATTTATGCTAAATAAATCACAAAATAAAAGGGATACATACCTATCGAACAAATGATACTTAAAGATAGTATTTTATTAATTATTTTATTGAAAATACAGAACATCTTAACTTTACTGTAAATACAAGACAGACATAAAGTTCCCAATTTTTTTATCTATTTTCTTATTTAACATTTCATAAAATACAGTTTGGGACTTTCCTAATTTAAATCAGTTATTTACTTAGCTATTTTTGTTAAATAATATATCTTTGTAGTTTAAAGTTCTAATGGTTATATTTCTTTAAAAAGACAATGTTAAAACACAAGAAAATATTTGTATACAAGTTATTTTTATTTATACAATACTTTTTTAGAAGTAAATTAAAGCTTCTTAATAAAAATAACTAGAATAAAAAAAATTCTACTAAATAAAACGTTTTTCAAACATAAATTATTAATTTATTTTAAAAGCTGTTCAAGATACAAATTTTGAACTCGATATTTTAATAAAAACAGTTAACTATAATAGCTGTACAAACTTATTGCAAGGGTTAGATATTGAATTCAGTCTTTGTTGAAAATATTGATATTCTGTTTATATGGGCACATTTGTAGTGATAGAACATATAATGTAAAAGTTTTTGTTATTAAATAGTTTTTACTGAATTTAAATGTTGTTTGTTTTCAGTTTCTAGTTTTAGTTTAAAATTTATTTAGTTTTAAGTTACGTTAAAATTATTGTTTAAATACTTGATTAAATATTTTTTTATCCTTTGTGGGTGATTGGAGTTTATATTAAACATAAAAATTTTTCTATTTTATTTCTTAACTGTGAAAATTCACTCTTTTGTAAATTAGAAGTGACGTCCAGATAATCCGGTTATTAAGTTTAGTTTTTACTTTGCATTTCTATTTTGAAATGTTTTTGAGGTTATTTACCTCAATAGCTTAGTTAATATTAGAAATCATTTAAAAGCTATTAGCTAAACGTTATCTCTTAAAATCTGTAGTTGGTTTTTTAGATTTAATTGTCAATAATTTAATAACTATTCCAACTACTTCGCATATATTTATTCCCTGATACCAATTTAAACTTGAATATGTCGTCTGTAAAATTCGTTTTAATTTAAAAATCTTTTTCAGACAAAAAGTTATATTTTCAGGATTGCAAAGTTATTGAAACTTTACTTTTGGTTAATCAACTGTCTTTACTAGAAAAAAAACTCATTACTAAATTTTAATATTTTATATGTTGTAGTTTAATTCATTTAATAAATACTATATACATAATAAGTTTTTAAAACTACTAAAAAAATTATTAATGTACTAAACCTGACAGAAAAAAAAAAGTTTTAAAATCGGATTCAAATGTGTTTAAAGCTTGAAATCTCAATAGTAATCATTTGATTAAATTTTTAGTAAAATTTATAAATAAGGTTTTTATTAATGTTTTATAACAAGCAATTTTTTAGATAAGACGATTACACAAAGTTTATAATAAGAGTTCACAATAGTGATAAATTATTTAAAAAAATTTTGAAATATTACATTCTTTAAGGTTTAATTTAGGCTCATAACTTGTTATAATTAATATAATCAACCTTACTAGCCTTTATAAATAAAATGTGGACTACTTATTTAAATAACATAAATTACTTGTACTTATTCTGACTTTTTTGCTTATAACACTACTAATACTTTATTATAAAAAACTATTTACAGTTAATCATTAAAAATACATATCAGCTAACTAAAGTAGCTGTCCAAACATCAAAAATAGTAACAGTTTAAAATGTTTGCTCTTTTTTTTTTTTGAATATTTCCTTTCGCTTTTAAAAAGAAAATCTAGACACTGTATAAGTAAATTTTCAGTAGTACATGTTAATTTTAAAAAGATTATTGATTTAGATTATTAAGTTTATGCATTGCAAAAAAAATTAAGCAAAAACTTAAAGTGTTGTATGAAAGTATGATAAATTTAGTACAAAAAACTAATGTGCTAAAAAAAAAGAAATCCCTAAAAACGTCTTAAAAAATACAAAGTTATAGCTAGGTATTTGTACATACTGCAGTTTAGTAATACAAATAAAGCATTATTTGTAACATATTATAACTAATATTTATTTTATATCTAACCACACTAGCTGTACAAACTGCAATTATACTCAATTGGGCTTTTTATTATATTCTGTATAAAATTTAAAAAAAAATTTAAAGATTTTGTTTGTGTGCATATTGTATTTATTACGTTTTAGAAAATATAAAAACATTTTCAGTTTCTATATTAGTTGCTAAACTTTTATCTTTCATATATTATTTGTTTAGTAACTCGTTATACAAACGAAATTCATAGCTAGTTAAAATAATACTGTTTTTTTTTTCAATTGTTTTAAACCTAGTAGGTAAATTTAATCGGATTCGGCAAGTTAAATAAAATAAGTGTGAAGTTAACCTTTTAATTAAGTAAGTGACTAAAGTAGTTACCTTTAACGTACCTTTTCTTTTTAAAGTAGTTGAATTAACTTGCTTTGTTCAAAAGTTTTTTTCAGATTATTATGAAAATTAAGGTTTAAGTTTAAATCAACTTTATGTTTATTTAATATTATTAAACAATAATGAAGTTAAGGTATTTAGTTTTCAGCTAAGTAGAATAGCTGTACAAATTTTGCTGCCAACTTGGAGGTGTGGTAAATAATTTTAATTCAAATCTAAACTAAGATACTTGCTTCATAGTTTGTTTTAATTGAAATGTTACATCATGATTGAAAATATTTTTTTTTTCAGATATTTATTTTAACAGAAATGAAAAAGAAAAGCTTTTTGTAATTTTTCTTAATACAAAAGTTTATGATAATAACACCGGTTACTTTTAAACATTCTAAACTTTAGTTTTTTATATCATTGTGTTATTATTGTTATTAGTTATCATGTTAACTATAAAGTTCAAGATTTTTCATTAACATTTAGTTTTTTGATAAAGTAATTTTAAATACATTGTAGAACTATCAAATGCATGAAAAACAATTACAAACACTAACCTGCCATCAAGTTTTAGTGATGATGTATGATTTATAAACTATAAGTTAAAACTTTGAAACTTTTACTCAAGTTCTGTAGTTTTTTTGTAGCTGTTCCGATTAATTTATTAAACATAAAAAAAAAAATTCACAAAGGTGCAACACAAATTTACGTATTATTTTATTTTATATTTATTATTATACGCCCATTGCAAAATATTTTATAGCAATTTGAAAATTAATTAGATAACAAAATTGACTTAGGGTAGTTTACAAAGGGTAATTTAAATAGTGTGACCATACAAATACTAGTTTAAAAACTAAATTGTAAATTCATTTTCATACTGAAACTTAGCTAATTGCTAATCCTTTAAATTAAAATTGTTAAAAAAATGTTGAATATAAGATTTTAACTTTTGTAAGAAAGTAATTTGCTAAGTTATCCTTAAATATTCACTATTTACACCTAATAAACCTCAAATAAATTTTAGTCATATCAACAAAAGTGACTTTAGTTTTGTAAGTTTAAAAAACGGCAATTAGTTCATGTCTTTTTTTAATATTCATCAGCTAATTCAAATAGCTGTAAAAATTCGGAATAAATCTCACAATGTACTTTATCATTACTTATAAGATATAAAACACGTTTTGAATACACGATTTGTGTTGTTCTTTTTTTATTTATTTTTCAAGTGTTCGTTGGTTTTGATGACTTTGTATACGTTTAATATAACAATACTCAAATGATATTTCAATCTGATAATAGTTATCAACCAAGTAGTTCTAATAATGATATGATCAGATTTAAGACTGTTATAATTAAAATCAAAACTACTATTTTTATAACTAAATATTACATGTTTTTTTCTTCTTATATGCTTAAATTTGTAAAAATAACTTTTTTTTTTTACAATTTAAATAAACTGAGAACACAACACATAAATAGGAGAGACAGCTTGGTTCCAATCTTCACCTTTTAATGACTTAATTTTTAGATAGTTAATTTCAACCCGCGTACAATTCCAATCGAGTTTTTTAAATAAACTTCCTTGAAAGAAAATTATATAAATAAGTTTTCTTTAAAAAAAGTTATATAAACTTACACACTAATCAGAAAAACGAGATATATGTAATTTTAGTAATAGTGGCGTAACAATAATAAAACGTGTTTGTTTTATTATTAAACTATTAAGTTTCTATTAATTATAAATATAATGTTAATATATTACATATCTTGCTGTCAACTAAGTTTGTTTAGCTACTTTATTTAGCTAGTAAGTAAGTAGAGAGATGTTAAATAGTAACATAAAAAAGTAAAAAAACTTATTATTATTATTGCTATTACTATTTCAATAAATATTAATTATTCAAAGTTCTCAAAAAATATTTATTTTAGTTATATTTGTAAAAATTTTAGTTGTGTAAATAAAACACTATGTAATAAATTTTAATTTTTTTGTTTTGACTATAACTTATTTGCGTAAGTGAATGTAGACTACTACTATTACTTTTATTTACTAAATTTATATTGTCATTATGTGCCTACCACAATCATCACCTTACTTAAAATTCTTTAAAAAACTGACTAATTTAATAAACTGTAAGCCAGAATATTTCTTAGTTTGTACAGCTATTTTAGTTAGCTGATATATAATGAATTTTTTTAAGTAAGTGTCCTCAATAGTTAAGTCAAATTTTGTTAGAATTCTAAAAATAATAAAGTTTTCTCAGAAGTTAAATAACTTTAAATAACTTTTCTTTATTAACAGCTAAAAAGTTGAATAAAAAAACTTATTCTGTTGTGTTTTGTTTGTTGATCATAAGTAATGACAAATTGCTTAAATCATAGTAAACTTACTTTGAAACTTATAAACTAAAAAGTAGCAATAAATTCATTGAAACTAAGCGGTTTTTATATGCGGTGTCAGAAAGATATTAAATTGAAATATTTAAAGTTATAATTATTAAAGACAACTTATTTTGATTGTCAATATTTTAAAAATTTTCAACTTCACTCATTTAAAGTGTCATTAAAAAACGGACAAAAACTAATTTTTATTATCAAGTGAACAATCGTGTCATTATTCAAAGATCTATACATTTAATTACTAGTATTAGGTAGTCTTTAAGCTAACAATTAAACTTTATTAAATATTATAGAAGATATAGTTATGAAAACTAGTTATAGAATTCAAGTACCGTAGTTAAATTTGTAACATAATTTTGAAATACCTTAATCTAATATTTATCTTACTGTTATTGTCGTATGTAATAAATACTACAATAATCCGTAACACAGTCAAAATTTGTAAACAATCTAAAATCAAGTACAGCAGTTACCTAGTTTGAAATCAGTAAAATATATTTAACATCAGCAGTTTTAGGAATAATGTTATAAATTCTTAAAAAATTTATAAAACAAAAAACAGACCTATTTAATTAAAGTAAAGATTTTAAATAAAGTTTCAATAGTTTTTTTTCAACAACCGAGTTAATCCAGTTATGTTATATTAGACCTTACAACTCAGAGAATTCTGAAATAATAAACACCACTATTAATTAAAAAAAAATTTAGCTATTATATAGCATAAACTATAAGTAATAAGAATAAATTTAATTTATACAGCATAACTAAAGTTTAGTACTTTCTATACTTTTAACACTAGAACTATAGTAAAACTCTTTTTTAATTTTAACCTAAGAAAAACATTTAAACATTCGACTAAATAAATTTATATGTTATATATGTTTTGTCAATCGCTTATTTACCAAGCTAAATAGGTTAACTCACAGATTTAAGCAACATTGTATTTATGAATTGTGTAATTGCTTAACATTATATACAGCTTTGTTTTAATAAAAAAAATGTAGACAAGTAGTTTTTGTTTATTTCCCAAATTATTTTTAATTCAAAATATATGTCTAATAATTTATACTTAAAAGGTGATTATTAAAGATCTCAACTTAAATAAAATAAAATGCGATTGATCAATAATAGATTTCGAATTTTATTAAAAAAACAATGTTTCACTCGTTTAAAGACGAGATCTTCAGTTGTTAAAAATCTAATTCAAATAGATTTCTGTTAAAATTCTATCAAAATTTCTATTTGAATAAGATTTTAAACAACTGAAGATCTCGTCTTTAAACGAGTGAAACATTGTTTTGTTTAATAAAATTTGATATTTATTATCTAGTAATATAATACTGAAAAACGTTTTAGGATAATATTAAGCATAAAATTCAAATTATTATTATTGTTGTTATAACATTTTACTTATAGGTTTATAACTACCACAATTATTGTTTATTTATTTTTGAGGCTTATTATAAAGAATATATAAAAATATATGTAAGTGAAGTTATTCTAATTTTTATGAAATAATACCTAAGCTATTTAAAAATACATGTTTTAAAATAAAAAAATTACTTTGTTTAAACTTTTTATTTTGTACTTTGTTATGAGCGAAATTTCATATTTACAACAACGCATTTCTATCAACGTTAAATTTATATATTCATAATAAACTGATTCTCCTTAAATATTTCTTTGTTAGTTTGTAAAGCTATTCCAGTTAGCTGATATCTATACATATGTTAATGAAAGTTAAGATTCTTATACAACTTATTTGATATTATAAGAATAGTAACTTAACTAATAATGATTAAATAATTTATGAAATTGTAGATTTGTTTCAAAAGTTTCTTAACTAAAAAAGTTCTCTAACAACTTAACACAAATAAGTGGAGAAATATTAATAAACTTCAAACTAATAACAAAGGTATTAGCTAGAAGAAATTTATAAATTTTGGCGCAAAATACTAAAAAAACTGTTGAAAATCAGTTAGAAGAAAAAGGGCTACAATTAAATGTTAAATCAAATAAAATAAACTCTAAGAGGTTTTATTTATTCAATAACTATATTTTTGACAATATTTATTTACAACAATCATGACAATGCACATAAATGTATGTATTAGTATTTTTTTTTAATTTTTTGTCGATGTTATTGATCGGAGTTTGAACAGTTATTTTAGTTAACTGATTAGTAAGATGTATAAATCGATTATCTTAAGTTCCCATAATTTATTTAGGAGTTTTTTAAAGTTGACCTGAGTAAATTTAAGTAGTAATTTTATTTTGACGTCACACTAATTTAAACCAATAATTATCAAAGCTAAAACTTAATTTATTTACGTATCAAAGGTTATATCAAGCTTGACAATAACATTTTCAAAGTAGAGAGTTTTTTTATAAATAAATTAAAATTACTTGTTAAAAAAATATAAATGAGTTTATAATGAATTCATTGTAAATATTGAATTCAAAAATTAATAACGCCCTTTTAATGCTTCGAAAACCCCAGACTTTTTATCATTTAGATTTTAAGCATTGTGACGTAGCTTTCTCACTTTATACTTCATTGTAAAATAAAAAAAACTATTCAATAAGTAGGATGATGATATATTAAAATCTAATGCACTTAAAATTTTTTCTCAAAAAACAACATTTTATGAAACCAAAGTTGGAATTACTTTTTTTTTTTTATTAGTTATTTTTTTGTTGATGTGCACCTTGTAGATGTTTTTTTTTAAGAAATCGCATAGTCGATTTTGGCTGATAGCTGGCTTGTTATTGTTCTTAAGAGAGCTAGTTGGTAACTAAACAAGACATACCTAATAAAAACAAAGGTTTTAGATAGTGGTTTCCTATAAAAATATGTATTTTAAAAGTCTATTTTTCTAAAAAACACTAATAAAAGTTTTAGATTTATAAGGCATGTAGAATAGCTTTTGGCTGATAACTAACCTAGACAGATACTCTTTGTTTTTTCTTATAATTTCAATTAAAAAACAATTTAAAGCTTAACATTTTTTACGAATATTAAACTTAGTTTATTTATTAACAGTTGTAAATTCGCGTTTAAACCAAATTTAAAGCTATAAATCTATCAGAAAAAGAAGAAAAAAACACTTGTTGTCTCAAAAAAATGTATACTTTTATTATTATTCAATAAAAGTTGAAAAATGATTAAAGAATAGAATCGGGGATTTAAAAAAATATTTTTTGACAGTCTTTAAGAATTATAGATCTAGTCAACATACCAAATATGTAACAATTCTAATAGTGGTAAATGCCACAAAACTAATTGCTTTAAAGTTTTACCATAAAATATAACGAAACAACTTAAAAAATTTCCGTTTTATATTTAACTTTAAAACTAAAAAAAAAACAGTATAAGTTTTTATTTAATTTATCGTAGTTAAGTTGCTTTATTACTTAAAAACTAGATAACAAAACAAATATCAGCTAATTTACTTAGCTGTACAAACTAATTTTTTAATTGGTGAATTGCAAAACTTTAGATATATTATAGCTAAGTAAATTTGTGTTTGACAAAAGTTTGTTGGAAATAAGATTGACGTCATACTTATTAAAAATGTATCCTTTTATAAACTTTATCTATTAAATGCAGTTTACATATTTTTAAGTCTCCCGAACACCATGTCAAAATGTATGACTCGATAGCCAAAAAGTTTGAGCATTTTGTTATTTGTCGTTCAATATTATATTATTATTTAAAAAAAAACAACTAAGCAAATTTAATTTTTTTATAATCAGAATTTATATTTAATTTTTAGGTTCACTTGTTACCAAGTATTTTTGCATATTTATTAGATAATACAGCAAAATTAGTTTGTAAAAAGACTTGACAACCGTTTCTTATAAGTTCCAAAGTAAAATAAGTAAATATATTAATTTATAAATCATAATTTCTTTTTTTCATGTTTAATGTTATATTGTAAATAAAATAAAGGTTTTTGCACTGTTAAGCAAATAAAAATACTTTAATCTGTTTTTGTGGAAGAAATCAACAGTTTTTCTAAAATGGTATTTATCTTTTTGAAACAAATGTTAATTTTATTTATTAATCCAACGCTTTAAATAATCTAAAACGCAAATCATAAACTTGGACAAAAATAGTTTAACTGTAAATTTTATAAATTATTTCAGTTTTTACTTACATTTCTCAATGATCATTAACTTTTCTTGTAACTTGATATCAGGTTGTTTAAAGCTGAAATATATATTAAAATTTTTAATTATTTTAAAACAAGTAGTCTAATAAAAACAATTTGTCTATTAAACTTTGTTCATTATTCTAGAAAAATTAATTTAGAGTTTTACATTTTAACACATTAACAAGTGTAAATCAAACTAGTAATAAAACTAATGAATTGTATAATAATACTTTAGACAATAACAATATAGTTAAATATTTCATAACAGTTTGGATAGCTAATTTAGTAGTTTGATGACGCTTTTATTATAATTTTAAACAATGTTTATTTGAATCTTATCTAATCCATGCAAATGAAGACGAACATTTGCTGGCAAAGGTAAATAAATTTTCTTTTTTGTTCATTGCCTTTTCGGATTACTTTAAGTAGGTTGTTTAAACATGAGGTCTCTTTTAAAATATTTACCAATTTTAAGAAAGTAGTCTCATGAAAACAATATGTCTATTGAATCTTGTTCATTAATCTAGAAAAATATTTAGTTTTTAATATAATGATTTTATGATTTTTAACTGTTTACTTTTAGTACATGGCCAAGTACCAAATTTTGATAATTAGTTTTTATTTTATTCAAATAAATATTGACCAGTTTAAACTACAGTAAATTCAAAAAACATTACAAAAATTTTTTACATTAGAAGTGATTTTTGTAAATTAATGAGATTTTTTTGCACCCAACTTAAAACCTAAGTATTTGCTTTTCTAGTTAGCTGAATTATTTCCTTCTTTAGTATTTGTTGATAGTAACTGTAAATACGAAATCAAAAGAAATCATTCTTTAATTAGTTTTAAAAAAATACTTCAAGTAAATATGGAGTTTTATATTTTAACCACATAGTCGAGTGTTAATCAAACTAGTAACAAGAAATGAAGTATAATAAAAAAAGATATAAACAATAATACTTGAAGTTAAAAATTTCAAAAAAGTTTGGATAGCTAATTCAGTAATCTTATGATGCTCTCGTTATAATATTTGAAAAATGCTTATTTATGTTATCATTACTAAGATTTATTTTTTTTTACATAATTTTTTAAATATATTCACACGTTATGTGTATAAGCTGCATAATAGTCTTTTTTCCATAAAAGATTTTAACTTTTGTTTTTTTTTTAGTTCATGCAAATGAAGACGAACGTTTGCTAACACAGGTGAATTTTTAAGTATTAGCATATGAAAAATAATTGCTTTCAGTTCTATTATCGTTATAATATAAGGTTTAAATCTTTATTATTCAAGTTAATACAACATAACACTTTAGCGTTTAGTTTCATTTGGTTGTTATCATTTAAAATATAAATAAAGTACGTTTTATATGCTTTTGAACAAAAGTTTTATTACTTGAATGTGATAAGTTTCTTTCGTAAATAAAATACTTGAAATAATAAAAGACACCGCAAGCTTAAATGCTTATAACCAAGACTATTTATTTTAGATAATATATTAAAATGTTATTGGTCATTATATTTACTACGTAGTGACACTAACTGTTGAAGTTTATTAAATTAGTATGTATTAATATATTCAGTTATGATTCATAAAAGTAATTAGATGAGTATATAATATGTATTGAAGCTAGCTTTTGTTTTTGTTGAGTTTTTATTAAGCTAAAAGTTTAATAGTTCTTTAAGTCAAATAATTCTAATTTAATCGCCTATAATGTTTCTCCAACACATTTTCGTAAATAAATTATAACGTAAATGCTTTACATAGTATATGGTTAATTTTTTGATTACTGTGACGTACTATTTATAACAAAACCAATGTAATAACTAAGTTTTTGCATATATTTATGAAATCTATTTAGCAATCTTACTGTCTAAATGGTCTAGTTTGTACAGCTATTTTAGTTAGCTGAGTAGAAAAAAAATAAAATTTACTAGTTGAATATCAGTTTTACTTGTTATTCCATTTAGTAAAATATTGAACAGTACCATTCAACCAAAACGTTTTCTGTTGCAAAATCAGTACGTAATTAATTTATTTTTTTAATATAGAGATATAGTTGGTTTTAAGACCGTGCTAGAAGTTAAGTTAGATTTACTTTATGAACTTTATGTATATTATTCTTGTATGCTTTTTATTCAAATTTTGAAAATTTTATTTAATTAATAGATTTTTTGTTTTATATGTTTTTAAGTGTGGTTTATATATTTTATAGTCATAAAATTAGTTAAAACTTTCAAAGTATTTTTTATTTAAATTTTATTTATTATTAAGTTTATACTCATTTTAAAGTGGTTATATAAGTAAGTTGTATTATTTTCAATCTAATAATTATAAGGTTCTATTGTGGTTGACTTTCGTAACAGATTAAATGCTTCAACTTTGTAGTATGATTTGCTTTAAGTAGCATTTAGCATTGAAAAAATATAATAATATAGTATTTGGTTATGAGTACGATAAATAGCTAAAGAATACCAAAATTCCCAGATACAACATTAGTATTATTAGTAATCTCTTTGAGTAAAAATTAAATACGTACCTTAAAAAGTTCTTATACAATTCATAGTACACCTGATTAAATATAAGTTTAAAAGTACAGGCAAAAAAAAAAAACAAACATAAAAAAATTGATGATTAAAAAAAATAAATATTTAGAAAATAATTCAGACTATTTACTATTTTTATGACTTATAAAGATCTTCACTGATACTTTTAAAAGCATATAGATTTACATATTTTTTGTTTTAAGTTACACTTTTATCAATATTTTATAGTATTAGTTGTTTAATCTCAAAAAACTTTTAAATACATTATATAGATGATATGTTTATAACTTTTTTACCTCTATTATTTATGATGTCAGGTTATATTCATCACAATCGTTTGAGCTGAGCTCTAATGTCATATTCTATTATAAATTAAAGTCAGCGTTTACAAAAACATCTTTAAAGTTTGTACAGCTACCAATTTAGCTGATAATAAAAAAAAATGTTTTAAACATCGTAACGGAAGGTTGAATTAAAAACAAAACAAGCACACACATTATTTGAACTAAACATAAATAAACATTTTTCTTCACGTATAATATTAAAATAAAAATACATTAAAATATTAATTTTACAAACTAGTTTTCATGGTAGTGTTTAGTTTTTATAGTTGTTTTATAGTTGGTTTTCAAAATAAAATTCTGTGAATTATGGTTAGTTGTACATAAAACTTATATACGACAAAAAAAACCTGAAAAAACCTAACTGCTTTGAAAGTACAAGACTATTTAGAAATAGAATTCAAGTAAAGTTATAAGTACCTCCCAGTATATAAAACTTTTTTCGTTACAAGTAATTGTTCAGAGTTATCTGAAATTGCTGAAAAAACCAAGAATATGTTGAGATAAGTAAAAAAACGAAAACAAACATTTATTTTTTGTGTTAATAATATTATTTGACGTAAGTTGATTTAACAAATTCTACACTTATTATTAATTACTTACTAGACGTATTTTAGTACTCATCATACCAATTTTTATCTACAAACACATTGAGTTAAAATTAATCAGCTAATTAGAATAGTTGTAAAAACTGATATTCCAAAAACCTTAAATGATAGAAATAGATGACTAAAATATAAAAATTAAGTATTACGTTAGTGGTTAACTTATAAATCGTCAAAATAATTTTAGTTGAAATATTCATCTTTACTAAAAGACTTAAACTTAAAATTTGTACTTAAAGCAAAATAACTGAAATTTTAAGTGTAAGTTTTAAGTGTGAACAAATTTTCACAAAAACTTAATTACTAATTAGGAAAAAAAATGTTTTAAATGCATAACATCTTCTTATCATAACTTTTTTCAATAATAATTAAAAAAAAAGTATATAAATTACAAGACATATAGTAAATATATAAGCAATTAAAGAAGTATTTTTAATTTGCTATCATTAAGATATTTAATGAAACAGTAATTAATACACAGTTCAATCTTTATAGATTAAGAATGTTTTTTAAATCTACATAACATAAATATTCTAACAAATAAAATTATTTCATGTCACAAAGTAGAACCCATTATCATTTTAGCCATAGCAAAATATTGACTATATTTATTTAAAAAACTGTAGCATAATCTTTAAGATTAATTTTGTACAATTTATAAAAATCTGGTTGGATAGTATTTAAAGTCTGTGTTATATTTAAAGTTTTAGATGTCAGCAGTGATGATGTTTGTTTTATAAAATTAACAAACAAAACAAAAAAAGAACACGTAGAATACTAATGTGCTAGACAAGTTTGTGTTTGTGACAAGTTTGTGCTAGACAAGTAGTTTTTAATTATACGAGAATATATAGGAATAAAAACAAAGATAATTATAAGACCAAATTTTTTCCACATGGTAGTAAAGTTTAACGTAAAATATTTGTAGTAACAAAAAAATTAAACTTAGATCTTTTAAACTACTATTTATATTCTACTATATAGATTTTTACAGAGTTGTATTAAAATACTTAAATAAGTACAATAATACGAAAAATCTGAATAGACATTTAAGTTTTCGCTATATAACTACTTTTTAAACTATTTACTTTAAATACTAGTATGTAACATAAAAGATATACACTCGATATTTTTGGTCCAAGGACCTGGTGCACGAAGGAACTTTCACGTATTAACAGTTACAATACAGTATATTTTCATTAAAAACTAAATTTTAAATATAGTATAATAAAACAAACTTTACTATAATTTTTCTTCTTGCATATAGTTACATAATTCTGCTACCGTTAAAATAGCTTTTAAAATTGATTGTTTATATAAAATAGCTTATTAAACCTTTTCGTTGATTTTGTAAAATTTCAATTCTTTTTTTTTTTTTGCATTAATGGTTTTACTTATTCTCGTTGCACTAATTTAATTACCCACAACCTCTTATATCAGACTTATGTTTTAATGATTCATTGTTTTATATAGGTTATGTGTACGCGTGTTTTTACTTTCTACAGCTATTCCGCTTGGCTGATAAAAAAAATTAGTATTAAAATAATAACAACATAGTTTTATTGTCAAAGGTTTTTTTTTTCTAATACTATTTACAGTTTAATAAAATTACTCTTTTTTTAATTTTAATCGATATACTTAAAGTACTTTCAGTCTTATCTTCGATTTTTTATATTATCAGAGAGAATATTTATGAAAAAATTTAAAAATAAAATAAACTTATAAAACTTATTTAGTAAGTTTATAAAAACAAATTCAAAAAGATTTATGCAAATTGTATATTTTATTCGCGACCGGTTTCGGTGGCAAGAGATTGTGACCTTTTCAAGCATAAATAAAATATGAAACTGCATATAACAATGTTAGTTAGTTATACTGTTGTTTAAAAACTCATTCATGCGTGAAGAATATAAACTAAAACAAAAATGCTGCATATTCAAAAATTCAAGCATATCAGAGTATATTTAGGTAAAATTGGTTTTAGTTTAAAAAAAAAACGGATTGAATTAATATTAATAAAGTGTCATTAGTTTTTCTAAATTTTACTTGTTTAAATGAATAACACATTTCATTTTAAAATTCATTAAGTTCGTCTGTTAATTTTGGCATGAGTTTGGATTTAAAACCATATGTTTCTTTCTTTTCAATTACGTTTGTATTATGATCTTCATCAGTACAAAAATAAATTTTAATCCTTTTCCTTCTACAAAAATTCTGGTTTTGTCAAGGAGTTTAAATTCATATTCAGTTTTATTGCTTATGGGTATATTTTTTGCGGAATAGTCAAATTTTAATTTTTCATACACTGTCATTGTTATTTTAGTCAGTTGAAGGTGGCTCAACCTTTATTGGGAGCCTTGTTGTATAGTTATTTGCCTTAACTAAAAATGAATGCTCAATTTACTGTGATGTAAAGAGCTTATTTAAATACATTTATGCAAATTGTATATTTTATTCGCGACCGGTTTCGGTGGCAAGAGATTGCGACCTTTTCAAGCAAAAATAAAATATGAAACTGCATATAACAATGTTAGTTAATTATACTGTTGTTTAAAAACTTATTCATGCGTGAAGAATATAAACAAAAACAAAAATGTTGCATATTCGAAAATTCAAGCATATCAGAGTATATTTAGGTAAAATTGGTTTTAGTTTTAAAAAAACGGATTGAATTAATATTAATAAAATGTCATTAGTTTTTTTATAAATTTTACTTGTTTAAATAAATTAAACATTTCATTTTAAAATTTTTTAAGTGCGTCTGTTAATTTTGGCATGAATTTGGATTTAAAATCATATGTTTCTTCCTTTTCAATTATGTTTGTATTATATTCTTCATCAGGACAAAAAAAATATTTTAATTCTTATCCTTCAACAAAAATTTTTGATTTTGTCCAGGAGTTTAAGTTTATATTCAGTTTTATTGCTTATGGGTATATTTTTTGTGGAATAGTTAAATTTTAATTTTCATACACTGCCATTTTTCTATTAGTCAATTGAAGGTGGCTCAACCTTAATTGGGAGCCTTGTTGTATAGTTATTTGCATTAACTGAAAAAGAATGCTCAATTTTACGGCTTAGAACAGCTGCTGAACATACTGCAAAATAGTAATTTTGTTGATAAATTCTATACTTAAAACATTTTAATCTTTTATTTTGATATCTGCGTTTGTGGTAAATTGTTTACAACTCTAATCATTTGAAAACTTTAAAAAATATATTATAACAATACTTTTTGTGTATTTGTGTTTTTTGGTATGAGGATGCAACTCGATAACTGAAAGGTTTATTTTTCACAAGGTTCTAAGACCAAATATTTTAAACGTTTGTTTTAACGTTCAATTAAAAAAATTTATGTATAAATGTATTGAAAAATAAGATTATATATATTTAATCGCTTTTCCCTTTGAGAGCTTTTAAATAGTTTTTAAGAAGTTTTATTTATTTCATAATATTTTTACAACAGTTTAGTTAAGTAGTCACCTGTTGAATTTAATAACTATACAAAATGTGGAATAATGAAATCTAATTTTAAAAGAGGTCGTACATTTTTTAGAATTTATATATATATCTTTTCAGCTATATAGAAAAGCTGTACAAACTGAAAAAACCGACACGCGTCTAAAATAAAATAAATTTGAAATATTTTATGTTTTTAAGTTGGTTACTGCGTTTGTGTTAAGTTAGTTACAACTCAAATCATTTCAAATCTTAAAACAACTAATCTAAAATTTTTTTTGTTAGGCTGACTAGTGACTTATTTAACTGTTTTAAAAATAATTTCTTTATATATATTGTATAATTTAAATTCAAAAGTTCAAGGTTTTTCCAGTGTTTTTTTAAACTGTCAAGTTCCTGGATTTTAGGTGTTTTGGCAACCCTGCTCAAATTTTAAGGAAGTATTTCTTTCAATATTTATAAAATAGTAAAAGATGACAATTAAAACCTACTGTACTCTCCTATTTTAATGTTTTATATCAAAAATTTGTTTTGGTATAAAAATCTGTATAAAGATACTTGTAGTTTAGATTAAATTTCATAAAGTGACATCAACTTGTAATAAAAGTGATCTACACCCTCCCTGTACCAAAGGTGGCTCCTTAAGTTTTTTTGGAACTTCTATCAATTTTTAAAGTTTAATATATTTTTTTAAATTAAAGTCTTATTTACTTTGCTAGATAAAATAAGTGATCAGAATTTCAAGTCACTCTAGGATTTTATATAACATTCTATGATTCTTATAAGCATTTAGGATTTATAGCCACCGTTTTAACTTTATTTTAAACTATAAAAAGAAAGCTTTTATTGAAGTACATAACTTATGTATAATTAGTTCTAAATTTTTTATCAATTAAATTCATCAATAAACTATAAAAGAAAAATCTTAAAAATCATATTTTTAATTTGTGTTTGAATTTAAAATTGTAATTTTAAGTTAACAAAAAATATTTCTTTAATTTTGTTAACATAGGGAAATGTTTAGTATTATTCTATTGTTTTATTTCGAATATGATTGTTTTCATATTTTAGAATAAAAAAATAAACTTGTCATAGGCTTAGACAGCATTTTTGTTTTTATTAGAAGTTAAAGCTTCAAAACTACCCAGAGTAAAGTTAATGACGTCTTAAAAATATTTGGTACTATTTTTTTTTGCAAATTTGCTGCAATTGAAAGTGCCCAATGTTTAAAACTACCTATAAAAATTCCTACCTTTTAATGAATGTTTTCTTGGTTTACAAAAGTGGCAAGACATAAAGAGTCATATGGGGTGTGGAGCAAATTAAATTGCCTTGTATACAGTTATCACTCGTAAATCAACAATCCATTTTTGATGTATTAACATAACTGCATTTTTTCAGATTTAATTCAATAACATTAGAGGTAGTTTAAATTGATGTGTTCCCGCTAGGACGTTATCGTGAGTTATTTCAGATGTTTTAATTTTTGCAGATTCAGAACTTTTTTGAGCATCCGGTTGAAAGTGTTAGACTTAATACTTTGTTATATTTCAATACTCTATGAAATAGTAATTAATATGCATGAAATCTTAATAAATTAAAGGTTTTTATAAAATCTACATGACATAAATATTAAAAAAAAATAAATTCATGTGACGTAACATATTAGAAACCGTTATTATTGTAACCATAATAAAATATATAATTATATATATATGTTAAAAATTGTAGCATATTTGTTGGGGTTAATATGTACAGCTGAAAAAAAAAGCTAGGCGGATAATATTTACAGTCTATGTGAAAATCAAAGACTTCAACACTAAAAAAAAATTTTACAAATGCAACTTAATAAAGTTAATATTAAAAAAATATTAAAATGATATTAAAGGCAACTTTAACTTATAAAAACCAATAGTGGTTTTATAGTTTAAATAAAAATTTCACCTGAAATATTTTTAGTTTAATTAAGCTTTAAAATTATAGCTTTAGAAAAAACTTTATCAGCTTACTTAAGTAACTGTATAAATTTTAGTGACAACACACACATGTTTTATCGTTTTAAAACATTTTTTAGTACAATGCTAGGTATAATTATATGTCAGAGTAAGGTCAAAAAATAATGATAAACAGTATATTTATTAAAGTGAATGATACTTATTTGTAACTTATTCGATAAGTTGTTCAAAAAGTTACTTTTTGAATAAAGTTATTTTATAACTGATATGATAGTAACTATTAAAAAAAAAACTTAATTTTGATTTTCTGTTTAAACATTGTAAATTTGATTCTTTGATTAAATACAATTTTATTTTTATCTATCTGATGACGTTAAAATATTTTTATGAATTTTGTTAAATTTAAAGAAATTTTTAATTATTTTAAAATACTTAAAGACTTAACTATTTTAAAAGCGATTAAAACCAGTATTAACAAGCATAAAGATAAACAAATAAACTAAAACGTATTGCTCTTATTTCCGATTTATATGTGATTGAGTATAGTGTTTATTTTAAATTTTTATGCATAATGTTAGTTGTCAAAATAAATCTTTTTATGTGCTTTAATAAAATTATATTTCCAACTTCAAGCTTATCAAAAGTTTCAAATTATTTTAAGCTGTGTAATAATATAATAAATGTAATATTAAAAAAACTACTGGTGTAAAAAAGTAAAGCGGTGGTATCTACTTTGAAGATCTCACTTGGAATTATAAACTCTATGCTAATGTAAAAAATTAAAAAATTATAACTTGATTTATTTTTAACAAAGTGCTGACCACATATTTAAACATTTTTCTACAAAACACTTAGTTCTTAAACTTAAACAATAACTGTACTTCAAACGAAACTAAATTAAAAAATTACAATAAAAGAATTATTTTTATTATTCTTTAAAACTAATTCTATAGTATAATACATTACATATTAAAATATTAAAATTTGATAAATTATTTGAGCTAGTGAAAACAGAAAATTTTAAATAATTTTGTATTTAATTCTTTGTTGTTTAAAAAAGACAATGAACTTCACCGCACGATCAACAACAACATCATCCGAGACAATCCTACGACCGGTTTCGTCCTAATTAGGACTCATCAGGCAGGAACAGTCGCGAGAAACCGCTGTTGTGATCTAATCAAGCGGGCTTAAGTACAAATTAAATATATAAAAGCGGCTTAGTAATATTTAATACTATATAATTAAGCATTTCATTATAATTTTTTAAAAGATTAATGATATAAATTGTAAATTGTAGAAAAGCTTTATATTTTAATTAATATTTAATTGAAATGCAACTCTTATATATAATTTAAAAATTATAAATTTATAAGCTTAAAAATTATTTGTTTTATGCTTTTTTAATTTCTTCTACCGGTATAACTACGTTTTCACATGTTTTTTTAGAAAGAGTTAAAAATATTCAGTATCACTGCGTAATATTTTTGCAATAAAGTCAATGACTTATCAATTTACTGCTTTTTTATATTATTGATTGATAGATGTTTACACACTATAACCAAACATGTAAATTAATATATTTCAAAGAATATCAAAACCAACTCATTAGATGGTTAAAAATATTGACGTCGACTCTTATCTTACAATACGATGGATAATTAAACAAGCTAATGTAACTTTAGAATATGTCGAAACAGTTATGACGTCAGTAAATGTTTTAAAAATTAATAACAAATAAATTTAAACTTAACCAATTAAAAATAACTTTAACATCATTTTATTAATAGAATCATACACTACAAGCTAGCTAAATCATATGTTCATAACATAATCAAACTGGTAACAAAAAAAAATACTATAAATAATTAAAAGGTAGTAAAAGATAAAATTCTCAAGTATCCATACGAAACTACTGTTATCAACAACTGTGACAAAAATTTAACTTATAAGTATAAAAAACTACTTAAAATCTGTATTATGAGTAAATGAAAATCAAAAGCAACTATATGAGAAAAAAAATCAAAAATACTAATAAAATTAACATATACTTTAATAACTGTTCATTTTCTATAACAGCAAGTTGGCAGCCTTTTACTAGTAACGGGTCAAACTTGATAAAAAAAGTTCTTTGAGGACTAAAGTAACTTATCGAAGTCATGGAACATGTTTTAAAAAGACATTTTGATAACAAAAATAAACAGTGCTTTACTATAAACATATTAAAAGTGTATCATTATACAAATTATTAGAATTCATTCAACAGAAACCATTAACACACATTATACTACATATAATTTTGCTATACAATACATTGTCATTACTTAGCTTCACTATTTACAATATTGAACTTAGTTTAAAAATGTATAAATTAATATAAGTGAACTTATTTACTTTTTAACAGTTTTTAATAGTGAACCTGCATCTTTATATAACAAAAAACTTTTTAAATTTGTTATTGACATAATTATGAGTATTGAATGTATTGACCAATTGTAATGGTTTTAAATTAGCAAAGATCAGCACGTTGTAGTGTTAAAAAAAAGTAAATGCAACTATATAAAAGTATGTAATTTCTTATTTGCTGTAAAAAACAATTACGTCAGTAGATAAAAACTGTTTTTAGAGTTTAACTATAATGCAAAGATTGTTGCATTATTAAACTAAACATTACAATTTATTTAAAAAAATGTTGATATCCTTTTTATTAAGTTTAAAAATTAGAAATATTTTGTTGACCCTGAATAATATAAGCTTTAACTTGATACTTAAAGCAAAGTTTTTACAATTGTGATATCACAACCAGATAATATGTAAAACAGTTTTACTTTTAGTTTATTCTAAAATCTTTTTTTTCAAATTATTCGACTACTGTTTAAAGTTATTTGTTTATCAAGTACTTGTAAAAACAATAAAACTTTATTATGATACGGATAAATAAAGTATTTGTACCATTAAGTTATGTGACTACTAGCATATTAAGATGTAAATTATATGATCATATCATTACTAACCATATGGAGCAGTTTTAAATTAGTTATTAAATCTAAAAAAATATATTATTTTAGGAGTTTTTTCAACTAATTAAATTATTTTTTATAACTTTCACAATCAAACATTTATCAGTAATGATTAATAATCAGTTAATATGTTTTCAAAAGAACGATGAGATAAGAAATAAAAAATAACATAATCAAAACTCTCATATATCTAACGATTTTTGATAAAAAAGCAAGCATCTGAAAATATTTTGTTAAAAGTTAAATCTTCAATAATGGTTTCTCATGGCAAAAAATTGGCTTTCAAAAGAAATACTTAGACCATTATAATGAATGTTATACAACACGAACTATAAGCTTATTAATACAGATAGTTTTAATTGGTTAATGTAACCTATTATCAATATTCGACCGACTACTAAAGATTTTTAGTTAAGTATACTGTTAATATAAATAAATATAAACAACAACACAATTAAAACATTAGTTTTTACTTTATCATAAATAAAAAATTACTTTTTATTTTTAAAAATAGATCAATTGCGCAGAATAAAGCTAATATATAAACATATTTCTAATACATACATTAAAGACATTACCGAGCTGAAACTGATTGAACCTAAATTTAAAACCGTACAAAACAATAAAAACGCAGTCTTTCAATTAATACTAACTACCCCTATGAATAATATTTACACACTAAAGTAATGGAAGGTTTTCGGCAGTTTATTTTTAATTATGGGTTGGATTTTAAAGCAAAGATGTTTCCCTAAAATTTGCTAAATCATCAGTTACTATTATTTTTTTATTATTTATACCTAAACCCTTAAACCTAACTTACCTTATCCAAACATATTAAAAACTAAAAAACGTAAATTTTTATATTTTTTATGCTGAATAAGCAAATTATTGGGGGTTTTTCGTCACATCAACAAAAGGACACTTTAATTATCCATCTAAAATGGCTTTAAATTTCTCTAACTATCTAAGATGGTCAGTAATTAAAAATAAAAAACAAGATAAATTTAAACAAACACATTTAATAAATTATTTTCTGTAGAATAATTGTGTAGCCATTTAAAAAAATTAGACGACAAAATAACTTTTTAATAAACTGTAATTATTTTTTATTTTACTAAATATTAACAAAATATTAAGAAAATAGTGTTTTATTAAAATTTAATTATAGTTGATGTAACCAAATCAAATTTAAGCAGACATATGAGGGTTGTTATACTAGTTTACTGTTATTAATTGTCATGATTGTTTTATACTTAAGAGTAAATTAAGGTAACTAATACAAGTATTTAAGATATTTCACACAAAACTTATAGTAACAAAATAGTTACATTTTCTTCTCTGCTAGATTTTACTTTTTTAGAAGCTGAATATTGTTTTTATAATCGTGACAAACAAACTTGTATCCTTTAGCTTTATAAAAGTATAATTTAAATTATCATTAACAAATAAGTAGCACCAAGTTACGCATATACATTTAAAAAAAATAGTTTACTAGATTTTTTTATTTAGAAGCTCTTAGTTTTTTGATAAAAACTAAAGCTAATGCTACGACACCTATACAACTGCATTTGTACGCTACTCTAATATTTGAACACTATCAACCATTGGTATGGTTTGAAATTGACCAATTGAAAAAAAATTTTCAAGATCTGACAGTTTATTAATAAAAAATATGTAAGTTATTACTGTGTTGTAAAAGTTATGACGTCAATAAATGTTTTGAATGCTAAAATAAAAATTTTAAAGCTTTTCAATTCATCTATTTAACTTGAATGGCTTTATTATTGTTATGATGAAAAAATATTAGTTAATTATAATAGTAACTAACCTAACTTTTATTAAAGGCAAATATATTAAAGTGTAGATTAAATTTTGTCGATATTAATAAAACAACTTAAACACTAAATTTATCATGTTAAGTTTACATTTCAAACTAATAGGTAAATAATATGCTAATGATTTCAGTACTAAAATCAAATTTGAATCTACAGAAATCAAATTATATATTTAAAACTTGTTAAATAACCAACATTTAAACATAAACATCATAAAATAAAAACAATAATAAAACAGTTGAATATTAAATTATGACGGTTATTATGAGAATTAATAATACTTGTAGATCTGATTAGTAACTAAATAAACTCTCATCAACAGCGAATCAAATAAATTTAGACAATAGTAAATAGTTAAGAAAAATATTGTGACTAGCTTACACCACTACATACAAAACGTAATAAAGTATACTAAGTTGAACTAATAAAACTGCTTAAATTTTAAACTATTTATTTGTAATTCATTTACTTATTTTTACAGTCTTAGGTATTTTTTCCGACTATAACATTTTTAAACTTTGTAAGTTTAGTGTATGCTTATACAATTTATACAAATATAGTAATTGCTCATATAGTCAAGTGTACACAACTATACGAATAAAATATTAATTTCCACTGATGTTTAACTGCACAAAAGGTAAAATATAGTTTGGAATATTTATAATTTCTAAAATGTTTGTTCAAAACAGATCAATTGCACAAAAAAAATAACTTCATAAGAAAATTAATAGAAAAGCTAAACTTTTTGAATTAAAATTAACAGTGAGTTGTTATAAACTGTAAAAAATATGATTTTCCAAGTTCATATCATGCATCTGTGCATACATTTTATAACTTCACATTTTTTCGTATTAGCCTTGTATTAACCATCCATGATGATTTTGAATATTTGAACTCCGTACAACGTTAAAAAACCATATACAAAAATAAATAAATGTGTAACTAAATATTTTCTGAAAAACTTATGACGTCAGTTAAAGCTTTTGACGAATTTTGACGAAACTTAACCTTCGAAGCAAAATTCGAAGCAAATTGTACAACTATTTATATTAAAATTAGCAGTTAGTTGTTACAAACTGTAAAAGTTCTGAATTTTATACAATTGATACTTACAAACATGCATCTGTGCATACATTTTGTAACTTCAGATTTTTTTCGTGTTTGTATTATCTCTGGTTTAGTAATTCTAAAATATGCCTATTTATAAAAAAAAATTAAGTACTTTGTGCGGCTTAAATAGTTACTCAGAATTATTAACTTCTAAATGTACAAAATTCGTTATATGAGACATTGTTATAATGCTATGTTTCAGTTAAGATCTTAGATGGGTAACGTACGGTTCAGATCCAGTCAAATTTCGACCCGCTTAGTAACTTGAAAACTACTTTCTGGGAAATAAATAAAATTTATTTTTTTGATACTTAATATTTTGAAATACGCTTTCAACTTGGGTTTCAGTTCTTAATAGTATTTCCTCGATCACAATAACACTAAATCATTTTATTACAATTTCCCTCGAGTGTTTTTTAATTTTTTTATATGTTATTTTTCTAAATTATGCAGCCCGCAATCACGTTTTTCAACGAATTGATATTAGAAAAGTTTTTTTAGTAAATGTAAGTTGTTTTAAAACAATTCATATTTAAACAGGATTGATTACAAGTTACAAAAGGCTTTTTAATAATTAAGTATTTTAATATACTTTACTGGGCTTATAAGAAAATAACTGTAGATTATTTTCTCAAGCCCTGTAAACTACTTTGAACAAAGCCCAAAAGTGCGTGCAAAAGAAGTACCAGGCTAAATTACATTTCGAACACAACTTTTTTAGCTTAAATTTTTGTACTCAAGAGAAAAACTACTTTGTAAAATCGTTTTTCAAATTTCTGAAAAGGGGGCGATTTAGTAAATAAGTTTGGGAAACTCTGGTTTACACATTACTATCGTTAAAATATAAACATTAACAAACAACTTGACAAAAAAATAATTTTAATAAATATATTTATATCTTTACAAAACATTCAACTATTTTACAATTAGTAAACTAAAACAAATAATTAATACTTTTTTGAAGTTAACGTGAGAAGGTTAAGTCAAAACATATGTATCTTGATAAACATGAAAGAGTTTGCGTGATTTTAATTTAGTTTGTGTACGGATATTAAATTGAACTTTATAATTATTTGTTATTTTGTAATAACATTTTTTTTGCAATTCGTATGTGTAAACAACTATTTTTAATGTTGGTACTTCTGAATATTTATAAATTCTAATATTTGAGCATTGAAGTACTTTCTATGATTAAAAGAGATTTTACTGATAATATAGAATATATTTATCGTACAGTAATATCTGTACAGCCATATATTAAATCAACCGTGTACTTTAATGCATTGTCGTATAGTATGTATTATAAAAGCAATGAACTTAACATTACTATTTCAACTAGATAATTTTTTGTTTTGTTTGTTTTTTTTTGGATTTCAAACAAGTAACTGTATTTTTTAATTTAGTCTTGTATCTTTATTCCGATTAAGTTTTATCTTAAGTTTTGTAAGTTTGGTAAAAATCATTTTATAGTTTAGACAATAGTAATGTTATAATTTTTCTGATATTCCACTATACCAAAAAATTTAATTAATTTTAATATTAAAATGTTTAAAACAAAATCAGTATCTAGAACAAAAATATAAACGATTGTTAAAGTAAAAAATTTGGTTTGATAAAATACATTTTCAATAACAATGTTTAATAATACTTATTGCGACTTAATTATAAATAACTTTTTAAATGAGAAAATTATATTATTTAGTACATTAAATTTATAAACTAATTTATTTTAAAGAATAGTGCAAAAGTCATTAAGGATTTAGAATATATCTTTGAGAACAACCATATAGCATGGTTTTAAGTTCAAAGCCATAAATAACGGATGTATACATGAATATTTTGTCTAATTTATTCAAAAACCAGTAACTTTAAAAAGTAAATAAAAAATTATGACGTCACCAAGCGTTTTAAATTATAAAAAACTTCAGCTGACGTTGATTGAATATCATGTTAAGACAAGAATAAATAAAACATTATTATTTGCAAAAAGTTATTTTGAAGGTAACAGAAAAAAAATCTTAGCTATAGTTGGCAAACCCGAGCTAATACATAGAAACAAATAAAACAAAACTAATAGTTGCAATTGTTTTAAATCCAATTTAAACATAAAGTTCTTTTAGTTATCACATAAGATTTTAACAAATCAGATTTTTGAGTTGTAATATAAAAGCATTTGCAATAAAAACTAAAAATTTCAAAAACTAAAAACTTAGTTTTAAAATTTGAGCATTAAGGTTTACTTTAAATTTAGTTCATAAACTGATAAAAATGTATTGTCAAGCTACAATTTTGATTTAACAACAAAAAATAACAATAAAAGTTTTAATTAAATTTAAAATTCACAAGAAGCAACTTCGTTTTTAAAAATTGTTATAAACTAACATAAACGCATATTTTATTTATTTAAAAATGTATAAACACTGAAGTTGATCAGCAGAGTAACTTCGAATTGTTTTCAAGTATTTAAGCGAAGAGTTATGCTAGAATTACTAAGATAATATTAGTCATATATATATTAAGCTTAACAACGTCTTCAAGTTTTAAAATTTTAGTGTAAACAGTCACAATAATTTTTATCAACTTTAAGAGGTAGTAGTTAATTTAGATGAATTTAAGTTATTTTTACAAGCTCTAAGGTCATGAAAAAACTATGTATTTATTATTAGTCAGGATTATAAGTTAGCCTTATAACAAGCTTAAAAAACTACTGCAATTGATGGCACAAAACAAAAAACTATATATCGAAAAAAATAAATTAACTCTACTGAACTAGATAACAATTTAGAATACCAAGACTTTAATTAATATATACACAGCCAGCTCGAAATTTCTATGTAGCACTGACACCTTTTAATCCGTTTGAAAATTAAAAATAATTACAAAAAATGAATTTAAGGTACCTATTGCTGGAAAGCTTATGTTAATCTAGATAAAGTTAAATAATATTATAATTTTTAAAGTAGTGGAAAAACTGCTATGGTAAGTTTGGCCCGAAATTTAAATAATGTCGTGTTTTCTGATTTCTTAAATTTATAACTGTTACCACATATAGTAGTTACAAATACAGCTATACAACAGGTTTAACTATAACTTGTTGTTATTTATGAATATAAGTTATAACTATTTTGCTGTGGAAAAAAATATTACGTCAGTATTAAGTTGAATTACTTATTTAACAAACTATTAACAAATGAGACAAAAACTTAATTAAAAAGTATTAAGAAACACTTAATTTTTAAATTTATTTATTTACAAAGGCAACAATGTTTCACCCCTAAGGGATCTTTAGGCCTGCAAAATAAAATAAACATAAGACGATGGACAACTAAAAAATACAATAATGCAAAAAATTATAATTGAATTCAAATTAAATTAAAAAAATATATAGTGTTATTACTAGATTATTAATTAACAAAATTAAAAATTTATAATAATAAAAAAGATTTTTTTAATTTTAAATATGATTTATACTTACAATAGCTGATTTGTTCTATTCAGATTTGGATTTAGCTTATAACAACATAAAATAAAATGGCGCTAAACAAATAAGGGTACAGTTAATAACAAAAATAAAAATAAGTGATAAAAGAATAAAATACGCTAAGTTTTAAAATAAAGTTTCCTAAAGTGCGGGCAGGTGTAGAAGAGCTCTTTTCTTTTTTTTAAAATTCGTTTCTTATTAGCAAGTGCTATTTCTTTTTTTTCCAAATTGCAAGTCTAACCGATTTTACCAATATTATTTATTTCTCTCATCTTATGCATTATGCTCCATCTTAAATCGTAGCAAGTATTATTGTTTTTTAATCTCCAAATGTACTTGGAAATCTCTGTTCCCTTGTTATTTTCATTCTTAATGTCACTAATGTCTGCATACCATCTCTTTTTGAACTGGCCTCCCGTGGATCCTATGTATTCCTTTGTTTTGATCTGACTGGTAATCGTCGCCTTATAAACAACATTCCCCTGCAAAAATTTGCCACTTAAGGGGCAGGAGTCTTTGTCGCGGCAGTTGCATGTTTTATCGTCTTAGTTGTTCTTATGATTCAGTTTATTTAGTATCTTCTTATTTTGGCTACTTATTAGTGATTTGACATTATCCATACAACAGTATGATATTTTGCAATTACTTCTATAAAGATCTTTTTCATGCTCTCTGTTTTGAAATTTTTGTCAATTAGGTCTAAGAATTTTCTCCCAATTTCGGTTTTTACTGACTGGCAGTATGGGGGATTGAAGTACATAATTCTTCTTGTTCGTTTACGTTTCTTCTTGTCAACAGGGTTGGTTTTGTTTTCATATTCAAGCTTGTGTTTGAAGTTGGATTGGAGCAGTGCAATTTGGTAGTTAAGTTTTGCATTATCAAAGGTTCTTAGGTCTGTGGACACTCTATTTAGTCTTTTCTCAATCATTTTGGGTAGGATTTTCTTGATTATCTTCGGGTGGTTGGAGTTACTACTGATATATCTGATTGAGAAGTTTTCTTTTCTGTATGGCATAACACTATACATTTTTAATTTAATTTGAATTCAATTATAATTTTTTGCATTATTGTATTAAGAAACACCTCAAATCTATATTATGAGTAGATGATGATAAATGACTGGTGACCATATAAGAAAATAAAACTAAAAATGTTAACACAATTAACACGGGAGCCGATCATTTCTAACCCGACTATTCCTAACTTGATATTACTAACATTTTAAAAATTAAACAATTAATACATAGATTAAACATTTTTTTTTAATAACAGTGGTTCTTTATAGGTAACGGGTCAAGTTTGCTATAAAAATTTCTTTGAGTACCAAATTAGTTTATCACTTCATGGAACGTTAAAAAGATTTTTTGAAAGCCAGAACAAAAGTGCTTTACTATGCATAAATTAAAAAATTAACATTATATAGATTATTTATATTCATTCTACAGAAGCTATTACACACAATATACAAATTTATTTCATTCGATAAGATATTGTCATTACTTGACTTTAATGTTAAATTCAATGAACTTAGTTTAAAAATGTATAGATTATATTAAGTGGACTTTTTACTTGTAACTTAGCCTGCACCTTAAAATACTATAAAACAATTTTATTTATTTAGTTGACAACTAGTTATGAATTTTGAATGTATGAACCATTTTAATCGGTTTTAAATTAGCCAAGACCAACAGATGCAGCAATTTTGAGAAAATATACGATAATATATTAAAAAAAGTTAACTAACTATTTGCTGTAATAAATATGACGTCAGTAGATTCTTAAGATGACAACTTTTTAATACGAGTTTTAAATTAAATACAAAGGTTGATCGAAAATGTATACAAAACAGTATTTATCTTTATTGAAAAATGTTGATACCCATTTAGTTTAAGTTTAAAACATAAAAAAAAAATTGAACTTAAAAAAACATAAGCTTTAATTTAATATTTAAAGCTAAACTTGTAGTAAGTATTAATACAGTCAGAAAGGTAACTTTAGCTTAATAAAAAACAAGCTTTTTAAATTATTTAAATAATATTGAAAATTATTTGTTTTTAAATACTTGTAAATTAACTTTGTTAATAAAGTTAATAAAGTATCAGTACCACTAAATTATGTGTCTACTAGCATAATGAAAAGTATAAATTATATGATTATTACTAACCATATGTAACAGTTTTAAATAAACATTTCAGTACAAATAAATAGAGAAATTATCATTAAAATCTTTTATGCAAAAGCACAAAATTAAGTTAAGTATTTATTAGCTCTTTTACAAATGTACGTATGTCAGTTTTGTGATATATACTAAAAAAATAAGTTGGTTTGGAAGTAAACAGAATTAAAATTTTTATTCATCTAACGACTTTCGATTAAAAAGCAAGTAAAAAATGTGTTTTCATTACTTATGACTTTAATAATAGTTTTAAGTAGTAAAAAACTTGGAACACAAAATAAATACTTGGAACATTGTTATTAGTGTTATAAAATACTAACTAAAGGTTGAAATATCTTAGATATTTTATTGTAACCTACTATCAATATTCCACCTAATTTTTATTTTCATTTTAGACTAAGTATATTGTTAACATAACCAACTACAAATGACAACACAATTAACATTTTAATTTTCATTATATAACTAATTTAACATTACGATTCTTTTGGAAAATAGGTTAATCGTGCAGAAAAAAAATATATCTAAACAAAATTTAAATGTTTCACATTAAAGACATTACTGAGCTGTAACTATTTATTAGTTGAACCTATTTTAAAACAGTGAAAAACAATAAAAACGCAGTTTTCCATTTGATACTAAAAAACTTTTGTGGATAACGATTACTAACTATAAGTAATAAGAGTTTACTTGGCAGCTTACTTTTGATTAAATATTTCAATTCATATCGGATCAGCTTTAATTAAAAAAGATAAAGTTTTTCAAAGATATGTAGTTAAAAGTCTGTTGTGAGAAATTATGACGTCAGTTGAAAATTAGACGACAAATAATGTATCATTAAATTTTAAATAGTTTTTATGTTACTAAATCTAATTAAGCAGATGAGTAAAATATTATTATTACATTAGTTAATTGAATAATAATATTTTGTATCATTTATATCTTTTTTTCTTTTGCACAAATGACCAGGTAAGTATGCATATGTAGAAAAAAACTTTGAACTAGCTAACTTAGTAGCTTTACAAATTAGCGGTGACAATGATGAGCTACAAATAAATTTACTTTTAAAATTTGAATTAAAACGTGATGATACTGTTTGTGGTTAGAAAAATGTTTATGTTTCTTAACAAGCTTCTAAATATTTCATATTATTTACCAAAACATACTTTATAAAAGTTGAAAGTTAACTGTTTCCGCTTTTAATGTTTTATGTTACAAATTAACTTAAGTTTTCAAAAAAAAAAGTTACTTTTGAAAAGTCAAGCACAACAGCAAAAAAAAAAAATCAGCAGTATTATTTAAAAAAAAATTGTTTTTTCGATTTTATTTATACAACCTTTAAAATTATTTTATTTTTTAGGTTTAACCTGGTAGAACTAGTCTTATTAAAAATAATTCCAGGATATCATTTGAATAGAAATATCATAGTGTTAACAAAAAAAAATCTAGGTAACTTAAAAATATTATCTTATGAACGTGAGTAAGAAAATAAAAATTTAATTTTTAAAAATATTTACCGATCAAAGGTAAGGGTTTAGGGTACGGTAATAAAAGATTTTGTACAATAATAAAATTAAAAAATAATCCTTAATAACAAAAAAATATACTAATTAAGGGAAGAGGGTTAGTAGTGACAGTAAAAATAAGAAAAAGTTTTCAATCAGCGCAAAATTGTCTTTGTGCAGAAGTGTCTTGGTGCATAATTGATCCTTTGTACAATTCTGTATTTTTGTTCCAATTCTTTTAAAGTTGTTGCAAACACAACTATCAAACTTTTATTCTACTCTTAAATAACGATTTTTTTGAAGTAATGCAACCTTAGCAAATTATATAAACAAACGTTTTTTTCTTCCAGGAAAGGTAACATTCCAAAGGATAATTTTAATATATTGATGTATATCTGTTAGTTAGTTCAACTATATTAGTTAATATAAGTTTTTCTACGCTTTGTTTATTTATAGTTTTTTAGATAGTTTGAAAGCTCTTTTTATTTGCTAATAAACAATTTTATAATTAATTTAAGGTTACCTTAAATCATTATTTTCAATGCAAATTAATTTTAGTATTCTAATAATTAATAGTTTTTTGATAGGTTATTTTGTATAATATACCTAGGTTAATCATGATGGACCTTATATTTATACCTTACATTTTTCTAAAGAAGACTGTCTTATTTAAAAAATACTGAAAAATTTAAATAGAAATTGAAAATAACAATAATCAATTGGAATATTTATTCAATTAAAAACCGTATAACATTCATTCTATTCAAAACAAATTTAAATTATTAACTATTTATTAATTTTTTAAGTTTTTCAACGTACTTTTTTTTATTACTACATATCAGTTTGGCTAAAAATGTTATAACTTTAATGGTTAAAAAATTTCATTAAGATTTTGAATTTTTATGAGATAAAAATAAATAAAAATAAAATTTATATTATAAGGTAACATTTTGTATTCTCCCATTTAATAAGAAAATATACATTTACCTCAAAATTATTATCATTTATATCCTAAATAGCATTAACATAAAAAAATAGCTCACCTGTCATATTATAACAATTTTTTATGTTTACTTAGCTTAATGAATAAGGTGTGCAAACTAAACAAGTTTTAAACTACACGGTTATATTTCTATACTGTTAATATATCATTTAATCTGCTTAAAGAGGTTGTGATTAACTAGGAGTGTAAATTGTAATCTTTTTTTTTTAATTTTTAATTAATAAAACTGTATACGTTTTTCAACAAAAGCAAGTTTAGTTCTTAAATTTACTGGAAGATATTTAATTAAGGTAAAAGTGTCAAAAATACACGAAGGTGCACGAAGTGCCATTTTCGAACGAAAATATTTTTCACGAAGACACTTTTCCACGGGGCGATTTTTTTATGTTATTTTAACTATCTTCTCTTTTGATTTTTTTAATTTTTACTATCATTTTCATCTATAACCCTTATTCTCTATCGGATTTCTTTTTTGTTGCTAATTATTTATTAATTTATAATTTATATATAGTTTTTACAGATTTTATTTTAATGTGATTGATATTTTCATTTTTTTTTTGTTTTATACTATTATTGTTACCCTTATTCTTACCCATGGCTAGTAATTTTTTTTTTACTTTTTGTTTTGTAATTATGTTTTTTTTTGTTTCTTACTCTCGTGCAAAAACTACCCTTCGTGCCAAAGTTTTTCCATGAAAACGCGTTTTTATACATTTTTGACCCGTTAACTGTATTTAGATATATAATAAAATCACTATAAGTATTACAAATTAGCATTATATGTAATTTAAAGCGTAATAATACAAAATTAAATTTCTAAGCAAACTTTTTAAAATAAAATAATGTTAAAATTTTAAATCTATTTTTTATTGGCGTAGTAAATGTTTGTCTCGCAGGTTGTTGTTATAATTTAGTGAGGAAAATAAACAATCTTTTATGAAGTAAAATATATAATAGTTTTCTCATATTACTGTGTTGAAATTAAACTTTGATTTTTTCTTTTTAACTGTTATCTTGTTAATAGCATTTTAATCATAATCTGCTATAAAAAACTATTATTAAATGACTTTAGATTAAACACCAATTTAAGTATTTTAAGAAACTTAACGCTTATAATATTTAAATTGATATGCTGAAAACTAAAATTTACTATTTAGTATGTGAAATAAATTTTCGAAAGACTAAATTAGTTATTTCTCCTCTAGTAGTTTAGGTCTCTCTATTTGTTTTCTTACAACCAAAACACATAATATTCAAAAATTACCCAAGTTATATCTTAAAGTTTACTGAGGTTTTGTCTTCAAATTATACATTCAGGTCATAAAGAAAATTATTAAAATAATTTTATCAATTTTTCTCAGAACAATTTTAACGCAATGAATTCTAAACAAGTACTTTTTAACAAGCCAACGTAAGAGTAATTGCTGACGTCTATTAGGCTAATAAACATTTATTTAGTATAGTTTCAACTATTAATATTTTAAATGAATGTGTAAATAATTTTCTTTTTGAAACTGAAGTTTGTACGGCTATTCTAGTTAGCTGATAAAAACTATATTATCTTTAGTTACTTAAAGAAACATGTTGAAAAAATATGGATGGAACATTATGGAATTATTATGATTGAAGTCTTAATATAAAGAAAGTTTATATAATGGTAAGAGCATTTAAATTAGAAGTTTTCAAGAAAAAGAAGTTAGGTTCAAATTAAATGAAATTAATTTAAAATGTGTTATAGTTTTTGTGTCACTATTTTTTTTATTAAACAATTCATTAAGGTTAATTTTTTAACACACGTTGTAAACCGAGTTGTGATACAAATTTTCTCACTTTTACATTTTATCGTTACTTTAAATACATAATTTAATTTGATAAAGAAAAGTTATTTATACATTCAAAGTACAACAGCCTAAAGGTATTGATCTTATTACACAAAAAATATTCAATACTTAATTTTACTGTTGATATTTATGTTCGACAAGGTTAGAATGTTTTTCACTGAACTCTTGTAATTTTCAGAATTGGACTTGTTTATTTAAATTTTTTTAGTAGATCTATTTAAGTTTATTTGTAGAGTGACATCAGACAGCTAATAAATAAACTAGACTTAATATCACAAAGTAATTGTTTGAGTAATATAACTGTGAGTTAATTAAATCAATTACAAGGTTTTACTATAGATAAGTTTCTAAAATAAATTTAAAAAACTTCTTCGTTTAAAGATTTATTCATACATGCTATTCAAATAATCAATAACCATCAAAATTCTTACTAGTTGCTTTTTGAAATTTTCTAATAATTTTACAAACATAAGGTTAAAAATTTACTCACAAATTTATTAATTGTAATGTTATTTTGGACTAAAGATAGAAAATAGGCAAGTTTTAAATGTTTTTATTAAACTTACTACAATCATAGTGATCAATATCAAGTATATTAACTAACATTTACTTTTCTGTAATGCTTAAGTGTTAGTTTGTACAGCTATTCTAGTTAGCTAAGAAAAAGTAGTACGTTAAACAATTAGAAAGTTTATGAAAATAGGAATAGTATCATAGAATTTAAATATTAATTTTTTTTTTAAATTCGTTTTAAAAGCTAAAAAACTTTTGAAGTGTGTACTAAATAAATACCAAGATGAGAAAAGTATTGAACTAGGTTAAATTTGTTTTCAAAGTATTTAAACATACATGAAACAGCGAAGCAAAATCTGATAAATTGTTATGGACCAGATGTTAAAAGGTATTCGTGTGAACAAAAAAACGTTTTTTATAAACGAATAAGTCTTTAGCTGAAACTTATACTACTATCAGTACACCAAATTATTATATTTAAGGTACTACTGGTACTTTAGATAAATTTTAAATAAAGTATTTGGACAGTATTTTTTTTTATTATAAGTTTAAAAACAAAATTATTGAGTTTTTTCGCATTTAGTACTGAAAATAGAAAATATTTAATTTTGTTAGTTCTTAATATGATCATAAAAATAGACTTCAAGATCATTATTAGATATAGTTAAAAATAAAAAACATTTCTTAAGTGTACAGATCAGAGTTAAAAAAAATGTCATTTTAAATGTAATTTAAACTATCTTAATCTTTTTAAATCGGTGATATTATTATCAAAACGTTATTACTGAGATATATTTTTTATGGTTTTACTAATATTTATATTAAATAAAAGAAACGTAATTATTAAACACTTAAAAAAAATAAATTGTTTTAATTGATTTTTTTTTAATGTCTTAAAATTTTTGTTTGAAAACAAATATATGAAACAGTTTGAAACAACTTTAACCTAGTGTTTAAGCTAGTGTTTTTGTAAAAATTTATGTATATTTTTTTCGATGAGAAAAAAAAAATTGAAACCAGTATTACAGTGCGAATAAATAAAACAAAAAAAAAGTATTTAAATTTAATTTACATTTAATTTTGATATTACTGAAAAATTCATAGCAAAAATAAAAATAGAAGTTTAACTAAAGTCAAACTTTCTTCGTTCCCCTGTGAGGTTTTGTACATCTATATGATTTTTGACTGCTATTCACATACAAATTCTGTTTAAACCCCTAAATTTCTGTTTGTTCGCATAACAGTTTTATAAACTTTTTCAAATTATTTTTTTTTGTAGACAATAAATATCCTAAACCTAATCTAGATGATTAATCTACGTCGGCAACGATATTTTGGTTTTCAATATAATGTACTTCAAATTAAAAAATTGCTTAGAAAACAAGTTTAGTTACATAGCCATTTACGCAATTTTTGAAAACTCACAAATCTATTGTACACTTTGCCAAATATATTTACAGAAACTTTCTATTAGATGGGTAATGAGTCAACTGTAATTTTGTACGACTTTTTAGTTTGCTGATAAAAATCATTAATGTACAATATTATTACTTTTAATTCATAAAAAGTTATTTTATAACTTTATAAGTATAGAAATGGTCTGAAATTTTTTATTTTATTTTATGTATAAGTTTTTTATTAACAACCACGAAATTTTATTAAGTACTCATTTTAAAATTAATTAAAATAATTATCAGTTATATTTATTTAACTTGAATAAAAATAAAATAATAAAAAATAATATTATATAATAGTAATATAATAGTAATATAATAAGAAAAATAAAATAAACAAAAATGGCAATTTTTGAAAAACGATGGTATTTTAACAGTCTCATAACAAATAAATAACGTTAACTTGTTTTATATCAATATTGTTGAATAAATGAAAATAGTTTTAAACTACAACTAATAATTCGTTGTAGAACATACCCATACACACTTTATCAACAAATATCTATCAATTTAGGTATCCCAACATCTATAATTTAGGTATAATTTTTTAAGGCTAATGTCTTAGAAAAATTTTAGTAAAAAAAACTGTGAAATAATAAATACTACACATTATTGTAGTTGTAAAAACTTTTGTATAAGACATACGCTAATTTTGATTTATTCTTCTTTTATATAAACTTATTTCAACAGGTTATATAAACATTTGATAATTAAATCTATTTTATCGATCAAAATAGACTTATTTTGGTACTTGATTTTTTCTTGCATTAAATTTAAGTGGAAAAATACTGTTTACTAAAACAATATAAAGATTAATTATCAGCTATCTGGAGTAGCTATACAAACTATCTAAACATCAATTTATCTTTGATTTTTGATTAGATAAAAATCTTATTGTGAACCGTGTTATAAGCGTTTGTGGGAATGTGATAATAATAATCTCTATACAAATTATCTAACTGCAGACAATGATGTAAATAAAAAAATCTTTTAGGTTACAAAAACTTTTTAGTTTTGCATAAATGCAAATTAAACCGCTATTAAACTTTATACTTTTGTTTTAGCTAGTTTAAACCTTTGTCCAGTAATTTTGTATGTTGTTTTCGTAATCTAACCCAAATAATAACAATTACCAAAGTAAATTTATCAATTTAAGATAATGAAACTAGTACTACATTTCTATATTAATTACAACAGTTTAGATAGCTACTTTAGTCAGCTTAAAAGGTGGTCTTCACACTTTTTAAATTTAACTTGCCTTAAAAAGCTGATCAAATTAAAAAAAAAAATTTACAAATAAATGACGTTAGTGTTCTAAAACAATGTGTTTGTTTTAGAAAAAAAATTTAAACCTACAAGTTTGCTAAACGTTTGAAATATTTAGCCTAAAATTATCATGAATACTGAAAACTTATAAAACGTCGTTAAGTTGAAACCTGAAATTTTAAAACATACAAAACTAAGCTTAAAAACTGGTGATACAGTAACCTCTCGCTTATTTACGCACATTGTGGCCACAGAAAAAATGCGTAAAGATACGAGAGGTACCAAATATACTGACTATGATGGCTATGTTTTGATACTACTTTTACTTAAAAGCAAACTGTGGACTTTCCCACTTTTGAAAACTTGTTTACTTTGTTTATAAATCTGAAAACAAAAGATAAAACTATACATATATTGAAAAAAAACGAATTTAAATTTATATAAAATAGTAACACTTGCAGAAAATTTTTACTAAATTATTAATAAGTGGATTTTATCTTTATCATTATTTATATGTGACTTGTTTGATACTCAAAATTTATATTGTATTCTACTTAGCCAATTCAATTTATTATCAAGCATTTGTTTACAGTTAAGAAATGGTGTGGTGTCTATATTAAAATTTGTTTTTATAGACTTTTAGAAAAATATGCATTCGGTAATGGATTTCTTCTTTTAAACAAAAATATATAAAATATAACAAAATTGTTTATGTTACTACATACAAAGTCTATAGATATAGAGAGTCAAGTTAAAATTTGAACATGATTTAAACAAAAAATATACAATAAACCTAATTTGTGCAATATTAAAAAAAAATATTCACCTTAAATCTTTTAAATAAAATGTCTGTTAAATAAATTAGTTACTACTAAGAACTTTTACTAAAATAAAATAATTTCAATTATACTCGATGATTTCTTGCTATTTTGTACCAATAATTTTATGTATATACGATTAAAACATTTCTTTCTAGAAAAACTTGTTTAATAAAGTTTTCAATTTTTAACACTAGATAATTGAAACAAGACCTCCGTACAAACCTACAATTTAGTATTAATGCTTCAAACTAATGTTAAGTTAGAAATATTTTTTATTTTAAGTTTTGATCTAATTTTATAGACTTAAATTGTGTATTAGTTGTGTGAATTGTGTAGCATTTTGTAAGAAGAGTACCAGAATCTAGAAAAGATTTAATCTCCTATATATATATATAACTGATCAATCTAAATTTAAAAAAGAATTTACATACTAAAAATGATCCTAAAAATCATTAAATTATATTTAACCTTCTAGACTCTAGCCCAGGGGTCGGCAGGAAGTTGGTGCTCGCGGGCCAAACTTCAAGTTTCAAAAAACTTCGCGGGCCGCAGTTTTAGTTTTAGTTACATTTAAATAATCTTCTGGTTTTAGTTTTAGTCACACTTTTAGTTAACTTTTATTAAGTTTATTATTTGGATTTGCTTCTATTTTTACCAAGACTATTCATTAAAAAAAAAAAAGAATTTACATTTACATTGACTAATATAATTAATTCTTAAAAAACTATGTACTACTTTTTCCAGTTAATAGTTTAACATAATATTTACTTAACTTTTTATTAAAACCAAGCTTGAATTACTTTATGAGTGATTTTTAAACATTTTTTTTATGTTATCAACTATTTTTTCTTAAAAATAGTATAAAATTGTATTCATATGAAAAATTGTTAATTATTGAAAATAAATTTTAAGTTTTTGAAAATTTACACTCTTTTAAAAACTCAGTAATTAGTTTACATAAAAATAAAACTTATTTGTATTAAAGAAACCTAAAACATTTTTTTTACATAATTATTGCTCGAATACTTTATTACTAATTAACTAGTATTTTACATAGTTGTCACTTTAACAGCAAAAATGTTTGAGTTACATAAAACCAGTCTAAGTTTATTAAAAGTTAAAAAAGCTTAAAAATTGCTGTTAATCAAGCTTAAATAACTAACTTAAATATTATCATTATTAAAAAGAACAAAATATGTACGTAGCCTAGAATAAATTACAATAAATAAACTACACTACAATGATAAAACTATTATGAATATTGATATATTTACTTAAAGTACTTGAAATTTAATTTCACACAGACCTGAGTTTTCAACAACGTCTTAAACAGGTTTAATTTAGTCTGAGTACACAAAATTCTAAACTAGGCTTTTTTTTTGCAACGCTGTTTATAACAAAGTTTACAAAAAAAAAAAAACGATATTTATTAACAGTGAATTAAATATATACAAAAAAAATGTTATAAGTCAGCTTGAATGTATATTTAAGTTTTTTAAATATTTATAACGAAAAAATGAAAATTTATTAACCCATTAATTAAAAGAATTTTTTTTCCAGCATCATAACAAATCTTTATCGCAATAAAAATTTTGCATTTAAAAGTAGTAATTGTGAAATATAAGACGAAATATAAAAATATAAAAACGTTGGTTAGGAGTTATTGCAAGAAACGAAAAAATGGTGTCGTCAGTTTTAACAAAGTACATGATTATCTTCAGTAACTAGCAACTAGAGACTGATCAGAAAAATTTTCAAGGTATTTATAAAGTAGCAAAAGTAATTAATAAAAAAGAGATACCGTTTGAATTGAAAACATTTGTCTTAGCAACTTAACTTGGTACTACAAAAAAAAAGTTATCTATGAAATGTGGTGCCTTATAATAACACTTGAAACAAAGTCAAAACTTTTGGAGTTTCAGATAAACGAAAACAACTATAAAAATTTCCACAACCTTTGAAACATTAAACTAATAACAGATTTTGACTTTTTAGATGCAATTAAAACTTATCAGACATTTTTTTTTCTACAATTTTTTGATCTTCAATAATTATAAATTAAATTTAGATTCTAAAAAATTTACACAAAAAAAGTTAAGTTAAAGTCTAACGCACATTTACAATCAAAGTTTTCTGCGTGCAATAGCTTGATTAAAGTTGTTTTATTTTTTGTAAATGAAGTTGTATCATAAGTTATCAAACAACGCAAAAAATGGCAAAAGAATTAATAACTAAATTAATAAAGAAAAGGATCATTTGAATCACATACGAAAAAATTAAATTGTTCATATCTGCATCTGTAGCTTTTTAAAAAAATACATTTAAAACTCTTTTTTTTTAATCTCAATTTCCAGGTTTTTGTAGCCAAATTGTCAAATTCAAGTTATTACGTCAACACTGATTGTTTACACTTATAAATTAATATAAATAATATTTCAAAGTATAGCAGCTGCAACAGTTAAAATATAAAATATATTATAATCATAACCATACTGTGAGTATAACAAACCTTAAACATAAGTTTGTTTGCCACTCTTAAAACAAAAGAGAATGGGTGCCTAAAACTAGCCTGATAACTTAGATTTAAATTTTAGAACAAAAAAAGCAATTCAAGCTAAATACTAAAAAAATTTCTAAATTAGCCTGTAATTTGAAAAGTATTCAATGACTGACTTAGTCCAATATTGTGGCAAAGTTAAGTTGGTTAATTGCTTGAATTTGAACTATTTTGATAAACAACTTTTAAATTTATTAAATTTACCATCAGTAAATATAATATATCTTAAATACGTAGTTACAAAAAATAACAAATATATTAGGGTGGAAAGAAAAGAAATAAATTCGATCTACCAAAAACTTTTGTTTGAAAAATGAAACTGTATACATACCAATTTAAATAACATGTAAATTTTTATTTCTGCATATATACTGTTTTAAAAATGTTTGTAAACACTAAGATTTTCAAGGAGAAAAAAAATTTTGTATCTATGATTAAACTTCACTTAATCTAACTTAAGTATTTAATAAGAATAGTTTAAAAAATGGTTCTAAACATCTGTGTACATTGTTGTGTATAGTAATTAATTTAAATTGCACACAATCCTTCTAAAATTTAATATGTATTAAAAGGAAAATAAAATAAACCTATTTATTATTATGCTATTTTAAATGTTTTTGTGCACACTTTAATATAAATTACTGTGATAATACATTTATAAAAGAATTTAGGTACTAATTACATGTTAAACAAAATACCTGAACTATACAGAATGAAATTTTAGTTAATTACTGTGCATTACATAGAAAGCATTTGCGTTTAGTTTATTATATAAATAACTAAATAAATTTATATAAACAACCTACTGCATCCAAGCACTTCTTTTTTCAGCTAATAATTTACAGATGCAATAAAAAAGTTATTGTGAAACTGATAGAAAATCACTTGTCAAATGCTAATCTGTGTTTTAAACATTTTCAAGTCAAAGCAATATAGTCTTTTAGTTGTTTTAAAATGTTATTCAGGGACTTAAAACGATATTAATCAATCTAAACCAAATTCCCGAAAAAAAATTCACAAAAATTTATTTTTGTTCAGCGGGCCACATTTAGTAGCTCGCGGGCCGCAGAAATTTCTCTCGCGGGCCGCATTCCATTCAAAAAAATAACGTGCTCGCGGGCCGCAGATTTATCCTTCGCGGGCCGCATTTGGCCCGCGGGCCGCAGTTTGCCGACCCCTGCTCTAGCCTATTATAGATTTTAGCTAATTCAACTTTAGTTTTAGTTTATATTTTATCAGTGAGTAAAATTGCAATAAGAACTAAAACTTCAGCCTATCATTTTAAACACCCATTTAATTTAAAGAAATTATATTTAAAGAATTATTAAAACAAAAAATACCCAGTCAATCAAGTTTTAAATTATAGTTGTAAAGAAACTTATAAACTAAATAAGAGTTTAGATATTTTGTTTAAAACATATTAAACTGTGTATATATTTACAAATATCAGCTAGCTAGAAAAGCTTTTAAAATGTTCGAAAGTTTTAAAGCAAATTAATCACGAACTATTTATTATTACACCTTTTTGTTAATCTAGGCTTATGAATTACTTAAAATGAAGTCAGTTTCATCTTAAATATGCCGTGTAATATAATAAATTTTCAAAAAATCTACATTTGTTTAGCTACTATTTCAAATGATGTAATTCAGTTAATACTTTACTCTTAATCGCTTTCCGAAATTTTTAATTAGAAAACTGCAAATTTTAGCGAAGACTTAGTTCTAAAAAAATGCGTATTAGAGAAAAAATTCTTTATTTGTTAGTTATTATATTTAACATGCGGAGAAGTTTATCAAGATTAATTCTATAAACTATCTAAATACCTGTTATCTGAAATATTTGTTTTATTATGTTGTCTTTTCATGTTTTGTTCTAAACTCCAAACACAGTGAGATAAATCTATTAATCAGTTAACAAAACTATTCAGCCAACTAAAAAACTATAAAAACTAAACTACAGAATAGTGTGGAACATATCAATTGTTATTACTATTTATCAAACTTATCGAACACTAAGCTTGTGATTAACAAAACAATAATAACTTATTGTAAAAATATGTCATAAGTAAGTAAAACTTAAAGTTTTGGCCTAAACAGTCGTACAATATCTAAATATTAAAGTTAACAACTAAAAACTTGTTAATTTGATGTTGCAAACTTATCTTAGATTTTATGCTTTGAAATGTTTAAAATATATTTGAAATACATCTATATCTTTTATTATAAGTACAATAAAACATACATTTAAATCAATTCAATATAATGGTCTAACTAAAAGGTAAATTAATATGTTACTTTATGTTTTATAGTATTATCATAGTTTGTAAAGTTGCTCAAAATGTTATTAATTGATGTTACTTATAAATCTTATAGAAAATTTAAAATAAATAACTTTGTTTTCTAAAACACAACACTATATTTTTAAACTTTTAAAATTTAAATAGTAAAATAAGTTTTTTATTATCCCATTTTAATTTTTAGTACACAAGCTTATTTATTACCGTTTTACTCGATTAGTATTCATAACCCGTAATATTTATAGGTGTATAAACTTTTCTACATTATCATATTTATCTTGTATTCAGAATTTCATCATACAGAATATCAGTGGTGTAGCAGGTAATTCGAATGAAATAACTGATTCTAGAAAACAATTATAACTTTTATGTTCAACAATTAAAATGTGAAGTAATTTTTTGATGAATGTTCCAAATCTGTAACTGGGTAGTATATTCTAAAATTTCGATTCTAATAATAGTATTTTAAAATTAGTAAATACTTATGATTACTTTATTTGAAATAATATTATAAAACAGTAAGTCACATTCTTAGTCCACTTTACTTTAAAGTTTTATAACTGTATAAATATTTAATGTAGTTAAATAAATGTTTGCAATGATAAACGCAAAAGTTAAAACTTTACCAGTAAAAATGATTTTAGGTAACTGTATTTGTTGTATTAATTTCAGTTTACATTTTTTAAATATATAAATTTGAACTTGGTGTTCTTTATTTGTTCTCCAACCTGATGTTTTTAATGATTTGAACAAACGTATATTAATAAAATCTAAAAAAAAACACTTAAATATCATAATTTACCGCAAACGTGCTTTTCAAAGTCAAATACTTATAAATAATAGAACTTTAACTAATAAACGTATTGGTTTTCTAAGTTTGTTAAGCTACTTTGAATAGCTTAATAGTGTATTTAAACAAAAACTAAAGTAACTTGAGATTCAAAGTTGTTATAAATATTATATAATAAAAACGAACAAAACAATTTTAAGTTTTTGTAATAAAGTTAAATTCTTAGCTAAATATATTGGTCAATATATTGGAACGGAAACGTCATATTTTTTATCACCGAAACTTGGTAAGAAGTAAGATATTTAATTTGCAATAATATTTTTATCTAAGTTAATGTAATAAAAAACTTACTTAAAACTTTTAGCTTTTAGAAAGATTTGTTTGTACTTAATAATTCAAAGTATGGTTTAAATATCTAGTTATACATTTTTGAAAAGATGAAATGCGTTGTATTTGATATAGTTGTATACCAAGAGTATTAAAAATGAGAAGGACTAACTACTTCTATTTATAAGGAAGATTATAAATTTTCTATTTATAACAATATTATTTTATACTATGGTACTATTTTTTACAAATATGTAAATTTTTTAGTATTATCTGTTGTATTTTTAAATCATTACAGATCATAAATTACTCAAAAATATTAGCTGAAGGTTAAAGAAGTCGTTTATTTTTTAATTAAAATTGTATCAGGTAATTCAAAGAAGAATTTTTCAACAAAGATATAGACATTAAAACAGCTTAAAGTTTATATAATTTAGTAAAAAATTTATAGAATATATATACTTCTATTATCGGAAAAGTATAATATTTATCAGCTAAACTTAAAAGCTGTACAAACTTAATAGACAGTGTGTAAGGTATACTCCAAAGAAATTTGTTAATTTATATTATTATATTATGTACACAATTTGTGGTTAGTTTAACAATATATTTTTAGTTTTATTATTTTGCTGTAATAAAAACTGCCTGTTTTAGTTCAATCATATTTATTTAAATTTATGAATTTTTGGCCGATGTTGCCTTTGGTTAACTTACAAAGAGTGGACCTCTTTTTTTGTATTTTTGTGTTTATTTATTGTTGTTAGTTTTGTTAAAAACAACTTCATTTTTATGATACATTGTTTTATGCTTTACTTAACTTTTTTTGATATATATTTATAAATTTTATAGTTTTTTATTACTTAAAATTTATGAGCGTCAATCAAGTTAAAACGCATAAATAGATAATTAAAGAGCATTTTCATGTACTTAAGTTTTAATATTATATTTTAATTATCATTAGTCTAATTAACTAACATATAGTGTATCGACTACTAATATAAATTAGTTCTACTTGTCTTTAGTAAATACACAAACCCACTTACTTTGTCTTTATTTTTGACTTGCAGTATATATCTTTAAACTTAACTGCATCTAATTTTTTTTAACCCCTTTTACACAAGAACCCTTTTTACTATTTTTTAATTGTTGTAATCGTATAATATATATGATATAAGTGAATTAATGAAATTATGTGTTGTTTGATTTTTTCCACTTGACTAATTTCAAAACAAACTACCTAAATTTAATTAGTTTATTTTAACAAAATTTTGCCAAAAGGTGTTTAAAAGTTACTCAAAATCACAAAAAAATATTTTTTATGTATAAAATTGCGTTTTACAATGGTTATTTACAAAATGTTAGCATTTATCCCCGTATAAAAATAAATTATAAACGTTATACCACTGCAGCGCACTACAATAGGTGCGTTCTTTTCGAGCCTATCTGCTTTAATAGTTCATAAATTAAATAAAAAAGTCTTTTTGAGATACCATCAAAACACACATTACATTAAAGGTAGATAATAATTTCTACGCACCGGAACCCGGAAATGTATAATTGGTATTCAAAAATTCGTTTAACTATTTGAATACTCTATAAACATATATAAAAATTAAACAAGTTAAGAAGGAAAACTAAATATTTAAAGGATAAAAACAAAAAAAATTAGCCTTAAAATATTTAGGTTGTTTTGAACTTGGAAATTTGTTATTAATCTTGTTAAATAATATTTAGTCACTTAAAATATAAGTTATTATCCTTTAAGATTATTAATTATCCGTTAACTTTTTTAGCTAAGCTTTTATTTTTTATTTTAGAACATATTAATATTTTGACAGGTAAAAACAACAATTCTAATAAATTATTTTAGAATTTCTGCATTAAATCAATCACAAACACTGTTCAAAAAGATTGCAATATATTTTACAATTAAATAAAATTTTCAATTAGACCTGACTCGTTTAGTTTGTACAGCTATTTTAGCTAGCTGATTATATGGTTATGGTAATGTATTTCGTATTATAAACACTTATTTACTAAAGCAATATGTTAAATAGTATCATTTTAATTATTTGAAAAATAATAATTTCTATCACCTATCTATTTGTACAAGCTCTCTCATCGTGAATCAAGATTTAATAAAGAAAAACTATATAACCTATATTTTAAAACTGTATATATAATTGTAGTTATTAAAGTACAACGAAGTCAGGTCTTTAACAAAATTATATGTTAGTAAAAATTAATTAACTGTTAATTTCTTGAAAAAAAATATGATAAGGATCGTTTAACTTTTGCTTTGTTTTATATTCAAGAAACTTTTTTGTTTTGAAACTATAATTGTTTAAGAACAAAGTATAATCTTATGACCAATTAAAGATTTCACCTGAACTTTTTTTATCAAACTTTGACGTGAATAATATTTATTTAATACCAATTAATCAGTTTCAATAAACATAAAATTTGAAACTATAATGTGTTAGATTAGTTACCTTAAATTGCACATATTTTTTGTTTTTTTTATCAGCTTATTTTAGAAGCTGTAGAAAATAATTAAAGTTGAGGGAAAAATTAATATTTTATTAAGTTTTTTTATAGACATTTTTAAGATTAGAATGTCAGTGACTTTAACTATGTGACGTCAATTAATTATTAATTGAAACTTTAATGTCATACTTGTAATTTAAGCTTGGTTGTATTCTACTTTTTTTATAGATTTACTCATATATAAACCAGTATTTTTTGAAGCAGTTTGTTTATAACAGAGTATAATGACTAAATAAGTTTTAATGTTAATTTTATATTAATTTCCATTAATTCCTTTAAGAGAATATACAAATCAAAATATTTTTTGCTAGTTTTTTTTTTAATAAGCTTGTAATAAAAAAACTATCAGTAATAGAAGATTTATACATGATGTATTAAAACTTAATCTAATTACGAAAAGTATTAAGATATTAATATAAAATCTATTCAAATAACTATCTTACAGCTAATCAAAATATCTGTACAAAATCACTTGGCAAGAATACAGAACTGTACAAAAAACATTAAATTTATATTCAAATATATTTACTATTAAGTTAGTTTATGTTTATTAATACGTTAGGTGTATTTACAATTAATATTTTTCTGTGTAAAAATATAAAAGTTTGTATATAATAATTTTGATTGCCTTAGTATAAGTTATATTATTAGTTTTAGTTTATATGGCATATAGTTCGTATGCTCAACTATAAAAATGTTTATTGCTCTAAAATAACCAGGACAGATATTCTTCCTTTTTTTTCGTTATGGATCAATTCAATGTTCAATTTTTTAAAGAATATTAAGTCTAATTTTTTTATACCAGTTGAAAATACGCGTTTAAACCGTATCTAAATTTAAGACAACCATCGGAAAATAAAACACTTAAAATGATTTGTCTCAAATGTTTTAAATTTTTTTATCGTATTTATTAATTAAAATAAAAAATAATCAAGAAGTAGAATTTGACATTTTTTAAAATTATATGTCAGTCTTTAGTACAAATATTTTATTCAATATACAAAATAAAAAATATTTTTCAAAGTTCTAAATGGCAAAAACTTATGGCTTTTAAGTTTTAACATAAAACATAACTAGATAATTTAAACAGTTTTATACTTAATTTTAAATCTAATAAATATTTTAGTAATTTTTTTCTATATATTGTACTAAGGTTGCGAATTACATGTAAAGTAATCAACAAATATCAGCTAACTTACTTAGCTGTACAAACTAATTTTTTGTAAAATTGCAAAACTTTAGATATATTATAGCTAATGTAAATTTTTGTTTGACAAAATTTTGTTCGAAATAAGATTAACGTCATACTTATTAAAATGTATCCTTTTATAAACTTTATATATAAAAAGAATTTTACATATTTCAAGGTGTCATTAAAGTGTACAAGACGTTAAACGGTATCCGTGGTGTACGACTGGATAACCAAAAAGCCCTTCGGTCTAAGGACTAAATATTTTGAGCGTTTTTAAATTTGTCGTTTAATGTCTTATAATATCTTAAAGGAAATAAATAAGTAAAACTATTTTATTGTTAATCAAATTTTTTTATAAATTATAGATTCACAATGTGAGAATTTTATTTAAAAATTTGTGCTCGCTAATTTATTAATACAGTTAAACTAATTTGTAAAACGACTAAATATTAGTTTTGAATAAGTTTATTAACAAATAATAAAATTAATAAAATTATTTTAACAATTATGAAATATAATTTTATTTTACATGTTTAATGTAGTTTAAAAAACTAGAAAAAAAAACTACTTTCAAGTTTTGAATTAATGTCATACATTAAAATATTGTTTTTTATCTAATAAAAAAAAAAACTGTGTAGAATAAATAAGTTATTTTAATTTTTTGTTTTTTATAGAAATTTTCAATTATTCTAAAACAAAAAATTTCATTTTAAACAATAGTTTTCTAGCTCTTTAAATAATCAAAAACGCAAAATAGAAACTTAACTAAAAGTAGTTTTACTGTAAACTTTATTAAAAAGTTTTAATTCTAACTACATTTCTTAATGTTCATACACTTTTCTTATTAAATTTATCTATTTAAAAAAAAATGTCTCATAAAAACAGTTCGTCAGTTGTAACTTGTTCATTAGTCTAGAAAAATGGGTAAGTATAAATGTATAGTTTTCATTAATTCTATTTTTTATCTTTAGTACGTGGTCAAATACTAAAGCTTATAATTTAAGAATATTTTTAAAGATAAATAGTTATAAGTTTAAAAATAAATGAAATAAAAATAGAAATATTTTACAAAGAATTTTCATTAGAAGTGGTTCATGTAAGTTAAAAAAAATTTTTGGTCCTATCTAAATCATAGTTTTTGCTAATCTAATTAGCTGAATCAGATCTTTCTTCAGTATTTTCTGATAGTAAATGTTAAAAAGATATCAAAAAGTCTTTATACATTGATGAATTTAAGACATATTTCAAGTAAATTCAGAGTTGTTTTTTTAATACATATCCAAGTTTAGCCAAACTAAGAAGAAGAGCTCAACAATAAAGACATGGTTAAAATTTCAAATCAGTTTGGTTAGCTAATTCAGTAATCTGATAATACTTTAATTAAATTTATGACAGTGCTTATTCTGTTCTTATTATTAAAACTTAATATTAATAGTCTTATGTCTGATTTTTTCTTTCCATTTTTTTTTAATATATTTAAAAATTTTGTGTAAAAGCTACATAGAGTGTTTTTTTTATGCTACAATGATTTTTTAATTTTTATACTTTAGTGTCTACACTATTTCTTAAGTGTCCTATAGTACCTATTAGTGCAAATAAAGACAAAAGTTTGCTTACACAATTAAATGAATGAGCAAGTACATGTCTTTTTGTTTTCAAGTTTTAGTATTTAAAAGGTTCTGGTTTAAATTTTAAAATCGATTAACATTCGGTGTACTTTATTATTCAAGTTAACACAACATGACAGTTTAATGTTTATTTTCATGTGGTTCTTATATTAAAAATGTAAATAAAAGACGATTGATACGCATGAAAACGAACGTTTTACTTTTTAAGTGTAATAAGCGTTTATCTTAAATATAAGACATAAAATAATAAAAGACATTGCAGGTTTTAATGCTTACAACCAAACTAATTTATTTTAACTATTTTATTAAAATTTTATCATCGCTATATTATTTACATGTTGACACTATCTGTTGATATTAGTTAGATTAGCTAGATGAGTATATATTGAATATTATTGCTGTACAGTATACATTGTAGCTGTACAGCTAAAAATAACATCTCAACAAAGTTTTAAATCTCATTGTTAAAAACATGTGGTTGTACTTACGGTCTTTTTGTTGTCTTTAAATTTATTCTTTCTTTTAATTATTATCTTTTTTACTGATTTTTTACAAACTATACGAAAGTTTACATTAGAAAAAAAATAAAGCGTAATAAGATAGTGCTTACAATTTTTATTTTTATAAATTACATAACTAATTTAGTTAAAGAAGTCGATTATTATTCTACAACAATTGTAAATGATGTAACATAATTTCTTCAATAATTATTGTTGTTAAAATTTCATATAAAATTTATGAAAATTTATACTAAGTGTCGGTAGGTTGATCTTCAGTTTTTATAGCTATAACATTAGCTGATTGTTGAAATTTTTTAACTTAATTTTACTATATTATAACAGGTTAAATCGACTAATGGTACTATTTTAAAATAGTTGTTACAATCCTTAACTAAGCAATTTTTCAATCTTTTTTATTATTTTTGTATAAGTTCAAGTTTTATATTTTCATATAAAACGATAGTTTAATATGTGGTTTTAGTTTAAAATAAAAGTGGTATACTAAAAATAGTAGAAATTTAAACATTTGATTTATAACTTTTTATTATATTTTAAATGTTTGAAACTAATAAAAATCTTAACATAGAGAAAATAATGCTATTTTTATTTAGAAAAAAAATCACTAAGTACTGTTGTTAGTATTTAAAGAAAAAAAGAATAATTGAGCTTTATAAGTCTTACAGAATCAAGTTTGTTAAAAAGAGCTTACTAAAAGTTTCATTTTTAAAAAAGCCTTAACGACTATAATAAATTAAAACATTAAATAATGAAATGAATATTCAAACGTTATACTTAAACAAAACTAAATTTAAAAAACATACAAATACTAATTTCAATTTTTCAAATAGTTCATCACGGTGTAGTAAAATATTCTTTTACGTTGTTTTATGCTCATTCCAGTAGTTTTTTGAATTAAATTTAAATTTAGATTCTTAGTATGTTTATATTATCTAAACTTTAACTTTACTTAGCTTTTAAACCTTAGTTTAAAGTTATCGAATTTTCTGAAAGCTGAGATGAACTTAAATAAGTTGTAAAATTACTAACTTAATTCAGTGCAAAATTCAGTCGTAAAAAAAAGATAAGTTTAAGTTTAAAATTTTAATTAAATAAAATAACTTTACTTTTATTATTTGAATAACTTTTCAAATAACAATACTATTTTTGTTTTACAAACTTAAACGAACTTTTTAACTTGTTTTTTGAGTATTGAATACATTTGACTTTATTATGATGATATTTGATACTTTTAATTTCTTTGAGCTTCTTATTTTTGAGCCCTAGTAAAAAATCTACATATTAGAGCAAAATTAAGATTGAAAAAAGATATATGATTATATTTTGTTATTGGAAAATAATAATTCTTTTTTTTAATTTTAACAAATAAGTTTTCTTATTGAAATAAAATTTGTAATTGTTTTGTCGCCTTTGAAACCGAATTTTACACCCATCACAAAACATTTGTGACAATATTAACATTAAATATCTGAAATTATTACATTTTCCTTCAGGACATGCTTTCATAGTTTGTAATGCTATTCTAGTTAGCATATAATTTCATGTCTAAATTAGTATATTACTAATTTATGTTTTACCAACTACCAAAAAAATAATTGATAAAAATTATGTTTATACTAAATAAATTTTTGATATAAAGAATATTTCTTTTGTATGTATTTCATAATTAGAAGTATAGTAGTTGTTTTATAAAAACTTAGTTTTACATTTAACAAGAAGAATTAAAACGATATATAAACAAACTTTTTTTTTTAATATTATGGTACTAATCATATCTGTTTTGTATTTTTTAGAATTGTGTATTTTAGCTTTAATAAAATACATATCATAAAATTCTAGAAAAATATTAGCTAAGTGTTGACGAAGACGATTTTTCTTTTCTATTTGTTTGTATGCATTTAATAGAGTGTGTATCAAGTAGTTTGAAAAACATTATTTCAACAAAATTTTTTGTTTTAATATGCTTACAAAAAGCTTAAAATTTACATAATTTAGTAAAAAAGTTATAGAATATATTTACTTATATTATCGGTGAAATAATGATATTTATCAGCTAAATTAAACAGCTGTACAAACTTAAATGATAATGTGTAAGGTACAATGCAAATAAAATGTGTTAAGTTATATTATAGTATTATGTACATAACTTCTGGTTGTTATAACAATTTTATTAGTGTTATTATTTTTCTGTACTCGTACCTACAAATTAAATATTTTTAATTTTAGTTTTTTTTTCTGGTCGATGTTGCATCTAATGACTTACAAAGAGTGGACCTCTTTTTTGTATTTTTGTGTATACTTATTGTTATCAGTTTTGTTAAAAACAACTTTGGATACAATGTTTTATGTTTTACTTAACTTCTTTCGTACTCTAAATTTAATTATATTTAACAGTTTATAGTTTTTTATTACTTCTAATTGATAATCTTTAAACAGATTAAAACGCTTTAAATGATAAGTAAATAGCATTTCCTTGTATTTTACTTGAAAATTTTTATTTAAATTATCATTAGTCTGATTAACTAACATTTATTGTATCGACAATTAATATAAATTAGTTTTACTTGTCTTTAGTAACTACACAAACTCACTTACTTTTTCTTTACTATTACTTGAAGTATATATCTTCATACAAAACTGCATGAAAATTTTTGATACCCCTTTTACGCACAGAAACACTTGTAAGTTCAGTCAGGAAAGTACTGTATGTAAATTTATATTTATTCTAATAGTAAATGTAGTAGCATAAATATAATAAACAGTTTTGTTAAACTGTAGTAAAAATGTTTACAATTCTTAAGATATTTATCGGCTAACAAGACATTAGCTTTAAAATTATCACAGTAAACAAATAGTTATATCATACATTAAGTGATGTTGTAAAGAATTTAGAATGTCATAATAATTATTGTAGTCGTCCAAGATATATTAAATTAAAGACTTTTTACGATCTCAGATTTTTTCTACTTGACTAACTTCAAAATTAACTAAATACCTAATTATTTTAGTTTTTTATAACATAACTTTGCAAAAAAGTGTATTTAAACAAATACTTAGAATTCGAAAAAAAAATACATAAATTGGCGTACATTTTGTTAGTTAATGCAAAACATTTTTTTAACATTTTTTTATAAATAGTTTTTTTTATAAAAAACAATTTTATAACTCTTTTTAAATGTATTCAGCGTCATAATATCTTTCATAAAACGTTGAAAAAATTAAGTTTTAAACTAAAAACCTGCTTTGAAAATTCATAAACTTTTTTTATGTTGGTTAAAATGGACAAAAAAGTTTAAGTTATAAAATGAACTACTTTTTTAGTTTATATGTTGTTCAATCATAATTATATACTTAAGTCGAAATAAAAGACTACAAAAACATATACAGTTGTTATTAGAGATAAATGGTAGTTTAATATTTTTGGTCCGAAAACATTAATAAACTATTTATGTTAATTTTAGTTTTTCTTTATCTGTCTTTGAGTTATAAGTGGTCTAAGTTTTGATGCCTAGGTATATCACATGGACTTTTAAGACTTATAGACATCACAATTACTAGTTTAAGATTAAAGATCTTGAAATTGAAATAGTTTTTCAGTTTTTGTTCTTATTAAAAACAATAAATTTCATCATACAACTTATTTTTCGTTATTGAATCTCAATCAATATAGCTTTTGCTAAATAATTGTAAATATCCTAAATCAGCTAACTAAAATAGCTGTACAAACTAAGACCCAATACTGTTGCATTTACTTTCTTTTAAGATAAAACATTCAATGTAATAACTATTATGTTTGTTCGTGGTAAAATTTTGAAAACGTTAGCAACTAACTTTAGAATAAACAAACAAACTGTTTGATCTAGATTTGTTAAAACTTAATTTTTTATATAATGCTGCTTATTACAGAATATTTAGTTGTAATTTTAACTACAAATATTAAATTTTCTTAAGCTCAACTGCATTATATAAGCCTAAACAGTTGCTTAAATATAATCAGTAAATGCAAATTAACTAAAAAATAAACTAATATCAAATAGTTTATTTTCTAAAACACTGAAAATTTAAACATAATATTTTTGTTAAAGTGTTGTTCTATCAATATATAACCCTCATATGTTTTTTTAACCATTAGTCCAAATATTTAGTTACACTTTATTAAGCGTTAAGACTAATTGAGAAATGTATTTTCACTTAAGTTAAAGTTTAAAGTTTATAGTTGAATTTTTTTTTGCTATTGTAGTTATAACTATAAGGTAAAGTATTTCGTGAAGCCAGACAGAACAAGAAAACATAAAAACTTGTTTTCGCTCGAGATTGTCGGCTGATAGAGGCAAAAGTTACCAGTGATATCAGTAGGCTACTTGCATCTTAAAATAGGTGACAGGGTGTTAGTTTTCACTAATATTTTTTAAAGCACGACGAGACGGTTGATTGCTTCAAAACTGAAATCGAGCAGTTTTCCCTCACTAACCAAACAAGTTCACAACTATATTCACTTGTATGCACAATTTTGAACCGCAAAGTAATTTTCAAAGCAGCTATTTAATGTCTTTGATAAGCATGTAATGTCTGAGCAATGTCTGGCATGAGAAAATGCGTTATTTTTTTTTTGTTTTTTAAAATTGCTATTTATATTAAAAAGTAATTTTAACTCATCAAGTAATAAAATTTGCTTATAAAAATTACTTAACTTGATTTTGTTTCTCAGCTAACTAAAACAGCTGTACAAACATTAAAGGCAAAAATACATTGTTGTACAAATGTGTTACAGCTAATTAAATAATAATTTTATGAAAAAGTTTCTGACATGCTTACTAAAACGTAAGAAAAGCCACAATTAAAGTTTAACAGCAATAAAAGTTGCTCCATTTTACATACTTAGTATTGCATTTATTACTAAAATAAGTTAAAACAGTTGTATATAAATGTTATAACAGATTTATAATTTTATATCTACTGTATATTAACACTATTTATAAAATTAAATTTGTCGAAAATTGAATTCTGATTACAAAGTTGATCGGCCAAGTAAATAAACTTTCGCAAGTTTGATTGCTTTTTAATTACTAAAACTGTTTTCATTTTCCTTATTTTTGGTTGGTAACTTTTTTTTATTCTTTTTTTTTATTATTTTTTTTTTAAACATTTTTTTTTCATAATAACTGTAACCTATAACTTATGGTCTGTAGTTTTATTATAGATATCTTTTATATTATATTGTTTCTCATCCAAAATAACCATTTAGTATGCATACGTAAAAAAAAATATATTAATAACTTTTTTGAACTATTTAACTAAGTAGCTTTACAAACAAACGATGATAGTAATAGTTGTTATACTTTTTAAATTTATTACTTTTTAAATTTGAAATAAATCTTGATGATACAAGATGATAAATCTTGATGATTTAAATAAAAGTTAATATTCCTTAACTTTAAATTTACCAAATAAAATTTATGCTGCTCGATGTTTTTGAAATCAACAAATGTATCTCCACATATAGCATAAATTAAATAATATAACAAGTTTAAATGAAAACTTTCACTACACTATGTTTTATATATCTATTTCATATTGTTCAAAAAAAGTTTTTCTACTTGGTTAGTTTGCAATGTGAAACTATATGTTTTTAAATATTTAAATAAAAAGATAATAACATTTTGAAATGAAAACTTAAAGTTTTCTAAATCAAAATTAGTTTAATATTCGACAAACAGATTTATCTAAACACAAGTACACTAAACATCTGTTTAAACTTGTTATTGTCAACTTTTATAGTTGCCAATGTTTGTCTTTTTTGTTTAACTAAAATTTGCAAAAACAAATTTTAAAAAGTCAAATTATATAATATAAACATTTATAAAACTCTGCAAACTAAGCAGTTAATTATATTTTTTGCTTGGAAACAAGTACAAATTAAATAATATTATTTTTTTTAGAAAAAATATAAATTTAAAATTTAAAGTTATTTAAAATATTATTGGCAATCTTAATGTTTTTGTCACATAAAATACTTATTTTAAATTTCAAAATACAAACTACATAATAAAACAAAACGATAAGTTACCATTAATTTATTTCTAAAGAAAAAACCATTAAAAAAACAAATATATTGTTTATTGAATGACAAATAAAGCTCTCAAAATATTTGGTCTTTGCACAAAAAAACCAATCGGTTATCGAGTGGTACACACCTTGAATACCTTTTTACGTCTAGTCTAAAGTATAATATATAAAACAATAAGTATAATATTTAGGCTTTTCAGTTTTATTCTCATTTTGTTATTTATAAAACAGAACATAATCAGCTAACTAGAATAGCTGTAAAAACTACAATACCCAAAGGCCATGAAATGTAGGAAATCGTATGTTTATTTATAATACAAATTTAAGTGTAGATTTGCTTATTTTAAAATAAATACGTAAAAAGATTTTTACTTTATTTAATTGGGTCAGTAAATATTTAAATGCAGTATAAATAAATATATCTTTCTTTGTTGAGTTTATTTACAAACTAATTAAAAGAATGATAAAATCTGTACAAGAAAACATAATTAAAGCTAGGTAAATACTTATACATCTCCCCCAGATTTTATCACCAAGGAGATGAAACGACACGTCTAGCTAACAAAACAAATTATTTACAAAATTGCAAACTTAAATACCGTTTTCTGTGCTAACATCAACGAAACAACACTCAAAACGAACGTAAATCACTAAAATGTTACAATAAACATAGTTACAATTTGTACAAAAACATTAATTTTAACAACAGTTTAAACAGGTTTGTATGTACCGCTTTCGGCATCATAAATCTTTCTCCGGGTTCTTACACGACCGGAACGACGCAGTTCATTTTCTGGAAATACTCCATCGTCATTTAAATTTCTTTCAAATACCCTAGATTTATCATTAGGGTCCAAACGAGACAATACACCATTTTTCTGATTTGTAGAGGATTGGCTTTCATCAGTGCAATTTGAGTCCTCAGATGAAAGGAAGGTAACTGGTTTCGCTTTGCAAATTTTGTCAGAGTTATCTCTAGCTTTGAAACGTATTCCTTTATGGGAGCGCACACAATCAAAACTTTCCTTGGAATCTTTTCTCTCATAGTTGCCAGAAAAAACCAACTTCTGCGTTGGTATGTTTGCTTTTCTAAGATAAGGGATACTATTTTGAGATTTGCAAACAGGAGGGTTAAATTTTCTTAAAAACTTTCGATTTCGTACAGTTAAGCGACCTGATCCATCAATCTTGACAACATACTGATGATAGTCTTTTAGCTCTACTATTACACCACTTTTCCCCCACTTGTTAGGGAAGTTACCTGCTTGATTCTGTATCATGACATGATCACCGCAATTCAATGGTGGCAACAATCTTGTGTGCTCACTTAAATTCTCGAGAGACTTAACATAACGAGACCTAAGAGCTTCTTCCTTTTTACTCCATGCGTTACGCCAAATGTTTAAGATCTGCGGGTTATTGTAAGCCATGATACTCTTCCTGAGGTAAGGCAAGGAGTCCTTTAAATTTTTTCCAAGAAGGATCTGTGCAGGTGATAGTTTGCATCCTGGATCAGGCGTGTTTCTCTGCGTAAGTAAAGCTTGTACCATTTTGTCATTATTTAGTTCACCATTTGAACCAACATTCTCCATTAACAATCGCTTAGAAGCCTTTACTGCTAATTCCGCCCTACCGTTTGACACTGGATGATATGTAGATGACATACGATGGTGTATACCCCATCGTTTCAGAAAATCTTTGGTAACTTTTGCAGAAAACTCTGGACCTCCATCAGAAGATATTTCAACTGGAACACCAAAAGTCACAAAAATACGACGCAAAGCTTTACACAGCCCTTTTGAACCAGAATCATTTGTACCCAATTTGATTCTTTGTTGTTCTGTCCATCCTGAAAGTCTGTCGGCAGCTACAAAATAATACCAACCTTTGAACTGAAAATAATCACAAACAATTGACTCAAAAGGAACCTTTGGAATCAATGGTTCAATTGGAGGTAGGCGAGGATTGCTTGGTGCAATTAAGTTGCAACTATTGCAATTTTCCCGACAGCCTTGAATGTCATTTGTTATTCCCGGCCAATAAACAATCGATTTTGCTCGCTCGTTCATTGCAGTGACTCCTTGATGAGCAGAATGCAACACTCTTAAAACCTCTTTTCTTAATGATGGAGGAATAACAATTCCATACACATCATCCTTAAGTATACTGCTAGTTGATAGAAACTTATTATGATCAAGTTCTCGTTTACGATCACCACACATAATGACCCCATCCATCATAAACAAAGAATTGCGAACTATCCAAAACTCATGCAGTTCTAATGGTAGGTGGTCTTTGGTCTCTGGAAAACCAACTTGAACATATTGAATAAGCTTCATCATTTGTTTATCTTTTAAAGTTTCTTCTATAACTCGGTCAAAAGTCACAGCTTGAAAATTGTCACCTACTTGATTACTTGCAATGATACACTCACTGTCTGGCAAACGTATTCCAGCTAAAATTTCAGAAGCACTTATCTCAACTTCATCTTTTGTTTTATGTAAGGTAACCACTGGATGACGTGACATTGCATCTGGAGCAAGGTGTAGTTTACCAGGTTTATGTAGAATCTTGAATCGCCATAAAAGACTTCTCTGCTTTTACCGGAAAAGGCGGGGGTTTGCAATTTCATCAAGTGTTCTGTCTCCAAATAATTTAACCAGTGGTTTGTGATCAGTCAGAACCAACAAATTATCACATCCTTGTGTGAAATACCGTGATTGCTCAAGTGCCCATACAATTGCAAGGCTTTCTCCCTCTACCGCAGCATAACGTGATTCAGAAGGTCTAAGAAAGCGAGAGCCTGCTAAAACAATACGCCATCCGGTTTTACAACATCCTGGCACAGCAGACTTACAAGAGCAATGTTTCTGCGACAAAAAGTAACCAATACCAGTTGTAGACCAGTCTGGCTGTATACAAGTGGGCTTTCTCAAATCAAAAATTTGTATTCCCTTTGTTATGGCTGCAACTATAGCTTCTCTTGATTTGTAGAATGTATCGTCTAGCTCATCATTCCAGTAAAATTTAGTTTTTGGACTTAATAATGGCTTAAACACAATCATCAAAGAAGTCAATTGGTTGTAGTGTGAAACTTGGTGCACTAAACCAAACCATGATCGCACATCTGTTATTGACTTTGGTATAGGAAAATCTCTAATAGCATTTATGAACTTTTCTTGTGGCTTAATTTCAGATTTCGTAATAGTAAAGCCAGCAAAGTCTATTTCTTTTTGTGCAAATTGAAACTTTTCAGGATTGAGTACAACTCCATTTTTTCCCATTAAATCTAAATAGTCATTCATACGCCACCAATGATCAGCCAACTTCTCATCCCATAAAACAGTGTCATCAACGCATTTTGTCTTTCTAGGTATATCTAATATGATTTCATCATACCTGCGCGTATATGCATCTCCACTTGCCAAATAACTTTGTGGTGCTACTTTGTAGTAGTACCTCCCCCATGGAGTGAGAAATGTTGTGAGATGATGATCTTCTGGACGAAGTGGTACTGAATGAAACCCATTCCATGAATCGGTCACACATTTCCAGGTGTTTGCAGGAATTTCACATACTTGAATGAATGGAGGCTTTACATGATGTGTTTCTCGTACACAATACTTTTTTAAAGGTGAAAGGTCAACAACTCTTCTACAGCTACCATCAGCTTTAGCAACCACAACCATACGATGTACCCAAGTAGACGGAACACCAACTGGAGTCTTACCAAGCACACCTAATCGAGTATCCCTATCCAAAGTTTCTTTTACTTCATTTTCCCAATGTTTTGGAATTGGGGAAGCAGTTGATATTGCTTTTGGAATGGCATCTGGGTCAATATGAATTTTCAAAGGTGGACCTGTCATTTCTGGAAGCAATTGGTGAGTACATTTATTAAATGTAGATGATGCGTACCTATCTAAAAGCCATTCTCTCATCTTTTGATTGTTTGCAGGAATGCAACAAATGGCAACTCCTTTGGCCTATCAGGGGGAGGAGTTCTAGGTATACAATCACAAGTTTGCAGTTCTTTATGGACAGTGCAGGATTCAATGGTCGCACCAATACGAGGAAAATCATGATTTATTATGCCAAGTGTTATGCAGGCATTTCTTGAAAGGAAAAACCTGTCAGTACATGGGCTTATTTATACCATTTCTTTTGCAACATGAACTTTACCTTGTACATCTTTAGCCATTAATTCCATAAATAAAGCACCAGTTATTTTGATCTGTTCTCTGTTGGCCGCTAACATTTTCCTTTTAACTAGTATAAGACTTGACTTCTTAAAACCATGTTTGAGGTAACTATTAAGGTCCCATAAGCATGACTGAGCACCCGTATCTGTAACGACATTAATTTTGCAATAATTTTGTCTAGGGCATTTTATATTCATCTGAGTGTATGCTTGTTCATCAATAGAAGCTTTTAATTGAATTGTTGGATGTTTCAGTGACACTGATGCTTTCCATCCATTCAAACAATCAAAGACGTAATGATCAAGTTTTACTACACTATCATTAACATCAACTGACTGATCAAAATTTTTAATTTTGATAATTTACTTAGAAAAATTTACAAATATGTATTCATATTAGTGAACTTGTGATAAAAATTACAACTCGAAAATAACTAATTATATTTATACTTAGATAACACTTATTTAATGTATAAATACGTTTCAAAGAAAAAATTACTCAAAAGAGTTGATCTTTTTCTCTATTGGTTAGTCAACAGTAACATATTTTAAGGTTATTAGGTTAGTACAAAAACCAAAAAGTTAGATTTTAACGATGAAGAAAAAAAAAACTTAGCAAATAATTGTTCCCTAGTTAAAACAGAGCTTTGAATATTTATCAAACACTTGAAAAACATTACAGGTTTGTATAATATATACCATTTGCAACTTATTATTAAAAGATTATTCGTTTTGCTTTATATTCTATTTTAAAAGCTTTTCAAAACTATACTAGATTTATTCTCAAGTGGTTAATGTAAAATGAAACTAAAAATTTTTTTTTGATTATTTAACAACTTTAAGTTATGACGTATGTTTTTACGCTTTTTACTGACCAAAAAATTGTTTTAAATGTCATCTGACATATACCACTCGAGAATGAAACTAGTATTGTTTTGAAAAGCTTGTTGAAATAGATTACAAAACAAATTGAATAATCTATTAATAACAAGTCGCAAATGGTATATAATATACAAACCTATAATGATTTTTAAGTGTTTGATAAATATTCAAAGCTCTTTTAATTAGGTAACAATTATTTGACAAATGTTTTTTTTTTTCTTTTTGTATTAATTACAAATATTAAAGTTTTACTTTTTATTGTAAATCTAAAACCCTATTACAAAGTATGTACTGTTTTTTGAACAATAAAAAAGGCGCTCAAAAAGTTTAGTCTTAGGATCCGGTGAACAAAAGAACGTTTCAGTTATCGAGTTTCACACTACATGCTACATTTATATATTTTCTTACGAGCTTTTGCAAATAGATTTTTATCTTTTAAATATTAAAATGTTTAGTAATAAAACAATCGATGAAACAAAATGAATAAAATGAAAACTAAACGAAATTTAACTAAATTTTGTGTTTAAAAATATACTTAAAAACACGTTTAGTAACATAATAACTAAAACATTTCTATAATTTTAATTCACTTATAAAAGAAATGGAATCTGCTAAAAGCAAACATGTGAATACTTGAACGAGAGGTTACAACCATTTTAATGAAAGTAAAAATGTTTAGCTGTGCTAAAAGTGTTACTTTTATTTTATATGATAACTATACTTGAACAGTATAGATATTTTTACACTTATATAAATAAATAAACTAATTGATAACATTTTGATGATTTTAAAGAAGTGACCTTTATCATAACTAAACTTAGGTTTTACAAATAGAAATATAAATATAAGTACTGCAAAATTAATGTACTTTATAAGAAAAATAAAATATTTACAACAACTTATATCCTTCTATTTTATAATACTTGTCTAATTTTAAAATTCTAATAATAGAAAGCAAAGAATATTTGCAAACATAAACAATATGAAGGTTTTTCTTTGATTTTCCCCGAAAAAGGGAATTTTTAACATAAGTTTGCTTAAAAGAGTTATCTCAGCTTACTATTTAAATACTTAATTTTTTGTTAAAGTATATACATCTATAACTACTTTTTTACTTCAGCATGCTTAATAAAAAAGTATGTAAGTATTCTGAACTTACAATTTTTGAGTAATTCTTAAAATAGCTTAAAGCTTTGCGTTGTATAGTATAAAAATACAAAAAAAAACTTTTATACTTTAAAAGTCGACTATTTTTTATTCTCACAGAATCTAAATTATACAAAATTGTATAAAAATGCAAAACTATGAAAATTTCAGTAAAGCATTGTATACTATATTTGAAGATAATATTTTGTTATGCTTAGTAGTTACTCATTTTTGATATTAATATTAAATAACTAGCGATAAAGTTTAAATGTAAATCATATAAGTCGTTTTATAGGTCGTAGACAAACTTTCTTTGAAAAATTGCGAACACATTGTTAACACAAAGCCTTCCGCCTGCCTCATTTACTTCAAAATACTTGTAGTAATCAACATAAAAACACTAATTTAAGCTAAAAATGTGATAAAATAAGCAAAAGAGAGCACTATTGATCAGTAGTTTTAATTAAATAAATAATTGTAAGCTTTAATTATAAAAACTTTACTATTTAGTTTCTACACAATAAACACATATTGTGCTTACTTCTAGAATGGCAAATTTTGTTGTTGAGCTCCACATTTTGTCCGCTCGGCGTATTTTTTCGACCCATGCTGTAAGTAACTTTTTTTTTCACGATCTACCGCAATTAAGTAATAAAACTAATATCCGTTCAAAATCCTTTTTTTTATCTGTAATTTAATCAAATTGAAAAAAAGCATAGTTGATTTATACTTTTAATTTAAAAACTAATTTTTCATTTGTGAAAAACTAAAGTTTTACTATAACTAAGCGGTTAAATTACTTGAAAAATAAATAACCTATATAACTTTTATATAAAGTAATACTGTATCAATATTAAAAACTAAATATTGATTAGTATTACTTCTGTTTGTTTCTGTTTGAAATAAATAAAATAGCTTGAAATACAAACACCTTAAATGACAAATATATCAAATGTTTTATAAATTTTGACAACACCACTACTTGCGTAGAAAATTATATACTTTATTGTCAGCTAACTAAAATAGCTGTAGAAAATTAAGAATCAGTTAAGAATATTTTACGGAAAAACGGTGTAAAAATATAACACAAAATTATGTACAGATTTGTAAATATTGATAAATGACGTAACTAAGACTACGCATTTTAATAGTTTTAATTTATCTTTTGAATTTTTTTTCTAGTTTTAAAACTTTATAGTTATTTTAAGTCAACTTTGTAACACTAATATTAGTTTCAAAATTATACTTAAGAGAACTAGTTATAACTATATTCTAACTAGTTGCAAGTTTGTTGTAATTTATCAGTGAAACTAATAAACGGTACAAGACTTGAGCATTGTGCAAGAAACATATGCTTTACAAAAAATTGGACTTTACCTATAATATTGTATAACTGTTTATTTAAAATAAGCTTAAAAATTTTTGATAATATAAAGTAAAAAAAAATTGAACTAAAAGTAAACTGAAAGCTTTATAATGTTTGATTAGTTTACCTATAAAATACTATTAAAAATAAACAATAAAATCTAACAACAAAACCAATTCTAGTATTTTCTTTCTTTTAGAATTTGTACAGTTGTTTTAGTTAAGTTATCGTGGTTAATACTATGTAGTTTTACAAAATATTTATCTAAAAGTAAGCATTAGTACGCTAATGTATCTTAATTTATTGCAGTACAATTATAAAAATACAATGTACAATCTTTTTTTGTCAAGCATAAGTTTTATCTATGTTAAATTAATTATTAACTAATTTTTATAACATTTTCTTTTGATTCTATGTTATTTAAGAATTTACAATGTTTGTAATTTTGAAACTGATATTAGCTGTTTAGTAAAGACATTTTTGTAAACTTTAAAACGCATTATAATAGATTTGTCACAAACATTGTATTGAAATTGTTTTATATATCTTTAAAATCAACAAATATTTTCTTAAATGATAGACTTTCAGGTTTTTACAGCTATATGAGTTAGCTGATTGTTTAAGATCAATTTAAAAATAAGAGACTTGTAGTTAAATCTATAGAAAACAATAATAAAATTCTACAACCAGGCTTTATATTTTTATAACTTTAAACATAACAAGATTTCATTCATTCAACATAAAACATAACAAGTTTTTTCATTCATAACATGCTTAGTAACAATTTAGTAGTATTTTATAACAATCCATTTTATTTTAAACTTTTTATTTTGTTAAAATCTATACAAACCACAGCGAAGTTATTTAGCAAAACTATATTAGTTTATTACTTTAAAAATTTAGCGATAAGTTTAAATAACTTGTTTTTAAAACCATAAAACTTTGGTTTTTGTTCTAAGTGCAAAGGATTTTTTTTTATTTCAGATGTGGCTTAAAAGGTTTTTTTTTATTTATCTGAATTCGATACGAAAATAAAATAATTTTTAATAACACAAACAGTATATTCAGCACAAACGATATACTGTAAAACGAGACTTTCACTTAGGTGAACTAAATCTCCTGGTCCATAATAATTAATTAAGAAATTAAGTAAGCCGTATCCGGGGTCAGTATTCTTTATTATTTCAGACAATTGTACAGTTTTAAATATCAAATTAAAAATGCTGTAATAGTATTTTAAAATAACATATATATATGTATATGGAGTTTCAAAATACAAACTAAAAAAACTACTATAAGTTTATGTTTAAAGAAAAAAACTTTAGAATACATTTTTTTGTTTCGTTGTTTATTGAACGACAAGAAAAGCTATCAAAATGTCTGGTCCTAAGAGAAGGTGCATAAAAAAATCTATCGGCTATCAAGTCGTTCACCCATTGAATACCTTTTGACGTCAAGTCTAGGGTAAATTATATAAAATAAAAAGTGTTATATTTAGGTTTTTCAGTTTTATTTTCATTTTGTTGTTAATAAAATAGTACGCAATCAGCAGCTAACTAGAATAGCTATAAAAACTACAATACCAAAGGGCCATACAGTGTAGGAAATCGTGTGTTAATAAATAGTAAAAACTTTATAAAGGTTTGCTTTCTTTTAAAAAATAGGTAAAAAGGTTTCTTCGTATTTTTATTTTGTTGAAATTGACATATGGCATTATTGAATAAATTGGTTTTTATCATATAAGAACTTAAATTTTTAACTGGGAATAAGTGTTTCAGTCTAATTAGTTTATGTTTTAGATTGTGACTTTAGTTTGCTACAATATGATATTAGGTTTTATAAACGTATTGTTAATGTGAGTTTAAATTATAAACGCCTTATTTATACTTAGTTTGGTACAGCTGGTATGGTTAACTTACAATAATGTTACATCTTAGTAAAAGCATGGTTTAAAAACAACTTTTAAATTCTTTGTTTAATTTTTCAATTTCTTAACGTGTACACTAAGATAGTTCTTAAGCAACTTTTATACTTATGAGTTTCAAAAAATGAATAAGTTAATTTTATTTAAACATTATACTTCATTTTTATGTTATTATTTTAATTTTTTTCTTTTTATTTTATCAAACTGTTGTATTTATTATTTTATAAAGTTTAAAGTACAATGATTAAAGAAAACATTTTATCCAAGTCACTTTTTTTTTCAAGTCTAGTTATCAAACAAACTTATTGTTGTTTTATTACTTAAAGTTGTTTGATATAATAGAATGAATAGTCTTTAGAAAATTAATAGTCTTTTAGAACTTTTTTATTTGGAAAATCAATATAAGTATAAAAAACTTACAAATATTTAAAACTAAACCAATTAACAGCATAACTAATTTTAACTATTGAGATTTAAGTGAAAAAGAAAATTCTTATGCATACAAAACATAAAATTTTTTTATATTTAACCTACAAATGCAATCAAACACTTAAAAAACTATTTCATAACTTACTTCTCAAGGGTTGTTAAATGATATCTAAACTCAGCTAAATATAATAGCTGTTAAAACTCAGACAAGATTTTTGAAGTTTATTTCTAATTTTTTAATGTTGTATATATTTCAGTTTTTATTAAGAGGTTGCGTTGAAGTCAAACACGCTTTTTATATAAAAAGTTTATCATATTTGTACTTTGCTACAGACGCATTTTCTGACTTTACAACTATTTTCTACTTCTTTTATCAAAGTATTTGATTTTTCAACAAACTAGTGTTTAATTTTAACAGTACTGACAAAAGTTATAAATGTTAAATAAAAAGTTTGCTAACAGCCATCATCGGCTATTGGTAATAAAGAGGATACTATAACAGTTAAAAATTCAAGGGACATTTTTGCAATATAAAAACAAACAGACAGTAAATGAAAGTACAAGTTAAACCAATAAATAAAAAAATTAAATAAGAATTTAAATAAACAAAATTTATTTTGCTACTAATTTTTTCATCTTTTTTAAGTACTAAGAGTTATCTAATTTTCTTTTGTTTAGTCTATTGAGTACAGTGGATCTCCGCACAGTTTATAATATATTTATTTCTGTACCTAAGTCTGTCATGTTAAATTTTAAACCTTTGCGGTATAGCTGAGTTGTCTAAACTGTTAATATTAAGCAGTAACATTCTTTATTGTAATTCTAGTGAATGTTATAACATAAAAAAATCAAGTTCGCAAACTTTTTCTTCTACCATTCGATGGTAATATAGTTAATAAGCATTTACTAATAGTAGTTGTTAATATTAAAAAAAATCAAAGCTACGTTTTTCAAAGATTATAGATAATGAAAATATTTATTATGAATTAAGTTCAGCGTAAACACCAACAACGTTAAAGTTTACACAGCTAACTAATTAGCTGATTTAAAAAATAATTCTTAAAAAATGAAATGTTTAAAATATCCTAAGGGAATATTTAAATATAAAATGAAAATCACTAAGTTATTTCATCTAAAACTCAATAAAAATTTCCTTTTCTTTCACAGTTGAAGTAGCACGAAGAATAAAAATCATAATTCTATTAACAGTTCATGATGCTCGTTAAATTAAAAGTGTTATTTTGTTAATAAACTTTTTTAATTATGATTATTTACACAAAAACTTATATACGAAAAAAATAACTTAAATGATATTGTACATTAATCTGTTAATTAGAAAAAAAATTGTTTATGAACTCAATGATAATTTTTTTTTATATTTTACCAAAAAACTTATTAAAAATACTTTACATTATTGGCACAATTATAAAAAGGAACAGTTCAATTTGAAAAATGAAAAAACTAATCCAATTATTTTTCGTTTTGTTAAATCAGCTTTTATAAGCTGTAAAAAATATAAGCATAGTAGCAAGCAAAAATATTTAACTTAACTAGTTTATGGATAAACTAGTCTCTCCGGGAAAACTTTCTCTTGGCGTTCTAAACATAAGTTGCCATCTTGGAAAAGCTAGATGACCTCCGGGAAAAACTTCTTATTCAACAACGTCGATGGGGCGAACAACTCGATTTGAGTTGTTAACGTGCCATACTCATAAGCCTACGCATACTTTAGCAGACAACTTCTTTGGGTCAATTTGAACATTAAATACCACGCTTAAGCCCACACAGACTGTGGCGTCAACCTTAGGTTCACTTCTAAAAACGAGTTGTTTTCGTACATTTAATTAATTCCCTTGTAATATTTATACATATTTATTTTATGGTATCTATTAAATATTCTACTTGTATTGTAATATTTAAACATATTTATACCATCGTGCCTATTTGATATTGTATTTTATCGCCACGCACCAATTACGGAAAAGATCCGAAAGAAGATCAACCAAACGTTCATCAAGATTCTGTACACGAGACGGACTAACGTCGAGTGCCAAAAACTGAGCGACCGGAAACCTGTGACACGTCAATGAGGGAATCCAGAGCACGTTTCCCTTCTAAACTTCTAAATAATAACTTTAAGTGTTTAGACTTATTGTGAACTGTTATTGCGTTTATTTTTGTATAATAAAAAAAATACTACTTAATTTTATTATATTTAGTTGTAAAAATTATATAGTTATGCCCTTAAAACCCCTAAAAAAGGCATTTATCTTAAAAGCGCCACGCACAGGTTCACGAACCGAAATGAGTTGTTCCGAAACTACTGCTAACCTCGAATCTGATGAGATTGTTGAGCCTGAGACTGAGGCAATTTCGAAAGAAATCAGTGAGGCTCCTAGTCTGGGTAACAATAGAGTTTTGATATGTTTAAGAACGTAAATCTTACCTTAAAAAAATATATAGTAAAGCTTATACTTAATGGTGTAAAGTAGCACATTTACGAACTTTTTAAAAAGTATTTATGCTTCATGAAACTTTAAAATTAGGATTTAAAAAAGAATATATTTAGTGTTATTGATATTACATTGTTTAAACATTGGAGCTTTGTGAAAGCTTCAAAACAGTAATTAAACTTTATTAATTTATCAAATTAGCTAATTTCTATTTAATCAGCTTGTTTTAAGCTGTATAAAATGGCTCAAAAAATCAAATTTAAATTTAAAAATCAAATCTAATCTCTTGTTACTTCATTGTTTGAATTAATGTGGTTTTAATAAACTGACGTCAAATATTAATAGTTTATCTTATGTAGACTAGTAGTACTTTACAACTAATCGCAATGCTAAGTGATTTGATTACTGCTCAAGATTTCTGTTAATAATATGTTTATTGTATTAAGCTATTAAGCTTTTATATAAAAAAATGATTAGTTTAATATCCAATATGCATGAAATATAAAATAAATGTTTGGTTGTAAGGTGAAACAAAGTTAAACAAAAAACTAAAATTAGAAAAGATATATGCTTTCATTTGACATTTGCAAGTTTTAAATTTACAAAACTTTAAGAAAGCATAAATCTAACTTTTATCATGTTATAAATTTCACAGTTTTGATTTTAGCTAAAATTGTATTTACGTTATTATAATTTATCTTTAAAATATTATTAAATTCAATTAGTTAACCAATTACCTTATCAACTAATTACTTATCTAAAACTATATAAAATGTTTGTCCGTTGCAACTTATTAGTTTGTTTGCTTTTACTTGTGATCATCGCACTAGCGTGAAACAATTGTTAAGTAATAAACTTTTTAACAATTTAACTTTTGTCATAATTGTTTTATAACTTGCCTTATTTATAATATATTCCAACATACTGGATTTAAATTAAAGATTTTTTAAACAATATTAATTCTAAAATTTGGTAATAATAAGGAATTTAATAAAAACATAATGATTTAAGTTTAAAACAAACCAGTTTCTAAACGGTAATGACTTATTTTAAAAACCTAAATACAAAACAAAGTATTGCGCGTAAAGTCATGTATGTAAAATACATAAAACTCAATAAACACATATATAGGAATTGAATTGTGTAGAAGTATCTTATTTTCCAGCTAACTAGATCAGCTGTTAAAACTACAAAATGTTATTCACTGATTTGGTAATATATTAAACCTGTTTACACTTTTACTTAATTTTTTTATTTGTCTGAAGTTAACTACAACGTCAAACTTTATTTATTTGTTTATAAAATAAACAATTGTACTCAACCTTTATGGCTACTTCTAAATTTAGATATAGTTAGTACTATTAGATATTTTAAGGTCTTTTTAAAAAATTATATTTATTTATTAGGAAAATAATAAAGAAATAGAGGATATAGTTCTAGAAAATGTTGATAAAATTGTTTTTAAGATTTTCAGTTGTTAGATATATCAATGTTGTTAAAATGAGTTAGTTGTTTTGTGCTTATACAATTTTATTATTAAAAAATGTAAAAAAACTTGTAAAAAAAAAAAAAAAAAAGAACTAAATTTTTGTTTGATTTTGAAATATTAAATTTCTTCGACAAACTATGTCATCAAATTAAAAAATTGAACACTTATTTGATTTGTTTTAAACAAAAAAATATAAGAACGATTTCACTAAATAACTTTATTATAATAGTAATATTTAAATGTATTCAAAATTGGTAAAATGCCATATGATTATACAAATTAGTATATTGAATAATGTACACAAAATTCTAGATAAAAAAGTAAAAAAAAGATGACTTAATTTTTTGTTCATTTTTTAAATTTAAACTTCTTATAATTAAGTATGCCATATTATTAAAAAATTAGACATTATGTAATCAGTTTTAAACCAAAAATCAAATAAACTCACCGTCTAGTTTCATCGTAAATGTAATAGTTATAATCAATTGTACTAGTATTACTTTACTAAAATTTAAAATAGTTGAAAAAGATCTTTTTTTCTAAGTTTTTAAGATATCTAGTAAAGGGGCGAACAGGGGACATCATAATTTTGGGCAGTAATATAATTTTTACTTTCTATTTATTATTCTACTAATAATAGCTTGCGATTAAGTATTTGACCCTAAAGTAAACTTTAACAACAAATTCAAGGTTTTTTTAGTGATTTTTGTTCGAAATTCAAAGTTTTTCCCTGTTTTTTTCAACATTTCTCAAATTCCAGATTTTTTTTTGCCTAAATTGTAACACTCCATGTAAAGGGGCAACTCTGTATAAATCTAAACTACTTTATTTATATTAACAGTATTTTGTTTAAAGTTTTGATGATTTTTATTCAATTGATATTTACAAACATGTATCTGCGTCTGCATTTTACAACTTTAGATTTACAGTTTGTAATAACCATTCATGATGGTTTTAAATTAAAAAACTCAAAATTACGGCTACAGTTTTTCTTAAGCTTATATTATTAAAAATAAATATGTAATTATACATTTGCTCTAAAACTTTATGACGTTATTGTTACCCGCACTTCGGGCCTCACTGGTTTCCTTCGAAGTTGCCTCGGTCTCAGGCTCGACAATCTCATCAGATTCAAGGTTAGCAGTAGTCTCGGAACAACTAATTTCGGTGCACGAATGTGTGCGTGGCGCTTTTAAGACTAATACCTTTTTTAGGGGTTTTAAGGACATAACTATATAATCTATATAAACAAATATAATAAAACTAAGTAGTATTTTTTTATTATGTACAAATAAACGCAATAACAGTTCACAATAGTCTAAACACTTAAAGTTAATAATTAGAAGGGAAACATGCTCTGGATTCCCTCATTGACGTGTTACTGGTCTCCGGTCACTAAGTTTTTGGCACTCGACGTTGGTCCGTCTCGTTTACAGAATCTTGATGAACGTGGCTTGATCTTCTGACGTTTCCTTTCCGTAATCGGAGCGTGGCGATAAAATACAATATATATAGGCACGATGATATAAATATGTATAAATATTACAATACAAGTACAATAGTAAGTAGTTTTAACAATCTTAAAACGGCAAATTTTTAATTTATGCATAGTATATAACTTTTTGTTTTTGTTGTCAAAAATCCTTTTTAAGTATGTTGTATGAATTTGACGAATTTCTTTGGTCCGCAAACTTTTTACAACAAATTTTATCTCATTTTTCTATAATTTTTTGTATATTTTAAACTTAAGTTGAACGGATATCAACATTTTTCAATAACGAATTATAGCGTTTAGTCTTTATGTTCATATAATCTTTGTAATATATCTAAAACTCTTAATAAGACTTTTCATCTTAAGTTTCTACTGACGTCAATATCTCTAACAGCAAATGTTAAATTAAATATTTTTATATAAAATTGTTTATTATCTAAGTAATTAATCGAGTGATTAACTTTGCTAATTTAAAGCCATCAAAGATGGTTAATGCATTACATGTTTCTAATTATATAAGTAAATATTAAAAAAATTAAAAAAAAAAATATCTGATTATCTTTATTTGCTGAATCAGTAACAATTAAAGAAGTTCATACATATATTTATTTGTATAGTCTTAAACTATGTTTAATTATTTAAACTGTGAACCTAAGTAGTAACAATGTCTGATGTAGCAAATTAAGTGTCGAATGAATTTTAACAATTTATATAATTTTAACCTCAATTTGTACATAGTAAAGTACTCTTTGTTTTCGCTGTCAAACAGTCATTTCAATATATTTATTATGACATTGATAAGTTACTTTGGTCCGCAAAGGACTTTTTAATAAGATACTACTGATGCTACTGATGTTATGAAAAATGAAAAATTGTTTAACTATGTGTTACTAATTAATATTTTAGATTTTTTTTCTAAATCTATATTTCGTTGAAATAAGTAATTTTATTGCTCATAATATGCAACAACTTTAAATTTAAATTGTTATTTGTGTTGCTGGATTTTTTTTAGAATAAATTTATTTTACTGTACTTAAGTTGATTTTATACCTATAATGGATTTAAATATGCATAAAAATAAATAAAATCTTATGTTAACTTGTATTTGTTATTAATTTAGTCTGATCAAATACTCTCAGTGTATAATAAAATAAAAAAGTTTTTTATATTTTGAATTGTTTTATTGCTGTCGTAAAACATATTCTATGAACAGTTTATTTTAGTTAAAATATTGTTACTTACTAAGCTGGTTTTATGTTCACAATTTAACACATAAAATTTTATTTATTTAAGTTATATAGTTTGATACTAGTTATATAATTCTTTTTTTTTTTAAATAGTACAAAAAATGAATAAACTTTTTAATTTAATGTTTAAAATAAAGGCTTTTCAATATAATTTTAAATTAAATTAAACTGTAATTTTTTTTGCAATTTCAACTCCATACTGACGTTATAAGTTTTATACAGCAAAATTATCATAATTAGTATTTATAATTGCAAACAGTTTGAAGTAATAATGAACATTCATGTTTTACTCAATTTAAACCATTTAATGTGGTAATAAAATAAAAATCTCGGAAATTGATTAATGCGGTACTACTTATTTTGCGGGCAAACCTTACCATTAGCAGTCTCTTCCTTGTTTAAAAGAAAATAATACTTTCATCCAACTAAACCTAAAGCAACGTAAGCTTTTCAGTAAGAGGTGCCTTTTAATTAAATTCATTTTGAAAAACGTTTTTATTTCAGAACGGATAAAAAAAGGTGTCAATAATACATGGAAATGTAATGACAGTGTGAAATTCCTTGCATTGTCATTGTTTTGGAGAGTATTTATAGTTAGTACGCTTCATTGCACGAGCCAATGAGAATCATCTGGTCTAATGTTTCAAACTAAATACTGATGCAACGGGGCGTCAAGGCGTAATAGGCAGTTTCATGTAAGCAGTTAGCTTAGTTTTGGTGTGCACCTTGAAGCAACAACAGATATTGAACTTTTATGTGAATGCTTATGGTAAATATTGTTTTGTTTTAAAAGTAAATATTTCAACTGGTTTTAAATTGTTTAAATATTTAAGCAAGGTTTATAGTTTATTAAACCTTTTACAGTATCTTGCTTACTAAAAGTTTTATTCAATTTTTAGTTTATTATTTTAAATCTTTTGATTTAGATTTAAATAGCTTCCAGTTTTTAAAGTGTTTATCATATTAATTTGTATATTCAATATTTATTTTGTTGTTTTTTATATAATAGATTCATCACTCCAAACTGTCTTGTTTGATTTTATAAAATAGTCTTAAACAGAAATTAGTATTTATTAGATAGTAATTAAATAAGGTAGGATTTAATTATTATGGCTAGTAATAATAAGTTAAGTGTACCACAAAATAATGCTACAGAAATACTGAACTATGTATATATTAATTATAAAATTAGTATTCTTAATTGTTGTTTCAATACAATTGATCTATTTTTTTCGATGTATAATCTTTTCTTTTGTACTATTATTTGCAGTTAGTTTTTCAAGCCTGTTTTTTGGGTGAATTATAATCGTGACTGTAAACTTAATTATTTTATAATCTTATAGCTCGTCACAACAACTTTAATTTATTTAAATTAACTACAACTTCTCAAAGTTGATAAAATAAACTACTGTAATTTTTTGTCTATTCTTTATTCATTAAAAAGTTAAAAATCATAGCATAGCTTGCTTGCTCAAATACTTTAAAAACCATTTAAAGTTCTCTGCTGATCAAATTTCAGTGTTTGTACATTTTTAATTATTACTGTATGTGTTTTTATTTATTTACTATATTTTTCTTTTATGGGGTTGTTTTGAGAGAATAAAAAATAATTTTTTTCTTGTTCCTTTTTTGGTGTAATTTAACTGTTGATTGAGAATGTGATCAAAATGCATCAAAATTACAGTATTTTAAACTCGGTTTTTGTTGATAGCATATATTCCTATCGTAAAGTATTTGATATTAACCTTTTTTTTAAACCATGTAGAACATCTTAAGAGTAAAAAAGATAAGTATAAATATTAACTTTAATTTTATTACTTAAAAAAATATATTTAGCATCATGAGTTTAATCATTTCAAACGTTTGTTTAATTGTATTAATTTTTTCTAATTTTTAAAAGTATAATCCTATATCTAAACGTCCAAAGTGTTACTATTAATCTAATTTAAATGAAAAAGGTTAACTTAATGTAATATCAATAAAAAAGAAATTAAACATTTTTTAAGATATTAAAAATACAAATAGAGTGCTATAGTTTATTTTGTTTAACAACAGCTGTTTCGAAAGACAGATAGTCAATCTCTTCAGGCTTTAACAAAATAAGAATAAGCACGTTTTAGGCAACTATTAATAAATACAAAATAACTATTCATGCGTAAAAAGAAACTAAATGAAAGTAAAAAGAGAGAGAAAAAAAGAGAGAGACAAAGTAGAAATGCTTTTTGTTAATTATTTTGATTAGATTAAGTTAGCAAATAGAAAAATATATTGTATTGTAATTATAATAATAATATCAGAATGTTTGATTATAGTTATAGGTTTTGGCAAAAGGATTGGCTTTAATTCTTAATATACTTCAAAATAAAACAAAACATTAAAAAGCAACATATTAACTAGTAATGGTTAAACACAATGCATGAATTTAAGTTGAAACGGAATACTTAACATTTAACAAAGCAAAATAATAAAAAACAACAAATAAAACTCAAAATTCAAAACCCTAGTTTGAACATTTGTTATGCTAGCTAACTGCTTGCTTCCAATTCATCAACAGAAATTTGTTCCTATGTCTGCCCATAAGTTCGGATTTTTTGTTGATACAGTTGTTACTTGCTTGTAATACCTTGAGGGCTTCTTTCAAGCAAAGCTTGCATGTTGTTTTTCCTGGTTGGTGTTTGTTTACTTTTTCTAGGCTCTTCCAATTTAATTTGTAATCCTCTCCTTCGTTTTTTAATTTGTGAATTAGTTTTGATAGTTCTGTTGAATTAACGTATTTATTGTAGTTTCTGTTATCAGGTTTGCAATAAGATATTAAAAAAAAATGAATTTCCACAATTAAATCAATAAAAGGTGTGAACCTTCCAGTCATCAAACTGCACTCATTTGTTTATAATTAATCTCTTAAACTAACTTAAAATTGTAATGAAACAAAATTAAACAGACGAATGTGTAATCAGTAATTAAACTACATTACCAAAGAACTAATTAAGAAGAAATTATAGTTTCTAAAAATCGATAGCATCTTTTTGAACCCACTATCTAAATATTGTGCTTGAGATTGTTAAACTATTTAGATACTATAGATACTTGGTTTCAATTTAGACTTATATTATAATATCCTATAAGTTAAATAAGAAAAATAACATAGACTAAGCCTGGACTTTCTTATGAAGTCAGAAAAGTTTAAATTTGAAAGGAAGTTAAATCATATAATATAAAAACCTGGTCTAAGTCTACCAAAAACTTTCGGTCAAGTGATTAAAGTGGTATGATCAAACATTTTAAATAAAAGAAATTTAAACTAAATTTAAAAAAAAGGTTTTTAAATAGAAAATAGACAATTTAATACTAGTTTATTTTTTTAGCTACTTTTCATCTACTTGCTTCTATTATAATGTTCTGTTAATAAGCAGCACTATACAAAAATATTTTTTAATAAATCTAGAATATATAAGTTCATTAGTTTATTCGAACGTATGTTGCTTACGTTTTTCAAAGTTTGACACAAATGAAAATAATTATAATTACAATAAATAATTATCTTTACAATGATCCAATGCAGAAAGAGGGTTTGATAGTTTGTACAGCTATTTTAGTTAGCTGATTTAGGATGTTTAGTTTTATTAAGCAAGAGCTTTATTGTTTAAGATTCAATAACAATAAATTTTTGAGGAAATTTAGGGTTTTTGCTAAAAACATAAGTAAGAAAAAATCTGTTTTAAGATTATAGCCTAAAATTAGTAGTTGTAGTGTCTGCAAATGTCGATGAAATTTCAATTCAATTTGGAACCCTTAATTCGATTAAAAATTGTTTGATTATTAGTTTTTATTATGTATATTATTTTTTTATCTCTTTTTTATTTTATTCTAATTAAAAACTTCAAAGCAAAAAAAACAAAAATTTTAGGTAAAATACAAGTTTACCTCTTTTATCAATTTCACATTCACAAAAACCCTTGAAATTTAGTTTCAGCAGATAATAGTTTTAGAAAATCTGTAACTCAAGTTATTTGTAAAACAGTATACCTTTAAATAAAATAAGAAAAACTTAGACTAAAGTTATGTTTATTAAGCTGAAACTGAAAAGGATAATTACAAGGAGCCAACAAATTAGAAAACATTTTTATTGTAAATAAGCTAGTTACGTTTTGACATTAAATTAAGTACTTTACATAATGTAATATAAAAAAGTAAACCAATTTTATTTAAACGACAATTGTGTTTTAACATTGTACAAATATTCACTTAATTAATGAAAAATAGTTTTTTAATTATAAAACAAATTACATTTTCTAATAAAAATTGTTTAGCAAATTAATGTTATAACAGCATTCCATAAATATCTTTTGGTGCTCATGATAATTATTAAAAAATGTTTTTAATACATATCTAATAAAGGGTACGGGTCAAAAATGTAGAAAGTAATTTTGCAAGAAGGGTCAATTATGCACTAAAGGATCCTTTTGCATGAAGAAAACACTTTCGCACAAAGAAACTTGTGCATAAATGGACATTTTTTTAGGAAGAAACTTTTGCCTTTGTAAATATAAATATAAAAAATTTATCAGCTATCTAAAACGAAAAATTGGAAATTATTTTTTACATATTTTTTGTAATATTTGTTATTAACTTTTGTGTTTAGTATAATTGTACATTGAAACCAAGTAATAAACTTCAAATGTTTAAAGTAGAAATTTAAACTAATAGCAGCAAAAATAACGAAAAATGAGAATAAGTCGAAAATACTAACTTAATATTAATGTTTTTTTTTTACTTTTAGAAAAAACATATAAATGTGTATTTTGAGATCAATTAACTGTTAATTAATTTAAAAATCATTTTTCATTGTAAAAGAAAATAATAAATAAAATCATACACGTTTAGTTGTATACGAGTAATAACCAATTTTTTAACAACTTTACCCTTTTTTTGTCTAAAGGCTCAGAAGAAAACTAATTAATTAACCTTTTTGAAAGACTTTTAGTTCGTTTTCATAATTAAAAATAAATCAAGAAAATAAAGTAGTTTTAATATTAATCAAACATGTTTACTTTTCCTTTACATTAGCCGTTTGTTAATACTTTATCTTCAAAACTATTTTCAATTTGTCTTAACGTTGTTAATCTTTGCATTTTATTTAAAACTCATATTAAAAAGTTGTCATCTAAATTTTTCACTGATGTCATTATTTATCACATAACAATTAAAATACACATTTTTATATAAACATATCTCTTTTCTTTATTAAGTGTCTAGTAATTGATCAGGGTAATTTAAAACCATCAGAAATGGTTGATGCATTCTCTGATCCTAACTATACAAATTATTAAATTTAAAAAAAATTCTTAAATTATCTCAATGTGCTGGCTTAGTATCAACTAAAAAAGAGCATTTTTATTAACTTGTACATTTTTAAACAATGTAAAATAATTTAAACAGTAGTTAAGTGAAGTTAAGTAATTATAATGTCTTAATTATATGTAGTATATTGTGCATTAATGGTTTGTGTTGAATGAGTTTTAACAATCTGTAAAATGATAAACTTCTATTTTATGCATAGTAAGGCGCTCTTTGTTTCTCCTGTCAAAAAATATTTTAAAATATGTTTTATGACTTTGACAAATTTCTTGGTCCGCAAAGGATTTTTTACAACAAATTCGATCACATATTAGTATTGTTTTTTATATGTTTTAAACTAAAGTTGAACAGTTATCAAAATTTTTCAATAATAAATTATAACGTTTAGTTTTTATGTTTGCATAATCTTTGTAATATATCTAAAACTCTTACTGAAAAGTTTTCATCTTAAGTGTCTTCTGCTATCATTATTTTTTGCAGCAAATAGTAAATTACATATTTATATATATATTTTTTTTCTATCTAAGTTATTAATCGAGCGATTGACTTTGCTAGTTTGAAACCGTCAAAAATAATTAATGCATTCCATGTTCATGGTTATGTATATAAATAAACTGAAAAAAATATCTTATTACCTTAATATTCTGACTGAGTGTCAACTGAAGATGTTAACTTGTATAGTTTTAAACAGTGATGCGAAGTAATAACAATGTCTTATGTTGCAAAATAATTTATAGTGTTAATATTAATTTATAACTTGTGTTGATGGTTGTTAAATGAGTTTAATAGTCTCTATAATGATAAACTTTTATTTCATGCATAGTAAAGTACTGTTTGTTTTTGCTGTCAAACAGTCATTTTAAGATATGTTATATGACTTTGATAAACTACTTTGGTCTGCATAGGACTTTTAATAGAAAATTTGATCCGTTTTTTTTTATGAAATGCTACCGACCTGATGTTATGAAAAATGAAAAATTGTTTAACTATGTGTTAGTTGTATTAATTATTTACATTTTATTTTCTTATATGATTGGTATTTATTTATTTTCATCTACTCATAATATATATTTCAGGTATTTTTTCTGAAATACTTCTCAGTTCAATTTTTGTCACAGTCAGTAGTTTTTTAAAAGTAAAATTTACAAGGAGTTGATATTTAAGGTTTATTTTTTATAACCTTTCAATTATTTATAGTAATTGTTGTTTTTTGTTACCAAGCTAATTTTGTAATGAAAATATGATTTATCTAGTTTGCAGTGTATGATAGTCTTATTTGATGTTAAATCTTATTATCTTGAATGGTAAAGCTTAAAATTTATCTGTTATTATTCTTTAAAAATTTACTGACGTCATAATTAATTCAACATTTTGAACTTCCATTAGTTTGTTTAATTAACTACGGGATAATAACTATCGGATACAGTTTACGTCCTGACACCTCTATTTTAAACCATCTAATATTGTTTATTTTGATATTCTTGGAAATATAGTAATTTGTACCATTTGAAGTGCAAACAGCTATCAACTTATAATAATATAGTAAAGCAGTAAATTTTATAAGTCATTGACACTATAATGTAAGATAGCTACAAGCTTCAAAAAATTGTCAACTCAAAACAAATAAAAATTGTACAAAGCTGCTTAGTTTTAAACAAAGTTACATTAAGCTGTTTAAAAATTTGTAATTGCTTTTATTAGTTTAATATTTTATATAACTTCTGTTTTAGATAAACTTTTTTGGTTTATATTTTTTTAATCAAAAAATATGCTTTGGTTAAACTTCAATAACGATTGTGACAAATTAACTTTTGACTTATAGTTGTGAATTTTGACAATAGTTTTAATACAAGTTTTAAACTAGTTTTAATAGTTCAATGATACTATAATTCAAACAGTTATCTTAAACTGACAAAATTTTAGTAAAAAGTAAACACAAAAACAAAGTTTCAACAAATATACAGTAATCTAGTTGGCGCTTTGTTAGTAAAAATATATAAAATGCTTAAGCAATTTGTTTTTTTTATGAACTATTTTTTTTATTAACTACGCTTTTTTTAAATTTACGTACAAAGCATTTTTTTTTAAGTACAATTTACTCGTATAGAAAATTATTAAAATGTCAATGTTAATAATTGTTCAAAAGTTTAAATGTTTCTAGAGCTGGTTAACTTATTAAATTTATACAGTATTTAATTGTCTGTAATTAAAAGGGGAATAACTATTTGCTTTTTAATCAAATCACTTTATCATCAAATTTTCAAAAATTTTGCTTTGAAAATTAAGTTTTTATGCTAATTAATTAAATTAGTAACTAATATTTTTTATAATGACATATTATTATAATGTACTTGTTTATATTTTTTATTGGTTTCAGAATTTCTTACAAAAATTTGTTAAAAGCTTTAACTGACGTCATAAGTATTTTCAGCACATATTGAATTACACTTTTATTTATTTTAATGTATGGTTTCTCAACGTTGTAGGGAGTTTATTAATTTTTTTATTTAGAACCATTATGATGGTTAATACAAACACGAAAAAACCTGAAGTTATAAAATGTGTGTACAGATGCATGTTTGTAACCATCAATTGGACAAAACTCAGAACTTGTACAGTTTGTAACAACTAACTTTTAAATTTAGTTTAAATAGTTTAGCTTAGTACTTATATTTTACTAATTTTCGTATGATGTTATTTTTTTTGAGCAAATGATCTGTTTCGAAGAAATATTTTAGTAGTTATTAATATTTTAAATTATCTTTTAATTTTTTCAAGCAGTAAAACATAAGTGAAAATTAATACTTTATTCGTAATGTTGTGTGTAATTTAAAATATGAGAAATTACTATATTCGTATAATATATGTATAACAAAACTTACAAAGTTAAAAAAATTTATAGTAAGAAAGTTTATCCGAGACTGTAAAAAAAGTAAATAAACTAAAGATATATAGTTTAAAAATAAAATTAAAGCAGACTTTTTAGTTTAAGGTGGTTACTTATACTAAAAAAAAGTTGACGAGTTTAATTGATAATTATTAGAGTGTACAAAGATTGTACTATAGCATATTAATGCATAGTTTTTACTTTGCTTATACCAGTTAAATTAAATCATTTAATTCAATTATTTGCCAATAAATAAATACACCACTATATTAATAATAACTTGTAATAAAAGAATAATATTACTATTAGTACTAGTTGATGTTTTACCTAAATTATTAGAGAAGATGACGGCTTAATTGATATAACCAAGTTTACTAGTGTTTCATTAAATCAAACCTTCTATCTTGTTAATAATCAATAAAATATTTTACAAGCACAATAATAAAACCATTGATTTAATAATAGTTGTGAAATAAAGAAACATATCAGTACTACTTCTAGTTCTTTTTAACATATGTAACCATTTTGCTATTGGGTAGTATTAAATTAGTTAAATTATATATTATCTTGCAATATGTACAATACATACGTAAGCAAACTCATTTTAATTGTTTCTTTTTTTTTTAATTACATTTTCGATTTCTGTATTACTTAAAAAAATTTGTCTTGATTTAATCATCTTAACAGAGTTAACCATTTGTTAACATTTATTAATTGTTATTTAAGTGAGTTTATTCATGTTTTTGGTTGAAAATGTTTATCACATTTTATTACATCTTATAAACAAATTCAGTTTTAAATATCAAATATAGTTTGTTTATAGTTTGTTTATGAGTACTAGATTATAAATTGCCAGCTTTTAGTATTCACAAAAAAATTTTCCGAGCATTCCTTTTATTTTTTTTTTTGATTTAAAAACATTTTGATTTTGTCGTTTGATTTTATTACTGACGTCATAACTTTTTCCTCACATCTTTAACTTGCAGGCTTTTGAATAAATTGTAATAAAACAACAAGTATTTGGTAGTACTAAAGCATATTATTTTAAAACCATGCAATATGGTTTAATACAATGCACTTTTTAGTTAAAATATATTGTACCACTAGAAGTGCTTACAAATACAACTATTAAGCATTAAAATAAAAAGCATTCATACGATATTCAAAAATTAAGAAAAATTATTTATTAGCTTCTTAATATTTTTAATGAGTTAAATATGAGCCATGCAAGTTTTGTTTCAAAATAGTATTTTATGACTTAAAGTTTTATTCTGCGCTAATGATCTTTTAAGAATGATTTTTGATAATCATTGTACTCGTTACAGTGCATATTCAAATAAGTTGTTTATTTAATTTTGTTAATCAGTATATACCTACTTATTTCTTATTTTATTTAATAACTATAATTTTTTGATTCGAAGTAAAGCAACAAAATGTAATATAATAAACAATTTATATATTAACTACAAATTATTGTTTTTATCATTGAAATTCAAAATACTATTGTTTTAATACGATCTATTTTTTCAGATACTTTTATACATGTTATGGAATCAAATCTATTTTATATATAAATACTGTAAAAAGATATTTTTTCTTATTATTCTTTTATTGCTATAGTAAATAAATGTTCTATGAAAAGTTTATTTAAGTTTTCTAGCTATTACTTTGCCAAGCTTGTTTTATGTTAACAATTTAGTTTTACAGTCTCAATAAAAATTCTAGGCATATTAGTCAAATTTTTGTTTAAATGTTGTACAAAAACAGTTTTAACTATCAGTTTAATTTTTTTTTTGTTTATAATGGCTTAGCAATGAAATAGCGATTTATTAAAACAAATTTTAATTTTTTTTGAGTTTGAACTTCATACTGACGTTATAAGTATTTCTACAGCAAAATAGTTCTAATTAAATTTATAATTTAGAATTATTTAGCTAAAAAATCAAGTATTTATATTTACAACAATTTAAACCACTGTGTGTGGTAATAATTTAAATCTTGTAAATTTAGATGCATGTTACTTTTAAAACTGCGGATCAAACTTTCTATAAGCAGTCTTTCGCAAAAAATTATATAAAGTTTTGCCATTATCGAGCTATACTAAAAATAATATAAATTTTCCAGTAAGAATTACTTTTTATTAAAATTTATTTTCGTAAATTCTTTAAATTTCAAATGTTTTCAAGCTTATTACACGGCTTGATTATTATCCTGAATATGAGAAAAAGATTTAATTTTTTAATAATCTATTAGCTCGTAAAAGTAATTTTATTTTGTCTAAGTTAACTACTGTTATTCAAAGTTCATAGAAAAAGATTTCGTATGGTTATCTTAATCGACTAAAATATAAACGTGTTGATAAGTTGTCGTATTTTCATATATATTAAGTTCACATTTATTTCAAGTATTAAAAGAATTAAACTAAATTTGTTGATATTATGTTTATAAAAATTAAGTAACAGTCAATTTAAAACTTTAGGTATGTGATATTAACTTATTAAGAACTTAAAAATGTTTCAGATTTTTAAATCTTTGATAAAACTTAAAAGCAAAATAAAACTTGTTAAAGTCATCTTAACAAACCAGATTTGATTTGTATGTATACTTCGTACATTTTATTCGTTTAAACTAAAATTGTACTCAATTTTTAATTGTTAGTTTTCAGTTTAACTTCCTCTTCTGTAACACAATATATCTTTAATACAATGCAAAACAATTTTATCCTTATGTGGGCAAAGGCCAAATAAAAAAATTGTAGTAACATAAACAATTTTTGTTAAACATTTTTTTATATTTTATATATTTTTGTTCAAAAGAAGAAATCCATTACAGCACCAAATGCATATTTTTGTAAAAGGCTACAGAAACAAATTTTAAAATTGTATCCACGCCATTTCTTATTTGTAAACAAATGCTTAATTACACATTGAATTTACTTGGTAGAATAGTATATAAGTGTTAATTACAAATAAGTCACATACACATAAATATAAAGATAAATTCTACTTATTATTAAAGTTAGTAAAACTTTTCTATAAGTTTTATTTTTTTATATAAATTAAAATCCTTTTTTTAATAAATGTATAGTTTTATCTTCTGTTTTCATATTTATAAGTAAAGTTAACAAATTATTAAACGTGGGAAAGTCCCCAAGTTGATTTTAACTAGAAGCAACATCAAAAAACAGCCGTTTTAGTAAGTATATTTGGTACATCTCGTATCTTTACGATCTCTCATATCTTTATGCACTTTTTCTGTGGACAAATGTGCGTAAATAAGCGATAGGTTACTGTAATTATGTAAACAATAATCAACATCCTTGAATACCTTTTGTTTGTAGTGTATGTTAGTCGCCATATTTCTTTTGTTAACTATTTATTTGTAAGCTTTACATTATTGTTTAAACTTATTTTATTTGCTGTTGATGATAATTTTTTTCGTTACTAATCGAATATACAAATATTTTTAATTCTCGTGATAACCATCATAGTTTTATCAAGTGTTTTATTATTGTTTTTGTTTTAATGGTAGTTAAGTGTAAACGTTAGTTTTTTATCAAATTTTAAATATAAAATTGGATTTCTGTAGAATTAAGTTTTATTTTACTACTAAAATAATTAGTATATTATTCACCTAATAGTTTGTAATGTAAACTTAATATGATAAACTTGACGTTTAAGTTGTTTTATTAATGTTGATGAAACTTAGTCTAAATTTTAACTTGATTTTCTATCAATTGGTGTTAGTTTAGTTACTAATATTATTAAGTAAAATTTTTAACACTCATAATGATAGTCAAATAATTTCAATTTTAGTAGCTGAGTTGTAAAATTTTTATTTAATATAGCACTATAAACATTAATTGATGTCATATTTTTTTTTAAAACACAACTACAACTTACATGTTTTTGATTTATTAACTATTATTTGTTGAGTCAATAGTGCTTGAATACCAGGTGAATTTAAAACCTTATTAATGGTTAATAATAATTTTCCTTTTATATAGAGTCTAAATACAATTTTAAAACTAATATAAAGACTTCTTAGTTTTAATTTTTATAGAAAATTAAAACTTTTGCTATACAAACTATAAAATTATGTTAATTTTTTTAATTTAACTGCAAATTAGTGTTAAAACAACTAAGTATACAATTTAATTTGAATAATAAGATATTTATAATCAGATTTATAAACTGCAGTAAAATTACAGGTTACATAAATATTTATACATTGTTAAGGAAAAAAATTGTATAACTATTCAAACATTTTTAGTGTATGGGTAATATCCGCTTTAGTTAATTGTTTGTTTAACATTGGGTTATAATGTTTGATTAAAATAGCTTCGCTGATCAGGGTCTTAAGTTTTTTTCTAAATTCTAAGTGTTTAACAGTTGTTCTTTCATCTTTTGAAATATTACAATTACTAATGTGGTCAGATACAGTTATTTAAACTTTTAAATGTTCTTTGACTCTTTCTTTTAGTGGTCTCGAAGTAGAACCAATTTATTAGATGCTCTTATCCTTAGAGCAACTTATATTCGTACACAAAGTTAAATTTTAGTTCGTGAGGTGTCCTGTCTTTGTTACTGAAGTAGTTACCTATTATTCTTGTGGTAAAAAAAATTTAAATCTTCGATATAATTGTTTATTTTTTTTTTTTGTTTCTTTTTGTATTCAATACTTGCTTTTCCAATGTAAGGTACTTTTAGAAAGATTTTGGACCTTGAACTTTAAGTTTCTTATTATTACACTCTTTACTACTCTTAATAGATCTTTCAATTATGTCATCAACAAATTTCTTTGGATATTCATTTTTTGAGATTTTTCTTCTATGTTTGTGATTTCTTTTTTCTAAATTGTATCAAAAGAAGCTATATTTTTTGCTCTAGTTAAAAACAACTGTAGTAAAGCATTTTGTTATTTGATGAGTGTTATTGCACTAAAATTTAGAACAGCCTCCGTATAAATCTTTTTTTTGTATACCTTTGTTTTTTTTTCTGTCGTTAGTTTGATTTTAATGTCCAAAAATGGGAATTTGTTTTCACCTAATTCGTTGGTGAACTTTGTGATTTATGTAGGTATACATACTATCACATATAATCACATACTAAAAATACTAGATATAAGTAAATCACATACGTATGATAGTTTGCAATAGTATTATATTACGCCTATATTTTAAAGTAACATCTGTTCATAGTTTTTTATATAAAACTCATACTGTTATTATATTCAACAAAGAAATTAAATTATATCATAATTTTAAAATCGATAGGTTATAAAGTTGATTTTTTTTTTGATAAATTGTTTAATTGAAAAATAAATAAATCCGTTTAAAAAAAATTATACTTCATTAATTCTTCAATATTTTTTTTATGAAGTAATTTTTATAAAATATTGTTTATAATTTATAAACCTTTTTCTTTACCATAATCATATAATCAGCTAACTAAGTTAAAGCTGTAGATTAAGCTGTAGAAAATAAATGACCCGGTTACAATGAAACTTTTATTTGATTGTAGTATATAATGTATTTTTTGCAAACAGTGTTTGTGAATATGTTAATAAAGATATTCTGAGTTAGTGCATCAAAATTTTTATTTTTACTTGTAAAATTATAAATTTATTATTTATTTATAAATTAGCATTTGACAATCATAAATGTTTATATTTTGAGTTACTATACTTTTTTTACAAAATCAATAACAAATTTCAAAGTTTAACCACTTAAAAATTAAATATTTTGATACAGTGCATTTCATTCAAAAAACTTTTAAATTTCTAAGTTGAAAATAGCACAAACATAAGTTCTAAAAAACTTGAAAATAATAAATTAGTTTAAAATTTGTAAATATAAGTAGTTTTTATAATGCCAAAAAACCGTTAAAAAGTTAGAAAAGCTTGAAATTGAAAATTTAGTCTAATGACCTGGTGTACGAAAAACTTTTAGTTATCAAATCGTAGACCAAGTGGATCAATTTAACGTCTTGTCCAGGAAGACATTGAACTAAAGGTTCAACTTAAAATTTCAACAAATTCACGGATAAATATTACTAAATAAAAAGTAAAATCACTTATGCACTTACAATAATATTATGGTATACCTATATTTTGAAATGATATCTGTTAATAACTTTTATAGACTTTGTATAAATCACATCCTATTATTTCTATTTACCGTGCGATTAAAACCAAAACGTTTGAAATTTAAACTATATTAAACAGCTTATTATTATTATATAATCAATAATTCTTTAAAAACCAACGTTTTGTTTTTTGTTTTAATTTAAGTTGTCATAAAACTCTTTAAATTTAAAATAGATAGGCTATAATATTAAAAAAACTCTGATAAATATCTAATTGAAACATATGAAACTTTACAAAGTTAACTATTTAACGACTAATATTAATGACGTATACAAATTTTTAAAAGGTATAATGAAAGACGGTTTTAATGTTTTTTTTATTATTAACTTTACTTTTTATTTAAAAGTGTATTTGTAAATTTTTTTTTCCATTAATTTTGCAAAAAATTAGTAAAATTATACTAAACAATAATAATTGAATAATGAACTTTGTTATTAAAACTTAATTTCATCAATGTAATGTTAATGCTACAAAATCTAAATACACAGACTTTAAAATCTAAATGTAATAAAAAATCACATTGTTCCTTAACCATTTTTATTAACAATATATAATCTTGAGATGTTATGCATTCTAAATGTTTCAGAAAATGCTTAAATCTAGTCCAATAACTTGAATAATTCTAAATTATGTTAATAATTATTTTCATTTTATACATATTAGTATAATCACCTTTGTTTTTGTTACTACTTAATTAACTTTTTCTTTTTATATCCCATTTGATACATTATGAATGACTTGATAGTATATGACTTGATAATATATACAATCATGACTTGAAAATATACTATTTTAAAATGTTAATAAACATTTAAATATTTTTGCATCGCTGTCTTTATAATACTACTTTATAAAAAACTAAATATAACTTCATTTCAAACTTCCTATTTCATTAGTAGGCATGGTTTTACTTTTAATTTATGTTATACTATTAAACTTATTTACAATATCTATAGCCTACATAATGTTAGAACTCATATTATGTTATATATTGATTTTTCACTAATAAAACATACGTTTATTTTGAGCTAGACTTGACGCATCGAGTTTTTAGCATAAGCATTTTAAAATAAGCGTAAAATCAGCATTTGCATTTAAAATAAGTTTATAAAGTAGGGTCACAGTCAACCTACATTTTTTAAACCCAATAAAATACTTATAAATTTAAAATAAATTATAGTTTGGTTACACCAATTTTTTTTATAGTATCTTCCCGTTTCTTATGAGACATAAAAGACAAAAAAAAATTCTTAAAAATTTTTTAGCCAGTGTTTATTTGGGCCATCATCAACAAAGTTAAAATGCATTTTCGCCATCGAAAATCTTCAATAAATTTCACCACACGACCAGCAATAACATCATTCTAGACAACCTACCAGTTTTGTCCTTTTTAGGACTAATCAGGCAGGCATAGTCGCAAGAAGCCGCTGCTGTGATATTAACATAGTGGACTAAGTGCATATTCACTGTTAAGACCGTTTGTTGCGTTTTGGAATAGTCTTTTGAAATAGTAACGATGTTATGATTATTTTTGTCATATAAAGATCACTTTTTTATAACTTCAATCATTTCGTCAGACTGTACATTATAGTTTGAAATATTTATTCTCGCTCATTTTTAAGATTAAGACACTTTTGAAGTCAACACTGTACAACAAAATTAAAATTAATTCTATCTCATTAAAGTTAAAATACTTGTTACTCACTTATTTGATACAATGAAATTAAAGTTTTAATCTAAAATTTTTAATTTGTTTTAACACAATATGACCAAATTAGAAATTCAATTATAACTTTTTTCTAAACCTATAAAATCTCACTAAGAAATTGATGATGTAAGTTGAATTATACATTTTCTTAACCTCTATATTTTAGTTAAAATTAAATAAGTTGGATGATTAATATTTTTTCAAGCCTTAATTAGTTTATTTATTTATTTTTTTATTAAACCATAACTTTAAAAGTTAATAGTTTGACTACGTTAATTTAGATAAAAAATTAGTATTTTTAAATAACAATCAGACACAGCTGTAGTGTTTTTTTACATTATTTGTTTGTTAAAAGACAATTAGTTATTTGAATTAAATGAAGGAGAAGCTGCAAAAATTAAAAAAAACAAAATCTTTTAGTTAATAATATAATTCTTACTTAAATACATTAAAATATAATTAATAGAGTATCATTAAATATAATAGAAGTAAAACTTAAAGAAAGCATTCGTTTACATCGATCGTATAACTTTACAAAATAATTCTTATTATACTTCATATTTAGATTCAAAGTGTTTAGTTTTAGACGAGACTTTAAAGTATAAGTACGTAAAAGTTAAAGTTTTTACAGATACTTAAAATAACTAAATAACAAAAACTATAAATATTTCTGAATGAAAGATTTTTAGATTTCATAAACTACTGATATCAAACTATTTGTTTTTGATTTGGTTTTAAATTTACTTAAACACTGCAAAGGATAATTGCCAGATTTCAATAAGTGAAAATCCTCATTTATTTGATATAGATACATAAGTACTTTCAAATAGGACTCATCAGAAATTGTTTCCTACCGGATTACAATGAATACAAATTGAAATAAAATTATACTGCAGTTTAAAGTTTTAAGATATAAAATGACGTAATAATCAAAAGTTTAAAATTAAATAAGTTCTAATGCTAAACAAATTTCGTATACTAATAAAACTTGGTAGAATTAAAACAATCTAAATAAAAAAGCGATAAAAATTTTATTATATTTATTTTTATAATACAAAAAACAACTAATTCTCGTATCGTTTGCTAAATTTAAACGTTTAAAGGTATCTTCAGAACGAATTAAAATATATAGCAAAGTTATTAAACAATCACACGAAAAAAAAACATTATTACGTTTCAAATTAATTTAAATAATTTTAGTTAGCTTATTTTTAAAACAACTTATGTAATAGTCAACTTATTTTTTGTATTTTTTTTTGTTTTAATTTACATGATACATGTTTTGGTTGTAGATACAGGGTTGCTGCCTTTCTTTTCTATTACTTAATGATATCTTTTTTTAATTTTTCGAATTCATACTTTTCTAAGCAACATATATGGCATATTTTGTTGTTTTTCGGTTTTGTTTTAGTTCTGCAGAGTAATTTCCTTTAAAAATTATAGTCTTTGTTTGCGTCTTTTAACTTCTATATATAGTTTGATAGTTTGATATTGTGCCTTTTTTTATTTGTTGGTGAAGCTTAATGTATGGTAGCTATATCTGTTTTTAAATTTTGTACTATTCTAGACCACGTAAAACTTTGTTATATTGTCTGATTTTATAGTAGCTCGGTAGATAATACTTTTTGAAAAATAGTTATTGTTTAAATGGCATTTTTCTTTTCTGCAGTTGCTGGTTTTTTCTTGTTGTTTGAATTTTAGGCTGTTTAATATTTTGTTATTGTGATTAGGAATTTTTGTTTTGAAATTTTCCATACAGCTATAAGAAACTTTGATTAAGTTCTTTTTAAAAATTTTGGTCGTTTGTGTCGACGTACTTATTTACCGATTTTAAGAGTTATTTGTTTATTTTAGTTGCTAGACTTAGAAAAAAGGTGGTCTGAATTATATTGTTTTCCTTTTTTTTTTTCTTGTTCTTTGTTTCATTTGATTTTTGATGTGTTAGATTCAATTTGTAGTTAACGGATTTTAGTGCTGATTGATAAATCTGTTTTATACGGTTAGACGAATCTTCGTTACTTGATAAACTGTTTAGTATTTCAATAATAGTTATAAGTAATTGTTTTACTATTTTCTTACGGTGGTTTAATTAGTTGTTACATAAAGGATATCCGAATTTAGTTATCTAAATGGGATGTATGTTCCGTTAGGTAAGTTTAATTCGATATCTAAAAAGTCCGTTTGGGTTAAGCCAGCATCTACTGTTATTTTAAAACCCCATTTGTTAAAAATTTGCGTAATTATTTTGTAATGTTTTCTGTGGTTCTCGGCGATTTAGATTGGATGACCGCAAGGCCATCAATTCTATAGATACCGAAATATTAACTATTAAATATTTTAGATTTTTAGATTTTACTTAGCATGAAGAGTTCTACCATGTCGTACACTTTGGCTTTATTGTAGGATCCCATGCTAACTTTAAAGAGGTCAGAGGTGTTTTTTTTCCCACGTTTTATTTTCGAGAAAAATTATAGACTTGCAGGAATTCGTTGCAGGAATTTTTGATCGTTGTCTGTGAAAAGTGTGAATGTTTCAGCAAATTTTAGAAGTTAATAAAAGTTGCTTTTATTATGGATGGGTAAAATTAAGTGATATTGAATTTTATGAATCCGGTTTTAGCAGTTATTTATAGTTTATTGAACCAATTTATAACGCTGTCAGTGTTTTTCCATTGATTAGTTTTGAGCCTATTATTCTGTACAGTTTAGCTTTTGTGAATTTGTTGAACGGGGATTTGGAGAGGTTCAAAACTCTACAATTTAGTTTGTTTGGAAAATATTTTTGTTGTCTTTTATTGTAATTGAAGGTTTTTGTTCTTTTTATTTATTATGCTTTTTACATTGTATTTGTTAATGAATTGGTAGGTTTCTTCGTTTAGTTTTTCGATTATTCCTTGGTCTGATTTTACGTAGTCTTATGTGATATTTTTTTTCAAAATTTTATTGTAAGTGTTTATGTCTATTCTGTAGATGTTAGTTGATTTGTCAGAAAAAATAAATAGTTTATCAGAGGATGTTATGTTTTTAATGTCTTTTTTCATGATATTTAACAAAATGTTGGTTGTGTGTTTTGAATTTAATGTTACGTATTAACTTATACTAAGTGTTTTCAAAATCAGTTAAATTATATATAAATATTTGTTTTTTTTTTTCGGAAACCACAAATTATCATTCAACTATATTAATAAACGACATACAACAGAACTGGCTAACTTAATTTAGAATTTAAAAGATAAATTCACAGACTACAAAACTAAATGGGTAATATTAAACATATCAAAATCAAATTTCAATACTAGTTTCGGCTGCAAACTTTGTAACTTAGAAAAATTATAAATTGATAAATCAGATAAAAACATAGCACTAAAAAAGAAAAGCAAATGAAAAAACATTTGCATTCATTAGCAAAATTAAAACGAACTAAAACTAAGTAAAATTAAGCTGCAAACACGAATAATTCAAAACATGTTCTAATAGTTTAAAACATTTCTAGTATAACTTTTTCAAAACTTTCCAGAATGCATAAACTAATAATTTCAGCGTATTGTTTAAATTCAGCTAACTGTAAAATGATCTGTATTGTAACTACATCATAATTATTATAAAAAATATCTAAGTTTTTGTTCACCATTGTAAAAAAATGTAGCTTACTGAGGAGTACATGAAGTACATCTCATGTACGAAACGGTCGTCTAAAATATTGTTTTTCATATAATTAAAAATATATTTATAATACAAAAAAATAACTAATTTCTGTATCGTTTACTTAGATTCAACGTCTAACACGTATCTTCAGAAGAAAAATATATTAAATAGATTTAAACAAGTATAAATATATACATTTATTGTTGTTGAATGTTTAAAATGCTCTAAGTATTTGGTCTTAGGACCTGGTGAACAATAAAATATTTCAGTTATCAAGTTGCACACTAATATCTATATAAAAAAAATTGTTGGTATAGCATATTATTTAAAGTTTTAAAATGATTAGAGTTGTAAATAATTTACTACGAACGAAGATATCATATTAAAAACTTAAAATGTTTTAATTATCTAGTTTTCAACTGAATTTATATTTTGCAGTTTGTACAGCTTTTCTAATCAGCTGGAAAGAAATTTAGAAATTATAATTTTATAAGAATGTACGGCTGCTTTTAAAGTTATTTTTTTATGCTTGAATTCTGTATTACAAAATTAAATAATTATTTAAGATAACTGATACATTTTATTATAAAAAAATCATACTGTTACACTTAACATTTTGTTTTATTTGTAATCTAAATTTTAAGCGACACGAAATAAAAATTGTCTTATCTTTATTACAATTCTATGTTTAAATCTTTTTTGTGTTGTTTTTAAAGGTAAAATATTAGGTTGCTAAATTATTAATAGGAGTTTTATTAATTTAGATAAAATTCAGACTAAGGTTAGTGAAAAAAAAACCTAACACTTATTAGATTAAAATATACTATAAACATTTATATACTATTAAAAAACTTTTGATAATTTTTCTAATAGTATAATGTGTAAAACTATTTTAATTCAGGTATCTAAAATTAGTTGAACTATATTACTAGCAAAGTTGTTTAAACTACCGAAATTTGAGACAAAATATTAATAGCCTAATATTTGTTTGTACTCAAACTTCATGGTAGAGATTATGGGTGCGCAAAATTATCTTTTCAATAGTCTATAAATGTATATTATTGACGTTTACTTTATGTTGAATTTATTTTAAATTTTATTAAATCTTTTTTATTTTACTATTAGTCTAATCCTTAATTCAGTTTTTCTATATCTAACAAGCTTATATTAAGAATATTTCAGTAATGATAAATCAATCTACTGCATATATTTTAAATACCAGTTGTCTTTAAAAAATATTTTTAAATAGTTAATTAAGATTGTTAAAGTATTAATTATCTAAAAATAGGTTTTATAACTCATATAACTTTGTTAAATAAATGCAACATGATTGTTTTATTTTCGTATCGCGCTTTTTCCAATTATCTCAATCTTAACTTTTAATTGACGCAAATAATTAATACACAAACAGAATTAAAACACATGTTAACTGATATAACCTGAATACTTGTTACAGCTTCAATTATTCGACTTATTAGAAAAATATAATCTATTAAATGTCAAATTTTTTTTTTAATGTACTAGAGCAGTTGTAAAAATATTTTTAGAGGTTGTTAGTTTGTTTAGAGCGTAAAAAACACTAATAACTGTTTTTGTCTTTGTTAAATTCTTTAAAGCTGTAACTGTGTTAAAAAATCAGATTTTGAAGTTTGATCAATTCTATCTGTTTTTTTTCATAACATTTTTTTTAAGTATGATAACATTATTAAATTATGTATTTACTAAACATTACAAAAAAGTAAAGAAGTTTTTCTTCATAAGGAAAACTTTTAAAATATTAGAAATATTTTCAAAGTGGGTTTTCAAAATAGTTCGTATACCCGCGATAGTACAAAATGTGAGTTAATCAAAAAAAAAAACTGTTACTTGTTTATAAAAAAAAGTTTATATCAGGTATGTATAATGAATTCGTAGCGCAAAACAAACAAAAAAAAAATACTATAAATCAAGGTTTTTATCACTTAAATTAATAGTTGTTTTAGGTTTTTATGACGTTTAATTATTTTACCACAATTTTTTTATAATTTTACGAAGCACAAAATCTTTCAAGTACATTTGACTACAAACAAAAATTTTACAAAACTTTGTACAGATAGTTTAACTGTCTAAGTTAAATTACAACAGATGTCAGATATCATACATAAAATTTTAACATTTTAATGGTAGTAGTAAACCAATCTTGTAGTAGTAGGACTTTCTTAAAACTTTTAGAATAAGGTACAATAAAGATGTTTTTAAAATTTTCACTGCTTTTAAACAAAAACGTACTACAAACTACTAAAAACAAAAACACACTTATTAAACTAGAAACAAGAAAATTTTTAATAATTTAATAAAGTGGTTAATAAGAAAAAAAAAGGAAAGTATTAATTTGAAAACAACAAATACAAACTAAACAAATTGATAAAATATTTCAGCTAAAACACTTACTATCAAAATTTTTTTTAAGCAAAATTTCGGTTGGTAACAAAAATTAAAGATAAATTTTATTCTAAATAGGTCAAAAGCATAACTAAAATAATTAATAACTGTAAAACTTAATAGCGTTTAGTTATTGATTTAAATATGTTAGTAATTATAACTACGTTATAGATGACCTTTTTGCAGCATTAGTAACTCTTTTCGTATTTTATTTTATTTAATATATTTTTTACTAGGTTGTTTCATTTTTTTTAAGATGTCTTGTCACAGGCCTGTGTATTACTTAAATGTTAGCTTTTTCATAGAAGCAACTGAATCTATAAATAGTTTTTATTTTAACGAAGTAGTTTTAAGGATGGTTGATTTACAATCTTGGACAACAGGGTCCTCCGTGCATGTGGAAAAATATATAGATTTATGAATCCTCATAAATTGAACAAAGAAATTGTTTAATTAAAGTTCTATATTCTTTGCTCTGAAATTTGCAGTTATATAAAAGCAGAGTTTAGATAAATTTAGAAAACCTTTATTCACTTGTGTTTTAATTTCGTGCCGTGATACTAGTTTTAATTCCATTTTTGCTTTGAAAGTTTATAGACAACTACAAAAAAATACTTTCATAAAGATAATGGAATTGAAGTTGTTTTTTAGTTTTTCAAAAAGTTTTTCTTAAAATATACCGATTATTATTCTATTTTTTCTATTTTATCTATTGTTTTTAACTATCTTTTTTTTGATTATTATAAAGTATAAATTATATTATATAAATATATACATAAATATAACTATATAAGTATAAATAAATAAGAAACGATAAATTATAAATAAATTAATAAATAATTTGCAACTAAGTAAATAAAAGTTTTCCCATCAAAGGAATGAGTAACAGTTGTAATGACGACAATACGAAATTCCTTGCATTGTCATTTTTTTAGAGAGTATTTAGAGCTAGATACGGTTGAATGCATAAGCCAGACAACAAACGACCATGTTTGTACAATGATAAAATGTTTCAGACTAAATACTGATATAAAAAAAACATCAACATATGACAACACAGTGTCATGTAAGCAGTTAGTCAGTTAATTTTGTGTGCAGCTTGAAGCAACAACCTCTCTTAAACTTATTTTGTGAAGGTTAATTGTAAATATTGTTTTGTTTTAAAACAGGGGTCGGCAGACAGTTGGTGGTCGCGGGCCAAATTTCAAATTTTCAAAGTCTTTGCGGGCCGCAGTTCTAGTTTTAGTGACATTTGAATAATCTTATGGTTTTAGTTTAAGTCACACTAGAGAAAATTTTTACTTTTATTCACCTTATTACTTAAAATGACTTTTAGCTATACATAGAATGCCTATTCAAATTAATATTCATTAGATTATGATTTAAATTGACTAATATACTTTAATAAAATGTACTAATATTGTTAATAAAATATGTACTTTCATAAGCAGTTAATAAGTTAAACTTAATACATTTTTAATTTTACTTACAACCTAACTCTCTATAAAAACCTAACTTGAAAGACAATTTATGGGTTACTTTTATACATTTGTTATATCATCAACATTTTTTCATATTTCTAAGAATATTTACTTCGAAAAAAGTTTTTGCGAGTTAAATAATTTAAACTCATTAAAAAATTTAGTAATTAGTTAACATAATAAAATTAATACCTGTTTGTATTCCAGAAAGCTAAAACAAATGGTTTAACATAATTAATTCTCAAATGCTTTAATAAAATATTTTATTAGTAATTAGACTTTTACATGGTTGCCACTTAAAAAGCAAAAATGTCTGATATGTATCAAATCAGCTTTAATTTATTAAAATTTGAAAAATCTAATAAATAGTTGTTAATCAAGCTTAAATAACTAGTTAAAATATCATCATTATCAAAAAGTACACAAAGTGTATGAAAACAAGAAAAAAATGCAATTAGTAAACTACACATCAGTCATAAAAACTATTCTGAGAATTGTAAGACTTCTTTTAAGTGTTTGAAACAAAAGCTTCACACACACTTTAGTTTTCAAGCTATTAAAATAGCCTGTTTGTGTAGCAACCAGGTTAATATAAAGTTCACTACATAAAGAAATAACAAAGGTTATTAACAGTAAATAAATTACATGCCAAAAATATATAACTCAGCTGGAATGGACAATTAAGTTTCTTAAACAAGTTTAACAAAAGTATAAAATTTTATTGAGTCATTAACAAAGTAGAATTTTTTTTTGTTATGCATGATAGCAATTCTTTATTTGCAAAAAGAATATTGCATTTAAAAATATTAATTGTAAAATAGAAGACGAGCTACAAGAATAAAAAAAGCGTTAGTTAGGAGTTATTGCGAGAAAAAATAAAAAAAAATCACCGAAGTCATTTCCGACAAAGCACATTATTGTCTTCAGTTACTACAGAATAAACAGAAAAATTTGTTAAGACAAGTAATAAAGTAGCAAAGTTTATTACCTAAAATGAGATATCGTTTATAATTGAAAACTTTAATAAAGAATTGATGTTGGCGGTAATGAAAAACTTTTGTTTATTTCTTCAATGACAACATGAAGTCGTGTTTAGGAAATGCATTAAGGTTATAAAGTCGCATAAATCAAATTAGGACTTTAATCAAACTGTTAACATGAGAGCAGTGATAGAAAAACTTTTGCTCATCTGAGAATTTTTATTAGAGATTTTCTTACTAACTTTGATATTTTAGTAGAATTGCTTGGTTTAGTCCCAACGCAAAACACAACAACCGGTGAAATTTTTCAAGTAACGGTGAAATTTACCAGTACGGAGTTTTTAGAAGTACAATTCCTTCTTTTATTTTTAGTATAAAGTTAAATTAAAGTTTAAAAAAATGTCTTAAAACATTTATCATTATTAAAAAGTACTGTAAAGCTACTATAATATATTTTTTAATAAAAAAACATTTATTTGGTAATTTTTTTTGAGTCAAATCACTTTAAATGTAAAAATTGTTTGATATTCCAGGTTTTTTCAAAAAATCTCAAATTTAAGCTTTTTTTCTAGAATTTTTAACCGTAAATTCACAAATTCAAAGCTTTTCTGGGATTCAACTTTTTTGGCAACACTGATTGTTAATTCTTTTATGTACACAATAACATAAATTTGAATTATATTAGCTGCAAGACTTAAAATTTAACATATATTAAAACTCAAACTAACACTGTGGATTGAGTAAAACATACATCATAAGTTTAACTTGCGACTCTTTCAAGCAAAAAAGCCAGCCTGAGTCTACGAAAACATTCCTGATATTTTTGTATACAAAAATAAATTCTAGTCAAAAACTTAAAAAATGGCTTAAATGGCCTGAGATTTGAAGTCTTCAAATAGTGATAGTCTGAGTGTGTGTCAATGTTTAGTTGTTTATTTGCTTGCATTTCAACTATTTTGATTAACAATGTACAAACTTTATAAATTTACCAACCCTATATCTAGTTTATATTAAATAGGTAGCTCCATAAAACAGCAATTGTGTGTGTTGATATGTAAGGCATAAAAATTAACTTAGCTTGAAAAAACAATGTTTTAAAAATGGAATGTATACCTAACAAAAACTATATTAACTTATGTCATATATATTGTTTTAAATGTGTCTGTACAAATTTAGATATGACATGTATAAATAACAATATTAGAAAAGTATGCATTAACTAAACTTAAACTAACTAAAGTGTTAAATAAAAAGTGGTTTAAAATATGAGCATTTTTTTAAGTTTGTGCATAGAAAACTGATAAAAAATTAAAATGTATCAAAACAAATATCAAATGAACCTTATTTCTTATTACTATGTTATTTTAAATGTTTTCACACTATAATATAACATTTACAAATAAAAAAATTACAAAAGAAACTGAGGTATAAAAAATATTGAAAACGAATATCTAAGCTATAAAGAAATGATAGTTTAGTTAATTACTGTGCATTATTTTTGTACAAAATGAAAAATATTTGCATTTAGTTTATTTAATAAATAGGTATTATATAACCAACTTATTAAATTCAAGAACTCTAGACACTCTTTTTTCAGATAATTATTTACTGTTGTAAAAACGAAGTAATTATGAAACTGAGAAACCTATCCTGTTAGAAGGCTAATCTGTCTTTTTTACGTTTTTAAACTAAAGCAATAATTTCTTGAAATTATTTTAAAATGTTATAGAGAGACTTAAAATCAAACTAATCAAATTATGTCGAGTTACCGAAAAAATTTAACTAGAAATATAATTTTGCTCAGCGGGCCACATTTACATGCTCGCGGGCCACAAAGTTTTCTTTCGCGGGCCGCATTCCATTCAAAAAAGTAACATGCTCGCGGGCCGCAGATTTACCATTCGCGGGCCGCAATTGGCCCGCGGGCCGCAGTTTGCCGACCCCTGTTTTAAAAGGCAATATCTCAATTGGTGTTTGATTGTTTAAATTTTTTAGCCAGATTTACATGCTTGATAGTTTATAAAAACTTTTAAAGTTTCTTGCTTATTAAAAGTTTTATTTAATTTTTAGTTTACTGTTTTAGATCTTTTGAAATAGATTTAAATAGCTATAAATTTATATTGATAAAGTGATTAGAAAAGTAATTTATAACTTTGTATATGCTAGTATTTCTTGTTGTGTTTTTTATTAAAGATTCATCACTTAAAACTGAATTGTCTGATTTATTTAAAGCAGCTTAGAGTAGCGTTAAGTATTTTATAGATAGTGTCAACTGATAATTTACAAGTTAAGACTTATAAGTAGTTTAAAGTTATTACGTCCCACTTAGATAGTATTAATGATAAGTTGCCTGCAGCGGGTCCTGAACATAAGCCTGTTAGAAGATCACCCCGCTTGTAGGAAAGGTATGAACAAAAAGGTCAGGCTGACAATCTACTCATAGAAAGTTAACCTGACCTAACTGAAGCTTTAGATGTTGGCCCACCAACATCCATAGCCCACAAAGCAACCTTAATTTTTATTTTGTTTAGTTAAACATTGTGTACTAGATGAAATCTGTCTAGTTATCTAACTAAAAATAAACATGTTTTATTACCTTTTGTTGTAATGTATGTTCGTCACAACAATTCTTTTGTCAAACGATTTTTATTTAATAGCTATAAATTATTGTCTAAATTTATTTGATTTGCTGTTGATGAGAGTCTGTTTAGTTACTAATCAAATCTACAAGTAATTTTAATTCTCATAATAACCGTCATAGTTTTTTATCAAGAGTTTTGTTATTGTTTTTATTTTAATGGTAATTAAGTGTAAACGTTGGCTTTTTATCAAGTTTTGATTATAAAATTGGTTTTCTATAGATTTAAGTTTAATTTTAGTACTGAAATTATTACCATATTATTTACCTAATAGTTTTAATGTAAACTTAACAAGATAAATTTGATGTTTTAGTTTTTATATTAATATTGATAATAGTTAGTCTAGATATTAATTTTATTTGCTATAAATGAGTATTAGATCAAATACTAATATAATTAACGAATATTTTTAATATTCACAATAAAAATCGAATCATTTTAAGTTAAATAGCTGAATAGTAAAACTTTAAAATTAAATTTTTTAGTATTTATTGACGTCATAACTTTCTACAACACAATTATAACTTACATGTTTTTGATTAACAAACTGTTAGTTATTAATAAACTACTTTTAAATTGGTGAAATCAATTCTAAAACATACCAATGGTTAATAGTAAATTTATATTACATTAGCGTACAATTGCAATTGTAAAAGTAATATACAGGTGTCTTAGCATTATTTTCTATTAAAAAATTTAGAGCTTTGCATTAACTAACTACTATTTTTATTAATAAAAACGTTTAGTTTTTAATCAAATCTACAAATATTTTCTATTTTAGTAATAACTGTTCTAGTTTTTTTTTATTATTAAATGTTTTGAATTTATTTTATTGTAATGATGGTTAAAAGTTAGTTCATTATAAATTTTTACATATAAAACTGGATTTCTGTAGATTTACGTTTAATTTTAGTTCTAAAATAGTTCACGTATTACTTAATAGTTTGTAATTTAAACTTAACATGATAAAATAGGCGGTTAGTTTGTTTTATTGATAATTTTAATCTTAATTTTAATTTTATTTGATATTAACGAGGGTTAGTTTAGTTACTAATGTAATTAAATCATTTTTTTAACACTCATAATAATAATTAAACCATATAGAGTTTTCGTTCGTTCAAAATCGTTTTCGTGCAATTTTGTTCCCCCGTACAATTTCGTGCCCTCGTGTAAATTCGTGCAAGTTTGGCATCGTGTAATTTAGTCCCCTCGTGCAATTTTGTCTTCGTGCAATTTAGACCCGTTCCCTGATAAACATATTTTGATAAACAATAAATCCTCAGTTATAGTTAAAGAATTTGAAAAATGTATATTGGACTAAACGAAAGTTAAAAATAATTTACATATTTATCTGATTTTTTTATCACTTTTTACAAATTTATTATTTTACAAAATAGTTCCATCTTGTTTGCTTTAATACTTACTTGAAACACAAATCATCATTGCTTACTCTATTGATTAAAAAACTTATCATACTTTTCTTTGAATCAAAATATGAATTTGTTTGACTTCAACAAATTTTATGAAAAAAAAAAAGTTTTTTTGTGACAATTTATCAATAATAATTAGAAATGTTACTATTGTTGTTTTTTGTAAAATGAATATTAATTGCAGCTCGAAATACACTTTGATCAAAGTGTATTCAACTCAAAGGTTTCAGTATTTTGATATTTATACATTTTCATTTTAAATTAGAAACCTTTGTTGTTTTTTGAAAATGAAACTAAATTGCAGCTCGAAATAATTAAAATGCACTCAATTGAAAGATTTCAGTATTATGATAATAGTTTATTTTCATAGCAGAGTATGTTGTAATAAAACTCAAAATTTATCTAAGAATTAGAGCAACTTAAATTTATTTGTTTACTTAAACATTGTGTACTAAATGTAATCGGTATAGTTATATTATTGCAATAGCTTACTTGAGTTTGTTTTTCTATGATTTACTCATTATAAAACTCATAATCTGTTTCCGCTCAAAAATCTGGTCAGCTTTATAAAAAATAAGCTTTATAAAAGCTTTTGTAGTAATCGATACCAAAAATTTTTAATTTTTGTTTCTTTGTTTCTACACATAAGCTTGGGGCGGCAATTAGAAGCTCTTAACTTGTAAACAAATATTGGCAAACAACAAAAAAACTGAGCTTTTTTGTTGTATTAATTGTTTTGTTAGTTATGTTCTTAGTTGGATTACCAGTTAACGCAGGTTGAAATTTTTCTGAATTTGAAACGATTGCTGATGTCATAATTTTTCAACACATTTAAAGTTACTTGTTTTTCAATAAGTACAAATTATAGAAATTTACGTCAGTTGTTAATGTTTATGAATTTAAAACCATGTCAAATGATTAATCTGGAAAATTTGATTTAAGTCATTGTTTTTGCTTTCAAAATGTCATTTTCTATTTTGTTCAATAGCTTTTGTAAGTTATGAACTGCAAATATAAGTCAATCATAAGCAAAAGAAAATCGATGATACTTAAGTAATTTGAAAGGTTAGTTTTAGTTAAAAAAAAGGTAAATATAGTTTTACATATTTATCTTATTTTGATCTTACAATTTTTCTTCATTATTTCACTTTAAAATTTAAAAAAACGCTTTTGACTTAAAATACTTTTCATTTCCGAATTTAGATTATTTTGTTTAAAACTGAAATTGGATATCAATATTTTCCGAAAATAAATTATTGCACGTAATATGCATGAACAATTTTTGCATTATTGTAAAAACTTATTTAAATCTTATTAAAAAATTGCCATCTAAAGTTTTACTGACGTTTTTATTTTTTACTGCAAATGTTAAGTTACACATTTTTATATAGAATTATCCTATTATTGTGTTTCTAATTTATTCTGTTGACTTGTTTGAAACCATTATAAGTTATTGTGAAATTATTATAATTATAGTTTCAAAACTATGAAGTAAAGGAATATTAATATATTAATGTTTCATTTTGTCTCAAGATAGAGCCCTAGTATCAACTAAATAAAAATTATATAAATTTGCACAGTTTTAAACCATTAACTAAATAGTAAAGCTAAGTAACGGCCACATATTCTAAATAAAATGTTTATTTTTTTTATTGTGTGTTTGTGTTTTATTATAGATTGTTTTCAAAAAAAAATTGCAGTTTTAAACTTCTAATTTCTGCTTAGATTTCTCTCTTCCAAATTGCTCTTTATATTTTTCGTATAACTTTTGTAAATTGTGTTGGACAGCGAATGACTTAATACAAACCGTTAGAAGTAAAAAAATGCTGATATTTTCGAATATTATTAGAAAGTATTCAAACTATATGGTAGTTATATTTATATTTGTGGTTAACTTTTTCAGTATAAAACTAAGATTTATGTTAACTTATCTTTATCTACTCTTAAAGATTTTGGTATTTTATCTTTTATACTTGAAAGTTTAATATTTGTCACACTTTTGTTAATATTCAAGTAATAGTATTTGCGCATATGTTTTAGAGATGTTTAACATCTTGTACTGCAGTTTTTATTACTAAGGTAAATTATTAACTAATTACTTTTATTACTGTCATACATGTGAGTTAGTTAACAGTATGTAATGTATAACAAACATAAAAATTTTAATTTCAAATTTAAAACTGAAATTTTTAAATAGTTTAAAACTTTGACTTACTTCAAACACATTTTAAATTTACATGTCTTTTTATAAGTATTTACAAGACATCATCGTAATTGCATCATTCACTACAAGTCTTTTTGAAACCATATAATATGGTTAATGATGATATTCATGTAAATACAGTGTGTAAAGTGCTAATATCTGCAAACATCATAGTGTAAACTAATAAAAAATGGATTCACACTAGTTTTCACTGTTTTAAACAACGAAACAAGTAATTTTCTCATTATTGATTTTTGATAATATATACCCTATGTAACTTTTGTTTTAACGAAAAATATTTTATGGTTTATAATTTTGGGTAGGATCTGTTTTAGTAGAGTTTTTTTTACCATTATAGCGTTGCATTGGTTTACAATTTACATAATTAGTGTTCTATTATTAAAGTAAAAAACTTAACGTATAAGTAGTACTTTAATACATACAATTATCTTAGACTGACGAAATTTCAGTAGAAAATAAACGAAGCAAAAATATAAAACAAACCTACTGATATCTAGTATGTATTTAATTATTAAAAATGTTTAAAATATTAAAGTAGTTGTTTTTTTGTAAAAATTATTATTTACTGCAACTATACAAATGTACGCATTTATAATTCAAGCAAACATAAGGATAGTTTAAATAATATTTTTTCTTATTAAAGTAATATCAGTGTTATTAATTTAATATTAAAAATAAAGTTTTAATATTTTAATAGTATAGTTCAAATTATGAACTAAGTGTTATGTCACTAAATCTTTACAACTTATTTACTACTTTAAATAGTTTTTATTTTAGACAAAAAAATCTTTTTTGTCGTTTTTACTTTATTTCTCATCACTTTTTACAACTTTCCTTTTGCAAATTTATTTTAATACTTTTTCAAAATCATAAATTGTGGCTGTTAATATGCTTTTACAACGATTAGCAATAAGTAGTATACGAGTTTACAGTTTATAAAACCCTGGTTTAAAACAATTGCTAAAGTAATAAATTATAACATGTTTTTTCACTTTCTTGTTTTTTAATCAAAAGTTACTTAAATTTAAATTTAATTATACTAACCAAGTTAAAAGTGCACTTGGATTATTAAAAATTAATATAAGTGCACATTTTAATTGATACTTAGTTAGCATAATGAGATAATAAAAAATTTTTAATTAATTTAATTATTAAATTGATTAGGAACATGGAACGCATTATTAATTTTTATGGTTTAAGATAAACAAAGACAATAAATGAAACAAATTACTAGAAAAAAAAAATATATATGTTTACCAACTTTTACTAATGTGTGCTTCTCTCATAGTTTTTCCAAAACCAACTTGATCGGTTAAAGATCATTACTTCACTCAACTAATAATTTATGTAATCATATGTAATATGTACAATTGTGAAGGTTCTAATAAATACTTTTGCGTAAAAATCTCTTAAATAATAACTCTGTTTATTTTACACTTAAACGCTTATATAAAAACTGTTTCATATAATTAGTAATGATACATTTAAAATAATTATAATTTTTCAATATATTAGTAGACACATATTTTGTGGTAATAACAGTTTATTTGAAATAAAGAGCAATAATAAAATTTTATTGCTTTTGCAAGTTGTAGATAAACAAATAAATCTCAATAATTTTGAAAGAATTTAAAAACTTTGTTTCAGATTAAAAAAGGTAAAACATTTTACTTTTTTTTTCTGATTGTATTATCACTTTTTACAAATTTCGCTTTAAATATCAAATTAAAGCTTTATTTAAAGTCAACGTATTTTTTTCGTATTGATTTTAAATTGAACGGGTATCGATAATAATAGTTTTAAATGTCTAGTTTGAATGTAAACACAATCTTTGCATTTTATTTAAAACTCGTATTAAAAAGTTGTCATCTAAATTATCCACTGACGTCATTATCTTTTACAGCAAATATTAAATTATATTTATTTAATAAAGTCATCTCCTTTCTAGTAATTAATAAGGTATAAAACTTGCTAATTTAAAACCATCAATAATGGTTAATGCATTCCATGTTCCTAATTATATAAGTAAGAAAATTAAAAAAAGTTTTATACTTCCTAAAAATGCTGGCTTAGTATTTACTAAAAAAGTGCACTTTGTTAATTTGCATAGTTCTAAACTAAGTTCTAGTATTTAAACAGTGAGTAAAGTAAAGACAATGTTTTATGTAGCAAAATAACTTGTAGTGTATTGTGTGTTATTGTTTTTGTTGAACAAATTTTATCTGTGTAAGGATAAGCTTTTAATTTATGCAAAGTAAATCACTCTTTGTTTTTTCTGTCAAAAAGTATTTTTAAAATATTTTCTAAGACTTTTTTAAGTTACTTTAATCCGCATAGTACTTTTTAAAGCAAATTTCTAATAAAAGGCTGCCATCCAACTGTTATAAAAGGTGTTCAAATATGAATTAATTTTGTTTAAATTTTTAATTATATTATATGATTGCTTTTTTATTTATCTTAAACTACTCATAAGATAGATTTTAGGTGTTTTTGTTTGATAATACTTTAATTGCAAACAAATATGATTAAGCTCTTTTTAGCAGAAAGGTTTTGACTTTATTTATACTTCAGCAATTTTCTATTCTTTTAATGAAATAACTTCAAGGTTATTTTAACTTACTGGTAGTTTAATTATGATTATTTCTAGAAAATTTTAAACTATAGCTCGTTTAGTTTGTTATTAAAGCCAAGTTTAAAAAAAAAAACCTTATTTACCGATGTTTTTGTTATTATTGTTTTTGGTACAAAACTTAAAGAAAAGATAATATTATTTTTTTTTTTTGAAAAATAAAACTTATGCTTAAGTTAAAAAATGGCTTTTACTGGTCGATTCAAATGTTTTTAGTCAAAAACTAAAGAGAAGCAGTTATTCTTTTAAAGCTAAAAATTTTTCATCAAGTAAATCTAATTTTAAGGAATTTTAAATTATGTTTGTTAAAATATTTATAATTCTTAAGAAGATTTTATTATTAACGATATTGTTTTTTGTGGCCTTTTAAAAACAAATAAAACTCAATAATTATATTAAAAGAAAACAATCATTTTTCTAGTTGCCTCTCTTTGTAAATAGTTCTTTCATTAATGTCTTCTTGTCAGTATTTTCTTATTGTTCAGTTTTGTCTGTTTCTTAAATAAATAGCTGATCGAAGTATATTTTTGATACTAATATGTTAGTATAACTTATCTGGTATTTTGTTACATATCTAAAAGTTTTTTTTTTCCAAAACTATTCTTATTTAATCATAATTTTAATTTTTGTTATATGCAACGACTTTAAATTTAAAATGTTATTTGTGTTTTTTTTTTTAAGAAAAAATTTAGTTTCACTATACTCAAATTGGTTTTATATACTTTTATGAAATTAAATATATTTTATTATAAATCGTAAATAAAATTTTATCTATTTTTTTGATAAATATTTATTAAGCCTGATTAGATTTTCTAGTATATAATAAAAACAAATACTATTTTTATTTATTATTACTGTATTAGTATGGTGAACAGATACTCTATAGACAGTTTATTTAAGTTTTAAATTTATTACTTCACTAAGATTGTTTTGTGTAAAAATTTAATTAATATTCGCAATAAAAAAAATAGTAATATTAATTAAATTTAAATTAAATATAAAACAAACACAGTTTAAACTTTTACCTACTTTAATTTAATGTTTTTTGTTCTAAATGATTTTTCGAATTATTTAAAAAAATTCTAATCTTTTTTATCTTTCGAACTTCGTACTGACGTCATAAATTTTTCCACAGCAAAAACAGTTTTAACTTATATTTATAAATTACAAACAATAAAGAAACGTTTATGAACACCTATTTGCATGTTAATTTTAACCTCTTCATGTGGTAACAATTTTAAAAGCTAGGATATTTAGAAGAATGATATTCATATTGCTGGTCAAACTTGACAAAGCAGTCTTACTACAATTAAAAAAAAATATTTTATCATCGAACTATATCTAAAGTAAAATAATCTTTCCAGTAAGAGGTCCAATTTATTTGTTTTTGTAAATCTTTTTGTTATCAAACGGATAAAAAAACAGTCAATAATCCATGGAAATACTAAACTATATATATATTAGTTAAAGTTTTAGTATTCTAAATTGTTTGTTAGTTCAATTGATCAATTATTTTCAATATATAATCTATTGTTTTACATTAATTGCAGTTAAACTTTAAAGCTTTATTATTGACTGAATTTTAATCCTGACTGTAAAATAAAAACATAATTTTTCATGACCTCAAAACTTCTAGAATAACTTTAATTTATCTATATTAACTACGACTTCTCAAAGTTGATAAAAAAAAAACTATTGTGGTTTTTTGTTTATTCAATATTCACTAAGATATCAAATATATATAGTGGTTTTCTGACTTAATACTTATTTGATTAATTAACTGTTAGTATAACTTTATGCTGCTAGCTTGAATAGTTTAAAAACCATTCGATGTTACCTTATTTGCTGATCAACTTACAGTGTTTGTACATTTTTAATTAAATATAATATGCTTTTTTGTAACAAGTTTTGTTAAAACAAATTTTTGTAACAAGTTTTAGTAGACTATTACATAAGTGTAAAGAAAATCTTGATAAGATCGTTTACAAGAACAAAGCATTTGAAATATTTTATACAAAACATGATTTTATTACTCGTAAATAAAACTGTTTATTAAAAAAACATGCTTTAATATATAAAAAAAAACATATAATCACTTTTTTCAGAGAAAAAAACGCTTAACATAGTTAACATATACAAAGCTGTAAGCGTTAACTTTTTTATTAATCTAAGAATTTTATCTACAAAACTGGTTTTTAAGTTTTATTTTATAAAAAATCTTTGTTTTTACATTGAAAAGAAAGAAAAGTTTAGCTATAAAAAACATTCTAATTAAAAAGACATAAATATTTTAAACAGTTTATTTTTTATTGAAGTTAAATTTTCTACAACATTTTTATTGATAAAACTAGGTTTGATAAAACATTACCATTAAAAAAAGTAAATAAACATATTGCAATAGATAGGTAGGAAACGTTTTAATTTAAATCTCAATGATAAAATACATTCAACTATTTTGAGCTTTTATTAATTTTGAATAAATTTCAGATTTGATTTTTTGTTTTTACTAAAAATATTATTTTAAAGATATCAGTTTTATAAGTAAAATTCAAAATTTTATAATTCTTAGACTAAAGAGTGTTTTAAATGTCTAAATATTTATTAGGCTTAATCTAGTCCTTAAAACATTTAAAACGTCATAAAACTTTATATTAGTAGAAAAAAATTACACTCACTGTATATACTTTTAATATTTTTGCCATTAGTGTTGTAATCAAATGCTTTTTATGAAAACTTTTGAATTTTTCCATAATATTATTACCCTCATTTTGTAGTTTGTAAACCTTTTAGTAGCTGAAAATTTTTATCTCTTTATGTTTAATTTGACAATAATATTAAATTGAACCATAAGTTAAAAGTTAATTATAAATTAACGATTTAAATTTAAATATTTTATTTGACTAAAATGCATTTAGACGAGTTTAACTGAAGTTGATCCATTGGAACTTACTAAATAGTTGTTTTAGAAATTTATAAACAGTAGTTATAATTGAAAGTATTTAGTTTATGACTGAAAAACATATATGTACTTTACAGTTAAGTACTATTGTTTGAGTATATAACTAGCAATATTTAAGAAAAAAATCAGTCAACAATTTTTATATTTTAGTCTAAAGTATTCTTAAAGTATTTAGCTAACTCTAATTTACAAGATTTATATTGTATAACTCTATATTTTGGAATATACTTACAGCTAGTTCTGTTAAGTACAATTTTGAAACTAATATTAGATAACAAGTTAAACTAAAACAGCTACAAAGTTTAAAAAAAAAATCAAAAGATAATAGAAAAAATATAAAAATGCGTAATCTTACTTACGTAATTTATTAATACCTACAAATCTGTGCATAATTTTGTATTATATTTTTAGACTTATATCTGTAACATAGCCAGTACATAAATTTTTAAGTTTCTACAGCTATTTAAGTTAGCTGACAATAAGGTGTATAATTTTAATATAAAAAGTAATATTATTGAATGAAAAATACCTGATACATATGTCAATTTAGATATTTGTATTTCAAGTTATTAATTTATTTTCAAATATAAACGAACATAATTAATACTAATCAATATTTACTTTATTATGATAACATAACATTAATTTATATAATAGTTGTAAAAGTTAATTATTATTTAGCTAATTTAACCGTGTAATTAAAGTACAATTTTAATTTTTGACTGATGAAAAAAAAAATTTAAGAATAAATGTAATCAATTAATTAAGTATTCTTTTTTTTAATATCTTAAAATATAGATAAAAAAAAGTTTCATAAACGAATACTAGTTTCATAAATTAGTTGCGGTAAATCATCATAATAGTATTACTTACATCATGGTTCGGCGAAACGCACCACGTTGGTCAAATGTGGACCTCAAATTCAAAATCTGTGTTTGTTTCTAAATTAAGATGTAAAGTTTTTATGATAAAATCATAAAATTACTTTCTTAATTAATAACTACTCATATGTAGTGCTCTACTAATGCTTATTTTATCACATTTTTTTATAATATTTATGTTGGTAACTAAAAATATTTTTAAATAAAAGCGGCCTGCGGAAGGCTTTACAGTGCGACCCGCGGCAAGTTTTCTAAAAAAAGTCGGTCTGCGACTTATAAAATTATTTAAATGATTTATATTTAAACTTTATTGCTAGTTATTAATTATTAAAGTAAAAAATGAGTAATTACTAGGAATAAAAAAAAATATAATTCACAATACGTTACTAAAATTTATATAGTTTCACATTTTTAAACAATTTTCTATAGGTTTACTATTGGGTTATTAAACGTTTAGTGCATATTAATAGTGAAGTACGATTTTACGTGTGTATTCGAATTCAAACTTTTAAAAGCAAATCTTGATAGTGATATATTTATAATCTAATATTTTATTTAAAAAATTCTAAAAACCCCTTGTTTATTATATAATTTTTATTGACACTTTAATCGGAAATATAAAACAACAAACCAGTTTTTTAGTAAAATTATTGCTAACTCAAACAGCTCTTCCAAATTGGTTATTAAAAAAGTTGACAAAAAAAAATTAATGATTAAGATTTCATTTAAATATTTTTTTTTTCTGAATTTTTAAGTTTTATTTAGATTTATAATACACGTACAAAAAAAATATTTGCACTTGCAATTTTTCTACAGAGTTCCGTTCATCAGCTAACCAAAATAGCAGTACAAACTAAACACAATACTCGTTGAAATTATACTATTTAGTTTAATTTTAAATAGTTTATTCTTAATGTTCTGTTTGTGATAAAAAAAAAATATCTCATTACTTTATATAAGTAAAGTTTGAAACTCCTCACAGGCAGATTAGTCTAGTAATAGAATTAAGAAATTATAACAAGTATATCGATACTTAACTCCGACTTTTAAAATAAAACTTAAAATTTAATTTTTACAGTCTATATAAGTTACTTGATTTTTAGATAAAGTAAAAAAAAGTTCAATAGTTTTATCAAAGTTACAACTATAAATTTCTTTTTGTATTGAAATTTAATTATAAGTTTTGCTAACCGATTAACTTATTTAATACTCAAAGCAAAATAAATATTTTGAAGATATAAATGCTTACACATAATTACTTCTATAAAAATATATCCTTGAAAAATATTCCTAAATAACCTTGATCATAATATAAAATTCTAGATAATATTTTTAAAAATATAGTATATAGTCTCATGCAGAATAAACGTAACGATTAATTGTACATTTAACGTTTAAATTTTATATTACTCAACTCAATCGTCAAAATGGAAAACAATTAGTAGATTAATTATTATTTGTTGCTGAAGGATTAGTTTGATATCTAATTAAGCTAAAACTTTACCTCTCTTTAATGGTCAAGCCTCCAACAATTTAAAGCTACCATTTAAATCTAACTTAATTTCACTGGTCTGTCAAGTAATATATTTAGATAAAGTTTGTTATTAGAAGCAAACAAGTTGAAAACCAAAAGTAAACATTAATAAGCTTAATCAAATTGCGATTAATACTCAAGAATACTATTATTTGAACTGAACGTTTGCCTAATAGGTTTAAAAAGTCTTTAATTCTAGAAAAATACTTAACATAGTGCATTTTTTACGAAACCTTGTCAATAAAGTTTTAACTTGTTCATTAAGGTTTTTTTAGTCTTTATAAATAATTTTTATACTTAAAGTCGTTTAAAAACTATATAACTTAAAAAAACGACTTTAAGCTAACTTATTATAAATGATCCTTTTATAGATAAGTCCTTGGCTGTCAGCTCTTATAAACAGTATCTAACAGAAAAACTTATGAAAACAGAAAAAAATAGTTGCCACAATAATTAAAAGAAAGAAAAATGTGAACGCTCATAACTAAATCAATGAAAAGTGTGAAGAAAGACCTTTCGGTCATCGAACTGTACATATTTGCTTTACATGAACACTTTTAAATAACTTAAAACAGTTATAGATTAGAATAAAACAAAAAAAACTTTAAAAGTAATTATATATACGTTGATGAAAAAACTAATTAAGTGAAACCTTTTTTAACCAAAAATAGTAAGCTTTCTTTATTAAACCAATAAACAAAAAATTTTTTTAGAAACTGTTATACTATTTAAATATAATAAAAATTTTGCTTGAGCTTTGACTTAAATTAAAATTTAATATAAATTAAAACTATATGTATACAACGACAAAATTTTAAATGGCTTAAGCAGGACTTTCTCATGAAATGAGAAAAGCTAAACTTTAAAAAAAAAAGATAATACTACTTCACAAGCATGTCGTACTCTACCAAAAAATTGTAAACTAATTATCAAAGTGGTATAATTAAGATTTTATATAACGTGAATTTAGATTTAGTTCATCATCTAATGGTTATTGTTGTCTCATGAAGTAATGAACACTTTAAAAAACAAGCAATGGATTTTTAATTGAAATAACAGCAACAATATGGTCTATCTTATATGTTTTGGCTTACATTTACTAAAAAAAACTTATTTAAATTAACTTATTACATGAATTAATGTTTAACTAAATTATAAGTTTTAAAACATGTGTTTATTCAAAAAAACCTAAATTTAGTTACTTTATTTTAAGGTTTTAAGTGTTAAATATTAGTTTAAATATGTAAAACTGAATGTTATGAATTCTAAATGTTTCAAACATAATTAATAAGGTAGATTCTGTTCTAAACTAAACATATTGTAATAAAAAGAACCAACGCAACTAGTGTATAAACTTTTCTTTATCTTAACTTTTGTTCGTTTCGTAAATCAATATGTAGTGTAAAGATCTAAAGGATACAGGTAAGCTAACTTAGTAAAACGTAAATAGTTTGCTTTGTATTTTACAAAGTTTTTGGCTATTGTATTGTTTTTCAGCTAGATTTGTGGCTGTATGAAATTCAATATTTACATTATAGTACATTATAAATTAAATAAAACACTTTATAATTATAATTTAGGTTTACCATCGTGACTAAAATTTTAAAATAAAGTCTGACGTAAAATAAATACAAAAGAGTTTGCACTTATTTAGTTGAAAAACATTTTTTTTTGATTATATTTGAATTAGTTTTTAAAAACTTACTAAATAAGTTTTTTAAGTTTACTTTATTTTTAAACTCTTTAATAAATATTCTCTCTGAAAATATAAAAAATGAAAGATATGACTGTAAAAACTTTAAGTATAAAGATTAGAATTTAAAAAAGAGTAATTTTATTTTTAGTTTTAAAATGTAATTAGTATTAGTAAAAAACAACCTTTGACAATAAAACTATGTTGTTATTATTTTAACATTAAATTTTTTTATCAGCCAAGTGGAATAGCTGTAGAAAGTAAAAGCACGCGTACACATAACCTATATAAAACAGTGAATAATTAAAACATAAGTCTGATATAAGAGGTTGTGGGTAATTAAATTAGTGCAACGAGAATAAGTAAAACCATTAAAGCAAAAAAAAAGAATTGAAATTTTATAAAATCAAAGAAAAAAAATTAATAATCTATTTTATATAATCAATCAATTTTAAAATCTATTTTGAATAGTAGCAGAGTTATGTAGTTATATGCAAGAAGAAAAAAAATAGTAAAGTTTTTTTATTATAATATATATGAAAATTTAGTTTTTAATGAAAATATACTGCATTGCAATTGTTATATTTGTGAAAGTTCTTTCGTGCAACAGGCCTTGGACCAAAAATATCGAGTGTATATCTTTAATGTTACATATCAGTATTTAAAGTAAATAGTTTAAAAAGTAGTTATATAGAAAACTTAAATGTCTATACAGATTTTTCGTATTATAGTACTTATTTAAGTATTTATATACATTTCTGTAAAAAATCGATGTAGTAGAATATAATAAGTAGTTTAAAAGATCTAAGTTTACTTTTTTTTGATACGACGAATATTATGCGTTAAACTTTTATACCATGTGGAAAAAATTTTGTCTTATAATTATCTTTGTTTTTTCTATATATCCTCGTATAATCAAATACTACACACAAACTTGTCTAGCACATTAGTAATCTATGTTTTCTTTTTTTGTTTTGTATGTTAATCGGAATACCCATACAAAACACAATAATACCGACAAGTTTTTAATTTAGTAAAACAAACATCATCACTGCTGTTTCAAAAACTCGATGTCAGTTTTTGTACTTGTTTTTCATACACTGAAAAGTTGTTGTAAAAAATTTTAAAACTTTGTTTTCAAAAGATTTAGTTTTATTGAAAAATCCAAAATTTTATGATTTATAACAAGTATAAAAAAAGTGTTAGAATGTTGAAAAGTATTAGTTGTTACCTTTTAATTACAAATGATTTTTCCCACTTCTGTTAGATTAAATGTTTTGAGAAGCAATTAAAATTACTTTTGTTATAAAAAAAAATTTATTATTTATTTTAGTGTAAAACTTTATTATAAACAAACGATGAAGTTAATACCTTAGTTTGAATTTGTATGCATAATATATATAAAAGCCCCCTATATCAGTCAAATTTGTACAGCTAATCTAGTTAGCTAAAAGTGAAAAAAATTTAATTTTTTATTGTTCAATAGTACTAAAAAGTAAAAATTTGATCAAATCTTAAATCTTGATTTTCAAAAAAATCTCGAAAAACTTATTGAAAAAGCAGTTTAACTAAACTAAATTTAGAAAAGTTTTATGTTACGTGAGTTAGCATATTTATAAACGCTTTTGACATTTTTTGTAGCGTGAATTTCTTATTAACAACTACAAAATTGTTGAGTTTATTTTAAAATCCCTTTTTTTAATAGCTGTTTGTTATTTAAATTGAAAGACGCTAAATCACAAAAGCTGGTTTTTTTTTTTTTCGATAAAAGTATTTAGAATTAGTCTTAAATAATTTTGCTGTTAGCAAACGATGAACACCTATTTCATAATAATAACAAAAATTTATAACAAAAACTACATTAATTTAAGTTGCAAACTGAAATAAACAAAATGAAGCAAAAATATTACTAATTTTTAAAAAACATAAAATATATTACATGAGAATAAAATAAATGTTCTTTTTTTGTTTTTTTGATATTAACCATAATGTTTTTAAAACTGTTGTTTTACATGTTTTAGTAGTTTAAAAAGTTCCAATAAAAGAAATAGTAGTGATAAACAGTTTTTTAAAATGATTAAATTTAATTAGAATATTTGACCATAGAAATCGATTTATTTTAATTTTATTTATTTGTTCTTTAATGTACGTCAACTGAAATTTTAGTATATCTAGCTGATTAAGTGAATTAAATTTTAAAATAAATCATGGTTAGGATATTTTTCATGGGTTTAGTTTTAGAATATGATTATATAAATTTATTTTTTAATACTGTTGAGTTTTGTCGTGTAGCAGGTAAACATAAGCTTAAAAACCATATACTATGACAAATCAAACTTAAAAATAGTATAAACAATTGCTGAAGTCACCTAAATATTATTTGTAATAGATGTAGCTGTCAACTTTGCTCCAGAGTACAAAATTGCACGAGGAGACATAATTGCACGAAAGCAGAAAACTGCACACTGATAAAATTGCATAAAGACACTTTTGCACGAACACACGCTTGCACGAGCAGCTTTTGTTAAGATTAAATTGTTTTTTGTAACAATTTTTGTTTTTTATTTTTCTAGTTTTTGTTTTACCTATCACTGTTAATCTTTACCCTCGGTCAGTAACTTTTTTATTTTTTCAATAATTTATATATTTTTTTTTTTATATATTTATTTTTGACACTTTTGCACGAACACACGCTTGCACGAGCAGCTTTTGTTAAGATTAAATTGTTTTTTGTAACAATTTTTGTTTTTTATTTTTCTAGTTTTTGTTTTACCTATCACTGTTAATCTTTACCCTCGGTCAGTAACTTTTTTATTTTTTCAATAATTTATATATTTTTTTTTTTATATATTTATTTTTGACACTTTTGCACGAACACACGCTTGCACGAGCAGCTTTTGTTAAGATTAAATTGTTTTTTGTAACAATTTTCGTTTTTTATTTTTCTATTTTTTGTTTTACCTATCACTGTTAATCTTTACCCTCGGTCAGTAACTTTTTTATTTTTTCAATAGTTTATATATTTTTTTTTTATATATTTATTTAAAGAATTTTTTACATACGTGCAAAAAAGACTTTCCGTGCAAAATTGACCTTTGGTGCAAAATTGTCTTCGTGCAATTTCAGGTAGGCTTAAATCTCTTTAATGTAACCAAGAAAATCTAAAATGATAACAAAGCCTTGAAAAGTAACTTCAGTACATTGTTATAGAGTTTAAACAGCTATAATAGCTGACAATAGAGATAAAATACAACGCCGAAAAGTGAAACATACAAAAACTTTCGTGATTTATACTAAGTTAAACTTTTTAGAAAAACCTGGTATGCATTTTTAAAAGAATATATTATAATAAATTTTTTAAAGCATGATTCTATATTATTGAAATTGACTGCAAAAAAAGTGCTCAACTTACACAATGTAAAGAGCTAAATATAATAAAACAAATGTTTAAGCACTGCTTTGGTTTATTACCGGTTTCGGTGAGCCTTAGCCGACCTTTTCAAATAATTTCAAAACAGTAAATAACATTTAGACATTGGCAGTAATGTGAATCTGAACTCATTGATGCGTAAAAAATAAATAAACATTAACTATTCAAATTTTAATGAAAAATGCATAATTAGGTGAACTAAATATTGGTATTAATTAATAAATAAAAATAAAAGAAATTAAAAAACTAAATGCAGTAATATAAACGAAAACACAACAAATTCTTAACAAAATTCTGAAAAAACTAACGGATGATTAAAATGCTAAAAATATTTAAATTATTAGGTTTATACTCATTCCAATAGAATAATAAAAATTTGTTTCTGTGCCTGCAAGAGCTCATTACTTCTGATCTTTTATTAATACAGTTCTTATCTGCTTGTAGGATCTTTAATGCTTCTTTCAAGCACAACCTGCACGTCTCGATTCTCGGTCTTGATTCATATTCTTTTTCCAGTATTGTCCAAGTCAATTCATAATTCTTATTTTCGTTCTTCAATGTGTGGATGTATTTTGATAGCTCAGTTGCTTGTTTGTATTGAATATAATTTCTATCTTCTGGGTTGCTATTTATTGTCGTTCTGTGGGTTGCCACTCTTTTTTTAAATTGGTTGGCGCTTAGACCAATATATGATTTAGTTGCATTGTCAGTTTTTACTGTGGCCTGGTATATGACATTTTTTGCTCTACAGTTACCGCCTTTCAAAGGACATTTCTCTTTGTTTCTACAGTTACATGTTTCATCTTCATCATTCTTGTTGCAGTTTGTGAGCTTCTTGTTATGATTCTTTATGATTGTCTCAATGTTAGGCAAACAGCTGTAACTTAATTTGATGTTGTTCTTATTCAAGTATTTTTTGAATTTACTGTCTACTCCGAAGTATTTGTTTATTATTTGGAGAAATTTCTTGCCAATGTTTGTTTTTATTGATTTGCAGTATGGTGGATTAAACCATATTATTTTTCTTTTTCTTTTTCTAGGCTGTTTCTTTTCATCATCTTCATCTTTGAACTTTATTTTGTAATTATAGCCACTTAACTTTATTGCGTCATTGTAATCTTTACTTATTTCATTGAATAGATTTTCATTGCTAGAATTTTTGGAAAGTCTTTCTTCTATCATTTTTGGAATTTGCTTCAGTATTGCTGGAGGGTGGTTGGACTTTGAATTAATATATATGATTTTGCTGTTTTCTTTTCTATATGGTTGGAATGTGTGGTTATATAGATTGAAGCTTAGGTCTAGATAGTTAATTTTACGTGAAGGATTTTCAATATCTAACTTTATTCCCATTTCTTTTGATATGTTTTGCATAGATTTTCTAATTTTCTCTATATCAACATTACATTTGCTTTTTCTACGACAATTAGGTCATCGTCGCGGTACAGTCCTGTTGTTAGATTTGCGAGCGCATTCTTTAGTTTATGTAGTATATAGAGACCTACTAGTTCGCATATTTCCGCTCCATGCTTACCTCCCATGGTGATGTCGAAAAGTTCTTTCTCTTCTGTGTTACTTTTTCTTTTTACCCAAACTTCTTCTTTATTATGTAATACTGATTTAGATGCGTTTAAGATAACCTCATTTATTGTTCGCTTACTTTTGTGCTTTCTTTTGCAAAAGCTAAGGCTTTACTTAATAGTTTTTCTGATATAGTGGCGAAGTTCCCAAGAAGTCTTAAACTGGTACAAAAAACTAAAAAAACACAAATACAAGTTCATGAAATTTGACATTGTGGAGTTTTACCCATCTATATCAGAAAAACTATTAAGTAAAGCCTTAGCTTTTGCAAAAGAAAGCACAAAAGTAAGCGAACAAGAAATTAAGATCATCTTAAACGCATCTAAATCTGTATTACATAATAAAGAAGAAGTTTGGGTAAAAAGAAAGAGTAACACAGAAGAGAATGAACTTTTCGACATCACCATGGGAGGTAAGCATGGAGCGGAAATATGCGAACTAGTAGGTCTCTATATACTACATAAACTCAGGAATGCGCTCCCAAACCTAACAACAGGATTGTACCGCGACGATGGCTTAATGGTCATAGAAAAAAACAAAAGTAATGTTGATATAGAGAAAATTAAAAAATCCATGCACAACATATCAAAAGAAATGGGAATAAAGTTAGATATTGAAAATCCTTCACGTAAAATTAACTATCTAGACTTAAGCTTCAATCTATACAACCACACATTTCAACCATATAGAAAAGAAAACAGCAAAATTATATATATTAATTCAAAGTCCAACCACCCTCCAGCAATACTGAAACAAATCCCAAAAATGATAGAAGAAAGACTTTCCAAAAATTCTAGCAATGAAAATCTATTCAATGAAATAAGTAAAGATTACAATGACGCAATAAAGTTAAGTGGCTATAATTACAAAATAAAGTTCAAAGATGAAGATGATGAAAAGAAACAGCCTAGAAAAAGAAAAAGAAAAATAATATGGTTTAATCCACCATACTGCAAATCAATAAAAACAAACATTGGCAAGAAATTTCTCCAAATAATAAACAAATACTTCGGAGTAGACAGTAAATTCAAAAAATACTTGAATAAGAACAACATCAAATTAAGTTACAGCTGTTTGCCTAACATTGAGACAATCATAAAGAATCATAACAAGAAGCTCACAAACTGCAACAAGAATGATGAAGATGAAACATGTAACTGTAGAAACAAAGAGAAATGTCCTTTGAAAGGCGGTAACTGTAGAGCAAAAAATGTCATATACCAGGCCACAGTAAAAACTGACAATGCAACTAAATCATATATTGGTCTAAGCGCCAACCAATTTAAAAAAAGAGTGGCAACCCACAGAACGACAATAAATAGCAACCCAGAAGATAGAAATTATATTCAATACAAACAAGCAACTGAGCTATCAAAATACATCAACACATTGAAGAACGAAAATAAGAATTATGAATTGACTTGGACAATACTGGAAAAAGAATATGAATCAAGACCGAGAATCGAGACGTGCAGGTTGTGCTTGAAAGAAGCATTAAAGATCCTACAAGCAGATAAGAACTGTATTAATAAAAGATCAGAAGTAATGAGCTCTTGCAGGCACAGAAACAAATTTTTATTATTCTATTGGAATGAGTCTAAAACCTAATAATTTAAATATTTTTAGCATTTTAATCATCCGTTAGTTTTTTCAGAATTTTGTTAAGAATTTGTTGTGTTTTCGTTTATATTACTGCATTTAGTTTTTTAATTTCTTTTATTTTTATTTATTAATTAATACCAATATTTAGTTCACCTAATTATGCATTTTTCATTAAAATTTGAATAGTTAATGTTTATTTATTTTTTACGCATCAATGAGTTCAGATTCACATTACTGCCAATGTCTAAATGTTATTTACTGTTTTGAAATTATTTGAAAAGGTCGGCTAAGGCTCACCGAAACCGGTAATAAACCAAAGCAGTGCTTAAACATTTGTTTTATTATAAAGCATGATTCTAAAAATTATTTTTTTTTTTATATTTTAATGTTTGTCTTTTCTAAATTTGTTGACTAAAACTATTTTACTATACAAATTCAAAAGTTTTATTTTTATAATCTTACTTCTTTATTATATTAATTTATTAACTGATTAAAATTTTGATCTAATACTTTTTTATAAGTATTTGTACTTAGTATAAATAACAGAAAAATTGTTTTGTTAATTTGTTTACAACTTACAAACTAAAAATTGAATAAAAACATAATATATATTTATTTTTAATCAGACCACAAGCTACGGCAGACTGAGACTAGTTTCGTCCTTATTAGGACTCATCAGTCAGTCACAACCGACAAACTTGCAGTTGTCAATATACAAATGGTTTATTATGCTTTCACATGAAACAACCAACTGTTGGCAATGATCAGTGACGTCAGCATTGTCATTTGCTATACAACGTTTAAAACATTGTCCACTAGGCAAGAGATCTGTTTTTTTTTTCTATTAATTTATTTGAATTTGTTTAATAATCATAACGAAGTATAATATAGTATAGCTTTATAATTTTAAAGTAATAAATGGTTTTTAGTTAAAACTACCGTTTGCACCAGCATTATATCAGTTCAATCTTTAATTAAACTTAACTTTTTGTTTGAAATGGTAACAATTTAGTTTACTGTATTTTTTAAAGAACATTCATTTATCATCAAAAATTTTCATCACTTATCGATAAATTAGGTACTAAAATAGTTATAAAGGTTAACAATACCATTAACATCTAATAGTTAAGTTTTTTGGTACTACTTTAACAAATATCATATATTGACGCTGATTGTTTGGTTTGTGGTTAGATAAAATAATGTTAAACATTTCGAAAAACATATTTGTAAAGTTTTATGTATACTTTATAGTAATAGAAACAGTAAATCGATAAACATAATTCTTCAAAGTTATATTGTTATAAATTATATCAAATAAAATATCGGCGATAGTCTACCAGAACAAAAACTTGTTACGTGAGACGACTTTTAAGTTTACGTACTTTATTATCAAACCCTTATGAAATAAAACCTTTAACTCGAAAAAATATGTTAAAGCATGAAAAGCACTAAGGTAACTTTTTTGGTTTAAGAAATTATAAAAGAGGTAAAGGGCGATATTGTGATTTTTGTGTCTCTGGATAAATTATAACATAAGGGTTGATCATACCTTTTCCTTCATCAGACTACAAGCTTTCGGTAGATTGAAACTGGTTTTTTATTATTAGGATTGTTTAGTGAGTAACAACCAAAAGTTACGGTCTTCAATCTTTAAACGGTTTATACATGCAAGCATTAAGCATTCATTTCCTGGTAGTGTTCAGTGACGTCAGCATTGTCGTGCTACGTATAATACATTGTCCACATGACAGCTGGTATTTAATATCAGCAATACAGCTGATAGGCTTGTATTTAATACAATCAACATAAACATTCTGTAGTCTGTAGAGCTGAAGCCTAGAGTTTCTTATGCCATGAGACAAGCTCAAGTTTAACTTATGTTTATGTTGAGAAATACGAGTATAATCTTTGTACAACTACTTAACGTTTATGATCACCATTATAAAAATCAAGTTTAAATCAGGAGAAAGTTGTTTAATCTACCAGTCATACTTTTATACTAAAACACTGCGGATGCTAGAAAGCACAAAAAGATTAATAATAAGTAGGAATGTCAAGTTAAAGTTATAGTTTATTTTCAAACATACTTAATTAATTCAAAATGAACCAAAAAAATATAAACAAATATCAAAATTTTTAATATTCAAGTTTTGATATAACAATTATTATTTTTATTTTGATTATAACTTAAATATTTATCTGTAGGGGTATTTAGCTACTTGTTTATCACTCACTTTACTCTGAATTGTTATTATTAAATTAAATTTAAGTTTTTAGTTCAGCTTTAAAAGAGAATTACATCCAATCTTTAACTCAATTTTTTTAGCAGAATTCAAAATATAAAACTTAGCTTTCGTCAATAAAAAATTTGTAAGTTTAACTTACTCGATTTGCAAACTAATATATAATTTCAAGAACAAAATGATTTTTTTTCAAACATTTTGAATTTTTGGTAAAGTAATACTACTACCTTTGATTATTACTATTATAAACATGTTAGCCGGTAAATTATTGTTATAGGTATTTAGGTTTTTAATTGATTACGTAAATATATATTTTTTTTTATTTTATGGCATAGTTAATTATAAGAAGTTTAAAATTTTAAATCAAACAAAAACTTTGTCATTTTTTAACTTTTTTTTTTAAGTTTTTGGGCATTGTTCAAAACATTAGATTGTATAAAATAAAACATTTAACTCATTATAACAACATAAGTATATCTAAAAAATATAAATCTACAAAACGAGTTTTGTCTACATTTTCTAAGATTGTAAGCCCTATTTGTATATTGTTATGGTTTATAGTAATTATAGAATCTTCAAAAGACATTTTAACATGTAATAAAACTAATTATATCTAGTTTAAGAAGTAACCGTGAAAGTGGAGTTTCATAAAAGTTTAAGTTAACTTAACTTCATTTAAGTTTAGATTAACTTAACACAAGTGAAAAATTTACCCAAAACTGTATATAGTTTTTATATTTTATAACTGCGGCGAATATGCAATTTTTAGTTTTTACAGCTATTCTAGTTAGCTGAAAAAAAAAAATTCGACACAGTTCGGTTTTAATGTATGTAGTAAAATTAATTATTTAATATATCTTAGACTTACTTAAAGACTGGTAAGCATAGTTGCAAGATTTCACTAAGTAAAAAGGCTTGATACAGCATTATTGACGAAAAAATTTTTATAACAGTAAAACAAGTCACTAGTCAGCCTAACAAAAAATAGTTATATAATAACTGTTTTAAGATTTAAATTGCCTCGAGTAGTAATTAACTTATCACAAACGCATTGATCAATTTAAAATTTTAAAATGCTTCAAATTTATACTATTTTAGACGCGTGTCCGTTTTCAGTTTGTACAGCTTTTCTATATAATTGAAAAGAACTATATATAAATTCAAAAAAATTACGTCCTCATTGAATTATTTTTTTTTTCATATTTTTTCAAGTTACTAAACTCAGCAGATGACTACTTAACTAAACTGTTTTTTAAACTTATAAAATAAACAAAATTTCTTGATAAATTATTTAAAAGCTCTCAAAGGGCTCTGTGAAAAGTTTAAACTAAGTTTGACGTTATAATTAACTTGACACAAATGAAAAATTTAACCGAAACTATAAATAGTCTTATATATGTCTTTTTATTTAAATATTTATATACATAGTTTAACTTATAACTTGATAATTGTTTTTGAACGATTTGATTTTTATATAAATACATTTTATACCCGTTTAAAATAACGATCCAGCAGGTGAATAAACTTAAATACTAACTTTTACAATTGAACTATTTAAAATATTGCGGGAGTTTTATCAGCTAACTGAAATAGCCGTACAAACTTCAACTAGTAAAAAGTACAATATTCAATAAATCTTAACGCCAAATATAGTTTTAAACTACATATGACAATTACGGTAGTACTTTTAGTTATTCAGTAGTGTAAATAAAAATAGTGTTAAAATTACATTATTTTACTACTAACCTATTCCATAGGTCAGTAATGTTTTTACTTCTAGTTATTATTTTTACTTATATCGTAATTTTTTTTGTTTTTTTTATATATTGTGTTTCCTTTTATTTTACCTACTGCAAAATTGACACTTAGTGAAAAATTGTTTTTGTTCAATTTTATTCACTCATGCAATTTTTTTTTGTAAAATTTAATCCCCTCGTCCTATTTTGTCTTTGTGTTATTTTGACCTGCTCCCAAAAAAAAAAACAGCAGTTTTCCTTAAATCTTAAAGGTTTTTCTTTTTTAATACAAACGTTAATATTAAGTTTTACTTTTACAGTTTGTAAAGTAAATTAGTTTAACAGCGGAACATTTTTTTATGAAACTATTCAAGTGAATTAATGCTGATATCCGACTCCTTTAGATGTAATTAGTTTTGATATACATTTATGTTTATCAGACGTCATTCTATGTTTACCACAATTATTGAAACAAACTGAATTAACTAAAAAAAGAATTATTGTTAGACGATAAGACATGAATTTCTTTAAAAATTTGCACAGCTACTATAGTTAGCTGATTCGTATTCTAAATATTTAACTGCAAGTAGCTTTATAATATTACACTAAATGTAGTGTTTTTAACTAAATTAAAAAAAAAACAATATATGTTTTTCTTTTAAAATGGTTTATATTTTATGTGTACAGACTAGTAAGTTTGCTTATATAAATTATAAAAAATTACTAAGACCTTATTTACTTAAAAAAACATTTTAAGAAAAGTAACCTAATGGTCTTATAATTCAACTTTTGTTCTAAGATACTAAAACCATTTAGTAGTCGTCTAATACAAAACCTGTTATTTTTTAAAATATTTAAAATTATTATTTTTATGTACTTTTTTAAATTTTACATCAGAAATATTCAGTTTGTCGTTATAAAGCTATTTGTAACAAAGCAATAATTAAAATTCTTACTTTTTGTTATGCTTTATGTATAACACATCAAGTGAGAAAAGTTAGTTGTGAAAAGTTTCAAGTATTAAAACAATAAATACTTGAAAATATTTATTTTTATATGTCGCTCTGAAAATATATTCTTTTTTTATAATCACTGTACAGTTAAAAGAGGCTCACATACGACTTAATAAACGTTCTGATAAGAAAGTATTCAGGAGCAGAGATCCAAATATAAGCGTATAAATTATAAACACTTTGAAATATACTTGAAATGTAAATGTAGGCTAAATTACTTGTTATCTTTGTTGTTAAAAGCAAAGTTTGTTTAAATTTATAAAAGTTTACAGCTTTAGGAGAAGAAGTTGCGCGTCTTAAAATTATTAAATTATTTTACTTTTGAATAAGTGTTTTAAAATACTTTACAACTATTTAAAATCATTATAAATACTTAAACAAACATTGTGTGACGTTTAATAAGTTTGCCACTTATGCCTGGTCATTTGTAAATCATCAATAACTTATGATTAATAAATTATTGGTTGCAACTCGGTAAATAGTTTTAACAGCTATTCTAGTTAGCTGATACAATTTAATATACTGTTTTTGAAGTGATGTTGATATAAAAATTATCTAAGAAAAAAAAAAATTAAATAAAAGATAAAAGATAAAAATATAAATCTAATACTTATTTAATTTTTTATTAACAACGTAGTTTGATTAAAACAGCTGTTTAGTTCATACAATATTTTCAGTTCATACTGTTTTAATAAATAGTTATTTTTATAAGTATAATTTTTTTATAAAGTTGGGCTTCAAAATTTGATCTCACGAACCTAAAACTTTACAATTGTTTTATACGCCTTTCACTGATGTTAAAAAGAGATTTCAAAAACTAAAGTGATTTTGCATTGAACTATTTATAAACTAATAAATTTTTATTTAAAATTGTTTTTTTTTAAAACATCTATAAATTCTGATATTGTACAGTTTTTACATTTGTAAACTAGATGACCTAGAAAAAGTTTATAATAAACTATAAACATACTATTTGAAAACTTAGTTTATAACATATGTATTCTTTTTGATTTTTATAAACCGAACAATCTATGTTATTTGAATAATATAAAAATAATATAATTTACAGTTATATAGAATAGTTTTACATCACAATACTGTGTAATGTTTTTAATGGCAAGTCCACCAGGTATTAGACAATAAAAGCTTGATAGTTGTTCATTCTTTTAATAAATTGAAATAACAATATATATTTTTACTCACCATTTGTTTCAGTTACAAAAAAATTTTTTAACGTTACTCAATGCATTTTTTTTTTTTCTTTGCTTTTTTTTTCGACTGTATGACATACAGAAACTTTAAAAAATAAAAAATTTAAACTTGTATAAAAATTTATAAAATTTTATTTAGAAGCTTGAACTAAATTATATTTTTTAACTTTATAAAAACTTTTCTATAATATTCATCATGAAATACAGGAGGCCGAACCCTCGATCTGTCGATTATGACTATCTGATCTTAAATTGTTTAAAATTTAATTTTTTTTTTTTATGACAGTTTTTATTATTCGACTTAAGTTGATTCATAAAATTTTGAAAATTATTTTGTTTTTTCCAGCCCAGCACATAATGACATTTAGACTCTATTTCATTTGCTTTCGTCGAAAAAATAATCTATAAATGTTTCATAATTTTACTATGGTTTTTAATTTCTCGTAGTTTAAAAATATGTTACTTATCACAAAAATTAAAAACTGCACAGTATATTGTACTTAACTATAAATTTAAGCAATATGATCAAAAAGCTTTGTTATATACATTAAACTGACTTCATTGACATTATGATCAACAGAAAAAATTATTACCATATTGACGTGTGTCAAATCAATATACTTTGACATATCTAGAGTTTCTATCTCTATTTGTTAATAAATAATTTTTGTTAAACATAAATACTAAACGATTATAAATTAACTAGGATAGCTGTACAAACTATGAGAAGATATTCTGTCAATCGAATTGTTTTAGATAGATGGATTGTTTAAAATCACCGCTACCATTGTTTAAAAAACTTGTATTGAATAAGTTTTTACATTTATAACAGGTCGTTAGACAACAACTAAAAGCATTCATTTATGCTAATTCTACAACTAGAAAAATCTATGAAATCAATGTAATTGCAATTTTTATTTCTTTTATAGTACGCAGTTACAAAGTATTCTGCAACAAATATAAAAAAAAATTTTATGTGACCAATAATACAATACTTGCTTACATAAGTTTTTATATCGGAACAAATGTTATATTTAATACAGTATGTATTAAGTTAAAAATTTTTGCGTATTTTTTCTTATTTTTAAATAGTATAATACTCTTGGTTTAATTAAATAATTAAAATAGCTATACACTAATATATTAGTATTTTTATGCAGAACCCTATAGTTTTCTATTGAGATTAAAACTAACCAATAAAATCAAATTAAAATAAGTTATGTACTTAAATGCTTTGTTTATGAAACGTTTCTTAAGAAAACTAATCATAAACCGCAAGTTAAATACATTAATTTACTTTTAAAACTTGTTTTAACTGTTTATAAATGGAATACAATTGAACTAAATTTATTTATAGTATTTTCTTCAACTAGATATAAAATATGATTAAGCTATAGAGTTTTTGTGTTAATAGCATTCTGTAAATTACACACAGACTAAAACTGTTTTCAAAAGATTGTGATAGTTAAAAAAACTAAGTTAATGTATTTTAAGTAGATGAATTTTTAAAACATTTAGTTCATATTAGTATAAGTATGTTAAATTCGTTTTAGTTTTATGTTCACTAGTCATATTAAACTTTAGTTTTTGTTTAACTAAGTTGTTAATAGAAAAGGGTAATATTGCTTGATAAAACGCAGAAAGTAACTCCGTTATTAATTAAGATAAGACATAAAATTCAACAGAATGATTTTCTTTTTATTCAACAATTTTTTAGCTGTTAATGAAGAATAGTCGTTTTAAGTTGTTTAACTTCTAGAAAAAAAACTTTTTTATATTTCAAATTCTTACTTAATTTGACTTAACTATTAAGAACATTTAATTAAATTAGTTTATTATATCCAGCTAACTAAAATAGCTGTACAAATAAAAATAAACTCACGCCTGTAATTACATTAATTTAAACAGTTGTTTAACTAATTTAAATTAAGGGAATGGTTGTGGTAGGCAAATAAAGACATTTTGCTTAACAAATAAATACTTTTAGCCAATATAATTAATAGTCTACAATTACTCACACGAACAAATTGTAATCATAATAAAAAATAAAAGTTAACACATAGTATTTAATTAATGCAATTAACATTCTTATAAATAAAACAAAAATATAAATATTAAAAAAAAAATTTAGAACTTTGAACAACTAATACTTTTTTAAATAGTACTAACTATTATTATTAGTATAAAAATAGAAAAAAATATATTTCTAAAATTTTACCATACTACATAATACTTTTTATTTTTGAATTTAACTAAATAAACTATGGAATAAAACTAAAATTTGGTAACTTATAAGCTTTATTGCTTAATATGTAAACATTAATTGTGTGACTCTATTGTTGTATATAATAGTAAACTTAATATAATTTAGTAAACACAATTTTACTTAAAACATTTCAATTTTGACCATATTAAACCTTTCTGTTTGTATTTATATCTTTTTCGAATAAGCAAGTATAAAAAGTTATCAACTACCAAATTTTTTCTAATCAATAAAAAAAGTTAAATGAAATTCATTAAATGATCTAAACTACCAAAAAAATTAATATAGAGAATATTACTTGAAACAATAAGCAATCTAAGTGTATATATATCAGAATTTATATATTTAACTAATAGTACTAATTTGAATAGTATATATCAAGAAAAAAAGTTTAATTTGAACATAAAGAAAGTAAATTAGTTCTAGAACCATTGCATCATTTATTGAGAAAATAAGCCTAGTTAAGCAATAATAATGACTCAAGATAGTTTGTCCGTATTAAAATCAAGTAAAAAACTTGCGATTTTATATCTTAACAATGCCAATGTTATAAATAATAAAAAACATCATTTTTAGTTAAAATTTACGTTTATATACTTATTATAACATTAAAAAAGTATTTAATAAAAGATCTCTTAAATTAAAACTATTTTAGTGTTTAAGTTAACGAAAATAAGTTTTAACAAACTAAAGTAATTTATTTATATTTTGATAGTTTTATGAGTTAGGTTATGTCTTCAAATCGTATATTAGTACTTTATAAACATTTTTTTTAACCTGTTTTCTTACTTAAAAAAAAACTGCCACTTAAAGTTACAAAGTATTTATTTTCTTATAAACTAACTGAAATAGTTGTTAAAACTTCCGAAGCTATCCAAATAGACGACTTTAAAATAATAATTAACTTTCAGATTTAACCTAGTTTATTGTTGGAAGTAAAACATCTAGCTAAATAAAATTTAAGTCAAGATGATTTTTTTAACGCAGAGTAAATAGAATAAAAGTTTCTTAATTTAGCAATTTCAAACTTATAAGCTTCAGTAACTTATTCATTAATATTACATTTTAAATTAAAATGTATTAGAAAAACTATATCATCTACAAAACTTCTAATGATAGCAAGTTTTTATTAAAGAACTAACAGGTTATTGTTTTAAATACTTCTTAAATATCAGTCAAAATTTTTATGTTATTAAATATAAATTGCATATAGTGGTCATAATTCTTTCTTTTAACTTAAGAAATTTCATTAAACATGCCACGGAAGAATATGCATGACATATAAAGTTCATTGAAAAAGTATAAATATTTTTCGCATAATTAAAAGAAAATCAACTAGAATTTTAGTTAGTATTACGTTTTATTGATACAGTTTAAAATGTTCTGGTAATAGTTCATTTACACTTTGTTTTCAAATAATTTCAAAAGTTTTTTACACAAATAAACTTTTGATATAAAATCTGTACAACTATCAAATCACTGTTCGCTTATATTTTTTTTTTGGTTGTAAAAAAATTAATTGAATTATAAAACGTTATTTACGTAAGTCTAATTTTTTATAATTTCATTTTTAATAAATTTACTGTGAGAATATTTATGAATGGTTAGTAATAAAATAAACTATACTACTTCAAAAATTATATAAACTGTGTTGTTAAAGTTTTTTTATCACAAAGATATATTGATGTGCTAAAAAGTCTAAGGACTGTCTTGATTTACTTTTTATAGTAAAAATATTTTAACAAAATGTTCATATGTATTTTTTATTTTCTCTTCTTGGTTAATTTTGCTATATATGAAAATACGCTAAATGTAAACAAATTATAACTAAATATTGAGGACATAGATACTTTTATTTTTTTTTTAATGTAGCTGCAGATCTTGATACACAACAAAAATGTAAAACATTTTACATACAGTAACCTCTCGCTTATTTACGCAAATTGTGTCCACTGAAAAAAAATGCGTAAAGGTACGAAAGATCGAAAGGATACGAGAGGTACCAAATATACTTACTTTAATGTCTGTTTTTTGTTATTGCTTCTAGTTAAAAGCAGGCTGTGGACTTTCCCACTTAAACATTTTAATTACTTTATTTATAAATATGAAAACATAAGATAAAACTATACATATATGCATGAAAAAAACTTAAATTTATGCAAAATAATAATTCTGTAGAAAATTTTTTCTAACTTTAATTATAAGTAGATTTTATATTTAATTTTATTTACATGTAACTTATTTGATATTTAACATTAATATTCTTTTCTACTCAGCAAATTCAATTTATAATAAGTCAATTGTTTACAATAAAGAAATGGTGTCGTGTCTGTATTAAAATTTGTTTCTATAGCCTTTTACAAAAAAGTGCATTTGGTGCTGTAATGGACTTCTTGTTTTGAACAAAGACATATAAAATATAAAAAAAATATTTAAAAAAAAAATTGTTTATGTTTCTACAACTTTTTTAATTGAAGTTCGCCCACATTAGGATAAACTTGTCTTGCATTGTACTAAAGTTATATTAATGAAATATTCAAAAATAACAGTAGTAGTTTAAAAAAATAAAAAAAACGTATAAATAAGATGAAGAAAAAAAGTTATTGACCATGAGTAAGGGTTGGTGATAACAGTGTTAAAAATAAAAAACATTCAAGCCGTGATAAACTGTACTCGTGTAAAAGTTACCCTTAGTACAAAAGTGTCTACGTACAAACTTGTCGCTTTGTGAACATTATAACTAGTTATTTAAAAATGTTTTACTTTTATTGGTATTAATGACTATTTGAAATAAAAAAAAATAAAAAATGTTTATTACGTATTTTTATGTTTTACACGAATGTTTTTAACAAAGACTTAATAGTAAATGCACTAAAATGAAATGTTATTGCATGAATGTCTTTTATTAGTTTGTACATCATTTTAAATTAACTGATCATTTTAAAATACACATTAAAAATATATTAAAATATTTTTGGCAAAGTTAAAAAATATAAATAAATGAAACTTTATTGGTTAAACTGAATTATTAAAAAAGTGCTTATTTTGTTTGTTCTAACAAAAAGGTGCCTATAAAACTAAAAAAGAGCTTACTACAATTATTTCCATATTCGAAATTCTTTATAAAGTTTTAATTTAGATAATAGGTTATTTGTCGTTGTTGAAGTTTGTACATCTGTTTTATTTAGCTGACATATATATGTATTTAGTGATCAACTGTAACTAGTATTCTTGATCTACAGTAGAAGAGAGTTTTTTCAGCAAAATTCAAAACAATGACAGGTAGTTTATACTTACATGCTAGTGTAAATTGTTACAAGTTGTAATTAATTTAACTACCTCATAAATTCTCTTTAAAACAAATTGTTTAAAACTACTGTAAATTTTAAAATATTTTATAAATATATTTTTCAAATATAAGCTTAAATTAAGAGGAACAATTTACTTCAGTTAAAAACTAAAACAAAAACTGTTTTGCAAAATAACATCGCATTAGAAGCTAAAATTACTAGCATTTTAAGTTGTTTTAAAAAATTAAAATAATCGAATAATTCATAAGTAAAAAACATCTTATCAGATAAAAACATTGTTGTCATTATCTAGATTTATGATAATAAATAATACAACTTACTTTTGTTAAATTTAAACAAAGGAAATAAATGTTTCGGTTAATAAAAATAGATTCTTAAACGAACTTTTGTTAGATTTCATACAACTGTTTTCAGGCAATAAATACCTAAGATGTTTGTTTTAAGATACAAATTAATTTATTTAATATCTCTTGAGGACTTTGTAGATTTAACAAAACTTATTTAGTAAAAGTTGATCCATAACAACTAACAATATGTTATAATATCAATATAATCTTAATATAAAATGTTTAGTTACGAACTTAAAACACATATGTACGAAAACAGCTATCAGAGGAAGTACTACTTTTTAAGTACAAAACCAGAATTTTTTGATTGAAATAATGAAATAACAAATTTTTATTTTAGTTTGAAGCACTTTTAAAATATTAAGCTATCTTTATTTACATAATTTTAATTGTATACCTCTTTGTTTTGGAATATACTTACAACTAGTTTTAATTAAATATAATTTAGAAATTTATACCGATATACAAAATTTACTTAAAATTAACTATAAAAATTTAAATATATGATAAAAAACTATAAAATGCGTAATACTAATTACGTCATTCATAAATATCGACAAATTGGTACATAATTTTGTATTACATATTTCCATTTTTTTTTATAATATAGTAGTTAGAAAATTTTTTAGTTTAAGCAGCTATTCTAGTTAGCTGATAATACTCCTAGTAAGTATACAATTTCAATGCAAGGAGTAGTATTATTGAAGATAGAAAAAAACTGATAAGTTCGTCAACTTAGACAGTTGTATTTCAAGCTTTTACATTTTTATCATTGATAAATAACTATAATTAATATTAGATTATATTTTTTCGTAATATTACTTTGTATAAAAAGAACATCATTTTTTTTTATTTTAAACTAATTAATCCGTAAAATCACAGTAAAACTTTAGTGTTTTATCTGAAAAAAATTGCTTATATAATAATTTAACTATTCAATTATGCATTACTTTTTTTAGTTTATTACAACACAGACAAAGGTAAAAGCTTTATAGATTTTATTATTTAATTGCGGTATATAATCATAACAATAATAATTACATCATGGGTTGGCAGAATACAAATCGCGATATAGTTTTCAGCTTAATATGCATAACTATTAAAACAGCAAAGTATGGTTTTTGTAATAAAGACTTACAATTACACTCTTAATTAAAATACACATTGCTTATTTAATCACATTTTTAGTTTTTAAACATTATTATATGTTGATATCTACAAATAAAATAAATAACTGCGGTCTGTGATAATTTTTTATTTAACCTATGCAACTGCTAGCAAGTTATAAAGAAATATTGTCCGCTAAAAATAAAATGCTGCTGACCCTCGACTTTTACGATATTAACTTCATTGTAATTAAAATGTTTAATAAGTATTTACTTAGCATAAATAATAAACATAAAACACTAAATGTAGATTTTTAGCATATCAGTAGTCAAATATGATCATAGATGTAGACTTTTTTTGTAAGGTTAAAAAGCAAAAATTAATAATAATTTTTTGCTATTTTAATCATTCTTGAAAATTCTTTAAATTTCGAGAAAACTTTGTCTAATTCAAAATATGAAAATAAGGCATTAAAAATTTAAAACTTAAAACACGAAATAAGAACTCTTCAAAGACTTTTTGTATACTATACAGTCCGAGATACTTATATAATGGAAAATCTATGTATATATTATTTAACTAACACTTTTTAAGTCATACAAGCAGCAATCTTTTTTTCTAGGGAAAAAAAACGTAACTTGACTCAATAAAATCAAAATAAATAAGCTCATTACACAAAGTATGATAAAAGTATAAATAAACTAACACAATCTAAAAGATTACTAGTTGTTAAAAACATATTTAATTGTGAGGTAGCTTCTTTTGTGCGTTAATTTATTCACGACAAAAAAATTTGAAAAAAAAACCAAAAAATAATCTTTTTAAATAGTAATAGACAAAAACATAAATCTCTAGCACATCTGGGTACTAAATTGTGGGCTAGGTTTTTTGTACCTTTCAGACTGACTTGGGTACTAAGACAGTCTGAAAGGTATAAAAATAATTAATTAGAAAAATATATACATTCAATAAGAAAATGTTTACTAACAATGTAAAATTATGATTTTTTTTTATTACACCGCCTTTATTCGTAAATAAAAACGATAAAAATAATTATTTTGTGTTTAATCTAAATAAACTCTTAAAATTTTTGAATTTTTCAGATAAATTTTATACTATATATCAGTTTAAGTGTAAAAACTAACACTGAAGAGATTTAATTGAACGAAATTTAGTTTTTAATAAAAAAAGTTAATGCTGAATACTGCATTTGTATTAACCAAATCAAACTTAATAATTATGATTTTGTAGTAAATTACTTTTCGGTTAAAAAAAAAATTTTTAAACATCTAGTATAGCGGTACAAATTCTGAAACATTTTGCAGGTGCAATTAAAACTTTGCTGCATAAATTATTACATTAGAATAATATAAATATTTTTTATCAACAAATCATACTACTTACGTCATCTGTTAATACCCACGAATATAAAGATGACTTATATTATACTTTATACAATAACTTTCTCATAGTTTAGATGTAGTTGATAAGTTAGTTTATACAGCTATTCTAGAAAGCTGATAAAAAATAAACATTTATCTGCAAAAAGTCTTATAACCTTTTAAAAATATTTTTACGTTTTATATATTCGTCTTTAGATTTATTTTAGAATATAAACACGTGTAATTACTCTTAAAATACATTTTAATATCTTACATTGATACAATTATATCACAAGATTATTGTCCTGGGAGAGAGAGACAGCCAGTGGAAGATAGAAGAAGAAGCTAGAGGATTTGAGGAAGATAAACGTAAAAAATTGTCTTTTGTTATTTATGATTTTAATTTGTACAACACTAATTTGTAATCTGGCGCTAAAGGGTACTTATGTTTGCTTTGATTTGTTTAAATAAACATTATTAAAACAATTACTAATAGAGTGTCATGTATATTAAATACTAGTTTGTATTTATAAGTAAAAGTAATCCCTTAATCAGGCCGGGGATTATAAAGAGTCTGGTTAACTATAATTGAATTTTTTAGGTCTTTTAAGTATTAAGGGTTCAGTGTTTATACAACAATCAAACTAAGTCATTTAAAAAAATCTTTTAGTACTTAATTTCTAATAAGTTTTTAAATGTAATTAAAATAAAAACGATACTTTCAACTTACTGATTTAAATACCTGTACAATACTGTAAAATGATTTAAATTTTATAACTTCACTTGTAATTTTTGATGTTTTTTTAAGTAGATTTTTTGTTTTAGATTTATAAAAATTTCTATAGCTCCTTTTTAAGTTGTCTTGTTGAAATTAAATTTCGATGACCGATAATGAAGTTTTTTCATCAAATTATAAAAACAAATAACTTTCATACTGTATGCCAGTGACAAAATGTTTTATTTAAAGAAAAAAAAAACTAGCTAACTCGTAAAATTTGTTATGTACAACTGTACGTCAATAAAATGGGAATTTTAACCTATTTTACTTTCAAAGCTGCAAATTCCTAGCTGAACTAAAGTTTTTAGATAATAATCAGAGTTAAGTCCAACTAAAATTATTTTTTCAATTTTAAAAAAAAGTTCTTTAAATCTAATAGAAGACTTTGGGTTTAGTTCAAACATGAAAACTACTTAGAAATAGTTTTAAATTTCTTCAATGTAAAACTAATTTATTTTGGTATGTCGAAAACTTTTATAAGTACATGTACATCAATTCTTTGATAATTGTTATAGTCTAATTATTTTTATTTTATTGTTTATAGCTTTACCATAGCTTGATTTGAGTTCTTTTAATCTTAAATTGCTTTACATTTGTATTAACAAACAGTAGGTTTAGTTCTTTCACTAACATTTTAAAACTTATTATAGCCGCCTCTATCATATTTAATTGTTTTAAGACTTATCACACTAGTTTTTTATCCGTAAACAGTTGTCAATCTTATAAACAAGTTATTTAACTATTGTATAAACTTTTCAAAAAACATTTTTATAGTTTTCTTTACCATTATCATTTTATAATATTACTATATTGTTAGTTAATCATTATTTTTAGAAGCTATATAAGTTAAGTTAAATAAAATTTAAGTGAATTCAGTAATTAATTTTTAGCAGTTTTTAGTAAATTTGTGTGTATTTCACAAAAAATAAATAAGTATTTCGTAAATTTAGAGCTTATTGTTATAAAGGTTGAGATGTCAATATGAAATATGACTTTAAAATAAACTTGCCACGTAGTATATCTAAGATATGAATTTATATGAATTAATTGTTTTAAATTAAGTGAACTATGATAATTTTTTTTTGGAAAATTAAAATATATACAAAATTTATTAAAAATAGGACATTTTAAATCATTTAACACAATTAACTTATTTCAAAATCTAATAAAGTAGTTTGTGAAAAGTTTTATAAATATCACTAATAATTGAAAGATGAAAAAAATGTTTTAATATTATGTGCTAACTGAAGAATAAAAAAAAATATTATTCAGTATTAAAAAAATTAAGTACGTTAATAAAGCAAAAGTTTGCTTAAATTAAGTTAAGACCAAAAACAAACTTTATTAACACCATTTTATCAAACTTTATATATGGCCACGTGTCAATTAGACTTTTTGTAAGCTGTTGTAAACACAGCTGTTAAACACTTATTATATAATCAGTATAAATTTTATTTTTTTCTACACAATATCTGTAGGTACTTAAAAGTTCTTGTACGATTGTGAACCAATTTGCTGTGAAGATTACAATGATGATAATGCCATTATCTTAATACGTCAAGTTTTGGTTTTAAGTATAATAATCGTCAAAATATCACAAACTTCAAATTCAGTTTAATTGCGAAAATATTCTTCTTAAACTAATTTTCAATATTGGGTTCGTTAGAACTGCTAACTTTATAGGAAGTGTCCTAATGAGATTTAGAAAATAAAAATTATCATTAGCTAATGCAATAACTTTTTTCATTGATTGAATACTAAATAAAATATGATTTAAAAAAAATATCGTATAATGTTTTGAGATTTTTCATTAAAAACAAACTTAGTTTAAAGTAAAAATTGAGTTATTAGGTTTTTTGTTCCGTGAAAAGCTTATATTTTTGAAATAATACAGTTAAGCATTGCAATATATTAAGTTTTTTTCAGTTATTTATTATTTTAAATTTTCAAATAAAAATGTTATGTCATTTATAAAGTTTTTATATCTGAATTTTTTTTTAATGATTAGTACACAATGAGAATTTTGAGGTAGGTAATTATGTTGTACTATATTAAATTTAAATTATGTAAGTTTGTTGATTTTTTTAACTTTATAAGATGTTTTATGTTATTAAAAACTTGTAAAGTTCAAGTTAAATGCAAGATTTCGACTGTTTTATTAAAATTTTTATCTTTTTTTTTTTACTTTTAGTTCATAAATATTTTAAGTAGTAAAACTTATACAGTAAATTTGTTGATGTTTTATAAGTGGACAAAAACAAATTAACAGTCACTTCAAAACTTTAGTTATCTGATACTAACTTATTTACAATTTAAAAACGTTTCAATTTAAAAAAATGTTTATAAAACGTTTAAATGAAATTAAATTTGTCAAAGTCATCTTTCAAAACTATATTTGATTTTTATGTATAACCCGAAAAATTTATATGTTTAGAATTAAAACATATACATTGTTTTAAATTGTTAGTAGTTTAAATACTTCTAATTTTCCACAAATGTAACAATATAGGTTCTACTAACTAATTATGAAAAAAAATTATTGCTTTATTCTTTAAAGTTTTACTATTTCGAAAGTTTTTTTCTTAAACATAGTTTTCTGTAAAATGAAATTTATATTGTAGTTTGTGTATAGTTTATCACATCTCAATCTATTTATTTAATAGCTTACTCAAATAACTAAGTATTGACAGCTATAAATTTAAAATACTTATATATTTTACTATAGAAAAGTAAATTTCATAGTAAATAAAACAATTTTATAATTACTAAATGTTTATTTTTAAGTATAATACTGTTAATAACTAAATGATAAAGTTTTTAACAGTATTATATACTAAGTAGTAAATTCTAAATTACTATGTTTTTTAACAAGTAAACTTTTTTTGTAAATTTAAAAAAAACAAATAAACTGAATCATAAACATAAAAAAACAGCATATTTTCTTATTACCTCATTTTGTACATAGTTTTTTTTTAGTGTTTTCTTGTCAATATTATTGTCTTTTTTGTTTGTTTCTTTTATAAGTTATCAAAATAAATTTTTGATACTTTCGTGTTTACTATAATTAACTTTATGTTTCGTGCTTACAAACTTATCGTACAATTTTTATCGAAAACTTTTTTTTAATTAAGTTTTTTTCATTGCGTATAATATGCAACAGCTTTGAATTTAAATTATTATTTGTGTCGTTTGATTGTTTTTTTGTTTAATTGTTTAATTAAATTTTGTTTAACTGTACTTAAGTTAATTTTTTAAACTTATTAGCGAGTTAAATATATTTTATTATGAATAGTAAATAAATTGTTTTATTAATGATTAATTAATAATAATTTAGTCTGACTAAATGCTTTTCTTATAAAAAAAATAGGTTTTTTTCTAATTTATTTTTTGCTTTAGTAGATAAATATTTTATGAACAGTATATTTAAGTTTCAAAGTTATTACATTACTAAGCTTGTTTTATGTTAACATTTTATTTAACAGTCTTAATAAAAATACAAGATATATATGTAACATTTTCATTCAGTTATAGTACAAACACAGTTTAAACTTTCCGTTTTTTTAAACAATGTTTTTAAACAATGTTTAAATGTTTTTTAAACAAAAATTTGTCAGGTCATAAAATATTTTACAACTTTTTAAAAGGATACCCATAAAAAGTACCCGTTATATAGTATAAAAGGTTACCCATACTGTGCATGTATTAATTAAAACTAATAGTCTAAATTATTATTTAGTTAAGTTAAATTGATCAATTTATTTCGATTTATAGTATTTTGTTTGGTGTCATTAATTGCAGCTAGTTTTTCAAGCTTATTATTTAGCTTATTCATTAAACTGACAGTAAAATAGTTTTTTTTTCTAGTTTTTTAAAATTTTCTTAAAATTCAAATAGATACCCATAAAAAGACTAAACACAGCTTAAAAACTTTCTATGGGTATCCTTTTTAGTTTATTCAAAATATCTCGTTCTAAACTTAATTTTTACTTTTAAAAGTAAAAAATCTTGTTAAAACTGTTTTAAACTTTAAAATTAAAAAACATACCCATAAAAAAGCTAAACACAGCTTTAATAGTATAAGTAAATAACGTTTTGAACGTAATTAAAAGTTGTGTTCTAAATTTAAAGCTATAAGCATATTATTATATAGGGCTTTTGTTAAGGTGTAATTTTTTAACTAACTTGCTTGGTAATAGTTGTTGTAAATAATAATGCTGAGATAAAAAAAAGTACAGTCAGAGTTTAATAAAAACGACTTAGTTTTTGCAAATCATAGTCTTTTACTTAAAAATTGTTAACATCAATTTATCACAGAAGCTTGAATTCGTTTTGATTGTTTCTACATTGTTTGCTTCATTTAATTAATGAAAATTTTTCACAGTGTTGTGATGCGTCATAAAATATATAGACGAACAATTTTGCAAAAATTAACTGCTACAACTAGGATACCAATAAAAATTTTACCGTATCAGAGATATTAATATTCTGGTTTTAAAAATATTACCACGTATAGTGGTTAAAATTCAGATGATATAAGTGATCGTTATTTACTATAACACTTTTAAATTTATCAATATAAATTATATTTATTTTGCTGTAGCAAACTTAATGACGTCAGTATCAAGTGCAACATTTGATACTGACATACATTTAATTTAAACATTTGAAAAATTCAAATGTTTAAATAAGTCAAAATTTCATTGCGAAACCAAAAACATTGTTTAAAAAAACTGAAAGTTTAAACTGTGTTTGTACTATAATTGAATGAAAATGTTACATATATATTTTGTATTTTTATTGAGACTGTTAAATAAAATGTTAACATAAAACAAGCTTAGTAATGTAATAACTTTGAAACTTAAATATACTGTTCATAAAATATTTATTTACTATTCATGATTAAATATATTTAGATCGCTAATAAGTATAAAAAATCAACTTTAGTACAGTGAAACAAAATTTATTGTGCAAAAAAATCAAACAACACAAACAACAATTTAAATTTAAAGTTGTTGCGTTTATGAGCAATGAAAACAATTAATTGAAAAAAATATAGTTTAAAAAAAAAAATATGTAGGATAAGTTTGTAAACACGAAACATAAAGTAAATTATAGCAAACACATAAGTATCAAAAATTTATTTTGATAAATTATATAAAAAAACAAACAAAAAAGACGATAATATTGACAAGAAAACATTAAAGAAAAAATTATTTGCAAAATAAGATATAAAGAAAGTAAGATATTTTTTATGTTTATAATTTAGTTTATTTGTTTTTATAAGGCTACAAAAAACGTTTACTTCTAAGTATACATAGTAATTCAAAATTTAAAACTTAAAATTTAATACTTCAAAATGAAACTAAAATTAACTAAAAAGATAAAGCTAATAACAGTATTATACTTAAAAACAAACATTTAGTAATTATAAACTTGTCCTAATTACTATGAAAATTACTTTTCTTGATAAAAAATATATAAGTATTTTTAATATATAGCTGCCACTACTCAGTTAGTTGAGTAAGTTATTAAATAGTGAGAGATGTTATAAACTAAACACAAACTACAATATAAGTTTCAATTTAAAAAAAAAAAAGTTTAAGAAAAAAAATCTCAAAAATAGTAAAATTTTAAACTCTAAAATAATAAAAAAAAATTCTTAGTTAATTAGTAGAACCTATATTTCTACATTTGTGGAAAATTAGAAGTATTTAAACTACTAACAAATAAAAACAATGTATATGTTTTAATTCTAAACGAATAAAATTTTCTAAGTATCCATAAAAATCAAATATAGTTTTTAAAGATGACTTTGACAAATTTTAATTCATTTAAAAGTTTCATTAAGATTTTTAAAAAAACTGAAACGTTTTTAAATTGTAAATAAGTTAATCTCACAGAACTAAATTTTTGAAGTAACTGTTACTTTGTTCTTGTACACTTATAAAACATTAACAAATTTACTGTAAAAAAGTTATTACTTGAAATATTTATGAACTAAAAGTATGTAAAAATACAACAATTTATTAATACATTGAGATTTTAATGTATTGATTAAAATCATACGAAAATTTTTTCTATCAACTTTGAATAATAGTACTAAATTTGGACAAATTAAAATTCCTTCTACGAGCTAACAGGTTATTAAAAGGTTATGTCTTTATTTACAGTCTGGATAATAATCAAGCCTAATAAAAAGCTTGAAAAAACTGTAAATTAAAAACAATTACGAAAATGAATTTAAATATAGTTCGATGATGGCAATATTTTTAAAAATATTTTGGGAAAGACTGCTTATGGCAGTTTGAATAGCATCATGCTTCTTATTTTACAAGATTTTAAAACTATCACCACACACAATGTTTTAAATTATTGTGAATGTGAGTACCTAACGTTTTCTAAAACTGTTTGTAGATGATGAATAAAAATTATAGCTATTTTGCTGTAGTAAAAATTATGACGTCAGTATTAAGTTCAAACTGCGAGAAAATTTTAGAATTTGTTTTAATAAGTCGAAATTTCATTGCTAAGCTATTAGGAACATAAAATATGTTTTTAAATAACTTAAGTTAAAACTGTGTTTGTGCTATATATAAACTAAAACTTAGCTAATATGACTAATACTTTTATAAAGACTGTAAAACTAAAATGTTAACATAAAACAGTGTTGGTAAAGAAAAAACTAGAATACTTAAATAAAATTTCCTTAGAATATTTATTTTCTAGAGCAATAAAAAAGTTATAAGCATAAATAATCTTTTTAAACCATTTAATTTAACTTGATAAAATGATATATTTAATTCCATAACAAGTATAAAAGTATCTGAAAAAAATTTGATTGTATGTCAACAGTAGTATTTTGAATTTTAAAGATGAAAACAATAATTTGCAGTTAATATATAAAAAGTGTTTTATATCAGATTTTGTTGCAATGTTTTGAATCAAAAGCATCATATTTTGTTTATAAAATGAAATAAGAAATAAGTAAGTATATAATCATTAACATAATGAATTTAATAATTTTTCCACATATGCACTGTAACGAATACAATGATTATTAAAAATCATTCTTAAAAGAACATTAGCGTAGAACAAAACTTTAAACCATAACATATTATTTTGAAACAAAACTTGTATTGCCAATATTTAACTCAACAAAAATATTAAGAAGCTTTTAGATAATTTTTCTTCACCTTAAATATTGTATGGATGTATTTATTATAGTGCTTAATAGTTGTATTTTTAAGCACTTCAAGTGGTACAATTTATTTAAACTGAAAAGTGCGTTGTTTAAAACCATATTACATAGTTTTGAAATAAGTCTGCTTTCGTTTATTAACAATTCTTGTTGTCATATTATAATTTATTCAAAAGTTTGCAAGTTTAAAAAGTGTGGAAAAAGTTATGAAGTCAGTAATAACTTTAAACAACAAAATCAAAATATTTTGTTATCAAAAAGAAAAAAAAAGGAATGCTCGGAAAAAACATTATCATTACTAAAAGCATGCAAATTATAATTTAGTACTCATTAACAAACTATGAACAAACTATATTTGATTTTCAAAACATTATTTTCTTAATAAGATTTGATAAAAGTTGATAACAAATTCAAATCAAAAAATTTACAAGAACTCAATTAAATAACAATTGATGAGTGCTAACAGACAATTAACTCTATTAAGATGAATAAATGAAGACAAACATTTTTTTTAATTAGAACAGAAAATCAAAGTCGTAACTAAATAAAATAAGAAACATTATTTGTGCTGAAAATAGTTTACTTATGTATGCATTGTACATATTACAAGTTAAATTATAATTTAACTAAATTAATACTACCAAGTAGCTGAACGGTTATATACGTTTTAAACAACTAGAAGTTTTTTTTTATTATTTCATGACTATCAATTAATCACTAGCTTAACTATTGTCCTTGTGAAATTTTTTAATGAATATTAACAAGGTAAAAGGTATGATTTAATGAAACTTGAGTGCCGTCGTTAATTCACCATAATTTTTTTAATTATGCCGTCGTCTTCTATAATAATTTAAGTAACAAAACAACTAGTATTAGTAGTAATATTTTTCTCTACCTTAAAATTATTATTAATATACTTGTGTATTTATTTGGCAAATAATTGAATTCACTGATTTGATTTAACTGGTAAAAGGAAAGTAGGAAATATGCATTGATATGCTGTAGTACAATCTTTGTAAGCTTTAAAAATTATCATTTAAAGCTATCAATTTTTATATAGTATAAGTAACAACCTTATACTAAAATAGCTGCTTTAACTTCATATTTAAACTATTTATCTTTAGTTCATTTACCTTTTTTACAGTCTTGTATAAATTTTCGGACTATAACATTTTTTAACTTTGTTAATTTAAAATATGCTTATACAAATATACAATATAGTAATTGCTCATATAGTCAAGTATACACAATAATAAGGATTAGGTATGTTTTACTACAAAAAAAAGATAATAATTCGAAATACTAATAATTTCTAAAATACTTGTTCAAAACAGAACATTTGCACAGAAAAAATTACTTCATACGAAAATTAATAGAAAAGTTATAGCTAGTTACTAAGCTAAACTGTGTAAATTTAATGTAAAAAAGAGTTGTTACAAACTGTACAAGTTCTGAGTTTTATCTAATTGAGACTTACAAACATTCATTTTTGCGTACATTTTAAAACTTCTGATTTTTTTTGTGTTTGTTTTAACCATCTATGATGGTTCTAAATTATACATATAGTGAACTATCTAAATCATTGAGAAACCATATACTATAATAAATAAATATGTAATTTAATATTTGCTGGAAAAACTTATGACGTCAGTTAAAGTTTTTAACGAAATTTTGTAAGAAATTCTATAACAAAAAAAATTGTAAAAAAATGTAATAAATTATTTGTCATTATTAAAAAATATTAGTTAACAATTTAAGTTATTACAAAAAACCATAACCTTTAAAGCTAATTTATAAAATGGGATAATATATTGATGTGATATAAACGCAAATAATCATTCCCCATTTAAGTCACAGAAAATAAAATGCAGTATAAATTTATTAACTCAACCAACTTTAAAAGTATTAAAAATTTATTATACACATTGACATTTCAAATGACAAAACAGTTGAAGTTATGTAGCGATTTTTTTTTAAATTTACATTTTCCTTTAACTTTCAATATAATTTCTCTAATGTTATGGTAAAGACAACATTTCAGTACAATTTTAATAAATAAAAATCAAATGATTATTAAATTTATGACATTTAACTTATAAGTTTATTACTATCACAATTTTTAATCATTAAAACTTAAGGCCTAGTATAAAAAATAAATTAAAATACATTAATCTAACTTTTATAAAAAAATACCTTAGCTATTTTGATTAAAATATTTAAGTTTACAAATAAAATGATTTTGTTTAAACTTTATATTTTGTAGTCTTGTAATTTTATATTTTGTCTATTTAATTTGAGAATTTTCACCATAACCCATTTCAATCAACTTTCAGATAAAATATCTATAATAATTGATTCTCCTAAGATATATATTTTATTATTTTGTGCAGCTATTCTAGTTAGCTGATAATTATATTTATATTAGTGTAAGTTAAGACTAATTTATAATTCATTAGATATCATAAAACTAGTTACTTCAACTAATAACGCCTGAGTAACTTATGAATATATAGATTTGTTTAGAAAGTTTAATTGTTCAATAATTTAATACAACTGGGTGATAAAATGATAATAGACTTCAAAATATATATTAAAGGTATCAGCTAAAAGAATTTTATCAAATTAGCGAAAAATATTATGAAAAATTACTGTTAAAAACGATTTAGGACAAAAAGGGTTACAATTAAAGTTTAGTTAGAATAACTCTAAGTTAATCTAATTTATCTTTGTGCATAATTGTCTGATCTTGCAAAAATGTCTTCGTGCAAAACTGACCCTACGTGCGAAATTATCACCTTGCAAATTTATCTTTGTATAATTTTGTAAACTTATGCAATTTTGTCCACTCGTGTAATTTTGTACACTTGCTACTAACTGCTACACCTTTTAGTTACACTTTGTACACTTTCAGTTAAATTTAGACGTCATGAATTTAACTTGCTCTTACATATAGTTTATACAATTTTTACGAAACTTTAAACAAATGAAATAATATTAAAACAAACAAATTAAAAAATTTCCTAAGCTAATCAAAATAATTTATAATTGTATCATTAACAATTTTAAGTATAGGTTATAACAGTTTATTGTTTAAATATTAGCTTTTTAACACTTTTCTTTTAACCTCATCATTAGTATATTCATAATATACATATAATGTACATATATGTATATGTAATATACATATTAATAAATAAACATGAATTTATAACAGCTTTTGTTCAGCTTATTTAATAAACTTTAAAAATTGGAAAGTTTGATAAATTATAATATATATATCAACGTTTGCTTTGTGTTCAAGAATGATCAGAACTGTTAATATGAATACTTTACTACATCATCAAAATTAAATACTATTAAAATTTATGCAATAAATTTTTTATTTGGGTGTAGAAAATAAAATGCATTTTATTTTTATATTATCAAACTTTACGTACTTAAAAATACAATTTATTAAACATCTTTCGACAGAAAATGATAAAATAATATTTAAAATATTTTTCAACAAATAGTGAAGCTTAAACACACTATTAACGAAAAAATTAAAATCAAGCTTAATATTTATTTTTGTATTAAAATTTATTCTTAAAAATTTACAAGAACTATATTACCATTGTAAATTTTGATAGTGATAATTTTAGAAGTCTGCTTTTTCTTAAAACATTTACAATGTAATTTGATCAATGTAACAACATGAAATTTACATCGTTACAACTCTTAAATTACTAACAACTTAGTATAGGTTGAAAAATTAAGCTAAATAGTTTAAAATTTTTATTTTTACTTTATTTTAATAGAAAGGTACGAATGGACCGTAAAAACTATTTAAACATTATTTTCTTAAGTTGACATTTAAGAATAGATTAATTTATTTTTCTATGAAACACAAACTGACTTTATTTAATTTTTTGTTAAAATCTTCTGTATAACACTAAATAAAGCTCTGCAGTAGATCATCAAAGATTATATGTTTTAATCATATTACTAATTTTGTTATAAAAAACGTTCATTTAACTAATCTAAAGCTCTTAATTCACATTGAAAGTAGATAAACTACTTTAAAAATTACAATGGAATGACAAAAAAAAAAATTCTTTTGAATGTAAACTTCAATTATAAAACGTATTATCTTATTATATGCTAGATGTAGACACAAGCTTTTGAGATAAGTAAAACTAGTTAGATAAGTATATAGAATACATTGTTGCTGTAATATTGTTGCCAAAAATACATTCGAATCATTTCAATACACATCCGACTTACAGACTTACTGTCGTCGAGAGAAATAACAAAATTTAACTTTTAAACAGATTTAGTGAATATCAAGTTTTTAGTATTAAATTATTTAATGTTTTTATTATTAAAATTTTTTATACAACGTTTTACGTTAAACAACAGTTTTTAACTCATTTACAATTATAAATATTTTGCATACTTACATAAGATATATTTTATACTAGATAACAAAATCAACTTAGATTAAGAAGGTTATTATTAGTTTTTATATCTATAAAAAATCTATAAAACATTCTTGAAATAATTAAAGTTTATTTTGTTGTTCATAACAAGTTCAAATCATTAGTAATAATTTTAAAGTGAGCAACGAATTTATCTAAAACAGCTATCATAATCTCTAAAGAGATGTACATTATGCCATTTCAAGTACTAACATCCGCGGAAATAAGTTCAACTTGTCTTATAAAAAAATATCTTTAGATACTTTTTAGACTAATCTCAAGGTATCACTAAATAATGAAAGCAAGATCTAATATAGATGAAAACACTAGTTTAAAACAAACACCGGTTTATATATTAATATACTTTTTACTTTTCGCATCAACTTATGTTCAAAAATATTTAATTTAGTGCGAAATGGGTATAAAAACGGCAACAATAATTTATAAATTACTTCATAAGACAAAAATGATCAATAAATCCTTTATTTATTCTAAATTAATTTTGTTCAAAAAATTTGATTATACCACTTTGATCATTGGACTACAAGTTCTAAGACCAGCTTGTGAATGGTATAAACAAACATTTTTAAAAGTTTTGCTTTTCTTAATTCGTAAGAAAGTCCAAGCTAGGGTTATGTTAATTTTGCCAATGTATTGTTTAAGTTTTAAGTAAACTGTAGTAGAAGTTTGAGCTCAATCCAATTTTCTTAAGTATTTAAATAGCTTAACAATTGCAAGCAGAAAAGGTTATCAATGGGTTAAAATAAGGTGCTTACCATTTTTTGATACCTTAATTTTTAACTTAAGTTTTTCTATGTATATATAGTAAAGTTTGAATTTTTATGTTTAATTATTTTTTTCATTATTGTACTAAGTTAGCAAAAATATTAATTAAATTTAAATGTTCAAAACGTTATTCTCGACATCCTTTATTGATTCAATTGTGAGCAATTCACATTTTTCTTGAAAACAACTTTGATTTCCTCTTATAATATAACACATTATGTTAAAAGTTTTTTGTTATGTTGTCCACAAACTTAAAATTCCAAAAGTTGTTTAAATATTCCTAACAAAAATGTTAATCGACTTATAACTGGATTTTAATTTATACAGCATTGGGAAATAGCTGATTAATTTGAATGTATTAAAAATTAATAAAAAATTTAGTAATCTACAAAAGTTTTTGAATAACATAAATTTAGATTATGTATGTAAAGTTTTGTGACAAATTTATTCTATTGAAATATTACTTATTAAAATAAATATGATATGACCAACAAACATATACATAATAATTTAGCAATTTAAAGAAATAATCACAAAAAAGTCACTAAAGAATTAATATGTTTACCAACAAAATTTTTATTTTTATTCTTAATTTTGAGCTAGATCAGCTATCTGAGTGAGCTAAGTAACAAGCATTTACAAAACAAGCTTTTAACACGTTTGAAGTACAAACTTTTCAAAGTTTTAATTAAGTAAAAACTCGTTTTATATTAAAAATAAGTATAATTTATTGTAAAAACATTTTTATTTTAATACTTATTCTACTGAAAAAAGTAATTGTATGACAATCAACCTGTGTAACAAAGCGTTCAATATTTTAGTAGAGTAGATGTTTATAAACTCAAACTCTTACAGAATTTACAAAAGTTTGTTTTGTTATCGTAACGCTTTAAAATTTTATTAATTATGACATTTTTTTGAATTTTTTAGACTTTTAATACTTTTTATTGTGAAAAAATGTCTTCAAATCTGCTAGTGACGTCACACACAAGCGCTTACTTAAGATTTAAATATATGTAAACTTTATAATATTACAAACTAATTGCTCGATTGGTCCTAATTTTAACCTGTTATAAACAGGCAATTTACAGATGTCATAGAATAAATTTAGCAAAAACGACACTTGATTTCAGATAAACTTAAAACTCGTCACTTTATAACAAACTAAATCAAATTTAAAAATTACACATTATAGTTATATTCTTTAATGACTACATAATCTTGGAAAACGAAAGTTTTAGCTGACAATTAACAGGTAAATAAAAATGTCTTAATTTATTTATACTTAAACACAATATCTTTTTTTTTGTTAAGTGAAACTTGAACCTATAAACCAAAGTCTGCACAAAACGTAAAAAAAAGTTTGTTTAGTTTAATATTACGTTAAGTGTTATGTAATTATTTATCGTTTATCACTAAACAAAGAAGTAATTTTGTATTTAAAACTGATATTATTTTGAGTCTAAAAAAACATAAAAACAACGATCATTAGTAACTAAAAACAAAAAGAACTTAAATTATTTCACCTTTACTAAAAAAGATGCTAAATTCTTCTGTATAAAGATAAGAATAGTTTGTGTTTTTAGTATATATAAATTAATATGTAAAAAAATAAACAAAACTAAAAAATTTAAAATTGCCCTAACTAAAGTTTATTACTACACTTAAAACATTATAATTGTTATAAAAAAATAATTGGATCTAAGAAAAACCTTCTTACATTTGATAATTATATATTCACATGAATTCAACGTTATGTCAATTCTATAAATATATATATATATATATATATACTAAGCTAAGCAGAATAGCTCACTGACATAGGCATAATTGTATTAACGAACAACGTAGTTGTGTAGCATTATGCACAATTATGTTTAACAAAAGAAATTAGAGTTAAGTATATTCTTTATATTTTATTTTTTCATAATAAAAGTTCTAAGTAATGTTTTTAATGTTATTATACGGCAAAACAATTGAGTACAATTTTAGTGCATAAAATTCAAATCACTAAAACTCTCTTATATTACTTCTAAGTTTGTTAGTATCACAATTTTTGATTGATTAAGTTTAAGGACTAGTATAAAAAACATTAATAAATAAAAAGGTAAAGTTGTTAATTTTTATGTGATAATACCTCAACTATTTAAAACTATTTTTTTTTTTAATTAAAATTACTTTGTTTAAACTTTATATTTTGTAGCCTTGTAACTTTATATTTTGTGTACCTAGTTTGCGAAACTAGTTTCTACCACCACAACGCATTTCTACCAACGTTAAGATAAAATATCCATAATAAATTAATTTTCCTCAAATATAAAGTTTGTTAGTTTGTACAGCTATTTTAGTTAGCTGATGATTATTTTTATTTTATTTTGAGTTAAGACTAGTTTATATTTATTATATGTTATAAAGCTAGTTACTTGAACTAATGAACTAAACAATTTATGAATATATAGATTTGGTTCAAAAGTTTGTGAAAAATTCTTTAACAATTTAACACAACTGGGAGTTAAAATGATAATAGACTTCAAGCTATGAATTAAATGTATCAGGTAGAATAGGGGTGGGCAACGCACCGCCCGCGGGCCGTATGCGGCCTCAAAACTTTTTTTAAATTTTAATAGAATCCGATCTGCGGACAAAATTTATCCGGCCCGCGAGTGGATGATCCGGCCCGCTAGGCATTTTAAAAATTTATATGAAATCCTACAAGCCAATGTTAATATTACAAAATTTGTACAAAACCTTTTTTAAATTAGTTTCTTAAAATAAACATAAAGACTTTCACCTGAAAACGTTTTTAAATATGGGTTTTACTTTTGTTGTACCTTGTTTTGTCTTGTTTTGTCTTGTTTTGTTCAGTTTCAAGTTGAAATAAATTCTTTCTAAAGTTATCCAAAAAATTGTTTAATCAACTAACTTTCATTGTCGTACCAATCATAATGATTTTCATTTAAATGACATGTAAAAAATTGATGTTTTTCCCAGATGTGTAGTGAGTTGTTCTTATTAATGTTAAGAAATGTAGTTTTTAATAAAATTGACACATACTTTAAGTAAAACTGCTCAATTTTACATTTTAGTAGAATATTCCAAGTTGAGCTCGCACTCTTTTCTGCTATTGATATTTTAATTAGGGAAGTTTTGATTATTTAAATGATTAAGTTTAATGATGACCAACTATAATTCAAAACAATATCTCATTAAATATTTATTCTACCTGATACATTTAATTCATAGCTTGAAGTCTATTATCATTTTAACTCCCAGTTGTGTTAAATTGTTAAAGAATTTTTCACAAACTTTTGAACCAAATCTATATATTCATAAATTGTTTAGCCGTCATTAGTTCAAGTAACTAGCTTTATAACATATAATAAATATAAACTAGTCTTAACTCAAAATAAAATAAAAATAATCATCAGCTAACTGAAATAGCTGTACAAACTAACAAACTTTATATTTGAGGAAAACGTATTTATTATGGATAATTTATCTTAACGTTGGTAGAAATGTATTGTGGTGAAAGTTCGCAAACTAAGTACAAAAAATATAAAGTTACAAGAATACAAAATATAATGTTTAAACAAAGTAATTTTATTAAAAAAAAATAGTTTTAAATGGTTGAGGTATTATCACATAAAAATTAACAACTTTACCTTTTTATTTTTTAATGTTTTTTATACTAGTCCTTAAACTTAATCAATCAAAAATTGTGATACTAACAAACTTAGAAGTAATATAACAGAGTATTAGTAATTTGAATTTTATGCACTAAAATTGTACTCAATTGTTTTGCTGTATAATAACTAGTGATGTACCGGACTCACTATCCGGGTCCGGGTTCGGCCGGATATTGCCATTTTTGTCTGATATCCGGATCCGGCCGGACTCTAATTTGAAAAAAAAAGTCCGGATCCGGTTCCGGCCGGATTCTAATTTGAAAAAAAAATCCGGGTCCGGTTCCGGCCGGATTCTAATTGAAAAAAAGTCCGGATCCGGTTCCGGCCGGATTCTGATTTGAAAAAAAAGTCCGGATCCGGTTCCGGCCGGACCCGAAATTGTGGGTCCGGTACATCACTAATAATAACATTAAAAACATTAGTTAGAACTTTTATTAAGAAAAATTAAAACATAAAGAATAGCTATTTAACTCTAACTTTTTTTGTTAAAACAAATCTTTAGATAATGCTACACAACTACAAATTTCGTAAACACAAATTTGCCTTAGTCAGTGAGCCCTTCTACTTAGCTTTATTTATATAGAATTTACATAACATTGATTTTATTTATATATATATCTAATCAAATCATTTTTTTAAAGCAGTTATAATGTTTTAAGTATAGTAGTAAACTTGAGTTAGGGCTATTTTAGTTTTTTTAGTTTTGTTTAATTTTTACATATTAATATATATCTACTAAACACACAAACTATTCTTATTTTCATACAGAAGAACTTAGTATCCTTTATTAGAAAATGTAAAATAATTTAAAATTTGTTTACTAATTATAATTGTTTTATGTTTTTAGACTCAAAGAATATCAATTATAAATTCAAAACTACTTCTTTGTTTGGTGCTAAACGATAAATAAACACTGAACGTAATATCAAACTTAAAAAAAATTCTTTTTACGTTTTATGCATACTTTCGTTTATAGGTTTAAGTTTCACTTAATAAAAAAAGACATTGTGTTTGAATATAAATAAATTAACGTATTTTTATTCACCTGTTAATTGTCAGCAAATACTTTCTTTTTCTACGATTATGTAGTCATTGAAGAATACAACAATTATACGTATCCTTTAAATTTGACTTAGTTTGATTTGAAGTGATTAGTTTTAAAGTTTTATTAAATTAAGTTTTGTTCTTGCTATAGTTATTCTATGACATCTGTAAATTGCCTGTTTATAACAGGTTAAAATTTGGAATATTATAGCAATAAGTTTATTAGAAATATAAACTTTATATATATATATATCTAAAGTAAGCGCTTGTGTGTGACGTCAGTAGTAGATTTAAAAATATTTATTTACGATAAAAAGTATTAGAAATTAAATTTGTTATCAGAAATTTATAAAAATAATAAAAGTTTAAAGAGGTACGAAAGTTAAACAAACTTTGGTGAATTGAGTAAAAGTTTTATTTTATGAACATCTACTAAAAAATTTAAGTTATCATGTCACTTTTCAGTAAGATTTTGTACACAACTTTTATAATGCATATCTTTGCAATGTCTCAACTATATTATAGTATAAACATGATTAAAGTACAAATTCAAATACTAAAGTAAAACTGTACTAGTTGATTTTCTTTTCTAATTTATCTTTACATTTTCATTTATAAAAGTTAAGATTAGTTCCAATAGAAATCAATTCTTTAAAGTTAATAAACAAGTTTGTACGCTCGTGCAAATTCGACAGATTACAAGTTAAAACAATTAGTAATCAATTAACTTAAGATTCGAAATTTTTTAAACTTTTTCATGATAAAAGTTGAAAATTTTAATTGCTGCTTTTTGAATAAATTAAGTTTGCAAAAATTTTCAAACTAAAAGATAAAAAAAAATTTAACAAAAATTTTTTTTGATCATCTGTAAGATTTAGTACATATCTTTTAAAGTTAGTACCTTACCAATTTCTCAACTATACTGCAAAATACGACCAAAGTAGCAAAATTTAGATACTGAAGTAAATCTTTATTAGATGATTTATTTTCTGATTTTGTTCACTAAAACTATATTACAATATAACTCAAACATTTAATCTTTTACAAATTTTACTATTTTTTTTTCATAATTTTTTTTTTTAATAATTAAAGTTTTGATTTAACATGTTTTCATAAATATTATTGTTTATTGTTTGTTGACCATTTTAGTACAAAATTAAATACTGAAAAGATTAAAAATATCTTAAAAAGAGAACAATAAAAAAAATTTTTCTTAAAGCAACTTATTACTTAAAAATATTATGGAAAAATTAATTTGTTTTAATTCAATTTTTTTACTTACTGTATAATTTACTTAATGTAAAGTTGAAATATAAAATACCTTTCAAATTTCCCAATGAAAAATTAAACTACTAGTATTTTTATTTTAACTTGTTTATTGCCTATAATATAGTTTTACCACAAAATCTTCTATCAGACTAAAATAACAATTATTTGAAAACATAAGTAAATAAACAGTTGAATTATACTTAATTTATAGTAACTATACATCTAAATGGATCTTCTAGTTAGTAACTTTGTTACTTATATAAATCTTTTTAAGTTTTAGTTTGTACTTAGTTTATTTATAAAATTCAACAAGTATTATCAAAACATCAAATTATTAAATGCATCAAAATTTAGTCGGTGGTCGTCAACACTCTTCGTAGTAGTTACTGTCTATAAACAAAAAAGAGAAAAAAAAAGGTAAGGTGATATAACAAACTATACTTTTTCATTAATCAGTTAATTAGAATAACTGTACAAACTTGTTCTAAAATATCAACTGTGAATTGTTCGAATACATAATCAATTTATATTTTTACGCTACCTATAATGATTGTGGCAAAGATAATTTTGAAATTTTACGAAAAAAAGTTCAATATTTTTTTTGTTATTTTTTAGAAAATATGTTTTCTTTAATTAAATAAAGTTACTTTAATAGATAATTAAAAAAATATTAATTATTAATTTCTATACTGGTTTAAATTTAATAAGTTGTGTGCGATACAAAACATTTAATAAAATATTAAAAGAAACTTTATCGTTTTGTTTTTTATTATAAAGTATTTTATATCGACAAATATCCAAATACATATAATAAACTTGTAGAATACTAAAAACTAAAGCAGTTTTACAGAGGTTATATAAACACAAAACGGTTTAAACTAAACAATATTTTTTTATTTAAGAATTATTAAATTGCATTTTGAATATAAATATCAAAGTTTTATATTTCAACACATTTAGATTTTGATTAACAATTTAGTAGGAAAAAATGACAAGAAGTTATACTGTATACAAAAAATAATAACCGTTAAGTTTTTTGGTCCGTTTACCAAATTTTTACGCAATTTGTATTTTACTTTAATATTTTCTATAATATTTTAAGTAACCAATTTAAATTGAAGCTTTTAGTTGATTTATAAAGTATTTGGATATCTTTAGCTAATATTTCTTTTAAGTTTTAAAATTAAGTTTTCTATACCACAATCAAATTAAGTCATTAAAATATATATTTAATAAAGTTTTAAAGATGGTTTTAGGCATTATTTAAAATATACGTTTCAGCAACTGATAAAAATCAACATCTTAGTCATTGTCAGATTATTATAAGACTAAAGTCTGTACTCGTTTTTACCAGTATTTAATAAAATTACTATATAATTTAATAAAGTAATTAAGCAATCAAATAAAAGTTTTACTTTTTGAATACGATTAGTTTTCTTTTGTATATATATGACAAAAGATAACAAAAAACACCGCAAGTTTAAATGTTTACAACTAAGACTAGTTTATTTTAGCTACTTAATTAATAGAGGTTAGTCAAATTAGATAAATGAGTAAACAGTATATATCTAAGCCAGCTGTACAGCGAAAAAACAAACATTTTATTAGAATTTAAATCATTTGAAATCTCATTTTAAACACATGCAACTTACAGTCGAATTACGGACTTATTGTCGTTATAAGAATCACGAAAATTGCGAGTTTTAATATTCTTTTATTGTTTTGGACTTGTTTTTCCTAGATTTTTTACTGAGCTAAATTGAAGTTTACATGAAAAAAAAAAACAAAGTTTTTTTTTTTATTTGTTACTATCGAAAAATATATATAAAGGTGATAATTAGGATTTAATATAAAAACTAAACATTTATAACTGCTTGTAGTTAAAATATTTTTTAGAAAAGCAAAAAAAAACAAACAATACTTACTTTGTTGAAGTTTTTATGTATTCTTTTTGCTCGCTTAACTTTTATAAAAACGTTCTCGTTTTTTATATCTTTTTGTTGAGTTTAAAAGTTCATTAGTTCTTAAAGTCAAAGAATTCAAACTATCGCCTTTGAGGGTTTTTAACATATATCTCTAAACAAAATATAATCTAAACATTTTACATAGTATATACTTTGTTTTTTGATTACTGTGACTTACTATATATAACAAAACTAATGTAATAACAAAATTTTTGCAAATATTTATGTTATCTATTTAGCTATCTTTATATCGTTCTGTTTATGTTTGTACAGCTATTTTAGTTAGTTGAAAAAAATATATATATCGTAGTTAAATATCAATTTCACTTATTGCTCCATTTAATCGAATATTAAACAATATAAAATTATTTAACCAGAACGTTTTCTTATGCAAAATCAGTAAGTCATTAATAATTTTAATTATTTGAAAGATTATTATTTATTTTGAAAACCTAGTATGAAATAAAACAAAGATCATAGTTTAAACAAATAAAATATTCTTTATTAGCAAAGCTTAGATACTTAAATTAAATTGAAATAGTTGAATTACTTTTAAGCTTTTTTTTTGTTAAATTTTTATAAAAAATATATTGAAATTATCCTTAGAAATATCTTTATATGAATTTTTTTAAACGTTGTTAACAATAAATAATAATCAAAATGTTTTATGCTTAAAGATTTGAATTAAAAGAGACTAGCCTTTGTTTAGTCATTTTGGTTTATTTAGATAACTTCCGTAATGTACAGTTATGCGTATTACTAAGATATATTTGTGTATATATTCTGATTGGTCAAGTTTTCATTACACTTTTCAATACTTTATCTATTGCAAATGTTTAAATTAGTTTAATTAGTTTTATAAATCATAAAAAAATACTACATTTTTATTTTTAATGTTTAACTAAGGTCTTAAAAAACAAATTTTATCAAACTATAAATATAAAAATTAAGCTTAGCTAACTAACATTAAAAAATACATAGCCACTATAAGTATATTGCGTTTAAAAATGATCTCTAAAACTTACCTAAAATAATACTAAGTTCATAATGTATTTAAACTAACATAATAAATTAAAGTAAAGTTTAAATTTTAATTTATATAGCTTCAAAAACGTCTGTATTTAACTCTACAGTTTCTACTAACAAGTTTCTTTAAATTCGAAACAATTGTATATAAAAATAGTAATATATTTTTTACTTATACTTCAAGTATAATTAAAATTAAAATTGAAGCCAATTTCTTGGAAACTTAAGAACAAATATTTTTTCATACTCTTATACTTTAAAGTTAGAATAAGTTTTATATTTCGTACTTCTAAGAAAAACACAAAAAATAATTGCAACTTAACGCAAAACTAACTATAACTTAGCTTTGTTTTGACGTCAAAAGAAATGTTTTTATCGAGAAGCGCGTAATTAAATTCATTATATATTAAACTTACTTTTTTGTATAAGTTCTCTGTTAATCATCTTTGAATTTTAAAACTTCTTTTTCAGAAGCTCGCTAACTTTTTAATACCAAATTTTACTAAACGTCAAAATTATAGTTGATAATTTTCACCAAAATTGTATTGAGGTATACTAAATTATTAATGTAATAAAAAGTGAGCTTTCTAAATTTTTTTTTCCATAATTATGTTTTACAAATTCTATTAAGAGGATTACTTGATCAGTAAGGTTTTTACTTTTTACTCTGTGTGTTTGTAATTAAATGCATTTAACTTTGAAACACAGTTTAAATTAAAAATATCTATTATGAAACCATTTTTTCTAAAATACAAGTACTTGTATCTAGTTAAAATAAAAAGCATATAAAGACTGTATATCTGTGAATACTGAAAAAATTTTAAATTAATATAGTTTATTCAATTTTAATTATTTTGATTACAAATAAAAAGAAGCATTACTACTGTTTTTATAAGCCTAATAGCCCATTTAAATAGCAAGTATGAAATAGAAAAAAAAAAATAGAATACTATTAATATGTATCATCGTCAGTAAAAAAAAATATAAACTAAAAGTCTAAAAAACGGGTTTTTTATACCAATTCAGACCACAAGCTTCGAAAGACTGAGACCGGTTTCGTCCTTAATAGCTTAGTTTGTTTGTGGTAAATTCTCAAAAATTGTTTCAGTATAAATTTTTAAAAACTTTTTAGGGAAATTAAACTTATGCACTAAATTATTTGCTTTAAACCTTAGTAAATTTTTTTTTGAACAACATAATAATAAACTCTTGATAAAAATCTCATTAACAAAATTTATTATGGTTTTCTATAAACTTATTCTGCTCATAATAAAATTAGTTGAAGTGGTATGATAAAAAAGTTTTATAAATTTTGTAAAAATAAATAGCAAAAGTTTTGCAGTAAAGTATGAAAATTGCTAACTTTATTCCATAATAAACTTTGAAAATTACGTCATAAAACTCGCTATTTAAAAATAGTTCAATTGAATTTCGTTCTCAGCATACAGCTTTACAAAATTTAACGTTAAAATACTAGCCTGATATATAACTATTACAACTAAAAAAAAAATATTTAAATAGTTTGTGGTAAGCTTACAAAAACGTCAGCGAAATGACAATTTAAGTTTAACATTTTAAGTACGTAGTTATATATTTCATATAGCTGCATTACTAAAGTAAAGTGAAAATAAATATTTCTAATAAAATAATAAATAGTTAAATAATTGCACAAAATGTATAGTTTAATAAAAAGTACATATATACTTCAACTATTTTTCAAAATAACTTTAAGAATTTGACATTTAAAATGTCATACCAAAAACAAATTATTAAATTTTACTTTTGTTGCATTTTTCAAGAAGTAAAAGAAATTATTTGTAGGATTAAAAATATTAAAACAGTTATGTAACTTTGCTTAACTTTTGATCTATTAAATTCTAAACTAAGTTTTACCTAACTTTAGTAATGAAGCTATTTGAAATATCTTGTACAACTTTTATAACCAATAAAGTTATGATTATTGTTTTCGCTGATGTTTTATAAGCTTGTCACAAACTATTTTATTGAAATAATTGTTAAATGGCTGTGCAATATTTAAATAGTCCTATGAGCTTTTCTGGGAGTTTGTACAGCCATTTTAGTTAGCTGAGAAAAATTGTATAACATTAAATAGTTTACCTGTACTTAAAAAAATTTGATATGCATTAAACAGAATGTTTAATGTTTAAACTAATATAAAGTTCAAATTCTTGAGCACCAGAAAGTTTTTATAGTTAAACCACATACTTTAAATCATATTAACACCGTTCTTTGTCTACTAATAATTTGTATTGTGACATTTATTGTAAGTTAGTTTTTTATTTATTAGTATTAATACTAATGTGTCTGTTACCGTAAATTAAATAGATTAGTTTAAAATAACCAGTCAATAAATGTAATAATATAATAGAGCTTAGTTTAACTGTTATAAAGATAGTTACAATTGCTAAACTCTTCATCAGCTAACTACAATACCTTTAAAATTACCACAGAAATAAATATCTTTATGTATATTGAGTGATGTTGTTACTCATTCAAAACTTGGTAATAATTGTTGTAATCCTACGAAATTCGCATATGATATTATTAAACTAATGACTGCAATGTTTTCTGATTTTTCTATCAGACTAATTTCAAAACAAAATAACTAAAAAAAAAAAATTGTTTTATTTTAAAATTACTTCACGAAAAAGTGTATTTAAACAATCACACAAGTTTTGTGCAAAACTGCGTACATTTTGTTAGTAACTGCAAAACGATGAGCTCTTAATGTTTTCTATAACTTGTTGGTTATAAAAATTTTTGTGTAAATCATATCAAAATTATTTAACCTAATAATATATATTGTAGAACGAGAAAACAAAACGCATCAAATTAAAATAATTTTTTTTAAGTTTTTTTTTTTCGTTTCTATGCTGGCCGATATGGAAAACAAAATTAAATTTGTGAGATTATTTTTTATTTAGTTTATACGTTGTTTAATAATAACTATATGTTTAACACAAAATGAAAGACTACAAAAATTTATATAGTTTTTGTTAGCACTATATGGTAGTTTAATAATTTCGGCTTGTAATTTATAGTATATCTTTAATCAACAATATTTTAATGTTTAAATAGGTTTTATTATAGTTTTTAAATATATAACGACGTTGTTTATATGACACTTATAATTTTAGTTTTTATGTTTTATAACTATATTTCCGGAATTTTTATGTTGACAACTAAGTAAAGATAACTTTTTATTAAATTGTATCAGCTAACTAGAATAGCTGTAAAAACTGGTTTTGAGACAGCTAGCAAAAATACATTTGTCATAGGTTATTTATGTATTACAACTAACCTTAAGTTAATGGCAAATTTATGAAACGTCACACATTTAAATCATTTAAATGTTTATTATCTACTTAAGATTGTTCTGTAGTGTTTTAAAATATTTATTTAAGAGTAAAATGTTTAAACAACCTCTTTTTGGTTTTAGATAAACTCAAGCATGCAACAAAAGTTTTTGTTTTCTTCTTCTCCCGGAAGTTCAAAACAATTTAGTAAACTTGTATAAATTTCAATAAATTTCATACTTATAACGAAATATAAAAGTATTTTAAAGATATAGTCTTTCATGGTAAACAATGATAAATATTTTGTTTTTCTTCTTCTCCCGAAAGTGGTTTAAGAATATTTATTAAACCTGAACAAAATTAAACAAGTTTTGCTTTTTTTTTCAAATATAAATCGTTAAACAAGTATTTCAGGCATATATGCATTCATAGTAAATACATTTTACAGAGTTTCTTAAAAACTTAAATTACTAATCGAAAGTATTTTTTTCCAATACCATCATAATGTCAAGAACATTTATTGTATTAACTAATTTCAAACTGTTTGCTGTTTTGGTCTGTTTTTATGATAACTAGCAGCAATAACGCAATTAACCTCAGCAAAACAGCAATGATGATTTTGTAACAAAACGCTGTCGCAGTCAGTTTTTTGTATTAATTTACCATCTATGCATACTTTTATAAAAATATTTGCATCTCTGCTCATTAATACCTTCTCATCAAAATGTCAATTAGTTCGTCTAACAAACCAATTTTAAATCAAAGCTCTGTCAAAAAATAATTGTTTGTCAAAATAAGGATTCAATGAAAAAATGTTTTAATACTTTTTGTTAATTATAAAATAAAGGTAAAAATTTATTCTTAATTTATAAAATACTTATTAACTAAAACATAAAAAATAATAACTTTTGGTATTTTACTTATATGTCTAACACAGTTTGAAAAGTATAAAAAAAATTTTATAAGTTAATAACACTAATTAATCTTATTTAAAAGAAACTAAAAATATATAAAAATTATACATTAGCAAAAAGGTTAATAAATAATTAGAACAGTGCTTAAAGTGATAGTTAGCAGTTTATACCCCTACGAACCTTTTAAATTATAATCAAAAAGTTGCTTGCTAAGTTTTTTTTATAATATTTTTTTAGAATAAATTTTGTTTCTTAAATACTTCGAAAAAACTTTATTCGGTTTTTTTTTCAGTTAGTAGCTAGTTAAGCTACAAAAATGGGTCTCTTTATACAGATATTTTTTTCTTTAATTAATTAAAATGTGTATATAAGTTTTGTGTTTAATAAATATTTACCTAGTAAAATCTAAAAAAAAAGTTTAAAGTTGTTCCTCTGAATCTAAAAATAAAAAATTTACTTAAAGTTATTGGTTATAAAAACTATTCATGTTAAGATCAAAAAATAAATAGTTAAATCAAAGTTATTTTTTTATCTCAAGTTGAATTTTACTGGCTTTTACAGCTGTACAAACTAAGAGATTTATTCACAATTTTTAATCAAAATACTTTTAATACTTATTACTTTAGTTTACTATGATATTTGCTGTTATTTAAGTAAGCATCATGTGGGACCTCACTAAAGTCTAAATTCTATTGTAAACAATCAAAAGACAATTACTAAAATGTGTTTAAAAAAACTATCTTTTATTAATGATGACTAAAAAAATGACAAATAGTTTTTGCAGTCAAATGTTAGCCTTTGAAACATCAAAGAAAAAATTATTCAAAATTTAGAAGTTTTTTATAAACTATTTTCATTTAAATTATTACTGCCATAATGGTACTTCAATTGTATAAATTCTATTCTACAAACTATTATATAAAATTCATATTTGTAATTCACAATTTGATTGAAAAATTCTACCATAATAACTGTTTTTTTTTTAAATACCTCAAAATGTTTTTCACATTGGTAAATTAAAAGAAAAAACTACACAATAAAATAATAGTAGGTAAGTAGAAAATGTCAATGAACTAACTGATAAAATAAAAATATGACTTTTCTTGATTAAATAAACATATTTTGTGAAAACTATTTAAATAAAAAATATAAATCATTAACATAGTAATATTTTATAAAATTTGATAATTATTTGTTAAAGCAAACACATTTTGATAATTACTTGATTTAAAAATATCATAAAAATAAAAATTATCACTTTTTAACCGAATCTGTTCTTAAGTATTGATAACTTTCAAAATATAAGATGTAATTGAACAAATGATGTAATGATAAACGCAAAATTAAAAGTTCTATCCTTAAAGAAACTGATTTTTACTGTATTTGTTGTTATAATATCAGTTAATAAATTAAATTTACATTTTTTTTATTATAATAAAAATAAATTTAGTATTATTTCTTCTTCGACCTGATACTTTTAACTATTTGAACAAAAATATCTAAATAAAATCTGTAGAAATAAATACTTAATTTGTTATAATAATAATCAAATAATAATACTTTGTTAAATGGGTAAACGGTTTTTAGCGTATAGAGAAAATTTTAAAAGCTTAAAAAAACATTTGACCAAAAACTCATTTAGCTAAATTTTTAATGTTGTTATGAATGGTATACAATAAAAACAAACAAAAAATTTTGAAGTTAATACAATGCAGTTATATGTCTTAATTAAAAATGTTGATCAGTTTACTGAAATGTAAAGATAGTAATATTTTTTGCCACCGAAACTAGGTAGTGAATCAAAAATTATTTTTCACTATTGTTTATTTAAGGTAATGGAATAAAAAAATCTATTTAAAACTTTCAGCTTTTAAGAAAATATAACTAAGTTTGGAAGTTTTTTATCCATACTTTGTATTTATTATAAAGTTAAGAATTAGGCTGTTTAAACCGAATAGACGAAATTTCAAATATTTTGAATATCTTTTTAATCTATGAAAATAAATTTTCAAAAGATTTAATGAATATATAATTATGAGTTTTAAGTTGATTTAATGATTTTATTATTTTAAATATTTTTTTAAGACATTACTTTAAGTAAAAGTTTGTCACTTTTTTTAAAGTTAAAACTTTATCGCATACTTACCTAAATAATTTTTTATCAAATAATTTAGGTTATGAAGGTAATTTTTATTACAAACAATTTGTAAATGTCGTTACATAAAACTTTTAGTTGAAATTTTCGAGCTCTTAGTGAAGGTTTTTTACACGTAAAAAAAAACAACGCTTAAAATAGTGTTTTAAATTGTTGAATTTTTTATGTATTTGTATACTGAAATGTGTTAAAAAAATTTTTCAACAAAAAAAATTCAAAAAATTATCAGCTAACTGTAATAGCTGTTCAAAGTATAAACGGGGGGTCAACGAACAAAAGAGTTTTACATAAATAAATATCTAGTTCAATTTTTTAACAATTGTGTTTAAAATAATTAGCACGTAAATAATGGGCCACAAAACTTAATATTAAAATGTAGTCAGTTAGAAAAAAGACTAGTTTAAGTAGAAAAGTGTAACACTTATTATATTTAAAAAAAAACAATAAACCTAATTAATTCTAAATAAGCCGTAAATAAATTAATTTAAGATTAAAGATGAACTATGTTTTTTAGTATCTAAATCGCAGATGATGTTTAATTTGTTTTTTTTTATCTTGACGTTTTTGTTTTTACCACAAAACGATAGTGAAAACTTAAAATTAAATTATCGATTTTTAATTTTTAGTTGTTAAGTCAATTTCTAGTTTGTACAGCTATTCTAGTTAGCTGAAAATGGTGCTTGTTCTTATAAAAAGCTTAAACATTAACTTTTTTAATACACATACTTAAAAAAGGTTCTAAAATTTAGAACTTAAATGTGTTTGCATAAAAAAAAAATTTACTTTTCCATAAACTGCTTTTATTCTTAATTAAATAACTTCAGTTTAAGCTTAGGTCTAAGACATTTTTTAATTAATTTGAATAAAAAAAATTTTTAGTAGACAACCTGTGCAAGCAGCTAGCAACGGTTTTTTAAGAAGGTTTTTCATAAACCTCATTATTTATTTATTATTCTTTTTACTTTCCCTGTTTATGATAACAATTGTAATAGATAAAACCAAGTAAAAAGTAAAATGTTTATTTTAATTTTTTTTTTAAATGAGTTATCTACCTTTTAACTGACTAGAATTTAATAAGATCATTTCTAAAAACTACAAACTATTTTCTAAATAGCTTAAAGTTTCTTTGGAATTTCAGAATCGAACGTTCATGTTTAACATAAATATCGAACATTCGTTTATGCATATGAAGATTTTTTAAACCTGTAAGTAAAACATTCGGTTATAACAACAAAAGATAATTCTGAATAACAATCACAAATTATTTAAACTTATTTGTTTTTCTTTTTGATTTTATAAATTTTTCAAACATTTGTATAAACTTTATCTGACTAAATTAGTTTACATACCAGTAAAGATCAATCATATTTGAATAACAGCTTTAACAGTGGTAAACTGTTTTGATCACTTTTAAATACTTAAATTTACGAAAAGTTAAAATAATTGTTGATAACTTTCATAAAAAGGTTATTAATGTATTTAAAAAAATTTATCGAATAAACTGTGAACTATAAATTGACTAACTAAAACTATTAGTACAATTAAACAATAACAAGCCCATAATTTTATTTGACCTATTTTTAAAAATGCTATACTATAACAAAATTACAAAATAAACATAGTTTCAATGTTATAATAGTCTGTATTTATAAATGTTATGTATGTTCTGTATTTATAAATGTATTTGGTAATAAACTTTTAAATACTAAATAAAAAATATTCAAGACATTTAGATAGTAAAATTTAATGCGGCATGTATAATTATTTTTTAGTTTAAAGATTACGATTATTATGTTTGTGGTGAAATAGTCAAATAATTCTTCAGTATAACTTTTTAAGAATTGAATAGCAAGTTTAAAACTGAAAAGAGAAACACTTTTTTGTTATTAAAAAACGTCTTAATTTAATTTGACCTTTTCTTTGAAACTTATGAAAAAAAATAAAATTTTCAACAAAGTTTAATATGATTATTTATGAACATATTTTAGTTAAAATAATAGGTGACGTTGAGGGGTGATTAATATTTTTCAATATAATGCAAAATTTAAGCTATAAATTTTAAAAAATGCTAAAAAAAACTTCTAAAAAAATTTTGTAAATCAACTCATATAATATGCTTATTAAAACTTAATAAACTTAATTTTATTTCAGCTAACTATAATAGCTGTACAAACTCTAAAGAAAAACACAAGACAAATAACTTTTGTTACAACTATCCAGAAAAATAATTTGAACATTTATTAAAAGACGATTTAGATAAGCTACCAAAAGAGAGCGCAAAAACGACAATTGAAATTAAATACATTGATGTTTACAAAAATATAGCTTCATTACTTAAATAAAGTAAAACTTAGTATATCGGTTGAAATTAATAAAAATAACATAGTTTACCACATATACCACATAAAAGTTTTTTCAACGTATTGTTTGTTCTTATTATAAATTTTTTATTGTTAAAAATTGTGTATTAGAAATATATTGTAATAACAGTTTAATAAAACATTATGAACTGTTTTTTTTTTGTAAACAAAACAGCTATTTTAGTCAAACTACGTTGTAAACTCTAGTTATGGAAGAAATTAATTTTTTATTGGTAATTATTATTTTTCTAATAATCGTTGTATCAACATATACAAAGAAAAAACTGTTTTTTAAATTGTATCAGCTATCTAGAATAGCTGTAAAAACTAATGTATCATTTTGCCTGACATAATAAAATAATTATAAATTATTTTTGTTTTACAATTGACTTTAGCGGCAAGCTTTTAAAATGCCACAAAATTTATAATTTAGATATTTATAATACAATTAAAAGAGTTGTATTTTTTTTTTTAAATTTTCATTAAGAGTAAAATTTTTAGCAACTTGTTTAAGCTAAACTCAACTTACTTTCCGGAAGAAGCTATAGAGATTTTTAGTAAATTTGTATAAATTTCATTAAGTTTTGTTTTTGATTTCAAACATATAATTAAAAAAAACCTATTTTAAGCCTACATATACACATGGTTATTATATTCTAAATTGTATTTTAACCACTAATATTACTTACCGAAAACAAAGGTTAAAAACAATACTTATAAAAATCCAATAAAATCTACTTTGTGAAAATTTTTAAATTGATTTTTGAAATATTTTTGTAATACTAACAACAGTGTTTTAATTAATCTCAGAGATGTCTTTTATGCCGTTAGTCATTTTTTTCTTAATTTTATCAAGATATCCAGTAAATGTGATCTATTAAGTTCAATTAATAGTATAAGTTTTACTTATTCTAAAACATTTGCTTGGACAGTTTTTCTAATAATTAAAATAATACAATTAATATTAAACATAATTTTGTAGGTATTACCAAAACGCCGTCGCAGTTGGTTTTTTGAGTTAAATTATCATCAATTTACTTATCATAATAAATATTTGGATCTCTGCTCCTTAACAAACTCTTATCTAAACGTCAATTAGTTCTTTTCTGACACTTTTTTAACTAAACACTGTGTAAAAAATATTTGCAGACATCGGGACTTAATAAAAAAAATATGCTGTTTGTTAATTAACTTTTAATTTTCCATAACTAAGTTTTTAACTTAAGGTGTTATACATAAAATTAAATATAAAGTAAGATATTTATTTATTATTTTCTTTCAAAAGGCTTAATAACAACCGATTAAATATATTTAGTGTATACTTGAAAATATTGGTTTTTTTAATGTTTTGTTAAGAACTATCTATTTAGATTAGACGATGACTAATTGGTTTTAATAATAATAGATATTTAGCACAAAAGTTTAATATAAAAATCATTTAATTTTTTCACTCCTTAAAACGTGTTTCAGGTAAATAAGAGCATAGAAATTTGCAATGATAAATATAAGCAAACTTACTAGTCTTTATGCATAAAACATTATCCATTTATTTATAAAATATTGATTGTTTGTACATAATTTGACTTTTTAGCAGAAAACACTACTTGTACTTTAGATTTATAAAACTACGTGCTTATAATTATCTATGAATCTACACAGATTTAGTAGCTGTCCAAACTTCAATTAATAAAAATTTTTAATTTCTTATAATAATCAGCTTTTTAAAGATATCAATATGTTATAATGGTTGTGGTTATCTTAAAATGGCGTTATCTGTGCCTAAATAAATATAAAAACTTAATTACTTACCAAGTTTACGATATGAGCTTTAATATACTTGAGAATTTTTACTAAATCTTATTTTACGAAATTACTCTACAAACTTTAAAAGTACATATTTTTAACAAAGTCTGTTTGAAAAATAAACATAAGAGGTTTAAGTAAAACTGCCTCATTTTAATTAAATCTTCCTTTACTAGATCATCTACAATTTATTTTTCTATATTATAAACTTATAAATTATTTTTTATGTAGTAGTTATTATAGATTTTTATAGTACTGTAAAGTAATAATTTTAAAAAGGGTAGTTTATATGACTGTTTTATTAAATTGCGTTTATTATATCATGTGTGTTTCGATAATAATTCTTTAATTGACAGTTTCGATAACGATAATTCAAACAAGTTTTGAGTAGGTAAAGACCAAAAATATTAAACAATATTTTAAATTGCTATTTAAAAGTACGACGAATAAATAACATTTATAGAATTTAAAAATTAAACGAAACTTGTTTTATAAAACGATATAAACAGTATTAAAAGCAGACAAGAAACTACTTTAAAAATATGTCAAAACTTTTCAAGTGAGGTAAAACTGTAAAAAGCTGAACTACTTTTAATATGATTTTTTTTTTAATTCTTTGAAATACTTATTTAATAGAATTAGTAAATTAAATATAGAAAGAAAAATTTTTGATACTTAATAAACAAGTTAATGTGTATATATACTTAATCTAATTTTTATAAATAATAATATAGAAGTAAGTTATGCAACATTTATATACTATGGATATAATGAAAAAAAAAAAATGAAGCAATAACAATAAATAGTTATAACAACCAAAAATACTCTTTTATTGAATTAATTTTTTTTTCTAACTTTTCTAAGCTTAAATTGTAATTTTAAAAAGCAAATAGTATTTACAAATATAAAAAGTAAACACCTTTTTAGGTTTCCTTAAAAACTTAGACTAACTGATTATAACTTAAGGTAGTATACAGAGCTTACCATTTAATAATAGACGTTGATAAAATTTACATTAAATTTTTATATGGGCATACTTGAGAAATAAATAAATAAAGATTTAATAATTTTGTAAAATTTTTAAAGTTAGTTAAAAATAGTAATCTTAATAAATAATCCATATAGTAGGCAGATAGAAAATGCCGTAATTTAGATTTAATTACTGTTACTTTGAGCAAACCAAAAAATATTTTTGTAGAGGACAGTGTTGTCAATTTCCTAAACAAAAATGAATAAACAAGTAGAAACATTTACTTACGACTTCGATAATCACTGCTAAATAAAGAAATTTAAGTTCATCGTTGAACTTTCCAAATCGACTTTAGTTTTTTAAAACATAATGGTAGCTCAGTTCATAATTTATTACCTTAGTAAGCAACTCCTGTTGTTAAATCTAGGTAGGAAATATTTTCTTTCTGAAATCCTCGTTTAATAAGTTAGGAAATTTTTAGCACTTTTAAATAGTATTTATTGCTAGCTGGTAACAAATTACTCTTAAATTTAAACATAAAAAAGCTAACTTATATTAATACAGTCTTTTAACATCTAATATTTTTTGTGAGTTTTGAATTCTTTTAAACTATCTTCATATTTTGTATAATCTATGGACCTAACTGCCCTGTTTATAAAAAAACTATTATCAATTATACATTTTTTGTTTTCTCTTAGCGAGCACAACAAACCGTGTCTAATTTTGCTCATAAACAATGATTAAAAATTAAATATTATGCTTTTTTATCTAAGAAATTATCTTTTTTTATACAAAACACCTACTGTTTTTTGTATTTTGTTTTTATAGTTTCTATATGTATTGACCAATTTAAATTTTTGTCTATTAATATTTTCAAATATTTACAACTGTTTTGATTTTTAATTTTGATGATAATTTATTTACAGTCAGCTATTTAGTTAAAAAATAATTTAGAGACCCGTTGTAGAAAACAGTGCACTAATAGTGTCTAAAAATACTTAACTTTTTAAAATATAAAACGTATTGTAAATAATTCTATAGCAAGCCAATATTCTATTTACTATACCTTTTAGACTACGTTTACTTCCTTTGGTGTTCTAAAATATTATATACAATGAAAAATTACGTGCTTATGAAAATAATAACGTTTTTAGTTTCAGCAGTTGAAAATATAATATTAAGTATATTTTAAATTACTTTTTACACAAAGAACTTAAAAAAGCTGGTAAAGATTTATAAACTCTATAATATCCTTTATTAAGTAGTTTCAACCAAGCATTACATTTATAATAGCAAATTGATGATTTTAATTTGTTTTTAATTTATATATGGTAATCAAAGGTATATATCACTTCAATAAAATTTTTATACTAATAAAATATTGAAATCCATTCATGTATAATTAACTTAAAAGTTAAAAAAAAATTAGCTAAACCCTGAGTTCTTATTAGACAAACCTGACATCCATTACTATAAATTTATTACACACAGTACAAAGTTTTATTTAACTAATAAAGTTTTTAGGAATTAGTTTAAACTATTAAATGTCTATTACTAATGAGGAACTTCACTAGTAATTCAAAAGAAAAAAAATTACGTGCTTTTTAATTTAGTTAGATTCTTTTTAATATTTTTTTAGTACTAGTTTTAAATCTCAAATAATTGTTAAATACCTTCTGAATATGAATTATTTAACATATAAATATGAATCATTTAAAAAAAAACTCTAGCTGTAATATTTAAAGATAATTTTTTATTTGCATTTATATATTATAAATTATTTTATCTATTTCATATGTTAGTGATAAGTAACGGAATAGACTATTTACCTGAACAGCGAAAACCACAAAAATTATTTAAACTTTAAGAAAACTTCGAGCAATAGAGTTTATATTGAGACTTTATATAACAAATGTGCTCTTCAAACATAAAGTTCTTAAATTTAAAAGTTCAAAGTAAAAGGCAATAAACATGTTAGTATTTAAACAATAATAAGCAAACTTAAACTTGATTTAGCATTTAATAAAATAATTTTCTGTAGCCTTCCGGAATTTTCAACCTCATTATGCTTAGGATCTCGTCAAAGCTTGGATCAATGTTGGTACTGCTTTTACAACAGTTTGAAGAATTGCAGTATTTTTATACAAACTTTTAATATCACTATTTGTTATGAAACACTTGTTTAATATAATCGAGATATTGAGAAAAAACTGAACTTTTTGAACTTTTCCTTGTTTATAGTAACAAGTTTTTTTTTATAAAAAAAACTACAAACTACCTGTTACTTTGAGAAAAAGTTTATTCAGTAAGTTGTTCGAATTCCCAAGCTTTTAATGTAACAACATTAAGTAAAAAAATAACATTTTTTTGTATTATTTATATTTAATCTGTTTATGATACAAAATTTGTTTTGTATATCTATTAATGCAGTTTCATTTTTAAAGGAATTATTATAAACTACTTGTTAAAGTAGTTTGGTTCTGGTTTTGTGTGGAGTTCTGGTTTATGTATAATAGTGAAATATGAAGACAGTTTAATAACGTGTTTCTAAAAATTTATAATATAATCATCAACTTCATTCATAATTAAAAAAATTACAATCAATCTAAATGTATCTACAAAGAAATATATTCAAGTACGGAAAAAACTAAATAGCTAAATAGTAAAAGGATACATTTATGGGCATTGTTTTTTTTTTTCTAATACTATGTTAAAAAACCTAAATTGTAAAATTATTTATTGTTTTTTAAACCTGGTCTCAATATTCAAATTGCACTTTTTTGGTTTTACTGTTTGGCAAAAGCACCAAAACTGCCAAATTTACTTGAATCTACTTTGCATTTTCTTTAAAAAAATAAATAAAGAGATTTAAAAATATAATTGAAAAAAAAAGTGTATGTTGAATCTAAAGTTATATGTATAAAAATCTTGAAAACTTTTAGTAACTATAGTTTTATTCTTGATTTTTAACTAGTTTAAACAAAACTAAAATAAAAACTTAAAGTTTGTCTAACAGTTAATGGTGTTCTACTTATGTCTAAAATTCACTTAACTGTAAAGTTTTAGGAGGTTTTGAAGGTTTTTGAGATATGTATTTATAACACTTTTTACGTTAAACTTTAAGAGATATCAGTAAATATATAGAACAGTGACTTATGTAAGGAACAAAGTTAACAGAGCAATATAACAAACCTCAAAAAAAAAAGTATTTGGAGAACTCATATATAAATTTAGCTACTTACGTATTTTTGTAAGTTTATATACAAACTTCTGAGTATTAATTATGTATAATGCTTGCAGCGGATACAAAACATCGAAGTTTTAACAGATCTTTTTACAAGTTCATAACATATAACAGAAATCTTTCAAACATTAAGATTTTTGGTGTTTGTTAAAGACTGTTTATATTTTATTAAACATAATTTGTTGTTGTGAACGTTAATCACAAAATTGTTTTTTATCTAAATTCGTTTTTTTTTTTCAATTAAATTCAAAGAAAAGTATTAAAATTCACAATACTTGTTTTTTTAAGATCGTTAGAATTCAAAACCTTATTACTTTATGTCAGATAAAGCGTAGTCTAAAAGTTATTCTACTAATATGCTTTGATTCTTTTTTAATTATATTTGTTAAAAATTTATAATATGTATTTTATGTATACATAAAGTGTTTACCTTTCAATTGTAGTTGTTTTTAAATGAAACCTTGTTTCATTTTTGTAACAGCACAACTTTTTAATGTTGAACATTGAAAATTTGTGTTAAACTCTCACTTAGTGACGTCATCAAGATTAATCAGCAACTAAAGCTTAACATCTAAAGTAGATAAATTGCAGAGTAATAACTTAAAACAAGGAGTAAAACTGATTCTGCCATGAACAGATAGTAATTTTGAATTAAAATAAAATTAAAAGACAGTTTTTTCGTGTTTTCTTACTTTCAATAAACAACAGACATCAAACTAAACTCTGTTTAAAAAACAACAAAAAAATTAACCTTCAATTTTAAGTCTAACAAAAAGCAAAGTAAGATTGCAGTTAAATAAATCAAGGTTATTTTATAAATTAGTAATTAAAACTTAAGCACTAGTTTTAAGCTATGTTTAGTTTTTTTTAACCTATAAAGTTGTGAAAATATAGAATTCAACTTGTATTAATTTCGACAATTTGGTAACGAAAATTAAATAATCATTTATTAAAATACAACTAAAAATTTAAATACTTGAAGTGTTTTACGTCAAATTAAGTATAAAGTGACTAATTCTCCAAATTATAGAAATTTCATTTAAATGTTTTTTTAAGTCTGTTTACAAATTTTAAATTGGCTGACGTTAATGAACTTTTTTTTTAATTATTATATGTTTTGTATTATTATTATTATTAAGGTTACTCCTAACCTTACCCTTGGTCAATAATTTTGTTTATTTTTTTATTAAACAATTTTTTTTTTTATATTTTCAATTTTTTTCTTTATTTTACACACGTGCAAAAATGTAACTCGTGCCAAATTTGACCCTTGGTACGAAATTGTCTTCGTGCAATTTAGACCCGTTCCCAGAATAAATATATATATTACAAGCTAAATGCTCGCTTTAAAATTACTACCTGTTCGTGGCAGAAACCGTTTTCCTCCTTGTTTTTAGTTATTTCTCTGCAATTTATGTACTTTAGATGGTAAGCTTTAGTTGCTGGTTAAACTTGATGACGTCACTATGTGAGAGTTGAAAACAACTTTTTAATGTTCAAAATTTAAAAGTTGTGCTGTTATCAGAATGAAACAATGTTTCTTGAAAAGACAACTACAATTGAAAGGTAAAACAGTTTATGTATACATTAAATAGATATTAAAAATTTTAACAATAATAATTAAAAAAAGAATCATAGCATATCAGTAGAATATCTTTTAGACTATGTTTTATCTGATATAAAGTAATAAGGTTTTGAATTCTAGATATCTCAATAGGCAATTACAAAACCCTTTTCTTTAAAATTCTAATTATAAAAAAGACGATTTTAGTTAAAAATAATATTGTGAGTTAACATTCACAACAAAAAAAATATGTTTAATAAAAGATAAAAAGTCTTTAAGAAACACCAATAAAATAAATGTTTAAAAGTTTTGTGTTATTTTTTATGAATTTTTCTAAAGATCTGTTAACACTTTGATTTTTTGTATCCGCTGCAAGCACTATACATAATTAATACTTAGAAGTTTGTAAATAAACTTACAACAATATGTATGTAACTAAATTGATATATGAGTTATCCATATACTTTTTTTTGACGTTTGTGGTTAATTATTTATTTTTTTATTATTATTACTTTTACTGTTACTCCTAATCCTTACCTTTGGTCAATAATTTTTTTTTTATAGTTTAATTTTTTTTTCTTTATTTTTACACACGTGCAAAAATGTATCTCGTGCAAAAATGACCCTTGGTGCAAAATCGTCTTCGTGCAATTTAGACCCGTTCCCAGAATGAATAAATATATTACGAGCTTTATGCTCGCTTCAAAATTACTACCTGTTCGTAGCAGAAACAATTTCCCTCCTTGTTTAAAGTTATTCCTCTGAAATTTATGTACTTTAGATGGTAAGCTTTAGTTGCTGGTTAAACTTGATGACGTCACTAAGTGAGAGTTCAAAAAAATTTTTCAATGTTCAACATTTAAAATCTGTGCTGTTATTAGAATAAAACAATGTTTCTTGAAAAGACAACTACGATTAAAAGGTAAAAAACTTAATGTATAAATCAAGTACATGTTGTAAATTTTTAACAAATATAATTAAAAAAAAGTATCGTATTATATAAATAGAATAACTTTTAAACTATGTTTTATCTGGTATAAAGTAATAAGGTTTTAAATTCTAGAGATCTCAAAAGGCAATTACTGTGAACTTTAACTCTTATCTTTAAAATTCTAATTTTAAAAAAGACGAATTAAAACTAAAAACAATATTGTGAATAAACGTTCACAACAAAAAACTATGTTTTATATAAGATATAAGTCTTTAAGAAACACCAACAATACAAATGTTTGAATGTTATGTGTTGTTTGTGATGAATTTCTTAAACGATCTGTTAAAACTTCGAAGTTTTGTATCCGCTGCAAGCAATATACATAATTAATACTTAGAAATATGTATATAAATTTACAAAAATAAGTAAGTAGCTAAATTTATATATGAGTTATCATTATACTTTTTTTTTTGAGGTTTGTTGTTTTTTTTTTATATTTTTCTTTTATTATTACTATTACTTTTACTTCTAACCCTTACCCTTAGTCAGTAATTTTGTTAATATTTTATTATTAAACAACTTTTTGTTTTTTTTTTGTTTTATAGTTTTAATTTTTTTCTTTATTTTCACGTAAGTGCAAAAACGTAACTCGTGCAAAAATGACCCTTGGTGCAAAATTGTCTTCGTGCACATTGGGCCTGTTCCAAGAATCATATATATATATCGAGCTTTATGCTCGCTTTAAAAACCTTTTCGTGGCAGAAACAGTTTTAATCCTTGTTTAAAGTTATTTTTCTGCAATTTATGTACTTTAGATGGTAAGCTTTAGTTGCTGGTTAAACTTGATGACGTCACTAAGTGAGAGTTCTACACAACTATTGAGTATTTATTATTTAAAAGCTTTGCTGTTATTAGAATAAAACAAGGTGTAACAAGATATCAAGTTGTTTTTGATTACTGTTTAGATTTGGTTAAAAGTTTTGAGCTAAGAGTTCATTCAAGCGTTAAGAAAATGCTCACAATGTCAAGTTCAACAGTTTGTAGAAATATTAGTTTGTATACTGAGTAGTAAAATTTAAAAGATTTGTGAAGCAAGTTTGCTACATAGTTACTAAATTAATAAAATAACAATTAAATAAGTTAGTCTAGTTTATAAAAACATATCAAAATATATTGCTTTAATTATAATTTGTGTTCTGAAAATTTTGTTTTTCATTTTAATGTTGATAATTAATTTGAACTTTTAATAATTTAAGCAGCGAATATCTAAATTAATTGTTGTTTTAACTTTAAAATTTGATGTATTACAATTAGTATAGCTGTTTTATTTGTGTTAAAACAAACAACCTAATTTTATCATTACTATATTTGAACAGCATTTTTCCGGTGCATAACTTATTTAAAAAATATAACAGAATACATTTCATTTTATTTAAATTTATTTTATTACTTTGTAGTAAGGCTTATCAGAAATAGTTTCTTACTGAATTGAAATAAATTGAAATTGAAATTAAATTATTGAGAAGTTTAAAGTTTTAATAATTAAATAAGTGCTTTTGCTAAATACATTTGGTATAGTAATAAAGCTCATTAGAATTTAAAGAATCTAAATAAACTTTTTCTGCTTACATAAGCTGGGCCTTAAAGATTGCTTACATAAGGCTTCTACTTATTTATTTTTTAACATTTGATTATTACGTCATTTTGTATCTTAAAACTTTAAACTTCAGTATGATTTTATTTCAATTTGTATTCTTTTCAATTCAGTGAGACACTATTTCTGATGAGCCTTACTACGAAAGCACTAAAATTAATTTAATTAAAATGAAATGTATTCTGTTATATATTTTTCATCATTACTATATGTAATGCAGTTATTAGTAACTGTTTGAAAGAAAGCTTTAAAAGTTTTATAAACAAGCAGTGCTTGAGCTGTATTCTCATTATAATTATCAAAATGCACTTTTATAACTATAAGCAGACTGTGGGAAATTTAGCGGTAATTTTATGCGTTACGTCACTATGCGCATCACAATGCAAAAGTTTGCAGCAACTAGCGGTTTATTAAGTTTAGTTTTTGTGAATGTTACTTTCAATATTGTATTAGCTCAGTGAAAAATGTAGTATGTGACGGTCATAATTTTAACTGTTATAAATCAAATCAAGTTTTAGTTATAATATATGTTAGTGAACATCTATTATAAGCTTTTAGCTTGTTTTCTATGAAAATCTGATCTTTTTTTATAAACTTTATCAATAGATCTATTTAAACTTTAATTATGATTTAGTCAGACTTAAACTTTTAAAAAATTGGAGAAATTTATTATAAACTTTAATGAGTATATAAACAAACTAACTTTAATATATAAAAGTTAAACGTTTTTATAATATTTGAAACTTTGAAAACATTATCTATTCGAATAGAACTTTGAAAATACTACGGTTTTTAGCGTAAAATGTTAACTCCTAAAATAATATCTAACTACATATTTTTAAAATCAGACACATTTTTAGTTTAATTTTTTAATTTTTCACATACTTAAAATTTCATTATACATAAACTAATATAAAGTTATTAAAATAATATAATGAAAAAAAAAGTTTAATTTTATTAATATGAAAAACTAAAGTATAAATTTATTGTAATTTTTAATATTTAAAATAGTTTACTAAATCGATATGAAAACTAAATTATGATCGAAAGTATAAATATGACAATCTTAAAATCTGACTTAGTCTTTAAAACATTTACTAAGTAAAAATTTCTTGAGTCTTAACCGCTTAGTATTAATAGCTTTAACAATTTAGCTTACTAATTTAAATTTCAAAATTTTTTAACAAATTTTGTTAATCGACCTATCAAAGTACGGAGTATTTGTTCCAATTTTTTTAAACTGATATTATTTAAGTGCATGGTTAAGGGTATGTTACTATAATTTTAAGGTACACAAAAACTGATTTTTTAGTTAAGTTTTGTGATAATGACATTAATTATAAAATTAAGATAAATATGATTTAAAGTTTTTGAGTTAATTAGAAAAGCTCTGCAAATTAACCTTTAATGATTTATTAATTCTTATTGTGAAGGCTTTATGTTATTAAAAAGCTTATTTAACTTAACCTTAACTATAACCAAAACTAAGTATACATAAAATTTTTAAATAGTTAAATATACAAAATAAATACATAAACTTATTTTATAATGCTGTATAACTAATAAATAATAAATTAAGATCTATAATTTTTGTTGTTTATTATTTTGTAACCAACGTATAGGGTAGGAATAGGTATGGTTATAGTGTACTTTAAACCTACATTATAACCGATGATAAATAAAAAATAACAATAAACTCAGTAATAATAACACTAAATAATACTTTCGCTACTCTATATATAACAAAGCATAACATTGAATTAATATTGAGTATAGTGTTTAAAGGAACAACTATAAACATTAACTAGTAAAAAAAACCAACTATAACATAAAAAACCTTCTGCTTTAGAAATTATTTTCATTGTAATGAAAACATTTAATCATTATTTTAATCTAAAAGAGTCATATTTTAAAAATGTTTACATTAAAATGAGAATTAACTATTTGAATTAAAATTCTAAAACTACTTATGAGGGAAAAAAATTCTTAAAATAAAAAATTTTAAATAAAATAATTAAACAGTATAAATGTCTATTTTAGAATTACATGTTTACTGCAGCAAGCCGTGGTTAAAATAAATCCCCTCTCCAATTGATTAGTATATATGTATGGCTGTAGTATCCGAATGCAAAATTGCATCAGTAAAACACTTAACCGTGCAAGCATTTTACTAAAAAAAATTTCTGTTACTAGTCGCTATTTTAAAAAACAAAACTTAATTTTGTATAGAAAAATTTTATGAAATCTTTATTGCTAAATTTATCTGAAATGTAAATTAAGCTTTAAGTTTACTTTTAATTTCATTTAGCTTTTATATGTTTGAGTAGGCTCTATATTAAATAAAAAACATTTTTTTCAGGTAAAATGCGTAAAAGATTACAGACTATGCATTAAAAATAAAATTAGTTTACTAGAACAAACTGCTCTCATTAAGACTGTCTACACAATACAAAATTATAATACAACAGTATAAAAATATAGCTTTAGGTTTTATTTTAACGATTGTGGGAACTTTAAAAATATTTTATAGTAAGTATTTGTATATATTTTATTTATTTGACATTTTCGTTTATTATTTAGTTTAGTTAGTTGTTGTAATTATTTCCTGTTTATAATAAAATGTTTCTAGTAAATGATAATGTTATATTTATTTTGTAATTAATAAACTGACTAAAATTTTATAGTAAAAACCTTAAGTAAATATTTATTTTATTGTTAACAAGTTAAATAGTTAAAGAAGACAGATAAAATAAACATTAAAGTTTTTTATAAGATATTGATATTTAATACCAACCAACATGCTTCTGATTGTTATTTTAGGCAACAATCTATTATTTTTAACATTTAAATTTAACTTTCAATTAAATACCTTAGCTTTTTCAAAAATATTTAGTAATGTTTAATAAACGATTAAAACTTAGTTTCATGTCATTCCGTAAGGGAAGTCTGATAAAATATTTTTAGAGTGGTATATCGCAAAAACTATGTTTTACAAAGTTTTAAAAGATGATCAGTGTATTTAGAATATTTTTTTTGTTTTGTTGTTATTATAGTACAACTGTATATATCAATGTTTATTCAATTTTTAAAAATCGGCTAATATAATTAGCTGTACAAACTACTAAATTTAGACAAAAGCTAATATTTTTATTAATCTTATTTTATCACTTTTACGCTGAATATACCGTTTGTGATTAGCAAACAAATCTTTTGTTAGTTTTTATTAGCTAATAAATCAATAACTTACTTTTTTATTTCACATTTTTAGAAGAAACTTATTAAGAGATTAAAACAAAGTGTTCATTTGAATTCGATTTTTTATTATAAAACTTAATTATAAATAGAAAATTAGTTCCATATAACTAAAATAGCTTTACAAACTTATCAAAAACCAAAGTATTATTAACTACATTATACATTTATTTTTTTCTGTTTAAAAAAATTAGCTACTATGTTGTGGTAATTATTAAAAATAACCAGCAATCACGTAAAAAAATTAAACTTAGGATTTTTTTAATTTAAAAGTTAAAGAATTAAAAGCTCTAAACTTATTTAATTTAAATTCATTCAGTTGACATCTTCTATTAAATTTATAAGCAGTCAAACTAACTTTATGCTAACTTTACGTTACACAGAGAGGAAGATAGTTGAGACACCTGAAAAAGTTTCTTTAATTTCTTTTATATATATAATTCATCGCTCAAGTATCATTTTGTAAATAACTACTAATAAAAATGACAAATCAAGCCTCATTCACGTTTCACTGTAAATTGTATTTTACCACAATTTAATTGAAAAATTTATAAGCTTTTACGATCGGAAGATTTAAAAAAAACTACTACTTTAGAATCTCCGAAATTCGTACAGCTAATTCAATTAGCTGGTTAATGATTCTTTTCAATACTTTTTAAATAAACTATTTAGTCGTTAACTAGTACTTAACTACTTGGTTATGATTTAATAAAAAATATGAAACTTAAAGAAATTATTTTTGTAAAAAGGAGTAGATTTATTTTAAAAACAATAATTTTTTAAGTTAAACTTTCTGTTTATGTCTAAAACACTTTATACTTAGTTAATATGAAATAAGTATAAACTATTTTCAAGTTGAAAGAATAAAGTAAAAGTACTCAAAATTCGATATATTCTTATACTGTTTGTCTTTTTATGTTGTTTGGTATTTAGCTTCAGCAATAAATTTTTCAAAATATTTAGTTGTAAAGAAGTCTTAAGTATACCTGGTTTAGGCTAAGCAAATTTTTTTATAATAGTTAAATTAATTACTTTAATTTAGACAAAGTAATGTTAATTTTTTACAACAGTTGAAAATGTTTATATTTTATTTTACGTTCAAAAAGATTTGTATTTAAGTTTAAATGTTACTTAGTTTTTATTATTGCAACTTATTCTGGAATAGACTATTATCTGAATAATTTTACAATGTTGCTAATGAAATAGTATTATGATAACAGTACTCTGTTAACAAATCGTTTCAAAATGTATTTATACATTTTATATTTTTTGAATTAAGCTAAGCTAACTGTTTTCGTTTAAATAAAATGAAATTTAAGTTAAGTAGAATTCAATTTTAATTGAACTTTTAATTTGCTATTTAAATCTAATATTTTTGTATTAGGTACCAAAATTTCTCATACTCTTAAAAGTAGTAGTTTTATATTATAAATGTCTCTAAAAACTATAAACAATTATTGAGTAGGTTAAAACCAAAACAGAATAAACATTTTTGTTATTAAAAAAACTAAAAAATTAAAAGATTTGTTATGCAAGTTTCATTCTTAGTTACTACATAAATAAAAAAAAATAATAAAAAAGTAATCTTAATTAAATAAACATATTCAAAAGTATTCCTTTTATTGAATATTGTGTTCGATAACTTTTTTTTTTTTTTTATATTGATAATTTATTTGAACTTTTGATAATTTGAGCAGTGAATATCTTAGTTAATTGTTGTTTTAAATTTAAAATTTGATTTAAAAAAAATAGCATAGCTATTTTATCTGTGTCACAACTAACAGCCTAGTTTTATCATAACTGTATATAATGTAATCGATAGTAACTGTTTTATATACAGTTTTTAAAGTTCGATAAACAAGTAGTGCTTGACTTGCATTCTAATCATATCTACTTTAATTGCACATTCAGCATTATAAGCAGACTGTGGCAAAGTTAATGATAATTTCACGCGTTACGTCACTATGCGCTTTACAATGCAACAGTTTGCAGCAACTAGCCGTTTATCAAGTTTAGTTGTTACTTTCAATGTTTTATTAACTAAGTGAAGAATGTAGTACTTTTTGTCCTAATTATAACTTTTATAAAATAAAAACAACTTTAAGTTATAATAAATGTCAGTTTAATGTTATAAATTTTTAGTTTGTTTTATATGTAAGTCATATCTTTTCTTATTATTTCATCAATAGATTAATTTAAACATTAACCATGATTAAGTAGGACTTTTACTTTGAAATTGTTAGAAAAACTAATTTAAAGTTTTAATAGTTATGTGAACAAATTAACTTCGCTACATAAAAGATAAACTTTTTCATATTATATCAGTTGTTAAAAACATATCATTTTTGTTGAGTTTTCAAAATGATTAGGTTTTTACCGTAAAATCATATCTCCCTCAAACAATAGTAAAATTACTAAATCAGATGCATTTATAATTGAAATTTGTTGTTTTTTTAAAACTTAAAATTTCATGATAGAGTAACTGATGATAAATTGTTGAAGTGGCTTATTGTAAAAGAAAAATTCAATTGTTATAATGAAAAACTAAAAACTAAACTTTAGTTTATATATTTAATATTCGAAACTGTTTATCAAATAGGTTTAATAAATACCTTACCATTTGAAGTAGAAAATACTATTAATAGCTAAGAAAATTAGGCTAACTAGTTGAAAATTCAAAACATTAAAAAAGAACTTTGTGAACCTGACGTATAAAGGTACAAGGTCAAATTGTACGCATCAAGTTATAATACTAACTTATTTCAATTGCATAGTAAAGAAGATATTAGTATAGTTTTTAGGTAAACAAAGACTAGTTTAAATACTAAGTTATATGACAATGATATTTATAAAAAAATTCGGCTAATATAAAATAAAGATTTTGATTTAAGTTGACAAGCTCTACAAAAAAACTTTTAAAGCTTTATTAATTCTCAATGCGACGACTTTAATTTACATAAAAAGCTTTTAAACTTGACCACAACCTAAACCTAAACTAAAATGTGTATACATTTTTTTAAATAATTAAATATGGAAAATAAATATGAAATATTATATCGCCATATAACTAATAAGTATCTAAACAGAATTATACAGTAAGAATTAATCGAAAATGTCTATTACTTTATATTCAACACAGAATTGTAGGTATGGTAAGAGTGTACTTTAAACTATATTTTATGATAAATAAAGCACCCAAATAACATCATTAATTCTAATTTTGATAATAGGCTACTCTAGATAATACTAAGCATGACATTGAATGAATATTTCGCGTATATTAACATTAGAAAACACTACCTGGTAATAAGAACCATGAAAAAAAAAATTTTATAAATTAGTTTGAACGTTATAAAAACATTTAAACTAATTCAAAACTCAAAAGTTTCTCATATTCTTAAAATTAGTAGTTAAATTTTTAAAAATGCGTACGAATTATAAACAATTCTTAAATAGGTTTAAACCAAAACACAAAAACATTTTGTTACTAAAATGACTGAAAAGTTTTATTTTAAAAAAACACTTAAAAAACAAATTTTAGTAAAAAAAAACTTTTTCAAACAATTGTTTTTTAATTTAACTAAATTATTTATTCTTTTAAATAAAATAATTGTCGTTTAGTTGTATTGCGTAGACTATTTTGCAATTTTCATAAACCAGATAGCAGTTGTTGTGCAATAAAACATCATATTACTTATTAAATCAAAAATATTTTTTCAGTTTAAGTTATAAACTCATAAATAAACATAACTAAACTTGATTTAATTTCTCAGCCAACTAGAATAGCTGCACAAACTTAATAGAACAGATGCCAGTCCATTTTAAGTTTGTTATAGCTTACTTAAAAATAACTCAATAAAATAATTCGTGATAAATTTGCAAATACCTCAGTAAAATATTCAATAAAAATTATAGCTTAAAAAAGTTGTGCAAAAGTGAATATATTATATATTGAGTGATTACTAATTTAAAGTAATTATTTGTTTTTTGTTCAAAATTAATTTAACAGTTATTATTCTAATGGTTATGTATTGTTATAAAGTTTTGTAAACATATTGTTGAATTGTTTTTTAATGTTGTTTTGTCTTATAAATATGAATGGACTAACTTAATAAAGTACTATTTTAATGACCTTTTATAAATTATGTTCTAAAACCTAATTTATAAAATGTAATTTTATAAATGAGAAGAGTGCAAATGCTGATGCATTTTGAATAAAGTTTCAATGAGGAGAAAATAGAGAGAGAAAAAAGTCCTAATTTATCATTGAAAAAAATTGAGAAGAGAGCTATATAAACCAGTCACAGATAGTGGTGGAAAGAATCTTGCCACAGTTCTGCTACAGTAAATTCAAGAACTGAAACTTGTATCATTTTTTTGTGTTATATAAAGTTTTATTTAGCATTGCTATTTTTCAAATTTATTTAAATGTCAATAACTTAATCCTGTATTTGTTTTATATATTCATAAAGTATTTTCTCTTAAATTTAAATGTAATTAAATGTTTCAATTACATTTAATATAAAGTTCAAAAGTATTGTTTTTATGTTATCAGTTTGTGCAGTACTCGTTTATCGTTCGATATACTTGTTCGTTTTTTATATAAAGGTTTTTGATAATGCTTTAATGAATAAAAAGACAACGCTCAAAATAATTTATTAAAGGACCTTGTGTGAGTTTTGTTTTTCCAGTATAACAGATAATTGATTTTATATACTTAACAAGCAAACCTCAGCCTCTACAGTTATGAAATTTGCTGAGGTTACATGCTTTAATAAGTTTTAAAATAATAAGGATAGTTTTCTAATAACTTTTTCCTCAATTAAAATATAAGTTTTTCTCAAGTTTTACATTCTATACAAACAATTATGATCTATAACATGCCACTAAAAAATGTATGACCTAAAATAAACATTTACAATAAACGCATTAACTAAATTTAAATTTTAAGTTTAAATGTTTAGAAACAGTAGCACAAACTTATATTTTTCTAAACTTGAAAGTATTGATTATAATAAAATTTTTTGTGTGTTATTTTATAAAAAATCCTATATTTATAAGATATAATTTTAAAGCTTAAAAGAGTGTTCCGCATAAACTACACAAAAATAATGTTTATAACTAACTTGTAACTAATCTATATTTGTAAAGGCAACTATTATATGAAATTAGTATAAAGTCCTAAATTTAAAAAGTCTTATTGGTAAATAAAATTTTATACAATAAGAAATGTTAAGCTTTAACTAACAGTGAAGTAAAAACAAGTTCTGTAAAACTATATGTTACAAATAGCAACTTTGAAAGTTCAATCTTATTATTAATTGAGAAAAACTGCAAGAAAAATTATTTTCTTTAATGAAAGTAGATCTTTTATAGTTTTCTTCATTATCTAGATAAAAAATATGAGTGTCTAAAATTAAAACTAAAACAAATAAAATTAGAATAAACTCAAAATATTTGATCTAAGGACCTGGTGTACAAAGAAATCTTTAGGTTATCTAGTCGTACACTACTTATATCTAAGTATAGTTTCTATTCTATATCAAAATGATATTTATTCGATAAAAAACGATTGAGTATTTAATAATTAAACTTTTTTTAGTAGTTTTTGGTACTTGTAAAAAAGTTTATGTAAAATTAAATGTTTATCAACTAACTTGAATTGCTGTAAAAACTTAAACCTTCGTAGCATACATAAATAATAAATAAAAAATTCATAAATACCTACATAAAATTAATAACTGCATCAGTTATTAAACGTCACAGTTTTTTAAACTTAAATGTTTTTTGTATAAAAATTTAGTTTAGCAGTTTAAATTAAGAATAAACTTATTTAACCAAATTAAAAAATTTTTAGTTAAAAACAAGAGCAATATAATAGGTATTACATTAATGTACTGAAGCAATTTCAAGTATTTTTACAAATTTAAAAAAGGTTTAGTCTTATTTGATGGTGTCAAATATGCAATATGGGTCTCCTTTTGAAGGCGAGTGAAAGAAATACAAAATTAAATAAAAAATTAAATACCGACAAAGGGTTAGGGATAACAGTAAAAGTATATTAGATTTTTTAATGCGAAATTAAAAATTAGAAACTAATCGTTAATAAAAAAATAAAACCGACCAAGGGTTAAAGATAAGGGGTAACAGTGAAAGTAAGAAAAAGTTTTCAAACAGTTTAAAGTTATCATAGTGCATAATTGATCCCTTGTACAAGAATAACCATTCGTGCATATTTGATATTAACCTTATATAAATAAACTTAAGGCTTACATAGGCTAGTTTGTTTTAAGCTGCATATGTTTTTAAATTTTTTGATATAAATTAATTAACTTTATGTTTAAATTGATCCAAAATTAATTTTGTTAATAAAAGTAATCTACTATGTAAATTAAAAAAACATTTTGTCCTAAGAAAATGAATTTTTATTAAAAAAAAACTACTTTATCAAAACTTAAAATTTATACAGATTAAAGTGTTAAAACTCTAATATAACACTTTCACTAAATACTTCGTTGATAAGCAAAAAATGCTGTCAATATTATAATTTTTAAATATCATAATTAATCATACTTTTAAAAAACTGAACTAAAAACTTGTAGTTTATATTTAAAATTAACTTTTTTTACTTCAAATTTAAAATTTTTGTTTTATCAGTATAAATATTGTCAACTTAAAAGTATTTGTATGAAGTTGATTAAAATATAAAAAAAAAGTACATAACAATAAGTATAATTTTTTGGTTAGTTGTTTAAAAAGTCAATATATTAGTAAAATTTTGTATATATTTGCTTATGTTCAATAACTACTATTCTTATTAAAATTTACAACTAAAGACATTAAAAAGGAAAACAACAAAACTTTTAATAACAAACAGTATGTTAATAAATGATAATAAGTTTTGATTACAAAACAATTCAGTTGTTTGTATAATTGCAATACGTTTAGTTTAAAATATGTACGTAGTAACTTAAAATTTTTTTCTGTTAAAAAAAAATTGTTTAAGTCAGTAATTTGTATACAAAAAATAAAACTTTTTAAACTTTTGTTTTAATAAAAAAATATAAAAATGGTTAATTCCAATCTAAAGCTTTTATTTAAAACAACTAATATATTTTAAAAGTTGTTTTTTATTAACTTTTGTACTAAAAAGGTAAAATTAAAATCAATTTATTAATATGGTGCTTAAAATAGCTCAAAAATAGTAAAAAAAAAGAGTTCATTTGTATGTTTAAAGACATCAATTGTAACAAAGTAACAAATCACAATAGAAAAGAAAATTCTTTAATATTGTTCATGTTAATGATTATATTTAAATAATCATTTTGGTTTAAAAAGTATTAAAAAGCTATAACATTTAAAAAATTAAATTTTTAAATACTAGAGATCAACATGAAAGTGTTTATGCATGTGTGCTTATTCATGCATGGAATGAGTAACTTTAAGTGACGTAATACTATAAAACAGTGCTTCTGAACCTTTTTTTTAGTGGCGGAACCCTTTTCCATAGTTCAATTTTTCTCGCGAATGAAATATGAAAATTATGAATGTGAATATTTTTATTTATATTCAATCGTCAAAAGCATTTAATGGAGCTTTTTTGTTCCAATTTTTTTAAATTGGTGCAAAGACAACTGTTAAATTTAAAAATATTTTTTTACTTGAACTGTCATGAATTCTTAAAAAAAAATAATTTAAAAAAAAGTTAATACTTTAGAAGTGGCCATTTTGTATCTCACATTTAATAAATTGATATAAATATGCCAAAAAATTAATAATTTCTATGTCTTAAAAAATATTACAGCTTAATTAAACAAAATAGTTAGCTATCATGTTTGTCAAGATAATATACTTACTTAGCTTGTTGAATAAGCTGTGCAAACTGAGTTCTTCACTACATGTTTATATTTTTTTTATCTTGATATGACATTTAACTATGGTTAACGAAGATGTGATTAACAATAAGTTTTTATTGGAAGCATATTTTTAATTTAAAATATTCAAAACGTGTAATCTTCTTTGACGAAACCCTTTAGTTCTTAAAGTTATTGAAAAATATTGGTGCAGTTGTCTAATATATATGAAGGAAAACTTTTGCACGAAGAGACATTTTTGAACAAAAAAAAATTGTATGAAGATACTTTTGCATGGGTTTATTTTTTCTTTAATTTTATAATATTTTTTATTTAACTTTTTTTTATTTATTTTCACTATAACTGTTACCCAAAACCCATACACTTGGTCGTAATTCTTTTTTCTTTTTGTTACTAATTATTTATTTATAATTTATCTTTTGTTTTTAGGTTTTATCTTTATTTGATTGAAATTGAATATATTTTGTTTTGTTTTTATTTGTTTTTTATTCGCGTGCAAAAATGACCCTTCGTGCAAAAGCGTCCGTTTATGCATATTTGATCCTTCGTGCGAAAAAATTTATCAAAAATTTTCGACCCGTTCCCTTTAATTAGATATTAAATATAATAAATACTTTATTTTAACAAAATACTCATAAATAGTCATAATGAACATTGAATGTAATTTAAGACGTGATATTACAAAATTAAATTCTCAAAGAACTTTTATCTAAATTGAAATTGTTTAATAATTTTATAAGTATCTTTAATTGTTCAATATTTCTTTCCCTTGTTGTTATAATAAGGTTAGGAAAATATACTTTTGTTTATAACATAAAATATATTTATAATTTCCTTGTTATTGTGTTTAATTAAGCTTTGAAGTGAAATTTTTTAAACTTTTATCTTATTATTAGAATTTTAATATAATTATAAATATACTATAATATAAAGAACTTATAATTAGTGACCTGAGAATTAACACCAATTTAAGTAGTTTCAGAAACTTAACGCTTTTATAACATTTAATTCAATAATCTGAAAACTAAGAATTTGAACTAAAACTTGAATTATTTATTTTAAAAAATAATTAAGTTTTTCATAGAATTATACATTCCGGTCATATTAAATTGAGTGTTTAGAATTTTCTCAGAACATTTTTAACGCAATGAATCTATATAAGTTCTTTTTAACAAACCAACGTAAGGGTAACTTCTGACGTGCTGTAGGCTAATAACAGTTTATTTAGTAAAGTCTAAACTGTTAATAATATAAAAGAATTTTCAAATAATCCTATATATTATACAGTACGTTTGTACGGCTATTTCAGTTAGCTGATAAAGTTATAGTACTTTTACGTAATAAAAGAAAATATGTTTTATAAATACTATGAAAAATTTAAAAATATAATGTTAAAAGTCGAAGTCAGCAGATAGTTTTAAAATGGTAAGAGCTATATTAGAAAAAAAATCAAGAAAAAGTTTAGGTAAAAACAAGTTAAAATGGAATTGATATAAATTTGTATTTTAATTCTTGTATCACTAAATCCTTAAAACTTTTAAATTTGGTTTATTGTTAAATAATTCAATAAGGTTAAGTTTCTGAAACTTATTACAAAATACTTATACATGTTTTACAGTTTAACATTTTTTCTTTATTTTTTAAGTATAGTCTAAGTTGTTTAAGAAAAGCTATTGATACATTTAAAATATAACAATCTAATGATTTTAAATCCTATTACGTAAGCAACATTATATTGTTCAGTTTTACCTGTGTACCAGCTATATCTGTGTTTGACAAGGTAAGAACATTTTTCTACTGAATCCTTGTAATTTTCATAACAATGTGTAATTTAAACATGCAAAAACTTAAAATAATAAATGTATATGACTTCAATTTCTGAAGTTACATCAGATAGCTGATAAACAAACAGGTTAAATTTCATTAACTATCTGTTTGAGTAATATAGCGTTAAATTTATTTAAACCAACTATAAGATTTTAGTATAGTTAAAAATGTAAATTAAGTTTAAAAGCTCATTTGTTGAATGTTTTACATGCTATTTATATATTCAATAACCATAAAAAACATTTAATTTTTTTTTCTCCAAAAACATTATTTCAATTTTAAAACAGACATAAGCTTAATTACTTACAAGTAAATCAACTGTAATGATATTTACAGATTACAGACACAAAATAGGAAATTTTTTATAAATATTATTAAACTCACCACAAGTATAATTGTCAACATCAAACTTATAAACTTACATTAACTTTATTGTAATCCATCTAATTGTTGTTTTAGTTTGTACAGCTATTCTGGTTAGCTGATTGAAAGTAGTATAAAAGCAATTAGAAAATCTGTAAAAGTAGGTATCAAAAAAATTTTAATTCTTCAAAATTTTATAGTTTATGTAGCTTCAATATACTTTAAAAATAAAAATTATAAAAAAGACTTCAAAATTATTAATACATATAGTGAAAAAGTAAAAATAGCTTGTAAGTGTACAGACCAAATTAAAACAAAACATTTTAAAAGTTACTTAAACTATTATTAAGTAAAACTTAATACATTTTAGCATTATATAAGTATACTATTCATTGGATTTTTTGTTTTGTTTCAAAGTGTGTTTAGTTTTACATATACAGAATTTAAAATTGCATTACAATTTAGTGACCCAATACATATTATTCTTATTTACAGCTATTAAATAATGTTTTTGTAACTCTTTCACAAATTACGGAAGTTTTAAAACTACGTTAAAGATTTCACTTAGTCATTAAAACCTGTAACAAAACTACAAAAAAAAAATGTTGTTTATAAAAACTAAATTAACTCGTTTTAAAATTAAAATACAAGCTAATAAGTGAAAAAATCCTTTAAATATTCTGAAAATTTTTAATTAAAATTTAAATCTTAATACAACTTTAGACTATAAACTTATTTTAAAAGCTATTAAAAATAACTCATTATTAAATTTTGGGTTAAAAACTGTATATCATTAATGTTTAAGTATCATAAAGTTGTTTCTGATAAATTATAACTTATATATCTAAAATAAAATAGAGCACATTAAGTAGGCGACTTCAAGCTGTTTTTTAATCACCTTAACAATTTTGTACAGCTATTTTATTCTACCTTTAAGTACTTTTTGACAGTAGAACATCTCTGTAGATAAACAGAAATAAAACATAGTAATTTTGTAAACAAAAATTACACAGTGAAATTTTTTTATAAAGTTAATTCTTGATACCTCATGACAAGCTTTTAAATCATGATAATAAAAAGAAAATTATATGTTAATGTATTTAATTTAATCGTAGTACAAATGTTATTTAATTTTAATTTTGTACAGTTATTTCAGTTAACTGTTTAAAAATACACATGTTTCGTTGTAGATATTAATACTTTACATTATTTAATCTTATTTTTATTTTTATATAAAACAATTTGCATTGTCTACTCTCAGTTTTTAGTTTTAATTTTTTTTTAATTTAATTATACTTATTTTTTTTTGTAAATATTAAACGTTATAAGCTTTATTTAGTATTTAGAAAAAGTTATATTAGCTGTCCAAAGTAGCTTTCAAAATTTTAAAATATTTTGTTGACAAAAGTGTTATTTTTTAAAATTTTATTAAAATCTAAATATTTAATATGTAATTGAATAACATATAATTAATATAAAAAAATAAATTTAAAAAAATAAATTACTAATATTTATAGAAAACACGGCTATTGCATTTTTTTTTCAATTGGAACTGATGTACAATTTAAAAGTTAATTATTTTATTTTAATTTTTAAATGTTGTGAATGAACTTTTTCTATTACTTGTGGAAGTACTGCTTTACTAGATTAATAGGTTTCTTCTTATACATGCAGTTTAAGTTTGCTTATTAAACCATAATAGCTATCTATTATTCTTAATAAGTTATTCTTTAAAGTTCTTATACATTTACAAAACACTGTAGAACTGTTTTTATTAAAAAACTCAATAGCTAATTAAAAAAATATTATTTATTTAAACTTTACTTGTTAATCATCTGTTTTATATAACTAAATAAGATATGAGGTTATAAACTAGCTTTATTAATAAAAAATATTCCTAATTAAATAATTTATTTTCAATATTACTTACTTACTACTTTGTATCATAAACTTTAAAAACAGTATATAAAATATTTTAAGTGTTGAAGTAACTTGTGTTGCATTTAATTTTATAAGTTTTTTTTTTTCATAATATTTTGACTATATAAATTTCAATTTTTTTTATAAACCATGTAAAATGAATTATTAGTTACATTACAAAGCAAGTTAAAACGATCCAAATACCTAGAATAAAAATTCTTAAAAAGCATTTAAAAGTATATCTTAAAAAACAAAACATATTAGACAAAATTAGATAATAGTTATGTAGGCCTTAATAATATATAAAAGCCATTTTCCCTCATTTACTATAATTTAAATAATATAAAAAATGTTTGATATCATTATTTTAAAACTTTTGTTATCACAAAATTATTTAGCAACATCCCAAAAAAAAAAAAAAAATTGCAAAAAAAAAGAGTTGGTTGAAGATATTTAAAAAACTATTATTTACATATATTTTTGATATACATTATTTTTACTGTTGTGGCCCTTTAAAAAATTTTTAAGAGTCTGAATTTACAAAATTTGAGTTTTCAAATTTAAATACTCTTGCAACTTCAAAATAGTTATTTATTACATACTTTACCTTTTTCTTAGAACTGTGGGTTTAAAAATTTAGCCTCGTTAAAAAACTATTAAAGTATAGTTTGTACTAGTTAGTAGTTTAAAGCATTTTTATTTATTAAATTGATTACAGTATTTTAGATAAATAATAAATACTCTACAATTATTTAAGTATGAAACTATAGCTTAAATTAAAAAAAATCGAATAGTATTTACCTGAGGTAGCTTGAAAATGTTAGTTTAAATAATGTATAATAGTTATTTAAATGTATAAAATAAGATGCAAGCTTATATTAGTTTCATTACGTTTTTCGCAGTTTATAAGTATTTTCCTGAAAATATAACGCCGTGCTAAATAGATACTTTGCAAAAATTTTGACGTGTAAAAATGTCGCCGTGCAAAAGTGACGCTGTGCAAAGATTACGCCATGCAAAAGTTTCCCCTCGAGAAAAAGTAACCCTGCGTGCAAAAGTGATGCCGTGCAAAAGTGTCCCCTTGTGCAAAAGTGACGCTCGTGTAAAGTGACCCGTTCCCAATCACTATATTAACTTGCACAAGCAAGTATTTAAACCAATAATTATTTAAATCAATATGTAATTACGTCACAATACAATAGTCAAACTTTTAAAAACAAGTAAATTTAACATAATGCTTTAGTCCAAGGAGGTAGATAGCTCAAAAAAATTACGAATCTGCAAAAAAAAAATCAAGAATAACGTGTGGTGACGTCTTTATTTGAATACTTTTATTTTATATGAAAGTGAGCCGTTTTGTTGGAAATTTAGAATAAATTTCATGTTGAAGTATTATGAATAACTGAATACAAGGCAATTTGTACTGTTTTTGACCCCCTATAATTTTTATGTGTTGCAACTTTTATAAACCTATAAAACCTTTTATTTAAAAAAAATTATTGATTAAGAATTTAGTTTTAAAAGTTTTACTAATAGGCCTAAAATATATATCTTTGCAAACAGTTTCCCAAGTTTAGAAAACTTATGCAAAATGTTTGATATATTAGATAAAAATCATAAACTTTAGGATTTTAAGAAAAAACGAAAGAGATAAAAAATAAAAAAGTTAAAAACATTAGATGAAATTTAGATATACAATTACTTTATTATTGTCAACTATAATTCATAAAAAAATGAAGAGTACAAGACATTGTAAATGTTATTTTTAGCTTTGGCAGCATAAAGATTTAAGATGTAAAAAAAAAAGAAAAATTTTCTTATCGAAAAAAATTGTTAAATAAAAGCTGTAAAAAGTATTTTTACTTTTTATTTACAAAAAAATTTCTTAAATAAAACAACTTAGTTAAATAACCACAAACTTTGAATATTAAACATCAATATTTTCAGATAAAATTGCAAACATTAAAATATATTAAAACATTAAGATTTGAAAACATAAAATATAATATATATTTTTTTAAATTTTGTTAAGAACTAACAATACAAATATACACATGTTAAAATAAATAGTGTTAATTTTCTTTTTAATCTTAGATTTAAAAATTTATATAAAACTTTAAACTACATTACCTTTGTTCAACTACTAAATAATAGTGGTTTTTAAACTAAAACGAAGTTATGCTTAAAAATGTTTGGTTCAACAACTTGTATACTCAAAAAGACCTCTCAGTCATCGAGTTACATACCAAACTTAATCAGAACTATAAAAAGCTACAAATAAAAATAATAAACAGTCAAAATTTAAAATCTAAAACTAAAAACTCTATAAAAATTTAAGCTATTAAACTTTACAACATTAAATATTTATCTAGGAAGTATCAAAAAAAAAATTATACACACATCAATCTTACATTATATACACATAAATTGTATATTGAACTTTAAGTCAAAGGACATTAAATTTAAATAAAAACTTTCAAAAAAAAGTAGAACAAGTTATTCTAGCACTATAAATCTACCAGTCATTATTTAATACTACAACACTGACATAGGCTAGGTAGCATAAAAATAAAACTTTATTTTAGGAATGAATGTATAGCTAAAGTTGATATTTTTCAATAAAACTTAATGATTTAACAAAAATATGAATCTAAACAAGAAAAAAACTGAAAATATTTTGAATTCAAAAAGTTTGGATATAATAATGACTTAAACATTTAGCTTTTGGAATATAAAGCAAATTGTTAACTATTACTTTTTTATTATTGTTCTTCTTAATAAGTTAAGATTCTAGTTTTATAGTTTAACTTAAAACAGAAATACAGCAAAGCCTTAGTTCAGTATTTTGAAAATAACTAATTATTTAAAATATAGCTTATGTCAATAAACACTTTACAAGTTCAATTATCTCGAATTCCAAAGTAATAAATAAATTTTAGAAGTCAACTATTTTTTTAAGGTGTTTGAAACTATTAGTAAAGTTATATTAGAACTCGATTATTACTATTAAAATCAAGTTAGCCAGTCTTATTGTTATAGTTTTTCTGGTTTGAATTAATTAAATAACTATCTACTTTTTTTCTATGACCTTTTATATGAAATTTAAAATTATAAAACAAACAAAAAACTTAGTCAATTTTATTAATTTTTATTTCTAGATGTTTTTTTACATTGTTATATATTTTACATATTAGTTTGTATAAATATATAACATTTACTAATTTTAATAACACTATTAGTTTTCTAAAATTATAAATCTATAAAATGGACTTTATCTACATTTGATAAAATACCATAAAAAGTTAATGTATAATACTTAAAAGATTATTTAGATAATTGGTTTCATTTACATTTTTTATCGCTATTCTGTTTTGTTGTTTGCAGTTTTAATGTTTAGCTTTAATTTGTTTTTTTTTATGGTTTGAAAATTTATCAGTGAAATTAAAACTAATTTATTTTAAAATGAGGTTATATAAATATAAATTTTGAAATTTATGATTTCAAACAAATAACTCTTGAACTTCTTGTAATCCGAATAATCCAGCTTATAAATTTTAAATTTCTATTTAGTTAATTTTTCCAACTAATAAATAAAAACAGTTAGCAAAAATTTTAACATAAATTGAAGCTTTTAATCAGGTGGAAATATTTTTTGACAAATACCACACAAACATTATGTTTTTCATCTCTTAACAAAAACTGCAACAAACTTAATAGTTTGTGTAATTTGAACTTAAAAGTTTGTACAGCTATCTTAGTAAGCTTATCATCTAATTAAGTTTAGTTTTTTATAATTTCCTTAGTAAAAAAACGGAATACAAGAGTTTAAAAGCTGTCTTGCAGACGTACTAGGGGAAAGAAGTGAGGCGAGTAAGGCTGGCAAAGCGAATGAAGCTTTTATAAGAAAGGTGTTTTGTTTTTAAACGAGGATATGAAGACTGCATCGACGATTTTATTTCTTGGCAACGTTCAATACTGTAGACTTAATGCATATTCAACAGAAAGTTTAATACTTAATAAGCGTTCCTACAAAGCTTTTGAATCAGTTGTTGGTAACAGCTTTATAGCACTTTGTTTTTTATAACATATATCACAATTATTTTGTTTATTATTTTGTATTTATAAATCACGTGCACTTATTACCAGTTTAAATTAAACTGAAAATAGTATACACTTTTTAAATGTTTATGACGTAATTTATAGCATCCACAATCAGTTCAATAAAACTGAATTTAAATCTAATAAACGTAAAATTTATTAACAGTTAGCCTAAAACTGTTTTTAATAATTTAATAGCTCAACTAGCTTATTAGAAACTTATTTTTTTAATTTTATTAGTTATTCGTCTGTTTATTTTTAAAAGATTTGTTCTGCTTAAAAACGTAATTTTTGTTAAAAAAATAATTCCTTTATATTAAAATAATTATTTTTGTTGTTAAAAGCACTGTTTTTTTTTGTAGGATATAGTTATCATTTAATAATATAAAATTATATGTAAAGATAAAAAAAGAAATAATAGCAAAATTAAATATGGTCAAATAAGTTATAGACTTATGATATGTTTAAAAACAAAAACCTAACTTAAAAAAAAAGTAAAGCTTATATTTAATGGTTTAAAGTAGCACATCTACATTTTTATTACAAAATTTTTACGATTTATGAACTATCAAACTTTAAAATTAAGATTAAAAAATTATATGTACAATGTTAATGGTATTTCATTGTTTAAATATTTGAGCTTTATGTAAGCTTAATAAAAGTAATTCAACTTTAAAAGTTTATCAAACTATCTAACTTCTATTTAATCAGCTTGTTTTCAGTTGTAAAAAATCAATAAGGCTCAAAAAATCTAAGCTGTAAATAATAAAGTTGAACCGAATTAGTAATATATTTATGATTTGAATTAAAGTGGTTTTAATTAACTGACGTCAAATATTAATAGTTTATGTTATGTAGACTACTATACTTTACAACTAATAGAAATGCTCAGTGTTTTGATTACTGTTTAGGATTTCTGTTATTAATAAGTATATTTTATTATGTTATTTAGTTTTAATCTAAAAAATTATCAGTTTAATAATAATAATTAATTAATAATTTAATAATAAAAAAGTTATTAGTTTAATATCTAAACTGCATGAAAAAAAAAATAAATATTTGGTTATAAGGTGAAACAAAGTGAAATGAAAATTAAAATTAGAAAAGATTGATGCTTTTTTTATGACATATGCAAGTTTTAAGTCTACTAAACTTTAAGAAGAGATTAATATAACTTTTATCATGTTATAAATTCCTCAGTTTTATAACTTGCCTTATTTGTTTTATTTTCAAACATACTGGATTAAAATTAAAGATTCTTTAAACAGTATTACTTCTAAAACTCTAATAATAATGTATTAAACGAAAAAATAATGATTCAAGTTTAAAACAAACAAATTTTTAAGCGGTAGTGAGTTATTTTAAGAATCTAATTAAAAATCAATGTATTGCGTACACAATCATGTGTGTAAAGTACATAAAATTCAATAAAAACATACATTAAATCGAATTGTGTAGAAATATCTTATTTTTCAGCTAACTTAAATAGTTATGATAACTACAAACTGTATATTCACTAATTTGATAATATATTAAAACTATTTAGACTTTTAGTTGTTTTTATAATTTATTTGAAATTAATTACAACGTCAAACTTAGTTTAAAGTTTTATGAAATAAACGAATGTACTCCACCTTTATGATCAATTCTTAAATTAGATATAGTTAGTTTTATTACATGTTTTAAGGTCTTTTTAAAATATGCGTAAAATTATTAGCATAGTAATACAAAAAGAAAGCATATAATCTTAGCAAATGTAGACAAAACTCGTTTTGTAGAACTATAGTTGTAAAATATATTAATGTTATTAAAATCAGTAAAATGTTTTATGCCTATACAAATTAATATTTTAAATAATGAAAAAAGCTTCTAAAACGTGAGTAAAAAAAAAGACTAATTTTTTGTTTGATTTTGAAATATTAACCTTCTTATAATTAACTTTGCAATAAAAATTTGAAAGTTAACACTTACGAAACTTGTTTTTTTTTAAATACTATAACAATAGTTTCACTATATAATTTGTTTGTAATTTTAATATTAAAATGTAATAAAAATTAGTAAAATTTATATGTTTTTACAAATTACGAAATTAAATAATGTACATAAATTTCTAAAACAAAAAGTAAAAAACATGGCTAAATTTTTATCTGTTTTTAAAATTTCAAACTTCTAAAACTAAGTATGCCATACACTTAAAAAAATAGAAATTAACGTAATCAATTTTAAACCGAAAAAACCTTTAACAATAAACTCACCGACTAACATCATTATAATAATAATAATCAAAAATACTAGTTTTACTTCAGTAAAAATTCAAAATATTCGAATAAAATATTTTCTTTTTTTTTAAACTATTTTTAGTTTTAAAATCGAGTGAGTTGAACTTGCAAAGTGAATAAAATAAAAGCTGAATTTAAATAAGCTGAATTTTATATTAAAAAAATACATTAACATCTTGGTTGTAATTCTGTTTTAAAGTTGAGCTATGAAACTAAAATTTCAATTTATGAAAGAATTAAGAGTCAAGTAAATAAAAAACAAGTAGCTAAATATCCTAACAACTGTATATTTAAGACATTGTTATATTAAAACTTGATTATTAAAATTTTTTATATTTATTTATATTGTTTAGGTTTATTTTGAAACAAATAAATAGGTTTAAAAATAAATAGTAACTTTAACTAGACATTCTTACTAAATTCTTTACTTTTGTCGCTTCATGTCAGTGTTTTGGCATAAAGAATGAATTAATGACTGGTAGATTAGATAACTTTCTCCTGATTTAAACTTCATAATGTGATCATAATGGTGATCACAAAAGTTTAGTAGCTGTACAAACTGTCTCTAAATTACATAGATAATACTCGTATTTCTTATAATAAACATAAATTAAAGTTTAGCTTGTCTTACGTTATACGAAAGTCCAGGCTTCTGATTTGCAGACTTTCGCCGATGTTTATGTTGATTGTATTAAATACGAGCGTACCATCTTTCTTGCCTATTGGAAAATGTATTGTACGTAGTACGGCAAAAGGCAATGCTGACGTCACTAATCAGTGCCAGGAAGTGGTTGCTTCATGCTTGCATGTATAAATCGTTTAAACATTGCAGACCGTAACTTTTTCGGTTGTGACTGACTAAATAGTCCTAATAAGGACGAAACTAGTCTCAGTCTACCAAAAGCTTATGGTCTAATGATCGAATTGGTTTGAATAACCCTTATCTTTTAACCTTATCCAAAGTCATAAAGATCACTATATCACTGTTTGTTCCTTATTTAAATTTATTTACTTATAAGTACTTTCTATAGTGCTTTTCATCCTTTTATATATTTTTTACAGTTGAAAGGTTTGATAAGATAAAGGTTTGATAATTAGTTAAGTTATGTAAACTTGACGCAGTCTCACGTCACAAGTTTTTGTTCTGGAAGACTATCGCCGATGTTTTATTTGATTACATTTATAACAATTTAACTTTAAAGAATTATGTTTATCAATTTACTATTTCTACTACTATTTTAGTTTACAAAAAACTTTACAAATATGTATTTTGAAATGTTTAACATTATTTTTATCTAACCACAAACCAAGCAATAAGCGTAAAAATTTGATATTTGTCAAAGTAGTACCAAAAAAATGGTCTTTTAGTTGTCAATGTTAATGCTAACCTTTAAAGTTATTTTAATAGCTAATTTATCGATAGGTGATGAACATTTTTGATAAAAAATGAATAACATTATTGTGTTCTTAAGTAAATACAGTAAATTAAATTGTTACCATTTCAAACAAAAACTTTAGTTTAAAGATTGAACTGATATAATGCTAGTTCAAACGGTAGTATTCACTAAAAAACAATTTATTATTTGAATACTATAAAGCTATACTATTTATTACTTTGTTATGAATATTAACTCAGTTCAAAAAAAATTATTTAAAATATTACCAGATGTCTTGCCTAGTTGACAATGTTTTAAACGTTGCACGGCAAATGACAATGCTGACGTCACTGATCATTGCTAGCAAATGGTTGGTTCATGTGAAAGCATGATAAACTGTTTGTAGATTGACGACTGCATCTTTTCGGTTGTGACTGACTGATTAGTTCTTATAAGGACGAAACCGGTGTCAATCTACTGAAACTTGTGGTCTGATGATCGAATCGGCATGATCAACTCTTTAAAAAAATATATATTATGTTATTTTTTAATTTTCAGTTAATAAGTTCTAAACAAGTTACCATTTACAAATTGTACATTGTTGCCACACACTCAAAGTATCCTGGATAACTCTAGACTATTTAGTAGAGTTTAACTTTTGAACTCAGGCTGACTCAGTATAGTTTTTTTTTATCTATGAAAAACTAGGGATATTTTTAGGTTTGTTATTAATGTCATAGCAAATATATTTCTGGATTTGAAAGAGATTTTGCCGGCTAGTTTTAATAAAGCTTTATTTAATTTTGTAAAAAAAAACATTAATAAATTTGAATAGTTAGTCTTATTTGAATGATATAGAAAAATTATTACTTTTCAGACAATTAAAAATCACTCAGAACAGTTTTTTTTAATTGATATGGTAGCATTGTATGATTAGATATATCTATAACCCTAAGAGATAATTTCTAAAAGCTATCAACAAAGTCAATCAATCTGAAATTCTGTTTGTTACAAAAAGTTCCAGATAAATTCTTCAAGTAAAAGTTCTTTGAATGATGTTTACAGACAACTATGTGAAATATAAAGTTTGTTTCAACTTGTTTTTAAATACTACTGTAAGTTTTATTTTTCTACAAGCATTGTTGTTTACAATATGAAGATTTTTGTTTTTTTTTTAACGTACTAAGAATATGTATTGTATCTGTTGTTTTAAATATTTCTTTTTTAATTTTAGAGTGGTTTATTAAATTTATAAAATATTTCAGTTTAATTTTTTAATCTATGTTTTATAAATGATAAAAATTTTATATAACTTTTTCAGTCTAAGATTAAATAGAAAAAGTTAATACTATTATTTTAACAAGTTTATAGTTGTGTTATTAACTCATAACAAGCATTAAAAAAAACGAATATACTTTATGTCTAAAAATATTTATGTTTAAATTTATTCATTTGTTTAACATTGTATCTGAAATAATATTCAAAGTTTGTGGTTTTTTAACTAAGTTTTTTTATTTAACTAGTTTGTTTTGTTAAAATAAAGTTTAATTCTTTTTTTTTAGCTTTTATTTAACATTTCTTTTTACTAAGACAAAGTTTTATTTACAGCTTAAATCTTTATGCTACGAAAGCTAGTAATAACATTTACAAAGAAGTGTACTCTTCCTTTCTTTATGAATTATTTTTGACAAAATTAATTAAATTGTAAATCTGATTTTATCTAATATTTTTTACTTTTTTTAATATCTATTTTGTTTTTTATTTAACTCCTTTAATATATGGTTTTTTTTCTAATAAAAGCAACAATTTTTGCAAATGTTTTCTGAATTAGGAAAACATGCAAAAAAACATTATTCTTTCACTTGTCATAAATTACAAAAACTTTTGTCATTTTCAGTCATCAAACTATATATTATTTCTATTATCAGCGACTATTGCTGTTCAAACTTCAAAATTATGCTATGGGCTAAATTATAAGTTTAGTTAAAGTGTTTATAGATATATGTCAAGAAATAGTTTGTGGTTAAGAGGTAAATTAAATTCATCTTTAATAATAATTTCTAACTCTCTCGAACTAAATTTTAATATAGGCATACTAGAGAAATAAATAGATATATATATATATATATTTATGTAAAGAAGTTTGTTAAAGTTTTGAAGTTAGTTATAAATAGTAATCTTAGTAAGTAATCTAAATAGTAGGCAGATAAAATATGCCGTAATTTAGATTTAATCACTTTTACCTTAACCAAACAAAAAAAGCTTAAACTTATTTTTTTATTAGGGGAAATTTGTTATAAACTTCCGAAACAAAAATAAATGAACAAGTAGCAACGATCACTTGCAATTTTGATAATTTAATAAAAAAATTTAAGTTTACCATGGAACTTTCCAAAACGAATTTAGTTTTTTAAACATAATGGTAGCTCAGTCCATATAGTATTACCTTAGTAAACATTTTGGGACCAATCTTGTTGTTAAATCTAGGTAGGAAATAATTTCTTTCTGAAAACCACATTTAAATATTATGGAAATTTTTATAACTTTTAAATAGTCACTAAAGCTAGCTGGTAACATATTATCTTAAATTTAAACATAAAAATACCTAACCCATATAAATAAGGAGTTTTAACATCTAATACTTTTTTCTGAGTTTTAATTTTTCACACTATTATCATATTGCTTATAATCTATGCTCTGTATATAAAAATATTAAAATCAGTGATATATTTTTCATTTGCTCATCGCCAGCACAACAAACCGTGTCTAATATTGCTTGCTCATAAACAATGAATTTAAAATTAAATATTATGCTTTTTCATTAAAAAAAAATTCTTGTTTTATACAAAACACCCACTGGTTTTTTTTGTTTTTATAGTTTCTTTATGTACTGACACATAAAAATTTCTGTCTACTAATATTCCCAAATATTTATAAATATTTTTTTTTATAAATTTAATGATAATCTATTCACAGTCAGCTATTTAGTGAAAAATAGTTTAGAAACCTGTTGTAGAAAATAATGCACTATTAGTGTCTTAAAATACTTAACTATTTAAAATATTACAACATATTATTAATAGTTCTATAGCAAGCCAATATTCTATTTATTATTCTTTTTAAACTTTTTTAACTTCCTTTTGTGTTCTTAGACACCATACACAATGAACAATTATGTGCTTATGAAAGTGAAAACGTTTGTAATTTCAGCATTTGATAATATAATATTTAGGATAATTTAAATTACTTAATACACAAAAAACTTAAAAAAAAAGTGGTAAATATTTATAAATTTTATAACTTTCTTTTTTAAGTAGCTCGATCCAAGCATTACATTTATAATAGCAAATTAATGATTTTAATTTGGTTTTTATTTAGATACTGTAAACGAAGGTATAAATAATTTCATTAAAACTTTTATACTAATAAAATATTAAAACTTATTTATGTATAAATAACTTTAGAGTTTAAAAAAAAAACTGAGTTCTTGTTAGACAAACCTGACCTCTACTATCATAAATTTATTGCATACAGTACAAAGTTTTATTAAACTAATATAGTCGTTAGGGAATAATTCAAACTATAAAATGTGTCTGTTACTAATAAGGAGCTTCACTAGTATTTCAAAAGCATATAAATTTACATGCTTTTTAGTTTAAGTAAGATTTTGTTTATATTTTTAGTAGTAGTTGTTTATATCTGAAATAATTGTTAAATACCTTCTAAATATGAATTATTTTACATTCTATTTATCAATATAGTTTATGATGTAAGGTTATACTTATCACAATGGTTACAGTTTAGCTCTATTGATAAAAATTATTATGAATTAAGTTAAGCGTACTTATCAACAGCCTTAAAGTTTGTACAGCTATCTAATTGCCTGACTTGTAAAACTACTTAAAAAAATTAAAACGTTTTTAATCATCATAACGAAATATTTAAGTATAAATATAAAAAGTACACAAATTTTTTCATTTAAAATTCAATAATTTTTTATTTTGTTTATAGTTTAATATACAAGAAGAAGAGAAATATAATTTTTATCAACAAATCATTATGCTCTCTAGTTTTCATAAATGTAATGTTTAAGTTATTTATCTGAGGTTTGATTATTTTGATTATTGTAAATTAAACTTTTTACATAAATTTTGATGACAAAAAAAATATATTTTAACAATTTGTTTTTGATTCGTTTATCAGCTTGTTATATAAGCTGTGGAAAATAAGAAATTTTGAGGATGCAAAATAATTTCAATTAAATTTGTTTGTCTATTTTATCAAAATTAGAATGTCAGTGGGTTTTATTATTTGACAGTAAATAATTACATAATTACTAAATGAAGTTTCAATGTCATACTTTTAATTTAAGCATGGTTGTATTTTATTAATTTTTAATGATTTATTCATAACTAAACCAGTATCTTTAGATGCATTTTGTTTATAGCAGAGTATGAAGAATAATAAAGTTTTAATACTAACTTTATCGTAATTTTTTTTAATTCTGTCAAGAGAATATACAAATTGAAATGTGCTTTGTTATTTTTTTTTATTTAGGTAAAGTAAAAAAAAAATATCATTAATTAATGATATATACTTAATCAATTCAAATTTAATTCAATTATTTAAATTATTAACATATTAATATAAGTTTAATTTTAACAATAATTTCACAGCTAATTAAAGTAACTGTACAAAATCTCATGGCAACATTACAGAACTGTGAAAACATTAAAATTATGTGCAATTATATTTACTTTTAACTTAGTTTGTATTTATGAATATGTAAGGTAAATATATAACTAATATTTTTAGCGTAGAAATATCAAATTTCTAATTATACTAAATTAAAATATTAAAGTTTTTCAATTTCAGTTTTGTTATTAGTATTTGTTTATAAGGCATAAAGTTTGTATGCCTAACTATTAAAATGTTCATCGCTCTTAAATAGCCTAGAAATATATTCTTCGTTTTTTTTTTTCTTTTAATTTCAGTATTGGATCATCCTAACGTCATTTTTTTAGGAATCTCAAGCTTTTTATTTGTTTTTTTATTAACCAGATGGAAATATGCGTTTAAACCGTATTTGAATAACGATCGGAAAAGGAAAAAAATACTTGAAATGATTTGTCAAAAAAATGTAAATATTTATTTTTTTTAATTGATTCAAAATAGAAAAAGTATCAAAACTGGATATTTTTCAAAATTGTATGTCAGTCTTTGATACAAATATATTTTAGTTAACATATAAAATATTTTTTGAAGTTCTAAATGACATAAGATTTATGGCTTTAAACTTTTTACATAAATTAAAAACAAAAAATTTGAATAGTACATGACAATTTAAATAATATCCGTTTTATACTTAACTTTAAATCTATTTATTTTTATTTTATGTTCGATTTAATTTATTTTATTTAGATTGGGTAAATACTTAAAACTGAATAAAATAAACAAATATCAGCTAACTAAATTAGCTGTACAAACTAATTCGTTGGGAAAATAGCAAAACTTAAGATATACTACAGCTATTATTAATTTGTGATAAACAAAAGTTTGTTTGAAATAAAATTTAACGTCATTCTTATAAAACATGTATTATTTTATAAATTATATGTAATAAAATCAGTTTACATATTTTAAAGTGTTTCGGACAAAACGTTACAAGGTTTCCGTGGTTTTGACAACCGAAAGGATTGATCCTTTTAATATTTGTCGTTCAGTTTTTTATCATCATTTTAAACGAAGCAATTAAGCTAATTTATATTATTTTAACAAGATTTTATTTTAATTTATAGATTCTCTTTTATATAACCTAATTAAGAATTTTAGTTTATACATACTTTTTTTTATGTTCATTACCTTTTCCTTTTACTTGTAGTCAGGGTGTTTAAAGCTGAGATATATTTCAAAATATTTAGCAATTTGAAGTCAAATAGTCTCATAATAACATTTGTTTATTGAACCTTGTTCTTTATTCTAGAAAAATGAATAAAGAGTTTTTTCAAACACATAGTCAAGTTTTAATTGACCTAGTTATAAGAACTAAAAGTTAATAAAAAAAATTCTAGACAACAACATAATAGTTAAACATTTCAAAAAAGTTTGGATAGCTAATTCAGTAATCTGATGACTCCTTTATTATAAATTTTGAAAAAAGCTTAACTATGTTCTTATTAATAAAATTTAACATACATAGGATTTATTTATTTAGTTTTTTATTTTAAATATTATCCTCAAACAAATTAATAGTTGTGTGTAGAAGCTACAAAGAATAATATTTGTTGATTTGACGAACTTAAAATTATTGAAATTTAATGCTTCTACAGATCTTTAAGGGTCTTATTGTGCATATTAATGCAAATGAAGACAAACGTTGGTTTACACAGGTAAACTAATAAACAAATACACATTTTCGTGTTAAGTGTATTTGAAAACTTTTCTTTGATTTTATAAACCGTTTAATATTAGGTTTATTTCTTCATTATTTAAGTTAACAGAACATGACTTTTTAGTGTTTAAGTTTCATTTGATTCTTATCATTAAAATGCAAATTAAATACGATTGATAGGCAATTAAACCAAAGTTATACTTTTCGAGTATAATAAGTCTTCTTTTGTATATATAAGATATAAAATAATAAAAATGGCGCAAGTTTAAATATTTAAAACTAAAACTAGTTAATTTTAAACACTTTATTTAAGTGTTATTCGTCGTTATATTTTCTATATGTTAACACTAGCTGTTTATATTAGTTAAATTAGCTAGATGAGTATACATCGTAGCTGAACAGCAAAAAAAAAACATTTCATTAAAATTTGAATACTTTCATATCTAATTTAAAACATTTCGACTTACGGTCGACTTAAGAGTCACGAGAAATGTGTTCTTTTATTTTGATTTTATTCTTTTTGAAATGCTTTCTTTTTTTTGTTCCTCATGAAAATTTATATCATACCGAAAAATTACTTCAATGTAACTCGATATTAGTTATACTTAGAATAGAAAAATTATTAAAGTATTAGTTAAAATTTAGTATAAAAACTTAAAGATTTTAACTGCTTGAAAATAGAATTCGCTACAGTTACATTTTAAGAAAAGCAAAAAAAAAACCGACTACTTATTTTTTGAATTTTGTTATTGTATTAATTATTAATCTAAATACGTGTATCCTTTTTCTATGATTCAAAAGTAGTATTTAAAAGCTTTATTAAGTGAAATTTTAAAAAGTTCTTAAAGTCTAAGAAAAAAAAATATCGCTTTTGATGTTTTTGTAACATAAATAATTTTTTCTGGGTATTTATTTAATATTTTAAATACTGTGACGTATTATTTATAACAAAACCAATGTGAAAACAAAGTTCTTGCATATATTTATGTTATCTGTTTAGCAATCCTAATGTTGTTGTGATCGAGTTTGTACAGCTATTTTAGTTAGCTGAATGAGGAAATATTCTAACATATTGTACTTGAATATCAGTTTCATTTGTTGTTCCATTAAGTCGAATATTGAACAATACAAAATCATTTAACCAAAACGTTGTCTGTTTTAATGAAAGTACATTATTTATTATTTTTATTCTTTTAAATATTTAGATATAGTTGGTATTGAGACCGTGCTAGATGTTAAGTTAGACTTACTTTATTTACTTCATTTATGTTTATTCATATATGTTGTTTTATTTAAGTATTAGGATACTTTACTTAAGTAATATATTAATTGTTTTATTTTTTTTAAGTACAGTTTAAATATTTTATAGCTCTAAAATTAGTTAAAGTTTTTAAAAGTTTTCTTTTTAATTTTAGTTCATTACTAATTTTAAATTAACTACAAAGTGGTTTTTAAAATTCAGTTTTATTGTTTCAAATTTAGTGCTTCTAATATTTTACTGTGGTTGATTTTCAGAATAGGAAAATTACTTTAACTGTAAAGTATGATTTTTTTTAATTCATGTAAATGAAGACAAACGTTTGCTTACACAGGTAAATAAATAAACAAATACATCTTTTTTTGTTTAAGTATTAGCATTTGAAAGCTAATTGCTTTGAGTTAGAATACCGTTTTAAATTAGCTTTATTTCTTTATTATTCAAGTTAACACAACATGACACTTTAGTTTTAGTGTTTAACTTTCATTTGGTTCTTATCATTTAAAATGCAAACAAAAGACCATTGATAGGCATTTGAACAAATGTTTTACTTTTTGAGTATGATAAATTTATTTTTGTAGATAAAATACTTGAATTAATAAAAGACACCGCAAGTTTAAAAGCTACTTTGTTGAAATGTTATTCGTCATTATATTAGCTACGTGTTTACTCTAACTGTTAAGATTAATGAAATAAGTATGTATTAGATGATTTTACTGATTCGGTTACGATTCATAAAAGTAATTAGATGAGTATATAGTATGCATTGAAGCTATGTAAAAGAAAAAAGAATACTTTTAAAGGTTAAACTGAGTAAAATAAATTTTTAAAAAGTTTTATTATCTTGACATTATTCATTCCCCACAATCAGCATGTGAACGTATATTAATATGAATTTCTTGAAACTTGTATCAAAATTTACGCTTTGTATTTGTACAGTTTTTTTTTTAACTGATTAATTAAACACATACATCGATTCTTTTGAGTTCCACTGATTGATTAGTAAAGTTAATTACTTCTGTTAATTAAAATTGACCTTAGTAATGTTAAGCATTAATTTTATGTTACCTTCACAGTTATAAAATCATTAACTATAAAAGCTTTATCTATATTTTACACAGATCAAAATTTATACCAAACTTGGAACAAATTTTTTAAAGTAAAGAGTTGTTTGATATTTTGTTTTATAAATAAATTAAATCTAGTTGTTGAAAAGTACTTCGTTTTAAATAAAGTCAGATGTTTTTGTTAAAAACAAGGTTTCAAATAAAATAAACATAGAGACTAAACTCAAATATCTAGAGTTTTCAATGCTTCGTTAATTACCAGTTTTGTTCTCATATAATTTGAAACATTGTAACGTAACTTTCTCACTTTATACATATTTGTAAAAAAAGACAAACTTTTCAAATAGTAAGATTTTGATTAATTTTAAAATAATCGATTTAAATGTTTATCATTTAAAAACAATACTTCATGAAACCAAAGTAGTTTTTTATTTAGTTGAATTTTTTTTTGTTGATGTATGCCATGTATATACTTTTTTTTATATCACAAACGCTATCAGCCTAAACAAATCTGGTAGCTATACAATAAAAATCTAAATAAAACAACACTTTTAAATTCAAGTAGAATACTTGATAAGAGTTCAGTATATTTTTAATATAAGTTTTAATCAAAAAACTAAACTCTTAAAGTAAAAAAAACTAAAAACAAGAAAAATAAAAACTGACTGATTAATGGTAATATATTAGAAATTAAAACTTTTTATCACTTTAAAAATGTGAACAAACACTATTATTAATAGTATATAAACTTACAAAAACAACATTAGATATGGTTTTAATGAATTTAAACTCGACTTATATTGTCTTATTGTAAATTTTTTCTTTTTAGTTATAATTCATAACAGAATCTTACTAAATCTGCGATAAATTTATAAATTTCTTCTTTATAAAAACTTTAACTTACTTTAAAATATAAAACGTAAAGTTATTTATTTTTAACCTAAGTTTAGTAGCTGTACAACAAAGTTAGAAGGTCAGGAACTATGTTTTTCAAACTTGTAGAACTACAACTATTTATAAACAACTTTTGAATTAAACAATTTTATTTAAAATAATCAAAATTTGGTTCAAAAAATTAAAATATACGGTTTTCAAAAGTATTATTTCAAGAAAAATATAATTTAACAAAATAAGCCTACAGAAGAGAAATATATGGAAGTCTATACAAAACTACGATAAAAATTAAAACAAGTCAACTTATTTATTTGCAGCTGCTAAATATACCAGTTAGCTTTAGAAAAATGTTGATCTGAAAATCACGACGGTGAAAAGTATAAAGACTTCAATGTTAAAAAAAAACTGAATATGAAAAAATATTATATTAAAACTAAATGTCGATATTTCTTTAGTTTACAATAAACGACCCTGTGATTATTAATCAAAATTGCATTTTGTATAACCTCAATACATTAAAGAAAGAATTGCGATAATAACAGCAAAAAAATGCGAACTATTAGTTTGAACTTACTTGAAGCAATTGTACTATTTTATTCAAATTTGTTCAAATTCAGTATTTAAAAAGATAAATCTTAAATACGTATCAATCTTAAACTGAGAAAAACTATATATAAAATTTTCACTTCTACTTTTCTATATAATCCGTTTAACTAATCTTTTAATTTTTATTTTGTCATTAAGTAATCTCATCACCAACTTACGTTTATTACGATCGTGAAAAATCTTCTAATTACGGTGGTTTTATTCTTATTTTTAAAATTTAATCGTTTGTGCTAAAATAAAACGTCATAAGTGTGATCAACAATTATTTGTTAACGGATAATATAAATTTATTTAGTTTTATTTTATAAATTTTTACTGCGGTATATTTATTTAAAATACAGTAAATAATTATCGTCATAGTTGTATTGTCCAAAAAAAAAATATAGTTTGTATTAAAGCTAAAAATGAAATTGTGCAATTTCTTATTTAAAAGTGTTTTAAATTTAGTCATGGAGATCATTCCTCAGTTTCTAAAGCTTAGAAACGTATTATTCCATGAATAATAACTTAAGCAATCATTAATGCAATTAACCAACAGAATATAAAACGTTTATATTTAATCACTTAGTTAGAATTCACCTTTAGGATAAAATTAAAGAAAGTTCTTTAAAAAAAGATGCTTCTAACAACCTTAGTTTAAACATAAAGTAATATTTAATTATTTTCAGCAGCCTATAGAAAAACACTATTATATTCACTTAGTACATTAATTAAAAATAAAACCTAACTTTGTTTTATTTTTATAGTAGTTATAAGAACAAAAAATATTTCTATATTTAATAGAATTTTTTAATAATGTTTTTATACCTAAATATAATAATTTAATATAGCAGCTAAATTAACGCTGTATAAATGTTTGAACACAATTTAACTTTTAAAAAATCGAAAGTTTTAAAATTAATTATTTAAAAAAAATTTGAATACTTATTTAATTTCGTTTTTGACAAATATCACACAAGCATTGTGTTTGTCATCTTTTGATAAAAGCTTCATAATAATAATTTTGATAATAATTAGTAGCACTTATTCTTATAAGTTTGTACAGCTATCTTAGCTAGCTTATCCTATAGTTAAGTCAAAAAAAAAAAAAAAAATTAACAGTTATATATACTTAAAGTTGTTACAAAACTTAAAAAATAAAACTTTAAGAATAATTTCATACGTTGCTTTCGGAATTAACAAACGTTTGAAAAAGTTACTTAATATAGCTAAAGTCTACTTAAAAAATTGAAAATTAAACAAAATCGAAAATTAGTAAGAAAAAGGTAAATAATTCGGTATGAAAAAGGGATTGTTTAATTATTTAACAAGGATAACTGTATAAACTCGGCTAATGAGGTTTTATTATAGTTTGATGAAATACATATACATATACACATTTACATGCATGATTGTGGGAAAAATGGTTACATTTAAGTTTTTATGTCAGTTGATTATACTTTGATACCTTGTTTTCAATGATAATACTCTTTATAGTTAGTGATAAGAAATCATAAGATATGATTAAAAGATTTATGTAAGACATACTTTTATGCAAATGGTTGTAAATAAAAATACTCAAAAAACTAAACTTTAATTTTTAGTTATTTAAACTAGTATTTGCACACAACTTCAACTATATCGACTCTTCGTTGAAAACATACCAAAACAAAACACTTATTTGTAGACCTATATGATTAATATCTTACATTAAAGAAGTTATAAAAATTATAAACTTTTATAAATAAACAGTGCATTTAGCAGCAGCGTATTATTACTTAATAGTGAAATAACAGTCAGGTCTACAAAGCACTATTAGTATAAAGATATAAACAACTTTAATAAATTGTTTACAACTTATCTTAATTACTTTCTTATTATTTTAATTGACAGTAAAAAGTTATTCATTATCAAAAATTTTATTAAATCTACAGTTTACAAGCAATACTATTTTAATAAGAATATTTTTGTATAGGGTAATAAAACAAAATATTTTTTATTTTTAATTTATTTAAAACTGAAAAACAACCTGAATTTAATGATCTTTAAGCTAATACTTTTATGTAAATATCTGTAAACTATCAAAGCAAGGAGGAAACAAAAATGGATTTAAAAGTAAGTATAGTTCAAGTGAAAAAAAGTCATGATATGTTCTAATTTATAATCTCTATTCAGTTTTGATATAACTGCAAGCTTATCTTGGAGCTTTTTTCTGTGATAGTATCAATAACTTATAAAGCTTACTATTTTAATATATTAATTATGACACTGTTTTTGTGCTTATTAATTATAACTTTTTCATCTTGCCTGAATGCAACTGACTTGGCCTAAATCCACAAAGGAAAATCCTCTAAATAAGTCATTTTAAGTATTTTGGGTCTTAATTAGTATTATTGTAGTCTCCAATATCAACCAGCTTTATTTCAAAAATTATTTTGAGCTTTGAAAATCTACAAAAAGCAACTTGTAGATTAAAGTTTAATCAAAAAAGACTAAATTGATTCACCCCGCCAACTCAGTGATAAGTTTAAAATAAGTATTATATCTAATTTATTATTAGTGTAAAATTTAATTTATGTTACTTACATTAATATTCAACTTAATTAAGCACTAAGTAAAAAAATTATAACCAATTTTTTCTAAAATATAATTAGTATAAAGCTTCTAAATTAGAAATTAAAACAGTTAAACCATTTAAGCTCTGAAAAATATAGCTGTAGTAAGCAAATTCAATTAAACAGATGAGTTGTTGAACTAAACTGTAATATCTAAACTGAATTTTTTTCATTAATTTTCATAAGTATGACGTATATAATATACTCAAAACAAAATAATTAAGTAACTTAAAACTTGTTTAGAGATTCAACAAAAAGTATTGAGCATTTATTTTTACAAATGCTAACTAATTTTACTTTTAATAAATAAATTTATATTTAGAAATAATATACACCTTAATAAGATTTAATCAGGAAAAATAAAGTTATTCTCTCTTATTTTTTAATTCAGAGTTTTAAAAGCATTTAAAATGACATAAACTGATATTTCAAATTTTTTTTTGAAAAAACTGATTTAGCCTGATTTTGTAGTCCTAGGCCTGTGGTAGCAACTACCTTTAGTTAGGGGAAATCCCCTTTTTTTGTTCTTAAAGCTTTGAGCGTTTAGCTCTTAAGGCTTTTAGTGAATTTACCTTACTAATTAGAGTAACTTAGTAATTGATAAAAATGTAATAAACTTAATACATACAGTCTGTTTAATAAATTGAGTTTATAGAAAATAAATGTTAATGTGAAAACTAGATATTAGAAATGAAAAATCAGCTAATATATCAGTAGAATAATGCTGCGAATATAAACACAACAAGTAAACACTAAATTTTATAAATTAACATGTTCTTAATAATGTTCTTAAAGTGTCTGAATGTCATGATTTTAAATATAAAAATAAGTCTCACTAACAACGCTACTAATAATACAGAATCTCTATTTATGTCGTGCTTTATGCACAACAATGGCTAAACTGAGCACAAAACAATACAACAATAAAAACAAGTATATAAATATATTAAAATGTAAATCATAAAAAAAGTTCTTAATTTCAATTAGTGCCTTAATGTCTTAAATTTTGTGTGCATTCCGCACGGTCTTATGGCTAACTGAGCACAATACAATAATACATTTAAACATAAAGTTCTTATAAAATGACAATCATAACAAAGTTCTTAAATTTAATCAGTGTCTTAAGTTCTTAAAATTGGTGTGTTTTCTACACAATCGTATGGCTAACTGAGCCAAAAACAAAAATAAATAACAACCTAATCGAGCTGCGCGTAGAGCGCGAGCTAGAGGCTAATGAGTGCAATAACAAACATCGTTAAAGCTTTGTTGTGTGAACTGCTAAAAAATCGTCTAACACTCCCTGAGGGTCATTTAAAGTCAACAAAATATACATTTTGTTACAACTTTACCTGATTAAGCATGATGCGCACGAACCTTGTTACAAGTTGATAGCTGTTTAAGCTTCAAATAGAGCAAATTACTATACTTCCCAGATTATCATTAATAACCACATATTAGATGGTTTGAAATTAACGTGTTAGGACGTCAACTGAATAGTTATTAACTGGTAGTTACTTAAACAAACTAATGAAAGTCTTAAATGTGTTGAATTAATTTTGACGTCAGTTAACATTTTAAAATAAATATTAAATTAAAAAATAACTTTAACATCAAAATACTAAGAGTATCATACATTACAAAATAGCAAAATAATATGTTCATAACAAGATAAACCTAGTAACAAAAAATAACGACACTAATTATAAATAGTTTGAAGATTAATAAAGATCAGAGTCTCAAACATCCACGCATGTAACAAAAATTTTAACTTGTAAGTATTAAAGAAAAAACACGTCAGATAAATATTATTAGTAGATAGTGATAAATAAATAGCAATCATATGAGAGAATAAAAGTAATTATATTAAAAAAATTTACTTATAATTTGAAAATTTTTCATAACAGCTGGTAGGCGGCTTTTTATTAGTAAAGAGTCAAATTTGATATAAAAAGTCCTTTTCGGACTAAAGTTATTAATCAAAGCCATAGAGCACATTTTAAAAAGACTTTTAAAAAGCCAAAAAAAAAGAGTGATTTACTATGCATAAAGTGCAAGTTTGACATTACCAAGATAATTAAAATTCGTTCAATAGAAACCAATGACACACAATATAATACAAATTATTTTGCCACTTAAGACATTGTCATCCCTTAATTTCACTGTTTAAGTTATTGAACATAGTTTAAATTTGTACAAATTAATAAAGTGCACTTTTTTAGTTGATATTGAGCCAGCACATGCGAAGATATGAAACTTTTAACTACTTCAATCATTTATACAATTAGGAACATAGAATGCAATAACCATATGTAAAGGTTTTAAATTAAAACAATTAAGCACGTGATAAATAACTTGGAAAAGATATACTTTAGTATACAAATTTGTAATTTAATATTTGCTGTAAAAAATAATGACGTCAGTGGAAAATTTAGATGAAAACTTTTTAATATGAGTTTAAAATAAAATGCAAAGATTGTGTGAATATATATACTGAACATTATAATTAATTATTAAAAATATTGATATCTATTCAATTTAATTTTAAAACAAATAAATTTGACTTTAAATAACATAAGCTTTAATTTTATATTTAAAGCAAAATTTGTAGAAGGTGATAATAAAATCTGAAAAAAATGTAAATTATTTTATCTTTTTTAATCTTGAACAAGGTTTTCAAATCTTTTAACTAATATTGAGAATTATTTATTTATCATGAACTTGTAAAAGCAATAAAACTTCTTAATAAGTATAAATAAACTATCAGTCGCACTAAGTTATTGTTCAACTAGCAAATTAAAAGTATGAATTAGACTCTTAGGATATTTTACACAAAATATTTACAAACATAAAAGTTTAAGACCACGTTAAACTAATCAAAAGCAATAACTTTGCTACATCATACATTATTTAAAACTGCATATTGTTTTTATAATTGTGACAAACAAATTTTTATTATTTAGTTTTTAAGAAAATATAATTAACATTATCATTAAGAAAAATGTGGCATAAAATAAAGCATTTATATCTAAAAAACATAGTTTAGTAGGTTTCTATGCAAAAGCTTTTAATTTTTGATAAAAGTAATGCTATAAACTGTACAAGAAATTGATAGAAATGCTATAGCTAGTTACTAAACAGTTTAAAATAATTTTATAAAAACATTATTCAAAACTAAACAAATTATTAAGATTTGTATATTTTTTTGATAATTAGAAACCTGCGCCTTTGGATAAAATGTTTAGTAAATTTATTATTTACCATTCATAATGGTTTAAAATTGAAGCTTTTGAGAGCCTGTTACAGCTGTAAAAAAGACATACATTATAAGAAACAAATGTGTAATTCAATATTTGCTGTAAAAAGTTCTGACGTCAGTTGAAACTTGCAATTATTTGTTTTATAAATTTTTAAAAATAATACAGAAAAAGTGTAAACGCGTATACACTACAAACTATATGTCATTATTGAATATATTGATAATTAACTTAAGTTTTAAACATGAAGTCTTAACTTATTTTTCAAAGAGAAATTCGTTTTATTTTGTGATATGTTCGATTTTATTCTTTGTTTTATTTTGCGATATGTTTAATTTTAATCTTTGTTTTATTTTTTTTATGTTTGATTTTAATCTTTGTTTTATTTTGTGTACCCAAGCAAAATTTCTAGCCCGCGCCGTTATATCAATTAAGCCGTCGTCTTATCTAACAGTTTAGGTAACAAATCAACTAGTATTAGTAGTAATATTTTCCTCTATTTTAAAATTAATATTACTATACTGGTGTATTTATTCGGCTTAAAACTGAATTGACCGATTTGATTTAACTAGTATAAGGAAAGTAGATATATGCATTGATATGCTATAGTAAAAAGTTCAAAAATTGTCTCTAAAACCCGTCAACTTTCTTTATAGTATAAGTAACAACTTTAAACTAAAAAAAGCTGCTTTAATATTAGGTTTAGATGTATATTTTTAGTTTGTTTACCTGTTTTACAGTCCTGGATAAACTTTCCGACTAAAAGATTTTGAAATTTTGTTAGTTGAGTTTATACTTATACAAATTATACAAATATAGTCATTGCTCATATATTCAACTAAACACAACAACACGAATAAAGTATTAATTTCCACTTATGTTTTACTGAAAAAAATAACAAAAAGATAATTTAAAATATTAATAATTACTAAAACAGTTGTTCAAAACAGACTATTTGCACAGAAAAAATAACTTCATATAAAAATTAATAGAAAAAAATACTAAGCTAAACAACTTAAATTAAATTAATAGTGAGTTGTTACAAACTGTTCAAGTTGTGAGTTTTTACCAATTGATACTTACATACATGCATCTGTGCATACATTTTATAACTTCAGATTTGTTGTGTTAGTATTAACCATCCATGATGGTTCTAAATTAAAAATGTAGAGAAACTCCAACGTTGAGAAACCATATATAAAAATAAATAAATGTGTAATTTAATATTTGCTGGAAAAACTTATGACGTCAGTTAAAGCTTTTGACGAATTTTTGTAAGAAATTCTGAATCTAATAAAATAGTGTGTAGAACTACATTTTAAACAAAAGTAGTTACCAATTTAAGTTATTAACAAAAACACTTAATTTATAAAGCGAAATTTTTGAATATATGATGATAAAATGATCTGATTTAAATAAAAATAACTTATCCTAATTTAAGTTGCAGACAATCAAATGCGGTACAAATTCATTTACTCAACCAGCTTTAAAAATATTTAAACTTTATTTTAAACAATTTTCAACATTGATATTTAAATAATAAAGCTGTAATAACTTCTATATGAGAAAATTTTCTTAAAATAAATTAATGTTTAATGCGTACAAACAAATATAAAAGCAGAGTTAAATTAGAAAATAATTAAGAAAAAATAAAATTGCTTTAGCATTAAATACATTTTTACTAAAAAACCGCAAACTAAATTACTGTATACTTGCTAAAATTTATTATTATTGTTGTTATGTTGATTTTAAAACTTAAGTATAATTTAAATTTTACCTTTAAATCAATCTTAATATATAAATTCAAATTGTCTAGTGTTTTTAATTAAAAATTTTGAGTGAAAGTTTGATTTGATTTCAATTTAACTGTTTAAAAGCTAATTCCATGATTGTCATATATCGATTAGGATTTATTTCAGCACTGACGAGATCTTTGACCGAAACTTAGTTTGTAAAATAAATTATTGAAAGAATAAATTTATAAGTTTTTTAGGTTCTATTTCTATTAAATTTATTTTAAGACGATAATTCTGTCGTAGAAATAATCAGACGAGAACAAACCTGTAATGTTCCAACGCTGGGCCTATCAAAAGTGATTTTGTATGTGAACTTTTTATTATAAATAACTTTGACTTTACCAGTGTACAATCTATCATTAATCCCATCATGAAGCCATGCAATTACATGTTTTCCTTCTACTAATGGTAGTGGTATCTCTCTATTAAAAAACTAAAACAAAGAAATAGTTAATATATTCCTCATATTAAACTGGTTAGAAATTATTAATAGTTACTACTTTATTAAGTTGGTGTAAAACTGTATTTGAAGGTATTTATATAATCATAATATACCTCTAAGTTCAAAAATATAAACGAGATCTTATAAACGAGGTTTCTACCAATACTTTAAAAGAGATTTCTATGTTGTAAGATAAATCTCAAACTTTGTAGCTTGACTATTTGATATTATAATACTTTTAACATAAATGTTGTATACATAAATATTAACGTACTTCAAATTAATACTATTGTACAACTAAGCTGGTTAAGCAACTTAAAGCAACTAAAAGGAATAGAATTTCTAGGAAAAAATTAGATAGTTTACACACAAGGAACTGAAATTGTATATTTTAGTTAACAGCAGTAATTTGGATTTCTATTTAGAAAACAGTTTATTGTACTTGATGTATAACATATTTTTATATCAGATTTTGTTGTAATACAAGCTTTGAATAGTTTTACAAAAAAGTGAAAATAAAAGTAGGTAACAAAAAAGTAGGTAAATATAAAGTCATTAACAAAAAGAAATTAGTAATTTATTCAAATATGCACTGTAACGAATCTACGATTTTAAAAATTCATTCCTAAAAGACCATTAACGGAGAACAAAACTTTAAACTATAAAATATTGTTTTAAAATAACATTTATATAGACAGCATTGAACTGAACAAAAATACTAGGAAGCTTTTGATAATTTTTCTTCATTTTTGAATATTGTATGAATGCTTTTTATTTTGATGCTAAAAAGTTTTACCTGTTGGCGTTTTATAGCGATAGTAATAAAATTTATCTTAACAGGAAAGTGCATTGAAGTAAACCACACTGAATGGTTTTAAATTATGTTGGGACAAAGAAATTTAATGTGTAATAATTTTGTGGTATTCTATACAAAAGCTTGTAAATTAAAGTTATGTTGAAAAAGTTATTACGTCACTAAAAGATAAAAACGACAAAGTTCAGAATATTATAAAATCAGAAGATCAATCAAAACAGTTTGTACACGAAAAAATTGTTAAAATAATAAAAGTTAAGTCTTACGTACAATATAAGTTAGACATTTTAAAATGATAACGAAAAACTAACATATTTTAAATGTTAATAAAAGAGCAGTACTGCATTCAAATTAAGATAACATTGAGATAAATTCGATAAGTGTAATAAATCAAAAGGCTATAATATATCTCATAAACAATCTGTTTGGTGAAATACAAACCGAACTATCATTTAAAAAACTTTCATCTATTTATTAGACTTTTTCAATGCAAACGGCTGTTAAAACACAAACTACTTTAAATACAAAAACAAAGCTTTTAGAAAAATATTAGCAAAATCTAATTAATTAAAAATTTAGGTAAATTCAGCTTTAGTTATAAACACAAAAAAAAAATTCTATATTAGACAACAAAAAAATTTTCAATTTAATACTTAAGATAATAAAACTTAACTTATAAAAATTATTAAAAGCAAAAATATATAAACAATGAAAATTTATCATATTACAAAATATACTTTTATTATTTTACCCCTATGAATCACTGGATTGTGTATTAGCTATATTAATATTTGATTTAAGTTTTTTTATCTAAAAATTTTTTCTTTAATCTAAATTCTTAAAATTAGGTTGTTTTAAAAAGGCAACTTCGTATGCGTCGTTAAAAATAAGTCTCTTCAAGTTGTTATAATGCAAAAAATGATAGTGTCTAAACATTGCATTTTCATCTGATATATCTTCAGGATTAAAGTTTGATTTTCATCTGTTCCAGTTAAATAAGTGTGCTGTCCATCTCTCACTAAAGCTTTTTTTAGTTCGCCCAAAAAAACTGCTATCACTCCTTGTGCATACTGCTACGTAAATATCATAACTCTTACAGTTTAGATTTGGTTTCAGTTGTACTGTTTTACACATGAATGGTTAAAACTTCTTTAAATAACACAATGTTTTTATGTTGGCCATAATTTCCGATAAGTGTGCATTTTTTGCACTTTTTGCTGAAACAGTCTTTGCTTGTTTTTGTTAGGCAAATTTTTACTTTTATTATTTTATATAAGCTAAGTTTTATCATTTTAAGATTAAATTGAAATACTTTTGTTGTTTAATATAATTTTTTTTTGTATGTGTTTATAAGTAAAGCTGAATTTACCTAAGTTTTGTATTAAGTAGTTTTTGCCTATATTTTTCTAAAAGCTTTGTTTTTATAATTAAAATTTGTTCGTGTTTTAACAGCCGTTTAATTTATTGCATAGAAAATGTCTAATATTATTATTATTATTATTATTATTATTAAGTTTATTGTCCAACAAAGGACCTAGGCATTAAAACCTAAGCCACTTAAACTGAAAGACACTAACATAAAAAGAAAAAAAAAACAAATTACAGTGATTAAATAAACATAAACATAAAACTTATACAAAGTACAAACTGAATAAATTAAAACTTTCACAAATCAACGATTCCAAAGTCACCAATCTCCAATTATACGTTCCAAAGCAACAAATACCTGTAACAAGCATTTCTGTCAAATCTTCAGAACCTGTCTTCATCTCGCAGAACATTGATCTGAGCTACTATTTGCTACTCGTTATGACGGCAAATACAGACAAAAATCACTTCAAAAATGTGGCAGCAACAGTTCACAAATCTAGCTTAGGAATCAAGTGAGTATCCAATAATTTCAAAATCTAAAGCCCAAAGCACATTAACAACAGCCCTTCCGAAAAAATCAAAGTTGAAAAGTACCTAAAATCTATAAGGGGAAGGTGCAGCTTACAGATTAAACTACCAATAAACTACATACCACACACCAAATCAATGGCTAAAGAGATGAACAAAACTAATCACTTATAAATTTTACTGGTAAATATTTTATTTAAATCAAAGATTTTTAAGTTTAATCGAAAATGTTTAAGATTTTTGCACAATACTAGTTCATTTGGAAGTTTGTTCCACATTTTTACCGAACGATAGAAAAAAGATTCGTGCCAACCAACATAGTTGAAATGATATTTGCATGTATATTTTCTATTATTACCTCTGAGTGAGTAACTATTTTCATAAGGTTTAAAGAAAGTTTGAGAATCAATAGTAGTTTCATTGTTAAACAGTTTAAAAAAAGTAATTAGATCAAATTTAAGTCTTCTGTATTCCAAAGTTTTTATATTAAGCTTTGTTAGTCTGTCAATGTAAGACGTATATGAAATGTTCCACCGTTTAAAGATTAATCTCGTAAATTTTCTTTGAATAGATTCTAGTTGGTTGATGTCTTTTATAGAATATGGAGACCATAAAGGTGTGTTGTATTCCATCTTAGGACGGATGTAAACTAGGTACAGTTTTTTAAGAATTACCAAATCCGTAGATATAAAGCTTTTAAGAACTTGAAAAGATAAAGTTGATGCAGTACGGTAAATATACTTAATATGATGGTTCCATTTTAAATTATCTGAAATAAAAATTCCAAGGTCTTTGAATACCTCAGTATTAGGTAAGATTGCATTGTTTATTTTAAAATCAAACGATGGAATAGGTGTACTTTTGTGAATATTCAAAACATGACATTTGCTGGGATTTAGGTTTAATCTCCTTTCTTTTAACCAATGGTAGATTTTATCTAAAGATATTTGTAAAACTAAGTTAGATTGGCTAAATATTTTTGTGTCGTCTGCAAAAAGCTTAATGTTGCTATTAGAATCAACCTCTAAGGCTATATCATTTATATAGATTATAAATAACAGTGGACCTATAACCCCTCCTTGCGGAACTCCACTAAAAGTTGGTAAGGATTCTGAGAACGTGTTACCGATAACTACTCTTTGTGTTCTTTCCTGAAGAAATTCTTTAAACCATTCAACTAGATTTCTATTAATTTTGTATTGAGATAAAGTTTTAATTAACTCAAAATGAGAGACAGAGTCAAACGCTTTCTGAATATCTGTATAAATTACATTGATAGATTTATTGGTAAAAAAAGATACTAACCATGAATGAAGGCAATCCAATAATTGAATACATGAAGTTCGTTTAGGAAGAAAACCAAATTGTTTCGGAGAAATAAGATTATTTAAGAAAAGATGATTAAGTATTTTTAATGAAATTATATGTTCAAAAGATCTGCAAAAGCTACTAGTTAGTGAACTTGGTCTATAGTTTAATGGATTATTTTTGTTTCCTTTTTTGAATATTGGTATAATATAAGATATTTTCCATTGCCTTGGTACGTAAGATGTAGCTAAAGAGCAATTAAAAATTAACAAGATTGAGAAAATGAGAGAGCTAATAGTTCGTTTTAAAAAATACGAAGGTATATTTTCTGCTGTTCTGAGTATTTTATCTTTTAAATGATTTACAGATTCAATTATTTCATTATTACTAATAAAAAAATCCTGCATTTCAGGACAACTCTTATCAATAAGTATAAAGTGTTCATCTTCATAATCTTTACTAAATACTTTTTGGAATGATTTGTTAAAATAAGAGGCTTTATCAAAGTCGGAAATTAATGGTAAGTTACTTTCATCAAGTAAAAGAGGAAAAGAAGGTGATAGATTTAGCTTTGATTTTACAAAAGAATAAAATTTTTTTGAATTAGTATTTTGACAGAAGCTTTTTTCATGTTGTATGTCGAATTTTTTTACAGCTTTTACGTATGCTTTTGAAACTAGCTTGTATTTTTCAGTAATCTGCTGATCTAACTTGCATTTTTTGTATAGTTTTTGCTTTTCTTTTAGTAGCTTTTTTAAATTAGAAGGATATATCTTACGTTTTCTATTTTTCTTCTTCAAGGGTACAAATTTTTTGATTGTAAGATTAATAATGTTAACAAATTTATCATAAAACTCCTGTAAATTCTCGGATTTATTATAAATAAATTTCCAATCTATACTTGACAAATATTCGTTGATAAACTTAAAATCCGCACTGGAAAAATCTGGGTAAAGTGTCACAGTAGCTGATTTCATGCTGTTTTTAACACTAATGCCAAAAGATATAAGGAAATGGTCATTAGTATTAGTTAAAGGTGAATCTACTGAATGAAATTTAATTCTATCCAACCCCATGCAATTACAAAGCACTAAATCAAGAATACCACCGTCTTTATGTGTAGGTGAATCAATAATTTGAGTTAAATAGTTTTCTGAACAAAACTTAATAAAATTTTTATTACATTCATTGAAAGTTGAGCTCGGAATACTCTAATCAATATTGGGAAAATTAAAATCACCAATAATATAGAAAGAAAAATTTTTTGGTGTGAAATGTTTAATAAGGTCAATCATGTTTGATACAATTTTTATAGATTTAGAAAGATTTGGAGGAATATAAATACATAGAAATCTTAACTTTAATCCGTTGAGAATTAAATAAAAGCATATAAATTCAAAACCGTCAAAAGTAATAATTTCACTTTTAACTTCAATAATTTTTAAATAATTTTTAACAAAGACAGCAACGCCTCCCCCCCTGCTCAATCTATCATTGCGAATAACGTTATAACCAGATGGACAAAAAATAGAATTGATAATGTTTGGATTTAACCACGTTTCAGTAAAGAAAAATAAGTCTATGTTGTTTGTGCATATATGAAACTCAACAAAACTTATTTTGTTTAACATAGATCTAATATTTGTATAGGAAATTTTTATTATAAAATTTTTACTAGACTTTGACCTATTGAGAAAATTTGTGTTTAAGGCTTCAGTACACTTATTTTTAAAGAACTAACAGTACTATTATTAAGAAAAAAGTCACTACAATTACCATCAAAATTAACAGATTGACTAAATGTATTAAAGTTTTTAACAAAGTTGTTACAACTAACACTAACCCCAGAGTTCCAGGGTGGTGTAACGAAAGGGCTGCTGTATTTTCTCAACTATTTTGTTGTTTCTTATTACATATTGTACTCTCAGATTTTTATCATCAGCCAGTTTTTTTTTATTTTTAACTCTTCTCGCAATTTTTTAAAAGCCAATAGCTCTGAAATCGTTCTATCAGGATTAATATATATTGCGTTTTCTTTTCCTTTCCTAATAACTTTTAACTTTCTCAACTTTAAAAGTCTCTGCTTAGCTTCCAAATTGTTGAGCTTAATTATAATTGGTCTGCATCTATTCTTGATAATTTTTCCAATTCTGTACAATGAGTTGAATTCAGATTTAGAAATTTTATGTACTCCCAAAATTTCTTGGATAGTATTTAAATCTTTTTTTGAATTTTCAAGTGAGCTACTAGGATTTTCTAATTCTGGAATATTGAATACAATTACATTGAGTGCCTTTTTTTCTTTTAATTTTTCATCACTTTGAGCTTCTATTTTTTTGGTAACCAAACTCAATTTTGTACTTATATCTGTGAAAAACTCAGCTGGTTTGTTCAATCGAACTGTATCAGCGTAGGTCAGAAACTTTGTTTGGAACTTATCAAATTTTGTAGAAAATTCTTGTTTAAACTTTAGGAATGATGTCTGCAAGTCACTAATTTTTTGTTCGATTACAGTATATTTTTTGTCAAGGCTAAGACTTTTTTCACATGTGCAATCATCATTTTTCAACTCAACCAATCTTTGTTCTAGACTCAAGCTTTTCACATTGTATTCATTTTTTTAATTTGCAAATATCATTTTGGAGTGAACTAAACTCCATAACCTTTTGAGCTCCAAATGCTATAAGTCTCTCTTTCAATTGCTTTCCAATCTTTGAATTTTCAATCAGCATTTTAATTCCATTTTCATTTGACATTTTAAGTTTTTTACTTAACATAAACCTTTCTTTCTATAATTAAGAATAAAACAGAAATAATAAAATAGAAATAATAAGTAGATAAAAGCTATGTAAATGGTAGTTCGGTTTGTATTTCACTTGACAAATTGTTTAGGAGCTATATAATAGCCTTATTGATTTGATATTTAAAAGTAAAGTTCTCCGAAATATTAATAAACTGAATTTCGTTCTGACCCCGGAAACGGCTTAATTGATTTAATTAAATAGTGTAACAAATAACTTAATTTGTTTGTTTCTACAAAAAAACTTAAAATTAATAATTAGGAAATAATTTGAGTACTAGAAAGAGTTTGTGAAGTACATACTTTTGTAGTTGTTTTGATATTACCTAGTAGTTCAGCTTTTAGAAATTTTTTTAAAATATAGAACAAACTATATCTTTATCCATTTCAAAATTATTATTTAAATACTGTAGATTTATTCTGCTTATAAAAGCTTTCGTTCATTATAATTTACTTTTAAAAAGTAAATAGAATATGTATAATGAAATCCTAGTAATTTTTTTTTATACAGAGTTGCAAATTATTAATAAATTTCTTCCAGGTTTTTTGAATTTCTTTCAGGTTTTCATAAAACAAGTTTTTTGGTTCATTTTTGTATAAAAGGCGTTTAGGTTAAAAAAAATCTGTTAAATAACAATATTAAAAACACATTGTAAAGCTACTTTACCTATGTAATAAAAAAAACTAAAATAAAAAATCTTTATAAAAAAATATCTATTTGATAGATTTTTTGTGTCAAATAAAAATTTTATAGCTATACAAGTAAAAATTCTTTATAATATACATTATATAAAAAATCTTTGAATTATTGGAATAAATTTTTAAATACTATATTTTTTTGGACTCCAGGTTTTTTGCCAACCCTGAATCTACCAATTAAAACTTAGACTGTTTTTAACAACATAAGTAAAAAGTTGCTTTAATTTTTATAATTTTTTTTATTTTAAGTAATTACAAATAAAATTATTCCGAAATTTTAGTAAACTATGCAACTTACTATATATTTTAAACTTGTACCAATTATTGTCTAGATTTCATTTTTAGCTTTGTTAGTTTGGTATAATTGTTTTTATATAGTCTAGAAAAAAAAATTAAAAATAAAATTTTAGTCTTTACTAGTGAATCACGAAAAACAATTCGAATTTATTAAATGCATGTTATCCAATTAAATATGACTTTTAATTAAAACTAATAGATGTACATCTACTGACTTAAACAAGAGCATTAATTACAAGAGTTCTATACATTTACTATGAGTTAAAACTAATATCGTTAAGTTGTACGCTACTTGATCAAAAAAATATTAATATTTATAAATATGTATCTTAATTTTGCTGTAAAAAGTTATGACGTTATTAATTAAATGAATTTGGTTTATTTAAAACAATGTATAATGTTTTTATATCAGTTAAGACAATTTTAAACTTGCAGCTATTTGTACTGTATTACATACAAACTACTATATTTGCAAAAATATCATTATCAACCATAATTAATTTATACAAGCATGTCGAGTTGACATTTAAATGATGTTTATCTGTCGGTTATCTAAACATAATAAAGTAAGTTTAAAATACCTTTTAAAGACTATGACGTCAGTAAATGTTTGAAAACAAATAAAAAAAAAACTTAAATTATAACCATTTTAAAATAATTTGTAAAACTTATCATTAATAGTATCAAACACTACAAACTAGCTAAATTATATGTTCATTACAAAATCAACTTGGTAACAAAAACAACAATTATAATCAATAAATGGTAATAAAAGATAAAAATCTCAAACATTCACGAGTAACCACTATTATCAAAGTATTAGCAGCTATGTTATATTATAAGTACTAAAAAAAAAAACCTGAAATCTGTATTATGAAGATAAATAAAAACGTAATCATATGAGTAAATATAAATAAAAACTATAATACAATTAACTACAAAAGATCAACTTGATACTCAAATCATGAGAGTTGTATTAATTAAAAGTCAATAAACGTTTTATAAATAAAACAGAGTTTACAGATTACTATAATTAAAATATAAACACTAACAAACTTCCTGATAAAAAGAATTATTTAAGTGTTTTTATCATATATTAAAAATACATTCGACTTTATTTCGATTAGTAAATTTTATCAAGTAGTTTATACTTTTTCTACACAAAAGAGACAAATCAAAACATATACAATTTGATAAACAACTACTTGTGTGCTTTTAACTTAGTTTGTATGTAGATATTACATTAAATTTTAAAAATATTTCATATTATTGTTTCAACCTTTTTAATACTACTTTAATATGTAATTTAATAAATTTTTACATTGTCGTCAAATATTAATATATAAGCAGTATACTTAACAAAATTATTTCAATTAAATTCTATCTTATTTTTTACTATATACAAACTATTAACTAGTTTATTTTAATTAATCATTTCATCTTATTCTTGTATCTTTATTCTTATTAAATTATATCTTAAGTTGTGATAGATTAATAAAATTTATTTGATATTTAAAACAACAGCAGAGATGTTGTTATCTCGTTAATTTTCAACTATATCAAAATATTAATCAAATCAATATCAAAATTATTGAAACAAAAACCAGTGTCTAAAACAAAACTATAAATGATTATTTAAGTAAAAAAATTGTATAGACAATAATGGTTTGATAAAAAATATTTTCAATAAAAATGTTTAACAATAATTAGTGCAACTTATTTAGAATTATCTTCTATAAAGATACAAATGTATCAACTAGTTCATTAAAACTATAAATTATTACTTTGAATATATAAAAGTGCAGAATTTATTAAGGATATAACTGATATTTTCGTGATTAATCACGTGACATGGTTATAAATTCAAAAGCAACAAAACCTGGAAGTGACTAAATGTAAATTTTCTACAATTCATTCAAAAACTAGTAACTTTAAAATGTGTTGAAAAATGTTTTGACGTCATGAACTGTTTTGAATAATTTTAAAAATTCAGCTTATGTTGACTTAATACCAATTTAAGAAAACAACTAATAAAACATTAAAACAAAATATAAAACACAAAATTATTGTTAGTAATATCAAACGTTGCGTTTAAGGTAAGAAAAAAAATTAGAGCTAGTTGGTCGACCAAAGCTTATAAAAAAATAATAAATATAATACTAATGAAGTTATAATTGTTTATTATTTAACAGGAGCTTTATTATTATTTCTTCATTTTTTTTCCTAAAGCTGACTAAATCTTATGGGCAAAAATAAATCAAAGTCGCTCTAAAGTGTAATTATAGAAAAATAAATTTTATAATACTATTGCAATAATAAAATCATATAGATTCCATCTTATCTAGTACACAAATTTTTACATAAACAAGTAAAATTTACGATTGCTATAATAAAAAACGATAAAATTTAAAAGACATCATTTTCTGAATTCTATCAAACATCATCTGCTATGAAAATAAACTACTATCAAAATTTTGAAACTTTTCAGTTGAGTACACTTTGATTAAAGTGTATTTCAAGCAGCAATTGAGTTTCATTATTCAAATAAACAACAATAGTAACATTTCTAATTATTATTTTTAAATTGCCACAAAAAAAACTTCATTTTAATAAATGTTGTTAAAAGCAAACAAATTCATATTATGATTGAAATAAAAGTGTGTTCACTGTATTTTGATCAGCAAAGTAAGCAATAATGAATCGTGTTTAAAGTAAGAATTTAAGCCAGCAAGATAGAATTAAAATAAAAATACTCAACAAAATAAGTATTAAGCATGAAAACTTCTACAAAATTCAATATGTTACTTTATAATGAAACAAAAACTTTTTCTACCACTTTTGAGTGGTAGTAGTTGTTAATTTAGATAAATTGAATATGTTTACCAGCTAGTATGCCATAAAAAATAAAGTATCTATTTTACAGTAAGAATTATAATTAAGCCCAATAATAGGGCTTTAAAAACTAACTGCAATAAATGGCACAAAACATAAGACTATATATTGAACAAAATTGATCAATTTTACTGAATTTAATTGTAATTAGAGTACTAATACTTTAATTAATATCTACATAGTAAAGTATTATCATGTGTTACTGCAAATTTTTTATCCGTTTGGAAAATTAGAAACATTTACAAAAATAAATTCAAATAAAAGGCATCTCTTACTAGAAATCTTATGTTACTTGATGTATAGTTGGATAACAGTTTTTTTTTAAGTTACGGAAAAACTGCTAATGGTAAGTTTTGCCCGCAATTTGAATGGTGGCATGCTTCTTAGTTTCCGGGATTTTGAAATAATACCACTAACAGTGTTTAAAACTTGAATATATTATGAGCACCTTATGATTTCTAAAACAGTCTTTCAATAGTAAATATAAATTATAACAATTTGCTGTGGAAAAACCTATGAAGTCAGTATGGAGTTAATATTGCAAAAATATTATTTCACAATTTATTAATATTTCGAAATTTCGTTGCAAAACCTTTAGATAAAACATTGATTTAAAAAAAGTTTATACTGTGTTTGTACTATGTTAAAGGTAAAATTTAACTTGTGCAACTAGTATAAAACTATATAACTTAAATAAATACAGTTTGACGTGTTAAATGGTGAACACAATACCAGCTTAGTAAAGTAATAATTTTTTAACTAAAATAAACTGTTCATAGAATATTTATTTACGACAGCAATAAAATAATCAAAAATATAAAAAGCATTTTTTTTATCATTATACACTAAGAGTATTTGATCAGACTTAAGTAGTAACAAATACAAGTTAACATAACATTTTATTTACAATTAAGAATTTTTAAATCCATAATACGTACAACAACAACTTAAGTACAGTGGAATAAAATTTTTCTGAAAAAAATTAAACGACACAAATAACAATTTAAATTTAAAATTGCTGCATATTATGAGCAATAAAATTACTTAATTCAACGAAATATAGTTTTAAATATAAGAAAATAAAATCTAAAATATTAATACAACTAACACATAGTTAAATTTTTTTTCATTTTTCATAACATCAGGTCGGTAGCATTTCATAAAAAAAAACGGATCAAATTTTCTATTAAAAGTCCTATGCAGACCAAAGTAATTTATCAATGTCATAAAACATATATTGAAATAACTGTTTGACAGCAAAAACAAAGAGTGTTTTACTATGCATAAATTAGAAGTTTATAGTTATATAGATTGTTCAAATTCATTCAACAGTTATTTTGCTACATAAGACATTGTTACTACTTAGCTTCACTGTTCAAATAATTAATAATTGTTTAAAACTATATTTTGATTATATTATAACTATATATTATAATTGATATATGATTTTCTTTAGATGATACTCAGCTAGTATATAAGATAATAAGATTTTTTTAGTTTATTTAATCACAAACATGGAATGCATTAACCATTTTTGATGGTTACAAATTAGCTAAGTCGATCGCTCGATTAATTACTTAAATACAAAATAATTTTATGTAAAAATATGTAATTTACTATTTGCTGCAAAAATAATGATGTCAAAAGAAACTTAGGATGAAAACTTTTGTAAAACATTTTGATATATTGCAAAAATTATGTAAACATAAAACCTAAACAATAAAATTTATTATTTAAAAATGTTGATATCCGTTTAACTTAAGTTTTAAATTACAAAATATGGGATGACCTTAAATACAGGGTTGCCAACTGTTTTTGGCAAACTATCTCTAAGTATAAAAATTTCTTTAAGTTTTGAAAATTTAACGTTGTAGGGTCTATTTATAGTTTAAAATTAAAATTGAAGTAAAAAAATGTGTTTAATTAGCATAACGACATTGAAAAGATAAATTAAAACTTCTCTTAGTACGTTTTTTAAACTAAAAAAATTCGATGATGACAATAATTTTATTTATACAATATATTTTTGTGTCAAATCAAAACTTTACTATTCAACATACAATTATTGTTGAATAAATTAAACTTCTCTCCTTGAAGTTGAAATACTTTTATTAATTTTCGAAAAGTAAAAAACATATAATACAACGTTTGTTAAAAATTCCAGGTTTTTTTTGTAATTTTTGTTCAAAATTCTAGTTATTTTTTAATATTTCTCAAATTCCAGGATTTTTTTTAGATTAAATTTTCTTATTTCAGGTATTTCTAGATTCCAGTTTTTTGGCAACCCTAAGAGTGTTATACAATAAAAACTATTCGTTTATTTTTTAACCTTTTATCATTATTCCACCTAATTTTTATTAGATTTACTTGTTAAGAAGACTGTTTAGATAACTAAGTATGAGTGACAACATAATTAGAATTTTAACTTTCACTTTTCCATATAAAATATTACAATATTTTATTTTTAAAAGTAAATTAATTGCGCAGAACAAAAAAATTATCAATTTTAAACATAATTCAAATTTTTTATGTTAACTACGTTATTGAGCTGAAACTATTTATAAATTAAACCTATTTTAAAACTGTGAGAAATATTAAAAGTTTAGTTTAATTTATTTTTCAGTTGATACTACTAATCTGTATGGATAAAAAGTAATAAGAGTTGACTTGGCAACTTACTTTTGATTAATTTTTTCTTAGTTTGTTTTGGATAGGCAACATTTTATAAAAAAGATAAAAATATTATTGAAATATTTGTAGTTAAACGTTTGTTGTGAGAAATCATGACATCAGTTGAAAAATTGAGCGACAAAATAGTGTTTCATTGAATTTAAAGTATTTTATGTTACAAATCTAATTAAGAAGATATGTTAAAGTATGATTATTATATTAGTTTATTGAAAAATAACATTTTATTATTGTAAACAAATTGAACAAATTGTATTAATAACACTTTACACATAAAGTTTACAAACAAAAATATAAGATGTTGTTGAACTAATCAAAAACAACAACTTTGCTACATTGTGCTTTGTTTTAAAGTGCATATTGTTTTTATAATTGCTACAAACAAATTTGTATGCTTTAGTTTTTAAAAAGGTATAACTTACATTATCATTAACAAAAATGTGGCACCAAATTAAGCATATAAATCTAAAAAACAGAATTTACTAGTTTTTTATGCAAAAGCTCGTAAATTTTTGATAAGATTGGTATCCTGTACATTACTACTAAGATTGAATTTATAAACTATTTTATTAAAAAACTACTTTTAACCATTGGTGTGGTTAATAAGTAGTATGGATAACGATTTCAGCTAATTTTAATAACTGATAGTTTTTTAATAAAAAACAAGTAAGTTATATTTGTGTTGAAGAAAGTTGTGTCGTCAAAAAATGCTAAAAAATTGAGTTTTAAAATTTTTAAATTATATTAACCTTAAATGGTTTGACTATTGTTATGAGTGTTAAAAATATTAGTTACTCATTTTGGTACTCAAAATAACTCCTAGTGACAGCAATTTAAGTTAATATTATTACTATACCATACAAACTATTAGGCAGATAATATGTTATTTGTTCCAGTAATAAAATTAAACTTATATCAGAGATGGCACTGGTTTTTGAGAAATTTCTTCCATATTTTTGAAAGTACATCTTCTTGGGTCTATTTTTAGTTAAAATTTGATTTTAAGATAAAAATTTGTTAAATAGTACAACAAACATTGAAAAGACATTATAGAGCTACTTCAAATATTTTTTTACAAAAAAAAATATGATGATGACTAAATAGTTTTATCTCTATGTTCCTACTTAACATGTAAAAATTGATTAAAATTGAGGTTTTTTTCGAAATTTTCAAATTCCAGCTTTTTTGCAAGTTTCCCAATAAAAGTGGAAACCCTGTTATGTCTACAGAAACCCATCTTTATATTGAAAACTTTACAAATAACCAATGTTTACATATGACCACAAAATAAAAACCATAACAAAACATTTAATAAAAAACACTATAACTATTATTAAGTGAATTAAAATGTTTTTAAATTATATATCTTACTTACTAATTCTCATCTACGGCAAGTCAAATTAATTTATCGAAATTAAATAGTTTATAATATATCGCGATTAAAAGAATTGTCTGACAAATAAAATATTATGACTATAGTACATTACATACAAAAGGTATATGATATATTGATTATTTTAGTGTTTAAATAAAACTACCATCTACAAAACTTAACTTTATACTAAAATCATTAAACTTGTAATAAATAATATGTTAAGTTGATGAAAAAAATAAATTTATAAATAACCAACGTTCATACATAATAACCATTAAAATAATAGCGCTAAATAATTATTTATGACTATAATAAAGTAAGTTAATAAAATATCTTTAAAGTATATAAGTAACTAAACAAACTCTCATTGACCGCAAATCAAATAAATTTAGACAACAATTTAGGGATATTACAAAGTTAGTTTGAAAAAAGAACTATTATGGTTAAAATACATTACAAAAAAGAGATGTAATATGTTGAATATTTTAGTATTAAAATTAAACTATCATCCACAAAAACCTAACCTGATACTAAAATCATGAAAGTTGTAGTAAATGATATAATGAGATTATAACCGTTTTAATTAATAAACAACGTTTAAACCTTACTACTATTTAAATATAAACAAAAATAAAATATTGATAAAATAATTATTTTTACTATTTTTATTATGTATATACTAATATAACATTAAACTCTAATACGATTAGTAAATATAATAATTAATTTATATATTTGCATTACAAAAGAAAGCAAAATCAAGAACTTTATAATTTGATAAACATGAAATATTTTGCATTATTATAATTAAACTTGTCTATGTATACTACATCGTAATTATTACATATTCATACTTTCATTAGAACTTTTAAATACTAAGAAAGCAATTCATATGTGTTTATAACTATTATTGATATTGACATTTTTGTGTATTTGAAATACTAATATTTGAGCATTGAAGTTTTTTCTATTATTGAGAAAAATTTTACTGAAAATAAAGAAAACATACACTTCCTAGAGTATTATCTATACTGACATGATATATTAAAACAATAGTGTAAATTTATGAGTAATAGCATTTTCTTCTAGTATTTATTATATAAACAATAAACTTAACAAAACGTCTTCAATTTACTTTTTTTTTTCTAAAAAAATTAAAAACTAGAAACTAAACTATTCAACTAAACATCTGATATTTTTCCTGATTGCATTTTATCTTAAGATTTGCTGAGTTGGTAAAATTTTATAATCAAGACAACGTCAACAGTAGAAATATTATCATTTCTTGGATATTCTACTATACCAAAATAAAAAAAGACAAATTAACATTATAATTTTTAAAAAAAACAGTGTCTAGAAGAAAACTATAAACGATTATTTAAGTGCAAATTCGCATAGACAATGTCGCTACCTGGTAAAGGTTCTACTTATATACTATTTTTGGCCTGGTTTATTACGCAACGTGCGCTCTAACTTGTATAAAGTAGAAGTCCCCAAGATAACGCTTATATTATAGTTGACTTAAATAAACTAATATGAACTACTTACTATTTACTAAACGTTTAATAAATCAGTTACTTATATTAATTTAAACTGAGTTCGAACTTGTGATCATGAATATATTTACAATGAATTTGCGAAACGAAAAGATGATAAAAAAACTGCACAACATTACACTAGAATAACAGAAACTAAACACTACATGTTTAAACCAAACTCAAAAAAAAATTCTAAAATCGAAATCACTTCAACAAGATTGAAACCATTAAAACTTAAGTGCAGCAAAAAGTTGCACTGAGTTTAGACCGCTTCAATGCAGTAGAAAAAAACTAAAAAAACTGAACTCTCTTACTCGAGACTGTTGAATACTTATACTCGCTTGAGAAAAATAAGAAAGTAAAAAAAGACAATTACCACTAGAGTGGCACAACAATACTGGTTTAATAAATATATTTCAGATACAAATGTTAATATTTATTGAATCAGTGCTACTTATATGTATTTAGTAGATTAAATGATAAAGATTTATCAACAAGTAAATTAGTCCTTTAAATAAAAAAAGTACATAAGTTATTTAGGATATAATAATATATATCATAATTTCCCATTTACTTTAAATTTTGAAGATTAACCATTTGACATTGTTTTTTAGTCATAAGCAATGCCAACTGAAGTAGATATAGTGTACTTATTTATTCAAATAAAAGTAACGAAAAATATGTTGAAACAATTATGACGTCATCAACTGTTTTGAATTATAAAAAAAAACCAGCGTTGACTGGTAATCAAACTAGGACTACAGCTAACAAAACAATTAATACAACAAAAAAACACAGTTTTATTTTTATTTGCCAATCTTTTTTTTCAATATTTGTTATTCTAATTTTTTCTAAAATGACAATATGATATTCAAAGTTTATCTACTTATATAAAAATAAAATAAAAAAATAACTTATCTCTTTACCTAAAACAATTCAACGTCAATAGTAAAATAAATATTTTTCAAATGACACTAGGTTCTTTTTGAGTAACATTCAAAAAACAGCTTTAACTTCAAATACAATTATTTAAAACATAAAGGTTTTTACTTATTTATGTAAGGAAAAATAAAATAAAAAATTAAAAACGATATGTTAAGAGAGGTAACATCAAATATTTTACTTAGCCTTCGGTGTTTAATTTTACAGCATAAGACTTTAGAATAAATTACTTATAGCTGTTTGCTCATAGAATTATATTTCAAATTGTTTGATTATTTTATATTTATATTTGTAAGAAATTTATACCTTCAGTTTATTGGTTTTATTATCAGTTTGAGTAAAAATCCTGCTTTAGAGTTTAACGAAAACATTATTAGACATTTGTGATATAAAACCAAATGATTATGGCATTTTTTAATACTTTACCCGAGATTAATTCTATCTGTTCTTAATTGTTGCAAAAATTATGTAGTTGTAAAAATAGTAAAAAGTTTACAAATTTTTAAGTTACCAAAGCAAGTCTTTAATTTCTATTAGCCAATTAAAAACGTTAGTTAGCTTTTCCTTGTGTTTTTATAAAAATGATTAAGGATTACTAAAGATGTTGGTTTGTTTTATACTTGCACGACTTTCTTTTTTACGTAATACAGCAAAATTTTTGCTTTCAATTTGTTAGCTATATGTACATTTTTTTTTGTTATTAAAGCTTTTGGAAGTAACTTTAAATGTGCTTAATAAACTATAACATTAGCGATTTTTTTTAATTTACAAAGTTTAACCAGAGTTGAATGGTAATCAAACTAACCTAAGTAAGCAACTATTACAACAAAAATGTTTTTTAATGTTTGCTAATATTTGTTTTCAAGCAAAAAAAATATTAGAGCTGCTGATTGCCGCACCAAGCTTATGTTTAGAAACAAATGTTTAAAATTTTAATATTTGTTTCTAAAAATTTACTACAAAAGCTTTCATATTATTTTTTGATAAAGCTAACCAGATTTCTTAAGCGGAAACAGATTATAAATTATGTAATGAGTGAATCATAGAAAAACAAACTTAGGTAAACTATTGCAATAATATAACTATATCGATTCTATTTGGTACACAGTGTTTAACTAAACAAATAAAGTTTTAAGTTGCTCTAATTCTTAAATGAATTATTAAAAAAACAATATTTTGAGTTTTATTACAATATACTCTGCTATGAAAATAAACTAATTTCCTTTTAGTTGAGTACAAATCAAGAGTTTTTAATCAAACTGTATTTTGAGCTGCAAATAAGTTACATTTTCAAAAAAAACAGTAGTAATAGTTATAATTAATATTTAAAAATTGTCAAAAACCAACTACATTTAAATAAAATTTGCTGAAACTAAACAAATGTATATTTTAATTGAAATAAAAGTATGATTAGTTTTTTGATCAAAAGTTTAAGCAATAATAAATTGTGTTTAAAGTAAGTATTTTAGCCAACAATATAGAACTACACTAACGATTAACTAATCAAATAAATATTAAGCCTAAAAATTTCTACATATTTTTGATATTTTTATTAATGAAAAATAAACAAACGAAATTTTTTTCTATTAACTTTGAGTAGTAGTAGTTAGTTTAAATAAATTAAAATTAATTTTACGAGTTAGAAGGTTATGAAAAATTTAAGTCTCTATTTTACAGTCAGGATAATAATCAAGCTAAATAAGCTCAAAAAATTAACTGCAACTAATGGCTCAAAACACATGACTACATATCGAAAATATTAGATCAATTGTCTGAACTGAATAAAAGTTTTGAATATCAAAACTTTAATTAAGATATACTGAGTTCAGTATTTAAATGTATCACTGACACTATTTTCATTTGTTCGGAAATTAAAATCGTTTACAAAAATTAAGTTAAACAATAGGCACTTTTTTATGGAAAGCTTACGTTACTTTAAATAAAGTTTTTATATAGTTTATAGCATAAATTTTAAAATGTGGAATTACGTAATACGTAGAGTATGCTTGCTTATGGAAAGTTTTGCCCGTAATATGAATAATATCAGACTTCATAAAATATACTTAACTCTAAAGATATAACCACTTATAGTGGTTAAAAGTGACATGAATGTTAATGTTCGTTGTTAAACATATCAGTCTTTAATATATAAATTATATTATAACTATTTTGCTGTAGAAAAATTAATGACCTCAGTATGAAGTTCAAATTGCAGAAAAAACAATTAGTGACTTTTTTAATAAGTCAAAATTTCATTGCTAAGCGTTTAGAAACAAAAAATAAATTTTAATAACTGAAAGTTTAAACTGTGTTTGTACTATAATTAAACTAAAATTTGACTTATAAATCTAGTATTTTTATTGAGACTATAAATTAAATTGTTGTAAAAAAAATTGAAATTAAAATAAACTGTTTATAGAATATTTATTTTTTATAGCAATAGAATAGTTATGAATAATATTTTTTTTTTATTATAAACTAAGAGTATTTAATCAAACTAAATTAGAATTAGTTAAGTTAAGATAAAAATTTATTTACTATTAAAATAAAAAATATTTATTTCATGTTTTTTGCGGACTAAAGCTGTTCATCAAAGTCATGTAGCATATTTTTAAAGAACATTTTAACAGCAAAAACAAATAGTTCATCACTATGCATAAATTTAAAATTATCATTATAAAGATTATTAAAATTCATTTACACAATTAACACACATTATACTACAAGATATTTTGCTACACAAGACATTTTTGTTACTAGCTGTATTATTTAAATAAATAAACATCGTTTAAAAATGTACATACTGATAAAGTGTTTTTAGTTGATACTAAGCCAGCATATTGATATAGTTATTTTTTATTAAGTATATTATGAACATGAAAGCATTAACCATTTTTGATGGTTTTAAATTAGCGTAGACGATGGTTTGGTTGAATAATTAAGAAAAGAGATATTTTACATAATAGTATGTAATTAAATATTTGCTGTAAAAATCAATGACGTCAGTGGAAAATTCGGACGAAATCATTTTAATATGAATTTAAATAAAATGCGAAGATTGTTTGAGCTAATAAACTAAATATTACAATTTATTTTTAGCAAATGTCGATATCCGCCAATTTAAGTTTAAAACATAAATAAATAGGTTAAACTTAAATAACATAAGCTTTAATTTGATATTTAAAGCGAAATTCGTACAAATTGAAAAAATAATCAGTGAAATATGTAAAATATTTTTACTTTTAGTTTAATCTATAAAATTAATTTCAAATTATTCAACTATTATTGAAAATTGTTTATTTATCAACTACTTGTAAGAGCAATAAAACTTCTTGATGATAAGTATAAATAAACTATTAGTACCACTAAGTTATGCGTCTACTAGCATAGTATTAAGTTTAAATTAATTGATTATTTAATTACTAACAATTTTGAATATTTTAATTAAATTTTAAGTACAAAATAAGAGAGTAATATTTTAGGAGTTTTTTTGCAAAAGTATAAAATTGAATTAAATGATATAGGCACATACATCAATTTACATACATCAGTTTAATGAAGTAATGATCACTGACCTACTAACTTGGTATGAAATAACAATGAGAAATAAAACTTTTATTTAATTTACAACTTTAGATTAAAAAGCAAATAAGTAAAAATGTGTTGTTTAAGGATAAGACTTCAGTAATTGTTTTAAATGATAAAAAAAAAACTTGGATATCAAAACAAATAGTTAGTACGTTAAAATGAATGTTTTACAATACTAACTATTAGTTGATTATTTTAGACAATTTATTGTAATTTACTATTAAAATTTCATTAAACTTTTAAAAGATTTCGTGGATGAATATATTGTTTACATAACTAAGTATAAACGACAACACAATTAGAATATCAATTTTCATTTTTTATTGAATCATACATTACAATCTTTTGTTTTTGAAAAATATATAAAAACATATTTAAAAAGAATTTTAATTTTTTACATTAAAGACATTACTCAGCTACAATTATTTTTTAATTGAACCTATCTTAAAACTGTGCAAAATAATAAAAACGCAGTTATTCAATACTGATAACCTGTTAAGTTAAAAGTTTAAAATAGTAATTAGTGTTTATTTGACAGTTTTCTTTTGATAAACTTTCTAAAATGGTTTTAAACTTCTCAAATCATTTTAAGTGAGTGGTTATTTAAACAAACTAGAAATATCCAAATAAAAACATGTAGTTAAACATTTACTGTAAACACTTAAAACTGCAGTAGAGAAACTTAACGACAATATAATGTTTTATTGAAATTCAGTGAACTTTTTTGTTACTAAACATAATTAAAGCAGATATGTGGATGTGGATTAGTTTATAATAATTGTACAATTTAGAATAAAAATTCAGAACCGTGTTAAGGATACTTTTCACAAAACAAAACAGTTTTCATGTGATGTTGAAAACAGTTTAATGTGAGGACAAGCAATAACTTTGTTACATTGTGCTTTGTATAAAACTACATACTGTTTTTACAACTGTGACAAATAAACTGAATCCTTTAGGTTAATATAACGCAAGTATTTTGGTTTATTTTTAGTATCAAATTGATTTATGTTAAAAAAGATTGTGTTAAATAGTAAATCAACAATAAAAATACACTGTAAAGCTAATTGACATATGTTTTTAAATGATTAAAATAAAAATAAATAAAAATTAATGTAAAAACATTTTATTAATGATATAATTTTGTGTCAAATCAAAAATTTGTTACTTTAATTTTTTTTCACACTTTAGGCTTTTTAGCAACCCTTAAAATACCAATTAAACCTTAGTCTGTCATAATAACATAAGTAAAAAGCTGCTTTAATATACATAAATAATTTCTTTAAATTATAACGAACTCAAAAAAGGCAATAAAATACTTGATTCTAGAACTTGGTTCACAAAAAACGTTTAGTTTTCGAGCCGCAGACGACGGATACATTTTAATGTCTTGTCCAGGAACTACTTAACTTATCAATCATGCAAACTTGTACTAATATTTTGGGTAGATTTTTTTTAAGTTTTGTAAGTTTGGTATAATTGCTTATATAATTTTGCATAAAAAAGATAGTTACAATAAAAAACTAATTTTATAAGTGTATCACTTTGACACAAGTTAAACGTTTATTCAATGCATGTTTTACAATTTTTTATGATTTTATTAAAACTTATAAGTGTGCGTGTATTTACTTTAATAGAACAATAAACTTGATTTTTATATACTGACCATTTACAATGGTTTTAAATAGACAACTTTGAGTCGTACACTACACGAGCTAAAAAATATTATTATATAAATATGCAACTTAGTATCATTTGATGTAAAAAGTTATGACGTCAGTCGAGGATTTGAATGTTTTTTATTTAATCTAAATACAACCCAAATTTAGTCTAAACGCGTATACTATACACTGTAAATCATTAAAAAAAATAGAACATTTTATTTGTTTACTTACAACAATCGTTTTACATTGCACTAATTAGAAGTTAAATAATTAACGAATATTGTTAAAACCTATCTAATATAAATCATTAAAGATTATAAACTAAAGTGATTTTACTGCATACAACATTGTCACAACACTACTTAGCTTCACTATTTAAATTATTCAACGTATTTTAAAAATAAACAAATTAGTATAAGGGCACCTTTTTACTTGATTTATGATTCTTTAGATAATATTATTTACTTTTTTATTTATTAATATAATTAGCCGTTAAGCATGTTTTTACCACTTTAAAACATATTCAAATTAATCAAGTTGTTTTACTGCTTTCTGAATTTTATGTAAACTTGCAGTTTTTGAAAAAGTAGATTCGTTTATATGAAAATGTGTAATTTGTATTTGTCGTAAAAAATTAAGACGTCAATTTAAATTATAGGTGACAACTTCTTCATATGAGTTTTTAATGAAGTGCAAATGTTGTACCTGTATACTAAATACATAATATAATACATTTTTAAAAAATACTGATATAAAGATAACATATTATATACATAAAAAAACATTTATATACTTTCAAATAACTGTTCAAAATATAGTTTTAATTGTTTGCTAACAAAAGATTCTAGTGAAGTAACTTCACTGGAATATAAATAAAAACAATTTATACAGTAATCTTCCTTTATTCTACCAACATAGGTTTCTGTGTATCAACGAATTAACACACTTCAACTGGGTTGTTAATGGGAAAGATAACTGTTATCTTACCTATTAACAACCCAGTTGAAGTGTGTTAACGGCTACTTCCGCTCTACTGTTTGATCTTGGATAGTAAGCTGAAGATATTAGATGCGTAACATCCCAGGTTTTAAGAATAATTTTTTTTGTTGCACTTGACATAAATTCCGGTCCACCATCACTTGATATTTCCTCGGGTACTCCAAATCTGTAAAACAAATCTCGGAGGCACCTAATCAACCCACGCGAACCTGCCTGAGAGGTTCCGCTGGGTGTTGAAAATATTTCTGACCTACCAGAGAACCTATCACCGACTACCAAAAAATTGTTTTCGGCAAACTGGATAAAATCCGCGAATATTTTTCAAAAGGGTTTGTGGGAGTATCAGATGGTTCTTGTGGCAATGATGGTTGAGAAGGTGAATTGCGGTGGCAGCTTTGACAATTGGCCCGAATTGCTTCAATTTCTTGTGTAATACCAGGCCTGTAATGAAACTAACATTTCATTTTAGTATTTTAAAGCTTGTGAATAAATATGGAATTTTTTGTAACAATAAAAGCTTTTCCAAAACATTTTTCATTATTTTCAAAACAAGCTTTTCCAAAACAATTTTTATAACTCTTAAAACAATTTTCTAAAACAATAAACAATATTGTTTACTTAAAGGAGTTAATTTTATTTTAATGCGTATAAATTTGCCTTTGTCTTTCAAATAAAGGTTAGTTGCAAAGTTATATCGCGGTATGATCTAGTTACGATTAAGTTTAACGTTTTACTTCAATTATCGAAAATCAAGAAAACGTCTGCATCGCGAAGTTGATGTTAGTATTTATGTAACTTTACGATTGTTGATTGTTGATACTTTTTATAGATTTTATTTGTGTCGTGATTTAATAGTTTCTTTCTTCAGAACTAACAATTATTATTGAAAATAAATTAAATTGCATTTATTCAAAGTGTGTTTTATTCATAACTTAGGAAATAGTTTTGTAACTTATACTGTTTGTATATTATTTCCTTCTCGTAAGTATAGCAGTCAGTAAGTTACTGGAGACCACGTAGTTAAGACATAAAACATAAAAACCAATAAAATAACCCAATTGGTTAAAGGCCGAAAGTAACTTGTTTAGGACCCGATATCGAAACTGACGGGGATTACTACTATGTCCTTGTAAAGTATAACCCAATCACTTAAGTACAATGCATCATCGTAACTAAAATACGCTGACAAAGATTCATTATGTTTCAAGCTTTCGACCTTCTCGATTACACCAGGATACTCTTGAAAGAACTTTGTAATTTAGTATCTATCTACAATTTACTCCCAAGTGATTGCCGTTGAATGGCATTTACAATTAACCAATTAAAAGTGATTCGTCAGTAAAATAACTATCATGTGAATTCACTTCATCAATCGAGCTTGGATAACGCGATGGATAAACTGCCGACACCAGCTTACAGGTTCACCAAATGGGAGACGTTCCAAGACACCCAACCTCACATTTCGAATGAGATCTGCTTCAACCTGCGTCTGCCAATGAATTTGCACGTGAGCTGGTTTATGACAAGCACATGGTTTAGCATCATTCTCGAAATGTATATCAAGTGGAGGCCCACTCATTTGCTGGAGTAGTCTATGTGGACATACATTAAACGTTGAAGCTGCGTACCTTTGTAAGAGCCAATCACGTATTTTGCTCACGTTTGTACTTGTTGCCTCAAACGGAAGTTTGTGTGGTCGGTCTGGCACTCTACTCCTCGGCGGGCAATCACAGGTCACATCTTTATGCGAGTCCAGTTTATTCGGATCATTTACATTTCAACTTACAGCAACTTCAAAATGCTGATGTGGGAGGTAAGATCAAATAATGGGAAAATCCTAATTAATAATCAGGAGGTCAACCATAGTTTCACACGAGAGAAAGAATCCAGTCACTGAATCGCTTACATAAACAATTCAATCACATCTGATAACCTCCTTCTTTGGAGACATTCCGCTAAAAGTCGCTTTGAAAGCCCCTAGAATGTTAATAGGAATTTAATTGGCAGCCCGAATTGTGATGGATACAGACATTAAATCCTTTTTACAAAACCTAGCCTCCTAAAAGTTTTTCCACACCAAAGGTTCGACTTTGTTCCAGTATCAGCTAAAGCACTTACCCATACAAACTTGTTTGTGCCATGTCTAGCAATCTTGACTAATGCGCGAGGATGATCAGTTGTTGCCTTGGGTTTACGCAAGGACTTCTTGCTGAATATGTTGTTATTCAACATGATTCTTTTACTTGCGTGTAGTGACATTATTTGAATATCTTGTTGCATAAAATCAGAACGGTCAGCTTGGATTTTAAAAGCATTAATTTTTTTTTGAACGACTACGCCAACAAGATAAGCAGTATCTGAAAGGCTTTTTATTTTCGTTACCTTTTTTGTTGAAAGGATAGAAAAGCTTTTTACAGTTCTTGCAAGAAATATGTTGGGACTTATCTCATATGTTGACACGTCCCTTCTTCTAACGTTGGAAGAAAGAGACTGCAGATATAGTCCGCGAATTCTCAGTTGCTTGGCGTCCCGTTTCTTTACTTTCAATAAAGTAAATTATATCAAATAATGACCTGGATAAGATATCTTCAGTACTGAGAACTACTCTCCTTATGTCATCGTCCCCAACGTCAGCGAGAATCACTTCTTTTATTGCTTCTTCTGTGTAGCTCGTCACATTGCTTTTCCCACACTTACACTCACTGACTGTAGTGAAATTTCAGGTTTCTGCTTTGCTTTGTACACGTTCTAAACGGTTTATCATGGTCCTGATGTAGGTTCATAAGTTCTGCTCTCTTTACACCAATAGCAACTTTTATGACTGCAATCGACTCCATCAGTTTAGCAACGTAATTTTCTGATTTGGCCATCAGTCGAGGATCACTTGCTAACATAATATCGCCAAGCTTGTCCTGCGCACACTGATAAAGCTGTATGCTTGCATTTTGGTTGCTTATATTCGAACCAATCTTGAATGTCTCCCACCTCCAAATGAAAGCAAGCCATGTCTCTTGGCTGATCCCCCGGTCAACCCTTGGTCGAATCAATTGAGGTGTATTTGGCATTAGTCAGAATTTATTGGATTGAAATTATTGGATAACCCAGAATTTTGCTGATGCTCCACTTTGTGGAGGTTGAGAAGGCTACTCACAACATCACCGGATAGATCTGGCGTCTGGAACTCGAATCCACGGATTGGGCACTTTACTACAACCATTTTACTTTTCTTAGATTGTTGATAAGATTTTACATGAAGAATAACTCCTTGTCAATTTAGTTTAATAATTTATTAAAAATGTAAAATCTGAAACAAAAACAAGTATAAACATAAACACTAAAATGAGCTGTAGTCTAATTATCCTACAATCTTATTGAAAGAATTGATAAGCTTTTATATTCGGGAGGTTTTAAAAAAATCTACTACTTCAGAAGCTCCGAAATTCGTACAGCTAATTCAATTAGTTGGTTAATAATTCTTTAAGTAAATTATCTAGTCGTTAACTAGTTCTTAACTACTTGGTTATGATTAAATAAAAAAAAAAATAAAACTTAAAGAAATTATTTTATGTGAAAAGGAGTAGATTTATTTTAAATACAATAATTTTTTAAGTTAAACATTTTGTTTATGTCTTAAACGCTTTATACTTAGTCAATATGAATTAAGTATAAACTATTTTTTTTAAGTTGAAGAGATTAAGTTAAATTCTTCAAAATTTATTTTATTCTTATACTGTTTGTCTCTTTATGTAGTTTGGTATTTAGCTTGAGCAATAAATTTTTCAAAATATTTAGTTGTTATAAGTCTTAAGTATACCTAGTTTAACCTAGGCGAATATAATAGTTAAAAAAAATGCATTAATTTAAACAAAGTAATGATCTTTTTTTACAACAATTAAATAAGTTTATGTTTTAATTAATGTTTAAAAAGATTTTTTTTTAAGTTTAAATGTACTTAGTTATTAATTGTGCAATGTATTCTGGAATAGATTGTTATTGGGCTTATTTTACACTGTTGCTAATTAAATAGTATTACGATAACAGTACTATGTTAATAAATCGTTTAAAAATACATTTATACCTTTTTTAATTTTTGGTTATATTTAGCTAAGCTAGTTGTTTTCGTTTAAATAAAGTAAAATTTAAGTTAAGTAGAATTCAATTTTAATTGAATGTTTAGTTTGCTATTTAAGCCTAATATTTCTGTAAAAATTCTTTTAAGAGTTTAGTTCATAACTCCAAAATTTCTTATATTCTTAAAAGTAGTAAGTTTATATCATAAATATCTGTAATTACTGTAAACATTCATTTAGTAGGTTTAAACAAAAACAGAAAAACATCTTTGTTATTAAAAACACTAAAAAGTTTTATTTATAAAATAAAAAACAAACATTTGAAAAAAAAAAAAAAAAGTAAAAAAAACTCTTTTAAACAACTGTTTTCTAATTTAATTAAACTTATTTTTTCTTTTAAATAAAAAAGTTGTGCTTAAGTCGTAATATTGCGTAAACGTTTTTGCGATTTTCCTAAAACAGATAGCAGTTGTTATGAAATAAAACATCATAATACTAAATAAATCAAAAAAAAAATTAAAGTTATAAACAGCTAAATAAACAATACTAAACTTGATTTTATTTTTCAGCTAACTAGAATAGCTGTACAAACTATAAATAAAAAGTCAAACCCATTTCAAGTCTGTTATAGATATATAAAAAAAAATTCAAAGAAATGGTTTATGATAATTTCAAAATACCTTAGTAAAAACTTCAATAAAAGTTACAGCTATGAAAAAATGTGCATAGGTTAATTTTCATATAGTATCATTACTAAAGTGTAGTAATCTTTTGTTTTTTGTCCAAAAAAAATAAAACAATTATTATTTCATAAGTTATGTATACTTTATAGTTTTTTAAACCTATTGTTTAATTGTACTTTAATTTTTTTTGGCTTAAAATATGAGTGGACTAACTAAATAAAGTATTCTTTAATGACTTTTTATAAATTTAGTTCTAAAATCTACTTTTAGGAAAATTGTACATATAAATGTATTAAATGGCTTAACTTTTTAAGGATGTAAATAAAAATTTATGTAAGATATTACTAACAATGGTAAAATTATTTTAAATTTCACCATAAAATTTAAATTAAGCTTACAAAACATCAGTAATTACATTAAAAGCGCACTATTTTCATTAAAAATTGAATACAAAATTTTACAAAATAATTTTAAACTACATGATTACTATAAAATTTATTAATAAAAGGTATATGTTATGCATAGCTTTTCATAAATTATCAAAAATATATTTTTGTTTACGCAAAAAAAAAACAAAATTACAATGAGTGTTGTAATAAAAATTATAGAAAATAAAATTGCTAAGAAAAACATTGTCGTTTCTTTAAACTGCTGTAATTAGGAATATGTACAATTTTAATGAAAATTTACTTCGACTTTTATATAGTAAAATAGTCTAATTATCTTATTTCTAAATTGCAATGATATAAAGTTTGTTATATTATATTCCAATACTATTACTGATTTTTAACATAAGGTTCTATACTGTTCAAATATCAACGATTAAGGTCAATGACGTGTTATCAAAGTTTGTAGTTTTAAAACTTCCTTCTTAACGGCAAACACTATTTTAAGAACGTTCGAGTCATAATTATTAATAAATTACTATCATCATAATTATTTTTGAAATTATTTTAATAGAATTGCCAAAAACATGACTTTTTAAATTAGATGTAAAGTTAATTTTTATTCATAGTATTTTTACATCATAACGTTTTTTGATAATTTTATTAATTTAGTATGTATACCATTCAGCTTTTTATTAGTTGGAGTCTTGTCCTTGTGACCTTAGAACAGGGGTCGGCAAACTGCGGCTCACAAAGAATAAATCTGCACCCCGCGAACACTTCTTTTTATTTTAATTTAATGCTAAAGAAAATTATGAGGCTCGCAAGCCTGTAGTTGTGGCCAACTGAGCAAAAGTATTTTATAAGTCAATTTTTTTCAGTAGTATGGTTTAATTATATGAATTTAGTTTTAAATCCCTGTATAACATTTTAAAAAACAAAAAGACTTCACTATTTTGGTTTACAAATGATACAAAAACAGATTTACATATGACCAGTTTTTTCTCAGTTTTATAAAAACTTTTTTCTTACAACAGGAAGTTATTATCTGAAAAAGGGCATAGAGAGTGCTTGGATTTAATAAGCTATTAATAAAATAACTATTTAGTAGATATATGCAAATGTTTTCCATTATGTACAATAGTGAAACACAGTAGTTAAATAAAATGTTTTTTTCATTACAATTATAGTATTTTATTTAATATGTATTTTATATCTAATTTTCTTTTACAGATGTTTTATCACTACAAGTTATATTTGAGTGTTTACAAGAACATTTAAAATACCCTGTTATATCAATGGAAGGTTTATTTTGTTGTAGTTTTGACATATTTAATTCCTAAAAAGCTTTCTTTGCATTATAAATTAGTTCCTATGCACATCGCTGTATAAAGATGCTCATTTTTTGAATTACTTTTTTATTTAATACTTAAACCACACAAAATTAATTAAGTCAGTTTTCAACTTTAGGCATGAAGGCTTAGTTTTTTAACTTAAAGAAGATTGCCAACCTGAAATTTGTATTTCTATAAAGTTTATCTTTTAAACTTAAAGTGTTTGAGAAAGTTAACATTTTAGTAAGAATTTAGTATATAAGTTAATGTAATGCTTGATCCGATAAATATGTATGAATAAAAAATGTATTCTATCTATAGCTCAAAGTTATTAAAAAAATAAACGATATAAAAGTAAAACTTTTTAAAATGTTACTAATTCTAAAACCAAAATACTACTTAATGTCACTTAAACAAATTCAACTTTGAATTTTATCTGGTTGTAAGTTGGTAGTGTAAAATCTATTACTTTTTAAATAGTGTAAAAGTTACCAATATACGTAAATTTTAAATACTGCAAGAAAGTTGTATTAGTTCTTATATTGTAGTTCAAAGACTCTTTATAATATCTTGGTGAAAAGACAATTATATACAGAATTATTTATTTCTGTTAAAAAAAAATACATTTAAAGCTTAGTATATAATTAATAATTTATATAATCCAATATCTATAAGCTATCTACTATAAGACAGTTATTAATTATTTTTGTAATCCTTTTGACCTATTTAAATTAAAAGCTATTTAAAGTTTGTGTAAAGAACCAAAATTAAGCTTAAAAAGAAGTTTGATAGTAAAGTATTTTAGCTTAATTATTTTATCAATTTGATTAGTTTATATTAATTATTTTTAAATTAATACTGTTCTTTTTTATTGTTATTAACCATTAAATTAAATTATTAAAACTTTTGTGTCTCTAGTTGGATAACTATGCTTTTGCTTTTAGTAGTTTGCATTTAAGTTTGAAGGGTAGTGAATATATAATAAGTGTTGAAAATATCTTTAGAGTACTTTATTTAAATTGTTTTAACGACGCCCAAAAATGAGAACATTGATTAAATTTTTAATATGTTATAATACCTGTTGTCTGTTGTAATCTAATTCAGCCAAGTTATTCAAAATATAATTTAAAAATTACTAAGAACTATTTAGTTTAATAACTTACTGATCTTTAGTTTTAGTAGCTATAATAAATAGCTGAATAATAAGAATATATTGAAGTTGAAAAAAATCAACTTAAGTCATGAAAAAAAATATATTAAATCACATAAATTTAGAATATATATGTTTATTTTTATGAAAAAATTATTCTAATATAATGTTATATGTACTATACATATGATATTGACCAAGGAACATTTACATTTTAATTTATAAATTAAAAAAAAAATTACAATCAAGGTTAGCTCAAGCATTAATATGTTTACCAAATAAAGTACTAAACGAATAAACTATAGATTTAAAATTCTGAGCTATTACATATATCTTAGTAAGCTGATGAATTTATATTGATTAAACTTAACTGAATAATAAGCACTTGTCTAAGAAACAAATTGAGTTTAAAATATTAAGCTAAATACTATAATTTCGATGCTTAATGTTAATCTATAACAAAAGAATTTTAATTTTAAAAATCATCGTTAAAGTTGTAACCAAATTTAAGTTTTCATTTAGGGGTTTTATTTAAGTTAATTTGAAATTAAATTGATAAATTATTTTTTTGAAACATTTTTCCTTGTTAATGAAAAGTTTTAAAGTTTTACAATCGTAAAGTTTTTAGATGTACTAGAATTTTAAAAAAGAAAACAAAACACTTTGATTTATATTTACTAGTATTTAAAATTCTAAAGTTAGAATTTAATTTAATTATGATATAATGCTGTCAAAATTTTATTTTGCAATGTATAAAATAACATCATCGCATTATTATTTTGCGATTAATAAAATAACATCATTGCATTATTACTTTGTAATGTATAAAATAACATCGTCGAATTATTATTTTGTAATTTTTTAGTTAATCGCCGCATAAGTATTTTGCAATGCATAATATAATATCGTCGCGTTATTATTTTTTTACGTAGACTTACATTATTGATGACGTATAAACACAATACAACGTATTACCGATTATAAATTTATAAAACCTGATGAATTCACTTGACATTCAGCATATGATTTATATGTATTATGTTTCAATTTTAAACCGCTAAATTATGCGGCGGTATTCTGTTTGTGAGCACTTTTCTTATCAGATGTTTAAAGCTTAACTTATGTGATTAAAATGCTGCTTATTCAGCTGTCAATAATTTTTAGTTTAGCTGACGGCATACGTTGTTTTTAATATCTCATAAAGTAGTTTTATATCTGTGAAAAAAAATTAAATTATTAAATAAATAATATTTATCAGGTTTGTTCAATAGTTTTTTAAATATAGTAGTTTTTAAGAATTTTTTTTTGAACATTTTATTTAAAAACAAACTGTATTTTGGCTTAGGCATTAGTTCTAACAAATTAAACCATAAGTATCAACACAAGAGTGTTGTAATTATTTTAGTACATAAGAATACTTTACATTTTAATTAAGATATGAGTTTCAGAATGTACAGCTGTTTAGTTTATATCTTTTTTTTTCTATATTTTTATACAGCAAAAAAGTTATCAACAAAATTATTTCAACTTTATCAATTGGTTAAAAAAGATATTCAAGAATAAGTTTTTTATTTTGTATTATTTTCTAGTTTGTTGAGTAAACTTCAAAATTTATCAATAAAAAAACTGATTTTTTATCATAACAACTTCAACCTATATTAAAATACTAACTTACTAACATAATCTATTAATATAAATTACAGCTTAAACATGATGTTTGTTTGTCGTGTAACATTACTATAAACTATTAAGAGATAATCAATTCTAACAAATCTACAATAGTGTCATCATATTTATTATTCCATTATATTATACTGGTTAAAAATTTAATCAAAGTTGGTGATTGAAGACAATGACATATTTTTAGTACTTTAGATTGTTGTATGTCTTAATTAAATTGTTTTACTTTGGTTATACTTATGTGTCATCATAGTTTTCATGTAAGTTTATAAATTATTACTTTTTTTAGTTATAATTTACAACGAAATTGAATTTTAATAACTAAATATGTTCTGAAATGTAAAGCAAAATTAATGTATCTAGCTGGTTACCTTAAATTAAGAAAACCAGTACAGAATGGTATATTTACTTAACATTTTTATTATTTTTTCAATTAATCTTTTTCTTAAAATTTGCCCTTACTTGAAGTAATCACTAAACAAATTTTTATAATTTTAACTCGTTAATAAATACTTTAGCAGCGTAGTTGAACTATTTTGATATAATTTCTCTAAAAAAATATAGTAACTTAAAGTTAATATTTTTTTGGATGTTAAAGACAAATAGTAACCAAAATAATTTATCTTGTAAAGTTATGTATTGTTTTAAAATTAGCGAACATTCTTATTATTTAATTACATAAAAACTAAATTAAAAGTTAATCATCTAGCTAACTAGAATAACTGTACAATTTAAAAACATAAAAAATGGCTAAAATACAGCTTATATTAATATTATATTCTTAAAAATTAACTTAATCTAGAGGTAAATATAAAGAATTTATAAGCTATTCTAACTTTTATTTATAAAATTAATTATTTTTTATTTCAGAATAAGCTTCGTTATATTTATATTAAACAAATAAATTATTACAATAAATTAAAATATAAAAGCTTGTACAATTTCAAAAAAATGTAAAGAATCAATGAAAAATTAATATTTAAACAATTTTATACACGGCGCAACATATTCATTCTAAAGTAAATAGGTGTATAGTTGCTTTTATAATGAAAAGTGAAAAAAAAAATTGAATAATTGATAATGATTTTTGCAAAACTTTTGTGAATTTATGTAAAATAATTCAAAAACATTAATATTTTTGGCTTGAAATTTATAATATAACTTTAATAAAAATATTTTAATGTTTGACAATGTTGTAAACTAAAAATAACGGAAATATTAAATATATAACTTAGTTTTTATCTCTGATTAGTATTTTTTAGGCAATTTTTATATCAACAAATACCTAAAGATAACTTTGTATTAAATTGTATCAGCTAACTAGAATAGCTGTAAAAACTGCATCAGGGTGTGCTACCAGTAATACATTAATAATAAGTTATTTCACAGAAGACCTTGAGCTAGTGGTAAACTTATAAATAGTCACAAAGTTATTGATTTAAATGTTTATGATCTTCCTAAGATAGTTGTTTAGTAATTAGAAATATTTAGTTAAGAGTAAAATGATATAACAAAGTGTTTTGCTTTAAGCTAAACTCAAGCTAATTTTGGTAATTTTGTTTTCTTTCGAAAGTGGTTCAGAAATATTTATTAAACCTGAACAAAGTTAAACAAATGTTGCGTTTTATTTCGAAGGTATAAACAAGTATTTCAAGCCTACGTGCATTCATGGTAAATATATTTCAAAGTGTTTCTTAAAAGTTTAATTTACTGATCGAAAATAACAAGAACTTTGTTTTTATTATTTTAAGTTTAAATAATTCATTTTAATTAGAATATTGTTGTCTATTTCCGCAATTTCAATTCAACCACAACACACTTGTAAGAATTTTAAGATAAAATATCTGTAGTAATTAAAATTTCCTCGAGGCATTCGTTGTTAGTTTGTACAGCTATTTCAGTTGGCTGATAATCGTTTTAACTTTTATTTAAGTAAAGACTATATTTTCTTATATTAGAGACTAATTAGGAATTATTTTACAATTATGTTGATATAAAGCTTGTTTTTAAAAACTTAGTCCTATTGTTTGTACTTTATACATAAAAACATAGTTGTTTTTTTTTTCAAATTATGTTACATTAAACTGTTATATTTTCTATTATCTTCTGTAAATGTATTATTTTACTGTCTTATATGTTTTATAGGTAGAATATGAGTGGTTTAACTCTATTACTTTCTATAGATTTTTTTTAGATTTTTTTTTGCATTAATATTTATAAACGTTCAAAATGAAATAAATAACAATGTTTCACATAGCTAATCAATTTGATCAATAACATTTGCAGTAACAACATTTTATATTAATTTAAAAGGAGTCTGATCATTCATAAATTTGTAAATTAATTAACAAGACATTCAAAAACTTGTAAACTTTTTCATGATACAAGTTGAGAATCTGATTGTCGCTTTTGAATTTAACTAAATATCTGCAAAAAATTTCAAGCTATGATTTATATACTTTTTAATACTATATATTCTTTAATTGTTTTGTATATATACGTTTTTATTCCACTCATCGGTTAGTTTTATTTCAGCTATTTTAGTTAGCTAATAACTTTCAAAAATAATTAGTTTAGATTATTTAAGAAACAATTTTTTAAGGATAACTGTTTAAATATGTTTGTATTTGATGCCTAAGCGTAAAATGATAGATAGTGGTATTAGCTAAGTAATAAGATAAATAAAACATATTTGGAAAAAAAATAAAGATAAAAGCTTTAAAACTATATTTAATGTTGTTTTGTGCTCAAGTTTATTATTAGTTATGTTATCAATATCAAAACTGTTGTAATTGTTGAACTAGTTTATTTTGTTTTAGGTTAATGTCACGTTTTTATTAATAAAAATGTTGCAATGTTTTATTTCTTGTTATTTAGAGAGACATTTCTGTTACTAGTGTAAGCAATTTAAATTTTACATTTTTGGTTTTATTAAAACAAAATTACTACAACTAGATAAATTTATATATAACTTGTAAAATAAAGCTAAGCTTCAATGTCTTCATAATTGTTTGTTTCAAGCCTACAAGGCTTAACACAATGAAACTTCGTTTTGTAAATAAATGTTATAAGATTTTTTATTCAGGTAGAATACTACAAAAAGCTTATCATTTTAAAAAGTTATTATTTTAGTTAAAATTTATTAATTTACTAAATATATCAATTTTTATTTTGCTATAATGTTATTTGATCTAAGGAAATAGTTGTGAGGATTTATAGTATATATTTACTGAACAATGTTTATGGTTTACTAGTTTATGTGTTTGTTTTTCTGTTGAAGTTGTTTTATGTTTTGAACTATTGGTTTTTAATTCTAATATATTTTCAGTAAATAGTTATTGATTTTGTAAAACTTTAACTTTTAATTAAATTTTTGTTTCTTTTTCAAATGGTTTTTTTGTTACTTAAGTATTTATTTTAAAAACTAATTTAAAAAATTGCTTGACGTTATATTGAACTATTCATTGCTTATTTTTAAACATTAAGTTATAAATTATCCTATAAATTTCAAACAGAAGGTTATCTTGTCAGTTAGTTTGTACAGCTATAATAAATAGCTGATTTTTCTTGAATAAGTATTTAAGTAACTTTTTTGAATATAATTAAACATAAAGTTGTTTTTTTTTCAAATTTAGAGTTTGGTTTTAGTGTCTAAAAAGCATGATTCTATAAAATGTTCTTTGTATTTGTAAATAAAAAACGTTTATGCAGTTTAAATTATCATAAACTATAGTTTTAGATTTTATTCTAAACGAGTTTTTTAGTATATAAAATTATTAATAACTTAGTCAAAAAATTTCGTACTTAGTACAGCAATCTGTTTTATTATAAATTGTGCTTTATACTCGTTTTATAATAACTTCATATCAAGAATACAGCTATTTTATTTAAATACAGTTTTTTTTAGTACTAAACGTTTACACTGATATTACTTAAATGTACCATTACACTTATATTCTCACATTTTTACTTCTTAAACATAAATTTAAAATAAATGTTTTAACACACTTTTTTTAATTTAAAATGAGAAAATTTATGTAGCTGGTAATTAGTTATATATAAAGAAAAGTAACTAAATAACACATTAGTCAAAAATTATAAACCTTTATTTGTAAACAAAATTACATAATAATTTTAGTTTATTTTTTTAAAAGTAATGTATCAAACTTTAAAGTCAATATTTTTAACAACGATTTTCTAGTCAGCTCAATTAAAGACTTATACAAAAATTTACAGAGTTTTTCTTAATGAAAACTTTTCATTAAATTTCAATTTAATTTTTTATAAGTGCTATCTAATTTTATTTAAAATTTTGTTTATTATTTGTATATTTATACATTACTTTAATAAATCATTTTTACAATAAAAAATGTTAAGTGTATAACCATTAATATTTTATATTACGAGCGCTTTTCTATTATCAATAAATAGAAAGTAAACATCTAATTTCTGCTATAAAAGATACACTATTGAATGTATCATACTAACAATACTAAATGGTATTAACTGATAATTAAGTGTACAAACTAGTAAAAACAATGGGTGGATATATATATATATATATATTAAATAAAAAGTACATGATCTAAAACTAACATTATGCATTTTTAGTAATTTTTTTTTACTTTTTATGGTGATTACAACAATTAAATTGTAAATTTAATTAATTAATAATTTTTTTAATACCATTTTATTTTAAGAATTTAAAGTATCTTCAGCAATTCATTTTCTAGATTTTGAATAAACTTGGACTTGTATTTCTTTTAATTTATAACGATTTTTGAGTATTTTTGTTTTAAGGCCAAATATAAAGTGATAGAAAGATTTAAACTTATATAAAATAAAACTGTTTAACCTTTTGAAGAATTACAAGGGTTTTTAAACACTTTTTTCTTTTTTTAGAACATTCTTTTTAATTATAAAATTTGTATACTTTTTCCGTAGTTACATATCAATACCAACACATTAGTAACAAAGTTAATATAAAATATCGATAACTAATAAGTTTTCGCTCAAGACATATATTTTAGTTTGTACAGCTATCCTAGTAAGCTGATAGTTGTTTTTATTTTAATGTAAGTAAAAACTATTTTTTTATTATAATAGAGGTTATAAAAGAAGTAATATACAATTATAATAGTACAATTTTTTGTTTTAAATGTTCTTTTTGTTTGTACTTAATACATAAAAACATATTTGTTGTTTCAAACGTTGTTACATTAAATTGTAATAATTTTTCATAACTATTTCATTTAATATATATGTTATATATTTTTGAAATTACAAATTAAACTTTGAGATAAAGTTTCACATAGCTTTTCAATTAGATTAATGATATATGTAATTACAATAGTTTTTTTTTTTAATCAACATGATAATTAAAACATCTTATGTAAAACTTATTTAAATATATGAAACTAACAATTGTACTTTTTATTTTATTCAATTTTTTAACATACAAACTATTTGTAATTAGTACACTTTTATTATATAGCTGTATTAGAATAACCACATGTAAATTTTAAACATTTTGTTAGTGTTTTTGTTAGTTGCTTTTTATTAGATTATATAAAGATAATAAGAACTGGAAAAGTTTTTCTGAATAGTTCTATCGATATTTTAACTTTACTTTTAGAAAGCAAACTACTATTCGCAAACTTAAAAACAAAAATTTCAACCGAAAAATGGTTAGTTGTGTACCTCTAAAAAATTAGTTGATGAAAAAAAAAACTTTACTTAACTTTATGGTATTGTTTTTAAACTATTCTACAACTTTTTTTTAATCAAGTTACATATTTTAAAAAGCTATTAGGTTAAAAATAAAACCTTTATTAATATTCATGTTACAATTTTTCTATAACTGTAACGAAATTTATATGTAAATTTTAAATTAATATTAATTTTCTAAGAATACTTGCTGTACATTTTTTATACATCTAGCTATTAAAACTAAAAACAGTTTAGAAGTAGACTGAGCTTTTTTAATTAAAGTGTTTAGATAAAAAATTAAAACTATTTAATAAAACATTTATAAAAAATATATTACTAATATATTTCAAAAGCTGTTCTAAGATACGTTTTAAAAATTATATATTTTAACTAAGACCAGCTAACTATATTAGCACAATAATGTACAAATTTATTGAAAGAGTAAACATTAAATTTTAATTTTGACGAAATTTTTATATTCCTTTTAATGGGCACATTTGTGGTAATTCTAAAAAATAAAAATGTAAAGTTTATAACATAGTTTTCACAGAACTAATTTTTGTTTACTTTAATACTTAGTTTAAAGCAATTTTAATTGTTATGAACTTAACTGACTCTACTTTGCACATGATTTGTTAGTAGCCTAAAAATATAGTTAATAATACCTATTATCCAAAACGTATAAAGTAACATATCTTTTCAAAGTGTTGTTAGTTTGACCAACTTATTATGATATTAAACTACAACCATTTGCATTCATACAGTTCTAAAACTTATCTATTATAATTATTTTTTTATGGTCCAATATAAATCTAAATATATTCTAGCTTGTTTTATACTAGCTATTCATAGTTAAAATGTAACTTGCTAATGGATAACAAATAAATTTAGACATTCTGTTATAGGTTTTTGTCATTGAGTAATAACAAAAATTATAGTTGGATAATAATAATGGTATGATCTTTACTTAAAAAGGTACTCAAATAGCTAATTAAAGTAAGCCGTTTCAATTTTCAAGTTTTTAAAGGTATAATTAGATATGTTAATATTGTATTATAACAACTTATTTTACTTAATGTTAACTGAATCCATTTAAAAAAGTTGTGTACGATTTTACTTAATTTATAAACAAAGATAAAAAATCAATAGTAGTAATAATGTTATTTTAAACAACTAGAAATTAGAAACCTATTAAAAACACTAGTTCTTTTTTGATTAATTTTCAACGTCTAGTTTTGAACTCGAAATAAATAATTATTAAGAAATTGATACTTTTTAGTTTTGTTTTGTTATTTTATAAAAATTTATGAATACTATCTATGTTTTTTAGTATATTGCTTAAATAGTATTATTAGTAACTAAATTTTTTATAGTTAACAATAAACGCGTCTAAGTAAAACTAACAGAGATAAAGGGTTGCTTAAATAACTTGTATGGAAAAAATAAACTTAAATTTCTAGCTCTATACCATAATTTAATTTTTAGTTTGAATAGTAAAAAAAACTAAATGTAACTGACTAAAAATTAAGGCTATTTTATATAAACTAGACAAAACAATGAGTGGATATATGTATATTAAATAAAAACTACAAGATCTAAGTATAACACTTTTAGTAACAGTTTTAATAATTTTTGGTGATTACACTGTCCTATATAATGTTATTTTTATATTAAGAATTTGAAAAATCTTAAGCAATTTATATTGTAAATTTTAGATACAGCTGACTTTATAATGCTGTTATTTGATAATATAATATTTTTTAACTTTTTTATTTTTATAGCCTAGAACAAAGCAAAGTAAAGATATTAAAATTTTAATACATAAAACTGTTTAATGTTATAAAAAACTATATAGGATTTTTTGTTATTTTTTTACTTGTTTTTTTTAACCACTAATTTAAATGAAATAATAATGATAATTTATTTGCGTAGTTTCATATCAAACACAACATATTTATAACAATGTTAACATTAATATCTGTATTTTATAAGTTCTCTATTTAAACAACTTTCGTTATAGCTATTCTAGTTGGCTGATATTTATTTTACTTTAATCGAAGTTGAGGCTTATTTTTATAAATAGAGTTTATAAAAATAAGTCATTTACAATTATGTGGATTAAAAGCAATATTTTTATTTTATAAAGAATGTTCCTTCTGTTTGTAATTAGTACAAAGTTGTATTTGAAATGAAATTACATTAAATTGTTATAATTTTGATATCTATTGTACTATATTTACCTAAAGTGTAAATGTTTTTAAATGTATAAATTGTTTTAAAGTATTTTTAATTGTTTTTACAATGTTTTGAATTTTATATTTATAAACGTATAAATTATATTTAAAATCAATTTACACAAAGCTAATTAATTAAATAAACGAGATATGCAGTTACAATAATGAATCTTTTAATACAAACATTTTTTATTTAAAAAACTAAAGATTCAAAAACTCGTATAATTTTTCATGATACAAGTTAAGAACTCTGATTTTTGTTTTGAATTAAACTGAAAGTCTACAAAATTCTTTACACCAATAATTTATATACTTTTTATTGATAATTATTTTGCATTAATCTCATTTTTTCGTCTTTTTTAAATTTCGATATAACATTATTTTATAAATATTAGTGTTTACTGTAGACTAATGTGATTTAAAATCGAAAAACAAAAATAAATAAAAATAGCTTAAAAGTAGAACTTTAACAAAATTAATTCTGGATTCCGTTGTTTTATATTTTTCCACCAGTTGGCGCTATGGTCTGCCGAAATTGTTTACTTATTTCAAATGAAAGTTAAGAAATTGCGAATTAGCCTTTAGCTTGCACACTACGCGCATCTCTATCCTGTTGTTTTTTCTTTTTGATTTTGTTGTGTTGTTACTTACAGTTTTTGTACAGTGTTTATTCTTTTATGTAACTAAAATTAATTCAAATATACTGTAAAAGTTAATAATTAGTCATTAAGCACAGAAAATGTTAATTTGATAAGTAAGTTTAATTATATTCATTAATAAGCATAATCTGTAATGGATCTTGTAGTAAGGTACTAAATAAGAATTAGCTTCAAAAAATAGAATTTTATCGTCAGCTAAACCAGGCCCATGTTAATATAATGAGTAAGTTAATGCCTTATTTGGTAAAGAACTGTAAATATATTACAATTATAAAAGCAACACAAATATTTTAAACTATAAATTTGAAACTGATTAAAACTAATATTAAATAGTTAATTTTTTTTTCATCAATTTTTTTTTTTAAGTCATACTTTCTATGATGTAATGCTAGTATAAAAATGTAAGTTCAAGTAAACACAACACAAAACCAAATTTACAGATTTTATATTGTAACTTATTTAGTCCCTACAATATCATCTTACCACAACATCTTCTATCAGGCTAAAGAAAATAAATAAATTAAAACATAACCCTGCAAATTTTTGAACTATTTTTAGTTTTTACAGCTATTCTACTTAGCTGATAAAATAATATTGTGTTTTAGTATAATTATAATACTTTGTTTTATTTAATTGAAAGTTATATTCTTATTAAATTTTCAACTAATTTAGTTTATACAGCTTAAGTCGTGAGTTAAATAGCAAAGTCTTCATATTTTTAATGAGTTTATGAAATTTATCAGAATAGAATGGTTAAATTTTTAATAAGTTTTTAGCGTAAACATTTCATTTAAACAAAAAACAGAAAAAGTAAGTAGTAAACTTTTGTTAGTGTTTTAAACTAAAGTAATAAAGCATAAACTAATGAAATATTTATGTAATAATGTCAAAAAAGGTTGGTTTTCAACTCTTAAAGTATCATAAAAAAATTATTTAAAAAAAATACAAATAGTTAAAAAACTTCATGATTTAGACATCAGTCTGTAAATCTGTGCCGAAGGCATGTATTGTTTTATAGTTTTTTAAATTAGTAATAGTTATAAAATAAAACAATTCGTGAAATTTCTAAGACAAAGCGCTCAATAAATAGATCAACGTTTTATTATAAAGAGTTGTATTTATTTAATTGCATATAAACTTAACTGACTTGTGTGAAAGCGTATTTCGTAGAAAAAAGGTACGCCGAAGCATTTAATGATGATACTTGTTAAGTTATAGAATAATTTAATAAGTTCCGCTAGAATTGAACATTAATTAAACGCTAAACAACCAGTGTGAAGCTAGCTTGGTAACGTTTTTCAAAAATTATAAAAAAATGACCGAACTTTAGACCCAATTATTCTCCTTATCTTAATAGCTAAGTATAAACTTTTTTTTATTAAAGAGAACGGTTGTTGGTTTTTAATTAAAAAAATCCATTAGATTGGGGTTCGGTTTTTAGTGTGTTGCCCCTTAAAACCATTTAATTTTGATTCAACATTTTTTATAAATATTACTGCTAATTATAGACTAACTTAGTTTAAAATACAATGATAAAAATAAATAAAAGAAGCTTAAAAGTAGAACAGTAAAAATACTTTAGATATTAAAGCAACTCAAATGTTTTTAACTTCAAATTTAAAAATGATAAAAAATAGTATTAAAAAGTTAATTTGTTTTAGATCAATAATTTTTTAAATTCATACTCTACATAATTTAATGCTTTTATAGATACAAAATCAAGTGAACACAACAGAAAATTTAGTTTACAGATTTTATGTTATAATTTACTCATTCCCTACAATATCATTCCCAGAATATCATTCCCTACAATATCATTGCTTACAATATCATTTTACCACAACATTTTCTACCAGACTAAAAACAAGAATTAAAACATATTCCATCAAATTTTTGAACTATATTTTGTTTTTACAGCTATTCTACTTAGCTGATAAAATAATATTGTGGTATTATATTTGTTATATATTTTTTAAATTTTATTAAAAGTTATAATCTTATTAGATTTATAAACTATATAAAATTATATATATTAAACTAGGACAATTAAAGTACTTAAATAAAACCATATCACTTAAATAGTTTTTTTTTATGTTTTGTTGTTTAAAACTAATTAAGAAAATAGTTATAAATATTTAATTATTCAAAAATTTTACTTTTTTGTCTCAACATTTTATCTTTTTTTTAATAATTAAAAACTTGATTTAACATTTATTTTTATAAATATTAGTGCTTATTATAGACTATCTTAGTTTAAAATCAAATATTAAAAATAGATAAATATCGCATAAAAGAAGAACAGTAAAAATATTGAAGTTAATAAAGCCACACAAATACTTTTAAATGTAAATTTGAAATTGATGAAAAATAATATTTAAAGGTTAACTTGTTTTTACTCAAATTTATTTTAAATTGCATACCTTACATAATGCAATGCAAGTTCAAGTAAAAGCAACACAAAGCTTAATTTATAACAAAACTTTATATTGTAAAATGCTTATTGCCTACAATATCATTTTACCACAACATCTTCTATCAGACTCGTGACAGTCAGACAAACTGATGAACTCTAACTAGTTTTTACAGCTGCTCTACTTAGCTGATAAAATAACATTGTGTTTTAGTATAATTATCGTATACTTTTTTAAATAATAGAAAATTATATTCTTATTACATTTATAACCTATATAAGCATATACAGCTTAACTCGTGAGTTGATTAGCAAAATCTTCATATTGTTTATGAGTTTTATAATTTTATCACAATAAAATGATTTATTTTTTGATAAATTTAATGGAATAAAATTTTCTTATATTAAAATGATTACAAAAACTAAGTTATAAATTTTTATTAGTGTTTCAAACTCAAGCGTTATAGAAAAAACCAATGAAATATCAATGTAATAATGTGCAAAGATAGTTATTTTATTTTTTTTAAAATATTATAAAAACTTTATTTTTAAAGAATACAATGTCGTCAAAATGTTCATCATTCAGACAATTGTCTGTGAGTTTGTGCCGAAGACTCGTATTGTTTTATAATTTTTAGAAAGAGTTTATTTCAGAATTAAAATTAGTTGTTAAAGTAAAAATTTTGAGAAGTTTTTAAGACAAAGCGCTAGATAGATAGATTAACGTTTTACTAAAAAGAGATGTATATATTCAGCTTAACTGACTTGAAAGAAAGCGTACTTCGTAGAAAACCAACGACCAAACAATCAATGACGATACTCGTAAAAAATAACTTTATTTAAGTTATTTTTAACATTCCATTCGAAGTGTACCTTTACAAACTACGTTACAGGCATACTTAGCAAAAAGCAAAATTGAAACGAGGCTCTTAGCACTATTGCATTCATTGTTATGATAAAAAATGGAATGTTTTTTAATAAATACATTTGCTTTGTTCTTTATTGAGATTTAATAGTTATCAATACTATAAATATAGTACTTTACTATCATTTTAAAAACATTAAAATTTATAACTAATAAATAACACTTATGAATTAAAACTAAAAGTATATATGATCTGTGATTTAATTGTTGTAAGCTACTTGTAAGTAAGGCACGCTGAGATTAGAATTTAATACTATTTCGTCCGATAAATACAATATGGTATATTATAGGTCATCATTTAAAATGGAACTTTTGCTTATCATCAGTTTAAAAGTTATACAAAAACTATTATTTGTTATTGATAAAATAATTTTAATAGTAACTAGAGTATTTTATCAGCTAACTAGAACAACAAGTTAAACTGTAATTATAAAAAAAAGTTTTCAGTGAAACGACTGAAATAGTTTAAAGCAAATAATTTATAACTTTTAATGTAACCATAAATTCTTTATTTTACGTATAAATTTATATTACTATTTAAATTGTAAATTATATATGAACACTATTTGTTATTTTTGTTTTATGACTGTTTTTGGTGATAAAACATCGAAATTTTTATCATTTTAATTAGAAACGAAGGCTATAATTATTTAATTACTTTTACACATAAAAATAATTTTTAAAGTTTTATGATAAGCTAATTTATCTGTTCTTAATAAATAAAAAAATTGGTTATGATTACCAGGTTTAAGCAGTATAACTTTTAAACTCTTTTTAATTTTATAGTTACTTACCAGTTAGAACGAAGAAAGTAAGTTTTATTTATATTAATAATTCAGTTAAATCAATAAAAATTTAGATATCTAGATTTCGATGTTATCCTAAAAATATCGATATCTTTTAAATGAATATTTTAAATGATCAGCTAACTGTAATAGCTGTTTAAACTAGTAAACGACAAGTTGCCAACAACAATTTATTTTAACGCACTAAATGTTTAGTCATTGTTAAAATCATTTGTGTTAAATATAAATATACGTTTACAGCATGTTATAATATTTTATTATTAAAAAAGTTATTAACACTATAACAGCAAACAATAAAAAAAAAGAAACTGGTCTTTATGGTCACGAAGAAACTTTTGTTCTAAGGGTCAATTTTCACAATAGTACACTTTATCACGGCTTGAATTTATATTATTATTATTAACACTGTTATCCCCAACCCTTACTCATGGTCATTAACTTTTTTCGTCTTATTATTTATTATTTTTTTTCTAACTATCACTGCTACACCTAACCTTTACTCTAGCTTCGTAGTTTTCTTCGTGGAAACATGACTAGCAATATGCATAATTATAAAAGTTTAACATATTTTTTTTATCTGACTCTAGTAGCAATACAGACTATAGATGAACTTTGTGAGTTACAAGTTAACTTAAATGCTTAATTCAAAGTAAATGCTAGTTCAACTGTTTGTAATTAGAAAAGAAAAGCTTACTTTTATTATCAGAGTTCTAAACATTTTTTAACTACTAAATTTATAATAATTAATACATTTCTATAGCTTATAAAACATTTAAACTTTTTATTATTTATACAACCGTTTAAGAATATTTAAATTAAAAATACTCTAAATCAGAGGTCGGCAAACTGCTGTCCAAGGGCAAAAATCAAAAAGTCAGAGGCCGTAAAATACTTTTTAGTTCTTAACGTACCTTTTTCAAACAGTTATACAAAAAATTTGCTGTTAAAAGCTTACAATTAGGCTTTTACTTTAGCAATTTCTTTTTATTAGTGCTTTTTTAGGTTTTGGTTTAAATATCTTTCATTGATTTATTGATTTGAAACCTGTTAAAGACTTCTCATTTTAAAGTTTAATATTGTACATATTTTTTTTAAGAAAAATTTGCCCGCGACTAATAAAAGTCTGCCAACCCGTATTCTAAATTATTCAAAACTCAAAAACATTTAATTATTTTTAGAAAAAGTTAAAAGCCTCGTTAGCATAAATTATATGAGGAAATTAATTTTGGAGAAATTCTACATTTTTCAACACAGATTGAAACACAATACGAGAAATTTCCTTAAATTTACATATTTTAAACAGCTGAATGTATATAAAACAATACTTACAATAAACATAAACAACAAGTTCAATAAAATATTTCTTCCTAGAAGTCTTTCACTCAGATGCCTAACCTTCTGACTGCCACATAAATGTAACTGTTATGTTTTCATGAACTGTTGAATCATTTATTTTAAACCTCATTTCGTATAATTTAAGCAAGCTATAGATATTCTCTTAATATTCAACATTTAGACAATGAACAATCAAAGAAATTTGCAGCGTTCATTATATTATTCATTTAAAATCAAGTTAATAGACAAAAAGTATATCAACCAAACTTATAGTTATATTTATATTTTTAAATTAACTAGAACGAACGTAGTAACACTTTTTAGCGCAGAAAAGACTTTTTTAAATTGTGAATGTTTGTAACTGTGTTCCTTTTTGTAAACTTTCTTTCTAAATATTTTATGTTATCATACTTAAATAAATAAAGATGTAAAAATTAAGTATTTTATTTACAACCAGGTTTCGGTGACTAAACACTTGCGACAAAAATTACAATAGTAAACTGCACATAACAGTTTCATATTTAAATGTTTTTATTTTCATAAAACTACATTTCAAATTTTAAGACAATGTTTCACATAGCTAACTAATTAGATTAAAGAGATTTGCAATTGAAATAATATTCTTATTTAAAATGAATCTGATAATTCAAACATTTGTTAAATACTTTTATCGAGATTCAAAGACTTGTAATTCTTTTTATGATACAACTTGAGATTTTTGATAGTTGCTGTTGAGTTGAACTAAATGTTTGTAACGCTTCCTACACTAATAAATTAGATATTTTTTATCAATATATATATATTTTTTTGTTACCACTAAGATTTAAGACACACGTTTTATAATGCGTACCTTATAAATATATCAACTATATTACAATATAAATACGATTAAATTAAGCTATAACATTAAAATAAAACTAAACATACTATTTGAATTTTTGTTTCTAAAATTCTTCATTTTTATTATGTTAAATTTAAAAAATAAACTATTTAATCTATAAAAAATACCTTATCTTAATATTTATTATTTGTTTTAATAACTAGAATTTTTATTTTGCATAATTTTAGAAATACTAGTGTTTATTTTAGACTAATACAGTTTAAAATTAAACAGTAAAAAATATTATAATCAGCTTATTAGTTGGACAATAAAAAGATTATATTTTTAAAGCAACATATATACGTTTAACTTTAAAATTGATGCTATATAAAATTGTTATGAAAAAATCATCATTTAAATAAATACTTTTCTTTTTTCATAGTTTACATAATGTAACAATGGATTAAAAAACACTTATCAGGTAAACACTAAACTAATCCAAATTTACTTGTTTTTTATTGTAGTTTATTTATTCCTTATAATATCTATTTTCCACAACAGCTTCTATCATACTAAATAATATATTATTTAAGAATACCGTTAGGAAATCTCTTTAGTTCTGCTTAGTTTGTTCAGCTATTTCTTATAAACTGATAAAATTATATTATGTTTAAATATATATTAACTATTTTTTTTTTTTGAAAAAGTTTAAATTTATAACTTTTTAAAATTGAATTTATATAAGTTTGTACATTTTTACTGGTAAGTTGATTAACAAAAAAATTCATTTACGATTTTCAGAAATTCGTCAAAACAAAAAGACATGTATTGTTTTATAATTTTTAGTAATAATTTATTTATAGTTAAAAATAATTGGGAATTATTTTTTCTAACGAGCTGGTATATGTTGAATTACTTCTGATTACATGTACGTTTAGTAGATATATATTAATCTGTAAAAATGCAGACAAACTTAATAAAAATTAAAACATAACTAAAGTTTACTAATTACTATACTCAACTATAATAAAATTGTGTTTTTATTTAAACTAAGAAAAACATTCAAACATTTGTTTAAATAAATTTACATCTTACCCATGTTATGTCAATTGTCTATTTACTAAGAGATACAGGTTAACTCACATACTTAAGCAACTTTGTATTCATGAATTGTGTAATTGCTTAACATTATATACAGTTTTGTTCTAATAAAAGAAGTTGTTGTTAAGTAGCTATTCTTTATTTCGGTTTTTTTAATGATTCATATTGTTTGTCTAACAATATAATACAGAAAAATATTTCAGTACAATATCATGGAAAAACGTAAAATTATCATTATTGTTATTATGACATTTCACTTTTAGGTTGATAACTACCACAACTTTTGATTATTTATTTTTAAGGCCTAATAAATAAACTAAAGTATATGTAGGTGAAGTTAATCTAACTTTTATAAAATAATACTTCAGCTATTTAAAACTAAATGTTTTAATTAAAAAAAAAACTTTATTTAAATTTTCTACTTTGTACCTTGTTTTCATTTTATTTTCACTACAACACATTTTTATCAACGTTAAGATTAAACTTTCATAATAAACTGATTCTCGCTAAATGTTTTTCTTTGTTAGTTTGTAAAGCTATTCCATTTAGTTGATATCTATATTTATGTTAATGTGAGTTATGACTAGTTTATAACTTATTAGGTATCACATGACAAATTACTTAACTAGTAATGATTAAAAAATTTAAAAACTTATAATTCCAAAGTTTCTTAACTAAAATATTTCTTCAACAACTTAACACAAATAGGTGGAGAAATAATAAAAGACTTCAAACTATATCTTAAAGGTATCAGCTAGAAGAATTTTAAAAACTTTAGCGAAAAGTAATAAAAAAAAAAACTGTTGAAAATTAGTTAAAAGAAAAAGGGTTACATTTAAATGTTAAATCGAATGAAATAAATTCTTAGAGATTTGATTTATTTAACAACTATATTTTTGACAATATTTATTCCCCACAATCATGACAATGCACGTAAATGTATATATTAATAACTTTTTTCATACTGTTGTGAAAATTGTTGATGGGAGTTTATACAGTTATTTTATTTAACTGATTGATAAGATGCATAATTCGATAATTTTAAGTTTCTATACTTATTTCGAAGTTTTTAAAGTTCACTTTAGTAAATTTAAGTATTAACTTTATTTTAACGTCGCAGTATTTTAAATCAGTAATTATCGAAGCTAAAACTAAATTTTACGGATCAAAGGTTATTTTAAGCTTGACAATAACATTTTTAAAGAAGAAAGTTGTGTTATATTTTATGTTTTTAATAAATTAAAACTACTCTTAAAAAAAATGAGTTTATTATGAATTTATTACAAATAATGAATTCAAATATCACTAACGCCCTTTTAATGCTTCGAAAACTACCAAACTTTTTCTCATTTAGTTTTTAAATATGGTGACGCAACTTTTTCACTTTATATTTCATTGTAAAACAAGATATACGCTATTCAAATAGTAAAATGATGATTAAATAAAAATTAATGCATTTTAAATATTTACTTCAAAAACAATACTTTATAAAACCGAAGTAGGATTTTTTTGTTATTTTTTTACTACTTTGTTGATGTGCACCTTATACATGTTTTTTAACAAAAGTCGATTTTGGCTGATAGCTGGCTTAAAATTGTTTTTACAGATATATTTGGTAATTCAACAAAAACTATCCAAGTTAAAGTTTTTAGATAGTTGTATAATATTTATTAGGATTTCAGTATATTTTCAATATTAGTCTTAGACTAATAATAAACAATTTTTGAGCTGCTTAAACTAATTTAAACCAATAACAAAAAATAAAAGTAAACTACCTAAATAATAAATTTACGCTGAAACGTATATATTTGTTAAACTCTTTATGACTTTAAAATTTAAACAAATTACTACGTATAACAACAAAAACAATTACAAACACAACGAATTAAAACTACATCAATAATTTAATATTGTAGATTACTTCTGTTCAATAAAAATTCAAAATATAAACTTTCTTAAATATGCAATTTCTTTGTCAGCTGCTTCTTTAAAAGAAGTTTTTTTTACCCTTGCAAAAAATAATTTTGTTTTTTTAGTAGCTAACTTTAGTATCTGTACAATCTAAGTACGAACGTCGTAAGCTAAAAAGAAATTTGTTTTCCAAACTTAAAGACTTAATTAGTAATTGTTTATAAAAATTTAAGCATAGACAATTTTTAAATCGGATGATTGAAGTTGGTTTTATAAACTCAAGTATACGGCTTTTCGAAAGTACTATATAGAGAAAACTAAAATGTTGCAAAAAAAGCCAACAATGAGAAATTATTTAGAAAGGTGAAACAACATTACAACAATTATCAAAATACAAAACAACTTATTTATTTGCAGCAGCTAAATCTATTAGCTGTACAAATAAAACAGTATACAACATACATTTATATTACCACATACTTAACTTCTTGTTATCAAGTACAATTATAAAGTAATAAGAACTATACAAAACTTTGTATCTAATATTAAAATATTTGAAAAACTAAAATTTTTTCTAAAAAAATATCTAAATGCTTTACATAAAAAAATACTTTTTAATTTTAAAAAGAAAAACTATTAATGGTATTCAAAAAAGTAAATGTAAAATAAAATTGAATAAATATGTGTCCTTTTTTTATAAGTGGTAATTTGCAAATGACCTGATAAAAAATATTTAATAAATGAAATTCAATGCTTTCAAAACTTTCAAAAAAATAATACCTAAAAACTTTGGGCAGACTTTGACTTATATTTAGCATACATGAAGCTAGCAAATTAATTCAATCAGAAAGTTCTATTGATACAAAGTTTTATAACTTGATTGGAAAAATTAAAGAAGTAACTTACAAAAATGTTCAAAATACTAATTTTTCTAAAGCTAAACTAAAATTTTAAATCAAGACTTTCAATACTTAAAGCAATATTAAAATCCGAAATAAATAAAATTAAATATTTAAAAATATCTGCTAAAAATATCTGCTAAAAATATCTGCTAAAAATATTAAAAATATTAATATACATATTAAAATATTTAATATGTATATTAAAAAAAAAATTAAATCAAAGTTCGAGAATCCAAAAGATAGAGAAACAAACTTACAAAAATGAAAACAATATCAAAAACGCATAACAGTAAAACATTCTTAAAAACTCTAATAAAAATTCTTCCCATATTCTGACAATAAAAATAACGTAAACAATAGAAAAAAAAAATCCTACACCAGCTGAAATAAATGAAAGATTGTAAACCAAACCAACTGAAATAGTTATTTGTATAATTAAACTAACTAGTCTGTATACTTAAAACATAAACTATTTATTTAAAGACCATTATTGTCCTTACTTTGACTTTTAAACACTACTTGTACTGTGAAATATAAATAAATTAAAGTTGATTGTTTAAAATATGTATCAGCTAACTAAGGAAACTGTCCAAACTTTAAGAATAAAATGAAAAAATATATAATATAATTCAGCTTTTTAAAGAAATCAGTTTGTTGAAATGATTGTGGTAATCTTAAAATAAGGTTAAATAAGGATAAATAAGCATTATTACATAATTACTTATCAAGTTTTATGATATGAACCTTAATTCACTCAAATAATTTCATTATATATTTTATTTCCACTTAATAACGAAATTACTCTACTAACTGTAAAAGTACACTTTTATAACAAAGGCTGTTTGAATAATAAACATAAGAAGTTTAGAAAAACTGCTGCACTTTAATTATATCTGCCTTTACTAATTCATCTACACTTTATTTTCTATAACATGAACTTATAAACTTTTTTAATTTTAAGGTAATAAAGTCTTATCAGATAGTCTAAATATCTAGTTTAAAAAAGTAAACATTGTTTTCTATCAATATTGATGTAAAGTAACTACTTTATTAAATGCTAGTTTATACTTTTTTTTTATTGCTGTTATTATATATCAACCTGTGTTTTATAACGCGTATTTTCAATTATAATAAACTTATTTGGAATAAGTTCTAAATAAGTAAAATTTTAAAAAATAAAACAATAATTTAAATTTTTTTATGAAAATACGAAAAATTTAATAAAAAATATTAAATTTTTTTATAAAATTTATTAACTTGAAGCAGCTTCATTTAAAAACATTTATAAAAATTTTTAGCTTTACTATCTTTAAAATGTTTTTTTATAAAGTTTAATTATAATATAATACAACTTTTGCTTATTTTAATTATAATTATCTAGAAATAAAATTGAACTAAAATAGATTTTTAAAGTAAACTGATGAAACGAAATTGATCAGAAATGAAAGACAAAGAAATACTTAAACCTGGAGTTAATTTTTTAGTAAAAGCTATTTCTTGTAAAAGCTTTAATATGTTAGATAAATACTTAATATAGTTAGTAATTTTTTTTTAATTTGTATACATTTAAAGGTGTATGGTTATATTATTTATTTATTTATTATATTAACGTAAAAAGATTTTTTAATCAAATATAAGTTTTTAGATACTTAAATGCATATTTCTATATCTGTTCTAAAAAAATTGTTAAAGTTTTAACAATTAAAAACATTGAAATTAAGTAAATAATTTTGACTATTTTTTTTCTCTTAGTATTTTAGCTGTTATTAGTATTAATGACTACTTTTAACGATAAAATTTTCAACGTAAAATTTACACTAAACACAAAAGTTAATAACAATTAATACATAAATTATGCAAATAAACTAGTACTCATTTGCAATATATAATTTGATAGTTTGTACAGCTACTACAGTTAGTTGATTGAAAAATTCGTTTTTGGATATTGTCTAAACATAGGTAGTAATTTTTGGACAAAAGTAAAAAATAAAACAATAAAAAATATATACTAGTAAGCAATATTAATAGTATTTTTTTGTTTTTTTTGTCACTAAGACTTTACAAACATTTAATGACTTTTATGCATAATAATATTTTATTTGATATAATAATCAGCTCAACTATATTTTCTTTGTAGATAGTAAATTGGTTATATTTAATAAATTTAAGCAATAAAATTTTTAAACTTAATTCTAGTTTTAAAGAAGAAACGAACAAAATAAACACTTTTTTCTAACAACAGTTAATTTGAATTAATACAAACTTATGTATCTAATTTTTTGATCTATACTTAAAAAAATTGCTTTAAATAAAAAGTCTTTTTTATTTTACAAAATATCTACAAAGTTATAAACACTCGTTACATTGCCTAAAGTACTTTCAATAAAATTCGTCTTCAGTAAAAAATTATATTAGAACTGAACTAATTCACAATTTTCCTGCATATAAAAAGTTTGGAAAAGTATATTATAACGTAATTATAAAATAAGTTTTAAAGTTTTAAAGCAAACTTTGTTTTAAAATGCCTGGCTTTAATATTTGAAAAGTTTTTCAAATAGTAAATCTTTTTAGTAACTCTAGTTTAAAATTGCATAAATTGTTAATTTAAACAAATCTTGTTATAAAAAAAGGCATTTTAAAACAAAGTTTACTTTAAAACTTGATTTATAGTTACGTCATAATATACTTTTTTAAAACTTTTAATATGCAAGAAAAGTTTGGACTAATTGTGTTCTAATATAATTTTCTACTGAAGACGAATTTTGTTGAAAGTACTTTAGGCATTGTAACGAGTACTTATAACTTTGTAGATTTTTTGTAAAATAAATCAGACTTTTCATTTAAAACGAATTTGATAAAGACGTAAAAATCTCGAAAAACAACACACAACCAAGGGAAGATTTAAATACTTAAAACTATAATATTCATACAAAAAAAAGATATATTTTAAATATATATTTCAATGTAAAAAACTAACTGAAATAGCTTTACAAGCTTATAACATACATTCTACCAATAACATTATATTTAAATGCTTCTATTATTTAGTCGTTGTTAAAAGCATTTGTGTTATATATAAATGTTATAAAAATTGTTGCTTAAAAATACTTATAAGTACTAATAACAGCAAAAAAATTTAAAAATATTACTTGTCTAATTGTCACGAAGCGACAATTTATTACAATTTTACTAGACTGATTTATTCTTTTTTTTTTTTTTAACTGTTACTGTTACCTAAAACTTTACTCTTACTTGGTTGTTTTATTAATAGTAATTTTTTATCGTGTAAAAATGACTAGCTATGTATTAAAAATAACATTTTTTATTTTTCAGCTAAGTCTAGTAGCTATACAAACTGACAAAGTACTTTCAAACTACAAGCTGTTTTAGTTTTTATAATTTAAAGTTTATAGTAGTTATAATGTTTGTGGTTAAAAACAATAAATGTATATTTCTTAACAGGATTTCTTAATATTTCATTTTAACAACAAAATTTATAATAATTAAAATATTACCAAAAGTTATCAAAAATATAATCTTTTGTTATTGCTTCAAGCATTTGAAAATCTTTTAAATGTATTTTACCCTAAATCAGTGGTCCGCAAACTGCTACCTGCAAAATACTATTCCGTTTCAAACATTTCTTTTTAAAATCAGTTACACGAAAAGTTTTTCTCTTAAAAGCTTACAGTTAGTCTTTTACTTTTACGATTTCTCATTACTGGTGCTCTACTTTTGCTTATTTTATCACAATTTTGGTTTGAAACATTTTTACTTTTGTTGATTACTACAAAAGTAATGAAAGAACCAGAGACCTAAGAAGACTTTTATTTATAAAAAACAGTTTGGAACTATTTTTTAGCAAATAAGCCTACGATTTATAAAATGCTGTCGACCCCTGTTGTAAGTTGTTGATAACCGAAAATAAATGATGTTTTAAAAACATTATAAGCAATAATATTACAAACTGCATGAGAAAATTGCTAAAACAATAATAAAAAACAATAAGAATATTTATTTAAATTTACACAACTAAAATATATGCAGCTCGATATTTATGAAATTAATATGTTCATTTTCTTTATCTAAAAAAAAAATCACTGATTTTTACTTAAAAAAGTCCTACTGTACGAAGACGGGTCAGTTTTTTAGTCTTCAAGTTTAAATACTACTGCAAAAGTACGTTTTCTCGAAACTTTTTATAAGTACTAAACGTTTGTAGAAATCTCAAGTAAAACAACCAACATGTTTGATTTATTTAACCAAATATCTTAGGTTAGGTAAGTACTTATAAGAAAAATTACCTACCAAGACATAATTTGAAGAAAAGTTTTTTTAAGTTTATTAAACATAACGAAATTATAAGTAAGTTTTAAGAAATTTAGAAAATATAAAAATTTGAAATAGTTTTATAAACTATAAATTAAATCAAGTTATTTCTAAAAGTATTGTAATGTTAGAACCTTGGTTTTATGTATCTTAATGTAAATTTTGAAAATGTATTTTTGCACATAATTTTAACAATTTTTTAATAAAAAATTCAAATCTAAGCCTAGAATAGAAGTGATTATGAATAAAACACAGTAACTGCGATTTTACAGTTAAACTTAATTTTGGTTTAGTTCTAAATATATTTTACAAGTGATCTTCATGTAAATATATTTTACAGTAGTTAAAATTATTTGTAACTATCTATTTTAAAATACTATGCAATGTAATTGTAATAAAAAGACTTATGTTAGTTGTGTAACTAACAGTTGGTTGGTTATAATAAGTTTGTATAATTTGGCTAAAAATCAAACCTTAATAAAAAATATTCAGTTAAAGTATCACTTTTTCAGCAATATAAATTCATCAATAATTTTACTGATGTAGAAAAAGTTATATAATTAAAATGTATGTTTTAAAAAATAAAAATGTTTCATTTACATCTATAACGATCTGTAGTAATGTCATAATGAGCTGACATAGGGTTATAACAGTCTAACCTACTGACATTGTTACCTACAGGTCTAGTGTCATTAATATTAAGATGTTTATTATGGTTATGTTTATAATTATATGTAATACAGTGGTTACGAGGTGTAAAGGACATGTTAGAGAGCGAATAAGGAAAGTTTTTGTATTATAAGTGGGCTACTAATAACTAAGTAATTAATTAAATAATATTTAATCATAAACTTGTTGAATCAGCTTATAATAAAGTATTATAAGGTATTCGTGGCGATTTTTATTTTAGTAAATACATCCTAAAAGTAAGTATTTAAAACTTTAGTAGTTTAAAAGAACTCAAAAACGAATAACGTTATTTTTCGATCTAGTTAAAAAACTAATTAAAGTAAATGAACAATCACCTTGAATTTGAACTGGACAAAGAAAACAACATAATAATGGCCGAATACAGAAATTTTGATGCTAAGTCGAGCAAGAGTTGTGCTTTGACTAAAACAATCAAATGGCGACAAACGATGACGTGATAATAAAAAACAATTTAAAACATTTACTACCTTATTTTATTAAACAAATCTCAAACATTATCTTCAAAAATACATTAAAATTCTACAATCGAATAAGTCTTTGTTTAGCTCCTTAGGTTAAAATTTGTACAGTTATTTTAAATACATATTTGTAATACATTTAGCTTTGAATAATGTTTTCTGCAAATTTAACTGTTAGCATAAAGTTATAACTTTGTACAGTAAGATACATTATGTTAAGAAGTCTTTGAATTGGACGGTTATACTCAGACATTAAAGAAGTTTTAATGTGATATTTCTATTTTTAATACTTTATAGAAATCATGGCTATTGCAATTTATCTTTTGATCTAAACTGATGTCAAACTTATAGGTTAGTTAACTCGTTTGATGTTTATATTTTAGATTTTACTGATTTGTGTAGTCATATACTGGTTCAGCAGTTTTATTAGGTCAGATTATTATTTAAACTTTTAAATGTTATGAATGAGAACTATTTATAGATTTTTTAAATTTACGTCTTTACTAGATTAATAGTTTTAAACGTGCAGTTTTCTTTTGCTTATTCAATATACCGAGTTTTTTAATTTTAAAATTTACTTTCTTCATAATTCTTATAATTTTAAAGGAACACCGTAGAACTGTCTTATTTAAAATTCAAAATATTAATAGATAATTAAAAAAAATACTATTCATTTAAATTATTATTGTTACTCGTCCATTTACATAACCTTGTAATTATACAGTTATAAAATAATTTTATTTAACAAATTAACATTATCTAGTTAAATAATTGTTATTAATCATTTTCTATTTACTACGACTATTACTTTTAAAATACAACACTAAAAAAATACTTGAAATTAAATTTTATTTAAAAAACTATGAAAAATATTTTTCTTTTCAATAAGTTGAGCTTTTTTGTTAATAAATGGATATTTTTGGTCGTGTAATTTTTACTAACAAAACAACTAATATCATGCATTTTTTCATTGGAGTTAACCTATGAACAACTTTTAAATGTTTTTATATATTTTGTTTTATAATATTTGTGAGTATTTATCTATTTGTGGTCTAGAGTACTAAGTATGTTATTTGTAAAATTATTTTAAAATTAAAGCAGTCCAATTTTTTTTCAAACAAAAATAGTTTTTAAAAGGATATGAGTTTAAATGTTTTTCATTAAATCTGATGAAAGCTATATAAGAAATAAAAATTTTTAAATGTATATAGGATATCATTAAGGTAATTTAAAATAATTTAATTTTTATAAATGTAAAGGTTAGGTGTCGTAAACTACCTGTTTGGTTAAAATGGCTTAAAGTTTATTAAATTAACTATAAGAATATTCTTTGTTGAAAATTTCACCTGCTATTTAATTATTTAATAACCATCATAAAACATATCTAAAACATTGATTTAATTATTAAATATTATTTTATTAACAAAAGAAACATAAGCTTAAATAACAACTTACAAATAAATCAATTGTAATGTTATTTCGGATCACAGATAAAATATAGAAAAGTTTAAAATGCCTTTTTTTATACTAACCACAAGCATAGTTTTTGTCAGCAAATATATAAACTCAAACTCACTATTCTGTAATCCATTGAAGCCGTCTGTTAGTTTGTACAGCTTTTCTAGTTAGCTGATAAAAACGAGGTATGTTAAACAATTAGAAAATTTGTTAAAGTAAGATTAGTATCATAAAGTTTGAATTCGTTAATTTTTATTACTAAAATTTGTTTTAAGTTTAAATTTTTTTAGTAATCTGTACTCAACAAATACTTAGATAGGATTAATATAAACCTAAATTTAAACTATTTTCAATGTATTTAATTATACATAAAAAACCATAACAAAAACTGATAAACTGTCATAGACAAGACGTTAAAAGGTATCTGCATATACCAAAAAGTTTACATAAGCGAATAAGTTTTTATTTAAAACTTATACTACTATAAATACAACCAATTATTTTATTAAAGGTACTACTGTTACTTTTTCTGAAATTCAAACAAAATTTTTATCAATATTTTTGCTATACAACTTAAAAAAATGAATTATTAAATTCAATCGCATTAATTAGTCAAATCAGATAAGATTTAATTTTGTTAGTACTTATAACTTCCAAAAATGAGACTTAATATCAATGTTAAAAATAGTTAAAAAAAAATTAGCTTATAAGTATACAGACCGAAGTTCAAAAAATGTATTATATATGTTACTAAAACTATCTTAACTTTATTAAACTGGTGTTAGTATTATCAAAACGCTTTTACTGATGTATATTTTCTTTATTCTTTTACAAATATTTGTACTAAGAAAATAAAAGTAATTTTTAAACACACTTTATATTAAAAAAAAAGAGAATGTATGCTATTTCATTTTTTTTAAATGGTATAAAAAAATTGTTTTGAAATAAAATTTTTAAATAGTTTGAACACAAAATGAATTGTAAACAATTTTAATATACAATATTAAGTTTTTATAAACGACACGAAGTTTGTATAGCTAGCTTTAATACCTAAACAATGAAAATATTTTGTTTGTATAAGATTTAATTTTTTAAATAGTATTAAAAAAAAGATTAGTTGATAGTATCAATGAATAGAAGTGTACAAATAAATTAAAACAAAGTAATATTAGATTTAAACGATGAATAAATAAACAATAAATCGAAGCTTGAAACATTAAGTTTTCTCAATGAACTTAAATTTAAAATTGTTTTTGTTTTCTTGAAATAGATGCGGGTTTTATATATTTAGAAAACAACTTTAGCAATGAAAAAGATAATTTCTATGTTTTAGATAGCTTAGCAACAAAATATTTACAGCAATTTGTTTTGCTATTTTACACATTTTGTTATTGTTACCGCATGTATTTGAGTAACAATTTAGGCTTATATAGTGTATGTTAGCACAAAAAGTTGTATATTGATTTAAACCAAATAACTTTAGAATTTATTTATTCACTAAGACAAAAATGTTTTACCCGTAAGGGATCTTCAGGCCTGCAAAATAAAATGAACATAAGACGATGGATAACTAGAAAAAAATACAATAATGCAAGAAATTATAATTAAATTCAAATTAAATTAGAAAATCAAAAATGTATAGTGTTGTTACTAAATAATTAACTAACAAAATTAAAATCAATAATAATGAAAAATATTTTTAAATTTAAAATTGATTTAAATTTAAAAAAGTTCGTTTTTACCATGGTTAAAATATTGTACACGCGTTAAGGATTAGAATATGTTAATATAATTTAGATTTTGTATTTTAATGAGTTTTATCGTGTAGCCAGGTAACGTTAGTCTTACATTCATTAACTGTGAATAATCAAACTAAATAATAGCAGAAGTCACTTCAGTATGATTCATTACAGCTGATTGAAACATTTTTAATTTTTAAATTTATCTATTTACAAAGGCAGCAATGTTTCACCCTTTAAGGGATCTTCAGGCCTCAAAACATTAGAAAAGTATTTTTTTAGTTGAAAAAACGAAACAACTTGACTTAATCGTGTATAGTACCGAAATCAGACAATATCTAGTATCGTTAGTACTTAAACAATCATAAAAATAGACTTCAATATTATTGTTTCAAATAGTTCAAAGAAAATACAGCTCATAAGTGTACTGACAAAAAATTAAATATTTTTCGAAACGTCACCCAAACTATCTTGATCTATTTAAATTGGTGTTAGTAATATCAAAACGTTAATTTTTCATTATGATTTTAATAACTTTTTTACTATATAAAAGAAATTAATAAGTTAATAAAATAATAACGTAAAAGTTTTAAACAATTAACAAAGTTAAATTAATTTGATTTTTATTTCTTTATTTTATTATTAAATAAAAAAAGAATATATGCTTTATTGACATATAAATATATTTTTTATTAGTTTAAAAGTATTCGTTCAAACATAAATTTTAATTTAAATAGTTTCAGTAATTTATTTACTAGATATTTCCTTATGTTTTTTAAACATTACCACAAATAAACATCACATTTTTTAAATCATTTTTTCTGTAAATATAATACGTGTGTTATAATAAGTAAGATTACTAGTTTGTACAGTAACTTGTTACTTTAATTAGATAGTTTATACTTTTTGTTTAAATTTATAAAAAAGTTATACTTTATAAGATCCAATAACAAAAGATAGTTAAAAACAGTTAATAGAATAGGGTAACAATCGGTATATTTTTTACAAAAACAGTTTATAAAAACTGAAAAACAACTACAATTCCAAGTTCTTTAAAAAAATTTAATACATATTTGACTCGTCCTTTTATTTCGATATACAATTGAAACACTCATAAGTAATCATAATGAGCAACATGTAAAATTAAGGCATGTATTACAAAATTAAGTTCTTAAGCAAATTGTTTTGTAATCTTAAAACTATTTTTAATTCGTGTAGTAATTATTAGTCTCACGGGTTGTTGTTATAATTAAGTGATGAAAATATACAATCTTTTTTAAAATAAAATAATAATTATTATTTATCATTTGTTTTTAAATGAAGCTTAAATGTAAATACTGTTTTAACTGTTATAAGATTATTAGCATTATTAATATAATCTGCAATGAAAAAAATATTATTTAGTGACCTTAGACTGAACAGCAATTTAGATAGTTCAAGAAACTTAACGCTTTTATAACATTTAATTCAATAAGCTGAAAAATAAAATTTGAACTAAATTTATCTTAAATTTTACTTAAGTTTTATCTTAAAATTATGCAATTAGGTCATAAAGTAAATTATTAAATTAAGTATTTTAGATTTTCTCAGAACACTTTTAAAACATTGTAAATGTAAAATAAGTTCTTTTTAACAATCCAACGTAAGGGTAACTTCTGATATCTTGTAGGCTAATAACAGTTTCTTAAGTAAAGTTTGAATTAGTAATATTCTATATATTTGTAAAAGTCACCTCGCTATTTATACAAGAAGTTAAAACGGCCTTTCTAGTTAGCTGATAAAAAAATATCACTTTAAGTAAGTGAAGAAAACATGTTTTTTAAATATTATGAAAACTATGAAAACATAATGTTTTAAGTCTAAATAGGCAGATAAGTTGTAAATAGTAAGAGCATTAAAAAAAAATATTTTTGAAGAAAAAGAGTTAAAGTTTAAATTAAATTAAATTAATTTTAAATAGGTTATAGCTTTTGAAAGACTAGTTTTTTTTCAACTTTTTAATTTATTTTAGTTATTAAACAACTCATTAAGGTTAAGTTTCTAAAATTCATTTCACGAGTTGAGTTAAATGTTACTTACTTTTACTTTTTATCGTTACTTTAAATATATAGTTTTATTTGATAAAGAAAATTTATTTACACACTCAAAATATAACAGCCTAAAGGTTTTGAATCTTATTACACAAAAATATTGTACAGTTCAATTTTACTGTTGATATTTATGTTTGACGAGATCAGAATGTTTTTCACTGAACTCTTGTAATTTTAAGAATTGGGCTTGTACATTTAAATTTTTTTTTTTACTTTTTGTACTTTATTTAAGTATATTTGTAGAGTTACATCAGATAGCTAATAAATAAACTAGATTAAATATCACAGAGTAATTGTTTGAGTAATATAGCTGTGAGTTTATAAATCAATTATAAGGTTTTAGTTAAGATAAACTTGTAAAATAAAATTAAAAAAACTTTTTCGTTTAAAGATATTTTTTTATATTCATACATGCTATTTAAATATTCGATAAACATCATTGAACATTTCTTACTAGTTGCTTTTTGAACTTTTCTACTTATATTACAAACATAAGCTTAAATATTTACTTACAAGTATTTCAATTGTAATGTTATTTTGGTTTACAGATAGAAAATAGGAAAGTGATATTTTTTTTTAACTTTACCACAAACAAAGTAGTCAACATCAAATATATAAACTAATACTTACTTTTCTGTAATGCATGATGTCCTTAGATTAATTTGTACAGCTATAAATATAGTAGGCTGATAAAAATACTACGTTTAACAATTAGAAAATTTGTGAAAATAAGAACATTATCTTAAAATTAATGTTTGATTTTTATTTCTATTATTCGTTTTAAAAGTTATAAAACATTATAACTTACAAACAATTTATAACTATGTAACATTTATTTTCAAATTATTTAGTTATACATGATAACAACGCAACAAAATCTGCTAAAGTTGTCATGGACAATAGGTTAAAAGGTATCCATATAAACAAAACAAGTATATATAATCGAATAAATCTTTATCTAAACCCTGTACTACTACCAGTACAACCAATTGTTTTATTAAAGGTACTTTTTACTGATACTTTTACTAACTTTCAAACAAATCATGATAGCAGTACGTTTTATTATAAGTTCTAAAAACGCAAAAAATTGATTTAATCGTGTTTAGTACTGACATCAGATAATATTTAATCTCGTTACTTATTAATATACTTAAAATTATACTTAAAAAATTATAAAATAAACATGAATATCAGTATCACAAATATTTCATAAAAATAATACAGGACTTAACTGTACAGACCAAAAATAAGATATTTTTTCAAACCTTACCCAAACTATATTGACCTTAAAAAATTGGTGTTAGCATTATCAGATCGATATATTTTCTTTATGCGTTTACTACTATTCATACTAAAAAAGAAATAATGTTTAAACTTTTAACGAAATTTAATTATTTTAGTCTAACTGTCTTTAAATTATATAAAAAATAAGAATATATGCTTCAATGATATTTAAATATATTTTTTTTTTGTTTGAAAGTATTTATTCAAATATAACTATAAATTCAAACAGTTTCGGTGATATATTTAGATATTTCCTAACGTTTTTGAAACATTACTACAAATAAACATCTCATTTTTGAAATTCGTATGTATTGTAAATTGAATATATGCGTTATTTTTAATTATACTAGTTTATACAGATACTTAAATTAGCTAATTTATGATTTGGTATAGATTAAGAAACAGTTTTACTTTACAAGATTCAATTTCAAAAGATAGTAAAAAACAGTGAACAGAATAGGGTCACAATCGGCATATTTTTTACAAAACAGTTTAAAACAACTGAAGAACAACTTTAAAACAATGACTTTTAAGCTAGTATTTTTATGTAGTTGCCTGTAAATTTCCAAAAAAAGAATTTAAAACCTAAAGGTTTTGAATCTCGTTACACAATAAGTTTTCTGTAGTTCAGATTTACTATAAAATTTATGTTTGCAAGATCAGAATATTTTTCACTGAAACCTTGTAATAATCAGAATTGCACTTGTTCATTTAAATATGTTTAAAGTAATTGTATTTGAATTTATTTGTAGAGTTACATACGAAAGCTAATAAATCAATTAAGTTAAATATTATAAAGTAATTGTATTAGTAATAGAGCTGTTAGTTTATTAAATCAACTATAAGTTTTAAATCTTGATAAACTTGTAAAGTAAGTTAAAAAATTCACTTCAATGAAAATTTTACATGGTGTTTAAATATTGAAACAATCATAAAACATTTCTGAAAAAATGGTTTAAACATATTTTTATTAATATAACAAACCTAAGCTCAAATAGTTACTTACAAATAAATCAATTACAAGTTATCTGGAAATGTAATTATAAAATAGAAAAGTAGTAAATATTTTAGTTAAAATCACCACAAATATAGTTTTCAACGTCAAAAACATAAAATAACACTCACTACTATGTAATCCTAAATATCCGTTAGTTTGTATAGCTATTCTAATTAGCTAATAAAAAAAGTACGCTAAACAATTTGCTAATGGAAAATAAAAGCACAAATTTTGAATCATTTTGGTTTTTTTTAATTTGTTATCAAAATTTGACAAATTTTTGAAATTTGTTCTAAATAGATACCAAAATACGACAAAAATATAACTAGGTTACATCTGTTTTTAAAGTATTTAAACATACATAAAAAATACAACAACATTTTGTAAATTGTCATTTGCAAGACATTAAAACATATCAATCTCAACAAACAGTTTGTACAAGCGAATAAGTCTTTTTTTATGACTTATACTTCTATCAGTACAACCAATCATTTTGTTAAAGGTACTAATGGTAGTTTTACTAAATCTTAGATAAAATCTTAGAAAAGTTTTTTTTTGTTATAATTAAAAAAAAACAAAATCATAAAATTTAACTCCATTAAGTATTGAAATCAGATAAGGTTTACTTATGTTAGTACATAAAAAACATAAAAAGGAGGTTTTAATATCATTATTACAAATAGTGAATAAGTTAAAATAGCTAATAAGTGTACATACGAAACTTAAACATAATTATTTTAAAATTTACGAAAGCTATTTTAAACTTATAAAATCGGTGTTAGTATTATCAAAACGCATTTACTGAGAAATATTTCTTATGCTTTTACTAATGTTTGTAGTAAATTTGAAGAACAATAATTTTTGAAACTTAAAAAATAAATTAATTTAACCTAACAGTCTTTATATTCTAGAGATATAATGTACGCTTTATCATTCTTCAAACATTTTCTTTTAAATTGTTTAAAATACTTGTTTAGAAATATTTGTTTAGCAGTTCAACTACATCAGAAAGTTTAAAGAGTTGTAGTTTCCAACATTTAGTTTTTAAAAAAGACAAAAATCTACTTATCTAATTAACAGGTTGAACAATGTAAATATATTCAGCTTGTGCAAAACTTAAGTCTTACCATATTTTAGAAAAGCAGAATAATTGGTAGATTTAATGAAAAGAAATGTACATGTAAATTTAACAAAACAGATTATTACATACAAAAAAACAATAAATTAAAGTTTTAAATGCATGTTAAACTTTGTGTTAAAATTTTATAATTAATCCTAATTTTTTTTTTGAAGATCCGGATTTAAAATATACTGAACAAAATTTTATCGTTTTATCAAATACAAATAGTTTGATGCTGTTTTTCTCTTTGACAGTGTTTATAAAACAAAAATACAATGACTATTTTATTTTACATGAAAAAGATAAAGTATAAAAAGTGATTTGAAATTATCATTATTTTTTGAAAAATAAAGTTTACGTGACGCCACATATAAAACATCAAAATCGTATAAAAACATAACAAGTTTAAATTATTTTATAAAAAATTCAATTTGTCTTTATAGCAAATATTAAATTTTGTACAGCTATTCAAATTAGCTCAAATAGAAAAATTTAATTAACTAAAGTAGTAACGCCAGTTTTCTTTCATGATATTTTTAAACTTATATAAACATCTATAAAACAACCTTACATATTTTTTTTTTGGATATCATATTATATTATACATTTATACGAGTGAAATAAACAACCTTTAAAATGTTGAACATATCGTAATTGAAAAATTATTTAATTATTTAAAAGTTAATTATTGTTGTGAAAAAATTAATTATTTCCTTTATACAAAAACTCAGTCTACGTGCATATACTTTTTCCGGAGAAACATTTCGTTAAAAGAATAATGTACTGAGTAAAAAAGAAAGTTATTTTAATTAAAAAAAGTACTATGCGTTTAGAAATCTTAAATTTATATTCCGAAAAATTTATAAACAGTTAAGTGTGAAGTTTTTAACAATAAACTCTTTAATTAATACTTAGTTGATCTACAAAGTATATTCTAAACAATACACTTTTTAAAACGTAGTAATACAAACCAAATAGAAATAAAAAAAACTGCAAGTTTAAATGTTAAAATAAAATGTATTCTTAAAAAATTGAAAAGTTTATTTTAAAAGTATAAATATTGTCATCGTAACGCGTTGATAGAAATTTCTAAGCAGGACCTAACTAATTGTACATATTTTTAGTTTGTTGATTTCAAATTAAATGTTGGAGTAAAATCTTAATATTTATAAACTCCTAGTTAATTTCTACTATTTTTAATAACAGTTTAAATAATAAATTTTGAAAATATGATAACTAATTTTTATGACAGTAAATATTATTAAATTTGTTAACAAAAAAAATTTTTTTTCATAATTTCAATACGTTTACCATAATAATTTTACGTAGTTAAATCAAGTTTTGTTGCTGTTATTACTTATTGGTCAAGTTTTATTAACTATAACACATCTTTTGAATGCATTTTTTTTGGTTGAAAAAAATTAAAACGTTTAAGTCTAATCAAAAGCTTGTTTCTAACAACAATAAATTTAATTTTTAAGTTATTAAGTTAGCCTAACAATCAATGAAATATTCTATTGTTAGAAACAGTTCTAAAATGGTAAAAAATAAATAAATAGATCAAAATGTTTAGAGAAATTAATTTTAACACAGTAGTAAAAAAGTTATAACGAAAAGAAACATTATAATTGTTATTTATTTTATATATAAAAAAATAGTATCAAATACTCATAAAAGTCATCAAATTATGTTTTCAAGTACTAGGGATAAATATAAAAGTGTTTGTGTGTGTATGCTTGTTCTATATGTAATGAGTAACTTAAAGTGACGAAATAATAAAAAACCCAACAAAAAAATTTTCTACGCAAAATTTAAATATAAATTGATCAAAAATATTTAATCGTCAAAAGCTTTAGTTGGAACTTTTTTGTTTCAAATCTTTCTAAGTTGTTGCAAACACAACTGCCCAATTTTCGTTTAACTCTTAATCTGAACTAAAGTTAATGCATTATACAACAAAATAAACTCGATTTTTTATCTATGTAAACTAAGCAAAATATATAAACGCAGCTAAACCAATAAAGTTTGTTCTAATACTCCAAAAAACAATTTGTATATAATGATAAATTTCTATTACTTAATTTAATTATACTAGTTGTTATAAGTCTATCTACGTATTACTTATTTATATTTGTTTTAAGTTTTGAAATTGATATTTATTTGCTAATAAACAGTATTTTAACTGTTTTTAGATTATCCTAAATTTCTTTTTTAATCAAAATTATTCTAATAATCTAATAGCTAATAGTTTGTTTGATAGATGGTTTTGTTTAACCTAGGTTAATCTTGATGGACCTTCACAGTTATACCTTACATTTTTTAAACAAGACTATCTAATTGAAAATAAATACTTATAAATTCAATTAAAGAATAAAAAAAGACACTTAAATTAATTTTAATATTTATTTTAAACCAAAAACATTCTGTATGAACGAACTACAATTTGTAAGAATTTATTATATTTTTAGGTTATTCGATGTACTTTTGTTTGATACTGCAATATCAGTTTGGTCGGTAAAATTTTACAGTTTAAATGTTAAAACGTTTCTTCAAGTTTTTGAATTTTCAAGAAATTTCTATAATAAATAGAAAAAAAAAATTCTCATTCTACACGTGAACTTTTTATTTTAATAAGCAAATATAGATCTACCTTAAAATTACTAACTTTTGTATCCTAAAACATATTAAAGCTTAAATAATCAAACTGGCTCATCTAACATGTTATATATCATTTACTGTGCTTAAGGAGGCTGTGATTAACTAGTAATTTTAGTCGTAATCACGTTTTAAAACTTAAAATTACTGAAACTTTGAATGTTCTTCTAAAAAGCTAGTTTAGTGTTTATATTTATTAAAATATAATTAATTAAAAGGTAGGTGTAAAATATACACGAAGAAACACTTTGCTTAAAGGGTCAATTTTTTATTACGACACTTTTGCACGAAGGGAAATTTTTAAACGAAATAAGTTTTATTTTTTTTTTTTCTTGAAATTTAATTTTATTTACTATCACTGATACCCTTAACCTATACCCGGAAACCTTGTTTTTCTTGTTTCTGCTAACTTACTAATTATTTTTTTTTTCTTACGTATTTTAGAATTTATTAAATTTTTATTATTATTTTGTAACAGATTTAATTTTTTAACGTTTGTACTATCATTGTTACCCCTAATCCTTACCCTTGGTCTGTTTTTATTTTTAATCATTTTTTTTTTTTTTTTTTTACTATTTCTCAAAAGTGATCCCTCGTGCAAAAGTGAATCTCCGTGAAAAAGTTTCTTCCTGAAAAAATGTCCCTTCCTGCAAAAGTTTTTTTGTGCAGAAGTGTTCGCTTCATGCAAAAGAATCCTTTAGTGCAGGGGTCGGCAGGCAGTTGGTGCTCGCGGGTCAATTTTCAATTAATCATAATTTTCGCGGGCTGCAGTTTTAGTTTTAGTGACACTAATAAAAAACTTATATTTTTTATTAAGTTTATCATTTTTAATGACTTTTAGCTACACATAGAATACATACTTAAATAATACATACTCAATGGAAAAAAATTTTCATAGGCTAATATACTCTAGACTTAATTAATTATTTAATATCTTTAAAAGTTAATAAGATTAACTTAATATTATTTTTATTTTACTTACAACCTAGCTCTTTATAAAAACCAAGCTTTTAAACCATCTATAAGTCACTTTTATACATTTTTATATTGTCAACCACTTTTTCATATTTTTTAAAATAAAGAATTGTTGAAAATAGTTTTACGTTTTTAATAATTTTCACTTTAAAAAAAAACAGCAACTAGTTTACTAAATAAAAATGACACCTATATTTTATGTAAAAAATACTAAAATGTTTGACAAAATATGATTAAATACTCTAATGAAATACCTTAATAATATATAAACTAACTAGTCTTTTACATGGTTTCCGCTTTAAAACTAAAAACTTGCTTTAAAAAAACAAAAGCTTTAATGCTTAACTAAAGTATCATCATAAAAATTTACAAAATATTCTATTTCGACAAGTAAAGAACTATAGTTAATAAACTTCACTTTAGTCATAAAAAACTCTAAGAATACAAATATTTATTCAAATTGTTTGAAATAAAAAAATTACACGTACACCTAAGTTTTATAAAATTTCTTAACTAGGTTTAGCCAAGTGTGAGTTTTTCAACTAGTTTGTTTGTTTGGCAACCCTGTTTAAAACAAAACTCATGAAATAAAGAAATAACAAAGTTTTTGACAATGTACAGCAAAAAAAATATTATTAGTAGTCAACTTAAATGAACAGTTAAGTTTCTTTAATATTGTTGACGAAAGTATAAAAATTTGTAAAGCCATTAATAAAGTAAAAAAGTAATTTTTATTGATAGTTGTAGCAATTATTTATGCTTTATCTACAATATTAATATTAAATTTAAAAAATAAGACGATTTATAAAATCACGAAATGTCAATAAGGAGTTGTTGCGAAAAACGAAAAAAACAAGTCGCTTGAGTCAATTTAAACAAAGCACATGATTATCTTCAATTACTACGTAATTAAAAAAAAAATTATTTGTCAAAGTAAATTATAAAGTAGCAAAAGATAAAACTTGAAGGGAGATTTTAAAACGTTTTTAATTTCTTCTTTTTTAATATTACAATAAGTTAACTTTTTTTTTACTTAAAATAGCTTAATGGTAACTTAATGGACATTTAGATAATAAAATAAACTTTTAAATTCTGAAAAACTTTTTATTTTTCTTTAATTAGTACCAATAAACAAACATTTGAAATTATTAAACTCGTGATGTTAAATTTTTTTTTAAGTAATAAAATTAGAGTTAATGTTTATACTTATCTATTATACTCTAAGATGTTCTACATGGTTAAAAAAAATACTAACATCAAATACTTATTTGTGTAAAAGTACGTACAGCTACTTAGCAATCAACGCTATAAAATTATTTATTAATTTTTAGCATATCTTTATTCTATGTTAACTTTGTAAAAAACAAATTATTTTGAATATTTTTTGCATTAGTTTATTCAATGTGTTTCAATAAGCTATAAAAAATATTTTGTTAGATTTAGAATGTGTTTATACTGTAGCAGTCTAACAGACATGCTCTGTTATAAATTGAGAGAATTGGGAAAAAGGGGTATAGTATATATAGTGTTAAAACACTAATTATATATACTATGCATGAAGAATTGCGTCGCTTTTTATCGCCTAGGCCCTAGACGATTGAGAATAAAGTCGTTGTTTACTTTTGCTTAGTTTTTTACTTTTTCTATTATACTTGTGTTCATTTACTTACGATTATTAAGTCTTAATTGTGTTTTATATTTTATACTGTGAATTCAATTAATAAATAGTTTTTTGTTTTGTATATTTTGATTTTATACTTAGTTGACCATTCATTCGCGGTATAGTAATAGATAAGTCGCGCGAAATGATTACTAAGAAAGTTATAAAACAAATGGTCAAAATGACCACCCGCTCTGGTCAGGCAACGCATTTAAAATAGTTAAGTTGACATATAAATAAAAAACATTAAATAATTAAAAAACTTAGAAACTCTTTTTTAGTTAAGTTTGATAAGATTATGGTGTCACTTTTTTCAGTCCTAACAGTTATGCTAAGTTTTAATAATAAATAGTAGTATACATGTACAAAGTTTACAGCTAAAATAACATTTTAATGAAAAAGCATGTTGTTAAAGATATAATACTAAGTTTTTAAACATGTAGAAGCAGTTTATTGAACTGTAAAAAAGTATTACTATTTTTGTTTTTTTATTCATTATCATTTTAAAACAATCTATAAAAAAATATTTTGAAAAAGTACGTTCAACTAAATAAACAGTTTGTATTTTTTATATCTGAGTGATGTTATATTTAGTAAGATACTTAAAAAAAGGTCATTTAATACTTTTAAAGCTAAACAATAAGTTTAACTAATTAAAAAAAAAAAAACTTTTAGCGTCATAAAACACTACATTATTAATATTTATTGCTCATAATAAATTCGATTTAATTAATATATTATGATTACTTTTAAATTAGCTATAATAAACTAATTTTTAATTTACGCTTTGAACTATTAAGCTAGTATAGTATTGTAAAATTGTAAGTTTTACTTATTTATTTGTATTTTTTACATTTTATTTTAGATAGTAACTAATGACTTACACTAAATTATACTTCTAAACAATTTTTTTTTTATCAAAAGATTTTATATGTAACTTTTTATATACAATTATACATTTTACAGTTAACCATATTCCTTTAAGTTTTTGATCATAAGCATTATAAACATGTAAATCATTTTTCTAAAAATCTTCAGAATTAAAATAAAATTTAATGAAATTGAATTTGAAATTTTTTTTATCAAGTTTTATTTATTTTTACTCTGTTACTTTGCTTCGTACTTGAAAAAAAATCATAAATGTTAATATCAATATAAGAAATTAGAAGCTCACATAACAGTCTAGTCTTGTTTTTACGATGGATGGTAGTTTGTACAGCTATTATAGTTAGCTGAAAATATTATTTTCGTTTTTGGCTTATATAAAAACGTAACGTTTACCTTATTATTTTGGAAAATATTGTAATAAAGAAATTTGCTACAAGCAACTAAATTCATAATAATATTTTCTTTTATTTTAGTAGTTAAACTTTAAAAATTTATTTTGATGACCCTTTAGACACTTTTTTTTGATGTCCGCTTAAAATTTTTTGATTGTTTTTTTTCTAAATTTATCTTCAGTATAATAAAGTTGAGAATTTATATATAATCGTTACTAAATCTTATAAATACATTAGTTTTTATTTTTGTTAAAAAAAATAGTTGGTAGAATAATTTTATAGTAACTGTCCTTTTTAGTATGCACTTTTAAAACAGACAAAAAATGCGTATCTATCTTGAAAATTACAATTACTACAACAAAACTATTTTAATAAGCATCAAAAAACGTCTTTCTAAAAGTTTGTAAATTTATTTTAGTAAAACTTCTTCTACCAATAGTTTTAAACGTGTTGAGATAAATAATGAAGTAGTAATTAATATGACCTTGTGTTATAACAATTATGATTTTGAAAAAATAATACAAATTATTAAATTTTATTAAATTATTCAGCTACACAAATTTTTACACTTCACTACTGATCACATTTAAATAGCTTAAATCTAACTTTACAATTAGGTTCAGCATTTTTGACGTCAATTGTACTTTTCAAATTACCAAAACTAAATTCCTTTCATTTTATTTTAAAGTAAATAATGAAATAGTTTATGACTGCGTTTTTAAAATACTTTTCTATTAAAGTAATAACTAAAACTTATAATTGAGCATTACAACACTTATATAAGCACTTTTTTCAGTGTTTCCAGAATGAAAGGTTATAGCTAAAGGTATTAAAAAACTTATTGGGTGTAAAACTAATAATGCAGGAATGCACATAAAAAGATTATTATGAAAACTAAACAAAACAAATAAGCTGACGTATGTCTACTAACCTTTTAATTATTTTAGAAATAATGTGTAGAATATTGTGCTGTTCTACATATTTAGTTATGAACATTAATAAATATTATATACATATACATACATACATACTATAATAATTCTACGTATATGTTCAGGGCCTTTTCTGATTTCTTGTAGTTTATTAAGTAGGTTGTTTAAGCTGAGTTCTCTATTAAAATATTTACCAATTTAAAAATAAATAGTCTCATAAAAATAATTTTTTTATTTAACAATGTTCATTAATCTAAAAAAATTAAAAGATTTGAATATAAGAATTTTGTTTAAGTGTTTATTTTTAGTACATGGTCATGTATCAAGGTTTGATAATTAAAATATTGTTTTATTAAAATAAATAATGACCAGTTTAAACAAAAATAAATTTGAAAAATATAACAAAAAATTATTTTTTTTGTAGTTATTGATACAAACACATTACTTTAAACCAAAAGTTGATGGAACGAAAAAGTTTGCTTTTAATTACCAACTTTAAGTTAATAATAACTTGATATCCTAGATTCGCTACAAAAAACTTCTAATTGCCGCTGTCAGAAATTCCTCTAACTTATCAGTACTTATCAAACTTTATCAAAAATTATTGTTGTAAGATTTAAAATGACGTCATAAGCATAATTGTTTTTATTTTTGTTCGGTTTTAAAATAAATTAGTCTAGAATAAAAATGTATTTATTTATTAACAAGTTAAAAATATTGTTTTAATGTCGTTTACGAATTAAATAGTAATTTAAAACGTTATTATTATTTATTAGTTTATATTGTATTTACATAGCAAGGAGATTATGTCTTACCGATTCTAATTATCAAAAATATTCGGATTCAAACTCGGACTTGGATTCGGCTGAATCCAAAGTTTTTGACCTCGGTAGATCACAACTTTTAGCACATCATCAATTTTTCAATTTAACCAGTTTTCAAATTTTATGTTATACATCATTTAAAGTAGTATAATTTATTTTATTATTATCTATGCAAATATTATCACAACATATTTTTTGATAGCAAAGTTGTAAAAAAAAGTTTAAAGTAAGTATTTATTGATTAGCATTGCATGTTGTATTAAAATCTTCTTACTTTTATTCAGTACAGATATTTATTATAAAACTTATTAAATTGTTGTTTACCTTAAAACAAGCCAAAAACAAGTTACAATAAAATGTAAAGCATATATGGTTTTTTTTTAATAAGTACATATGTGACAATAACTTACAACAAATTTGAATTTTATGTCAAAAAAAAAATTGATCAAAAATAGTATAAAAAAATATTTTATTTACTTTACTAATATTAGTAAAAAGTTGTTATTTTTTGTTACTAAGTTGATTTTGTTGTGAAAATATTATTTAGCTCGTTTGTAGTGTATGAAACTTTTAATAATTCTATGTTTAGGTTATTGTTTATGATAAGGATTAAAATGTATTTCTTATTAATCATAAAATATTTACTGACGTCATAGTTATTTCAACGCATTTCAAACTAACATTAGTTTTTCTAAATAACTACCGGATAATATCCACATAGTTTAAGTCTTGACACGTTAATTTAAAACTATTCAACATGGTTAATAATGATATTCAGGAAAATATTATAATTTTAAAGTGCAAACACTTACCAACTTACAACAAGGTTCGTACGCATCAGGCTAAATCAGTGTAAATTTCAGAATATCAGTTTGTCTTATTTTAAATGCTTTAAAACTTCTGAGTAGAAAAAAAGAAAATAGTTTCATTTTTCCTGAGCAAGTCTTATTAATGTTGAAATTTATTTCTGAAAATAAATTTTTTTGTTAAATACAAAATCAGTCATTGATTGTTAAATTAAATGCTTAAAATTATTTGTTGAATCTCTAAACAAGTTTTAAGAATGTCGAAGCTCCATGTTTTTCAGGGTTGCATGTTTTTTGGCAACCCTGGTGATAGGTTCTTAAATTTTGAATAAAAAAAAACTAGATGTTTTGAACTTTAAGCTTATAAAATATAAAAAAAAACAATTCAAAGAGTTGATTTGACTTAAATACTAGAATAGAGTTGATACTAACTTGAAAATGTTAATGACAATTAATTAACATTAAATTACATACTTGTACTTATGAAAATTTACACTCTAAAACAAGGGAATTTACTCTCAGGGGTTAAGAATCGCTGATTCAGAATAAAAATATAGGACCGTATTAAAGATAATTTACACATAAAATTTATAAACAAAAAACTGAGTATTATGTTAAACTAATTAAAATTTGCTACATTGAACCTTGTTTGAAACTGCACATTATTTTTACTATTGTGACAAACAAACTTGTATCCTTTTGTTCTTAAGAAAAGTATAATTTACATTATCATAAATAAAAGTGTGGTACCAAAAAAGGCATTTAAATTAAAAAAAAATTATAAATTAGCAGTTTTTTTTTTACTTAAAAGCTCTTAACGTTTTGATAAAAATTAGAGCTAATAATATTTGATATTATTTTTTTACAATTGCATTTATTCGCGATTTCAATAAAAAATAACTTCTACCATACATTATGGTTTGAAATTATCTAAATAAAAAAGAATTCAATTTTCAGCAGTTGATAATGATTTTATAAGATACATATAACTTAGAATAGTTTTTTAAGAAATTATGACGTCAATAAATGCTTTTTATGCTAAAAAACCGAATTTAAAAGTTTTAAAATTAAACTATTGGATTAAAAATATCAGTTAATAAATAAGTTTAAATAAATTTTAAATTATATAAACTCCCATTGTCAGCGATTCAAATTTTTATGATAACTCTACATTAAAAATTATCACATAATTATGTTAGTAATTGTTTTAGTAATAAAATTAAATTATTATCAACTAAAACTAAACTTGATATTCTAATCTTAAAATTTTTGTAATATTAAGTAACATAAGTTTTTAATCGTTTTATAAATAAAAAACGTTTACACATTACTGTCGTTAAAATATAAACACTAATAAATTACTTGATAAAGAAACAATTTCAATAAAAATATTTATATATTTACTAAACATTCAAATACTTTACAATTAATAAACTAAAACAAACAAAAAATAGTTTTATATTACACAAGGAAGCAAAAAAAAGTTATATAACTTGATAAACATGAAATAGTTTGCGTGCTTTTTATTTAGTTTGTGTATGTATATTACATTGAACTTTATGACTATTTGTATTTTCGTTACATTTTTTTTGCTGATTATATTTGTCAACAACTATTTTTAATGTTAGTACTTCTGAATAATTAACAATACTAATATTTGAGCATTGAAGTACTTTCTATGATTGAAAGATATTTTACTTATAATATACAATATATTTATCGTATAGTAATATCTATACTACCATATATTAAAACAATCGTGTACTTTAATGAACTACAGCATTGTCGTCTAGTATTAGTTATATAAGCAATGAACTTAACAAAACTACTTCAAATAGATTATTTCTTTGTTTGGAATGCTTTTTTCTTGGATTTCAAGTAACTGTATTTTTTAATTTAGCCTTGTACCTTATACCCATTAAGTTTTATCTTAATTTTTGTAAGTTTGTCATTTTATAACTTAGGCAACAGCAGAAATATTATAATTTCTCCGATTTTTCACTATGCCAATAAAATTAATATATTCAATATTATAATGATTTAAACAAAATCAGTGTCTGGAACACAAATATAAACGATTATTAAAGTAAAAAATTTGTGTAGACAATGCCGGTTTGATAAAATATATTTTCAATAAGAATTTTTTAAATAATAATTAGTGGAACTTATTTATAGATAACTTCTTAAATAATAAAAATGTATCAATTAGTACGTTAGAATCATAAAATAATACTTTAAAAAAAAAACAAGTGCAGAAGTCATTTAGGATTTAGATTATATTTTTGTGATTAACCATATAACATGGTTTTAAATTTTTAACTATTAAAATCGAAGTAAATTTATTATTTTGTAATAATTTATTCAAAAATCAGTAACTTTAAATCGTGACTAAACACTTATGACGTCACAAATCGTTTTAAATTATAAAATTCAGCTGACGTTGACTAAATATTATGTTCAGACCACATCAAATATAACTTTTACCAAAAGTTGTTTTCAAGGTTAGAAAATAATCTGAGGTATAGTTAGCCAACCCAATCTAATGCATAATAACAAATAAAACAAAACTAATAGTTGCAAATGTTTATCCTACTACAAGAGCTTTTATATTATGTTTTCACAAAACTGGCCAGATTAAAATTACAATATTTTTTCAATTAAGAGTAAATTATAGAAAAATAAGCTTTAGTTTACGGTTTCAATAATATAATTAAACACCTAGTCTATTATGTTTAATTATTCAAATTAAACATTAATTTTTATTAGTTCGAACACAAAATGATAACAAAACAGATTTTTGAGTCGTATTATTAAAATATATACAATAAACACTTAAAATTTTGAAAACTCAAAATTTAGTATTAAAATGCTGAGCATTACAGTTTACTTTAAATTTAGTTCATAAACTGATAAAAATGTATTCTCAAGCTAAAATTTTGAATTAACAAAAAAAAAAAACATTAAACGTTTTAATTAAATTTAGATATTCACAAAAAGAAACTTCGTTTTGACAAAACTTATTATAAACTAACAAAAAAGCATATTTTATTTAATTAAAAATGTACAAACACTGTAAGTTGATCGAAAGAGTAACTTCGAATTGTTTTTTAAGTATTTAAGCGAGCAAGTTATGCTAGAATTACTAAGTTATATTAATCATATAAATATTAAGCTTAAAAACTTCTATAATTTTTATTATAGAAATTTTTTTTGTGAATAAGGAATAAAAAAAAAAAAACAATAGTTTTTTATCAATTTTGAGAATTCGTAGTTAGATAAATTAAAATATTTTTACGAGCTAGAAAGTCATGAAAAACCAAGCCTCTATTTTGCAGTCTGGATAACAATTTAGCCTTATAATAATAAGCTTGAAAAATAAACTGTATTTAATGGCACAAAAGACTACATACCGAAAAAATAGTAACTTGTACTAAAATTAATAACAATTAAGAATACCAACATTTTAATTAATATGTACATAGTTCAGTTTATCCTTATTTTACTACTACCTTTTTTATACGTTTGGAATTTAAAATCATTCACAAAAATCAATTTATACAAAAGACAACTCTTACGGGAAAGCTTATGTTACTTTAAATATAGTTCGATGATAGTATAATTTTATAAATTGTTGAAAGACTGCTTATGGTAAGTTTGCCCGCAATATGAATATCATGCTTCTTAAATTCCTAGATTCCACATGAAGTGGTTATAATTGTTGTTCATTAAAATTTATTTATTGTTTGTAATTTATAAACATAAGTTATAACTGTTTTGCTGTGATAAACTTTTATGTTGCTTTAGGTATAGTTCGATGATAGTATAATTTTTACTATTACTGCTTAGGATATTTTTTGATATCCAACCTTTTTGAGATGTTACCACATGAAGTGGTTAAAATTAACATGCAAATTGCTGTTCATGAACTTTTCATTATTGTTTGTAATTTTTAATTATAAGTTATAACTGTTTTGCTGTGGAAAAATTTATGACGTCAGTACGAAGTCCAAATTGTAAAAAAAATAGAATTTTTTTTTAATAAATCGAAATTTCATTTAGAAACATAAACATTGTTTTGAAATAAGTGAAATTTTTAACTGTTTTAATTTTATATTTAAACTAAAATTTATTTTATATAAACAGTATCTTTATTAAAACTATATGATCAAATTATTAACATAAAACAATCGTAGTGAAGTAATAAATTTAAAACTTAAATAAACTGTCTATAGAATATCTATTTACAATAGTAATACAGTAATTATAAATAAAAATACTATTTGTTTTTATTATATACTAGAAAATCTAATCAGGCTTAATAAATAATTATTAAAAAATAAAATAACATTTTATTTACGAATGAAAATATAATTTATTTAATTTCATAATAATTATAAAAAACCAATTTGAGTACAGTGAAACTAAATTTTTTCTGAAAGAAAAAAAAAAAAACAAATAACATTTTAAATTTAAAGTCGTTGCATATAACAAGAAATAAAAATAAAAATTAAATAAGAATAATTTTGGAAGAAAAACTTTTAGATATTTAACATATAAGTTATACTAACATATCAGTATCAAAAATATACTTCGATCAGATATTTATTTAAGAAACTGACAAAATGAACAATAAGATAATACTTACAAGAAGACATTAATGAAAGAACTATTTACAAAAAGAGGTAACTAGAAAAAAGATAGTTTTCTTTAATATAATTGTTAAGTTTTATTTGTTTTTAAAACGCCACAAAAAACAATATTGTTAATAATAAAAACTTGTTAAGAATTATACATTTATTGACAAACATAATTTAAGTTTCCATAATATTAGCTTTACTTGATGAAAAATATTCAACTTTAAAAAAATAAAAACAGCTACTATTCAGTTTTTGAGTAAAAATATTTGAATCGGCCTGTAAAAGCCATTTTAAACTTGAGCATAAGTTTTATTTTTCAAAAAAATAAAAATAATATTGTTTTTCTTAAACTTTTGCACTAAAACCTATAATAACAGAAATATCAGTAAATAAGTTTTTTTTTTAACTTGGCTAAAATGACAGATTAATCAAGCTATAGCTATAGATATAAATTAAGCTAACATTTTCTAAAGATGAACATAATTAAACTACCAATAAGTTAAAATAACCTTGTAGTTATATCATTAAATGAATATATAAATTGTTGAAATATAGATAAATTCAAAACTGTTCTGCTAAAAAGAGCTTAATCAAATTTGTTTAAAACTTTAATATTATCAAATACTATGGAAACTAATAATGTTATAAGTTGTAAATATTACTTTTGATATACACTTTACAATGTTAAAAAAAAAGTTCAAAACTATCCAAAGTAATATTAAACATTTATAGTTAATGACGTAAATTTTTACACCCACAATCTCTATAACAAAATTTAAATATACATAAGTACAAGACATTATTGGTTTTTTGAGAACCATTTTAAGTTTCTACAGCTATGTTATTTAGCTTATTATACTGTAGTTTTGGTTTAATACAATAAGTATAAAATAATATATAATAGTTCTATTTGAAAAAGATTTTTCCTTTAAGCACTGACGAGGTCTTTGACCTAAACTTAGTTTGCATAACCTCTTTACTTGTTTTCTTAAAATCAATACATTTAATAATAATTATGATTATAGGATTATAGATTAATACAGTTTAATAAGTTTAAATATTGCTTTCACTAACCTTAATTTAAACTTTATGTAATTTAAAAAAACTCTGATCAAAAATTTTAGCAATCGAATAATTAGCATTCAGATATAATACAATAAGCATTCTAGCACTAAAAAGTAATTACAGATAAAACAAAATGTGGAATGCATTAAGTATGAAAACTAATGTATTTTTTTAGAAAATTAAAGTATAATTTCAGATAAAATAGGTTTTTATTCATTAAGTATTTAATTAAACAAAAAAAAAATGATTTAAAAACGTCTGTACACTTTTATAGATTCAGAATTTGTAAATACTTCTTTTCAGCTAAATAGAATAATTGTACAAACTACAAAACTGACTTGCAATAAAACATTACAAATTAAAAAAAAAGTTTAAATTTGACTACTGCGTTTAATTTTTTTTATAGTTACCACGCAGCTTATCCCTCAATTATAAAATGTACATGGTTGTCTACAAACAAATAAATAAGATTAGACAACTATAAACCCATTACTATTCATTGATTGAATATACACAGTTATAAATAAATACGAAAAAAAATATTTTTTATTTATCTTAGTGATGTGATATCTTTGAGGCTTTAAGTTTTAAATTAAATTAGTAATCTGGTAAATGTTTAAAAAATGTCAACTCTCCAAAATCTATCTAACCTGTATCTTGGTAAAAAACTTGAGAGTTTTAGAAAGTTTATAATTTGAACTCCATCATCAATTCATTACTGAGTTATAACTGCTATTAAAAGCTGCTATTATTTAATTTATTAGTCTAGTCTAATCGTGTTATAAGAAATTTAAAATTTTATTAATAAATATGTGATTTTTTTAAACTGTTTAAAGTAGTAGCAAGTATCGTAATTCATTTCAATCCTGTATGTTAATGTATTCAAATTTAGAAATGAATTTAAATACAAGGAACTACAGTATCGGTATTGCTAACAATATTAAGTAATTAAATTATATTAATATTTTGGTCATTCTATAGTAGCACGAATTATCAAAATATGTAAGAAATTTTTTTTGAGATGAATGTTCTAATAAACTAATTTAATAAAACGTAATTTTCAAATAATAAAAACACTTACAACATAGCTATAACTCTAAAAGATTATTTCAAAATTTCTTCAGTATTTTTTCTCACTAAAAACATGTAGATAGTAATTAATATTCAAAGTAAAAATAATTCTAAAAGATAATTTCAAAATTTCTTCAGTATTTTTATCTCACTAAAAACATGTAGATAGTAATTAATATTCAAAGTAAAAATAATAAAATATCACTTACAGCTAAAAATTATATTTTTCCTTGGCTTAAACCGTATAAATTGAATTAAGATTTCTTATTTTTATTTATTGATTGTTTTAATTACAACGATCTAAAATTTTAGATTATATAAAATATATGTTTGTTATTATGTAAGAAACTAAAAAAAACATGTTGTGTGTAACTCAATAAACAAAAGGTTCTATCGTGCAACAGGTTTTTAAATAAAATTTTTGTTAACTTTTCTTATCGTTAAATAATATATTTTAAAAAGCCAACATTGCATACATTTCGGACTTAATATTAAGTTCATTAAATCTTAGAAAACAAATTCTTTTTTCGAAAATTTGGTGTTTTAGAAAAAGTAAATTATTTCAAAATATGATCAGCTAAAAGAATTATAAATTTAAAAACAAATTTATATCTAACATAATTAAAAAAATTATTTGAAATAAAGCTGTGTTTAATTTATTAGAATAAATTGCGATAAAAATTACAAGATGAAGTTTTTGTATTAATGTACAATTAAATTTAATCTATCATTAAGTCATATAAGCTGCATTAATTAAAGTAGACAATGATTCTGAAGAAACAGTTAAACATTAGCATTAACTAAAAAGGTGATCATACAAACAAGTTTAAAATAAAAAAAAGTTTAATCTGGAATTATTTATGTTAATCAACTAAATAAAAGTAGTTTATAAAATAATTAATAAAATTTATTTAAAAAACACAAAATGTTTCATTAGTTAAATTCAAATTTAAACATTTAGATTTCAATATCTGTTTGGTAAAACTTTGTAACATCTACTCTTTGCTGTTTAGAATAAACTTTAGACATAGAATTATTTGATTATCTGTATTTTTAAGTATTGCTTATTGATTTATTGACAATAAGACTCTGAAGTAAATAATGAAAGATAAACCTATTTAAAATACTTTAATCATAAACATCAGCTTAAAAATATAGATGTACAAACTTTGATTGAATATACGGCGAAATGCTTTAATTTAGTTCTTTCTTTTATATCTTTATGTTTAAAAAACATTTATAAGTAAGTTTATTGTTATATTATTTTTATTTTAAATTTGCTTCATAAACAAATTTATTTCAGTTTATTTTTATTATTGCAACTTAAATCATGTTTTTACAAACACTAATTCAAATATTTCTTCTTTTACTAATAAGTGTTCATGGTTAATGAGAAAAGAGGTAATTGTCAATCTGTAAATTAGAAAACATGATTCAGTGAAATTAATTATAAAATAAACATAATGTTTCGATACCCTTATATTTTATATAGCTTAATAATTAAAAAAAGAAAACGAAAGCTAGTTATATATTTAATTATGATAAAAAATTCGTAAAAAAATTGAATCTGTATTTTTTTCTCCGACTTTCTACTTTTTATTTCTTAATACAAATAATTGATAATTGTTGTCTACTATTAGACTAAACATAATACTCAATGTCAAAAAAACTGTATTTAACTGGATAAAAGCTTACCTAGAATTTAACTTTTATAAATTTTTTTATAAATATTACTGAGTAAAACATTCAGTATGATACAGAAAAATATAGCATTTAGTCTTTTAATTTAAAGAAATTATTACAATATACAACCTTTAATTGAAAAACAAAACACCAATCACGAAAGAAAAGTAATTAGAGTCTGTAACAAAAGTAATGTATAAAAACATTACTATTCAAATTTTATCAACTATGATGAGACAAATATTGATTTTTAATATTTAGACATAAAGCTTTAAAATAGTTTGAAACAAAGATTATGTATAGTTATTTTGTACCCTTTAGTTATTATAATAGTTAAAAAGTACAGCTGAACAGGAAAATGAAAATTTCTATATTTATTTTATAAAATAAGTTTCTCTTTGAATTCAAACAACAATTAATAATAACTTATATTTTCAAAGTAATTAATGACAGTATTACCAGGTACATCAATTATTACAGTAAAAGGGAAAAAAAAGTATTAAGACTATTTTTTAGACCAGAACATCCTATATTTGGTAATATTGTTAGTTCTATTAGTTTACTATCAACACTTAGGTAGTCTTTAGGCTAACAGTAAGAATATTTTTAACTATTATCAAAGATGTAGCTATTAATACTTATTTTAGTAGTGTTACGACTCAGTGCAATTTATAACATTACTTGAAATCCTCTTGACATCATGTTTTTATTCCCGTAGTTTTTATAGTTGTATAAAATTAAATTAAGTCCTGGAAAAATAAAATGTTGTCCTTAAACTAAGACAAAGTTTGTACAGCTAAATTGGTAAGCTGGTTAAAAATGAGTATAATACATGTTATAGCAACAATTTTAGTAAAAATATAAATATTAAAAATAAAATTCTTCTAACTCTTCGTTTATTCCCCTATGAATATTTACTGATACTTAATTCAATATTTTTTTTTTCAAAAGCCTTACAACCATCAGGTTTTTAAATAATTTTAGCCTACTGCATTACCTAAGAAACACATGACCTCATATAACTGTCATATGACATTGACAATTAAAATTGCTGCATTATATGTCTCTGCAGCTATTTTGACTAACTAATTAAAACTGTTCACAGCTTTTGGTTAAAAAAGTTAAAGTAAGCTGTACTAAATCTATTTAGCTACCTGTTGGATATCAATTATTCTATGAAATCAAGTACTTGTAAATATCATACCTATGCGTTGTTTTATATGCTTTATGAGAGTAGAATCTTGTTCCTATAAATAAAGTTTATATTTTAACGACTGCGAGACTGCGATATCTCGATATATACATGTTAAAATTAATTGTAGAAAATTTTTTAAAATCATACTTGTGTGTTCAGATACAATAGCTTATTTTGTCTTCTGTTTACTTTTTATACTAATTATTTGTATTAATTAGAATCGCACTTTTACGTTATAATTTTTTTTAAGTAAATGTATATGAATTCAATTTCTAGAGTTACATCAGATATCTGACAAATAAACATGTTATGTATCATAAACTACTTGTTTAAGTAATATAGCTTTAAGTTTATAAAATTAGCTATAAGATTTTAGTATAGACGAAATGAAAAAAATGATTTTCTTACTAGTTGCTTTAAACATTTTTTTATTCAAAGCAAACATAAACATAAATAATTACTTACAAACAAACAGTTGTAATGTTATTTGGGATTACAGATAGAAAATAGAGAAGTATTAAGTATTTTTTAACAGTTCACCACAAATATAGTTGTCAACATCATATATATTAACTAATACTCGCTATTATGTAATTTTTCAGTATTTTTTCTTAGTTTATACAGCTCATCTAGTTAGCTGATAAAGAGTAAGACTTTAAATAGTTAAAAAATTTGTGAAAGTTTTAATAGTTTTATAAAATATGAATATTTAATTTTTATTTGTTTAATTTGTTTTAAAAGCTGAAAAACATTTAAAAATGAGTACTAAATGAATACTTGGATATAAACATATATAACTATGTTACATCTGTTTTCAAAATATCTAATTGTAGATGATAAAAACGCAACAAAATCTGATAAAATGTCACAGACAATACATTAAAAAGTATTCGTATAAACAAAACAAGTATATATAATCTAATTAGTCTTTAGCTAAAACCTTTACTACTATTAGTACAAGCAATCATTTTATTAAAGATACTATTATTATTTTAACTAAATTTCAAAAAAAATATTAGAACAGTTTTTTTTTTTAAGTTTAAAAAACGTAAAAACCCCGCATAATGTAAAATGTTTTTGAAGTTGTTATCTTATTTTTAGTATTTTTAACATAATCTGCTAAATAAAAACTATAAGAACTTTATTTAGTGTTTGGATTTTATTGTATTTTTTCTCTAAATAAAACAAATAAAATTTGTTTTAAATATTAATATAATTCTAGATAAAGACAAAATCGTTTGCTTGTATTTTTTACTCATGTATTTATTATAAAATTCTTTTAAATATTTATTTTATAACAAATACAAAATTCCTATTTTTGTTTAACAATATAATATAGTTAAGAAAAAATATTGTATAACTATAATTCATCTAATATTTAATTTGCTGTTATTTATTCTTAGATTTTTGTAATAGAAGTTTATCTATATACTATTTTAAAAGCTATACTATATTTAACTACTATTGAATAATATTTTTTATATACAACATAATTAAACTACTTATATAAGCTTCTAAACATCGTTATATATAGTATGATCGTTTTATTATACACTGTATGTCTAACTTGAAACTAGTAAAATAATAATCATAAACCCAAAAAAAGTTATTTTGTCAAAAATATAAAAATTAGCTTTATAATTATAGAGATGAAAAAAAAAAGAACTTCTTTATAAAAATTTTTATGACCTTTTAATATAACCTCAAAGAAAGAAACATCAACAAATATTAAAAATAAAAAGGTTTATGTGTTTTATAATAAATGAACTACAGTGTCAAACTAGGTAGATAAATTCCTCTACATAAAATTGAATTCTAAGTTCTAATAATCAATTTAGCTTTATTTTACTATTGTACATCATTAGTAAGTTTATTTATTTTATACTATTATAGTGTAGTAATTCTCGTATACTTACTCTAAGAATGTTTTGCTTTCTTATAGATTATGCCACGAAAACCTTTTAACATTTGATTTGTAAACTTACCAAACAGATTATGAATTAAGTAGTGTTTATACAATTAATTAAATTTTAGTAGTGTTTTAAAAGTATTTTAAATTTAATTTTCCTTATCAACTTAACTATTTAAAAATAAACTATCTATAATTTGTTTATAAACTTATGTAAGGTCTAGCAATATATTATCAAACAACCCAGTCTAAACACAGTACTTGGCTAAAAAGTAACGATATTTGGTTTCATTAACGTTTTGCTTGATAACGATTTTTGTTTGTCACCCTAAAATTAATAGAATTTTTTTTTGTGTTTTTTAGTTAAATTTTTTACGACCTTAGAAAACCTACTGATTAGTTTGTCGTCTAGTATTATATATGATTGAGACGTCTTAAGTTAAATATACCAATAGAAGAAAACTAATAACAAACGATTAATTGCGTGTGTTACGCACTAAATAATAACATTTAATTTTTTTTGGATATTTTTATTTGTTTTAGGTTTTAACTAATTTAGTTTATTGTTTAAGTGTTCATTAATTTGTTGTTGTACTAATACCCAGTTTAAGCTACAGGTTCAAACTAAGTAAGTATGATTTAAAAAATAGAAAAGACCATTTTAGTATGCTTACAATAGTTTATTTTTAAAATTAATTTTTTCGTTATAATTTTAAGATTTTTTAGCTTATCTCAATTTTTCAACTTCATTCAAAATAATATTTTATATCAGATAACCAGAATAGCTGTACAAACTAACAAGAATGTACCAAACGATTTGTATAGTACAAAACAAATATACATATTTTAGATTAAAGTGCAATATTTGTGGTGAACTTAACAAATGCCTCAGAATCAAATAAGTTTTACAATAATCGGGTTTTAATGTTAAATTAATTATTACCTCTAAGCCTAAATATTTGTTATTTTTAGATAAATAAAATCTATTTCAAAAGCTAAAAATTTTAGTCATTGTTATATCAAAATTAAAAAAATCATAAATATTTCTATTTATTTTTGTTGTTTAAGTACATTTTAAATTAAATCGTACTGTTTCAATTAAAATAATAACTTTGTCCTGACATTGCTACTTTAAAGTTTCAATCAGTTATTTGTAGAAACGTTGAGCGTATCGACTAAATTACAGAAAAGTAAATTAAAAAGGAAGAAAGTTATGTATTGGTATGTGGGTATAAGCAGATGACTTAATTAGAACTATTTATACTTTCATAGCTTCATTATCTTTTTTACAACTTTTAATGATTTATGTAAGTAATCTTACTAGTACGTATGAATATTTGAACTACATGTCGTTATATTGACTTTTTGTTGAAAACACAAATTTAATTTAAAACCTGAATGTTAGTTACAGTTGGTACTTAGAATATATATATCAGCTAACTAAAATAGCTGTACAAACTTCAGTTACACCAATTTATCTGTTATCTAAATTAAATAAGCTTCTTAAATAATTCAGATTGTGGTAATGATTATGGCAAACGTACAATGACGTTATATGTGTAAAAATATATAACTGCTTTAGTATATAAAAAACTCTTGTTTACTCATCAAGTTTTATGAAAAGTGTTTACTTGAAAAACTTTATTACACAATCCTTTCCTAAAAAAAAATTCTACTTTGCAAATAACCACGTGCTTAAAACTATGTACTTAATACTTACTATTTGTGTTCCAAAATTCTCCAAATTTATTATCTTTTCCATTTACGTCATATCAATTTTCAAATGTGTTCTGTTGTAATTATTTTTATACTAAAATAACGTCAGTCATTATTGCTAGTTTTCCATCAAACAATTTAAATTCAACTATATTTTAATGAAAGTCCTGTAACGTAGTCAATTAAAAAAAAGTAGTCTACTTAATCTAATTTTTGATCTTACTTTTTTTTTTAATATGTGTTTTAAAAATTGAAATTTTCGTTGTAAAACGATTATTAGTACGAATTCTTAAGTTTAAGCGGTCTAAAAACAATTAAACCAAAAGTTGTATTGTTGTTTTAACATTATGTTAGGTTTATTGAAATATGTACAATTATCCTTATTAGCTATCTCCAAAACAACTTTTGAAAATCGTTAAAACATTTTTTTAAATTAATCAGTAAATGTATACTACGTCTTGATAATACGAACATATCCATAATATTGTTATAATACGAGGTCATTATTAATACTTCAGATCAACTAACCAGAATAGCTGTACAAACTGCTATTTTACTTGCTTTGGCCATTTCTAAAATTTATAAAAAGTACTTTAATTTCGCGTTCGTCTGCAAACTATAAAAACTACATTTAGATATAATTAAGAAATTTTTACATTCATATACTAGTTGCTGATTAAATTATTATTTTCTATTTGTAAACGATATACAAATTAAATTCTTAACTGTTAAGATTGTTAGTTAAATTTGCAAATCTGTTGAAGTGATTTATTAAATAAATTTAATTGGGAAGTTTTAACACTTTCTTTTAAGCTAACTTAAGCAGCTTTATAAACTATAGTAATAACTTAGTTTTAGTTTTATTATCTATAATTTACAAAAATTAATATTAGTTGTTATTATTATTGTGGTTAGTAATTAAACACGTGTTACAAAACGTATTTAACAAATTTAATTATATTTTGTTCTGCAACCCAACATTGTAACAATATACAAAAATAAGTTTACAAAAGCTTAAAACTTTAAAAAAACTGGAAAAGTTTAAAAAATAGTGTTATAGTAAGCATTTATTTAAAAATAAAATATAATCAAAATTTTAAAATCTTGTAACATAAATACTTTTACTAGTTCACTTTGTAAATTTTCATTTGCTTAATTTATTTGACAGATTGTTATTCCCACAAACCCTTATTGTACGGTTACAAAATTATTCCATATAATCAATGATTGTAACTAAATAATTGTTAAGATAGTTTGTACAGCTATTCAAATTAGCTGATGACTGATTTTCATCTCATTTTAGTAAACAGTATTATTTACTATTAGTTTATAGTATGTTTGTTTGCACTGAAATGTTTTTTTAACAATGGATTTTAATACTTTCAAATAAATTTATATTGATATATTTTTAACTTAGCTTAATATTTAAATACTTTTGTTTTTCATAATCTGTAAATAAATGAGACTACACATTTTTTAAATGTTAATTTATTTTTATTCTTGTAAAACTGTACACAAATTAAATTTCAAAAATTTTGAAATAAATTCTAAATTTGTAGTAAGTTATATTTTACCAACACTCACTGACACTTGCTTTTACAAATTTGACAAAAACCGTAAAGTTGTCATTTCAATTAAGCTTTAACGATTATCATAAACCTAAAATTAAGTAATGATATATATATATATATATACTTAAACGTTATACTTAAACAAAATTAAATTTGAAACACATACAAATACTTATTAAAAATCGTTAAACAATTCATCACATTGTAGTTAAATATTATTTTACGTTGATTTATGCTTTTTCGAGAAATTTTTTATACAAACTAATTAAATCTTAGATTCTTGGTATGTTTATTTAATCTGAAACTTTTACTAAACTTAATTTTAAAACTTAGTTTAAAGTTATGATGCTTTCTGAAAACTGAGAATAACTTGAAAAAATTTAAAAATTATTAATTTCATGCAATGCATAATTCAGTAATTAAAAATATAGGTGTTAACAATTAAAAAAAAAGCTTAAGTTAAATATGTTGATTAAGCAAAATAACTTTACTTTTGTTGTTTGAATACCTTTTCATATAACAAAATTATTTTTGCTTTATAAACTTAAATGAACGTTTTAGTTTGTTTTTTGAATTTTAATCACATTTGATTTTATTTTGCTGATATTTGAAACTAATATTTTCTTTGTGTTTCTTATTGTTGAGTCCTAGTAAAAAGAAACTAAATATTAAAGCAAAATTAAGATATAAAAAAGACATATAATGATATTATGTTAATGGAAATAAAAATTCTCATTTTTAAATGTTGATAAAAAAGTGTTCTAATGTAATATACACTTTGTAGTTATTAAGTTTTGTAGCCTATTTTACCAAATTTTCATTTCTGCACAACATATTTGTGACAATTTTAATATAAAATATCAGTAGTTAACGTGTTAATTTTCAGAACAATATATCTTAGTTCGTACAGCTATTCTAGTTAGCTTATTTTTGTCCAAGTTAGTATTTCTAATCTAAGTTATTTAAGAAACTATGTTAATGTTAGTTAAATTTTGACATAAAGAATGTTTCTTTTGTTTTTATTTCATAATTAGAAGTATAGTAGTTGTTTTATAAAACCTTATTTTACTTTATTAACTAGACGAAATGCAGTATATTTAATACAGTTATTTATTAAAAGGGTTCAAATAAAATAAGACTAATTAATTTTAGTAACAAGACGAACTAAAATGATCTACTAACGAAAATATCTTTTAATCTAATGGTACTACTCGTTTCTGTTTTTTTGGAAATATGTATTGTAGTTTCAATAAATACAGATCATATAATACTAGAAAGATGTTAGCTGAGTGTTGACGAAGTCGATTTTTATTTTCTGTTTGTTTAAATGCATTTAATGAGTTTGTAATAAGTAGTTTGAATAACTTTATTTTAGTAATTTTTTATGTTTTATAAGGCATACAAAAAGCTTAAAGGTTACATAATTTAGTATAAATTTTATAAAATATAAATACTTCTATTATCGGAAAAGTAGTGATATTTATCAGCTAAATTTAAAAGCTGTACAAATTTAAATTGTAAAGTGCTAGGTATAATGCAAATGAAATGTGTTAATTTATATCATAGTATTATGTAGCAATTTGTGATTGGTTTAACAATATGTTATTAGTTTTTTAATTTGCTGTATTTTGCTGCAAATTAAATATTTTTAATTTAAATTAATAAATTTTTGGCCGATGTTGCATTTAAACGACTCACAAAGAGTTTTGTACTTAGCTCTTTTTTGTATTTTTGTGTTTATTTATTATTATTAGTTTTGTTAAAAACAACTTCATTTTTTAGATAGAGTGTTTTATGCTTTACTTAAAATTTTTCGTACTTTATATTTAATTATTTTAGAAATTTTTAGTTTTTTTTACGTCTAATTTCTGAGCTTTAAACAAGTTAAAACGCATGAAATTATAAGTAAACAGCATTTCCTTGTACTTTAGTTTAAATTTTATCTTTAAATTATATTAAGTATAATTAACTAACATATATTGTATCGACTATTTATATAAAGTAGTTTTACTTGTCTTTAGTAACTACACAAACTCACTTACTTTATCTTCATCTTTTTTTTCATATATAAATCTTCATACAAAACTCCATGAACTATTTTTAACCCCTATTACACACAGAAACATTTGTAAGTTCAGTCAAGACAAGTACTGTCTGTAAATTTGTATTTATTGTTATAGTAAATATACTATAATTTAAATAATATACAGTTTTGTTAAACTAACATTACTTTGCAAAAAAGTTTGTTAAACAAATACTTAAGAATTAGAAAAAAAACAAAAAAAATAATAATACTAAATTGAATACTTTTTGTAAGTAAATATAAAAAAAATTTCTTAACTTTTTTTTACAAAATCTAATTTTTATAACTTGTTTTAAACTTATTCATCGTCATAATATCTATCATAAAATGATAAAAAAAATAAACTAAAATAATAATATAATAAATAAATTAAAAAACCTCCTTTTAAAATATATATACTTTTTTTCTTTTGGGTGATATGGACAAAATAGTTTAAGTTGTAAGATGAACTATTTTTTAGTTTATATATTGAACAATCATAATGATATACTTAAGTCGAAATAAACGACTACAAAAACTTATACAGTTGTTGTTAGAGGTGAATGGTAGTTTAATAATTTTGGCTCGAAATTAATGTTTTACATCAAAAAAAATATAATGATGGATGCTTTGTATTGTAGTCTAAAATGAATTTAAATCTTATACTATGCATAATTATAAAATGAATATAAATCTCATATATTAGTTGCCTAAATGGTTAATTTGAGTTCGTATAGCTGTTCTAGCTAGTTGATTATTAATAATATGCTGAGTAGAAATGGATTGGTCAAGAAGCGACACTCTCGCACGGCTTTTTTGTGTTTTTTGATCACTAACACTGTTTTCATTACCACCTACTCTTGGTCGTTAACTTTTTTTTTCTTTAATTTATTGTTGTAACTTTTTTATCTTTTACTTTTTTCTTTTTTATCATAACTGTAACCTAAAGCTTTAATTGTTGATCTTTAATTTCATTATACATTGTTTCTTTTTACTTTTTTTTTCTCATACAAAAATAACTAGTTAAGCACGTATATAGAAAAAAATAAAGAAAAACCTTTTTTTTATTAGGTTACTCATTAGCTGTACAAACTAAAGATAATAGTTTTGGGCTACGTATTAATTTACTTTTTAAATTTTAAGTAAACTGTTATGATACTGTTTAGGGTTAAAAAAAAATTATAATTCCTTTTTTTTTATTTCATATAAACTACAAAATTTATAAGAGTTAAAACGTCATAATAATGTATGAAAGACATAAATTTTACATTATTCGTACAAGCGTTTGTAAATTTATGTAGTAAACAACAATAAAACAAATTTTTACAATTAGCTAACTCAGTAGCTGTACAAACTATCAAAGTTATTTTCAATCTAAGAATTGTTTTAATTTTGAAATTTCAAGTAAATCGTGATGATACTGTTTGTGGTTAAAAACAAAAATAATTATATTTTTTAACATTGATTCTGAATATTTCAAATAAACTACCAAATTTATACAAATAAAACATCACTTTAACTGATGAAAGATATAGATTTTGTTTAATAACTATTACCGTTTGTAAATCTTTACAATGCAGTTTACTCTAAATCACAGATCTGCAAACTGCAACCCGCAAAACACTCTTCAGTTTTAAACAGTACCTTTTTAAAACAGCTGAACAAAACAAAAATACTGTTAAAAGCTTACAGTTAGGCTCTTATTTTTACAATTTCTTATCTCTAATTCTTTACTCTTGGTTATTTTATTATATATTAGAATTAAAATAGTTATTATTTTGTTTGTTAATTCAAATAAAAGCCTGCGGAATACTTTCATTTTAAAGTTCGACCTAGGAACCATTTTCCTGGAAAACTTGCCCATGTTCAACTAACTGTCCTAAAAATGTCTGTCGACCCATAACTAAACAAACATGTAGTGATTTTTTTTAAAAAATTTAAAAGCCTTTCTAACATAGAATAAATGGGGAAAGCTTCTTTTTGAGAAATTTTTTTCAACAAAGATTTAAACACGATACTAATATTCATTTTATTTTTTCACAACTTATATTTAAGCAGCTTGATCTTTTTGAAGTTCAATTTCCTTACTTAAATTTAAATTAGCGATGTTAAGTTAAAAAATGTTTGTGAAATATACGTTACATACATATATATACTTCTACTGTAAGGAAACTAGTCAGTTTCTTAGTTAACTAGTAAAAATATTACTGCATAAGTACTTTTGTTTGAAAATCTTAATTAGTATTAGAATTTTATTGAAATTTAAAAAATAAACAACTAATATATTTGATTAGTTTTATTAAAACATCTCAGATTAGCTAATTAATCATAAGAAAAACTACCTTACAAGACCAAATGAAATTAATATTTTTTTTTGTTATTAAACATTACGAGAATTATAATTTAAGTTCTGACAAATTTAGAAAGTATGAAATTTAGAGATATTTTTCTAAACTGTAAATTGAATCAAGTTATTTTTTAAAATAAAGTTATTTTACTACCTTGGTTTTATGTATCTTAATGTATACCTTGGTATCGGATTTTTACATATCATTTAAATACTTTTTCCTTTAAACATTTAAGTATGCCTAAAATAAAAGTGTAAACAAATAAAACGCATCAACTACGATTTTACAGTTTATCTTAAATTTGGTTTAGTTATAACTATATGTTATAATAAAGCTTCATCAAGTGTATTATTTACTAGTAAATAGTAATTTGTAAATATTTATTTTGTGATACTGAGCAATGTAACTATAATAACAAAACTTGTTTCAGTTGTGTAACTAACAGCTGTTAGATTATAATAAATTTGCATTTGGATAAAAGTCAAACTTTGATAAAATATATTTAGTTAAAGTAGCACTTTTTAAGAAATTTATATTTATACGTTTTAAACTCATCAATAGTTAAACTTAAGTGGACAAAATAATAATTTTTATAAATTAAACATATGTTTCATAAACAAAAAGATTTCATTTACATTAAAAACTTTAATTAAGTAATGTCATAATAATCCGATTTAGGGTTATATAAGTCTGACCTACTGACATTGTTACCTACAGGTCTAGTGTCTTTATAACTAAGTTGTTTATTATGGTTATGATTATAACCATCTGTAATAACCATCTGTGGTTACGAGGGTAAATGACATGTAAGGGAGCGAATAAGGAAAGGTTTTTGTATTATTAGTGGGCTACTAAAAAAAAAGTAAATGAATAATAAATATTTTATTATAAAGTTGTTGAATTTGCTTATAATAAAGTGTTAAAAGGTATTTGTGGCACAATATATATAAGTTAATACCCCCTAAGAGTAAGTATTTAATAACTTTAGTAGTATTAAAGAATTCAAAAACGAATAACGTTATTTTTCGATCTAGTTAAAAATCTAATTTAAGTAAATGAACACTTACTATGAATTTGAACTGGACAAAGAAAACAAAATAATAATGGCCGAATATAAAAGTTTGATGATAAGTCTAGCAAGAGTTGTGCTTTGATTGAAACAATCAAATGGCGACGAACGATGACGTGTTAATTAAAACTAAATTTTAAACATTTACTACAATTTTTTGTTAAACAAATCACAAACATTATAATAAAATATACTTTAAAACGCTACAATCTAATACAACTTTTGTTTGGATCTTAGGTTTATATTTGTACAGCTATTTTAAACAGCTGACTGTAATATATTTAGCTTTGAATAATGTATTTTGCAAATTTAACTGTTAGCAAAAAGTTAAAACTTTGTACAGTAAGATACATTATCTTAACAAGTATTTGAATTGGACGGTTTTATTCAGACATTATTTAAGTTTTAATATAATATTTTTATTATTAATACTGTAAAGACATTATGGCTTTTGCAATTTATCTTTTGATTAAAATTGATGTCAAACTTATAAGTAGTTAACTGTTGTTATTAGGTTAGTTTGATGTTTATATTTTATATTTTACTGATTTGTGCGGTCATACACTCGCCTTAATTAAGCAATTCAAACATGTCAGGTTATTATTTAAATTTTTAACTATTGTAAACGAGAATTTTTTATAGATTTTTTGAAATGACTTCTTTACTAGGTTATTAGGCTTAAACATGCAGTTTTCGTTTGCTTATTAAATATACATGATTTCATACTCTTAAAATTTAAATTCTTCAAAATTCTTATAATTTTCAAGAAACACCGTAGAACTTTCTTATTCATAACTTAAAATGTTAATAGATAAATAAAAAAATATAGTATGCATATAAGTTGTTATTGTTACTCGACCAATTTATATAAAATTTTAGCTATAAAATTATAAATTGATTTTATTTATTAAAATTATATTACCTAGTTTAAAAATTGTTTTCAATCATTACCTACTTACTACGGCTATTATCTTAAATATACAACATTAAAAAAGTACTTGTAACTAAATTTCATATTAAAACTATGAAAAATATTTTTCGTTCAATTAAGTTGAGGTTAGTATTTAGTAAATGGATATTGTTGGTCGACTAAACTATTACTATCTTAACAACTAATATCAAGCATTGTGTCATGGGAGTTAACCTATGAACAACTTTTGAATGTTTTTATACATTATTTTTATTTTATTTGTGAGTTTTATCTATTTTTGGTCTAGAATACAAAAAATGTTATTTGTAAAATTAATTTCAAGTTAAAGCATTCAATTTTTTTTTTGAATCGAAAACAGTTTTTAAAAGGATATAAGTTTAAATGTTTTTCGTTAATTCATATGAAAGCTATTAAAAATATAAATGACTATAAATGTATATAGGATATCATTATGTAATTTAAAGTAGTTTGAATTTAATAATTGTAAAGAATAAAAGTTGTAAACTATCTGTTTGAGTAAAATGGCTTTAACTTTATTAAATCAACTATAAGATTATATAAATAGTTAAAAATTTTCTTTATTAATACTTTTAATTATTTAGTAACCATCAAGAAGTATTTATAAAAATTTGCTTTTTTCATAATTTTTTTTTTTTAATAAAAGAAAGATAAGCTTAAATATTTACTTACAAAAAATTTAATTGTAGTTTTTTTTCGGATTACAGATAAAGTATAAAAAAGATTTAAATACCTTTTTTATACTAACCACAAACATAGTTTTTATCAGTAAATATATAAACTCAAACTCACTATTTTGTTATCCTTTGTAATTGTGTATTAGTTTGTACAACTTTTCTAGATAGCTGATAAAAATTGGTATGTTAAACTTCTAACAAATTTGTAAAATTAAAATTAGTATCATAAGGTTATAACTTTTGTATCACTGAAGCATTTCTTATATCTTTTAAAATTAGTTTATTGTTAATTATACGTGGTTAATTATTCAACGTATAATAACTGAGGTATTTTTAAAAATATCTGATCAGCCAAATATTAAATGTTTTGAACTTAATTACTTAGTTAAAATTTACCACTTGGATAAAGTTAGAGTAAAAATCGTTAGAAAGTGATACTTGTAACAGGTTCAGTTTAAGTAGAAAGTTTTATGTAGTTAAATGTTTTTTTTTAGAAGTCTACAAAAAAAAAATTATTCACTTAATAAATTAATAGAAAATTACCACCTATTTTTGTTTTACTTTTACAAGTAGTTATAAGAACAAATATTTCTATACTAAACAGAATTTTATACTATTTTCAAACAATTAAATACACTCACTAAATTTATCAGCTAACTTATAACGCTGTATAACTAATAAATGTTTAAATATTATTTAACTTTTAAAAAACCGAAAGTTTTAAAATTAATTGTATAAAAAAAATTAATGCTAATTTAATTTCTTTTTTCACAAATATCACACAAACATTGTAATTGTAATCTTTTGATAAAAACTTTAAAAAATATAAAAATTCTGGAGTTTTGAATTTTCAAGTTTGTAGAGCTATCTTAGTTAGCTTATCTTATGGCTGTGTTTAAATATAAAAGTATTTATTACATTAATATATACTTAAAACTTATACAAAACATGAATAATAAATCCTTGAGAATATTTTTTACGCTGTTTCTGCGAGTTAACAAACGTTTAAAAAAGTTAATACTTAACAAAACTAAAGTCGACTTAAAAAACTAAATTTTTCAAAATTGAAAATTATTAAAAGAATTGTAAGCAATTTCGTATGAAAGCGGAATTCTTTAACCACTTAACTAGGATAACAGTACATAGTCGGCTAATATTGTTTTACTGTAGTTTGATGAGATACGTACATATACAAATTTACGTACACTATCATGATTGTAGGAAAAATGCTTAAATTTAAGTTTTTTATCAGCTAATTTTACTTTGATACCTTGTTTTTAATGATAATAATCTTCATAGTTAGGAGAAAAATCATAATATATGATTAAAATTTTTGTGTAAGATCATATTTTTATTCAAATAGTTGTAAATGAAAACACTCAAAAACTAAACTTTAAGCTATTAGTTTTTTAAACTAGTAGTCGAACACAACTTCAACTAAAACGACTCTTTTTCATAAACATACGCTTATTAGTAGACATATATGATAAATTTTACCGTTAAAGAAGTTTTTTAAGTTATAAACTTTTTATAAATGAAAGGTGCATTGAGCAGCAGAGTATTATTACTCAATTGTTAAATAACAGTCAGGTCTTCAAAGCACTAATAGTTTAATTATATAAGCAATTTAAATGAATTGTTTACAATTTATCTTGAATACTTTTTTTATTAACTTGATAAACAGTAAAAAGTCAAGTTCTATATTGTAGATCTATCAGAAAACAAACTATTTGACGTAATTTTTTTTTAGTTATTTTACATGTACCGCCTTTTAGGCTTATACAGCATATTTTAGCATTAAAACTTGTAGAATTTTACTTAAAATTTTAACTAAATATTTTGTTTATAAGCGATACTATATAGAGAAATAATTTTTTAATAAAAATAACTTAAACAGTATCTGTAGTTATTTTGAAGTTATTTGCTTACGTTTTTCAAACATTACCACAAATTAATATCACCTTTTTTATAATATATTTTCATTTAAATAGAAAGTATGTGTTAAAATTTAGGTCATAGGTTTCTAAAGGTTCTTAAATAAGCTAATTTTTATAATTTTTTGAAGTATAGAAAAAAATCATAATTTATAAAGTCTAATACGAAAAGATAATTTGTATAGGTTAATAAACGAAATATTTTTTAGAAAAGTAATTAAAAACTGAAAAACAACCTTAATTCAATGATCTTTAAGCTAATACTTTTGTGTAAATATCTGTAAACTATCATAGAAAGGAGAAAACAAAACAAAAATTGATTTAAAACCACTATTACAGTGCGAATAAAAAAAGCACAAATGAAAAAAAGTAATAATTTATTCACGTTTATAACCTTTACTCAGTTTGATAAACCTGCAAACTCAATTTAACAAAAAACGATATAATTAAAAGGCTAAGTAAGTCTAACTTTTCCATTATCCCCTGTAAGATTTCCTGCATCTATATAATTTTGGTCTCCTTATCAACATACACGGAGGACCCCTCACGTTCTAATTGATTGATCGCATAACAATTTTGTAAACTTTTCAACAAACTATAAAATATATTATCTTTATTGGCCGTCAAATGCTAAAACCTAGTCTAGATGCTTACAACTGCATTCATATTTTTGTTTTTAATTAAATGTATTTATTGTTATTAACAATTTAGAAAAATAGTTTAATCATATATCAATTTACACAACTTTCAAATAATCACAAATTTATACTACACTTTGTAAAACAAGTTGACAGAGATTTTTAGTGGATGGTTACAGACATTAACATTTTAATTTTCCGTTTATTAAATTATTTTTTAATATAACTTTTAATAATTATCTAATAAATTTTAGCACTACATGAGCTAAGTTTTATTAGTTTAGTTGTAATCTTACTTCACTTTAAAACTAATTTTTAAGAAAACTTTAGAAATGTAACGTAAAATGCCAGTTAGTTATTTGAAAAAATAAGCTATCTAAATTATATTAAACTTATACATATAAACAAAAACAAATCAAAGTACAATTTGGATTGATAATGATGCAAATAGATGTACTTTTTTTTTTATAATATAAAAGTGTTTTAGTATAGATATCAATTAATTGTGAAATGATTAAGAAAAACGGCACTATACTAGATATTATTGTAATCATATTCGATACATCAGTAATTTAATGCTGTTTAAAGTTTTTCAATTTTAGAATTCACCATCAATTCTTTCAAACTAAGAGTTAGTACTTAAACTAAATTGGTCTATGTTTTATTTAAATTATGAAACGTCTATTCAGCTAAACTTGTTAAACGAGCGTGAACTGACTTGAATGGCTTTGTTTGTATTTTTTACTTAAAGCATACTTTAAAACCATTTACTTTAAAGTTCTTTAATGCTAACTTGGAACTTTTTTTATTCTAAAGAACGTTCATTTGCTTTGTTTTCACAATAATTTCCATCGAATTCGGGTTTGACTTTTTTAGTGGCGACCCTTTAAAAGTTATGGTTTTTTTTAAATATTTTTAGTTTTACAAGTTTTTCTCCATAAATAATGTTTTATTTTCAAGTTTTTATTTAACATACTTATTAAGCTAAGTTTATAGTGTAATGTTTTTTTTTCTATTATTTAGGCTTATGGCATAAAAAAAACTAGAAAAATAAAATTACAAGTTTAAACTTAGTTTTATTGTTTTGTAAAAAATTAAAAAAAAAAAAACATATTATTTTTGGAGAAAAAGTTGTAAAACTGAAAACATAGAAAAAATCTCAAATTTTTTAAAGGAGCCCAGTACAAAATTCAAACCCTAACTCGATGGAAACAATTGTGAAATGCAAAGCAAAGAACGTTTTTTAGAATGAAAAAAAAAAGTTCTAGCAAAGCAAAAAAATAATTTGAAAAAAGTTGGTTTTTAAGTTTGGTTGAAGAAAATTCAAAAAAAAAAGCCATTCAAGCTAAGTAACGTTCGCAACTTGTAATGCTTTTGTTTACTTTATTAATTTTTAAAACAATGTTTACCACATATAAAAAAATGTAGGTTTTTGTTCAACGTCTTTAACTTAAAAACGAATGTAGAACATACAAATTTACTATTTAAGAATAAAATTGCTTTGTTTTAGTAAAAAATATTGAACTTAATCTTTAGTCATTAGACAGATTATTTTTCCGATGAAAAATAATATTATAAATGTTGTATTATTTAGATATGCAGATATTTTTGCAGATATATTGGTTTGTGCGCTAGATTAAATGTAAAAGTTATTTAGACAATTTCTTCACAAAGTCGATAATTTACAATCAGCTTAATAAAAAAGCTGTAAAAACTCATCATATACCTTGTAACAAATACTTTGCTGGATTGTGGCATATATAGTGTAGTTTTGAAATCGTATTTTTGGTCAATTTAAATAAGTATGTAAATTAAAATAAACTTAAAAAGTATTTAATTTTTGATATATTAAAAAAATTAATACCCCATAGTCTAGTGTTTTTATAACAATTTTAAGTTTAATAATACAATTAATTATAACTAATACTAACTTTGTCTACATAATTAAAATCCTTTAAAAAATTTAAAAAGTGTTTGTTATTTGCAGTTAGCTGAGTATTAAGATTATTTTCCAACATTGAAAAATATTTTTTACTTTATCAAAATTTTTATTTACTACCTTTTACTTTTAACATACTATTAAATATACTGTTTTTAATAATTTAAACATCAGTCTATTTTTTTTAATGAATAAAAGAACATTCAATTTTTTCATTTCAATATATTACGTCAAATTCTCTTCAGTGAAACTACAATTGAAACAATAAATTAAAACACAACAAGTATATTTACAAAAAAAAATTACAAATTAATAAACTGATCAATTAAGTAAACGTAATTGTAATCAAAGAAAATGTAATCAACAAAACTTTAAAAATCAACACAAAATGGTTCTGACTAATAAAGGCTAGGGTGTAATCAAATTCCTTCTTTTTGCATAAATTTGGTTTGTTTAAATGTCGTAAAATGGCTTCAAGTCTAATTAGTTTTGATGTATTTGAATATTGTCGCATTACACTGAAATTAGATAATGCAAACTTATTTCCATAACTTGGACTATTTACAAGGTGTTCTGCTATTGCAGATTTTTTTATAGCATTTTTAACTGCAATACTCTTTTCGTCTTTTTCGTCTTTAATATATAAAGTGATACACTTGGGAGACATGTTCCTTTATTCTAGTTGTGAGGGGTAGAGAAGTTTGACCAATGTAGCTGCTGTCACAGCAGCATTTAAACTTGTAAACTACAAGACTCTTTTCTTGAGGTGTCATTTCCTCTTTTCCTGAACGTTGAAGTATTGGTTTTGACGTGAATAGAACCCTAGGATTTACCGCATGATATGTTTCACTTGTTATATCCACTATTTTCTTCTCAATTAGTTTCGATACAACACCAATATATGAACTTTGGTCAAACTTCTCGACACCTCACATTTAGAATAAAGGAACATGTTACCATGTGTATCACTTCATATATTAAGGACAAAAAAGACGAAAAGAGTATTGCAGTCAAAAATAAAATACAAAAATCTGCAATAGCAGAACACCTTGTAAATAATCCAAGTTATGGAAATAAGTTTGCATTATCTAATTTCAGTGTAATGCGACAATATTCAAATACATTAAAACTAATTAGACTCGAAGCTATTTTACGACATTTAAACAAACCAAATTTATGCAAAAAGAAAGAATTTGATTACACCCTAGCCTTATTTAGTCAGAACCATTTTGTGTTGATTTTCAAAAATTTGTTAATTACATTTTGGTTGATTACATTTACGTTTACTTAATTGATCAGTCAATTAATTTGTAAAATTTTTTTTGTATATATACTTGTTGTGTTTTATTTTATTGTTTCAATTGTAGTTTCCCTGAAGAGAGTTTGACGAAATATACTGTTTACTTAGTTAGCCAGTTTTTATATGTTTCAACGTATTTAAAAAAAAAAACAGTACCTTACAACGGTAATTTAATTTAAGCACTAGAAGTTTGTTTATATCAGTAATTAATTTAACTTTTAACTTTTGAAACATGCGAATCGTATTGGATACTTTTCTTAAAACTGACTATTCTCATAGATTAAAACAATCAGTAAAAAAATTATGACATTTTTTACACATATTTTTTTAAACTTTGCATGTACTAAAGATTTCCTTCAACTGTTTTAACCATCTGATTTATATATAATTTTAGTTATGATTTTTTATTGATTATTAAAATTATAAACTAAGCTAAAAACTAAAAAATATTATTTAAAAACAACTTAAATAGAACACTATTTGATTAACAAACTTCAAAAGACTTAAATTGATTAAATTCAAAAGACAAATGCTTTAAGGAAACAAAAATATATGTAAGTTTTTATACGTGTTCAAAGTATTATATTAGCTTACTACATCTCACAATTCTAAATTATAAGCTAATATTATTTAAACTGCGTAAGTATCAATTAATTAAACATTTAAGGTTTCACCACAAAGTAGTTTACAAATTTTTACATTTAATATTAACATGATTTCATGATTGCTGTTGTTACCATAATAACAAACACAGGTAATAAAACTTTCATTTGCTATCTTAGAGTAAGTTTTAAAACAATTTAAAGTTTAAAAAATAAGAAAAATTCTGAAACATGCATTTAATAATTATGCAACATAGAGTAAAGTCATTGCCAGGTAATCTTATCATTGCAACTAAACATACGTTTCTTATTAATCAAAGTTCGTAATTTTTGAAATACTAACTTTTTTTGCTTCCACTATCAAAAATACCACGCGTAACCTTTTTATAAAAACAGCTTTTAGTTTATTTTATTAGAATATTTATTTATTATTAATTATTTGCACTAATTATCAAGTAGTTATAACTATGATTTCAGCTTATGTTTCTAAAAGTGCAGTATTGTTACATTATAAAATTTAGATAAAATATTTACGTTAGAACCTAATAAACCCGAAACTGTTTAAATAACATATAAAGTCGAAAACCAAATATCAAATGTTTAATCACAAACTTTTTCTGGTAAATAACTTTTAATTTTGTTTTAAGAATACCTTTTGTTACCAAAATTGCAATCAAATCATAGCGATATTTCTGTTGCATAGTATAATAATTAGTATAACTTTGTCGCATTATTCTTATTTAATTTTAATGTCGCATTATTACGTCACCTCACAACACAACGTGTCAACGATTTTATATAAATAAAAGTTCATGCGTTTATATAGACACCAAACAAATGCTTCCAAATATGTTTAATTTTAAACCGCTGATTGCGGTCGTATTCTCTTAATTAATTCTTTGCCTATCATGTGTTTAAAGCTTAACTTACTTTTATATACCTAGAATACCTTTTATTACTAAAATTGCAATCAACTATAGCGACATTTCTGTTTCAATGTATATTGTTTGAAATAACATCGTCGCATTATTCTTATGTAATTTAATGTCGCATTATTACGTCACCCCACAATACAACGTATTACTGATTTCGTATAGATCAAAATTGGTGTGCCTGATTAGTCATACATAAATGTTTTCGAAAGTATTCAATTTTAAACAGCTAAACAATGTGGTCATATTAACTTCATTTGCATGTTGCATACTAAGATTTTTCAGCTTATTTTCGTAGTTAAAATGCTGCGTTTACATCTGTTAATAATATTATCTAAAAGTTAATCATAAACAAAATAATGATTGCTTAAAAATTTTCGAACTCTAATCACTATCAAAGATTTTATTTAATTTTATTTGAAGACTTTAAAACTAGCAGTTTGAAAAGTATGAAAATCGTAAAATAAGAGCGTTGTTTTGGTTTAATGAAATTTTTTTCATTTTTTATTTGATTTGTTGTTGTACGTTAATTTTTATTACAGATAGTTTATTTATTTATCTTGTGATGTATTTTACTATATTTGTAATGATTTTATATATTGTAGTTAATCGAAGCTGTGTGAATTACAGTTTACATAGCTTCGTTCTGTGCAGATCCTTTTGAATCCTTATTATGATCTGAATAACACAATAACTTGGTATCATACCAGGTTGTTTAAATAATAACAATGATTTTCTGTGTTTTCCACTATGCATTTGATATTGCTACAGTTTTTGGTAACTGGCGGTTTATTAAAATTTGTTTTTGCCGATATTTTTGTTTTTTACTAATAACTCAATGAAAAAAATGGATAGTTCTATGTATTAGTCGTGAGAAAAGTTAAGTTTGTATTCGATGTAAGCCATATCTTGTTTTTTTTATATATATAAAATTACCTAAAATTAGTAAATTTATATTAAGTTCTAAAATAAATATAAATTTTGAGTTAAAATGAAGTAATAAGGTTTAGGCCAGGGGTCGGCAGGCAGTTGGTGCTCGCGGGCTAAATTTCAAGTTTTCAACATCTTCTCGGGACACAGTTTTAGTTTTAGTGATATTTGAATAATCTTTTGGCTTTTGGTTGGTCACACCAGAGATAGTTTTACTTTTATTCACTTAATTACTAATTAGCTACACTTAGAATGCCTATTTAATATAAAAATATTAGTGTAATATAGTTTACATTGTTTAATATACTTAAGCCTTAAAAAAGTGTACTTTCTTAAACACTTAATAAGTTAAACTTGATAAAATATTTTTATTATTTTACTTACAACCTAACTCTCTATAAAACCGAGCTTAAAAAATATTTATGGTTCACTTTTATACATTTTTTATATTATGAACAACCTTTTCATATTTTAAAAAATGTTAACTTTAGAAATAGTTTTTTCGTCTCAAACAGTTTGAACTCTTTAGTAAATTCAGTAAGTAGTTGATTAAATAAAATTAAAACCTATTTATACTGTAAATAGAGTAAATCAAATTTTTTAGCATAACTAATGCTGGAATACTTTAATAAAATAGTAATTAATAAGTCTTATACACGGTTGCGACTTTAAAAGCAAAAATTTCTGAATTGTATTAATACTTCACTAAAAGTTAAAACAGCTAAAATCTTTCTGTTAATCAAGCTTAAATACATAACTAAGGTATCATTATTATTAAAAAGCACAATATGTAAATAGACAAAAAATAAAAACTAGTAGACTACACTATAGTCATAAAAACTATTCTGAGAATTGGAAGGCTTGTTTAAAGTGTTAGAAATAAAATTTTCTGATACACCTGAGTTTTATAAAAATTTCTTAAACACCTTAACCTAGTCTGAATTTTAAAAGAATTTTAAATTAGCCTGTTTGTTTAGCAACCCTGTTTAAAATAAAGTTCACAAAAAAAAAAGTAATACCGAAGTTTATTGACAGTAAATTACTTAAACAACTAAAAAAATATTGTAATTCAGCTTGAATTAAGTTTTCAAACATTTCTAATAAATGTATAAAAATTTATGAAGCTATTAATGAATTAGAAAAACCTTTTTTTGAGCATTATAGCAATTCTTTATCTGCAATAAAAATATTATATTTAAAAAGAGCCAATGTGAATTATAAGACGAGCTATAAAAACTATAATACATAAGTTTGGAGTTATTGCGAGGAACGAAAAAAAAAATCGCTTAAGTAACTTTCAACAACGCACATAATTATTTTCAGTATCTAGAGACTGACCAGAAAAAACTATTTAGGCAAGTTATAAAGTAGCAAAAGTAGTTACTTAAAAAAGATACCGTAGAAAGTTTTAAACTTTTTTAGATAATTTGTGTTTGCGTTAATAAAATATTTTTGTTTATTTCTTTAATAACAACAAGAAGTCGTGTTTAGGAAATGTCTGAACAATAAAAAGCCGTATAAATTCAAAAAATAGTGAGATTGTTAGTTTTAATTATTCTTCAACTACCCTAAAATTAGAAAATAAATAATAATAAATGTTCACAAACTTAGTAGTTAACTTTTGAACGGTTATCCTTAGTACTAGTAATACCTTTAAGCTTCTTGTTATTAAGTTTTTTTGTAAAAAAAAGTTGAAATTGTTCTATTAAGAAATTTGTTGGTATAAAATTTTATAAAAATATATTTTAACAATTTAATATTTTAATTAACTACATGTACACTTACCATCAAAATTATTGTAAATTTTTATGCTTTTCTTATTTGTTTATTATAGTTTATACAGCTATTGTAAATAATTTTATTATTTAAAACAAAGATCTTTAAGATTTTGTAAAATTTACCGAATTCTAAATTAACTTTCTACAAATTGGAAAAAAAGAAAAAAAATTAAAAAAGTAAAATTAATTATTTTCAGATCAAAAATATAACTAGAGTTTAAAATAATTCTAAAAAACTATTTTTGGCAATCTTATTGTTACTGGCACGTGTTATTGGCCATCTTATTATTTTAATAATGAAAAGTGTATATGCAATTTCAAAAAATAAGCTAAATAATAACAAAAACAATATAATTACTATTAGTTTACACCCCTCGTATAACTTTTAAATTGTTGTAGAAAACAAAATATATTAGAAAAAAGTATAACATTTTTGTTTATCAGTTTTATTTATACTATATCAAAGTAAAAACAAAATAATTAGCTCACTAGATTGTTCGTAAAAACTTACCATTACAAAGACCATTTAACGTAGGAAATCGTGTGCGAATATTTATTACAAAAATAAGCTTATATTTGTTTTTTTTTAATTACGTAACAAGGTTTCTTTTTAATTTAATAGTGTTAAAACTGACAGATGTCGACTTAAAATAATTAAAAAAATTAGTAATTAATTTTTACATTTAAAGTTTTAGTTTCAATTAAGTTTGTTTAGGTTATTACTTATAACGTTTTTTTTTTCTTTCTATGATAATAATTTTTTAAAACATAATTTTGATGTACGTTAAAGTCCGATTTGCATTCTTTATACTTAGTTTCTACAGCTGATATAGTTAGCTGATAATAGTATTTTGTCTAAGTTAAAGCACAGGTAATTTTTTTTTTTGAAATTTATGTCAAAATATTTTTCTGTTTCTAAACTTTTATAGTAATCATTTCATAAACTAGTTTTATACATTTGTATTGAAAGTTATTAATAAGTAAATCGTATTTACTAAGAAATTATAGATTATTTTATTATAGTTTCTATTATTATGTTATTTTATATAACCGTTGTATTCATATTTTTAAAGTTTTTAGTTTTAATTACTTCAGAAAACTATTTATCTTAGTCAATTATTTTTTTAAACTACATATCAAACTAACTAATTGTTATTTACATGATCAAAAAAAAAACTATTGTTATTAGAAAAGTTGAGAGTTTTCATTTAGCAAATAAATAAACCAAACTAAATAACAAATAATGATAACCATTAACTTATTAGTATATAAGTATTAAAGAAAAATAAGGTCCAAAAGCATATGTAGCTTTTTAGTTAACTTATAAATACTTTTAATAAAAAATAAATATATAAAAGCTTACTTATCAAGGTTTATCATATTTACTCAGCTATATATAATAGCTTTACAAACTAGAACAAGATTTACGCACTAAATAATTCATTTCTTACTGTTATATACATTTCAGTTGTTATTAAGAGGTTGTGTTGAAGTCAAAGAAGCATTTTATAACAAACTTTTATTATTAAGAATGAATAAACTCTATTGCAGAAGCACTTTTAAAAATTTAAGATTGTTTTTCTACTTTTTCATCATAGTATTTAATTTTTAATGTTTTTTTTTTTTACTTTTAACCGTGCTGTCAAAAACAGTGTATATTAAATAAAAGGTTCGCTAACAGCCGAGATCTGCTAATGGTAATTGTGCATAGAGATAAAAACTGTATAATAATATTAAACAAAGCAAAGTGATGCAATAAATAAACCAACAGACAATTAATTAAATTACAAATTAAAAAACTATTAAAATAGAATAAACAGAAACTAAACAAAATTAATTCTGCTTCTCATTTCTTTATCTTTTTCTGTTTCTTAAAGTTATCTTTTTTATTTTTGTTAAATCTTTTTTGTACGATGGATCTCCTTTTAAATAAATAGAAGTCTAAAATTACCGCAAAGTTTTGATATAATTATCTGTTAGCTTAATCTGTCACGTTGTAAAAGGAAACCTCTGCGAGGTCTTGTTTGGATAAAAATTGTCGAAACTGTTTGGGTTAAGCGGTTAATGTTCTATATCCTATTTTTGTAAATTTTAAAACTTAAAAGTTAAGTTCAAAAATTATATTTTTTAAATTTTGCTAATAATACAGTTAATAGGTATTTATTAATAATAGTTTTTAACAGAAAGTATTTTTTTGCAAGCCTCGTAGTTTAGTAAATGTTTACAATGTTTAGAAATATTTTGTACAATTTGTTTCTTTAATTTAATTACATACAGAAAACTTTATTCAATATATTTAGCTGATTATAAAGTTGTACAAACTTTGAAAAGAAATACCACATGCTAATTCATATTTAAACATGATCTAATTTTACTAGGTAGATTATAAAGTTGTAATGTTAAAAAAATAAGCAGTGAAGTTTAAACTATATATTTTAGCAGTTTATGTTTAAATCTATATCAAGATTATTTTAACAAAGCTAAAAGTTGTTGCATGTTTATATTTCAGCTAAAAAGAAAAGCTTTACATATCTGTTTAATTTTTGATACGTTAGAGTGTTATTAATTGTAAAAATTTAAATAAGGCATATATTTTATCGTTTGTTTTGATAAATATGTTACCTCATATTCAATTTATAAATGAACTTTGATGTTTTAATGCAAAGTTATTAAAAATATTAGTGTTATTAAGTAAAAAGTTATGTTAGTTTTATATACATTCTGCATAAATCTAACTTACTAAAATTATAAACTCTTAGTAGCCTCTTTTAAAAAAATTAATATAAATTATTCTTTTGGTTACTTATGTCTAAACCTATTATATAACTTTTTTTTAATACATATTTTAAACAAAAGTATAAGATGTGATTTACTCAATAAAATTTTATTGAAACAAAAAACTAATTAAGTAAAATCGATTTCGGCTAACACTTATCAACTACTTATGTTAGCTACTAATTTTAAGATTAATTGTTAAGTAAATAAATAGTTAGAGGCTCCATCAGAATAAAACAATAAGTTAACACAAATTTGCATAATTGAAAAAAGTAATTACACAATTAATTATAAGAAAGTAACAATTAAGAAAAAAATCATAATTATTGTTATAAAATAAAATTAGTTGTTCCTTTAACAAATTTCTAGTTTAAACATACTATTTAATAATGTTATTAGAACAATTTTTGAGAAAAAAATAAATTTACTTTAAAATTAGAAAATTTAAAAGTATTATAAAATATATGTTGCTTAACATTAGCAAAATCTAGCTAAATAAAGAATTAGAAGTTCATATAATTTAAACAAATTAAAGTTTTTTATACAATAATCAAACACAGTTTTATATATTTTGTCTCTACTCAAATAAATTAAGTAACTAATGAAGTATAAATAGTATTCTTTTTATTTTTAAAACTAATACAGTATAGTTTAAAATAGAAAGCTATATTAAAAAAACCTATAGGAAATAATTAAGACTATTAATGTGTCTATGACTAATAAGGAACTTCATTAATAATTCTAAAAGCCTGTAGACTTACATATTTTTTTAATTTAAGTTATTTTTATTGTTTTTATAGTATTAGTTATTTAATCTCAAATAACAATTCAATATCTTCTAAATATGAATAATTTAGTATTTTATGTATATATATATATATTTATAGTATAATATCAGGCTATATTCATCAAACATTTTTTAGTTTACCTCGATTGAAAAAACTAATTATAAGTTAGTTCAGCGAAAACATTAACAGTGTTAAGTTTGTAGAGCCTAATAAATTAACTGATTTGTAAAAAAACTTCTAAGAGAAAAAAATATTTTAACCATCCTAACGATATTTTTGAGTAAAAAAATAACAAGTACAGGTGTCATACATCTGAAATTCGAAAAACCTTTTTCTTCGCGTATAATGTTAAAATTACAATAAGAATTGAAGTATTAATTTTAATAACAATTCGTAATGCTTTGCAGTTTTTATAGTTGTAGAAATTTAAGTTATTTATTTAATGTATTAATTGCATTTTAAATTAAAATTTTTGTATATATTTTGATATAAAGTAAATAAAAAACAATTAACACTTAGTTAATGAACCATTTTTTTAAAAGTTTTTATGAGTTACCAGACAAACAAACTATTTCGTATATGTTATTCTTGCCGTATAAAGGTTTCTTGTGTAATTAACTATAAATAACAGAATTTTGTTCATTTTACACTCTTAAAATTCTTTATAAAATCATTTTTGTTTTGTTAAATCAGATTGTTTTTCAAGCTGTAGAAAATAAGCAATATGGACCATGAAAAACATACTTTATTAATTTTAGATTGTCAGTGGTTTCTACTATATGACGTCAATTAATTACTTGTTCAAGTTTAATGTCATATTTGTAATATAAGCTTGGTTGTATTCTACTGCGATTTAAATATGTCCTCATGTATTAACCGGTATTTTTAAAAGCATATTGTTTATAGCAGAGTAAAAAGACAAAATAAGTTTAAATATAAGCATATCTTAGTTTTTTATTCATTATATTAAGGGAATATACAAACCGAAATCTACTTTGTTAGATTTTTATTAATGAGCTGGTAATAAAAATAGTATAAGTATTAGAAAATATATACTTCATCAATTAAAGCTTAGTTTAATTATGAAAAGTAATAGCATAATTATATAAGTTTTATTTTAGTAAAATTTGTAGGGCTAATCAAAGTATCTGTACACATTAAAATGGCAAGATTACTGAACTGTAGAAAAAAACAATCAAATTATACACAAGTATCTTTACTATTAGGTTATGTTAGTTTATATTTATCAATACGTCAGGTATATATACAATTTATTTTTTCTTGCGTACAAATAAAAAATGTTTAGTTGAAATAGTTTTAAATATTTAATTTAAGTTTTGTTATTAGTTTTATTTTTATAAGGCATATAGTTTGTATGCCCAAATATAAAAATGTTCTTTGCTGATATATAACCTTGACAGATACTCTTTTTTTTTTTACATTCAGTAATAAAACATTTAAAAGTTTACTTTTTTTAGATTATTAGGACTAGTTTATTTATAAACCAGTTGTAAATACGCGTTTAAACAAAACTTAAAGCTATAAGATTGATTCAAAAAAGAAAAACATTACTTAAAACGAATTGACTCAAAAAAAACTTAATCTTTTATTAAAATTAATAAAAATAAAAAACATTTTCAAAAAGTATAATTGGAGATTTAAAAAAAACTATTTGTCAGTCTTTAAAACAAATATATTTTAGTCATCATATAAAATATAGAAAAAATATTTTAAGTTTTAATTGGCACAAACTTATAGCTTTAAACTATTAATATAAATATAACGAGACAATTTAAATGGATCCGTTTTATATTTGCTATTGAATCTAAAAAATCCTTAAGTATAACTGTTTTTATTTATTGTATTTACAATGCGTAATTACTTAAAAATTCAAAAAAAAAACAAAAAATTTCAATTAACTAAATTAGCTGTACAAACTAATTTTTCGGTAAGATTGCGAAATTTCAAATATATTATAGCTAATATAAGTTTGTATTTAACCAAAGGTTGTTGGAAATAAGGTTTAACGTCATACTTATTAGAAATTTATCCTTTTATAAACTTATGTGTTAATACAAGTTTACATACTTTATAATATCCCGGACAAAACGTTAAAATGTATTTGTGGTGTACAACTCGATAACCAAAAGGTTTAAGCGTTTTGTTATTTATTGTTTAAATTCATATCACTATTTTGTACAAAATAACTAAGCAAATTTAGTTTTTTCTGATCAATTTTTTTTTCTTATTTAAAGATTCACTTGTATACTACCTAAATAATAATTTTAAGTTTAACTATTTGTGCTTACTGATTAATTAATACATAAAACCAATTTGTATAAAAACTTAATGTATGTTTTGTATAAGTTACAAAATAAATAAGATAAAATTTTACATATGTTATATATAATTTCTTCTGACATATTTTATGTAATTTTATTAAATATTTTTTTGTTGATTAATATGATACATCGAAATCATTTATTCTTTTTTTTAATTTTTTTTTGTATTTTTTATAAAATAAAAAGAAACTTTAATTTTGTGTTTCTTAAAGAAATTATAAAATTTTCAGAAACAAAATATTTCATATCATGAAAACGATCAAGTTTATTAAATTTTCTAACCCTTTAAATCATCTAAAACGCAAACCATAAATTTGGATAAAAGTATTTCAACTGTAAATTATATTAATAATTTTAGTTTTTACTTACATTTTTTTATGTTCATTACCTTTTCTTGTTACTTGATATCAGGTTGCTAAAAGATGAGATATATATTTAAAATTTTATCATTTAGTTCTGCATTTGAAATTAAAACTTCTTAATAAATTTTGGTTAAACCTAAATAAAAAAAAATAGTTAATAAACGATTTCTTTAAAATTGATAGACTAATGTTCAGTTTTATTTTTCTCATATTTGCCTTGTGTAGATTTTTTGCGTAATTAACCATAATTAAAAGAATATTATTTAAAAAACTTTAAGTAAATGTTTTCCAATCTTTACAACTATTATAAAAAGAGAGCATCATGTACTGTTAATAAAATAAAACTTCTATTTTTTCTTGTAATTTAAGCTTTATGCGTGAAAATAAATTTTTATTTAAAAGTTGAAGTAACTTTAACGCCTTTTATTTTAATATTCTCGTTTTTAGTATTTTTATAAATCAGCTAAATCAGCTAAATAAGTAGCTGTACAAAATTCAATAGCATTATCATCGACTCTGAACTTAATTTAAAAGAAGCTTTATCATTAGAGCTTAGCTCAAACGATTGTGATGAATACAACCTGACATCATTAATAATAGAAATATCTAAGTTGTTAAATATATCATTTGTAGAATGTACTTGAAAGTTTTTTGAGAATAGACAACTAATACTATTAAAACATTAAACGAAACGTAACTTAAAAAATAAACATATAAATTTTTAAGCTTTGAAATATTTCTAAAAGTTGTAATCTTTTATTATTATTCAAAAAAAAGATAAAAATAATCTAAAAGTATATTTGGATATTTTTAAAACTTATTCGCAGACTTTGATACAAATATATTTTAGTCAGCATACAAAATATACAATAACTTTCAAAGTTCTAAATGGCACAAAACCTATAGATTTAAAGTTTTAAGATACGATATAACGAGACAATTTAAATTGGACCCGTTTTATATTTAACTTTAAATTTAAAAATCTTTCAATATAATTTTTGATTACTTTACTGCAGGTAAGAAAGCATATTTACTTAAAAATTAAAAAATAAACAAACATCAGCTAACTAATCTAGCTGTACTAACTAATTCTTTGGACAGATTGCAAAACTTGAAATATATTATATCTAATAGAATAAGTTTCTTGGAAATAAGTACTATTAAAAATGTGACGTTTTATACACTTTATGTATTAAAGAAGTTCACATATTTTTAATTGTCCCGTACAAGACCTTAAAAGGCTTCCGTTGTGTAAGACTTGATAACCGAAATAATTAAGCGTTTGGTTATTTGTCGTTCAATTTCATTTAAGTATTTTATACATAGTAATTAAGCAAACTTAATATTTTCTAATCGGAATTATTTTCAATTTTTTAGAATCACTTGTACATTACCTAAGTAAGAGTTTTAGTTTAAGTACTTGTGCTTACTATTTATTTAGCACATTAAATAAATTTGTAAAAAGACATGATATTCGTTTCGAATAAATCTCAAAGTAAAATAAAATAATAATTTATGTTTATGAATTATAATTTATTTTTACATGTTAACGTAATATTTTAAATAAAATATTTTTTTTACTGTTAACCAGATAAAAATACTTTAATCTGTGTTCGTTAAAGAAAATAATAGTTAATCTGAAATAAAATATTTAATTTTAAAACAACAATCAAGTTTATTAAACTATCTAACCCATTAAATCATAATAAAATGTAACTCAAAAACTGGGATAAAAATAGTTCATTGTTCTTGAAAAATAAATTAAGAGTTTTAATTTTTAACACAAAGTCAAATATTAATTAAACCATTTATAAGAAATCATAAATTCTCTAGACAATAACATTCAAGTTAAATATTTTTCAAAAAAGTTTTGATAGCTAAATCAGTAATCTGATGATGCTTTTATTATAATCTTTGAAGAATGCTTAGTTATGTTATTACAACTAAAATTTAAAATACACATATTTTTTTTTAAGTTTTTTGTTGAATAATTTTTTTAAAGCTGTTTAAAAGTTTTACATAAAAGCTCTATAATAGGTTAAATATTTTAACTGTGGAGTATGATTTGCTTAAAATAGCACTTGGAAATAAAAAAAAAACTAATAAACTAGTAATTAGTTATGAGTACGATACTAATAAACTAATTTTTTTTTTAAAGTAAATTGGTTGATTTAATCAGGTAAAACTTTTTGAACTAGTTTAGACTAATAAAGATCTTCACTGATATTTTTTAAAGTACATAAATTTACATGCTTATTAATTTAAGTAGAATTTTCGTTTAACATTTTTATAGCACGAAATGTTTAATCTCAAATAACTTTGAAATACATTCTGAAGATGATATATTTAAGAACATATGTACCTCTTTTATTTGTGATGTCAGATTATACTCATCACAATCGTTTAAGCTAAGCTCTGATTACAAAGCTTACTATAAATTAATTTTAGTGTAAACAACAACATTATTAAAGTTTGTACAGCTACTGATTTAGCTTATTTAAAAAAACATTTAAAAAAATTGTTTAATCATTGTAACGGAATATTGTATTCAAAACATAAACACACAAGTTGTTTTATGTATACTTAAATAAATATTTTCCTTTACAAATACAGTTGAAATAACAGGAAGAATAGATTTTTTTTATTTTGATAACAACTCACGATGCTCTCTAGTTTTTACATTTATAAAAGTTAAAACAAATCATGTAAGGTTTTAAAAATAAAATTATGACGTTAACTACACAAGAAACCTATAAACGGGAATAACAACATAAAAAAATTGTACATTAATTTAGTAAACGATAATTATTTTTTAACTTATTTTTTATCAGAGTTTATTAAAATATTTTAATTTAAAATGAATAACTATAATATGAACAGTTTGTTTTGAATTCTAAATTTTATTTATACAGTTGTTTTTGTTATATTAAATCGGAATGTTTTATAAACTGTAGAATATAAAAATATAGACCAGAAAACATGTATTATTTTTTTTTTAATATATTTTGTTTAGATTAGAATGTCAGTGGCTTCTACTATTGGACATCAATTAATTAGGTATAGAAATTCTAAATTCATATTTGTAATTAAAGCATGGTTGTATTCTACTAAATTTAAAGATTTATTTATATATTAACAAGTATTTTTGATAACATTTTGTTTATAGTATATATTTTAGACTAAATAAGTTTTAATATTTATCTTAATTCATTTAAGGAATTATCCGAATCAAGTTCTTCTTGGTTAGTTTTTTTTTAGTAAGCTACTTATAAAAAAACATTATTGGTAATAGTGATATATACTTAATCAATTAAAAATTTATTCATTTACCAAGTATTAACATATTGGTATATGTTTTACTTCAATAACTATTTTACAGCTAATCAAAGTAGCTGTACAAAATTACTTGCAAAGATTACAGAGTTGTATAAAAAAAAATCTATATGCAAATAAATTTACTATTAAGTTAGTTTATATCTATATCATATACGTCGGTTGTATATTTAATTAATATTTTCTTGCATATAAATATAAAAGTTTAATTATACTTAATTTTTTTAAGTTTAGTTTAAGTTTTGCTATTAGCCTTAGTTTTATAAGGCTTATAGTTTGTATGCCTAACTGTAAAAATATTCTTTGCTGATAACTAACCTAGACAGATACTCTTTAATATTCTTTTTTTAATTTAGTTATAAAACAACTTAAAGTTTAACTTTCTGATTAACTTTAAATGATTTTTTTTTATTAACCAGTTATAAATACGCGTTTAAACCGATTTAAAAGCTGTATAATCGATTGGAAAATAAAAAAAAAAACACTTAAGATAAATTGTCTCAAAAAATTATATTTTTTATTCTTATTCAACAAAAATGAAAAAATAATAAACAATTGGAGATTTTTTTAAATTATTTTTCAGTCTTTAATAAAAATATTTTATAGTCAACATACAAATAACACAATAATTTTTAAATTTTAAATGGCAAAAAACTTATGTCGTTAATGTTTTAACATAAAAAATAACGTGACTAATTTAATATTTTCCGTTTTTTATTTAACTTTAAACCTAAAAGAAAATTTAATATAAGTTTTTGTTATATTTATTGTATTTAGGTTGCATAGTTTCTGAAAAAAATTAGAAAAATTAACAAATATCAGCTAACTAAACTAGCTGTACAAACTAAATGGATTTAAAAATGACAACACTTTAGATTTATTATAGATGATACAAATATGTGTCCAACAAAAGTTTGTTGGAAATAAAATTTAACATCATTTTATTAAGCATGTACTCTTTAATAAACTTTATGTATTAAAAGCAGTTTACATATTTCAAAGTGTCCCGGACAAGACGTTAGAAGGTTTCCAAGGTGTTTCTGATTCAGATAACTTTTTGTTATTTGTCGTTCAATTTCATATCTTAATAAATAAAACAATTGAGCAAATTTAATTTTTCTTTCTATTATTTTTTTCTAGTTTATAGACCCACTTGTATATTACCTAAGTAAGAATTTTTATTTAATTTTTTGTGCTTACTAATCAAATTATACAGCATAAGTAATTTGTAAAAAGACTTTTTATCCGTTTCGTATAAGGTTCCAAAGTAAAATAAGTAAAAATATTTATTATAAATTATAATTTCTTTTTACGTGCTTAATGTAATCTTTTTAATGAAACAAGGTTTTAATACTTGCAAGCAAATAAAAAATACTTTAATCTTTGTTCGTTGAAGAAATCAACAGTTGTTCTAAAATTAAATATATCTTTCTAAAACAACAGTCAAACTTAATAAATTTTCTAATATCGTATATAATTGAATAGAAATAGGAAATATTGTTTTAGTATTTTTTTGTTTGACGTTTTTGTTTTTTCGTCAAACCGATAATGGTAATTTTTAATTAAAATTTTTATTGTAGTACTAGTTAAGTAATTCGGTCTACTTTAGTTTGTAGCTGGCTGACAATGATATTAGTTTTCATAAAAGCTTTGTTAGTGACCTTTTAAATACACAAACGTCAAAAAAATTTTAAGTTCTAGAACTTATATGTTTGCAAAAGTAAATTTAATTATTTCATAAACTATTTTTTGTTTTCTTTCAAGATTATCATTACTTTTAAAATTGTGTAACTTGGATAATATTAATAATTTTTCAAAAATTCTAATACTCTGATGCTTTACTAAAACTCGAATCCAATACAAAATGCATCAAAAAATAAAAAGTCGCTAAAATACAAATACAATATTAGTAAAAAATGTATTTGAATGTTTACTGGTTTTTTAATTTCGTTTATGTTTTGTTAATACTTGATTTAAATATATTATTTTAAGATAAATTATTTGATAATTTTAGAACTATATTAAACTTTGACTAGTTGCTTTGGATTAATCTAACTTAAAATTTATAAACGAGTAAATACTTTACACAAATATAGGTTTAAAATTTAGAAAAAAATTAATTTACAAAATTTTAATTTTGTTTATGTTTTCATGCATAAAAAACTTTGAAACAATGACTAAGACGACATTTTATTTTTTTTATACTTGATATAATTACAATAGTAACAAAAGTGATTTATGAAAAATTAAGCTAAGTTTTCAATTAATAAAAATTTACAAAGTTTTTCTTTAATTCTTTAAGGCTCATTATGTACTGCATAAAATAGTTTTGATTTTAATATTATTTAATTAAAATACCATTATTTACTAAAGCATGTGTTACATCTTAATTAAAACTCCAAAGCAACAAAGTAGGTTAAAAAGATTTCTTCTATGTTACAGTAACATAATATTTTTAGTTTGAGTACTTATTAAACTTATAAATACCTAAAAAAATTTTCTTTAAAATTTCTAATCCAAAATTTTAAAAAAGTACTCTAAAGTTACTTAAAATAACTTAAAAATGTTCAAATAAAAGTGTTATAATATGAACAGTAAGGGTTTTTGTATTTGTTATGAATAAACTTGTATAACACTACCTTTTAATTTCATCGCAAATTTTGTTATCAGTGACGCATTTTGAAACTCAAGGTGACGTAATATATCAAATACAAGAAAATTTGCGATATAATTTTGTATATATTAGTTGATTAATAGCTTATTGGGTACATGATATAAATAATCATATAAAACGAATTTTTACAGCTGTAGATATTACGGCTAAATTACATATTAAGTAAAATAACAATGATTGTCAGTAAAAACTTTTTACTTTAACACTTGTAACTCTAAAACTTTTACTTGAAACTGCTGACCTCTTAGTGAAGAGTAAAAATCTGGTCTTTTTTACGTATAAGCGAACTATGACTTAAAATAGTGTTTTAGAATGTTAATATTTTCATTAACTTTTATACTGAAACTTGTTATAAAAATAAATTAATAACGTAAAAAGTAAAATAGTTATCAGCTAAATAAACTGGAGCGAGCGTTCAAAATTGTAAGATGGAACAACTGCAGAATTAACTTTTACAGCTTATTTATTTACTTATTTTTGGCATTAGTATTAAATTTAAAAATAATTATACTGAATAAGACTTAAAGAAAGGATAACAAGAACGGAAAAACATAACTGGAAGCTGACGAAGAATTAGTAAAAAAACCTTAAGATATTACAATTTCAAGATGTAAAACTTTAAATTTTAGTTTACAAGCATTAAAAATGTTTTTTAACAATTTAATTTTAAAACACATGAAAATTTATTGTAAAAGTGCCGTACCTTGATAGTTATTTTTAATGACTCTGAATGCAAAAACTATAAGAAGCAGTTTTCAGAACTTAAGTCAACATCATCTTAAAAGTATATTTTGTGGTATCACTAAATTTTAAGATATAATGGAGATACACTTATAGCTTAAATAACACTTTATTAAATGTTAAAATATAAGTTTTAAAATTTATATTTACGAAAGGTATAACTCTGAAAACCGGAAAAATTAAGTATGTTACTAAATAATTAGAGCTATAACTAATTTTACTTACAATTTTATTTGCTATATATATTGAATTTTTTATAATATTTTTAAGATTACTTGGTCACAGTAATGAAATATAAGCTTGAGACTAACTGACTACGGATAAAACTGATTAAAAAACAAAAATATAAGTTCATTTTAACATGTTCTAAAACTGAACACGAGTACAGTATTTTAATTATAATACTAACAAACCATTTTTTTACTTCACCTAATCAGCTCGAATAAAATCTTAGTTTACATACACTAACAAACAATTTTTAAAATTAAAATATTTTGATTATTAGAGTCCAATATTCTAACTATTTAAAAACATTTTAAAGTACAAGTTTAACATCTACTATTTTTTTTTACTAGTGTTTATATTACTGAAACATGTAAAATTAAAAAGTATCATAAGGACAAAAAAAAATTAGGATTTATTTAATCTTCTTTAACTTTAAGTTGTCTTTTTTTAATTTAGTAATATTTTTCTTTATTTGTACTTTTTAAATTTGCAGCTTTTAGTTAATTTATTTTAATTTTCAGCTAACTAGAATAGCTGTACAAACTTGATTCATTTTGGACATATATATATAAACTTTTTATACAAATTTAAACTTAGATGTTGACTTCATCATTTGATTTTATTGAAGTGTTACATCATAATAAACAATAAAATAATTTTTTTATGACCGAAAAATACTTTTAATGCTTCTTTAAAGCATTTAATCAAACAAAACTAGAAACAATAAAATGTATTTAAAAGGTAGCAACTGTTACTTTTCAACATTCTACACTTTCGTTTTAATAATACTTGTTATATCTTATATTTTTTTTTAGTAAACAGAACTTAATTTTCACAAAGTAGTAATTTTTTTAGTAGTTTATAAATTAAGAATCTTTATCAAAGTATTTAGTTTTTTTATTATGTAATCCCGTATTAGAGTATTACCTTTCTAAAGGTATCTTAAATTTTAAAATAACAACAGATACATAAAGTATACTTTTTTTTAAAGTGCCTACTATTTTATTAAAAACAAAATTAATTTTATAATCACAAATATTAACAGAAATGTAAAATTTCTAAGTTTAAAAACTTACTGTAAACAGTAACTACCAAAAAAAATTGCACTTTTTCGATTGTATTATATTATAAACGTTGCTTTATCTTTTCCTAACAAAAAGTTTATTTAAGAATTTTATCAATGGAAGATAAATATATTGTATAGTTCCTTATATGGATCTTAAATTTATTAACCACTTAAAAGCATTTAAAGCCTTGAATAGAACGTTTATAAAGTTAAACATAACTTCTATATTTATTTGAAATTGAAAAACAAGTAACTAGCTTTAAATATACTCAAAATACATCTGGTTTTGCCTTTAAGTAAATTTTATTTTTGGGTTTGGTTTTTTTATTGTTTCATAGCATAGTTTATTACATACTACTTTTTTTACTTTCAAAAAAAGAAATAATCTACGAAATTTACAAGCAGTACAAGCACAGTTAAAAAAACATTAAAATACTTTGGTATGCTGACAGTTACCACCGCGCATAGTTCCCATTCAATTTTTAAGTTTTTTTTATTTTTACAATTTTTATCATTTTTAATTTTAAATCAAAATTTATCACTACCAGCGATACCCCTATAACTTGGTCGGTAAGCGGTTACTCGGATTTGACTGGACGAGAAATAATCGCGGGTTGGAAATGAGCAGTTCCCAATAATTTGTTTAGTTAGCTTTTACACATTAACAACGCAACATTATGTATTTGATGCTTTATCATTGACTTTAATACTTTTCAGATATTATTTTTAAGTGTATAAATAACAAATGTGTAGTTTTCGGTTATTTTTTTACAAATAGATGTTTTTCTAATATACGTGTTTTTTGATTATGTTATTTGACTTCTAACTTTGATCACTGACAAAAAGTTAAAGTATAAAAATTTATTTTCTAAGGTTACTTATACCTACATACTAAGAAGTTGCAGTATACTCAGCATTTATATTTAAGTTTAAATATTGTTCCTTCTTTACTCAAAATGTATTAAATTTAGCTTGCTTTATGATAAAATTGATTTATTATTTATAAACTTAAATTAAATACTAAATATTTACAATTCTATCAAACACAAAACAGTGAATAAATCTAAAATTCAAAACATAGTCCCCTAATCGACAGTAGTTAATAAATATCCGCTCTAAAACCGATTTATTAAGTATCGTCCATATACTAACTAATTACCTATTTTTTTTCAAACCTCCTTACTAACTGTTGCCCACTAAAAACCTAAATAGCTTATATTGTGATTATATTGTAAAAATTGGAAATTTATAGTTTAGAAAAATTAAAGCTTGTCTGAGTTTAATGATAGTATTTTGTTATGATTTTACTTATCACTTTATTTGACCTGTCTAAATGCATATTATGTTTTAATACAGCTCAAAAGTTAGTTATTTTGACGGATAATTTAAAATCAAAAAACAGCTATTTTTAGTTAATTTGATTAAAAATTGTCTTGGTTACTTTATTTACTTAAAAGTGTGTTTGTTTGTGTTATATTTTTTGTTATTAAAAAGGTTTGCTTAATGCGTTAATTAATACTTTACATTAATTGATTTTGTTGATATTTTTTCACAGCAATCTAATTATTAAACCAGTTTTCTAAAGTTATTGTTTTTACTTTAAAAGCTATTGTTCTATTTTAAATTTCTGCTGTATGTTTCTTAAGAGTTGCAGTGAAAAACTTTTGTGGTAAAACATTGATTATTCATTATTTAGGTAAAACTACTTTACCATCATTTTGCAAAATAATAACCTGTAAGGGTAAAAGTTAAAAAAAGTAATCAGAGTTTATTTAACAGTTTTCTTTTAATTAACATTTTATATTGGTTTTAAACTGTTCAAATTATTTTAAGTGAGCGTTTACTAAAGAAAACAAAAATGTGTAGTTTAAAATTTAATGTAAACAATTAAAACGTCAGTATAGAAATTTAACGATAAAATAATGTTCCATTGATTTTTATTTTTACTAAATATAATATAAGCAGCCATGTGAAAATATTTTAGTTTATGACAGTTGTATAATTATGCTAAAAACTAAGGACAATATTACAAATTTACACAAAACAAAAGAGTTTAATGTGATGTTGATGTAATGAAAAGCAATAGCTTTGCTTATTTTATTATGTTTAAAACTGCACTTTAGTTTTGTAACTGTAACAAAGAAACTTGTAACTTTTGTTCTTTAAAATGTATAACTTGCATTATCTTTAAAAAAAATGTAGCACCAAATTAAACAAGTCTGAAAAAACAGAGTATAGTGGTTTTTTTTTTGTACAAAAGTGAGTTTTTGATAAAAACTAATGCTAAGCAGCCTATATATTACTTTTACAATTATGTTTATTCGCTGTTGTATTAAAAAATTAATATTAACCATTGTCATGGTTTAATATCAACAGGATTGCAATTGTAATACTCATAAAATTACAGAAAGCCATTTTATAAAAAAGTGTAAGTTGTACTTGTGTTGTAAAAATGTATGACGTCAATAAATGTTTTGAATGCTAAAAAATTGAGTTTTTAGTTTTTATTTTAGCCATTTAACTTTAAATGGTTCGACTATCATTATGAGTGTTAAAAATATTAATAACTGAACAAGCATTAACATCAAATAAATTTTGTTTAGACAGATATTAAATAATTATCTTTAAAACAAACTCAATACTAAATTTGCCTTAAATCTACATTACAAACTATTATTTATATAATATATTTTTTATAATAGTATTAAAATTAAACCTACAAAAATCAAACTCTACATTAAAAACTTTATAAATAACCAACGTTTTTATCAAGATTAAAATATAAACACTGATATACTACCTGATAAAAAAAAAATTAATCACAAAATTATTATTATATATTAACAAAACATTCAACTTTATAACGATTATTTAATTAAAACTAGTAACTAATATATTTTTATACACGAGAAACTACATTCAAAACTTGTATATTTTCATAAATTTAGAAAGTTTGCGTGCGTTTAATTTAGTTGTATATGGATGTTTGGATATAGATTTCTTTAATAAAAAATGGACCAATAACTACAATAAAGTCATAAACTAATACTTTGAAATAAAAAAGGTGTAGAAGTTATTAGAAATTCAATTTATATTTTGTGATTAATCGTGTGACTAATTTCTAAATTCATAAACATCAACAAACTAGAAGCTATATGTATATTTTTGCTTGGTAGCTGTATGAATTGCACGAGGGGACAAAATTGCACGAAGATACTTTTGCTCAAAAGGTCACTTTTGCATAAAAGACAATTTTGCACGGCTAAGTTTTTTTAAAGATAGATTTATTTTACTTTTTATTTTAATAATTTTAAATTGTATTTAATTAATTTATTATTTTTATCTATCTATGATACCTCTAACCCTTATCCTCGGTTGGAAAGTTATTATTATCCTTGTTTTATTCTTAAAAAAGAAGAAAAACCAACATTTATTTATTTTCTTTTTACTATCACTGTAACTTAAGATATTAACTTGTATGAGTAAACCATTCATGATGGTTTTAAACTGAAAACTTAGTGGATCAGATATAAAATTGAGAAAACTCTTATTAAATAACATAAAAATGTAATTTAATGTTTGCTAGAAAAAGGCATTACGTCAGTAAAAGATTTTAAAGATTTTGTTGTAATTAAATTTAAATATTACGCATAAAATTGTAAACATAAACACTGCATATATTGTTTGTTCTTATAAAAGTATTTAATAAACAATTTAACATTTAAACAATAAACCTTTGATTTTCAAATAGAATTTTTTTTTAAATGATGATAATACATCCTAATTTTATAGTAGTATAAGTAACAACTTTAAATGAACAAAGTTGCTTAAAAGAATATATTTTTATATATTTACAAACTAGCTAGCTTCTTTTTTATTATAAACTTGTATAATTACCGACTTAAATTTATCTTTAGTTTTGTTGCTTAATTAAAATTTGTTATACATTTTTATTTTTTATTATCATTGTTTTTATATTGGTTTTAAAACCTAACTAAAGATAAAACTTTACCTTGCACTCAATCTTAATATTAAAATTTGATTTTTTTAATTTTTCAAGCAAAAAACTTTGAGTAAATTTTTGATTTTGTTCTAATTTAATTGTTTAAATGCTAACTTCCATGACTGTCATATATATTTTTTAATTTATTTACGCATTGACGAGGTCTTTGACCGAAAATTAAATGGTAGTTTTTATGTGTCAAATCAAAAATTCTATACTTTAAATTCTATAAAATATTTGAAATTCTAGGTCTTTTCAAAATATTCTCAGTTTTAGATTTTTCCCAATTTTTAAGCATAAATATCAACTTTCAAACTCGTCAGGGTTTCAAGTTTTTTAGCAACACTGATTATTCACACCTATATGTATAAAAATAATTGAAATTTTGATACTTATTATTTTACAATAAGCTTTCTATTTGGTTGTCAGTTCACAGTAGTACTTCCTGATTTCACATGAATATTAGATAATATTACTACAAATTTGCTCGATTTTTATCTTTTTTACATCTTAGTTTTTTGAGTTATGCAGCCCGATACATTTTTTTTGACAAGTCGACACTAGAAAGAATTTTTTAGTAAATATACTTGCTGATTAAAAACGTTGTCCACCACTAACTTAAAGAGTTCCTTAATTTCAAAACAATTTATTTTTAAACAGATTTGATTACAGATTACTAAAAGCTTTTTAGTAATTAAGTAATTTAATACACTCTACTGGGCTTATAAAAAGTAAAAATAAATTATTCTCTCAAGCTCTGTAAATTACTTTGAACACAGCCCAAAATACGTGCAAATAAACTAACCTTTTTGGCAAACAAACTTAAAGAGAAAAAATACTGTGTAAAATGGAAGGCGATTTTTTTTCTAATTTTTGAAAAGGGAGCGAATTAGTAAGTGAGTTTGGGAAACCCTGACTAAATGATAAAAAGTATTAAGTAGATTTAAGATATTTTGTCTATCTATCTTGAAACTGTGAAACATTGTATAAGTCCTTAATTAAAAGCTAAAATTTGTAACCGTAAGCATATTAACTGGTACAATTTATCTTAACTGAAAAGTGCATTGAAATAGACCATACTGAATGGTTTTAAAATAAGTTCGATTTAGTTTGCTTAAAAGTTTGTGCTGACTTTAAACATTTATTCAAAAGCTTGTAAGTTAAAAATGTGTTTAAAAAGTTATGACGTCAGTAAAAGATTTGAACGACTAAAGGTAAAATATTATGAAATGAAAAAATTAAATTAACTTAATTTGTATGATTACTAAAAGCATGCAAGTTGTAAATAAATATTTAAATTAAAATAAATTAAATTTAAAAACTAAACGTTAATTTTGTAATAAGATATAATAAATTTGAATAAAAAAGTTCAAATTAAAAACGAGACAAGAATTTACTTAGAAGGCAAGTATCAAATGCTAATGAAAAACTCTATTAAGATAAATACTTTAAGAAAAATAAACAATTTTTACGTAGAACAAACAGTCTTAACTAATTAAATAAATAAGAAACATTTTGTGTGCTAAAATGAGTTTGTTTATGTATGTATTTTACATATTACAAGTTATTATTTATTATTTGACTAGTTTTATACTACACAGTAATTAGACGGTTGTATATGTTTTTAACAACTAGAAGCAGTAGTGATATTTTTCTTAATTTCATGACTATCAATTAATCACTGGTTTAATTATTGTGCATTTAAAATAATTCCATGATTATAAACAATGTAAAAGGTATGAATTTATAAAACACTAGTATACTTGTTTATATTATTTAAGCCGTCGTCTTATCAAATACGTAAGTAATTAGTTATCTGTAATTTATTTACTTTTTTTACAGTCTTGGTTAAATTTTCTGATTATATAATTTTTAAACTTTGTTATTATAAAATATGGTTATTCAATTTATACAAATATAGTAATTGCTAATATAGTTAGTTATACACAATAGTAAAGTTTTAAATATGTTTTACTGCAAAAACAGTTAATAGATAACTTGAAATATTCATAATTACTAAAATATTTTTTTAAAACAGATCATTTGCAAAAAAAAATGGTAACTTCATACGAAAATTGATAGAAAAGTTATAGCTAGTTACTAAGCTAAACAACTTAAATTAAATTTAACCGTAAGTTCTAACAAACTATACAAGTTCTGAGTTTTACCCAATTTATACTTACAAACATGCATCTGTGAAAACATTTTATAACTTCATATTTTTTCGTAGTTGAATAAACCATCCATGATGGTATTAAATTAAGAACGTTCTTAACTCCTTATAATGTTGAGAAACCAAAGTAAATAAATGTGTAATTTAATGTTTGCTGAAAAAACCTATGAAGTCAGTGAAAGCTAACAATATTTTGTAAGAAAAAAATTTAAACAAGTAGATTATAAATTATATATCATTTCTAAAATTTACAGACAATCAAATGCGGTATAAAATTATTTACTCAACTAGCTTTAAAAACATTTAAACTTCATTATAAACAATTATGAACATTGACATTTCAATAACAAAATTGCAATAACTTTCTTAAATTAAGTCTAAGTAAATTTTATTTAGAATAAGTTCATGTTAATTACGTTTGAATAAATAAAAAATCATAGTTGAAATAGAAGAAAATTTATAAAAATACAATAACTTCATAGAAAATTAATAGAAACATTATAGCTAGTTACTAAGTTAAACTGTTTAAACAAAATTTAAAAGTGAGTTGTTTTAAACTGTAAAAGTTTTGAGTTTTATCCAGTTGATACTTACAAACATGCATCTGTACACACATTTTATAAATTAAGAATTTTTTGTGTTTGTATTAACCATCCATAATAGTTCTAAATTAATAACGTAGTGAACACCCCATATCGTCAAGAAGATATTATAAAATAAATAAAAGTGTAATTGCGTGTTTGCTGGAAAAACTTATGATTTCAGGGTAAGCTTTTAGCGAATTTATATTTTAAGAAAATCTGAAACCTATAAAATAGTGTAAACAAGTACATTATAAAGTTTATTGAAAGTGTGATGATAAAATTATCTGATTAAAATGCATATAATTATTCCTCTTTTAAATTACAGACAATCAAATGCGGTATAAATTTATTTACTTAACCAACTTTGAAAATATCTAAACTTCATTATAAACAATTATAAACATTGAAATTCCAAAAAGAAAACTGAAACAACTTTTATACAAGTAAATTTTATTTACAATAAATTCATGTATAATACGTATAAATAAATAAAAAAGCATAGTTGAAGTAGAAAATAATTCATACAAAAACAAAACTGCTTTAGCGTTATATAAATTATTACTTTTCGAACGCCAACTAGATTACTGTATATTTGTTTAAACTTTATTGAACAATCTCAATGCTGAGAAACCAAATATTAAAATAAAAAATGTGTAATTTATGATTTGCTTAGGTAACTTATGACGTCAGTGAAAGTTTTTTAACGAACTTTTGTACCAATTTCTGAACCCAAAAAAAAAGTGTAAACAAGTACATTATAAATTATATTTCATTATCTAATAATACTAGTTACAAGTTTAACTTATAAACGAAAAAACTTAATTTTTAAAGCGAAATTTGTGAAAACTATATACCAATTATTAGTCTCGTTAGTACTTAACAAAAACAAAAAAAAAGACTTCAATATCATTATTACAAATAGTTAAAAATATACTACAGCTCATAACTTCACAGACCATAAATAAATCAAGTTTTTAAAAACATCACCCAAACTATTTTGACCTTACTAAATTGGAATTAGTATTATCAAAAAGGTTTCTTTATGCTTTTACTAAAATTTATTCTAAATAAAAGAAAATTATTTTTTTAATAATTAACATAATAATTAATTTAATCTTTATTTTTACATGTTATAGAAAAATTAGAGAATTTATGCTTTATTGATATTCAAATATATTTTAATTGGTTTAAAAGTATTTGTTCAGATATAAATTTTGAATTAAATAGGTTCAATGATTTATTTACTAGATATTTCCTTACGTTTTTTTAACATTATCACAAATAAACATCTTAATTTTAAAATCATTTTCATGTAAATATATTACATGTGTTATATTTAAGATTAATAGTTTGTATAGCTACTTTAATCAGCTAATTTTTACTTTTCGTTTAAATTTAGAAAGAAGTTATACTTTATAAGATCCAATAACAAAAGATAGCTAAAAACAGTGAATAAAATAGGGTAACATTTGGTATATTTTTTACAAAACAATTTAAAAAAACTGAAAATCAACCCTAGTTAAATGATTTAAAAAAATGTTTTAATAAAAAATTTTTGACCCGTCCCCTTTATTTAGATATACAATTAAAACACTCATAAGTAATCATAATGAGCACCATATGTAAATTAAGGCATGATATTAAATAATTAAATTCTTAAGCAATTAGTTTAGTAGTTTAAAAACTATTTTTCATTGGTGTAGTGATTATTAGTCTCGCAAGTTGTTTTAATTAAATGATGAAAATATGTAATTTTTTTATAAAAGAATTAAAGTTATTAATTTTCTCACATAATTGTGTTCAAATAAAGGTTTAATGTAAAAAAATCTTATTCTTATTCAATCTTATTATTACTACTGTTAACATAATCTGCTAAAAAAATTATTTTTTACTTAACGCTTTTATAACATATAATTTTGTAAACTGGAAACTAAATTTTGAATATAGTGTTTTTTTTTAATCTACATAAGTTTTATCTTAAAAATTATTTATGTTTTATCTTAAAACTTTACATTAAGGTCATAAAAAAATTATTGAATTAAGTAATTTGAATTTTCTCAGAACACTTTTTACGCAATGAACTCCAAATAAGTTCTATTTGACAAGCCAACGTAAGGGTAACTGCTGACGTTTGTAGGCTAATAACAACTTGTTTAACAAAGTTTAAACTTTAAATAATTCAGATAACTGTATAAATAATCTTGCGTTTTTAGTTGAAGTTTGTACGGCTAATTTAGTTAGCTGATAAAGTTTTGTTACTTTAAGTAAAATAAGAAAACATCTTCTAATAGTATTATGAAAATTATTAAAATATAACGTTTAATGTCAATGAAGGCAAAATAGTTTTAAACTGGAACGAGCTTTTATATATAATAGTTATATATATATATAATAGTATAGAGTTTAGGTTTATGTTAAAACAAGTTCAAGTCTAATAAACTTAAATTGTGTAATATCTTTTGTATCACTAAAAAATCTTTGTAAGTTTTATGTTTTTTTTATTGTTAAAGAATTCATTAAGGTTAAATTTCTAAAACTTATCCCAGTAAAAACTAGTGATGCACCGGACCCACAATTTCGGGTCCGACCGGATCCGATTTTTTTTTCAAATTAGAATTCGGCCGGACTCGGATCCGGACTTTTTTTTTTAAATTAAAATCCAGCCGGAACCGGATCTGGACTTTTTTTTCCAAATTAGAATCCGGCCGGAACCGGATCCGGACTTTTTTTTAAATAAGAATCCGGCCGTATCCGGATATCAGACAAAAATGGCAATATCCGGCCGGACCCGGATAGTGAGTCCGGTACATCACTAGAATAAACTAGCCTGAGTCAGAATCAGGTTTTTGAAAACTGAAAAAAAAAAAAATTTAATCTAATAATAGTAATAGTTAAAGCTTTTTATCGTACAATAGATACATTTTAAAAACCGGTACATACTAAACTACATACATTATTAAGAATAAAGAAATCTTTTCAATAATAGGCTACTTTTGTTTGTTTATTATAAGTTTTAAACGAACAGGATAAATATTACTGACGACTTAATAGTTATTTATTGAGATTATAAACAAGCTAGTAAAAATAAAATAATAACAACTACATTATGAAAAATCATAGTAATAAACTAGTTATTGAATTAATTTTAACTTATTTTAATGATACATTTGTACGATTTTTTTCTTTTATTATTTATATTTTTAAATTTATCCTTAAGTATATTTTCTAGCCGTATAAGATATATGTACAACTCGAAAAGTTTAAACTATAAATTTTAAAAGCTTTCCTAATTTAATTGCACTGTTTATTACATAAGAAAAATTTTAAACTTCAGTTTATTTCTAAAATAGTAGTATGTTAATGGAATATTTGTTTCGTAAACCATTAAAAAAATTAGCTAAAAGTTGTTTAAATTATAGTTTTCGTTTGTAAATTATGAATATTAACAATGTAAAACATTTCTGCAGTCAAATGTTAGTCTTTGACACATCAGAAAGAAAATGATTCGGATTTATATTTGAAATATTTTAATAATAATTTATTAAAAAGTTGAAGTTTATATGTAAATTAGCTTACAATAAATGCAGTATTTATTAAAGTTATAAAATCGGATATCTAATGTCTCAAGTTTTTAAACCTAACTTGAAAATAGCATGTGTATATATATGAAAGTAACAATAAATTTTAAAACAGAATATTAGTTAAAAACCTTAGTAAATTTTACAATAAAAATATTTTTGTAATTGAAAGTTTATAGATAATCTATAACATTTAAAATTTGTTTTATGGATATAGTAGTAAATTTTAGTAAAAGTTCAAAAAAAAAATTGAACAAAAATATGAAGAAAAGAATTTTTTTAAGAAGGTTTTGATTTTGATGATATCTCATAAATTGTCTTCGATTGAGTTTATACTTTTTATGTGAGACATTTTTTAATTACCATAAAACAATATTATTTTTTTTTATAATTATTAAATTCGCAATGATCAGATAATAATCAAGTAAAAGAGAATTAATAAAATCCATTTGCTAACCTAACTAAAGCTTGTTTATTTAACTTTTATGATTAACGCGCTCTTACTTTTTGAAACACTTATAAATTTGGCAAGGCGGTGAAAAATAAATCTATATATAGAAGTAGATATATGGTTTAAGACTTTATACCTTTCAAATAAATTTCTGAATTTCCTGTGTTCATTTTTGCAAATGAACCTCAATAATAATCACAACATTTGCAATTGATAATTTTATAAACATACTGTAAAAATTAAAAGCTCAAACTTTTCAAATTAGATTCATGACGTAACTATATTGTTATTTAAATTAGTATACAATTTGAAGTAATATGTTTTTGCTACAAATTTAAAAAGTGTTGTTTAATTTCTTAGTAAGAGAAAGTTTATGTAATCAAAAGTTTTAATTCGGCATCGTATTTTAGTGTAAAAAAACAAATTCTAGATTCGAAAAAAACTTCTTACATTTACACATAATTAAATTTACTAATTAACGGAAGCTACTTTAAGTTTTAAGGCAGAGCTTCTAAAAATGTGTACAGATTGCAAACAGCTCGTACCTCTTATTTAAGTTGAAATATTTGTTAGCATTGGCTATCTCTATTTATTCTAAAAAACAGGTTTTGCAGATGCTATATATGCTTTTTATTTCCCCTATGTGGTGGAGGATGCTCCATTTTATGTCGTAATTGATTTCGTATGTTTTAAATGCAAAATATATTTTGCTAGTTCGGTCCCATTGTGACTGTACCATCTACTTTTAAAAGTGTTTCCGATTAGTTTAATATTTTATTTCCTTTGCAGGTGTTATGTAGCTTGTAAATGATATTTTTCATCAAACAGTTGTTATCCAGGGAGCATGAGTCTTTTGTGCTGAAGTTACAGGATAGAACATTAGTTGTGACGCTTTGTTCTTCAGTTTTGTTGGTTTCATTTAATGTTTTTTTGTTATGTTTGTGTATAATTACCTTAATATTGCTAATACAGCTGTAAGACAGTTTACAGTTTTTTTTTTTATATTTTATTTAATGTTTCGTTATGCTTGCATTGTTTATCAGTTATCTCGAAAAAGCTTTTACGATATAAATTTGAACGGACTAGCAAAACTGAAGATCAAAGTAAATTATTTTTCTTGGTCAGTTTGTTTTCTTTTTAGTTTTAGTCTTTCTAAATTCTGTATATTTTAGCTTATGTTTGAAGTATTGTTTATTGAACGACAAAAAATACGCTGAAATTTGGTAAAATGACCTGGTGTATAAAAAACCTATCGGTTATCGAGTCATACAACAGAACAGTATAACGTCATGCCCAGAAAGTTGACATTGTCTAAAGCGTTTTGGTACGTGACTACGTTGTTGATAAAAATTTGTTAATTTTTGGAAAGTCTATTAATATTTCTCTCAATAATCTTTTTTATTGGCCAAAGTATAAACTATATAATATCAAAGGAGAGAAACATGTGGTTGTTGTTTAAAATACTCTATGTTTAAAGCTTACTAAATAGTATATTTGTATTTTTTATGTTTGGCTAGTATTTTCTGCCTCAAGCTGTAAAAATAATAAAATAAGCTACATTAAAATCTGCAGATATAAAAAGTAGTTTAGTAAGAAGTTTTTTTATAGTTGTTTAAATCTAATTGAAGGACTTTATATCAGCTAACTGCAACAACTAAATAAATTATAAAAATATTTACCTTTAGAAAATTGATTAAAATATTTTAAACTAATAGAAATTTAACTAATTAAATACTTTATAAAAATAAAGACTAAACGTTGAGAAACTCATTTGTTAACATATAACAACAACAGAAATACTTAACTATTATGATGTTTAATTAATAAAATTCCTATCTAACTGTTTTTCACTACCTATTAATAAAAAAACGTATTTCGGTATATAAAAATAGATAATTAGGGTTTAATAACATAAAACTATTTTATAGCAAAAAAAAATACAGTTACTAAAATTTAGATGTAAACCAATTATCAGCTCACTACTACAAACTGGTGTACAAACAACCAAAAATTAGTCTATTTACAATTATTAATTTAATGAGAATTTTATGTAAAACGTGTTATAAAAGTTTTTGAAAATGTGGTTATAACAAATTTAAATGAAGACTACAAAATAAATTGACAAAATTATCTAGGGTACAAGAGTTCCTAAAGTTTTAGAAAGATTGTTTTAGATTAATGCTTTTAAAACCACTGTTTTTAACGCATTTTATATTCAGTTTTAAGCTTTTGTCAAGTCATTTTGTATGTTGTGTTTTGATATAAAAAAAAAAAGTTTCAAAAAACTTAACAAATAATAAACGTTATTATATATGGTTGCGGAACTATATACAATTAAATATTTTTAGAATAGCAAAAGTTAAACACAAAGCGATTCTTTTTTACTTTATTTATTTACTGAAGCTACTTAAAATTAGTTTGTATTTCTTAATTATTATTATGAGTTTAAGTTTTTTTATAATATCATTAGTATATTTCAGCTAAATTTAATCTTAGATTAACTTTTTCAATAAAAAAAACAGAGTATTTTTTATAAAAATGATATAATTCCGTTATAACCTAATTCTTAAAAACAAAAATTTTTAGAGAAAAGAAAACTAACATATGTTTAATAAGTCCATTTGTTTAGGTTACTGATTTCCTTTTAAATTTATTTCACAAACGTTTTTAAAATAAAAAAAGTTTACTATTCAAGTATAATATCAATTAGAAAACACAGACAGATAGAAAAGCAAGTTAAAAACATGATGTTTTTTAAATATAGGATTTTAGATAAAATAAATATGTTTTACACAATTATTCTATTTAGCTAACCAAAGTAGCTGTACAAACTTATAATCAAACGGAATCAATTATATTATAACTTTTTTGATTTATAAAGTCAATCTTCATAATGCAGTTGTAGTAAAACTATTAGTAACTTTTTCTTTTAATTTTGTATTAAATAATATACAAATAATCTACCTCAATAACCATTTAAGAAAATTTTAAGATTATCTGATACTACTATAAAATATCGATAAATAAATTTATCTATGTATTTTTAACAGAAAAACAAATTGTGAACAGTAATAAATAAAGTATAATAAACTGAAAATTAAACTAAATTTTGTTAAAAGTTAAATTAATTAATATAAGTATATAAACAAGTTTTGAAGTTACTATACAAATCATTTAATGATAGTTTTCAATATTATTTTGTGATTACAACATTATGTATCAATAAAATTTTTATTTAAGAAATCTTAAAGATCTTTAGCGAATCATATTTTAATTTTTAGTACGCATGACATTGTATTGCTGTTATTTTTTATTCTCACAATTTTAATCTTTTTTTAAGGCCTAGTATAAACAGACATTAAAGTCAAACAAGTAAAACTATTTTAATGTTATTTAACTTTACCAAGAACTTTTAAGCACTTTGTTTTTCTTTGTAATTTTAAATTTCTCTTTTAAATTATAATATTTGTAGTCTATTACCGTATTTTCATTTAAACCACAACACATTTATAACAATGTTAACATAAAATACATGTAAAAACAAAGTTATCATTCAAGCGATTTTTTTAGTTTTTTACAGCTAACCAGTTAGCTGATAATAGTTTTTGTAAGTAAAACTATTTTTTTTAATATTAGAGATTAAAAAAGAAGTTATTTACAGTTGTGAACATGCGTTTAAAAAAATTTTTCTGTTGTTTGTACTTTATACATAAACAAAACTTTTAAACATAAAATATGACTTTGAAATGTTGTTACTTGATACTAATACGGTTTCTGAGCTTTTTTTTCAAAGGTTAATAACGAAAAAAATAAACAAAATTGTTTTAATATAATGAAATATTACTAAGAATTTCTAAGCAATTAATATTTTTTTATCACGGTTTTTAAGCTTTTTATATTATTGGCCTACTATAAAAAAAAAGATTAAAGCCAAAATAAATAAAGTTGTTTTAAAGTTTTGACATATAACCAAGGATTTTCTAACACTTATATTTATTTTGCTAATTTAAATCATCTTTTTGAATTAAAAGAGTTGTAGTCTATTTGCGTATCTTAATATCAAAAATAATACATTTGTATCAATGTTAACAAAAAATTCTGTAAAACATCAAGTTCCCGCAATAGACGTTTTTGTTAGTTTGTACAGCTATTCTAGTTTTTAATATACAAATTATATTAATATCTTCTAAAACTCAACACGTGTAAAATATTTTAACTATGTTAAAAACGAACATTTTTTTTATTACTTAACTTAAATCAGCTCGATAGATAGAATATCTCATATTATATACATTAACAGAATAATAAACTAAACGTTTATTTCTTATTATTCAGATTGTTAGGGTAAAACATTCTAGTTATTACCGTTATATTTTATAATACTGTTCGACCTCTACTATTTTTTTTCTTCTAAAGTTTTTTATGTTACAAAAACATATTACTCAGCAACTCAAAAATCATCGTGGTGATTATCGAAAAAAGAAAATTAGTTTATTTTTCTTCAACTTTAGTTTATCTCATTATAATTTATTTATATGATTGCCTCATCCGTACTTTATTAGTTTTCTACATTTAAAAAACATTGTTTTTGTTATTTTTATGTAGAAGATGTTTAACTATTCAGGATTAATTCAAATGGTAATTATTTAAAAAAAAACGAAACTAGCCTTGTGTTTTGGCTTCTTTGGACTTAAATTAAGAAAAGCGATTCTAAAATAATTTTAGAGCTATATAAAAAAATTATATTCGAGCTACAAAAATTAGTGAAAGCGGTCATTCAAATGCTAACAGACAAAACATAAAAGATTTCTAAACTTTGTTAAAATATCTGGCTTTTTTTTTAATTTTTTTTAGATCCGTATTACAATTTAGGTTTAAGATAAAATCTATTACTTTTTTATTTAATATTATTGAACAATAATAAGTTAAAGGTATTTCACATTTAGCGAACTAGAATAGCTGTACAAAATTTTCGTCATATTGGGAGTTATTGTACTTATTTTGTATAAAAGTTTAAACTAAGATATTGAATTTACAATTTGTTTTTATTGAAATGTTACATCATAATTAATAGTATACATTATTTTGTTTTAAATAAAAGTTAATTTGCGCGATTCTTTAAGATTTTTCATTTGACAGAAGGGGGAAAAAATTATTTTTATTTTCAAACGTTCTACATGTTTGTTTTATTGTATTTGTTATATTTGATAAAACTTTAGACTTTTTAAATTATTTTATAAAAGATTTAAAAAATTTTCCTATTAAACATTAATATGATGAATAATTTACTAAAGTTTTTAGACAATTTAAACCACATAGTTGTCTTTGGTAGTCATTTTTTTATTTTACAAAAATAAAAACTACTTATGAAATTTTCAGCTTCATATAATTGAAGGTGTTAAAATGATTAAGAAATATTCAAATATTAAACTGAAGATTTTCAATATGCTACACTCTAACATATAATTCATCATAAATTACAAATATTATGCCTACACAGTTTAGTTACTGCTTTCTTTTCCCTTTAATTTGTATTTATCATATTTAGCTGATTAAAAGAGATTTTATGCTAGTAAACTTTTATTCAAACTTTATTGGATACTAAAAAAAGTTAATTTGTTTTATACTGAAGATTGTGTACTTAATTGGCTTTATTTGAACTTTTTATCGTTATTCTGTTTTGTTGTTTGCACAAAATACTCTTAAACTTTTTGTAATCAACATAATCAAGCTGATAAACTCTAAATTTCGATTTAGATAACTTTTCCAGCTTATAGATAAAAAAAGTTAATATTATTAAATGAAGTTTTTTATCAAGTGATATAATTTAAAAATTACTCCCGCTATATAAGTATTAAGTTATTGAAATAATGAAGTTTAAATTAATAAAGAATGCTGTTTATCTTAGAAAAATATTATTTGGTTCGACCTCTTAAAGTGCGTACCTTACTTGCTATAGCGCGTATCTATGTTGAAAGATAAACACTGTTAAACTAGCACAATTAAAATACTCTAATAAAACTGTATTAGTTAATTTTACTTTCTAAATTTTTTGTTTACAACTATTTCAGAAAACAAACTCAAATATTTAATTCTTCGTATTTTTTACTACTTTATCTTATTATTTTATCTTTTTTTTTTTATAATTAAAATTTATGTTTAACATTTTTTTTAAAATATTATTGCTTATTGTAGACTAACTTAGTTTAAAATCAAATAATAATAAAACATTTTAGTTTTTGAAGCAACACAAATATTTTTAAATTTAAATTTTAAACTGATTAAAAATAATATTTAAAAGCTAATTTGATTTGATCAATATTTTTTTTTATTTCATACTGTACATAATGTAATGCTGGTATAAAAATGCAAGGTCAAGTAAACACAACACAAGTTTACAGATTTTATATTATAACTTATTTATTCCCTACAATATGATTTTACCACAACATCTGCTATCAGACTAAAATAATAATAAAAGTTTAGAACATAATCTAATATACTGATGAACTCTGGTTAGTTTTCACAGCTATTCTACTTAGCTGATACAATAACATTGTGTTTTAATATATTTACCTTTTTTTTTTATTCTTATATAAGTTTATATTCTTATTAGATTTAATTACCAAACTAGAAAATTTATACAGCTTTACTCGTAAGTTGATTAGCAAAATGTTCATATTTTATTTTGAGCTTAGAAGTTTATCACAAGAAGTTGGTTTATTTTTTAAATTAAATCTATAAAAAAAATAACTGCAAAAACTAAGTTAGTAGTTGTATTGCTTTATAGTTTTTAAATAAAGTTTTTTTAGATATAAAATAACTATAAGGGTAGAACTTTTGTGAAATTTTGAATACAAAGCGGTTGATAAATAGATTAACGTTTTACTACAACGAGTTACATTTATCTAACTTTGTAAATCTTAACTGACTTGCTAGAAAGCGTGGAAAACCGAATATTTTTAATATGTATTTAAAAAAACTTGTTTTTTAAATGTTTATAGTACTAGTACTTTATAATAATTTGTCGAAAAAATTACCTAAATGAAGACTACAAAATGAATTGATAAAATTATTTGGTATACAAGATCTCTTAAAATTTTAGAAAAACAAGTTTTAGATAAATGCTTATAAAACGCAGTTTTTTATGTATTTTATATCCAGTTTTAAGCTTTTGGCAAGTCAATTTTATTTTTTGTGTTTTGATATAAAATAAAAATTTTTCAAAAACTACAAAAATAATAAACGTTATTATATATAGTTGCGGAACTAGATATAACTAGATTTTGTTAGAATAGCAAAAGTTACACACAAGCTATTCTGTTTTACTTTATTTATATACTGAAGCTTTTCAAAACTAGTTTGTAAATTTTAACTACTTGTATAATTTTTTGTTCTTCTCAATTGTAAAACATAGCTAAGTTTAATCTAAGATTAAATTTTAATCAAAAACAAACAGACTTATTTTATTAATAACTAAAATTATATGAAATTATTCTTTAACTTTATTCTTTAAAATAGTAGTTTTTAATGAAAAAAACTAACAACTGTTTAATATGTAATTATTTACCTTTATCAAAAAATTATCTATGTATTTATCTTACTAATTTCCTTTTAAATTTAATTCACAAAAAATTTTAAAATGATCTAAGTTTACTTTTTAAGTATAATATGAAGTATAAATTACAGGCAGATAGAAAAGCAAGTTAAAAACATTAAAAACTAGGTTGTTTAAATATATGACTTTGAATAAACATATCAATGTTTTACAGAATTATTTTAGCCAGCTAACTTAAGTAGCTGTACAAAATCACAATCAAATGGAACCACTTTTATTATAACTTTTTTGATTTATAAAGTTCACTCTTAATAATCAAATAATATACAAATAATCTACCTTAATAAACATTTAAAAAAATTTTAACATTATCTGATACTAAAATAAAAATATCGATAAATAAATTTAGCTATGTATTTATAAAAGAAAAAATTTTGTGAACAGTAATAAATCAATAAAATGTAATAAATTGAAAACAAACTAAATATTGTTAAAAGTTAAATTATTTTTTTTAATAATTAGAAAGTTTAGAAGTTACTATACATATCATTTAGCAATAACTTTCAATATTATTATGTGATTACAACGTCATGTATCAATAAAATTTTTACTTAAGAAATCTTAAAGATCTTTAGCAAATCATATTTTAATTTTTAGTACACATGACTTTGTAATGCTGTTATTTTTTACTCTCACACTTATTGAGCCTTTTGTTTAATGCCTAGTTTAAACAGACATTAAAGTCTAACAAATAAAACTATTTCATTTTTATTTAACTTTACCAAGAACTTTTAAACACTTTGTTTTTATTTGTAATTTTAGATCATTCTTTTAAATTAAAATACTTGTAGTCTATTTCCGTATTTTCATTTAAACCACAACACATTTTTAACAATGTTAACATAAAATATATGAAACAATAAAGTTATCGTTCAAGCGATTTGTTGTTAGTTTGTACAGCTATTCCAGTTAGCTGATAACAGTTTTTTGTAAGTGAAAGAATTTTTAATATATTAGGGATTAAAAAAGAAGTTATTCACAATTGTGATGATACGTTTAAAAAAATTTTCCTGTTGTTTGTACTTTATACATAAAGTATAAACTTTTTAAACATAAACTTTATAAATAAAATTCTTAAACAAACATAACTTTGAAATGCTGTTACTTGATACTATCACGGTTTCTGAGCTTTTTTTTCAATGCTTAATAAAGAAAAAAAAAAAACAATATTGTTTAAATATTCTGAAATATTACTAAGAATTTCTAAGCAATTAATATTTTTTTTTTATTAAGGTTTTAAAGCTTTTTATATTAATGGCCTACTATAAAAAAAAAACTAAAACCAAAATAAATAAAGTTGTTTTAATGTTTTGACATATAACCAAGGATTTTCTAACACTCATATTTTTTTTTCTAGTTTAAATAATCTTTTTGAATTAAAACAGTTGTAGTCTATTTGCGTATTTTAATATCAAAACTAACACTTTTATATCAATGTTAAATAAAAAAATCTGTAAAACATCAAGTTCCCGCAATAGACGTTTTTGTTAGTTTGTACAGCTATTCTAGTTAGCTGATAACTTTTTTATTTAAATGTAAGTAGAGAATTGTGTAATAAAAGAGCTTGAAAAGCGATAAGTTTTCAATTATATTGATATAAAACACTTTTTTAATAAAAAGTTATGGCTGATAGCTGGCTTCTTATTGTTTTTACAGGGCTAATTGGTTACTAAACAAAAAACAAATCTAAAAACAAAATTTTTAGAAAGTAGTTTTTAAATATCGCCACGTAACATTCTCACTTTATCTAACTATAAAAATTAATTATAACTTTATGTAAAATAAGACAAACCCTACTCAAATAGTAAGTTGATGATCAAATAATAAATAATGCATTTAAAACTTTTCTTTGAAAAGCAATATATATTTTAAACTGCATTCGACATTTGTAGGGTTTGAACCTTGAGATGTTTTAAAATACTAAAATGAATCATACTGAGGTGAAATCTGCTTTTTGTTTGCTTGGTCACAATACATGGAATATAAGACTAAGGCTACCTGACCACACGAAAGAATTCATTAATATTGAGAAACTAAATTATAATAAAATATCTAAAACTAACCACGTGTATAATATTTCAACCATAGTTTAAACGACTAGGTTTTTTTTACTTTAATTTAATCAGCTCGATAGAATAAAAATCTCAGAATAAATACATAAATAGACTTATTAAAACGTTTATTCCTAATTTTTTAGACTGTTAACGTTAAGTATTCTAGTTATAGTAGGAACATTTTATAATACTGTTCGACCTCTACTGTTTTTTTTCTACTTAAGTTTTTGAACAACAACTCAAAAATCATCATGTTGATGATTGTAAAAAATTTTTAGTATATTTTTCCTTAACTTTAGTTTATCATGTTTTAGTTTATTTAGTTTATTAATATGTTTTCCTTATTCTAATTTCTTTAATTTGCTACATTTAAATAACATTGTTTTTGTTATTTTTTGTAGACGTGGTTGAGCATTTAATTATTTAGGATTAATTCTAAATTGTAAATATTTAACAAAAACCAAACTAGCTTTGTGTTTTAGCTTCATTTAACTCAAATTAAGAAAAACGATTGTAAAATTGTTTTAATATTGGATATTTTGAAGAAATTGTACTCTAGCTACAAAAAATGTATGAAAGTGGTCATTTAAATGCTAACTGATGAAACATAAAACTTTTCGAAACTTTGTTAAATCAATTGCATTTTTTTTAAAGATTTAAAGATTTAAAGGTATTTTACTTTCAGCTAACTAAAATAGCTGTACAAATTTTTCGTCATATTGGGAGTTATGGTACTTATTTTGTATAAAAATTTATACTAAAACATAGACTTTACCGTTTAATTTTATTGAAATGTTACATCATAAGTAATAGTATACATTATTTTCTTTTAAATAAAGTTAATTTGACCGATTCTTTAAGATCTTTCATTTGATAGGATAGGAGAAAAACATTTGACTTAGAAAAAAAAACAACACTTATTTTTAAACATTCTACATGTTTGTTTTATTGTATTTGTTATATTTTATAAACTTAATTTTGAATTTCTTTTAAATAATACTGTAAAAAATATCTTATTAAATATTACATCTATAATTACGTATGATGAATGATTTACTAAAGTTTTTAGACCACCTAGTTGCCTTTGGTAATTTTATTTTTATTTTACGAAAGCATACTAATTAAATTTTCAGCTTCATAGAATTGAAAATGTTAAAATAATTCAGAATAATTCAAATATTATAATAAAAGGTTTTGATATGCTACACACGAACCTACTATTCATCATAAATTACAAATATTATGCCTAAATGATTTAATTACGGTGTACTTTTCTACTTAAATTATACAGCTATTATATTTAGACGAACAAAATATATTTTATGCTAGTAAACTTCTACTCAAGCTTTTTTGGATACCATAAAGAGTAAATGTATTATAATTTAAAGATTGTGTAGATAATTGGTTTCATTTACATTTTTTATCGTTACTTTTTTTTGTTGTTTGTAGTTTTATTGTTTAATTTTAATTTGTTTATTTTATTTCTAAAATTTTATCAGTAAAATTATAGTTGTTAGATTTTAAAATAAGGTAATATAAATAAAAGTTTTAAAATTCACAATTTCATACAAAACACTCTTGAACTTTTTGTAATCTACTAATCTAGCTTATAAACTCTAAATTTAGATTTAGATATTTTTTCCAGCTTATAAGTAAAAAAAGTTAGTAAAACCTTTAACATTAATTGAATTTTTTTATCAGGTGAAAACAATTTTTGACAAATATCACACAAACATTGTGTTTGTCATCTCTTGATAAAAACTTCAACAAATTTAATTATTTCTGTTATTTGAACTTAAAAGCTTGTTCAGCTATCTTAATTAGCTTATCCTATAGTTAATTTTAATTAAAACTATTTTAAAAGAAATATATACTTAAAGTTATTACAAAAAATATATAGTAAATTCATAGGAACAATTTTATACGCTGTTTTGCGAATTGACAAACGTTTGAAAAAGTTAGTACTTAACATAACTAAAGTCGACTTTAAAAACTCAAAATTAAAAAAAATCGAAAATTAGTAAGAAAAAGGTTAATAACTCGGTATGAAAGAGGAATTGTTTAATCACTTGATTAGGTCAACTGTATAATCATGGCTAATTTTTTTTACTGTAGTTTGATGAAATACATACATATAATCATTTACTTGCATTATTATAATTATAGGAAACATGCTTACAATTTAGTTTTTGATTTCAGTTGATTATACTTTGATACCTTGTTTTCAATGTTAATACTCTTCATAATTAGTAGTAAGTAATCATAAAATATCATTAAAGGATTTCTGTTACATCATGTTATTATGCAAAAATTTGTAAATAAAAATACTCTAGCATGTGAAAATTTGTGTCTATTAATATTTAGACATGACATAGAACTAAATTACCACTAATTAAAAATATATTGTAAATTACACATTACATTTAAAAGTAGTTTACATGATTAAGTTATATTTTTAAACGAAGTCATACATACTAAACCTTCTTTAGTATTATGTTACCTTTTTATACATATTACATCAAATATTTTTTTTAATTGTTTAGATGTTATACGTTTCAAAGAAAATTAAAAAAATTTAATATTTGTACTTAAATATTCGTTCTATTTTATTACCTAATTAGGTTAACTATTTTAAAACTAAAATGTATTTCAAATTTTCTTGTTTATGTTGAATGAAGTAACATCGCACAACAGTTATAAATATTAAATATTACTCTGATGTTTAAAATCATACAGTTTTACACATCAATTTTCAATTTAAATGTCTCTCACCTTGCAAATTACATTAGGAAAAGAGTAATCCAAATCTTGAATTTTACATATATACCTTGCTTAATCTACCATGTCACTAACATTAATAAACAATAAACGATTTAAAAATGACTGTCATTCCCAAATTAACAGTAATTTGTTTGTATGAATATTAAGTAAACTAACATTAAATTTTTAATAAAATCAATAGACAACTATTTGTATGTATTTTAAATTAAAACATTAAAATTTCAATATTTTTATACAGAATATTATAAAATTAATTTTAGACTCTATAGTAATAATAGAAAAACAAAAGTTGATTAAAAAAAAATAACAGCTTTCATAAATTTTAGTAAACGTAATAAAAATTGAAATAATTTTGTTTTATTGTTTGATCAGACTTTTATTGATAATTGTTTTTTAGTAGCACTATATCTATGAAAAAAACACATAAGCTAAGGTTAGACTTTTAATGTTATTCTAAAGATATTTCAATTAAACTAGTATGCTAAAATAATTGAAATAAATGATACGAAAAAAAAAGAATATTATTTTGTTGAGCATAAATCGAACACCTTAATTTTGTTTTAGTTGTTTATATAATACGATTTAGCTCTAACTTTGTTTATGGTTTGAAAGTTTGTAATGTTACAAGTTTAAGTTGAGCCTTTATATAAAAGCTATTCCACTTTAGGTCCTAAAAACTGCTGCATAAAACTGCTGTAAAAATGTGTTTTGTTTTACTATAATACCAAGCTCCCTATAAATGTATTTAATATATAAAAACTGTTTATCGCAAACAACTTATACTTGTTACATAACTAAAACATTTTCAAACAATTATTGAATATTTCAATATATTTTTCAAGAAATCCTTTTTGAAAAACAACAAAAACAACTTAGTTGACAAATTATAACGAAATTTATAAAAGTTTAATATAATATTAGAAATTACAGTCATTAAAATTTTTACTAGTATATACATATTACAACAAACATCTTATAAACGTAAAAGTAAATAAGCATGCTTCACAATCGAAAATTGAAAAATTTTATGGTCTTAGTTTGTACAGTTATTTTAGTTAACTGAATACTTATTAACTATAACATGATCTTTTAATAAAAACAAAACCTTTAAACTTTTTATTGGCTCCATTTTATGACTGCTACATCTAATAAAACTTTTAAACTTTAAAACATCAAAAGTTTCAATATTGTTTAAAATCTTTAAAACTTTTTTTACATAGGGGTTATTCTTAAATATTGTTCAATAAGTTTTGAAAAATATATCATTAATATTTTATAGAAACTATAGATATGTCAATTTGTTTTGTCATTGGAACTGATTTCCAGTTCAAAAGTTAGTTTACTAGTATGATATTTTATTTTAGATATGTTTTATCATGTTATACAGTTATATATACTTTCTTAATAATATTAAATTCAATCGATAGCTACTTACTTACTTTTTTGAAATTCCCTGTAAATGACTATGATACTTTTTAATCAGAATTCAACCTAATTTTGAAGTAGGTGGTAGAAACTGCAGAATTAAATTTTAAAGCTTGTATATCCTGCTGATTTTGGAGAGTAATCTCAATTTAGAAAAAGTTGTACTTTGTAAAATTAAAAAAAATAGTTTATATATAACGGAAAACTATAAATAAAAACTGATGAATTATTAATTGAAAAAAAATCTTTAAATATAGAAATTTCAAGATTTAAAAATTTAAATTGTAGTTGTGAAGCATTTGAAATCTTTTTTTTTAATTTTCAGTACAATGTTAAAATACATGTAAATAAATTAAGTAAGTACTTACTACCTGCAGCGATTTAAGGTGACTCTTAGGACAGAATTGTATAAAGCAGTATTCAGAACCTTAGTCAAAACCTTCCTTGTAAAAATATTTCATATATTTTGTGATATCACACAATTTCAAGATATGATGGAGATAAAGTTATAGCTAAATATCACTTTATTAAATATTGAAGTAAAGGCTGTAACATTTATATATAAAAATTCTTAAAAAATTGAAAAATTAGTAGGAGTTTTATTTAATTTTTTTTTTGCACGATGTTAAAGAACTTAAAGGAGAGAAACATTTAGTTGTGGTTTAAAATACTCTATGTTTAAACCTTACTAAACAATGTTAACTGTTCATAGTTAAAACAACAAAATTTTAGTCGTAGTCTAAGTATATTTTTCTACAACATTTTATTATTTACTGTTACTGTGTTACCTGTACATGCTAAAGAAAAAAACTAGACTTTTCTTCAACTAAGTTAAAAAATATTAAATGTACATTTGTTATGATGTTTGAAAAGTTATGTTACGAAATGGCCAGTAAGTTGAATAAAACTATTTTTTACCAACTATATATCTAAATAGATCTTCTAGATAGTAACTTTGTTACTTAGATAAATCTTATTAAGTTTTAGTTTGAATTTAGTTATTGTTATTTAGACATCAAATTATTAAATATATAAACATTTAGTCGGTGGTCATTAGCACTCTTTATAATAGTTTTTATCTATATACAATAAAGTAAAAAAAAAAGAAAGGTGACAAATTAAACTATACTTATATCTTAATAAGTTAATTAGAATAACTGTACAAACTAGTTTTAAAAGATCAACTGTCATTTGTTAGAATACATAATTTAATAATATTTTTACGCTACCTATAATGATTGTGGCAAAGAAAATTTTAAAATTTCAAAGAAAAAAAGTTCCCTGCAAATGATTATAATACTTTTTACTCTAAATTCAACCTAAATTATAAGGGGAATTGATGAATAAATGGAGAATACTTCAGAATTTAATTTCACAGATTATTTATTCCGTTGATTTATGAAATTGATCTTATTTTGAGACGAGTTTTAAAGACTAAAAGTTAAATTTAACAGAAAAACAATGACTGAAAACTAACTAATAACTAATTGAAAAAAAATTTTTGTTTAAATATAGCAATTTCAAGATGTATGAGTTTAAATTGTAGTCGGAAGCATTTGGATTTTTTTTAACTTGCAGGTCAATGTTAAATAAAAAAAAACGAATTTATGACTTTGAGGAAAATATTGAATAAAAAAGCAGTTTTCAGAACCTAAGTCAAAACAGTCTTTAAAAATAAATTAAAATTATTTTCTAATATTACTCAATTTCAATATAAAATAGAAATACACTTTTATCTGAAATAAAACTGTATAAAATGTTGAAATATAAACTGTAAAATAAATATTTACGAGTTTTTAAAACCCTAAAAAATAAGAAATATTTTTTTTTAATTTTAAGCTATACATACTTTTAAAACCTTTTTATTTACTTAAGTAAAAATTTTATATATTAAAGAGGACAAAATTTTGGTTGTTGTCTAAAATACTTTATGTTTAAACCTAACTAAATAATATTAACATTTCATTCGTTCTTTATAGTCAAATTTTATGTTTATTAATATGCACTTTTATATATTTTCAGTTAACCATGCTAACTGTACGAACTAAGAGAAAAAAACACCAGACAGTTATTCACGAAAAAACATAAATTTATACTTCTACGTTTATTACAATTTTTGTGGCATTAAGGAAGTTGCGTCAAGAAATGACGCTTTAGTGAATTTTAAGAATTTTTTGATTTTAAAATAAATGTACGTCTTAACTGGATTTTTATATTAATAATTTAAAATTAGTAATATATAACTAATTATTTAATTATAATGAAATAAATTTAACGAAATTTCAGTAAGTGACCATAAAAATTATTAAAAGACAATATTACTAAAAATTACGAAAAATGTACTGATAAAACTTTAAATGATATTAATGTAGAGGCAGAAAAAATTAACTACAGACTTAAAAATACATGATAGGATCAAAAAATTGCCTTTAAAAAACGCATACATAACGGTAAAAAACCATAAAGATAAATTTTTGACGTATCCAAAATGTAGATTAATTAATACTTTTAAGTCCGATGTACGTCGCAAAATTAAGGTTAAGATTGACTGCATTAATAAGGCTGTGCGCTTAAAATCTAAACTTATGCAGTGGACTGATATAGAAAAAGTCTTAAATTGGTTCACTGGTTTGGAAAAAAAAACGTACAGCTATTTTAAGTTTGATGTAGTTGATTTTTATCCTTCTATTAGCGAAGAATTGGTAATAAAATCACTAAAATTTGCCGGTATTATTACTAGCGTACCTACTTAAGACTTAAGTCTAATAAAAAACGCATGTAAATCAATACTTTATGAACAAAGAAACCTATGGCAAAAGAAGAGAGCAAATAACACCAGCTCTCTTTTTTATGTAGCGCAGGGATCGTTCATGGGTGCAGAGTTATGTGAATTAGTTGGTCTTTTTTTGTTAGATAGGTTAAAAAAATATTTTTGGTTTAGAAAGAGTTGGGTTGTACAGGGACGATGGTCTAGCTGTACTGCCCAATTCTTCTGGCTTTATAGTTAAAAGGCTTAAAAAACAGACGCACGCCTTCTTTAAGTCTATGGAGTTACGAGTAACTATTGAATCACCAATGTTGACGACTGACTACCTGGATGTGAAGCTAAACTTGTACGATCTCTCCTATATGCCTTATAAAAAGCAAAACGCTGAAATTATGTATATAAATAAAATATTATAAACCCAAAAAATATTATAAACCAAATACCAAAAATAATTAATCAACGTTTTAATAAAAAATCAAGCAAAGAAGAAAACTTTTTAAAGACAAACAAGATTACAAGCTAATAATGAAAAAATGCGGTTACAATGATAAACTAAATTTCGAAAAAAAACAAAATGACCAATAAAAGTAAAAGAAAGCGAAATATAATTTGGTATAATCCCTCATTCTTTTATACCTTATATTTGAACCTTATATTATCTATTTAAACCTAATTTTTTTTGTATAAGATCTTTTAAAATTTAGTTCAAAACTCCAAAATTTTTTATATTCTTAATATTAGTAGTTAAATTTTATATATATCCGTAAAAATTATAAACAATTATTAAGTAGGTTTAACCTAAAACAGAAAAAAAAATTCGTTATTAAAAACACTAAAAAAAAATTATTTGAATAATAAAAAAATAAAACTTAAAAAAGAAATTTTATCTTAAATAAAAATCATTCAAACAACTGTCTTTAATTTAATTAAAATTTTTGTTTCTTTTAAACAAAAAAAGTTGTGCTGAAGTTGTAGTGTTGCGTAAACGTTTTTCCAAATTTCCTAAAACAGATAGCAGTCGTTATGCAATAAAACATCATAATACTAGATAAATCAAAACTTATTTTTAATTTAAGTTATAAACTGCTAAATAAACAATACTTAACTTGATTTTATTTCTCAGCCAACTAGAATAGCTGTGCAAACTCTAAAGAAAAGGACAGTCTATTTCACGTTTGTTATAGCTATAAAAAAAATAATTCGAAAAAAAGGTTTGTGATAATTTTAAAATACTTCAGTAAAAACTTCAATAAAAATTATAATTATGATTGCGAAAAAGTTAATATTTCACATAGCGTCATTACTAAAGTATAGTAATCTTTTGTTTTTTGTCCAAAAATAAGAAAATATTCTTATTTTAATAGCTATATATTATTCTAAAGATTTTTAAACCCATTGTTTGATTGTATTTTAGTTATTTATGTCGTAAAATTTTAAAAAGACTACTAAAAAAAAGTAATCTTTTAATGACTTTTTATAAATTAAGTTCTAAAACCTTCTTTTAGTAAAATTTTACATATAAATATATTCAAAAAAAAAATAAACTTTTTAAAGATGTAACTGGGATTTAAGCTTTATGTTACAAACATAGAGCTTAAATAAGTTTAAATTTCTCCTAAAAATTTAAGTTAAGCTTACAAAACATCAATAATTACATTAACAGCGTACTAATTTCATTAAAAATATGAATATAAGAAATAACAAAACAATTTTAAACCATATGATTATTATAAAATTCATCAATAACAGATGTATGTTATGCATAGCTTTTCATAAATTATTAAAAAAGGATTTTTGTACACACCACATAATAAAATTAGTATGTTTGCAGTATTTTAATTTATAGAAAATATAGTTGCTATGAAAAACATTGACGTTTCTATAAACTGCTGTAATTAGGAATATGTACAAATCTAATCAAAATTTATTTCGACCTTTATATAGTAAGATAGTCTAGTTATCTTATTTCTGAATCGCAATGATATAAATTTTGTTGTTATATATTCCAATACTATTACTGAATTTTAACCGAAGTTTTTCAATACTGTTAAAATGTCAATGATTAAGTTCAATGACGTTTTATCAAAGTTTGTAGTTTTAAAACTTCCTTCTTAATGGCAAACATTATTTCAAAAATGCTCAAGTCATATTTATTAATAATTTACTATCATCATACAATATTTTTAAATAAAAAAGTTTTTTTTATCTGACAAAAAAATCTACAAATTTATTAGTACTCGTTATATTGCCTAAAATACTTTCAAACTCTTCTTCAGTAGGCAATTACAACTGATGAATTTAAAATTTTCTTGCATATAAAAGTTTCAAAAAGGATATTATTTCGTAACTATAAATCAAGTTTTAAGGTAAACTTTGTTTTAAAAGTCTGTATTTTAAAAATTTTTCAAAAAGTAAATATTATTAGTATCGTTTATACTCGCAAAAACTAAATGAAATAAACCAAAAAATTAAAAATTACGAAATAAAATCAAATCAAAGATAAAGGACTAAATGGAATTAAATTGTTAAACTTTGGTGTCTTTGATTTAATGTTTTATAATACTTTAAAAAGTAAAATCAAAATAAAAATAGTAATAAAAATAGTAATCGAGCTTATTGTTGGTTGAATTAAAAAATTAAAAATAAATAGAGTAAATAATCATAATAAGTATTTCGATAAAAGTAGTAGTGCGTATAACCTTAACTTGTTAAGTTATTTAGAATTTTATAAACATTCAAACATGTTAAATAATAGTAACCTAGTTATTTATCTGTAAAGTGGTAACATAGTTTTGTTTATATTTATTGTTGCTTCGAGTTTATTGATCCATTTACTTTCTAAAAAATCTAAGTCTGAATAATTTTTAGTGGTGTCTACAAAGATAATTGAAAAAGCTTCTTTTAAATCTTTTTTTGATGTTTTGTGTTTTTAATAGTATAATGTATTTTAAGTGCTGCTCTATCACTAACATCATCTGTGGTTGTACTCTTCCAGATGTGTCTTTAAGATCACCATCATTGCGAAAAGGACGTGATTGTCTGGCCGACATAGAACTCTTCGCATTCACTACATTTCGCCGCATATATCCAAAAATTTTTGCAATTTAAGTTTTTTTTTCAGTTTTATCGTTTTTCTGTTTTTCAACTTTACGAAGCTTGTTTTCTTTACCATTGTATCTTTGCAAAGCAAACATTTACCACAAGGGGATGAAATTCCTTCTTTATTATTAGCTTCATGAGCTAATTTCTTGTAGTTAGTTAGTAAAGTTGCAATAGTCTGCGGTCGTTTGTATGTTATCATCACGTTTTGATTCAGTTGTTTTTCTCTTTCTGTTAATTTAAGCAAGTTTGGAAAGATTTTCGTCCAAATGCTTATGTTTTTGTTACTTTCCTTCGTTCTTTTTGTTGGTGGTCTGAACCGATCTTTCCATTTTTCTGTTTTTTCCAGCATCTCTACTCTTAAACCCTCGCAAAAGTATGATTTTATGCACTTATATATACTAAGGATAAGTATAAAAGTGTTTATGTATGTATACTTGTTCATGCATGAAGTGAGTGACGTAATAATATAAACCCATTAAAAAAAATCTACAAAAACTTTAAATATAAATTGACTGAATAATATCTAATCGTCAAAAGCTTTAGATGGAACTTTTTTTTCCAAATCTTTTTAAGTTGTTGCAAACACAACTGCCCAATTTTTGTTTCACTCTTAATCTGAACTAAAGTTAGTGTATTATACAACTAAATAAATTCGATTTTTTATTTTTGTAAACTTAATAGATTATATAAACGCAGCAAAAAAAATACTTTTTCACTTCAAAGAGTAAGTAAAATTTCAAAGAAAATTTTTTATATAATGGTATATATCTATTAGTTAATTCATCTATACTAGTTATCATAAGTCATTCTACGTATTGTTTATTTATATATTTGTTTTTCGAAATTGGTATTTGTTCTCTAATATATATATTTCTTATTTTTCATAGACTGTTTTAAATCATTATTTTTATTGCAAATTTATTCTAATAATCTAATTACTAGCAGTTTGCTTGATAGATAGTTTTTTAAAAGAATACCTAGGTTAATCTTGATATACCTTTATAGTTATACCTTATATTTTTTAAACAAGACTAAATAATTAAAAATAAATACTTATAAATTTAATTAATAAATAAAAAAAGATACTTGAATTAGTTAAAATATTTATTTTAAAACCACAAACATTCTGTTTAAAACGAAATACATTTAATAATGATTTATTAGATGTTTAACGTTTGTAATGTAACTTTACTTTATACTGCTAAATCAATTTGGTTGTTGAAATGTTATTACTTTAAAGAATGAAAAGTTTGTTTGGATGTTTGAATTTTCAAGAGATTTCTATAAAAATTTGCAAATTTATAAGTAAATTTTATAAGTAAAAATATTGTATTTTTGCTATTAATAAAAAAATATTATAGACCTTAAAATTATTAACGTTTGTATCCTAAAAAATATTAAAACTTTAATAATCAAATTAGCTTATCTACCATATGAACTTCAATACCATTAACTCTGTTTAAAGAGGTTGTAATTAATTAGGAATTTTTATTTTAATCACGTTTTTTAACTTCAATTAATAACGCTGTGAACGTGCTTCTATAAAAGCTAGTTTTGTTCTTAAATTTTTTGAGTTTAATTAAGGGGTATGTGTCAAAAAAACAAGAAGGAAAACTTATCACAAAAGAATATGTTTGAATCAAAAAAACTTAACTAAGAACTTCGCTCGGGTTAATATTTTCCTTTAATTCTAGTTTTTCTTCTTTACTTTTTTTTCTATCACTGTAACCCTTAACCCATGTTTTTGGTCAGAAACTTTTAATTTTTTTCAGTTGCTAATTAAATTAATTTATTTACAGTTTATCTTTTGTTTTTCTGAAATTTATATTAGTCTGATCGATATTTCATATTTGTTTTGTTTTCAATCATTATTACCCTTAATATTAACCCTTTGTAAGTAGTTTTGTCAATATTTTATGTTTTATTTTTAAGTTTTTTATTTGTTATTTACTCTCGTCCATAAATGATCCTTCCTTCAAAAGTTTTTCCGTGTAAAAGTGTCCCTTACCTGTACAAACTAGCAAAGTATAAAAATTACTTTACTGTATATCAGGTGTAAGAATTAGAATATGGTAATAACTGTTGGAATCTTACAACATTTGCATATGATATTATTAAACTAATTAGTTCAATGTTGTCTGATTTTTTCCTCTTGACTAATTTCAAGTCAAGAATCATATCAAACTAATTAAGTATTTATAGTTTATTCTAACAAACTTCAAAAAAAATTGCATTAAAACAATAACTAAAACTGGAAAAAATTATTATGTACAAAACTGTGTACATTTTATTAATAATTGCAAAAAGATATTCTCTTATCTTTTCTTAGATTATATAAACTTTGTTTTATAACAACGTTATAATTATCTATTGTAAAATGAGAAAGAATACGCCTTAATCCAAATTTCAACTTTTAAAGTTTACCATATTTTTTTATGCTGGCCAATATAAAAACTTAATTTAAGTTGTAAGATGATTTTATTTTTAGTTTACATTTTTTTTAATCATAAGTATGTACTTAAGACGAATTGAATTACTACAAAAATTTAATCAATTGTTACTAGCACTGAATGGTAGTTTAATAGTTTCGGATTGAAATTTATAACTCTAATAAAAATATTTTAATGTTTGACGAGGTTGTAAACTAAAAATTATGGAGAAATTAAACTTAAAGTTTTAGTTTTTTTGTTTTATAAACCTTTTAAGGCAAGTTTTATATCAACAACTACCTGAAGATAACTTTTAATTAACTTGTATGAGCTAACTAGAATAGCTGTAAAAACTGGATCTGGTTTTGCTACCCAAAAATACATTAATCATAAGTTATTTTATGTATCACAACTGAACTTGTGTTGGTTGCAAACTAATAAAACGTCACGAAGTTTTTGATTCAAATATTTTTTATTTACTTTAGATTGTTGTGTAGCTTTCATAAATATATAGTTAAGAGCTAACTACTTCTATTGGCGTTTAACAACTTCTATTGGCGTTTAGCTAAACTCAAGCATGTAACAAAACATTTTGTTTTTATCTTTTTCCGGATGTGGTTCTGGAATATTTATTAAACATGAACAAATCTAAACAAATTTTGCCTTTTATTTCAAAGATATAACATTAAACAAGTATTTCAAGCATACATGCATTCATGGTAAATACATTTAATAGAGTTTCTTAAAAACTTAAATAACTTATCGATTTTTTTTCAATTTCACCATAATGTCAAGAACATTTATTGTATTAACTACTTATAAGTTTTTTGCTTGGTCTGTTTTTGTGATAACTAGCAGCAATAACGCAATTAATCTTAGCAAAACAGCAATAATGTTTTTGTAGCAAAACGCTTTTGCAGTCGTTTTTTGTGTTAAGTTACCATATATTCACACGTTTATAAAAAAATAATTGCATCTTTGCTCATTAATACAGTTAGTTGAAACGTCAGTTAGTTCGTCTCTTTTAATTCAAAACTCTGTCAAATTAAAGTTGTTTGCAAAAATGAGGATTGAATAAAACAATGTTTCAATACTTTTTGTTAATTATAAAGTAAAGGTAAAAATATGTTTTTAATTCATAATATACTTATTTAGTTAAACATAAAAAATAATATCATTTTGGAATTTTACCAATATGTCTAACACAGTTTGTTATTAGTAAAGTATCAAAAAGTTATTAAAAATTAATAATACTAATTAATTTTATTGAAAAAAAAATAAAAATATATTAGAGTTATGCATTAGCAAATTAGCAAAAAGGTTAATAAACAATAAAAATAATGCTTAAAATGATAGTTAGCAGTTTAGACTCCTACGAACCTTTTTAATTAATAACTAAAAATTGCTTGCTAAGATTGGTATAAATTTTTTATAAAAATAAATTTTATTTATTAAGTACTTCAAGACAAACTTGATTCGGTTGTTTTTTCAGTTAGTAGCTTGTTTAGTTAAGCTTCAAAAATGAGTCTCTTTATACAGTTGTTTATTTCTTTAATAAATTTAAATGTGTAAATAAGTTTTGTGTTAATAAATATGTACTCGGTAAAATCTAAATAAAAAAGTTAAAAGTGTTCCTCTAATTCTAAAACTTAACTTAAAGTAGTTGGTTATAAAAACTAGTTATATTAACAATAAAATTTAAATAGTTGAAATATATTTATTCTTTCTTTTTTTCTCAGTTGAATTTTAATGGCTATTACAACGCTACAAACTAAAAGATTTATTCACAATTTATAAGCAAAATACTTTTAATATTTATCACTTTAGTTTACTATGATATTTGCGGTTACTTAAGTAAGCATCATCTGGGACCTTATTAAAATTAAAATTCTATTGTAATAAAACAAGTTGCAGTTACTAAAAGGTGTTTAAAAATAGTTTTTTTTTTTAATTATGACTATAAACAATGACACATATTTTTCGCAGTCAAATGTCAAATTTTATGTTTGTTTTATTTTATTTCATTACTGTTATAAGTAAGCAATAAGTAATAATTAAAACAAATGTGTGCAGTTCGATAACCGAAATGTCTTTCTCCACACCTTTTATTGATTTAGCAGTTAGCGTTTACATTTTTCTTTATTTTGAACAACGTAAAAAAATTTTGATTTCATCTATATCATAATACATTAAGTTGATAGTTTTTTGTTATGTTATCCACAAACTAAATATTCCAAAAGGTTTTTAAATATTGATTACAATTAAATTGGTTGACCGATGACTGGATTTTAGTTTTTACAGCTTTTATGTAAAGCTGATTAATTTGAATGTAATTAAGTTAAAAAAAAACCAAATTAAGTTATTGAAAAAATTTGTTAATTGAGATTAATTTAGATTACGTATGTTAAGTTTAAAAATAAACCTATTTTAATATAATATTGTTTATTAAAAGAAATATGATCACGATCAACATATATTTACATTATAAATTAATAATTTAAAGAACTAATCGCAAACAAAGTGTAGCTCAAGCACTATTATGTTTACCAAAAATACATTACAATTACTAAAAAAATGTTTTTCAATATTCTGAGCTAGTGCAGCTATCTTAATAAGCAATTTACTAAAGTTTGTTTAACTTTCATACCTCTTTAAACTTTTATTAATTCTATTGATATTAAGAACAATTTAAACTTTTAATACTTTTTATCGTAAATAAATATTTTTAAATTTGCTACTGACGTCACACACAAGCGCTTACTTAAGATTTACAAATATATAAAGTTTATATTTCTAATAAACCTGTTGATGGACTGGTCCGAATTTTAACCTGTTATAAATAAGCAATTTACATTTGTCATAGAATAACTATAGCAAGAACAACCCTTAATTTCAGAAAAACTTAATTCAAGTGATTTAAAAAAACTTAGTCAATTTTGAAGAGTACATATTATTGTTATACTCTTTAATGACTACATAATAATGTAAAAATAAAGTTTTTGCTGACAATTAACAGGTGAATAAAAATATCTTATTTATTTATACTCAAACAAAATATTTTTTTTATTAGGTGACACTTGAACCTTTAAACAAAAATCTGCTCAAAACGTAAAAAAAATTCAAAAATTGTTAAGTTTGATATTACGTTCAGTTTTATGTATTTATTTATCGTTTGACACTTAAAAAAGAAGTTGTTTTGAATTTATAGTTGATACTAATTTGAGTATATATAAACATAAAAAACAATGATCATTAGTAAACAACTTAAGTTTTAACTTATTTTACCTTTATTAATAACAGATGCTAAGTTGAATTGCGTTAAATAAGAACGATTTTTAACAGATTTTATTTGTTTCTAAGAACTTAAAACTTAGAACAATTGGATTTTTTATTTTAAGCTCTCGTGGATTTTATGCTGTAGAAATATCACATAACCTAAGCTCTACTCAAACTAGCATGGAATACAAAGCTTAAAAAAGGTGATAGATTATATAAGGAAATTGGAAAAACAGTAATGAAAAAACTTGTAAAATTGCATGATTTTAAATACTTCAGCGTGACATAAATATTTGTCATTCAAATAAGTGTTAACTAGTGTTGTTATAAACAAAAACATGAAAATCATTTTTGTAAATTTGTTTAACTTTTGAAAAAGAATTTTTAGAAAGCTTGCTGAGCATGTTTAGCGACTCTTTTAGCGACTCGTTTTTTTAAGCTGTCGATGAAAATTCTACTTTTCGCAGGCACTCTTCTTTTCAAATGGTTCAGCAAGTTGTTCGAATCGCCGACCAGATTGTCGAAACTTATCACGTGATCGTAGTTGGCCTATGACTATAACTGTTAGTCTGTAGTTTATTATATATATATATATATGTATATATGTTTCATTTTACTTCATATTTTTTTTCATGTAAAATTGACTAGCTAAGTACGCATCAAAAAAAAATAAAAAAAACCTTTTTGATTTAGTTAACTCATTAGCTTTACAAACTAGCGAGGATATTTTTATTCTACATACTAATTTACTTTTTAAAATTTAAAATAACACGTGATGATACTGTTTATGGTTAGAAAAAAAAAACATTTTTTAAAAACTTTTGGAAATTTTATATTAACTACCAAATTTATAACAAATAAAACATCACTCTAGTTGATGAAAAGTATAAATTACATTATTTGTAACTATCTATTTCTATATTTTCAGTAATGTAATTTTAATAATTTTATATATTGTATAATAAACAGTTGTTTGTAATAATAAAGTTGTATATTTTGGCTAAATATCAAACCTTAACAAAAAGTTTTGATAATCAAAGCGGATTTTTAATCTAAACCTAGGGTCAAAAATCAAAGTTTTAAAATTGCTGTTGTGAAAACTTACTTTTTTTTTAGATACTACCGAAAAAATGAAAAGGTTCCCTATGACCCCTTAACTACTCACGGTCCCCACTTTAGCCCCATTATGGCTCATGACCCCCTGATTTCCTCAAATGGCCCCCACTTGGCCCGCTTTAGGAAACCCTGGTGTAGAGTAGTTTTTTTCCAAGCAGAAAAAAGATGCTAAAAAATTCAAGTAAACTAAAACACCTATCGTAAAACTTGGTAATTATGTATCAATTATATTTACTTATGCACTTATAACGTCATTGAACGCTTACCACATTTGTTATCACAGTCTAAATTCTATAAAAATTGATCATTATTAGTCATTAGATAGATTCCAGTTCTTTTAGTTTGGACAGCTACTTTAGTTAGCTGATTTGTATTCTTCAAGATTAGCTGTAAGAAGTATTCTCATTCTCAAGTATAAGTAGTGTGTTAAGCTAAATGTCAAATTAAGTACCAGTAATTTATGTTTTTTAATATGTAGTTCACATTTTATTTAAAAAGACTAGTAAGGTTGCTTATATTAATTATCACAAGTATACCTTGGATTAAACTGTTATATGTTATATTTAAAAGTTCTTAAACTAATATATTAATGTTGTAAATGTATTTTTTTTTGTCAAATATTTAAGTATGCTTAGTAATGGAATGTAAGATTAAGACTACCTGACTACAAAATGGAAGTCATTAAAATAAAATAAATATATATATACGTTTTCTAAAGCTGAATACGCTTACAATATTTCAAACTAAATTTATGGTAATATATAATTTAAGGTAAACCATAACAAAATCTTTTTTTTACTTAACTTAATCAGTTCGATATACAGGAAATTTCAGTTTATATACATTAGTAGACTAATGATTTAAACGTTCATTTATTATTACTTGGATTGTTAGAGTCAAATATTATAGTTATAATAGGAATATTTAAAAATAATGTTTAAACACTATTGTTTTTTTTTATCTATTAAAAATTTTTTAAGAACTAAAACATGAAAAGCAACGATTAAAAAATTATATTACTAAATATTATGAAATAAGAAAAAAGTATTAGAATTTTTCTATTTTTCATCGACTTTAAATTTTTTTTTTTGAATTAATTTTTTAATTAATTAGTTAATTTAGTTATCTTAATAGAAAAAAAAAAAACTAAACTGTAAAAGAGAGTAGAAAATACAAATTTATCTATTTATATTGATGCCATAAATGATTATATCAAAAAAATTCTTTAGCAAAAACATAGTAAGTTACATAAACTGTTTGAAATATTTTTAAAAAATGCCTAAAGTCTTATGTTTTGATACACAAAAAAATATTAAGTCTTGTCCTTATCATAATCGACATACAAATATAATTTTATACACGCTACTAAAATGTAGCTGTTATATCCATGTTAAAATAACTTAATTAACTATATATTTTTGTTTTTACCATTCTGCGTCTTTTTTTTTTTTGTTTTTTCAGTGATAAAGTAAATATTCTTACAAAAACGGTGATATAATATGAGTTTTATTTCAAATATATAAAGCATTAAAATTATTTTATTTTAAATTTAGGTTAATTCATAAAATATTTTACATTTATAAATCTTTAAAAATATTCACAGACAACAAAGTAAAACAGTTCCAAGTTTCTTATAAATCAATATTAGTAGTATATAACCATAAACAATAAGTAAATAAGTAAGTAATAAAAAAATCATAAAAGGGTTTTAGACTTCAAGTAGTTTTAACGTAAAATAAAGTTTGATTACTAAATTTTAGCTAGCCTAGTTATAAACTTTGTTTGAATACTTTTTTCAAACAATTTTAAAGCGACTAATCTTTATGTCAAGATGTCGGGTCTACTCATCACAATCGATTTAGTTTATCTCTAATAACAATATATATTATGAACAAAGAATAGCGTAAACATAAAGAGTGTTAAATTTTGTCAAGCTATCTAGTTAGCTAGTTTATAAGAATAGTTCTAAAAAAAATTAACATTTTAATCATTCGAATGAAATATCTAAGTTAAATGATAAAAAGTACACAAGTTATGTTATCTAATATTCAATAAACATTTCGCAGCACGTATAAAGTTAAAACTACAATAAGAATATAAATATTATTTATTAACTATTTATGATTCTTTCTAGTTTTTGTAGTTGTAATAAATTATTTATTTAAGGTTTTATACTTTTAGTTCTATTTTAAATTTTAATTTTTGTATATTTCTTGTTAATAAATAATTAAAAACTGTTATCATTTAGTCATGAACAATTTTTTTGGAATTACTAGATTAATAAACAATTTTGTTAATGTCATTTTTTCCGTATATAGATTGTTTGCGTTATTATCCAGAATTAACTGAATTTTGTTTATTTTAAACTTTAAAAAATGTTCGTACAATCAATTTTTGGTTTTCTTTAGTCAGCTTGTTTCATAAGCTGTAGCAAATTAATGAGGTTGGTGATAGTAAAATATATTTAATTAAATTTGTTTGTGTATTTTTTCAAAATTAGAACGTCAGTGGCTTCTACTTGCTGACGTAATCTTCTATCTGACGTCATCTTCTACTTATTGAAATTTTATATTCATGTTTGTAATTTAAGAACAGCTGTATTCTCTAAATTTTGAAATTTTAATCGTATACTAACTAGTATTTTTGAAAGCATTTTGTTTATAGCAGAAAATAAAGACTAAATAAGTTTTTATATTAGTTTAGATTTAACTTTCTATAATTCGTTTCAGAATGAATAATTTGAAACCTGCTTTGTTAACTTTTTTTACAGATAAATCTTATTATTTATTTATAATCTATATTATTTAATGATATTTTTAGTGAGGAGCAATATAAAGTTTAGAGAAATACAATACAGTAAACACAGACAAACCAGTCATAACAAGTTATAATACTAAAAAAATTCATACTGTTTTAAGTCTTCTCCTGCATTAGGTTTATCAATTAAAAACCGAAAACTCAAACTTAAAAAAACCTCATTGAAAACTATTTTCAGCAAACTAAAATAGCTGTAAAAACTATTAGGATACGTATTTAATTATTTTCCGTATTAATTTTATTGATTACAAATAAAAAAGTTTAAAAATTTCATTAAGATATCTTACACGTTTAGGAAGCAATTAGTTTTAGTAAAAGTTTTAAATATTATGAATCTTTTTGATGAAAATTCATTTATAGTTTGTAAGTAAAAACTAAGAACTAAAATTCAATTAAATATATCAGCACATTGAATTTTCATTGTTGAAGCTGTAAGAATGTATTTTGTATAAAAAAGTTTATACTAAACAAGTTAAAGTTTATTATAATCTTTAAAAATACAAACATAAAAATTATAAATTTTTAATGACATCTATAATTATATTAATTACTGTTATTGAATTCAAAATAAAATCCGTAGCTAAAATGACTAATAATAATTAGTTAGTATATGTATTTACCTCAATAATTAGTATACACTTCGGTTTTTAGTATCAGATCAAGAGTTTTGCTTCAATTTTAATGTTTGAGTTTTTTTATAATTTCCTTATTTGCAATATAGATGTAAACAAAAGTTTTACAGTTATTAAAGAATAAAAACAGAATTTTAAAAAAATCATAAAATTTACAAAAAAAATAAAAAATAATTATTACGACAATTTTATATTTTTTAAAGTTAACCAACGTTTTGCGTACAAACGATATTAGCCGTACAACTTTAGAATACCTCAACTTGTAATTACTTACTATATAAGTATGCAGTTTGTGTGAGCTGATGAAATTATATAACTAAATTATTTTAAATATAATGTAAGAGGTTTAGTTTAAAGTATTTAGCTCAAAAATAACACATTCGACCTTTTGGTATAATTTCATACCTCTAAATTGGGTAAAGTTTCTAAGAAAACCAGTTACCAATAAATAAACGTTTATAATGATTAAACTCATGATGCTTTAAAGGTTTTGAAAATTATTTACATTTAATTTAATGTTTATATTTGTTTTTTATACTCTTAGGATGTCAGTCATTTAACCATTTTAATTTCTAAACTGTAATGCAGTTTACATTTTAAATTCTACGTTACTATAAGTTTAAAAAATTAATTAAAGTGTTTAGAAAGTAAATCAAAACCATTCATTCTTAAAATAAAAGGTTTAGGCTATGAGAAAGTCTAGTAAATAATTGGTTCCGAGCATTTAAAATATTTACATAAATCTGTTAATTAAAAATTCTTTATAAAAAAAAAATTTTTAAGTCTTTTTTATTAAAACTTGAATTTAAAAACAATAGTCTGAACAAAACTTAAAAAAAAAAGTTTGTTAAGTTTGATAATACGTTCAGTGTTATGTATTTATTTATCGTTTAACATTAAAGAAACGAGTCGTTTTGAATATATAATTGATATTATTTTGAGTTTAAAAAACATAAAAAACAACGATCACTAGTAAACAACTTAAGTTTTTATTTATTTTACCTTTGCTAAAAACGATGCTTAGTTGTTGTGTAAAAAAATAAGAAAAGTTTCCTAACAGTTACATTATTTGTTACTAAGAACTTAAAGCGTAGAAAAATGCGATCTTCGATTTTCAGCTTTTGTGGACTTTATATTGTGGAAATATCACATGACCTAGCTCTATTCAAACTAGCATGGAACACAGAGGTTAAAAAAGGTGAGAGACTATATACTTTTGACTTTAATTTTTTTTTTGTTGAATTTGATAATGGTTTTGTCTCATCCGTATTTTATTTGTTTGCGAATTTTATTTAATTTAACTTTGCTAAAGGTTTCTTTTATTCTTTTGTTAAAAGTGTAAAGCACTTAATTATAGCAAAAACATTTATAATTATTTTTAAATATATTTTATCTGTTATATTAAAAAAAAATCATACTTGTAATTTAGGTTTTTAACTTAATTTAAGAACAGCTATAAGAAATGCGCTTGTTAAATAAACTCAGCATTTGTTGTTTTTAAGAAATTGTATTGAAGCTACAAAAACATCGACGGCGATCATGGAGATGGTAAATCATGAATTTCTAAACTTAGTCAAATTAATTATTTAGGTTAAAGATCAAATCTATTGTTTTGTTTGTTTAATATCATTGAACAATAATAAACTAAATTTATTTTATTTTCAGCTAAGTAGAATAGCTGTACGAATTTTTTAGCAAATTAAGGATGATTGTTTATGTTTTGTGTACAGATTGAAACTAAAATATTGTTTTTACATTTATTTTTATTGTAATTTTACATCATAAACAATTTCATACATTATTTCATTGTGATTAAAAGTAATTTAATTTAAATCAAAGCAATTGATTAAGCAAAAGAAAAAAAAGAAAAATATATTATTAATGAATAAAAGCTATTATTTTAATCATTCTTCATTTTAGTTTTATTGTATTTCTAATATCTTATAAAACTCAAGATCTTACAATAATCTAATTTTCTTTAAAACATAAAATTCAATATTTTCTAGAACTTTTAAGTGTATGAAAAATAAATACAATCAATGCTATCAAATTTTGATGAATCTGATTCATAAAATATAAAATAAAAAACTTGACGGTTGTAAAAGGTTTCGTAAAGTTTTGTACAGCTATTCCGACTGTCTTAGAAAACAAGAAAACTTTGGAAAAACTTATTTAAAACAGTTCACACTTACTAAAGTGCTAGACAACTTAATGTAGTCTTAGTGTTTTTAGGTGATTTAGTTTGTTATTATACGAGGATCCCAAAGTGTTTTATAGGAACTAAAAATTAATCAACAACATGATTGACACAGTTTTAAAGATTTAGAGATAAAAATGGTTTGTCGTGACAAAAAGGAAGAAATACTTAGATATTTTAAATTACTATTTAGATTTTTTATTACTAATTACTCTGTTATGGTTTTTTAACCTTTATACACGTGAAAATATTACTTTATACTATGTGAGTAATTTTCTTATTTTAAATGCCTATTTTTGGCTAATTTTACTATTTTTATATGCTGGTTAATAAAATTTATGTTAAACTGTTGTAAAAACTTTTCATACTCATGCATAAAGTACTTTGATTAATAATTTATAATTATATTTAATATCTTAGTTAAATATACTAATAAGTAAGATAAAATTTGTTTGGATTATTAGGATACCTGGATTCCAGTAAAGATTTTTAAATTTTTATAAAGTTCAACAGCTAACTAAAAAAGCTGTACAAAATTACAAGTGAGTAGCTATGTACTGACAGAATACAATCAGCTTCAAGTAGAATTCAGACTGTAAAACAATTTGTGGTTAGTGTACAATAACGACATAGATAAGCAAATTAACTTTTTTATATGTATCTTTATATATCTAAACTTGATTAGAAATAAATTAAATATATTTAGTTCATTACTTTCTAGTCAGTCGCCTTTTCTTGTAAATAGCCTATTAAACGAATATTTAAACATTTATAATACAAAAATTATTTAAAAATTTTGTAACTTCATAATTGCGATGTTAATCTTCAGTAGAAGATTAACTGTCTTAATAACTTGTCGCTGTTTAATAAACTGTTCAAAGTATGTTTAGTGTTTAAAAGTCGAATGGAAAAAAATATTGAGTTATATACAAATCTTATTGTTCATCGTATTTGTAAATTTTTTTAATTTTTTACAATTAGCTGAGTTTGAAATTTATTTTTTTATTTCTAATTAATCTTATTAATTTAATTTATTACAAAGTTTAATTTTGTGCTTTAAATTTGTATAATAGATCCTAAATAGTCATTAACGAAATTTATTGACCATATACAAGTGATTCTGGGATTATCGAAATCTTAATTTATAAGTTTAATTTTTACATTTTTTTTTTATTGATTTTTTTCACTTCTAAATTAAATTATATTAATTTTTTTTCTATTTGTTATAAGAAATTCTCAATTTTTTATATAGTTATGAAAATTTTATTTTAGTAGTTTATAAATTATTTTTTTAAAAACAAAACAATCTTCCTATCTCTTAGTTCGAAATATCGTCAACAGTTATACTAATTTTATTCAAATAAAAACATTTTTTAAAATTAAAGTTAACTAATAGTTTTGACTTTAAGTATATATGTTTAAGAAAGAACAAATAGGTGCTTAAAATTAATTGTAGTAACGCAAAGTAAAGTAAAATATCCTAAACTTTATTTAATATTTTAAGCTCTTTTAGGTTAATTTTATTCAGGTTTTTTTTTTAGCTAAATTGTATAAATTATAAACTCTTTGCATACAAAACTATAAATCAATACATTTGGGTATTTTAATTTTTTTTTTTTAACTTTATAACTTTTATAATAATTTTGTTTTATCAGTTTGACTTTAACTTCTGCATTAAATGTTGATTTACAAGCTATTTAATATACTTCATGATAAAACAATTGAATGTTCTTAACTTCTAATTAACTAAATATTTTAGTTTTAATAAATTAATGATTAAACTATACCGACTATTAAATAAAGCAAAAAAAGTGTTTGTTTTGTACTAGCTTTTAGTTTGCTGATAATTGATTAGATAATAGAATGTTTATGTCAAGCAGTAAAATTAACTTACAAGTAATTCAGTTTACAGTTTCAGTTCAGTTGTAAAAATTAAAATCCAAATGACATTTTTATTCTTATTTTAGAACATTTTATCTGATAGCTTAAGCTGTATATTTTGGAGTTGAAACAGCGTTACTTTTGAACAATATATGCTTATCACTGGAGTAAACACAAATTAATCTTTTTTGATTAATAAAACATATGTTTTATGTATTAACTTTTTTTTTTGTAAACTTTTTTTGTTTACATCTTGTTTATTAGAATTCGTTTGTTTTAATTTAATGCGTGAACAATGCGGCTAATCTTTTTTGTACAAATGTTTAAAGTTTGTTACCATACTTTATGAAATAAACCACAAAAGTTAAATTCAAATGGAAGCTAATATGCTTCAATCGAACAAAAACTTTGTTTCGAATCAGCGCACAGAGTTTGTACGGCTATTTTAAATAGCTGATTGTAAAACACATATTTTTATGTATAAATAGAATAAGGTATTATGCACACAAACTATAAGCAATAATTTGTAATTTTGTACAGTAAGAGTGTTTATCTTTACAAATTTCTAAATTAAACAGTTATATTTTAACATTATATAAGCTTCAATAAAACCTTTTTATTTTAAATATATATGTCTTTTAGTCAGTTCAAATAAAGATTGAAGTTGTTATTTATACTGACTAATAATATAACACGAGTTGTTTACTTAATTTATTGCCAATCTTTTAAGTTTTATAGTAAATAAATAATCTTTTTAAAAACTTCATAAAAATCCAATTATTAACAAGTAAAACTTAGTACAGTTTAGCATCTTATAAGTATTTTAAATCTTGTTTTTTTTTTTGTTTCGTTTTAAAGTTTGTTAAGTTTTACCCATATACTATTTAAAATTACATTCTTAAGTGGACCTATACATGTTCTTGTTCTATACAGCTATTAAAGTATGTTGTTTATGATTCTTTAACAAGTTGCGTAAATTTTAAACTACGCTAAAAAATTCACAGAGTGACGAGAACCTGTAACAAATTTACAAAGAAACTATCTTGTTTGTAGGAATTACTTAATGAGGTTAAAAAAAATAATTAAAAGTCCCAATATAAATGCTGATCAAATTGTTTAAATTTTTATTTTTCATCAACTTTAGACTAAAAACTTATTTCAATAATTTTAATAAATAATATGTAATCAAATGTTTTTATCAAATATTATAGATGCTTTAACTTCAAGTATCATAAGTTTATTTGAAAATAAAATTTAACTTATTTACTAAAAATGAAGGAGAGCATATTAAGTAGAAATGTTAAATTTATTTTATCACTATAACAATTTTTTTGAGATGTTTTATTTTACTTCTAAGCTATATTTTCGTAATAAATTTTTAGTAGTCCAACACAATTAAAGTATAGTAATTTAATTGAAAAACTATATTTTAAAGTAAAAACTTATTAATTTCATATGTGACACCCCATGACAGCGTTTTTGCCACTTTCATGATTATAATAATTGTAAATTTATATAAACATACTTTGATTGATTTAATTATGTGTTTTCAATTTTAGTTTGAATAGTTATTCTGCTTTACTGAGTTAAAAATATACAAGTAATGTTTTAGATACCAATGTTTTTCTCTTTTTTAACCTTGTAAACATTTTTATAATAAGTATGATGATTTACATTTTCATTGTCTTTTCTCAGATTTTAATATTTATTAATGTTTAAGTTCTCAAAATTATTATGGTTTCTTTTATTGTTAATAGAATTTTACAGTTTTATTTGGTGTACAAAAAAAGTTTTTTCAGCTATTGCAACCAGCTTTTCACATTTTAAAACGATGTTTATATACAAAGAATTAGTTCTTTATTATTGATAGTAAAGTTTCAAAAATTACATTAATCATACTTAATACAAATAATGGCTATAAAAATTTGTCTTTAGATTGGAACTGTAGTCAAACTTATTAGTTACTTAACTAGTTTTATGTTTTAACTTTGACTTTAACGATATATAATCAGCAAAACTTTTATTACAAAAACTTAGTGATCCAATTTGTTCTCTTTGCAGCTATTACTGCGAAAAACTATAATATCTAATTTATTTTTGTCTTCTTTTTTCTCTATTCTTTTTTTACAACTTTCTTTTGTTTTTTCCAGTTGAATGCGTATTTTCAGGCTTTTAAATAAAAACATCCAGAGAGGAAATATTGTAATTAGTCGACAATTTTGTAAATTAATAAGAATTCACAACATTATTACATAAAATTGGACACTGAAGAATAAACATGATTCAAATGTTGATTAATGTCATAATGTAACTTATTGTTAATTATAAAAAAATTTATGGATAACAAACTAGTTAGTACTTTAATAATACATTTAGACATATATAAATATACAACCTAAAAGTTTTATTAAGGCTATAAAAAGTATATGGTTTCAAAGTTTTAAAATTAAAAATTTTGTAAACTAGACAAATTCTATAAATTAATTAATAATCAACCCAGCTGTGCTTTGTAATTGTAATTTTAAGTTTTACAAAAACGTTACTAGAATAAACTGAATAATGTAGTTTTATTCTTTATAGAGTTGGAGATGTTTCAATGATTAGGAAACAATCAAATATTAGACTAAATATCTCTTTTTAACTAAACACAAACTTGCGATTCATAATCAATTATAGATGTTATGCCTTAATGTTATATATAGAAACACATGCTCTTCTTAGTTTGTACAGTTATCCTAGTTAGCTGACTAAAACTTGATTTGTTTAAGTAAATGTTTTTGCTAATTTTAATGATGTAATGTAATCTCTTTTCAAACTTTTTATCATACAATAAAAAATTACTTTGAACAAATTTAAGATTTTGTAACTAATAATTAATTTTTATTCATAAACTAATAATGATATTTAATATTTTATTATGAAAAACTTGATAAAATTTTTCACCTTTTTAGTAAAGTAAGCTTTGCCTTTTAGTTTCTTTTTAAAGTGAGTTTAAATTTACTTTTAAACTTTTATAAACTGCAATCTTTGTATGTTTGTATGATAAGTTACAACTTATCTATTAAACTTGAAGAAAAGCAAGTAGACACTGCAACCTTTCTTTATTACTACAGCATTTTTTTAAATTGCTACATTCTACTTTTTTAGCTATTTTTTAAGAAAAAAAAAACTTATCAGAACTAAAACATGATAATTAAAGAAAAAAATACTAATTAGTATAAAGTTTTTATAAATTTAATTCGTGACACTTCATGACAAGGTTTTTACCACAATTAATAAGTGGTGAAATCAAAATAGTATATTAATAAATTTAGTGTGACTTAATAATTTTAATTTGACTAATTTTAATTTTTTCCTTGTTTGATTTGTTTTACTTCACTTTTTAAAAATAGGAACTACATACTTACACTAAACTTTACTTTTAAACAAAATTCTATACTTAAAGCTTTTAAAAGGAAAATTTTATATACAAATATACATAATACAAATAACCTAGATTCCTTTAAGTTTTTTTTTCTTAACCAGTATAAATATGATAGATTATTAAATTGTAAATCCGCAGAATTGAAGTAACTGTTAAAATTATTTCTATTTAATATATTTATTTAGTAATTTTTTTTTTTAGTTTCTACTTTATTATTTTGCTTATACTTGAAAATAATCTCATAACTTTTGATATCAATATAAAAAAGTAAAAGCTTACATGACAGTATAATCTTGTTTTTGAGATATATTATAGTTTGTACAGCTATTGTAGTTAGCTAATAAAATTATTTTTGTTTTTATTTTTATAAAAAACATAACGTTTACCTTATCTTTCGCGATATTAACGATACTGAACTAAAACATTGTAATAAAGAAAAATGCTAGAAAAAATAAATAATAAACTTTTAATTTAGTATTTTTCTTTCAATTTAATAACTTTAGATATTAAACTTAACAAATTTATCGAAAATGACTATTTAGACATTTTTTATTGTAGCAGATTAAAAGGTTTCAATTGTTTTTCTAAACTTATTTTTAGTATAATAATTTTGACATTCCTTGTATAATAGTTTCTAAATTTGAAAAATACAGAGTTATTATTTTTGTTAAAATAGTTTGTACAAAATTTATGTAGATGTACATAAATTTATGCCTTTTTTAGTATGTACATTTAACACAGACAAAAATGCGTATATATCTTGAAAATTACAAATTAAACAACAAAACTGTTTGAAATTGCATCAGAAAACGTCTTTCTTAAAGTCTGTAAGTTTATTTTTATATAACTACTTTTAACAACTACTTTTAACTTATTAAAAGAAATAATGAAGTAATAGTTTTAAAAAATATGACCTTGCGTTTATTTTTGATTTAGAAAAACAAAAAAAAAATATATTAAATTATTCAGCTACATTTTTTTTTATTCTTTAAATTATTAATGAAAACAATTTAACAGCTCAGAACTAACTTTACAATTATGTTAGCAATCATATTGACGTCAACTGTACTTTTTAAATTACAAAAACAAAATTCTTTTCATTATTTTTTAAAGTATATAATGAAATAGTTTATAACTGCGTTTTTAAAATACATTTCTATTAATGTAATAACTAAAACTTGTGATTGAGCATTATAAAAACTTATACAAGCACAAGGTGGCGAAAAGCTATTTGGGTGTATAAATAGTAAAGCATCAATAAACATTAAAAAAATAATCATGGAAATTAAACAAAACAAACAAGCTGACGTAGGTCTACTAACCTTTTAATTTTTTAAGCAGAATTATGTAGAATAGTGCTGTTCTACATTTTATTTAAATATAATTAATGTTTAGAAGTAATATAATTTATATTTTGAGCTCAAGGCGTTTTATTGAGTACAAAAAACGTATAATACTTCGTTTGCATTAAAAACTTTTCCTGTTTTTAAACAAAAAAATTGTTTAAAGAAAAGAAAAATTTACTAAACGTTTTCAATTTATCTGACGACTTATATAAGTAAACACAAAATTTGCATTGGAAACAGTTGATAAAAATTACAATAATCTCCATTTAAAATCACACTAAGTTTGTACAGATACACGTGATAGGTGATAAATGAATCTAACAAAAACTTAAGTGAAGGTTTTACTTATACAGTACTTATTTATCGTACGTAGAAGCATCTATACTTAAATTTTTTAACAGAAATTTAACTACTATCAAATACCTTTGGTAATACATTATAAAAATTAGGATATAAAATAATTTATTAAATTCATAAAACTATTAATTTTTAACTTATTAGTTAGTTTGTTGTCAACGATGAAATTTATATTGGATATTTTATTTATAAATTTAAATGCTTTTTTGTACCTATCGACGAGTTTTACCTAAAAATCTATATTATTAAGCGTACATCAGCTATCTAATATAGCTGTACAAACTATTGTAACAAAAGAACAGTGATATCATTAATTTCATGAATGTTTTAGATATAGCAATTGACTATTGCGTTTGTGAGTAAATTATCAAATATGTCACCATTTTTTAATGACTTTATTAAGTTAACTCAGTATAAGATGAAAAAAATGTTAAATTTTTATTAACTTTATGTCTTATAAATAAAATGTAAAATAAATATATCAGTTTCTACTAAAAACTTTTTACTAACTTAAAATATTTTTAATTAAACTCGCTGATTTTTTTTAATTTGTATCAGTAATTTTATGTATATATAATTAAAACATTAATTTTAAAAGAAACTTATTTTAGATTCATATAACTTATTTAAGTTTTAAAATTTTTAACACAAGATAATTAAATACTTATACAAAACCTACAGTTTAGTATTGCTTCACAAATAAGTTATTAATAACTTTTTTTAAATTTTGATGTAATATAATATGCTTGATTTGTGTATTAGTTGCACAGGATACTGTATTCAGAGTACGAATAGATATATATATCTAAAAGATTTAATATTCTATCTGTATATATAATTGTTCGGTCTAAAACTACAAAAGTTTTTACATAGTAAAAAATGATTCTAATAAACATATGTCTGCATTAAATTACATTTAACCTTTTAGAATCTAGCCTATTATACATTTAAGCTAATCTAACTTTAGTTTTTGTTTATATTTTCTCAGTGAATAAAAGTGCAATAGAACTAAAACTTCAACTTTACATTTTAAAAAACCATTCGATTTAAATTAATTATATTTAAAGAATTAGTAAAACAAAATATACGCAGTCACTTCAGTTCTTAAGTATAGTTTAAAAGAAACTTATAAATATAATAAGAATTTAAATGTTTTGTTTAAAACATAATTAACTTTGTATTTATTTACAAATAATAGCTAACTAGAATAGCTGTTAACATGTTTGAGATTTTTAAAGCAAATTTATTACGAGCTACATATTATTAAACCTTTTTGTTAATCTAGGCTTATGAATTATTTAAAATGAGGTCAGTTTCACCTTAAATATGCCGTGTAATATAATAAAGTTTTCAAAAAATCTACAACTGTTTAACTTATATTTCAAATGAAGAAATTTAGTTAATACTATACTTTTAACCGCTTACCGAAATTTTTAATTAGAAAAACGCAACTTTTAGGGAATACTTTTTACTAAAAAAATGCGTATTAGAGAAAAACAACCTTTGTTTGTTAATTATTATAATTAACATGCGGATAAGTTTAACAAGATTAATTCTATAAACTATCTAAATACCTGTTATCTAAAATATTTTTTTTTTATTATATTGTGTTTTCATGTTTTATTTTGAATTAAAAACACAGTGAGATAAATCTATTAATCATTTAACTTATAATCAGCCAACTAAAATAACTGTGCGAACAAAACTACAAAATAGTGTGGAACATCTCAATTGTTATTTGTATATATGAAACATATGGAACACTAAACTTGTGATTAACAAAACAATAAAAAAATATAGTTAAAATTTGTCATAAGTAAATAAAACTTAAAGTTTTGGCCTAAACAGTCTTACAATTTCTAAATATTAATATTAAAGATAACTACTAAAAACTTGTTAATTTGATATGGCAAATTTATCTTAGTTTTTATGCTATGAAATGTTTAAAAAATATTAAAAATACATCTCTATTTTTTATTTTAAGTACAATAAAATATAAGATTTAAAAAAATCAATGAATTGGTCTAAATAAAGGGTAACAATTATTTGTTACGTTTTGTTTTATAGTATTATCATTTAACATATTATATTATGATATTTGAAACGATTCGAACAAAAATATCTCAATAAAATCTATAGAAACAAACACTTAAATATCATAATTAACCGCAAACATGCTTTTCAATTTCAAGTACAGATGTACAATAGAACTTTAACTAATAAAACGTATAGGTTTTCTAAATTTGTATAGCTACTTTAAATAGCTTAATAGTGTAATTGAACAAAAACTAAAATAACTTTAGTTTCAAAGTTGTTATAAATATTATATAATAAAAACAAACAAAACAATTTTAAGTTTTTGTAATAAAGTTAAATTCTTAGCTAAAGATATTCGTCAATATACTGGAAAGGAAACGTCATATTTTTTTGCCATTGAAACCTGGTAGTGAATAAAATACTTAATTTACAATATTATTTTTATCTAAATTGATGTAACAAAAAAATTACTTAAACTTCTAGCTTTAGGAAGATTTCTTTGTACTTAATAATTAGAAGTATGGTAACTGTTTAAACATTTATTTTACATTTATGAAAAGATGAAAAGCGTTATATTAGATATAGTTGTATACCAAGAGTATTAAAATTAAATAGGACTAATTACTTCTATTTATAAGGAAGATTATACATTTTCTATTTACAATAGTATTATTTTATACTATGGTACTATTTTTTACAATTATGAAAATTTTTTAGTATTATATGTTGTATTTAAAATAGATTACAGATCATAAATTACTCAAAAATATTAGCTGGGTGTTAAAGAAGTCGTTTAGTTTTTTAATTAAAACTGTATCAGGTAATTCAAAGAAGAATTTTTCAACAAAGATATAGAAATTCAAACAGCTTAAAGTTTATATAGTTTAGTAAAACAGTTATAGAATATATATGCTTCTATTATCGGAAAAGTATAATATTTATCAGCTAAATTGAAAAACTGTACAAACTTTAAGGGCAATGTGGCAGGTTACTGTAAAAAAAATTTATATCTTAATATTATGTACACAATTTCTTGTTGTTTTAACAACATGTTATTAGTTTTGTAATTATACTTTGAAGTATTTAAAACTGCCGATTTTTTAACAACTTTGTTATTTAAATTTATGAATATTTTAGCCGATGTTGCATTAAAATGATTTACAAAAAGGTGAACCTCTTTATTGTATTTTTGTGTTTATTTATTGTCATTAGTTTTGTGAAAAACATCTAAATTCTTTTGATAAGGTTATTAATGTTTTGCTTATTTTTTTATTATTTTGGTTATTAATTAGTTTAAATTTAATCATTATTTACAACTTATAGTTTTTTTTACTTCTAAAGCTTTAAGCAAGTTAAAACGCTTGAAATGATTAGTAAACAGCGTTTCGCAGTACTTTAGTTTAAGTTTTATATTAAAATTATCACTAGTCTATGTAACTAACATATATTGTATCGACTATCTATATAAATTAGTTTAATTGTCTTTAGTAACTACACAAACTCACTTACTTTTTCTTAATTTTATACTTGCAATGTATATCTTTATACAAAACTACATAAAAATTTCTAACACATACGCATATGTAAAAAAAATTGAATTAGCTAACTCATTAGCTTTACAAACTTGTGATGACATTGGTAACTTAAAATTAATTCACCTTTTTGCTTTGAAGTAAATCGTGATGATGCTGTTTGTGGTTAGAAAAAAAGTTTATATTTCTAAACAAATTTCAAAATGTTTCATATTAACTACCAAACTTATGACAAATAGAACATCAGCAGACTTTGTAAAAGATATAAAATCTTTTAATACCTTTTGTAAATAATTACACTGCAGACTAATCAAATCACAGGTCTGCAAACTGCCGCCCACAAAATACTTTTCAGTTCCAAACATACCTTTTTGAAACAGCAAACATAAAAAGATTATGTTAAAATTTTCACTTAGGCTCATATTTTAACAATTTCTCTTTTCTAGTGCTGTACTTTTTCTTATTTTATAAAAATTTTAGGTTTAAACTATTTATTATTTTATTGATGAATTAAAAAGCCTGCGGAAGACTTTTTGTTTTAAGTTCGACCTGAAATCCATTTTTTAGGAAAACTTGCCGCAAATTAGAAATGTCTGCCGACCCGTATTCATAACCAACTAAACTAACTAAGTTGCTTTTTTGGAAAAAGTTAAAAACCATATTTTCTTAGAATAGATGAGGGACTTTTTTTCTATAATTTTTTACAAGTTCAAACAAAGATTGAAACACAATACGAATATTTATTTAAATTTACAAAACTAAAAATTTTGCAGCTCGGTGTTTTCAAAATCAACTAATTCAATTTCTTTACTTATATTTGTATTACTCATGTTTCCTTTACAAATGTTCGTGTTAGTCCTACTGTACGGAGACGGGTCAGTTTCTTAGTTTACAAGTAAAACAACTACTTGATTCATTTATTTAACTGAAACATTTTAGTTTAGGTAACTACTCATAAAAAAATATACATAACAAGACTAATTTTAACGAAATACTATTTTAAGTGGATAAAACATTATGAAAATTATAAATTAATTTTTAAGAAGTTTAGAAAATAAAAAAATTAGTAAAAGTTATCTAAACTTTAAATTAAATCAAGTTATTTTAAAAAGCATTGTAACTTTAGTACTGTGATTTTATGTATCTTAATGTAAACTTTGAAATTATATTTTTAAATACCTTTTGAATACTTTTTTATAAGAAACATTAACCTAATCCTATAGTAGAAGTGTGAAATAATAATAAATAGAACACCCTAACTACGATTTTACAGTTAAACTTAGCTTTAGTTTACTTCTAACTATATGTTATAAGTGATCTTCATGTGAGTATATACTTTACTAGTAAATGTCCGTTGTAACTACTTATTTTGAAATACTAAACAATTTAATTTTAATAAAAAAGACTCATTTCAGTTGTGTAACTTACAGCTGTTAGGTTATAATAAATTTGTAATTTTAATATCTGTTTTGTATATTTTGGGTAAAAATCATACGTTAATGAAAATTATTGAGTTGAAGTAGCACTTTTTGACCAATACAAATTCATCAATCAAGCTGATTAACAAAAAAAAAATTTTTTTCTAAATTAAACGTATGTTTTATAAAACTAAAATATTTCATCTACATCAATAAAACTGTTTTAATGTAATTCGTGAACAATGCTTCTGTTCGTTTTTGTACAAACTTCGTGTTTACGACCATACTTTATGAAACAAATCACAAACATTATATTCAACTTACGTTATAACAATAGAATCAAACTAAATTTTGGTTTGAACAGCCGCTTACAGTTTATACAGCTTTTTTAGATAGCTGATTGTAATATATTTATTTTTGTTTAAGGTATTTGGCACATATACTATAAGCAATAAGTTATAACTAGTACAGTAAGACTCATTATTTTTATAAGGTTTTACTTTAGACTGTTATATCTAAACAATAAATAAATTCCAATGAAATATTTTTATTTTTTTAGACATAAATTTCTTTTAGTCAGAGTATTTAAAAGTTGAAATTTTGGTTTTATGTTTATATTAAAAGTATAAAATGTTAGGTAAATTTTAAAACTGAGACTAAGTTTTAACGTTGTGATTAGAACCTGTAACTAGATTAGAATAGATGTCTGTTTTTTTTTTCAAATTTAAATTATTAGTTTTAAAATGAAAAAACAAAGCGATAAATTAAAAGTCATATTATATATGCTTATAATTTTGAATAAAAACTTAAATATACATGCAACTTTAGACTAAAAAGTTATTTCAAAAACAACCACAGTAACACTTTCTTAATTGTTGGATTATGAATTACAAAAACTTAATGATTAAGTATCAATAAGTTATTCATGATAAATTATAATTTATTTATTTTAATAGAAGTAGAGAATATTAAGTAGACAACGTTAAAATGTTTTAATCTCTATAATAATTTTCTACAATTAGTTTATTCTGCTTTTTTTATTACTTTTCGACAATCAAACTTTTCTGTAATTAAACAGAACAAAGATTAGTTAATTATGTAAACAAAATAACACAATAAAAAGTTTTTAATTACAATCATGTTAATAATAGTTAAATTATATACTAATGTAATTCATTTAATCGTAGTATGTTATTTCAGTTTTAGTTTCTACAGAATTAACTGAATAGCAATGTAAATATTTCGTTTTAGATACTAATTATTTACTTTATTTAAACCTTATATTCATTTCTTTTAGAAATGACGGTTTACATTCTTTTTCGGTTCTCAGTTTTTTTTTTTAAGGTTTAAGTTGTTTTAGTCATTTTTTTGTGTATACTAAAATATTATGAATTTTTTTGTGTAACTTAATTATGAATTACCGTAGATTGTGCCTTATATCAAACAAAATTATTAGAATGAAAAAATATATGTATAACATTCAAAAGTATGTGATTAATTAAAATGTATTTTTTTACCGTTGATTGTTACTTAATTTTGTTTAAATAAAACCAATAAAAAATTACAATGTTTTCGTATAAGCATTTTCTTGTATTGTTTTTAAAATTCATTACGTCACTTTATAAACACCACAAACGTTTAACTAAATTATAACAATAAATTTTTTTTTTTTTTAGATTTTTAATCTACTAAAAGGTAAATCTTGAACTTTTTACAGCTACAAAACTAGCTGAAAAACATTAAAAACACATAAGATAGCACATTCAGATAAAAAAAAAAATTTCATTGAGCAATTTATATAATTAGAAATATGGAATTCATTTGAATTTTTAATGGCTTTAAATTGACCAAGCAATAATAAAGCAGTTTTAATAAATGTATATACTACTATATAATATATTTAATTAATTTTCCTTGTATTTGCCCAAGCACGTAAATACTAATTTATTAATAATTAATTACTTTCTTACTATCTAATTTTATTATATGTATTTGTTTGCTTCACTTCATTTTACTGTCAATTTTAAAAACTCAGAAGAACCTTCTAGGTGAAACGGCGTAAGCTTAAATTGACAATTGTTGAATAAGTATATTTGATTGTTAAGCTCCTTATATAGAGCACTCTACATCATATAGTTTTTTAATAGATGAATTCAAATTAATGACAAATACTTTTAAATAATCTTAAATAGAATTTTATGTAAATAAAAACGCTTCATGTAAAATACGTTAAGTTATATAAAGAACAAGTGATAACAATATTTACATTTTAGGTATACTTTTAGAATATATATATAGGTGTTTGTTAACTACAAAGTTAACAAAGTTCTAACCAGTATGACGTTAACTTAAACTTGCAACATGTGAGATATGACTCAAATAAAAAAAAAATATTTTTTTTTAAATAAAAGTTTTACTTTTATAGCTAGTTAACTTGGAAATATATAAGAGAACTTTATATAGTAGCTGATGACATTTTTAGAAAAAGTGAAAAATATTGAATCAATGTCGAAAAAAAATTAAGCATGGGTTTTTTAAAACACGCTTCTTATAATTGCCTATCGTGAAAATTTTTTTTTTCAGTTAAATAAATTAGCTGTAGAATTTTGGTTATGAAATTCTACGAATCTGATTAGCAATTACATATAATTTATATTAAACTGTAATAAAATATGTTGTAGTAAAATAAAAGAATACATCAGTAGTTACACATTAGTAATTTTTCGATATAAATATTTTGTTCCGTTTTTAAAATTTACAAACTAGTAGTTTTATTAAAAGTAGCTGTAAAACAGCTGAGGAAGATAATTCGAATTATATTTGGTTTTAAATTAAGAATTTTATCTTAATTAAGTTTGTTTGTAGCAGCTTTCAAATACTAATTTTTTAACTAACCGAAACTAATAGTTTTAAAATACTATCTATTTTTTGGTGACGTTTTCTTTTTCTACCACATCTTTAAGAAATTTTGTATGTAAAAGATATTAAAAATTGTTAGGTTGCATCAACATAAGTATATAAAAGTTTTGTATAAAAACCAATTTAACAAGATATTATAAGTTGAAGCCGAACAATGAGCCGAAAATTTTACAAGGCATAGCGTGGTATTTTTGTAAAAGGGTATTAATTTACTAACTTTTAAAAATATCCCCTAACTAAAATCTTTTCTTTCAAGGTTTTTATAATCTTATTTTAAGTACTAAAACTAAAATAACTTTACTATATAAAAAGTCTAAGGTATTTAAAAAGAATCTTTTATTTCAAAACTTAGCATTTTTTAAACAAACATAGATAATTTTTTAAACTCATTTTTGATTACAAGTGTCTCTACTTGCACAAATATAAACTAACTAACATTCAATAAATACTTAACTAGTTTTTATAAACAGGATCTTTTATATTAAATAGGTTACTCTGTAGATAAATGGAAAACATTACAAAATTTATTTATATATTGTTTAAAAAAAATTATACAACTAAACATTTTTTAAGATAAACAGCAAAATAAAAAATAAAGCTTGAGACGCTTAGCTAAAAATTTGTAAAATAAATAACAAGTAATAATAACTTTTAACTTAAATACTATTTTCAATACATTTATTAATTTTTAATAAGTCAAAATAATTCTCACTACAAATAGAAATTAAGGAAATTGTATTCAAGATACAAAAAATGTCAAAATCCTTGTTTGAGATGCTAACTTATGAAATTTAAGATATTTTAAACTTAGTTAAATCATCTTGTTTTTAATAAAAAGTTTTTTTCAGATTATTATGACAATTCAAGTTTAAAGATAAATATACTTTTGTTTGTTTAATATTATTAAACTTATTACTAACTTAATATTATAAATTTAGTTTTCAGCTAATTAGAATAGCTGTACAAATTGTTCAGCTAAAATAGCAGGTATTTTAAATATTTGGTGTATAAATCTAAACTAAGATATTTGCTTCATCGTTTGTTTTTATTAAAATGTTACATCATAATTTAAAATATATTTATATATTTTTTAAAATATTCAATCCAACAGAAGTGGAAAAGAAAAACTTTGTGTAACTTTTCTTAATACAAAAGTTGATAGTAATAACAACTGTTACTTTTCGACATTTTAAATTTTTGTTTTATTGTCATTGTTATAATATATAAACTAAAGATTTATCAATAAAAACTTAATTTTAAGTAACCTAGTTTTAAATATATTTTAGAACTGCTAAATGTTTGAAAAACAAATACAAACACTTAGCAGCCCTCAAGTTTTTGCAAACAGCAGTGATGGTAAATGATTTATAAAATATAATATCAAAAGCTTGACGGTTTTGTACTGGTTTTATAAAATTTTTGACAGCTATTCCGATTGACTTAAAGAAAAGAAAAATTTGGAAAACTTTCGATAAAATACTTCACGTTTACTAAGGTGCTAGAAAAGTTTATGTAGTCTAAGTGCACTAAGGTGATTTAGTTTTTTCTTACATGAGAATCAAAGAATGTTTTATAGGAATTAAAAAACAAGATTGACTCTACATTGTTTTAAAGCATAACTATTAACATTCCTTAAAAAATAAATTAAAACTTAGATATTTTAAAGTATCAGTTAGATTTTTATTAAACGAACATTTATACAAGTTTTTATAAAAGATACTTAATTAAGTATAATAAGCAACAAATATTAACAGACACCTCAGCTTTTGCTACACATTTATTTTTAAAACTGCTTACTCTAATACGACGTTTTTATCTTTATACTATGTCAGGGGTCGGCAAACTGCGGCCCGCGAAGGGTAAATCTGTGGCCCGCGAGCACGTTATTTTTTTGAATGGAATGCGGCCCGCGAAAGAAAACTTTGCGGCCCGCGAGCATGTAAATGTGGCCCGCTGAGCAAAAATATATTTTAAGTTAAATTTCTTGAATTAATTAAGTTTTTAGTCACTGTATAAAACTTTAAAAGAATTAAAAGACTTTACTGAACTAGCTTAAAGTTGTAAAAAAGACAGGACAGCATTCCACCAGGTTTTTTTTCTTTATTTCATTATAATTTTTTTAATACAACAGCAAACTATTTTCTGATAAAACAGTGTAAAAAATGCTTCGAATTAGTAAAATAGTTATACTTTACCTATTTAGTAAATAAACTAAATGTATTTTTTTTTCATTTTGTACAAAAGTAATGCACAGTAATTTACTAAAATGTCATTTCTAAACAATTTAGTTTTTTACACCTTTTTTATAACTAAGTTTCTATTACAGATGTTTTATCACTAAATCTTATATTTTATTGTGCACAAAAACATTTAAAATAACATAATAAGAAGAAATAAGGTTAAGTTTTTTTTTTTTTTATTTTGACACTTCTTATTTTTTAAGGTTTCTTTGCATTATTAACTAATTCCTCTGCACACCAATTAACAAAGATGCTAATATTTTAAACCATTTTTAATTTAATACTTAACGAGATAAAATTTAATTATTGCACAATTTTTTAACATTATTGTTTCTGCTTGTAATATCTAAATGTGCACAGACGAACCTAAAACAATTTATATGACATAAATTAAAGAAGTTTTTGTTAGGTATACTTTTTGGTTTTCAAACAATTATTTTTGGCAAAATAAGTTAATTTTTATGCGTTGCATACTAATATAAACAGTTGCTGTTTTTTAGAATAACCTATTTAATACAAACTAGATTGAGAAATAGTAATATATAAAGTTTGTACACTTTTAATCATAATAGTTCAAATTCGACAAAAAAAATTGCCACACACTCAGACTATGGTTGTGTAAAGAATTCAAATCTCAGGCAAATTTAGTCATTTTTCAGTTTTTGGCTTGAATTGCATTTTGTATGCTAAAATATTAGGCTAGTTTTGGTCACTTATACTGACTTTTTTGCTTCAAAGAGAGGTTAATTAAATTTATGACGTAAGTTTTGTTCAATGCACAGTGTATGTTTGAATTAAAATATATTTTAAATTTTAAGTTTTGTAGCTGATATAATTTTAATTGTTACTTATTAATTGTATACATATAAGTGTGAACAATTTGTGTTTCGAAAAACCCCGAAAAAGCTCGGAATTTGAAAATTTATACTTATAAAATCTGAAAAAGCCTTGAGTATGAGAATTATTGAAAAAATCTAAAATTTTAAACAATTTTTACATGTTAAGTAATGTAATTTTGATTCGAAATATAAATCTTTTTTGTTATAAAGCTCATTCAAAGTAGCCTAACAGTATCTTGTAATTTTTTCTATAAAATTTAAGATATTTTTTTTACCTTTAATTTAATTTTATACTTAAGATAGAAGCAAAAATTTGCATTTTAAAAAACTTTATACTGGTTCGTTGCCCCTTTGCTTTTAAAATTTCTTTATCTATTGTTGTGCTTTGTTTTGGTACTGCACCTATTAATTTTTCTAAATTGTCAAAATTAGGAAAACAACTTGTAATAAAAATTCTAAAATGAGCAATATATGTTGTATCAGTTTTTTCATCTTTACAGTTTGATTTTGTTAATGAAGTTCTAATTAGGGTTATGCGGCTTAATAATCTTCAGACATTTCCTAAGTACGACTTCTTGTTGATATTGAAGAAATAAACAAAAATATTTTATTAACGCCAACACAAATTAATTAAATAGTTTTTCAACTCTAGACGGTATCTTTTTTTAGTAAAAACTTTTCCTACTTTATAACTTGCCTGAACAGTTTTTTTTCTGATCAGTCTGTAGTTTCTGAAAAAAGCCATGTGCGTTGTTGAAGCTAACTTATGCGATTTTTTTTTCGTTTCTCGCGATAACTCCAAACTAACATGTTGTAGTTCTTATAGCTCGTCTTATAGTTCACATTTGTTCTTTTTAAAAGCAGTATTTTTATAGCAGATGAAGAATTGCTACAATGTTCAAAAATAAAAGGTTTTTCTTATTTATTAATAGCTAAATAGTTTTTTATATATTTGTTTTTTTTTAATCTTAGTTTTCCATTCAAGCTGAATTAGTATATTCTTTTTAGTTATATAATTAATTCACTGTTAATAAATTTCGTTATTTCTTTATTTTGTGAACTTTATTGTAAATAGGGTTGCCAAACATTTAGGCAAGTTTGAAAATGTTAAAAACTCAGACTAGGTTAAAGCTGTTTAAGAAATTTTTGTAAAACTCAGGTGTATCTGAAACTTCTTTTTCAAACACTTTCAACAAATCTTTGAATTCTCAGAATAGTTTTTATGGCTGAAGTGTAGTTTATCAATTATAACTTTTTTTTGTCTATTTACATATTGTGTTTTTTTATCATAATGATATTTTAGTTAGGTATTTAAGCTTGAAAAACAGAAAGTTTTAAGCTATTTTAAATTATAATAATCTTTAATATAATTCAGAAGTTTTTGCTTTTAAATTGGCAACCGTGTAATAGGCTAATTAATTACTAATAAGGTATTTTATTAAAGTATTCAAGCATTAATTATGTTAAAAAAATATATTTAGCTTTTCTTCAGTATAAATAGGTATTAAATTTATTTAATTAACTAATTACTGAACTTACAAAAGAGTGCAAACTATTTAAAACGCAAAAACTATTTTCAAAATCTAACATATTTTAAAATATGAAAAGGTTATTCATAATACAAAAAATGTATAAAAAAGACCCATAAATGTTTTTCAAGTTCGGTTTTTATAGAGAGTTAGGTAGCAAGTAAAATAGTAAAAATAACTTATCAAGTTTAACTCATTAAGTTTTTTAGAAAGTACATATTTTATTAAGACTTAAGTGTATTTAACAATGTAAATTCGATTCAATATATTTATTATTATATTTATTATTTATTATAAATGTAAATTCTATTATATAGATTTTTGTATATTAAATAGGCATTCAATGTGTAGCTTAAAGTCATTTTAAGTTTAAAAGTATATAAAAGTAAGATTATTTCTGGTGTGACCAAAACTAAAACCAAAAGACTATTCAAAGATCAATAAAACTAAAACTGTGGCCCGCGAAGATCTTGAAAACTTGGAATTTGGCCCGCGAGCACCAACTGCCTGCCGACCCCTGTACTATGTGAATAAATTGTTGTAGTTTCTTATTTATATATTATAACAATTTATAGTGTATAAATTATTACTAGTTTTACCACTTATATCTGCTGGTGAATCAAGTAAAAAAGTTAAATGATAATAGAAGAACAATTAGAAAACAATTAATAACTAAAACAACATTTGATGATTTAGAACCAATCATTAACATATCAATACAGAATTTTTTTAACTATGCTTAAACTAGCTGAGAACTGTTTTTAAATTAATTATAATGTAACATTCTAAATTAAAATAAACGTATAGGGTTAGTTAAAAATTGTTTGTAATTGTTAATATTTAACAAATTGCTTTTTTAAGTTCTTGTTTGCTGAAAAAAACTGCATTACTAGATAATCGAAATAAAAGAAGATCATCAATATAATATTCCTATAATAGAAATATATTTCTAAAACTAAAAAAGTTTATATTATATTTACTTTTGTTGCGTAGAAAATATAGTTTACTTATAATGTTTAATAAATTAATTGTATAATTCATAAAGCCAACATTGTCATTTTTTTAAATAAAGTAAAATAATTTTAAATAATAAGACTTATCGAGATTAATAACCTTTCTAATATTTTCTTAATTAAATAATTGATAATAACTTAATACAGTATTAAAAACCGAGAGATTTTTAAAAGGATTATAACACTTAACATATTAAAAAACCTACAAAAAACATGAATATTAATGTTAAAGAATTAATAAATAGAGTTACTAGAACTTTTTTTAAAATGAGGGAACTAGCTGTTGATATAGAATTAATTTTCGATTAGATAAATTAATATTTTAGTAGTTAACTTAACTATTTAACTTCAACCTGAGTTTAACTAATTGTGTAAGATAATTTTGAATATTTTAATTTTTTAACTTTGTGCAGCTATTTAGGTTAGCTGGTAAAACAAAATCTAGAAAAGTTATAAAACTCAAAAATGAATCATTCAACAGAATAAAATTATTTAACTTATTTTTCATTTATTAAAATCAATTAATTTGATAAATATAAACGAACAAGATATATATCCTTTTAAATTCATAAGCTTACTATTTGGGCCGTAACAAAACATATTTAGTACAGATTAAGTAAAAAAAAAACTTACTATTTTTATTAAAGTGCTCAATAAGTAAAATTGATAAAACAAATTTACAATTATGGTCAGTTTTATGATATTTTAGTCCCTGTTTAACTGCAGATCAAAATTTGTAAATTACTAAAACTTTAATCTATACTTTACTTATTACTTTTTAAGTAAAACTAAACAACTTTAATTTAAAGAAAATGATGTATAGAAAAAAAAATTGATTAGAACTTGTTTTACTAACTTATTATGTTTAGTTATTATTTATTTATACCTGTTTTTATTTAAATTCATATTTACATTGATTTTTACTGATATGTATTAATTGATAGTTTTAATAGAATTAAATTTTAAAAGCGAGATAAACAATTTATGAATAACATTTTTTAACTAATTTTAGTTGACGATAAATTATAAACAACAAATATGAATCTATCTTTATTTTTGTGGAACTTTTTCTATAATTAGTTATTTATCGTTTTTGAAAACTAAATAAAAAATAATAAATTTAAAATATACCTTAATATAAAATATAAAATAATTTTTAGGCCAAATTTTAAACTGAAAAATAAATAATAAGAAAAAAATGTGATACTAAACTGTACAGCTATTTATTGAGCTGATTTTGGGTATAAACTTTACTCTAGTAAAGTTTTTAATTTTATAAGACTGTACAACAAAAGTAATATAAGTTTAACAAAAAAACAATTAATGAAAGCTAAACACAATGACCTAACATATTTTTTTAGATATGGTAAATTTAAGAAGTACAAGCTGTAATAATTAGTCGTTATGCTATCAAAATGTTTTATAACTTTAAAAATGTTGAAACACATTTAAATGGGTTGTAAAAATGTTTTCATTTAGTTGTTTAAAAGGTCTTGGTCAGAGTTGGTAAAATGCTAACAGTTACTATGGTAATTCAGCAATGAAGCGTATAAACTTTGGTTTGTTTTAAGTTAGTAATTTCACGCTCGAGTAAACAAAGCAGAGCTTTTTAACATGTCTGGTCTTAGTTTATATCTCAGTTAAATATATTTTTTAAAATGTATTAATCTATAAATTAATAAACTAATATAAAAAATCAACTTTATTTTTTAATGAATACTCTATATTTTTTAAAGTTAATATTTCTGTGTAGAATTATATACCATAATAATATTTAATGCATGATATTGTGATAAGAATCTTCTTTTATTAATTTAAAGTTTAGATTAATTTATTTTAATAAAAGCTTAATGCTAACATAAATGGTATTCTGTTAGTTTTGAACACTATTTTTTACCTTTTGTTGTTTTCTTTTGTAGTAACTTAAATATTTAAAGTGAGATTTTCTATCTATCCAGCTGAATAAATTAAGTAATAAAATAGTTTGTTTTTACCATGCTTGAAATATTGCACATATTTTCAGTTTTATGAGATGTTTATATAGATTATTTTTTTTATAATAATAAATATTTTAAGGTTAGCTAAGAAAGTTATGTCATGAAATGACATTTCAGTAATTTGAATAAAATTTTTATTCTATGTGTTTCATTATATTCATTATTAATGGCACGAAATATTGGTGATGGCCGAAATGAATACTTGTCATTATCAACCAAAAGAAAAATCACTATAAAGTAATAATTAATTAGTTATTTAATAAGCATATCAATTTAAAAAATCAATTATTTTTTATGAATTATTAATTTTTATTACGGTTGTTGTTATTTACCATAGTGTTAGAAAAACAGACCATACAAAATTTTGTATAGTTGTTATTAGCACTAAATAGTAATTTTATAATTTCGTGTTGAAATTTACAGTATACCTTTTATCAACACTATTTTAATGTTTAACAACGTTGTAAACTATAAATTATGGAGAATTTAATTTTATTTTTAGGTTATAATATTAGTTTTTGTTTTTATTAGTATTTGTTTAGGCAATTTTTGTATCAACAAACTAAAGTTAGCTTTTTTCTGAATTGTAAGTGCTAACTAGAATAGCTGTAAAAACTATTTTAAGAAACGTGACAAAAAAAACAATTAGTCACAATACATAATACAACTGACCTTATTTTGTTGGCAAAATTATAAAACGTAACAAGTTTTTGATTTAAATCAAATTAAGATTGTTGTGTAGTTTTTAAAACATTTAAGTGTGAGTAAAATGATTCAACAACTTGTTTTGCTTCAAGCTTTACCAATACACACAACAAAACTTATTGTCCTAAATGTGGTTGTAAAATAATAAGTAAACTTGTGTAAACTTTATAAATTTTTCTTTTAAGTTTAAAGATATAACAATAAACAACTATTTCAAGCCTACATCCTTACATGGTAAGAATACTACAAACAACTTTTTAACCACTTAAATTACTAACAGAAAATATAATTTTTATTTTCCAATACCATCATGCTGTACAAAAAGTCTATGCTATTAGATTCAATTACTTTTAAATTGTTTACTTGGGCTGTTTTTGTGATAACTAACAGCAGTAATGAAATTAATTTTTAATAAGTTTTTATAGGTAGTTGCAAAACGCTGTCGCAGATAATTTTTTTAATTTAGTTATCACCAATATACATAATATAATAAATAATTTAACAGATCATTGCTCCTTGATACCTTCTCATCAAAACGTGATTTGTTCATCTTTGAAACGTTTTTAACTCAACACTCATTGTTAAAAAAATGCAGAAATAGGGTCTTAAAAAAAAAATTAATACTTTATACTAGTTAATTTTTAATGTTTCATCACTCAGTTTTTTAGCTTGATGTGTTATGCATAAAAACTAATATAAAATAAAAGTTTTAGTTTCTTCCTTAATTTTAAATGGCTCAATAACCAACGACTGAGTGTATCAAATGTATCGTTTAGATAAAAGTTGTTTTTTTAAACGTTTTATTAATTAAAACCCTTATAAACCAGACACTGAATAGTTTGTTAATAATGAAAAAAGATATTTTAGTACAGAGTATATAAATTTAAAGAACATTTGATTATTTAATTCTCTAAAGTATATTTTCAAGTAAATAAGGGCTAAGCAATTTGTAAATATTTACTTGTCTTTCTTTATAAAATATAGATAATTTATTAAAAATTCAAAGATTACGTATCCGTATTTTATTTCTGTTGGAAAGACTAATTGTATTGAAGAAAGAGAAAACTACTTACAATTTAAAAATTTAGATACATTTCAGCTAACTAATGTACATGTCCAAACTTCAAAATTTTAAAAGTCTTTTTAACTAATAAAAATCAGTTTGTGTTAACAATTGTGTTAAGCTTACAATAACGTTATACGTGCTATTAATAAGTTAGTAAAACTACTATTACCTACTAAATTTTCAGATATGTGTTCTTATTGACTTTAAATACTTTAATTATAACTTTCAAATTTAAAAATTACTCTATAAACTGTAAAAGAAAATTTTCAAGATAAAATTAAATCAAAAAATACAGACTTAGAAATAAACACTCAATAGAATAGTTGCTGTTATGTTATATCTGATTATAGTTGAGCATATTCAGTCAATTTATAAATCTTTTGCTATATGCATCTTATACTAAAAACAAAGTTTATTTTTAACAATATATATATGATCTAATAAATTAAAATCACTTATATTTTAACAAAAACAATGTAAATTAGTTACTAGAGTAGTCTATTTAGTTCTAATATTAGATATTACTTAATTTGTTCTTTAATGTGTCTTTCATTTGTAACGTTGATTTTAAAATGACTATTAGTTTAAAATTACAAGTTTCAGCAATCTGAAAACACTCAAGCATAAATTTAAATTGTTGTTTAAAAGTATGGTAAGTTTTTTTATAAAAAGTAAATTATACCACACGTGCTATTAAAAAAAAAATTTAAAAAACGTTAAAATACATTTTAGCTAAGTTTTAAATATACACTATAGTATATTTTTACGAACATACCAATATTTAAAAAAAAATATAACTACCATTTTATTTTCAGCTAACCAGAATAGCTCTACAAAGTGCCTTTTTTAGTTGATATGACTAATTTAAAAAATAATAAAAATTTATCATAATCTTTTAAACTTTGCGTTTGTGTTTAATTTATAAATACGTATTAAAGTAATTATTTTTTTTTTACATTTATCTTTTAGTTGCTAATTACATTATTGTTTATTATGTATTTGTTTGTATACAAATAAACGATATACAAATAAAATTCATAATTGTTAACAATATTACTTAGGATTTCACACTTTATTTAACTTTGTATGTAATTTTAAACAGAGTAAAGTGTATATTTTATCAACAAGGTTAAATACTAACTTTCAAGCTTACTAAAGATCATAGTCTTTACAAATATAATAGTTTTAATGTTTTGAACTACTACAAAGTAATTTTAGACGTTTAATATTTTCTAGTTTTAATCATTCTTCAACTTTTAAATATGTAGTCTATTTTTGTTTTCAAGCAAAGTACAGTTTTTTCCTTTAAAAACTTCAATTTACATACATGAGTTCCTATTAGCAACAGTTTATGGTTTAAATTAAAAAATATATTTATTAAAAAATTAAGTTATTTATTATTTTTTATAATTAAAAGAATATGTTATACCAAAAAATAATGTATATATTAAGTACATAGTTTAAAAAGACGTCTTTTTAAAATAAAGTTTATTTGATTTTATAAATAATTACGTTGTCTAATAACGAAAGATGTTTCAAAATGTTTTTAGCCAGCTAAGATTTTAAAATTACAATGAACTGTTAGTAAAATAAGCTGCTGTGAACACTCAATGTACAAAAGTGAAATTGTAAAATTATTAGCTGATGAATGATGCTAACCACGAACGGTATCTTCAGCACTAAATTCAAGAAAATAAAAATATATTTGTTGTTAGCAACGTGTAACATATCTAGTTTGTACAGCTATTAATTTAGCTAATTTTCAAAGTTAAATAATAGCTGAATAAAGCTTAGTATTAATTCTTAGTGTCTTAAACAAATTAAAAAAAAAACATACTTTTGTAAAATATCAAATTTATTAGTTGTTTTATCATATTTACTCAACAGTTAGTATTTCAACTAAGTTTTAAATTTTCACAATAACCCTTTCATATTTTTGGAAAAACTGTTGTTTAAAAGATTTTTTTACATACCATACTATACTTTTGCCTAGAATATTATTTTATAAATGTTTTAAGTTGTTGTTTAGTTAAGATTAAAATATTTTATTTAATTTATTAAACTTTTGAACAATACGATAAATACTTACCTACTAATTTGAATATAACAAGATAAGTAAAACAAAAACTGCGATTTTTTTATGCTAAAATTGTTTATTATAAATATTTCATCATAAGAAGAAGTAAACACAAATACTAGCTAAGCTAAATAATAAACGGAAATTTTAACAATTAAAATTTATGCTATTATTTATTATGACATATTTTTAAAGTCATATTTTTTAAAGTCTATCGTTATAATAAACTTAAAACTTAATATTAATGTTTTTAATAGAATTATAGCTTGTCGTTTATAAGCGCATTGTGTATTTTTATTTAGTTTAACCGAATACCAATAAAATAGATTAAACAGTTTTTTCTGTCTTATTTAAAAGTTTTGTTATTAGTTCGAATAATTAATTTTAGAGCTAACGACTTTTTGTTAATTTTAAGTTTCTGTAATGAATTGATTTCATTTTATCTTTAACTGAACTCTTTTGAAAATTCCAATACACACTACTATATATTTTTTTAAGTTTTAAATTTATCAGTCTTCAAAAATGTGACTTATTTGTGTGTGAATTGCATAACAAAGATGTGTACTTTGTTCCATAACTTTTGACATAGTTGTTATTTTTTTTTTTTTTCTGATATAATAAACGGCACAATTGTCAAACAATATGTTAGTAATATGTTTTATTTTATAGCCCTAGTATCAAAACAAATAATGATTAAAGTCTAAATAAATAAACTTGTTTAAATGTTATGAAATGTAACCAATGATTCTTAAATTTTTATTATTCTTTCTAATTAAAATAATTGTAGTCTTTTTGCGTATTTACATATCAACCACAACATATTTGTACAAATTTTAACATATATTACCTGTAATATGTACGAACTTACTCATGACATTTATTTCAAGTTTGTACAGCTGTTCTTATTAGCTAAGAAGCATTTTAACTTTTATGTTAGTAAAGACTATTTTTTATTATATTGGGTATTAAATAAAAAATAATTTATAATTATGTTGATATAAAACATCTGTTTTTAATAAAAAAGTACCTTTTTTTCTTGAACTATTTACATAAAAACATAATTGTTGTTTCAAATTATGTTTAATTAAACTGTAATATTTTTATTATCTGTTGTACATGGATTATTCTACTGTCTTATACACTTTATTTATTACTAATGTTGAACTCTGTTACTATTTATAGACTTTTTTTATGTTTTATATTTTAATATTTATAAGATAAAAAAATGAACTTTTTAACAGTGTTTCACAGAGCTAATCAATTAGATAAATGATATTAGCACTTAAATTTTTGTTATTAATAATGAGTATGATAATTCAAAAATTAGGTAATTAATTAACTAGAGAATCAAAAATTTGTTAAGTTTTTCGTGATACTAGTTGAGAATGCTGAGAAGCCTCTGCAGCAGTATTAATTTGTAGCTTTTTTAATATTATTTTTATTATATAAGCTTGTTTGACACAACCTTTTAAACATATTAAAGTAATATGTTAGTATATGTATAATATGTAGTAAAAAAAGTTAACTTAATTGAAATTGTAAAGTTACTATAAAAATGAGTTTAAAAGATAGCATTTAGTACGATGAAATTAATAAACTTTTACCTTAAATTTTTTAATATAAAAATAGCTTGTGAAGTTAATTACTAAACACATTTTGAAAATAAAAAATATTTCGATATAAAATTTGAAAATTTGCTTAGATATTTGCTTTTACTATAATGAAGTATTGTTATCAGCTAACTAGAATAGCTGTACAAACTAAGAAACTGGATTTAAGCATTTGCTCATCAGTAGGAAAAATATTCATTTTAATAATTATTATATTTGTTTGTGGTATATTTTGAAAAACGTAAGCAACTACCTTTCGATGAATAAACGAAACTAATTAATATAAACTTATCAAAAATATTTTAAATATAATGTTGCTTATTAACGAAACACTTAGTTGAAGTTTTAGTTACAAATGTTACAGTTTTTTAAGCAAAAAAAATATTATATAAGCCTAAATAGTTACTTAAATATAAGCAGTTTATGCAAAAAATTTAAAATTAAACTAATGTTAAATAGTTTATTATTTAAGATACTTCAAAATCAAACTTAACTTATTTGTTTAAGTTTATGTTTAATTTATATCTAACACTCATATATTTGAATATTTTTTAAACTCTTATATTTAGGTACATAACGGAACATTTATTTATTCCCTTTATAATATTTATTTGTATTTAGTTTTAGTTTATTAAACCGCTTTTAGATTCTAAAAACATTATGTTTTATATATACTTTCAATTAATTTAGTTTTTAAGTATTAAGGTTAAACTTACACACAATACTATTTAGACTTTAGTAAATGAAGTGTTTTATGTTTATTCAAAAAGAAAACCTTAGTTAATCTGAGTTTTTACAGCGACTAAGTACGTTGAACACATGACAAGATTATTATTTTTTCATTAAGCATTACTTATTTTCTAAATCCGAAATTTATACGAAAACTTAAATTGTTTAAGTTTCTATAAGTGTTAAGATTCAAATAAGTTACTAGCAGAGTTTTGTGTCGTTTGTTGTCTAGGATGCTGTAGTGAAATAAAAGTTTATTATTTGTTAGTAATGGCGCTAAATATTGATGATAACTGAAACAAATACTGGTTGTTATTAATCAAAAAAATACCATAAAATTGTATCAAAATAGTTGTTTTATTATTTGATGAAATACAAATTCCAATTTTTTTGAAAGAAATATAACTTTTTGTTACGGTATTTAAAAACTTGTTAAACAGTAAAATTAGAAATAAATTTATCAATTTTATGGAACTTATAATTGTATTTTTATGAGAAAAATTTTGAGCTGTTTAGTATAAAGACAAAATTAATTAAATTTACGGTATGTTTTTATTGTAAATTTCTATATGTGATACCAAACAGTATATTTTAGAACAGTAATTTTTTAATATTCCAAATTATATGATTAATAAACTTCAGTTACTTGTTTCATTTTATATAATACAGCTAATAAGAAATTACGATGGTTATGTAAAAGAATTTTAGTGTATTGTTAAATCGTTTTTTACGTTGCTTTCTAAATATCACAATCGTTTAACTAAACTCAAACCTTTATAAACTCATATTATTTTATTAAACTGATATTTTGATATAATTAAAAGTCTTTCGTATAGAATTTTTCCTATCAACTTTATTATAAACTGTAAAGGGTGTACTATTTTATTAATCGTTTTTTTACAAGTTTTAAATGTGTACTACATTATAATCACAAATATTATATTCAAACGTTGATAAGTTAAAATCAAAAAAAAAATTTTTAGGGTCCAAAGGTTAAAGTTTGAACAGTTATTTTAGGTAGCTAATTATATAATATAAAAATTTAATAAAGTGTTTTGCACAAGTAAATATTAGCAATAAGTTATAGCTTTTTGTACAGTCAGACTAGTTATCTTTACAAGTTTTTACAAAAGACTGTTGCATTTAGATATTATAGAAACTTTATAAATACGGAAGTCTTTTTGAAAAGGGTAAAATTATATACGTAAGCTAATTTATAGCTGAAACTTAAAAAAACTACCTCCATAACAGACATTTAATATAATTTTCCATACGTACAGTTAGTTTAAATAAAATATTCATACAATTTTCTGAAGTGATATTTCGTGACATAACTTTCTAAATGCCAAAATCGTCATAATAAACGTAAAAGTATGAACTTCAGTAAATTTTTCTATGTTTTTCTTTTTTTAATTTGTACAGTTAACTTAGTTGACTGATAACAAATAATTATAATAGTAGCATACATTTACAATATGACTAAAAACCATACTGTAATAATATTATATAGTAAATTCAACATTAAACTATTTTAACAAAACAATCAAATAAGCTTAACATAAGTTTAACTGTTAATTAAAAAAAGTTTTCAGAGATTCTATAAAAATAAATACAAGAGCTTTTTTTTAAACGTTTAATAAAGTGTAATTTTAGCTGTTGGTATACCTTCATCATCTTTTCGAATTTTGCGATGCAAAAAAATATACCAAGTCGTTTAAAGTAGTTATTTTAGTACAGTTTATATTATAATAGTTGGGTTTTACTTATTTTATACGTAAATAACTACTCAAATCAACCTACAAGTACTAAAACTATTACACAAATATTAAACAGAAGACTCATAAAACTATCTAACAATGAAAATTCTTTAAACAATTTAAAATGTAAATATCAAAAAACATTATTTCAACCAATTACAAATATAAATTATGGTACAACAAGACCATAAAAAAAGACAAAAAGACTACAGTTACCTCTCGCATCTTTACCCACTCGTGTCGTTACGCGCTCCCGTTAAGTTACGCATTTTCGAAATCAAAAAAATTCAAACAATAAAAACTTTAATTTTTTTAAATATTGCATAAATTAGGTTTATTGTATAAAGCTTAGGTGTCTTAACACCGCTTCTTTTATAAATTTAAATAAAAAAAAAAATAATTCCTTAAACTGTTATGGCATGAAATTTCATTCCTACTCAAAAAATCCATAAATATATCTTTAATACAATGCAAGACAAGTTTATCCTTATGTGGGCATAGGTCAAATTAAAAAAAATTGTTTTAACATAAACTATTTTTATTAAACGTTTTTCTTATATTTTATATAACTTTGTTCAAAAGAAGAAATCCATAACATCACCAAATACATATTTTCTTAAAAGGCTATAAAATCAAATTTTTATTTAGACACCACATTATTTCTTAGTTGTAAACAAATGCTTAATTATAAGTTTTATTTTCTAAGTGCTACTAAACATAGTAGTACTAAATATAATACCTGTACAAACTCAGACAAGATTTTTGAAGTTTATATCTAATTTATTCATGTTATTTATATTTTAGTTATTATTAAGAGGTTGTGTTGATGTCAAACAAGCTTTATATATAAAAATTGATAAAATTCTGCTGTACACGCACTTTCATCACTTTACCACCATTTTTTTATTATTTTATTATAGTATTTGATTTTTCAAATAATTTTCGTTTAATTTTAACAGTGCTGACAAAATTTATAAATATTAAATAAAAGGTCCGCTAACAGCCAAGATAGGCTATTTGTATTTGTGTATAGGGATTACTATAATAAAAAGAAAATTCAAAGCACATTGTTGCAATACAAAAACCAGCAGACAGTAAATGAAACTTCAAATTAAAACAATTATAAATAAATGTATACATACTTTTATACTAAAATATAAATAATTTTATACTTGATAACTAAATATATAAAAAATAAATATATAAATTAAATATGAATAAAAATAAACAAAATTCATTCTGTTACTAATTTCTTTTTCTTTTTTGTTTACTTAAAATTATATTGTTTTCTCTTCTGTTAAGTCTTTTGTGTAAATTGGATCTACGCACAGTTTGTAATATACCTATTTGTGTACCTTAATCTGTCAGATTAAAAGAAAATTTGAAATTTTCGCGAGTTAACTAAATTTTCGAAACTGTTAAGACTAAGCAGTATTATTCTTTATGGTATTTGTCGTGAATGTTATAACATAAAATCCAAGTGCGCAAACTTTTTCATTTACCTTTTGATGGTAATATAGTTAATAAGCATTTACTAATATTAGTTTTTAATATTAAAAAAATTCAACGCTAGGTATTTAAAAGATTATGGACAATGACAATAATTATTATAAATTAAGTTCAGCGTAAACAACAGCAATGTTAAAGTTAACATAGCTAACTAATTAGCTGATTCACAAAAAAATTCTTAAAAGATTAAAATGTTTAAAATATCCTAACGGAATATTTAAGTGAAAACATAAAATCACTTAGGTTATTTCGTCCAAAATTCAATAAAAATTTTTCTCTACCTTTACAGTTGAAATTAAAAGAAGAATAAAAATCATAACTCTATTAACATTTCATAATGCTCTCTAAATTGAAAATGGAAAAATTTGAAACTTTTTGTTTTGAAAATATACTTTTTAATTATGATTATTTAAACAAAAAACGTATATAAGGAAAAAATTACATTAATGAAATTGTTAATTAATCTGGTAGTTCAAAAAAAATTGTTCATGAACTCAATTATAACTGTTTTTTTTTTTCGAAAAAAATTATTAAAATTATTAAAATTTTTTACATTAATGGCACAATTATAAAAAGGAACAGTTCAATTTGAAATATAAAACACCTCAATTTAATTTTTTTCTGTTAAATCAGCTTGTTTTATAAGCTGTACAAAGTATGAGCATAGAAGTTTATCAGCTAAAATAATTAACTTAATTAGTTTAAAAACTTTAATAAGATACTTTTATAATATGTCAGTGGCTTTTTTTATGTCAGTGGCTTTTAATATGTGACGTCAATTAATTACTAGTTTTAATTGCAATTTCATATTTGTAATTTAATCATGGTTTTATACTACTTATTTTTAAAGATTTGCTTATATATTAACGAGTATTATTGATATGATTTGTTGATAGCAGAGCAAAAAGAATATATAAATTTTAATATTAATTTTATCTTAATATTTTTTTAAAATCCTTTAAGGAAATATTCAAATCGAAATATGCTTTGCTAGATTTTTCTAAATAAGCTTGTAAAAAAAAGTCATCAGAAATAGATGAAATCCGATATTATATATAATTATAAAGAGATATAGTATACATAAGTAGTCTATAACAATTTTGAACAAATATTATTTGAAAATATAAGTATAACATAGTATTAATATACATAATTATGCACATGTGGTTTTAACTTTTATATTAGTTATAATGATCTGTAAGTTTGTAGTTAAGGTTCTACCGAAAAGAAAAAAAAACTTATGATAATTGTTTGTATTATAACATTTAAGTTGAACTATTAGTTTAAATTAGTCACAAACATTGTTTAAGAACATTGCACTATATTCTACAACTAAATAAATAATATATTGCGAATAACTCGTTCAGTTTGTACAGCTATTTTAGTTAGCGGATTATATGTTTATTCTATTTATGTATATTTGAACTATTAACAGTTATTTGAAAAATCACTTTTTATGTTGAAGAAAATCATTTATTTTGTTTGAAACAATATGATTTTCATCAGCTATCTAGCTGTACAAACTTTCTCATCGTGAAGCGAGATACATTTAAGTAAAGTTATGTAAAATTTATTTTCAGAATACAAACTAATATGAAATATCTTCTCTGTTGCACAACTTTGATTTTTTTTTCTATTGTCAGTATATAACTATTTCTGAAGTTCTTTCTTCAAAAATTAATAACGAAACTTGCAATACTTTATTTGCTGTCTAAACTGGTTTCAATAATCAAAACAAGTTGTAGAAGTTTAGTAATTAAACAAAGTACTACAGATTTCTTTATTAATTTTTGAACAATTTTGAAAAATTTCTTTTAAGAATTTCTCTATATACCATTTGCACTTATATACTTTTGTTTTGTAAACTAGATTAAGTAAAAGTTATTGAGACAATTTCTTCATAGTTAAGTTTTTAAACTTGAAAACCAAATGTAACCATAAAAGGTCATTACAATAGTGAGAACATATAAGTACTAGTTTAAAAACAAAATTATAAACTAATTTTCAAATTCAAATTCAGTTGATTGCTAACCTTTTAAAGTAAAGTTGGTACAAAAAAGTGTTAAACATAAAAATTTAATTTGTATTTGAAGTAATTCTTTAGAACTCCTTAATAATGCATTGTTTATAGTAAATAGACTTTAAATAAAGTTAAAAAAACTAAACTTAATTTAAATTTATAAGTTTTAAAAATGGCAATAAGCTCTTTTTCTATTTATCACCAACTGACTAAAATAGCTGTAAAAACTTGGAAAAATTACTAAACGTAATTTATTCTTTTTTATAAAATATATTATTAACTGTATCGGTATCTATCTATTCCTGTCTGTCGTCTTTGTCCTTATTGTTAGATCGTGTCAGAATGCGATGAACTGAAAGCTTCTTCGACTTTGAGGCCTTAGTACGTGCGGCATGGTTTATCATTTAACTAAAGATTAATTTATATACTTTTCTGGTTAATAAATACAAGCTTTAAGTGTGAATAAGTGACACAATGTTTTTGAAACTACAATAAGTGAGAGTGACACACAATTACACAATGAAACTGGTTACTAACAGTTCACGATAGAAATATCCTTTTGAACCCTGCTTTACAACGTGTTGGACCTTTGATCGTTAATTTCTTTGTTGCGACGTTAAAGTGAATTTCGCGTCGCTTGATTGATAGAAAAGTTTTTTACAACTTTGCGCACGAGTGGAATTGAGTCAAACTCAGTAAATGCCGTATAAACTAAATATATTAAAAAGTAACGCTATTCTTTATACAACAGCTTATATGTGCATTGAAAAAGCACATTAGTTCTCTCAAAAATAATATTGTTCTGAAAAATTAAGAATATTGTTTTAAAAAATTAAGAATAATGTTTTAAAAAATTAAGAACATTTTTTTCAAAAATTAAGAAAGTTGTTTAAAAAATTTAAGAATATTGTTTTGTGAAAGTTTATCGAATGTTTTTATCTTTTCAAAATATTAAAATTTCTTAAAATTACAAAACATTTATTATTTATGTTTCCGTTATAAATAGATCTTTTTTTAGAATCTTGTGCTATCGGCATATTATGACACGTATTAAACACATCGTTTGTGTTGTTTTTTTAAAAATTTCCGTACTTTATTTTTTTATATTTAAAGTTATGTTTAAACAATAATATATATATATTCAAACAATGTTGTGGTTTTGATCATTAATAGTATTAGTTTTAATAGGTTAGTTTTTACAAAGATGATATCAGATTGAAGATTGTCTGATTAAAATAGAAAGTACTGTTTAATAACTTTATATTACATGTTTTTTTTGCTGTTATGCCAATTTTTTTAAATTTAACTTTTAATTGTTAAAATTAAGTTGGCTAACAACATAACACATTAAGAGAAGAGACAGCTAAGTTCAAAAATTCATCAAGTATGTTTTAATATATAATTTAATTTAATTCCAACCCGTGCACAATTTAAGTGTAGTTTATTATAAGTTTATTTTTAATTATCAGATTCTAATAAAATTTGTACAGTTTTTCTATTAGCTTATTAGAAAATATATTTAAAAGTCAAGTGTTTTTGAAGAACATATTTACCAACATAATATTAAAAAGTTCAAAAAAAGAATATCTTATTCAATTTTACTTTTATGCACTTTTTTAAAAGTAAAAGAAAATGTCAATTTAGTAAGACTAAAAAAAGACATAAAAATTTAAGGTTTACTTTAGTAAAGTAATAGTATTTCGTACAACTTTTAACTTCATAAAAGTTTAACTGTCGTTTTTTCTGATGTTTTATAAACTTATCACAAACTGTTTTATTAAAGTGTTGATTAAAAAACTATAAAATATATTAAAAGTTTTATAATCTTGTTTGTTAGTTTGTACAGCTATTCTAATTAGCTGAGTAAAAATTTGTATAAGATTAAGTAGCTCAGTTGTAATAAAAGAGATTTTGATTAATTAAAGAAAATTTTCTGATATTTAAACCAATAAAAGTTTCGAATTTACTGCAACAGAAGTTAATAAATAGTTTAATCATGCACTTTTAATCACATTAAAACCGTTTTTCGTCTACTAATAATTTGTAATGTAACATTTTATTGTTAAGTTAGTTTTTGTTTTGTTAGTATTTATACTAATGTGTCCGTTACCTGATAAGAAGGTTAGTTCAAAGTCACCAGTAACAAAATGTAAAAATACAGTATATAAAAATGTTTAGTTAATCTGTTATAAGGAAATCACAACTAAAAAACTTTTTATCAGCCAACTACAATAGCTGAACAAACTACCACAGAAAAGAAATGACTATACTGTATAATAGGTGTTCTTGTTAAGAATTCAGAATATGGTAATAATTGTTGTAATCTAACAACATTTGCATATGATATTATTATACTAATGACTAACAAAAAGATGACAATGTCGCACATTACCCCTTATCAAAATTTATTTTACCAAAAAAGAACTTCCCTAGTGCTTTTCATACTTTACAAATTTTTAGAGTTAAACATTTGATTATGTTAGGGTTTGATGATTTAGTTCTGTAAACTTATGGTTGTCTCTCGTCACGAGTTTTGGTTCTGATAGACTATCGCCGATGTTTTATTTTATAACATTCATAAGAATATAACTTTGAAGAATTATGTTTATTAATAAACTGTTTCTATTACTAACTTAAATTACATAAAACTTTACGAATATTTGTTTTGAAATGTTTAACAGTATTTATGTTAAACAACAAACCAAGCAATCAGCGTGAGTATTTATACAAAAATTATGCAAAAATCGATCGTTAGTTTCTTCGTCGCGGCGTTAAAGTGAATTTCGGTCGCTTGAATGATAGAAACGACTTTTCAAATTCAACGTGGAATTGAGTCAAACTTAGTAAATGCCGTTTAAAGCAAAATTATTAAAGGTAACGCTATTTTTATACAACCGGTTATATATGCTTTAAAAATACACATTAGTTCTCTCAAATAAATAATAATATTTTGAAATATTAATAATATTGTTTTAAAAAATTAAGAACATTTTTTACAAAAATTAAGAATATCGTTTTGAAAATTTAAGAATATTTTTTTGAGAAAGCTCACAAATGGTTTTATTTTTTCAAAATATTCACATTGCTTAAAATGATAAACATTTATTAATTGTTATTATTTCTGTTATAAAAAGATTATTTCTAAGAATCTTGTGCTATTGGCACAATATGACAAGTATTGAACACATTGTTTGTGTTGTCTTATTAACAATTATTGTACTTTATTTTTTAATATTTAAGTTTACGTTTAAACAATAATATATATGTTAGTGATGTTGTGGATTTGATTATTAATAGGACTAGTTCTACCAAGTTAGTTCTAACAAAGATAATATCAGATTGAAGATTGTCTAATTAGAATAGAAAGTACTGTTTTTATAACTCAATATTAGATGTTTTTTCTTGCCGTTATGCCTAATTTTTAAAATTACCTTTTAATTTAAAAAAATTAAGCTGACTAATAATAACACATTAAGAGACAGCTAAGTTCAAACTTTCAGCAAAATAATTTTTTAATTTCTGTTTTAATATATAATTTCAACCCGTGTACAATTCAAATCGAGTTTATAATAAGTTTATTTTTAATTATCAGTATAAATTTATTTACTGTAACTATCTTAAAAGTTTAATAAAATTTGTACAGCTCTTTTACTAGCTTTTTAAAAATATATTTATAAGTCAAGTGTTTTTTTAAGAATAAGTTTACCAACATAATGTTAAAAGGGTCATAAAAAGAATATCTTATTAAATTTTTCTTTCTAGCATTTTTTAAAAAGTAAAAGAAAATGTAAATAAAGTTAAAACTAAAAAAAGACATAAAAATTTAAGGTTTACTTTAGTAATGTATTAATAATTTGTACAACTTTTAGCACCATTAAAACTTAGTGGTCATTTTTTCTGATGTTTTATAAACTTATTACAAACTGTTTTGTTTAAGTGTTGCTTGAATAACTATGAAATATATTAAAAGTCCTATAATCTTTTTTGTGAGTTTGCACAGCTATTCTAGTTAGCTGAGTAAAAATTTTTATAAGATTAAATAGCACAGTTGTTATAAAAGAGATTTGATTTTTTAAAACAAACTTTTTGATATTTAAACCAATAAAAGTTTTGAACTTTCTCCAATAGAAGTGTTACAAAACTCTGCCTTGTTTTTGTACATGAGTTAAACCAAGTTGAATACTAATCCCAAGTATTTAAATTTTATAGTGTTTTATTGTGTTTAAGTAAAATATTAATTTCATTAAAAAAAAACTAACATCAAGTTTTTTTAATTACAATTTAGTATACAAAAAACAATCAATAAGCTATTTTATTACAGCTAACAAATACTTTACTTAAACAAATACTCAAACTCAACTAATGGTGTTTCTAATTTTAAACAATGTAAGTAAATAGTTGAGTTCTACTAGTATCACTTAGTGATTGGTGACATTTTTATAATCTTGTCACAAACTTTTTAATTTTATCCTAAGATATATCATTTGTTTTATTAAAATTTAAACGATACATTTACCTAGCAAGTTTTTACAGCTTCTTAAGTTAGCTGAAAATAAACAATCAATGTAATAGTAAATCAAGTAGATTTAAATAAAAAATACTGAAGTTTCTATTAACATTGATTTATCTTTTTTTTTTAATCACTTCAGTAGATAAAAGTTCTTTGACATTTAGCTAACATAATTAGCAGAGCAAATAAACTTTTATGTTAAACTAACAAAATTAGAAGTAGTTTTTGTTTATATAACTTTATGTTTCACATGCATCTATTTAATATATGTATAACTTTTATAGTAATAATTTCTCTTCTAAACAAAACTTAAAAATATCATATATTAATTTTAATACAACTGCAATATAAAAACTTATATAGAAAACATGTAAGTTATAAATGTAGTGTATTTAGTTATGACGTCAATAAATGCTAAAAAGTTAAACTTTAAAATTTAAAAATATTATTAACCTTAAATGGTTTGACTCATATTATGAGTGTTAAAAATACTAGTTAATTATATTGGTACTCAAACAAACTCCCATTGACAGCAATTTCGTTTAATATGATTACTATACATTACAAACTATTAAGTGTATAATATGTTATTTGTTTTAGTACTAAAATTAAGCTTAAATCAGGGTTACCACTGGTTTTTGAAAAACTTCTTCCAGGTTTTTGAAAGTACATGTTTTTGAGTGTTTTTGGGTCTATTTTTAGTTTAAAGTTGAGTCTAAGGTGAAAAAATGTATTAAATAGTTTAAAACACTGAAAAGACACTGTAAAGCTAGTTCAAACTAGTTTTTTAGTAAAAATAAGTTTTTGATGATGACAAAGTGTTTTTATCTATATGGTAAATTTTTTGTTTCAAATTAGAAATTTTCTACTCAACATGTAAAAATTGTTTAAATTTCGAGGTTTTCCAAGACTTTTTTCAATTTTCTTTTAATTTTCAGAAAACCCAACTTTATATTTAAAACGTAATAAGTAACAATGTTTACACATGACCACAAAAAAAAATAATAAATTACTTGAAAAAAAACTGTATTTATTATTTAGTCAATTGAAATATTTGTAAATTATATTAGTTACTAAACAAACTCTTATTAATGGCAAATCAATGAAATATAAACAACAAATTATATATATTACAAAAATAGCTTGAAAAAAAATTATTACGATTAAAATACATTACATACAAAAGATATATAGTATGTTTTAGTATTAAAATTTAACTTTCATCCACAAAATTTTACTTTATACTCAATCATGAAAGTTGTAGAAATGATTAGTATAAGTTGATGACCGTTTTATAAATAAAACAGCGTTTTAATTCTCATTTTTAAAATATAAACACTAACAAAATATTTCATATAAAAATTAATTTCAATATTTTTACTGTATATTAACAAATGTTTACTATTTATCACTTTATATCACAATTTATATCACTATTTCATATTTTGGATACAACTTTTTAAATATTAACAAAGCAACTAACATGTGTCGACTATTGTTAATGTCGGTATTTCTTCGTTTTCAAAAATACTTATATATAAGCATTGAAGTACTTTACAAAATTTTTATTGGTAGTAATGAACGTATGTTTATAAATACTTAATATATTGTAAAGTTACTGTACAAGCATATTTCCATTGTCGTTTATTATTAATTATAAAAGCAATAAACTTTACAAAACTAATTCAGCTACTTTTTTTTAACTAATTTTTGTTCGAGTGTTTCCAAACTAATAACTAAATTATTTATATTGACCTATTAATTTTATTCCCACTAAATTTTAGATTAAGTTTTGTTAGTTTTGTAAAATTGCTTTTTTAATTAATACAGTTTTATAAATGGTTTTTTTTATCGGTTTATATCACACTATACCATGGATAAAAACTTAATAAAATCAATTAGATAAAGAAAAATACAAAAACGATCACTTAACAAAATAATTTGTATAGAGAATACTGGTTTAAAAAAATATATTTTTAAGATTTTTTTTATTAGTGCACCTATTTTTGAATTTACTCCTCTAATGATAAAAATGTATCGACAAGTACATTAAAATTATAAACTAATACTTTAAAATAAGAAAAAGTGCAGAAATTATCAAGGGTCAAACTTATAATTTTTGGTTTTAAATTCGTTAGCATCAGCAAAGTTGTACTGAAAGAACATCTGCTATAAATGAAAAGCATAAATTGTAAGATCAAATAACTAAATATTAAATGCTGAGGCATTGCAGTTTAGTCTGAATTTAGTTTACAAATCGATCAAAGTGATCTCAAGCAACAATTTAATTTCACAACAAATAAAAACAATAACATTTAATTATTTTTTCAATATTCAACCCTATTTTATTAAAACTTGTAGGAAAAAAACGAAAACGAATATTCTTATCAAATAAAAATTACGAACACTGTAACTTGATCAGCAGAGTACGCAACTTTGATTTATGCTTGAAGTTAGTATTAATGCCAGCAACATAGAATTATACTAACAATTAATTAATCGAATAAGTATGAAGCTTAGAAACTTCTTAAGATTTTTAAATTTTAAATGAATAAAGAAAAAACAAACAATAAGACTTTATCTATCAACTTTGAGAAATAATAGTTATTTTAGATAAATTAAAATTGTTTTTAAGCTAGAGGGTTGTGAAAAATTTAATTTCTATTTTACAGTCATAATAACAATTAAAAACATTTGTCAAAATAAACTTAAATAAAATGCACCTATTACTGTTAAGCTTATAATGTTTTAGGTATATTTCGATGATAGTATAATTTATTTAAAAGAGACTGCTAATGATAAGTTTGGACCGCATTTTGAATTGTTCCGCGTTAATCAATTTCCAAGCTTTTGAATTTATTACCACATTGAGTGGTTTAAATTAAGTAAAATATGAGTGCTCTTTTTATTTCAAACTGCTTGTAAATTATAAATAATATGAAATATAACAATTTTGCCGTAGAAAATTTTATGACGTCCTAATGGAGTTTGAACTGCAAATTGAATCTTTAAATTGTGGAATTGGTTAGTTTGGCCAACGATTTGAACAGTACCATGTTTATTAGTTACCTAGAATGTAAAGTTAATACCACATACAGTGGTTAAAATTGAATTGCAATGAAATGTTCATTAATATTTCAAACAGTTCGTAAATTTAAACATAAGTTGTAACAATTTTTCTGTGGAAACACTAATGACGTTAGTAGGAGTTTAAGTTGCAACAAAGTTTTTTAGTTGTTTGTTTTCTTAAGTCGAAATTTAATTGATAATCCTTTAGAAAACAATCAACATTGTTTTAAAATAACTTAAAGTTAAAACTGTTTCTGTACTATATTTTAACTAAAACTTGATTAGTATGACTAATATTTTTATTGAGACTGTAAAACTAAATTGTTAACATAAAACAAGCTTGGAAAATTAATAGCTAGAAAACTAAAATAAACTTTTTATAGAATATTTATTTACTATAGCAATAAAAGAATAATAAATTAAAATAATCTTTTTACTGTATTCATGTATAAAAAAGATTTGACTCCATAACATGTATAAAAGTATCTGAAAAAAAATAGATCGTGTATCAACAGTAGCATTTAGAATTCTAATGGTAAAAACGATAATTTGTAGTTAATATATAAGATGTTTATTATATTACATTTTGTTGCATTATTTCGAATCAAAAAATTATCGTTTTAATAATAAAATAAAATAAGGAATAAGTAAGTATATAATCATTAACAAAATTAAATAAACAATTTATTTAAAAATGCACTGTAACGACTACAATGTTTATTAAAAACCTTAAAAGATCATCAGCGGAAAACAAAACTTCAATCCACAAAAATTATTTTGACACAAAGTTTGTCTGGTTAATATTTAAGTGATCAAAAATATTTAGAACGTTTTAGATATTTGTACTTCATTTTTGAATATCGTATGAATGCTTTTTATTTTAATGCTTAGTAGTTGAATTTGTAAACACTTCAAGTGGTACAGTTTATTTTAACTGAAAACTGCTTTGTATTAAACTATATTGCATTGTTTTTTAATAAGTCTTCTTTAGTTTTTTACTAAACTCTTATTAAAATTTATTCAAAAGCTTGGAAGTTAAAAATGTGTGGAAAAAGTTATGACGTAGTAGAATTAAACAACGAAAATCAACATTTTTTGAAATAAAATAAAAACTAATAAAAGGGCTCGTGCTCGAAAAAATCATTATGAATACTAAATTCAGGAAAGTTTTAAACTAGTACTCATAAACAAACTATATTTTATATTTAAAACATTTATTTTTTAAAAGGATGTAATAAGTGCTGATAAACAATTCAAATTAAAAACGCGACAAGATCTCACTTAAAAAGCAAGTATTAAATGCTAATAAAACAATTGACTCTATTAAGATAAGTAAATAAAAAAAATATATATTTTCAAGTACAACAGATAATCATAAATAAATAAATAAATTAGGAATAATTTGTTTTGTGAAATGAGTTTGCTTATTTATGTATTATACTTTAATAATTAGGTATTTTAAGTACTCCTTTACCGAACAATTATCAAAAAATTGCAATATTATCAAAATAAAAAAAAAACAATAAAAGTTAATAGCTGTAGAAGCCAAAAAAAAAGAAAAAACATTTTATGATCAGAAGTAATTTATTAAGAAATAGTAAATAAAAATAAAAATAATATTGTTAAAAGTTTTTACAAAACTTAATTACAATTTGTCATTACTATACATACCATTTAGTATTAATTTTTATCACTTTTTGGTGATTACAATGTCATATATTAATAACATATTTATTTTATGAATCTGAAAGATCGTTAGCAAATCATATACTATATTTTAATTACTTTGTAATGCTGTTGCTTTACACTATCACGGTTTTTGAGCTTTAAATTTTTAAGGCCTTGTATGAAATAAAATAAAAGTCATAAATTTATGTTGACAAATATTTCAAAGTATGTTCAAACTATATTGACTTTAATTAAATTTAATTTTAATCAAAATATTTATAGTCTATTTACGTATTTTCATATCACTCACAACACATTTGTAACAATGTTAACATAAAATATCCGTAATAATTAAGTTTTCTCTTACAACGTTTTTGTTATTTTGTACAGCTATTCTTATTAGCTGATAATCGTTTTAACTTTTACGTAAGTAAAGACGAATCTTCTTATACTAGAGGTTAACTAAGAAGTAATTTACAATAATGTTGATGTAAAGTCCGTTTATAAAAATGTTTCTATTTTTTTGACATATATATAAAAACATAGTTGTTGTTTTAAATTATGTTACATTGAACTGCTAGATCTTTATTATCTTCTGTACATGTATTATTTTTTTGTTTTACATTTTTTATTTACCTTGAGTATGAGTAGTTAAACACTGCTACTTTTTTTTCAATTTTAAGGTTTAATATCTATAATAATACAAAATAAAATTTATAACAATGTTTCACATAGCTAATCATAAGAACAATGAAATCTGTATTTATATTTTTTTTTTAATTAAAAATAAATCTGATAAATAAAAAAATCACTTTGTAACAAACTTGTAAGCTTTTAAGTGATAAAAGTTAAGAATTTGATTCTTGCTTTCGGATTAAATTGAATAGTTGCAACATTTATTTACTAAGATTTATATGCTTTTAATATTATATTTATTCTGTTTTATTTTGTATATATTTTCTATTTTGTATTTATGTACATATTTTTTGATATTACTCATTGGTTAGTTTTAGTTCAATTATTATACTTAGCTAATAACTTTCCAAAATGATCAGTTTAGATTATTTTAGAAATATTTCTATAGAATAACTGTTTAAACATGTTTTTTTTTCCGATAACTAAGCTTAAAATGATAGATAGTGGTATTAGCTTAGTAAATAAATATATAAAACATCTTTAGGAACATAAAGAGATAAGAGCTTTAAAACATATCAAATAATGTTTTGTGGTCTACTTTATTATCAGTTATAGTATTTATATCAAAATTGTTGTAATCGTTGAATTTATTGTAGTTAATGTATACTACAGTTTGATAATACGAACATGTACTTAAGTCAATTAGATTGTTACTAATATTTTATGATCAGCTAACCAGAATAGCTGTGCAAACTGCTATTTAACTTGCTTTTTAACTATTTCTAAAGATTATAAAAAATACTTGAACTTTGTGTTTGTGTGCAAACTATTAAGATAAAATTTTAAAAACATTAAACAACTTTTACGTTTATATACTACTTGCTAATTACATTATTATTTTCTATTTGTAAACGATGTACAAACGAAGTTCATATCTGTATAAATTATTACTAAAATTTTCGAATCTGTTGGACAGATTTATTAAATAAATTTAACCAACAAGTGTTAACAATTTCTTTTAAGCTAACTAAAGCAGCTGTCTAAACTAGAGTAATAATTTAGTTCGAGTTTTATTATATATAATTTACTTTAATTAATTATAAGTTGTTACTATCATTATGGTTAGTGACTACGTGTTACAAAACGTCTCAAATTTAGTTCTGTTTGAGTTCTTGTCCTGTTCTTGTTTAGTTCTGCAACCTGATATTTTTACAAAAATAACTTGACAAAAGCTTAAAACTTGAATTAAAAAGTGTTTAAAACAGCGTTATAGGAAACATTTATCTAAAACTGAAAGTTAGTAAAAATTTTATAATCTTGATCAAAATACTTCATAATCAAAATACTTTTGTTAGATCACTTTGTAGTCTTCATATGACAAAATTTTATTCCCACAAACCTAAATTTTATTTCAATAAAAAGTTACAATAACCATACATTATGGTTTAAAATTAAATTAAAAAAACGAGCTTAATATTAAACAACTTACAATAATTTAATCAAAAACATGTAAGTTAGAATAGTTTTTCAAAAAGTTATGACGTCAATAAATTCTTTTTGTGCTAAAAAATCGGGTTCTTTAATTTCAAAATTACACTATTGGACTTAAAATGGTTTGACTATCATTATGAATGTAAAAAATATTAGTTAATAAATAAATTTAAATAAATTTATAAATAAAGAAATTCACATTGACAGCAATTCAAATTTTTATGATAACTCCACATTAATAATTATTACATAACTTATGTTAGTAACTACTTTAGTATTAAAATTTAACGATCATCAACAAATACTCAACTCGATATTCAAATCATGAAAGTTTTTTGTAATATTAGGTTATATAAGTTTATAACAGCTTTAGAAAAAAAAACGTTTACACATCACCATCATTCAGTTATAAGCACTAAAAAACTACTTGTCAAAAAAATAATTTCAATACTTTTATAATATATTTAAAAAATATTCAATTATGTTACCATTAGAAAATATAACCAAAAACAATTTTTTTTTTTATTATAAACTAAAGCTTAAATAATTTCCGTACTTTTAATTTAGTTTGTAAATGAATATTACATTGAACTTTATAATTATTTCATCTATTTGTATAATTTCTTTTTTTCAATAATAACAATGCAATTTGTATGTCTAATACTACGTTATTAATATTTAGGTTTCATCTGTTTTTTAAAATATTAATATTTGAGCTTTAAAGTATTTTCAATGATTAAATGAAATTTTACTGATAAAAAAGAACATATATATCGTATAATGGTATCAGTCCTGACATGATATAATAAAACAATAGTGTATTTTAATCGATTATATCATTGTCGTCTAGTATTAATAATAAAGCAGTAAACTTAGCAAAACTACTTCAAGTATTTCTTTTTCTTTTTTTTTATATGAAAAACCATTAACTAGTTCATTTTTAATCATCAATTCAATTTAGCATTGTAGCTTTATTCTAACTACATTTTATTTTAAGTTTTGCTGGGTTGGTTCAAATCATTTTATGATTAAGACAAATACTATTATTTTTTTAATATACCACTATATTAAAAAATTTAATTAAATCAATATTAAATTTTTTTTTCTACAAACATTGTGTAGAACAAAAATATAAATGATTGTTTATTAAAAAAAAAATTGTGTAAACAATACCAGTCTGTTAAAATATATTTTCAGTATTACTGTTTAATAGTAATAAATGCAACTTATTTAGAATTAGAATCTTTAATAATAAAAATTATCAGCTAGTAAATTAAAATTATAAACTAATACTTTAAATTTAAAAAGTAAAGATATTGTTAAGTTATTAGAATACATTTTTGTGATTAACCATAGAACATGGTTTCAAATTCTTAACCGTTCATAACAAGGTAACATTAATAATTTGTAATATTTAGTTCAAAAGCTAGTAACTGTAAAGTGTGACTAGATAAGTATGACGTCAAAAACTGTTTTAAATTTAAAAAAGCCAGTTAACGTTGACTAGATATCATGTTAAGACCACAAAAAATAAAACTTAAAAATAATATTTACCAAAAACTGTTTTGAAGGTTAAAAAAAAATCTGAGCTATAGTTTGTTAACCCAAGCTTATATATAGAAACAAATTAAACAAAGTTGTAAACTTAATTAATTGTTTATCCTTCTACAAGAGCTGTTATATTATGTTTTCATAGAGCCAGATATCTTAAGCTGCATAGATTAAGAGATCTGGTTTTATTTAATATACAAACTATAATTTCTATAAAGAGAAAATTAAAGAAAAAAGATCAATAATATACTATTGAAATAATTTAATTAAAAGTCTAGTTTACTATGTTTAATTATTCAAATTAAACATAAAGTTCTTTTCGTTATCACAAAACATATTAACAAAACAGATATTTTGAGTTGTAATATAAAAACTATAAATTTTTAGAACAAAAAACTTACTATTAAAATGTTAACGTTACAGTTAAATTTAAATTTAGATCAAATTGATCAAAGTGTATTCTCAAGCTACAATTAGATTTTACAACAAAAAACAATAAAACTTTAATATATATTTCAAAACACACATGAAAAAACTTTATTATAACAAAAACTCTTGAAAACTAACAAAAAACCCCCTTTTTATACACTAAAAATGTACAAACACTGTAAGTTGATCAGCAAAGAAGGTAACATCGAAAGGTTATTAAAGTATTTATGCAAGCAGCATAAAGTTATACTAACAGTTAATTAATCAAATAAGTATTAAGTCCGAAAACCACTATATATATTTAATATTTTAGTGAATAAGAAATAAACAAAAAGTACAATGTTTTTTTTTATCAACTTTGAGAAGTCGTAGTTAATTTAGATAAATTAAAGTTATTTTATAAGCTTTAAGGTCATGAAAAAACTATGTCTCTATTTTACAGTCAGGATTATACTTCAGCCAAAAATAAAGCTTTAAATTTTAACTGCAATTAATAGTAGAAAACAAAAGACAATATACATCGAAAAATGATCAATTGTACTGAACTAAAAAACAATTTAGAATACTAAAACTTTAATTAATACATACATAGCTTAGTATTTCCGTGGATTATTGACACCTTTTTTATCCGTTTGATAACAAAAACATTTACAAAAACAAGTAAATTGCACCTCTTACTGGAAAGCTTATGTTACTTGAGATATAGTTCGATGACAAAATATTTTTTTCTAAACTGTAGTAAGACTGCTTTGTTAAGTTTGGCCAGCAATATGAATATCATTCTTCTAAATATCCTAGCTTTTTGAATTGTTACCACATAAAGTGGTTAATATTAACATGCAAGTAGGTGTACATAAACATTTAATTATTATTAGTAATTTATACATATAAGTTATAACTGTTTTGCTGTGGAAATACTTATGACGTCAGTACGAAGTTTAAATTATTAAAAAAATTAATTTTTTTTTAAAATTAATAATTTCTTTTAGAACAAAAAACATTAAATAAAAGTAAGTGAAAGTTTAAACTGTGTTTGTTTTATATTTAAACTTTTTTTTTTTTAACTAGTAAGTTTATTAAGACTAAATAACTAAATTATTAACACAAAACAATCTTAGTGAAATAATAAATTTGAAACTTAAAAAAACTGTCTATAGAATATCTATTTACCATAGTAATACAATAATTGTAAATAAAAATTGTATTTGCTTTTATTATATACTAGAAAATCTAATCAGGCTTAATGAATACTTATTAAAAAATGAGATAAAATTTTATTTACGATTTAGAATAAAACATATTTAATTTCATAATAAGTATGAAAAACCAATTTGAGTACAGTAAAACTAATTTTTTTCTAAAAAAATAAAACACAAATAACATTTTAAATTTAAAGTCGTTGCATATAACAAGAAATAAAATAATAATTAAATAAGAATAGTTTTGGATAAAATAACTTTTAGATATGTAACAAAATACCAGATAATTTATACTAACATATCAGTATTGAAAATATACTTCGATCAGCTATTTATTTAAGAAACAGACAAAATTGAAAAATGTGATAATGTTTTTTAAAATTAAAGTACTACAATTTTATTTCTAAAAGACATAAATTTATTTAAACTAATATCACTTAAAAGAAAATACTGACAAAAAGATATTAATAAAAAAACTATTTACAAAAAGAGGTAACTAGAAAAATGATGGTTTTCTTTTAATATAATTATTGAGTTTTATTTGTTTTTAAAAGGCCACAAAAAACAATATTGTTAATAATAAAATCTTCTTAAGAATTATACATATGTTAACAAACATAATTTAAGTTTCTTTAAAATTAGATTTACGTGATAAAAATATTTAGCTTTAAAAAAAATAACTGCTTCTCTTAAGTTTTTGAGTAAAAAAAATTGAATCGACCTGTAAAAGCCATTTTTAAACTTAAGCATAAGTTTTATTTTTCAAAAAAATAAAAATAATATTGTTTTTTCTTTAAGTTTTGTACCAAAACCAATAATAACAAAAACATCGGTAAATAAGGTTTTTTTAAAACTTGGCTTAAATGAAAAATTAAACGAGCTATAGTTTAAAATTTTCTAGAGATAATCATAATTAAACTATCAATAAGTTAAAATAACCTTAAAGTTATATCATTAAAAGAATAGATAAATTGTTCAAGTATAAATAAAGTCAAAACCTTTCTGCTAAAAAGAGCTTAATCATATTTGTTTACACTTAAAGTCTTACCAAACAAAAAACACATAAAATCTATATTATGAGTAGTTGAAGATAAATAAAAAAGTAGTCATATAATATAATCAAAAACTTGAACAACATTAACTCATAATTGAACACCTTTTATAACAGTTGGTCGCCAGCCTTTTATTAGAAATTTGCTTTAAAAAGTACTATGCGGACTAAAGTAACTTAAAAAAGTCTTAGAAAATAATTTAAAAATACTTTTTGACAGAAAAAACAAAGAGTGATTTACTTTGCATAAATTAAAAGCTTATCCTTACACAGATAAAATTTATTCAACAAAAACCATTACAAGTTATTTTGCTACATAAAACATTGACTTTACTTTAATCACTGTTTAAATACTAGAACTTAGTTTAGAACTATGCAAATTAATAAAGTAAACTTTTTTAGTAATTACTAAGCTAGCATTTTTAGGAAGTATAAAACTTTTTTAATTTACTTATTTATATAATTAGGAACATGGAATGCATTAACCATTATTGATGATTTTAAATTAGCAAATTTTTTACTTTTTTAATTACTTAGAAAGGAGATGATTTCATTAAAAAAATATAATTTAGTATTTGCTGTAAAAATAATGACGTCAGTGGTTGATTTAGATGACAACTTTTTAATGGGTTTTGAATAAAATGCAAAGATTATGTTAACATTCAAACTAGACATTTAAAGTTATTATTATCGATACCCGTTCAACTTAAAATCAAAACAAAAAAATACGCTGACTTTAAATAAAGCTTTAATTTGATATTTAATGGAAGTTCAGAAAATCTTATAACAGAATCAGAAAAAAAATAAACAAGAAACTTTTATAATTTTTGTACGTCTAACGTAAAATAAAATTACATGATTTAAAAATATATTTTAATAAAAGCATTAATTAAAACATTATATTTAAAAACAAGTCTACTTACACAATAGGATATTTTAACATAAATTAATTTATTTACTGTATCTTTTTTAAATATAAACTAAAAAAAAGTAGCATTTACTTACTTATAGTATAATAATAAACTGGATATAGGAAAGAATTTAGACTTTAAGATACAAGTTTGATTAAAACTGGTAAAGGAATATACTTTTACTCTTAAAACTATAAAGAAACTGTTGAAACGTAAAAAAAAAATTATAGATTAAAAGGTTGGAATTTGATCAGTTTCAGCTAAAAAATAACATTAATAAAGTTAATATTTAAAAATAAAAAATATTTGTTTAAATGAAATAACTAGTACTCATTTTTAGTAGTTATAAGTAATAGTTTTAAAAGTTTCAATTAAATGTTTGCAATATGTAGTCATTTAGTTAAAATAAACACGAAAAACCGTTTAAACTTCTTTAGTAGAACCATTTTGTACACAATTAATATTCGTAGTTTGTCGAGGCATGGCTTTATAGGTAATTTAAATGGAAAACATGAGAATAAACGTACTTTTAAGAATTAATAGACACAAAAACAAAGTTATAGCATCCAAAACTCTAAAATATTGTTTTTGTAAATAAATTAAACAGACAGTTTCAATGGTAAGTTAACAATTTTAATAAAAAAATAAATAAATTTAGTTTTACTAAAGAAAAACATTAAAATGCTTATACAACCTCTTATGTAGCGGTTTATAGCCTAAAAATTACATAAAATAATAAAAATATAGTTTAAGCAAGTATAGTATATAAACTTACAATAAATAATTTTTTTAACAGAAACAAAAACACAGTTAAAGCGTCCTTGAAGTTATTTTAAACAAAGTTTTATGAAGAAAAAATGCTGTATTTGATAAAGAAAACAACTTATCACAAAAATTTCTCTCTATAATCCTTATTGCAATATATTTAACAATTCAAATAGTTTTATAATTCGTTCGGCAGTTAAACTTTGTAACAATTTGTAGAAATAATATAATTTTCTATGACAATAAACAATCTAAAACGATTTGTTAAGCAGTTATAACAAATATATTTTTACAAAGTACAAACTTTTTAGTAAAAAGAAATACAAAAAAAACTTTTAAAACGTCCTAAGCAGAGGTTTCTATCACATAATTTAGAAAAATACTTACCTAATGTAAGTTGAGCATGTTAATAAAACAACTTACAACAAAAGAACTTTTACGCTTAAACAACATCAAAAGAACATTAAAATCGACTTTAAAGTTGTTGTAAACAAATCATTTAAAAAATAAATAAGTCTGTTTCTTATGTTTATTTTATGAATTCATTTTTTATTTTCGTTTGTTTTGTAATATAAGCAAAATAGGTATATAGTTTATTGCTTTATCATTTTATTTTTGAACTTACATTTTAGAACATAAATGCAGTGAAGAAATTAGTGAAAAATTTCTAAAGTTATAAAGTATGTAAAAGCTAAATATGAGAAAATTAACAATGCTTTTCAATTAACTGAAAAACAACTTCAATTACATGATTTTTAAGCTAGTCTTTTTTATGTTATTGTCTGTAAAATTTTTAAAGCAAAAATGGGTTTGAAACCAGTATCACGGCACGATTTTAAGACAGAAGTGAAAAAGTTATTTAAATTTAATCTGAGCTCAGTTTTTTTATTCCTTCAAACTTCATACAAAAAAAAAGATCGAATTTTAATTAAACTCAAACTTTATTTGTTCCGCTATGAGGTTTCACACATCTATATATTCTTTCACATACACAGAGGAGCTCTGTTGTATCAGTTCTAAGATTGTAACTCATGTACCCTCTAAACTACCTCGTTAAAAGAAAAGTTATATACAGATTTAATTGCTTTTATGATGAACCTAATATTTAAATTTTATACAGGCCATTAAACATCTTAAAACAAGATACAACAATCTAATACAAAAATAAATTAATAAAATAAACTAAGAAAAACAGTTACTTCTCCTGTAAAAAGGTCATCTACAGCGTAGTGTATAATTACTAACATATATAAGCCAATAACTAAATGCTATCAAGTTTTACAGTTATTAATCATTGTAGTAATACTGTTGACCTATTTAGATTATAAGCTATTTTAAGCTTTTGTAAAAAAAAATTCTTAGTTAAGTGTTTTAACTTAAACTTTTTTTCATATTTTTTAGTTTGTATTAGTTGTTATTTAAAATGTTATCTTTTTTTTTCTTGTTAACCACTTTATTAGTTTATTAAAAATAATTTTTGTTGTCAGTAGTTGTAAAACTGTGTATTTGTTTTTAGTAGTTTGCAATAAGTTTTTGTTTAAAAGTAGCTAAAATATATAAAAAAGTTAAAAATATTTTTAGAGTTATATACTGAAATTGTTTTAAAAACATTTTTTATAACTTTTTTGTATTTAAATTTTGCGATGTATAAAATAACATTACCGCGTTAATATTTTGCAATGTTTAAAGTAATGTTATCGCATTATTGTTTTGCAATTTATTATATAGTATTGTGGCACTATTATTTTGCAATGTATAAAATAATATTATCGTATTACCATTTTACAATGTATAACATAACATTATCGCACTATTCTTTTGCACTGTATAAAACAATATCGATGCATTATTATTTGCAACGTATAATATAGTTTTGAAGTGTTATTTTCTATAGTTTCACATTATTGCTAATGTCACACCACAATACAATGTATCACCAATTTTATATTTAACACAATTAATGCGATTGTTGATAAATGCTGCAACTACTTCTGAATTTTCAACCACTAAATTATGCGGTCATATCATTTTCATTTGCTAATCAGGTGTTTAATGCTTAATTTTAGTAGTTAATATTCTGCTTACTAAGCTGTCATAAGTATTTAAGTTAAGTAGGTGTAGGTTTTTTGTGATATATTATTAAAATAGTTGCATATTTAGAATAAAGCATTTAAATTACTGTATAAGTAGTATATTTAATTGGCTTTTAGTTTTTTACTTTTTTTGTTTTAATAAAAATTAGAAGCTGATAAATATTCTATAAGCTAATAAAATTGAGTTGATTACTTTTGTTCTGAAAATAAAAGGTAAGTCTAATTAAACATTATACTGTGAACGTATTCAAATTTAGTAAAATATATTTAATCGTTTATCAGTTGTTACTTTCACTTAGATTAAAAATTATTATCAGCTAACTAAAATAGCTACACAAACTTTAAATATCTCAATTTAATTAAATTATAACTTATACTTAAATTATATTCTCAAACCTTAAATATTATTTTGTGGTTAATACAAAATATCATTAGCTATTAACTAAACCAATTAAACTAAATTATATTTTTAAAACTCTTCTTTATACATTTTTTCAATTTATAAAACATGATAACATCCAACTTAAGTATAAAGTAAGAACTATAAAAAAAAATTTATCAAAATAAAAAATAAAACAAAACAATAAATTCACGAAAAGTCATGAAATTTAGATAAACTCTATACATGTTTTAGAATGGTGAGTTTTTAAACACATTATTTTATTAGATTTTTTTTATAATTTTTTTCACGTTAATATCTAAAGTTTAATGTTTTTAATATTTATTTCTATATTATTGTTTTTTTACTATAGAAAGTAAAATTTAGTAAAATAATAACTATTATCATATTACAATCAAACTCTCTTTTATTTATTAGTGTTCTTGTTAAGATGTTAACAACAATTTAATATGTAAATTGCTTAAAACTTTTTATCCTAAATCTTTTGTAGTACTAAAACTATTTATAAACACTTTAGCTTAGGATAGTTATAATTAGGATGTTTAGTATTAGTTTTTAAAAACTAAATATAATTGTGATCTTAACTGGCTAAAGTTGGCTAAAGTAAAAAAAATTTCCGCATGAGTAACTACAATAACAGTAGCTTGGCTAAAGTTAAACTTGGCTAATGTTGGCTAAAGTATTAACTAATAAAAATGTAGTCCATTAATAATAAACAAACAAAATATAAACTTTTTTACAAGCTTAGAATACAAGCTTAAAAAAGTAATAAAGAAAAATCAAACATCATTCTACGATAAGTTTCATTTATAATAATAAGTATAAATTATAATAAGTTTCCGAAAATCTAGCTTTCATATTCTTTAAAATTGTTTGCTGTAATTAAAAAAGTATTTGTTGCACTAATATTGAATTATACATTAAGTACCTCAATTGCTATTGCGTCAAAATCTAAAAAAAAAAAGTTATAGTTTGTCATACTTTACGGAAACTCGTTAAAATATTTGCATATAAAAAAAAGGGTAACTTTGTTTTTAACATAACTTCTAAAATTTCGCTTCAATAACTCTATAACATTTAAAACATAATCTTTAATAGTTTATGAATAATCATAACTAAAATTATATCTAACTTTCGAAAGTTACACAAGTTACAGTCTATCATAGTTTTACGAAACTTCTTCAAAATGTTTGCTTTTAAAAGTAAGTGTTGTCATAAACTTTCACTGATCTTCTAGAATTAAGCTTAAAAACCTATAAAACTTTGCAAGCATAATCTTGAATCATATATTAAACTTCTTTTTAAATATGATGTCTCTATCTTGTAAACAAATCAAGTTACAGCGTTTTCAAATAAAACTTTGCTTACCTAGAAAACTTAGCTTAAAACACTTAGCTTAAAACTGTTTTAGAAGTAATCGTTGTTCTTGTTTTTCACTTATCTTTTACAATTAAGCTTAAAAACCTATTAAACTTTGCAAGCATAATCTTAAATCATATATTAAACTACATTTTAAATATTATGTCTCTATCTTGTAAACAAATCAAGTTACAGCGTTTTCAAATAAAACTTTGCTTACCTAGAAAACTTAGCTTAAAACACTTAGCTTAAAACTGTTTTAGAAGTAATCGTTGTTCTTGTTTTACAATTATCTTCTACAATTAAGCTTAAAAACCTATAAAACTTTGCAAGCATAATCTTAAATCATATATTAAACTTAATTTTAAATATGATGTCTCTATCTTGTAAACAAATCAAGTTACAGCGTTTTCAAATAAAACTTTGCTTACCTAGAAAACTTAGCTTAAAACACTTAGCTTAAAACTGTTTTAGAAGTAATCATTGTTCTTGTTTTTCACTTATCTTTTACAATTAAGCTTAAAAACCTATAAAACTTTGCAAGCATAATCTTGAATCATATATTAAACTACATTTTAAATATTATGTCTCTATCTCGTAAACAAATCAAATTACAGCGTTTTCAAATATAACTTTGCTTACCTTAAAAACTTGGCTCAAAACACAGTTTTCTTAATTTTTACTGTTTTAGAAGTTATCGTTGTTCTTGTTTTTCACTTATCTTCTACAATTAAGCTAAAAAACCTATAAAACTTTGCAAGCATAATCTTAAATCATATATTAAACTACATTTCAAATATTATGTCTCTATCTCGTAAACAAATCAAGTTACAGTAGTTTTCAAAGTGATAAGTAGCAAAGTTATATTTGAAAACGTTGTAACTTAATTTGTTTTGGAGATAGAGACTTGATATTTAAAATGAAGTTTATATGATTCAAGATTATGCTTGCAAAGTTTTATAGGTTTTTAAGCTTAATTGTAGAAGATAAGTGAAAAACAAGAACAACGATTACTTCTAAAACAGTAAAAGTTAAGAAAACTGTGTTTGAAGCTAATTTTTTTTAGGTAAGCAAAGTTATATTTGAAAACGTTGTAACTTAATTTATTTTCGAGATAATAACATAATATTTAAAATGAAGTTTAATATATGATTCAAGATTATGCTTGCAAAGTTTTATAGGTTTTTAAGCTTAATTGTAGAAGATAAGTGAAAAACAAGAACATTGATTACTTCTAAAACAGTAAAAGTTAAGAAAACTGTGTTTTAAGCTAATTTTTTTTAGGTAAGCAAAGTTATATTTAAAAACGTTGTAACTTAATTTGTTTACGAGATAGAGACATAATATTTAAAATGAAGTTTAATATATGATTTAAGATTATGCTTGCAAAGTTTTATAGGTTTTTAAGCTTAATTGTAGAAGATAAGTGAAAAACAAGAACATTGATTACTTCTAAAACAGTAAAAGTTAAGAAAACTGTGTTTTAAGCTAAGTTTTTTTAGGTAAGCAAAGTTATATTTGAAAACGTTGTAACTTGATTTGTTTACGAGATAGAGACATAATATTTAAAATGAAGTTTAATATATGATTTAAGATTATGCTTGCAAAGTTTTATAGGTTTTTAAGCTTAATTGTAGAAGATTAGTGAAAAACAAGAACAACGATTACTTATAAAACAGTAAAAGTTAAGAAAACTGTGTTTTAAGCTAAGTTTTTTAGGTAAGCAAAGTTATATTTGAATACGTTGTTACTTAATTTTTTTTCGAGATAATAACATAATATTTAAAACGAAGTTTAATATATGATTCAAGATTATGCTTGCAAAGTTTTATAGGTTTTTAAGCTTAATTGTAGAAGATAAGTGAAAAACAAGAACAACGATAACTTCTAAAACAGTTTTAAGCTAAGTGTTTTAAGCTAAGTTTTCCAGGTAAGCAAAGTTATATTTGAAAACGCTGTAACTTAATTTATTTTCGAGATAAAGACATAATATTTAAATTAAAGTTTAATATATGATTTAAGATTATGCTTGCAAAGTTTTATAGGTTTTTAAGCTTAATTGTAGAAGATAAGTAAAAAACAAGAACAACGTTAACTTCTAAAACAGTAAAAGTTAAGAAAACTGTGTTTTAAGCTAAGTTTTTTAGGTAAGCAAAGTTATATTTGAAAAATATTATTATAAATGAAACTTATCATAGAATGATGTTTGATTTTTATTTCTATTTTGTTTGTTTAATATTAATGGACTACATTTTTATTAATTTATACTTTAGCCAACTTTAGCCAACATTAGCCAAGTTTAACTTTAGCCAGCTACTGTTATTGTAGTCATTCATGCGGAAATTATAGGACTTTTTTTACTTTAGCCAACTTTAGCCAGTTAAGATCACAATCTAAATATACGGTTTATAATATTAACAATACTGAATAATAATACTGGAATTAACTGAAAATTGTGCTAATTTAAATAAACTAGTCACAACAATGAGCGGATGTATATTGTATATTAGAAAACAAATACGTGATTAAAAACTAAAATTATATATTTCTAGTAATAGATGTTATTAGTTTTAGGTAATTACAACGACATACATATATAACACTTATATTCAAAGAATTTAGTAGATCTTTAGCGAATTATATTCTAAATTTTAAATATACTTCACTTTGCAATACTGCTACTGGATACTATAAAAATTTTCGTTTTTTTTTCTAAGTTCTTGTTTGAAGTAAATTACAAAAATCTAAAAGAGTAAAATCATTTAAATGTTTTGAATATTAACAAGGAATGTTAGACAATTTATTATATTTCAAATAAATCTTTGTGATTTAATTATTTTTGTCTATTTGCGTAATTTCATATCAACCACAACACATTTGTATCAATGTAAGAATAAAATATCTGTAATTAACAAGTTTCCTCAAATACCATACATTTTTAGTTTGTACAGCTATTCTAGTTAGCTGATAATTGTAATTGATTTAAGGTAGTAAATACTAATACTAGTTTGATTTAAATGAATATTATAAAAAAGGGATACAAAATTATGTTGATATAAAGTTTTTATTTTAATAAAAAATCTACTTTTTGTTTGTACTAAATGTATTAAAATAAAGTTATTATTAAAAATTTTTTTTTACAATAAATTGTAAAAAAAAAGATTTTTACTATGCTAATACTTTTTTTCGTAATACTTTATAAGTGTTGTTTTCATTATATAGATATTTAGATCTACTGTAGATTAACTAAAACGTAAGTAAACTTAAATTAATTTAATTGTTACTTACTGCTACTGGCTTTTATGATTCTGTTGACCACTTTATGGTTATATGTTTACTTGGTTACTATGTAAGTTTGTAAAAATTTATCTCTTGTTAGCTTTGTACTCTACGAATGAAAATTACTTGAAATATGAAAAGTTTTATTGAAATTGTTTCTCTTTTACATCTTATTGTATAATTACTGGTCGCTTATGTTCTAATAATTTTATTATGTACTGTAGTTTATTCACCTAAAATGTCAATGTTTGTAACTTTGTTACTTATTATAAACTTTTTTTTTAATGTATTTGTTACAATACTTAAAAAATATAAACAAAATTTTAAGAAAATGTATTACATGGCTAATTATTCAGATTATTGAAAAATATAGCTGCAATATTTTATAGATTTGAAATAAATCTGATAATTCAAAAGATTCCTAATCTACAATCTCAAGATTCAAAATCCTGAAATTTTTTCACGATACAAGTTGAGAAATATGCTTTTGAATAAAACTAAAAGTATTCAACATTTTTTTCACCTATAACTACTACTTAAGTATTTTTTTCCGTTGTTTATTTTGTGTCAGATATTTTCTATTTTTTGTTAACACTCATCGGTAAGATTTAGGTAAGACCTTTTAAAAGTTGTACCTTATCAATGTTTTGACTATATTGTAGTATAAATATGATTAAACTTGCAAAATTGAATACTGAAATAAATCTAAAGTAGTCGATTATTTTTTTATGTTTTTTAAAATTATTGAGTTCAACAATATGATAAAAATCTTTTGACTATCTTTTTGATCAATGCTTAAAATTTAGCTACTGATCTAAAAAATCAACAAATTTGTGCTTCGAGATTAAAACAATAGTAAGCCTGTTTTTTGTATTTTGGTTTATTTCAATAATGTTTTTAATCTAAAGTTCGACTAATACTAAGATGAAATTGTAAATTCTTTAATGCTTTGTCTATTGCTAGTGTTTAAACTTACGAAATCAGTTATAACATAAATATTTATTACTTTTTTACTTTTAATGCCAAATTAATATCTAAACAAACTTTTTATATTATAATTCATTTTAATTACAATAAATTAGTTTAGCTAACTAAAATTTAAAAATTGATACAATTAGGCATAAAAAGTATAATGCCGTTAATTGTGATAGAAAATTAAAAATTGAAAATACTAAGTTTATAATTTAACAAAATTAAAAACATATTGAAAAATAAAATGTTTTTAATTATATAACTTAAAAGACGTTTGTATTTAATTTTTCAGTTTTTATTAATTTTTTACTTTGAGTTCGAAACAGTCGTGTTAGAAAATTATAACATTTTATATTTAAAGTATAATCATATTTAAATGTAAAGCCAATATCTTGACTAAAAAAAATTAACATTATAACAAGAACGCAACTGATATCACTTTTCATTTATAATTTTTTATCAAGGCAATATAAATTTAGTAAATTATCTTCTGGTTACGTGACAATAAGCTTCATATTGCAAAAATTGCAGCTAAACGCGAATTTGAGGTCTCAGCTTTCTAGTGACGTAACATGCGATGTTTTGTTAGAAAGCGCGATAGTAAAGTAATGGTATGCAAAGTGTTTTTGAACTGCTATTTGAATTTGATTACACCATCAAAAATATCAACTTTAACTTTTACAGTTTCTCTATAGAAGCTTATTTCCGTTCTAAAACCGCCTTTTACCAAAAATTATAATGTTGGTCGAAAATTTTTCCTAAATGTCATTAAAGTAGTGGTATTCTATATGGAAAGCTGTCAAATTTGCACGAACAGATAATTTTACGCAAGGAGACATTTTTGCACGGGTTGATTTTTTTTAGTTTTTTTTCTTTATTATTATTATTATTATTATTTATTTTTTAATGCTTCTTTTTTTAAACTTTCATGTTACCCCTAATCCTTACCCTCGGTAGTTTTTTTTTTAACTATTTATTTCAATTATTTTTTTTTGTTAAAGAATTGTTTTGTTAACTAACTCAAGTTATATTGGACTTACGACAAGACATCTAAGGAAAAGAATTAAAGAGCATGTAACAAATAGTGTTAAGAATTTTTGCTCTTCAGATAAGAAAGATGATATACCGGTCATGGTTATAAACGCATTTAAACGTTTATCTATCGTAAAACATTAAATTAGTAATTCAACTTGTGCAAACAGTTATAATATAAATAGATTTAACATTATTAAAACTTGTAATAATGTTTTCGATTTATTAAAGTAGAAGTTGTTTGTATTTTGTTTCGGAAACCTGCTTTATGTAAGCAAAAAGTTTTGACTATACTGTTTTGTTATTTTCGTTATACTTTATAAGGATTGTTTTAATTTTATTTAAGTTTTGTTTTACTATAGATGAATTATAACGTACGTGAACTTATATGATTTTAACTGTTACTAATTGCATACGTCTTTTATTAATCTCTTGATTATTTTATGATTACTTGGTAACTTTAAAAGTTTGTAAAATCATATTACTTACTAGTTTGTTACTCTACTGATGAGAATTGATCGAAATATATTTAGTGTTTTTGATATTGTGTGTCTTGTGTTACTTATTGTATAGATAGTTTGTGGCTGAATGCGTACCATATCGGCATTTCATATCTTGAAAGTGCGTACCTAGTTGGCAAGTTACTTTACCTTGTTTATTTTTAATAATTTTGGTCCTAATTATTTTGAATGAATTTATTTCTAACGTTAAAAACACTAAAAATTTGTATAAAATATGCTAGACCTTAAAAACCGTGAATATAAAAACTGTGAATGAAATACTTCAAACAGAAATAAACAATTTTAATTAAAAAAAAGTTTAAAACAAACATTAAAAGTTTTTTTTAATATATAAAACGCTTAAAAGTATAAAAGTCAAGTTTGAATATTAAACTGAGTTTCATTAATTTTAATAGAAAGACATCAAAACAACATATTGAACACATCGAACATTCAAAACATCTGAAATTTTTTGACAAAGGATTTTTATTGAAAACTTCTGTTGAATTTTAATTATTTAATATAGCTTCTGTTAAATATTGATCATTGAAAGTACAAACATATATTGTCTAAAATATACTTCATTTTAAAAGAATAATCAACGCAAACAAACATTTTAAAAAAATATAACTTTGTTTTTTTGCAAAGAAATGAAAATACTCTATTTTGAATAGTCCCTTCCACTAACAAATAAATTTTATTTTTAAAAAACTAAATGAAAAGTATATAGCTAATGGTATGGCAAACACAATTTTAACATAAAATGTTTTTCATATCGATTTTAAAAAACATATTTTAAATATTCTTTTAAAACATTTTCGTTTCGAAATTATTTTTAAAAGTTTTTGTGTTCTAACTTAATATAAATTACAAAAACTTTTATATTTTTAATTATTAGAACAAATATATTATGAAAGGTATGTTTTACAGACTAAAATTATATGTCATTTCTATTATCAGTTATTATAGCTGTTAAAACTTTCAAACTACGTTATCTGAAAATTTGTTAGTTTAGTTCAAATTTTTAATGATAAATGTCATGAGAGGGCTTGTGATTACGAGTCAGAGTAAATTCTTAAATACCTTTGGTAACGATATACATACTACAAAAATTATTAGGGCTTAATATAATTCTAAACTACGTTTGATATTTTTAGATTTTGAAACTTGAGACGTTTTAATTTTCTGCAATAAATCAAACTGAGGTGACTTCTACAATTTTTTATAATATTTTTAAGATTGCTTGGTCATAGTAAATAAATAATATAAGCTTAAGATTACCTGACTACGGATAAAACCTGATTAATATAAACACAGGTAAAGTTATAAATTATATTTTAAAACTGAACAAGAGTACAATATTTTTTGTATGTTTAAACAAACCATTCTTTTTTTACTTTACCAAATCAGCTCGAATAAACTTTCAGTTTACATACGTTGATAAAAGAATTATAAAATTAAAATATTTTGATATTTAGGGTCAGATATTATAACTATAATAAGAACAATTTAAAATACTGTTCAACCACTAATGTCTTTTTTACTTAAAGTCTTTAACATGTAAAACTACAACTCCAAAAATATCATGATTAATATTTTTTTTAAGTGCTTAGGATTTACTTTAATCTTCTTCAACTTTAAGTTATCTCTTTATAATTAAGTAATATTTTTGAATTATTTGTGTTTTTTTAGTTTGCAACTTTTGATTAACTTATTTTTGTTTTATAGATATTATTTATAGATTTTATTTTTTATTACATATATAGCTGTACAGATTTAATTCTCTATGAGTAGCTATTATATGTATTTTGTATACAAATTGTAAACAATTGTATTTAATTTCAAATAAAAAGATTTAGTTTTATGTTTACTAGACACATAAAAATTACATAAAACAACATTTTTATTTTAAATATTTTTAAATAATTATTAGAATAAGTTTTCTCAACCTATTATAACCTAGTATAACCTATAAAAAAACAGAAGATAAATATTTTTATAATTAACAAAAATAAAACATAAAAAAAACAGATTTTGCATCTGTTAATGCTGTAAATAATAAATAATTTTCATATCAACAACTTTTTTAATTTAACTTATTCGTAAGTTAATGTTTGTGTTTCTATTAATATTGGTCACGAAGCTTTTGATTATTTAACAAACAGTTTGCAACAATATTTTATTTTTATTTATTTTTTTGTGTATAGAATACATGAGGTATTTTTATTCAAATCATCAAGACCCGGAACGAAATGTTCTACTTGTAGTAGTTAACGTATAAATTAAGTTTATTTGTTATAACAAAAACTTCTTCAATGATAGAATATGTAATAATTAAGGTAAAAGATGTAAAAAAAGTCAATAAGTATCATATGTAACGTGTTTACCACAAAGAACATTTAAAAGATATTTTTATGTATGTAACAACCGTAGGAAATCTGAGAAATAAACTGAAAATTGAAGTTTGTTCAGCTATTACCTGAACAGTAAATTACCTAAGTCTACAAATCAATATCAATAATGTTGACATATATGAATGGTTTGCTAGTATGTTTTTGTTTTAATTTGAGTAAACAAACGATAATAAATAAGCAATTTAATTAGTTGCTTACCCTGAAATATTTATTTATATAATATATTTTTATAGATATTTAGTTATATTTTATCATTAGCTGTAACAAAAGATAGTTATTATAGATCAATACCATCTTATATATTTTAATATATGCAAGAAAGAATAAAAGTTATGTACAAATTATATTCAAAAAACTATCGTGTACTTTTTTGCAATAAATTTTTTTTAAAAATAAATAAAAACTGTTTAATTTAGGAATTGTATAAAACATTAAAAAAAAAATTGTCTAAACTACAATAATAAATATATTTTGGTCAAATCAATGATATTTCAATTTTAATTTAGTTAGCTAACTCCAGACTAGGTTTCAAGTTTTAAACTGATAGCTTTTAAAAAGATTAGAATTTTGTTGTTTAGATGTGTATTTAGATAAAGTATAAAAACATATTTTTAAATAACTAAAATATTATGAAAATAAAAGAAAATAAAACAAAGTTAAAGACTTAAAATAAGCTTACTAAAAGAACATAAACTTCTTTTAATACAAATTATTTTAAGGAAATTCCTTAAACCAATTTTTTTAAATTTAATTAGTTGCAAATATTTATTTAACTATTTAAATGTAAATTTGTTTTAAATGTTCATGTTAAATTATTTAAAAAAATAAAGTTACCTTTTTAACAAAAACACTTATATATTTTTTTTTATTCAGGTTATTACATTTTACTTTCTTTAATGAAGTTGTAACCTATAATTCAAGTGTTCAAACGTTTGTTATTAGTGTTGTTTATATGCTTTAAAAAGTTAAGTTAAAGTTGTATATATATTTTTTGGGAACGGGTCACTTTTGCACGATCGTCACTTTTGCACGAGACATTTTTGGACGAGGGGACTCTTTTGCACAGGCGTCAATTTTGCACGAAGGGTCTTTTTTGCACAAAGAGAAACTTTTGCACGAAGACACATTTGCACCAAGACACTTTTGCACGGCGTCACTTTTGCACGAGCGTCTTTTTACCACGAAGGGAGACTTTTGTACGGCGTCACTTTTGCAAGGAGGTTCACTTTTGCACGAGGGGACACTTCTGCACGGCATCACTTATGCACGGCGACATTTTTACACTTTAAAAATTTTTGCTTTAAATTAATGTTGCATAACGAAATTTTTGCAAAGCGGTTCCACAGATTTACTTATGAACTACAAAAATTTTAAAAAATCAGTTAATTTTGAACGGAACTTCATTTTGCACGCTTAGAATTTTTATTTTCTCAATAAAAATTAAAAAAAATTATTTGTCAACTTAATTACAGTAACCTCTCGGATCTTTACGCACTCGTGACGTTACGCAGTCTCGTTTAGTTACGAATTTTAGAATTCTAAAAATTTCAAAAAATAAAAATTCTTATTTTTTAAATATTGTTTAAATTAGGTTTATTGTATAATTTTAAAATAAAATATATTATTAAATGCTCACCACTCTACATCTTCAGACTTAGTAAACTTATGTTCCTTGACATTTATGTTCCTTAATAAACATTTAGTTATACCTCAATATATAAGAAAATTTGTTTTAAAAAAGAGATTAAATAAATATTCTGAAAGAAGTATGACTGTGTTAAATTATGAAAGTATAATGAAATAATGAGACTTTAAAACACAAACATATAATACAACACTCATGCCAACACCATTTCTTAATTGAAAACAAATGCTTAATTACAAATTGAATTTGCTAAGTAAAATAGAATACAAATATCAAATATCAAATAAGTCACATATAAATAAAGATAAAGGTAAAAGTACCTACTATTAAAATTAGTAAAATTTTTCAACAAATACTAATATTTTTGAAAAATTTAAATCCTTCTTTTTAATATATGTATAGTTTTATTTTCATATTTATAGATAAAGTAAACAAATATCAAAAATAAAAGCCAATACAGTAAGTAAATTTGGTACCTCTCGTATCTTTACGATCTCTCGTATCTTTACGCACATTTTCTGTGGACAAAATGTGCGTAAATAAGCAAGAGGTTACTATAATTTTCGTTTTTAAACACATGTTGTTTTGAATGAATAAATGTGGTAGTTTTTATAAAAGTATATAAAAAAGCTGTTGTTAGCTATATTTTAGATTGTTTTGTTTTTAATATTTGTAATTTGTAGGTTTTTTTTGTACGACACTTATTTTGTGTTGATGTATTCTTTTTTTTTTATACATTCGTTTTAATAATGTTAATAAAATATTAAATTAAAAAAGTATTGAAAACATAGTTACTTTTACTTATTAAAAGTTTACTTATTAAACATTTTTAGAAATATCAGCTTATCCGAATAGCTGTACAAACTGTATAGTGCTGACCGTCATTAAAATAATTGTTTCTTTGTTGTTCATATATTTTATTACTTAAAACAACTTTATGTGGATCTTAATACTACCTCATTTTTGTTTCATATGTAATCTATAACATATTAATGTTAAAAAAGGATCACACATTTGTTTTTTAAGATTTCAAAAAATTAATTTAATTAATCTTTTATTAACATTAGATAGTAAAAACTTGAATTTATCGAATGATATCGAATTTAATTTAGTTTTTTTTTATTTATTTAGTTTACATTTAAAACTGGTCAAGCATAACGTTTTATAAGAAAGAACACTTAAATTCAAATTTACTAATAAAAACTAGTTAAAAAAATATTAACCACATGAAAGCAACAATTTAAACATTTAATTAGACTTATAAAATCTTTATATGTTACTTTAAATAAAGTTCGATGGTTACTATAATTTTTTTGAAAAGACTGCTTATAGCAAGTTTGACCAACAGTTTAAATAGTATTATGCATCTTAATTTACAAGATTTTAAAACTATTACCACACACAATGGTTAAAATTGTTGTGAATATTAGCATTTAATGTTATTTAATTTTTTTATTAATTGAAAACATAACAAGAACTATTTTACTATCGAAAAACTTAAGACGTCAGTAAGAAGTTCAAACTGCAAAAAAAATTTTGAACTTGTTTCAATAAGTCGTAATTTCATTGCTAAGCCATTAAGAACAAAAAAAAATTTTTTAATAACTCATAATTAATTGTGTTTGTACTTTATTTAAACTAAAATTTGACTTATATAACTAATATTTTTTGTAAAACTGTAAAACTATATCGTTAACTCTTAACAAGCTTGGCAAAGTAATAACTAAAAAAATTTATATAAAATTTTCATAGAATATTTATTTACTATAGCCATAAAACACTTCTAATAACAAAATAATTTTTTAAGTATTTAATTTAATTTATAAATTATATTTAATTCCATAAAAAGTATAAAAATATCCGTAAAAAATTTGATTGTGTTTCGGCAGTAGTGTTTTGAATTTCAATGGTGAAAACAATAGTCTGTACTTAATATATAAAATGTTTATTATTTTAGATTTTACTTCATTGCTTCGAATCAAAAAAATCATCGTTTTAATAACGAAATGAAATGAGACATAAGTAAGTATAAAATCACTAACATAATGAATTCAACAAAAAACATCGGCAAAAGTCTGCAGAGCAGAAGTCCGAACTTTCGTTTGCCGTGAGACAAACTCAAGTTTAACAAAAGGGTTGATCATACCAATTCGATCATCAGACCACAAGTTTCGGTAGACTGAGACCTGTGGTCTGATGATCGAATTAGTATGATCAACCACAATGAATTTAATAATTCATTTGAGTATGCAGTGCAACGAATACAATGTTTATTTAAAACCATTCTCAAAATATTATTAGCAGAGAACAAAACTTTAAACCATAAAACATTATTTTGAAACAAAAGTTATATGGACAACACTTAACTGATCAAAAATATTTAGAAGCTTTTAAATAATTTTTCTTAATTTTTGAGTTTCTACGAGTGCTTTTTATTTTAATGCTATTTTTGTAAGTATTTGTAACCGCTTCAAGTAGTACTACTTATTTCAATTGAAAAGTTTACTGTGTTAAACCATATTGCATAGTTTTGAAATAAATCTGCTTCAGTTAATTACAAAACTTTTAATGTCATAACACAATTTACTCAAAAGCGTGCAAGTTAAAAATGTGTGGAAAAAGTTATGATGTCAGTAATAACTTTAAACGACAAAATTAAAATATTTTAAAATAAAAATAAAATAAAAGAAATGCTCGGAAAATTATTATGATTACTAAAAGCAGGCAACTTATAATTTAGTACTCATAAACAAACTATAAACAAACTATATTTGATATTCAAAACATTATGTTTTTTGATAAGGTGTAATAAAAGCAATTCAAATCAAAAACATGACAAGAACTCACTTAAAAAAACAATAAATTAATGCTAACAAACAATTAACTCTATTAAGATGAATAAATAAGAGTAAATATTTTTTATAGAGCAGAACAGAAAATCGAAATCGTAACTAAATAAAATAAGAAACATTATATGTGCTGAAATGAGTTCGCTTGTATTTGTATTGTACATATTACAAGATAAGTTATAATTAAACTAATTTAATATTTCCCAGTAGCTGGACGGTTATATATGTTTCAAACAACTAAAAATAGAAGTGATAATTTTCTTTTTTTTCATGACTATTATTTAATCACTGTCAATTTAATTATTGTGCTTGTGAAATGTTTTATTGATTATTAACAAGGTAAAAGGTATAATATAATAAAGAACTGGTAAACTTGGTTATATCAATTAAGCCGTCGTTTCCTCTAATAATTTAGGTAAGAAAACAACTAGTATTAGTAGTAATAGTTTTCTCAATTCTTTATCATTATTAATATACTAGTGTATTTATTGGGCTTATAATGGAATTGACGGTTTGATTTAACTGGTATAAGGAAAGTAGAAAATATGCATTGATATGCTATAGTACAATCTTTGTATATTTTATTTGTTATCATTAAAAACCGTCAACTTTTTTTTAATAGTATAAGTACCAACTTTTAACTTAAAAAGTTTCTTTAATTTTATATTTAAACTATTTATCTGTAACTTTTTTACTTATTTTTACAGTCTCGGATAAATTTTCCGACTATAACATTTTTAAACTTTGATAGTTAAGTATATGCTTATACAAATTATACAGATATAGTAATTGCTCATATAGTCAACTGTACACAACAATACAAATTAAATAGTAATTTCCACTTATGTTTTACTCAAAAAAAAAAAGATAATTTTTAATATTAAAAATTAGTAAAATATCTGTTCATAACAAATCATTTGTACAGAAAAAATAACTTCATATGAAAATTAATAGAAAGTTAAAGCTAGTTAGTAAGCTAAACTATTTAAATTAAGTTTAATAGTGAGTTGTTCCAAACTGTACAAATTCTGAGTTTTATCCAATTGATACTTACAAACATGCATTTGCGCATACATTTTATAACTTTAGATTTTTTCGTGTTTGTATTAACCATCCATGATGGTTCTAAATTAAGAACGTAGTAAGTACCCTACATCGTTGAGAAACCATATACTTAAATAAACATATGTGTAGTTTAATATTTGCTTGAAAAACTTATGACGTCAGTGAAAGCTATTAACGAACTTTTGTTAGACATTCTAAAACCAATAAAAAATTATAAACAAGTACATGATAACTAATATGTCATTATTAAACATTATTAGTTACCAATTTCATTTACTAACACAAAAATTTAATTTTTAAAGCAAAATTTGTGAAAACGTGATGATAAAAAGATTTAGTTAAAATGCAAATAACTACTCCCCTTCTAAATTACAGACTATCAAATGCGGTAATCATTTATTTACTCAACTAGCCTAAAAAACATTTAAACTTCATTATAAACATTTAAATTTCAGTAACAAAACTGTAATGACTTTTATACGAGTAAATTTTATTTAGAATTAATTTATTTAAATATCTATAAATAAATATCAATACATAGTTGAAGTATAAAATAGTTCATACAAAAACAAAACTGCTTTAGCATTATATAGATTTTTACTAATGATTACTGAATATTTATTGAAACTTTATTTTTGTGCTAATTTTTTACTAATATTTTGTAAGTTAAACAGAACTGTTTGAATTACAGTAATAATAGTATATTAAAACTAGTGTCAAAATTAAAAACCATAAGTCAAAATTTAAATCATAACAATCATTATTGAAGTTTTACCAAATCAGATTTTTTGCACAGACTAAAAGAATACAAACCAAAAACATTATTTAACACGAAAGTTATGCAAAACATTTAATTAATGAAAAGCAATAACAAAATTTAAAGCATTTTTATGTTTCTTTTTTTTAATTTTGCAGCTGTGTATGAGTTTATTTTGTAATACATTGACAATTTGAAGTTTGTAACTTTTTGCCATGATAAAGTCAATGACTTATGAAATTTACTGCTTTAATATATTATAAATTGATAGATGTTTACAAACTAAAAGTTGTAAACTTTTATATTTTCAACAGTAATATAATTATAAATATTAGTAGTTTAAAAAAAAGGACGTTGACTTATATTTTACAATCTAGATAGTTACTAAAGCAAACTAATTTAACTTTAAAGTTTGTTAAAACAATTATGACGTGAGTAAATGTTTCAATTGTTTATAAGAAACATATTTTAAGCTTAGCCACTAAAAATAGCTTAAATATCAAATAAAAATAGTATTATACACTACAAACTAGATAACTATATGTTCATAACAAAATCAACTTAGTAACGAAAAAACAACACTTATTATAAATAATTAAAATCTCAAAAAGCCATGCATAATTGCTATTATTAAAATATCAATAACTGTGACAAAATAAACTTTTAAGTATTAAGAAAACACCTTAAAACTATATAATTAGTAGATTAAATTAATTAGATAGCAATCATACTAGCCAGTATTTATTTCGGCCGTCATCGACAAATTTGAGAAGTTTTATGCCATTGATAATTAAGAATAAACTTCACCGCACGACGAACAACAACAGCATCCGAGACAACCTACAAACGGTTTTATCAATTTTTAAAACTCATCTTAGTAGCGAGAAACTGCAAGAAAAACACAACAACTCTATATTATGGGTAGAAGAAGATAATTAAAAAAGCAATTATATAAGATAATATAAGTGATAACTTAAAAAAAATTAACTCATATTTTAGATACATTTTATAACAGTTTGTCTACATTCTTTTATTAGTAACGGCCAAATTTGCTTTAAAAAGTACTAAGCGGACTAAAGTAATTAATCAAAGTCATAGAATGTATTTAAAAAAAACAATTTAACAATAAAAACAAAGAGTGCCTAAGTTTGCATAAACTAAAAGTTTATCATTATACATATTAATAAAACTTATTCAAAAAAAAATATTAAGTCACAATACACTACAATTTATTTTGCTTCATAAAACATTGTCATTACTGAGCTTACTGTTTAAATAATAGAACTTAGTTTAGAACTATGCAAATTAATAAAGTGCACTTTTTTAGTTAGTACTAAGCCAGCATATTGAGATAGTATAAAACTTTTTTTAATTTACATATTTATATAATTAGGAACATAGAATGCATTTACCATTTTTGATGGTTTTAAATTAGCAAGTTTTACACAGCAATTAATTACTTATAAACGAAATGATTTTATTAAATATATGTAATTTAACATTTGCTGTAAAAAATAATGACGTCAGTAGAAATTTAGATGACAACTTTTCAATATGAGTTTTAAATAAAATGCAAAGATATAGTGAGCATACAAACTTAACATTATAGATTATTATTAAATAATGTTAATACCAGTTTGATTTAAGTCTAAAACATAAGAAAAAATGGTTTATCTTAAAAAACATAAGATTTAGTTTGATAATTAAAGGAATATTTGTAGAAAGTGATATAACAACCAGAAAAAAGCATAACAAGTTTTACTTTTTACTTAAAATAAGGTTTTAAAGTATTCAACTACTATTAAAAAAATTATGTTTGTTAAGAACTTGTTAAAGCAATAAAACTTTATTATTTTTTTTAATATTAAGGAAACTATTATCACCTCTAAGTGAGTGACGGTCTACTAGCATATTAAACAGTATAAATTATATGATCATATTATTACTAACCATATACTACATTTTGAAGACAAGAATTCAAGAGTAAAATAAAAAGATTATTATTTTGGTGTTTTTAGTTACTAACATTTAAAGTTTTTTAATAACTTTGAGAGAATTACACATAAGTAAATTCTTGATGATTTAATGAATTTTTATCAAAATGCAAGTAAGTGATAATAAGTTGTTAAAAACTATTACTTCAGTAATTGTTTCAAATAGTACAATACTCGGCTATCAAAAGTAATACTAAGGCAATCAATAATACTAAGGCAACTATTATACGATATCTAATACTAATTGATTATCTTAAATAGTTTATTGCAAGCTAATATTCTACGCAATTCTTACAAGATTTTTGGTTAAATATATTGTTTACACAACTAAGTATAAATGACAACACAAATAGAATATTAATTTTCTTTATATAATAAATTAAACAATACAATTTTTTTAAATAGACTAATCGCGCATAACAAAACTATATTTTTAAACATAACTTCAATTCATTAATTAAACAGCTTAAACTTTTTATTGATTGATCCTATTTAAAAATAATAAAATGATAAAAATGCAGTCTTTTAATGCTGATAACCTGTATAAAAAAAAATTACAAAAAAATAAAGTTAGATAGTTTACTTTTAATTTACCATTTTTTTTTTTAATTCTGAAACTATCTTAGATGAACGGTGATTATAAAATGATAAATATTTTAAACATGTAGTTGTATGTATGTAAAAAATTATGACGATAGTTGAGAAACTGAACGAAGAATAATGTTTCATTAAATTTAAATTAATTTTATGTTACTATATATAGTTTAAGCAAATGTGTTGATGTATGATTGATATTTAATTTATGATTGTTGAATAAATTAGTTAAAAAATAGATGCTTCAATTAACACATACAAGTTTTTTTTAGTTGGATGTACTTTAAAAACATATGCTACGAAGAACTTATGTCAAATTACTAAATCCTTTTAGTTAAGTACACCTAATTTGATCAAAATAAAGGCAATTTTTATTTTAATTACTGACAACGTAAACAACTGACAAAACAGCTTTTTAAGTAGTACTAAAGCAGGGGTCGGCAAACTGCGGCTTGCGGGCCAAATGCGGCCCTACAAGCCAAAATCTTCGGCCCGCGAGCTACGTTTTAGCCAAAAGAATACTTTAAAAAAAAACAAAGGCTTCTGCTATAAAAGTTTACATGAAGCTCTTGATTTAATAAGTACTCTTTAAAAGTGCTATTTTATTGCTTATTTTGTCATATTTGTGATTTAAAATAGCATTTTCTAATAATTACTATGTATGTTTTTATTTAACTGCGGCCCTCGACGACTTTTGTCTACAAAGTGCGGCCCGCGAGAAATTTTATCTGAGAAAATAGGCCCGCGAGTTACAAAAGGCTGCCGACCCCTGTACTATAGGAACATATGATATCAATAAAAAGTATAACTTTTTATCAACAATAACTGAGTTCAAAGTACTGTACTTTTTTGGAAGGTTGATACATTTTAATCACATTCTCATCCAATAATTTTATTTCACCACAAAAAACAACAAGAACATACTTTATTTTTTAATTTTTAGTTTTTTTCAAAACAACCCCATATAAAAAAAAATTAGAAAATAAACAAAAACACATACATTGATAATTAAAATATCCTAACAATATAAGTTAATCAGCAGAGAACGTAACTTCGAGTTGTTTTTAAAGTATTTAATAGTGCAAGTTATGCTAGAATTACTAGTATAAAATTAATCAAGCAACTATAAAGCTTACAAACTGATATAGGTTTTTAACTATTTAATGAATAAATAATAGAAAAACAATCACAGTAGTTTATTTTATCAACTTTGAGAAGCTTGGTTGCACTTATCAAGCTGAGAAAAATTTCCTGACTTTTTCTGACTTTTCTAAATGAAACTCCTAAATTAAACTTATTCTAAAATACATAATCTTACACATAAAACTATATTAAGCTTTCAATCTTAGTACATAAAAGTAATTTAACAAAACTGAATTTTCTTAAAAAAGCTCGTTGACACAACCTCTTAACAAAAATAATTATATATATAACAGTAAGAAATTGAAACAGAAATTGAAAAAGAATTTGAAACATGATGATTTCGATCAGCTAATCACAAACTTTCTAATTATGAAGCTAAATACAGATAAGAAAAGTTATGTAAAATATATTCTAAAATTGTTTAAATAAATATAAATTATTTAACTATAAAGAAGTCAGGTTCTTCACAAAATTTTATGTAAGTGTTTAATTTTTGATAGATTATTACAAAAAATAAATTAATAAAAGTTGTTTAGTTGTTGTTTTAATAAATATTTTAAAAATTCTTTTTTATTTGTTTAAAGTTATATAGGGCGAAGTTTAATCTGTTAACCAACTAAAGGTATTGTTTGATAATTTTTTAAAACTTTAAAGTGTTAGTATTTATTTTTATCCGCTTAATTAGTTTCAATAACATATACTTTAAAACTATTATGTGTTTGATTGATATTGTTTTACTTAGTCTGCACAGCTACGTTAATTAGCTTTTAGAAATTAATTATAAGTCGAATTCATGGCGGCTTGTTAAAATAACTTTGTTTTCAATGAGTAAATCTTTTTTTTTTATTTTACAGCAAATTTATTTTAAAGTGTGCAGTTTCCACGTATTTTTTAACTTTCTAAATTAAAAATAATAATAATTGAGTAATAATAAAATACAAAAGTATATTGCTTAGTTATCAAAAGCACAACTATACTAACATAAATATATTCTTTTTCCATATCGCTTACAATAAATATACTTTGATTAGTTCACTAAAACCTATTCTTATTAATATGTCTACAAAGTTTTTAAATTTTTAATTAGTATAAATTACTAAAACTTTTGTAATATTAACCTTTTATTATTATAATTTCTGTTAACAGACATTATAGCTGTTCAAACTTTAATAAGTTTATCTACAAATTTATTAATTTATACTTAGTGTTTGATGATAAATTTCATGAGAGAGTTTGTGAATAAAAGGTTAAGAGAATGCAAATTACCTTTGGTATCAATATGCATAAAAGAAAAAATTTTACGGCTCAATATATTTTAACATTTGTACCATTATTAAAATACTGTAATGAATAGTATAAATAAAACTTCTAAAAGTTCTTGTAATACTTTTTAGTTTGCTTTGTCAAAGTAGATAGAGTAAAAGTTTAATATAACTTGATAGACCTTTTAATAAAACAATAAATATTTATAAAACCTTTTTGAAACTGATCACGTGTACCATATTTAAACCATAATAACACTTTTTTTTTATTTAACTCAATCAGCTTGATTTGCAAAAATCCTTAGTTTACTTACATCAATAGACTTATAAAAATACATTTTTTTTTAATTTAGATTGGTATGGTCTAACATTCAGTTAAAATAATAATATTTTATAAAACTGTTTAATTACTACTGTTTTTTTATATACTAAAAAACGTTTTATTCCGAAACTTTTATAACAAAGACTTAAGAAATATCACGGTGATCAATTTAAAAAATAAGAAACTAGTTTTAGGAATTGTTTTATTTTTCTTAAACTTTAAATTATATCTCTTAAGTACAGTAATATTTTTGCTTTATCCGTATATCGTTAGTTTGCAAACATCTAACTAATTTGTTTTTTTGTTATTATTTTGTATAAGGTGTTAAGCGTTTGATTGTAGCGATTTTTTTTGTATTTTTTTTTGTTTGAAAAGATTCAGTTATTCTAAGTTTATTCTAAAACTACAGCTTTGCAGTGGTGTTACTACCTGTTCTTACAAGTCAAAATAAACTTGCAAAATTACTACATATGGCTATATTACTACATATGGCTATATTAATTGAAAACTAGAAAACTTATTGGCCATGTTAATTGTTTAAAAGTAAAATGAGTTACCTTGATTTTGGTAATAAATAAGTACTAGACAAAAACTTAAGTGATCATTTACTTTAAACTAACAAACTATATTTTACTAAAGTTTTCATAAAATTTGAACAATGATTTACACGGTTTGACACGAATTTTTTTTATGGTGCAAAAAATTAATCTTGTTAACATAATGATAGTTTTAAAACTTTCCAAATTATTGATCTGTTAGTGAAGAATAAGCAAATAACTAAGAAAAAAATTCTTCTGTACAAAGTTAATAAATATGGTAAACAATAGTGTTTTAAATTGTAAAGTTTATTATTAAATTGTTTTTTATAGTGCAAAAAATTAATCTTAGTATTTTACTATTGTTAAAGTTTGTACAGCTATCTAATTAGCTGTTTTATAAAATTGATTCTAAAAATAATGTTATTATTCTAAGGAAAAAGTTAAGTAAAAACATAAAGAGTATACAAGTCATTTCATTTAAAATTTGATAAACATAATCTTTCACGTATGAGGTTAAAATTGTAAGAAGAATAGAAAAATATAAATTTTATTAACAATTCACGATGTTCTATAATTTTTATAGTAGTAAAAATTAAAGTTTTTTAATTAAGATTTTTTATTTTTAGTTCTGTATTATAAATTAAAATTGTTATACAAACTTTTATATAAAAGAAAAAAAAACATTTATCGTTAAGTTCACAAACGATTTTTTTAGATTTATTAGATTGATAAAAATAATTTTTTATGTAATTTTTTGATTTATATATTTTTTTGTGTAGTTAAACAAAACTAAAAGAATTAAAAACTCTTTAAAATATTTAAACACTTTTTTTTTTTGTTTTGTTTTATCAGCTTGTTTTTTAAGCTGTAGAAAACAAAATAAATGGAGGCTTCAAAGTAAATTAAATTAAATTTGTTTTTATTCTTTATCAAGATTAGAATGTAAGCGGCTTCTATTATTATGTGACGTCAATTCGTTACTAATTGAAGTGTAAATGTAATATTTGTATTCTAATATTGGTTGAATTCTACTAATTTTCAAAGATATACACGTAAATAAACATATTTTTTGAATAATTCTGTTTATAGCAACTAAATAAGTTTAAATATGAGTATATCTTAGTTTTTTATTTTTAATTATTTTTAGAGAATATACAAACAAAAATCTTTTTTGTTAATTTTTTATTAATAAGCTGGTAATAAAAAAAAACTATAAACGATAGAAAATATACACTTGATTAATTAAAGCTTAATTCAATTATAAAAAGTAATAACATATTAGTATAAGTTTTATTTTAATAAAACTTGTAGGGCTAATCAAAGTATCTGTACAAAACCACATGGCAAGATTATTGAACTGAAGAAAAAACATTAAAACTATATGCAAATTTTCTTTACTATTACGTTAGTTTTTATTTATCAATACGTTAAGTAAATATACAATTAATACTTTCTTGCGTATCAAGATAAATGTTTAATTAAAATAATTTGAAATTTTTTAGTTTAAGTCTTTTATTAGTTTCAGTTTTATAAGGCATATAGTTCGTATTCCTAACTACAAAAATGTTCTTTGCTGAAACCTAACAAAGACAGATAGTCTTTGTTTTTTCCTATACATTAAATTATAAAAGTATTTACAGTTTAACTTTTTTAGGAATTATAGGCCTAGTTTTTTATTAACCAGTTGTAAATACGCGTTTAAACCGAATTTAAAGCTATTGTATCGATCAAAATTAGACAAAAATCACTTAAAATGAAATGTATCAAAACAATTGTAATGTTTTATTATTATTCAATAAAAATGGAACAATAATCTCAAAGTAGAATAAGAGATTTTTAAAAGTTATTTTTCAGTCTTTAATACAAATATATTTTATTCACAATAAAGAATTTTTAAGTTCTAAATTGCACAAAACTTATAGCTCTAAAGTTTTTACATTAAAGATCACGAGACAATTTAAATAGTATCTGTTTTATACTTAACTCTATATCTAAAAAGAAAATAAATATAAGTTTTTATTTGTTTTATTGCAGTTATGTTGCGTAATTACAAAAATTAGAAAAATAAACAAGTATTTGCTAGATGAATTAGCTGAACAAACTAATTTGTTGAAAAACTGCAAAACTTTAGATATATAATGGCAAACACAAATTTCTGTTTAAAAAACGTTTGTTGGAAATAAGATTTAATTTCATACTTAATAAAAATGTATCCTTTTATAAATTGTTTGTATAAAAAGAAGAATATGTTTACAAAACATTAAAAGATTTCCTTGGTGTACGACTCGATAACCATTTGATAACAAAAAGTTCTCCGTGCACCAGGTCCAAGGACTATATATTTTTAGCGTTTTGTTATTTTTCGTTCAGTTTCATATCATTATTTTAAACAAAATAGCTAAATAAAATATTTTTTTTTAACAACGCTTTTTTCTAATTTTAAACTTACTTATATATTACCTATATAAGATTTTTAGTTTTAGAAATTGTGCTTGCTAATTAATTGTCGCAGCAAACCAATTTGTAAAAAGACTTGATATCCGTTCCGTATAAATTTCAAATTAAAATAAAAATTTGGGACACGTTAAAAATTTACCCTGTCAAACTTCCAAAACCGCTTACTAGTCAAAGGTAAGGTTGAAGCGTAACAGTTACAGTGAAAAATAAATCAAAAAAGTATAAAAAGTATTTAAAATAAATTAATGAATAACGACAAGAAAAAACTCTGGTAAATTTTTGTACTGTTTAGCAAACAAAAGATACTTTAATTAGGTATTCGTTAAAGAAATTAACAGGTAAACTAAAAAAAATATTTTACTTCGAAACAGCAATCAAATTTATCTAATTTTTTAACCCTTTAAATTATCAAAAACACAAAGCAGAAAGTTAAGTAAAAATGATTTTAGTTGTAAAATTTACGAACTATATTTATTTTTTCTGTCCACTGTCTTTTCTGATTACTTTAAGTAGGTTGTTTAAAGCTGAGTTCCTTTTTAAAATATTTACTATTTTTAATATAAATAGTCTCATAAAAAATTCTATTGAACCTTGTTCATAAATTTAGAAAAATAAATGAGTTTGAAATAGAACATTATGATTTTTAAGTGTTTATATTTAGTACATGGTCACATATTTAAGTTTGAAAACTAAAATATTTTTTATTAAAACAGATATTGACCAGTGTAAACAAAAATAAAATTAAAAAAATTGCAAAAAAGAATTTTAATAGAAGTGACTTGAAATCATAGTATTTGCTTTTCTACTTAGCTGAATAATTTCCTTCTTCAGTATTTTCTGATAGTGACTGTAAAATAAGAATACATAAAAAAATTATTCATTGATTAGTTTAGACACATATTACAAGTAAATATAGAGTTTTATTTTTTAAAAACATAGTTGAGTGTTAACCAAATGAGTAACAAGATCTGAAATGTAACAAAATAAAAATAGAAATTAATATTATAATTAAAAATTTCAAAACAGTTTAGATAGCTAATTCAGTAATCTGATGACGATTTTTTTATAATGTTTTAAAAATGCTTATTTATGTTATTTTACCAAAATTTAACTTTAAATTTGAATAATGTTTTTCAAGATATTTAAACGTAATGTGTAAATATAAGACAAAAAATAAGAAAAGACAAAATTTAAACTTCTACAAACAATACTAGTTTATTTTAGCTACATTATTAAAATGCTATTACTCATAATATTAACTACATATTGAAACTAGCTCTTGTTTTAGCTAAATTAGCTAAACGAGTGTACAGTAAATATTAAAGCTAGCTGTTTATTTTTGTTGATTATTGTATTAAGCTAAAAGTTCAATAGTTCTTTAAGTCAAAGAATTCAAACTATCGCATTTAATAATTTTTTTACATAAATTCGTAAAAAAAAAATTAGTATAATTGTTTTACATATTATATATTTAATATTTTGATTACTGTGACGTACTATTTATAACAAAACTAATGTAATACTAAAGTTTTTGCATATATTTTATATTATATGTTTCGCAATATTTAGTCATGTTGTTCGAATTTGTACAGCTATTTCAGTTAGCTGAATAAAAAAATTAAATATATTGTAGTAGAATATCAGTTTCAATTGTTGTTCCATTTAGTTGAACGTCAAACAATACAAAGTCATTCAACCAGAACGTTTTTAATGCAAAATCAGTAAGTTATTTATTATTGTAATTATTTTTAATGATATAGATACAGTTTGTATTAAAACCTTGCTAGAAGTTAAGTCAATAATACTTCATAAACTTCATGTATATTTTTCTTGTATGTTTTTTATTCAAGTATTAAGATATTTTATTTACTTAATAGATTTATTGTTTTATATGTAATTAAGTGTGATTTATATATTTTATAGTACCAAAATTAGTTAAAACTTTCAAAGTATTTTCTTTTTGAACTTTAATTATTATTTAGTTTATACTAATTTTAAAGTTTTTTTCAACAACTAAGTTGCAATATTTTAAATCTAATAATTATAATGTTCTATAGTGGTTGATTCTCGTAACAGATTGTATCCTTAAACTGTTTAGTATGATTTGATTTAAGTAGCATTAAGCAATTGAATAAAAACTAATAGTTTAGTATTGGGTTATGAGTACGATAAATAACTAAAGAGTACCAAAATCATTAGATACAAAATTAATATTATTAGTAATCTCTTTCAGTAGAAGTTAAATATGTGCCTTAACAACTTTTTATATAATTCAAAGTACACCATACTTAAAAATAAGTTTAAAAATACAGGCAAAACGAAAAAAAATTGATTGATTAAAAAAAATAAATATTTAGAAAATAACTCAGACTAATTAACATTTTTATGACTTATACAAATCTTCACTTATACTTTTTAAAGCATAACTTTTAACTCACAAAACTTTTAATTGCATTCTATATATAATATGTTTACTTTTATAAATCTCTATTATTTATGATGTCGGGTTATAGTCATAATAATCGTTTGAGCTTAGCTCTAATGTCAAAAATTTATAATAAACAAACGTCAGCGTTGACATCAATATCGGTAAAGTTTGTAAAAACAACTGTTTCATAAACCATTTCTTATATTCATTAATGAATCAAATTTAAATATAACAAAGAGTTAAGAAATTATTTTTATAACTAAATTTTTTTTTTAAACAATTTTGTGTAGAAAGCCTGAGCAAGCGACTAAAAATAGTTTTTTAAGACGTCTTTTAGTAAACAATATTATTTTTTAGTATTCAACTATTACTACTTCTTATAAAAACCTTTTGTAGAAATTCCTAAGGATAATGTTTATTTTTCATATGGCACAATTTTATCAGTTAGATACTTTTTACAAGAGTTGACAGTATGTGGTTTAATTTAATAATAATGTTCATGTTTTACTTTTCTATCTTAAAAAACAAAAATAAATTAGTAAAGTTTAATACGGTCAAATTTTAAACGTTTTAATTAGTAGTTATTACTAACTGTTTGAACTATATTAATTTTAATACAATTTAAAACAACAGAATTAAATAAATAATGTTTATAAAGTTACTAAATTTAGTTTTATTCAAATCAAGTTTTTGAAGTTAAAAGGATTATATTTTTTTTTTGATTTTTTGTATATACAAATTACAGTTATTACTATTTCAATAAATATTATATATTTGAAATTCTAAAAAAATTTTTTTTTTATAGTTTAGTTATATTTGTAAAAATTGTATTTGCGATAATAAAATACTATGTACTAAATCTAAATTTTTTTATTTTACTTTAAATTATTCCTGTAAGTGATTATAGACCACTACCGTTAGTTATGTGTACTAAATGTATATTTTTATTATGTCCCTACCACAATCATTACCTTACTTTAAGTTCTTAATTTAACCGACTGATTCAATAAAACTATAAGCAAAATTATTTATAAGTTTGTAAAGCTATTTCAGTTAGCTAAATTATAATAATTTTTTTTTAAGTAAGTACTTAATAGTTAAGTCAAATTATGTTATAATTTTAAAACCAATAAAGTTTTTTTTTCAAAAATTAACCAACTTTAAATGACTACTCTTTATTAACAGCTAAATGAGTGTTAAATATAAAAAACTCATTCTGTTGTATTTTGTTTCTTGATCTTAAGTAAAAAAGGAATTTTTTTCTTGGTATTATCAAGCATTATTAGCCTTTTATACATACAACTTTATTTTACTAATATTTAAGTTTGAAATGAATAGTGAATGTAATACTAAAATGAATGTAACATTTTTATACTAATATAGATTAAATGTTTTATAGTTTATCTACCTAAGTTACTTAAAAGTAGTTTTTTTAACTAACACAATCATTTGAAACAGTCTTAGTCTGTGTGTAAATTAATATGCTAATAATACAAAAACTCTATAGCTTAACCCTAATTCCATGATATTTAAGCTAAAACTGGAATTTGTGTACATATTCTGTAAATTTTTGAATCAAGGAGAAATAAAACAAAAGAAAATTTACAACTAGTATACATCTACTCAATTTATGGCTCCTCTACAAAACACACAAAGACCCCTGAAATTTTGTTTGATTGATTGCACAACAGTTTTGTAAACTTTTTTTCTAATAATAAAATATTTTTTGTTGTCCAGAAATTGCTTAAATCTAGTCTAGATGGTTGGTTTACAACTGCACCCATATATCTGTTTCTAATAAAATTTATTAAATAAATTACTTACTAAAAGAATTTAATCAGATAACCATTTACGCAATTTTCAAATATTTACAAATCTATACTACACTTTGTAAAATAACTTTACAGACATTTTTTAGTAAATGGTAATTGAAAAGGTCTTTATTTGTACGGCTATTCTAGTTAGCTGATAAAATTCATTAACGTACAATACTAGTACTTTTAATAATACAAAGTTGCTTTACAACTTTATAAGTGTAGAAATGGACTGTAATCATTTTTTCATAATTTATGTATATATTTCTTATTAATGACTACGAAACTTTATTAACTACTTATTATAATATTAATTAAAATAAGTATCAGTTTTATTTATTTTATTTTATTTAAATTAAAGTACACTAAAACATAACGGCAATTTTTGAAAAACGATTGTATTTTTACAGTTTCATAAACAATTGAATTTCATTAACCTTTTTTTGTATCAATATTTTCAAACGGATGAAATTATTTTTAAACTAAAACTAATAATTTGTTTTAGAACATACCCATACGCACTATATCAAGAGTTGTTTATCAATTAAGGTATACTAACATCTGTAATATTTTATGGAAATAGTCTTAGAAAAACGTAAATAAAAATTAGATAAAAATCTTAATCTTAACCGTGTTATAAGCGTTTTTGGGAATGTGATAATAATAATCTCAAATAATCTAATAATAATTATGTGATAAAAATAACCCAACTGAAGACAATGATGTAAAAAACAAAATCATTTAGGTTACAAAAGCTTCTAAATTTTGTAACATTTTAGTTTTAGATAAACACAAAATAAACCGCTGTTTATAAATTTGTTTCATCTAGTTTTAAGTTTTTGTCGAGTTATTTTTATATACAGTTGTATGATACAAAATATATTTATTAAAAAAAGTAAACTAATTATAAAACTTATAAGATATTGTTTGGTTGCGGAACTAGATATAGATAAATTTGTTAGATAAGTTTTATAACATGCAATTAATCACTAACCTAAGTAGTAACAACTACCAAAATAAATTTATAAGTTAAAGATAATAAAACTAGTACTATTTTTTATATTTATTACTATAGTTTAAATAGCTACTTTAGTAAGCTTAAAAAATGGTCTTACACTTATTTAGTTTAACATTTCTTGAAAATCTGACTAACATTATATAGTTTAAAAAAAAATTCTAAGCGAATGAAACTGCAGTTTGTACAGATATTCTGGTAAATTGATAAATAAATATTAGTTAAAATTTAATTGAAATAATGTTTTATTCGTTTTACAAACTGTACAGTACATATAAATACTTGATTAGAAAAATGTTTTTTTTACGTTTTTTAAAGGATTTTTTTGATTAGCAAATGTTAGATAACTTAGTTTTTGTAATAAACTTATAATACTTACAAAACAGCAGTTTAAGTCTTTGCTTATTGGTTTTACAGTGCATAAACCTAAGAATCTAAATTAATAACCTTTTTGAAATCTACACTGCAAGTTATAAAAGATATATTGAAATATAATAAAAGTAAATGCTGAAATTAAAATACATACATAGACTACATAGGCTAATTTATTTTAATAACTACTAAATATTACTTTTTTTAAAACATAATTGCTATTAAACTATAAAATTAAAAGGCTAGATGTAAAACTGTTGCTCTAGAAAAGTAATGTTACAACAGAAAAATTGAAAATCTGAATGTAGATTAGACAAAACAAAAATACAGCATTTTTTTTTAAATGTACAACACTTAAGTGAGTGGTTTTCAAAAAGGACTTTGTCTTATAAATGTACTACTACAGTGTTTAGAGATGTTTTTTAAAGCAAAAAAAAAAATTTTAAAAAATTCAGCAAATTAAAACGCCTATCGTAAAACTTGGTAATTATGTATCATTTATATTTACTTATGTACTTAATATCGTCATTGAACGCTTACCACAATTGTTATCACAATCTAAATTCTTTAAAAATTGGTTATTATTAGTCATTTGAGTCATTCCAGTTCATTTATTTTGGAAAGCTACTTTAGTTAGCTGATATGTATTCTTCATGATTAGCTGTAAGTAGTTTGTTAAGCGAAAAAGTCAGAATAAGTACAAGTAATTCATGTTTTTCAAACAAATAGTTCTCATTTTGTTTATAAGAGTGCTTATACTAACTATCACAAGTTGTGAGCCTATGTTTACCTGAGATTAAACCTTACAGAATGTAATATACCAAGGTTCATTAAACTATTTTATCACTTTTGTAAATACCCATTAAAAAGTAATTGTAATTGCCTTATTTAAAAAATTGCTTGTAAAAAAAACAAGAAAAATTAAGCAAAGTCATGGAAAGTATTATCAAAAAATGAAATACAGATTATTAATGTAAAGTTTTAAAATAAATTTAATCTAATATGATATTATAGAGTAAAAAAACATATGGTCATGAACAATAAACATTTACATTATAATTTAATGACAATGAAGCTTTTTCTTATCTACTTTAGTCAAGAAAACAATATAAATATTTAGGGACTTTTATACATATCAATACTTTTTAAATATTTTTTTTATCTAGTTTATCTCCTTTTATTAGATACAGAGTTTGAATAAGTAATAAATTTAAGCTATATCATTTTTAAGCTTTTCCATGGTTAGTATAGAACAATTTTTTAGTTGGTACGTCAAAAATAAATTTTTTTTAAATTATTTTTTCAGTTAAAACAATACAACTTAAAATAAAAACTTTTTAAGTAGATATTAATGTGTGTTTATGATACTTTAAATAATCAGCTAACTGAAATAGCTGTACAAACTATCAATTAAATTTCCGGCTCTTACCTTTTAATTAAATGCAATTATATTGTAGTCATTGTATTGTAAATTTGTGTAAAACACAAGTTAACTTAGTAATATAGCATAAAGATTAATAGTCAAAAACTCTCAATAAAAAATGTTAGAAATCAACTAGTTTAAGAATCAAACTAATTGATAATTATTATTTCTTATTTTAAAAAACAAACAAAAAAATTTTTAGAACACTTTTAAATTGTAATTTTTAAAGATCCTTAAGTTTTTATTTCACCAAAAAAAATTTTAACTCTTTAACAAATATATCATTTACAGTTGTATCTACTTTTTTATTCGATTTTGAAGACAGTCAGTTTTAATTTTTAAAAACATTGTTAGTTGATATTTATTTGAAGTCTTGGAAAAATATTTTAACATGTTTTTCTTAGTATTTGTTCTTGAAGCCCTTTAGTTTGATTTTTAGATTAAAAACAAAACATAAAAAAATAATATAGACTATTTACGTAGTGAGAATTAAGTGTAAGGTATATTTACTCTATAGCTTAGCTACTTTTAATTTACTTTATAAACAAGTTATTTGATGATAAATAAAAAAAAACTGTTTATTTGTAAAGTTTTTGATATTATCTTTGTTACTAAAAATTGTGTTTCTTTATACATAGCGGTTCAGGATTTTTATTGATCAATTTAGTAAAAAAAACTGTATATAGCTACTTTTTAAGAAGTATAAGTAAATACTAAAATGATTAAGATCTCATCGATTGAGATTTTTTTTATTATTATATTAATAAGTAATGCTATACTTGAAGGAGTCTTTGTAGGTTTTACAAATTAAATTCTAAACATTTTATAAAAAAATTAAATTTCAATGTAGGTATATTCCATTACTAACTAAACCAGGTTAATAATAGACTTTTAAAAATAAAAGAATATATTAACTATCTGAATTTAAATTTATACAATACTATCTCGTTAAATATAGAAAGAATGAGATTATTAAGTTAAGTAAGTTAGACTATAAATTTAAAATAATAATATTTATTTAATTTTCATTCAACTAGACACACCGAATTGAAATAAAAAGTTTTTTCTTTATCTTTAATATTTAAAAATGGTTATCAATCTTACTTTTTTCAACCTAGTAATGTTATATAAAATACAGAAGATAAAGATATTACAACTTAACAAAAAAAACAAAATTTAACAGAACAAAATATATTATATTTTTATAAATTATTTAAAACTACTTAGAGCAGATATTGCATATGTTAAAGCTTGTTTATTAATCTTAGTGACATTAAAAACAAATTATTGTAAATGTAATTTAGTAACCAATTTACATTTGTCTTTTAAAATTATAAAATAAAGTATGGTAAAAATTTGTGATTAATCAAAAGCTGCGTAAACGACTCTCATTTAAATGTTTTGTGAAAGTAATATTTCAAGGTGAAACTCATTGTATCAAAAATCAAATTATGATTACAATGTAAATCAAGTATTTACAAGTAGATTTAGGCAATTAATGTCCAACAGTTAAGTTAAGTTTTAGTAACTAAGCATCTAAAGCTTTAACACAATCAAACGTCAAGGGTCTCCATGAATGTGAACAGAATAATGTGTAATTTTTATCTTTTTCTTTGCTTTAAAGTTTTTAATAATAATAAAACTAAAGATAGTTAGTTACGCCGTTAGTCGGAATAAAGTTTTAGCACAAGAACATCTGTGATAAAACTAAAGATATATAATTTTTTTTTTCAAACTTGCGTTTTACTGATGCCAAGAGTCATTATAAGCTGATACACAATGATAGTGATTTTCAATCAACATTTAATCATTTCGTTGATTTGAAAGTTTACAGATATTTTCAGACGTCACAATTACTAGTTTTAGGTTAAATGTCATAAAATTGAATTTTAAATCATTTTTGTTTTCATGAAAAATAATAGGTTACCTACCCTATACAATTTTTCTTTCGTTATTGAATCTAAAAAAGTATACCTTTTGCTAATTAAATATAAATATCTAAAATCAGCTAGCTAAATTAACTTTACAAGCTACCAAATCTTGTTCCAGCATTTATTTGTTATTAAGATAAGTGTTTATTGTAACAATTATTCTATTTATTCTATTTAAGTTTAAAAACGTTTGCAACTAATTTAGGAATAAGTTAACGAAACTATTTAATCTAGATTTATTAATTTTGATATAGTGCTGCTTACTAACAAAATATTAGTTTATAATTTTAATTACAATTTTTTAATCTTGAATTTATTTTTTAAGCCTAAATAATTAATAAACCATAAGCAGTATATATAAAGTAAAGAAACAATATAATAATATTAAAAAGTTTATTTTCAAAAAACTAAAATATTAAACGTAACTTATTTGTTTAAGTGATGGTCAATTAACTTCAAACAAATTTTTTTATTTAATCATTCCTATTATTTCGGTATACAACGAAACATTATTTTTTTGCTTTAACTAATTAATTTTTTCTTAATTTTGTTATTTGAATCGATTTTATTTTTATTTTTATAGACAATATCAACTAATCTAATTTTTAGTATTAAGGTTAATATTAAAAACAAAATTATCTTGAATACTAGTATATTTTTTTTCGGAACTTAAAGAGTATTTTAGTAAAAAATGTAAAATGATTAAATGAGATTTAAGCTACTCTATTCCATTCAAGACTATCATTGTAAAATTTTTTATATAGTTAATTAGTTTTTTTACAAGGTTATGCAAATAAAATATTTTATTCGCCACTGGTTTCAGTGGCAAAATATTGCGACTATTAAAGGCAAATATAAAATATCAAACTGCATATAACAATGTTTAGTTAATTAGATTTTAGATTTATTATATATAAAGAATGTTTTTCAGTTTAACAACTAGAGCTTGGAAAAAAAATTACACATTTTCTTTTAAAAACTAATCATGAAGAAAAGTTAAGGTTAGTAATTTAATATTGTTTTAATTTGTTTACAATTTATTAATAATAACACCGTTTATATATTTTAGAACAGAAAATTTATACATCTTAAAATTAATTTATTTTTTTTATGCAGTTTTAATTTTTAAACTTTATATTGATTAAAAGACTTTTTTTTTTTCCATAAACAGAAAAGAAAGCAAAATCATAGTTTTTGATAGAACAGTTTTACAACTTGGAATCAATAGTTAATCAGAGTTTATGCAGCTACTTTTAAACTAACTAAACACGTTGTCCATGCGACAGATAAATATATATTTTTTTTTTCCTTGTATTCCCCATTCAAAAACTTAAGTTAATAAAAGCTCTACCAAATGTTTAGTTTGCATTTATTCAGTGGCGTTTAGTTGCTTTAGTTGTTTATGACGTTGTTTTGTTAGTCTTGTGGTGAAGTTTATAATTTGTTATTAGTGGTGAAAAATATCGATGATGGCTGAAATAACTACTCGTCAGTATTAACCAAAGAAATACAATTAAAATATTAAAATAATTGAATTATTAGTTAGTAAATGTCAAACTTTTCAACTATTTTAAAACAAATTAAATCTTTTGTTATGGTTGTTGTTATTTTTATTTTAACATGTATTAAAAAAATTATTTAAAAAAATAATTTTATGAAACTTATAGTTTTTTTTTTACAAGAAAAATTTGAACTATTTTATAAAAGGATAAAATATTTTTGATATTATGATATAGTAAATTTTTATATCATATACCGAACAAAATAATTTAGAATAATAAAAATCTATCATTCCAAAGTGTATGACTAATTAAAAATAATTTTTAACCGTTTATTGCAACATAATGTTTTTTACAACCAATAAAAAATTACGAGGTTATCGTAAAAGCATTCATTTTATGGTTTAAAACATTTGTTACGTCATTTTCTAAATATCACAATTGTTTAACTAAATTATAAGTATATATTCTATGTCAAACCTTGATATTTGTACTGCAACAAAGTTAGCTGAAAAACAATACAAACGCAGAAAGCTAAGTAAAATATGAAGTAAACTATGTAGGTTTAAACTAGTCAGATGGTACATATGCATTAATTATATTTGTACACTACTCAATTTGTTACAAAACTCAAAACACTTAAATTAAATAAAACAGTTATTCAATAATTTCTTGGTTTCTCTTATTAGGAAATGTTTAGTTTAGTACAGAATCTACTTCATTAATGATGCTTAAAACATTTAGATGTTAAAAACCCAGTTTAACATATTTAAGTTATAGTCCTTTTAAAGAAGTAAAATCATTAAATAAGTTTGGATTTTTTTTTAATAAATATAGATTGTATTTTTTTTTAATGAAAGCTTGTGATAAATTGACTTAGTTAAGTTTTTAATTTTAGTAAATATAAGAGAAAACATATTAGACAGAACGTATAAGATAGCTGTTTTTAAATAAAAAGCCGTAGCTTCTTTTTACTACTTAATGAGGCAACAATAACCATTAGTTACTTGATAAAATTTTATTGACTTTATTTCAAATTTTTGATCATACATGTTTGATCATCAGACTACAAGATTTTGGTAGACTGAGATCAGCTTATGAAGAGGTATGATCAGTCGTTGTTTTTAAATTTTTGCTGTCCTCAATTCATATGAAAATCCAGGCTCATTAGACTTTTGCCTATGAAATGTTTAAGTTTTTAATTATAAGAAATTACAACTTAAGTATCAACTCTACAATATTAAACGATTGAATATTTTTACACACAACATTTAGTTATTTGTTTTAAAAAAAGTGCATACTACTTTTTGAAACTTAAACGTTTTGTTTAATTAGTTTGTTCGTAAACGTATATATAATTACTTATCAAATTTACGTTTGTTTAACTTTGTTTCATTACAGCTTTAAGTTAGCTAGAAAAATTAATTCAAATGTGTGCAGTTTGATGACCTAAAGGTTTTTCTCAACAACTTTCATTGATTTAGCAGTTAGCGTTTAGATTTTGCTTTATTTTGAACATCTTAAAAACTTTTAGTTTCTTCTTACATTAGGAAACATTAAGTTGATAGTTTTTTGTTATATTAACTACAAACTTAATATTCAAAAAATTTTCTAAATATAATTAACTACTAAGTTGTTTGACTTATAACTGGATTTTAGTTTTAACAGCTTTTAAATAAAGCTGATTAATTTGAATGTATTTAGGTTAAAAGAAAAAAGCTAAATTATCGAAAATATTTACTAATTGATATAAATTTATAATATATGTAAGGTTTTAAATTAAATTTGTTCTAATATAATATTAATTATTGAAATAAATATTATCATGACCAACAAACATTTACATTATATTTAAATAACTTAAAGAAATAATCACAAACAAAGTGTAGCTCAAGCATTAATATGTTTACCAACTAAAAAATTGTTTTTCAATATTCTAAGCTAGTGGAGTTATCTTAGTAAGCTGATGAATTTGTAATGCTAATGTGAGAAATAAGCACTCATCTAATAAATAAATTGAGTTTTAAAAATTTAGCTGATTACAGAATATTTGATGTTTAATTTGTAATAAAATATTAGTTTTTGAAATTAGCTTTTTAGTAAAACCGAGAAAAATAATACATAGATTATATTGTAATACTTAAAGATTTTAAACAGATTTGAATAAAAAATTATTACGTCAACTTGATATTTTTTTTTAATTGACTAAAAACAAAAATAAAATATAGTAGCCTTACAACTTCAAAATACCTCAACTTACAATTACTGAACATATATAGTAGTTAGTGTTAACTGATGTAGTTGAAAGTCTAATTAAAAGTATACATTGTAAAAGGTTAAGTTAAAAATATCAAAAACAACATACTGGACGTTTTAATATGATAATATACTTTAAAATGTGTAAAATTTCTAAAAAAAACTGATTACCAATAAATAAACGTTTATAATGATTAAATTCGTAATACTTAAAAGTTTCTAACAGTAGTTTAATTAAACTTAATGTTTAAAAATTGTCTTTTATACTATTAAGACATCAGTCATTTAACAATACCAAATCGAAAACTCTGATACAGTTTAAATTTTAAATTCTATGTTACAATAATTAAATAAAAAATAAAAAAGTATTGATTCAGTAACACGAAATTATTCATTCCTAAAATAAACAGTTTAGGCTATTAGATAGTGAAGTAAATATTTAGTCCCGAGAATATAACATATTTTCACCAAGCTGTTAATCAAAAGTTATTTATAAACAAAAATAAAAGTTATATTAGCTACAATGTTCAGTAGCTTTGAAAATCAGTTTAAAAATAGTCTGAAATTAATCATAACAGTCTGTGTTTAGAGGCTCCACCATTAAGCTTGATTATGATCGGTGTATTTTTGTCCTTTGTGATTTTACCCACACGATAAAGTGATTTTACTTCTTTTTTTTTTCATTATACTTTCTCCTTGAAAAATATTTTATTAAGTGATTGTTAGTCAATTCTTGTATAATATTTGTTACTCAGAAATATTAGAAAAAATGGATAAAAAAATGTATTAAGCGTAAAATTCAATACAAATTAAATGTAGGGTTATCAAAAACCTAAGGTAATAAAATAAAAGATAAAAATTACATGAACATGCAGTTTCTTACTAAAACCATTTATGAAGCTAACAATTTGTTAATATAAAATGCCTTAGATGATTTCAGTAGTGATAACACTTAATAACATAAACTTTTCCAAATTTGGTTTCAAAACTTTTTGACAACTAAAAAGATTAGCTTTTTAAACTAATTATCGAATTACTTTTATGTCTGCTAGTGACTTTACACACAAGCTCTTTTTTAAAATGTTTGTAATAAAAACTGTTTATATTGAACAAGTAAATTCAAGCATAAAGTTATTATTTTATCCTGGTTTCAAACAATCATTTACGAAACAAGCTTTTAACACGTTTGGAGTACAAACTTTCCAAAGTTATAAAAAACGTAAAAACTCGTTTTATATCACAAACAAAGTATTATTTAGTGGAAAAACTTTTTTACTTTAATTACTAAACTAAGATTTTAATACTTCCTTACTGTAAAAAAACAAAAATTAAGGGTTTGACAATCAACCTTTGTAACAAAGCATTCAATATTTTATTAGAGTATTTCAGTGTTTATAAAATCAAACTTTTACACAATTTACCAAAGTTTTTCTAGCTTTCGTACCTCTTTAAACTTTTATTAATTTTATTAATTTTAAAAACAATTTAATTTTTTTATACTTTTTATTGTTAATAAAGATTTTTAAATCTGCTACTGACGTCACACACAAGTGCTTACTTAAGATTTATATATATATATATAAAGTTTATATTTCTAATAACCAATTACTCGATTGGACTAATTTTAAGCTGTTATTAACAGGCAATTTACAGATGTCGTAGAACAACTATAGCAAGAACAAAACTTAATTTCGAAAAAACTTAAAACTGGTCACTTCAAAACAAGCTAAGTAAAACTTAAAGAATACATATTATTGTTATATTCTTTAATGGATACATAATAATGTAAAAATAAAGTTTTGCCAACAGGTGAATAAAAATGAATCTTATTTATACTCAAACGAAATATATTTGTTTTATTAAGTAAAACTTAAACCTGTAAACCAAAGTCTGCACAAAACATGAAAAAAAGTATGTTAAATTTGACATTACGTTCAGTGTTATGTATTAATTTATCGTTTAGCACTAAACAAAGAAGTATGTTTGAATTTATAATTGATATTATTTTGACTCTAAAAAACATAAAAACAACGATCATTAGTAAACAAATTTTGAATTATTTTACCTTTACTAAAAAAGATGCTAAGTTCTTCTGTATAAAGATAATAATAGTTTGTGTGTTTAGTAGATATATATTAATATGTAAAAAAATAAACAAAACTAAAAAACTAAAACAGCCCTTACTTAAGTTTATTACTATACTTAAAACATTATAACTGTTATAGGAAATAAATTAATCTAAGAAAACATTCTTACATTTAATAAAATATATTTACATTCAAAGTTATGTCAATTCTATATTTACTAAGCTAAGCAGAAGAGCTCACTGAGATAGGCAAAATTGTAATTACGAGCTTTGTAGTTTTGTAGCATTATGTATGGTTTTATTTTAATAAAAGAAATTAAAGTTAAGTAGCTATTCTTTATATTTTAACTTTTCTTAATAAATTTTCTAAGTAATGTTTTTAATGTAATTATACAGCAAAACAATTGAGTGCATAAAATTCAAATAAATAATACTATGTTATTTTTTTTCTAAGTTTGTTAGTATCACAATTTATGATTATTTATTATTTATTATTATTATTTGTGATTATACCTCAACTATTTAAAACTAAACTTTTTCATGTTTTTAAATAAAATCATTTTGTTTAATCTTTAAAATTTGTAGCCTTCTTTATTAGCGAACTTTCACCACAACGCATTTCTACCAACGTTAACATAAAATATCCATAATAAATACATTTTCCTTAAATTAATAGTTTGTTAGTTTGTACAGCTATTCGAGTTAGCTTATAGTTATTTTTATACTAGTGTGAGCTAAGACTAGTTTATAATTTATTAGATATCATATAACAATTACTTGTATTAATAACGTCTAAAAATTTATAAACTTATAGATTTTTTTCGGAAGTTTGTTAATAATTCTTCAACAATTTAACACAAGTTGGTAATATAATAATAGTTTTGTAACTATATACATAAAGGTATCAGCTAGAAGAATTTTATAACTTTAGCGAAAAATACTATAAAAAATACTGTTAAAAACCATTTAGGACAACAAGGGTTACATTTTAGGTTTATTTGAAAAACTCTAAGATATTTTATTTGTCTTTGTGCAAAATTGTCTTCTTGTGCAAAAGTGTCTTCGTGCAAAATTATCTTCTTGCAATTATATAATTGTGCAGCTTAGTAAACTCGTGCAACTTTGTACGCTAGCGCAATTTAAACAGCTTCACCTTTTAGTTACCAAAAACTATATTTAGACGTCGTGAATTTTACTTGCTCTTACATATAGTTTATACACTTTTTATTCAATTTTAAACAAATGAAATAATATTTAAACAAATGAATTTAAAAACTTGCTAAGGCTAATCAAAATAATTTATAAATGTATATAAGTTAGATATTAGATAGATATAAGTATAAGTTATAATAGTTTATTAGAACAATATTTACTTCTGTATTTAACCTTATTATTAGTATATTCATATTATACATTTATTAATAACAGCTTTTGTTTAGCTTATTTATTAAGCTTGAAAAAGTGAAAAAATTAATAAACTGTAGTATACATATCAACGTTTATTTTATGTTCAAGATTAATCAGAACGGTTGTTACTACATCCTCAAAACTAAATACTATTGAAAATTATTTAATAAATTTTTCATTTCGGTGTATAAAATAAAATGCATTTTATTTTAATTTTATCAAACTTTGAATACTTAAAATTACAATTTATTAAACTTCACGCTACAGTAAATGATAATAAAATATTTAAAATATTTATCAACAAATAGGAAAGCTTAAACACACTATTAACGAAAAATTTAAAATTAAATTAAATATATATTTTTATATTAAAATTTATTCTTAAAAATTTACAAGTTCTATATTACCATCGTAAATTTTGATACTGATAATCTTAGAATTTTGCTTTTTCTTTAGAACATTTACAATGTAATTTAATCAATGTAAGAACATGAAATTTGAAATGTTACAAATCTTAAAATACTAACAGCTTAGTATTTATAGGTTGGAAAATTCAGCTAACTAGTTTTAATTTTTTTTTTAATTTTGTTTTAATAAAAAGGTACGAATTAACCGTTAAAACTTTTTAAACATACCTTTTCTTAAGTGAACATTTAAGAATAGATTATTATTTTTTTTTAAATACAAACTGACTTTAAATTATTTTTTGTTCAAATGTATAACACTAAATAAAGCTCTGCAGTAGATCGTAAATGATTACTTTTTTTTAATTATAATACTATTTTTTCTTATAAAAAAAACGTTCATTTAACTAATCATAAGCTCTTTATTCACATTTAAAGTATATAAACTACTTTAAAAATTACAATTATGGTGAAAAAAAAAACCTTTGAATCTAAACTTCAATTCTAAAACGTATTATCTAAATAAATGTTATTTGATGAAACTAGCTTTTGAGATAAGTAAAACTAACTAGATAAGTATATAGAAAACTTTGTTGCTGTACAGTCAAAAATACATTCGTATCGTTTCAATACACATCCGACTTACGGACTTACTGTCGTCACGAGAAACAACGAAACTTAACTTTTAAACAGATTTGGTGAATTTAAAGTTATTAGTGTACAATTATTGTATTGTTTTTATTATTTAAATTTTTTAAATAACGTTTTACCTTAAACAACAGTTTTAAACTTTTTTACAAATATAAATATTTTGCATACTTACATAAGATATTTTTAATACTAGATAACAGAATCAATTTAGATTAAGTAGGTGGTTATTATTCTCAAAAATTGTAAATGATGTAACACAAATTTTTCAATAAATGTTATTTTTAATGTGAGATTATAAAGATAAAAATTTATAAAAAATAACTGACTGTTGATTATTAGTTTTTAAATGTATAAAATATCTATAAAAATAGCTGATTGTTAAAATAATTTTAGTTTATTTTATTGTTTCATGACAAGTTTAAATATTAGTAATAATTTTAAAGTGAGCAACGAATTTATCTAAAAAAGCTATCTTAATCTCTAAAGAGATGTACATTATGCCACTTCAAGTACTAACATCCGCAGAAATAAGTTTAACTTGTCCCTAGTTTAAATTGATTAAGATATAAACATATTATAATAATATTTTCTTTAGATATTTTTTAGACTAATCCCAAGGTCTCACTAAATATTGAAAGCAAGATCAAATATAGATAAAAACATTAGTTTAAAACAAACACCGGTTTATATTATAATGTACTTTCAACGTTTCGCATCAACTTATGTTCAAAAAATATTTAATTCAATGCAAAACATAAATAAAAACGTCAATAAGTTTATCATAAAAATTAAATAATAATTGAATACAAAAATATTGTCTAGTTATGTAAAATACAATTATGATATTTTTTTCATACCCACTTTAAGAAATATATTTAAGATGGATTTTACTAATACATTTTCGTTTTATTATGCGTAACAAGTTTTATACTTTAACATACTTTCTTTTGTATTTTTACTTTGAAAATAAGATATATTTTCTGCTATCAGCTACTGTAGCTGTCAAAACTTCAAGGCGATGCTGTTTTTGAGATAGGTAGTTTAGTTAAATTATTTATTAATAAGTGTCATGAGAGAGTTTGTGATTACGAGGTCAAGTAGATTGCAAATTATCATTTACAACGTAACAGCAGTTCAATATAAGTTTGAAGGTTTATAACCTTGATATGATTTAGTATTCTGTAATGTTAAATACTAAGGTGACTTCTAAACGTTTTTATAATTTTTTTAAATTTGTAAAATGTACTTTAGTAAGTTCTTAAAAATTGTATATTAAGTTTATAAGTTTAAGCCTATGTGATAAAATTGATAAAAAAAGTTAAATCTATATAATCATGTTATAAAATTTAATCCGTGTAAATTACTTTAATTAATATAATAACAAAATATTTTTTTACATAATTTAATCAGCTCGATAGACAAAAAAATCTATATTTGAAAGCAATAATAGACTAATAAATAACAGGTTTGTTTTCTTAACACTTATTAGGTTCAAAAACAGGGTTATTTCAAATTACGGTCAAATATTCTAGTTATAGTAAGAATATTTTCAACACTGTTTGACCACAACCTTTTTTTGTTCTACAGTTTTTTTCTTATAAAATTAAAACTTCTAAAACAACAAATTAAAAGTTATCATAGTGAAAAAAAAGAGTTTTGTAAATTATTTTACTCTTCTTCAACTATATATAACATTGAAGCTTCATCTGTATTTTTAGATAGTTTGCAACTTTTAAGTAACTTTGTTTTTGTTATTTTTTATAATAGGTGTTAAGCGATTGATCATTACGAAATTCATAAGAATCAATTTTAAATATATATTTCATCAGATATATTAGAAAAGAAACGAAATTAGTCTTTGTGGTTTGGATTTAACCAACTCAAATTAAGAACAACTATAAGATAAGCGATTAAGAATTACTTTAATAATTATAACATTGGAGTTTTCCAAGAAATTGTGATTAGCTACAAAAATGTATAAAAATGGTCATTGAGATGCGAACTTGTGAAATAAAAAACTTTTTTAAACTAATTATTTTTAAAGGTTTTTTTTAATATTTATAACTTACAAATAAAAACACCAAAAATAATATAAACTACTTTTTTTTTCGAAAATACAACTCTATCACTAAGAGTTTTTTAAATTTAAACAGTAAATAAGATATTTTTATCATTACTTCATTTATTTATACTACAAAAGCTTGAATTACACCGTTATATATAAATTATTCAATTGTTATTTAACAGAGCCGTTATATTTATAACTGTAAAAAAACACTATACATGATCATATGCATCAAGGATTCAGAAATTATTTTACAACTCAATTCAACTTTTTTAGCATTACCTTACAACGTGTTTCACAACTCAAAAAGTAAAAAGAAGAAACAAATCACGCAATAAATTAGTTGTTGTGTAGAAGTTAGTTTCAATGAATTAACCGATAATAAAATATACTATAACTTTTACGTTTATAAATTTGTTGTGTGAAATACTAGTATTTTGAATAATCTAAATTATTAATTTAGCAGTATTTTCTAAAATTGTGATCGACAAACATTTACTAAATAACTACATATTAAACATTACTGGAATTGAAGATATTTTAAAAGTAATAAAGAACACTTTCTAACCGACTTTGTTTTTAAGTTTCGATAACTGTATAAATACATAATGTGATTGAATAGTGTATGTAATTGATTAACGCAAAAATGAAAATTCTATCCTTAAACAAATTGATTTCAGGTTACTGTATTTGTTGTAATAACTTCAGTTAACTTCAGTTACTTTTCATTACATAATAGATTTAATTTATTATTTTTTTTTGTTCTCCGGCGTGATGTTTCAATTATTTGAACAAAAATATCGAAATAAGATGTTTAGAAATAAACACTACATTAACCGCAAACATTCTGTTCAAAGTCAAACATTTAATTGCAAAGTCAAAAATGGGTAAACGGTTTTTAGCCTATAGAGCAGTTTTGAACAGTTTAATAAAATATTTGAAAAAAAGAACTTAATATACTAAGATTTTGAAGTTGTTATGAATGTTATAGAATAGTAATAAAAAAAAACTGTATAGTTATTTGTGTTAAATAAAAGTTATAAATCAGCTTACTGAAATGTAACGGTCGTAATTTTTTTGCGGACGAAACCTGGTAGTGAAAAATTATTTAGTTTGAAACATTATTATCAAAATTTATGAAAAAAAAATTACTCTTAGTTCGTAGTTATTCTAAAATTTATAATTTAGCATTAATAATTAAATAAACTAAATTCTAAATATATTGATTATCAATTTAATTAATGGAAATAATCTTTTAAAAAGATAAAGTAAATATTTAGTTATTAACTATAGACCACTATAATGTTTTTATTATTTAAAATTTTCAACTAAGTACTAATTTAAGTAAACGTTTTAAATTTTTTTAAGGTGAGAATTTTTTCGCATACTTACCTAACCTCTAAACTTGCACTAACATTATTATCGAAGTTTATGTTACAAAAAATATCTTATTCTTAGTTTGGGTTTATTATAAAATTTAATTTTGAAATTTATAAACTAACTAAGTCAATTCTAAGTATATTGATTATCAACTTAATCAGTGGAAGTATACGTTCGAAAAGATTTAGTGAATATATAGTTATTAGTTTTAAATAACTATAGTGTTTTTATTATTTTAAGATGTCAATTAAGGTAATAAGTTAAGTAACAGTTTTTAACCTTTCTAAAATAAGAATTTCATCGCATTCTCTTTGTTTTATAATAAATATTAGAAACAGTTTAGATTAAGAAGGTAAATATTATTACAAACAATTTCTAAATGACGCTATAAAAATTTTACTGCGATAATACTGTTAAAACTTGAGGTTATAAAAAAAATATTTAAAATTAAAGTAACATATTTCATGTTGAGTTTTTACAGCTAAAAAATTAGCTGATTTTCAAAATTGTTTAACTCAATTTTAATTATTTTTAGAATATTCAAATCATTAGTTTTAATCTTTGATCTACATTTACCAATTAAAGGGTACAATGAATCTATCAAAAAAAGTTATCATCTCCTCTAAAGAGATGTACAGTGTGCCACTTTATTATACTTACATACGAATAGTAAGTTTAACTTTTCCCTAAATTAAATTATTAAAAAAATTATATATTATAAAAATATTTTCTTTAGATGTGTTTTAGACTAATCTCAAGGTCTCACTAAATAATGAAACCGAGATCAAATACAGAAAAATAAGATTAATTAAAAACAAACACTGGTTAACCTATTAATGTACTTATACTTTTTGCTTAACTTATGTTCAAAAAATATTTTATTTAATGAAAAATATAAAAAAAACGTCAATAAATTCAAAACAAAAATTAAATAATTATTAAATACAAAAATATTGTTTAGTTATGACAAATACAATTATAATAATAAATTATTTTCAATATCAATCTTGAGAAATATAATTAAATATATTACTAAAATATTATTATTTTAATATGCATACAAAGTTTTTATATTTTCACTTAATCTAATTAAATAGTTAAATAATACGATCTTTTATAAAATAAATTGATAAATTTATCACATTATTTTGTGTTTAAATAAAGCTTTGATGCAATTTTTTTTAATTGTTATCTTATTATTAGCATTTTTAACATTATCTAATACAAACAAATATTATTTGATGACCTTAGACTGAACACCAATTTTAGCAGTTTCAGAAACTTAAAGCTTTTGCAACATTAAATTTCATATACTGAAAACATAAATTAAACAAAATTTTTGTTACAAAACTAGTTTAAGCTATCTAAAGTTATACATTAACTTCATAAAAAAAGTTATTAGGCTAACTATAATATATTTTCTAAGCACCTTATAACTAAATGAATGCCAAATAAATTCTTTTTAATAAGCCAACGTAATGTATCTGCTGACGTTTTTGTAGGCTAATAACAATTTATAAAGCAAAATTTTACAAGTAATATTTTAAATAAGTGTATAAATAATACTGCCTCTTTTTAAACTAGTTTGTACGGCTATTCTAGTAAGCTGATTAAAGATATATTACTTTAACTAACTTAAGGAAACATTTTTCAAAAATATAAATAAAAAACTTGAAAACTATAATGTTTGAATCTTAAACAGGCAGAATAGTTTTAAAATGTTAATGTTTATAACTTTTGACTTACTAAAACATTGTTTATACTATTTAAATACTTTTCATTATTAAACAAATCAACAAGGTTAAGTTTCTAAAACTTATTACACCGCGTTGTAAACTGAGTTGTAATACTTGTTACTAACTATTAAATTTTATCGTTACTTTAAATATATAGTTTAAAATGATAAAAAAAACTATTTATACATTCAAAATATAACAACCTAAAGGTTTTGAATTTCAATACACAAAAATACTCTACAGTTCAACTTTACTGTCATATTTTTGTTTGACAAGATCATAATGCTTTTCACTAAGTCCTTGTAATTTTCAGAATCGCACTTGTACATTTTATTTGTTTTAAGTAATTATATTTGAAATAATGTTGAAGAGTTACATCAGATAGCTAATTAATATATTATATTAAATATTATAAAGTAGTTGTTTGAGTATGTTAGGTGTGAGTTTATTAAATGAACTAGAAGTTTTAAATGTAGATAAACTTGTAAAATAAGTAGGAAAAACTTTTTCATTGAAAATTTTACATGGTGTTTAAATATTCAATAACCATTATGAAACATTTCTGAACAGTTGTCTTATACATTCTTGTAATAACAATACAAACCTAAGATTAAATAGTTATTTCAAATAAATCAATTGTAATTTATTAAAATTTTAATCGAAATCAACACAAATATAGTTGTCAACATCAATTATATAAACTAATACTCACTACTCTGTAGTCTTAAATATATGCATGTCAGTTTGTACAGCTATTCTAGTTAGCTGATAAAAAGTAGTATGTTAATCAACTAGAAAATTTGTGAAAGTAATAAGAATACCATAAAATTTGAGTTCTTTAGTTTTGTTTATTAATTTTGTTATCAAGACTTGATAAATTTTTAAATCAGTTTAAGAAAAATACTTAGTTAGAAGAAATATAAAACGAGGTTAAACCTGTTTTTAAAGTATTTAAACATACATAAACAACACAACTACATTTAATAAATTTTCTTGGACAAGATGTTTAAAGATATTCGTATAAAAAAAACAATTTATATAAGTTAAAAATTTATTATTTAAAACCATACTACTATCAGTACAACCGATAATTTTATTAAAGATACTACTCGTAGTTTTACTAAAATTAAGACAAAATATTAGAAAAGTGTTTTATAATTATATTTATAATTTAATGTAATTAATGTGTTAAATAATGTGTTATAATTTAAATAAAAACAAAATCATTAAATTTAATCGCTTTAAGTACTTAAATCAGATAAGGTTTAGTTATGTTAGTAATTAATAAAAAAACACAAAAATATGTTCATTAAAATTATTGCAAACAGTGAAAAAGTTAAAATAGCTTATAAGTGCACAGACCAAAACTGTACAAAATTAGTTTATAATTCACCGAAACTATTTAAAATTTATCATCAAAAGTTTTTATTATCAAAACGCTTTTACTGAGGTATTTTTTTTATGCTTTTACTAATATTTGTACTAAATTGAAAGAACAGTTATTATTCAAACTTAACATAAATAAATTATTTTACCCTAACAGTATATATATTATTAAAGCATAATGTACGCTTTATTGATATTCAAACTTTTTCTTTCAATTGGTTTATAATATTTGTTCAGAAATAATCTTTTTTAACAGTTTATCAACATCATAAATAATAAACACGTTGTAGTTTCCAACATTTAGTTTTAATAAAAGACAATCAACCAATATATCTAATTAACAGGTTGAACAATGAAAATATATTCAGTTTGTACAAAATTTAACTATTACCTTAGAGTTATAAAAACAGATTAGTTGATAGTATTAATGAAAAGAAGTGTACATATGAGCTTAAAAGAACATATTACACATCGAAATAATGAACAATAAATTAAAGTTTTAAATCCATGTTAATTTTTGGAAATAATAATAAATATTTTTTTTGAAATAAATACGGATTAAAAATATATTGAACGTAATTTTATCGTTTTATCAAATACAAGAAGTTTAATACAAATAGTTTGATGCTGTTTTACTCTATGACGTGTTTATTAAACAATATACAATGACTATTTTAGTTTACATAAAAAAGATAATGTTTAAAGAAATAATTTGAAGTTATTATTATTTTTTTTGAAGAATAAAGTTTTTTTTTTATTTGTGACGCCACAATTATAACATCGTAACTGTATAAAAACTTTACCAGTTTTAACGATTTTATAACAAGTTCTCAATTTATTTTCATAACTTATATTGAAAACTGTTCAGCTATTCAAATTAGCTCAAAAAAAATGTTTAGTTAAGCATACGAACACAAGTTTTGTTTCATGATACTTTTAAACTCATATAAATATAAATAAAATGAAAGTAAAATATAAAAGCATTTATGTCCAATCAAAAGATTGTTTCTAACAGCAAACAGTTTAATTTTGAGGATTTTTAAGATAGCTTAACTAACAAATAATTACTATAGTATTTTAAAGAATTCAAATATAGTAAAACAAATATATTTGTTAATATATTTATAGAAATTAACTAAAATATAGTAGTAACAAAGTAATATTGAAATGAATTATCTCAAATGTTATTCGTTATATATATATATATATATATATATATATATATATAAAATAAAACTTTTTTATGTTAGTTTTAAAAATATCTAATACTCATAAAAATCATTAAATAATGTTTTCAAATACTAAGGATAAACATAAAAGTGTTTATGTATGTGTGCTTGTTCATGCATGAAATGAGTAACTTAAAGTAACGTTATACTGAAAACCCAACAAAAACATTTTCTACAAAAATTTTAAATATAATTTGACTGAAAAATACCTAATCTTCAAAAGCGTTAGTTGGAATTTTTTTGTTCCAAATCTTTTTATGTTGTTCCAAACACAACTGCCTAATTTTCGTTTAACTCTTAATCTTAACTAAAGTTTATGTATTGTACAACAAAATAATATCAATTTTCTATTATTGTAAACTTAGCAAATTATATAAACGCAGCAAAACCAATAAAGTTTATTCTTTAAAGAGTAATTAATACTCCAAAGGAAAATTTGTATATAATGGTATATATCTATTAGTTAATTCTACTATACTTGCTGTCATAAGTCTTTCTAGGTATTGCTTATTTATATTTTTCCTTATGTTTTGAAATTGATATTTATTTCCTATTAAACGGATATTTAATTGTTTTTAGATTATCTTAAATCTCTTTTGTAATTAAACTTAATCGAATAATTTAATAGCTAATAGTTTTTTTGATAGATGTTTTGTAAAAGAGAACCTAGGTTAACTTTGATGGACCTTCACAGTTATACCTTACATTTTATTAAACAAGACTGTCTAATTGAAAACAAATACTTATAGTTCAATTAATGAAGAAAAACAGACATTTAAATCAGTTAGAATAATTATTTTAAATACAACAAACATTCTATTCAACACGAGCTTAAAATATTTTAAGCTCGTGTTGAATAGAGAACTTTTAATTTTATAATTTATAAGGTTAAAAGTTTGTTCATGGTTTTGAATTTTTAAGAAATTTCAAAAAAGATGAAAAAAAAATATTCTCATTTTAAAAGTGAACATATTGTGTTCTTCCATTTAATAAACAAATATAGATCTACCTTAAGTTTATTAACTTTTGTATTTAAAACATATTAAAACCTTAATAATCAATATAGCTCACCTACCATGTTATATATCATTTACTGTGCTTAAAGATGCTGTGATTAACTAAGAATTTTAATTGTAATCACTTTTTTAAACTTAAAATTAATGAAACTTTGAATGTTCTTCTGAAAAAGCTAGTTTTTAATTAAAGGGTAGGTGTAAAATATACACGAAGGAACACTTTTGCTTAAAAGGTCAATTTTGCATGAAGACACTTTTGCTCGAAGGGAAATTTTTGAATGAAATTAGTTTTTTTTTTTCTTGAACTTGAATTTTTTTACTTTTTAGTATCAATACCCTTAACTTATAGCCAGAAACTTTTGTTTTTCTTGTTCTGCTAACTTACTAATTATTTTCAACTTTTCTTATATTTTTTAGATTTTATTAAATCCTTGTTATTATTTTCTAACAGATTTAATTTTTTACCGTTTTTACTATCGTTGTTATCCATAACCCTTACTCTTGGCCTGTATTTACTTTTAATTAATTTTTAATTGTTTGTTTTATTATTTTTACTATCGCTCAAAAGTATTCCCTCGTGTAAAAGTAAATAACCGTGCAAAAGTTTCTTCCTGAAAAAATTTCCCTTCATGCAAAAGTTTCTTTGTGCAAAAGTGTTCCCTTCAAGCTAATGAATCCTTTAGTGCATACTTGACTCTTCTTGCAAAATTACTTTTTACATTTTGACCCGTACCCTTTATTAGATATGTATTAAAAACACTTTTTAATAATTATCATGAGCACCAAAAGAAATTTAAGGCGTGAAGTTATAACATTAATTTAATAATTAATTTTTCTAAGAAATTGTAGTTTATTGTATAATTTGAAAAATATTTTTCATTTGCCAAGTGAATATTTGTACAATGTTAAAATACATTTGACGTTTAAATAAAAAACGGTTTACTTTTTTAAATTACATTATGTAAAGAACTTAATTTAATGACAAAACGTAACTAGCTAATTTACAGTTAAAATGTTTTCTTTTTTGTTGGCTCCTTGTAATCATTATTTTTAGTTTCATGTTAATAAATATAACTTTAGTCTAAATTTTTCTAATTTTTTTTTTAAGGTATATTGTTTTATAAATGACTTAATAAAACTGTTATCCGTTAAAACTAAGTGGTTTTCGTGAATGTGAGATCGATAAAAGGGATAAACTTGTACTTTAATTAATTTTTTTTGCTATTTTTCCTTTGAAGATTTTAATTGTAATAAAACGAAAAAGAGATAAAAATATAATGAAACTAACTTTCAAACAATTTTTAATCGACTAAAGGGTTCCACATTGAGTTAAAAATTTATAGACATTTGCAGACGTCACAACTACTATTTTTAGGCTAAATCTTGAAACTGATTTTTTCTTACTTTTGTTTTTATAAAAAACCATAAAATTTCCTCAAAAATTTATTGTTATTGAGATTTAAACAACTTAGCTTTTACTTAATGATATAAAATATCCTAAATCAGCTAACTAAAATATCTGTACAAACTATTAACTTTCTTTCTGCATTAGTTTATTATACTGATAAGTATTTATTGTAATAATAATTACTTTTATTTGTGGTAAACTTTGAAAAACGTAAGCAACTAACGTTCGAATAAATTAATGAACTTATTTATTCTATATTTATTAAAAGAGTAATTTCATATAGTGCTGCTTATTAACAGAACATTAAAATAGAAGTAAGTAGATAAAAAGTAACTAAAAAATTAAACTAGTATTAAATTGTTTATTTTCTTTTCAAAAACCATTAATTTTTTAATGTAGTCTAAATTCCTTTTATTTCAAATGTTTAATCATTAGACTACAAGTTTTTGGTAGACTGAGACCAGGTTTTTAAATGACATGATTAAACTTCCTTTTAAATTTTTACTTTTCTGACTTTATAAGAAAGTCCAGGCTTAGGATATGTTATTTTTCTTTTTTAACTTATAGGAAATTATAATATAAGTCTAAACTAAAACCAACTCTCTACTATATTTAAATAGCACAATATTTAGATTGTGGGTTTAAAAAGGTTCTATCCATTTTTAGAAACTATAAATTCTTCTCAATTAGTTCGTTGGTAATGTTTATAAAATTACTGATTAGAGTTTTGTCTGTTTAGTTTTATTTCATTATTATTCTAAGTTAGTTAAGAAGATTAATTATAAACAAATGTGTTATATTTTTCTTAGTAATTTAAATTTTCTAGATTAACCATGAGACATGGTTTTAAATTCCGAGCATCAAAAACTGAGGTAAGTACGTTTAACTTGTATTTATGTATTCAAAAATAAGTAACTTAAAATGTGTTGAAATTACTATGACATCAGCAATTCTTTTGAGTATTTAAAACTTGAACTATCGTTTACTGGTGATCAAACTAGGAATACAACTAACAAAACAACAAATTAGACTAAAAATAATTTTTACTTTTGTTTGTCATTAGTTGTTTTTGAACTAAGAAAAAGAATTAGAGTTGCGGATTGCCGACCCAAGCTTATGTGTAGAAACAAAAATTGAAAATTAAAATTTGAAATGTTGATTTACTCTAAAGTCTTTCATATTATTTTTTCATAAAGCTGACCAGTTTTCTTGAGCGGAAACAGATTATAATTTCTATGAAAGGCAAATTATACAAAAACAAACTCTGGTATATTATTGCAATAATATAAATATACAGATTCCATTTAGTAAACAATGTTTAAAAAAAATTAAATTTATAGTTGCTCTTATTCTTACATTTAGTGTTTTTAAAAGAATTTTCGAGTCCTATTACAACATCATCCGCTATGAAAATAAACTAATATCATATTACTAAAACCTTGTAATTGAGTACATTTTAATTAAATTGCATCTTCGAGCTGAAATTTAGTTTCATTTTCAAAAAAACAACAATAGTAATAGTTATAATTATTATTTAAAAAATTGTCAAAAACCAACTTTGTTTTAATAAAATTTGTTGAAAGCAAAAAAATACATACTTTGATTGAAATAAAAGTATGAACACTGTATTTTGATCAGCAGAGCAATAATAAATTGTGTTTAAAGTCAATATTGGAGCCAGCAAGATTGAATTACACTAATGATTAAGTAATCAAATAATAAAACTACTAAATGTTTATTGTATAAATAATAAACACACAAAAACTTTTTCTATCAACTATGAGTAGTAGTAGTTAACCTATATAAATTGAAATTATTTAAACACGCTAAAAGGTTATGAAAAAAATAAATCTCAACTTTACAGTGAGGATAATAATAAAGCCCGATAATAAGCCTGAAAGTAACGGCAAAAAAAGACAATATATTGAAAATAACAGATTAACTTATACTGAAATAGATAATAATTTAGAAATGTAACACTTAAATTAATATATACATAGTTCGGTATTTCTATGTAGAACTGACACCTTTTTTATCCGTTTGGAAATTAAAGACAATCTACAAGCAATGTATTTTTTAGAAAGACTTTTTATGGTAAGTTTGGCCTGCAGTTTGAGTATCACAATAAATACAAATTTATAAGATTTAAAAATAACCACATACAGTGGTTAAAATTCTTTTGAATTCAAACGGTCTTTGTTGTCGAAAACTGTTTGTAATTTATGTATACAACTTATAACTACTTTGCTGCAGAAAAATTTATGACGTCAGTATTAGGGTCAAATTGCAAGTAAATTTAAAAATTTGTTTTAATAAGTCGAAATTTCATTTCTAAGCATTAAGAAGCAAAATACTTTGTTTTAAAATAAATTAAAGTTTTAACTGTGTTTGTTTTATATTTAAACTAAAACTTGAGTTATATAACAAGAATTTTTATTGAGACAATATAATTAAATCTTTAACACAAAACTAGCTTAGTTGAGTAATAACTTTAAAACATAAATACACTGTTCATAGATTATTTATTTACTACATCAATAAAACAATTATAAATAAACAATCCTTTTATTAATATATACTAAGAGTATTTGATCAGACTAAATTAATATTAATTGAAAGTTAAGATAACATTTTGTTTACTTTTTATAATATAACATATTTAATTCTGTAATAAGTATAAAAAAACAACTCAAGTACAGTGAAACAAAATTTATTTTGTAAAAAAATCAGCAATACATATAATAATTTTAATTTAAAGTTGTTGCATATGACAAGAAATATTTGTGAAAAAAATGTGTTTCAAGAACAGCAAGTAAATACAAAATAAGCTATACTAAACATATCAGTATCAAAAGTATATTCTGAAAACATATTTATTAAAGAAACAGACAAAACTAAACAATAACAAAATATTGACAAGAAAACATTAATTAAAGAACTATTTACAAAGAGACGTAATCAAAAAGTATGATGTTTTTTTCTATTAATATAATTTAGTTTGTTTGTTTTAACAAGGCCATAAAAAACGTTTACTTAACAATAAATAAAGTTATTAACAATGTTATACTTAAAAATAAATATTTAAAAATTATATACTTTTTTAATTTTCTATAAAATTTACTTTTATTGATTTTATAAAGATTTATAAAGTTAAAAGTATTATTTATAGCTACCACTACTCAGTTTTCTGTATAAAGTTAATAAATAATTATGTTGAGATGTAATAAAATATTCAAAAACTAGTATATAAATTTCAATATATTTAAATGTAATTCAAAACAATATAGTTATTTATTAATTTAGAACTAGAATTAGTAAAATTTTTAACTGTAAAGCAATAAATTATTTTATGGTAAATTAGTAAATCTTATACTGTTATATGTCTAAAAATTTGGAAATATTTAAACAAATATCAAAAAATACACTTTATATATTTTAGTTTAAACAAATAAAGTGTTCGAAGTATACATACAAATCAAATCTGGTTTTTAATATGACTTTAACAGTTTTTATTTTGCTTTAAAATTTACCTAAGATTTAAGAAACTGAACTATCTTTAAACTGTAAATAAGGTGGTATCTCATACAAAAAGTTTTGAAGTAGCTGTTAATTTATATTTGTAAACATTTTCATAAAATATCAACAAATTAAGTGTAAACGTTTTACTACTTAAGATAAAACTAAACGTAAAAAAAAATACAAAAATTTATATTAAAAAGCCGAAATCTTGCATGTAATTTGAACTTTTACTAGTTTTCAATAACATTAAACATCTTATAAAATCAAAAATATTTACAAACCTACATATTTTAAGTTTAATAAACTACACATAACCTTTTATCTCAAAATTCACATTATGTACAATTAACTAATCATTCAAGAAAAAAATCAGATACAAAATTCTATAAATGTTTTAATATTTTATTCTTTAAATTCAAAATTATAAAATCTTGTAACAAATTAAATAAAGTAAAAAGTTAGAAAATATTCTACAACACATTTACAATCTGTTTTTACGTGATCAATAAAAAAAAGTTTTTACATTAGAACAAATATTGTATCGAACACAGTATATATTAAGTTATAAATGAGTTGCGTTATTATTCTTATTTAAAAAAAAAAACATCACTTGTTGTTTATTTACATACTTGAAAAAAGCTATACACTTGTGTATAAGTAATTTCTACATAACCCTATAGTTTTATATTGAGATTAAAACTAACCAATTAAACCAAACTAAAATAATTAAATCCAGGAACCTAAAAGGGGGAATAGATAAAGTTTAAGTTTAATTAAACTCTATATTTTGCTTTGAAAATCGCAGGACTCCTCCGTTTCGTTCAAAAGGTTTTTCCCTTAGCACAAAACAGTTTACCAAAAATAATTTGAAATCAACAATATAGATTAAAAAAATTGAAGAAAAACCTAGTTTTGAAATAAGCTTATACATTTTATAAAGTTGAATAAAAAATATTTTCCTAACAAAAATTTTCTTTCTCGATATAAGTTTGTCAAAGTTTTTTATTTTATCTGTTCAGGTAATAGACATAGATTGATAATAAAAAATATAGATGTTTTAATTTTCATCTTTTGTAAATATGTAAGTTTTATTCAAAGAATCAAATAAATTCAACTTCGAAAATACTAATCAGCTTTCTAATAAGCTATACAAACTTTCCACTATAATAATGTTGTATGCTGAGAACTTTAGAACTGTATATATATTGACGGTCTTTTAAAGTGTTTGTGTTAGTCAAAAAAATGCAGAAATGCTACATCTTTAAATAAAACTTATTTCTACATCAAATTATTTTAAAAGGTTTAAATAACATAGTTATCATATTTTTCACATAAAAATATTGTTACATTAAGCTTAATAATATTATACGTATTTTAAATCTGTTAAAATTAATGAAATCTTTTTGAATTTTTGAAGTTTTTAATGATTTTTAAATTATAAATATTATATAGTTTAGGTATTTCACATTTGTATGTTTGTTTAAACTATCTTACATTCAAAACAAATGATCTGAGATACTTATTCTAACAGTGTTTCGTTTATGTTTTATAATTATATTTTGTCATACTGCGTAAAATTTGTAAAGCTCATGCTTAAATACTAAATCAGTTTGCATTACTAGATACGACGCTTAGCTGTCTAAGTTTTGAATCAATAAATTAAAACCATATATTAACTATATAACTTAAGTTCTACTAAGATAGCAAAATTAAAGTGACAATTTTTTTAGTCTATAGTAGATATAAAAAAAAAAACTTATGACGTTAATTTTGTTTATCAAAAAATATTAAAAATATACAATGTTAAAATCCTATATGTCTATTATTTCGTACTTTTGTACAACTACTTCTGCTAGCTTAATAAGTTTTATAGGTAAAAAAACTAAAACAAAAACTAATTCCCTACATTTATTGATAGTCAAAACCATCAAACTGGTGACTTCAAATTGTATTAATTTCGAAAACAGGTTATTTCAAATATCATTATTTTGATTTTAAATAAATGAGAGGGTTTTTCGTACACAGGATCCTAACGCCGAATTTTTTTCGGCGTTTTTGTCCGATAAATAAAAAAATATATATCGTTATATATTTATATATAGATATATTATCTTATACTGTAGTTTTTAAGCTACGCGCTGTTTAAACAAACCTTGTATACTTGTAAACCATTCTTTTTGGTGGTTAAGTCTTTGTTTTTTTAGCTTTAGTTGTTACAGTAAACCAAAATCAAATATAAAGATTAAACTTGTTTAAAACTAAAAAGGTCGAAAATATATAAATGTTTATTAAAGTTTTACTTAAGTAATCTCATCGAAGTTAATAAAAAAAATTAACAGCCTTTAAATGATGAAAAAGCATTAGTATTATTCAAAGAATTAATTTATTTCAAAACACTTAAAATATATTTAAACATTTAACTATAGCGTTCCAAATTTTTTATAATTCAAAGTATTAAAAATCTAATTAAGTTTATTTCAACTCACATAGTTATTCGAAACAATCACAAATACTGTTTTAAAACTACGCTATATATGCTACAATCGAACAAGATATTTGTTGCATGGTAATTATCAAGTTTTACAGCTGTTTTATAAAGTTGATTGAAAATTATCGACTTTGTGAAGAAATTGTCTAAGCAGTTTTTACATTTAATCTAGTTTACAAAATAAAAATCTTCAAGTAGACATAATCAAATTAAATTAAAAGTTTCAGAGAAATCAAGGTCATTAAGTATTATATGAACAGTGTTTTATAAGTAAAGATAATTTTAACAAAGTTTAACAATAATACTTACGGAAAAAGCTGGGTTCAGTTTATTATTAATAACCTATTTGAAACGAAATAATAACTAAAACTCTTAATTTTCATTGGATTTTATGTATAATGCATTAAGTTAAAAAAAATAGTTGTGAAAAACTACAACTGTTAAAACAAATTGAATTGAAAAGTATTTTTTTTTTATTAGGTTTTTCTGCAAATATATTAATTTTTTCAATGAGTAATGACCTAAAAAAGCTTCGCAGTCGAACTAACTAACGTTTTAATGAGAAGGTATTAAAGAACGCATTTCCAAATATTTTTTTTATAAATGTGTATAATGATTTCAATAAACCAGCTTTGACGGCGAAAACATCCCTAAGATAAATTGCATTATTGCTTTTAGTTATCCCGAAAACAATTCAAACATTCCTTTTTAAAACAATTTGAACATCATAAAGTAGACTTTCCGGATATCATTGTGTAAATAGAAAAAAAAAATAAGTAAATAAAATAATCAAAAAACAATTTAAATTATATTTACCATGTAAGCATGTAGACTAAAAATAAGTATTTTTTTGAAATAAAAAGCAAAATTTATTTAAGTTTATACAAGTTTCACCTTCAGTTGTTGCGAGCCGGAGTTTAGCACAACAGATGTTAAAAACATTTCACTTTTCGCTAAATATTTTTAAAACTTCTAAACTTTTTTATACTCATGACAAATATTTAAACAAAACATTGTGTTTGTTAAAAGTTTGCCACTAAAGCAAGGCCAGTTGTAACACATATATAACTTGTAATTATTTTATTATAGGTTGAAATTATTGAGTCAGTTTTCACAGCTATTCTAGTTAGCTGGTTAATAAAAATTTAATTAATTATATTGTTGATATAAAAACTGCCTTAAAATTTACTAAAAAACGTAAAAACTAAAAATAAAAATATATATTTTTTCATAATTTAAGTTACAATGTCATCTAGCTAAACGAACTGTTTTGATCACAAATATTTTCAGTTTATAATGTTTCATTAAACAAACATTTTTATAAAGTTTGAGTTAGGAAATTACTCAAGTATATACGAATAATAAACATTGCAACTTTTTCACAACTCTTTAAAACGTTCATATTTGGTAAACACTTAATTTTGTATGTTTAATTTTCTTACAAACTAACTTACCTCATGTCTTTTATTTTTAATATTCTTTATTAGTTTACTATATAACAAACTACTAATTGAACATCAATAGTTACAGACTTAGACTATTACGGCATTTGTTTAACAGTCAAATTCATATAAATTATTATGCTTTTATGTTATTACTAGATAATTTGAACTCTAGACTTGCGTTAATATATTTACATGTATAGTTTTATAATGATTATTTATCATATAAAGAGCGCTCAAAAAGTTTGGTGTTAGAACCTAGTGTACAAAGAACCCAGGATATCTTTTAAGACGTTTTGTGTAGGACATACCGTTTGTTTGTTGTCAACAGTTTCATTTGAACAAACTTAGAATATTTTAAATATATTTTAAGTTTGAAACTATAAAAGATTATAAAAACTGCATATTTAAGTTTCAAAAATATATTTTATTACTAGACTGTTGTAAATAGTATGACGACAAATCTACTTTGTCTCGTTGTATAAGTTTAAAATAAAGCTGAAAATACTTAACTATGTAGCATTTTAAGCACTAATAAAAAAAGCTATAATTACGACAAAAAACAAAAGAAAGTATGCGATACTTAAACAAAATAAGTACTTGAATTTAATTATTAGTTCTTAAATAAGTTTCTAATGGATCTTCAACTGTTGGTTTTCACTACTTTTACCGTTATAAGTAAATAGATTTTGATTAAAATTTAACGTTATATATAAAGAAGTATTAATAAAAAACTTGATACAAAATCTATATTTAGTCTAGAAATAAATTAACACTTATATCTAACAACAACCGTTATTAACTTTTAATGAATTTAAAAGATGAAAAGTGTTTTTACGTTGTTCGAAGTAATAAAGGGTACAATCGGAGAACATTAAACTTATTTTAATAGCATTAATCTATTTCAAAAATTAAAAACTATAAAACGAGATTTTCAAAGATTTTATGCGCTATTTGTAAACTATTATGCAAAAAAAAAAAAATTTAAAGACCTTAAAACATGTTTTAAAACTAACTATATACAATTTAAGAAGTAAATTTAAGTAACTGTAAAAGTAGAGTACATCAGTTTATTTTATAAAACTTGAAACTAAGTTTGACGTTGTAACTAACTTAACACAAATGCAAAACTTAAACTAAAGTATAAATTGTTATTATTTACGCTAATTTCAGCAAACTTGCGATCTTTAGTTTTAACAGCTATTTTAGTCAGCTGAAAAATAAAAATTTATAAACAACTCGATTTTAATAAAGTATTTAATGAATTGTTTGTAATTTAGCATGGTTGTATGCGCAATACTTTGTTTTTTAGTTAAGCTTTTAAAATAATTCATTATCGTTTAAAAATTTGTTGGTTTTAATTAAATCATTATGGTTTTATTTAACTCATTATTATTACAGTTATAGAATTCATACTATTTATAAAATATTAAAATTAAAGCAAATATGTTTAACTATATAATAAAAAGGCAAGTTATAAAATAGAGCAGCTTATAACTACATAAATGTTTAATTTATCCTGTATTAAAACTTTGTAAACTTTAAGCTTGCACTTAAAAAAATGCATTGATTTTATTTCATTTTAAAATTAAAAAATAATTAATGTTTATACTTAACCCACAATGATTTTTTTTTGTCTATAATTTAGTGTTAAAATTATTTTTACTTATACTTAGTTTGTTTAAGTTTTTAGATGTTAACTTTAAACATCGTTTTTTATTTTATTTATCAATTGTATTTATTATAACAAAACAGAATAATTAACTTAAGTAGAAGTCGGCAAGGTTGCAAACAACTTTCAATCTTTAAATTTAATACTTGTTTAATAAGATTAGCTTAAAGATAATAAACCTTTTAATTACCTTCCTGTAGGTGTCATTGAAGTTTTACAGCTAGAAACATTAAGCTGGTTTACTAATTTAATTTATTGGAATTAGTACAAAACAACATATTTTATTATAATGTCCTAAAACTATGACGTAGATTTACAGTTTAACTAAATTGAACTGTATAGTTTACAACTACAAAAGTATTTTATTTTACTCAATGCTTGTTGGACTTTTTTTTAAGACAAGAAAAAGAAAAAGTGTTATCTAGATAAACTTTAGAAAATCATAATACAAAGGTTTTGTTGTAACTTGATTGTATTTACTTTAACTAACTTTAAAGTAACTTGCTATACAAAACAACTATTTTATACAGCTGAGCAACAAATTCTGTTAAAACTTATTTAGGTATTAAGTAAAACATTAGACTACATTATAATTTAATAATTTTTAGCTTTATAACTATACGCTTTATTAGAACTTGAAAATATTTTGTGTTTAAAAATAAATTTTAAGTGTCATAAAACAAAATTTATATGAAAATTTTTGATAAAATGTTATTAATTTTAAACTATAAAACATGTTTTTAAATATAACTCCTAGATAACCACACACTCTTTAAGCATATAAATTATTTATCAACAGTATAAAAGTTTACGCATGTAATAAAAATCTTGATCAGTTTGCACAGCTTATTCAGTAAGCTAAGTAATATATACTAAATTGACGTAACATGATAAAAAGACTGTTTTGTTTATTAAAGTTTTATTACTTTTTAGGATAAAATAATTAATTACTTTTAGGTAGATCTATATTTGTTTATTAAATAGGAAGTACAAAGTGTTAACTTATAAACTTAGAATGTTTGTTTTTGCAATCATTTTTTAAAAATGAAAACTCAAAAAATTGAACAAAATTTTTAAGTATGTTCACATTTTTTTGTATATTAGCCTTTTGTTGATAGTTTTACTTTCAAAACAATCTTTAATTCGTCTTAACGTTGTTAATTATGCCTGGATTAGTTAAAAATTGTATCCTTATATTTTTTACTTCGGTTAAAGTTTAATAAAAACTTATAGAAATATGTCCGTTTTATAACTAGTTTTGTAAATAGTGTTTTTAGGCTAATCTTATTAAACAAATTAAATTTAAAGATTGAAAGTTGTTTGCAACCTTGCTGATTTCTACTTAAGTAAACTGTTCTGTTTTTTATTACAATAAATATACTTTATGTTTAATATAAGTAACGATGTTTAAAGTTAACATCTGAAAACTTAAACAAACTAAGAGAAGTAAGTACAATTTTAACACTAAATTCTACACATAAAAAAAAATTTTTGTGAGTTAAGTATAAACATTAATTATTTTATAATTAAAAAAAAAATATATCAATGCGTTTTTTTTAAGTGCAATTTAAAGTTTACAGTTTCAATAATGGATAAATTAAACTTTTACTTATAAGTCATAAGTTGCTCTAGTTTTTTAACTTGCATTTTTATTATATAGTTAAACATATTTGCTTTAATTTTAATATTTTATAAATAGTATGAATTCTATAACTGTAATAATAATGAATTTAAAAAAAACATAACGATTTAATTAAAAACCAACAAATTTTTAAACGATAATGAATAATTTCAAAAACCTAATTAAAAAACAAATTATTGCGCATACAACCATGTATATAATTAACAATTAATTCATTAAATACTTTATTGAAATCGAGTTTATTATATTTTTTTATTTTTCAGCTAATTAAAATAGCTGTTAAAACTAAAAAAAAACAAGTTCAACGAAATTAATATACACAAAAACAATTTAAATTTTAGTTTAGGTTTTGCATTTGTGTTAAGTTAATTACAACGTCAAACTTAGATTCAAGTTTTATGAAATAAATGAATGTACTCTACCTTCACAGTTACAATATTATATATAGTTAGTTTTATAAGATGTTTTAAGGTCTTTTCAAAGTCAAAGGTCTTAACAAAGTTTAAGGTCTTTATTTTTCTTTCAAACTAATATAAAAATAGCGCATAAAATTTTTGAAAATTTCGTTTTATAGTTTTAAGTTTTAAAGTAGATTAATGCTACATAAAAAAGTTTAACTCGTTTATAACTTTTATTACTTTGAGCAACTTAAAAAAACTTTTCATCTTTTAACTTCAACAAAAGTAAATAATGCTTGTTGTTATATATAAGTGTTAATTAATTTTTAGACTAGACATAGTTTTTGTATCAAGCTTGCAATAAATACTTATTTACATATGACGTTCAATTTTAATTGAAATCTATTTACTTATAATAGTAAAATAGTTAAAACCAAAAGTTCAAGATTATCTAGGAATTTATATAAAACTAATAATTAAATCATAATACTTATGTTGTTTAAGTATCGCCTATTTTATTTAGTTTGTTGTCATATTTATAACATTTTTTAATTAGTGCTTAAAATGCTACAAAACTAAATATTTTCAGTTTATTTTAATCTTATACAACGAGACAAAGTAGATGTGTCAATTAAAATTAACAATTAATAAATGCCAGAGAAGTCTAATTAATGTTATTTAAAGTCTACGAATGAGATCTCATTGAAATTGTTACAGTAGCTGTACAAAGTAAACTAGGGTAACACAACAAATTGTAGTAGTAAACTTATTTCACAAAAATAATTTATATTATTTTTAATTCATAGTTAAATTAAAAAAGCGTCATGGGAATTTTCATAGTTTGTAAAATCCAGCGACTTACACGATTTGAACGAATTTTATTTAAAGGTGCAAGAAATTAATCTACAATACACAAAAAACACTTAAAAAATTTTACTTGCAAGCATTGAGCTTTTAGTGATGAGTAAGAATTTAGGTTTTTTATACACACAAACAAAACATAGCTTAAATAGTGATTTTAATTGTTGAGCTTTTTATTGAAAGGTTTACAGAAATTAAAAAAAAATCTAAGATAAAAAATGAAATAATTATCAGATAACTGAAAAAGCTGTCTAAAAAGAAACGGTTTGACAAGCGAAGAAGTATAAAAACATAAATTTTAAACTTCAAATTTTTTTTAATCACTTATGGTGAATATGTTAACACGTAAATAATGAGCTACAAAACTTAATGTTAAACGTGATCAGTTTAAAAACAAATTGACTTATATACGTAGAAAAGTGATAAATTGTATAAAACAACAATGAACTTTGAATGCTTTTAAATAAGCCGTAAAAAATAAAAGTTTTAGGTAATTAATTTTTTTTAGTTATGAAATAGAAAACAATGTTTTAGTTCAATTTCTAAATTTTTGCTTTGCGTTTATTGTTTTTATCACACATTGAAAGTGATAAGTAACAGTTAAAAAATATTTTATTAACAAAATCAATGTTGGATCGTCTCTAGAGTGTTTGTACAGTTATTATAGTTAGCTGAAAATTATGTTTGTTACTAGTAAAATCTAAAATATTTGCCTTTTAATAAACATAGTTAAAATGAGCTGAACTTTAAAAACTTTAATATATTTGCAAAAAAAGAACGTTAATGTTTTAATAATATTTTTTTTATTCATAAGTTAATCAAATTAAACAAAAAAACTTGTTAGTGCCTGTTTTTAAAACTAAATTGATTTCTTAAAAAAAATTTATGTGCAAGAAACTAGCAGCAGTTTTTTGAGACTTTTTTAATTAACCTTGATATTTGTTAAATCTTTTACTATTACTATTTCTTATAAAACGTTTTTTTAAAAGATAATGTTTTTTGTCTTTCATGCATATAATGCATAATTTTTTCAGCTATATATTGTTTATGAGAGTTGACAACCAAGGACTTGTATATAAAAGGATCATTTAGAATGAGTTAGCTTAAAGTTTTTTTAAATAAGTTCTTTAACTTTTAACCGAATTTAAGTTTAAAAATCATTTATACAAACTAAACAAAATACTTCCAACAACACATAGTTTCGTTAAAATTGCACTGTCTTAAGCTTTCTTTTATTAGAGATGTAGACTTTTTTAACCTTTAAGTAAAAGATACGGTTCAAAAATTAAAAGAGAATTCTAAATAACAATTGTAATTTGATTTTAAATAAACCGTAAAAAAAAATGGTTACTTGTTTCTTTTAGTAAACAAGTTGGAAACGATGTTTTATTTTTCTACTTTGCTTGACGTTTCTTGTTTTCACGACAAAAGAAAAGTGAAAACTTAAAAATATAAACATAATATAAGAATTATTTAAGTGTGTTCATCTCTTTTTAATTTGTACGGCTATTCTAGTTAGCTGAAAATCATATTTGTTTGTACAAATAACTTAAATATAAACCTTTTAAATACACATATTTTAAAAGAGTCTAAGCTTTAGAACTCAAATATGTTTGCAAAAATTCATTAATAAATTACTTCAAGTCGATTCGGTTAAAGTCAGCTTTTTAAAACTAAATTAATTAAAAAAAGATTTTGTGGACAACCTATGAAAGAAGCTCACAACAGTGCTTTAAAAAGTTTTTTTAATAAACTTCATCATATTTGTTTTCAATTTTACTATTCATTATAAAAAATTGTTGCAGACTAAACTAAGTAGAATGTTTTTTTATACAAGGCTTTATCATGTAATTACTGTTTATAACAGTTGACTGTAAAGAAATTCTGTGAAAAAGGATAATTTAGAAAAACTTTATTTAAAGTCTTTGTAAAATTAGTTAACTACTTTTCAATCAGCTTGAAATTTAAAAAATCCTATCTAAGGATGAAAAGAAATTTTCAAAACAACTTTTCACAGGTTTCGTTAATGTTGTACCATATCATACATATTTTTAATACAAATGAAACATTTTTAACCTATAAGTAATACATTCGGTTTAATCGATAAAAGATAACAATCGCAAACTGATTAAACTCTTTTTCGTTAATTTTTGATTTCATAAGTTTTTCAAACATTTATGTAAACTTTATCTGACTAAATTACTTTACAAACCAGTAAAAATCAATCACACTTGAATTACAGCATTAACTTTGTTGAAGTAAGTTGATCATTAAATAAAAGTAAAGTTTTAGCTAAATTAGATATCAGATTAACCCTTCAACAACAAAAAATCATTACTCCACTAGTTGTTTTCAACATTGATGTTTAGGTTAAGTAATATAGTATATATACTTTTATGTACTTATAGCTTGTCTTATTTCGCATGAGACTATATAATGTTTTTTTAATATTATATAGAGTTTTATGTTATATTTAAAACGTTTAGTAATGTTTTTTAAGAATAAATATTATAAAGTTATTTTGTTGTTAGGATGTATAGCTTCAAAATCTTATTGCTTCAAGTGTTAAAATAGTTTAAATAGAAAGCAAAGTTTATAAATAAATTGAAACATTTTGTGATGTTTTTAAAGAATATATATTTAGAAGTACTTTTGTTGTTAGGATGTATAGCTTCAAAATAATCTTATTGCTTTTAGTGTTAAAATAGTTTAAATAGTAAGCAAAGTTTATAAATAAATTTAAATACAATAAGTAAACTTTGATAAAACTAATATATTTTTTTGTTAATTAATTTTACAATATGCTAAATAATCTGATTGTAAACGAGTTTAAAATTTTATATGTTTGATAATGTTTAATAATGGAACGTTAGTATTGTTATCACAAACAATCAGAATAAATTTAAAAAATAAAACTAGATTCATTAATAGCAACAAAATAAAATGCAAGAACAAACTTTAAGTTTGTACAGCTATTTAAGTTAGCTAATTAGGAGAGTTATATAGTAAATCAACTGGGGCATATATGGTTTTTTTTGTACTTATATTCTGAATTCATAATAAAATCTAAACAAATAATTAAACTACAATTTTTTTTTGGTTATGTATTCTAAATGAAGTTTTAACTATATAAAGAATTTTTAATTTTTTAAAAAGTTTTTACAATATCACTATTCTTAAGAGCAGTAATATTTTTAATAAATGGTTGGTTGTTTATATTTTAGTCTAAAGCATCTTAACTTCAAATATTATATTAATATGGGTTTAGAGAATATTTTATGAACCAACTTATAAGAAAATATTAGAATATAAATATTTAATATTAAAATCTGGTTAATATCAAAAGCTTAAAAAACGAATAAACATTTAAAATCCTTTATTACTATTAATATGCATTAAAAATTTTAATAACACAAAAGTAAAATTACACGAAATTGTATCAAAATGTAAAATTTATAAACTGTAGTAAGTCATTGCATACTATATTTGAAAATTAATACTTCGTTTTTGCTAAGAATTCCTCATTTGTCACTTTTAATAAAGTTTAAATATAAAGGCGTTTTATAAGTCTCAGACCAATTTTCTAAGACAAACTGTCGCAGTCCACACTGTAAACACAAAGCCTTCCGCATGCAGCATTTACTTACAAATACTAATAAACATGAAAACAATATTTTAAACTAAACATGTGATAAATTAAGCAATAGTAGAGTAACCACTGAGTAGTTTTTACTAAATGAATATTTTTAGGCTTTTATTATAAAAACTTTACTTATTAGTTTAAAACAAAATACACATTGTACTTACTTCTAGAGTGTCAGATCTAGGTTTTGAGGTCCACATTTGGCCCGCGGGGCATATTTTGTCCACCCATGATGTAACTAACATTTTTATGACGATTTACCGTAATTATGTAATAAAACTAATATTCGTTCAAAAACCTTTTTTATATCTGTAGTTTAATTAGTTTAAAAAAAAAAGCTTAGTTTTTTACTACATTTATTGTAAAAACTAATTTTTCTTTAGTGAAAAATTAAAGTTTTATTATAACTAAACGGTTAATTTACTTAAAAGGTAAGTAACCTACATAACTATTATACAAAGTAATACTGTATCAATATTAAAAACAAAATATTGCTTAGTATTACTTCTATTTGTTTCTATTTGTAAATAAATGAAGTAACATGAAATACAATTATCTAAACTGACAAATTTATCAAATATTTTATAATTTTTAATAACACCACTACTTGCATTGAAATTCAGCTAACAAGAATAGCTGTAGAAATTTAAGTATCAGTAACTGACTATCTTACGGAAAAACGGTGAAAATTTATAATACAAAATTATGTACAGATTTGTAAATATTGATAAATGACATAACTAAGATAACGCATTTTTATAGATTTCAAATTATCATTTGAGTATATCTTTTTTCTAGTTTTAAAACTTTATAGTTATTTTAAGTCATTTTTGTATACTTATATAAGTATCAAAAATATACTTAAGAGAACTTGTTGTAACTATATTTCAACTAGTTGCAAGTTTATTTTAATTTATCAGTGATATTAATTTATTGTACATGACTTGAGCATTATGCAAGTTTTATGTAACATGAAACATATGTTTTACAAAAAATTTAACTTAAACCTATAACATTGTTTAATTGTTTATTTAAAATAAGCTTAAGAATATTAGACAATATAACGTGAAAAGAAAATTTTTAAATAAAAATATACTAAAAATTTTACAATGTTTGAGTAGTTCAACTAGGAAATAATTTTAAAAGCAAACAATAAAATCTAACAACACAACCAGTTCTAGTGTTGAGTTTGTATAGTTATGTTAGTTAAGTTATCGTAGTTAATACTATCCAGTTATCAAAAATATGTATCTGAAAGTTAACTTTAGTATGCTAATGTATTTTGAATTAATTGCAGTGCAATTATAAAAAATACACTGTACAACATTGTCTGTTTTTTCAAGCATAAGTCTCATCTATCTTGAATTAAGTATTAACTTAAATTTATAATGTCATCTTTCAATATTATGTTATTTAAAACTTGATTTATATACTGATACTAGCTGTTTAATAAATACATTTTGTAACCTTTAAAAAGCACTACTTTAGATTTATCTCAAGTTTTTTAACATTATGCTATATATCTTTGAATTTATAAAATCCTTCTTAAACCTTTACTTTTAATTTTGTACAGCTATATGAGTTAGCTGATTGTTTGAAGCTACGTTTTGAAATAAGAGTTTTTTGCGTTTAAACAAGCAGTTATAGTTTTCCACCGTCAGGCTTTATATTTTTATAACTTTAAACATAACAAGAATCCTTTGAAATCAGTTTAATGTTTAATTTTATAAGTATTTTCTTTTACTTTTATAATAAGCTTGGTTACAATTTAGAAATATTTTATAACATTTCATTTTATTTTATACTTTATAATTTATTAAAATCTATACAAACCACAGCAAAGTTAAATAGCAAAATTATGTTAGAAACTGCAAACTCAACTTCGCGAAGGTAGTGTAGTTAGCTTAAAATTAAAGCTCGTAAACATACGGATTTTTAACAAAATTTTTATTTGTTTTACGAAATATTTCTCAATTAGTTGTGCAATGTACCTTCAAGCAAAGCAACTTTAATAGAAAATACTGTTTTCATTGTGTAAATATCATTTGTTTGATAAAAGTAAATTCGAACATTTGAAACATCTCTACTCAATAGTAAACCATAACTAAATTGATTTTGTTTAATAAGAATTTATTGGTTGTCTTTTTTGAACAAAATAACTAATAATTAAACTGATGTAGAAAAACGTTTTATAAATTAGTGTAGTTTTATAAACATAAAAATTTCAAAATTATCGAAAATCAAAAAAGATTTTTTTGTTTACATCAATAATTTTTTTTAATGTAACTTGTTTGTTTGTTAATAACTGTTTGTAAACTATGGTTTTAACAATGCTTTTAAAGCTTTCAAATGTTTACTACCATACATAATTAAATAAACCACAAAGATTACATTCAAATATACGTTAAAATGTTACAATCTAAGAAAAAGTTCGTTTAAATAAAGATCCAATGAAAAGTATTTTTTTTTAATTTTTTTTATATATAATAATTTATTACATAATGTGCTATAAAAAATTAATATTTATTAAATTACGTTTTAATACAAATTTAAGTAGTAACCAGATACTTAACGCTTTTGTAAAACTTAATTCAATAAATTAAAGTTTATATTAAACTATAATGATAAAGTTTTTATTCAAAAACTTAACTTAAGTTTTATCTAAAAAAATACATTCAGGCATACAGAAAATTATTGAATTAAGTATTTTAAATTTTCTCAGAACACTTTTAACGCAACGAATCTCAAACAAGCCAACGTAATAGTAGTTGCTGACGTCTTTAGGCTAAAAATAACTTATTAAGTAAAGTTTAATCTATTAATACTTTAAATTGATGTATAAATAATGTTAATCTAATATAGGCATTTTGTACGGCTATTCTACTTAGCTGATGAAAAAATATTAATTTAAGTAACCAAAGGTAGCATGTTATACAAATATAAAAGGAAAACTTATGAAGTCAAAATAGGCAGAATACTTATAAATGCCAAGAGCTAATATATCAAATGTTTTTTAAGAAAAAAAGTTTAGATTCAGGTAAAACAAGATCAAATGAAATTAATTTCAAATGTGTTATAACTTTTGCATCACTTAAAATTTTCTTATAACACTTAAATTTGATTTAGTATAAAACAATTCATTAAAGTAAGGTTTCTCAAACTTATTTTAGTTATAACCGAATTATTGTACATGTTACATACTTTTTAATTTTTCGTTTTAATTTTAATGCAATGTTTAAGCTTATAAAGAAAAACTGGTGATACATTCAAAATATTTTGGCCTAAATTTTTTAAATCTAAATAAATAAACCATATTTCAGTTTTACTGTTCTATTTATGTTTTATAAGGTCAGAATGTTTTTCTACTGAAACCTGTGAAAATCAGAATATCATCTGTACGTTTCAATTTAGTTTAGTAAATGTATACGATTTCAATTTTGAGAATTACATCAGATAGCTGATAAATGAATCAGGTTTAATACAGTTAATTATTTGATTTAGTAATATATCTATAGTGTTATGTTTTTTGAAATGTTTAGGTTTTGTTTTAGAATCTTAAATTTTATTTAGAATAATGTTTTTTAATAAAATATTTAACCAAACACAATTTATATGATACTTTGTGACCTAGTTCTGTATAAAATTTGTAATTTATTATGATTATGTCTGCTTGACTTATTAGTAATGAGGACGAAATCAAATCGTATAATTTATGAACGGATAAGTAATAATCAAATTTTGATAACATAATATGCATTGTGTTAAACTATTATTGCAGTTTTAGTGTTTTTTCAATTTTGTTTCGTAAACTAGATTCACTGTAAACGTTAATAAACATTTTTTTCATAAATTAGTTTGTTAAGTAACTTAAAAATATAACCATACAGGGTAATTAAAATAGTGTGGTCACATAACTACTAGTTTATAAACAGAATTGAAAATTAACTTTTATACTGAAATTTAGATAACAGCTATTCCTTTAAAATAAGATTGTTAAAAAAATGTTGAGGTAAGAGTTTAATTTTTGTTAGAAAGTAATTTGTTAAGATATCCTTAATTATTAACTATTTAAACTTTATAATTGATTGAACGCATAACATTTTTATAAACTTTTTTAGTAATATATACTAATACAATTTTACTAATATAAAATATTTTAGTATACTTTTTTCGTTCGCTATGAATTGCCTTAATCAAGTCTAGATTGTTGATCTAATAATGCATCTATATTTTTAGTACTAATACATACCAATACATACATATTTTCGTACCATATCTCAATAAATAAACTATAACATAATTTAATCAGATAGCCATTTACACAATTGTCGAATAGTTACAAACATATACTATACTCTGTAAAATTATTTTACAGAAACTTGCTAGTAAACGGATTTCGAGTCAAGTGTAGTTTTGTACGGCGTAGTTTGTAATTGTTTATTGTTCATATTGAATACATTAATTTATTAACAAATAGAGACAGTTTTACTGATATTTTAAAGTATACTGATTTGGCACACGTCAATATCGTAAAAAAATTTTCTGTTGATCATAATGTCAATCAAACCAATTTAATAAATATAACAAAGCTTAATTGCTTAAATTTATAGTTAAGTACAATACACAGTGCAATTTTTTATTTTTTGTGATAAGTGACATATTTATAAACTACGAGAAATTAAACAAAAATAGTAAATTAAGGAAATATTGACGAAAGGAAATAAATTAAAATCTAATTGTCATTATGTGCTAGGCTGAGCAATTAAATCAGTTTTCCAAGCTTCGACAATCAGCCTACGTTTAATTATAAAAACTTTTACGAAAGAATTAAAAGTTTTAATTCTAAACAATAAAATATCAGGATATAATAAGAATAGCCACAGTCTTTATTTTTCACCTGTTATAAAAAACTGATTATCAGTAAACTATTATAACTGTATAAATTAAGATGAAAAACAAATAGTATTTTTAAATGAAAAGAATGGCTATTCAATTTTATTTTAATTAGAACGTTTATTGTAATCAGAAAGTATTGATAAAAAATTGATCAAATAGGTCTATTTTTATTTATTAAATAATATATAATAAATATTTTATTATTTAAAAGGATAATTTCATAAGATAAATATTTAAAAAAGATTTGTAAATTACCAACAAAGTAAAAATAAGTTTATTTAAATTTATTGAGTACTTGAAGTTTAAAAATCGTATAAAGATTAATAATAAAAACAAAACGTAAATTATCAGATATTATATGTTATTAATTATTTTATATTATGTTATAGTTTTTAATAAGTTTTGATTTTTAAAATAGTACAATTGTTTTAGGTTTATTGTAAATTTAGTTTAAACTTTAAAATATGCACAATAAAAATATTTTAGTTCGAATATTATTATTGATCTAAAAGTTGTTGTATAGTTTTTGTTAAAACTTAGTAAAAAATTAAATGTTTTAATAACTTGTTTTGCTTTAAGCTATACTTAAACAAATAACAAAACTTTTTATTTCCCGAAACTTTTTTAAAATAGTTTATAAATTGACATAAAAATGTATAAATTTTGCTTTTGATTTCAAAGATATTACAAAGAACACGTATTTTAAGCCCACTTGCTAACATGTTAAACATATTTAAAATTGTTTTTAAAAAAATTAAAATACTGACCAGAAATATTTTTTTATACCAGTATGATTTTTATTATCAATTTGAATTAATTTTTAATTGTTTGCCTGAAACGTTTTTGTGTTAACTAATATAAATAGTGCAATTAATCTCAATGATGCTTTTGTAGGTAGTAGCAAAACGCCTCATCAAAACTTCAGTTAGTTTGTCCATTTTTAATTAAACACTCATTGTTGAAAAAAAATTAAAAAAAATGATTAATTTTGACTTAATCAAAAAAAAAAATTATATGTTTTTTTCTAACTAACTTGTTATTTTTTATTACCCATTTTTTTAAACTTGATGTGTTATATAAAAGTTTAAAAAAAAAGATAATTTTTAAGTTTCTAAATTAATTTCGAAAAGCTTAGTAACAATTAAATAAATATTTTTAATATATAATTAAATGAAAAGTTGTATTTTAAATCTTATAATTATTAACAACCTTTTAAATCAGGCGATGACTAAATTAATTTCGGTGAAAATTGGTATCTCAGTATGAAGAATATTAATTTAAAGAATAATTAATTAATACACACCTTTAAGTGTGCTTTCAGGTAAATTAGGGCATAGCAATTTCGAACAATTTTTATAAGCAAACTTACTAGTTTGTATAAATAAAATTAAAACCATTTTTGTTTCTAAATGTTTTTATTTGGTATAAATGTATGGATTTTCATAGATGTTCTATTTATACTGAAGAATAAAAAAAACTAATTACAGTTAATCATTTCAAAAATAAATCAGCTAACTAAAGTAGCTGTCCAAACTTCCGAGGCAAAAATACTCTCAATATATAACATTATTCAGATTTGTAAAAAAATTAGCTGTACTTTATTGTCGTAAGCGTACAATGACGTTATACATGCATAAAAAAAGTTAATTATCAACAAGTTTTTTAATGAGTGTTATAACTTACTTATAAGGTTTTGTTAATTTTTTTTTTCGCTAAAAAAAGATATTCTCTACAAGCTGTAAATTATTTACTAATTTGCACGTATTAGATAATTTAGTTTTTGATAAACATATCATACTTTCAAAACAGCAGTTTAAGTTTTTGTATTATTGTTTTTATATTGCACAAACCTATGAATCTAATTAAATAACCTTGTTAAAATCAACATTACAAGTTATAAAACATGGGAACGGGTCTAAATTGCGCGAAGACAAAAGTGCGCGAGGTTACTAAATTGCACGCGGGGACTAAATTGCACGAGAACAAAATTGCACGAGTGTACAAAATTGCACGAAGATACTTTTGCACGAAGACTAATTTGCACGCGGGCACAAAATTGCACGAGGGGACAAAATTGCACGAAGACTATTTTGCACGGAAGGTCGAATTTGCACGAGTTACAAGTTTGCACGGAAGGTCAATTTTGCACGACAGACAGTTTTGCACGGAGGGTCAATTTTGCACAAAAAATATCAACTTAAAATAACTAAATAAAAAATATAATAAAACCTTTATGTTTTATAAAAAAAAATAATAAGCATTTGCTAGTGTAGTTCATTCTAATTTAACCAGGTTTAAATTAATTTTTTTTTAATTTTTTTTCAATATGTAAAACCTTTTTTTTATTTAAACTAAATTAATGTGTTTAAAAACTATTATAAATTAAAATTTTATTTTAATAAAAATAAAACTAGAATTTTATCATACTTAAAACAATCCTTATTTTAAAATAGACATGTATTGATGTAAACATAAACTATATTATAATTATACTAAATTTAAATATGAAATAAAACAAGATTAAAAAAAAAATTAATAAATAAAATTTTACTTGGGTAGGTGTTAAAATTGCGCGAGTGTACAAAATTGCACGAGGGGACAAAATTGCACGAAGATACTTTTGTACAGAAAAAGCGAGCATGCGAAATAGTGAAACAATTAAATAAATTTAGAAAAGAGAAAATCCGTCTTTTGAAAATTTTATTATGCATTGTACAAAAAGTTCTGTTACGGCTTGTAATTCCATAAATTATACTTAAAATTGTACTTTTTTGTTTTATATAAAAGTTTTAAACCTAATTTATATATCATTATTTTATATTTTTCTAAACTTTATCTTAGTTGCATCAGTATTTGCACGCGTTTTAGTCTAATTAGCTCTTAAGTTTCTCCTGCTCTCTATTTTCTCTTTATCTAACCAAGAATTGCGAAAAAGCACTGTCAGAAGCAATTTTATTTTTACATTTTTAGAAGAAAAAAGAAATATAAGCTTTAGACTTAAATGAAACAAACAAAATAATACAACAGCTATAATTAGTTAATTTCTATTTTTAACAAAAAAAAAAGGTTTAAACAAAACTCTTTTTTTGGTAATTGTATTTTAATAACGGTTAGAATCTAATTTTATAATCTAGTTTTTATTTTTATTTATATAAATTTTTTTGATAGATTTTTGTTTATTATTTAAATTGTTCATTTTGACTTTTATATTTATTATTATTTCATTTAAATTTATTTAGTTATTTATTTCATTTAATTTGACTTTTTATATTAATCTTTTTAACTTTTGTTTTGGACTTTTATTTAATGTATTTATTATTTAATTTTTAATTTTTGTAAATCTTAAATATTTTTTGATTTTTTAAAACTTATTTATTATTAAGTTAGTTGATTTTTTATATTCTAACTTTTTTTATTATTTAAAAGAATCTAATTATTATTTAATTATTTTTAATGGAAAATATTTATTTTTACTTAAAAGTACTATATATATGTTTTTATTCACTTAAATTTTTCACTATTTTATTTATTATTTTTTACTTAATATTTTTTTCTTAATTTTTTTTAATTTTTTTGAATAATATGTAATTTTGTTTCGTAATTTTTATTATTAAGTTATAAAATTTTTAACTCTGTTTTTTTTTTAATTTTTTTAATTTTTCGTTATTTAGTTATTAAATTTAATAATTCAGATTTTTTTATTTTTTTGAACAATATATCGCTTTGTTTTGTATTTTTTATTATTAAGTTATAACTTTTTTAATTCTGATTTGTATTTTTCGTTATTTAGTTATTAAATATTATAGTTCAGATTTTTTTTTTGAATATTATATAGTTTTGTTTTGTATTTCTTATTATTAAGTTATAAATTTTTTAATTCTTATTTTTTTATTTTTAAATATTATTAAAAAATTTCGTGCAAAATAGTCTTCTCGTGCAATTTTGTCCCCTCGTGCAAAAATGTCTACGCGCAATTTTGACCCGTCCCTGGGAAGGAAACAAAACCCGTGCAAAATTGACCCTCCGTGCTAAGTTGTCACTCGTGCAAAAATGACCCTTCGTGCAAAAATGTCTGCTTGCAAAATTGTCTGCTCGTGCAAAAATATACCCTTGTGCAAAAGTGTCTTCGTGCAAAAGTGAGCCTTCGTGCAATTTTGTCTGCGTGCAATTTTATCTTTATGCAATTTTGTGCTCTCGTGCAAATTAGTCTTCGTGCAAAAGTATCTTCGTGCAATTTTGTGTTTTCGTGCAATTTTGTCCCTTCGTGCAATTTTGTACGCTCGCGCAATTTAGACACCTACCCATAAAACATATATGAAAATATAATAAAAGTAATTACTAAAATAGATTAGTTTCAATAATAACTGCTAAACATTACTTTTGTTGAAACCTAGTTCAAACTTCAGGTAGGTAATTTGTATACAGAATATTACCTTTAGATGAAAAGACTAGCAGTAAAATAGTGCTCTAGAATAAAAAAAATTACAACAGGAAAAATTGAAATTTTGATGTAGTAGAACAGGTTAAAACAAAATTTTAAATGCACTCCTCTGAAGTATGTAGTTTTTAAAATAGACTTAGTCTTAAAAATGTAGTTTTACAATTTATAGAGTATTTTTTTTAACAGAAAGAAAAAAAGTAAAAAATATCTAGTAAATGAGAAAACACCGATCGTAAAAATCGGTGATTATGTATTAAATATATTTACTTATGTTTCATTGTACGCTTACCACAACTATCATCACAATCTGAATTTTATAAAGAAAATTATTATTTTTTGTTATTAAAGTCTTTCACGTTCTTTCAGTTTGGACAGCTATTTCAGTTAGCTGATTTGTATTCTTAATGATTAACTGTAAGTAGTTATCTCATTCTCAATTATAAATAGTATTTTTAGCGAAAAAATCAGAATAAGTACAAGTAGTTTATGTTTTAAAAATAAGTATTTCACATTTTGTTTATAAAGGCTGGTAAGGTTGCATATATGAATTATCACAAATTCTTTTTGGATTTACCTTGTTTACCTAAATGTAAACTATGTTATGTTATATTTCAAGGTACTTAAAACTAATATATTACTGTTATAAATAATTTTGGTGTAAATACCTATTTTCTTTTAAAAACAATTTGTAATCGTCTTATCTTGAAGGATGTTGCTTAATAAAATATATTTTTTCAAAAACTTTAATTCATCTGATTTACAAACTAGTTCATAAATTATCATTTGTAAAATTGCATCAGTTTTACCACTAATATTTAATTCAAGTTTCATTTGTTTAGTAAAACTGTTAAAATGGTTAAGAATAGACAGAAAACTATTCGAATATTAATTTTCACTATTGTATCACCATAAAATTATTTTAAGATAGTTTAATGTATAAAAGATTAATAAACCTTATTACTCAAAACAGAACATTTGCACAGAAAAAAAAACTTAAAACATAATAAATAGATCACTTATGGCCAGTTACTAAGCTAAGCTAACTAAAAAAATTTAACAGTTAGTTTTTTCAAACTATACAAGTTCTTATGACTTTTATTCAATTTTTACTTAGAAACATGCATACGTAGATTAATTTTAACTAATAGTTTACAGTCATGTGTATTAACCATTCATGATGGTTTAAAATAAAAATCTACGTTAGCTTGCTACATTTTCATAAATTAAATATTTTTTTAAATTATTAAGGATATTTAAACTAAAAGTCTTATAAACAAATAATTTACTGATGATGTTGAACTCATCAATAACTTTGCTACATTGTACTACCTTTAAAACCACATTTTCTTTTAACAATTGTTACAACTAATTTTGTATCGTTTAGTTTTTTTATTAATTATAACTTACATTATCATTACCAAAAATGTAGCACACAATAAAGCATTTAAACCTAAAAATAAAACAGAATTTTGTAGTTTTTTATGCAAAAGCTCGTAACTTTTCCATAAAATTAAAGCTAAAATGCCTGTATATGTTACCTTTTGCACTATTTGTACGCTACCTAAAAAGAAAATTAATATTAACCGTTGGTATGGTTTAAAATTTATATGTAGTACAACTGCAACAATATTTATATAACTGATAGTTTCTTAATCAAAATCTTGTACGTTAGAATTGTGTTGTAGAAAGTTATGACGTTAATAAATGTTTTGAATGCCAAAATATTGAATTTTAAATTTTTTCTTCTTAGCTATTTAACTTGGAATGGTTTGATTATTATTATGAATGTTAAAAACATTAGTTAATTATATTAGTTATTGAACTAACACTCATTAGTAGCAAAACAAATAAAAACTTAGATTAAATTTTATCAGTATTAATAAAAAAACTTAAACACCAAAATTAGGTTTACATTACAAACTATTAGGTATATACAATGCTAATTATTTTAGTACTAAAATTAAACTTGAATCTACAGAAATCCAATTTTATATTTAAAACTTGAAAAAGAACCAATGTTTATATTTAACTACCATTAGAATAAAAAAATAATAATAAAACACTTGATAAAAAAAATATGACAGTTATAATGAGAATTAAAAATATTTGTAGATTTGATTAGCAACAACACAAACTCTCATCAACAACAAATCCTATAAGTTTAGACAGTAATTTATAGCTATTAAGAAAATAGTTTGACAAAAGAAATATTGTGACTCACATATATTACATAAAAAGGTAAAAAAATGTGTTGATTAGTACCAAAATAATTACAAAGACCTTCAAGTACAAAATATTCAACTTATCCAATCATATCTTAATTTGCTTTAATTATAACATAAATTTTAACCAAATTTTTTTCTGAGATCTATAACAAAACCATCTGCTATGAAAATAAACTAATATGAAAGTTCTGAAACCATACAAGTTAAGTTGAGTACACTTTCGATCAAAGTGTATTTCGAGCAGCAATTTAGTTTCATTTTTCAAAAAAAACAACAATAATAACATTTCTAATTATTATTTGTAAATTGTCACTTCATTTTAAAAAAATTGTTAAAAGCTAACAAATACATATTTTGATTGAAATAAAAGCATGTTCACTGTATTTTGATCAGCAGAGCAAGCAATAATGAATCGTGTTTAAAGTAATTATTTAAGTCAGCGAGATAGAATTAAGATATAAATACACAGCAAAATAAGTATTAAGCATGAAAACTTTTACAAACATTTATATGATATTGTTTAATGGTATAACAATTTTTTCTATTATTTTTGAGTAGTAGTAAATGTTAATTTAGATAAATTAAAGTTATGTTTACCAGCTAAGGGCCATGAAAAAATTAAGGCTCTATTTTACAGTCAGAATTATAATCAAGCCCAATAATAGAGCTTTAAAAACTAACTGCAACTAAACATAAGACTATATTTCGAAAATAATTGATCAATTATTCTGAAGTAAAATACATTTTAGAATACTAAAACTTTAATTAATGTATACTTAGTTTGATATTTTTATGTATTACTGACACTTTTTCTATCCGTCTGGAAGTTAAAAACATTTACAAAAATAAATCTAAATAAAAGGCACCTCTTACTAGAAATTTTATGTTACTTTAGGTATAGTTCGATAACAGTTTTTTTTTTAAGTTATGGTAAACTTCTAAGTTTTGCCCGCAGTTTGAATAGTATCATGATTCTTAATTTCCGGAAATTTGAAATATTACCACAAAAAGTGGTTAAAACTTGAAAGAATATGATTACCTGATGTTTACTAAACCAGTCTTTAATTTGTAAACATAAATTATAACAATTTTGCTGTAAAAAAACTTATGTCGTCAGTATGGAGTTCAAATTGAAAAATAAATACTGTTTAAATTAATTAGAAATTTTATTGAAAAGCCTTTAGATAAAACATTAAATTAAAAAAGTTTATACTGTGTTTGTGCTATGTTAAAAATAAAATTTGACTAATATAAATAGTATAAAACTATACAATTTAAACAAATAAAGTTTGACATGTTAAACTGTGAGCACAAGACCAGCTTAGTAAGCTAATAATTATTTAACTAAAATAACTTTTCATAGAATATTTAATTACGACAGCAATAAAATTTAAAAAAATAATAAAATAAAAGATACTTTTTTTTTAGTAAACACTTAGAGTACTTGTTCAGACTAAATTAATTTACATAAAAAGTAATAAAACAAATACAAGTTTACATAATATTATATTTGTTATTAAGCAGATTTAAAGCCATAATAAGTATAAAAACGAATTAAGTACAGTGATATGAAAATTATTCTGAAAAAAACTAAACGACACAAATAAAATTTTAAATTTAAAGTTGTTGCATATTATGAGCAATAAAAATACTTATTTCAGAAAATTATAATTTTGGATATAAAAAAAATGAAAAACAAGTTTGTAAACACGAAACACAAAAAAAAACATAATAAATCAGTATCAAGTTTATTTGATAACTTATGTAACAAAAAAACAAACAAAAGCATTTTTACAAGAATACATTAATAAAAGCAGCAAAAAGAGTTAACCAGAAAATACAATGTTTTTATCCATAAGTATAATTTATTTTGTTTGTTTTTAAAGAAGCCACAAAAACCTTTTACTTATTATCAAACATAGTTATTAAGAACTTAATACTTAAAAATTAACACTTGAATGTCTAAAAAAATCACTTAAAAGAATAAAGTTAATAACAATATTTTACTTAAAAATTGACATTTAATATATATAAATATATTCAGTTAAATATAATATTTAGTTTTCTTGATAAAATATATAAGTATTTACAATTTAGAGCTGATACTACTCATTTCTCTGTGTAAAGTTATTAAATAGTCATATTGAGATGTAATAAACTATACACAAACTAGTTTATGAATTTCAAGTTTCAATAAAAATAATTGTGAAACCTTTTTTTTTTTTTTGAATACAATCGGTAAATTTTTTTTGCTGTAAAGCAGTAATTATTTTAAAAGTAAATTAGAAAAACCTATATTATTATATTTGTGGAAAATTAGAAGTACTTAAACTACTATCAAATAAAAACAATGTACATGTTTTAGTTTAAACAAATAAAATGTTCGAAGTATACATGAAAATAAAATCTGGTTTGATAAGATGACTTTTACAGTTTTTGTTTTGCTTTTAAGTTTTATCAAAGATTTAAAAAACTGAACAATCATTAAATTTTAAATAAATTAATATCACATACCTAAAGTTTTGTAAAGACTCTTACTTTAATTTTGTACATTCATTAAACATCAACAAATTTAGTGTAAACGTTTTATTACTTAACATAAAACTAAACGTAAAGAAAATTCAAAAGTTTATATGAAAAGTCAAAATTTTACATGTAATTTAAACTGTTACTAGTTTTCAATAACATTAAACATCATATAAAATCAAAAATATTAATAAAACCTACATAATTTGAATTTAATAAACTACAAAATAATCACTTATCTCAAAATTCACATTATGTACTACTTATTCAAAAAAAAAAAATCATATTATATAAAAACTTTTTAAATGTAGTTATACTTTTATCTTAAAATTTAAAATTATATTTTCTTGTAATATTTTAAACAATTTGCAATGCTTAACAGTATTACTTCACAAATATAAGCTTTACACGAAAAAAAAAAAAAAATTTCAATTTTTACATGAAACTAAATGTTTTTAAATTAAAAAACTTAAAACAATATATGAAATTAACTTAAAAATGATAACTTCAAAGCACATTAAACCCATGTAAGACTTGTTTAATGAAAAATTTTCACTTATTTAAGACTTGAAAATATTTTATATTAATTTTTCGATCTACACTAGTTAAATGCAACGAATAGTCAAAAACTACAAAAACACTTAACAACTAATACTTTGACTAGTATTATATAATTTATTAGTTTTACATAATATATGCTCGAAAAACTTATGATAAATCTTAAAAGCAGGCAAGATTTTTATTATATTTTTTATTGTGAGTTCAGTTAATAAATATAGTTTATTAATAGTTTTTTTTGTTTTGTATATTTGGTTATACTTTAGTTTTATACTTACTTGACTATTCATTCGCGGTATTTTAATAGATAAGTAGCGCGAAATGAGTACTAAGAAAATTTAAAATGGTCAAAATGACCACCCGCTCTAGGTCAGGCAACGCATTTAAAATAGTTATGTTGACATAAAAATATAAAACATTAAATAATTAAAAGACTTAGAAACTCTTTTTTCGCTAAGTTTGATAACAATATGGTGTCACTTTTCTCAGTGCTAACATATGATAAGTTTTAATAATAAATAGTAGTATTCACTGTACATGTTCAAAGTTTACAGTTAAACTAACATAAAAAAAGAAGCATGTTGTTAAAGATGTAATACTAAGTTTTTAAACATGTAGAAACAGTTTAAAAAACTGTAATAAATTATTACTTTTTGTGTTTCTATATTCATTATCATATTTTAAAACAATATATATTTTTTTTTTTTTTAAAGTAGGTTAAACTTAATAAACAGTTTCAATTTTTTATATCAAAGTTATAACTTATATTTGGTGAGAAACTTAAAAAAACGTCATTTAATACTTTTAAAGCTAAACAATAAGTTTAACTATTTTAAAAATAAAAAACTTTTAGCGTCATAAAGTACTACATTATTAAGAGTTGTTGCTCCTTATAAATTCGATTTAATTTGTATATTATGATTACTTTTAATTTAGCTATAATAAACGAATTTTAGATTTACTCGTTGAACTATAAAGCTAGTATAGTATTGTAAATTTTAAGTTTTTCTTATTTAATTGGTATTTTTTTACTTATTATTTTAAAAAGTAAGTAATGACTTACACTAAATTATACTTCTAAACAATTTTTTTTATTAAAATAATTTATATGTAACTTTTTATATACAAGTATACATTATACAATTAACCATATTCCTTTAAGTTTTTGTTCATAAGCATTATAAACATGTAAATTATTTTTCTTAAAATCTGCAGCATTAAAATAATCTTTTATCAAGTTTTATTTATTTTTACTCTGTTACTTTGCTCGTACTTGAAAAAAAATTCATAAACGTTGATATCAATATAAGAAATTAGAAGCTGACATAAAAGTCTAGTCTTGTTTTTACGATGCATGGTAGTTTGTACAGCTATTATAGTTAGCTGAAAATATTATTTTTATTTTTGTTTTTTTATATAAACATAACGTTTACCTTATTGTTTTCGAAAATATTTAATAAAGAAATTTGCTAGAAACAACTAGACTCATAAATTTTTTTTTATTTTAGTAGTAAAACTTTATAAATTTATTGATAATGACTCTTTAGACACGTTTTTTGATGTTAGCTTAAAAGTTTTTGATTGTTTTTTTTTTAAGTTTGTCTTTAGTATAATAAAGTTGAGATTTTATGTATAATCGTAACTAAATCTTATAAATACATTATTATTTATTTTTGTTAAAAAAATAGTTGATTGAATATTTTTATAATGACTGCCCTCTTTAGTATGCACTTTTAAAACAGACAAAAAATGCGTATCTATCTAGAAAATTACAAATACTACAACAAAACTATTTGAATAAGTATCAGATAATATCTTTCTAAAATTCTGTAAGTTTATTTTAGTAAAACTTCTTTTATCAATAATTTTTAACGTGTTGAAATAAATAATGAAGTATTAATTAAAAAATATGACCTTGTGTTAAAATAATTATGATTTTGAAAGAATAAAACAAATCATTAAATTATATTAAATTATTCAGCTTCACAAATTTTTATTATCCACTACTGATCACATTTAAATAGCTTACATCTAACTTTACAAATAGGTTCAGCATTTTTGACGTCAACTGTACTTTTTAAATTACCAAAACAAAATTCCTTTTATTTATATTAAAGTAAACAATGAAATAGTTTACGACTGGGTTTTTGAAATACTTTTCTATTAATCTAATAACTAAAACTTATATCTGAGCTCATAATTATTTTATTACATATTGAAATGTGTATTTTCATAATTTTTAGATGGTCAAAAAATCAGCTGCAAAAAGAGTATAATAAGTTTTTTATCATTCAATGCACAATCAGTAATCTATTTATAATCAAAGAATGGTAAAAAAATTGCAATATTTATTGTTCGTATATACTTGAGTAACTTCCTAACGCAAACTTTAAAAAAATGTTGGTTTAATGAAACATTATAATCTAATAATGTTTGTAAACAAAGCAAATTGTTTAGATAGACGACATTGTAATTCATAATTTTAGTCTTTTTATTTATTATTATTTTTATACAAAATATAAACTAACGATGGTTTAAAAATCTACCAGTTTATTGCAACATTTTTTTCAAATTAATTTCGGACAACCGTCCTTCATCAGTAAACATTAAAACTAGTAGAACTAAACACATTCATGCAACAAAATTATTATTTTATTGCATGAATTATTTTTCAGAAATTTTCAAATCAACAACTATCTGGATATACCTTTTCGTTTGCCAGCTAACTAGAATAGCTTTAAAAACTAGGTTGAGGAATTTAACCAATTATACATTAATCATAACTTTATATTTAATAAAACCGGCCTTGCGTTAGTGGCAAACTTGTAATACGTCACACAATGTTTTGTTTAAGTATTTATCATGTAATATAAAAATTTGTAAAATTTCTAGAATTTTAAGTTAAAAATTAAATGTTTTAACAGTTTTTTTTTTTTTGCTTTATGGTAAACTAAAACAAACTTCTTCTTCTGAAGTTATAAACTTAAATAAATTTGCTTTTGATTTTAAAGATATAACAAAGCTAGTAGTAAAATCTATATGATTTAAATAAAATTCAAGGTGTTTTTACGCGTTTATAATTTATACGTTTGTATTTGGATCTTTGCTTCTTAATACATTCTTATCAAAATGTCAATTAGGTTGTATGTGAGACTTTTTTAACTAAACTTTTATTAAGAAATAAAAAATATTTTTGCAGAGGGACATAATAGAAAAGAAAGCTTTACAATTCTTTTTGTTTGACAACTTGTAATTTTTTTAACTATCTTTATAACTTGTGGTGTTATACATAAGTTTAAATAAAACGTAATAGTTTTAATTAATACTTTGTTTCAAACAGCTTGTTAACGATCAACTGAGTATCTTTGATGTATAATTAAAAAGACTATAAAATGTAAGTTTTGAAGTGTTTTATTAAAAAAAGATTTTATTTTAGACGATGACTATTTCAAACAAATCTTTGGCAATTTAAGTTAATTTCTATGCGATGCCAACTAACATACACAGATGTACTTTTTTGGTAATACCTATTAAATAAAACTAGATATATTTGTTAATTATGTGTATAAATAATCAAAATAATTCAAATTTACGAAAATAAACAACTTAAAATTGCCACACACCAGTGGCGTAGCGCGGTATTTTTGTCAGGGAGTGCGCAAATTTTTTTCTCAAAAATTCCCTAAATTAAAACTTTTAGGCCGCAAATTTTTCGGGGTCAATTTTCTCGGAAATTTTAAAAAATACTAAAAATCTATCTCCTGATTTATTTTTCAATTAATCTGCTTCAAATTTTCAAAAATGTTTCTTACAGTAAAAAAAAAATTATCTATGAATTTAGATAATTAAAATAAATAAAAAATTTATAAAAAATAAAAAAAATATAAAAAAATTTTACTACAAAATTTAAAATTCACAACTAATGTTTTTCGTTATTGTATAATATTAAACTGTTTAAGTTTGAAAAGATTGCTTGAAAAATGTATTAGGAGATAGATTTTAAACAAACTAGCCTTTTTTTGCTGTTTTAGTTTTCCCTTCCCATTTGGAACCTATTATGCGGCCCGACTTTAACTGGTAATATCTCAAAAAATAGTTTGAATTTTTTAAAACAAAAAATGCATCTTAAAGCTTTAAAAAAAATCTATAAAATAAGATCAACTTCTAAAAAACATGGCTTGACCCCCCTCCCCCCTATGGCCTTAAACTACTAATAAATAGTCAACTAAGTATAACAATTAATACCTCCAAAACATTTTTTTATGTGCAATTTATAAATAATGGTCAATATCTATTTTATATCAGCAAAAAAGAATTGTATTAAACTCAAAATAGCTTATACCTTTAGTTTGTTGCAGCTTTCAATATACTATTTTAATTTTATATATAAAAATGTTAAATCTTCAGTATTAAAATTGAAAGTTTTAATTTTTTTTATTTTTTGTAGAGGAAATCTAAAGCTCTAGTTTATTTTTTAACTTCTACATTTTTACATATATTACAATATAAAACTGTAGAAATAAATCTTAACAAATGTAGAAAATTTAAAATATAAACAAAATTAAAAATATAAATTTAATACCACTTGAACTGCAGTCTTGAGTAATAGCAATATCTGATGTTGGTCTGCTATTTTTCAATTCAAGCTTTTGAACTTCAGATAATTTTACTATCTGACATATTTTTAGACTTGCAACATTCCATACAATATCACTTTGCATATTTTTTTAAATAATATCCTAAAAATTAATAAAAACAAGTGTTTACTTTTTCTTTAGTATAATGAAACATTTTTTACAAAAAAAAACAAAAAAAAATTAACTTTGAAGATATCAGGATTGCCTTGCCACTCTTTGAGTCAAGATAACTATCCTAAGTTAGTTTTTTATGTCATGTGTCATCATAAGCATTTTAAATTATTTTAAAGAATTTTTTTATTGTTTTTAAACTTCTAGAAACTAGGCAATTTAACAAAGCTTTTAAAACCACTAAATTTACCCTGAGTTAAAAAAACAAATCTATCCTTAGTCAGCCTAAGCTTAAAAATACTTAAAACATTCTGAGTTATCCTGGTTTTTACTGAGACATACTAAAGTTTTCCAAACCTTCATAAAATCCTGAGTTATACTGAGTGTGTGGAAAGATTTTACTAAATGTTTTTGATACAAAATAAAATGTTTAAAAGATGAATTTTTTAAGGTCAAATTTTTCAATGCTTTTAAAAACTCACAAGAATTATAACTTTTTATTATCTTAAAATAAGTTTTTCTAAAAATTTGAGGGAATGGCATTTTTTAAATACTACAAACAGTTTGCGGAAAGAATTTTTTTTTAAATACCATTTAAAATTTGATTTAAAACTAAATAAATTTAAATTCAAAATTAATCTGTTACGTCTTTTAGACTAAAAATTGATTGTAAAAGTTTTGTTTTACAAGTTGCTATAAATTATTTCATACTGTGACTACAGAAATTTTAAAATAACTTGCTACAAAAATTGTTCAATTTTTAAACTTCATGGCTGATAGAATATCATAGTTTAATTTGTTTCTTATCTTAATAAAAAATAGAAACTACTTTTAATAAAAGTTTTAAGTTTAAATAATTTAAACAATACTTTTTGTATTGTAAGATTAAAACAGTAATCACAGTATGAACTATTTGTTTATTATTTATTTTAATTTATTATTTTATTTTTTTCTGTTTTTTTTATTTTCTTTTAAATTATGTTGTTACCATTTTTTATTCTTATTATCAATTTTTTTTATTTTTTAGCAGTTATTTATTGCTATTTTTACTACAATTTGTTTATTCTTGAATCATTATCACTATAAAGCAGGTTTAGCTTCATGGTTTGTTAACAAAATGTTAGCATTTGTCCTTGTAAAAAAATCTGTCGTAAAGTTATAGTACTGTGGTGCATTAACTAGTTGCGTACTGTTTGAGTTTAACTTCTTATGAAGTTAATGAAGTTATAAAATGATTCCTTATGGAGTTTTTCATCAATATCGGTGCGTATTTTCAATTAAGCACCGAATCAGTATACTGGGTAGTTTCCGTAACTTGTCACTAATTGTTATTCGAAATTTCGTTTCACTTTTCAAATACTAAAAAAAAATAGTTGAAAAGAGGCAAATTAAGCAGAAAAAATAAACTATAATGGATAATAATAATGTATTTTTTTACTTTTTTTTTGGGTGGCACGCATGCGCCAGCGTCCCTCCCCACGCTACGCCCCTGTTGGTTACGTCTATGTTTTTTATTAAATCTCAAGTTTTTTCTTGTTTTGTAAAAAATGTCATTGAAAAAGTTTTAAAGAAAAAAATGTCAACGTTCTAACCTATTGTCCATAAGTTTTTGTGGAGAAAAACATATCGGTCATCGAGCTACAATCATGATAAAAAAATGTTAGTACTTGCTTGTTTCTAGTATTTTTTTTTCAGTAAAAGTATTACGTTCCGTTAAATATCTTATTTCCAAATTTGAAGATATACTGTAAACAAAAAATAAATGTATTACTATTAAATACTGATAATAATTTTACTAAACGTTATGATTTAAGACTATATTTTATTACTCACAAAAAAGTATAACAAAGTAATTTAAATTAAAAAATAAAGTATGTTCACATCTATTTTTATGCAAATATTTATACAGCTTTGTTTTTGTTCTAATTTTGTAATGCTAAGTTAATATTTCAAACTTACTAAAAATAAAAAAATTAAAGACATTTATAAAGTACTATATTTATAAAACATGGAATATGTATTGAGTTATCTATTAAATATTATTAATTAGTTATATTAGCAAAAACTATAAATTACCAAAACTATAAAATATTTCAAGTTTGTTTTAGCTTAGTATTTTTTATTTTTGATGGCTGATGATATAATAAAAATACATAAAACTGTTGCCGTTTCTAATTTTATTTTAACATAAATATTGTTGAGAACGCTTCATGGATAATAAAAATTTTTATTTTAGTTAGGTTTTGTATGCAAAATAAATCAGGCAAATAACTTTCTATAAATATCATCATATAAATTTTTTTATAACGTTTTGATAAGTCTGAATATTTAAACTATTTTGTTTGAAATTAAGTTTTTTCATAACTTATAACTAATGTGACAGAATATTTTTCCACTATGTTTTTTTTTTATTTTTTATTTTTCTAAGCGTTGTGATTACTAGAAAGTAAAATGTGTTTAAAAAATGTTGCTTGTTCATTAAAGTTTTTTCACCAAATAATAAACAATGACGCTTAAGTCTATTGTGATATTATTTTATGCTAATATCTAAGAAATATTTATTAATAAGCTAAATAGATAAGCTGTGCAAGCTTAGTTGACACTAGAGTTTCATATAATTTAAATAAAAACTGAATTTAACATATTCAATGTCAGCATATACTTACGACTGTAGTAATATAATAGCATATATTTCTTTTATTAATAATTATGTAATATTTTATATATATTTTTTTGAAAAATGAACTAACTTTTTTTCACAAAATAAATTCACTAAATGATAGAATCAAATTCAATTATAAACTGATAATTAAAAATTAAAAAGTCATAATTTGAATAGTGCACAGGTTGGAATTAAGCAATCGACTCTATTTGAGTTTGAAAATAAATTTATGATTTTGTTTTAAACTAGTTAATATTTGTTCTCAGTTTTTTAATGAACTTTTATGATTTCATATGTTTAGTAACTTTATAAACTTAATTGTGAAGAAACTGTTTATAAAACTTTTACAGTTAAGCTTGTTTACAAAACAAAATTGAAATAACACTAAAAAAAGCTTAATACAATACATACTGAGTTATTTAAAGTTAAGTATCACTTATTCATTCAGAAAATATACAATCTGGTATCGTGTTCAATAGGAATAAGGCAACTTAAAAAATTCATAATAAATTTAAAGTTTCGACGAAACAAAGTCACAAAGTATCATATAAATTGTGCTTGGTTCAGTCAACTTATTGTTTCAATAGAGAACATGTTTTAAAGAGCAATAAAGTTTCTAAAACATAAACATAATTTCTAAACTTCATAGAAAACTATCTTTCAGAAATCTTTTATAAAATGTTTAGAAAATGTAACCGTTATAAATACTGATATAAATACTAAAAGCAAGAAGTACCTTTTATTTTTACTTATGTATAAACAATATTTATTCTATTTTATAGAGTTTACATTTAGAATTAAAAAACAAAGTTAATGGTGATATATATATTTATTTATTTTAATTAGTACTAATTTTTTACTTTAGATTACAAACTATAAAACCGATCCATCTTAAAAAAAATGTATGCAAGCTAAACTTAAAAAACAAAGTCGACCTTTAATGAGCTGATACGAAGTATTTGATTATCAACTGTTTATAAAACCTGTATAAACTCCTTAAAAAATAATAAAACAGCACAAATTTTATGTAAAGCTTTTGACAATGACGTTGGTTTTTGATAAATATAATATCACAGTTATTTATATCGAAAATAATGCATAACTTTTTTTTAAGACTCTATATGTTAATTCTGAATTGATCGGTATTTGTTAATAATTTGTTAAGTCATTTTCTTAAACAAATTACTCAATTTTTTTATAACTATTTGAATCTTTTTAAAAACACTGAAATATAATAAAATTAAGTATTTCATATGTTAATCAAACTGTAAAAATACCAATGTTAAAAAAATAGTTAGGTTTTTGTGTACATTAACTTCATATAAAACTAATAAGTTTAATAATTATTTTAATTAACATTATCTTAAACAGTTAATAAACTCTCATTATAGTCCACAAAAAATTTAAACTTTTAATATTAAAAAGAAATTTGTATTTAATAAAGTACTAATATTATACTTAAATTATTTCTATCAGCTAACTAGAATAGCCGTAAAAAACTGTTCATTATTCTCAACCCATCTACTAGAAAAGTTCTTTTTATTGTTCAAAATTTATTGTTCAAAATGTAGTAGAGAATTGTGATTATTCGAAAATTACGTAAATTGATATCTGATTAAACTAATTATCTACGTCGTTTATCAAGATTAATAAATTTAAGAGAAACAAAAATATGGATGCAGTTGTAAATTAAGTATCTAGACGAGTTAAAGCAAAAAAATGCCAATGATGAAAATATATTTATGATTAGTAAAAAAGTTAATAAAACTTTTATGCGATCAATCAAACAAAACATCAAGGATCCTACTTGTATGTGGAAGATAAATTCATAGTCTGGACACCAAAATTATAGAGGCAGAAAATATTACAGGAATAAACGGAAAAGTTGGACATTGATTAAACATAATTCATTTTTTATGAAGTTTGCAGTTATATCAAAACTGAAGAAAGATTATAAATTAGAATATATAATGACTTTTTTCCACTTGAACTTTACTTAATTGCAATGTAATACTGGTTTTAAATCCATTTTTGCTTTGTTTTCTCCTTGCTTTGATAGATTACAGATATTTACACGAAAATATTAGCCTAAAGATCATTAAGTTTAAACTGGTTGTTTTTCAGTTTTAGATTAGTTTTATAAAAAATATCTTTTTAATATACTTTACGAGCTATCTTTACTTATTGGATCTTATAAATTTTGACTTTTTTCTAAACTACAGTAAAATATATAATTTAGCTTACTTAGGAACTGTAGAAACTTATAATTTAAATTTTACCACATACTTTCTAGTAGTTAAAATTTATATATAAAAAAATGTGATAATTATTTGTAGTAATATTTGAAAAACGTAAATAAATAACTATTAAATAATTACTGATATTGTGTAAGTTAAATTTATTAAAAAATAATTTTACTTTATATTCTTGCTTTTAAACTTAATATTTAGTTAAAAATTTAATATAAAATGTTACAAGTTTTTATGCTAAAATATACTGTACAAGCCTAAAAGGTTTCTTTAAGCGTTACATGTAAAATAGCTAAAAAATATAATGTTAAACACTTTGCTTCTCTGAGATTTAAAGAAAAAATAACTTTTTACTGTTAATTAAGTTAATAAGAAAGTATTTAAGATAAGTTGTAAACACTTTAATAAAACTTTTTATACAATTAAACTTACTGTTGTATTGCTGCTATTTAAACAAGCTTGTCACAAACTACTTTATTGAACTATTTCTTAATAACCTGTAAAATATCAAAAAAGTTTCCCAACTTATTTTCAAAGTTGGTATAGCTATTCTACTAAGCTGAAAAAAAAATTTTCTTTAAGTAGCTCAGGTGTAATTAAATACATTTTGACTAGTTTAAATTTTTTTTTTTAATATTTACACATATAAACACTTTAAGTTTTCTGCAGCAGACGTTTTTATAGTTGAACCACGCATTTTAAATCACATTAACACCGTTTCCTGTCTACCAGCTAATTGTAACATAAAACTTTTTGTAAAGTTATTTTTTGTTTTGTTAGTATTTATATCAACTTGTCCGTTACCTAATAACAAGGTTAATTTAAAATTGAAAGTCAATAATTGTAAAAATAGAGTATGTTAAAAGGTTCAATTAAACTGTTAAAAAGATAACTACAATTCTTAAACTTTTCATCAGCTAACTACAATAGCTGTGCAAATTACTACAGTAAAGAAATATGTACTGTATATTAGGTGATGTTATTAAGAATACAGAATATGGTAATAATTGTTGTAATCTTACAACATTCGCCTATGATGTTATTAAACTAATGACTTCGATTTTGTCTGATTTTATTCACTTGGCCAATTGACAACAAACTAATAAACCAAAGATTTAGTTTCTAACAAAACTTCACAAAAAGTGTTATTAAAACATTCACTCAAACTTGAAAAAAAAACAAAGTTTTATACAATATTGCGTACATTTTGTTAATAATTCCTAGAAGATGTTATATTAACTTTTTTCTACGACTCATTGAACATAAAAAACGTTTTTTATAAATATTTTTAAAATTATTTAAAGTCATAATATAGACCATAAACCGGAACAAAAAATTTTTAATTTATAATCAATTTTTTAAAGCTTTTTTATTTTTTTATGTAGGCTGATATAGAAAAAATTAGTTTAAGTTGTGAGATGAATTTTTATTTAACCTATTTAAATGTTTATATAATACTTCTTAAATTAGGAAATTGATCGTAACAAAACTTATCTAACAAGACCAAATTTAATGAATAATGTTTTTTACGTGTATAAAACATTACAAAAATATTAATTTAATGTTAAAAAATTGAAAAGTAGTTAAAGATGCTTTAACTAAACTGTAAATTAAGTAAAGTTATTTGTAAGAATATATTAATGTTAGTATCTTAACTTTATACAAGTTAATGTAAACCTATTAATTCAAATTTTCCATATCAATTATGTATTTTTTCTACAAAATCATTAATCTAATCCTCTAATACAAATGATAAATAATAGTACGCCCTAAATGAATTTTTACTGATAAACTTTCCTTTGGTTTAATCGTTACAATATGCTATACATATTCTTCATGTATATTTATTTTTACTAGTAAAATAGTATTGGTAATTACGTGTTCTGATTCTATTAAGCAAATTAATTTTAATAAAAATAATTAGTTTTTTGTGTAACTAACAGTTGTTCGATAATAATAGATTTTATAATCTGGCACAATATTAAATCTCAATAAAAAAAGTTTTTTTTAATGAGTATTATAGCAGCATTATATTTGGGAAATATCAAATCATCAATCATTAAACTGATGTAGAAACAAAATATCATTTTATTAATATATAAATCGTATGTTTTTATTATTAAATTTGTTTTATTTCTTATTTTTTTTTACATCAATAAACTTTTTATAATGTTATTAGTTTGTTTAAATTTTTAAGTGCAAACTATATTGCAAATTTTTTTTGTATAATTTTAAAATATAAACGTGCTTAATTTATTCACAAAATATACTTTTTAATTAACATTATATGCTACAATCGAAAAAAAACTTTGTTATAATTCAAGTTTTGAAGTTTTTACGGCTTTTTTAGATAGCTGATTGTATAAAATTATGTTTTAAATCAAAAAAAATGCACATGTATATATTGTCAATAAGTTATAACTTGGTATAGTAAAACTCATTGTATTTACAAGATTTTACGTTAGACGATTATATTTTACATTACAGAAGCTTGAACATGATATTTTAATACTGAAATACATGTTGTTTTTACGTACGAGTTGTTTTTAAAATCATTAAAAAAAATTAGTATACTATTATAATAACAAATCTTTTGTAAACTATTCTGAAACGTTAACAATATTTTAGTAAAACTTAATAAATTTCATCATCTCTTAAGAATAATATTACTTTAATTTTTGGTTGCGTCTTAAGATGTGTTCAGTTTTACCTATATATTCATTAAAAATGAAATTTTTAGTGAACTTATACACGTTCTTTTACTATACAGCTATTAAACGATGTTATATATAATTAATTTACAAATTAAGTGAAATTTTAAAATTACGATAAACATTTTACGTTGTTATTAGAACCTGTAACAAAATAATAAAAAATATGTGTTTATTTTAAATATTGATTATATGAGTTTTAAATTAAATAAAAAAACATTTAAATTAAAGGCCCTATACAAATGCAAATAAATTTCAAATGAAATTTTTATTATACATTTAACTTTAGTTAAAAATTTTAAAATTTCTTTTACTAAATAATTACTTACTAATAAAATATTAAACGTTACATTACATATTATTAGTACTGTTAAATTTTTTTAAATATCATAAAGTTATTTGTGATAAGCTGACAAATCATAACATAACTGTTTTTAATTAAAACAAGTAATTTTAATTGATTTAGACTTTTTTAATCACTATAGAAAATAATTTAAATTAGTTCTACCTTTCAAAGTTATTTTTTTTTATCACTATTTCTTCAGTTTAACAGAACTATATTATAGTTATGAAATAAACAAAAACACTAAAAAAGTAAAAAAAAATCTAAAATCAATTTGTGAAACCTCATAACAGGGCTTTTTCAACAACAATGATTATGAAAACATAATAATAAAAAGTTTTAAATTTTATTAGAATAAAGTTACGTTTTCCTGTTTTAGTTTGTACAGTTATTTTACTTAACTGACCAAAAAACATATTTTTCGTTTTAGATACCAAATATAACACTGATTTCGACCTTATTTTCATTTCTTTATAAGTATGATTAGTTGAATTCACACTGTTGATTTAGTTTTCAATTTACATTTTTTATAACTTTAAAAATCTTTGATTATTTATAAACTTATTTTATGTGTTTTAAAAAATTATTAACTACATTTTGTGTTTACAAATGGTTTTATCAGTTTTAACCAAAGTAGCTTTACAAATTATAAATGTTTTTTTACAAACGTTTTATTCTTGAATATTGATTTATACGCTTTAATAACATTATAAATACCTCATGGAAATTATGGTTATAGCAATTTGTTTTGCAAGTGGAACTTATTTATTAGAGTATAAGTCTCATAAAATTAAATTTACCTCCTACTATTACTTATCAATTAACTCTATTAAAAAATCTTTCGTTAATAAACTGGTATAGACTTTATTTTTGTTTTAAGATGTTTTTAAAATACTTCTATTTGTCAACCTATAATTTTTATAAAAACTATAGTGATTATATTTTTTAAAATTTTGTCTTTTAAAACTATAGTTTCCTAACATAGATAATATACTTAAAAATAAGACAGTTTAAACCAGGTGTACTGTGTAGTGAATACTATGATATTTTACAAACTTTTATTTTAAGTTTAGCTTTTTGCAATTCCTAAGAAAGTTTAGGGTAAGGATATGATAAACTTTTGCCGATATATTATTCAAGTTTTAATTTATAGTAAAATGTAATTTTAGTTTAAAATCAAACATATTTATTATAATATTTAAGTAGTTTATAATTTCATACACAATATTTAGTCAATGAGTTTAAAAAAAGTGCTCAAAATTTTTTTGAAATTTAATTTTGTACTTAGTTAGTTTGTTCATGAATTTATATATAATTACTTTTAATTGTTTTTTGTTTATTTATATTCATTACTAGTTTAAGTTTGCTAAAAGTATCAATTACAAGCAACTGTGTGTGTGTAATCCGATGACCAAAAGTACTTTATACACAACTTCCTTTCTTTTAAATATTTTAAGTAAATTTTAATACATGCTCTAATGATACTGAACTAATCGAAAAGTTTTATGTTTTTTTAGCCACAAGCATTCAAAAGTTTTTTAAGTATTACTAACAGTTAGTTTTTCACCTATTGATTTTATTTTAGTTTTTTAGCTACTATAATAGCTGATTAATAAGAATAAATAAAAGTTACTAAAATTCAAGTTAAAATAATAAAAAATTATTAAAAGCAGAAACTTAGATTGTGTATGTAAGGTTTTATAACAAATCTATTGTAGTATGGCATTATATACTATAATATATATGGTTAAGAACAACAAACAATTACATTATAATTTGCTGACATTAAAGCTTTTTCTTATATTCTTTAGTCATGAAAAAATTACAAACAATTTAGGACTTTTATGTATATAAGTACTTTTTTTTTAATTTTATTCAGCTAGTTTATCTCATTTTATTTTAACAAAAAGTTTAAAATAAATAACAAGTTTAAACTTTACCATTTTTTAGCTTTTTACTGGTAAGTATAGGATAATTGTTTAGTTGCAGTTATCAGAATAAACATTTTCTCAGTTAATAATTTAGTTGAATCAATACAATTTCAAAAAACAATTTTTTATTATTATATTATAATCGTATTAATATCCGTTGATATAAACATTACAAATGATCAGCTAACTAAAATAGCTGTACAAACTACAGTGAGAAATTCTCGGATTTACTTTTATTTCAATGCATTTATTATGTAGTCATTGTTTTATATATTTTTGTTAAATAAAAATATACGTTAACAAAATGTTATAAATTTTAATAGTCAAATTTGTCTTTAAAAATATTAAAAATACATTTATTTTAGTAATTAAACTGATTAATTATTTTTATTTCTTATGTTGAAAAACACTTAAACTTTTTTAAGACCATTTATACATTAAGTTTTTAATGCTCCTACTTTTAACACTATTACAAATATATTACTTCTCCTCCAGCAGTTGAGATCTCTCTATTTGTTTTCTTTAAACCAAAACATATAAAAAACATATAATGTAAAATAGTACTTAGTTTTTATATGATTTTGAAGATAGTCAGTTTTTATATGTAAAAATTTCTTGATACTTGTTTGAAGTCTTTAGTACTATTTAAACAGGTTTTTCTTACTGTTTGTTCTTAAAGTTCTTTAGTTTGTTACATAGATTCAAATTTATCAATAAAAATCAAAATAGATTGTTTTTAGCACTTAACAATTTTATATCAAATATATTTACCTTGTAATTTTAAAGAAAGTTTTCAAAACTAAATAGAAAATCAGTTTTTATTTTATAATGTTTTTAATGATATCTTTATTAATAAAATATGTCTTTCTTTATTTATAGTACTTCACTATTTAGATAAACAATTTAGTGAAAAAAAATCTTTATTTAGCTAGTTTTTAAGCAGTATAAAGAAATACAAAATTTGTTACATTCTTATCGACTATGATTTGTTGTTTTTTAGTATTTTAATCACAAGTAATCCTCAATGTTAATGAGTCTTTCGAGGTTTTACAAACAAAAATCTAAACATTTAAAAAAAGTTAATATTAGGTGTAAGTATGTTTTATTAATAATTATACCAGGCTAACAAAGATAAACTTGAAGAATTTTAAAACACAAAAACTTTCTTAACTGAAACTAAAGAAGTACTATCTAAATAAATACAAAAAGCATGAGATTAAGAAGTTAAGTAAGTTAAACTTTTAATTTTAAATAACAAGTACCATTAATTTTATATTAACAATGCACAGAAAAACTAGACAAAACGGCTTCTTTTTTTATTTTTAACAGTTTAAAATAATTATCAAAATAAGTTATTTAAAATAGTGAAGTTCTATAATATACAGAAATTAAAGATATTTTAACTTATCAAAAACACAGGAGTACATAATAAAATACAAAAAAAGTAATATCTGAAACTAAAGCTAAATAAACAGCTTTATTTTATAAGTAGTTTACAACACTTATGCTAAAAAGTAATTGGCATAAAATTATTAGGTGAAACGTCTAGCATTAAAAACGTTGCTCTAAAATAGGGGGGGGGGGAATCCGGTCCGCAAATGAAAATGACCGGCTCGCGATCAAAGTGACAGGCCCGCAAAGGGTCAATACTAGAAAATTTTCATAAAACTATTTATAATATTTTTACAAAACAAAACGGTAAGAACTTAAAATTGAAAACATGCTTTAAAATGACTTTTTAAATTATTGTGTACTAATAAATACACTATTTAGTCTTGATATTTTGTGTTGTTCTAACTTTGTCGGAATATTTTTTTGCCAAATTACCCCAAGCAAAGTATTTTTTTAAGTACGATATTTGGCAACTACAATGTCAATTCTAATTATAGACATTATATAAACATCTGAGAAGTCTCAATTCACATATTAAGTTGTCAGACTTGAGAAAGTTTTGTGGATTTGAAGGTTTTAAAAAAGTGATCAAGTGTATTCATAAAATTAAAATCCGGCCGGATCTAAAACAATTTTTCAAAGTAAAATCCGACCGGATCCTGATCTCGACTTAAAACTAGAATTCCGTCGGAATAGGATTTTAGAATTCATATTTCGGCTGGATTCGGATACTGGATCCAGTAATTAACTAATTCAAAATACTTCGGCCCGCAAAGGACTTAATTTTTTCGGATCCGGCACGTTGATTGAAAAGCGTTTCCATCTCTACTCTAAAATAACCTACAAATTATAAAAAAATTTAAAGTTCTATATGGCACAAAACCTATGGCTTCTAAGTTTTAACATTAAATAAACAAGACATTTTAAATAATATCCGTTTTATACTTAACTTAAAATCTTTAAAAAAAAATATAAAAAGTTTTTATCTCTATATTTATCTTAATTAGAATGTTTAAATATTTAAAAATTAAAATAATAATCAAATATCAGCTAAACTAATTTAGCTGTATAAACTAATTCAAAGGATAAAATACCAAACTTCAGATATATTATAAATAATGAAATTTGTGTTTTGAAAAGTTTATTGAAAATTAGATTAAACGTCATATTTATTAAAAATGTATCCTTTTTCAAACTTCTGTATAAAAAGCAGTTTACATGTTTTAAAGTGTCGTTGACCATGACGCTAAAAGGTTTCCGGGGTGTTTCTCGATAACCTAAAGAGTTTTTTTATTTGTCGTTTATATTATTATTTTAAACAAAATAATTAAGTAAAATTATTTTTTTCTTAATCACATTTTTTTCTAGTTAATAGATTCACTTGTATATTACTTAAGTAAGAATTTTGGTTTAAGTTTATGTGCTTTTTAATTAAAATATACAGCATAACCAATTTGTAAAAAGACTTAACATCCGTTTCGTGTAAGGTTCTAAAGTATAATAGTAAAAATATTCATTTATAAATTATGATTTGTTTTCTTATGTTTAATGTAATGTTGTAAATAAAATAAAGTTTTTTTTTTACTGTTAACTAAGTAAAAAATTACTTTAATCTGTGTTAGTTAAAGATAATAACAGTGATTGTAGAATTTTTAAACAAAATTAAGTTTATTAAATTTTCTTACCCTTTAAATCATCTAAAACGCAAATCATAAACTTAGATAAAAATAGTTCAACTGTAAATTTTATAAATATTTTCAATTTTACTAATATTTTTTTACGTTATTACACTTTCTTGTTACTTGATATCAGGTTGTTTAAAACTGAAATATATTTAAAAATATTTAATAAATTTATGACTAATTGTCTCATAAAAAAATTTGTCTATTCAATTTATGCATTATTCTAGAAAATATGAATTAAGAGTTTAATTCTTTAACACATAGTCAAATTTTAATCAAACTAGTAGTAAGAACTAAAGAATTATAAAATAGAACTCTAGACAATAACATTATAATTAAATATTTTCAAAACAGTTTTGATAGCTAAATCAGTAATCTGACGATGGTTATTTGATTAAAAGTATATTTCTTTAGATAAAATATTTTTAATTATAATCGACTTATTTGTTGTACTAATTTAAAGTTTTATTTAAGAAAACAGTTCAAGAACGTTTATAATAGTTTAAATAAGAAATAAGTGCATTATTTTTCTTTATAATAAATAATTTTTGAAACATAACATCAGTTTATCTTTTTTAAACATTTAAATAGCATTTGTTTTAAATAATTAAAATATAAATTGTTTATGAGTTGACTTTCGAACCAATCTAAACTAAAAATTTATTTATTTGTAAAATTAGAACTAACAAAAGTAGCTTGTATTTTTTTTAAATAAGAAAACTATTAGTTATTGATGTTTTTTTAAGTGATGGTTTTTATTTTAAGTTTTTTGTGCATTAATATTTGTTATCACAATTTAAACCCTGTTGTGTACTTTAATAAAATAATATTTTAAACTTTTAGCTAATTAAAAGTTTTAAAAACATACTAAACATAGTACTAATTTAGTTATTGATTCTAATAAAAAAGGTAATAATGTAAAAACTAAAGCAATCGTATCTAATTCGAAAATTTATAAGCTCTATGCTAATGTAACAACTTGAAAAACTTAAAATTTACAATTTTTTTTCAGTGCTGACTATAGACTTAAGAAAGCTTTTAACAAAATGATCAACATTGATTCTTAAATTTAAATGACAGACGTACTTAAAAAGAAACTAAATAAAAAATTACAGTTACATAACTATTTTTATTAATTCATAGAACCAATTCTACAGTATATTAATTACATTCAAAACTAGAAAATTAAAAAAAATCTTAGAGTTATTCAAACCAAATTTTAAATAATTTTGTTTTTTAACTCTTTGTTGTTTATATTACTAAGTATGTAATTTTTCTAAATAAGACATCGAGTCTTTTCATAGCTTTTCTAACTAGTATCAACTAGTTTGTTTATGCAAACACTGATTTGATAAATGTTTTACATTAGCTAATATATATAGTTGTACAAACTTTCATATTATATGGTGTTTTATTTTTGATTGTTCTTCAGCTTATTGTAATTTTATGCTACATATGACAGTTACTGGAATTAAACTGTTGCATCATTAGCATTTTAAAAAACGTAGTAAGAAGCAGGTGTTTAATTAAGAATTAGTAATAAATGAAATGGGTAGAAAAAGTTTTAGTTGGGAATGGTTCAAAAACGCACGAAAATACTACACTAACACTAACTAATACTAACTTTTAATCTATAAAAACTTTTAGTGCAATGTCTCACGGCAAACGAAAGTCCAGGCTTCTGTTCTGCTGACTTTAGCCAATGTTTTTTGATGATTTATCTATTATGTTCAATATTAAACTACTCTATTATGTTTTTAATAAATTTTAAAATATTTAAACTGAAGTTTTAAAAAAAGTTCTAGAATAATTTTAAACCAAAAATAAACATTTTTGTATGTTAATTACGTCATTTTGTTCACCAACAATCACTATGATAAAGTTTGAGTACAGTTGAGTAAAAAAGTAATGTTATTGGGTTTCTAAGGTGTTTTAAGTTTGTATAGCTATGCTACAAAGCTTATTGTATAGTAATTGTAGTCTATTTTATAATTTGTTTATAATTTACTTTAATTTGATAATTTTAAACTTTGCTTTTACTAACCTTAGTCTGAATATTATCTAAATTAGCGAAACTCAAATTCATAGTTTTAGCAACTTAATATTTTGCATCAAAAAATAATACAATAAATATATAAACAATGAAAATTATATAAATATATTTATATAATATAAATATATATAAACAATTTTATTTACCTGACTAAATAATTGAAAAGAGTACTAATACCGTAATTGTCATGCGTAGTTCAAAACTGTAATAAGCGTTAAGATTAATTTAAATTCTACTTTATCTGTATTTAAAGTTTGTACAGCTATTTCAGCTAGCTGATATTAATTTTCATAAAATTTAAATAATTTAACTGTTAAAATTAGCATTTTAAACTAATCGTATTTAGATTGTTTATAATTGAACTTTGGATCACCATTTTAATCACTTAAAGAACGTTTTTAAACAAAATGAAATATAATAAAAACCTATATAATCTAATTTAACCGTTTAAATAAACACACACACATATATATAAAGGGAAACAAGATAAAATTGTAACAATTCATAAAACAATAATCCGATCAATTTAAATTTATCCTTTAATATACAATTAATTGTTATGAGTACGTCAAATAACATAAGAATACAAAAGTCCACTGGATTAAAAAATAATATTATTAGTAATCTACATGAGTAACGACAAAATATGTACCTTAAAAACTTTTTTTTTGATAATTCGACGTTTTCTATTTATATACTTTAATAAGTTTAAAGACCCGTAATAAAATAACTTCGTTATTCTTAAAATAATATTTAGTTTTAACGATTCTAGATTATAAATGTTGCTACTAGCCTCTTTTATATGTTAAAATGCACAAGAGAAGCACATATAGATTTCTGAACATCTATGTATTATGATCTTAGTTGATGGTAGAAGGATGTTTTTAGATATTTTAATTGATCAGTATTCAGTTTAATAAATCAATCCTAAGATTTAGTAAAAATTAACCTGTGAAATAAGTTTCAAAAACTTCTTCATTGAAAATTTTACATGCTATACAAATATCAAATAACCATCATTAAACATTTCTTACTAATTGTTTTTTAAATTTTTCTATTACTAAAACAATTATAAGCTTAAATAATTACTTACAAATAAATCAATTGTAATGTTATTAGGAATTACAGATAGAAAATCGGAAAGTGTTGAGTATATTTTAAACTCACGACAAATGTAGTTCTCAACATCAAATATATAAACCAACATTCACTTTTCTGTAATGCTTCATATTCATATGTTAGTTTGTACAGCTATTCTAGTTAGCTGATTACTAGCTATGTTTGATAATGAAATTATGCCTGTACTTATAACTGTCAAGACAGTACAGTTTCCATAGTCTAATTCATTACAATGAATAAATTACTAAACTAAAGTCATTAAAAATCTAGTATTGATAAGTTGAGCGCTTTAATTTTTAGAACAGCTAGGAGAAAACTTTAATACTAACAGTTCTGTTCTGTTTTGAAAACAAACTACTCACGTTAGGTCTAAAATTTGGTAAATTAACTTGCCATAAGAACTTTTGTAAACTTGACTTATAGTAATACATATTCTGTTTTACTTGAACGTCATAAATCTTATCTGTTCAAATACTCTATGTTTTATAACTGCTATATTAAAGAAAATAACAAGCTCGGTTTTAAAAATTTGTAAGCTTATGTCATCTGATATTTTCATTCAGCATAACTTATACAGTTTGTTAAAATATAGTTTTATGATCTTTACAAGTATAATTATTTTCATATAAACTAATTAGCTATATTATGAACTTAACTAGTTATTAAAAACCTAAAACAAATGTTAGAAGTTTGACCAATTTTTGATCATAGATTTGTTTGAAAATTTTATAACTTTTCACTTAAACTTTAACTTAATTATTGTAAAAAGCTTAGTTAGTTTTAATTTTTAGTTTTAAATGCAAAACAGCCTACTCTTTGCAAAATGTTCAATATAAATATTGCATTAATTATGAAATTAAGAAAATTTAACCAAAATGAATTTTAATTTGACTTAATATTTATTATAAAATTCAAATATATAATAAGTATAAAAATAATTATGTACAGTAAAACTTTTTTTTAATTCGAACAATAAAAAAAACAGTTAAATTTAAAGTTGTTGCATATAATAAGCAACAAAAAATACTTATTCAAAAAAAATGTTTTGGATAAAAAAATCTGTGAAATTAGTCTTCTAAACACGAATTATAATGTTACTTATAACAAAAAAAAAAGAAAATTTAAAGAGAAATTTCTAAAGACTGATGATAATATATCCTGTTTTATTTCAATACATTACTTTTTTACATTGTGCTTTGATTAAAACTGCATATTGCTTTTATAATTGTGACAAACAAACTTACTTGTATGCTTTAGTTTTTAAAAATCTAAAGTTTAAACTATCATTAACAAAAATGTAGCACCAAATTAAGCATTTAAATCTAAAAAACAGAATTTACTAGTTTTTTTATTGCAAAAGCTCGTAAATTTTTGATGAAATTGGTGCTAAGAATCCTGTACATTACTTTTACAATTGCATTTATAAACTATTTTATTGAAAATTAACTATTTCATTAGAAACTCATTGGTGTGGTTTAAAATTAGTATGAATAAGATTTCAGTATTATTTAGATAACTGATAGTATTTTAATCAAAAACATGTAAGTTATAATTGTGGTGTTGAAAGTTATGACGTCATTAAATGCTAAAAAATTTAGTTCTAAAATTTTAAAATTTAGCTATCAAACTTGAAATAGTTTGACTATCATTATGATTATTTAAAATATTAGTTAATTGTGTTAGTGCTTAAACAAACTCTTTCAACACCAATTTAAATACATTTATACGATAACTTATAACTGTGAATAAAATAGTCTGATCAAACAAAATAATTATGTTTTATTGCATTGCAAACTATTATATAAATCATATTTTAGATATATTAGTTAAAGTTAAACTATCATCAACAAAAACTTAGCTTGATACTCAAATAATGTAAGTTATTAAACTAATCTAAAGCAATAACTTTGCTACACTGTGCTTGTTTAAAACTGAATACTGTTTTTATAATTGTGAAAAAAGCTACTTTAACTATAAACTTAATTTTAACTTATAATATTTAATAAAATAAAAAATGTTCACTCGCATCCGTTTTCCCAAGAAAATTTATTTAAGTTTCGTTATGTAAATATAATTGCTTACACAGTACAGTATAAAATAGACTGTACAAATAAAATATTTATTTCAATTCCTGTTTCCGTAATTTACAAACTTAAAAGATTACTACTTAAAAACTAACTTATAAAACTAATTAAATATACTCACTATTTATCGTTTGTACAGAATAAAACTATGAACTACTTACGAAATAAATATTAAAGTTATAGCTAGTTAAAAGCTAAACTAATTCAATTACATTAATAGTAGGATGTTTTAAACTGTACAACTTTTATGATTTTTATTTTATTTTTAATTACAAAAATGCATAAGTGAATCCAAGTTTTTACTATTAATTTACATTCGTGTATGTAGTTACCATTTATCATGATTTTTAAATTAAAATCTTAAAAAGACTGCTGCAGTTTCCATACACCAAATATAAATATATATAAATAAGTAATTTAATATTTCCTGGAAATAGTTATGACGTCAGTAAAATTTAAAGAAGATTTATAATAAAACACACATTAAGTGTAATAGCGTATACCATAAATTATAAATCAAATATAATTAAACTATACTAAACTTTATAAATCATTTAAAAGTTTTTAACCTACCAGTCAATATTTTTAAATATGAATATCTTTATAGAAGTATAATCTAAACTATCATTAACAAAAATGTAGAACCAAATTTAGCATTTTAGTTGAAAAAATATATAGTTATTTAATGCAAAAGCTCTTAATTTTTTTATAAAAAATAATGCTGAATAAGTAGCATGTATATTACTTTTACAATTGCATTTGTACGCTACTCTAATATAAATTTACTATTAACCATTGGTATGGTTTAAAATTGACTACATTAATGCTCAAGTAATTTGTCAACAACTGACAGTTTGTTAATCAAAAACATGTAAGTTATGATTGTGTTGTAGAAAGTTATGACGTTAATAAATGCTAAAAACTAAATTTTAAAATTTTACAACTCAGCTATTAAACGTAAAACGGCTTGATTATAAATATTTATATTAAAAATATTTGTTAATTATATTAGTAACTAAATTAACATTCCTTGAAAGCAAATAAAAATACAATTTAGATCAATATTATTAAAACAACTTAAACAACCAAGTTTATCATGTTAGGTTTACATTACAAACTACTAAGTAAATAATATGCTAATTATTCTAGTACTAAAATTAAACTCAAACCTACAGAAATCCAACTTTAAATTTTAAAATTATGTACAATCAATTTTTATAGTTATAACTACCCTTAAAATAAAAACAATTAATAAAACATTTGATGAAAATAAACTACGAAATTATTATGATAACTAAAAATATCTGTAGATTCGATTAGAAACTAAACGAACTCTCATCAACAGCATATCAATTAAATTTAGACAACCATTTATATCTATTAAGAAAATAGTTCTATAAAAGAAATATTATGATTAATATAGTTTACATACAAAAGGCAAATAATATGTTTATTATTTTAGTATTTTAGTTAAACTTTTATCTACAAAAACTCAATTTGATACTCAATTTATAAAAGTTGATAACCGTTTTATAAATAAAACAGCATTTAAAAATAATATCATTAAAATATAAACACTAATTAACTAATTAATAAAATAGGCATTTCAATATTTTTATTGTATATTAAAAAACATTAAACTACGTTACGATTATTAAATATAACAAATAATTAATACTCTTTCGTATTACATGAGAAAGCCAAGTCAAAACCTATAAAAACTGATAAAAGTGAAGGAACTTGCTTACTTTTATTTAATTTGTATATTGATATTACATTGAAGTTTATAACTATTTCAGTTTTTCTTTACAACTTTTTTGATACTAACAAAGCAATTTATATGTGTCATCACTATTTTTAATATTGGAAAATACTAATGTTTAAGCATTGAAGTACTTTCCATGATTACAAAATATTTTTTCTGTAGTAATGAACATATATGTATATATATCGTTAAGTACTACCTGTACTGACATTATATTTTAAAACAATATTGTACTTAAATAAATTATAACATTGTCGTCAAGTATTGATATATAAGCAGTAAACCTATCAAAACTATTTCAATTAAGTTCTTTCTTTTTTTGTTATATACAAACTATTAACTAATTCGTATTAATCAATTCATTTTAACATTTGATCTTTAATCTAATTACATTTTATTATAAGTTATTCTGGGTTGGTACAAACAATATCATAATTAAGACAAATATTATTAGTTCTCTAAATATAAACGGTTATTTAAGTAAAAAATGTGTAAAGACAATACCGGTTTGATAAAACATATTTTCAATAAAATAAAAAACTTAATAATTTGTGCAAATTATTTATAATACACATCTAAAATGTTAAAAATGTACCAATTAGTACATTAAAATTATAAACTAATACTTTAAATTAAAGAAGTTGCAAAAATCATTAAGAAGTTAGATTATACTTTATTGTTAACCATTTAACATGATTTTAAACTCAGAGCCATCAAAAGAGATGTAAACTTAATATTTTGTACTAATTTATTCGATAACTAATAACTTTAAAATGTAACTAAAAATCATGACGTCACGAACTGATTTATATATCAAAAAATTTCAGCTTAAGTGACTGAATATCATGTTAAGACCAATAAAACAATGTTGTTTGCCAAAAGTAATTTTGAAGGAAAGAAAAAAATCTGAGGTATAGTTAGCCAACCCACTCTAATGCATAGTATCAAATAAAACAAAACTATAGTTAAACTAGTTATTCCTACTACAAGAGTTTTTATATAAATTTCTCATAAAGCTTGTCAGATTCAGATTATAATTTCTATGAAGAGTAAATTAAAAAAATAATAAGCCTTATTACACTGTTGCAATAATATGATTAAACGTCTAGTTTACTTTTTTTAATAATTCAAACTAAACATTAAATTCTTTTAATCATTACATAAAATATTAACAAAACATATTTTTGAGTTGTTCTATAAAAGCATCTGCAATAAAAATTATATTGAATATTACAGTTTACTTTATGTTTAGTTCCTAAACTGATCAAAGTGCATTTTTAATCTACAATTAGATTTAACAACAATAAAACATTTAATTAATATTAAAGATGTTTATAAAACAACTTTATATTTTAAAATTTTTTTAAAAGCTAACAAAAAAGCTTATTTCTATTAAATAAAAGTGTACTAACACTTTTATCTGATCAGCAGAGAACGTAGCTTCGAATTGTTTGTAAAATATTTAAGTGAGCAAATTATGCTAGAATTACTAAGATAAAATTTATCAAATAAATATTAATAAGCTTACAAACTGAAATAGACTTTTGATATTTTAGAAAAAAGGAATATACAAACAACCCTATAAGTTCTTTATCAACTTTAAGAGGTAGTAGTTAATTTAGATGAATTTAAGTTATTTTTACAAGCTTTAAGGTCATGAAAAAACTATATGTTTGTTTTTAGTCAGGATTATAATTTAGCCTTATAATAAGCTCGAAAAACTAACTGCAATTGATGGCACAGATAAAAAACTATATATCAAAAAAAAAAGATAAACTGTACTGAACTAAAAAGTTATACAGAATACTAACACTTTAGTTAGTATAAACTTAGTTCGATATTTCCATGTTTCACTGACAACTTTTTATCCGTTTGGAAATTAAAAATATTTACAAAAATAAATTTAAATAAAAAGCACCTCTTACTAAAAATCTTATGTTGATTCAAGTATAGTTCGATAATTTTTTTTTTAAGTTACGAAAAAACTGCTAATGGTAAGTTTTGCCCGCATTTTAAATGGTATCATGCATCTTAATTTCCGGGATTTTGAAACAATACCACTAAGAGTGGTTAAAACTTGAGTAGAATAGGATTACCTGATGTTTTCTAAAACAGTCTTTAATTTGTCAATAGAAATTATAAAAATTTTGATAGAAAAACTTATGACGTGAGAAAAAATTATGACGGAATTCAAATTGCAAAAAAAATGCAGTTTAAATTAATTTGAAAATTAATTGCAAAGCCTTTAGTTAAAACATTGATTTGAAATAAATTCAAACTGTGTTTGTACTATTTTAAAACTAAAATTTGACTTATATAATTAGTATAAAAAGGTATAACTTAGATAAATCAAATTTGACTTGATAAATTGTTAACACAAAACCAGCTTAGTGAAGTAATAAATTTTTAACTAAAATAAACTGTTTTTTTTTCTATACTTTTTTTTTTTATTATACACTAAGAGTATTTGATCAGACTAATTTAATAACAAATACGAGTTAACTTAACATTTTATTTACTATCAAGCATATTTGAATCCAAAATAAGTTTAAAAACAATTTAAGTACAGTGGAACAAAATTTATTCTGAAAAAAACTAAACGAAACAAATAACAATTTAAATTTAAATTTGCATACAACAAGCAACAATATATTTTAATGCAGAAAAACTAAATTTTGGATAAAAACATCTGTAAAATAAGTTTGTAAACTCGAAACACAAAGAAAAAAAATCAGTATCAAGTTTTTTGATAGTTTATGTAACAAAATAACAAACAAACAAAATTTACAAGAAAAAATTAATAAAAAAAAGCAAAAAGAAGTAATCAGAAAATATGATAATTTTATCCATTAGTAAAATGCTTTTTTTAAATGTTTTTTAAAATGCCACAAAAATTTTTACTTATTAATAAACATAGTTATTTAGAATTTAACACTAAAAATTAACACTTAAAAATCTAAAAAATCACTTAAAAGAAAAAAGTTAATAACAATATTTTACTTAAAAATTGAAATGTAATAAGTATAAATTTATAAATTTATTTAATTTACTATAATATATAGTTTTTTTGATAAAAATATATAACTATTCAAAAACTTAGAGCTGCTACTACTCAGTTTTCTGTGAAAAGTTATTAAATAGTCATATTGAGACGTAATAAACTATACACAAACGAGTTTATGAATTTAAAATTTAAAAAAAAAAATGAGAATTATTTTTTTTTAATAAAATCAGTAATAATTTTCGCTGTTAAGCAAAAAATATTTTAATGGTAAATTAGAAAAACCTATATTGTTATATTTGAGAAAAATTATAAGTATCTAAATACTAACAAATAAAAACAATGTACATGTTTTAGTTTAAAAAAACAAAATGTTCGAAATATACAAACAAATCAAATCTGGTTTGTTAAGATGACTTTAACAGTTTTTGTTTTGATTTTAAGTTTTATCAAAGATTTAAAAAAACTGAACCATCTTTTAATTGTAAATAAATAAATATCACATACCTAAAGTTTTGAAAAGACTGTTACTTTAATTTTGTACATTCATTAAACATCAACGAATTTAGTGTAAACGTTTTACTACTTAATATATAACTAAACGTAAAAAAAATTCAAAACTTTTTATAAATAGTCAAAATCTTGCATGTAATTTGAACTTTTACTAGTTTTCAATAACATTTAACATCTTGTAAAACCGAAAATATTAATAAACCTACATAATTTAAATTTAATAAATTACAACATAATCACTTATCTCAAAATTCACATTATGTACTAATTATTCAAAAAAAAAAAATCAGATATAAAAACTTTTAAATGTAGTTATATTTTTATATTAAAGTTTAAAACTATAAATTCTTGTAACATATTAAACAATTTGCAATGCTTAACAGTATTATTTCACAAATATAAACTTTACATGAAAAAAATAAATAAAAACTCAGTTTTTACATGAAACCAAATTTTTTTAAATGAAAAACCTTAAAACAATAAATAAAAAATAGACTTTAAAATAATAGCTTCAAAGCACAATAAATCGATGTAAGACTTGTTTAATGAAACATTTATAGTAAAAATTTTCATTTATTTAAGACTTAAAAATAATTTACATTAAATTTTCGATCTACACTAATTAAACGCAACGAATAATCTAAAACTACAAAGACTTTTAACAACAAATAGAGAGCAAATAATATTTTCACTAGTATTATAGAATTTATTAATTTTACATAATATGTGCTCGGAAAACTTATGATAAATACTAATTAAATAATACAGCATAACCAATTTGTAAAAAGACTTAACATCCGTTTCGTATAAGGTTCCCAAGTATAATAGTAAAAATATTCATTTATAAATTATGATTTGTTTTTTTATGTTTAATGTAATGTTGTAAATAAATTAATTACTTTACTGTTAATCCAGTAAAAAATTACTTTAATCTGTGTTTGTTAAAGATAATAACAGTGATTCTAGAATTTTTAAACAACATTAAGTTTATTAAATTTTTCAACCCTTTAAATCATCTAAAACGTAAGTCATAAACTTGGATAAAAATAGTTAAACTGTAAATTTTATAAATAGTTTTAGTTTTTACTCACTATTTTTTATGTTATTACATTTTTTTGTTACTTGATATCAGGTTGTTTAAAACCAAAATATATTTAAAAAATTTTAATATATTTATGACAAATTGTCTCATAAAAATGTTTGTCTATAATCTGTTCATTATTCTAGAAAAATGAATCAAGAGTTTAATTCTTTAACACATAGTCAAGTATTAATCAAACTATTAATAAGAACTAAAGAATTATAAAATAGAACTATAGACAATAACATTATAATTAAATATTTTCAAAACAGTTTTGATAGTTAAATCAGTAATCTGAAGATGGTTATTTGATTAAAAATATATATCTTTAGATAAAATATTTTAAGTTATAATCGACTTATTTGTTGTAATAATTTAAAGTTTTGTGTAACAAAACAGTTCAAGAACATCCATGATAGTTTTCATATGAAATAAGTGCATTATTTTTCTTTATAATTAATAGTTTTTGAAACATAACATCAGTTTATCTTTTTAAATATTTAAATACTATTTGTTTTAAGTTATTAGAACATAAATTGTTTATGAGTTGACTTTGGAACCCATCTAAAATATTTTTTTTATTTTTAAAGTTAGAACTAACAAAATTAGCTTGTAATTTTTTCAAATGAAGAAACCATGGGTTTTTGATAGTTTTTGTAAGTGATGGTCTTTATTTTAAACTTTTTGTGCATTTATAATTATATTCAAAATTTAAACCCTGTTGTATACTTTAATAAAATGATATTTTAAATTTCAAGCTACAGTAACCTCTCGCATCTTTACGTACTCGTGACGTTACGCACTCTCATTGAGTTACGCATTTTAGAATTCTAAAAACTTAATAAGTATTTTTTTTTAATATTACACAAATTAGATTTATTGTATATTTTTAATAAAAAGTATGTTTTTAAAGGCTAGCTCACCTCTCTATATGATTAGACTTAGTAAACTTATGTTCCGTGACTAACTGAAAAACATATAGTTATTAGCATATCAGCAATTTTGTTAACAATAAGAGATTAAGTTAAAATTCTAAAAGAAATATGACTGTCTTAAATAATGAAAGTATAATGAAATTTAAAAACACAAATAAATAATACAGCATTCTTGCCCTATATATGAATAAACATCTTAAAAAGAAATCTAATAAAACTTCCTAGTAAAAAGTAGCAGTGATACTTAAAAAATATAGAGCTTACACTTAAGACAAATTTCAATTGTTTTTTTTTTAGTAAAAATAAAAAATAAAATATCACTAATTTCCATTTGACGCTTTTTTTTAGTTTAAATTTATCTTCTGTTACATTTGCTTTGCACAGCAAGCGCTGAAATTTTTCGCACGTTGCCTTCAATTCTTCGTAATGCTCACCAGCACAAGTTACTCCATTATTTTTCTTATATTTTATATATTTTTGTTTAAAAGAAGAAATCCATTACAGCACCAAATGTATGTTTTTGTTAAAGGCTATAGAAACAAATTTTTTATAGACACCTCACGATTTCTTAATTGTAAACAAATGCTTAATTATAAATGAATTTTCTAACTAGAATAGAATGTAAATGTTAAGTGTCAAATAAGTCACTTATAAATGAAAAAAAATAAGATAAAATCTATTTAATATTAGAATTGGTAAATTTTTTCTTCAAGTATCATTATTTTATATAAACTTAAATTCGTTTATTTTTAAAACATATAGTTTTATATTTTGTTTTTATATATATAAACAAAATAAACAAATTGTTATAAGTGAAAAAGTCCCCAGTATGCATTTAACTAGAAGCATTATCAAAAAACAACCATTATAGTAAGTATATCTGGTACCTCTCCTATCTTTACGATCTCTCATATCTTAACGCACTTTTTCTGCGGACACAATGTGCGTAAATAAGCGAGAGGTTACTGTAATTAAAAGTTTAAAAAACATACTAAACTTAGTACTAATTTATTTATTGATACTAATAAAAAATGTAATGATGTAAAAACTTAAGCAATCGTATCTAATTTGAATATCTTACTAAGTTTATAAATTCTATGCTAATGTAACAACTTGAAAAACTTTCATTTTTTTTTTAAGTGCTGACTATAGTTTAAAAAAGCTTTTAACAAAATGATTAACATTTACTTTTGAAACTTAAATGACGCATGTACTTATAAGAAACTAAATAAAAACTACAATAACATATTTGTTTTTATTATTCCATAGAACAAATTCTACAGTATAATAGTTACATTCAAAACTAGAAAAACAAAACAATTATTCAAGTTATTGAAACCAAATTTTTAATTATTTTATTATTCTTTAAATTATTTAACTCTTTGTTGTTTATATTGCTAAGTATATTACTTTTTTTAAATATGTCATCTAGTTTTTTTCTTAACTTTTTGAACTAGTATCAACTAGTCTGTTTATGCAAACATTGATATGATAAATGTTTTACATGAGCTAATAGATATAGCTGTACAAACTTTCATATTATATGGTGTTTCATTTTTGACTGTTCTACAGCTTATTGTAGTTTTATATTACATATGACAGTTACTGGAACTAAACTATTGCGTCATTAGAATTTTAAAGAACGTAGTAAGAAGCAGGTAATTAAGAATTAGTAATAATTAAAATCGGTAGAAAAAGTTTTGGTTGGGAACTGCTCAAAAATGCACGAAAATACTTTTGCTATTAGGGTCAAATATGCACGAAGAAACACTTTTGCACAAAGAAAATTTTGCATGAAGAGTCTTTTTTTAACGCAGACACTTTGAATTTAGGGTTATTTTTGCACTAGAAACGACAAAGAAAAAACAAAAGATGAAAATAAAATGATAAATTAATAAAAAATCAATAAAAATTGAATTAAAATAATATAAAAAATCGATCTAAGGTAAAATTGATAGTAAAGATAAAATAAAGAAAGAAGTAAAACAAAAATAAATAGAAAAAAAATAACCCGAATAAAAGTGATCCTTCGTAGAAAAATGTATTTGTGTGGGTTAAATATTAAAGTGTAACTGATTATTAACTGAATACTCATTTTGTTTTATATTTTATTTTATCTTTTCATACCTATACTAGTTTCATTCTTAAACGACAAATGTTAAACGAAAATTGAAAAAAATTTTTGGTTAGTAAACAGTTTAAAAATAACTTTAAGCTATGATGAATGCTTTTACGCGGTTTACTGGCCAAAAAAATTTTTCAAACTTTTTTTAACAATTACCTTTTGAGATTGAAACTAGTATAGCTTTGAAAAGCTTTGTAAATAGATATCAAACAAAATGAATAATCTGTTAATATTATTTAAGTTATATTATTAGGTATATAATATACAAACCTATAATGTTTTTCAAGTGTTTGATAAATATTCAAAGCACTATATTAATTAGAGTACAGTTATTTGGCAGATGTTTTGTTTATTTTACTTATTTATTATTTGTTACAAATATTTAAGATTTACTTTTTATTGTTAATCTATAGTCCTATTAAAAAGTATATAGTATTTATTAAATAGTAAAAAAAGCGCTAAACAAATTAGTCTAAGGACCTGGTGTACAAAGGAACATTTCAGTTATCGAGTTGTACACCACATGCTTATAAAGTTTCTTACGAGCTATTGCACATAGTTTTTTATCTTTTAGATATTTTAAAATTACTAACAAAACAATCAATGATACAAAATGTAAGAAAAGAAAACTAAACGAAAATTAAAAGAATTTTGTGTTTAAAAATTTACTTAAAAACACGTTTTATAACATAAAAACTAAAAAAAGTATATAGCTTTTAATTAACTTATAAAAGAATCTAAAAATACTAACATGTAAATACTTGAATGAAACTTTACAACCAATCGAATAAACGTAAAAATATAATAAGCTGAAATAATTTTACGTTAAATTTTATCAGTATTTTATGCTAAAAGTGGTGTTTTATTTTATTCGATAACTTTACTTAAATAGTAAAGATAAATTTACACTTGAATAAATAAATAAACTAGTTGATATATTTTTTATAACTTTAAGAAGTGAACTCTATAATAACTAAACCTAGCTTTTACAAGTTAAAATATAAATAAGGATAACTAATGTAAAATTTGTGCTTTTAATAATAAAAAAAAAATTAACCCTCTATTTTAAAATATTTATGTTTTTTAAAACTTGTCTAACTCCTAAATTCTAATAATGGAAAGCAAATAACATTTTCAAATATAAATAAGAAGACGTTTTTTTCTTTGATTTTCTCCGAAAAGGGAATTTTTAACAAAAGTTTGCTTAAATGAGTTATCTCAGCTTAAAGTTTAAATACTTAATTTTTGTTAAAGTATATACATCTATAACCAGTATTTTACATTGGCATGATTAATAAAAAGTATGTAAGTATTCTGAACTTGCAATTTTTGAGTACGTCCTAAAATAACTTAAAGCTTAGCGTTGTATAGTATAAAACTACAAAAAAAACTAGCACACTTTAAAAGTCGACTAATTTTTTATTATCACAGAATCTAAATTATACAAAATTGTATAAAAATGAAAAACTATGAAAGTTTCAGTAAGGCATTGTATACTGTACTTGAAGTTAATACTTTTTATACTGAATATTTTCTCATTTTTAATATTAATATTAAATAACTATCAATAAAGTTTGAAAATAAATCGTATAAGTCGTTTTTATAGGTCGTAGCGAATTTTCTTATAAAAATTACCCCCAAACAAAGTGTAAAAACAAAGCCTTTCTCATGCCGCATTTACTTCAAAATACTTGTAGTAATCGACATAAAAATACTTTTTAAAACTAAAATAAGCAATAGTAGAGCACTACCGGGAAACAAATCACTTTTGCACCAGGGGACACTTTTGCACGGCGTCACTTTTGCACGGTCGTCAATTTAGCACGAAGGGTCACTTTTGCACGCAGGGACATTTTTGCAAGGCGTCGTTTTTGAACAAGGAGACACTTTTGCACGGCAAAATTTTTTATTATGACAATTTATTACGGCAGCATTGTTGCACAACGATACATTTGCACGAGGAGACACTTTTACTAGGCTTCATTTATGCACGAGGAGAAAATTTTGAACGCAACATTTTTTCACGATGACAATTTTTATGGCAGCATTGTTGCTTAACGATACTTTTGCAGAATATCACATATTACGATGAAAGTTCTGTACAGCGTAATTTTAGCACTACGACTTTTTCGAACGGAACATTAACTTTGCATGCAGGCCGATTAAAAGTTTTCTTAGCTAGTACAAAATCTGTAACATAATATGTAACTGAAAAATAAAATTTTATAACATACCTATATTAAATGAAAAAAATGAAGTATTTTTAATTTAAAAAATTAAAGTTAATGATAAAAACATACTAACGAATAGATAAAAATAAATTAATTATAAAAGATTAATATGAGGGACAAAAACTTTAATTTATTTTAAAATTAGGATGAAAAAATACTTCAAGTGTAAATAAACTGTTTACAGTTTATTCTGAATTTCATATATTTATCAACAACTATGCCTTTTTATATATTTCACTTTACGGTTACGAGTTTATTTTCCCAATGACGAACCTAGGCATCAAAACCTAGACCACTTAAACTGAAAGGCACATAAACAAAAAAAAACATAACACAAATTGTTAGTTTATTAAAACAAAGATAAAAACATAATTTTATATAAAATTTGTAGTCTAACATATAAAGTAAAATTTAACCACAAACATATACTTATTTACGTTTTGATGTAGAACGATCAACATCAAACATTTAAATGCATTGACCAACAACAAGGACATTAACAATAGACTAGCCAGATGAATAGTCATTAAATACATAGAACAATGACTCATCATTAATAGAGTAAAGGTGCTGCTAATAAAATTAAACTATAATTAAAGCTAAATCTTAAAATTAAATCAACGGTTGATAAAAACTACTTATAAATTTTACTAAAAAAAAAATGATTGAGATAAAACTTTTTAAACTTTAATAGAAACTCTTTAAAATGTTTGCAAGAAACTAATTCATAAGGAAGTTTGTTCAATATTTCAAGTGACCAAAAAAAAGAATTATGCCAAGCCTCATTATTGAAATATTGCAGCGGTTGAAGACTAACATGGTAAATTTTCTTTGAACAGATTCTATATGGCTAATATTTTTTTTAAACTATGTAGAATAGATTGATGAATCGAGTTTAAATGAGAAAAAACTTATTTTTATTTAAAATACTCAAAATTGTATTCATTTAAAATCACATAAATGTGTATTCATCTAGTTTATTTAAATTCAAATTATAAATATCAATTTCTGAATTGTAGGACGTTATTATATCGTTCTACGTAAAACTTCAAATAAAAACTTTACGTTAAAATTTCGTAAAAAAAACAACCACACTTTATTAAATCAGTCTTCGGATATAAACAGCCTTAGTGAGTTTTTTCTAATTTAAACTTGCCCTAAATAAAAATATAAAACATCATTCTATTCTACATAATTAAAAAAAGGTTATTATCATATCAATTATAAATATAAATATAAAGTATAAATTATAAATAAAATAAGTTTGTGTTTAAATTTTACTTTTTATGTTAACCTTCAAATTTTATATCAAATTATGTTTTTATCTTTGTTTTAAAAAATTAACAATTTGTGTTAATGTACTTTTATTCTTTATGTGCCTTTCAGTTTAAGTGATCTAGGTTTTGATGGCTAAGTTCATCGTTGGGACAATAAGCTTGTAACACTATTGTAAAATATATAAAAAGGCGTAGTTGTTGATATATATATAAAAATTCAGAATAAAATGTAAATAGTTTATTTACACTTGAAGTATTTTTTTATCCTAACTTCTAAATAAATGAAAATTTTTGTCACTCGTATGAATCTTTTATAAATAATTTATATTATCTTTTCGTTAGTTTGTTTTTATCATTAACTTTAATTGTTTAAATTTAAAACCTTTCATTGTTTTCATTTAATATAGGTATGTTATAAAATTTAGTATTCAATTATTTATTATGTTACAGATTTTGTACTAGCTAAAATAACTTTTAATCGGCCTGCATGCAAAGTAATTTTCCGTTCGACAAAGTCGTAGTGCCAAAATTTCGCTGTACAGAACTCTCGACGTAAAAATGTGATATTGTGCGAAATTATCGTTAAGCACCATTACTGCCGTTAACAAGTGTCATCGTGAAAAAAATGTTGCCGTTCAAAATTTTCTCCTTGTGCATAAATTACGCCAAGTAAAAGTGTCTCCTCGTGCAAATGTATCGTTGAGAAACAATACTGCCGTAATAAATTGTCATCATAAAAAAATTTCGACCTGCAAAAGTGTCACCTTGTACAAAAACGATGCCTTGCAAAAATCACCCTGCGTGCAGAAGTGTCTCCTCGTGCAAAAGTGACCCTCCATGCAAAAGATTCGCCGTGCAAAAGTGTACCCCTGTGCAAAAAGGACGCCGTGCAAAAGTGTCCCCTCGTGCTAAAGTGTCCCCTCGTGCAATAGTGACCCTTCATGTAAAAGTGACGCTCCTGCAAAAGTGACGCTCGTGTAAAAGTAACACCCACCCGCGTTACCGATGTGTAGTTTTCATTAAATGAATGTAAGCTTTTATTATAAAAACTTTACTATTTAGTTTCTAAGAAAACACATATTGTGCTTACTTCTAGAATGGCAAATTTTAGTGTTGAGGTCCGCATTTAGCCCGCGGGCGCATTTTGACGACCCATGATGTAAGTAACATTTTTTTGACGATTTACCGCAATTAAGTAATAAAACTAGTATTCGTTCAAAAATCTATTTTATCTGTAACTTAATCAGTTTGAAAAAAGATAGCATAGTTGATTTATTACATTTATTGTAAAAACAAATTTTTTATCAGTTAAAAACTTGAATTTTATTATAACTAAACGGTTAAATTACTTAAAAAGTAAATAATAAATATAACTTTTATATAGAGTAATGTTGTATCAATATAAAAAATTAAATATTGTTTAGTATTACTTCTATTAGTCTCTATTTGCATATAAATGAAATAACTTGAAATTCAAATATTTCAATTGACAAATTTGTCAAATACTTTATAATTTTTGATAAAACTACTACTTGCGTTTAATTTTTTATCTTTTATTGTCAGCTAACTATAAAAGCTGTAGAAACTTGAGTCTCAGTACCGTGTGTTTTACGGAAAAACGGTTTAAAAACATAATACAAAATTATACACAGATTTCGAAATATTGATAAACTACATAACTAAGATTACGCAATTTAATAGTTTTCAATTTATCTTTCGAGTTATTTTCTTTAATTTTAAAATTTTATAGTTATTTTAAGTCATTTTTGTTTACTAACATTAGTTTCATAATTATACTTAAGATAACTAGTTGTAAATAAATTCTAACTAGTTGCAAGTTTGTTGTAATTTATCATTGAAACTTACTAACGGTACAAGACTTGAGCATTATGCAAGAATCATAAGTTTTACATATAACTTTACTACAACAAACATTGTGTGAATCTAATCTAACTTTTTTTTAAAAAGTAATGTTAAAGCAAGTGTGGTGATAGAATCAAAACGTAATAAATATTTGTGTCTATTTTTGCATAAGTTTTAAGATTTGTATTAAAAACAGAAACTGTAATTTGCTTTTAGAATAACACTATACTAAAATATCAAACTGCATTGTTTTGTTTGATACTGACACAAGATTACACAACTGAAAACTTGTACCATGTTCATTGGTAATTATATCATGTTCATTGGTATTAGTAAAAAATTAACATATTTTATTTTTAGAAACCAAATCCGAGCATAAAAACAAACAATACTTAATTAAAACAAAATGTTTATAGAAGCCTAAAAAAGTTATTATATCTTGAAACACAGCAATTTATAAAGAGTAACTTTTTAAAAGCAAAGGAAGTTTTAATAAAGGTTAGTATATATTTGTTTTATCCTAAACATTTAATGTAAACTTTCAGCCGTCTGTTACAGCTGTACAAACTTAAGTGGGTCTGTTCGATATAAATGTTTTATTTAATTTATATTGAGCTTCTATTAAGCAATTTGTGATAAACTTTCATAACATCTAAACTTTAATGTTTGAAATGGAATTTAAATGTAGAACAAAATATCATTAAATTGTATACTAAACTAAATAAAACTTAACAAATTTATACTTTATAAAGTGTTTCCAACTTTAGTTGATAAAATTGTTTAAAATATTTTGATAAGTTTCACTGTTGCTCTTATTTAAAAAATATTCAGTTTCAATGAAGTTAAATTGAATTTTTCTGTATACAAAATATAAATTTTTCTGAATAACAAGCTAAAGTTCGTTAATGCACATTTTATTGATGTACGTTTGCAGGAATTTTTAACAAAAGAGCTTGATCAGTACTACTTTTAAAAAGTTTAAAAACGTAACATATAGAAACATATGTTAGGTCGAAAAAGACAAAAACTGTGCAAATTATTTTTTATTGTATGAAAAATCTATATTTATTATTTAGATAGAAATTATGATCCCTTTTCTCGTCGTTGTTATAATTAATAAGGTAAAAAATACTTGTAAAGTTAAAACTCGTTCATATGTACTGTTTTTGATGGTCTATCGGTTCAGAATAGTGCTAGTTGTTTTACTACAAAAAGAAGTTTTAATTGCTTAGTATTTTATCATACAGATACTTAACCAAATTTTTATACATGTAGGTCATAGAAATATACAAACTAACTTATAAAAGAAGTTATTTTTATTAAAAATTTAAACTATTAATATAACAATATATTATTACTATAGTACTTAAGATATTTATCAAACATCATAGATCTAGTAAATGTTTTTGAGTAAAATTGTTATACAATGACAATACAAATACAAAACTATGACTTTTTTAGAACCTAATTTAAAGCAAGTTGAAATACTAAACGCAAATATTTAATTTTATAGCGTTTTATTATCTTAAATTAAGTTATTAATTTCTTCCAAAAAAAAATTAACAGTAAATTTTTACAATACATTTTAGAACACGAAAACAACTTAATAAACTCTACCGTTACTTTATTTAAACGTATGCTGAACTTCAACTGAAAATATTTTTAACTTTAAATAATGGAAGTCAATAAATGAGTTCTAGTACTACAACTTTGTAACTAGTGACATATTTATCATCTTGTCACAAACTATTTAATTACGTTCTAACATAAATAACTTATATTTTTTAAAATAAAACGATAGTTTTTGAAGAAAGTTTGTCAAGCTTCTTAATAAAGCTGATAACATAACTTTATTGTAATGGTTAATATAGTAGAATTTATAAAGACCATTGCTGAATTTATTTTTCAACATTGATTTATCACTTTTTACTTATTTGTAATTATTACTTCAGATAACAAAACTTTTCTATAACTTTTAGCTAACGTAAATAGCTGTGCAAACTAAATTTATATGTTAAAGTTTTTGGTTTTATAGTTTAATGTTTCACATGTATTTATTTGTTTAATATATGTATAATTTTTATAGTCACTATTTTTCTTATACAAAAAACTTTAAATATCACTTATTGATTTTAATATAACTGCAATACAAAAACCTTATAAAGAAAATTAATATTTTGGTGATTACAACCAAATACTACTTAGAAATCTTTTAAAGTAAAGTTATAAAAATAAATTGTTATTCTCGGTTTACTTTGATTACGATTTTAAGTACCTAGAAAGAGTATAGACAAATTAGTATTCATTCTTAATATTAGAGGATCTATTAACCAGAAGATTGAAAAATGTTTAGATAAAAATTTAAGTTTTAAATATAAAACCTGAAGCTTAAATATCACCTTAATGATTTGTTAGTTACTCAAAAGTAAAAACTAATAATAAATTTTTTTCTTACAATGTTGTAATATTTGTAATAATTTTCATATAGGGCTGTGTTAAAAGTGCATAGACATGAGGACAGTTACTGTAAAAATACTTTATAAGCTATTTTAAAACCAACAAAAACTACAGTACTTAATAAACATAAACTAACTAACTGATATTACCTGAAATTACCTAACTAACATCAGGTTTAGGAAAATATCTGGAAAAATAACTTAAGCTTACTACAATGAAAAAAAAATCCTACAGAGTTATTTTCGCTTGTATACGTTGTTAAGTTTGACTTATTAACATTATGAAATAAAATAATGTTTTTATTTAGAAAATTTGTTGTTTATTTATTTTTAGCAGTTTTCTGTGCTACAATGTTTTATTTTATTTAAGTTAAAATGAGAAGTGATGAGGTAAATATTATGCTTATTAACATAAAAAAAAGTGTTCAATTAGTCACCTATAATAGCTGTACCAAATATGAGTGATATGAAATACAAGATTAGTCTCTCATGTAAGCTTTTAGTTCCTTATATTGATGTCAACGGTAATATCCTTTTTAAACTAGCATAATAAAAAATTATAAAACAATAAGACATTTCGTATATTTTTGTATAATATTATATGTTTGAAGGTTATTTCGATATTTGTTTCAGTTTTGTCATATGTTTCAAATAGTGTTTATTCTTTTATAAGTAAATGTCGTTAGTATATGTCGTTAGTCAATTTAACTGAAACGGTGAATAATTATTAATTAGGATTAAAAATAAGTAAAAACTTAATGATAAATTTGACTGTTATAAAACTATACAATCTTTGTAGTTATTAAGTTTAAATTAAATAAAGTTTATTAAAATACACAATAAAATAACAAATTATAAAATGAAATAGTTACATGAACTAAAAGGAAGTACTAATTCTAATTACTGGCAACTAATCATTAAAAAAATTATATCTAATAATTACGTCACATTATATATGAATACTAGGGCTAGCTAGTTAATTTATACTACAAAATTAGATAACTTATTATTTATGTTTGGAAAAAGTAGTAAAGCGCTTTAATTTGAAAAATAATATGTAATCTGTTGTGAAAAAAAAAACATTAGTTATTGAATTAATAAAATTAAATTAAAGTTAAGGCAATAAAAGCCACAGAAACGTGGTAGTATTAATTAAGTAGCTAGCCCTAATGTTTATATGTATTGTGAACTAATTTAATAATTACTTAATAATTAAAAGAATGTAATTTAGTTTTATATTGTTCCTATCTAAGTTTTTATTTAGTACACGTTTCAAAATATTTTAAACCTTTTAAAACGAATTAAAAATAAAAACTTTAGTTCAAGTTTTATGATACTATTTTACTCTCTTAAATTTTCTAAATATTTAACATACTACTTTTATCAGCTTACTAGAATAGCTGTACTAACTAACAGCAGATATAAAGCAATATAGAAAAGTAAGTCTTAGTTTATATATTTGATGTTGACAAATGTATTTGTGGTGATTTAAATAAAAATATTTAATATTCATACTTTATGATTATCATCCAAAATAAATTATAGTTAATTTATTTGTGATTAATATTATAAATTTATGTTTGTGTTTTTAATAAAATAATATTTCAACAAGTTATTCAGAAACGTTTTATGATGGTTATTAAATATTTAAACAGCATGTAAAATTTTTACAAAGAAGTTTCTAAATAGTTTTTTTAAGAAGTTAATCTATACTAAAAATTTATGACTTACTTGATAATTTCAAAGCTATATTACTCAAACAAGCAGTTATTGGTTTTTTACCTGTTTATTTATCTACTATCCGATACTACTCTACAGATTAAACTCGTATACATTAACAACTTAAACGTACAAGTACCAATTCGCTATTCTGATTATTACAAGGTTTCAGTAAAAAAGTATTTTGACCTTGGCAGACATGACTAATTTAAAACAGTACACTGACACCTATTTTATCCAAATTGTAAATAATTAACATTTACAAAAATAATCTTAATTAGAATTTAAAAAAAAGCCACCTCTTACTGAAAAGCTTATGTTACTTTAGGTATCGTTCGATGGTAGTATAATTTTTTTGACTGTGGAAAGACTGCTTATGGTAAGTTTGACCCGCAATTTGAAAACAATTGTGCTTCTCAATTAAATTAGAAAAAATACGACCTACAGTGGTTGATATTTACAAAAATGTAAATGCTTATCATTATCTAAAACTGTTGTCCATAAATATAAATTATAACAATTTTGCTGTAGAAAAATAATTGACGTCATTATGAAGTTCAAATTGCAAGAAAGTTTTAGAGTTTAATTTAATTTGAATTATAATTAAAATGCTTGTACTATGTCTGAAAATAAAATTTGATTTATATAATTAGTATAAAACTATATAACTCAAATAAATAAAATTCTGACTTGTTAAATTGTGAAATCAAAAACAGCTTAGTAAAGTAATAAACTTGAAACTTAAATTAACAGTTCATAGAATATTTATTTACAACAGAAATAAAACAATTTAAAATATAAAAAATACTTTTATTTTAGTTATACACTGAAAGTATTTGATTAGACTAAATTAATAACAAATACAAGTTAACATAATATTTTATTTACTATTAAGCATATTTAAGTACATAATAAGTATAAAAACAACTCAAGTACAGTGGAACAAAATTAATTCTGAAAAAAATTAAACGACACAAATAACAAATTAAATTTAAAGTTGTTGCATATTATGAGCAATAGAATAAAATAAATTTAAAAAATAAAGTTTTGGAAAAAAAAATCTGTAAAACAAGTTTGTAAACACGAAACACTAAGAAATTATAATAAATAATTATAATATTGAGACGTGATAAACTATTCAAAAAACTAGTTTATAAATTTCAAATTTCAAAAAAAATCTAAATGAGATTTTTTTTTGAATAAAATCAGTAAAGTTGTCGCTGTAAAGCAATAATTCTTTTAATGGTTAATTAGGAGAAGTATATTGTTCTATTTGTGGAAAATTAGAAGTATTTAAACTATTAACAAATAAAAACAATGTACATGTTTTAGTTTAAACAAATAAAATGTTCGAAGTATACATACAAATCAAAACTAATTTTTAAGATGACTTTAACAGTTTTTATTTTGCTTTTAAGTTTTATCAAAGATTTTAAAAACTGAACTATCTTTAAACTGTAAATAAGTTTATATCACATACCTAAAGTTTTTAAATGACTGTTACTTTATTTTTGTAAACATTTTCATAAAATATCAACAAATTTAGTGTAAACGTTTTACTACTTAACATAAAACTAAACGTAAATAAAAATACAAAAAATTAAATAAAACAGCCGAAATCTTGCATGTAATTCGGAATTTTACTAGTTTTTAATAACATAAAACATCTTATAAAATCAAAATATTAACAAACCACATAATTTAAATTTAATAATCTACACATAATCACTTATCTAAAAATTCACATTATGTACAATTAACTAATCATTCAAGAATAAATCAGATATAAAAACTCTATAAATGAATTAATATTTTTATCTTTAAACTAAAAGATATAAATTCTTGTAACTAATTAAATAGATTGCAATGATTAACAGTAATACTTCACAAATAAAAGCTTTACACAAAACAAAAAACTAAAAACTCAATTTTTACATGAAACCAAATGTTTTTAAATAAAAAATGTTATAATATTATATGAAAAATAAACTTAAAAATGATAACTTATAAGCACAATAAATCGATTTAAGACTTGTTTAATAAAAAATTTATAGTAAAAAGTTTCATTTATTTAAGACTTAATAATGTTTTATGTTAAAATTTCGATGTAAACCAGTTAAACGCAACGAGTAACTAAAAACTTCAAAAAAAATTAACAACAAATATAGAGCAATTATTACTTTTATTTGTATTACATAATTTATTAGTATCACAAAAATGTGCTCGAAAAATTTATGATAAATACTAAAAGCAAGCAAGTTAAAATAAATTATAATTAATATTCAAAACATTAATTTTGTAATAAGACATAATAAATGTTGATAAACCATTCAAATTAAAAACGCTCAAAAACTCACTTAAAAAGCAAGTATAAAATGCTAATAAAACAATTAACTCTATCAAGATAAGTTAATAAAATTAATAAATAATTTTTTAAGTAGAACAGATAATCATAAAAAAAAGGAATTACTTGAGTGCTGAAATGAGTTTGCTTATGTTTGTATTCTAAATATTACAAGATATTTTTTATTATTTTACTAGTTTAATAGTACCCAGTAGCTAAACGGTTATATATGTTTAAAACAACTAAAAGTAGTAGTGATAATTTTCTTTTTATCCTGACTATTATTTAATCACTGATTTAATTATTGTGGTTGTAAAATATTTCATTGGCTATTAACAAGGTAAAAGGTATGATATCATGAAACACCAGTAAACTTGGTTATTTCAAGTAAGCCGTCGTCTTATCTAATAATTTAGCTAACAAAACAAAAAGTATTAATAGTAATACTTTTCTCTATTTCGAAATTATTTTTAACATAATGGTGTATATATCAGGCAAAAAATTGAATTAACTGATTTTATTTAACTGGTATAAGAAAAGTAAAAAATATGCATTGATATGATATAGTACAATGTTTGTAAACTTAAATAACTATAGTTTAAACGAAAAAAAGTGCTCTAATTTTATTTAAAACTATTCATATGTAATTTATTTAATTTTTTTTACGGTCTTTGATACATTTTCAGACTAAAAAATTTTAAAACTTTGTTAGTTTGTTATATGCTTATACAAATTATACAAATATAGTTATTGCTCACATAGTCGAGTATAAACACAAATAAAGTATTAATTTATTCCACTTATTTTTTACTGCAAAAAAATTTTAAAAGATAATTTAAAATATTAATAATTACTAAAATTTTTGTTCAAAACAGATTATTTGCTAAGAAAAATAACTTCATACGAAAATTAATAGAAAAGTTATAGCTAGTTAATAAGCCAAACTGTGTTAATTTAAAAAAAAATTGTTACAAACTGCACAAGTTCTGAGTTTTATCCAATTGATACTTACAAACATGCATCTGTGCATACATTTTATAACTTCAGATTTTTTCGTGTTTGTATTCACAATCAATGATGGTTCTAAATTAAAAACTAAATAACACCCTACAACGTTAAGAAATCATTTATTAAAATAAATAAGTGAGTAATTTAATATTTGCTGGAAAAACTTATGACGTAAGTGAAAGCTCTTCACGAATTTTTGTAAGAAATTTTGAATCCAATAAAATAGTGAAAACAATTTTGATAAAAATTATGTGTCATTATTAGAAAATAATTATTACCAATTTAATTTATTAACATAAAAACTTAATTTTCAAAGCAAAATTTGTGAAAATATGATGATATTGTCATTTGATTAAAATGCAAATAACTATTACCCTTTTAAATTACAAACAATCAAATGTGGTATAAATATATTTACTAAACTAGCTTTAAAAACATTTGAATTTTATTATAAACAATTATTAACATTGACATTTCAATAACAAAACTGCAATAACTTTTATACTAGTAAACTTAACTTAGAATAAGTTCATGTTTAAATACGTACAAAACAAAATAGCATTGTTAAAATAGAACTAATTCATACAAAAACAAAACTTCTTTAGCATTATAGAAGATTTTTACTAATAAAGCGCCAACTAGATAACTGTATATTTGTTTAAACTAAATTTCTGTGCTAATGTTTCACTAAAATTTTGTCAGTTCAAGATAAATGTTTGAATTACAGAATCAATGGTATATTAAAACTAGTGTCTAAATTCGGAACCGCAAGTAAAAAGTTAAACCATTACAATCATTTATTTTTACAGACTAACATAAATACAACCCTAGAACGCTTACCTAGAACGAAAGTTATAAAAATTATTAAACTAATGAAAATTAATTAGAAATTTTTTAAACAGTTACATGTTCTTTTTTGTTTGATACTTTGCAGCTTTGTATGAATTTAATTTTTACTAAATTTACAATTAGAAGCTTGTAGCTATTTGCTATGTTAGTATCAATTAATTATAAAATTTACTGCTTTATTACATTATAAATTAATAGCTGTTTGCATGTTAAATTATACAATATATTATATTTCCAATAATATCATTATTAACCATGTTGGATGGTTTTAAATTAATGTGCCAAGACTCAAAATATATGGCTATTATCCGGTAGTTATTTTAACAAATAAATGTAAGTAAAAAATGTGTTAAAATAATTATGACGTCAGTAAATGTTTTAAAAACAATAATAAATTTTAATTTTGATCATTTAAAATAACTTAAACAACAATTATTAAGAGTATTATACACTATAAACTGGCTAATCATATGTTTATAACAAAATCAACTTGGTAACAAAAATATAAACATTTATTATAAATAATTAAAAGGTAATTAAAGATAAAAATCTCAAAATACGACTCAATAATTGTGACAAAAAATATAAGTATTATAATAAACCACATAAAATCTTTATTATGAGTAGATGGAAATAAATAAATTGCAATCATATACTAATCATATTAGCCTATTATTAAAAAAATAACAAATAAAAAAATTAATTTATAAGTCTCATATAAAAACACCTAAAATATATACTATTAGTAATCGTTGAAGATAAATAAGCAGCAATCATATGTAAAAATAAATTAAAAATGTTATATAGTTAACACTGAGACCAATCATTTCTAACCCGGTTTTACTATTATGCTAACAAAACACGATAAACTCATAATTTGAATATTGTTTATAACAGTGGGTCGGCAGCATTTCATTAGTTAAAGGTAAAACTTGTTTTAATAAGTATTTTGCGGACCAAAGTAATTTATCAGAGTCAAAAAAGTACCTTGAAAAGACTTTTTGAAAGAATAAACAAAAAGTGTTTTACTTTGAATAAAGTACAAGTTTAACATTATATAGATTATTAAAATTTATTCAACAGAAACCATTAACACGCTATATACAAATTTTTGCTACATAAAATATTGCCATCACTTAGCTTCACTGATTGAATAATTAAGCATAGTTTAAATGTACATTTTATATAAGTCCACTTTTTTACTTGATACTAAGCCTGCAGCTTTAGTTAATAAGAACCAATATTTTAAATTTAACTGTTCATATTATTAGGAACATGGAATGCATTAACCATTTCAATGGTTTTAAACTAGAAATGACGATTAGTCGAATTATTACTTAAAAAGGAGATGTTTTTATATAAAAATTATTTGCTGTATAAAGAATGATGTAAGTGGAAAATTTAGACGACAAGTTTGTAAAATTATTTTTCAAATTTAATGGAAAGATTAAGTTAACATACAAACTAAAGATTATAATTCGTTAATGCAAATATTAATATACATTAAATTTAATTTAAAAACATGAAAAATTTGTTTGAAATTAAATAACACAAACTTTAATTTATATTTACAGCAAAATTTGTCGAAAATGAAAAAATTGTAAAATACTTTACCCTTTTTTATCTAAAACAAGGCTTTTAAATTATTTAATTGTTTTTAAGAAATATTTTTTTATCATAAACTTGAAAAACCAAAAAAAAAACTCTATTATTGTATCTATTTTAAAACTATTAATACCGCTTAGTTATATGTCTACTAGCATATTAAAAAGTATAAATTCATGACCATATCATAACTAGCCGTATTAAATTCTTTAAATAAGCTTTCGAGTACAAAATAAAAAGAGTTATTATTTTAGGAGCTTTTTATGCAAAAGCATAAATCAAATTAAGTATTTAATAGCAGTTTCACAGATGTACATACATCACTTTAGTAAAGTAATGAACACTAACCTATCAATTTGGATTTGAAATAACGATAATAAGTAAAACTCTTAATTAACAAATAACTTATGATTAATAAGCAAGTAAGTAAATAATTTGTTGTTAATAATTATGACTTCAGGAATTGTTTTAAATGGTAAAAGACTTGGCTATCAAAATAAATACTTGGACAATTATTATAATTGCTATACACTGTTTTTGGTTAGTTTTCTCAAGGATTTTAAAATTTCTTCAAGGTTTTTAAAATAATACATTTTAGGCTATGTTTAGTTTAAATTAGTTTAAGATGAAAAAAAGTATTAAAACATTAAAAACATAAAGCTTCTTCAAATGTGTTTTTTAATAGAAAAAAAATGTTGATGATAAAATATGTTTATTAATATGATAGGTTTTTCGTGATAAATCGAAATTTATTGCAAGATGTGTAAAAGTTTCATTAAATTAAAGGTTTTTTTCTGGGTTTTTAATAATTTTTATTTCAATTTTGTACTCAAAATTTTTAAAATTTCATGTTTTTTAAGGCTTTCAGCCTAAATTTTTAAACTCCAGGTTTTTCAGATATTTAGGTTTTTTTGCAACCATGTATAAACACTAACTATTTGTAGATTATTTTAGATAGTTTTTTGAAACCTGTTATCAATATTCCATCTAAGTTTTATAATATACCTTAATTAAGTATATTTTTTAGATAATTAAATATCCAATGTTTATTTTAGCAGTTTATTACAAACAAAACAATGTTTCACTCCTATACTTGCATATGAAGATCATCAGTTGTTGTAAATTGGTCTGAAAAAATTTTTGAACAAAATAAATGGAAGTAAAACAAAAAAAAAAACTAATGGTTTAAAAGCAAAAATAAATCTTAAATATACTAAACTTAAGTAAAATTTTTTTTAGTTTATGTTACGCTTTTAAGAATTTTGTTGGTAAGGTAGACTAGAAAAAAATATATTACTATATACGTTAAAATAGTAAAACATGACTCACGTTGAAATTAGTTGCCAGAAAAAACAAATAGAATACTAAACACAACATTTGCAATTGATAATGCTATAAATTGACTGTTTAAACTTAAAGATCAAAATTTCAAAGTTAGGTTTATGACGTAACTGGCGCACAATTTGAATTAATATACTTTAGTTACAAATTTAGAAAATTTTGTTAAATTGCTTTATTGAATAAAGATTATGTAATCTAAAGTTTAAGATTTATTTTTGTTTTACTTCCTTTTATTTTGTTCAAAAATTTTTTCAGACCTATTCACAACAACTGAAGATCTCCTATATGCAAGTATAGGAGTGAAACATTGTTTTGTTTATAATAAACTGCTAAAATAAACATTGGATATAAATCTCCTTAAAGACATTTAAGTCGAGAACTATAAATTGTTTGATTTAAAACTAGTTACATTATTATAATTAAGTATAAATAACAACACAATTGAATTCTAGTTATCACTATATGATAAATTAAAAATTACAATGTGTTTTTGAAAATAGATCAATTGTACAGAATAAAATAATATCCTTGACATGATTTCATAGATATTTTAAAGACATTTCTGAATTGAAATTATTCACAACTGGACTTATATTAAAATTTGCAAAAGATCAGCCTTCTAATTTTTTTAAACTGCATGGATAAAAACACCAAAAGTGCTAAGAGTTTATTTGGCACTTTACTTCTAACTGACCATCTAAAATAATTTTAAAATTATTTCTTAAATTATCCTACATAATTGGGATTTAAAAAAAGTTGATATATAATTACAAAAATATTTATTTCAAATTTGCTGTAAAAATTATGACGTCAATTGAGAAACTAGACGAAAAAATAATATATAATTAAACTTAAAACTTTATTTTATGTCACTAAATACAATTGAACTCGATGCATTAATGTATAATTTTTTTATTTAGTTAAATGAAATATATATAAATTTGTTTAAAATTTCCTGTTTTCAAGGTTTTTAAGTAATTATTGCTCAAAGCTCTGGTCATTTCAAAAATTTCAAACTCCGGATTTTTCCAGGTTTGCAGGTTTTGGAAACCCTGTTCAATGTGTGTTTTTTACTTTAGTTTATTGAATGTTGACATGATTGTTGTATAATTTAAGTAAAAATTGAGTAAAGGGTATTAAGGATATTTAATGCAAAAAATTTATAAACGAACAAAATACAAAACAGGTGTTGAATTAATCAAAAACGATAACTTTACTAAATTCTACTACTTTAAAACTGCGTTTTCTTTTACAACTGTAACTAAAAACTTAATTTTTTAACTTTTAAAAAAATTATAGTTCATATTATCTTTAACAAAAATGTGGAACGAAATGAACCATTTAAATTTAAATAAAAAGAGAATGTAGTAGTTTTTTTGTGCTAAACCTCGTAACTTTTTGATAAAAGTAATTTAAAGCAGCAAATACATTACTTTTACAATTGCATTTATTTGCTATTTCAATAGAAAAATATTATTAACCATAAATTATGGTTTAAAAAAAAAAATGATTACAGCTAAGATAGTATAACGATGACTGATAGTTTTTATATCAAAAACATGTAATTTATAATTGTGTTATGTAAGTTATTACGTCAGTAAATGATTTGAATGCTGAAAGTTAGGTTTGAAAATTTAAATTCAGCCATAAAACTTGAAAGGGTTTGATTATTATTGTGAAAATTAAAAATAATTGTTAACTATAATAATTTGACAAACAGTCATAAACGGGTATCTGTCTAAATTGCTCGAGCGTACAAAATCGCACGAAGACACTTTTGCATGGTAACTATTTCGCACGGTTTATTTTTTTATTTATTTATTTTTTCATTTCGTTATTAACTTTTATTTATTTTTTCTACTTTTACTGTTACTTCTAACTCTTGACCTTGGTCTGTAAGATTTTTTATTTAATTTTTTCTTAATTTTTTTTATTATAATTTTTTTTTAGTTATTTTTTTTGCTATCACTGTTAGCCCTCACCCTAGGTCAGTAATTTTTTTTTATGTTTTTTATTAAATAATTTTTTTTTTCTCTTTATTCATTTTATTGTTTTGTTTATGTATTTTTAAATCTCCTACAATAATGTAACTCCTGCAAAATTGACCTTTGGTGCAAAGTCGTCTTCGTGTAATTTTGATACCTCGTACAGACTTGGCTTCGTGCAAACTTTTGCACTCGTGCAATTTTGTTCTCGTGCAATTATGTTTTTATGCAATTGAGATCTGTTCCCCTCATAAACAGTTAATTAAATAAATTCAGACGAAAATCTATTAATACTTATAAAATAACTTGAACACCAAATTTACCATGTTAAAATTAAATTACAAACATTAGGTATATAAGATATTAATTACTTTATTACAAAAATTAAAATTTTAAAAAAGTCCAAATTTATAATTAAAACTTAATAAATAACCAATGTTTACACATAACCACGACAAAAATAAAAATACTTGAAAAAAAAACTTTAACTGTTACGATGAGAACTAATTATATTTATAAATCATACTAGTAAATAGACAAACTCTCATCAACAGGAAAATCAAACAATTTAGATAACAAATTATTTAAAAATATTTTAAATAATTGTAAAATTAAACTCGTTTTTTATACAACAAGTTTTACGGCTATTCTAGTTAGCTGATAAAAATTATATGATTTAAAGTAAATTATAAAAACATGTTTTACAACTATTATGAAAACAAAGAAAATGTAATGTGTGAAGTCTAAATAGGCAGAAAAGTTTTAAAATGGTAAGAGCATTAAAATTGAATACTCCTTTAAGAAAAGGAGTTCAGGTTCAAACTAAATGAAATTAATTTAAAATGTGTTATAGCTTATGTACCACTTAATGTATTTTAATTTATTAATTTAGTCTATGATTAAACAATTCATTAAGTTTAAGTTTCTAAAACTTATTATACCGCGTTGTAAACCGAGTTATATTACGTGTTACTCACTTTTACATTTATCGTTATTTTAGATATAAAATTTAAGTTGATAAAGAAAAGCTATTAATACATTCAAAATAAAACAGCATAAAAGTTCAAAATCTTATTACACAAAAAGTATTCTATAGTTCAGTTTTACTATTATAATTTTGTTTGGCAAATCAGAATGTTTTTCTCTAGTTCCTTATAAGTTTCACAATTGAACTAGTACATTTAAATTTCTTTTAAGTAATTAATTTGATATTAATTTTAGAGTTACATCAGGTAGCTATATACACTAGGTCAAATATCACAAAGTTATTGTTTGAGTAATATAGCGGTGAGGTTATTAAATCAATTATAAGGTTTTATTATAGATAAACTTGTAAAAAAAATTAAAAAACTTCTTCGTTTGAAGATATTTTCTGTATTCATAAATGCTATTTAAACAGACAATAACCATCATTAAACATTTCTTACTAGTTACTTTTATAATTTTGTTTATTAATATAACAACCATAAGGTTAAAAATTTATCGCAAATATATTAATTTTAATGTTATTGTTGATTACAGATAGAAAATAGGAAAGTTTTAAATACTTTTATAACTTTACCACAAACAAAGTTGTCAATATCAAACATATAAACTAATACTTACTTTTCTGTAATGCTTAATTTCCTTAGATTAAATTGTACAACTATTCTAATTTGCTGATAAAAGTACCACGTTAAACAATTAGAAAATTTGTGAAAGTAAGAATCTCTTCCTAAAATTGAATATTTAATTTTTATTTTTCTATTTCGTTTTAAAAGCTAAAAAAATTTTTTAAGTGTGTACAAATAAATACTAAGTTACGAACTGTTTTTAACTATGTTACGTCTGTTTTCGAAGTATTTAGCTATACGTGATGAAACCGCAACAAAGTCTGATAAATTATCATTGACAATACTTTAAAAGGTATCAACATAATCAAAAAAGTTTTCATAAGCGAATAAGTTTTTAGCTAAATCCTATACTACTATCAGTACAACCAATCATTTTATTAAAGGTACTAATGGTAATTTTACTAAAGTTCAAACGAAACATTAGAACAGTATTTTTTATTAAAAACTTAAAGAACGAAATAATTTGATATATACGTGTTTAGTACTGAAATCAGTTAATATTTAGTTTCGTTAGTACTTAGAAAATCATAAAAATAAATTTTAATATCATTATTACAAAGGGTTAAAAAAAATGGTTTTAAGTGTAAAAATCAAAGTTTAAAAAGAATTCCTATACTTAATTTTATCAAATTGTTAACAAGTATTATAAAAACAATAATACCCTATGATTTTAATTAAATCTTAACAAAAATTTTATATTTTGTTGTACATTCAAACTAAAATAAAAATAATTGAATTAACTATTTTTCATTTTCTCAGAATACTTTTAACGCAATCAATCCCGAATAAATTCTTTTAAATGAGCCAACGTGAGGATAACTGCTGATGTCTTGTAGGATAATAAGAATTTGTTTTGTAAAATATAAACTATTAATACTATAAACGAGTTTATAAATAACTCTACTTTTTACACAACAACTTTGTACGGTTATTCTTGTTAGCTGATAAAAATATATTACTTTTATTAAATTTAGGGAACATTTTTTATAAATATAAATGGAAAATCCCGTAAATATAATGTAGTCAAAATACGCGAAATAATTTTTGATAGTAAGAGTTATGATATAAAATAGTTTATAAAAAAAAAAAGATAAGTTTATTCTAAAAAAAGTACAAACTAAACTAATTTAAAATGTGTTATAACTTTTGTACCACTAAAACATTCCATATATTTTTTAAATTTTGTTTTTTGTTGAACAATTAATTAAATTTAAGTTTCTAAACTTATTACAGTAAAAAGCGAATTATTTTCTAAGTTACATACTTTTACATTTCCTCGTTATTAATACTGTACAGTCTAAGTTCATAAAGAAAAACTATTAATACATTCGAAACATAACAACCATTTTGTAAAAGTAGTGCATTTAATTGGATTTTAGTTTTTACAACGTTTTCTAATAAAAAGCAGAAGCTGATTACAAAATTGATTATTTATATTTTGAAATTAGTAGTAAATCTTAATAAATAATGAATGTGTTTAAATATGAGCATTTGAAAGCTAAATGTTTAACGATCGGTTTATATCTTTATTATTCAAATTAACATGACATGACACATTAGCACATATTTTTCATTTGGTTCTTATCATTTTATCTGTAATCAAAAGACGTTTTATAAGTATTTAAATATATGTTATACTCTTTGAGTAAATAATTTTTCCTTTGTATATATAAAACATGAAACAATACAAAACACCGCAAGTTTAAATTCCTACAACCATGACTAGTTTTTTTAGCTACTATATTAAAATTTTATTCGTCATAATATTAATTAAATGTTGATACTAGCTGTAGAGACTAGTTAAATTAGCTGAATGAGTGTACAGTATATATCAAATCTAGCAGTACAGCCGAAAAACTAACATTTTATCAGAATTTAAATCATTTCAAATCTCATTTCAAACACATGTTTCTTACGGTCGAATGACAGACTTATTGTAGTTATAAGAGTCACGAAAAATGCGTGGTTTAAATTTTATTTTATTCTTTTTGACATGTTTTTTATTATTTCTTATTCAGCCTTATTGAAGTTCACATCACAAAAGAAAAACTATAGTTTGTTTTTTTAATTGGTTACTACTAAAACAAAGATATCTAAAGGTGATAATTAGGATTTAATAAACAAATTTTACATTTTAAACTGCTTTTAGTTAAAATAATAATTTTAGAAAAAGAAAAAAGTTACTTTATTGAATTTTGTTTATGTATTCTTTTTGCTCGCTTAACTTATTTAGATACGTGTCTTGTTTTTTATATGTTTTTGTTGTGTTTTCTATTGAGCAAAAAGTTTAAAAGTTTTTAAAGTCAAAGAGTCCAAATTTTCGCTTTAAATGACTTTCTAACATAGATTCTAAAACAAACTATAACATAAACCTTTTACATAGTATATATTTATAAATTTTTGAATACTGTGACGAATTATTTATAACTAAACTATTGTAATAATAAAGTTCTTGCATATATTTAAGATATCTATTTAGAAATTTAATGTCGTTGTTTTCGAGTTTATACAGCTATTTTAGTTAGCTGATTAAAATAATTTAACACATTGTAGTTAAATATTAGTTTCATTTGCTATACCGTTTAGTCGAATATTAAGTAACAAAAATCAGTCAACCAGAACGTTTTTTGTTGCAAAATTACTAATTATTTATGATTTTAATTATTTTAATAATATAGATATTGTTGGTTTTGAGACCGTTCTAGACGTAAAGTTAGACTTTTTTTAAGAATATCATGTATATCTATTCTTGTATGTTTTTTTTTTCAAATATTAAGAGATTTTATTTAAGTAATAGATTACTTGGTGTATGTCTTTTTAAGTAAGGTTTAAATATTTCATAGTTCTCAAATTAGTTAAAGTTTTCAAGGTATTTTCTATTTAAACTTAATTTATTATCAAATTTAAGTTCATTATAAAGTGGTTTATTAAAGTCAGTTGTATTTTTCAAATCGAATACTAATAATGTTTTATAGTGGTTGATTTTCGTAATAAATTAAATTCTTTAACTGTGAAGTATGTGTTGCTTGATGTAGCATACATCATTCAAAAATTTAAAATATTAAATTCTTATTAGGTTGCAAGTACGATAAATGACTAAAGAATTCCAAAATACTTATATACAACATTAATACTATTAGTAATCTGTTCAGGTAAAAATTTATTATGTACCTAAAAGCCTTTTACATAAGTCAAAGTACGATAATCTTAGAAACAAGTTTAAAGATCCAAGTAAAAAATAACAAAATCATCTTTAATTCGGTTGATTAACTTAATAAACCTTTTGGAACTATTTAGACTGATAAATATTTTTTATGACTTTTAAAGATTTTCATTTATAATTTTAAAGCATAAAGATTTACAAGTACATTTTACATTTACATATAATATTTTTAAAGTTTTAATTATTTAATCTTAAACAACTTTTAAATGCATTATATAGCTAATATGTTTACAACCTATATATCTTTATTATTTATGATGTCAGGTTATATTCATACAATCGCTCGAGCTGAGATCCAATGTCAAAAATGTTATTACTATTTCAATAAACTAAGTTTTTGTAAGTTTTTTTTCAAACGTTAACCAACTTTTAATAACTACTCTTTATTATCAGCTAAAAGAATGTTGAATAAAGAAAATTCATTCTGTTGTATTTTGTTTTTTGATCTTAAGTAATAACGGAATTATTTTTTGCGTATTATCAAGTATTATTGCCCTTTTATTAATACAACTTTACTTTACTAATATCTAAGTTTGAAATTATTAATGAACATAATACTAAAATAAATGTAACATTTTTATACTAATATACACTAAATGTATTTAAAGTTCATCTACTTAAGTTACTTAAAAGTAGTTTTTTTAACTATCACAATCATTTGAAAACAGTTTTAGTCTGTGTGTAAATTACTATGCAAATGATACAAAAACTCTATAGCTTAATCAATTTTTATATCTAGCTGAAAAAAAAACTAAAAATAAAGTTAGTTATGAATTAGCATTTATGAACAGTTAAAACAGTTTAAAATAAGTTTTAAAAGCAGTTTAATGTATTTAACTTGCAGTTTTCAATGACTTTTATAAGTAACATTATTTTAACAAAGCATTTAATACATAACTTATTTTAGTTTGTTTTTGTTGGCTAGCTTTAACTTCAAAAGAAAACTATAGAGTTATATAGAAAAATAACAATATACAAATGTGTAGCTTTTCTCAAGTCTTTAAATAAACAACGAGTGATATATTATTGAAAATAAAAGAAAAATTACGCAATTCATTTAAAACTTATTATATACTGTATTAAATACAACAATTATACCAATGTAAAAACTTTTTTTTAAGCATGTAATATACTAATGATCACATAAAAACAGATTGTATATGTAATGTAAAATATTTTTTAGTTTTTACTATACATTAAAATAAATATTACAATTACGTTAGACTAATAGTATTTTTGTTGTAGTATTAGTGTAAATGAGTGATTTTAGTTGTTGTATAACTACCTGTTATAAAATTATAATTTTATTAAATACAAGTGTTCTTAACAATGATAACGATAATTATAAATAAGTTTCAATCTAAAACTATTTGATTTATAGAACATTCTTTCATAGTTTGTACAGCTATCAAATTTAATGTATAATTTTATAAAATTTATTTTGAATTAGATTAACTTATTAACAAATAGAGATAAAAATACAAAATATTTCAAAGTATATTGACTTGACACACCTCAATATCGTAAACATTTTTTCTGTTGATCATAATTTCAATGAATTCAATTTAATAAATGTACCAAAGCTTTTTTTCATATTGCTTAAATTTATAGTAAATTACAATATACTGTGTAGTTTTTATTTTTGTGATAATTAACATATTTTTAAAATACGATAAACTAAAAAACCATAGTAAAATTAAGAAAAATTATAGATATAATTTTGACAAAAAGAAAATAATTAAAATCTAAGTTTCATTATGTGCTAGGCTGTCAAAAAAAAATCAATATTCCAAGCTTCAAGAACCAGTCTACGTCTAACTATAAAAAATTTCAAAAAAGAAATAAAAGTTTTTATTTCAAACAATAAAATATCAGGATAGTTGTATAAAGAAGCCAGATACTTTATTTTTGATATTTTATAAATATTATTAGCTATTCAGTTAATTAATATAACTGTACAAACTAAGATGAAAACCAGATAGTGTTTCTAAATGAAAAGAATGGCTATTAACTTTTATTTTTATTATAACATTTATGGTAATCAGAAAAATTGGTAAACTAGGTCTATTTTTATTTATAAAAATAATAATTTCATAAATATTTAAAAGAACTTTGTACATTAACAAGAAAAGTAAAAACAAATATTATGAAACTTTTAGATTACTAGAAGTTTGAAATTCGTATAAAGATTAATAACTAAAACAAAACGTAACTTATAAGTATGTATAGTTTTAAGTAAGTTTTAATTCTTTAAATTGTACAATTGTTACAAATTTGTTATAAATTTAGTTTTGAGTTTAAAATATGCATTTAAAAGTATTTTTAAACAGTTAAACCTTTTATTGAGCTGGTAAAAACACGTACTTAAAAGTTTAGAAGAAAATCTATTTTAAGATTATTTAAAAGATATATTTAATATATTATATATAGTTTTTAGTTTTAAATCACTGTAATTTTTTTATTATCAAAAAGTTCAATCAAGGTACTACTTTAAGTAACAGTTTTTAAATTTTTTAAAGTAATAACTTAATCGCATACTTACCTTACCTTTTTTTTTGATAGTGAATAATAGAATTTGTTTAGATTAAGAAGGAAATTATTATTTCATAGAATTTGAAAATGACGTAACATAAGTTTTTTAGCAATAATAAGTTTATAAATAGAAAATATTCATAAAAGACTAAGTATTTAAATTAGGTTTTTAACTTAAAAAACTACCTTACATCTTGAATTGCTTAATTGGATATTATCCAGTTTTTAAAAGTTCAAAACACTAGTATTAATCGTTGATCTAAGTTAAACCAATGAAGTGTTCTACAAAAATCTATCTAAAAAATTATCATTTTATCTAAAGATATCTACGGTGTGCCTCTTTTAGTTACCGCGTAAGTGAGTTTAAGTTTTCCCTAATTTAAATTAGTTAAAAAAATATATACATCATAAAAATCTTTTTGTTAGATATGTTTCAGACTAGTCTCATAATCTTACTAAATATTGAAAGCAAGATCTATCAAACATTAAAAATAGTTAAAAACAAACACTGGTTTACCTATCAATGTTCTTTCTACTTTTTACATCAACTTATGCAAAAATTATAAAATATTTAGTTTAAAATATATTCAAACACGACAGTATACTAATAACTTTTATAAGTTGCTAACATTGTAAAATGATAATTAAATGATAAATAAATACAAAAATATATTACTTAGTTATGATATACATAATTATAATTGTATACTATTTTTAATATCCATTTTAAGAATTGTATTTTAATGTTTTACTTGAACATTTTCGTTTTATAATGCACATAAAGTTTTTTTTATTTTCACTCAATACAAGTTACAAATATTTTCGATATTTTACTTATTAAAATTAAATATAATTTCTATTATCAGCTATCTTAGCCGTTTTAACTTAAAAACTATGCTGTCCGCAACATTTTTAGTTTTGTTAAAGTGTTTATTGAAATATGTCATGAGAGAGTTTATTATTACGAGGTAATATAAATTTCAAATAACCTTTGGTAAAAATATACATAATATTAAAACTATTGCAGCTCAATACAGTTTTAAACTACAATTGACCTTTGTAGGTTTTGAAACTTGAAATATTTTAAAGTACTGTAAAAAATTATACTGAGGTGACATCTGTTATTTTTCGTTAATTTTTTTAGTTTGATTGGTCACATTAAATGAGTATAAAACTAAAGCTACCATACTAAACGATATAATTTGTTAATATACAAAAGCAAAATTATATCATCATATTCTAAAACTGAACACGTTTACAATATTTTGATCATGGTAAAAAACGAACAACCTTTATACTTAACTTAATTAGCTCGATAGACAAAAAAAAATAAGATTAGATACATTAATAGACTGTTAAACCAAACGTTTAATTCTTACCATTTAGATTGTTAGAGTTAAATATTCTAGTTATAACAAGATTATTTTCTAATACTGTTCGACAACTATCATTTTTTCTGCTTAACTAATTAATATTTAAAAAAAAAATAGATAAAGCGTTTTAGTTTATTTTTCTTCAATTTTAATTTATATCTTTATAATCTGTTAGTATGTTTGTCGCATTCGTATTTTATTAGTTTGCTAAATTTAAAAAAACATTGTTTTTGTTTTTTTTTTGTAGAAGATGTTAAGCTTTTATTATTCAGGATTAATTCTAAATCGTGATTATAAAAAAAAAACGAAACGAACTTTTTGTTTGGCTTCTTTCAACTCAAAATAAGAAAAGCGATTGTAAGATAATTTAAACGTCGAGTTTTAAGAATAAGAATTTAAGAAATTGTACTCGAGCAACAAAAAATGTTGAAAGTGGTCATTTAAAAGCTAACTGACGAAAATTAACACTTTTCTAAAATTTGTTAAATTAACTGTTTTTTTTTTAAGTTTTTTCAGATTCTCATGACAATTTAAGTTAAAGATCAAACCTATTTTTTTGTTTGTTTTATGTTATTGAACAATAATGTATTAAAGGTATTTTCTTTTCAGCTAACTAGAATAGCTGTACAAATTTTTTTGCAAGTGTGGCGATAATGTTTATATTTTGTTAACAAATTTATACTAAAATATTGGATTTATTATTTGTTTTCGTGAGAATGTTACATCATAACTAATAATGCATAACATTTTATCTTAATATATATTTTTTTTAAGTTTCTGTAAGACATTTAGTTTAACAAAAGTAGAAAAGAAACAATTTATTTTATTAAATTTTTTATATCTTTTGAAACTAAAATCTTTTTAATAACACGTAATTCTTTTAAAAAAAGTTTTTTTAAACATTTAAAAAACTTTTTATTGATGACGAAAAGTAGAAAAACTAAGTAACTATCGAGATTTTGCAAATAACGGTGATAAATATGATTTAATGTATAATACTAAAAGTTTGACAGTTTTAAACATTTTTTTTTTAAACTTTTTTACAGCAAATCCGATTATCTTATAAAAAAAAAACTTGAATAAAAAGTCAACGTTACTAAGACGGTATAACAGTTTTTCGGTTATGATTACAAAATGTTTTATAGGAGTAAAAACAACAATCAAAAATCAAGATTTACTCTAAATGGTTTTAAAGGTTAATTCTGAAATTTAAAAATTAAAACTTAGATTTTTTTAAATGTTTTTTAAAACTTTTATTAAAGTTGAGACTTTGATTGCCACCTTTAAAGTATAAAGTACGCAAAAATTACATTTATCAAATTTTATACTAAATTATTCTACAAAAACACTTAATTATGTTTAAAAATACGAAAAGTCTGGATATACGTCTCAACCTTTGCTAAACAATTCCATATTAAGCTAATTACTCTAATATGGCGTTTTAATTTTTATAAACTTACAAACATTATTTAATACTATGTGAATAATATTATTTTTAAATGCCTACTTTTGGCTATTCTTATTGTTTTTTATATGCTGATAAAAATTAGTACAAAAAATAAAATGATAGTTATAAAATCAAGATTATCTTTTTTTAATAAAGTTAAGTTTGTAAAAATATTAGAGTTGTACAACACAAATTAAGTGTAAACTTTAATTTGTAAACCAATTTAAAAACGCTCTAATTACAAAAAAAAAGTTATTTTAATAAAAAATTGACCTAAATTTCCAAAGCTCAACTTTTTAAAGCGGTGAAAGCATATTCTGATTGAAATGAAAAGGGATTTTTACCATTTGAGTTACAAATAAAATCTAAATGTTGTGAATTTTGCTTAAATTTATTAACATAAAATGCATTAAAAAAGAGTAAACAGTTAAACTTTATTAACATTGAGTTAATAACACTGCAATTAATGTTATCCAAGTAAATTGTTTTCAAACTAACCGGTTGTAACTACTGATTACGCATTTAGAAATATGAAGTTTAGTTAAATAACTTTAAATTAACATAAGTCCGTTAAATTTTGAAACTTTTCTTTTATTAAAATATACACTAGACAACATTGTATTTGATGAAACTTTTTGATAAAACTTATTTTTTGCGGACTTAATAATTTAATTTATTTTTTTAAAACATAGTATCAACCACATTTTAATTTTGTACCTCACTAATAAGTACTTATTACCATGAGGAAAAATTTTAATCAATATAGCACTACATTGATTGGTAAATTAAAAAAAAAACACTTATTCAAACAATTACAAAGATTAAAACAAGATAAAATAAATATTTATTCTAAATTATTAATTTAAAAACATTCTGTGCTAATGAAAAGAATTAAAAAATTATAATCAAGTGTTAATTTATTTAAAACTATGCATACGATTTTTATATCAAACCATAAAATTTGAAATTTGTAGCTTATTCTACTTAATTACGTACAACTAACTATTTTTAAATATAATTTTACCATATTAGATGATTGTCGAAATTTTCTTTAAGTGGTCACTATTCAGTAGTTATTAAAATAAACAAATGTAAGTTTAATAAATTATTAAACTAAACACTATTTACAAGACAATGTAAGTTAACTAAAAATTAAAATTAAAAAAACCAAATATTCAAAAATTTTCAAGCAAAAACTGAAAAAAAAAGATGTTTTACAATTTTTGTTTTAAAAAAAGATTTAGGCTGATGCGCTAAAAACTTGCTATAAATTTGTAACTGTTTGCACTTTAAAAGGCGCAAATTACTAAAAATTCCAAGAATATCATCATTAACCATGTTGGATAGTTTCAAATTAACATGTTAAGTATCTAGCTAAACTATCATTATCCAGTAGTAATTTAAGCAAACAAATATAAGTTTAACGTGTGTCAAAATAATTATGACGTCAGTAAATGTTTTTAAGAGAATAATAAAATTTAATTTTAACCAATTAAAATAACTAAAACTAAATTATTAAAAGTATCATAAACTACATACTAGCTAAATCATATATTCATTACAAAATCAACTTGGTAAAAACAAATAACAACTTTTATATATAAATAAAAGGTAATAAAAGATTAAAATCTCAAACATTCACGCGAAATTAATTTTACTACTAAAATACTAACGAATGTAAAAAAACCTTAACTTATAAGTATAAAAAAAAAACACCTTAAGTTTATAATATAAGTTTATGATAATAAATGAAAGTCAATTTTATAAGAACAAAAAAGTTAAAAGTTTTAATACAATTAACACGGGAGCCGATCATTTCTAAAACAAGATCATTTCAAACCTGATTAATTCTAACCCGAAAATATCTAACCCGGCCATTTCTAACCCAACTATTTCTAATCCGATCATTTTTAACCAGATCAAATTTTGTCCCGATCATATCTAACCCGACCATTTCTAAATCGATATTAATGTTATTTCTAACATTATACAATTAACACATAGATAAAATATTTTTTATAACAGTGGGTCTTTCATAAGGTACGGGTAAAATTATCTATAAAAATTTCCTCTAGGACCAAAGTTATTTATCAAGTCATGGAACGTTAAAAAGACTTTTTGAAAGCAAATCATAGACTGCTCTACTATGCATAAATTTAAGAATTAACATTTTATAGATTACTGAAATTTATTCAACAGAAGCACACAATATACAAAATTATTTCACTCGATAGGACGTTGGCATTACTTGAATTCAATGTTTAAGTCGTTGAACTTAGTTTATAAATGCATCAATTAAATAACGTGCACTTTTTTACTTGTAACTTACCTGCACCTTATAATTAAACCTTTTTATTTATTTGATTGATAACTAGATATCAATTTTGAATGTATAAACTATTTTAATTGGTTTCAAATTAGCAGAGACCAGCACATGTAGAAATTGTAAGAAAGTATATGTTATTACAAAAATTAAGTTATTATTTATTTGCTGTAAAAAAGTTATGACATCAGTAGATTCTTAAGATTATAAATTTTTAATATAAGTATTAAATAAAAAGCAAAGATTGTGTTAAATTGTAAGTTAAACATTATAAATCTTTATTAAAAATTGTTGATAACCTATAAACTTTTATATAATATTTAAATCAAAGATTGAAAAAAAATTAACACCATCAGAAAGGTATGTAAATTATTTTTATCTTTAGTTGAATGAAAAACAAGCTTTTTAATCATTTAACTAATAGTAAAAATTATTTGTTTATTCAAAACTTGTAAAAATAATTAACTTTATTATTCTATGTAACAAACTATCAGAACCACTAACTTATGTGTCTACTAGCATCTTAATAAGTATAAATTATATAATCCGAACTTACCATATGTAACAGTTTTAAATAAACAATTAAAAACAAATAAACAGATAAAATATCTTTGGAGATTATTTGCAAAATCACAAAACTAAACTAATAATTTATTAGCACCTTCACAAATATACATATGTCAGTATAGTTGAATATACTAACATATAAAGTTGACTTGAAGTTCTCAGAACTAAAACTTTTTTTATAACTAACAAAGTTTGAACAAAAAGAAAGTAAAAAATTTGTTTTTTAAAAGTTATGACATCTGCAACAGTTTTAAATGGTAAAAAACTTTGATATCAAAAGAAACACTTGGACCATTGTTATGAGTGTTATACAATACTAACTAATGGTTGAAACATTTTAGATAGTTTCTGTAACCTACCATAAGTATTTCACCAATTTTTTATAAAAATTTTGATTAAGTATATTGTTTACATAACTAAGTATAAATGATATAACAATAATAAATATAACAATATATACAAAACAAAAGAAAGTTTATACAAAGATATGTAGTTAAATGTTTGTTGTGATAATAATAATGACGTCAGATGAGAAATTGAACAACAAAATAATGTTTCATTAAAATTCAACTATTTTTTCTTGCAACATAACTTAATTAAGCAGATGTGTTAAAGTATGATTGTTATATTAATTTACTGAATAATAACATTTTATTGTTGTGAAAAAAATTAGTTAAGGGTATTAAGGATACTTTACACATAAGGATCACAAACAAAAAGTATAAGATGTTATTGAACTTATCGAAAGCAATATTTTTGCTAAATTGTGCTTCGTTTAAAACTGCATATTGATTTTGAAATTGTGACAAACAAATTTTTATGCTTTAGTTCGTAAGAAACTATAACTTACATTATCATTAAGAAACATTTAGCACCAAATTAAGCATATAAATCTAAAAAACAGAATTTACTAGTTTTTATGTAAAAGCTTGTAACTTTTTGATAAAATTGGTGTTAAGAATCCTGTACATTACTATTACGATTGCATTTACTATTTATTAGTTATAATTATGTTATACTAAGTTATGACGTCTATAAATGCTAAGAAATTGAACTTAAAAATTTTAAAATCTTATTAATCTTAAATGGTTCGACTATTATTATGATTGTTGAAAATATCAGTTTATTATATTGGTACTTAAACAAGCTCCAATTGACAGCAATTTAAATTAATATAACTAATCTACATTACAAACTATTAGGTATAAAATAAGTTATTTATTTTAGTACTGAAATTAAACTTATATCAGGGATTTTGAGGAATTTATTCCAGATTTTGAAAGTAAAACAGATACTAATATTAAAGAAGGACTAATATTAATTTAATACTAAAAAAGAAAAGGCAGAAGTTATTATTAAATTTTGTATATAAAAAATCTGTAAATAAAAAAAAACATTCTAAATCAAATACTATTATCAACTAACTACTTTCCAATATATTCACAAGTTTATAATACTATTGAGTTTATTAACTTACTTTAGTCGAAGCAGACTTACTCGTAAATGATGTGTTGCTTATAAAAATTAATATAGTTTTTCTTTACTTTTGTTTGTTTCTGCTTTAATTACTGCCATAATTTCAAATTTAAATTCAAGTAACAGTTATTTAAAGTCTTTTTTAGTCCGGTTTCTAATCATAGTTTCGAACGTTTAAAAAGCGAGTGTTAGTGAAAGTTTCTAATAAAATAATTCGATTATTTTATACGAAATTTCATTTTTATTATCTAAGTATAAAATAAAAAATATAATTAAATATTTGAGTAAATAAACATACTATTTTTTTTACTTTAAGCTGTATGAATGTTTTTTTTTTTAACATTATTTTTATTATTTAAAAATAGTAAATTATGTTAAAGTAAAATATGTTAAATTTATTCTAACATATTAGTATAACTTTGTTCTCGAACTAATTTTGTTTAATTAAGTAAACAAATTTTTTTACAACTTTTTAAAAGCATACATATATACTTTAAATATTTTCAATTACATCTATGATTTCATCAATATTTATTATTAAACATAAAATTGAAATCTTTAACTAAACTAAATGTTAATTATTGATTTTATACTTATTTACTTAAATAGTTCAGTATAAATTTAGTCTTTTCTTATAAGACAAAAATTATCGCATGGTTATTAATGTTTTGAGTTTTTTAAAACCTTTTTATTTTGCAGTGTAGATCTTTATAGCATCTAATATGATTTAGTAATAAACTCATAATATTTAGTACTTAATTCATTGTAAATATTACTTTTTTGATCAGCTCTTTAGTAGAACTGTACGAATTTACATTAGAAAATTAAAGCAATTTTCTTATTTAAGTAAGATATTTATCCTAGTTTGTTAATACTACGTTTGGGGTGAGTTATTATAACGTAAATCTAATATCTAAAAACTCAGTGAACACTTTCAAAACTCACTTTCAAAAAAGCACTTTTAAAATATGTTACTCATTTATTAATTAATCATCTACTTGAATTAAGAATTAAGAATTTAAGTACTAACAAAACTTTATGAAATATAAAATTCTTAATTTTTTTCTTTTAAAACTACCTACTTTTGTTTATAGATGTGTTGGACAATTAAAAACTAAACACTTTTTAACAACTAACTATTGCTACAGTAGCTAATTAAAAAGTGGCAATTTATTACTAAAAAAATGGCATTTTATGTACTTTTGGGTTAATAATTCATTAAGTAGAAATTGTAATTATCTATGTTATTTTAATACTTCTCTGGCAATCAATTTTTATACGATTGCTAATATTAATTTTAGTGTTAAATTACTATGATATACAATTAGCTAACTTAAATAGTTTTACAAATTAAAAAACTTAAAAAAACTTTTAATTCTAGCAATTATACCATAATTTGTTTTTGTGGTATGAAATAAATTTATTTTAATTTGGTATAAATTTTGTTTGATTTACATTTTATTGAAATTATGCTATATATTTTGAAAGTAACAAATTATTTTTTTAAACTTTTAATTTTAAGGACTTTTAAGTTTGTACAGCTGTATTAGTTAGCTGATTTTTTAAAGCCAATTTTAAATATAAATGTTTTACGCGTTTAATATATAGCAAGCAGTTAAAACTTTAAGGCTTTATGATTAAACTAATTAACTTAACACGGCTCCTTGAAAATCAGTTTATTGTGTATATTTATAATATAAGTATTTTCTTTTAAAAAATGTTGGATTACTTTTTAGTTGTATCTTATAAAAATTTAATTTATTTAAGTTTTATTTATAAATTACTAAAATCTTTATAAACTACAGAGAAGTTATTTAACAAATTTATATTAGATTGTTAAACAAAGTTTTGCGATGAATTTAAATCTTAACCATATTTAAATCTTATTGAAAACCATAAAATGTAGTTATTTGTTCAACAATGCGGAAAAAGTGTATTTACTCATAATTTTATTTGCATGAAATATGATAAAGTATAAAGGTTCTTTTTTATTTATCTAAATTGATACGGAATAGGATAATTCTCAACACACAAACAATATATAATATAACCATACTACATTAAGATTCTAGCAACGGACCTTACTTTCAACAGCTATTCAAGTTAGCTGAATATTAAATATAGATCAAAAGCAAAAAAAAAGTTCCATGTTAGTTATTTTCTTGTTGCAAGCCATTTAACTTTATTCTATGTTTTTAAAAGAATTGGAGCTTTTTTTAATTCGTCCAAAGAAGTAATAAAACAAGTTATAATATTTGCATCATTGTTAGACTTACTAGTTTCAATACAATGTTTCGAACATATACAGTTGAAGTAAAAAAACTCACATACAAATTTTTAATTACAATTTAAAATCAATAAGTGTACATGTGAATGTTTGAATTAAACTTTTATAATTGTCCTAATTAATTGGTGTTTAAGCAGTTTGCGTGAAACATTAAAATAATGTTTAACTAACAAGTTACAAAAAAAAGTTAAAATTACTTAAGTAAAAGCTTATACAAAGTTGTATGTATTCATTTTTCACCCAATTTGTTTTTATACTGTGTAGATGTGTTTTTGGCTGCTAATATTAGTTTGAAAATTTATCTGATAACCTTATTTCTTTTTCATTTATGTATATTTATATATATATTTTTTTAAATTACACCACTAAAATTTATTACGAATGACATTATTGTAATAATGCAAATATTTATATGCTAATTCTTATACATGATTTGACTAAGAATTTTTATAAAATCTAAACTAAGTGCACATTTGTAATTTTTTTTATGAACTTAATCTTTTAAGAGTTTGTTATTAAAACTCAGTTTTGGTCAAATACCTTGTCAGTGCTTAAATAGTTCTATTTTAAATAGAATTTTATTTGAATATCTTATTCTATCATATTCTATATGAAAATCATGTCCTTTTGAATAAAATTTATTTAAGCACTGACAAGGTTAAAAGTGGACATTACAAGTGTTAAAACTGCCTAACCGTGAATAAGTATTTCTAAAAAGAAATTTAGCGTATTTTATATAAAATAAAGAACTAAATTAAAAAAAAAGAGTCAATATTAGAAAATAAGATTCTATACAAAAGGTCATAGTAACTTCAACTATGTTTTTATTTTAAATTTTTTCTTTGCTTTTGTAGTTATTACTATAAGATATAGTATTTAGTGAACCCAGACAGAACAAGAGAGCATAAAAACTCGTTTTTACACCAGACAGTCGGTTGCAAGAGACAAAAGTTACCAGTGATATCAGTTAGCAACTTTAAGCTTAAATAGGTGACAGGGTGTTGGTTGACACGTAATCCAATTTAAAGCACAACGGTTTATTGCTTAAAACTGAAAGCCAGTTGTTTTTGCCAACCAACCAAACAAGTTTACAATTATAATAATTTTTATGTACAACCTTTAATCGCCAAGTAACTTTCAGTCATTTAATGTCTGAGATGAGCATTCAGTGTCTGAGTAATGTCTGGCATGTGAAAAACCGTTGTTAAACTAAAAAGCAAAGGTTTTTCAAAAATTTATGAAAATTGCTATTTATATTAAATAATAAGTTTAACTAATCCAGTTATAAAACTTGTTTATTAAAATTACTTAACTTGATTTTATTTCTCAGCTAACTAAAATAGCTGTACAAACTTAAAAGGGCAATAATCATTCCATTACATGTTTGTTGCAACTTCTTAAATAATAGTTTGAAGAAATAGTTTGTGACAAGCTTACAAAAACGTCAGAAAAACGATGATTAAAATTTGATGCTTATAGAAGTTACACCTATTTACATACTTCATAAAGTTTCATTACTACAACAGGGTAAAACTTAGTACTATGTTTAAAAATATTGTTCAGAAAATAAAAAACAGATTTTTAAATTTTTAATTATTTTATACTTATTATTAAATATGAAGCCAATTTCTTGACAAAAGAAATAAAAATAAATTTAATATTATTCGTTTTTCAACTTTGTTTTAGAATATTTTGGTTATAATACTGGTTTTAACTAAATGTTTTAAACATAAGTCATTCTTTTTTAAAGATTTATTAATTAATTTCGTTTAGGTCAGTATCATAATAAACTTGCTAATAATTTATAATATTATAATGTAAATTTAGTTATAAAGATTAATTTTGAAATACCTAGATAGAAATTGTTACGTCATGAAGTATAAAAGTCTGATAAATTGTTTATATTAGAGTTGAATTATACTAATGAATTTGAAGTTGTTTTAAAACAAAAATGTTAAAACAATAACATTTAAGATAGGAGAAACTTTACTTGAAAAAAAAATTAAATAATAAGTATATTAAAAAAATACGACAACAAACGACAAAAACAATACTAAATACACGCCATTTATAATAATTTAAATTGTAAAAATCTCTTTGTTTGCAAATTTTCGGCTCACGGTTTTTAATAAACAAAGATTCTAATACTGGAATATGGTACATTTTTCTCGCTCTAAATAGAATTTTGAACCTACTATCCCTGTAGTTCTCAGCACAAACAGGATTGTCGAGGAAGTGCTATTGGATAGATGACTGTTCACCTATACAAAAAAACTATAGTTATCTAATACCAAAGTATATTTTAATAGTTAGTTAACTAATAATAAATTAACGATATTTTTGTCGTACTTGACATTTTATACATAAAAGTATTGCGTCACATTACAAATAATAACAATAGTCGTTATTGAAACTAAAATCATAGAAGTTTAAAATATATCTGTTCAGTTCTCTAGATAAAAAGCAGCTATAAGTTTGGTTGGTTTTAATTACAAATGTATTTTAATAACAGTTTCATAAGGTAGTTTTTATTAAAGAAAGTATTTAAAATAAAATAATGTATAACATGTTTTAATAAAAATTGTATTTAGTAATAAAATTATAACTATCTAAAAACGTTTCGTATATTTTTCGAAAACATTTTATAATAATAAATGTATTAATCAAATAATAACTTCTAACGCATTTTTTATGTTTTATTTCAGTGTTTTAGCATCAACAAATGAAATATTTAGTCATGACTAATAGATTCAAAGTATCATTCTCTGAAACTGCAATTAGTTTTTAATTATTTTTTTAGACAAAAATAATGTATGAAATGTTTAATAGCTGCACAAACTATCTCTCATATAAATGATAATATTCATCTATCTCAATTTAAATTGAAACATAATTAAATCTATGATGTTGTGGTGTTGCTAACATTATGTCAGTATTATTTGAAAAAAAAACAAAAACAATTATTACATATCAAAGGGCACAACGATTATAACTTATTTTTATCTTGAAAGTTCTTCAACTCCTTAGTGCGTTTTAAAATTTTAATTTTTTAACCCGATAACACATTTTGTTTAAAAAAAATAGTAACGTTTCAGTTAACTATTAGCAGAACGTAATCGTGTTACAGCTTGCAATTGAAGTTTTGGAAGCTGTTATTATTTTTTAAGTTTAGATTAAACAGTATAACTAGTTTGCAGATTTCTGCTCACATCTTAACGTCTAGCAGGTGTTGTGTGTAAACTTATTGTTGAAAAACAGATTTGCAGGAATAGAAGCTTGATTGTTTGTTTACTAAAACAATAAAATTATAAATAAAGTTATACAATATTTAATTTTTCTATTTGAAGTGTCAAAATTTCACAGTTTTAGTCAAAACTATCTTATTATAATGTCAAGCATTACAAAAACGATTATTTTTCATAAAATTTAAAGGAAATTAGAAGTTTATATTTCTTATCAATTGAAAAGTTTTGATAGCTATGAAAGATTTTAATGATCAACTTGATATATTTTAACTTGATATATTTAAGTAATTGTTTTTAAATATTATATTAATTAATGAAACGTTAGATAAGACGACCACAAATTATATTTAATGAAATGTTTAGTTCAAAACTATAAATTGAGCGAACTTTCAGTAAGGAGTGTTTTCAGGTAAACAAGGGTTTAGTAAGTTGTAGTAAAGTTACTAGTCTGTTCACATATAATATAAAATACTTATTTAAATATATGAACTTATTTCGATTTTTTTGCTGAATTAAACCACTTATTGTTGATGTACAAAATTATTTACATTGAACCAATAAAAACATTAAAAGCTATTTAATATAGATGTACAAACTGTTAAACAAACAAAGCCTTACTTTCTAAAATAACCAGCATTTTGTAGAATTAAGGTTGTTATATAGTGGAGTAATCCTACAATGACGTTAATACGTTCATTATCAAGTACAATTGGTACATAACTATTAAGTTTAACAATAGGTGTTCTAATTTGACGGAAATGTTTTGTTTTATCTTTTTTCTTACCCTTTAAAACTAAATTACTCTTCGCACTAAGTTGTTTAAGAGATAAGTATTCAATGGGAAAGTTGATACATTTTGCTAGATCATTTACGATCACTTTTTATAAATAAAATAAAGATATAAAATTTCATAAAAGAGCATAATTAGTCTTTTACGTTAATCTACGTATTTAATTTTTTATGAAGCCATTATGTTTTAAATTTAGTAATTGTATGGTAAATAAAAAAAAATAGTTTGTATAATTATTTTCATATAATGCTTCTGTTGATTTGAATAACGATATTTTATTTAAGTTTTTAAGAGTTTAAGCAGCCCAGAATAAGATTGCTGTTAAAAAGTACGTTAGCTTTTATCATAAATCATTTATCTCTTTTTAACTCAAAGCAGATTTATCAAAAACTTTATGTTAATTTTTGAGTTTTCAAATATTTCTTGTTACTTCCAAGTTAAACTTTTGATAATATTCATGTCTGATAGTTATAAATATAGATTTTTTTGAACCTTCCTCTTCATTTAAATATAGAATAAAATACTCATAAATAACAATAATGAACAATATATGTAATTTAAGACGTGATGTTATAAAAATTATTTCTTAAAGATTTTTTATTTCAATTGAATTTGTTTAACAATTTTAAAAGTGATTATAAAGTATTGGTGTAGTAAATATTTGTATAGGTATATCAGTATAAACAAATTAGGAAAATATACGATCCTTTATAACATAAAATATATTTGTAATTTTCTCTTATAATTTTGTTTAAAAAAAACTTTATTATGAAATTTTTTGAACTTTTATCTTATTATTTGAATTTTTAATATAATGTACTATAAAGAACTATTATTTAGTGACCTGAGAAAAACACCAACTTAGGTAGTTTCAGAAACTTAATGCTTTAAAAACATTTAAATTAATGAGCTGAAAACGAAGAATTTGAACTAGAAGTTGAAGTTTTTATTAAAAAAATAATTAAGTTTTTTATAGAACTATATATTAACGTCATATCGAATTAAGTATTTTTAATTTTCTCACAAAACTTTTAACGCAATGAATCGCAAACAAGTTCTTTTTAACAAGCCAACGTAATTGTATATACTGACGTCTTGTAGGCTAATAACAACTTATTTAACAAAGTTTAAACTGATAATAATTTAAGAGAAATATCTGTTACACAGCAAGTTTGTACGGCTATTCAAGTTAGCTGATAAAGTTATAGTACTTTAAGTAATAAAAGAAAACATGTTTTAAGATGTTATGAAAATATAATGTAAAAAGTCGAAAATGGCAGGTAGTTTTATAATGGTAATAGCAATATTATAAAAAAAAATTCAAGAAAAAGTTTAGGTACAGTTTAAAACAAGTTAAAATGTAATTAATATAAAATGTATTTTAACTTTTGTATAACTAAATCCTCAAAACTTTTAAATTTTGTTTGTTATTAAACAATTCAATAAGATTAAGTTTTAGAAAGTTATTACTAAATTTTTTACATGTTATACAGTTTAACATTTTTTCGTTATTTTTGATGTATAGTTTAAGTTATTAAAGAAAAGCTATTGATACATTTAAAATATAACAATCTAATGGTTTTAAATCTTATCATGTAAACAACGTTATATTGTTCAGTTTTACTACTCTATTTGCGTTTGACAAGGTCAGAATATTTTTCTACTTAATCCTTGTAATAATCAGAATTGCACTACTACATTACAACTTATACTAGTAAATTTATATTGCTTCAATTTGTGGAGTTACATCAGATAGCTGAAAAAAAAACAGGTTAATAATTATTAACTATCTGTTCGAGTAATATAGTGTTGAGAGTATTAAATCAATTCTATAACGTTTTAGTGTAGATAAAATTGTTAATTAAGTTTAAGACCTCCTTTGTTAAAAATTTTACATGCAATTATTGTATTCAATAACCATCAAGAAACATTTAAGTAAAGTTTCTTCAAACATTATTTTAATAATAAAACAAACATAAGCTTTATTAATTACTACAAATAAACCAACTGTAATGTTACTTATAGATTACAGACAAAAAATAGGAAAGTTTTAACAATAATTATTAAACTCTCCACAAATATAACTGTCAATATCAAATATATAAACTAACATTCATTTTTTTGTAATTCATCTAATTGTTGCTTTAGTTTGTACAGCTATTCTTGTTAGCTGATTAAAAGCAGTATAAAAGCAATTAAAAAATTGTAAAAGTAGGAATTATAAAATTTTAATTCTGTTTTTTTTTTGTTTCAGTAGCTAAAATAAACTTTAAATAAATAAATTTATAAAAATAGACTTCAAAATTATTAATACAAATAGTTAATGAGTGAAAATAGCTTGTAAGTGTACAGACCAAATTAAAACAAAATATTAAAAAAATTACCAAAACTATCCTAGTCTGTAATATCAAAACGTTTTTACTGAGGTGTATAAGATTTTTTTTTTACTAATATTTATACCAAGAAAAATAAAAGAAATTTTAAAACACTAAACAAAAATAAATTATTAAGTTTTTAAATTGTCATTATATTAAATGTATGCTATTTCAAATTTATTTTATTTGGTTTAAAATAAATGTTTAGAAATAAAATTTTTAAATAGTTTCATTTCATAAAAAAAACAATTAACTTGTAACTAACGGTTACTTTTTAATATTATTATTTATTATTTGTAATTTAGCTAAATACTTAATCTTTTCAAAATGATTTTGTTAAATGAGAGTTAAAGTAGCAATATATATTCATCAATCATTAAACTGAAAAAATATAAAGAAAAAAGGTATTTATTTTATTAATTGATTAATCTACTATAGATAGCTGATTATAAAATATTAAATTGTAATAAAGTATTTTGATTCTTGAACTTTTTGCAATAAGTTTTAATTTTGTAAAGTAATTTTTGTTATGTTTCGAAAATTTACGTTATACTTTTATATTTAACTATTATATAAGCTTTATAATTATTGACGTCTTTTTTAAAAAGACGTAAAAGCTAATTTCTATCTTAAATTTCGTAAAAATATTCCTGAGTAACAAACTATTAATATAATTATCTATACGGTATTTACAATAAAAGTTTCAGACAATTTACTAAAGTTGCACTTCGTTACATGACTTTTTAAATGCCACAATCATCAAAATAAACGTAAAATTGTATCAGTAAAAATGTATTTACTTTTGTAAACTTTTATATGTTTCTTTTGTATCAATTTGTACAGTTAACTTAGTTAAGCGATAAAAAATAAAGAACAAAATATTGTTCATAAACTATGACTAACAAAGAATAAAGTGTTTATATTATGTAGTAAATTTTAAACATAAAGTATTTTAATCTATAAGCAAATATTTTTTTCCCCTTTTAAGTTTATAAAGTCTAAACTTGAGCAAACAAAAGGATGCTTACAGTAAATATGCTTTAATGAAATATTTTTTTATTAAATAAATTTTGTAAATAATTTTGAAATTGTTGTTTATTTTGACCAATAATAAAACAAGATTTGTTTAATGTATTCTATTCTTATTTATATGTATTCTATTCATTGGATTTTTTGTTTCCGTTTAAAGTGTGTTTAGTTTTACATATACAGAATTCAAAATTGCATTGCAAATCATTAAACCTATAAATGTTCTTCTTATTTACAGCTATTTAAGGATGTTTTTTGTAACTCTTATACAAATTACGTAAGTTTTAAAACTACGTTAAAACTTTTACGTTGTTATTAGAACCTGTAACAAAACTACAAAAAAACTCTTGTTTTTAAAAACTAAATTAACTTGTTTTAAAAATTGAAACACAAGCGAATAAGTTAAAAAATTCTTTATAATATGCTAACAATGTTTAAAACATTTTTAAATCTAAATGCAACTTTAGACTGAAAACTTATTTTAAAAGCAATTAAAAATAACTTATTATTAAATGTTGGGTTAAAAATTGTATATCATTAATTTTTAAGTATCATAAAGTTGTTTCTGATAAAATATGACTTATCTATTTAAAATGAAATAGAGCACATTAAGTAGGCAACTTCAAACTGTTTTTTAACATTTTTTAACAATTTTTTACAGTTATTTTATTCTATCTTTAAGTACTTTTTGACAATTGAACATTGCTGTAAATAAACAGAACTGAAACATATTAATTTTGTAAACAAAAATTACACAGTAAAATGTTTTTATAAAATTAATTCGTGATATCTCATGACAAGGTTTTAAATCATAAAATGAAAAGAAAATTATATGTTAATGTATTAAATTTAATCTTAGTACATCTGTTATTTAATTTTAAGTTTGTACAGTTATTTCAGTTAACTGTTTAAAAATACACATGTTTCGTTTTAGATATTAATACTTTACTTTATTTAATCTTATTTTTATTTTTATATAAAACAATTTGCATTGTCTACTTTCAGTTTTTAGTTTTAAATTTTTTAAAGTTTAATTTTATTTATTTCTTTGTGTGGATATTAAACATTATAAACTTTATTTAGTATTTAGAAAAGGTTATATAAGCTGTCCAAAGTAGCTTTAAAAATTTTAAAAGACTCTGTTGACAAAAGTGTTTTCAAAATGTAGTAAAATTTAAATATTTAATATATTATTAAAAATATATGATTAAAAAAATAAAAAATAAATTTTGAAAAATAAATTACTAATATTTATAAAAAACATGGCTATTGCAATTTTTTCGATTGGAACTGATGAACTATTTATAAGTAAGTTTTTTTATTTTTTTTTTAAATATTGTTAATGAACTTTTTCTAATACTTGTGGAAGTACTGCTTTACTAGACTAAAAGGTTTCTTCTTATACATGCAGTTTACGTTTGCTTATTAAACTATAATAGCTATCTATTACTCTTAATAAGTTATTCTTTAAAGTTCTTATACATTTACAAAACACTGTAGAGCTGTTTTTATTATAAAACTTAATAGCTAACCAAAAAAAATATTTATTTAAATTTACTTGTTAATTATCTTTTACGTATAATATCTGTTACATTGAATTAATTAAGATATGAGGTTATAAACTAGCTTTATTAATACAAAATACTCCTAATTAAATTATTTATTTCTAACATTACTTACTTACTACTTAAAAGTGTAAACTTCAAAAACAGTATATAAAATATTTTATGTGTTGATGTAACTTGTGTTGAAAATAATTTTATCAGTTATTTTTCATATTGTTGTTTTTCATAATATATTAACGTTATAAATTTCAATTTTCTATAAACCATGTAAAATTAATAATTGGTTACATTACAAATCAAATTCAAACGAATCAAATACCTACAATTAAACTCTAAAAAGCATTTAAAAGTATATCTTATTATATAAAAGTAAGTTGAAAATAATTTTATCAGTTATTTTTCATATTGTTGTTTTTCATAATATATTAACGTTATAAATTTCAATTTTCTATAAACCATGTAAAATTAATAATTGGTTACATTACAAATCAAATTCAAACGATTCAAATACCTACAATTAAACTCTAAAAAGCATTTAAAAGTATATCTCGAAAAATAAAACGTATCAAACAAAAATAAATATAAGTTATGTAGGTCTTAAAATACATAAAAGCCGTTTTTCCACATTTACAAAATTTTAAATATAATAAAAAGTATTTGATTACATTATTTTTAAACTTATTTTAGCCATATCACAAAAAAATCATTAAATTTTGCAAAAAAAGAGTTTGTTTAAGATATTTATAAAACCATTATTTATTTTTTTTTTGATATACATCATTTTTACTATTATGTCCCTTTAAGCAATTTATAAAGAATTTGAATTTACTGAATTTGAATTTTCCAAATTAAATATTCTTGCATATTAAAAATAGTTATTTATTGCATACTTTACTTCTTTCGTAAAACCGTGGGGTTATAAAATTAGTCTCGTAAACAACTTAAGTATAGTTTGTACTAGTTAGTAGTTCAAAGCTATTTTATTTTTTAAATTGATTACAGTATTTTAGATAAATATTAAATACACTACTATTTTTTGAGCATTAAACTATAGCTTAAATTTAAACAAAAATCAAATATTTTTTACCTGAGGTAGCTTAAAAATGTTAGTTTTACTTGTTAATATGTTACTAGTTTTTGACGAATACTGTTTTTATTATACTTATAAGTTTCAATTAAGATTTTTAGTTGTTAAATATAAAACTGTTCAAAAAAATATATTGTTACAATTTTTTGATTATCCCGAATACTTTCGGTTATTAATAAAAAAATATATTTTTTCTGTTAAAATTTAAGAAGTAAAAATATACTTCAACTAGTAGAAAAAAAGCGTGATTAACTTTGATAAATATTTAAGAATGAAACTATATAAAATGTTAATTGAGTTCGAAACTAAACATAACCTTTGTACTAAGTTTATTTCAAGTAATTATTAACATATAGCTTTCTGTTTTAAACTTAATTTATTAACTTAAAACGTTAACAGTAGTAAAAAAAATTTAAGATCCCATAACAATTTAATCATTGTGTTTATTTTTCTAAAGTTTTGCCTTTTTTTTTTGATTTATAACACTATTGTAGTTTTTTTAAATTGTGCTTTAAATGCTATAAAAATTTAGCCTTTTTAAAATTATAACCTGAGACTTTAGTAGATGTCTCAATTACAAGTAACAATCACTAAAAGTCAGAGAATTCGAAAACAACTGTTAATTTTAGTCAAGGAATAAACTCTAATAAATTTCTCATCGCTTAAAATAATTGAGTAGCTGTACGTAGTAGATTCGCGTAACATAACAAAATGTTAAGTTATTTAAAAAATTTTCAGTCCTAATATATAGGCATGTAACGCAACATTATTTTTTTATTCTATTTTCTTTTCTTATTCTTTGTTTTTTAGTTATTTGAATTACTTTTAGTTTTTAAAATAATGTTATTAAAAAAGTTGAGGCTACAAATAATTATTAAAACTTTGTTTTATGTTGTTGCTTTTACTTATCGTAGTTGTCGGCATTTGAATTATCAAAATTAAAATTTTTATGTTTGAAATGTCATAGTTGCTGGAATTTAAACTTTTCAAATTTAAGTTATCCAAATATAAATTACCAAAATATAAATTGTCACATTTTGAGTTTTAAAACTTAAAGTGTTGAAATTTGGATGGTCAGAATTTGAAATGTCGGAACTTAAATTGTGCGAATTTGAGCTGTCGTATTTAAATTGTCGAATTATGAATCGTCGGAATTTGAATAGGCATGTAATCATTTATTTAAGTAAGAGTATTGAGTGTGTAACAATTTTCGATGATTTTAAACTAGCTTAGAACTGCATGAAAAAATTTCTAGGAAAAGTGTACATTAATATATAAAACATGTAATTTAATATTTGCTGTAAAAAATAATGAAGTCAGTAGAAACTTTAGACGAAACAAAATTAAATAAAATGTACATTACAAAAATATGGCATCGAGCGACAAGAATAATACTCATATCACGCTATTTATAAAGTTATAAATTGTAAAAATATCTTTGTTTGCAGATTTTTTCTCTCAGGAGTTCTAATGAACAAAGATTCTAGAACTGATAGATGGTAAGTGTTTCTCACTTTAGATAGAATTTCGAACCTAATATCCAGGTAGAACTAAGCACAAACAAAGTTTTCTAGGAGGTGCTCTTTTAATTTGGGTTAAAAATATTATGCAAAGATTGTATGAATATATAAATAAAAAATAATTTATTGGAAAAAATCTTGAAAAATGATGATATACATGCAATCTAAGTTTAAAACACAAAGAATAATTTTAAACACTTAGACCACTGTAATTAGTGTTATACAATACTAGCTTTTAGTTGATTAACTTAGATAATTTATAGTAACTTACTGTCATTATTCTTCTAAAGTTTTTTAAGATTTCTTGGTTAAGTTTTTTGTTTACATAACTAAGTAAATATGACAACATTATTGGATTATTTTTTTTGCGTCATAAATTATACATAACAAACCTTTTTTTGAAAATGAGTCAATGGTGCAGAATAAAAGTATACTTTAAACATAATTTCGATTTTTTACATTGAATACATCACTGAGCTGAAAATAGTTATTAATTGAACCTGTGCCAAAACTCTGCAAAATAATAAAAAACACGGTATTTGAATTAATCTTAATAAGTTTTATGGATCAAAATCGCTCTCTAAAAGTGTTTAGAGCTTATTTTTGAAGTTTACTTTTAATTGACCATCTTAAATGGTCCTGAATTTATCAATTTGTACTGGATGAACGGTGACAAAAATAAAATAATTTTATACAAAAGTATGTAGTTAAACGTTTGTTGTGAATAATTATGACGTCACCTGAGAAATTGAACAACAAACGTTTAACTATTTTACAGACCTTTTATTAAAATTTTACTATGTTATTTGTTACTAAATCTAATTAAGCAGATGAGTTAAAGTATGATTGTTATATTAGTTTTTTGAATAATAATGTTTTAGTGTTGATTAAAATTGTATCAAGTATACTTTACACATAAGGTTTACAAACAAAAATATAAGAAGTTGTTTAACTAATCAAAAGCAATAACTTTGTTACATTGTTTTTTATTTAAAACTGCATATATTTTTTAAAACTCTGACAAACAAACTTGTACGATGTAGTTCTTAACAAAGTATATTTTAAATTATCATTAACAAAAATGGATCATCAAATTAAGCATTTAAATCTAAAAAACAGAATTTATTATTTGTTTATGCAAAAACTCGTAACTTTTGATAAAATTGTACATTACTACTACGATTGCATTTACTACTTTGTTAGAAATTTACTATTAGCCATTGATATGGTTTAAAATGAGTAGAACGATTTTAGTTTTATTTTAATAATTGTCAATTTTCTTATCAAAAATAAGTAAGTTATAATTGTGGTGTTGAAAAAAATGACGTCAATAAATGTTAAAAAGTTGAACTTTAAAATTTTACTATTCAACTATTAAACTTGATATGGTTTGACTATTATTATGAGCATTAAAAATATTTGTTCGTTATGTTAGTACTTAAACAAGCTCTCATTAACAGCAATTTAAATACATTGACACCATAGTTTATAACTGTTAAAAAATAATATGCTAAAACAAAATTATTAAGTTTTATTACATTGCAAACTGTTAAGTAAATTATGTATTAACTTTATTAGTTTTGAAATTAAAATATCATCAACAGAAACTCATCATGATAATCAAATTATGAAAGATGTAGTAAGTGATAGTATGTAAAAGTTATAAACACAAAAACGTTTAAAAACTAAAATTAAAACACAAACACTAGTTAACTACAAGATAAAATAGTAACTTCAATAAATATTGTCATAATTTAACAATAAATTTAACTCCACAATGATAAGTAGAACTTGAGATAAATACTTATTTTTTTAGTTAAACATAGAAAATTAAATTAAAACTTTTATAATTTAATAAACAATAAACAACTTGCGTACTTCATTCATTTTGTGTTACTATTATATTACGTTTTGCAACTAATTTACACTTTAAATGAAACTTATATCTAATGTTAATCAAGCAAACTACATATGTCATCAAATGAAATACTATTTAAATTTCAAAACACTAGTGTTTAAGCATTGAAATACTTTCCATAATTACAAGATATTTTTTGATAAAAATGGATGTATATTTATATATACAAAACATATCGTAAAGTTCTTTCTGTACAAGCATATTTCCATTGTCGTTTAGTAATAGTTATAAAACCAATAAACTTTACAAAATTAATTTAACTAGATTCTTTTTTAGTTTTTTGATAAATTTAAAATTAGTAACTGAATATGTTTTATATTAACCTAATATTCCGACTGAATACTTTTTTGAATTTTGTTAGTTTGGCAGAATTGCTTTTAAAATTAAATTACAGATATATTTTCTTTCTATAATGTTCGATCATAACATATATACAAAAGTTAAAAAAAAATCGACATATTAAATCAAAAACAGATATGCAGAAAAAACTGTAAAATATATTTAAGTACGGAGTTGGTTTAGTTAAATAAATTTCAAACAAAAATGATTATATTTTTTGTTAAATTAGTTATGATTAACTACTTTAATAAAGAAAATGTATCGAAATAAAGAAAATGTACCTTAAGATACAAAATTTGATCTTTAAAATAGAATAAGTGGAAAGTTATTATGGATACAATTATTATGTTCGTGATTTACCAGTTGACATAGTTTTAAATTAATGACCGTTGCTTACTGACTAGCTTGTAAACTGAGATTAAGTAAATTTTTTACAAATTAATTAAAAAACTACTAACTTCAGAATGTTTTGAAACATTTTGACGTCATGATCTGTTTAAAATGCTTAAAAAATCTGTCAGAATTTTTATTGAATATTATGTTAAGACCACAATTAATAAAACACTAATACAACTAAAAATCTCAATATGTCAAAAGTTATTTTCGAGTTAAGAAAAATAATTAGAGTTGTAATTTGTCTACCAAATTTTAAAAACAAATAATTAGAGCAAAACTACAAGTTGTTTTTGTTGATTCTCTCCAAGAGGTTTAATATTATTTTTTCATAAAGCTGACCAGGTTTCTTGAGCGAAAAAAATTCATAGTTGCGTTAAAGAGTAAGTTATACAAACTTTAGTATACTCTTACAATAATGTAGTTATACAGATTTCAACTTAGACTCAAAATATTGTTCAATTGAAACATTTAGCTCTTTTAATTATTACATAAAGTACTAGCAAAACATGTTCTTTAGTTTTACTATAAACAAATCTGTAAAAATGCAGTAAAAAGTAAAAAAATTTACCAACAAAAATTGAGTATTTAAAAAAAAACGAAATTTTGCAATTAGTAAAAACGTTTTAATTCGAGTGCTAAAGCGAAATTTAGTTAAGTAAAATATAAGAAAAAACATTTTTTTTATTCTCACTAACTAATCAATTAAATTCTAATATTTTTTTAAAGCAAACAAATACACATTTTGATTGTAATAAAATTAAGAACACTGTATTTTGATACGGTAAGTTAGCAATATTGTATTGTGTTTTAATTAATTATTGAAACCTGAAAGATAGTATTACACTAACAAATAATCAAATAAGTATTAATTTGGAAACTTCTATAGGTTTTTGATGTTTTAATGTATAAAGAATAAACAAACGAATAATTTTAGTAGTTAATTTAGACAAATTAAGACTGTTTTTACATGCTAAAAGGTTATTAAAAAATAAAGTCTTCATTTTACAGTCAGGATAATAATCAAGCCCAATAATAAACTCGAAAAATTAACTGCAATTTATGGCTTAGATTTTATAACTTAGCTTCACTGTTTAAAAAATTTAACATTAATTAAAAAGAACAAATTGAAAAAGTGCACTTTTTTAGTTGATTCCAAGCAAGCATATTGAGATAATGCAAAACTTTTTATTCAATTTTTATTATTAAAATAATTAGGAACATGGAATGCATTAACCATTTATTTATGGTTCCAACATAGCGATGTTAATAAAGCAATTGATTACTTGAATTGATATAGCTTTATACAAAAATATGTAAAATAATATTTGCTTTAAAAGATAATGACGTCAGTAAAAACTTTAGATGACAAATTTTCAATATGAGTTTTAAACAAAATGCCAAGACTGTGTTAAAGTAAATTGAATATTATAATTCGTTTTTGAAAATATTGACATACATTTAACTTAAGTTTAAAACAGAAAAATGTTTATCCTAAATAACTTCAGCTTTAATTTGATATTTAAAGCGAAATTCGTAAAAAGTGATAACAGAATCAGAAAAAAATTGTAAAATGTTTTCCTTTTTTTATCTGAAACAAGGTTTTTAAAATCTTCAAATATTATAGAGAATTATTTGTTTATCAAGCACTTGCAATTGAAATAAAAAAAATTTCCGATAAGTATAAATAAAGAACTATTACCAATAATTTATGTGTCTATTAGCATATTAAAAGTGTAAATTATATGATAATACCATTACTAACCATATAGTACATTTTTGAAATAACCATTTAAGTACAAAATAATTACAATTGTTATTTTAGGAGTTTTTATTCAAATCGCAAAATTAAATTAATTGTTTATAAGCACAAATAATAAGTTTATAAATTATAAACCAATTAACTTTGTTTTAAAATGACGATGAAAGATTTACACATATGTAAAACTCTTAATTAACAATTAACTTATGACTAAAAAGGAAGTAAGTAACTAATGTGTTGTGACTTTTTTTTAAATATCTTTAAACATTTTTCAAAAGAGTTTTTGAAAGCAAAATAAACAAGTGTTCTACAAGACAGAAATTAAAAGTTTAACATTATATAGCTGTTTATTTATTTTGAATTGACAATTTGAATTTTGTAGCTATTTGCTATGATAGTATGAATGACTATATAAAACAGCTGTATGCCTTTTAAAAAGTACAAATGACTATAATTCAAAGAGTAAAATTAGTAGCCATATGGATTGGTTTAAATAAGTCAAGCTTTTAAATTAGTATTACTACCTGGTAGTTATTTATTCCAAAAACGTAAACATAAAAATATGTTGAAATAATTATGACGCAAGTAAGTGTTTGAATAAAAAAAATAAAAAAATGAGTTTATTAAAAATTTTTTTAAAAAATAATTTGATCATCATAACACTAAGAGCATTATTCACTAGAAACTATCTATCTAAATCATATGTTTATAACAAAATTAGCTTCGTAACAAAAATAATAACGTTTACTTTGGATAATTTAAACGTTTATTATATCAGATTTTGTTGCAGTGCTTTAAATCAAAAATCAATCGTTTTAACAATACAGTGAAATAAGAAATTAATTAAGTTATAATCAATAAATAATCAAAAATTTATATATATATATATAAGATTTAATAGTTTAAAGTATGTGATGAAACGAATACAACGACGAATAAAAATCATTCTTATTAAAAAATTTGCACAAAACCTAGCTTTAAATCATAAATTATAATTTTAAAGCAATGTTTAATGGACATATTTAAGAAGCTTTTAAAAATTATTTTTTCCTTGAGCATTATTGTATGACCGATTTTTACTTTAACGCTAAAATGATGAATCTATTGGCACATAAAGTTTTTCAATTTATCTTAATTGAAAAGTGCATTGCAATAAACCATATTGCATGGTTTTGAAAAAGTTTGCCATTGTTATTTAACAGATTTATATTGTCTTATAACTATTTAAGCAAAAGATTGTCATTTAAAAATGTGTTTAAAAAATTATGACGTCAGTAACAGATTTAAACGATAAAAGTTATATACTTCAAAATTAGTATTAAAAAAAAGTTTATGCTCGGAAAAATTATCATTAACCTTAAAAGCAGGTAAATTGTAAAAATACTTAATATAAAATAAACTATACCTGTATATTTCAAACATAAGTTTTGAAATAGGATATAATAGTACATATAAACATTTCAAATCTAAAACATGAAAAAAACTCACTTAAAAAGCAACTATCAAATGCTAAAAAAAACAATTAACTCTATCAAAATAAGTGAACTAAAACAAATAATCATTTTTTTATGTAAAACAGAGATTCGAAAACTGTAAATAAATAAGAAAAATTTGTGAGCTGAAATGAGTTTGGTTATATTTGAATTGTACTTATTACAAGTTATTATCTTTAATTAAAAAATTTTGATACCACACAGTAGCTGAACAGTAGTATATATCTTTTAAAAAGCAACTAGTAAGTAGTTTTAGTAATTTTGTTTATTTTTGTTTAAAATTACTGTTTAAATAATAATCTATTTTTAATATAATAGTAGTGTTATTTTTTATCTGATTAATAATTTTTATTCGAATACAGGAGTATTTTTTTCGCTTGGAAAATATTTATTGGTTTTGAATAACCTTCATAAGGTAAATGATATGATATTATGAAATACGAGTAAACTTTAATATACACCAATTAAACTATCGTCTTTTCCTAATAATGTAAGTAACAACCTTTTACGAATAAAACTGGTTTTATTATAATTTTTTTTTTTGTTTACAAAATAGTTTAAAAAATATTAATTGTAAAATTGTATCTGTTTTCCAACTAAAATTTATTTAAGCTTCGTTAGGTAAGTACAATTGCATAAATAATTAAGAATAGGCGACAAAAGAAACAAAATATTAACTACCAGTATAAAGTAAATTATAAGACAGTCTAATGCAGTGGTCGGCAGGGTGTACAGTGGTGCACACTAGTGTACATGAAATTTCTTTTAGGGTGCACGAGACTTTTGGAGTGCATGAAACCTTTTTTTGGGATACATGAATTTTTTTTTCGTGCAGAAACTAAATTAATTTTTTTTTTTAATTTTTCTACATTCAAGACATATTCAACCTTGATATCTAATTGACCATTTTGTTTTTAATAAAACGACCATTTTTGTACTCTCCAAGTTCTATTCTGTAACATTATGCAAAAATTCTTCCACCCTTAGCCGCCAAAAGAAAAACTGGTGAGCAAATCCATTCAATATATTCATTTAAATTTACTGTTCAATAAAAAGTACCAAGACTACTAATTGTTACTACAACTACCTATTACAACTTTTGAAACCACATATTCAAACATAAAAATGTGTAATTTAATATTTGCTAGAAAAAGTAATGACGTCAAAAAATTTTTAATATTTTTATTCTATGTCTAAATACAACACAGATTAATGTAAACGCGTGTACTATAGATTGTAAATAAGTTTTAAAGCGTACAAATTACAGATCTAAGTTTTTAAATAAAAAAAAACTTAACTCAATTTTTAAAGCAAAACTATATATAAAATTATATAACAATCAGTTTTTCCTTTTTGAATCACAAATAAAAACCAAACGATTTTAAATGTTTTACATTTCTATCTACATAAAATGCATTGACTAAAAATTAAACATTTAAATTTTTCGGATTTAAAAGAACATTTAATTAATATCAATACAAATATTTTTATACAATTTAGTTAGTTTTTTATTAATACAAGGCTATTTTTGCATAAACAAACATAAAGTTTAGTTGAACAATTTTAAAGTAAAAAAAGCCTCTAAGTTTTGAAACATTTCATTTATAAATAAAAACTAGTTAGCAGTGTATTTTTTAAAACTTTGTGTTCGAACTTGTTTTTGGCTGAAAAATTGTCAGTTTAATAAAACTTTTTATTATACAGTATTGCCCATATATTCAAGTTTTGGCTTAACTAATAAGTACTTATGACCATTAGTTGAAAGTATATTTAATGAAGCAGTATGATAATTGGTAAACACAAATATAATATTTATTCAAACATTTGCATAGATTAAAAAGTATTTCGTAAATATTTATTCTCAAACATTAGTTAAATAAACCTGCATGCAAATGAAAAGAAATAAGTAAGTTTTAAACAAGTGTTAATTTATCTAAAAATAAGTGTGAGTTTTTTACATCAAACAAGACAATTATAAATTTGTAGCTATATGCACTTTATTGCGTACAACTCACTGTATTTACATAAATATAATTATTAACCATGTTACATGATTTAAAATAAGCATGTCGAATCGTTAATTAAATTGTTAATACCCGGTAGTTATTTAAACAAACTAATGTAAGTTTAAAATGTGTTAAAAAAAAAGCTATGACGTCAGTAAAAATTCTTATAATAATAATGAATAAATTTTTAAATATAATCATATATAAGAAACTTAAACACCTAATAAGTGATAGCATCGTACACTACAAACTTTTTAAATCATATGTACACTACAAAATCAAGAAAGTGACAAAAAAACGCCAACTTTAAAAAAGAATTAAAAGGTAATAAAAATCTCAAACGTCAACGCGTAACTACTATTAAAAAAATTTTAGCGAATGCAAGAAAAACTTAATTAAACAAAAAACACCTGAAATCTATACTATAAGTAGATGATGATAAATAAATAAAAAACAATCATATAAGAAATTAAAACAAAAACTTTAATACAGTTAACATATATTTTGAATACTTTTTAAAACAGTGGATCGGCAGCCTTTTATATTAACGGTTTGAATTTGATATTTTTAATTACTATCATTGTTAACCCAAACCCTTACCCTTGGTCAGTAGCCTTTTATTTACTTTTTTTTATTTTATAATAATTTTTACTAAAAATGTTTCTATCTTATTTTTACTATCATTTTTGCTCTTATCCTTAGAAGTGACCTTTTTTTCTTTTGTTTTTATCAATTTTTTTTTTGTTTTATTATGTTTTATTTGTGTATTTGAAAATGTTTACTATTTCTATCAGTTTTATATACAATCAAAATGTACATTAATAGTTCATATTTGATATTTTTGTGGTATTGCAAATGTTTTAAAGTAGTTGGTAGTTAGATTAATTTTCTATTTGTATTTAACTATTTAATATTTTCATTCAAATTTACAATAAACGCTCCTCACGTTAAAGCCTTCTAAAAATGAGTTAAAACAAAGTGTAAATTTTTACAGGAAAATTAAAATCAAAATTGTTGTCGTGTGTAAAAATTCTATTTTTGTCAAATTAACTCGAATCCTCAATACTAGTTTATTTAAGAAATATTAAGAACGATTGCTTGTAACTTTCTCTTGAGTACAGGTTTTAACATGACCTTAAACTTGTTCTCATATAGCAGTTAAGCTACTAATAAAAAAAACTACTATAAGTCTTACTTAAGATAATTTGTTATTAAATAAAATAAATTAATAAAACTCTTGAGTTGACTGTAGAAATGTAGTTAAATAATAAATTTTGTTGATTTTATTAAAATGTATTTATTTAAAAAACAAAAGTCTTGATTATATATTTAGCCTTCAAACTTAAGTTAGTTAACAATACAAATAAAGTTTTAAAATTATATTAAACAGAGTTTATAACATACATTTTCAACCTTGTTATTTAGCACAAATCACAATACTTAGTTACACTAATTAACAAAAATAACTTTGAGACTAAATAAATTTGTGTACTCTTTTCATAATAGTTTGTAAAGCTCTTTTAGTTTGCTAGTAAAAATATAAATTTGACAAGTATAACTTACCTTAGAATGCACCATATTTTTTCTAGTCTGTCTCTAGTAACACACTAATTGTTTACATACTAACTTTTGTACATTTGTTGTTAACGTATTTCAACATAATACTTTTAATCAATTAAAATTACTTTAGTAGAAAAGTAATTGAACTTGTGTTAGTTTTATTTTCTTTTTTTTTCAAGTTATAGAAAATTTTAGTTTAAAGTCTCAAAACAAAAACCAAAAGCAATATTAAAAAAATAGTAGTTTATCTGTAAAAACACTGTTAGAAACTAAACAAAAAAAAATTAATCAAAAAAATACTATATATTTAGTTTAATAAAAGTACTAGCTAGTTAGAATTGCAACAGGTCACTTTATCACGAGCGTCACTTTTGCACGGTAAAACTCTGGTGATCGAATAAACGAGCGTTACTTTGACTCAATTAGCGTTTATCATATATGTTATTTTTTAACCGAACTTTAAAACGTATTACTTTTTATTTCGTAAATGTTAACTCAAAACTTTTTATTTCTAAAGAACAGTTTTTGCTTAGCTTTTCACAAAAATTTCATCAAATTTGGGTTTCATTTTTGTAGTTGGGTCGCTTTAAAAATTTAATGCTTTTTTGCAGTTTTTAACTTTGTAACGTTTTTAATTAATTTTTTTTATTTATCAAAATGTTTATTTCTAATATAGTTACTTAATTGATTTTCAAAACGATAGTATTTTTTTTTGTAATTTAAAAATTTAGGTATTTTGAATTTAAAATATATGACCGATTTAAGTTTTACTTAAATTTTTAGCATTTGATCGAGAAATCCCTCAAATTACGTAAATAGGTAATTAGGTAATACTTGCATGGGACATATATTTAAAAAATATTAAAAACTTGGGGAAAAAAAAATAACGTTATAAAACTAAATTATAAAGCATGTTAAAAATAGTACTTAATGAAAAATCAATTTACTTTTGCTATAAAACCATGTAAAAAAAAACCAAAACCGTGCAAATTTGGAACTTTTCTGAAAAAAAATTATCTAAGCATATGTCATATATACTTTTTTTAATATTAATTTAAAACTAATTTTAATAATTATATTAATAATAAAAGAATTTGAAAAAAAAGATTATTTTAGGAGAAAAACGTTGCAAAATGAAAATTAATAAATAAAACATTAAATTTTTAATTGGGCCCAACTACAACAGTAAAACCTAAATTCGATGAAAATTTCTTTGAAAAGATAAGCAAAAGAACTTTTTTGAGAATAAAAAAAAGTTTCAAGCTAGCATTAAAAAAATTAAAAGTAATTGGTTTTAAAGTTTGGTTAAATAAATATTACAAAAAAAACATTCTAGCCATGATCATGCTCGTTTATTTAAAATGTTTTGTTTTGGTGATCTTTTAAAAAAGTTTTGATTTACAGTTAGTCCATAGTAAATTATTTAATGAATAAGTTATTCTATTTTTGATTTTCAATGATTAAAGTTTGTTATTATGTATTGTAATACTCATACTTATTTTTGACCTATTTTTTTTATTATAATGTTATACTTAACATAAGTATTATATACTATAGTTTTATCGTTTAAAGATTAACTTTAACTACGTTTTGTCAACATTTGTAGTTATGAAACTTCATTCTAATTGATAATCAGCTTTTTAAGAATACTTTTACCATCTTAAATTTTCTATTTACTTAGTTATGCTTAAAAAGTATTGTTTATTTAAATATTAGAAAATTATTATCTTAACAGTAATTACTTTATGTTTTTTATTTAAACTTATTATGCCGTATCTATACCTAGCTTTAATACATCTTAGTATTATATATTATAATTAAGTTAAACACAACATTAGTTCATAAGTGTGTTTTTGATAAATGCAATGTAGTTTTCGATATATTTTTTTTAACTTTGTAATCTAAAAAAGTTTATTTTATTATCGTTTTTCTAAGTAAACAATTTTTTTTTGTCTTAATGATAAGCACATCCATTAAAAAAAAATTGCCATACAAAACCTTAAATAAAAATAAAGAAGAAAGTTATTTGTGCAATTAAAAATTTTTTCTTACATTAATAAAAAACTTTGTTTTTTTTAAATTAATTATTCCAATAGTTTTCAAGATTTTATAACTAGTACTTGTAAAAGAGATTGATACCTTTAGCTATACAATCAAACAAAGTTGTTAAACTTTAGTAGTTTCTCTTTTAGATATTCTATTATAAATATCAAGATTTATTTTTATAAATAGTTTACTTAAATGTGTATTTAAAAATTAAGTTGTTTAGAAACTTAAATCATAAATTTTATTATATAGTTGAAATACGATAACATAATCAGAAGCAATAACTCAAACAAATTTATCTCAAACTTTTGTTTTAAATATAAAGTTTTTATTTTGACGATATTTAAAAGGTATCCAAGTTATTACGACTCGATAACAGAAAGGTTCTATGTGCTGCAGATCTTTAGAAATTTTTTCAGTGACGTCAATAAAAAGTATCTGCTTATTTTTAAAAGTTTTTATCTTGTAATGTATCTAATGGTAATAAATTTGTTGTTATTATTTAATTTTTATAATGAAATTTCAAACATATACTTTATTTCAGTATAATATTAAGAATACCAATACTCTTCTGAAATAGTTTTAGACGCAAATTATATATTTCTTCGAAAAAAAATATATAAATTTTTGTACTTGCTTTCCAAATTTGTACAAATTAACTTAGTATTAGGTTAATTTTATAAAATCTTATAAGTCTTATTAAAATATTATTTTATCTATCTACAATGGTAATCGCTATTTCCAACCCAAGATTTTTTCCCACCTGCAATCATTTTCGAGTACTGTCCAAGGGTAAGGGTAAGGGTCAACAGTGATAGTAAAAATAAATTTATAATAAGTTTATTAAGACAAAAATATAAAAAATAAAGAAGTAAACTAAGAAAAATAAAAGAAGTTTTGAGTGGGAATTGTACGCGGGTGGGATTTTTTTCAGTAATTGAAATTGTCAGTATACCATTTACAATAGCTGTACAAATTTCAGGTAAGCAAACAAGTCAAACACGGGCAATTAAAAAAAATTACAATAATTAAAATGTTTATTGTACTGGTCAAATAAATATATTGTATAGTCTAAAAATATATTTATTAAATCTTAAATGAACTAGATTCGTTTTAGGAAAGTGTAAAGATTTTCATACAAACGAGAAATAATCTTTTTTGTAATGTTGATCAAAAAAATATTGTTACACAGTTGCAGATTAACTATATTTAACAATTTTAGATAAAAATTTTGAAATAAATATACAAAAACAGTAATCGTTTAAGTTTATTATAATATTTTACTTATATGCTAAGATGTATAAATTTTATTGAAGTTATCATCTTGATTAAATAGCTGTACAACTTTGATACTTTAATACGTTTCATTAATTAAACTTATATTTTATTTTAATTCAATTAAAACATCGTAGTTGCGATGACTTAAGTACAATGTCATTGAATGCTATAAAATGATTCAAAGTTATAAAATAAACATAAACGAGTAAAATATTTATATACTTTATAAAATTCTTTTACCTTACCCCAAGACCATAAACAACAGTATCCGAGATATCCTACAACCGCTTTTGTCCTGATTAGGACTTATTAGGCAGGCCAGATAGTAGATAAACGTAGAGCGATTTTAAAATAACATAAAGCCTGAACTTTTCTATTGTATGAAATATGGATTTGGAGAAAAAAAATTGTGCATATTAAATAGTCTGAGTTTTTTTGACGTTACAAATTCTAAAAAGTTTTAGTAAATAAAAAAAAAGTATTTCGTTAAGTAACTTCTCTCTACAGAATAAATAATCAAATTATTAAGCTTTTACAAGGAATAAACACATTTTAACAGTTATTGTTTTTTTTAACTTTGAGTGTTTTAACTTGATTAAATTTTTCATCCTTCCAATCGTTCTGCTGCAGCTGATGAATAAGACTTAAAACTTACATACGAAACAACTAATTAATTTGGTAAGATTGGTTGAAAATGAAATAACTTGAATTTTAAATAAAATTAAAAAACAGTTAACATCATAACAAAGACAATTAAACCTTAAAATTTATCAAATAAATACAAAGAATAACTTAAGGAATACCTAATTTGTTAGATAGATAATTTTAAGAAAACATATAAAAAACTACTATAAGTTAAACCAAAATAAATGTAAGATATTTATTACTGTGTAGAAAATATTTGAAGTTAATGAATTCAGCAAATAAGTAGTGTTAATAAAAAATTAAAACCAAAAAATCAAAACTAAATCGCACTAGTTTCTAACGGATGTTTACTATCATACTTTAAATCAAAAGAAAACTACGAATTTACCTTCATTGAAATTATTTTACTCTAATCTTAAAACAGATTTGTTATTTTAGATCATACTTATTTACGTTACAAAATACGAACTGTTGTTAGTATAACGTTTCAGCTACTATAATAGTTTTAGCTACAAACGTTGATAATATTGCCACCACAACATTTTCATTTCTAAAGTAATAAAGTACTTTAAATGTGCATAAAGAGCTTGTGATTAAGTTAAATAACCTTTATTATGAAGAAATAAAGATTAAGACTAAGAAGTTTTTGAAGCTATTAATACTAAGCTGTTAATAGTTTACAGGTAATTTTTTTGTAAATGTTCTAAAAACAAAGCTAATTTCTATATATAGCACAATCAATAATACAAACACTATTTTTTGTTAAAAAATACGTTTGCAGTATAATTTTTTTCATCAGTTTTCTTAAATATTATTTTAACCTACTGTTAACTATTTAGTTAAGAGAAAGTTTTTTTTTTAAAGTTTATATGTACCTTATTATGTTCACATAATAATAAGTTTATAAAAGCAATTTGAAATTTAAACTAGTTAGCTTTTAATACTAAGCAGATAGTATTTTAGAAGTAACCACATTCTAAATTGTCAAAAACAAAGCAAAATTTAAAGGTTATCACTTTCAAGTTTAAGATGGTAATGCAGAAATTTTACATTTTTAAGAATAATTTTTAGAAAAAATAAAAAAAATAAGTTTCATTTTAAATATTTTATCGAAAATGTGTTTAAGCTTCACTATCTTCATTAAAAAGTTTTTTATTATTCAATATATCCTGAAATTTAACAAATCAAAATTTGAAATATTTAAACCGTAATAAAATTGAGCTAAACGGTTGGGTATGGTTGGAACTAGAAATTATATTCCTAAAAAAAAAACATATTCAAACTGATATGATAGTAACTATCAAAAAATAAAACATATATTTTTTATCTGTTTTTTCATTGTTAGCCTGATTTCAACATATATTTATTTTTAATATTTTTATTCTATCTTTCAAATATTACTGTTATAAAAGTTATGTAGTTAAAGCAATTGTTAATAATTTCTTTTTTTATATATATCTGCCTGTGTTAAAAATTACTTATAAAAGTTGTTAAATCTAGAAAGCTTAAAAATTATTTTGCAACACTTAAGGCTAAACTATTTAAAGTACTTTTAAATAATTATGATTTTAAAGCTAAACTTAAACGTAGTGAGATGCATACTCAAAAGAGCTGTGTTTATTTAAGTAATCTGTTATAAAATATTTTTGTTACAGAATAACCTCCGTCTCTAATACTCTTAAATAAAGCACTCAAGTGCCTTTACTTAAAAAATACAATGAGAGTGTAAGAAATTTAAAATATACAAAAAAGTAGTAAATGTTGAATATTTATTAAAATATGAGTTAGGAGTTTTTATGTTTAAATTTGTACATAATTTCTTACTAGTAACTTTAAGTGTTAATTTAGTTTAATTTTTAGTTAATTTATACTAATTTTAATGCTGTAGTTATAGTTATATTATTAGTTTTAGTTGTTTCAAAAAGCACATAAATTATATGTCGAACTGTAAATTATTATTTGCTGTTAAGTAACCTATACAGATATTTTTCGTTATTTATTTTAATTCAGTTATAAAACAATTTAAAGTTTAACTTTTTTAGGTATCTTAGGCTTGTTTTTTAAAAACCAGTTCTTAATACGTGTTTAAACTGATTTTAAATTTAGAATATCGACCACAAAAAGATAAAAAAAAAACAAATCAGTAACAATAACAAATGCTAGTGAAAAAAAACGAAATTTCCGTTAAGATGTTCGAAAATATCGATATTAACTATATCGAGGCTATTAAATTAAGTTCAGTTAAAAAAAAAAATTATTAATAAACTAAGTTAGTTAATTAATAGACAACAAATATATTTTAAAAATGAACGTGTTGTTAATATTTTTGTTATCACAATAATTTATTTGTCTATAATGTATATGTTAATATTTTTTATATAATCAATATATTAGTAAACTCATTATACTATTTTTTTTTTTGTTGAGAGCTTCTCTTTAAGATAATTATAAAGTATTATTTGAACTTTATTTTTAAATGTTTAAATAAAACCCCTATCAAACCAATTTTTAGAATAAAATTTTACTACTTGTCCTGTTTCCAGTAAACGATAAAAAATCTTCAAACAAATGTGTTGTAAATTATAAGTCTGCTAGTTAAAAAAAAACCTTGATTTAAGTTAGTTTAGTATTAAAGGTTAGTAATAAAAATAAACGTAAAAAAATAATATAAAACTAATAATAAGATTTAAACATCCTTATTGTTTGTAAAGTTTGAGAAACAATATATTAGAAATATTGAAATCAGCTTACTCAAAAAGCTGCACAAAGTATATTTATTTTTCATCGATTGTCTGAAAAAAATTATTTTTATTTTTTCAAAAAAAAAGTAAAAGGCGTACAATAAAGTTTTTTAAACTTTCTAATAATCCATTACATATTTGTTATATTTTTAAAAATTTTAAGTTGGAAAATGCAATTGATACAATAATATTATTCTAATAATTTAAAACAATAAAAAATTTAATCATATTTTGGTTTATAACTTCAATTGCACGACATATGAAAATTTTTAATTTGATTATTTGAACACATTTTTTAAGCTACTTAAATTTGTGCGGTTAACATTGTCTTTAAAACGGAATTAGTTAGTTCTATAATTAATTAGTAATTGTTTTCTTGTTTTTGAATAAAAGTGTGGAAACTCAAGAAAACTTACACAAAGTGATAAAATTACACAAAATAAAGAAATAACACAATTAAATTTTCTTTAAAAAGTTTTTAATTATTCTCAATCTATTTGTGTGATAATTAGCCACATGTAAAGAAAATCAACTTCTAACTCCAAAGTTCTTTTTTTTTTTGAAACCATACATTTTGCGTTCGGGTAATTTTTTAAAAATAAAGTTTTATTAAGATGAAGATTTCTTCAAACCATTTGATCTTTTGCACAAGGTGTTTTGCAAAACACAATATTTTTCAAATACTTTTCAAATAAATAATTTTAAAATACTTTTCAAACATTTTTCAAATAGAAAATCAAAAGTGACTGAGAAATAAGCCCCCTACTGTACTTGTTTTTCATATTTATCAGCTAGCTAGAATAGCTGTAAAAACTTAAGACTTCAAACTCAACCATTAAAATCTAATGAAACTAAAAACTAAGAAACATTCTAAATACGAAATTTGTGGTAGCTTAAATAAATCGTCATACTATTAATGAAGTATAAGAAAAATTTTAATTTTAGTATTTTAATTTAAAAAAGTACTTTTTGTTATACTTTTTTAGTCACTTTACAACTTTTTAAGAAAATAAACTAATATTAAATAAATAAAAGGTTATCAAATGTCAAGTTACGTTTGTTATAAAATTAGTGCGTATATCTATGCAGTAAGTTAAGAGTAAGTATTAAATAAATGTTATCAAATAAATCCATTTAAGTTATAAGAAAACATTAATGTATACATCTTTCCTTTTTAAACTTCAAATCATTAGAAATAATCTTTGATCTATATTAAACCATTGAAGTGAGCAACGAATTTATCTAAAAAAATTATCATCTTCCTAGAGATGTAAAGTTTGCCACTTTAAGGTACTAATGTCCGCTTGATTAGTTTAATTTGTCTCTAATCTAAATTAATTGAATAAAACATATCATGAAAATTATCTAGTTTTGCTTTGATATGTTTTAGACAATTCTCTCAATCTCTCACTAAATATTGAAAGTAAGATCAAATTTATATATATAAAAGATTAGTAAAAAACTCCAGTTTAACTATTAATGTTCTTTCTACTTTGCGCATCAACAGATGTTTATAAAACATTTAATTTAATGCAAAGTTTAAGTAAAAACGTAAATAAATTTGAAATAAAAATTATATAATAATTAAATACCAAAATATTGCTTAGTTATGACATATACAACTACGATAATATATTATCTTCAATATCTATGATAAAAAATATTATTTAAAAAATTTTACAAGAATAATATTTTTAATTATACATACAAAGTTTTTATTTTTCACTTAGTATAAATTAAGAAAACTTTTTAAACTTTTACTATGAATTATTTATTGTTTCTCTTACCAGCTATAATACATGTTTAAATTTCAAAACTACCTTATCTTAAAATTTGTTATTTTACTAAAAATGTTAAGAAAGAGTTTGTAATTACGAGGTTAAGTATATTGCAAATTACCATTTACAATGTAACAGCTCATTATAAATTTGTAGGTTTTAAACCTTGAGATGATTTAATATTATGTAATAAATTTTACTGAGGTAAATTTTAAAAGTTTCTGTAGCATTTTTAGTTTTGCTTAGTCAGTAAATGGAGTATAAGCTTAAGCCTTCCTGAAAGAACTTAATAATATAAAATAAAATAAATCTGTATAAACATATTCTGAAACTAAACACGAACACAGTATTTCAATTATGTTTTTATTTCAATTTAATCAAAAATCTTGATGTATTACTTAAAATACATATTAATTTAATTAAAATATTTAGGTTATTAGGGTCAACTTTTTGTGTTATAATATTAACATTTTAAGTTTTAGCCACTACTGTACTTTACAATTTAACCACTACTGTCTTTTTTACTTATTACTTTATAGTACTCAAACACATAAATTAACAACTCAAAAAAAAACCATGGTTAGTCTCAGAAAAAAAAATCAAAAACAAAATTTACTTTATTCTACAAAAATGTCATTCTACTTAGATTTTTTATTTGTAAAATACAATAACTTCACGGTTTGAACGAAATTTGTTTTATGGTGCAGAAAATTAAATTAAATTCATGAAAATAATTTTAAAACTTTTACTTGAAATTTTCGAGCTCTTAGTGAAGTTATTTTATACATGAAAAAAACATGGCTTAAAATAGTGTTTATAGTTGTTGACATTTTTATGAACTTGTGTACTGAAATCTGTTAAAAAAAATTTTTAACATAAAAAGTTAAATAACTATCAGCTAACTGAAATAATGGTGTAAAATAGAAACGGGTCAACGAATGGGGAAGTTTTTATAAAAAAATAAATAGTTCAGTTTTTTAAACACATGTGGTGAATATGTTAGCACGTAAATAATGGGCCACAAAACTTTATATTAAAATGTAACCAGTTTGAAAAAAGACTAGTTTAAGTAGAAAAGTGATACACTTAGCATATAAATAAAACAATGAACTTAATAAATTCTAAATAAGCCGTAAATAATATAATTTTTGAAGAAAGATAAACTATGTTTTTTAGGATTTAAATCGCAGATAATGTTTTATTTATTTTCTTTAGCTTGACGTTTTTTGTTTTTACCACAAAACGATAGTGAAAACTTAAATTTAAATTTTCAATTTTTAATTTATTTTAGTTGTTCAGTCAATTTCTAGTTTGTACAGCTATTCTAGTTAGCTGAAAATGGTATTTATTCTCATAAAACGCTTAAATATTAACCTTTTTAATCAACATACTCTAAAAAGGGTTTAAGTTTTATAACTTATATATGTTTGCATAATTAAAAAATAAAATAATTTTTCCATAAACTTCCTTTATTCTTAATTAGATTATTTCAGTTTAAGCACAGGTTTACGACTTTTTTTAAAATTAAATTAAATTTAAAAAAAAAAGTTTTAGTAGACAAAAAGTGCAAGCAGCTAGCAACAGTTTTTTAAGAAGATGTTTTAAAACAATTAGACATTAAAAGCTTACAAACTATTTTGCGACGGTAAAGATGTTGTTGAAATAACTACAATGTTTTTATACTAAGCATTTGACTACAATGTTAGTGTGAAACTTCAAGAATGGTAAAAGTATATACAAAGCTACGTTTAAATAGGTTTTAAATGTTTTAAGGACTTATTTAAGCCTAGTTTTTTTTATAATAAACACTTGAAAAATTCTATAATTTATGTCTTTTAACATGTTATATTTTACTAACTCAACTGGTATACTTCAAGAAGTAGTTTTAATAGTTAGTTTACATAAGTTAACGACTGATTTTTTTTTAAGTTAGTCAAAGCTTATTGAATTTATTTTATCATTAAAACTAAATAACTTGAATTAAAGTGTTTAAAACTCTTATTTTTTTATATTTATAGTTAAATTTCTACGAAAATCTATATAAAAGCAAATCTTTTTTTTTAATATCTAAACAGGTATAATAAAATTTATAAGATTCTATATATTAATAAAATAGTTAAAGCTTACAGAACTATTTATGTTAACTGAGTAAAGCATTTTTTACTATTACAGATGATTATAATCTTTACGGCTTTATTAATGTATGCTATTTGATAATAGTATCACACACCAAAAATAAAACTATGGTATGGTTAACTTATTTTATATACTTTGTAAAATATTGTAAAACCTGTTGTGAAAAATTATGTTACTCTACCTACACAAAGAAACATATGTTTTATCATTAGCCTACTAGAATACCTGTAGAAACTATGAACGTATCGACTTTACTACATGTAAGTATGGAAAAAAAATAAGAGAAAGTTATGTATGGATTTGTAGGTATAATTTTAAATTTAATTGTACAACTATTAACGATTTATATAAGCATTCTTACTAGTACTTGAAATATAATCTACCTGCCGTTATTTTGTTTTTTTTGCTGAAAACACAACTTATACCCTAGATCTAGAATACTAGTTACAGCTGGTAACTAAGAAGACAATTTATAATCTAATTAAAACAGCTGTACAAGCGTCCACAACGACAAATAACATAATACCCTTATAAAAAGTGCTTTTTAAGAGCTTAGTATGTGGTAATTATTTTTATGATATTTATTTGATATCTCTTTTCGCTTTAATAATATATTTCTTGACAAACTGTAAAAGTACATTTTAAAAACAAATTCAGTTTGAAAAATAAAGACGAGTACTTACTAAAAACATTAACATCCGTTTTAACTTTTTCTTATTACCAGATTATAATTTATATAATAATTACTAAAACAATTTCCAATACTTTATTCTGAGAAGTTAATCTATATTTTCAATATTAACTATGTAACTATATACTTTTATATTATCATTTTTTAATAAACTTTGATTGTTTTGAATTAATTTTTATAATCTTATTTTTAAGTATTGTTGTTGTTTTATTTTAAGCTGTTTTCATAGTTTGTAGTGTTGATTAAGTAAAGAAATTTAATTTTATATTTTAAAATTTTAACTTGAAAAAAAAAAAAAGAATTTTTTGTTATGAAAATTTATCAAAGTTTAAATTAAAACTTTTTGAGTGATACACTAATAAAAGAAAAACAAATTTTGTTTTCATTTTTTTAATAAATATACATATGATGTAAAAAAGCTTAGGGTAAAAAAGAAATTATAAGAGCTACTATTTAAAGTTTAATAATTTATCTTCTGCGAGGAATGTTTTTCGTAAAGTAGAAAAATTCCAGCATAAAATACTATAAACTTAATACAAATACATAAAATCTTATTAATTTAAGTTTTGAGTTTAAAAATCACTTAGTTTGATATTTAAAGTAGGCAAAAATGCTGGAAATTATTGAAAACTAAAATTATCTAAAAAAAAGTGATGCTAAATAGAAGTAGTTTTTATCTATTTACTTTTATTTCGTTAAACATTAATTATACAATTAAATTATGTTCTAAATTATGCAATTTTGTTAAACTTAAATTTAAATTGTTTAAAATGCCCTACTAGCTTGTAAAAGTATCTTCTGTAATAAACTTAATAAGAATTTTTATTTATCAGTTAGCTAAAATAGCTGTACAATCTATAACGACTTTAAACCAGACTGTTTAAATATCTTAACAAGTATAATATAACCCATTTTTGGCAAGTAGTTTGTTATAGCTTACAAAATCACTAAATTGTACTTTTTTTATTTAAGCTTTTATCTATAAAGAAAAAAATAACTTAATTTAAATTATTTTTAATCATTCTAATAATGGATTTACCTATTTAAACCTATTTTTATACCTATTTAAAAAAATACTATTAAAACATGTAAAGAAGAATATTCGCATTAATTGTAAGTTGAACTTTAGATTTTATTTTTTCTTACCATGATATCATTGACAACATTTATTTCCATATTCACGATAATGCACGTCAATGTATATCCATATGTGTTTTTATCAATCTGGAATCGACATTGTTATGATGAGTTTGTACAGTTATTTTAGTTAATTGATTGAAAAATATTTACTTTATTATTTAAAGTTTCCTTAACTCAATTCTAAGATTATTTATTTATATTTAAGTAATAAAAATTTGCATTTTTTTTTGGGTAAAAAGTGCGAACTCAAAAAAAAGTCTACCGTAATAATAAATTTATAGGCATTAAGCAAACCTGTTGTAGAATAACTCACTTAATAATATTGTTATTATAAAAAGACTACTTAATTACGATACCTACCAGGTATAATAAGATACATTTATAAAGATCAAATATAATTAAAAATAACTTACATAAGATAATATCTGCTACTAAAGTCTAAACTAATATAATGGATGAGTTTCATTACTGTTTGCAAGTAATATTACTATACACTTAAATGTTGTATTTCAATTATAAAACAAACATGTTTAATTTTCTTTTAAAACTAATTTTTAGTATAAATATGCACAAAAATATTTTTGCCACTATGGTATTTGTGAAAAAGTTAAATAATTATAAAAGAGCGAAAAAAAAACAAGTAAAAGTAAAAACAGATTTTGATGCTACTAAACTAGTTTTCACCTTTTAATTTAAAAATTTATTATAAATATGCTAAAACTGTTTGAGAACTGTTTATAAGTTAGTAATGACGTAACATTTCAAATAAAACAAACGATAAAATGTATGCTTGTTCAAAAAAGTTTGTTTAACGTTAAAATTTGTAAAGTTCGCTTTTCTATTTTTCTACAGCTAATCTAGTTGGCTGACAAATTAGTCTATGTTTGTAGTAATAATAATATTCTATCAAAATCTTGTAAGGAAAACACATTTCTCAAATAAAGTAAGTTTATATCTTAGCAATTTTTTTTGCGTAATTAATCAATTGTAAGTTACTTAATAAGTCAACATTATCAACTTTTTATAAGTATAAACATCAATTTTAAATAAAGATTCGGATTAAAATTCGGACAACTAAAGTTTAGGCAATAACAATTCTTTAAACAATATTTAAGAGACCATACCTCAAATAGTAAAACATATTTGAAAAAAAAAGGTTATGTGAGTCTTATTATTATCTAAAAGCCTTTTTTTCTTATTATGTAATTTTAATATTGAAATAAAATATTTAAAACTTTAAAACTTATTTTAGCCATACAACAAAAAATATTTAAGATTTTGCAAAAAACAAAAATTGCTTGGTGATATTAAAAAGATCTAAATACCTTTTTTTTTTTAATATACATTACTTTTATAGTTGTGGCTTATTAAGCATTTTTCAAGAAAATTTGATTTGTCCGAAATTGACTTGTCGTGCACAAGAATATATACATGCTGCATTTTTACCTTGTTCGTGCAAGTTGCGAATTTACAAATTTAACCTCGTAAAATGTTTAAGTATAGTTTTTACTAGTCGGTGTTTAAAAATTTCTTACTCTACAAACTACTTGACGTTTTTAAATAAATATTATTTACTCCAATATTAATTTATATTTTAACCTTGACTAAAGTTTTAAAGTAGTTTCTTATCTGCAGTAGCTTAACAATGTTGTTTTAACTTGGTAGTATATTTATAGTTTTTAACAAAAAAGGTTTTTATCATTACACTTATTAGTTATACTTCTGATTTTATGTTCTTAAACATAAATTTTACTTTAAAATATACTATTATAATCTTTGAATAAATTCCAAATACTTTTAGAATAAATACTTAATTTTTAACTGCTTAAACTTACCAAATAAAAATATAGTTCAACTTATAGATTAAAAAAAGCGTAAAAATTTTAGTAAAAGTTAAAGGATAAAGTTGTTTAAATTGTTATTGAGTTTCTAGAATAGGTTTAGCTTTTGTATTAAGTTAATTACAAAGTATTCAAATTAATCCAAAGTTTTAAGTTAATTTAGTACATTCAATGTACTAAAAACCTAAGAATCAAGATGCCTTAGTAGTTTTTTAAGAACTAACAATTAAATTATATTTGGTGTTTCTCTTAGTATTGCCTATTTTCTTTTGTTTGTAACCCAAATATATATTTTTTTAATTACTGCTTAAAATGCTACAAAACTAAATATGATTAGCTGTTTTTTTTAAATTATACGACAAGAAAAAGAAGAAAGCGGAAAGGTGTAAATAAAAAGTCTGAAATCTAAAAAAAATATTATCACAAGTCAAGAAATAAAATCTATTGAGTTAATTTTAATTTAATTAAAAATTTATGGTGAATATGCTAAGATGTGAGCTACAAAACTTAACGTTATCAGTTTTATAAACAAACCAACTAAAAGAAGTATAACAATAAATTCAAATAAAGTTAACAATTAAATTAACAGTAAAATACAATTAATTTTAAAAGCTTTTACACAAAAATATTTATTTTATTATTATCATTTAAATAGAATACATTTAGAAACTATAAACGTATTGTCTCTACTACAGAAAAGTGTGTAAAAGAATAAGAAAAAGTTAGTTTTTAAATTGTCGTTATAAACGAATCGCTTAACTAAGGTTATTTATATATTATAAAATATTAATTATTTTACCTACAACTTTTAAATATCAATAAAAGCAATCATACTAGTATGCATACTTAAAACAAAAGTTGCATTATTTTGACTTTTTGCTGAAAACAATACTTCTACTGTAGATTTAGGGTACTAATTACAGTTGGTCATTAACATTATATATATATACATACAGCTAACTAAAATAGCTGTACAAACTTCAAAACCGACTTTAAACTTTTAACTTGAATCCGAGTACTAAGTTCTTCACTGATACAACGCTTACTCAGACTTATGAGAGTTTGAAGATAAAAATACATACTGAATTATCAGAAGTTTTATTTTAGTCATTACAAGTGACATATATACAAATTTGAAGACAAATAGATTATATTTTATTCTTTGACAGGGCTTTGGTCAAATGAAAGTTTTGAGTACAATTACCAAGCTCTGCACTGTAAAGAAATAGAAGGTTTTCATACTGGCTTTAACGACTTGTGAAAACCTAAAGAAGATGCTTGAAAATAGGGTATTAATATGAATTGCGTTCATCTCTTTCTGCACGACATTGCATTTAACATGAAGGCTGGTATGCTGTTGTTAGAATCCTCTTCAGCAGCCTGTTCCATTCATACGCCTAAACTGATAATTAAAAATTCACTGTATTCAGAAAATTAAATAATTGTGATAATAGCTAAGGCGTGTCAAACTGTTGGCCATTTGAATAATATTTTTTTTACACTGTACGAGAAAGTAAAATTAATCTAGAATAATCAAATTGAACAGGTTGTGGATACAGATTAACGTTATTTCTAGGTTGTTACTTTGTGACTTAATATAAGTAATGTATTGAAATGCAATAAAACTATGGTTAAAACACTCTTTAAACATCTCTAAACAGAAACGTAAAACTGTTTGTATAGTTACCTTGATAAAAAATAAATTTATTATTACAAAACCTTGTTTTTTTAATGGTTGGTCTATCTTAGAAACTTATTAAACATTTTAAATAGATAAAAAACTTGTTAACTAACAATGATGTTCATGTTTTAAACAATGTATGAATGAACAATGTTGTTTTAACCTTGTGGTACTTGTGTAACTTAAACCTTGTGACAATCAGAGTAACTAATTTGCACTTGTGAGTTTAATTTTAATTCTAATAAATGGATATTAATTCAATTTGTAGAGTTTTATCTAACAGCTAATAAAAAAAAAACAGATTAAACATTATAAAATACATGCTTGAGTAATATAGCTTTGACTTTACTTATTCAATTTTAAGGTTTTAGTGTAGATAAACTTTTAAAATAAAATTAAAAAACTTTTTAGTTTAAAGTTATATTTTATAGTCATACATGGTAATTAAATATTCAATAACCATCATGATAAATTTTCGATTAGTTGCTTTTCAAATCTTTCAATAAATAAAAAGAAAATGCTTAATAATAACTTACAAACAAATCAATTGTAACATTATTTTGGATTACTGATAGAAAATAGAAAAGTATTCAATATTGTTATTAAACTTACCACTAATATAGTTATCAACATCAAATATATAAATTAATACTCACTTTTTTGCAATGCTTTATACTTGTATGTTAGTTTGTGCAGCTATTTTAGTTAGCTGATAAATATCAATACGTTTAACTAATAGAAAATATGTAAAAGTAAGAATAGTATCATAAAAGTTTTTCTATTTTTAGATTTTTAATTTGTTTTCAAAATTTGAAAAACTTTTTGAGTTACGAACTATATAGGTACTAAGCTATATATAACTAGGTTACAAAGTATTTAAACATACTTGAAAGAACGCAAAAAAGTCTGAAAAATTATTAAGGACAAGACGTTAAAATGTATCATTATAAACAAAAATTTTCATATAAACGAATAAGTCATTAGCTAAAACCTATACTACTATCACAACAACCAATAATATTTAAAAAGTACTAGTCGTACTTTTACTAAGTTTCAAACAAAACACTAGAACAAACAATATCTTTCAATAAAATAAAGAAAACGAAATAATTTGATTCTATCGTGTTTAGTACTAAAATAAGATAATATTTAGCTTCATTAGTACTTAAAAAAATCATAATAATAGCCTTCAATATTGTTATTACAAATAGTTCAAAAAAAATACAGCTTACAAGTGTACAGACAAAAAATAAAATAATATTTTTTAACTATCTTGACCTTATTAAATTGGTGTTAATATTATCAAAACGGTATTATTTCATAATGCTTTTACTTAAATTTATACTAAATAAAATAAAATTAGTTTTTAAACACTTAACAAAAATTAAATTACTTTAATTTAAGTGTTTTCATATTAAGAAAAAAGAGAGAATTTTTGCTTTATTGATGTTTAAATACACTTTTGACTGGTTTAAAAGTATTTTTTTGAATCTAAATTTAATTTACTAGATATTACCATACGTTTTTACAACATTACCACAAACAAAAATCACATTATAAAAAATAATTTGTCATGTAAATAGAAAATATGTGTTATTATTAAGACTACTAGTTTGTCAGTTACTTTAATAAGCTAGTTTTTAACTTTAGTTTATTTAAAAAAAGCTATACTTTATAAGATTCAATAACAAAACATAGTTAATAACAGTTAATTTAATAGGGTATAATCTTTAGAAAAACATTTTAAAAAACTAAAAAACAACTTTAATTACATGATTTTTAAGCTAATCTTTTTTTATGTAATTGTCTGTAAAATTTTAAAGCAAAAATGGATTAAAAACCAACATCACAGCACGAAATTAAAACAGAAGTGAAAAAGTTATTCAAATTTAATCTGAACTCAGTTTTTTATATTACTGCAACCTTCATAGCAAAAAAAAAAGATAGAAGTATAGTTAAACACAAATTTTATTTCTTCTCCTTATGAGTATTAATACATCTATATAGTTTCCACATATTAAGCGTAATATTAACCCTGTTATGTCAGTTCTAAGATTGTAACTCAAGCACCCTTTAAACTACTTCGTTAAAAGAAAAATTTAAATTTTTTGTAAATTCCTGAATGGTAGTCAAATGTACTTGAAAGATTTTGTGCTTCGTAAAATTATTTAGTTGTTGTAAATGATTAAACGTCATTAATACCTAAAACAACTATTAGTTTCAGTGATAAAAACCTAAATTTTTCGTGTTTTTTTTAGTTTCTTGCGCTACGAAATTATTATAAATACCTGATATACACTTTTTCTAATAAAAAAGTAGCAGTTTTTTTAATTAAGTTTTAACTCATACTTCGTAAAAATGGCGGGTATACAAAATATTTTAAATGTCAATTTGAAAATAACTTTTCATTTTATAAAGTTTTCCTTTTAAAAAAAAACTTTCCCTCATTTTTCTGTAATGTTTATTGAGTATATTTTATAATAAAGTTATCAGATTTAAGAAATTATTGTTATTAAAAAGAAACAAATTTTATCAAACTTCAAAATCTGATTTTTTAAGATAATTATAGCTGTAAAGTTTTTAACTAAAATAAAAACATTTTTAGAAATTTTATAGAAAAACAACTTTAAATTTAAAAAGTTAGAAACAAAAAAAATTCAAAATTTAATTTTTAAACATTTAAAATAGCTAAATTCGTTAAATTAAATCCTAATATGACGGCAATAGAAATGAAAGTTTAGTATTTTTTTATATGTTTTAAAATTTATTTTGTATATTAAATTTTTATCTTACTTAAATAAAATAAATTTAATTGTAGTGTGTTAATTTGTAATATACTTTTAATTCTTCGTTCCATTAATTCTTTTTGTCATATTAAAATACACAGGGATATAATTTTTTAGTTAACAAAAGCTGTACAAATTTGTATGTGAAAAGTAGAGTGTTAATAAATTAACTACAACGCTTATGAACAAAACATTTCATTACAATGTTAGTGGGAAATTTTTATATGTGAAAGTATATATAGCTCTTAAAACTTCAATAAATTTTAAACTTTCTAACTACTATGTTAATTGTTTTTTATTAATTCTTTAACAAAACTATTACGCGAAGAAAAAGATGTAATTAAATTATTTATAAAGTTTTCATACAAAGCATTTGATTACAACGTGGAACACTTATTAAAATGTGAAAGTATATATTGTGCCACGTTTATCTAGTTATATAAAGTTTTATTACGTTTTAATGACTAATACCAGTCTAAATTATTTATTCAGAACACTTTTAAGACTCTATAATTTGTGCATTTTATGTTTATGTCTTTCTTACTAAGTAGATATGTTTAAAGAAATAGTTCTGAAATAAATAAAAAAATAATAACTAAATTTTAATTTCATAACTGGTCAAAGCTAACAAAAATTGACTGTATTCTATAAATAAAATTCGAATAAAATATTTCTGAACTGTTTATTTTTTAAATCAAATGTACTATTAACGCTAGTCTTATAATAAGAGATACCTATAAAAATGTTTTATAAAATTCTAGTTTGACAAATAAAAAAAAAAATGTATTAAACTATTTATGACTTTTGTAAGTAGAATGTTTTTAAATAACTAACATTTTCTGTTTATAGGCTTTTTTATAATCTTACTTCTAAACGAGTTTTGTAGATAATTTTTTAAATAAATGAATAAGTTAAAGCTAATAGAACTATCTATGTTAATTGTTTAAAGCAATTTTTTTTTGCTACTAAATAATTTAACTCCTATTAAATCTTTTAAAGTATACTATTAAAATAACTGTTTTTTTCACAAAAAAAGAAACTTTATGAAGTTTGTTTTAAATGATTTGTGGAATGTTAAAAAACTGTTGTAATAATATTTTACCCCTCACAAATAAATATTTATTGTTTATCAAATACCTACTTTCCCTTTAAAAACTACGAACTTATCGACTATACTACAGAAAAACGTGTTAAAAGATAAAAGAAAGTTACGTCTTAATTTGTGGTTATAAAAATAAGGCTTAACCAGGATTATTTATATTTTGAAAAAATGTTACTCTACGAGCTGTATATAGAATCTTTAAAATAAACTTTGTTTCAAAACATCGTACTTAAGATACTAAAAGAAATATTACTGGTTATAAACATACGGCTTAATTTTAAATTTGTTTATATTAATTACAACTCTTAAAAATTTGTATAAGCAATCTTACTAACATTTTTGCTTAAAGTATGAACTACCTGTCGTTATTTTACTTATTTGCTGAAAACAATTTCTGTAAATATAGAGTATTAGTTACAGTTGGTAATTAAGAATATATATAAATGTATATCAGCTAGCTATAATAGCTGTACAAACTTGAAAAACAATAATTAATCTGTTAACCAAATTAAAAAAGCATTTTAAAGAATTCAGATTGTGGTAATGATTGTGGCAAGCGTACAATGATGTTATACGTTTAATTTTTTTTTCCTTTTTCATTTAAAAAATGTTACTTTACGAGCTGTAAAAACAAACTTTAAAACAAATTATATTTTAAAACTTCGTTCTAAAGATATTAAAAGAAAAATTGCTGTACTTTTCTTATATTTGTTTATACTGGATAATTTACATTCAATTTTTGATTTTTTTTGTAAGTGTTCTAACTACAACAACATTAGTTTTAAAGCATGCTTTTTTACCCTATTGTCTAAAATAAATTATGTTTTATCAAAAATAGCGTAAAATTTTAATTAAAAAATTGTAGTTTATTTAAATTTTTTAGGTAACATATTATTTGTATTACAATATGTGTTTCATAGTTTATAATGTTGATTTTAAAACAAACATTAAACTATATTCATAGGCTTTAGCAGTTTCAGCTAAAACTTAAGTTGTTTTATAAAAAGTATGATAAGTTTTGTTACAAATGTATAATTTTTTCACACATGTTAATTAGAAAAATTCCTTTTAAAGACTTAAAATAACTAACTAATTACTTATTAAAAAATATGGCAAAGAAACATTTATATTTTACATGATGTTTTTATAAAGAATCAGCTGTAAATATATTTATTTTGTTTATAACTTTATAAAACATTGTATAAAAATTATTGATTTCAAAATTTATTTCCAAAAAATTCGTTATACTAATGTATCTAATAAAAATTGTAATACTTACATAAACTATTATGAAGCATATGGATTTGTAAAAAAGTTAAGTGACCTACCGAATTTAAAATTTGGATTCGGATCCAGCTGATTCTTAATTTCAAAATGAGAATTGGATACGTGTTTGATAAGATCCAAAATGTTTGGATTTTATTGATCACCTAAGCTTATTGAAAAATTCACAACTGCTTGTCAAAAATAAATGAAATGCAAAAAAGCTTAAAAGAACATTAAAAATAAAATAGATTTTAATATAAAACATACAAAGGTTATAAAAAGGGATAGTATTATTTCTTTTGTTGGTAAAAGTGATTTGTTTTAAATACTTATGAAAAAATTACATATATTACATATTACATACCTTCTATTAATTAATTCTACGGTGATCAGCTAGTTGAATTATTTGAGCTAAATCTTTTCTTTTTGTTTTGAATTAAAAACGAGACTTTTTAAAAGCTATTCTTTTGTATTCTAACTACAAATTGATTGGTTAAATTTTAACTTTTTTGTTTTTTTGTTTTTATAAATTTTTGTAAAATATGGCGTTAAGTCTGGATTAAATGGTTCAAATTTGTACAGCTTTTCTGTTAGGTAATAAAAAACACTTATAAGTCAAGTATTTAAATAAAAAAAAATTAAAACTTAATGTTTAAAAGTTTATAGAAAGAATACTTTATCAAATTTTACTTTTATGAGTTTTTTAAGAGTTTAAAGTAAGTGTTATTTGGAATTAAAACATAGTCAAATTGTCATGTAACTTTGCATAATTAATGAACTATTAGATTTCTAACATTTTTAAACATAAAACTAAGTTTTACCTTACTTTAGTAACAAAGCTATTTCAAATATGTAACATATACAACTTTTAATACCAATAAAGTTTAGTTGTCGTTTTTGCTGATGTTTTATAAGCCCATCACAAAATATTTTATTAAAATGTTTCTTAAATTAGCTTAAAAAAATTTAAGAAGTCCTGCAGCCCTTTCTGGTAGTTTGTACAGCTTTTCTAGTTAGCTGAGAAAAAAAAATTCTATAAGACTAAGCAGTTAAATTGTAATTAAAGACGTTACAATTGATACAAACAAGCGTTTTTATATTAATTAAAGATAAAAGCTTTAAGTATTTCTTAGCAAAACTTTGTATTGTTTTCTAACGCACTTTAAATCACATTAAGACCGTTTTTTGTCTACTAATCATTAGTAACATAATACTTAATTGTTAAGTTAGTATTTGTTTTGTTAGTATTTAAACTAATGTGTCCGTTACCTGATAAGAAGGTCAGGGATTAAAATCGCCAGTCAATAATTGTAAAAAAAACAGTTATGTAAGAAGGTTCAGTTAAACTATTATAAAGATAATTACAACTGTTAAACTTGTCATTAACTAACTACAATAGCTTGTACATACTATCACAGTAAGGAAATAACTACACTTTTTATTAGGTGATGTTGTTAAGAATTCAGCATATGGTAATAATTGTTGTAATCTTACAACACTCGCATATGATATTATCAAAGTGATAACTCTGATGTTTTATGATTTTATTCCACATGACTAATTTAAAAACAAATAAACTAAGTTAACTTCGTTTTTTTCTAACAAAACTTCACTAAAAAGTGTATTTAAAAAATTAATCAAACTGAAAAAAAAAAATTGTACAAAATTGTGTACACTTGTTAGAAATTGCAAATAGATATTCTCTTAAACTTTTCTATAATTGAGTGGTTATAAAAACTTTTTTATTTCTTATTTTTAAATTATTTAACGTCATAGTATGTATTGTAAAACGACAAAAGAAAAACGCATTAAATCAAAATTTTTTTGTTTATTTTATGGTTTTATGCTAGCCAATAAGGATAATAAATTTTACTTGTGAGATGACTTTTTAAGTATATATGTTGTTCGATCATAATTATATCCTTAAGACGAAATAAAAGACTACAAAAATTTATATAGTTCTTAATAGCACTAATTGGTAGTTTAATAATATCGGCTGGAAATTTATAGTATACCTTTAATCAACAATATTTTAATGTTTGTCGAGGTTGTAAACTAAAAATTACGGAGAAAATTAAGGTTTCACTTTTAGTTTTTTATTTTATTAGTATTTTTTTAGGCAAGTTTTATATCAACAACTACCTGAAAATAACTTTTAATTAACTTGTATGAGCTAACTAGAATAGCTGTAAAAACTGGAACTGGTTTTGCTACCAAAATTACATTAATCATAAGTTATTTTATATATTACAGATGAACTTGTGTTGGTTGCAAACTAATAAAACGTCACAAAATTTTTGATTCAAATATTTTTTATTTACTTTAGATTGTTGTGTAGCTTTCATAAATATATAGTTAAGAGTTTATTGATTTAACAACTTCTATTGGCGTTTAGCTAAACTCAAGCATGTAACAAAACATTTTGTTTTTATCTTTTTCCGGATGTGGTTCTGGAATATTTATTAAACATGAACAAATCTAAACAAATTTTGCCTTTTATTTCAAAGATATAACATTAAACAAGTACTTCAAGCATACATGCATTCATGGTAAATACATTTAATAGAGTTTTTTAAAAACTTAAATAACTTATCGATTTTTTTTCAATTTCACCATAATGTCAAGAACATTTATTGTATTAACTACTTATAAGTTTTTTGCTTGGTCTGTTTTTGTGATAACTAGCAGCAATAACGCAATTAATCTTAGCAAAACAGCAATAATGTTTTTGTAGCAAAACGCTTTTGCAGTCGTTTTTTGTGTTAAGTTACCATATATTCACACGTTTATAAAAAAATAATTGCATCTTTGCTCATTAATACAGTTAGTTGAAACGTCAGTTAGTTCGTCTCTTTTAATTCAAAACTCTGTTAAATTAAAGTTGTTTGCAAAAATGAGGATTGAATAAAACAATGTTTCAATACTTTTTGTTAATTATAAAGTAAAGGTAAAAAAATGTTTTTAATTCATAATATACTTATTTAGTTAAACATAAAAAATAATATCATTTTGGAATTTTACCAATATGTCTAACACAGTTTGTTATTAGTAAAGTATCAAAAAATTATTAAAAATTAATAATACTAATTAATTTTTATGAATAAAAAATAAAAATATATAAGAGTTATGCATTAGCAAATTAGCAAAAAGGTTAATAAACAATAAAAATAATGCTTAAAATGATAGTTAGCAGTTTAGACTCCTACGAACCTTTTTAATTAATAACTAAAAATTGCTTGCTAAGATTGGTATAAATTTTTTATTAAAATAAATTTTATTTATTAAGTACTTCAAGACAAACTTGATTCGGTTGTTTTTTCAGTTAGTAGCTTGTTTAGTTAAGCTTCAAAAATGAGTCTCTTTATACAGTTGTTTATTTCTTTAATAAATTTAAATATGTAAATAAGTTTTGTGTCTAATAAATATGTACTCGGTAAAATCTAAATAAAAAAGTTAAAAGTGTTCCTCTAATTCTAAAACTTAACTTAAAGTAGTTGGTTATAAAAACTAGTTATATTAACAATAAAATTAAAATAGTTGAAATATATTTATTCTTTCTTTTTTTCTCAGTTGAATTTTAATGGCTATTACAACGCTACAAACTAAAAGATTTATTCACAATTTATAAGCAAAATACTTTTAATATTTATCACTTTAGTTGACTATGATATTTGCGGTTACTTAAGTAAGCATCATCTGGGACCTTATTAAAATTAAAATTCTATTGTAATAAAACAAATTGCAGTTACTAAAAGGTGTTTAAAAATAGGTTTTTTTTTTTTAATTATGACTATAAACAATGACACATATTTTTCGCAGTCAAATGTCAAATTTTTTGTTTGTTTTATTTTATTTCATTACTGTTATAAGTAAGCAATAAGTAATAATTAAAACAAATGTGTACAGTTCGATAACCGAAATGTCTTTCTCCACACCTTTTATTGATTTAGCAGTTAGCGTTTACATTTTTCTTTATTTTGAACAACGTAAAAAAATTTTAATTTCATCTATATCATAAAACATTAAGTTGATAGTTTTTTGTTATGTTATCCACAAACTAAATATTCCAAAAGGTTTTTAAATATTGATTACAATTAAATTGGTTGACCGATGACTGGATTTTAGTTTTTACAGCTTTTATGTAAAGCTGATTAATTTGAATGTAATTAAGTTAAAATAAACCAAATTAAGTTGTTGAAAAAATTTATTAATTGAGATTAATTTAGATTACGTATGTTAAGTTTAAAAATAAACCTATTTTAATATAATATTGTTTATTAAAAGAAATATGATCACGATCAACATACATTTACATTATAAATTAATAATTTAAAGAACTAATCTCAAACAAAGTGTAGCTCAAGCACTATTATGTTTACCAAAAATACATTACAATTACTAAAAAAATGTTTTTCAATATTCTGAGCTAGTGCAGCTAACTTAATAAGCAATTTACTAAAGTTCGTTTAACTTTTATACCTCTTTAAACTTTTATTAATTCTATTGATATTAAGAATAATTTAAACTTTTAATACTTTTTATCGTAAATAAATATTTTTAAATTTGCTACTGACGTCACACACAAGCGCTTACTTAAGATTTACAGATATATAAAGTTTATATTTCCAATAAACCTGTTGATGGACTGGTCCGAATTTTAACCTGTTATAAATAAGCAATTAACATTTGTCATAGAATAACTATAGCAAGAACAACCCTTAATTTCAGAAAAACTTAATTCAAGTGATTTAAAAAAAACTTAGTCAATTTTGAAGACTACATATTATTGTTATACTCTTTAATGACTACATAATAATGTAAAAATAAAGTTTTTGCTGACAATTAACAGGTGAATAAAAATATCTTATTTATTTATACTCAAACAAAATATTTTTTTTATTAGGTTACACTTGAACCTTTAAACAAAAATCTGCTCAAAACGTAAAAAAAATTCAAAAATTGTTAAGTTTGATATTACGTTCAGTTTTATGTATTTATTTATCGTTTGACACTTAAAAAAGAAGTTGTTTTGAATTTATAGTTGATACTAATTTGAGTATATATAAACATAAAAAACAATGATCATTAGTAAACAACTTAAGTTTTAACTTATTTTACCTTTATTAATAACAGATGCTAAGTTGAATTGCGTTAAATAAGAACGATTTTTAACAGATTTTATTTGTTTCTAAGAACTTAAAACTTAGAACAATTGGATTTTTTATTTTAAGCTCTCATGGATTTTATGCTGTAGAAATATCACATAACCTAAGCTCTACTCAAACTAGCATGGAATACAAAGCTTAAAAAAGGTGATAGATTATATAAGGAAATTGGAAAAACAGTAATGAAAAAACTTGTAAAATTGCATGATTTTTAATACTTCAGCGTGACATAAATATTTGTCATTCAAATAAGTGTTCACTAGTGTTGTTATAAACAAAAACATGAAAATCATTTTTGTAAATTTGTTTAACTTTTGAAAAAGAATTTTTAGAAAGCTTGCTGAGCATGTTTAGCGACTCTTTTAGCGACTCGTTTTCATAAGCTCTCGATGAAAATTCTACTTTTCGCAGGCACTCTTCTTTGCAAATGGTTCAGCAAGTTGTTCGAATCGCCGACCAGATTGTCGAAACTTATCACGTGATCGTAGTTGGCCTATGACTATAACTGTTAGTCTGTAGTTTATTATATATATATATATGTATATATGTTTCATTTTACTTCATATTTTTTTTTATGTAAAATTGACTAGCTAAGTACGCATCAAAAAAAAATAAAAAAAACCTTTTTGATTTAGTTAACTCATTAGCTTTACAAACTAGCGAGGATATTTTTATTCTACATACCAATTTACTTTTTAAAATTTAAAATAACACGTGATGATACTGTTTATGGTTAGAAAAAAAAAAAATTTTTTAAAACTTTTGGAAATTTTATATTAACTACCAAATTTATAACAAATAAAACATCACTCTAGTTGATGAAAAGTATAAATTTTCTTTTTTTCTTACAACCGTTTGAAAATCTTTACAACGCAGATTACTCTAAATCACAGGTCACGTAGCTTGCAAAATACTCTCAGTTCCAAACATACATTTTTTAAACAGCTAGACAAAAAAATCTGTAAACAGCTTACAGTTAGGCCTTTTATTTATATTTTCTTATTACTAGTGCTCTACTCTTGCTTATTTTATCACAATTTTAGGTTTAAAGTATTTTATTTTATTGAAAAATTCAAATAAAAGCCTGCGGAAGACTTATCATTTTAAAGTTTGACCTGTGAGCCCGCGACTTAAAAAGTCTGCCGACCCGTGTTTATAACCGAACAAACATGTAGTGATTTAAAAAAAAAAGTTAAAAGCCATATCAGCATAGAATAGATGGGGGATTTTCTTTTTTGGAGAAATTATTACAAGTTCAAACAAAGATTGAAACACAACACGAATATTGAATTAAATTTACACAACTAGAATTTAAGCAGCTCGATGTTTTTGAAATAAATAAATCATTTTCTATAATTAAAATTAAATTAACGGTATTACTTAACAAAAATTCGTGTTAGTCCTACTGTACGGAAACGGGTCAGTTTATGAGTTTACAAGTAAAAAAATTACTCCATCAGTATTTTTGTTCAAAAACTTTTTTGGTATTAAAATTTCCTAGAAATTTCAAGCAATAATAAATAAATTACTTATTTAAAAAAACATCATAAAATAGCTTACTATTTACAACAAAAACTACCTAACAGACCAAGTTTATTGAATTGTCTTGTTAGTGTATTAAATGTCGTGAAAATAATAAATTAAATTTTGAGAAGTTTAGAAAGTATATAATTTAGAGATAATTATCTAAACTGTAAATCGAATCAATATGTTTTCAAAAGTATAACAATGTTAATACCTTGGTTTTATGCATCTTAATGTGAACTTTGAAACTATATTTTCACATACTATTTCAGTACTTTTTCAATAAAAAGCATTAATCTAAGCCGAGACTGAAAGTGTTAATGCATAAAACATCCTAACTGCAATGTTACATTTTAAAATAACTTTTGTTTTAATCTTTACTATATGCTATAGATAATCTTCATATAAATGTATTTTTTACTATTAAAACATTATTTGTAACTATCTATTTCTATATTTTCAGTAATGTAATTTTAATAATTTTATATATTGTATAATAAACAGTTGTTTGTAATAATAAACTTGTATATTTTGGCTAAATATCAAACCTTAACAAAAAGTTTTGATAATCAAAGCGGATTTTTAATCTAAACCTAGGGTCAAAAATCAAAGTTTTAAAATTGCTGTTGTGAAAACTTACTTTTTTTTTAGATACTACTGAAAAAATGAAAAGGTTCCCTATGACCCCTTAACTACTCACGGTCCCCACTTTAGCCCCATTATGGCTCATGACCCCCTGATTGCCTCAAACGGCCCCCACTTGGCCCGCTTTAGGAAACCCTGGTGTAGAGTAATTTTTTTCCAAGCAGAAAAAAGATGCAAAAAAATTCGAGTAAACTAAAACACCTATCGTAAAACTTGGTAATTATGTATCAATTATATTTACTTATGCACTTATAACGTCATTGAACGCTTACCACATTTGTTATCACAGTCTAAATTCTATAAAAATTGATCATTATTAGTCATTAGATAGATTCCAGTTCTTTTAGTTTGGACAGCTACTTTAGTTAGCTGATTTGTATTCTTCAAGATTAGCTGTAAGAAGTATTCTCATTCTCAAGTATAAGTAGTGTGTTAAGCTAAATGTCAAATTAAGTACCAGTAATTTATGTTTTTTTAATATGTAGTTCACATTTTATTTAAAAAGACTAGTAAGGTTGCTTATATTAATTATCACAAGTATACCTTGGATTAAACTGTTATATGTTATATTTAAAAGTTCTTTAAACTAATATATTAATGTTGTAAATGTAATTTTTTTTGTCAAATATTTAAGTATGCTTAGTAATGGAATGTAACATTAAGACTACCTGACTACAAAATGGAAGTCATTAAAATAAAATAAATTTATATATACGTTTTCTTAAGCTGAATACGCTTACAATATTTCAAACTAAATTTATGGTAATATATAATTTAAGATAAACCATAACAAAATCTTTTTTTTACTTAACTTAATCAGTTCGATATACAGGAAATTTCAGTTTATATACATTAGTAGACTAATGATTTAAACGTTAATTTATTATTACTTGAATTGTTAGAGTCAAATATTATAGTTATAATAGGAATATTTAAAAATAATGTTTAAACACTATTGTTTTTTTTTTATCTATTAAAAATTTTTTAAGAACTAAAACATGAAAAGCAACGATTAAAAAATTATATTACTAATTACTATGAAATAAGAAAAAAGTATTAGAATTTTTCTATTTTTCATCGACTTTAAATTTTTTTTTTGAATTAATTTTTTAATTAATTAGTAATTTAGTTATCTTAATAGAAAAAAAAACTAAACTGTAAAAGAGAGTAGAAAATACAAATTTATCTATTTATATTGATGCCATAAATGATTATATCAAAAAAAATTTTAAGCAAAAACATAGCAAGTTACATAAACTGTTTGAAATAATTTTAAAAAATGCCTAAAGTCTTATGTTTTGATACACAAAAAAATATTAAGTCTTGTCCTTATCATAATCGACATACATATATAATTTTATACACGCTACTAAAATGTAGCTGTTATATCCATGTTAAAATAACTTAATTAACTATATATTTTTGTTTTTACCATTCTGCGTCTTTTTTTTTTTGTTTTTTTAGTGATAAAGTAAATATTCTTACAAAAACGGTGATATAATATGAGTTTTATTTCAAATATATAAAGCATTAAAATTATTTTATTTTAAATTTAGGTTAATTCATAAAATATTTTACATTTATAAATCTTTAAAAATATTCACAAACAACAAAGTAAAACAGTTCCAAGTTTCTTATAAATCAATATTAGTAGTATATAACCATAAACAATAAGTAAATAATTAAGTAATAAAAAAATCATAAAAGGGTTTTAGACTTCAAGTAGTTTTAACGTAAAATAAAGTTTGATTATTAAATTTTAGCTAGCCTAGTTATAAACTTTGTTTGAATACTTTTTTTAAACAATTTTAAAGCGACTAATCTTTACGTCAAGATGTCGGGTCTACTCATCACAATCGATTTAGTTTATCTCTAATAACAATATATATTATGAACAAAGAATAGCGTAAACATAAAGAGTGTTAAATTTTGTCAAGCTATCTAGTTAGCTAGTTTATAAGAATAGTTCTAAAAAAAATTAACATTTTAATCATTCAAATGAAATATCTAAGTTAAATGATAAAAAGTACACAAGTTATGTTATCTAATATTCAATAAACATTTCGCAGCACGTTTAAAGTTAAAACTACAATAAGAATATAAATATTATTTTATTAACTATTTATGATTCTTTCTAGTTTTTGTAGTTGTAATAAGTTATTTATTTAAGGTTTTTTACTTTTAGTTCTATTTTAAATATTAATTTTTGTATATTTCTTGTTAATAAATAATTAAAAACTGTTATCATTTAGTCATGAACAATTTTTTTTGGAATTACTAGATTAATAAACAATTTTTTAATGTCATTTTTTCCGTATATAGATTGTTTGCGTTATTATCCAGAATTAACTGAATTTCGTTTATTTTAAACTTTAAAAAATATTCGTACAATCAATTTTTGGTTTTCTATAGTCAGCTTGTTTCATAAGCTGTAGCAAATTAATGAGGTTGGTGATAGTAAAATATATTTAATTAAATTTGTTTCTGTATTTTTAAAAATTAGAACGTCAGTGGCTTCTACTTGCTGACGTAATCTTCTATCTGACGTCATCTTCTACTTATTGAAATTTTATATTCATGTTTGTAATTTAAGAACAGCTGTATTCTCTAAATTTTGAAATTTTACTCGTATACTAACTAGTATTTTTGAAAGCATTTTGTTTATAGCAGAAAATAAAGACTAAATAAGTTTTTATATTAGTTTAAATTTAACTTTCTATAATTCGTTTCAGAATAAATAATTTGAAACCTGCTTTGTTAACTTTTTTTACAGATAAATCTTATTATTTATTTATAATTTATATTATTTAATGATTTATTTAGGGAGGAGCAATATAAAGTTTAGAGAAATACAATACAGTAAACACAGACAAACCAGTCATAACAAGTTATAATACTAAAAAAATTCATACTGTTTTAAGTCTTCTCCTGCATTAGGTTTATCAATTAAAAACCGAAAACTCAAACTTAAAAAAACCTCATTGAAAACTATTTTCAGCAAACTAAAATAGCTGTAAAAACTATTAGGATACGTATTTAATTATTTTACGTATTAATTTTATTGATTACAAATAAAAAAGTTTAAAAATTTCATTAAGATATCTTACACGTTTAGGAAGCAATTAGTTTTAGTAAAAGTTTTAAATATTATGAATCTTTTTGAAGAAAATTCATTTATAGTTTGTAAGTAAAAACTAAGAACTAAAATTCAATTAAATATATCAGCACATTGAATTTTCATTGTTGAAGCTGTAAGAATGTATTTTGTATAAAAAAGTTTATACTAAACAAGTTAAAGTTTATTATAATCTTTAAAAATACAAACATAAAAATTATAAATTTTTAATGACATCTATAATTATATTAATTACTGTTATTGAATTCAAAATAAAATCCGTAGCTAAAATGACTAATAATAATTAGTTAGTATATGTATTTACCTCAATAATTAGTATACACTTCGGTTTTTAGTATCAGATCAAAAGTTTTGCTTCAATTTTAATGTTTGAGTTTTTTTATAATTTCCTTATTTGCAATATAGATGTAAACAAAAGTTTTACAGTTATTAAAGAATTAAAACAGAATATTAAAAAAATCATAAAATTTACAAAAAAAATAAACAATAATTATTACGACAATTTTATATTTTTTAAAGTTAACCAACGTTTTGCGTACAAACGATATTAGCCGTACAACTTTAGAATACCTCAACTTGTAATTACTTACTATATAAGTATGCAGTTTGTGTGAGCTGATGAAATTATATAACTAAATTATTTTAAATATAATGTAAGAGGATTAGTTTAAAGTATTTAGCTCAAAAATAACACATTCGACCTTTTGGTATAATTTCATACCTCTCAATTGGGTAAAGTTTCTAAGAAAACCAGTTACCAATAAATAAACGTTTATAATGATTAAACTCATGATGCTTTAAAGGTTTTGAAAATTATTTACATTTAACTTAATGTTTATATTTGTTTTTTATACTCTTAGGATGTCAGTCATTTAACCATTTTAATTTCTAAACTCTAATGCAGTTTACATTTTAAATTCTACGTTACTATAAGTTTAAAAAATTAATTAAAGTATTTAGAAAGTAAATCAAAACCATTCATTCTTAAAATAAAAGGTTTAGGCTATGAGAAAGTCTAGTAAATAATTGGTTCCGAGCATTTAAAATATTTACATAAATCTGTTAATTAAAAATTCTTTATAAAAAAAAAAAATTTAAGTCTTTTTTATTGAAACTTTAATTTATAACAAAAGTCTGAACAAAACTTAGAAAAAAAATGTTTGTTAAGTTTGATAATACGTTCAGTGTTATGTATTTATTTATCGTTTAACATTAAAGAAACGAGTCGTTTTGAATATATAATTGATATTATTTTGAGTTTAAAAAACATAAAAAACAACGATCACTAGTAAACAACTTAAGTTTTTATTTATTTTACCTTTTCTAAAAACGATGCTTAGTTGTTGTGTATAAAAATAAGAAAATTTCCTAACAGTTACTTTATTTGTTACTAAGAACTTAAAGCGTAGAAAAATGCGATCTTCGATTTTCAGCTTTTGTGGATTTTATATTGTGGAAATATCACATGACCTAGCTCTATTCAAACTAGCATGGAATACAGAGGTTAAAAAAGGTGAGAGACTATATACTTTTGACTTTAAATTTTTTTTTGTTGAATTTGATAATGGTTTTGTCTCATCCGTATTTTATTTGTTTGCGAATTTTATTTAATTTAACTTTGCTAAAGGTTTCTTTTATTCTTTTGTTAAAAGTGTAAAGCACTTAATTATAGCAAAAACATTTATAATTATTTTTAAATATATTTTATCTGTTATATTAAAAAAAAATTATACTTGTATTTTAAGTTTTTAGCTTAATTTAAGAACAGCTATAAGAAATGCGCTTGTTAAATAAACTCAGCATTTGTTGTTTTTAAGAAATTGTATTGAAGCTACAAAAACATCGACGGCGATCATGGAGATGGTAAATCATGAATTTCTAAACTTAGTCAAATTAATTATTTAGGTTAAAGATCAAATCTATTGTTTTGTTTGTTTAATATCATTGAACAATAATAAACTTAATTTATTTTATTTTCAGCTAAGTAGAATAGCTGTACGAATTTTTCAGCAAATTAAGGATGATTCTTTATGTTTTGTGTACAGATTGAAACTAAAATATTGTTTTTACATTTATTTTTATTGTAATGTTACATCATAAACAATATCATACATTATTTCATTGTGATTAAAAGTAATTTTATTTAAATCAAAGCAATTGATTAAGCAAAAGCAAAAAAAGAAAAATATATTATTAATGAATAAAAGCTATTATTTTAATTTTTAATTCTTCATTTTAGTTTTTTTGTATTTCTAATATTTTATAAAACTCAAGATCTTACAATAATCTAATTTTCTTTAAAACATAAAATTCAAAATTTTCTAGAACTTTTAAGTGTATGAAAAATAAATACAATCAATGCTATCAAATTTTGATGAATCTGATTCATAAAATATAAAATAAAAAACTTGACGGTTGTAAAAGGTTTCGTAAAGTTTTGTACAGCTATTCCGACTGTCTTAGAAAACAAGAAAACTTTGGAAAAACTTATATAAAACAGTTCACACTTACTAAAGTGCTAGACAACTTAATGTAGTCTTAGTGTTCTTAGGTGATTTAGTTTGTTATTATACGAGGATCCCAAAGTGTTTTATAGGAACTAAAAATTAATCAACAACATGATTGACACAGTTTTAAAGATTTAGAGATAAAAATGGTTTGTCGTGACAAAAAGGAAGAAATACTTAGATATTTTAAATTACTATTTAGATTTTTTATTACTAATTACTCTGTTATGGTTTTTTAACCTTTATACACGTGAAAATATTACTTTATACTATGTTAGTAATTTTCTTATTTTAAATGCCTATTTTTGGCTAATTTTACTATTTTTATATGCTGGTTAATAAAATTCATGTTAAACTGTTGTAAAAACTTTTCTTACTCATGCATAAAGTACTTTGATTAATAATTTATAATTATATTTAATATCTTAGTTAAATATACTAATAAGTAAGATAAAATTTGTTTGGATTATTAGGATACCTGGATTCCAGTAAAGATTTTTAAATTTTTATAAAGTTCATCAGCTAACTAAAAAAGCTGTACAAAATTACAAGTGAGTAGCTAAGTACTGACAGAATACAATCAGCTTCAAGTAGAATTCAGACTGTAAAACAATTTGTGGTTAGTGTACAATAACGACATAGATAAGCAAATTAACTTTTTTATATGTATCTTTATATATCTAAACTTGATTAGAAATAAATTAAATATATTTAGTTCATCACTTTCTAGTCAGTCGCCTTTTCTTTTTAATAGCCTATTAAACGAATATTTAAACATTTATTATACAAAAATTATTTAAAAATTTTGTAACTTCATAATTGCGGTGTTAATCTTCAGTAGAAGATTAACTGTCTTAATAACTTGTCGCTGTTTAATAAACTGTTCAAAGTATGTTTAGTGTTTAAAAGTCGAATAGAAAAAAAATATTGAGTTATATACAAACCTTATTGTTCATCGTATTTGTAAATTTGTTTAATTTTTTACAATTAGCTGAGTTTGAAATTTATTTTTGAAAACTAAAAAACGAACTTTTTTTATTTCTAATTAATCTTATTAATTTAATTTATTACAAAGTTTAATTTTGTGCTTTAAATTTGTATTATAGATCCTAAATAGTCATTAACGAAATTTATTGACCATATAGAAGTGATTCTGGGATTATCGAAATCTTAATTTATAAGTTTAATTTTTACATTTTTTTTTTATTGATTTTTTTCGCTTCTAAATTAACTTATATTAATTTTTTTCTATTTGTTATATGAAATTCTTAATTTTTTATATAGTTATGAAAATTTTATTTTAAAAGTTTGAAATTATTTTTTTAAAAACAAAACAATCTTCCTATCTCTTAGTTCGAAATATCGTCAACAGTTATACTAATTTTATTCAAATAAAAACATTTTTTAAAATTAAAGTTAACTAATAGTTTTGACTTTAAGTATATATGTTTAAGAAAGAAAAAATAGGTGCTTAAAATTAATTGTAGTAACGCAAAGTAAAGTAAAATATCCTAAACTTTATTTAATATTTTAAGCTCTTTTAGGTTAATTTTATTCAGGTTTTTTTTTAGCTATATTGTATAAATTATAAACTCTTTGCATACAAAACTATAAATCAATACATTTGGGTATTTTAATTTTTTTTTTAACTTTATAACTTTTATAATAATTTTGTTTTATCAGTTTGACTTTAACTTCTGCATTAAATGTTGATTTACAAGCTATTTAATATACTTCATGATAAAACAATTGAATGTTCTTAACTTCTAATTAACTAAATATTTTAGTTTTAATAAATTAATGATTAAACTATACCGACTATTAAATAAAGCAAAAAAATTTTTGTTTTGTACTAGCTCTTAGTTTGCTGATAGTTGATTAGATAATAGAATGTTTATGTCAAGCAGTAAAATTAACTTACAAGTAATTCAGTTTACAGTTTCAGTTCAGTTGTAAAAATAAGAATCCAAATGACATTTTTATTCTTATTTTAGAACATTTTATCTGATAGCTTAAGCTGTATATTTTGGAGTTGAAACAGCGTTACTTTTGAACAATATATGCTTATCACTGGAGTAGACACAAATTAATCTTTTTTGATTAATAAAACATATGTTTTATGTATTAACTTTATTTTTTTTTGTAAACTTTTTTTTGCTTACATCTTGTTTATTAGAATTCGTTTGTTTTAATTTAATGCGTGAACAATGCGGCTAATCTTTTTTGTACAAATGTTTAAAGTTTTTTACCATACTTTATGAAATAAACCACAAAAGTTAAATTCAAATGGAAGCTAATATGCTTCAATCGAACAAAAACTTTGTTTCGAATCAGCGCACAGAGTTTGTACGGCTATTTTAAATAGCTGATTGTAGTACACATATTTTTATGTATAAATAGAATAAGGTATTATGCACACAAACTATAAGCAATAATTTGTAATTTTGTACAGTAAGAGTGTTTATCTATACAAATTTCTAAATTAAACAGTTATATTTTAACATTATATAAGCTTCAATAAAACCTTTTTATTTTAAATATATATGTCTTTTAGTCAGTTCAAATAAAGATTGAAGTTGTTATTTATACTGACTAATAATATAACACGAGTTGTTTACTTAATTTATTGCCAATCTTTTAAGTTTTATAGTAAACTAATAATCTTTTTAAAAACTTCATAAAAATCCAATTATTAACAAGTAAAACTTAGTACAGTTTAGCATCTTAAAAGTATTTTAAATCTTGTTTTTTTTTTGTTTCGTTTTAAAGTTTGTTAAGTTTTACCCATATACTATTTAAAATTACATTCTTAAGTGGACCTATACATGTTCTTGTTCTATACAGCTATTAAAGTATGTTGTTTATGATTCTTTAACAAGTTGCGTAAATTTTAAACTACGTTAAAAAATTCACAGAGTGACGAGAACCTGTAACAAATTTACAAAGAAACTATCTTGTTTATAGGAATTACTTAATGAGGTTAAAAAAATAATTAAAAGTCTCAATATAAATGCTGATCAAATTGTTTTAATTTTTATTTTTCATCAACTTTAGACTAAAACTTATTTCAATAATTTTAATAAATAATATGTAATCAAATGTTTTTATCAAATATTATAGATGCTTTAACTTCAAGTATCATAAGTTTATTTGAAAATAAAATTTAACTTATTTACTAAAAATGAAGGAGAGCATATTAAGTAGAAATGTTAAATTTATTTTATCACTATAACAATTTTTTGAGATGTTTTTTTTTACTTCTAAGCTATATTTTCGTAATAATTTTTAGTAGTCCAACACAATTAAAGTATAGTAATTAAATTGAAAAATTATATTTCAAAGTAAAAACTTATTAATTTCATATGTGACACCCCATGACAGCGTTTTTGCCACATTCATGATTATAAAAATTGTAAATTTATATAAACATATTTTGATTGATTTAATTATGTGTTTTCAATTTTACTTTGAATAGTTATTCTGCTTTACTGAGTTAAAAATATACAAGTAATGTTTTAGATACCAATGTTTTCCTCTTTTTTAACCTTGTAAACATTTTTATAATAAGTATGATAATTTACATTTTCATTGACTTTTCTCAGATTTTAATATTTATTAATGTTTAAGTTCTCAAAATTATTATGGTTTCTTTTATTGTTAATAGAATTTAACAGTTTTATTTGGTGTACAAAAAAAGTTTTTTCAGCTATTGCAACCAGCTTTTCACATTTTAAAACGATGTTTATATACAAAGAATTAGTTCTTTATTATTGATAGTAAAGTTTCAAAAATTACATTAATCATACTTAATACAAATAATGGCTATAAAAATTTGTCTTTAGATTGGAACTGTATTCAAACTTATTAGTTACTTAACTAGTTTTATGTTTTAACTTTGACTTTAACGATATATAATCAGCAAAACTTTTATTACAAAAACTTAGTGATCCAATTTGTTCTCTTTGCAGCTATTACTGCGAAAAACTATAATATCTAATTTATTTTTGTCTTCTTTTTTCTCTATTCTTTTTTTACAACTTTCTTTTGTTCTTTCCAGTTGAATGCGTATTTTCAGGCTTTTAAATAAAAACATTCAGAGAGGAAATATTGTAATTAGTCGATAATTTTGTAAATTAATGTGAGTTCACAACATTATTACATAAAATTGGACACTGAAGAATAAACATGATTCAAATGTAGATTAATGTCATAATGTAACTTATTGTTAATTATAAAAATATTTATGGATAACAAACTAGTTAGTACTTTAATAATACATTTAGACATATATAAATATACAACCTAAAAGTTTTATTAAGGCTATAAAAAGTATATGATTTCAAAGTTTTAAAATTAAAAATTTTGTAAACTAGACAACTTCTATAAATTAATTAATAATCAACCCAGCTGTGCTTTGTAATTGTAATTTTAAATTTTACAAAAACGTTACTAGAATAAACTGAATAATGTAGTTTTATTCTTTATAGAATTGGAGATGTTTCAATGATTAGGAAACAATCAAATATTAGATTAAATATCTCTTTTTAACTAAACAAAAACTTGCGATTCATAATCAATTATAGATGTTATGCTTCAATGTTATGTATAGATACTCATGCTCTTCTTAGTTTGTACAGTTATCCTAGTTAGCTGACTAAAAATTGATTTGTTTAAAAACAAAATTTTAGCTAGTTTTATTGATGTAATTTAATCTTTTTTCAAACTTTTTATCATACCTTAAAAATTACTTTGAACAAGTTTAAAATTGTGTAACTAATAATTAATTTTTATTCATAAACTAATAATGATATTTAATATTTTATTATGAAAAACTTGATAAAATTTTTCACCTATTTAGTAAAGTAAGCTTTGCCTTTTAGTTTCCTTTTAAAGTGACTTTAAATTTACTTTTAAACTTTTATAAACTGCAATCTTTGTATGTTTGTATGATAAGTTACAACTTATCTATTAAACTTGAAGAAAAGCAAGTAGACACTGCAATCTTTCTTTATTACTACAGCATTTTTTTAAGTTGCTACATTCATTTTTTTAGCTATTTTTTAAGAAAAAAAAACTTATCAGAACTAAAACATGATAATTAAAGAAAAAAATACTAATTAGTATAAAGTTTTTATAAATTTAATTCGTGACACTTCATGACAACGTTTTCACCACAATTAATAAGTGGTGAAATCAAAATAGTATATTAATAAATTTAGTGTGACTTAATAATTTTAATTTGACTAATTTTAATTTTTTCCTTGTTTGATTTGTTTTACTTCACTTTTTAAAAAAAGGAACTACATACTTACACTAAACTTTACTTTTAAACAAACTTCTATACTTAAAGCTTTTAAAAGGAACTTTTTATATAAAATATACATAATATAAATAACCTAGATTCCTTTAAGTTTTTTTTCTTAACCAGTATAAATATGATAGATTATTTATTTGTAAATCCGCAGAATTGAAGTAACTGTTAAAATGATTTCTATTTAATATATTTATTTAGTAATTTTTTTTTTAGTTTCTACTTTATTATTTTGCTTATACTTAAAAATAATCTCATAACTTTTGATATAAATATAAAAAAGTAAAAGCTTACATGACAGTATAATCTTGTTTTTGAGATATATTATAGTTTGTACAGCTATTGTAGTTAGCTAATAAAATTATTTTTGTTTTTATTTTTATAAAAAACATATTGTTTACCTTATCTTTCGCGATATTAACGATACTGAACTAAAACATTGTAATAAAGAAAAATGCTAGAAAAAATAAATAATAAACTTTTAATTTAGTATTTTTCTTTTAATTTAATAACTTTAGATATTAAACTTAAGAAATTTATCAAAAATGACTATTTAGACATTTTTTATTGTAGCAGATTAAAAGCTTTCAATTGTTTTTCTAAACTTATTTTTAGTATAATAATTTTGACATTTCTTGTATAATAGTTTCTAAATTTGAAAAATACAGAGTTATTATTTTTGTTAAATTAGTTTGTACAAAATTTATGTAGATGTACATAAATTTATGCCTTTTTTAGTATGTACATTTAACACAGACAAAAATGCGTATATATCTTGAAAATTACAAATTAAACAACAAAACTGTTTGAAATTGCATCAGAAAACGTCTTTCTTAAAGTCTTTAAGTTTATTTTTATATAACTACTTTTAACAACTACTTTCAACTTATTAAAAGAAATAACGAAGTAGCAGTTTTAAAAAATATGACCTTGCGTTTATTTTTGATTTAGAAAAACAAAAAAAAAATATATTAAATTATTCAGCTACATTTTTTTTAATTCTTTAATTTATTAATGAAAACAATTTAACAGCTCAGAACTAACTTTACAATTATGTTAGCAATCATATTGACGTCAACTGTACTTTTTAAATTACAAAAACAAAATTCTTTTCATTATTTTTTAAAGTATATAATGAAATAGTTTATAAATAAATAGTTAAAATACATTTCCATTAATGTAATAACTAAAACTTGTGATTGAGAATTATAAAACTTATACAAGCACAAGGTGGCGAAAAGCTATTTGGGTGTATAAATAGTAAAGCATCAATAAACATTAAAAAAATAATCATGGAAATTAAACAAAACAAACAAGCTGACGTAGGTCTACTAACCTTTCAATTTTTTAAGCAGAATTATGTAGAATAGTGCTGTTCTACATTTTATTTAAATATAATAAATGTTTAGAAGTAATATAATTTATATTTTGAGCTCAAGGCGTTTTATTGAGTACAAAAAAAGTATAATACTTCGTTTGCATTAAAAACTTTTCCTGTTTTTAAACAAAAAAATTGTTTCAAGAAAAGAAAAATTTACTAAACGTTTTCAATTTATCTGACGACTTATATAAGTAAACACAAAATTTGCATTGGAAACAGTTGATAAAAATTACAATAATCTCCATTAAAAATCACACTAAGTTTGTACAGATACACGTGATAGGTGATAAATGAATCTAACAAAAACTTAAGTGAAGGTTTTACTTATACAGTACTTATTTATCGTACGTAGAAGCAACTATACTTAAATTTTTTAACAGAAATTTAACTACTATCAAATACCTTTGGTAATACATTATAAAAATTAGGATATAAAATAATTTATTAAATTCATAAAACTATTAGTTTTTAACTTATTAGTTAGTTTGTTGTCAACGATGAAATTTATATTGGATATTTTATTTATAAATTTAAATGCTTTTTTGTACCTATCGACGAGTTTTACCTAAAAATCTATATTATTAAGCGTACATCAGCTATCTAATATAGCTGTACAAACTATTGTAACAAAAGAACAGTGATATCATTAATTTCATGAATGCTTTAGATATAGCAATTGACTATTGCGTTTGTGAATAAATTATCAAATATGTCACCATTTTTTAATGACTTTATTAAGTTAACTCAGTATAAGATGAAAAAAATGTTAAATTTATATTAACTTTATGTCTTATAAATAAAATGTATGATAAATATATCAGTTTCTACTAAAAACTTTTTACTAACTTAAAATATTTTTAATTAAACTCGCTGATTTTTTTTAATTTGTATCAGTAATTTTATGTATATATAATTAAAACATTAATTTTAAAAGAAACTTATTTTAGATTCATATAACTTATTTAAGTTTTAAAATTTTTAACACAAGATAATTAAATACTTATACAAAACCTACAGTTTAGTATTGCTTCACAAATAAGTTATTAATAACTTTTTTTAAATTTTGATGTAATATAATATGCTTGAATTGTGTATTAGTTGCACAGGATACTGTATGCAGAGTACGAATAGATATATATATCTAAAAGATTCAATCTTCTATCTGTATATATAATTGTTCGGTCTAAAACTACAAAAGTTTTTACATACTAAAAAATGATTCTAATAAACATATGTCTGCATTAAATTACATTTAACCTTTTAGAATCTAGCCTATTATACATTTAAGCTAATCTAACTTTAGTTTTTGTTTATATTTTCTCAGTGAATAAAAGTGCAATAGAACTAAAACTTCAACTTTACATTTTAAAAAACCATTCAATTTAAATTAATTATATTTAAAGAATTAGTAAAACAAAATATACGCAGTCACTTCAGTTCTTAAGTATAGTTTAAAAGAAACTTATAAATATAATAAGAATTTAAATGTTTTGTTTAAAACATAATTAACTTTGTATTTATTTACAAATAATAGCTAACTAGAATAGCTGTTAACATGTTTGAGATTTTTAAAGCAAATTTATTACGAGCTACTTATTATTAAACCTTTTTGTTAATCTAGGCTTATGAATTATTTAAAATGAGGTCAGTTTCACCTTAAATATGCCGTGTAATTTAATAAAGTTTTCAAAAAATCTACAACTATTTAACTTATATTTCAAATGAAGAAATTTAGTTAATACTATACTTTTAACCGCTTACCAAAATTTTAAATTAGAAAAACGCAAATTTTAGCAAAGACTCAAAATTAAAAAAAAATGCGTGTTAGAGAAAATGAACCTTTAAATGTTAGTTATTATAATTAACATGCGGAGAAGTTTAATTAGATTAATTCTATAAATTATCTAAATACATGTTATCTAAAATATTTGCTTTATAATACTGTGCTTTCATGTTTTATTTTAAATTAAAAACACAGTTAGCTAAATCTATTAATCAGTTAACTAAACTAATCAGCCAACTAAAATAACTGTACAAACTAAACTAAAAAATATTCTGGAACATTTCAATTGTTATTAGTATTTATGAAACATACCGAACACTAAACTAGTGATTAATATAACAATTGTAAAAATACGTCCATATATAAGTAAAACTGAAAGTTTTGGCATAAAAATACGTACAATATCTAGATAACAATATTAAAGCTAACAACTAAAAACTTGCTAATTTGATATTAAAATTTATCTCAGTATTTATGTTTTAAATGTTTAAAATATATTTTAAATACATCTATATCTTTTATTTAAGTACAATTATATAATAGATTTAAAACAATTGAATGAAATGGTCTTAATAAGAGGTAAAAATAATATATTACTATTTGTTTTATATCATTATCATAGTTTTTAAAGTTGCTCAAAATATTTCAATTGTGTTAATTATAAACCTTATAGAGAATTCAAAATAAACAACTTTGTTTTCTAGCAGACAAAAGTATCTTTTAAAGCGTTTAAAATCTAAATAGTAAAATAAGTTTTTTATTGTCAAATTTTTTATTTTTACTACACAAGCTTATTTATTACCGTTTTACTCGATTAGTATTCATAAACCATAATATTTATAGATGCATAAACTTTTCTACAATATCATATTGTAGCCATCTTGTATTCAGATTTTCAATATACAGAAAATTAGTAGTGTAGTAGGTGATCCGGATGAATTAACTGATATTAGAAAATAATTTTTACATTAATACATTAATATGTTCTATTATTCATAAATTATTCTAAACCAGTAACTGGATAGTATATTCTAAAATTTGGATTTAGAAATATTTTAATAATTGTATTTCAAAGTTAGTTAATATTGATGATTACTTTAATTAAAAAATTTTATAAAACAGTAAGTCACATTTTTAATCTACTTTGTTTTGAAGTTTGATAACTGTATAAATATTTAGTGTAGTTGTTTGCAATGATAAACGCAAAAGTAAAAACTTTACCAGTAAAAAAAGATTTTAGGTAACTATATTTTTTGTTGTAATTTCAGTTTACATTTATAAAATATATAAATTTGAATTTAGTGTTCTTTATTTGTTCTCCGACCTGATTTTTTTAACAATTTGAACAAAATATCTGAATAAAATCTATAGAAAAAAACACTTAAATATTATAATTAACCGCAAAAATGCTTTTTAAAGTCATATACTTTAACTAAATAGAACTTTAACTAATAAAACGTATTGGTTTACTGAGTTTGTAGAGCTATTTTCAATAGCTTAATAGTGTATTTGAACAAAAACTAATTTACCCTAAGTTTTTAAGTTATTATGAACGTTATATGATAAAAACAAACAAAAAAAATATTTTTTTTTATAAAGTTATATTCTTAGCTAATGATATTGGTCAATATACTGTAAAGAAAACGTCATATTTTTTTGCCACTAAAATCTGGTGGTGAATAAAATATTCAACTTGCAATAGTATTTTTACCCAAGTTAATTTAATAAAAAATTTACTTAAAATCTTTAGCTTTAAGGTAGATTTGTTTGTATTAAATATTTAGAAGTATGTTAACTGTTCAAATGTTTTATTTTAAATTTGTGAAAAGATGAAATGCGTTATATTTTATATAGTAGTATATAGTAGTATATTAAGAGTATTAAAATTAAAAAGGACTAATTAGTTATATTAATAGAGAAGATTAATAATTTTCTCTTTACAACAATTTCTTTTAATACTATGGTACCATTTTTTACTATTATGATATCTTTTGAGAATAATATGTTGTACTTTTATTAAACTTCAGATAATAAATTACTAAAAATGTTAGCTAAGTGTTAAAGAAGTAGTTTTTTATTTTCTATTTGTTTTTATGCATTTAATTGAAAGTGCATCAGGTAGTTTGAAGAACGTTATTTCAACAAAATTCTTTGTCTTAATAGGCATTCAAAATACAAAAAATTTACAAAATTTAGTTAAACAGTGAGAAAAATATTTATTTCTATTATCGGAGAAATTGGAGAGCTGTACAAACTTAAATGGCAATGTGTTATGTATAAAGCAAAGAAAGTGTGTTAATGTATATCATAGTATTATGCACACAATTTGTGGTTGTTTTAAGAACATATAATTAGTTTTTTATTTATATCTTACTGTGTTTAAAACTGCCGGTTATAAATAATTTTTTTGATTAAAGTTTACGAATTTTTTGGCGATGTTACCTTTGAATGACTTACAAATAGTGGACCTCTATTTTGTATTTTTGTGTTTATTTATTGTTATTAGTTTTGTTAAAAACAACTAAATTCTTTTGATACAGTGTTTTTAGTTTTATTTAACTTTTTTTTGTAATCTAAATTCGATCCTTTTTAACACTAAACAGTCTTTTATCACTTGTAATTTTTAGTTAGCATTTCGCTGCACTTTATTTTAAGTATTATATTAAAATTATCATTGGTGTATTTTACTAATATATATTGTTTCGACTGGTAATATAAATTAGTTTTACTTGTCTTTAGTAAACACACAAACTTACTTACTTTGTTTTTATTTTTTAATAGCAGTATACATTTTTATGCAAAACTGCATGAACATTTTTAAACCCCTTTTTTTAGGGGTTTAAATTTTGTTTTGCACACAAAAACATATGCAAGTTAAGTAAACAAAAGTACTGTGTGTTAATTTATATTTATTATAAGAGTAGATATACTATCATTGATATAATAAACAGTTTTTTTAAACTGTTGTAAAAATTTTAACATTTTTTTTCGTTATAGATCAATTCAATGTACATTATCGTATTTATGGATTATGTACTAAAGTATGTATTAATGTATCGTATTTATGGATTAAAATAAAAAGTAATCAAGAAGAATTTGAGATTTTTCAAAATTATATGTCAGTCTTTAATACAAATATTTTAGTCAATATACAAAATAGAAAATAATTTTTAAAGTATTTAAATTTAACGGCACAAAACTTATGGCTTTTAAGTTTTAACATAAAACATAACTAGACAATTTAAATAGTTTTATACTTCATTTTAAATCTAATAAATCTAATCTTTTAGTAAATATTTTTCTATATATTGTACTTAGATTGCGTAATTACTTAACATGTAAAGTAATCAACAAATATTAGTTAAATTAATTTAGCTGTACAAACAAATTAACTAAAAAGATTGCAAAACTTTAGATATATTATGGGTAATATAAATAAGTGTTTAACAAAAGTTTGTTGGAAACAAAACTTAACGTCATACTTTATTAAAAATGTTTCTGTTTATAAACTTTATATATAAAAAGAAATTTACATATTTTAAAATGTCATGTACAAGATGTTTAACGGTATCCGTGGTGTACGACTAAATAACCAAAAGACTCTTCGTGCACTAGGTCTAAGGACTAAAAATTTTGAGCGCTTTTAAATTTGTCGTTAAATATTTTATAACATCTCAAAGGAAATAAATTAGTAAAACTATTTTATTGTTAATCAATTTTTTTTATAATTTATAGATTCACATCGTGAGAATTTTATTTTAAAATTTGTTCTTGCTAATTTACTAATACAGTGAAACTAATTTATAAACGACTAAATATTAGTTTTGTATAAGTTTCAAAACAAATAAATAATTAACAATTATGAAATATAATTTTTTTTACAAGTTTAATGTAGTTTTAAAAACTAAAAAGCTACTTTCAAATTTTGAATTAATCTCATACATTAAAATATTGTTTTTATCTCAAAAAAAAAATACTGTTTAGAAAATTTAAGTTATTGTAATTTTTCGTTCTTTATAGAAATTTTTAATTATTCTAAAACAAAAAATTTCATTTCAAACAATAATCAATTTTAATTAGTTTCCTAACCCTTTGAATAATCAAATACGCAAAAAAGAAACTTAACTAAAAGTAGTTTTAAATGTAAACTTTATTAAAATGTTTTAGTTCTAACTACATTTTTTAATGTTCATACCCCTTTCTAATTACATTTATCTATTTAAAAAAATGTCTCATAAAAAAAATTCGTCAATTGAAACTTGTTCATTAGTCTAGAAAAATGTGTAAGTATGAATGTATAGTTTTTATTAATTCTATTTTTTTATCTTTAGTGCATGGTCAAATACTAAAGTTTATAATTTAAGAATATTTCTAAAGATAAATACTTACAAGTTTAAAAAAAATGAAATAAAAACAGAAAAATATTTTTAAGGAATTTTTCATTAGAAATGATTCATGTAAGTTAAAAAGCTTTTTTGGTCCTATTTGAAATCATAGTTTTTGCTAGTCTAATTAGCTAAATCAGATATTTCTTCAGTATTTTCTGATAGTAAATGTTAAAAGTAATCAAAAAGTCTTTATACATTATTTAAAAGAAATATTTCAAGTAAACTTAGAGTTGTTTTTTTTTCACACATATCCAAGTTTAGCCAAACTAAGAAGAAGAGCTCAACAATAAAATCACGGTTAAAATTTCAAAACAGTTTGGTTTATTAATTCAGCAATCTGATAATACTTTATTTAAACTTTTGACAGTGCTTAGTTATGTTCTAATTATTAAAACTTAATATTTATAGGCTTTTATCTGATTTTTGCTTTCGAATAGTTTTTATTTTTAATATATTTAAAATTTGTGTGTAAAAGCTAAATAGGGTGTTTTTTTTTATGCTACAATAAATTTTAAATTTTTATACTTTAGTGTCTACACTATTTCTTAAAAGTTCTATTGTACCTATTAGTGCAAATAAAGACTAATGAAAGACAAATGACAAAAAATGAAAGTTTGCTTACACAAGTAAATGAATGAGCAAGTACATATCTTTTTGTTTTTAAGTTATTGTATTTATAAGGTTCTGGTTTAAATTTTAAAAACGATTAACATTCGGTGTACTTATTTATTCAAGTTAACACAACATGACAGTTTAATTTTTTATTTCCATGTGGTTCTTATATTTAAAAATGTAAATAAAAGACGATTGATACGCATTAAAACGAACGTTTTACTTTTTAAGTGTTATAAGCTTTTATCTTAAACATAAGACATAAAATAATCAAATACACCACAGGTTTAAATTATTACAAGCAAGACTAATAAATTTTAACTACTTTATTAAAATTTTATCATCGCTATATTATTTACATGTTGACACTATCTGTTGATATTACAGTAACCTCTCACATCTTTACGCACTCGTGACGTTACGCACTCTCGTTTAGTTACGCATTTTAGAGTTCGAAAAAAATTCAAAAAATAAAAACTTTAATTCTGTTGATATAATTTAGATTAGCTAGATGACTAGATATTGTATATTGATGCTGTACAATATACATTGTAGCTATACAGCTACAAATAACAGCTCATCAAAATTTTAAATCTCATTTCAAACACATTGAACTGTACTTACGGACTTTTTGTAGTTTTTAAATCTATTCGTTCTTTTAATTTTTAATCTTTTTTACTGATTTTTTTAAACTATACGAAAATTTACATTAGAAAAAAAAAGCGTAATTAGATATTGCTTACAATCTTTTTATTATAAATAACATAACTAATTTAGATAAAGACGTCGATTATTATACTACAACAATTGTAAATGATGTAACATGATTTTTCAATAATTTTTGTTGTTAAAATTGCATAAAAAATAAAAGAAATTTATACTAAATGTCGGTAGATTAATCTTCAATTTTTATAGCTATAATATAAGCTGATTTTTGAAATTGTTTAACTTAGTTTTATTTATTTATAACAAGTTAAATCCACGAATGGTACTTTTTTGAAATAGTTGTTACAATCCTTACTAAGCAGTTTTTCAATCTAGTTTATTATTTTTTGTATAAGTTTAAGTTTTATATTTTCATATAAAACGATAGTTTAATATGTGTTTTTAGTTTAAAATAAAAGTGGTATACTAAAAAAAGTATAAATTCAAACATTTGAGTTTTAACCTTTTATTATATACTAATTGTTTGAAACTATTTAAAATCTTAACATAGAAATAATAATGCTATTTTTATTTAGAAAAAAATATTATAAAGTAAGTTGTTAGTATTAAAAGACAAAAAGAATAAATGAGACTTATAAGTTATACAGAATCAAGTTTGTTTAAAAGAGCTTAGTAAAATGTCATTTTTATAAAGCCTTAACGACTATCATAAATTGAACCATTAAATAATGATATGTATATGCAACCGTTATAATTAAGCAAAACTAAATTTAAAAATCATGTAATTACTAATTTAAAATTTTCAAACATCACGTTGTAGCTAAATATTCTTCTACGTTGTTCTATGTATATTCCAGTGTTATTTATTCAACTAATTAAGTCATAGATTCTTAGTATGTTTATTTATTCTTAAACTTTGTCTTTGCTTAATTTTTTAACCTTAATTTAAAATAATTGAATTTGAGAAAATTAAGATGAATTTGAATAAATAGTAAATTTATTAATTTAATCCAGTGAAAAATCATACCAAAAATATGAAGATGTTAATACTATTCATAATAAGATAAGTTTAAGTTTATAACTCTAATTAACCAAAATAACTTTGATTTTATTATTTGAATAACTCTTCATTTAACTATATTATTTTGTTTTACAAACTTAAAAAAACCATTTTATTTGTTTTTTTTTTTAAATTTTGAATACTTTTGACTTAATTATGCTAATATTTGATACTAGCCCTAGTAAAAAGAAACAATAAATTTTATAGAATGCAAAATTAAGCATATTAAAAATCTAAATATATAATGATATTTTTTTAATGGGAAACTATCACTCTTATTTTTTAATTTTATTATTTTATTTTTTTATTATAAAATAAACTTAGTAGTTGTTAAGTTTTGTAGCCTGTGTTACCGAATTTTTATAATCACCAAAACACATTTGTGAAAATGTTAAAATAAAATATCTCTAATTAATATGTCTTCCCTCTGATATCCTTCCTTAGTTTGTACAGCTATACTAGTTAGCTAAGTTATTAGTTCTAAATGTCTAAATTAGTATTTTACTAATTTATATTTTACTAAATATAAAAAATATATGTTAATATTAGTTAAATTTTGACATAAAGAAAGTTTCTTTTGTTTGTACTTCATAATTAAATGTAAGGTAGTTGTTTTATAAAAACTTAAATTTAAATTTATAAAAAGATAAAATGCGTTTTATTTATTTCAGTTGCTTTGAAAAGTATTTAAGTTAAGTAAGACTAATTAGTTCTAACAATAAAAAGATATAACACGATCTATTAACAAACATTTTCTTTTAACATTGTAGTATTATTAATTTCTGTTAAGAATTTTTTTAGTAATATGTATTGTACTTCTAATAAACTACAGATCATAATTTACTGGAAAAATATTAGCTGAGTGTTGACAAAGTCGTTACTTCTTTGCTATCTGTTTTTATGCATTTACTTGAGTTCGTATCAAGTAGTTTGAAAAACTTTATATTAACAAAATTTTATGTTTTTAGGCATATAAATAGCTTAAAGTAAATATAATTTGGTAAAAAGTTATAGAACATTTATATTTCTGTTATCGGAAAAAATATGATGTTTTTCAGCTGAATTTAACAGCGTTACAAACTTAAATGACAATATGTTGAATATACTGCTAATAAAATGTTTTAATTTATAACAAAATATTATGTACACTATTTGTCGTTGGTTTAACAACATGTTGTACCGATGGTAAGGGAACTCTTAAAAATAAACAATTTAAAACGGGAATCATAAGTGTTAAATGTTTTATGATATTAGGGCGTGGGAATATTTTGTAAAAATAATGCATTTTGAAATGCTTTCCTAAATAATTATATTTATTTGAGAGAACAAATGCGTTTTTAATGCATATATAAGCAGTTTCGGCAGAGCACTCGGTAGTTATTGGTGAGCTTTAAGTTAAGATACATTTCAAACATATTAAATTTAACATTATTTCTTGATTAAGTTATAAGATACTTATTATAATTGTATTATTATTTGTTTTTAAATGTAATTCTAGTATAGAGTGATGTAATTGTATCTTTAAATTGTTTAGTTTATGTAAATAAAATATAAGTGTTGTTTTGATTGTTGTACTAATCTACTTTACTAATCCCTATAACCCTAATAACATCTCTATAACAGGATAATGTTATTAGTTTTGTTATTTTCCTGTAATTTTACTTAATAATTTTGAATTTAAATGACTTACAAAGAAAGGACCTCTTTTTTGTATTTTTGTGTTCATTTATTGTTATTAGTTTTGCGAAGAACAACTTCATTCTTTAAATAGAACTTTTTATGTTTCAACGATTTTTTTGTACTCTAAATTCAATTATTTTTAACAATTTATGGTTTTTATTACTTCTTATCTCTAAGCTTTAAACAAGTTAAAACGCATTAAATTATAAGTAGCATTTGCTTGTACTTTATTTTTAATTTTAAATTTAAATTTTATTAGTCTAACTAGCTAACATATTTTGTATCGACTATTAATATAAATTAGTTTTACTTGTCTTTAGTAACTACACAAACTCACTCAATTTTTCTTTATTTTTACTTTCAGTCTATATCTTTATATAAAACTGCATGAAAATGATTAAACCCCTTTTACACACAGAAACATATGTAAGTCCAGTAATGAAATGTACTGTGTTTAAATTTATATCTATCCTAATAATAAATTTACAATCTTTGATATAATATACAATGTTTTAAATTGTTGTAAAAAGTTTTAAAACTGTTAGAATTTTTATCGGCTAACAAGACAATAGCTTTAAAATGAATTTGAACAAGTAATTATCCCATACATTAAGTGATGTTTTAAAGAATTCAGAATGTGGTAATAAATGTTGTAATCATACAAGATATATGATATTACTAAATTAAAGACTTTATGCGTTCTCTGATTTTTTCTACTTAACTATTTCAAAAACAAACTACTTAACTATATTTAATTAATTTAAACAAATTTTTGCAAACAAGTGTAGTTGAACAATTTCTCAAAATCAATATTTTTTTATAAAATTGCGTTTTACAATGATTTGTTTACAAAATGTTAGCATTTTTCCCTGTACATAAATAAACCATAAATGTTTTACCACTGCGGTGCACTTTAAACTGCGTATTTTCGACTCTAATCACTTTAAAAGTTAATAGATTAAATAAATAATTCTAATTGAGTTATCATTACAATAAAGGTATGATCTCTACGCACCCGAACCTGGCAATGTATAATTGGTATTCAAAATTTCGTTTAACTTTTCGAATACTCTATATACATAAATAAAAACCAAACAAGTTAATTAGGGAAACTAAATATTTAAAGGATAAAGATAACAAATTTTTAAGCTTAAAATATTTAGGTTGTTTTAAACGTAGAAGATCATTTTAAATCTTAAAAAATACAAAAGTCACTTAAAACATAAACCTTTAAAATTATTAACTATCTGTTAACTTTGTTAGCTAGCCTTAGTTTATTGTTTTACAATATATTTATACTTTGACAGGTAAAAACAACAATTCTAATAAATTAATTTACAATATTATTATTAAAACTAACCACAAACACTGTTTAAGAACATTGCAATATAAACTACAATCAAATAAAATTTCCAATTAGACCTGACTTGTTTAGTTTGTACAGCTATTTTAGTTAGCTGAATATATGGTTATGGTAATGATTTTGTACTGTAAAAAGTTAATTAAAAATACAATTTTCTATGATAAAAAGAACCATTCTAATTATTTAAAACATAATCTTTTATATCTCCTACCTACCTGTACAAGCTTTCCCATCGTAAATTGAGATTAATTTTAGAAAAGATATATAAAATATGTCTTAAAATTGTATATATAATTGTAGTTATTAAAATATAACGTAGTAAGGTTTTTAACAAAGTTATATGTTAGTGATAATTTTCACTTATTATTACTTGGAAATGAATATTATAAGGATCGTTTAAATATTGTTTTGTTTTATTTGAAAAAGATTATGGTCAAATTACTTTTATTTTTAAATTTCATAACAAAACTAAAGCTAGTAATAAGTAATGTATATTGAAATATGTAGTACTAGTAAAATTTGAATAAAAATTTAACTAAAGAATCTATATAAACTAAAACGTTTTTATCCTTATAATGTTTGAAGTATAATCGAGTTTATTCAATATTGAAAAAAAAAAATTTTGACTAATGTTAACGATTAAACTTTAAGTGAAATAGACTTCTTTAAAATACAAAAAATTCATTACTTTTTTAGTTAACCTACAAATACAAACTAACTGCTTAAAACAACTAAATAACTTACTCTTTATGTTTATTAATTAATATGTTTACTCAGTTGAAATAATAGCTGTACAAACTCTTACAAGATTTCTGAAATTTATTTTTAATTTCTTACTGATTTACATATTTCAGTTATTACTAAGAGGTTGTGTTGAAGTCAAACAAGCTTTATATATTAAAAGTTTATCATATAAAAATTGATAAAGCTCTTCTTTAGACGCACTTTTTTTACTTTTCTATTTCTTTTATCAAAGTATTTGATTTTTCAAATAACTTGTGTTTAATTTTAACAGTGCTGACAAAAATTATGAATATTAAATAAAAGGTCCGCGAAAAGCCAAGATCGGCTATTAGTAATTGTGCATAGAGAATACTAAAATAATAAAAATTCGAAGCTTATTGTTGCAATATAAAAACAAACAGACAGTAAATGAAAGTACAAGTAAAAACAATAAATATGTAAATTAAATATGAATTAAAATAAACAAAATTCATTCTCCTACTAATTTTCTTCATCTTTTGTACTTACTTAATGTTACTTTTTTTTATTTTGTTTAGTATTTTGTGCACAGTAAATCTCCTTAAGTTTTTAAATAAAATGAGGTTAGTCTAAAATCACCGCACAGTTTATAAAATACTTATCTGTATACCTAAGTCTGTAAGGTTAAAAGAAAGTTTTAAACTTTCGCGAGTTAGCTGAATTGTCGAAATTGTTAAAACTAAGCGGTAATAATTTTTATTGCATTTGTTGTGAATGTTATAACATAAAAACCAAGTTCGCAAAGTTTCTCATCTAAATTTTGATGGTAATATAGTTAATAAGCATAAACTAAGAGCAGTTTTTAATTTTTAAAAACTTTAACGCTACGAATTTCAAAAATTCTTGATAATGACAATATTTATTATGGATTAAGTTCAGCGTAAACAAAACAACAACGTTAAAGTTTTCACAGCTAACTAATTAGCTGATTTAAAAAAAAATCTTAAAAGAATAAAATGTTTAAATTATCCTAATGGAATATTCAAGTGGAAATAGAAATCCTAGTTATTTTATCTAAAATTCAATAAAAAAAAAATTTGGTTCACAGTTGAAATTAAAGAAGAATAGAAATCATAATTCTATTAATAATTCATGATGCTCTCTAAATTGAAATTGGTAAAAATTAAAACTTTTTATTTTGAAAAAAAACTTTGTTAATTATGATCATTTACACAAAAAACTTATATACGGAGATAATAAAATGAGTTTAATTGGAAATTAATCTGGTAATTCGAAAACAAAATCTTTTATGAACTCAATGATAACTATTTCTTATATTTTTCGAGAAAATTTATTAAAAATATTTTACATTAAGTGCACAATCATTAAAAGGGACAGTTCAAATTAGAATATAAAAAACCTTAAAGCAATTATTTTTTTTTGTTAAATCAGCTTGTTTTATAAGCTGTACAAAATATAAGCATAAAAAAGCAAAAAATAATTAACTTAATTAGTTTATAACTTTTATCAAGATTAGAATGTCAGTGGGTTTTAATATTTAACGTCAATTAATTACTAGTTTAAATTTCAATGTCATATTTGTAATTTAAGCATGGTTGTCTTTTACTAATGTTTCAAAATTTGCTTATATATTAACCAGTATTTTTAATAGCATTTTGTTTAAAGAAGAGCAAATAAATTTCGATATAAACTTTGTCTTATTTTTCTACTAAAATCTTTATAGGAATATACAAATCGAAATGTGCTTTGTTAGCTTTTTTTTAATAAGCTTGTAAAAAAAAGTTCTCAGTAATAAAAGATATATAAAATGATAAAAAGAGACAGTATAAATAAGTATTCTAGAACAGATGTCACTTCAAAGTTATACGTATAACATAATATTATTGTAAATTATTATGCAATTTTATTTTTTAATTAACTATAATGATCTGTAAGTTTGTAGTTAAGGTCTTACCGAAAACAAAAAAAAGTACTCATGATTTGTTGCATAATTTTTTTTTAGTTCAACTATTAGCTCAACGTAGTCCTGAACAAGACGTTGCAAGATATCCAAAGGTTTTTTTTTGTTGTTAGACAAAACTTTTCAAGCTTTTTTTATCGTCAAATAAAAACTTAAAGCTTAAAAAGCATATGGTGTACAACTCGATAACTAAAATGTTTTTACGTACACCAGGTCATTAGAACAAACTTTTTAAGCTTTCAACGTTTTCTTCTGTCGATAAATAAACTATACTGCTATTAGTTAAACTTCAATTAGTTTATTTATTAAATTTTGTTTAGACATATAACTTAGCTATTTTCAACTTATTTATTTAAAAGTTTTGGGAATGACATAAACTGTTTTAAAATAACTAGGTTTTATGTGGTTAAACTTAGTAATTTATTAATTTTTTAAAAAAATATATATTTACTCAAAATGTAAACCTAAAAAATTATTTGCTAAATGTCAGTTTATCGATATATAGCATTTCTATGTATTGACAAGTAAAAATAAAAGTTCTGATAAAATAACTTGAAAAATTTTTATTAAGTCAGTCACAAACGTTGTTTAAGAACATTACAATAAAGTTTACAACCAGATAAAATGTTCACTGTGATCAAGTCGTTCAGTTTGTAAAGGTATTATAATTAGCTGATTATATGTTTATGATACTGTTTTTTGTACTATAAAAACTTGTTTAATAAGTAATTTCTATGATAATAGAACTTTTTTTTTGAAATTATTATTAATGATGGTCATCAGCTATCTTGCTGTACAAACTTTCTCATCGTGAATCGAGATACAATCAAGAAAATGTGTGAAAAATCTATTCTAAATTTGTATATATATTTATAGTTATTATGTTATAACATAGTCGAGTCTTTAGAAAAATTATATGCTAGTGAACTTTTATTAACTATTTTTTACATGACAATAAATCGGAAAATAATTGTTTAATTATTGTTCCAATTAATACTTAAGAAACTTTTTATTCTTGAAATTGCTTTAAGTTTTAAAGAACAAAGTAAAGTTTTTTGACTACTTGAAGGATTTACTTGAATTTTTTTTTAACTTTTATGTGAATACTATTCGTTTTAAACCATTTAACCAGTTTCAATAAAAATAAAGTTTAAAACTATAATGTGTTAAAATAGTTTCCTTAGTTTTCAGACTATTTTAGTTATCTGATAGAATAACTTTTAAGTTTCAAAACATTTTTAGTTAATTTTAAATTATGGTGGATTATTTAAAACATTTATTATTTTAACATTACTATTTAAAAAGTTATTGCATTGATATGTTCTTTTGATACTGCTTTGTTTTTGAGAATGAAATTTTTAAGCTAAATAAACTTAAAAATGCTTATAGTAGTATAATAATCTGTAATAAAAAAGAATAATAGTACTTGTATTTTCATAGTAATTAAATTTAACATTTTTGTTTACCATATTTATTAAAGTTAAAGAAAATAAAAATCAAGAGTATTTTATTAGACCAGGGTACTCTTTATTTGTTAATATTGTTAATTCTACTAGTTTACTTTCTAAACTTAGGTAGTCTAGCTAACAGTTACAATATTTTTAACTATTAACAAAAATATAGTTACTAAAACTAACTTTAGTAGTCATACGATTTATAGCAAATTATTACATAACTTGAAATCCTCTTGAACTCATGTTTTTATTTCCGTATTATTTATACGTAGTATAAAAATAATTTAAGTCGTAGAACAATTAAATGTTGTGTATAATTCAAGGTTAGCTGGTTGAAGATAAGTATAAAACATATAACAGGAACATTTTCTGTAAAAATATTAAGTTTGAAATTAAAACTTTTTTAACTAGGTTATTAATTTTTTTTATTGAAGTATCAACAATCTTTTATTCCTTTATCAATATTTAGTTTAACTTAGTTATATATCTTTTTATATCAAAAACTTTACAACCATCAACTTTTTGAATAATTAAACTCTTCTGCATTACCTAAGACTCACATGACTTAAGAATCACATTTTCAACGTCATAACTGTCGTATGACAATTAAAATATTTTGTTTCTACAGCTATTTTGACTAATTAAAACTGTACACATGTTTTTGTTAAGTAAGTTAAAGTAAGCTTTACTAAAGCTATTTTGCTACCTACTGGATATCGACTATTCTATGAAATCAAGTTGTAAATATCATACCTATCCGTTGTTTTATATGCTTTATGAGAGTAAATTCGTGTTCCTGTAACATATGTTGTTTTTAATAATCACCCTGACTGCGATATACACAAGTGAATAATTTAATTTGATTTATTGTTTTTTTATTATTGTAAAAACTTGCTGTATGTTATTCCTACTTATGTGTTCAGATATAATAGCTTTAGACTTAGCGACTAATTTATGATCTAATTTTGTTATTTGCATAAATTGTAACAGAATAGTCAAAACTTTTACACGAATTTGTGGAGCTTTGTTGATATTTTATTTAATTAAATGTCAGTATACATACTGTTGATATGAAACATATAAGGTTAGAACTGCAAAAAGAATATAAATATTAATTTCATTGTCAATTCACGATGCTATATAATTTTTACAGTGGTAAAAATGGAAATTATTTATCCAAGGTTTTATATTTTTAGTTTTTCATCGTAAATTAAAGTTTTTATTTAAATTTTGATAAAAAAATAGATAAAAACAACAAAATTATCGATTTTTGTAGAATTACTAGATTAATTAACAATTTTGTTTATGTTATTTTGCCGTAGATAGGTTTTTCGTGTAAATAACTATACATAACAGAGTTTTGTTTATTTTAAACTCTAAAAATATTTAAAGATTATTTATTTTTTTTGTTTAATCAGCTTGTTGTACAAGATATTTTTGAGAAAATACAAAAATACTAGGGAGAAAAAAATTTTGATTAAATTTATTTATTTATTTGAACAATATTAAGATGTCAATGACTTTATCTATGTGACGTCTATTATATATTAATTGGTTGAAAATTCAATGTCATATTTGTGATTTACCATGGATGTATTCTACTAATTTTCAAAGATATACTCATATATTAACCAGTATTTTTCACAGACCACAGCTGTTTATTAATTGATTGCAGTATATTAAAATTACCTTAAACCAAAATTGATGGAAAAAGTAAAAATTAGCACTTTTAATGTAAAGGCAATTTTAGTTTTGAGTTATGTTAGTCTTTAGAATTATCAAAAGTTTTATATTTTTAATAAAATAGTCTCTGTTAAGACCGTTTTAAATAGCTTACAAAAGTGTTCATACTGTACAGTTTGAACTTTATGTTAACTTTGTTTAAATATCAATGTTTAAAACTGAAAGTTTTTAGGAAGCATATGTTTACTGTATTGATTTTTTTTTTCCAAATAAAGCAATAGTTGTTAATTTTATAAAAAGTTCCTATTGATTGATTAACAACTTTGTACTATTAAATACTATCTCACTTTAAAAAGGAAGAGACTTAATGAATTTTAAAGAACCTACTACAGATTTTTAATACATATTAAATTTGTTCAAGAAACTTTTAGTTTTTGTAACTCGAAGCTTTTTTTAAATTTTTTTTTCAAATTCGCCTAGAAAATTAATTTATACAACTTTCTTATTTAAAATTATTAAGAAAAATAAAAAAAAATTTAAACAGAATGTTTTTGGTTCTCAATTGATGTCTTTTCTTATACCAAATTCTTTACACCAAAACTTATTTTATCATTTTCGTTTCTACTATTTTTTTTTAATAAATTTACTTATAATACATAAAATTACTATGTTATAACTGAAAGATTACAAAATTTCACCTTTAATATATTCAATTAAATTATGTTTATTTTCTAATATCCTGTTACTTAAAATAATTAATATTTTTTCAAATTAAATGTGTTAATAAAACAAATACCTAAATGTGTCATTAATTAAACCACGTTCGTACTATTAAAAATAAGAGATATATGTTAAACCATAACGTTAGTAGCAGGTCGAACGAAAAACTTTAGTTTGTATAGCTAATGAAAATGGCTTAATAATTCGGTTATGAAAAATTAGATGGAGTTAGATATTTTTAGCATTTTGTTATTTATTGTTAGCAATTAAAAAATCTGTAAAAGTAAATACAAAAAAATTTAAATTCTTTGTTATTTTTTTGTTTCAGTTGCTTAAATATACTTTATATTAATAAATTTATAAAAAAAGCCTTCAAAATTATTAAAACAAATAGTGAAAAAGTAAAAATAGCTTGTAAGTGTACAGACCAAATTAAAACAAAATATTTTAAAAGTTACTAAAACTATTATTAAGTAAAACTTATAAATTGTTATTAAGTAAAACTTAATACATTTTAGCATTATATAAGTATACTTTTCATTGGATTTTTTGTTTCGTTTCAAAGTGTGTTTAGTTTTACATGTACAGAATTTAAAATTGCATTGCAAATTAGTGACCCAATACATGTTCTTCTTATTTACAGCTATTAAAAGATGTTTTTGTAAGTCTTTTACAAATTAGGGAAGTTTTAAAACTACGTTAAAAATTTTACGTAGTCATTAGAACCTGTAACACAACTACAAAAAAAAAGTTGTTTTTAAAAACTAAAATAACTTGTTTTAAAATTAAAATACAAGCCAATAAGTAAAAAAAATCCTAAAGTATGCTAACAATTTTTAATAGAAAAACGAATCTAAATTCAACTTTAGACTATAAACTTATTTTAAAATCATTTAAATATAACTCACTATTAAATGTTGGGTTAAAAACTGTATATCATTAATGTTTAAGTATCATAAAGTTGTTTCTGATAAATTATAACTTATCGATCTAAAATGAAATAGAGCACATTAAGTAGGCAACTTCAAACTGTTTTTTAATCACTTAAAATTTTTTTACAGTTATTTTATTTTACCTTTAAGTACTTTTTGACAATAGAACATTTCTGTAAATAAACAGAAGTAAAACATAGTAATTTATATGAACAAAAATTACATAGTAAAATGTTTTTATAAAATTAATTCGTGATACCTCATGATAAGGTTTTAAATCATGTTAATGAAAAGAAAACTATATGTAAATGTAAACAATTTACTCGTAATACAAGTGTTATTTAAATTTTAGTTTGTACAGTTATTTTAGTTAGGTAATTAGAAATACACATACTTCGTTTTAGAAATTACTGGTTTACTTTATTTAATCTTATATTTGTTTTTATGTTAAACAATTTTCATTGTCTACTCTCAGTTCTCAGATTTAAATTTTTTGAAGTTTAATTTTATTTATTTATTTTTGTGGATAATAAACATTAAAAACTTTATTTAGTATTTATAAGTTTATATAAGAAGCTTTAAAAATTTAAAATACTTTTTTGACAAAAGTGTTATTTATCAATATTGACAAATAAGTTTTGAAAATTAAATAAATAATATTTATAGAAACGTGGCAATTTTAATTTGTTTTTCGATTGGAACTGATGTACAGTTTACAAATTAAATTTTTTTCTTATCTTTTTAATCATTAAATATTGTGAATGAGTTTTTTCTAATACTTTTGAAAGTACTGCTTTACTAGATTAATAGGTTTCTCCTTATACATGCAGTTTACGTTTGCTTATTAAACCATAGTAGCTATATTTTATTCTTTAAAAGATATTCTTTAAAGTTCTTATTCATTTACAAAACACTGTAGAACAGTTTTATTATAAAACTCAATTGCTAATCAAAAAAGAATATTCATTTAAATTTTACTTGTTAATTATCTGTTACATATAATATCTGTTACATATAATTAGTTAAGTTAAGAGGTTATAAACTAGCCTTATTAATACAAAATACTCCTAGTAAAAATATTTAATTTTAATATTACCTACTTACTTCTTTATAGTATTAACTTTAAAAACAGTAAAAAATATTTTAAGTGTTGAAGTAACTTGTGTTGCATTTAATTTTATCAGTTATTTTTCATATTGTTGTTTTGCATAATATATTTACTATCTAAATTTCAAAATTTTTTATAAACCATGTAAAATGAATAATTGGTTACATTACAAATCAAATTCGAACGATTCAAATACCTACAGTTAGAATTCTTAAAAAGCATTTAAAAGTATATCTCAAAACATAAAATATATTACACAAAATTAATTAAATAGTTATGTAGGTCTTAATAGTATATAATAGCCGTTTTTCCTCATTAACAAAATTTTAAATAATATAAAACATATTTGATTATATTATTTTAAAACTTATTTAAACAAATCACAAAAAAAACTTAAATTTTGCAAAAACAAAAAGAGTTGGTTGATGATATTTATAAAACTTAGAAGGTAACTTATTATAGATATGTCGACGAATGTTTTGTGTTAGGAAAAGATAAGGAAGAGATTGATAAACTTTTTAGTGTGTTAAACGAAACACATTCTTCAATAAAATTTACATCAGAAAAGGAAAATATCGATGAATTAGCTTTTCTTGACGTTTTAGTTAAACGACACAAGAATCTAATTTTGACATTTGTTTAAAAAAAGAAAACTTTTACTAGGAACTATTTAAACTTTCATTCATTCTGTAGCACGAAGAGAAAGAAAAATTTAATAAGAACACTCTGCCATCGAGTGAAATTCACATAAAACCTGTTCAAGAGAATTATTTACTGACGAAATAAAACAGATAAAATTGATATTAAATAAAAATAGCTATCCACAAGAACTTGTTAACAAAATAATAAACTTACCTCTTAATAGTTTAAGCAAAATAAAGCCCGCAGAGCCAGAGAAATGCTTGATTTCTTTAGTACTGCTTTATGCCAATAAGAACTCAGGGGTTTTAGAAATAGATTTGTCAGTTAGTAAGTAGGACTTATCATTCGGCAAAGGCATTGTTATTTTCGTATCCAAACCAATTTTTAGACCAGGGGAAAAATCCGATAGCAGAATTTAAACAAAGTATGGTAGTTTACGAGTTTAACTGCTTCTGTTAGGCTAGTTATGTCGGGATGATAGACAATTCGGCAAAAGAAAAAAGTGATATATTCCTAAAAGTATCGACGAGTTTTGTAAGAGTAATAATAAAACTAAATCTAGTAGAGTAATAAATGCTTCAAAAAGATCTGCTATTGCTGAACACTTGGTAAAAGACCGTGATTGTGCTAGTGATTATAGTTTAAAAAGATTTAAAATTATTGAAAATTGTTTTCACATTTCTCATTTAATTAAACTTGAAGCTATATGTATTATGTTAAGAAAATTTAAGTTGTGTAAACATAAAGATTTTGATTATACTGTTTCGTTGTTTCCTTAAATTGTTTTATAAGTTGTTGCTCTGTTTTATTAGTTTTTGTAGTTGCATTGTAATTAGAAGTACTTATTTATTGTTAATTACTCTTTGCTTTATTATTAATTGTGTTGATTGCATTTTCACGATATAAGATAGACTTTTTAACTATTTAATGTTTTCACTCGCAATTGAAATATTTGTACTCAAGTTTTGTCAATATAATACTAAGTTTATATAATTATGCTTTATTAAATTTAAATTAATTGACCAGGTACAAACGGATGTTCTTTGTTAATCTGAAAAAAAATCTTTTGTTTTGAAATTTTGTTTGTTGGAACCTATATTGCTAATTAAACATATTGCGACTTAAACTTAAAATACAATAAAAAATGATTTAACTAAAGCTAATGTTTTAAGCTAACACGAACTACAAATAATATCTTGAAGTTAGCTAAATTTAAAGTTGCTGCATTGTTTTTTTTTCAATATTTTTAAATATGTAGAAAAATGAAAATACTGCAATGTTCAAACTTGCAATGTTATTTAGACAGTTTTACTTTTGTTGAAAACAGGAGAAAAGGATTCTTATAAAATATTTTTGGTTGGTCTTCAGAATTATTGTGTTTATGAACAAAAGTATATTTTTATCTAAAGTTTAACATAGTTACTCTTATTATATAAACCAAATTATCTGCAATACAAAAAAAAATATTATTTTTAACTATTAACAATTTAATAAAGTTTTCACTTTTAATTTATTTTAATAAACCAGTAAATATATGTTAATATTAGTATTTTGACACATAATTATTAATAACAGCTTAAGCGTCAAAACAATAAAAAAGTTGTACGATATATTTAAATCAAATAGCAATTCCTAATATATAATTAATATAATAAACTATAATGCAGAACTTATGATAAATTCACTTTTTTTTATTAATAAGAGAAAACTATACTTAATAAAAAATTAGATATGTAAACTTTAATTAATGGTATACAATAAAAAAAATTGTTTTTTTTTCAAATCTAAAATTTTAACTGATTCTGATTTTAATTTCATAAACGTTGTTTATTTACAATAAAAAACATTTTTTTTTAAACTGATTTTTTTTTATAAGAAACTCTAACTTACTAGATAAAATTTGTGTTCAAAAAGTTGACTTAGTTATTAATTTACGATTAACAGCTCATTATTATAGCTGTACAAACTAAATGAAGTACCAGAGTCTATACCTTATTATTTTAAAGTTATTTATGAATTCAAGTTTAACAATCATTAAAATGTATTTCAAGGTGACATCATACTGATTGATAAATTAAATTATAAATTATTTCAGTCCTTTAATAACAAAATGTTTTGAAACAAACTACTTAGGTTATTCAAAACTAAAGTTCTACAGAAACAATAATTATTTACTAATGATAACATATTAAAAAAAAATAATAAAAAAAAAAATAAGAATAATGATTTCAAAATAAATTAAATATAAACAAATAAATCATAACTTACATCGAAATGTTAGAATATATTTATTTATTAATAAACTTTGAATACTAAATAAACTTAGTTCAGAAAAAGCAAAATAAGCAGATAAAATAAAAAATAAAGGAAAAAGATGATAGATTTTTTTAATTTCACTTCTTTTCTTTTATTTAGGTGGCACGCATGTGCCAGTGTCCCTCTCCACGCTACACCCCTGATATAAACTATGTACCAGGGGCGTAGCGTGGGGAGGGTGTAACAGAAATTTTTAGTACTAAGAAAACAATTGTTATGAACAGAAATGATAGGTCAAAAACATGTAACTTATATGTGTACTCATAACTAAGTATCACGAAAAATGTTCAGTTACGTGAATTTAAACTTTAATCATTATAGCTAACACTGTTATAAGCTACTAAATTATTATAAAGTTTAGCTAATTTAGAATAGTCAATAAAAAACACAATAACTTGTTTCTCTATATCTGAAAGTATTATATTCTCATAAAATTTAAAGTTAACATTTATTTTTTTACTATGAAACTTTATTAGCAATAAGTGTATTAATTTTCAAACACGAAAAGTATGTACACCGAGTGTACAACGTATTTCTAATGAAGTTTTAGTAACACAGTTTATTGATTAAAACGTTTAAATAATATGAATACTAAAGGATAACCATCTAAATAATACTTTCTAGATTTTGATTATATAAAAAGTTTGCTACTAGTCTAAAGTTAAATAGTAAACTTTTATTTAAAACTCAAAAAATAGACAATCCACTGTAGTAGTACATTAAGAGCTTTAATTATATTTATTTTTGAATTTTATTGAAAGCATGCTTGACACAACCAACATATATAACAGTAAGAAACGAGGTATTTGTTGATCAATACTAGTCATATTTTGTACAGCAAACATATTTAGCTGAAAAAACAAATAATTGTTAACTTAGACAACTAAGTTATTATATTGTGTTTTAATGTTTTATTGAATTTAAAGGTTTACTAAATAAAATTCATATTTTTATCGGAACCTATTTTTTAACATGAAGTCTAATAATTTACATTACTTATGCTGTAATATATTAATATTTTTGTTTTTTTTTTAATTTAATTTTTTGATTGTTAGTAAAAAAAACGTTTTAATATTTAAAACTACAAGACTATAAATATAACATATATAAAAAAACAATAATTTTGTTAGATAACTAATTTTGTTAAAAAAAGCTTATTAATTTTGTTTGAAATTATAATTCAAAAATGAAAAAAAAACAGCTAAACAAATTGAAATGTTAAAGTTACTATAAAATAATAAGTTTAAACGATAACATTTATTACGATGAAATTAATAAGTTTTTTATCTTAAAATTTTTAAATATAAAAGTAGCTTGTGAAGTTAGTTACTGTATACATTTTGAAAATTAGAAATATTTCGATTAAAATATTAAAAATTTGCTTTTATATTGTCTTTTATTAAAAAGAAATATTATTATCAGCTAACTAGAATATCTGTACAAACTAAGTACACAGAAAGCATATTTCACTTAAGTGTAGATAAATATTATGTTCTTAAAATGTTAATATCAAATTACGGTAAAATTAGAAAATCATAAGCAGAGAGACCTAAACAAATTAAGTGATATTTTTATTTTTAGTCTAAAAACTAATTTGTTATAAATACTTCAAGTTGTCATCTACCAGCACAGTTTATAAGTTAATAAAGTCTGTTTCTTCATTTACTTTAAAATTTTACAGAATGTTTATTTTAACTAATTAATTTATTGATGAAAAGTAAATTATTTATTTTTGAAAAATACAAAACATTTATTTTCTTAAAGCTAATTACACTTTTAAACAAGGACTTTTTAGTAAATATGTTAATTGAATTCCAAATTAATTTAAAATACGGTAAATTATAACATTGTTTTCCACTATTTAACTAAAATACTTTCTCAATGTGTTGAATTTTTCAACTGACACAACTTGATAAGTGAAAATTTTTGAAAAATGTTTTATTGATTCTAAATCAAGTAGTTTTATATAATCATTTTATTTTTATAAGTATACTTTTTAGCTAATTGTAACAGGTGTACAAGCTGAGAAAAAACTTTAAAGCTTACAATAAAAATACTTTTAGATTCAAAAACTTAAATTGAATATTGTTGTTGTGGTTAGTTTCAGAACCATTATCGAAGTATAAGCTATATCTTAACCATATAAAAAACAGTCATTACAGAAAAATTATTAAAAAATAAAAAAGAGCTTGAATAATTTTTCTTAAAGAAATATCTTGAAGTTAAGTGCTAGTCTTTCAAACAGATATAAAAAAAAAATGTACTTTTTTATTAATTTTAGAACCTTTATAAGTTGTATCCTAAACATTTTAGAAAAACCTTATTTGAAAAAAAGTAGTTGAAAAAGTTGTTTGAATAATATTTGTAAAGATTAAATACAAATGTTTTGCAGTTTTTGAAAACATTGAAAAAAAAAACAAGTTTCTATTATATTGTAAACAATTTTTTATGAATTCAATTTTTTTTTTTTTATTATTTAGTCTAAAGTAAACTTTGTTTCAGTTAATTTAAACTTTAAAATCATCTAAATTAATTAAGCTGAAAAAATGCTATGTCAATAAATTAGCAAAATTAGCAGGTCAAATTACTAAAAGTTAATACAAAAAATAATGTCATTTTATTTCAATACGTTTAAGAATACGGCTTTATTTAAAATAAATATTACGTTATTATAAGCTGTTCACTATCCATCGTTAAACCTACTGATATATTTTTTGAAATTAACTAAAAAAATAGTTTGATTTGTTTATTGCAGTTTGTACAGCTATACTAACTAGCTGATATTAATAAAAGTTACTGTAAAATTTTGTATCGATATATTTTTAAATGTTTAATTTTTTAACACTAGAACTAACGGCAAAAAAAAATTATACAGAATTTTTATATTGAAATTTAATTGTAAACCTATGTTTAAAGTTAAGTGTACTTTAGATAAAAAGTTCATTAAATCATTTTAATTTTAGGGTATGCTTACTTTAATAATACACAAAATTTTATAAACTTATACTTTTAACTTGTTAAAACTTAAGTCTTCAGCTCAGTAGAAAGCTGTACAAACTATAAAAAAAACTGTTTTACTTCGATAAAATTTTCTCTAAAAACTTTATTTCTTTGCATCTATCTGTATTTTGTGGTAAAAATAATGATTGTCATAAAAAAGTTAAATAATTTTTACTTAAATGTATCATTTTAGTAATTATAGCTTTGTGTTTAACAATGTATAATAATATATGTAATAATGTCTAATGAAATTCAATAGGTTATTCAGTATAGATTATGTTTTATTTATTGCTAAAGTTAATACAGTATAGTTAAAATTGTTTAATAAACTAATAAAACTTTTAGGAATTAACTTACACTATATGTGTGTGGATTAAATGTGTCAATGAATAATAAGGAACTTAACTAATATTTCTAAAAGCATAAAGATTTTGAAGCTTTTTAACTCAATTAAAATTTTTGTTAAATATTTCAAGAATCCTAATTGTTTGATTTTAAATAGTTATTCAAAATTTTCTAAATATGGTATTTTAAGCATTTTATTTATCTCAATTTTTATGATGTCAGGTTATACTAATCACAATCGTTTTAGTTTAGCTCGAATGATAAAAATTATTTTCAATTAGGTTTAGCCTAAACATTGACATCGTTTTAGTTTGTACAGCTATTTATCTAACTGATTGATAAAAACATTTTTAAGAAAATAAAATATTTTAATCATCCTAACGAACTACTTAAGTAAAATTAAAAGTATACAAGTTATAATTTTTAAAATTTAATAAACATTTTCCATCACGTATAAGGTTAAAATTACAATAAAAATAGAAATATTAATTTTATTAGCAATTCACGATGCTCTCTAGTTTTTATAGTGGTAGAAATTTTATTAATTTTTCATTGTTTTATATTTTTAGTTCTGCATTATAATTTAAAATTGTTATACAAGTTTTTATATAAAATAAATAAAAAACATATATCATTTGGTTCATAAAAGATTTTATTAGAATTAATAGACTGATGAACAATTTCGTTTATGTTGATTTTAGGTTTACTGAATTTTTGTACAACTAAACAAAATTAAAAGAATTTTGTTTATTTTATACTCTAAAAAAATTTAAGCAATTACTTTTAATGTTTTCTTTAATCAGCTTGTTTTTTAAGCTGTAGAAAATAAAGGAAATGGAGGATTCTCAGTAAATTTTATTCAATTAGCTTCTATACTTTATAAAGATTAGAACGATGGCGGCTTCTACTTTGTGACGTCAATTAATTACTAATTAATTGATTTTATTTCAATGTCATATTTGTAATTCAAGCAAGGTTGATTCTACTAATTTTTAAAGACTTACTTATATATGAACCAGTGTTTTTGATAGAATTTTGCTTATAACAGAGTATAAAGACTAAATAAATTATAATGTTAATTTTATTCCTATATTTTATTAACTCCTTAAGGAGAATAAACAAATAAAAATCTGCTTTGTTAGTTTGTTTTCAATAAGCTTGTAAAAATAATAAAAAATATTAGTATTATTAAATAAATACTTCATCACTTTAAACTTAATTCAAACTACAAAAACTATAAACATACTAGTTTGAGCTTTATCTTAATAACTATTTTAAAGCTAATCAAAGTAACTGTACAAAATAACAAGATTGAAGAGTTGTATAAAAAGCATTAAAACTATATGCCAACAAGTTTACTATTAACTTAATTTATATGTATAAATACGCCAGTTGTATATTCAATTAATATTTTCTTGCTTATAAATATAAAACCGTTATTAATCTAATTTTAAAGTTCCAGCTTAAGTTTTGTTATTAGTTTTAGTTTTATAGGGTATATAGATTGTATGTAAAACTATAAAAAATTATTTTGCTCTAAATAACCTAGAAAGATATTCATTCTACTTATATCTTATAGTTTAAGTTATGGATCAATTTAATGTTAAACTTTTTTAGGAATCTTATGCCTAGTTTTTCATTAATCAGATGTAAATACTCGTTAAAACTGTATTTAAATCTATTATAACGATCAGAAAAAATAAAATAAAATCACTTAAAATAACTAAAAAAATTTTAGTCTTCTATTATTTAATGGATTGGTTAAAAATATAAAAATAATGAAGAAATAGAAAAAAGTATTAAAAAGTAGAATTGGAGATTTATTAAAATTATTTGTCAGTCTTTACAAAATAATTTCTAGTCAACATCCATAGTTTTTAAAATTCTAAATGGCACAAAACTTATGGATTTTAAGTTTAAAAATAAAACATAACGAGACAATTAAAAAGTATCCGTTTTATACTTAATTTTAATTTTTTTTTTATTACAAGTTTTTATTTAATTATCTTACTTAGATAGCGTAAGTACTTAAAATGTTAAAAAAATAAACAAATATCAGCTAACTAAATTAGCAGTACAAAATAATTTGTTAAAAGAATTGCAAAACTTTAGGTATATTATATGTAATATAAGTTTGTGTTTAACAAAAGTTTGTTGGAATGCAAATTTAACGTCATTCTTATCAAACATGTATCCTTTTATAAACTTTACGTACTAGTAGCAGTTTATAAATTTTAAGGTGTCCGGGACAAAATGTTAAAAGGTTTTCGTATTTGTGTTGTACGACTCGATAACTAATATGTTTTTCGTGCACCAAATCCTTGGACTAAATATTTTTAGCGTTTTGTTATTTGTCGTTCAATTTCATATCATTATTTTAAACAAAATTAATCAGCAAATATAGTTTTTCCAAAAGATTTTTATTCTAGTTTATAGAATCACGTGTATATTACCTAATTAGGAATTTTAGTTTAAGTATTTGTTCTTACTTATTAAACAATAAAGCAAAACCAAAATGTAAAAAGACTTGATATACGTTTCATATAAGTTTCAAAGTAAAATAAGTGAAAAATTACATATATAAATTATAACTTCTTTTTAAATATTAAATGTATTTGTATAAATTAGAAAAACTTTTTAGTTTTATTCTTAACACAAACTTTCATGATTTATAAGTACTACTTTACTAATAGCTTTTTTTATACTTGTTATAAACTAACTTTATTATTTTAAACTACTATGTTAGTCTCTCTTATAAATTAATTTAAAACCACTGGAAGAATTTATAGAAATCAACTTTAACATATCACATAACGTAAAAAGTTTCAAATAAGTTATTAAATATCTTTAAAACATTCTTCATAAATTCTTTTTTTTATAAGAACAACAATTTAGTTAACAAATGGTTACGAGTTTGTTATATAAATAAAAACAACCCTTAGAAATTACAGTTATTAAATTTTTCAATAATGTTTTCTGATCACCACAAACATCATATTTAACGTAAAAATAAATATACATGTTATATAATATACAATAAACGAATTCTATGAACTTAGTTTTGACAGTTATTTTAATAAACTAAATACCAATAACTATAACTTGATAATTGAATAAAAAGAATCCTCTACAATATATTTGGGTTTCATTTTATGACTAATATTACCAATTAAGCTTATTATTAGCTCATTATTAGTATAAAATATAAATAATTTTTAACAGGGTATTTAAATTTTTCGTTTCATTTAATATCTTGGCTGGTTTTGTAATAATAGAAAAGTATTAATTTAGTAGTTTTCAAATCTTTGGAAAATAATATCAATCAAATTTTAGCGTAAACAGAAAACATAAGTTTAATTTTTGAAATTGTTTTTGTTTTATTAAACTTCTAGCAAACACAAGTCAGTATACTACTAGATAACTATTTTGACACATATTTTATTATGTATGCCCAACAAAATTTTTTAAAAAAATGTAAAATTGGTCTAAGTAGCTAATAATATACAATTATGGATTTTTATAAACGCAGTTCTTTTAATTAAGAAAAACCTCCAAACTTTTTTCACAAAACTAAATGCTCCCAAAAATGTTTTAGATCATTTTGAAAGAACTTAGAGTAAACATTAATAAACTCTGTCAAGCCTAGTACAACTAAATTTTTACTATGTTTATAAATTGAATATATGGTTGAAGTTATTTCATAGTATTTAATGTATTTATGAATAGTAACACAGTAAATATAATTTATGCTAAATAAACCACAAAATAAAAGGGATACATACCTATTACACAAATCATACTTAAAGATAGTATTTTATTAATTATCTTATTAAAAATATAAAGAACATCTTAACTTTACTGTAAATACACTGTCATAAAATTCCCAACTATATTATCTGTTTTCTTATTTAATATTTAGTCAAATACAGTTTTGGACTTTCCTACTTTAAATCAGTTATTTACTTAGCTACTTATTATTGAATAACATATGTATGTAGTTTAAAGTTGTAATGGTTATATTTCATTAAAAAGACAATGATAAAACACTAGAAAATATTTGTAACGCAAGTTATTTTTATATGTACAATACTTTTTTAGAAGTTAATTAAAACTTCTTTTAAAGATAACTAGAATTAAAAAAAATCTACTAAATAAAACGTTTTGAAAACGAATATTATTAAACTATTTCAAAATATGTTCAAGATACAGTTTTTGTGACTCGATATTTTTACTAAGACCAGCTAACTACAATAGCTGTACAAACTTATTGCAGAGGTAGACATTGAATTTAGTCTTTGTTGGAAAAATTAATATTCTGTTTATATGGGCACATTTGTGGTGAAAGAACATATGGTGTAAAAGTTTTGTTTATTAAATAGTTTTTACTGAATCGAGTTTTGTTTGTTTTGAGTTTTAGTTTAAATTTTTTTAAGTTTTAAGTTGTGTTTACATTATTGTTTAAATACTTGATTAAATATTTTTTATCCTATGTGGGTGATTCGATTTTAATTTAAATACAATTCTTTTTGAATTTTATTTCTTAATCGTTAAAATTCATTCTTTTCTAAATCAAAATTATGGTCCAGAAAATCCGTTTATTAAGTTTAGTTTTTACTTTGTATTTCTATTTTAAATTTTTTTAAGGCTAAATGACTTAATAGCTCAGTTAATAAATCATTCTAAAGTTACTAGCTAATCGTTATCTCTTAAAGTCTGTAGTTGGTATTTGAGATTTAATTGTATTTAATTTTTATATTTAGTACAACTACTTCGCAGATATTTATTCCATAATACCAATTGAACGTGAATAAGTCATCTGTAAATTTCGTTTTGATGTAAAAATCTTTTTCTGCAGAAACATTATATTTTTTGGATTGCAAAGTTATTGAAAATCTACTTTTTGTTAATTAATTTTCTTAAGTTGAAAAAATAAAATCACTACTAAATGTTTATACTCTGTATGTTATAGTTTTATTCATTTAATTTATATTGTGTACATAATCAGATTTTAAAACTACTTTAAAAAATATTTTTTTTTATAAACCGTACAGCAAAAAAAGTTTTATATCAGATTCAAGTGTGATTATAGATTAAAATCTCAAAAGTAATTATATGATCAAGTCTTTAGTATAATTTATAAATAAGTTTTTTTTAATGTTTTATAACTAGCATTTTTTTAGATAAAACGTTATAATAAGTTTCTAATAGTTTACAATAGTGATAGATTTGTTTAAAAAACCCTGAAATATTACATTTTTCAAGAATTAATCTCAAGTTAACATGGGCTCATAACTTGTGATAACTAATATAAGCAATCTCACTAGCCTTTATAAACAAAATGTGAAATACTTATTAAAAAGTATAAATTACTTGTACTTAATTTTAGTTTTTTTGCTTAACACACTACTTATACTTTAGAATGAAAACCTACTTACAGTTAATCATTAAGATTACAATCAGCTAACTAAAGTAGCTGTCCAAAAATAAAAAAAGGTAAAAGTTTAAACTATTTGCTTAATTTTATTTTGAATATATCTTTTTGCTTTTAAGAAAAAATAATCTAGGCACTGTAGTACTACATTTTTAGTAGTACATGTTGATTTCATAAAGATTATTGATTTAGATTCTTAGGTTCGTGCATTGCAAAAACAATTAAGCAAAAACTTAAACTGTTGTATTTAAAGTATGGTAAGTTTATAACAAAAAACTAATGCGCTAACTAAAAAAAATCCCAAGAAAGGTCTTAAGAAATGCAATTTTTTAACTAGGTATATATACATACTGCAGTTTAGTAATACAAATAAAGCATTATTTCTATTATATTATGATTAATATTTATTTTTCAGCTAACCAGAATAGCTGTACAAACTGCAGTTATAATCAAATGGCGGTTTTTATTTAATTCTATAATAATTTATAAAAAACATTTGAACTTGGCGTTTGTGTGCAAATTATATGCATTACGTTTTAGAAAAATAAACATTTTTTAAGTTTCTATATAAATTGCTAATTTTATTGACTATCTTAATTTTAATTTTGTAACCCGTTATACAAACGAAGATCATAGTTGATTTAAATAATACTATTTGTTTTAATTATTTACAACTTAGCAGGTAAATTTAATGTGATTTTCAAGGCAAGTTAGATTAAATAAGTGTGAAGGTCACCTTTTATATAAGTAAGTGACTAAAGTAGTTACATATACTGTAACTATTCTAATTTATACAGTATCCTTCTTTTATTACACTGTGATATATGTTTCTGTGTGTTAACAAATTAACGCATTTTAACTGAACTCTGTAAAAAATAAATACTGTAAGGAAAGAACTGAAGCTAAAGTAGGTATATACATGTGTCTATTAAAATAAAAACAAATGCTTTAGACTTTTATAGGTTAATGGTTAAAAATAAGTAAAACACTTAATATTAAACCCGACTATTATAAAACTATACAATATTTGTAGTTATTAAGTTTGAATTAAATAAAGTAAGCTAAAATACACAATAAAATAACAAATTATAATATAAAATACTTCGTAAAATGAAAGGAAGTATTAAATCTAATTAATGGCTAGTAATCGTTAAAAAATTATATCTAATAATTACGTCACAATGTATATGAATATTAGGGCGAGCTAGTTAATTTATACTAGGTTTTGATTGTTACAAGGTTTCCGTAGATAAAATTCTGACCTCGTCAGACATAATTAGAACAGTACAACTGAACTATAGAATTTTGTATTTGTAATAAGATTCAAAACCATTTAGTTGTTAATTTTTATTGTGTCAACAGTTTTGCAAAATCAACTTAAACTATACATTAAAAGTAACGAGAAAAATGTTAAAGTGTATAACATGTATAATAATTCGGTAAAACGTTTTAGAAACTTAAATTTAATGAGTTGTTTATAAATAACCAAATTAAGAATTTAAAACACGTTTAACTTTTTTTTTTATGAACTTGTTTTAACATGAACCTAAACGTTTATTCTTAAAAATTATTTTATATAAATATCACCATTATGAAAATTTTCTGCTCAATTTCACTTCAAACATTGTGTTTCCGTAATTTTCCACTCATATTTATAAAACATTTTATTCAAACTTATATTAAGTTATATATATTTATCAGCTACTAGAACAGCCGTAAAAACTTATTATATAAAAGCGAGATTCCTATTACAACTATTTAAAATACTAAATATTTAAATTTTACTAAATAAATTGTTAGTAGCCTACAAGACGTCAGCAGTTGTCCTCAAGTTGGTAAAAACAACTTGTTTCGTATTTATTTAGTTAAAAGTGTTATGTTGTAATTTGAAATAATTAATTTAATAATATTTTTTATAACTTGAATGTTTAATTTTAAGTTAAAACTAATTTAAATATTTAAATGATACATAAAACTAAAGTAAATTTGCTTAAAAAAATGTTAATAATATGATAATTTAAAAAAAAAATATTTACATTAAAGTTTTATTTAAACACTATAATCTTAGTTGTTATAGTTTATTTTATGTTGTTATAAAAGATCATATACTTTTCTCACTAAATTATAACAACAACCTGCGAGACAAAAATTTATTACTTCAGTGAGAAATAGTTTTAAAATTATTAAACAAATTCTATTTAAAATTGAATTCCTTAAGAATTTAATTTGGTATTATCACGCATTAATTTACATACGATGCTCATTATGATTACTTAAAGTGTTTTTATTATATATCAAAATAAAGGGGACTGGTCAAAACTGTATGAAAACACTTTTTCGCAGAAAAAAATTTTCGCGAGAGTAAAAAACAAAAAAAAAAAACGTAATTACAAATCATAAAGTATTAAAAAAGTTACTTGACAAGGGTAAGGGTTAATGGTAACAATGATCGTATAAAAAAATCAAATAGAAAACATCAATCAAATTTTAATAAAATCTATAAAAACAAAATATCAATTAAAAATAAATTAATAAATAACTAGCAAAAAACAATAAAAATTATCCGACCAAGGGTATGGGTTATAGATAACAGTAAAAGTAAAAGTATAAAAAAATTAAAATAGAAAATAAATCTAAAAAGAAGAAAAAAAATCGACTCGTGCAAAAAAGTCTCTTCGTGTATATTTGACACTTACCGCGTAAATAAATATCTTTCAATAAATTTAAACCTTTAAAAATAAAAAAAAATATTGGTTACACTGTGTTTAAATAATTTACTTAGGTTAAATTATTAAGTGAGTGAGTTAATTTTGTTGTTAAAAATTACAAATAGTACAAATAGAGTGCTATAGTTTATTTTGTTTAACAACAGCTGTTTCGAAAGACAGATAGTCAATCTCTGGCTTCAACAAAATAAGAATAAGCATGTTTTAGGCAACAATTAATAATACAAAATAACTATTCATGCGTAAAAAGAAAGTAAATGAAAGTAAAAAGAGAGAGAAAAAAAGAGAGAGAGAAAGTAGAAATGCTTTTTGTTAATTATTTTGATTAGATTAAGTTAGCAATTAGAAAAATATATTGTATAGTAATTATAATAATAATATCAGAATGTTTGATTATAGTTAAAGGTTTTGGCAAAAGGATTGGCTTTAATTCTTAATATACTTCGAAATAAAACAAAACATTAAAAAGCAACATATTAAATAGTAATGGTTAAACACAATGCATAAATTTAAGTTGAAACGGAATGTTTAACATTTAACAAAACAAAATAATAAAAAACAACAAATAAAACTCAAAATTCAAAACCCTAATTTGAACATTTGTTATGCTAGCTAATTGCTTGCTTCCAATTCATCAACAGAAATTTGTTCCTATGTCTGCAACTGCCCATAAATTCGGATTTTTTGTTGATACAGTTGTTACTTGCTTGTAATATCTTAATGGCTTCTTTCAAGCAAAGCTTGCATGTTGTTTTTCCTGGTTGGTGTTTGTTTACTTTTTCTAGGATCTTCCAATTTTATTTGTAATCATCTCCTTCGTTTTTTAATTTGTGAATTAGTTTTGATAGTTCTGTTGAATTAACGTATTTATTGTAGTTTCTGTTATCAGGTTTGCAATTGATTGTTGTATTGTGCGTTGAAATTCTTTTCTTTAATTGGTTTGCTGTTATTCCAATAAATGTTTTGGTTTCGTTTTTTGCGCTTACTGAAGCTTCATATATGACGTTTTCAGTTCTACAATTGCAACCTTTCAGGGTGCATTTATTTTTGTCCCTGCAATTGCACGTCTCATCTGTGATTTTTTTCCTTATTCAACAGTTTTTTGTTGTGGCTTTTGATTGTCATTTCGATATTTGGAAAACAGCTGTAACTTAGCTTTATGCAGTTGCTGTTGACATATTTATTTAGTTTGCTTTCTTTGATAAAATTCTTCTTTATTATTTTTAAGAATTTGTTTCCCACATTTGTTTTCACTGAACAGCAAAACGGTGGGTTGAACCATATACATTTTCTTTTTCTTTTTCTCTTTTTTTAACAGTTGTTTCATTGGTTATTTTTGTATAATTTATGTCATGACTGTATCCATTTAGTTTTAACGCTTCATTATATTCTTTTTTTATAGTGTTAAATAGTTTTATGCTGCTTGAATTTTTGGCTAATCTATTTTCTATCATCTTTGGGATTTGTTTGTTAATTACTGGTGGCTGATTAGAATTTGCATTTACATAATTGATTCTGTTGTTTGGTTTTCTGTATGGGAAGAAGCTGTGTTTTTTTTAGATTTAAGTTTAGGTCCAGGAAGTTTATTTGAATACGCTGGGTTTTCGATGATTATTTTTATTTTTATTAATTTAGCAAATTTATGTAGTTCTTTTTTTTATTTTTTCTATTTCAACATTGCTTGTTGATTTGTCTACAGCTATTAGTCCATCATCTCTATAGATTTCTATTATTTTATCAGGTAGTGTTTGCTTTAGGCCTTGGAGTATATAAAGTCCAACTAGTTCACTTATTTCAGCTCCATGTCTACTCCCCATTGTTATGTCAAACAGCTCATTATCTTTCTCACTTATGCTTTGTTTTGTCCAAATTTCTTCTTTGTCTACTAAAACAGATTTTGCAGCATTGTCTATTATGGATTTATCTTGTTCAGTGATTGTTTAGTAGTTGCTTGCAAATTCAATTGCTTTATTTAGAAGTGCTTTGGTTATGCTGGGATAGAAATCTTTAATATTAAATTTCATTAATTTGTATTTGTTCTTTTCCAAATTTGTATACCACTTCAGTACTTCTTCTGTACTGGTCCATTGGTTAAATTCTTTTGTTCTTCTGATTGATTTGTTGACTTTTTCAACTATAATTTTGCTGATTTGTCCAATGTCTGAATTTGATGGATTTATTAGTCTTGTTTCTGGCTTTGAGAAGAAGTTGTCTTTGTGGTCTTTGAGTGTTACATAACAATCTTTTAATGGTAGTTGGTTGATTAGCTTCTTATCAAGCTTTAATTTTTTGACTATTTGTTTAGCTTCCTTATTTATACTGTCAATTACAGTATAATTGTTTTTTTTTGTATGTTTTTCTGATGGAATTTTCCATTAATTTTATGTATTCATTTTTGTTCAATTTATAATAATTTGTTGTTTTGTCTGCGGCCACATAGATTTGCTTGCTGTTTCTTATTGTTTTTACATCTTTTTGAATTTTTTCTTGGAATTTATTGTTTATCCTTCTGAATTTTAATTGTCTAACAATGTCAAACATATCACTTTCAAAAAGTTTGAGTTCTTCTTCTTGTTTTGGTAGGAATTTTGATTTAAATTCAAAAGTTTCTATTTTTTCCTCATTTTCATACATACTTTCATTTTCTTCTTTGTTTCTGCAGAAGTTTCTTATCTTGTCAATTAGCTTAAGCTTGTATTCGTTTTGGCTGCATATAGGAATATTTTTTGTTGAATAATGGAAGTTGATTTTTTCAAAGTGTGCCATAATTAATAGTAAAATGTGTAGTTGACTCAACATAGATTTTCTGGGGCCTTGCTGTACTAAAAAACTGTTGTAAAAAATTAAAAAATTCAATTCTGATTAACAGTTAAAGGAAAATTTGATATTTTTATTTTTAACAACTTAGATAGAATTGGAAAAAAACGTTCCATTATAAGCTTTTGACGTCTAAATATTATTAATTTAATTTGTATCTAAAAACTTTCTATACGACTTTTTGCTCGTCATTTAGTATTACCTCACTTAAAGTTACTGACTTCATGCATTAATAGCACACATAAATACTTTTGTATTTATGCCTAGTATTTGAAAAAATAATATTTAGATTTTTCATAGATTTTTGTTACTCTTTAAACTAGGGTTTCCCAAACTTTTCAAATGGCCTCCTTTAAAGAAATAAAAAAAGCTACAGCTATGGCCTCTTCCAACAATATTCCTGAAACTGCCATTTAAAATACCTAAAACTACTTATAAATTGACAATATTCAACTGCTGTAATATACATTAAAATAATAAAAGAGAAAATTTTTGTTTTATTATGCTTTTTATGTCTTATAAAATAGTATATTGTTAACAAAATACTTTCTATATCAAATAAGTATTAAAGAATAAGTTTCTAGTTAGAAAGTTAACCTTTTAATCTGTATAAATTTTAAGTTTCTAAAAAATAAAAAAAATTAAACAAAAAAATTAACTTTTCTTTGCAAAAAAAGTTTTAATATTTACACAGTAAATTGTTTTGATAATGGAAGTTTTTTCCGAAGCAATTTAAAACATATACTAAATAAAGTGTTATCAAGAAAAGTAATAAAAAATACGCAGTTTAAAAGAAACAAGCTAAAATATACTTAAAACTTCTTTTTTATACGGGACAGGATCAAATTTGTACGAATGGTCACTCTTGCACATTCGCATGAAGTCATCTTTGTACAAAGACACTTTTAGACTGGTTGAACTTCTTTTCTTACTTTCACTGTTAACCCTAACCCTTTACCCTTGGTAGGTATTTTTTTGTTAAAAACATATGTTTTTTAGTATTTATTTTGTATTTAAGTTTTTTATGCTTTAACTGTTACCCCTAACCTTAACCCTTGGTCGGTAACTTATTTTGTTATTATTTTGCAAAAGATGCATAGTTGACACGACAAAAAGTCCCCGATAAAAACTAATTTATTATTTTGGTTTAAACATATTTTACAGTTATTAAAAAATATATACTGATAATAATAAATACGAACTTTAAAGTATTAGAAAATGTAAATCCCTCGGAGCTTTAAAGTCAAGTGGATTTACTTTTGTATATTAGCTTATTCAATAAGCTGTAAAAGTAGCTGAGGAAGATGATTCAAAATTAAGATTTCTATCTTTAATAAGTTTGTTTGTAGTTAGCTTTCAAGTATTAGTTTTTGAACTAACCGAAGTTAAAGTAATATAATACTATCTATTTTCTGGTTACTTTTTCTTATTTAACCAAATTTAAAAGAAATTTTGTAAGTACAAGATCTTTAAAGAAGGTAAGGTTTCATCAAAATAAGTTTATATAAGTTTGTACAGCTAATTTAACAAGCTAATATAAGTTGAAGCCGAACACTTTCACATAAATTAACTTTATAATTATTTAGTTGTAAGCAGTGGCGTAGCATGGTATTTTTGTAAGAGGGTGCTAACTTAATAAATTTTAAAATATCCCTTAACTAGAGCTTTTCTTTCAAGCTATATAAAATCTTTTTTGAAGTCCTAAAATTAAAATTACTTTACTATATAAAAATGTGTAAAGTAGTGTTCAAAAATAATACCTATTTACTTCAAAGTTTAACATTTTTTAAACAAAAATAGATAATTTTTAAAAAAGTAATTTTCGATCATAAGTATTTAATGCACAATGTAAACTAATTAACATAAAATTAATACTTAAATAATTTTTAAAAACAGGATCTTTTATATAACATAAAATACTTTAGAAGTAACTAGGAAAGCATTACTAAAGTTGTTAGTATCTTGCTTAAAAATATATATAAAACAACTAAACTTTTTTTAAAATAAACAACAAAATAAAAAATAAAGCTTAATCAGGTATAGCAAAAAGTTTGTTAAACAAATTACAAGTCATAGTATCTTATAACTAAAATATTTTTCTTAAACATGTAAAGTTTTTAAAAAGTCAAAATAAACCTCAATACAAAAATATAGATATTGTATTCAAGATACATGAAATGTCAAAATCTGTCATTGAGATGCTAACTCATGAAATATAAAACTTTTCTAAACATGTTTGATTTAAGTTACTTTGGTCAAAAATTTTTTTTAGATTTTTTTGACAATTTAAGTTTGAGATTAAATCTACTTTTTGTTTATTTAATATTATTAAACAATAATAAAGTTAAGGTATTTAATTTTCAGCTAACTAGAATAGCTGTACAAATTTTGCTGCCAAATTAGGAGGTGATATTTGTATTTTTTGTACAAATCTAAAGTATTTAAATTCAAAATATTTGCTTCATCGTTTGTTTTATTAGAAATGTTACATCATTATTGAAAATTTTTTTTTTTACAGATATTTAATCCAACAGAAATGAAAAAGAAAAGCTTTTTGTAATTTTTCTTAATACAAAAGTTTATGATAATAACACCTGTTACTTTTCAACATTCTAAATTTTAGTTTTTTATATCATTGTTTTATTATTGTTATTAATTATCATGTTAACTATAAAATTCAAGATTTTTCAAAAAAATTTAGTTTTTTGATAAAGTAATTTTAAATATATTGTAGAACTAACAAATGCATGAAAAACAATTACAAACACTAAACTGCCATCAAGTTTTAGTGATGATGTATGATTTATAAACTATAAGTTATGCTTTGAAACTTTTACTCAAGTTCTGTAGTTTTTTATAGCTTTTCCGATTTTTTTTATAAAACATAAAAAAGAACAATTCACAAAGGTGCAACACAAATTTATGTATAACAATTTATTATTATACGCCGATCGCAAAATATTTTATAGCAAATTGAAAATTAATTAGATAACAAAGTTGACTTAGGGTAATTTACAAAGGGTAATTTAAATAGTGTGACCATACAAATACTAGTTTAAAAACTAAATTGTAAATTCATTATCATACTGAAGTTCAGCTAATTGCTAATCCTTTAAAATAAAATTTTAAAAAAATTGTTGAAGATAAGAGGTTAACTTTTGTTAGAAAGTAATTTGCTAAGTTATCCTTAAATATTCACTATTTACACCTAATAAACCTCAAATAAGTTTTAGTCATATCAACAAAAGTGACTTTAGTTTTTAAAGTTTGAAAAACGGCAATTAGTTTATATTTTTTATTATTCATCAGCTAGTTAAAATAGCTGTAAAAACTCGGAATAAATCTCACAATATATTTTAACATTACTTATAAAATATAAAACACGTTTTGAATACAAGGTTTGTGTTGTTCTTTTTTTTAAGAGTTCGTTAGTTTTGATTACTTTGTGTACGTTTAATACTATAATACTCAAATGATATTTAACCAATAATTATTATCAATCAAGTAGTTCTAATATTGATTGTATCAGATTAAAGACTGTCTAGTTAAAATCAAAACTACTACTTTTTATAACTTAATATTACATGGTTTTTTGGTTATATGCTTAAATTTTTAAAAGTAACTTTTTATTTTTAAAGTTTAATTAACTAAGAAAATAACATAATAAAAAGGAGAGACAGCTTAGTTCCAATCTTCACCAAGTATATTTTTAATGACTGTTTTAATGTTAAATTTCAACCCGCGTGGAACTCCAATCGAGTTTTTTAATAAATTTCCTTTTAAAAAGACTATATGAAGTTACACACTAAACAGGAAAACGAGATAAATGTAATTTTATTAACACTGACGTAATAATATGCCTACAATAAAATGAAATTTTCAGTTTTAATAAATAATAAATAATACTTTTAATATGATACATATCAAATGTCAACTTAGTTTGTATAGCTACTTTATGTAGCTGATTAGTAAATATTTATTATAGAGTAGCATGGAAAAGTACAAAAACAAACCTAGGAACACATACTTAGGGTTCTTAATTTACAAAAATATTTACAAGTTTACAATTGTTAAAAAAAACATAGTATTAATATAATTTACTTATATTAAAACTAAATTAACATAATTACTTAAATAATAAAATTTAATAATTAAAATTTTTTTTATTATATTTCAGGGTTAATTATCAAAAATCAAATCAAAAATAGAATGGTTAGTTAAAAAGTAAACAAATTTTAAGTATAAACATTTTATGAACTGTCATGAAAATTTATAAATTACTTATTATGAACTTAATTAAAATGATTATTGAATATATTATTTTTTTGAATTTAATGAACCTTTAAACCTGATTATTTTTTTTTAATAATGGTTGTTTTCAATTACCTTAACTAAAGAATTATGCAAATTTATATGTATACACATATATCAATATTTTTTACAGATTGAGATAGTTAAAAACTACGATAAGAAATTTATTTTGGAGCAAACTCATACACACTATATTAACAATCACCTACAATCTTAGGTTTCAAATATAAAGTATTTTAGAAACAAAAAAAAATTCTTTGGTGCAACAAAAACTAAACACTAATGTTATGTCAAAAGCTTTGAAAAAAATTTGTGCTGTTTTTGTTTTTACTTTTTTTTTATTTTTAAGTAGTGTGTAAGGGATTTATAAAAAGTTGATAATTAATTATTTGATATCAGTTTGTTAAACATCATTTTTTTCCTCTTTCTTCTTCTTAAATTTCACTTTAAAAAAATCTTCATTCTTAGAATTGATAGATTTAAAAATATGATAAACTTACTATTCAAATTTAAAATAAGTATTTAATTAAAAAATAAGTAAGTACAATATTTCAGTTTGAGTGTTTGAATTATAATTACCAACGTTTTAAACTGAATAAAACAGTGTTTTAACATTATTTAAAATAATAATAATACTTTGTTATAACTAGTTTTTGTAAAGTTTGTATATCCGTAACACCTTATAGAAAGTTTTAGAATAAAACTTTTTTAGAACTACTTATATAGTAAATTAGTGATGTTCATAACCAAATGAGAATTTAAAGTTAAATTATATGTTTTAAATAGTCTATACTATAGGTAAAGGAAATATTTTTAAGATTTTTTTTTGTTTTAGAAACTCCATTGTTATCAAAAATTGTCTTTCCTGATAAAAGTTATAATCTAACACAGTTCAAATGATACTTTATCACCTGGTTTCGTCTGAAAAATTTAGAATATTATTACTATGCCTAAAAACTTATTTATGATTCGGACGAAATCAGTTCGTATATTTGTTAAATAAATAAGTGATAAATAACTTTTGACAACTATTTATGTATTGTGTTAATTTTTTATTGCCTTTTTTAATATTACTTTATTTTTGTTTTGTGAACTAGATTAACTGTAAAAGTTTTGTGAACAGTTTCTTCACAATTATACTTGTTAAGTTACTGAACAGATCAAAAAGGGTAATTAGAATAATGAGAACATATAATTATTAGTATAAAAACATATTCTTAAACTAATTTTTAAACTAAAATTCAGTTAATTGCTAACCTTTTGAAGTAAAATTGCTTAAAGGACGTTAAATATAAGAAAATAGCTTGGTTTATAAAGTAATCTGTTTAGTACTCCTTAATTATGCACAATTTATATTTAAAAAACTTAAAATAAATTTATATCTTCTCAATAACATGGACTTTAAATTTATATGTTTAAAATCCGCAATAAGCTTATTTCTTTCTAAATTTTCATCAGCTAACTAAAATAGCTGTAAAAACTTGAGTTAATTCAACCAACGTATTCTATTCTCACTTATAAAATATATCACACATATTGAATACATTGTTTGCGTATTATATTAACAATTTTTTACATTAATTTATAGTTGTTTTCTTTACGTTTAACATAATAGTGCATATATTCTAATGATTTCTGTTTTATTAGCTTATCACAATTTTTTTATTAAACCTTTTCATTAGATACATTTCATATTAATTTCAAGATCTCACTAAAAATAAGCAAGATATAAGAATTAGAAAATAATTAAAAAAAAAGCACTGGTTTACCTGTAATGTATTTTATATTTTTTACATCAAATTATGTTAATAAGATATACAAACACAACAATAAACTAATAACTTTTAGAAATTGTAAACAATATAAAATTATAATTAAATAATATTTAAATACAAAAGTATATTGCTCAGTTTTGACAAACATAATTATAATGATATATTTTTCAACATCAATTTTAAGAAATTTATTTCAAATGTTTTATTTTAACACTTTCGTTTTATAATGCACATAAAGATTTATATCTTCTCTTAATTTAAATTATAAAAACTCCGGTATATTTAACTTATTAGAGTTAAATATCATTTCTATTGTCAGCTTTCATAGCCGATTTAACTTCAAAACTATGCTTTCAGCAGCATTTTATGTCTATTTAAAATGTTTTTTGAAGTATGTTATGAGAGATTGTGATTACGAGGTAATGTAAATTCCAAATAACCTTTGGTAAAAATATACATAATATTACAACTATTACAGCTAAATATATTTTAAACTACATTTGACATTTGTAAGTTTTAAAACTTGAGATGTTTTAAATCACTGCAATTAATCATACTGAGGTGATATTTGTTATTTTTTTTTATAGTTTTTAGTTTGATTGGTCACATTAAATGAGTGTAAAACTAAGGCTACTAGACTAAACGATAGAATTTATTAATATACAAAAACAAAATTATATTAACATAAACTAAAACTAAAAACGCGTACAATATTTTAATCATGGTAAAAACGAACATTTTTTTACTTAACTTAATCAGCTCGATAGACAGAAAATATCATATTAAATACATTAACAGACTAATAAACTAAAAAATTGTTTCTAATTATTTAGGTTGTTAGCGTTAAGTATTCTAGTTATAACATAAATATTTTAGTTATAGCTTTTCGACCACTACTGTTTTTTTCTACTTAAGTTTTTAATAAAACAACAACTCAAAAACTATCATGATGATTATTAAAAAAATAGTTTTAGTTTATTTTAGTTTAACTTTAATTTATCTCTTTTAATAATGTGTTCGTCTCATTCGTATTTAATTAATTTGCTACATTTAAAAAACTTTGTTTTTGTTATTACTTTGTAGAATTAATTATTAATCGTAAATAAAAAAAAAACAGCTTTGTTTTTTGGCTTCTTTCAAATCAAATTAAGAAAAATGATTGTAAAGTTATTTTAACATTAGATGTTTTTAAGAAACTTGAGCTACAAAAAATGTTGAATGTGGCCATTTAAATGCTAACTGATGAAACATAAACTTTATTAAATTAATTGGCATTTTTTTAGTTTTTTCAGATTCTTATAACAATTTTAATTTAATATCAGATCTCTTGTTTTGTTTGTTTAATATTCTTTAAAAATAATGAAATAACGTTGTTTCATTTTCAGCTAATTGGGATAGCTGAACAATTTTATTTGCAAATGAGGAAAGATTAATTATACGTTGTATTTAAATTTAAACTAAGATATTGACTTGAACGTTTACTTTGTTGAAATGTAACATCATAATTAATAGTATAAATTATTTTGTTTTAAATAAAAGCTAGTTTGAACGATTTTTTAAGACATTTAAATCAAAAGAACTGGGAAAAAAAATTTTTAAAATAAAACAACTATTATTTTAAACATTCTTCATATTTATTTTATCGTATTTGAAATATTTTACAAAACTTTAGAATTTTGATTTTTTTTATGAAGGCTGCGAAAACTATGTTATTAAATATTACATCTATAACTACGTATGATGAATAATTTACTAAAGTTTTTAGACAATTTAAACCAAATAGTTGTCTTTGGTAATTATTTTTTTTTTGACAAAAATAAAAATTTCTTATGAAATTTTTAGCTTCATAGAATTGAAAATGTTAAAATGATTGAGAAATATTCAAATATTATACTAAAAATCTTTATTATGCTCCACACAAACATACTATTCATCATAAATTACAAATATTATGCTTAAGTAACTTAATTTTTGATTTTTGATGAAAAATTATGCAAAGAGACTTTAATAAAATTATTACAAACAGTTTAAAAAAAACTTGCTTTTAAGTGTATAGTATTATTAAAATAAAGATTAAAAAAGTATTATTGTAAATTTTACTAAAACTAACTTAATCTTACTAAATTGGTGATAGATTATCAAAACGTTATTACTGAGGTATACTTTTATTATGCTATTAATATTATTAATTCTAAGTAAAAGAAAAGTAATTTTTAAATACTTACCAAAAAAATTATTTTAACCTAACTATCTTTCTATTATAAAAACATAGCATTATTGCTTTAGAATTTTTTTTTAATTGTTTAGAAATTTTCTTTAAAAAACAAATTTTTAAACTAGTTCAACAACTTTATAAAGTTTAATCAGTTGCTGCTTTCAGCATTTAGTACTAATAAAAGACACAAAATTTGTTAAGATAACTTTATTAGCTGAGCTATAAAAATATAAAAGTTTGTATAATTTTAAAGTCGTACAATAGTAATTTACCGCAAACATACTGTTCAAAGTCAAACACAAATTTACAATAGAAAACTATTTAATAAAACAGGGAAACTATTTTTAGCCTATAAAGCAACTGTGAAAAGCTTAATAACACATTTCAGCATAAACTTGTTTAACTTAATTTTTGAGATTGTTATGAATACTGTTTAATGAAAAATAAAAAAATAATAATTCAAAATTAAATGTAATAAAATTATTTGTTTTGACTATTGTCACTATTGTCAGTATTTGTCAGTTTACTGAAATATTACGGTCGTGTTTTTTTTTGCCAAAGAAACCTGGTATAGAAAAAACATTTAATTTGCAGCAACATTAATATCAAAATTTGTGTAATAAAGAAATATTTTATTTTTTTTTGTGTCTTTAACAAAGTTTAGAACTTTGCATTTCTAATTTAAAATTAATTTAACTCATATTGATTATCAACTTAATCAATGGACATAAGCTGTCAAAAACATTTAATGAATCTATAATCATTAGTTTTAAATCTCTATAGTTATTATAAATACTAAATTAATGTACTACTTTAAGGAACGAGTTTGAGCGTTTCTTAAGTAAGTACTTTGTCGCATACTTGTCTAACCTCTTTGTTTTATAAAAAAAAATAGTGTTAGTTTAGATTAGGAAGGTTATTATTATTACACACAATTTGAAATAACGTAACGAAAATTTTTTAGCAATATCATTGTTAAAACTTCGGTTTTTTAATTAAAAAAACTAAAATCATTTTTGTGTTTTTATTGCTCAGTTTTTACAGCTGAAAAATTAGCTTATAATTAAAGTTAACTTTAATAATTAAAGTTTAGGTTGAATTTACCTAGTTTATAACGATTTAAATTATTAGAAGTGATCTTTGATCTAAATTAAACTTGTAATGTGAGCAACGAATGTATCTAAGAAAGTTATCATCTTCTCTAAAGAGATGTACAGTGTGTCATTTTATGGTATTAGCGTCCGCATAAATAAGTTTAAGTTTTCCCTAACTTAAATTAAAGAAAAATAAATATCATAAAAATATTTTATAATTATCCGTTTAAGAATAGTTTCAAGGTCTCACTTAGTATAAAAAAAGTTTTAAATGTAGATAAAAAATATATGTTAATAACAAACACTGGTTTACATATTAATGCACTATTCACTTAATACATCAACTTATGTTCAAAAAATGTTTTATTTAGTAAAAAATAAATATTAAAAACAACACCAATTTAAGTTTTATAAATATTTAATTATTTTAAAATAAAAATTAAATAATAGTTATATACAAAAGTATATTGCTTAGTTATGTAACATAATTATCATTTATATTTTTTCATATCCAGCTCAGAATATTATTTAATTTTTTTACTAAAAAATTTTGTTTAGATAATTATAAAAAGTTTTTACATTTTTACTTAATATAAATTCGAAAAAGTATCTTTTTTACTTCGAAAAAAATTATATCATTTTTATTATCAGCTGTAATAGCTTTTTAAAACATAAAACCATGTTTTCTACAAAATTGTCAGTTTAGTTGAAATTTTTATAGATAAATGTCAAGAGGGAGTATGAGAATACGAGGTTAAGTAGATTTTAAATTACTATTTACAGTGTATCAGCTCAACTTAACTTTACAGATTTATAACCTTTATAGATGTTTTAAATTTTCTGTTAATTTAAAATGTGGTATAGTTTTTGTCCCGTTAAAACACTCCTTATAATCTCTAAGTTTGGTTTATTGTTAAACAAATCATTGCGATTAAGTCTCTCATTTCAGTAAAACCAGATTATTTTACATGCTACATAATTTCTTGTTATTTTTAATGTATTGTTTAAATTGATCAAGAAAAGCGATTAGTACATGCAAAATATATCAACCTAATGATTTAAATCTTATCAGCAAAACAATATTCTATAGTTCAGTTTTGCTATTCTATTTATGTTTGACTATTTATGTTATGAATGTTTTTCTACGGAAACCTTGTAATAATCAGAATAGCTAATTCACACTGGTTCGTTTAAATTAGTTTTTAGTAAATTTAATTGAATTAATTTTATATAAAAACAAATTATACAATAATTTTCCTTTATTCTACCAACATATGTTTCTGTGTGTCAATGAATCAACACACTTCAACTGGGTTCTGTAAAAAAATAATTACTGTAATGAGAGAATAGGAGCATAGAATTAAGTAGGTGTATATAGGTTTTCATTAAAATAAGATATTTTCTACAGATACTAGTTATTTATAGGTGAAATACTTAATATTAAATCCGACTGTTATAAAACTATATGATATTTGTAATTTTTATGTCTAAAAAAAATAAGTAAGCTAAATTACACAACAAAACATAATATAAACAAACAACTTACGTTAATAGGAAAGATAACTAAATCAAAATTTACTGTTCTTAACTAAAGAAAAAAATACATTCGTTACAACTAATAATTACGTCACAATGTATGGGTTTATTTTAATGAAAACATATATACACCTACTTTATTCTATGCTTCTATTCTCACATTACAGTAATTATTATTTTTTATAGAACCCAGTTGAAGTGTGTTGATTCGTTGACACACAGAAACATATGTTGGTAGAATAAAGGAAGATTACTGTATAGTTTGTTTTTATTTATATTCCAGTAAAGTTACTTTACTAGGATCTTTTGCTAGCAAACGATTAAAACTATATTTTGAACAGTTAATTTTATATAGTTATATTAGATAGCTTATAAAAAGACGTTAAATATCATTAACTACTTATTTGAGTGATATATTTTTTGGGTTTATCAAATCAAATATAAAGTTTTAGTAAAGATAAATTTTTAAAATATGTTTAAAAAAATTAATTTATTAAAAATTTTACATACTTTTTAAATATGCTATAACCATCATGAAAAATTTATGAAAAGCTGCTCTAAATATTCTTATATAAATAAAAAAATCCTAAGATTACAAAAAATAAATTTTAATGTTGTTTTCGATTACAGATAGAAAACAGGAAAGTTTAAGATATTTTTATTAAAATACTATAAATATAAAATTTAAAACTCACTTTCTTGTAATTCTTTATTATCTTGTGTTAGTTCTGACAGCTACTCTAGTTAACTGATAAAAACTAGTACGATAATCATTAGAAGATTTGTGAAAGTAAAAATAGTTTCAAAAAATTTGAATTCTTTAGTTGTATTTTTCTTTATGTTTTTAAAATGCTTAGAAATTTTTTTGAACCAGGTTAAGCATACATAAAAACCACAAAACATTCTGATAAATAGTAATGGACAAGACGTTAAAAGGTATCCGTGACAAAAAGTAGTTTATATTAGCGTATAAATATTTAGCTAAAACCTATACTACTATCACAAAACCAACCATTTTGTTAGAAGTACTACTGATACTCTACTAAGTTTTAAACAAATTATTCGAATGATATTTATTTCGTTTATTTTTTTAAATTGAAATTCTTAAGTTAAATCGCATATGTACTGAAATGAGATATAATTTAGTTTTTTTAGTACTTAAAAGAGCATAAAAAGAGACTTCAGTATTAATATTACAAACAGTAAAAAAGTAAAAAAGCTCTTAAATAAACAGATAGAAGTTAAAATAAATTATTCTAAATGTTACTAAAACATAGATTTAAAAAACAAAATAATTGACCGAGGGAAAATTATATTGTTATCAACTTTTCATTTTATAATTTTAAAGCGTGTGAATAAACACGAAGTTTTTAGTAACAATAAAAAAATTTGATAAGCTTTCTCAAAACTGTTTTTCAAATTCCAAAAACAACATTGTTTATTTACTGTAAAGTTTATATTCCACCTAAGCGTCTTATATCAATTACAATAACATGTGATTTATAGCTCTAAACCTAAAATTTAATAAACCCCAATCTTATTAATTTTCAGCTAAATAGAACAGCTGTACAGTTAGTACTAATAAGTAAATCCAATAATTAATAATAGTTTTAAACATACCTTGTGGTAATTTTACACTAACAAATAAAACTAAGAGCTCAATATGATCTACAGTATTAATAAAAACAAAGATTTTTTTTGTTATAAACATAAAAACAAGTAAATAACCAAAAATAAGTATTTTTATTAAACTCTATACAAAAAGACCGTTGGTAAAGTAAGTTGCAATTTTATTTTGTTAACATTTGAAAAATATTTTTAGTCTTAATCAAATTAGCATTAAAAGTTTTTGAAGTGATCTAAATCATTAAAATTGTATAAAAATGTACAATTTAGTTAAATATGTCAGTTAATAATACAGAACTGTTTATTTAAACGGAACGTTAAAAAGCAAATGCAATAATCAGATTTATAATAAGCTATATAAATTTAATAATAAGTGGACAATATAAAGTATAAATCAAATCTGAATTGAATTAAAATGTTGTTAAAGCAAGTGTGGTGATATAACGAAAACTTAATAAATATTTTAACTTTGTATTTATTTTTGCAAATATCTAAGCTTAAATGTTAAGGTTTTATTAAGAAATATAAATTTTTATTTGCTTTTTAAAAATTACTATACTAATTTCAAACTACATTGTTTTGTTTGATACTGATACAGTCTTACCAGGACCTTGTTTCATATTTCATTAGTCTATAGTAATATATAAATATATATATATATATATGTATATATATTTATAAATATATATTTGTATATATATTTATATATATTGATAAAACTAAAAGAAAGAAATTTAGAGTATAAATTAATACAATAAACATTTTTTTAAACCATTTTTTACAGATACCTAAAAAAGTATGTTTTATCTTAGAAACCCAATCCTTTATATAAGAATATTTGTCTAATAAAGTTTATATATAACTGTTTATAAAGAATAATTGTTTAAAAGCACAAAATACTTAGATAAAAGTTAGTTAACTTTATCCTAAAAATTCATTGCAAACTATCAGCTGTCCGAAAAAGCTGTACAAACTTTAGTTGGAATTTTAAGCTGTTTGATGTTTATGTTTTATTAAATATATATTGAGCTTTTACAAAACAGTTAGTGATAAACTTCGAAAACGTCTATACTTGAATATTTGTACAAATACAGTTTAAAATAGAATTTCAAAGGTAAAATAAACTACACTACACGGTATATTACAAAAAATAACTAAAAATTATACAAGATTTGCTTGGTTTCTTTTCATTAGTAAGTATTTATTTTAGTACAGAATTTACCAATTGTTTAAAATTTTGAGGTTTTTAACTACTAATTTTATGTAAAGTAAATTATAGTAAAAACTAAAATAATTTTAATTAATTAAAATAAATATTTTAAGTTTATGATTTTTATAAATAAACACTGATTTTAAATCTTATTTATTAGTTAAATTCAATGCACGTAATAAATTTAACTAAGTTTTAGTTTTTAGTAAAAATAAAATAAATTATTAAAGACAAATTGTATAATAGCTGTTCTATGAAAAAAAAAAACAATGCTTCATAATAAATGTTTTCATTATTTAATAATACAACATTAACCATCAAATGCTTAATATTTTTTGTAAATAAAGTTTATTTCAGATGTTTAATCATACCACTTTGATCATTAGTCTACAAGTTTTTGTAGACCGATAACAGCTTGATAAAATTGTATGATCAAACTTTCATTTAAAAATAAACTGTTCTCAATTCATAAGAAAAGTTTATATCGTAGTACGTCAGGCTGAGGTTATGTTAAACTTTTGCTGAATTAATTTTTAAGTTTCAATTATAGGAAATCTTAACTAAGTCTAAACTTAAACCAGTTTCCTGTAAAACTTAAATAGTCTAACAAGTTTAAAAGCAGTATTAAGTAAATGAGTTTAAAAAAGGTTCTTTCCATTTTATGAAACTTATTTTTTTTTACGTAATTAGCTGTTTTAAGCACACATTACATTTAAATGTGTGCAGATCGAAAACCGAAAGGCCTTTCTCCAAATCTTGCATTTATTTAGTTACGAGCGTTCACAATTATTTCTTTTGAAGATCTTAAGAAAATTTTAATATATTCTACTATAATACTACATCAAGTGGAAATTGTTTTGTTATGTAGCCAAAAGCTTAGTATTTGAAACGTTTTATGAAAGTAACAATTTAATGACATTGAAGCTTTTTCTCATTTTCTATAGTGAAAAAACAACTAAGGACTTTTATGCATATTAATACATTTTAGAACATTTTATATACGTTAACAAGTGATAAACTTTATCGTTTTTAAGCTCTTTTTTGTTAGTATATGGTAATACTTTAGTTAAAGCGATCAAAATAAACTCTTCTTAAGTTAACAATTCAGCTAATCAATACAATTTGGAATAACAACTTCTTTTTACTGTTTGTAGAAGTATATTGATGTCTTTTAATAAAAATATTTTTAAGTTAAATAAGTTAAGTTTTTATATAAATCATCTTAGTTAGATTGCGTAAATACTTTAAAATTAAAATAATAATCAAATATCAGCTAAATTAATTTAGCTTTATAAACTAATTTGTCTGATAAATTACAAAGCTTTACATATATTGTAGATGATATAAATTTTTGTTTAACAAAAGTTTGTTGGATATAAGATTCAGCATCATACTTGTGAAAATTATATCCTTTTACAATTTTTTTTTTTATAAAAAGTAGTTTACATACTCTAAAGTGTCCTGTACAAGACATTAAAAGGTTTCCGTGATTTAACTCAAAAACCAGTTTAAACGTTGTGTTATTTGTCGTTCAATTTCATACCATTATTTAAACAAAACAATTAAGCAAATTTAAGTTTTTGATAATCAGTATTTTTTTCTACTTTTAGACTAATTTGTAGGTTACTTAAGTAAGAATTCTAGTTTAGTTACTTGTGCTTACTTCTTAAGTAAAACTAATTTGTAAAAACACTTGATATCCGTTTCGTACAAGTTTCAATGTAAAATGTATTTAAATTGACTTTTTTGAATTATAATTTCTTTTAACAAGTTTAATGGAATTTTATGAAAACAGTTAGAATTAACAATAGTTGCTTGTATTTTTTTTCACATAAAAAAAATGGTTATTGATAGTTTTATTAAATGATGGCGTTTATTTAAAATTTTTGGGCATTAATATATGATATCAAAAATGAAACCTTGTTATTAATTGTATATAAATTACATATTAATTTACGAAAACAAACATCTAGATCTGAACTAGTGGAGGAGAAATTATGATTTTTTTATTTTAAAAATTTATTTTACAAACTAAGTTTGGTCAAAGACCTCGTCAATACTTAAATAAATATAAAAAGATATGTGAAAAGGATGAAAGATATCATTCAAAGAATTAGATTAAAATAGTTTTATTATTTAGTTTGTTATTTCTTATACTTTATTATTATCTTTATTATAAAAACCTAGTTATGTACTTCAATTAAGTTATATTTCTAACTTCAAGCTAATTAAAAGTTTAAAAGTTATAGTAAACTTAGTACTAATTTAGTCAATAATATTTTTAATAAAGCTAATGATGTAAAAAAGTAAAGTAGTGGTATCTAATTCAAGTATCTTACTAAAATTATAAATTCTATGCTCAACTATCAACTTAAAAACTTTAAATTTGGTTTACTTTTTACAAAATTCTGACCACAGACTTAAACAGTTTTCTACAAAATGACCAACACTTACTTCTTAAACTCAAATGACAAACGTATTTCAAAAGAAACTTAATAAGAAAACTTCAATAACAGTATTATTTATATTATTACCTAAAGCTTTTTTACAGTATAATAATTACAAATTAAAATAAGAAAAAAAAAACTTAAGTTATTGAAAACAAAAATTTAAACACTTTTGTTTTTTAACTCTCTCTTGATAATATTAATAGATATATGATTTTTTTATAAAATAAGTCATCGAACTATTATGACTTTTGAAACCAGTATCGACTAGTCTGTTTTATACAAACATATATTTGGTGAAACTTTTAAATCAGCTAACCGATATAGCTGTACAAACTATCAAATGATATTATACCCAATTCTTAATTGTTCTTCAGCTTTTTGTAGTTTTAAACTATACATGATAGTTAAAATAACAAAACTACTGCGTCATTAGAATTTTATAGAATGTAGTAAATAACAGGTGTTTAAATTTATAAAAACAGTGATTATTGAAAAGAAAATAGGTAAATGAAGTTTTGATGAGAACGGTCTAAATATGTAAGAAGGAACACTGCTGCACAAAGAAACTTTCGCCAAACACAATTTTGCATGAAGGGTCACTTTAACGAAAGGTCAATAATTTTAATATTAAAAAAAATAAAAAATAATAATTAAAAAACTGAAAAAAAAATTAAAAAAATAAAAATAGTAAAAAAAATGATCTAGAGGTAACATTGATAGTAAAGGTAAAATAAAGAAAAAACTAAAATTCAAAAGAAAAAATAATTTACCTGAGCAAAAGTGAAACTTTATACAAAAATGTATTTGTATTGGTTAAATATCATAGTTAAATATCAACCCTTAATAATATGTAATAAAACTAATCATTATTTTTCAATGTTGTTTTTATCAATAAAGTTTAAAAAATTCAAGGTTTTGAAAATCTTCATAATTAAATAAAAATCAAATTAAACTGCAACACTTATTCTAGCTTAAAAGTTAGTAACTTTCAAACGTAAACCTTATTTATTTTAGATGTATTGAATTATTTCAATCAACACAATCAATGAGTAGTTTCAATTTAACTGTTTTCTGTAAATATTACAAATTTGTATTCATATTAATGAACTTGTAGATAAAAAGTACAACTTGAAATTAACTAAACATATTTGTACTTAGATTACATTTACTTAATGTACTTTAATATATTTTAAAAAACAAATTACTCTAAAGTGTTTATATTTTTCAACAATAATATATTTTTTAAGGTTATTAGGATAGCACAAAAATTAATAAACAAAAATTAGCATTTATTGCTAAAGGAATTAAAGTTTTTATTTTAAATTTTAACTTCAAAATTTGTAGAGCTGTTATTATATTAAGCAATTAAGTAGACAAAAACAAGAAGTATCTAGTGAAAAAAGTTGAATACATATAAAAAATATTTCGTTTTCAATTGTAGCTATTGTCAAATATGTATAAATAATATTTTTGTAAGACATATACAAACCTAAGTATTATTATAGAAAGGTTTTTGAACGTATTTATAAACCATTTGCAACTTATTATTAACAGATTATTCATTTTATCTTATACATTATTTAAAACAGCTTTTCAAAACTATACTAGTTTTATTCTCAAGTTGTAAATGTTAAATGCAATTTTAATAAAACTATATGTTAGTAAACAGCTTATGAAAACTTTCAAGTATGACATATGTTTTTAAGCTGTTTATTAACCGAAAAAATGTTTCTAATTTTATTTAATACTTACCACTTGAGAATGAAACTAGTATAGTTTTGAAAAGATTTGTGAAATAAAGTATAAAACAAAATAAGTACTCTGTTAATAATAAGTTGCAAAAGGTATATATTATACAAACCTATAATAATTTATCAAATGCTTGATAAATATTTAACGCTCTGTTTTCATTAGGGAACAGTTATTTGACAGATGTTTTGTTTTTTTTTTTTTATTTACTTATTTATTTTTTATGAGCTAAAAATATTTAAGTTATACTTATTATTGTAAATCTAAAGTCAAATTACTAAGTATATATTGTTTATTAAACAATAAAAAAGTTCTTAAAAAGTTTAGTCCTTTAACTTAGTGTACAAAATAATATTTCGGTTGTCGAGTTGTACACTTCATTCTTCACTTATAAAATACGAGCTATTGCACATATATTTTTATCATATAAATAATGAAAAATTTAGTAATAAAACAATCAATTTAAAAAAATGTAAGAAAATAAAACTAAATGAAAAATACTGAATTATGGGTTTAAGAAAATGTTCTTAAAAACATAAAAACTAAAAAAATTATAAACCTTTTAATTAACTTACAAAAGGAGAGAAAAAATACTAATAGCAAAAATGTGAATACTTGAATGATAGGTTACAACCACTTTAAAGAAATAAAATGATGTATTAAGCTGAAATAATTTTACGTTAGATTTTATCAGTAATTTGTGCTAAAAGTGTTATTTTTATTTATTTGTTTGATAACTTTACTTAAACAGTATAGACTGTTTTACACTTTATTAAATAAATTAATTAATTCGTAAATTTATAATAACTTTAAAAAATAAAGCTTTATCTAACTAAACTTGGTTTATAAATAAAAATATAAAGGTAAGTACTGTAAAATTTGTGCTTTTTATAAGAAAAAAATCATTAAAAATATTTAAAATTACAAATATTCTTCTATATTAAAATATTTATTTATTTGAAACTTGTATAAGTCTAAAATTCTTACACTAGAAATCAAACAATCTTTGCAAAGATAAATAAAATGAAGTTTTTTTCTTTGATTTTCCCCGAATAAGAGAATTTTTAATTTAAGTTTGCTTAAAAAATTAATCTCAGCTTACTACTAAAATACTTAATTTTCTGTTAAAATATATTCATCTATGACTTTTTTTTTTTACATTGGCATGCTAAATAAAAAAGTATGTAAGTATTATGAACTTTCAATTTCAGATTACATCTTAAAGTAACTTAAAGCTTTGCATTGTATAATTTAAAACCACAAAAAAAGCTGTTATACTTTAAAAATCGAATAATGTTTTATTCTCATAAAAAAAGAATTATATAAAGTTGTATAAATATGTAAAACTATAAAAATTTCACTAATGCATTGTGTACTATATTTTAAGTTAATATTTTTCTATGCTGAGATTTAACTTTTTTTTTTTAATATTTAATAACTAGCAATTAATTTTGATTTTAAGTCACATAAATCGTTTTATAAGTCGTAGAAAAATTTTATTAAAAACTTACACAACACACTTTTAACACAAAACCTTTCGCATGCAGTATTCACTTCAAAATACTTTCATAATAAATTAATCAATATAAAAAACACTATTTAAAACTAAATTGTGACAAAATAAACACTAGTAAAGCACTACCAATGAGTAGTTTTAATTAAAATCATAATTGTAAGCTTATACTATAAAAAACTTTACTTGTTACATTTTTAACAAAATAAATACTGTGCTGACTTCTAGAGTGGTAGATTTTAGTTTTTAGCTCTAAATTTGGCCCGCGGGGCGCATTTTGCCGTGTAAATAAAACTTTTTATGACGATTTACTGCAACTAAGTAATAAAACTATAAAACTAGTATTCATTCAAAACTTTTTTTTCTTTATGTGTAATTTAATAAATTAAAAAAAAAGAAGGCATAGTTGACTTATTACATTTATTTTAAAATCTAATTTTTCATTAGTGCAAAACTAAAGTTATAATACGGTTTTATTATTTAATATTTAGTTTTGATAGAACTAAACGGTTAAATTACTAAAAAAGTAAATAACTTAAATAACTATATATAAAGTAATGTTGTATCAATTTTAAAAACTAAATATTGTTTAGTACTACTTCTTTTTGTTTCTATTTTAAAGTAAATGAAATACTTTTAAAAACAAATAGTTCAATTGACAAATTTATCAAATATTTTAAAATTTTTAATAACACCATTACTTGCGTTGAAATTTTTATACTTTATTGTCAGCTAACTAGAATAGCTGTAGAAACTTAAGTATCAGTACCGACTATCTCACGGAAAAACGGTGTAAAATTGTAATACAAAATTATGTACAGATTTGTATATATTAACAAATGACATAACTAAGACTACGCATTTTTATAGTTTTCAATTTATACTTGAGTATATTTTTTTTTCTAGTTTTAAAACTTTACATTTATTTCATGTCAACTTTGTATACAAGTATTGGTATCAAAGGTATAATTAAAAGAACTAGTTGTAACTATATTCCAACTAGTTGCAAATTTGTTTTAATTTATCAGTGAAACTAATAAACGGTACAAGACTTGAGCATTGTGCAAGAGACATATGCTTTACAAAAAATTGGACTTTACCTATAATATTGTATAACTGTTTATTTAAAATAAGCTTAATAATATTTGATAATATATAGTAAAAAAAAAATTGAACTAAAAGTAAACTGAAAGCTTTATAATGTTTGATTAGTTTACTTATAAAATACTAATAAAAATAAACAATAAAATCTAACAACACAACCAATTCTAGTGTTTTCTTTCTTTTAGAATTTGTACAGTTATTTTAGTTAAGTTACCGTGGTTAATATTGTCCAGTTTTAAAAAATATTTATCTAAAAGTAAACATTAGTACGCTAATGTATTTTGATATAATTGCAGTGCAATTATAAAAGATTCACTCTACAACATTGTCTGTTTTTGCAAGCATAAGTCTTATGTGTCTTTAATGAAGTATTAACTTAACTTTATAATATTATCTTTTAATTTTTTTTTTCATTTAAACTTAACTTTTATACTGATATTAGCTGTTTAATAAAGACATTTTTGTAACCTTTAAAAGGCACTACATTAGATTTATCTCAAATTTATTAACGTTATGCTATATATCTTTGAAATTAACAAAGTCTTTCTTAAACCTTTACTTTTAAGTTTGTACAGTTATATGAGGTAGCTGATTGTTTGATCTAATTTTTGAAATAAGAGTTTTTTGTGTTTAAACAAGCAGTTATAGTTTTCCATATAGGCTATATATTTTTATAACATTAAAAATTATAAGTATCCTTTGAAATCAGTTTAATGTTAAATTTTTACGTATTTTCTATCAAAACATGCTTGGTTACATTTTGAAGTATTTTATAACATTTAATTTTGTTTTATACTTTATATTTTATCAAAACCTATACAAACCACAGCGAAGTAAATTAGCAAAATTATATTAGAAACTGCGAACTTAACTTCACGAAGGTAGTGTAGTTAGCATAAAAATAAAGCTCGTAAACATACATATTTTTAACAAAATATTTATTTGTTTTAGGAAATATTGTACTCATTTTGTTGTTTATATACCTTTAAGCAAAGCAATTTTAATAGAAAATAATGTTTTTATTGTATAAATATCATTTGTTTGATAAAAAAAAAATCGAACATTTGGAACATCTCGGCTAAATAGTAAACCATAACTAAATGGATGTTGTTTAATAAGAGTTGATTGGTTGTTTTTTTTGAACAAAATAACTAATAATTAAACTGATGTAGAAAAACGTTTTATAAATTAAGTGTGAGTTTTATAAACATAAAAATTTCAAATATATCAAAAATCAATTTTTTTTTTTACATCAACAATTTTTTTTTAATGTAGCATGTTTGTTTGTTAAAAACTGTTTGTAAACTATGTTTTTAACAATGTTTTTACAATTTTCAAGTGTTTACTAACATACAAAACTAAATAAACCACAAAGATTATATTCAAATATTAGTTAAAATGTTACAATCTTACATTAACTTTGTTTAACTAAAGATCCAATGTAAAGTATTTTTTTATGTGTTGTTATATTATTAGAATTTATAACATAATGTTCTATAAAAAATGATACTTATCGACTCACGCTTTATTAAAAATTTAATTAGTAATTAGAAAATTAACGCTTTTGTAACATTTAATTTAATAAACTAAAGTTAATATTAAACTATAATGATAAAGGTTTTATTGAAAAACTTAACTTCACTTTTATATAAAAAATATACATTCAGGTCGTAAAAAATTATTGATTTAAGTATTTTAAGTTTTTTAAGAACACTTTTAACGAAATGAATATATATAAGTTCTTTTTAACAAGCCAACTTATAGTAACTACTGACGTCTTGTATGCTAATAACAATTTATTTAGTAAAGTTTCATATATTTTAAATGAATGTGTGAATATTTTTAATTTATGAAATTGAAGTTTGTACGGCTATTCTAGTTAGCTGATAAAAACTATATTATCTTTAGTAACTTAAAGAAACATGTTGAAAAATATGGATGGAACATTATGGGATTTTTATTATTGAAGTCTTAATAAGAAGAAAATTTATAAAATGGTAAGAGCATAAAAAAAAGAAGTTTTCAAGAAAAAGAGGTTAGGTGAAATCAATTTAAAATGTGTTATAGCTTTTGTATTACTAAATTGTTGTTTGAATTTTAAATTTAGTTTAATTGTTAAACAATTCATTAAGGTTAAGGATCTAAAACTTATACGTTGTACCACTTTGTAAACCGAGTTGTTACTCACTTTTAAATTTTATCGTTACTTTAAATATATAGTTTCAAATGATAAAGAAAAGCTAGTTATACATTCAAAATATAACAGCCTAAACGTTTTAAATTTCATTACACAACAAGTATTCTGTAGTTCAGTTTTACTATTATGTTGTATTTATGTTTGACAAGATCAGAATGTTTTTCATTAAACGCTTGTAATTTCAGAATCGGACTTGTACATTTAAATTTGTTATAAGTAATTCTATTTGAGTTTATCTGTAAAGTTACATCAGATAGCTAATAAATAAACTAGATTAAACATCATAAAGAAATTGTTTGGGTAATATAGCTGTAAGTTTATCAAATCAATTATAAGGTTTTAGTATAGATAAACTTATAAAATAAATTAAAAAACTTCTTTGTTTAAAGACACTTTTATATTCATACATGCTATTTAAATATTCAATAACCATCATTTAATATTTCTTACTAGTTGGTTTTTGAATTTTTATATTAATACAACAAACATAATCTTATAATTTACATTTATAAATATATTAATTGTAATGTTATTTTGGATTACAGATATAAAATTAGAAAGTTTTAAAGATTTTTATTAACTTCACCACAAACAAAGTTGTTAATATCAAATACATAAACTAATACTTTCGTTTCTGTAATGCTTGATTTCTTTAAATTAATTTGTACATCTATTCTAGTTATCTGAAAAAAACACTACGTTGAACAATTAGAAATTTCGTGAAAGTAAGAATCGTATCTTAAATTTAATGTTTAACTTTTATACTCTAGTTCATATTAAAAGCTAAAAAAATGTTTAAGTGTGTACTAAATAAAAACTAATATACATAAAATATATAACTATGTTACATTTGTTTTCAAAGTATTTAATTATACATGATAAAAACGTAACAAAATCTAAAAAAATGTCATGGACAATACGTAAAAAGGTATCCATATAAACAAAACAAGTATATATTATCGAAAAAGTCTTTAAGTAAAACCTTTACTACTATCAGTACAACGAACTTTTTTATTTAAAGTACTACTGTTGCTTTTACTATATTTCAAACAAAACATTAAAGCAGTATTTTTTATTATAAGTTTAAAAAACGAAGTAATTTGATTTTATCGTGTTTAGTACTAAAATCAGATAAGATTTGGTTTTGTTAGTTCTTTTAAGATAATACAATAAACTTCAATATTATAATTACAAATACTTCAAAAGAAATGACAGCTCATGAAAATACTGACCAAAAAAAAATTTTTTTTTAACGTCACCCAAACTATCTTGACCTAATTAATTTAGTGTTGGTATTATCAAAATGGTATTTTATTTATATGCTTTTACTAACATTTGTAATAAATAAAAGAAAACTAACTTTTCAAACTTAACAAACTTAAATAATTTTAAGCTATGTTTTTTCATATTATAAAAAAAAGAGAAATTATGCTTTATTGATATATAAAAACACTTTTGGTTTGTTTAAAAGTATTCGGTCATATATAAACTTTAATTTAAATAGTTTCAGTAATTTATTTATTAGATATTTCCTTACGTTTTTGAAAAACTAACAACACTTAACTACCGTAGTAATTATTAGTCTCGCAGGATGTTGTTATAAGTAAGTGATGAAAATTAACAATCTGTTATAAAATAAATAAATATTTTTCTCACATGATTTTTTTTAAATAAAGCTTTAATGAATATTTTTATATTGTTATGTTATTTTTAGTATTTTTAACATAATCTGCTATAAAAAACTACCATTTAGTGACTTGAGATTAAACACCATATTAAGAAGTTTAAGTCTTAACACTTTTAGAACATTTAATAACATAATTTTAGAACATAATTTAAACCAAGTTTTTATAAAATAATTTTACCTAGGTTTTATCTAAAAACAATACATTCAAGCCATGAGAAAATTATTGAATTAAGTATTTTGATTATTCTCAGAACACTTTTAACGCAATGAATCCCAAATAAGTTGTTTTAACAAGCCAATGTAAGGGTAACTGCTGACGTTTTTGAACGCTAACAACAACTTATTTAGTAAAGTTTCATCTATTAATATTTTAATTAATTGTAAAAGTAACTTCATTTTTTATGCAAGAAGTTTGTACAGCTATTCTGGTTAGCTGATAAAAATATATTTCTCTAAGTAAGTTAAGAAAACATGTTTTATAAATATAATGAAAACTATAAAAATGTAATGTTTGAAGTCTAAATAGGCAGAATATTTTTAAAATTGTAAGAGCATTAAAATAAAATAGTTTTAAAGAAAAAGAGGTTAGGTTCTATTTAAATATGTTATAGCTTTTGTATTACTAATATTTTTTTCTAACTTTTAAATTTAGTTTAGTGTGATAAGTCTTAAAACAATTAAAAATGATAGAGGCGGCTGTATAAGTAGAAGTATGAACTTAACATTAAAGTCTTTTGGTGTTCTAAAAGCTTAGTTGTTTTATACATAATTAAAGCAGATTATTTAATTAGAAAATTATATTCAATTAGAACGTATTCTGTTTAACACGAATAATAAATTGTTACTACGTACTTTTAAAATACATTAAAGTATTATCTGCTAACTTTAAATAGGGTTTGAATAGGCAAAACTTTTTTCTAGCTTAAAGTAAAAATATATTTTTTTTTTGATTTTTTTCTAATAAACTTACCTCACATCAAAAAGATATTTTGAAATTTTTTAACAAAATATAACTGTTTTTTTGTTTATTTTTTTTATAATTTTTTTTTGTTAACTTTTCAAAATCCCTTTTACAAATAATTTTTTAATATATCAAAGAACTTTTCCTGAAAGTTTGAGGTCACTAGCTTAAAAAATGAAGGAGGAGATAGATTTTAAGTGATTTTAAGATATTAATAGTTTTAGTTTACGCCTCCCATAAGTAACCTGTTGCGGTCACCGACTTTGATCGTATATATATTAAAAATTACTTTGAATTTAGAAATCTGTAAAAACATCTTGTAGCTTGTATAAAACTCTTTAAATAAAATCAAGTTGTGAAAAAGGTGATTTACCCCTTCATATGCCATAATATTTATCGTAAAGTCGTTTAGCTTAACGTTCATGATTCTGACCGGTAATCGAAAGGTTAGGGGTTAAAATTTATATCTTAATTAGCTACGTAAATGACTGGGTCAATAAAGAATATAAAAACAAAAAAGTCTATTCGAAAAATTCGAGTATAGTTTTAATTCTAAATGATAGTCTGATCAGCACCAACGTGTTAAAAATTTTTTTTTTTAATACCTGTTATACTTTCGACTTCATATTAATTTAATTTAACTTTATAAGTTTATTGCTACAGTTTGTTGTTTTTATTTATAATCTAATATTTCTAGCTTGTTACTTTGTTTGATAAAATAGTAAGTCGAAGTGCTAGTCAAGAAAAAAAAACTTTATAAACTTACATAATATAGTTTGATTGTGTGGTAGGATGGTCGATGCATTATGATGCGTCCTGCCACTCTCGTTAGAACGGGCCATCGTGGGTTTGAATCCCGCGAACGCTACTCCACATATGTCTGCTAAATTTATATAATGCGTTGCTCGTTCATTTTTTTTAATATTTATGAATCAATAAAACTTTTGTTTTCCTAACTTTTAGTTTTAGAGTATCACTGTTATATTTACAAAATCTTTTTTTATCTAACCTGAATTTGATAAATAAAGCTTTTAATTTCAATGTATGCTTTTGTTTTTATATTAAAGTATTATGTTTTTAGCTTTTTACAAATAGCGTTAAATTCATTTGTATACTTTTTTAAAAGCTAAAACTAACTTAATTTTTAATTCTAAACAAACAACATAGTTTTACATTTGTAACTACAAGTTATTAAGATTATACATAAAAAAAGTTACTTTCGTACGTTTTTGTGTAGTTTTCTGACTAACAAAGGCTTTGTTTTTATAAAGGCTAACGTCTAATAAAATATATCATTAACTTTTTTTTTTAATTGTAACTATTTTATCTAAAAAGTCAAAAATTTAACTTTTAAATTTCATTTTTGTGTATTTAAACTAATGTTTTTAGTTTTAAATTAGCTTTTGAACAATAAAGTTTATAATATAAAAGTGTTAAAACATTAAGATCTTTTTCATGCAAACTTTATTAATAACAATTGTACATGCTTTAGGCAAAGTTTAGTCCTTTTATATAAAAAGTAATTAGAATTTTTTTTTTTCTGCGAACCTAACTTTCTATTATTAAAAAATTAAATATCTAAATTAAAAAATTATTAAAATATTTGATCATTAAAAGAACTTTTTTTGTATTTTTGTTCTTTAATACCCAACTCAACATACAAACAATCAAATATAATAAAACAGACGTAATTTCATTTTATTTTTCTGAACTTTATTGTATTGGACGCATACAAAGTTAACCTATATTTTTTGAAATAAACAGTGAAATGAAACTTTAATTTTTTAATCTAACTTAAAGACGGGACAAAAAAAATACAAATTAAAGTGACTTTTCTAAAAGTTTGATAAAATTTTTTATCAATTTTAAGTAAAAAGACTCTTTTTTAATCAGACTTTTTAAAACTATTTACAACTTATCATTTTGCACTTTGTTTTTTAAGTATCTAAGTTAAAATTTTATTTAACCTAAGTTTTATAAGACTTCAAAAATGTTTACAAATAAAATATGCAATATATATATATAAATAGATTGTTTCTTAACTAACAATGTTTCGTTAAGACTTTAGATGGATCTTCAGAGCTTTAAGTAACAATGTTGGACAAATAAATATTTGTTATAAATAAAATTGACTCAGTTAAAAAACTATACAACAAACGCTGTTTTAATAAAGCTTAAAAGTGCTAAAGTTGTTTTTTAAAATTATACGTTTTTATACTCAATCCTTTCATTAAATTAAAAACGGTTAAAAGCAGTTTTTTAATGTTTAAAGATTAATTTAATTAGTTTTATACGTACAATAAATAAAAAATGTTGTGTAATTTAGAAACTTTCTTTTAATATTTTTAAAAACAAAACAGCTCCTTATTTTTATACGATATCAAAGGAAGATTTAAATTTTTAAGAAACTGCAAAAGAAAAAGATGTGATAAGCGTTAAGAAGAATTTTAACAACTATTTACAAATTAAGATAAATTTTAAATCACTAAATAAATAAAAAATCAGTAGAATTACTTATACTTGCACAAACATTAACTTACTAGTTGAAAAATGTCTTACAGTTTATACAGTAAATTTTATATCAGTGAACATATAGATATTTAAAAAATCGAAAACATCTGTTTTATTTACAAAAATTAAAAAATTTCTTTAATATACAATACAACAGCACCTTAGTGCACATTTTGTACATAGCACAAAATTTATTTTGAGTAAAAGAAAATGAACTATTTTAAGTAGAAAAGATTGCTTGCTTATTTGATGAAAACGAGGTATTATTTTAAAAAAAATTAAGTCTAAAATATAACAATTTTAAAGAAAGATAAACTTGCTAAATGCTTATTTTTTAATCTTAACCAAATACAAATCAAAAGTCGTCAAAAATACACATATCAATTAATAAATTTGAAAAACAAGACATAGTGAAAACCTGTTTTAATGCAAGATTAAAACGTAAGAATTAATGAATTTTGAGTCTAAATTCTTATGAAGTTTAAAAATAAAAAAAAATTATATGGAAGTTTTCATCACATTCGGTTCACAATGATGTTTACGCACCGAATCGGTGTATTTTGTATACTTGGTATTCAAAAGTTCATTTGACTTTACGAATCTTAGATAAACAAAGTTAAAAAAAAGCAAATTAAGTAAAGAATATGAATAATAAAGGATATAGATAACACATTTTTTTTACATCTTTTCTTTACAGGTGGTATGCGTGTGCCAGTATCCCTCCCCACGTTACGCCCCTGGTATTATGCATTCACATTTTCGAAATCAAATTTTTTAAGGGTTATATGTTCCAAAAAATAAGTACACCATTAACAAAGTTTGTTTCAAGTCATAGGATCTTAGTGAGACGTGCTTATTTTCTTCTATATATTGTGCGCATAAAACAAGAAAACTTAAAGGAATTTTTATTTTAAATTCTACCTAAGGTTCTTTATTTAAGAAAATAAAATTTGAGATGAAAATAATTGAGAAGATTAACTCGTTAAAACACGGTGGAGACCCTTTTTAAAATTGTAAAACTTTAAAAACTCTATTTTAGCGAAAATCTAATTACAAACTTTTCTTTCACCAAAAACATACACATATATTTTATTTATAAATAAGTTTCACCATACTTTTACCTAACTACGTCACTGATCTAACATATAAAATAACCTCTTGAAACTAGTTAAAAATTCTTATTTACGCAGAATAATAAAAAGAAAAAAGTGATGAAACATGGCAGCTTGTTTGTATGTTGTTTCTTTCAGCGTCATCTAAAATCTCTTTAATATTTTGCATTTAATTATTATCATAAAGAAGTTCAAAAAATATATCTGAAGCCGTTTGTCTATTATATTTGAGAAAAAAGCTTAGAGTAAAGTAAAGTTCAACTATATATATTTTTTTTTACTTCAAAAATACCAAAACATTTACATTTCTCAAATTAGCAAAACTTTATATTATATATTTCATAACTTCCAAGATCATTAACAATTACAAAACAGTTGTGAAAAATGCAAAGAGATGTAATAAAGGTTTAAATAAAAAACAAGTCCTTATTTTAAAAGATAGAAAAAAATGTTAAGCTGTGCATTTAAACTGTATTCTTACCGGCTGTTTAATTATTTTATATTTTGCTTATGTAAAATGAACATGAAAAAACAAGTATACCTTTTGAGGTAGTTATTTAATTTTACAACTTATATGGCTTACTATAACAACATATAAGACAGTTAAAATATGAGCAGAACGTAATTCGTTGAGAGTAAGCCTTTGATCTACGATTTGTCCTTTCATCTGAAGTCGTCAGAGGGCCTGAGCTCGCCGAAAGGCGGGTGTTGCTCTTTTTTTTTCGCATTTTTTTTCGCAAAATTTTTACATCTTGAGAAAAAAAATTTTGGCGACGACCGTCTTTGTTGATGGTCGTCGCCTTTTTTTTCGTTCAATTTATTCATTTTATTTTTAGGCGACGACCATCTTAGTTGATGGTCGTCGCCTTTTATCTTTCAATTTTTTCAATATGTTGTTCATGGCGACGACCATCTTAGTTGATGGTCGTCGCTTTTTTTTTATTTCAACTTACATTACTTACATTACATTACTTTCTTTATACTTTAGAGACATTTAAAGGTGATTTTGTACCGTATTCACTGTGCATTCATCCCCCAATTAAATGACTAATGCGAGTGGTCGTCACAAGCTCTTCGAAGTCTTCGTTTGTTTATTAAAAAAACGGATACTAAGAAGGCATCGCTTCTCGGCTCATTAAGCTAAGATCAAGTGCAGTATCTGTTCTTCGAAGTTTGATTGCTTTGAGAAGGACCACGCGTCCTTCCCATGATCAAACGACTTTTTGTCAACCGACGTGCAGTTCAGACAATTTATTGTCCTGCTCGTCAAGAGTCGGTCCGGTATTGCAGTACCTCCGGAATCGGCTCGCCTCCCCTCTGGGGGAGTTTGTATACATTTGTTCACAACCTGTAGCATGGTAAAGCCCATAGAAAAAGCCTTGGCAACCGTTGCTTAATTTAATTCTGTTTCACATAATATCACATAATCTTGTGATATCATTGTATTAATATAAGATATTAAAATATATTTTAAGAGTAATTACACATGTAAATTTTCTAAAATGAATCTAAAAACGAATACATAAAAAGTAAAAATATTTTTAAAAGCGTATAAGACATTCTGAAGGAAATGTTTATTTTTATATCAGCTAACTAGAATAGCTGTATAAACTAACTTGGCTACTACATCTAAACTGTAAGAAGGGTATTGTATATAAAACAATAAAAGTCATCTTTAGATTTGTGGGTATTAACAGATGACGTAAATAGTATAATCTGTTGATAAAAAATTATTTATATTGTTTAATTTAATGAACTATGCAGCAAAGTTTTTCAGAATTTGTGATGAAGAAATACTAGATGTTTAAATTTTTTTATTTTAATCAAAAAAAAAAACAACTACAAAATCATAATTATGAAATTTTATTTGGTAAATGCAATATTCAGCATTAACTTTATTATTAAAACTAAATCATCGTTCAATTAGTTCTCATCAGTGTTAGTTTCTACACTTAAACTGATAAATAGTAGTAAATTCAGTTGAAATATTGAAAATTTTTAATTCAAAAATTGGTATTCTGTACATTACTACTACGATCGCAATTACTATTCTATGAGAAATTTACTATTAACCATTGGTGTGGTTTAAAATCAGCATGGATAAAGATTTGAGTATTATTTTAATAACTGATAGTTTTTTAATCAAAAACATGTAAGTTATAGTTGTGTTGTAGAAACTTATGACGTCATAAATGTTTTGAATACTAAAAATCAAATCTTTAAATATTTTGATACAAATTTTAAACTCGAAACGGTTTGATTATTTAAATGATTATTAAAAATACTAGTTAAGTGTGTTAGTTCTTAAACAAACACTTATTAACACCAAGTTAAAAAATTTTACACGATAATTTAAAACTATTAATAGAACCTTCTGATCAAACAAAAACTTATGTTTTTTTACGTTAAAAACTCAAAAGTAAATTAAGTATTAACTACATTAGTTTTAAAATTTAACTATCATCAGCAAAACTTAACCTAAATGTTAATTTACGAAAGTTATTTTAAATGATAATATGTAAAATTTTGTAACAGTTTTAAAAATACAAAATCGTTTACAAATTACAATCATTAAAACACAAACACTAATAAACTACTTAATAAAAAAATAAATTCAGTTAATATCCTATATATTAACAAAACATCTAACTCCATAATGATAAGTAGAACTTAATATAAATATTTGATATTTTTTGTTCAATATAAAAAATTAAATCAAACGTTTTATAGCTCAACAATTCTCGTACTTCATTCAGTTTGTATATGAATATTATGTTACGCGAACAACAAATTTAGACTTAAAATGAAACTTATATTTAATGTTAACCAAGCAAATTTATATGTCATCAAGTAAAATTTCATCTGAATTGCAAAACACTAATATTGAAGCATTGAAGTTTTTTCCATAATTTTAATACAATTTTTGATAACAATGAATGTATATATAAATAAATATTATATATATCGTAAAACCATATCTGTACTAACATAGTTCCATTGTCGTTTAATGTTAACTATAAAAGCAATAAACTTAACAAAACTACTTGAACTGGACTATTCTTTTAGTTTTATATTAAGTTATACATTACCTATTTTATAACAAGCTAGTACGTTTATACTGACTAAAATTTATTTTAAATTTTATTAGTTTGGCAAAATTGCTTTCATAATTAAGAGACAGTACAAATGCTTTTATATTTTCATAATATTCCACTTTAACGTAAATACAAAAATTAATATAAAAATTTATTATGTTAAGATTGAAACAAGAGAGATATGTAGAACAAAAAAAAAATCATTAAGTACAAATTTGGTTTTGTTAAATAAAAAAAAATAATCTTTTTAAAAACAGTACAACTAAATTAAAAATATTTTTTTAATGATAAAAATGTATTTACAAGTTCATTAAAATACAAAAATTATTCTTTAAAATAAAATAAATGTAAAGTTATCGTGGACACAATTTATATATGCGTGATTAGCCATGTGGCATGGTTTTTAATTCATAAGTGTCTTCAACTCACTAACTTGTCAACTGATTATATGTCATTTCTGTACAAATTTATTCCAAAACACTAATAAAATTCTGTCTTAATGTTGATTGAATATTATGTAACGTCTAAAATTATAAATAAAACACTAAAACAACTGAAAATCTTAAAATACTATTTTTTTTTTCAAATTGAGAAAAATAATGATTGAACGTATGCTATATATAATAAGTATAACTTTTAAAAATAAATTTAAGTATTTAAATTTTGCGCATTATAGTTTAGTTTAAATTTAGGTCACAATTGTTAGATTTATATTTGTATTCAGTATATTTTATTTTTTACAATGGATCATTACCACAATTAACTTCATACAAGTTTAATAAAAATAATTAGCAAGATACCAAGTCGAACTATTAAAACTCAGTTAATTGAAACTGAACAAGTTATCGACGTATTTTTCATTAATACTTACAAGCCTGCGTTCTTAAAAACAATATGTAGTATCAAAATCACAGTTAGTTTATTAACCACTCATAATGGCTTTAAATTGAAGATATGTGATGATATCTGCTATAATTTTTAAAATACAATTTTTTTTTTAATCTGTAATTTAGTAATTGCTGTAAAAATTTATGACATTAGTAAAAGCTTTTTATAAATTTAATTATAAATTTCAGAACTAAAAAAAAAAGTTAACATTTGCACTACAAATTATATGTCACTAAAAAGCATATTAGTAGCATTTTTAGTTTTTAATATAAATATTTAAACTAAGTTTCATAAAGAAGTTTGTAAAAAGTGACGATAAAATAATTTTATGACTATAATATTAACTTTAACTTTCTTTTCACAAATGAAACCAAATTTACAAAATATTCAATAGTAGTATATATTTTTCTACGTAAAAAGCATTAACAATTAATAAAACATTTAAACTTCCTTTGTAACATTGAATTGATAGCTCTGGAATTATTCTATATGAGTAAATTATACAAAAACTTAATTCAAACTTAATACACATAAATAAAGAAAAAATATAGTTGCAATAATAAATAATTCAGTAAACAAAACTGCTTTAACACTTTTAACATTTTTACTAATAAAGCTCAAACTATATTTCAGTATAGTTGTTGTAACTTTGTTTTTTTGCTTATTTTTTACTAAAATTTTGTCAGATTGATATAAGTGTTTAAATAACAGTATAAGTAATATATTAATTTTAATGTCAAAATTCAAAACCATAAGTCAAAAGTTGAATCATTACAATGATTATTTAAGCTTGATCAAATCTGATTTTTTGTACAAACTAAAAAAAAAGGAACTATGAACATTTATCTAAACCGAAAATTGTATAAATCACTAAACTAAAGAAAATCAATTAGAAAGTTTTAAACACTTACATTAGGGGTCGGCGACCTTTTGTAACTTGCAGGCCAAATTCCCTAGAAAAAACTATTTTATTTTGAAATAGTTCTAGTAATTAGTAGTAAAATATTTGTTAACACCAAAAATATGATAAGTTAAGCAATATTATTGCATATATGTTTATTCAAAAGACTAATTATTAAACTGAGAACCTAATTGTAAGTTTTTATTATACAAAATACAACTTTAATTGTTTTTTTAATGTATATTGTTGACTGAAAAAAAGCTAAGGTTTTGACTTTGAGGGCCGCAGTGTCCCATGATTTTTAAACTGTGCAGCTGTTTTTTTTATTTTGAATTAAAAATTTTAATCTTGTAGCTATTTTCTATGATAGTATCAATGACTAGTTAAAATAGCTGTTTGCATTCTCAGGGTACAAATTACTATATTTCCAGAGTTTCATTATTAACAATGGGGATAATTTAAAAAGTCAAGGTTTCAACTATAGTATTACTGTCTGGTTTTATTTTAAAAATGTAAGTTTAAAAATGTTTTTAAATAATTATGACGCCAGTAAGTGTTCAATTAAATAAAAATAAAAACTTAAGCTTAACCATTAAAAATAACTTAAACATCAAATTATTAGGAGTATTATAAACTAGAAACTAGCTAAATCATATATTCATTACAAAGTCAAACTTAGTAACAGAAAAAAAAACTTATATATACAATTAGAAGGTAATTAAGATGAAAATCTCAAATATCCGTGCGAAACTACTATTTAAACAACTGTGACAAAAAATATAAGTAATAAAAAAAAAAACACCTAAAATATATATTAGGAGTAGATAAAGATAAATTAATGTACAATCATATAATGAAATAAAATAAAAAACCTTAATATAATTAACACGGGAGCCGATCATTTCTAACCCAATCATTTACAACTTGATATAACTATTATTTTAACATATTACAATTAACACAAAGTTATAACTATATTCATAACAGCGGGTCGGCAGCCTTTTATTAGTATACAGGTTTAATTTACTGCAAAATGTTATTGACGGACCAAAGTAATTTTAAACATATTTTCTCAAGAGTGTTTAAAAGCAAAAAAAAAACAAGTGTTTTGTAAAGCAGAGTTTAAAAGTTTAACATCATATGTATTATTAAACTTCGTTCAACAGAAATCATTGACACACAATTTACTACATTTCATTTTGCTATATTAGACATTGTCATTGCTTGGATTTACTGTTTACATTATTAAGCATAGTTTTAAAATGTATAAATTAATAAAAGTGCGCTTTTTAACGTTTTACTAAGCCTGCATCTTTAGATTACAAAAAACTTTTTCAATTTGTTATTGACATAATTATGAGTATTGAATGTATTAACCAATTGTAATGGTTTAAAATTAGCAAAATCAGCATGTTCTAGTGATAAAAAAGTAAACGAAATTATATAAAAATATATAATTTAATATTTGCTGTAAAAATAACGACGTCAGTAGAATCAGTAAATAAAAACTTTTTATTGTGAGTTTTAATTGTAATGCAAAGATTGTTTTAACATATATACAAAACATTATAATTTTTTATTAAAAAATGTTGATATGTTTTTAATTTAAGTTTAAAAATTAAAAATATTAGTTTGACCCAATAACAAAAGCTTTAACTTAATATTTAAAGTGAAGTTTGTGGAAAGTGATATCACAGTTAGAACTAATAGTTAGAGCAGTTACAAACTACTCGACTATTATTTAAAGTTATTTGATTATCAAGTACTTGTAAAAACAATAAAACTTTATTATGATACGTATAAATAAAGTATTGGTACCAATAAGTTAAGTGTCTACTAGCATATTAAGAATATAAATTATATGATAATATCATTACTTACCATATGAAACAGTTTTGTAATAATCATTTTTTTAAAATTAAAATTGTTTAAGGAGTTTTTTAAACTAATTAAAGCGTTTATTACAACCATCACAAACGTACACATGTCAGTAATGATTAATAATCAATTAAAATAGTTTTGAATGATGAGAGAAGTAAAAAGAAATAAAATAAGTAAAATTTGTATTTGTCTAGCAACTTTTGATTAAAAAGCGAGTATGTAGAAAACATTTTGTTAAAAGTTATGAACTTATTAATTGTTTCTCATGCTATAAAAACAAATACTTAGATAAATGACATACAACACGAACTATTAGCTTATTAATACAGATAGTTATAATTGGTTAATGTAACCTATTATCAATATTCGACCAACTTTTAAAGATTTTTAGTTAGGTACACTGTTAATATAAATAATTATAGAGAACAACACAATTAGAACATTAATTTTTGCTTTATCTTTTATAAAACATTACTCTTTTATTTTTAAAAATAGATCAATTGCGCAGAATAAAGCTAATATATAAAGATATTTCTAATACATACATTAAAGACATTACCGAGCTGATACTAATTGAACCTAAATTTAAAACCGTAAAAAACAATAAAAACGCAGTCTTTCAATTAATACTAACAATCCCTATAAATAATATTTACACACTAAAGTAATGAAAGGTTTTTGGCAGAATATTTTTAATTATGGGTTCGGTTTTAAAGCAAAGATATTTCCCTAAAATTAGCTAAATCATCAATTACTGTTATTTTTTATTATTTATACCTAAACTTTTAACCCTAACTTACCTTATCCAAACATATTAAAAACTAAAAAACGTAAATTTTTATATTTTTAATGCTGAATCAGCAAATATTTGGGGATTTCCGTCACACCAACAAAAGGACACTTTAATTATCCATTTAAAATGGCTTTAAATTTCTTTAATTATCTAAGATGGCCAGTAATTAAAAAAAAAAAAAACAAGATAAATTTAGACAAAAACATTTAATAAATTATTTGCTGTAGAATAATTTTGTAGCCATTTAAAAAAATTAGACGACAAGATAATTTTTCAATAAACTTAAATTATTTTTTATTTTACTAAATATTAACAAAATATTAAGAAAATAGTGTTTTGTTAAACTTTAATTATATTTTATGTTACCAAATCAAATTTAAGCAGACATATATATGTATGTTATATTAGTTTACTGTAATTAATTATCATGATTGTTATATACTTAAGATTAAATTAAGATAACTAATACAAGTATTGAAGATATTTTACACAAAACTTAAAGTAAAAAAATAGTTAGAGATGATGTTAAACTAATCGAAAGCAATAACTTAGATAAATTGTGCTTTGTTTGAAGCTGCGTATTGTTTTTATTACTGTGACAAACAAACTTGCATCCTTTAGCTTTATAAAAGTATAATTTAAACTATCATCAACAAAAAAGTAGCACCAAATTAAGCATATAAATTAAAAAAAAGAATTTACAAGTTTTTTTATACAAGGCTCTTACATTTTTGATAAAAACTAATGCTAAGACACCTCTACATTACTTTTACAACTGCATTTCTACTCTACTCTAATTTTTGATCACTATTTACCATTGGTATGGTTTAAAATTAAATTGACCAATTGAAAGTAATTTTTCAAGAACTGATAGTTTATTAATCAAAAACTTGTAAATTATTACTGTGTTGTAAAAGTTATGACGGCAATAAATGTCTTGAATGCTAAAATAAAAAGTTTAAAGTTTTTCAATTCAGCTATTTAACTTGGATGGCTTGATTATTGTTATGAATGAAAAAATATTAGTTAATTATAATAGTAACTAACTTAACACTCATTAATAGCTAATATATTAAAATGTAGATTAAATTTTATCGAAATAAATAAAATAACTTAAACACTAAATTTATCATGTTAAGTTTACATTACAAACTATTTGGTAAATATTATGCTAATAATTTAAGTAATAAAATTAAATTTAAATCCACATAAATCCAATTAGATATTTAAAACTTGATAAATAACCAACATTTGCACTTAAATATCATAAAACAAAAACAATAATAAAACAGTTGAAAATTAAAATATGACGGTTATTATGAGAAATAATAATATTTTTAGATCTGATTTGTAATTAAACAAACTGTCATCAACAGCAAATCAAATAAATTTAGACAATAGAAAATAGTTAAGGAAAATATTGTGACTAGCTTACAACACTACATACAAAACGTAATAGATTATACTGATTAATATTTTTATATTTATATAGACTCCATTTAGTATACAATTTCTAACTTAACCAAATAAATTTTAATTTGCTTCAATTATCACATGAACCATATATCTATTTCAACATCATCTGCTATTAACATAAACTAATATTAGAATACTAAAACCTTTTTGTTGAGTACATTTTGATGAAAGTACAAACTGCAATTTAGTTTCTTTTTACAAAAACAACATTTCTAATTTTTTTTATAAATTGTCACAAAATAACTTCATTTTAATAAAATTTGTTAAAAACAAGAGAATTCATATTTTGATTGAAAAAAAGTATTAACATTGTAATAATGAATCAGGTTTAAAGTTAGTATTGAAGCCAGCAAAATAGAATTACAATAATAAATATTCAATCAAATAAGTATAAAGCATGAAATCTTCTATAGATTTTTGATGTTTTAATGCAGGGTTTCCCAAAGTGGGCGATATCGCCCCCCTGGGGGCTATTTTAGTAAGTCGGGGGGCAATAATTAGTAAGGGGGCGAAAAGGGGGCGATTATGAAATTTTGGGCTGTCATAAAATTTTTAATTTTTAAATTGCTAATTTACTAATTTTAGCTTGCTAGTAAATATTTGACCCTGAAGTAAAATTAAACAAAACAAGTTTATTTTATTTATGTAAAATATAGAGTAAAAAATCAAGTACTTAAATTTCAAGTAAATTACATATTTTAATTCATATATTTTCTTATTTAACAATTACATAGATCATAGACGATCGGAATCCCTCTCACCATTTTATAACCTGCACATATGTTATTTGGGATCATAAATTGTTCATAAAAATCTATGTTATATATTATTAAGTTTCTAGGTAAATTGGCAACCCTGTAGAGTTTTATTTCTTAGTCTAACTTAGTGACTTTTCAAAAAACAATTGGAAATATCATGAGGTGATAGTTATATCACCTCATGATATTTCCAATTGTATTTTAAAAAGTGACTGACCTTAAACTAAAAGTGAATTTTTCAAAAGAACGAAATGAAAGCTTTTGGACTCAACAAAAACTAAGGCAAAAGTATCCAATTATTTGAGAGTAATATAGACTATTGTTTATAGTTTTTCCTTCTAGCTATGTTGTTGTGAAAGCTTTAATATCAGTTATCAACATCTTGAACAAAAGATCTAATCTAGACATTTGTAAAGGAGGCTTTTTTTTACTGATTAAGAATCAGATTAGAAAAACTTGCAAGCAGTCATGAACCTCATCCTACACATTATATTAGACTTCAGTAGCAGATATTATTTTATGAAATTTTTTTGTTTTATTTAATCTTTTAAAATACTTTTTATTTAACCTGGTTTGTATTGTATTTAAATAGTCTTTTTATAATAAAATTTTATTAAGTTATTTATTCTACAACAGGTTTGCATTATGCCTAATAAATATTAATTACGGTAGACTTCCTCTTGAGTTTGCACTTTTTACCCAAAAAATTGCAAATTCATGTTTTCTAAAATTTAACTTAAATAAAGTCTATTACTAACTAAGTATTAATAAAACAAAAAAAAATCATAATATTTAATATCTTATATAGATCTACTTTTTTAATGAATGTTTGTTTTATGTTTTAGTTGATTTTATGTTTTTGCATAAGGTTTTTGCATATAACATATTCAAGTTTATCATTTGTAAAAAAAAGGTAATAATTTTTGAAATTCCACATTTTTATTTCGTTCAAAGTTTTTTTATAGCATAGTGATAAAAGTGTTTGTTTGAAAGAAATTTATTTGAATTATTTTTGTTATTACTTGTTTAATCTGTATAAATAAATTAATCTTGATAAACATTTAAGTTTTTATTTTAAGTTTTTTATTGGTTTTAAAAGAGTATAGATATAAGGTCTCTATTTGAAATTACTTCAAATTTTTCATTTAAAAGATTCTTTAACTCAAACTTGATTTGTTATTTTTAAAAAACCTATACATTTAAGAATTTTAAACTATTAATACAAATGTTTTTTGTTTTATCTTAATTTTTAATATATTAGCAATTAGAATGTGTTGTTTATTTTGTTAGTTAAACACTAGCTTTTCGTTTTTCACTTTTTTCTTCTGGTAAATTATTATAGGCTAATGACTAGAGAAAAAATAAATTTAAAAAGTATTAAATAAGCGATTAAAACACTGCTGCAGTTATAAAACAAAATTTTAAGCTAATTAAAAGAATTTTTTTATCAATTGCTATCTGTGACAGAATTAACTGTAAAACTTTTGATTTTTTTTTTGAATTTAAACTAAAAAAAAAAAGAAAATGTTAAAACAAAGTTTAGTTTCCTAAAGGTTATTCCAAGTCAAATACTGTTTAATGGTATTCTATTACAAAACATGTAGTTTAAAAAAATTAAAATTAAGTTTTTAACTTTACAACTAACTTACTTATAACATATCTCAGCATTGAAATTAATAACTTTACTACATTATCTGAAGCTGTTGATGAAACCATTTTTCATGTGAGATAATCAACCAGTCGGTCAAACTTCCTTAAACTAGATCAGAAATTATGTTTTATTATTTATTTTATTATGTGTAAAATAAACTGTTCATTTTTTATAGTTTCTTAATTTTTGGTATAATAATTTTAGAATATGCCTATTTATAAAATAATTTTAGTACTTTGTGCGGTTTAAACAAGTTACTTAGTATTAACTTCTAAATGTCCGAAAATTCGTTATTTGAGAGATTAATATAATGTCAGGTTTAAATTAAGATTTCAGATGGTTAACGTACGGTTAAGATCCAGTCAAATATCGACATGCTAAGTAACTTGGAAGCTCTTTGTACAAAAGAAACAAAATTTTTTTTTTTGATACTAAATATTTTGAAATACACTTTCAATTTGGTTTTCAGTTCACAATAGTATTTCCTAGATCACAATAAAACTAAATCATTTTATTACAATTTCGCTCGAGTTTTTCAATTTTCTTATATGTTATTTTTTTAAGTTATGCAGCCCGCAATTACATTTTTTAAACGAGTTGAAACTAGAAAAGATTTTTTAGTAAATATGAATTGATGACTACAAAAGTTAACCACCACTACCATAAAAGTTTCATTAGTTTCAAAACAGTTCATATCTAAACAGGATTAATTACAGGTTACACAAGGCTTTTTAATAATTAAATATTATAATACACTTGACTAGGCTTATAAGAAAACAAATGTAACTTATTTTCTCAAGCCCTGTAAACTACTTTGAACAAAGCTCAAAAGTGCATGCATAAGAAGTACCAGACTAAATTACATTTCGAACACAACTTTTTCGGCTCAAAAGTTTCTACTCAAGAGAAAAACTACTTTGTAAAATCGTGGGGGGCGATTATTTTCCGAATTTCTGAAAAGGGGGCGATTTAGTAAATGATTTTGGGAAACCCTGGTTTAGACTATATATTAGTGATTAACCTTATAACATGGTTTTAAATTCATAGCCATTAATAACGGATGTGTACATAAATATTTTGTACTAGTTTATTCAAAAAACAGTAACTTTAAAATGAGACTTAAAAATTATGACGTCACAAACTGTTTTAAATGTTATAAAATTTTAGTTAACGTTGACTGAATATCATGTTAAGACCACAACAAATAAAACATTGTTGTTTGCTAAAAGTTGTTTTGAAGGTTAGGAAAAAAGTGTGAGCTATAGTTTGACAACCCAAGCTTATATATACAAACAAATATAACAAAACTATTAGTTGAAATTGTTTTTCCTACTACAAGAGTTTTTATATTAATTTTTATAAAACTGAACAAATCTCATAAGCTAGTCAGATTATAATTAACTAATATAATTTCTATGAAGAGTAAATTGTAAAAAAATAAGCCTTATTACACTGTTGCATTAATATGATTAAACATCTAGTTTAATATATTTAATAATTCAAATCAAACATTAAATTCTTTTGACAATTACATAAAATAATAACAAAACAGATTTTTGAGTCGTACTATAAAAACATCTGCAATATAAACTAAATATTTTAAGAACGAAAAACTTAGTATTAAAATGCTGAGCATCACAGTTTACTTTATACTTAGTTCATAAACTGATCAGGAAGTATTTTTAAGCCACACTTTGACTTAACAACAATAAAACTTTCAATTAATATTAAAAACTTCACCTGAAACATCTTAATTTTGATAAAATTTATTAAAGCTAATAAAAAACCATGTAAGTTGATTAGCAGAGTAACTTTGAATTGTTTTAAAAGTATATAAGTATTAATATATGCTAGAATTACTAAGATAAAATTAATCAAATAAATATTAACTTTAAAAAATTCTATAGACTTTTAATTTTCTAATGAATTAAGAGTAAACAAACAATCACAATAGCTTTTTTTATTAACTTTGAGAAATCGTAGCAAGTTTAGATAGATTAAAGTTATTTTTACGCTAAAAGTCATGAAAAAACTATGTATCTGTTTTACAGTCAGGATTATAGTTTAGCCTTATAGTAACTAACTAACTTCAAATAATGGCACAAAACAAAATACTATATATTGGAAAAAAATTATCAACTTGCTGAACTAAAAAACAATTTAGAATACTAACATTTTAACTGATATATACACAGTTCGGTATTTTATGTATAACTGACAGCTTTTTTATCCTTTTGGAAATAAAAAAACATTTACAAAATATATTCAATTAAAAAGCAACTTTTACTGAAAGGATTATATTACTTTAAGTATAGTTCGATGATATTTTTTTTCAAGTTAAGGAAAAACTGCTAATGGTAAGTTTTGCCCGCAATTTTATTAGCATTATGTATCTTGATTTCCAAGATTTTAAAACTACAACCACATACAGTGAGTATAATTAAATTGATTACAGATGCTTGTTGTTTTAGAAACTGTTTGTAATTTATAAATAAAAATTGTAACTATATTGCTGTAGAAATAATTATGACGTCCGTATGGAGTTTAATTTGCAATAAGATTTTTAAATTTGTTTTAACTAGTTAAAATTTTTTTGCACAGCCTTTAGATAAAATATTAATTTAAATAAGTTTAAACTGTGTTTGTACTATGTTAAAAATAAAATTTGACTTTTATTAAAGATAACATGAACAGAAATACTTAATAACTATAATGTTTTATAATCTAAATCCTTATTTTAATGTTTTTCACTACTTGTTAATAAAAAACGCATTTCGGTATATAAAATTAAATAGTTAGTGTATAAAAACATAAAACAAGTTTATAGCAAAAAAATGCTGTTTACTAAAATTAGATGAAAACCAGTTATTAGCTACCTGGTACAGCTGTACTATCAACCAAACATTAATCTATTTACAAATATTAATTATATGAAAACTTTACGTAAAACGTGTCATAAATGTTTATTGAAATAAGTTTATAACAATTTGTCGAACAAATAAACTAAATGAAGACTACGAAATGAACTGATAAAATTATTTAGGGTACAAGAGCTCTTAAAATTTAAGCAAAATTAATTTTAGATAATTGCTTATAAAATAACTGCTTTTTACGCCTTTTATATCAAGTTTTAAGCTTTTGTCAAGTGATTTTTGTATATTTCATTTTAATATAAAATAGAAATATTTCAAAAAAATACAAAAATGATAAACAGCATCATACATGGTTGCGGAACTAGATATAATTAGAATTTGTTAGAATAGCAAAAGTTACACACAAAACTATTCTATTTTACTTTATTTGTTTACTGAAGCTATTTAAAATTAATTTGTAAATTTTAATTACTCATAAGAAATTTCATTTTTTTTCGTCAAAGTTATATATTTTAGCTAAATTTAATCTAAGATTTCCTTTTCCAATAAAAGAAAACAGACTTATTTTATTAATGATGCTAAAATTATGTTATTACTTATTTCTTAAAAACAAAAGTTTCTGATGAAATAAAGCTATCTACTGTTTAATAAGTAATTATTTATTATTCGAAAATAAATATCTTTGTATTTAGGTTACTAATTTCCTTTTAAATTTTTTCACATGCTTTTTTTTTAAATAAACAAAGTTTACTATTAAATTGTATTATGAATTAGAAAACACTTTCTTATTAGACAATTAGAGAAGCAAGTTAAAAAACATAATGTTGTTTGAATAAAGGATTTTGAATAAACGTAAATATGTTTTATTCAATTATATTAGCATGCTGACTAAAATATCTGTACAAACTAAACATCGAATAGAATTTCTTTTATGTAGTTTGTTTTAATTGAACAGTTTACTCTAAATGTTGTGTTGGTGGTGAAATTATTAGTAACTTTTTTTAAATTTTCGTATCAAATAGAATACAAATAGTCTACCTAAATGACCATTATATAAAATTTTTAACAATATCTGATACTAAATATAAAATATCGATAAATAAATTAAGCTCTGTGCTTATGACAGAAAAAACTCTGGGAAAAGTAAAATATTATTAGAACATAATAAATAAAAAATAAACTCAATTTTGCTAGAAGTTAACTTAATTTATTTAAAATTTAAGCATGTTTTGTAATACGTCCATTGCTATACATTATCACTTAGTGTTAGTATTTAATACTTTTTGCTTATTACAACATTATGTATCAAAAAGAATTTCATTTTAAAAATGTTAAAGATCTTAAGCAAAAAATGTTCTTAATTCTAAATACACACGACTTAGTAAAACTGTTACTTGATACTCTCACGATTTTCGAGCCTTTTATTTTTAATAGCTGTGGATAAAGTAAAATAAAAATTACAGTCTAAATGAATAGAGTTGTTTGTATGTTATAAAGTATTACAAATTATTTTTAAACATTTTATTATTAAATACCAATTCAGTAAGAAACACATTCTACGTTTAAAATTTATTCGCATGACGACGTTTTGACTTTTAATAAGTCATTATCAACCAGATACTGTGCAAAAATAAATAAAATTAGTGATAAACAACTAAGTATACATAAAAAAAATTTTAAGTGATACATTATACAAAAATTTTAAAAACTAAGGATATAAACTATAATAAAATAACATTTTACATAAGTACTAACAAATTGTTAAACTAATATATATCAAACTAATTAAAAATTCTTAATGTATGGGTAATACCCGGTTTAATTAATTGTTTATTTAAAATTGGATTATAGCATTTAATTAGTAGAGCTTCACTTATCAGGGTCTCAAATTTATTTCTACATTCTTTCAAAATTCTAAAATTATTAACAGTTATTTTTTCATTTTTAAAAACATTACAATTGCTAATATGGTCCGATACCGATGTTTTCCCTTTTAAATGTTCTTTAATTCTTTCTACTAATGGTCGTGAAGTGAATCCAATATATTGGATACTTTTATCCTAAGAGCATTTATACTCATAGACCACGTTTGATTTTAATTCATGGGGTGTCTTATCTTTACTACTGAAGTAATTGGTTATTTTTGTTATGGTAAAAATAACTTCGAATTCTTCGATGTAATTGTTTAGAAGCTTTTCTAGTTTCTTTTTATACTCGATACTAGGTTTTCCAATATAAGGTACCTTTACAACATTTTTGAAGTCTGAGTTACTTAGTTTTTGTTTAGTGCAGTCTTTATTAATATTAAGAGATCTTTCAATTATGTCATCAACAAATTTCTTTAGACAACCATTCTTAAAGAATTTTTCTTTTAAGTTTGTGATTTCTTGTTTGTAAATGTTATGCGTAGAAGCTATAATTCTCGCTCTGTTTACAAACCACAGTATTAGAGCTCTTTTCCATTTAATTGGTGCCACTGCACTAAAATTTAAAATGACATCTGTATCAATTTCTTTTTTAAGTACCTTTGTTGTTATTTCCTCTCTCTTTAGTTTGATATTAATGTCCAAAAATGGGAGTTCGTTTCCACCTAATTCATATGTGAAGTTGATAGACTTATGTAGTTTATTTATTTTTTTGTGGAATTTTTCGAATGAGACATCTTTTCGGAAGATACAGAATATGTCGTCGACATATCGAAGGTATAAAACTGGATTATTTTCATCTTCGGTATTAAAGAGATTTTTTTCCAATGTTCCCATTAAGTAATTTGCTATAGTAGTCGCTAGTGGGTATCCCATGCTTACGCCATCTATTTGTGTATATAATTGCTTATTATTTTGGAACAAACCTCCAGTAACAGACTTTAAAAGATTTAACATGTTTGATTGTGGTGTAGTACTATCACGTACTCCATTTGCATTCATCTGTAGAGTTTCATTTAGTGGTACGTTAGTAAATAGTGAGACTACGTCAAAGCTAATGCAGTAATCACCGTCTTTTCGTTCATATTTAGAAAGTTTTTCAAGAAACTCTTTGTTGTTTTCCACACAATATTGTTTTGGGATATGATGTTTGATTGTTACATCCAGATATTTAACTAATTTATATGACGGTGTGTTTAGCATTGATACGATAGGTCTCAATGGGTAATCTGTTTTGAGGAATTTACACGTGCCATATAACTTGCCCGTCGAGTTGCCACCTGTAATTAGGTTGTTATATGTCTTTTTGTCTTTAAAATGTTTAAGGTTTTGTTTTATCATTTCTCTTATATGTTCTATTCTTCTTATTAGGATGTGTCTGGAGTTTTTCTTTTGTCCTTTTCTACTAATTTGAATTTAGTTTTATCTTCAACAATAGAATTAAGTTTATTCAGATAATCATCTTAAGACATTAAGCAAATTCCGTTACCTTTGTCATATTTAACGATTTTAATATTTGTTTTATTTTTAGATTTAAAAGAGTTTTGTGAAACTCTTGATTTTAACTTGTTTGACAGATTTGTTTACTTTTATTGAGAAATGTTCTTGTTAGTCCGTTAATTTCATATTTTAGGTTATGTGGAAAATTGTCTTTTTCATTAAAGCATTTTTTAATTAGCCGTTCAATTTCTATTTTCATATTATCTGCATCTATTTTTTTTGGTAAAATGTGATGCTTTAATCCTCTATACAGACAATTCTTTTCCTCAATTGTTAGATTATGACTAGTCAAGTTTAGTAGACAGTTTGGGCTTCTTGGTCTTTGTCTAAACCACATTTTTTCTAATTTAGAGATATGTTTCATTCTTATTCCATTTTCTTTTTTGTTAACCACTTTACTAATAATCATATTTAACTTACAATATTCAAAAACTGATAACTTTTTACCCAGTATACTTTTTTTTTCAGAAGCTTCTGACTTAATTCCAATTATACATCATGGGAACATTGGAAAAAAATCTCTTTAATACCGAAGATGAAAATAATCCAGTTTTATACCTTCGATATGTCGACGACATATTCTGTATCTTTCGAAAAGATGTCTCATTCGAAAAATTCCACAAAAAGTTAAATAAACTACATAAGTATCCCTACCTGTTTTTTATTTTATTATTATTTTTAATTTATTTTAATTGTTCGAAATTCAATATTTATTTTCTGATTTCGTATTTTCATATCAACCACCACACATTTGTAACAATGTTAAAATAAAATACATGTAAAAATAAAGTTATCATTCAAGCGATTTTTTCTTAGTTTGTACAGCTATTCCATTTAGCTGATAATGGTCTTCTGTAAGTAAAACTAATTTTTATTTAATTAGAGATTAAAAAAGAAGTTATTTACAAATGTGATGATACGTTTAGAAAAATTTTCCTGTTGTTTGTACTTTCTACATAAAGTATAAACTTTATAAACATAACGTTTATACATAAGATTCTTAAATACACATGACTTTGAAATGCTGTTACTTGATACTATCACGGTTTTTGAGTTTTTTTTCAAAGCTTAATAATGAAAAAAATAAACAAAATTGTTTTAATATTATACAATATTACTAAGAATTTCTTATCAATTAATATTTTTTTTTATCACGGTTTTTAAGCTTTTTATATTAATGGCCTACTATAAAACAAATATTAAAATTTATAAATAGAAATAATTAAATGATAAGTAATAAATAAATAAATGAAGCCAAAATTAATAAAGTTGTTTTAATGTTTTGACATATAACCAAGAATTTTCTAACACTCATATTTATTTTTCTAGTTTAAATCATATTTTTGAATTAAAATAGTTTTAATCTATTTGCGTATATTAAGATCAAGAATAACAAATTTGTATCAATGTTAACATAAAAAATCTGTAAAACATCAAGTTCTCGCAATAGACGTTTTTGTTAGTTTGTACAGCTATTCTAGTTAGCTGATAACTTTTTTATTTTAATGTAAGTAAAGAATTTTTTAATAAAAGAGCTTGAAAAGCGATAAGTTAACAATTATATTGATATAAAACAGTTTTTTGATAAAAAGTTATGGCTGATAGCTTCTTATTGATTTAACTAATTTATTACTAAACAAAATTTTTAGAAAGTAGTTTTTAAATATCGCCACGTAACATTCTTACTTTATCTAACTATAATAATTAATTATAACTTTATGTAAAATAAGACAAGCGCTACTCAAATAGTAAGTTGATGATCAAATAATAAATAATGCATTTAAAACTTTTCTTTGAAAAGCAATATATATTTTAAACTACATTTGAGATTTGTAGGATTTGAACCTTGAGATGTTTTAAAATACTAAAATGAATCATACTGAGGTGATATCTGTTATTTTTCTTATTTTTTTAGTTTGATTGGTCACAGTACACGGAATATAAGACTAAGGCTACCTGACTACACGAAAGAATTCATTAGTAAACAAAAACAAAATTATATTAACATATTCTAAAACTAAACACGTGTATAATATTTCAACCGTAGATTAAAGAACAGTTTTTTTTCCTTAATTTAATCAGCTTGATAGACAAAAAATTTCAGAATAAATACATTAATAAACTAATAAACTAAACGTCTATTTCTAATTATTTAAATTGTTAGAGTTAAGTTTTCTAGTTATAGTAAGAATATTTTATAATACTGTTCGAAAACAACTGTTTTTTTTTTTCTAAAAAGATTTCAATATTACTAAAACAGATAAAAAAACAACTCAAAAACTATCAAGTTGATTACTAAAAAAAATTTTTAGCTGTTCAACGTTATTTTATCTCTTTATAGTTTATTAATATGTTCGTCTCATTCTTTTTTATATGTTTGCTACATTTAAAACACTTTGTTTTTGTTATTTTTTATAGAAGGTGTTAAACTTCTAATCAATCAGGATTAATTCTAAATCGTAAACATTATGGAAAAAAACGATACCAGCTTTCTGTTTTGTCTTCTTTCAAATCAAATTAAGAAAAGCGACTTTTAAACAGATTTAACATTTGATGTTTTTTAAGAAACTGTACTCAAGCTACAAAAATGTTGAAAGCGGTCATTTAAATGTTAACTGATGAAACACGAAACGTTTCTAAACTTTTTTGAGTTAACTGGCTTTTTTTATAAGTTTTTTTAAGATTTTTATGACAATTTAGGTTTAAGATCAAATCTGTTGTTTTTCTTTATTTAATATTACTGAACAATAATGAATTAAAGGTGTTTTACTTTCAGTTAACTAAAATAGCTGTACAATTTTTACTTTACATGGGAATTATTCTACACATTATGTATAAAAATTTAAATTAAGATATTGACTTAACCGTTTATTTTTATTAAAATGTTACATTATAATTAATAGTATACTTTTTTTTTTAATAAAAGTTAATATGAAAGATTCTTTAAGACAATTTATTTGACAGAAGTGGGAAAAAAAATAATTGTCTTTGAAAAAAATGTTATTCTGCTATTTTCAAACATTCTACATGTTTGTTTTATCAATTTGTTATACTTTATAACATTTGGATTTTTAAATTTTTGTTTTATAAAGACTGTAAAAAAATATCTCATTAAATATTTTAACTATTTAAACTATTTAAACTAATTTTAACTACGTATGATGAATAACTTACTAAAATTTTTTGATAATTTAAACCAGTCAGTTGTCTTTAGTAATCATTTTTTCTGTTTTACAAAAATAAAACTTACTTATAAAATTTTAAGCTTCATAGAATTAAAGATGTTAAATTGATTCAGAAAAATTCAAACTTTATACTAAAAACGTTATATGCTACACACAAATATACTATTCATCATAAATCATAACTAGTATGCCTTAATGATTTAATTACTTAGTTCTTTTTTAATTAATTTGCAGAACTAGTATATTTAGCTGACCAAAAGATATTTCATGCTAGTAAACTGCAACTCAAGTTTTTTTTGGATACCATAAAGTCAAAGTATTATAATTTGAATACTTAATTGTATCAATTTTTATCTTTAATCTGTTCTGCTGTTTGCTCTTTTATTGTTTTACTTGTAATTACTAGAAGTTTTTTACTAGAAGTTTTATTAGTAATTAAACAATTGGTAAATTTCAAAATGAGGTTATATAAATAAAAATTTTAAAATTTACAGTTTTAAACGAAATACTTTTAAACCTTTTGTAATCCACATAATCCAGCTAATAAACTATAAAATTCGATTTAGATAACTTTTCTAGCTTATAAATAAAAAAAGTAAAACTTTTAACAATAATTAAAGTTTTTTTCAGTAGAAAACAATTTTTCGATAACTAAAGCTATATAATTTACAAGTTACTAAAATAATGAAGTTTTAAACTAATAACGAATTCTGTTTATCCTAGAAAAATATAACTTGGTTTGACCTTATGATATGATAAATAAAATTTACCTTTCAAAATGTATATACTAGCATAAGTATTATTTTAAGGTTTAATTTTATCATCAATTTTAATAGCTGTATAAATTACATAAGCTTTTACATTGCCTGTAAAAAATAATTGCTTACATTACAAATCAAGTTCGGACAATTTAATTCTCAAAAAATATTTTTATGATAACATATTTCAAAATATAAAGAATATTTGAAAATGTTAAAAATTATTTATGTAGGTCTTATCAATATCTTAAAATCGTGTTTCTTATTAATAAAACATTATACATGAGAAATAACATTTAATTATGTTTTTAAATTTTTATTATACATTACTTTTACATTTGTAGTTTTTTAAACACCTTTTTTTAGAATTTAATTCGTCAAAATCAAATTGTCCGAATTTAGATAATCTTGCACCCAGAATATTTATACTTTTTTTTAATTTTTTCGTAGAAGATGTAGATTAAATTTTTTGTCTCGTAAACTATATAAGTACAGTTTTTACTAATTAGTTGCTTAAAACCTTTTAATATGTCAAGTTACTTGAATTTTTTTATAAATAACAAATTTATTTCAGTATTAATCTTTAACTTAATTCAGTATATAACTCATAGTTTCTTTCGTGCTAAAGTGACGCTCGTGCAAAATGGACGCCGTGTAAATGTGTCTTCTCGTGCAAAAAAGTCTTCATGCCAACGTGTCCTCTCGTGCAAAAGTGACATCCACCCGCTGAATATAGCTTTAATGTAATAATACTCATGTATTTTCTGTATTATAAAAGTATTTTGTCATAAACTTTAAAATACTAAATAAAAAATATTCAAAGTATTTCGATTTAGAATTCTAAGACTTCATACTTATTTATACTTTAATTTGAAGATTACGTATCTTTATTATAATGGTTATTATAATTTCAATCAGCTAAGTAAAACAGCTGAAAAAATCTCAGAAAATGTATGGTATAATTAAGATTTTATTAATATGTTTGTAGAAAATCAGTAAGTATAAAACATGCTTGTTAAAATTACTTAACTTGATTTTCTTTCTCAGCTAACTAAAATAGCTGTACAAACTTGAAAGTTGTAAAGACATACTAGCATAAATTTGTTACGACTGTTATTAAAAAAATTTAATGAAATAGTTTGTGACAAGCTTACTAAAACGTCAGAAAAACGACAATTTAATTTTAACGCTAATAGAATTTGCAGCATTTTACATACTTAGTATAGCTTCAATACTAAAATAAGTTAAAACAGTTGTACATAAATGTTATAACAGGTTTTAAATTTTGTATCTATTGTATATTGATATTATTTATAGAAGTTAACTTGTCAAATTTTAAATTCTGATTACGAAATTGATCGGCCAAGTCACTTCCGCACGGCTTGAATGTTTTTGAATTACTAAAACTGTTTTCATTAATCCTTACTTTTGGTCGGTAACTTTTTATTCTTTTTATTTTTTTTACCTTTTAATTTTTTCTTTTTTTTGTAGTAACTGTAACCTATAACAATAATTGCTGGTCTTTAGTTTCATTAAACATTGTTTCTTTTTACTTATATTTTTTTTCTCATGCAAAAATAACTAATTAAGAATGAATATATACAAAAAAAAACATTTTTTGAACTAGCTAACTCAGTAGCTTTACAAACTAGCGGTGATAGTGATGACATAAAAATTAATTTGCTTTTTTAATTTGATATAAATCGTGATTATACTGTTTGTGGTTAAGTAGAAATGTTTATATTCCTTAACAAACTTCTAAACTTTTCTTATTAATTACCAAATTTATAATAAATAAAACGTCGGCATAATTTAAATAGGATAAAAACTTACTACTACCGTTTGCAGTTTACTCTAAATCACAGGTCGGCAAACTGCGACCCGCAAAATACTCTTCAGTTTAACCCATACCTTTTTCAAACAGCTAAACGAAAAAATCTGTAAAAACCTTACAGTTAGGCCCTTTTTTATAACTTCTCATTACTAGTGCTCTACTCTTGCTTGTTCTATAACATTTTTGGTTTAAAATATTTATTATTTTATTGATTAATTGAAATAAAAGCCCGCGGCAAACTTTTCACTTTTAAGTTTAACCTACGAGCCATCTTTTAGAATAACCAGTTAAAGAATAACCAGCCTACCCGTGTTCATAACCAACCAAACATGTAGTCATTTTTTGAAAAAAAATTAAAAGCCACATTAGCATAATACAGATTGGGAAATTTCTTTTGGAGAAATTATAACAATTTTAAACAAAGACTAAAACATAATAAGAATATTTATTTAAATTTTCATTTAGATTTTAAGCAGCTCGACGTTTATAAAATCCACGATTATTTTTTTCTTTAAATTAAATCAACCGTGTTTACTCAACAAATGTTTGTGTTTGTACTGTACGAAAACGGTTCAGTTTTTTAGTCTTCTAGTAAAAATACTACTTTGAAAGTACTTTTGTTTGAAAGTTTTTATTAGTATTTAAACTTTCGCGAAATTTAAAGAAAAACAACGAACATATTGATTCATCTAATTAAAACATCTTATATTAGGTATACTCTTAGATATATCTTAGGTATATCTTAGGTATACATTTTAGATTAGATGTACTCATAAGAAAAAGTACCTAACATGAAAAGATTAAATAAAAAAAATTTTAAGTGTGTTAAAATTACAAAAATTAGAAATTAAGTATTGATAAATTTAGAAAATATAGAAATTAATTAATTAATATAGAATTTAAAGACAATTTTTAAAACTGTAAAAAAAATCAAATAACTTATAAAAGTTTAATAATGCAGTTCCTTAGTTTTATGTTTTTTAATGTAAACCTTGAAATTATATTTTTACATGTCATTTAAATACTTTTTTTATAGTAAAATTAATCCAATTTTATTATAATATTGCAAATGAATAAAACGCGATAACTGCGATTTTACAGTTGAACTTAGTTTTCGTTTATTTGTTGATAGTCTTCATGTAGGTGTGTTTTTTACTAGTAAAAAATAATTTGTTACTATCTATTTTGAAATACTAAGCAATTAATTAAAAAAAAAATTAGTTGTGTAACTAACACTAGTTTGATTTTAATAGATTTGTATATTTTTGAAAAAAAATCAGACCTTAATAAAGATTATTGAGTTAAAGTAGCACTTTTTGAGCAATATAAACTCATCAATCGTTAAATTGATGGAGAAAAAATAATTATTTTTAGGGTAAACGTGTGATTTATAATAAAAAAGTATTTCATTTACATCAACAAAGTTGTTTTAACATATTATATATGTTCATCTTCTTTACAGCTACTTAATAATGTTATTTGTTACTTTTTTACATGTTGCATGAAATTTTGAAACCACTTCAAAAATTTTACAATAAAATTAGAACCTAAAGTTTAAATACAATAAGATGTAAATTTTAAAAGATATAAATGAACTAGGTATAACATTAAAACACAAAGCATTAAATTAAAAAAACATTTATATATGCTAACAATTTTAAATAAAAAGTTTTATCTACATCCAACTTAAGACTAAAAATCTTTTTTAAAATAGTTAATATTAGCACATTATTAAATTTTGGATCAAAATTTTTACGTTTAATGTCATAAAATTTTTCGAAAAAAAATTTCAACTTATTTATCAAAAATAAAGTAAAGCACATAAGTAGACAACTTCAAACTTTTTATCACTATAACTGTTTTTTACAGTTATTTTTTAAAAATTTTTAAGTAATTTTTGAGAATAAATTTTTTCTGTAACTAAACATAAAAATAACATAATTATTTATGTAAAAAAAACAATTTTTAGGTTGAGTATAGACCAAAAAATTTTGATCAATGGTGAAAAAAAACATTATAAATAAGTTTGTAAGTAGAGATTTACCCTTTAGTGTTTTAATATACTATTTTGATTTATTAGGATTTTTAAAAATTATTTTTATTAGTATAAAAATATATGGTGTTTGGTAATGCAACGAAGTCAAAGATAATTTTTAGTAATAAAACATTTCTTTATCAACAATTTATAATTATTTTGTGCAAATTATAAGTTATTGCTGAAACTGTTAATTTGTTTTAGTTTATTCTACTTGTATAAAAGTTTTAAAATCTCATTAGTCATATTAATGATTAACATCTAAGTTAATTAAAAAATTTGTGTTAAATAGATTTTAGACAGTGTCAAACTACTTTAAAAATACTTTTGAGTTAATAAAAGCCTATTAATTTATTTTTTACAAAAAATTTATTACAAACCATTATTTACCAAGTGGCTAACTTTCGGACCTTAAGCTGCATAGGAGCCTAAAGGAAGACAAAAATCAAAAATCTCGACCAGATAGACTATAGTTGATGTTCAACAGAAAATAAAATATCTTAGGCGTTGTTAAGAAATTAACAACGCCTAAGATATTTTGTCTATGATAAGATTTATTGTGTTCTTAGGAAAGGAAATTAAAAATCCTTGTTTAACTGAATAATAATTTATTTTTTAATCAATCGGATTTGGCAGGAACCTTATTACTCAAACAGTACATAAGTAATTATAGTATTTTAACTATAAAATATTCGTTTTATAATATTTCATAATTATATTTAAGTAGATAACTGAAAAAGCTGTGCGAAATTTCTTTGAAATTAATAAATCATCAATTAATTACAATTAACAATAAATTTTCTCTCAGCTTTAAACTAAACGTCTACGCATTAATGTTCAGTTATAGCTAAAAACAAAAAACAGAAATACAAACTTAAGTCTTACATTTTTGAAGAAACATTTATTAATCAGCTAACTAGTTTAGCTGTACAAACTAAGAATAGACAAAAAGCAGAGTTTAGAAGTTATTTTGTTAAACATATGACTGTATGTACAGTACTTGATTTGTGGTTAGTTTTTATAGTTAGTAAATTTTATTTAAGATGTCTGTTTGTATTATCATTATATTAAATTAGCTTATAACTACACATTTTTATATTTTGAAATGTTTGACAATGTGTACAATTATTATAAAAAAAAACGTTTTGAATCTATGAAAAATTTAGTCTTGTATTTTTTAAAAATAATATATTGTCAAAGTTTCACAAATATTAAAACTTATTAAATAGTACTTAACTTAAAAAACAAACTTATTATGACACTTAAAAAAGCTCAAATTGTAAATTCGTGGTAGTTTTACTATGCAAGTTTAATAAAAATGTAATTTATTAAACATTAAATATAAAAAATATAACTCCTTGCATTAAAATTCTAATTTTCTTTTCAGCTAATTAGAATAGCTGTAGAAACTATGAAATTCTGTATCAGCTATGTTACAGAAAAGGTTGAAAGAATGCAATACAAAACTATGTAGAGCTTAGTAAATATTAATTAATGACGTAACTAATATTACGCATTTTTATAGATTTTATTATATCTTTTGAGTAAAAATTGTCAAATTTAAAATTTTATAAATATTTTAAGTCATTTTGTTTACTAATATAAGTTTCATATTTTATTTTTTGCTTAAAAAGGTCGCAATCTCTTGCCACCGAAACCGGTCGCGAATAAAATATATAGTTTGCATAATTCTATTTAGTATTAGTTTCATAGTTTTAATAATTAGAACTAGTTGTAACTATATTTCAACAAGTTGTAAGTTTTTTGTATTCTATCAGAGAAATTAAATAACGGTACAAGACATGAACGTTATATGCAATAAACATAAGTTTTGCAAAAAATTTGACTTCAACCTATGATATTTTATAAGTGTTTATTTGAAAAACTAATAATATTATACACATAAAATAGTATAAAGTAAAAATAAAATTTTAAGCTGAATATATATTAAATATTTCATAATGTTTGTTAAGTTCATCCCGAAAATACTTATAAAATCAGAATCTAACAACACAACCAATTTAAGTTTCTTTCTTTTTGAGTTTGTACGAAAAGGAGGCGACCTAGTAAATAAATTTAAACCCTAGTTTAAAGTAATACAAGGGCATAGGAAAGTCTAAGATTTAAGTTATCTTAATTAATACTATCCAGTTTTCAAAAATATATATCTAAAAGTAAGGATAGTACGCTAAAGTATTTTGATATAATTGCAGTACAATTATAAAATAATACAATATAAAACCTTGTCTTTTTTTTTGAAGCATAATTCTTATCTATTTTATGTCTTAGAATTCTTACCTATGTTAAATTATTTATTAAGTAAATTTGGTTATCTTTAATTATTCACTTTTTACACATAATAAACCTAAAATAAACTTAATTCTTCTCAACAAAACTGAATTTACATGTTTAAGTTAAAAAAACGGTAATTAGTTCATGTCTTTTTTTAATATTCATCAACTATCTAAAATAGATGTAAAAATTCGAAATATTTCGCACGATGCATTTTATCAATATTTATAAGATATACGACACGTAATGAATATACTTAGTGTTGTTCTTTTTTAAATTTTTTTTATAGTGTTTGTTAATTTTTCATGACTTTTTAGACGTTTCATACAATAATACAAAATTATTATTTTGATGTAATATTAATTACCTAATAAGTTAATTCTAATAAAGATAAAATCATTCTAAAGACTGTCTAATTAAAATAAAAACTACTATTTATTATAACTTAATATTATTTGTTTTTTTTTTTTGCTTATATGCTTAAGTTTATAAAGCAACTTTTTATGTCTAAAATTATAGTTAACTGAGAACATAACACATTAAGAGGAGATTCAGCTAAGTTACAATTTCTTTTAAGTATGTTTTTAATGACTGTTTTAATGCTTAATTCCAACTCACGTACAATTCCAGTCCAGTTTTTTAAATAAATTTCCTAAAATAAAACTATATAAAGTTACACACTAATCAGGACCATATGTAATTTTACTATTAGTGACGTAATGTTGTGCCTACAATAAAATGTGAGATTCAATTTTTTTTATTTATAATTAATACTGTTAACATAATACGCTTAACATGTCGACTTAGTTTGTATAGCTTCTTTATGTAGCTAATAAATAAACAGTTTTTAAAACATCACAGTATTTTAAGTCAGTAATTACCAAAGCTAAAACTCTTTTTTTACGGATCAACAGTTATATCAAGCTTGGACAATAACATTTTCAAAGTGGAGAATTGTGTTGTATTTAATTTTAGAAATAAATTAGAATTACTTGTTAAAAAAATAAAAATAAGTTTTTTATAAATTTATTATAAATAATGAATTCAAATACCACTAACGCCCATTTAATGCTTCGAAAACTAACATACTTTTTCTCATTTAGATTTTAAATATTGTGACGTAACTTTCTCACTTTACATTTCATTGTAGAATAAAACAAACACTATTCAAATAGTAAGATAATGATTTATTAAAAATTAGTGTATTTAAAATATTTATTTTAAAAAACAATATTTTATGATAACAAAGTAGGAATTTTTTTATGAGTTGTTATTATTTTGTTGATGTGCACCTTATACGTGTTTCTTTTTTAAGAAATCGCATAGTCGATTTCGGTTGATAATTGGCTTATAACAATTTAGGGCTTAATGTCAAGTAAACAAGAAACACCTAACAAAAACAAAGGTTCTCGATAGTAGTTTCCTTTAAAAATATGTTTTTTTAAACTCTATATCTTTTAAAAACATTAATAAAAGCTAACAAATTTTTTGAATAAATTCAACATTAATAAAACAAAAAATGACTTTATTTCCAATAGTCCATCCTACTAAGAAATAAAAATTAGCTTAAAAAGACTAAATGAAAATTACATTGCTCAGATATGTAAATCACGATTATAATATTGAAAAATTTAAATTTTGAATAGTTACGAAGTATAATAATAAAAAGTGTTATAAACAGGACGTTTAACATATTTTTATAATTTAACATTTCATAAATAATTTCTTGTTGTAGATTACTTCTTTTCAATTCAAAGTAATAATAAAAATTTTCTCAAATCTGCAATTCTTTTGTCAGCTCCTTCTTGAAAAGAAAATTAACTTACTTATGCAAAAAGTAATTTTGTTTATTTTTCAGCTAACTTAAGTAGCTGTACAATCTAAGTTAGTCGTGCACAATGCTTTATAAACTTTTTATAACATTTTAGCTTAGTCTTTTTAGTTAGGATAATTAAGATTTTGATTAAAATTCGAAATTTTGTTCTTTTGTTTGTTTTGAAAATTGTTATAGTTTTGTTATAAAAATTCACGGTAAACTAAACTAGGTCTTAATTTGTCTCAACACTTGATAAATCAAAATGATTAAAATTTCAAAGCCCTACAACTTAACTTTATGGACAAAAATGAATTATAAATACTGTTAAAGTTAAATTTAGAATAAACCAAGTAGTCTACTAATTATCTTTAAAAATTTGTCCAAACTTTAGAGTTTAGTTAAAAAAATTTAAGCAATACAACTTTGTTAGAAGTTATAATTCTAACTTATCCTGCATTATGATAAGCAAAACGTGTCACTTAAAAGGTAAAACATTCGTAATTTAAGTCTTAAATGGGTACTATTTAAAAATAACTTTAAAACATTAACTACGTTTTATATGCAAGTCACAAATAAATAGTTAAGCATACAGGTATAATTAGAATAAATTGACTATAATTATGGCGTCTCTTCTTTTGTAGTTTCTACAGCTATTCTAGTTAGCTGATGAAAATATAAATCCAAATTAAAAGCCTAATAGATTAATCTTTTTTTTCATAAGAACTGAGTAATGTTTTTGAAACAAAGTAAAAAAGAAGTCTGTAATAGTACTTACAGTAGTCTTGTTTTTTAAGTTTTTTCAGTAAACTCAGTTCAATGAGTTTAATTATTTTGTTAAAAATTTATTTAATTTTGTATATTTTGTTTTATCTTACAACAAATTTTATATGAAATGTCATCTTTACAATGTTTATAAGTCAACTGTACTACGATTAAAAGAGTTGAAAACGTATTGTTCAAACTTGTAAACGTTATTGTTTATTTTGTTTATATTAGCGTAAATTAATTATGTTTTTTTTAACTTTTCAAAAAAGTAATAACAACTTAGTTTTCAATAAATCTTACTAAATATTTCCCATGAATTGCTATAAATAAGATAGTATTATTCTATATTAAGAAAATTGTTAAATAGCTGTCACAATTTGAAGTTTATATCAGATATTTGTTTAAGTTTTTATAAAAGTTTAAAAAAAAACTTTAAGAAAAAGTGGTTAGGATTTATAAATTTTCTAACTTTCTTTTTTAAGTAGCTCGATCCAAGCATTACATTTATTATAGCAAATTTATGATTTTAATTTGGTTTTTATTTAGATATTGTAAACGAAGGTATAAATAATTTCATTAAAAGTTTTATACTTATAAAATATTAAAACCCATTATTCATAAATCACTTGAGAGTTTAAAAAAAAAATGGCGAATCCTGAGTTTTAATATATTTAGAATATTTAATATAGTTATTAAATTCAAAGCTTCTTCTCTATGTGAGAGTCATTTTTCTATATAAAACAAAAATAAGTTGTGATTTTAAACTCTAAACATAGCTATCAACAATCTTAACATGATCAGCTTAATAGAATAGCTGTAAAAATTTATACTATTAAGTTATCCAGAAATAAATAATAGTTTACAACATAATTTGAGTAAGTTTTACAAAAAAGATTTACATGTTTTATATTAATTACTGTAATTTTTTAGAATATTAATATAAATAAAAGTGTGTTTCTGTTCCTTTCGTTAAATAAAGTGTTTTTTTTTGTTAAAAGTTAAGAACCGTATAGATGTATTTTTATTAAACTGACGTACAAAAAAGACGCAAGTAATCAAAGTTTGACTTTAATTTTGTAAATAGTTTATATTTATTTTAATCTTTATCAAATTAGCATTAAATATTGTAATATTTTTGAACTTTTTCAAAATCGGTAAATTTGTTCATATAAATACCATTTTATTAAAAACGTCAGTTAAAAAATTATTCGTTTAAAGTTGATTTTATAGTCATACATGAAATTTAGATATTTATTAACCATCATGAAACATTTCTTACTAATTGCTTTTAAAATTTTATATTAATAAAACAAACATAAGCCTGAATAATTATATACAAATAAATCAATTGTAATGTTATTTTGGATTACAGATAGAAAATAGGAAATTGCCTAATATTTTTGTTAAACTACCTACAAATATTTAAACTGATATATAAACTAAACATAAATAAATAGTTTGATAGATTTCAGCTCTTTGATGCCTTCTTATCGAAACGTCAAAAAGGTCGTTCGTGAAAATATTTTTAATTTTACCCTAAATATTACAAAAAAAAACTGTTAAAAAGGAACTTAGTAAAAAAAAATACTTTTAACTACTCTTTTTTTATTCAACTTTTAATTTTTCAATACTCATTTTTTAACTTTAGGTTTTATATATAACATTTATGTAAATAAAGTTTTAGTTTCTTATTTTGTTTCAAAATACCTAATAACAATCACCTGATTACCTCTAATAATGTACAAATTTTGTACAAGAAGTACATTTTTTATTAATTAAAAACTGTTTATATTATATGATTACTAATTTTTTTTAATAACATTGGGTATCTTAGTACAAAGTATGTCAATTTAAAGAACATATTGTTAATTCTGTAAAGTACGCTTTCAGGTAAATATGGGAGTTGCAATTTGTAATCATTTATATAAGCAAACGTACTAGTCTGTATACATAAAATATAAACTATTTAATTAAAAAATATAGATTACTTGTCTTTATTTAGACATTTTTGCTAAAAGCACTATTTATACTGTAGAATAAGAATTCTAATTGCAGTTGATCATTTAGAAAATATAACAGCCAATTAAAGTGGCTGTCCAAACTTTCGAAATAAAGCAAAACTTATTATATAAAAACATTTAGCTTTTTTAAGAAATCAGATTGTAGTAATTAATGTGGTAAGCGTACAGTGACGTTATACGTGTATATATAAAATAATTAATTGAATTTTTTGTCTAATGTGTGATCTGATTTATTAGAACTTTTTACTATATTTTTTCTTACCGCTTCATAAGTTAAAAACTCTACAAACTTAAAAAAAAAAATTTAAAACAAAACCTGTTTAAAAACTATGTACTTATAAGTGTACTATCTATTCACTTATCTAAAACACTTATCTAAAACTAATAATCAGTAAAAATTTTAAAGATTTCGTAACCTAAATATTTTTATAAGTTACTTTGTAGTCTACATGTAGTTAATTTGGTCTATAGATTGTCATTCCTACAAACGGTTATAACCAGTTTACATAAGTTTTCAATTTAACAAATGATAATAAGTGGATAAATTTTATGACAGTCAAACTTTATAAAAATTTGTGAAAAAATTATTTATTTAAAAATCTTTTTTCATAAAAATAATTATATTATGTGTATGATTAAAATAATAGTGCGTAAATAAATAAGTTTTAAGTGTGTGTTTTGTAAACGAGTTAGAATGTTAATACTGAAACTAGTAGATAATGATTTATTTTAAATACATATGAAAAACCAAGCATAATTTATTAACCTTTTATTAATAAATTTTATAGCGATCAGATATCATTAAGTCTTTCATAGAGTTTTCCTCTTTTTATTTTAAGAGAAAATAGTACTCGTTTTTAATGTTACTGCAGTTGTCTTATAAGCTTATAAGAATTTGTTTTGTTATATTTAAAGATAAAACATTTGCAAAATATAGTTTAAAGTCTGGATTAAGTAATTTAGCATACAAAAAAATACATTTATAAGCTGAGTATTTTTTTCAAATATGTTTTTTAACTTAATGTTGGGAAGGCCATTAAAAAAAAATTATTAAACTATACGTTTAATGCATTTTTAAGAAGTAAAATAAAATCTTATTTAGGGTTGTAAAATAAATACTTAAATTGTTGTTTAACTGTGAACAACTGCTGAGCTATTTAACTCTTAACGACATAAATAAAAAAAAACAAAAACTAAGTTTAACCCTACTTTAGTAATGAAGCTATTCAAAACATGTTTGGTACAACTTTCATTAACATTATAGTTTAATTGTCGTTTTTGCTGATGTTTTATAAGCTTATCACAAACTGTTTTATTCAATTATTGCTAAAATTGTTAAAATATATTTTAAAAGTCTCATTGATACATCTTTAGTTTATTTTATATATTCGTTTTAATAATGTTGATAAATTTTTAAAGTAAAAAAATATTAAGAAAAATAACTAAAACTTTACTAGAAATATCAGCTAATCTGAATAGCTGGACAAACTCGATTGTAATGCAAATCATAAAAGTAAACGTTTCTTTGTTGTCTATATATCTAAATATATAACATAAGTTTGTGTGGATCTCAATACTGCCTCACTTTTGTTTAAAATATAATCTTTAAAATATTAATGTTAAACAGTTATTATATACATGTTTTCATAACTTTTCAAAAAAAAAACTTTATTTAATGTTTCACTATTATATGATAATAAAAACTTAAAATAAAAGTTTTATTGATCTTTTTGACTTTTATTTAGTTTCATTTTATTATTATAGTTTACAATCAAAACTCGTTAAATATAAAGTTTTATAAGTAAGAACACATATTTTTAAATTTACTAATGAAAATCGGTTAGAAAAATATAAGCCACATAATGGCTACAATTTAAACATTTAGTAAGATTTGTGAAACTATTACATATTATTACACAGTGTAAAGCGTTTTGATTCAAATCGTTTTCAAATTAAAACCATTAAAATAAAGTTATATACTAAAATTCATTAAATAATATCATAGGAAAAATATTTTATATTTTTTAATTCCGTGCATTTTTAATTGTTTTTACGTTTTGTATTCCGCAAGCTTTTGTATAAATTTCTTTTACACTTTCCTGAATCTGTGCAACATAGTATGAAAGTTTTTCTTTGTTCAATCAATATTTATTTTAATAGTTAAAAAATTTTTATCTATTACCTAATAAGTTGGTACTTTTTAAAGTTAACCAAAGGGTCAATCAATTAACCACATTACGTGGTTTTAAACTAAGAGTGATTTCAGGACTGCTTTAGACATCTTGTAATAATTTAAACAAAAGTTTGTCAGTTAAAAAATGTTTAAAAAGTTATGACGTCAGTAATAGATTTAAATGACATAAATTTAACATAATTAGAAATTAAAAAAAAAAGTTTGTGCGTGAAAAATTATTATGAACACTAAAAGCAGGCAAGTTGTAAAAAATACTTAAGTTAAAATCAACTATAACTGTATATTTAAAATTTTAGTTAGGTAATAAGATATAATAAAAGTTGTTAATCATTTAAAATTAAAAACATGTCAAGAACTCACTTAAGTAACACGTTTTAAGTGCTAACAAAACAATTAACTTTATCAATAAATATATTATTTAAGAAAAATAAATATTTTTTTATGTAGACCGGAAAATCGAAAACTGTAACTAAATAGAATAATAAACATTTTGTTGCTCAAAGGAAGTTTAATTATGTCCTGAGTACAAGTTATTATTTAGCTATTTTAATGCAACCTAGTAGTTTAAGAGATACACAACATTTTTTAAACATCAACTGGTAGTAGTAGTTTTATTTCCATGTGTTTCATCAGTGTTTTTCAAAGACTGCATCAGTTTATAATAGATTTCATTGATTGTAGATAAAATAGTTATGGTAATTTTAAGATGCAAAATAATACCATGTAAAGGAATACTATTGAAACATCGTTTTTGCTTAATTTTAAAAGTAACAACCTAAAACTAACCAAGCTGCTTAAATTGTGCATTAATTTTTTTATTTATTATATTTACAAACTAGTTCAAAAAATATTAATACAAACCTTCATCAGTTTGCCGACTAATATTCAACTCGTGTTTGTTCAATGTGTTTTTAACCATTTGTGATGGTTTTAAATTTTTGAAGAATACAACTACTTACTACAACTTTAGATACCATTCATTATTATACATAAATGTGGAATTTATTATTTTTTGGAAAAAGTTATGACGTCAGTAAAGGTTTTTAATAGTTTTTTTGTTATGTCTAAATACAACACAAATTAAGTGTAAACCATATACTGTATATTGTAAATCATTTTTAAAGCTTATCAATTACCAATCAAAGTACTTAAATATCTAAAAGTTATCGAAATTTTTTAACCAAAACTTTTTAAAGTAATGATAAAATATTCTGATTAAATAAAAACTAATTTTTCCTTTTTTAATCACAAATAAAAACTAAATTATTGTAAACGTTGTTTAGTTATATTTACATAAAACGCTTTAACATAAAATAAAGTTTTTGAGTTTTAGGATAAAAATGAACATCAAATTAATAACAATGCAACTATTTTTATACGAGTAATTTTTTTTATACAGTGATACTTACGCGTAAAAAAGTATAAAGTTTAGTTTAAGAACTTTGAAGTAAAAAAGTCCTTTAAGCTTTTTATTTATGAAATATGAACTAAATAAGTGTGTATTTTTTAAAACTTTGTAAACGAGCTTTTTTTTGCTGAAAATTTGTCTGTTTAAAACAGTGGCGTCGCGTGGTATTTTTCTTAGGTGGTGCAGAATTAAAAAAAAAATCCCCTACTTTAAAACTCTTTTTTATCTTAAAAAAAGACTTTTTTCTATAACAACTACATTAAATTGTTAATGTAACTTGGGAAATTCTGTTTAAAAATAAAACATTTATATTTTCAAAAAAAAAATTATTTAAGAAAATAACTTTAGAAAAAAAGGTCATTACTTTGAAAATTAAAGCATATATAGGAATATAAAAAAAAATAAGTAATTAGTTAGCTCACTTATGAGTATTATTTTTTAAGAAGGCTTTAAAGATTAAATTAACAGTAAAAAAAAATTAGACAAAAAAAAATTATTATATTGAAAAATACAGCAACTTTAATAGTTCTTTATTTTTCCTTAACTTTATTTCAAAAATATTTGATTAAACATCATACTAAGAATGGTTGTTTTACTAATATTTAACTTAACAAAAAATAAATATCTTATTAGACTTGGCAAGGAAATTAAAAAGTCTACAAGCAAAAAAATGTTATGTACAAACTGCAAGTTTATTTTAAGTAAAATTTATTTTACTTAGTAGAAAATAATTGCTTATTTACTGCTGAATATTGAAAAAAATAAACGAGTATCAACTTATAATCAATTAATAAATTAATTAAATAAGCAAACTCATAAATATCAAATTTTAAGAAGTCTCTAACTTATAATTTAGATTAAACAAACTAATATTATAATAAGAAAATACAGCAAATGCAATAATATTTCTTTTAGCCTCAATTTTAGTTAAAAAATATTTGATTAATAAAATATCTAAATATTTTACTAATATTTAATTTAAAAAAAATCTAATTATACTTGGCAATAAATTAAAAAGTCTACAAACAAATAAAATGTTGTGTGCAAATTAAATTTTTTTCAAAGAATAACTTACATTACTGATTAGAGAAATTTTAAAGAATTTTAAAATAAAAATAAAATTTGAAAAAAAATTTTGACTAAGTAAAAAACTCAAAAGTAAAACAAGCAAACTAAATAATATAGAGTTTTACTAAGGTTCTAAAGTTAAAACTAAAAGTAGCTAACAGTTTAGATATTAAAAACTCATATTTAAAAAAAAAACACAGCAAGTGTAATGATACTTCATTTTAGCTTCAACTTTACTTGAAAAATATTGTATTAAATACCAAACTAAAAATAACATTTTTACTTATTTTTAACTAAACAAACAAAGGAATACATAATAAAGCTTGGCAAGTAAACTAAAATGTCTACAAACAAAGAAAATTTTATGTACAAAGTACAACTTTTTAAAGATAAACTAAACTTGCTTAGTACAGAAAATAGTTACTACTAAATGTCTGCCTAAATCTAAAGTTCTAATTTTGCAAACATAAATACTTAGACTCTTGCTTTTCTCCTTTGTAACTAAAATTCATTCTTCTCTACTTTTGGTTGATAAATTTCTCCATCACCTCTTCCTTGAAACTAGAACAGTTTTTAATAAAGTCCCTACCAATCGAAATTACACTTAAAGAATCTAACCTTGACTGACCCATGGTGTTTCTAAAAAATGTTTTTATCCTTTTCAAAGATGAAAATGTTCTTTCAGCTTCTACACTAGTCATGGGAATAGTTATCAAAATTCCAAGAAGCCTTGTAGTTTCGTAAAATATTTTAGTCAGGTTATGTTCTTCAAAATATAACAGTATTTTCACTAAACCTTCCTGATGCATTTCTTCAAAACATTTTTCTAAATGTTTTCAGTTCTCTTTCTAACTGTTTATATTCAACTACAGGATAGCATTTCTTCACTGTTTCTATAAGTTCTTAAGGAATACAAGATTTATAAACAGTAAAATATTTTGCCAAAAATAACTACAAAATTATTAAATGGCCTGAAAACTTGAACCTGAAAACTTGAAATAAATTAAAAGAGACCATGCTGTTTATATGGCCAAGTGAACATTCATGGCTTTTGCATCTTGCAGAGATATTAGAAATATTTTTGAAGCCAGTTTTAGTCCATGCTGCTTCCTTCCAAAAGAGCAAGCATGGGAAACAAAATAGAGCTTTTGTTTCCGAGCATCCGGACAGCCATTGGTGTTTGGAGTAATAACTTTTGTTGAACTTCCTCTTTACTGTTGTACCTATAACAAAAGTTTAAACATTATTAAATCAGCTTAACAATTTTAAAAGACTCAACTTGTTTTATATAGAAAAATATAAAAAATATATTGTTTTGATCAGATTTAAAGATAAGAAATCTGACTATACAAACTTACCTTCTAATATTTTTTTTTCTCTAAGATATAGGTATATCTGAATATTTAAAATCAAAAAAAGTTATTGTGACAACAACAATTTAAAACTTACTGAGTAAACAAAGAAATTTACATATCTTTCTCATAAATTAATTCTTAATTATACCCTTTGGTCTTTTAAGATTTTAAAGCAATTTCAAAAAGTCAAAAAGAGGTTCCTATGGGAGGCACAAACTAAAACAGCGTTTAAACCCACCCCCCCTTTTATGCCCTTAACATCTACTTTAGAATTATTTTACTGAAATTTTATAAAGTTTTAATTTAACTACAGGTCATCTTTTATCAATATAAAAAATTCATATAAATTTTTGAAATATGGTAACTCACATTCAGAGGTACAAAAGAATCCTTATTAATGAAAGTTAATAATGTTAATAATTTTAACTCAAACAACAAATAAATCAAATCACTAAAATCATATCTTTTATTTATAAGTTGGCCTCAAAATCTTTAGATGTTTCTTTTATAAAACAAAACAATTTGCTAAAATAGATACTTAAAACACTAAGAAAAAAAAAGTTATAACAAAAGTACTTTTTTTGTATATATAAAAATATATATTGATACTTAAAAATTTAAAACTTCTCTTCAACTAAAGTATAAAATTTTATAAAACTTAAGATGAAAAAGTTTGATAAAAATTGCTTTAAGAATGATGGAGAATATAGGTTTTCGGTAAAATTGTATTTTTTGATGTTTTGGTTTGCTCCTTGTATAATAAGTCATTGTACTCTCTGGCTTTGACTGGTTGTAACTGAAAGTTTAATTGGAAATTTCAAGTTTATTAAAGAACATAAAACTATTAGCTTTCTGAAAAATATAAAATAAAAACAACATGTAAAAAAGTGCCTATACACCATCCCACCCTCTTACCCCTCACTATTTTGCACAATTTTTTTTTGCAAACATTAAGATTTTTATTAACTTTTTTTCTACTTTTAATGTTTTTTTGTTGGATTTTTAAAATTCAATATTTTTTTAAGGGTATCTTTTCTTTATTTAACTTAAATATGTTTTTCATTTTGATGACAGTATTTTTCACCAGAGCTTAACTTTTTTAAGTTTAGTGGTTGGTCTGCTTTAATTTATCTTGGGTCATCTTGAGTTTTTAACATTTCTAAGTTATCCTGATTATGAGGCAAGGCAACCACGTTTCTAAAATTTTATCTAAAATTTTTGCATTGTGAATGAAAAAATTAAACCAAAAGTCATATAAAGTAGACTAAATTTTCCTAAAATGTTAAACTACTCTAAGTAATCAAATTTTCTAAGTTAAGGCTATTTACTTTATTTAAATATGTGACTGTTTCAATAATACTAATTTTCATTAGTATAAATCTAAACTATTTTTCTGTAAGAGTAAACCAGAAGTTTATAATAAACTTAATAATTTTTTTTTAGAACTTAAACTTTACATTTAAATATAATTTAATTAAATATTTTGTTAACTTTATGATAACAAAAATCAGTTATAGTTAAGTTTATGTATGCAGATTAAAATAAAAAATCAAATTCTTAGACTTTAATGATTTAGGGTTTTTATCTTTTTTTTCAAAATATTTAATTTATGACAAGTTTTGTTCTTTTATTGTCCAGTTTTAATAGAAGAGATCTGTTAAATTTAAAAAATCATGTTGGTACATAAACTCAAGTTTAATCATTTGCAGTAGCTTAGCTTTGTTTTATTTTATGTTTACAATAGCTTGTAGATGATACTTTAGCATGTCCTATTTTAGGGAATTTTCAATTTAGTTTACTTACCACAAGATATTGATTTTGCGGTAATTTTTGACAAAATTTTGCTTTTTTGAGTTCATTTGCGGCAGTCAGCTAAGAGTTTGCGGCAATGAAGTGGGCAAAATGGTTGTTTTCAAAATGGAGGTTTTAAAAGAGATTTTGTTCTAAATAATAACGAAAACGTTATAGATACTTTATTTTTCTTACAAGATTTCCAGGTGGTGCAGTTGCGGCAGTGCAACACCCCACGCGACACCCCTGGTTTAAAATATAATATTTAATATAGCATTTACCATATATATTAACTTTGTGCTTTACTTATAAGTAAATATAATATCATAAGTTAAAAGTTTATTTAATGGAGCACTACGACGATTAGTAAATTAAAACTAAAATATTTGTTTAAACATTTACATAGATTAAAACAGTATTTCATAAAAAATTATTCTGAAACATTAGTTACATAAAACTGCGTGCAAATGAAAAGAAATAAGGAAGTTTTAAACAACTGTCATTTTATTTAAAACTGTGTAGGGTTTTTTATATAAAATAAGACACTTCGAAACTTGTAGCTCTCACATTTTTATCACGTACAACTTACTGTATTTGCAAATATATCATTACTAACCTAGTTAGATGATTTAAAATAAGCATGACGAGTTGTCACTTAATCGGTCATTATCTGTTATTTAAAAAAAACTAGTGTAAGTTTAAATTACCTTAAAAAAAATTATGATGTCAGTAATATTTTTGAAAATTGTTAATGAAAAATTTTTAGTATAACCATTTTACTTTATTTTTTAAGTAACTATTTTAAGCGAAAACAAAAAGTGCTTTACAATGCATAAATTAAAAGTTCCAGTTTATGTAGATTACTAAAATTTATTCAACGAAGCCATAAACACACAACAAAATGTTATTCGCAACACTTTGTTATCACTTAGCTTCACTGTTTTAAAAATTGAACATAATTTAAAAATCTAAAAATTAATATAAGTGACTTTTTTTACTTGATACTCAGCAAGCTTATTGAAATAATGTAAATCCGTTTTGAAATAAATACTTTAATATAATAGGAACATTGAATAAATTAACCATTTTTGATGGTTTTAAATTAGCCACGTCAATTTACAAGTTAACTACTTTGAAACGAAATGATTTTAATTTAAAATACGTAATTTAATGTTTGCTGTAAAAGATAATGACGTCATTGGATAATTTAAATAACAATTTTTATTTAGTTTAAAATAAAATGCAGATATTGTGTTAATATACAAACTAAACATTAAAATTTGTTATTAAAAAGTATTGATATCCATTCAATTGAAGTATAAAACATATAAAATTAATTTGACCTTAAATAAAATAAGCTTTAATTTGATACTTAAAGCGAAAATTGCAGAAAGTGATAACACAATCAGAAAAAAAAGAAAAATATTCTATTTTTTTGAATCTAAACAAAATTTGCAAATTTTTCAACTATTACTAGAATTATTTTTTTATCAAGAATTTGTAGAGCAATAAACATTCTTTATGATAAGTATAAATTAAATATTAGTACATACTACTAAGTTATGTGTCTACTAGCATATAAAAATATAAATTTTATGATTATATCATTACTTACCATATAATACATTTTTTAAATAAACTTTTAAGTACAAAATAATTAAAGTTGTTATTTAGGCCTTTTTGATTTAAAAGCATAAAATCAAATTAAGTATTTATAAGCACCTTCACAAATGTACGTATATCAGTTTAGTAAAATAATGACCTATTAACTTGGTTTTGAGATAACGATGAGAAGTAAAATTCTTATTTAACTGTTAAGTTTTGATTAAAAAACAAATAAGAAAAAGTGTGTTGTTAAGAGTAATGATTTCAGGAATTCTTTTAAAAGGTAAAAAAAAAACTGCTACTAAAAGATATAGTTAGTACGTTATTATCAGTGTTACACAGTACTAACTACCAGTTTAATATTTTAGATATTTAATTAAAATATCCTATCAATAGTCAACTTAATTTTCATAAGATCTCTTAGTTAAGTTTATTGTTTACAGCATAAATTTTAAATGACAACACAACTAGAATATTAGTTACCACTTCATAGTATATAAAAATTACTATGTTATATTTTTAGAAATAAATAACCGTGAAGAATAATAACATATGTTACGCAAAATTTTAACTTTTTATATTACAAAGAAACTAGCGAGCTGAAACTACTTAACAATTGAATTTATTCTAAAACTGTAAAAAATAGTAAAAACGCAGTCTTTTGATTGATACTAATAACCTGTATTGATAAAAATTACACACTAAAAGTAACAAGAGTTTTTTTGGCAGTTTACTTTTAATTGACCATCTGAAATGGTTTTAAATTTTTGAAATTATCTTCGATAAGCAACAATTTAAAATAGATAAATTTATACAATATTTTGTAATTTAATATTTGCTGTAAAATGTATGAGCTAAGTTGAGAAATTAATCAACAAAATAGTGTTTCATTACGCTTATTTTTATTTCATTAAAACTAATTTAGCTAGATATTTGATTGCTATTTTGGTTAATTAAATAAATATAATGATTGATGTATAGTTTAAAGTCAAAGTTGAGTTAAGGGTTTAAGGGTATTTTACACAAAACAAAGAAGTTAGAGATGATGAACAAATCAAAAGCAAAAACGAGTGTTTAAATATAAGCTTATTTGTTTAAAACTAAATTCTTATTTTAGAATTGTGACTAAGAAACTTGTACAACTAAGCTTTTTGAAAAATTCAATTTACAATATCATTAACGAAAATTAAGCATAAGTAAGCTAAAAAACAACAGAACTTAGCAAAAGCTTTTAACTTTTTGATAAACAATAACGCTAAACAGCCTGTATATGATTTTAACAATAATAGTATTTATACGCTATTTTACTGAAAAACTACTATTGACTATTAATTAGTATGGCTTAAAATAAAAATAATTACAATTGAAATATTGAAGATAACTGAGATTATTTTATTCAAAAACATGCAAGTTATAATTGTGTTGTAAAAAGTTATGATGTAAATAGTTGTTTTTGTTGCTAAAAAACCTAATTCTAAAATTTTACAAATCAACCGTTAAACTTAAAATTATTCGACTATTATGAGTGTTAAAGATATTCCATAAATATCAAAGTCAAACATTACTTAGTACTTAAACAAACTCCCTTATACATCAACTCAAATAATTTGAGACAATAACTTACAGCCATTAACAAATCAATTTTATCAACAAAATTATCTTTTTTTCAATTTTTACAAACTATTAACTAGTTTATTTTAAGTTATTATTATATCTTAAGTTCTTATATGCTAATAAAATTCATTTAATAATCAAAACAATAGTAGAAATGCTATTATTTTCTTAATGTTCCACTATATGAAAAATTAAATCAAATCATTATTAAAAAGATTTAAACAAAAAAACAGTGTCTAGAACAAAACTATAAAGCGATAATTTAAGTAAATAAATAGTTTAGACATTAGTTGTTTGATAAAATATACTTTCAATAATTAGTGCAACTTATTTATAATTATCTTCTATACTGATAAAATTGTATCAACTAGTTCATTAAAACTATAAACTAATACTTTACATCAATAAAAATGCAGAAGTTATTATGGATATAATTTGTATTTTCGTGGTTAATCATGTGACATGGTTTTAAATTAATGAACAACAACAACTGCAGTGAATATATGTAAATTTTTTATGATTCATTCAAAAAATAGTAACTTTAAATGTGTTAAAAATGTTTTGACGTCATGAACTGTTTTAATTCTTTTTTAATTTCAGCTTACGTTAACTAAATATTACGTTAAGAACACAACTGATATAACATTTAAACATAACATAAAACATAAAACTGTTGTTTGCCAAAAATTGAGTTGAAGGTAGGAAAACAATTAGAGGAGACGGATTCCGTAGCGCCAACAGACCGCTGGGTGAGGCAAGGAGACGAATTCCGTAGCGCCAACAGACCGTTTAGGTGAGGCCAGGAGACGGAATCTGTAGCGCCAACAGACCGTTAGGTGAGGCGAGGAGACGTATCAGCATAAACCGGTCAAACGACGTGGAGATGTACAAGGGCGGAGCGAGTTCCAGCAGCGAAGAAATTTTTTAAACTGTCTACATTTGTCTGTCATTTTGAAAACTGTATCATACTTTTATTAATTTTGTATATTTTAAATTATTGCTTTTTAAACTAAGGAGATAAAAGTCGGCGGTCGTTTTTCGTTAATTTTTCTATATAGGGAGTTTTAAGCATTCCTACAAGTGTTAACGAATAAAAATTAATGTTTTTTTTCGGAAAACCAAGAATAAATTCTTAAAGTACGAAGGGGAGAGGAGAAAATGTACCGCTTACGCGGTAATTGTCTCTTTTTACTTTCTTCTATTTTCTCAAGCGAGTATAAATTCAACAATCGCGAGTAATTTACAGTTCAGTTCATTTATTTTTTACTGCATTGCAGCGGTCTGAACTCAGTGCAGCTTTTCGCTGCACTTAAGTTTTAATGGTTTCAATCTTGTTGTCGAATTGATTTCGATTTTAGAATACTTTTTGAGTTTGTTTTAAACATTTAGTGTTTAGTTTCTTTTAATCGAGATTGTCGTCTTTTAAAAGAATTGATAATTTGGTTTATAAGTGTAATATTGTGCAGTATTTTATCATCTTTTCGTTTCGCAAATTCATTGTAAGTATAATCATTATCACAAATTCGAACTCAGTTTAAATTAGTATAAGTAACTGATTTATTAAACATTCAGTAAATAGTAAGTAGTTTATTTAAGTCAACTATAATTTAAGCGTTATCTTGGGTGCATCTACTTTATAAGTTAGAGCGCACGTTGCGTTATAAACCAGGCCAACAAAAGTGTATAAGAAGAATCCTATTTGTTGATAGCGACAATCTTTAGTTTATTTACGTTTTTTTACAGTCTTGGATAATTTTTCCGACTATAACATTTTTAAACTTTGTTAGTTTAATATATGCTTGTAAAAATTATACAAATATAGTAATTGCTCATATAGTCAACTATACACAGCAATACGAATAAAGTATTAATTTCCATTTACGTTTAATGCAAAAAAAATAAAATATAAATTGAAATATTAATAATTACTAAAATATTTGTTCAAAACAGATCATTTGTACAGAAAAAATAACTTTATACGAAAATTAAAAGAAAAGTTATAGCTAACTAAGCTAAACTATTTAAATTAAACTTAACAGTGGGTTGTTACAAGCTGTACAAGTTCTGAGTTTTATCCAATTTATACTTACAAACATGTATCTGTGCATACATTTTATATCTTCAGATTTTTTCGTCTTTGTAGTAACCATCCATAATGGTTTTAAAATAAAAAAACTTTGTATACTCCCTACAACGTTGAGAAACCATGTATTGAAAAAAAAAAAAAAGTAATTTAATGTTTGCTTGAAAACTTATGACGTCAGTAAAAGCTAACATTTTTTTGTAAGAAAAAAGTTTGAACAAGTACATCATAAATTATATATCATTATATAATAATATTAGTTACCAACTTAAGTTACTAACATATAAACTTAATTTTCAAAGCCAAATTTTTAAAACGTGATGATAAAGTTATATGATTATATGCAAATAGTTATTCTCCATTTAAATTACAGACAATCAAATGCGGTATAAATGTATTTACTTAACCAGCTTCAAAAACATTTAAAACTTTTAAACAAATATAAACATTGACATTTTAATAACAAAACTGTAACAACTTCTATACGAGTAAATTGTACTTAGAAAAAATTTATGCTTAGTACGTTAAAATAAAAAAAAAAGTGAAGTTAAAATAGAAAATAATTCATACGAAAGCAAAACTGCTTTAGCATTATATATATTTTTAGTAATAAAGCGCCAACTAGATTACTGTACATTTAATGAAATTTTATTTTTGTGCTTTCTTTTCACTAAAATTTTATTACTTTAAGATAAATGTTTGAATTACAGTAGAAATAGTATATTAAAACTAGTGTCAAAACTCAAAACCATAAGTCAAAAGGTAATTAATTACAACTATTATTGAAGTTTAACCAAATCAGACTTTTTTGTACAGACTAAAAAAATACAAACCAAGAACATTTATCTAAAACGGAAGTTGAAGAAAATGTTAAATTAATAAAGGCAACTAAAGTTTTATATCACTTTCATGTTATATAGCTGTGTATTTATTTTAAATTGACAAATTGAAGCTTGTAGCTATTTGTTAAGATAGTACCAATGATGTACAAGTGTTACTGTTTTTTTATATTATAAATTGAAAGCTGTTCGCACTTTAAATGGTAAAATCTATTATATTTCAAAGTATATCATTATATGCTAAATGGTTTAAAATAAACTGCTTAGGGTTTCAGCTAATATGATATTATCTGTTTGGTACGATAGCATCAATGACTTCTAAAATTTACTGCTTTACTAAATTGTAAGTCGTAGCTGTTTGCACTTTAATAGGTACAAAATCCTATATTTCCAAGAATATCATTATTAACAATATTAGATGGTTTATAATAAACTGCTAATGGTTTAACTAATTTGCTATTAACCAGTAGTTATATAAACAAACTATTGTAAGTTTAAAATGTGTTGAAATCACGATGACGTTGGTAAACATTTTAAAAACAAAAATGAATAAACTTTAATCTTAATTATTTAAAATAACCTTGTTATCAAAATTATTAAGATTGTTTTACATAACAAACTGGCTAAATCATATTTTCATTAGAAATTTACCTTCGTAAACAACAATACTTATTATAGTTAATTAAAAGTTAATAAAAGATAAAAATCTCAAATATTCAAGTGGAACTACTGTTATTAACAACAGTGACATAAAAAAATAAAATTATAAGTATAAAAAAAAAAACGCTTAAAACCTGTTTTATGAGTAGTTAAAAATAAAAAAGTAGTAATCATATAAGAAAAAAAAATCAAATTATTAATACAAATAACACACAGTTTAACAATTTTAATTTTTCAAAAGAGCGGGTCGGCAACCTTTTATTAGCAACAGCTAAATTTGCTTTAAAAAGTCCTTTGCGGACCAAAGTAACTTATCAAAGCTATGTTATTTAAAAAATACTTGAAATATGAAAAAACAACGAGTACCTTACTTTGCATAAATTAAAAGTAAATAATTGTACAGATTATCAAATTCATTCAATAATAACCATTAACACACAATACACTACAAGTTATTTTGCTACATAAAAGATTGTCATTAATAAACTTCACTGTTTAAATAATTGAACATAGTTTAAAACTATGCAAATTTATGTATATGAACTTTTTTACTTGATACTAAGCCAGCATATTGAGAAATTATTATTTTTTCTTTTATTTTATGATATATTTTGGTGTATTGAATATATCAACAACTTAAAATGGCTTAAAATTAGCAAAGTCAATAAAGATATTGTTTATTAAGAAAAAACATGAATTTGTACAAAATTATGTAATTTAATATTTGCTGTAAAAGATAATGAAGTAAGTAGAAACTTTAGGAGACATTTTTTCAACGAGTTTTATATAAAATGAAAAGATAGTGTGAGCATACAAACTAAACATTATTACACGTTATTGAAAAATATTGAAATCCATTCAATTGAAGTAACGTCAGTTTAAAACGTAAAAAATAGTTTGACCTTAAATAACATAACATTTAATTTGATATAAAAATCGAAATGTGTAGAAATTGATTACACAATCAGAGAAATATGTAAAATAGTAGTACTTTTAGTTTAATATTTTTTTTATTATTCTTCAAATATTATTTAAAATTATTCGTTTATCAAGATGTTGTAAAAGCAATAACATTTCTTGATGATAAGTATAAATAAGGTATACTATTAAAACCATCCGCGTTCAAAATCCACCCAATTTTTTTTACATTTTCTTTATTTACTATTTTACTTTTTATATTTTTTGAATTTTTGAATTAATTTTTTATTTATTATTCACTATTAGTGTTATCTCTAACTCTTACCTTCGTTTGGTAAGCGGTTCTCGAATTTAACTGGGTGGATTTTGATCACAGGTGGATTTTGAAGGTGGATTTTGTGTCCGTGGTGTGCGACTCAATAACCGAAAGGTTTTTTGTGCACCAGGTCCTAGGACCAAACATTTTGAGCGTATTTTTTGTCGTTCAATTAACTGTTATTAGAGTTTGAAATAAAAATAATTTTTTTTAGAAGTTAAACAACTTTAGATGACTATTCTTCATAACGCCTAAAAGACTGTCAAATAAACGAAAAATTCATTTCTGTTGTATTTCGTTTCTTAATCTTAAGTAATAATGGATTTACTTTCTGCGTTTTATCAAGCATCATTATCCTTTTTTTATATACAACTTTATTAGACAGAAACTTATGTTTAGTATGACTAATAAATATTTTCATAATTATTTAAACTAAATGTTCTCAAATTTAATCTACTTAAATTACTTATAAGTAGTAACTATTACAATTATTTAAATCAATTTTAGTCTGTGTGTAAACTTAAGAATGCTATAAATAGAAAAACTCTATAGCTTAATTTTTTATACTAGTTGAAAAAAAACTAAAAAAAGTTAGTTAAATTTTTAGCATTTATAAACAGTTAAAACAAGTTTTTGTCAACAAAAACAAAGAGTGCTTTACTATACATAAATTAAAAGTTAATCATTATACAGAGTATTGAAACTCACTCAACAGAAACCATTAACTCACAATACACTACAACTTGTTTTGCTTCATAAACATTTTCACTATTAATATTATTTAATGAACGAAAAAAAAAGCGCTCAAATATTTGGTCCATGGACCTGTTGTATAAAAAACCTTTCGGTTATCGAGTCATACACCAGGATACAGTTTAAAGTCATGACCAGGACAAGCTTCACTGATTAAATAGCTTAACGCAAGTTAATTAGCTTCACTGTTTAAATAATTGTACATAGTTTAAAAATGTGCAAATTAATATAAGTGCACTTTTTACTTAATACTAAGGCAGCACATTGAGATTAGCTAAGTCTTTTTTTTAAGTTTAATTAATATTATAATTAAGAACATGGAATGCAAAAACCACTTCTGATGATTTTAAGTTACCCTGATTAATAAATTGACAATTAATTTAAAAAAAAAGATTATTTTATATAAAAAATTGTAATTAATATTTATGTGAAAAATAATGACGTCAGTGGAAAATTTAGATGACAAACTTTTAATTTGAGTTTTAAATAAAATGCAAAGATTATGTATACAAACAAACTGAATATTATGAGTCATTATTGAATATATTGTTATACATTCAATTTAATTTAAAAACATAAAAAATAGACTTTGAATAACATAAGCCTTAACTAGAAATTTAAAGCTAAATTTGTAGAAGGTGATAATACAATCAGAAAAAATGAAAAATGTTTTATCTTTTTGAATTTTAAACAAGGTCTTCAAATTTTTAAATTATTATTGGGAAATTTTTAATCAAGAATTTGTAAAAGCAATAAAAATTTTTGATGATAAGTATAATAAACTATCATTGCCACCAAGTTGTGAGTTTTCAAGCATATTAAAAGTATAAATTATTCGATCATATCCGTACTAACCATATGAAACAGTTTTAAATGAGCATTTAAGTATTAAATAATTAAAGTGGTTATTTTAGGAGTTTTCGATTCAAAAACATAAAAATAAATAAAAATTTTTATTAGCAACTTCACAAATGTAAATACATGAGTTAAGTGAAGTAATCATCCCTAACCGAATAACTTGGTTTAGAAAAAACGATGAGAGAAGTACACAAAAATAAGTTCTTAATTTTCTAATAATTTTTAATTAAAAAGCAAGTATGTAAAAATATCATGTTAAAATTTACGAATTCAGTAACTGTTTTAAATGGTAAGATCTCGGCTTTTGATGAAACTTGTTATAACGTTGTTATAAGTGTTATACAAAACTAACTTTTAGTTGATTTTTTTATATAGTTTATTGCAACTTGATTTATATATTCCACTTAAAATTTATACAAATTCTTGGTTAAGTATTTTTTTACATAATTTTTATACTAAAGCTTTTATAGTTATATATTAATAGAAGTTGATATTGAAAATATTAATTTTAAATTACTGTTTAATTCAATAAAACTAATATTTTTAAAAATATTAAACTTTTAGACATCGAAACGTTTTTTATCAGAATTTATGGATGTCTAAAACATCATCTGTGTAAATATATTTTATATTTTTTCCCTGTAGAAATATTAAGAAAAATAAAAACTTAATTTATTACATTGTTTCGTACAAATTTTTATCATTCTAACGAAACTTTATGTAAAAATACAAAAATTACACAAGTTATTACATGTGAAATTTAATAAACATTTACCTTCACGTATAAGGTTTAAATTAAAAGAAGAATAAAAATATTAATTTTATTAACACTTCGTAATGCTCTCTGGTTTTTATAGATATAAAATTTTAAGTGAATTGTTTAAGGTTCTTCATGTTTAATTTAAAACTTTTCATAAGTATTGATAAAAAAATATTATTTAGTTCATGATCAATTTTTTTTAGATTTTTTTAAGAATTACTAGATTAATGAACAATTTAGTTAATTTTATTCTTGTCGTATATATGTTTTTTAAATAATTAACCATAAATAACAAAATTTTGTTCATTTTACACTCTTAAAAATTCTTATAAAATAATTTTTGTTTTGTTTAATCAGGTTGTTTTATAAGCTGTAGAAAATAAGCAATGTGGATCAGAGAAAACATATAGAATTTTTTTATTGAAAGCAGTTTTTATTTATTTTATCGAGATTAGATTGTTAGTGGCTTCTACTATGCGACGTCAACTAACTACTTATTGAAATTTTAATGTTATATTTGTTATTTAAGCACGGTTGTATTCTACTAATTTTAAAGATTTAGTCATGTTTTAACAGGTCTTTTTTAAATAATTTAGTATATAGCAGAGTATAAAATCTAAATAAGTTTTAATATCAATTCAAACCTAATTTTTTTATTCATTCCATTAGGAATATACAAATCAAAATCTGCTCTATTACTTTTTTTACTTAACTTGTAATTAATATATTTAATCAGTTATAGAATATAGATACTTAAAAAATTAAAATTTATTTTAATTATGAAAATTAATAACATGTTTATATAAGTTTTATTTTAATAATAACTTTACAGCTAATCTAAGTGGCTGTACAAAATCACCTCGCCAGATTAAAGAGTTGCAAAAACAACATTTAAACTGTATGCAAATAAATTTACTATTATGTTAGTTTATATATATCAATACGTAAGATGTATATATAATTAATATTTTCTTGCTTAAAAATATAAGATTTTAATTATACTTATTTTAAATGTTAGAGTTTTTTTAGATTAAGATATGTTATTAGTTTTAGTTTTATAAGGCATATAGTTTGTATGCTCAACTATATAATAGTATTTTGCTGATAACTAACCTAGAAAGATACTCTTTTTTTTTCTTATAATTTCAATTTTAAAAAATTAAAAAATTAATATTTTTTATAAACATTAAGCCTTGTTTATTTATTAACAGTTTTAAATTAGCGTTTAAACCGAATTTAAAGCTATAAATCCATCGGAAAAATAAGAAAAAAACAATTAAAATTAGTTGTCTCAAAATAAAAGTATACTTTTATTATTTTTCAATAAAAGTTAAAAATTAATAAAAAAAGAAAATCGGGGATTTAAAAAAAAAATTGTCAGTCTTTAAGAAGAATAGAGCTAGTAAAATACAAATTTTTATAATAATTTTAAAAGTGATAAAGGGCACAAAACTTATTGCTTTACAGTTTTGCCGTAAAATATGACACAACTTAAATATTATCCGTTTTATACTTAACTTAAAAACTAAAAAAAATAGTATAAGTTTTATTTTATTTATCGTAATTAAGTTCTTTAAAAATTAGATAAATAAACAAATATTAGCTAACTTACTTAGCTGTACAAACTAATTTTTTGGTGAATTGAAAAGCTTCAGATATATCATAGATAATGTAAGTTTGTGTTTAACAAAAGTTTGCAGTAATTAAGATTAACGTCATACTTATTAAAAATGCATCATTTTATAAACTTTATGCGTTAAACGCAGTTTACATATTTCAAAGTGACAAAACGTTAAAAGATTTTCGTGCTGTACGACTCGATAACCAAAAAGTTTGAGTATTTTGTTATTTGTAGACCAATTTCATATCATTATTTTGAACAAAACAACTAAGAAATTTTAGTTTTTCTATTAAGAAATATTTAAAATTTTTAGATTCATTTGTGTAAAAATTATAAATCAAGGGTTTGTGCATACTTACTCAATTATACAGCAGAACTTATTTGTAAAAATACTTGTTACACGTTTCGTATAAGTTTCAAAGTAAAATAAATAAAATTTACGTTTATAAATTATAATATGTTTAATGTAACCTTATAAATGAAATTAAGTTTTTTCTACAGAAAAGCAAATAAAATATTTTTAAACTGTGTTCGTTACTAAAATTAACACTTATTCTAAAAACAAAACTGCTTTTAAAAACAGCAATCACGTTTATTAAATTTTTAACCCTTTTAATCATCCAAAATGCAAATCATGAACCAAGATAAAAATTTAGCAACTGTAACTTTTATGAAATAATTTTAATTTTTACAAAATTCACAGTTGTTCTTAAATAAACTATTTTTTTTAACAACAATCAAGTTTATTAAGTTTTCTAACTCTTTACAATATTTTTAAATGCAAATTATAAACTTTGATAACAATAGTCCAACACTAAGTTTTTAAAGAACTTTTGTTTTTACTTACATTTTTTATGTTCATTATCTTCTCTTGTTACTAGATATCAGGTTGTTTAAAGTTGATATATGTATATACATATATATGTATAAATTTTTATAAATTTTGAAACAAAAAGTCTCATAAAACACAATTTGGTCTATTGAACCTTGTTTGTTGTTAAAGAAAAATGAATCAAGATTTTTTTTTATTTAACACTTACTAAGTATAAAAAAAAACTCTAGACAATAACAATGTACTTAAAAATTTCACACAGTTTGGAAAGCTAATTAAGTAATCTGATGATGCGTTTGTTATAATGTTTGAACAATACTTTATTATGTTTTCATTACTTAAATCTAAAATACATAGCACTTGATTTTTTTGTTTCTTCTTTGGAGTATTATTTTGAAAGATGTATAAAATGTTAGGTATATAAGCTGCATAGTTAATAAATTTTGCTACGACAAACTTTAAATTTTTAGGATTTAGAGCTTTTACAAATGATTAAGTGTCTTATTGTGAATATTCATGCAAATAAAGACGAAGGTTGGCTTACAGAGGAAAGTTAATAACCAAATACATTTTTTTTTGTTTAAGATTTAGTATTTGAAATATTAGCTTTTGCTTTGTTTTACAAACTGTTTAACATTCGGTTTATTTATTTGTTATTTTATTTTACATAACATGACGCTTTTGCGTTTAAGTTTCATTTCGTTTTTGTTATTTAAAATATAAATAAAAAGCCTTTTATAGTCATTTAAACAACTGTTCTACTATTTGAGTATAATTAGTTTTCTTTTGTAAATATAAAAAAAATAATAAAAGATACTGTTATAACCAAGACTTATTTGATTTAGTATGTTGCTATTTATTGGTTATACGTTAACATTTGCTCTTGAGATACGTTCAATTAGCTAGGTAAGTATACCTTACATTTTAGCGTTACAGCATACATTGTGGCTGTATTTATTGAAATGATTCAAATATTTTTTTAGCTATACAGCCAGAATAAAAAAAAATTGTATCATTTAAAATTTAATTTCAAACACTTACGGACTTATTGTCGTAAGCACGAAAGTTGTTATAGCACGAATAATACGTTATTTAATTTACTTTTATTTAGATTTTTTTTAAGATAAATGAAAAATTACATCACAAAAAAAGAATAACTTGGTAGTGGTTACAACTAAAGCAAAAAAAAAACCGAAAGTGATAGTTAAGATTTAGTATAAAATACTTGAACATTTTAAATGATTAAAGTCAAAATTAACTACAGTTTCATTTTGTTAAAATCAAAATTAATACTTACTTTGTTGAAATTTGCTTATGTACTCTTTATGCTTGCTAAATTAACTTAAACACGTGTCTCGATTTTACAAGTTTTTTTAGAGTTTATTTATAAGTTAAAATCAAAACAGTTCTCAAAATCTAAGAAATCAAAACTATCGCATTAAATAGTTAAAAAAAGGAATTTTTTACTTAGTACATACTTAATTTTTTAATTATTGTGACGTATTATTTATAACAAAACCAATGTGACATTGAATATCTTGCATATGATTATGTTATCTATTTAACGAGTTTATTGTCTTTGAAATCTAGTGCAGCTATTTTTTTGGCAAAATAAAAACTAATTACAGTAACCTATCGCATCTTTACGCAGTCGTGTTGTTACGCATTTTAGAATTCTAAAAAAATCAAAAAAAAAATTATTTTTCAATATTGCAAAAATAAGTTTATTGCATATCTTTAGTTTACATTATGTTTTTAAATACTAACTCACCTCTTTATATATTGAGACGCTTTAAACTTATGTTCCTTAACTAATTAATAAACATTTAGTTATATCTTAGTATATCAGAAATTTTGTTAACAGTAAGAGATTAAATTAAAATACTGAAAGAAATTTGACTGTGTTAAATAATAAAAGTATAATGAAATAAATAGAGTTTGAATTACAAATAACTGATACAGTACTCTTTCCCTTTATATGAATAAACATCTAAAAAAGAAATCTAATGAAACTTATAAGCAAAAAGTAGCAGTAATACTTAATAAATATAGAGCTCACACTTAATACAAATCTTAATTATAATTTTTGTAAACATACCACTAATTTTCATTTGACGTTTTTTTTTAGTTTATCTTTATGTGGGCAAATGTCAAATTAAAATAAATGTCTATTTTTGAATCACATATGTACTGCAGCAAGCCGTGGCTAGTAAGGAATCCCCTATTCAATTGATGAGTTTTTGTGTATGGCTGTAGTGTGCAATTACAAAATTGAACCAGTAAAAATCTCGCGAAAGCTTGGATGAAATATAAATTTGACTTAACACGTTCTAGTTAAAATAAACAGTTGTCAAAGGCAGTTTGTTACACTTCTGCCACTTTTAAAAAATATATTGTCAACACAATCATATCAAGTAAAGTTATGTTCTTTAATATATAATAACTTTTGCTTCATTGTAATAAAAGTAAATCAACTTTTATTAAAAACTTTAGTTTAAAACAAATGCTGTTAAAAATATCAAACAACCTTAATTTAAATTAATTTAATAATATAATGGGAGCTTTAAAACATTTTTAATTTGTATATAAAAAGTTGCAATAGAAAACTTCCTGTTAGTAGTGGCTAATTTTAAAAAACTGAACAAAAAGTTGTACTAAAAACTATAAGAAAGCATTTATTTCTTATCTTATCTATAACCTATTTATGAAATTATAAACAAATAAAACAAAAGAAAATCATTGCTTTACTTACTTTTAAAATATTCTCAATATTAGTGAACTTGTGATAAAACAACCAATTTACCTGAAAAATTAATCTCATAAAGATTTAAACTCGTTTACAATCAAAGTTAAGTAGATTTATAAATTTACAGTTTTTATTTAAAGATATGTGATTTAGTAAAATAGACGTAAACAGTTGTATGTATTTTTAGATAACGAAACCTGTACAATACAGTTCTACTTTTAAAAAGTGTGAACGACCAGAATAAATATTTATCTTTTTATAAACTTTACCAACATCGGATTGTGTATACAATTATTTGAAGCATTAACAGTTCGAACTCGGGAAATAGCCTATGATAAGCTCTCATAAAAGTAAGTATTTATAAAATCTTAATCCATTTATTAAAAATAATAAAGACAATATCTGAGAAAAGATTAATTAATTTTGTCATTAAATCCTTTGTTTTCAAATCCGTTGCCATTAAATAGTACGTTTTATTTTAGTCTAATATGTTTTTGATATAAATTATTTAGACTGAATAAGAAAATGGTAAAGTATACGTTTAATTGTTTAAGTAAATAAAATTAATACATAATTTTTCAACGTAGTTTAGTATATCAAAAACTTTACGTATAAAATAAAATAAACTGAATTTTAATAATTATAAAAAGTTTATTGAAACACTTAATATTTTAACGTAACTAACATAATTTTGAAAGTAGTTTTGCTTATTTAGTAAATTAGTCATAAAACGTTAAACTCTTTGCAGAGGTTATTGAAAATAATAACTTGTTCTAAAAATTATCAATTTTAACAACATTACAATTTGCTACCTTACTTTAGAACCTTTAGAAACTATTCAGAAAAATTTAATGTACAAAAGCTGTATTATTGATTCATCAGCTAATGGAAAATAATAAGCGATTCTATTGCTAACCACAAACGGTATATTTAGCATAAAGTTGAAGACAAAGATATTTATTGTCCATATATTTCGTCCATCAGCTTTAGTTTGTACAGCTACTTGTAGTAACTGATTTATAAAAGTTAAATAAGAGCTGGACAAAGTACTTTATTCTGATTAACATGAAGAAATTAAACATTTATAAACATACTTTTTGTTCGATATTAATAGATTAGTTGATCTAATATATTTACCTAACAGTTAATGATTTAACTAGGTTCATATTTCTCACTTTTACCCCTTCATATTTTTGTAAATTCTATTGCATTTAATTATTATTTTTTCACTTAGTAAAAAATATTGCCTTGAATAACAATTTATGCATATAAAATGTAGTTTAGTTAAGATACATTTTTGATACATTTTATATCAAATTATTTAGTTTTTGAACAATGAAAAAAATATTTATCTATTAATTTCACTATAACAAGATAAGTCAAGTAAAATATGCAAAGTTTGTATGCTTAAATTGTTTACCCAAAAATTATCTTCAATAAAGTAAATAAATACAAACACTAGCTAAGCTTAATTATAAACATAAATATTAAGAATTAAAATTTATGATAATATTTGTTATGTAATCCTTTTAAAATTCCCAACATCGTTTTAATAAACCTAGAACTATATAAATATGTATTTAATAAGATTGTAGCTTGTCGTTATTAAGCCCAGTATGTATTTTTATTTTGTTTTACTGAATACTTTTAAAATAAACAGTAATATATAATTGATTGTTCTCTGTTGTTTTAAATAAAATGGTTACTACTTTGAAAAATTGTTAATATAGTTAAAGACTTTTTATTAGTTAGTAGTTTTTTTAATGCACTAAAGTTTTTAAAATTTTACTTTCAACCAATTTTCAACCAATGTCTTTGGAAAGTTTTCATTTTACATTACTATATAATTTTTTTTTTAATTTTTAACTCATCAGTTTTAAAAAATGTGACTTAGTATTGACATCAATTGCATAACAAAAGGTTGTACTCTTTTTTGTAAATAAAACTATTATTAGTTTTTTTACAGTTAAACTATTGTTAGTTTTAATTTGTGTCAATAATAATATCTACTTATTATTAGTAAATGTTGTAAAACCATTTGTTAAAATATTCACTTCAACCCCTTAATGTTTTTAGAAGTTCTATTGCATTCAGTTAAAAAAAAACTATCTTACGACGTAATTTACTTAGTCACAATTATATTGTTAAGGTCTTCGGTCAAAAATGAACAAAAGAGTTTAATCGGTTAACAACTTCTTGAAGAAGTTTTTACAGTTAATTTAGTTAACTTATTAGAAAACGCTTAGCTTGAAATGACAGTAGAATAGATAAATTTATCTAATTGAATTTTTGCAATAAATAAATGTTTCAAAAATATCCTAAAAAAATAAACATTTTAGCTACATAAACTTATTGAAATATTTTGAAAAACGCATTGAAGTATTTTCTTTTGATTTATTGAGAAATCATTAAGTGTTGCAGTTATTATATAATTAATTTTTTTATTTTTGCAAATTCTTAACTTTTTTGAGCTAGCTTCGTCCCTGGACTGAAATATAATAAAAACAGAAATAAACAATTCACGATAGATGTTAAAAATTGATAAACTTGTATTTAAAATTACAAGTTCAGCCGAAAAAAACTTTTTTAAGTGTTCTCCAGCATTTATTAAATGATTGTCAAACTCTTCAACACAAAAATGTCTGATTATTGATAGCTCAATCGTGCGTACTTAACTAGATCTTAAATGATTTATTTTGTTGGATGCGGATTTGTAACATCATATAAGTAGTAGTCATATGAATAAAAATATATTTCTTTTTTAAGTTAATAAAAGTTATTTAAGAATTAAAGCTCGTGGTTTAATGATTGAATAGGTATAATCAAAACCTTTATATCAACTTGACTTTGGCTTCGAGAATGTGTTGTTTACTAAGTGGTTTGTATTATAAATACAAAAAAAATATATATTAATTTTCAATTTATTTTATCTTTTTTGTATATGATTTAAAGCAAGTTTAAAAATTGAAACTGAATATTTGATTTCGTAGCATTAAAATGTGTCTAATATAAATTAAAAGTATATTAAATGTTAATAAATAAGAAAACTAATATCAAGTTATTTTAACTACAAATCAATATACAATAGTTATGGATTTATTTTTTATGATTTTTTTATTTAGTATACGCCAAAAATATACTTGAATGAGTGACACATGCTAGATTTAGTTTATTTTAACTTAAGTCTAACTTTTAGCATTAGAACAAAATATTTATATTAAATTAGTACACCTTTTTAACTTGTGACGTTTTTAAAGCTTATCACAAGTTATCTGATGAAATTTTTATATAAATTATTTTTGTTAATAATTTCAAAACATTGTTTTTTGACCTTATTTTTACAGCTATTCTAGTAAGCTGAAAAAAAAATCAACTTTAACTTATAGTTTTAAAACCAATTGTTTTTTTTTTTACATTTATTAATTCCTGACATTTTCAAAATATATCATCTTTAAATAAAATATAAATTTTATCATTTTTAGCTTAGGTAATTAGGTGTACAAACAAAACTTAGATGTTCAATAATATTTAAATACTAATTTAAATTAAATTACTAATAAAGCCTCAGAAACAGCAACAATCTTATTTATTTTTATATTATCATCACCTAACTAAAAAAACTAAACAAAATTTGAATGATTCACAAGAAATAACTAGTAGTTTTTAAGAAATGTATAAACAGGTAACGCAATATAATGTATGTTATTTTATAATTCCTAGTAAGGAAAAGATCAGATTGTAAGTTATTTAGTTTAAAACGAAATAATAACTATTTGATAGTTTAAAAGACATTCAATGGTAAATAAATGTATAAGTTATTTAATAACTGTTTTTGTTTGCTTTCAGTAAGTTTTAAATATTAAGTTAATTTTACATAACTAGAACAAAAACAAAGCCGTTTTAATATGTTTCAAAAAATTTTTAAAAAACTTTTATATTATTTTTAATTCAAGATAGTTTGTTGAACTTTAATAGACACTTAAGAAAAATATATAGATTTAAATCATAATTGTTAGTAAATCTATTTTTAGTATCCGATAGGAATAATTATTTTGTTTGTATAATTTTATGGTTGAAGTTTGGAAATAGCGGATTTGATTTACCAAGCAAAATAATTGAAACGAGCAAGTATTAACCTTTAGAATTTATGTTTCATGATTGTAGCTCGATGACAGATATGCTTTTCTCCATACAAACCTATGGACATTAAATTAGACGATTGACATTTTTCTCTTTGCTTTCTTTTTAATTAAAATTGTTCACAAAAAGAATAAACAAGAAGATATAATAAAATATAGACGTAACAGTGATATAACTAATAAATTGAAACCAAATACAACCAGGCCTGTATTTAACTTTGAAATTTGTAGCTTAAAATAAATAAACAAAATGAAAAATAACTTTGTAACTTTGTTAATTGTAACCTATACGCAACCTTAAATGACTTTGGTGTACATAGAAAAAAAACTAGTGCATAACGTAAAAGATACTGCTTAAGTATACAAATGTATGTTATTTTAAATGTCCTAATAAGGAAAAAATCAGACTTGAAATTATTTAGTTTAAAGCGAAATAATAACTATTTGATAGTTTAAAATACATTCAATGGTAAATAAATGTATAAGTTATTTAATAACTGTTTTTGTTTGCTTTCGGTAAGTTTTAAATATAAATAAATTTTACAAAATTAGAACAAAAATAAAGTTGCTTTAATTTATTTTAAAAAAATGTGAACAAACTTTAATATTATTTCTAATTCAAAATAGTTTGTTAACTTTAATAGAAACTTAAGAAAAATATATATCTTTTAACCATAATTTTTTAATAAAACTCTTTTTAGTATATAATTGGAACAATTATTTTGCTTTTTTAATTTTAATGGTTCAAGTTTAAAAATATCGGATTTGATCTACCAAGCATAATAATAAAAACAATACACTTGAAACGAGCAAGTAAAAAACTCTAGAATTAGTTTATCATGATTGTAGCTCGATGACCGACAGATCTTTCTCCAAACAAGCCTATGGACAATAGGTTCTAGAATTAAATGTTTTCTCTTTAATTCTTTATTCATTAATATTGTTCACATAAAGAATAAACAATAAAATGTAATAGAAGATTTTAGACGTAAGAGTGATATAACCTATAAATTAAAACCAAATTCATTCAGAGCTAGATTTACTTTAGTTTTGAACTATGTAGCAGCTAAAATAAGTAAATAAAATACAAAATTACTTTGTAACTTTGTTAATTGTACGCTAAAACCTAAAGGCACCCTTAAATGACTTTGGTGTGTCAAACAAGTGCACAGCGTTAAGTATACTGCTTCAGAATACGAAAATAAAAACAATAATAGTTCTATTTTATAAGTAGATAGTAGCACAAAAAGGTAGGTAAAAGCATAATAAAATTATACCTACTTTTTAACTAACCTTAATACTAAGTGTTTAACTGTGACTAACATATGAATGTACTTTTTAAATCTGACAAGTAAAATACTAATTTAAACTTCTGTCTAAACCGAGTTTCATTTATAAGTATCTTTAAAAATTTCAGTTTGAAATATGTATGCTTTATTTTAACAAGTTTACAACTTTGTAAAAAACTTACTAATTTAAAATTGTTTCGCATAAAAGTTTTTATATTTAGTTAATTAAAATTATAATACCTAAATAGTTTAGCTTTAAGTCTTTCGTTTTTTAAACAACCTGTTTTAGTACATAAACAAGTGATCATCGAAATTCTAAAACTCTCATTCGGATCCAATCAAATTTTAACTTTATAATGAGATTCCGATCCGGGTCAAAACAGATCTAAAATATTTGGATTTGGTAATTAACTCTAAATTGTTTGTCAAAAGTTAATTGGAGCGCAAAACTGTTTAGAAAAGTATTAAAAATAAAATTGTTTAGAATGAAAACATACGAATGTTTTAAAAATGGATAGCATCATTTCTTTTGGTGAAAAAATTAACTATTTGAAAACCTATGAAAAATCATGCATATTACATATCTACTATAAATTAAGTTTATAGTGATAGGCTACATTCAATACTATTCCTAAATCTTCTGTTTGCATATTAACTGAAAACAACAGGCTATTTTAATGCATCTGCAGTTGTTTTGTCATTTTATTACAAACTGTCTGCTTAAACTCAAAAACAACTTTTGTAAAATATAGTTTAAGGCGTGGATTAAATATTTCAAATTTGTACAATTTTTCTGTTAGTTTAATAAAGATCACATTTATACGTAAAGTATTTTTTAAGAAAAAATTTAAGAGATTAAACCTAATAAACCTTTTATAAAAATAACACGTTATTAGGTGTTATTTTTATGCATTTTTCAAGAAGTAAGTAACAATGTTATTTAGGATTAAAAAATACTAAAACTGTTATGTAAGTGTGTATAACTTTTGATCTGTTTAATTTCAAACAATTTTAAAAGTAAAACTATGGTTTACCCTACTTTAGTAACGAAGCCATATGAAATATGTAACTTGTACAACTTTGAAAACCAGTAAAGTTCAATAGATGTTTTTGCTTATGTTTTATAAGCTTATTACAAACTATTTTATTGAATTTTTTCTAAACTAGTTCTAAAACATTAGAAATATTTTCAGTTGTTTCTTAGAGTTTGTACAGCTATTAGAGTTAGCTGAAAAATTAATTTGTTTAAGATTAAGTAGCTATATTGTAATTATAAACATTATAACTGTTATAAACAAGCTTTTTAATATTTAAACAAATTAATACCGTTTTTGTCTACTAATCGTTTATAAAACAAAATTTAATTGTTAAGTTAGTTTTTAGTTTGTTAGTATATAAACTTATGTGTCCGTTACCTGATAAGAATGTTAGTTTAAAATCACTAGTAAATAAATTGAAAGTACAAAATGTAAAGAGGTTTAATTAAAATGTTATATAGGTAATAAAAAATGTTGAACTTTTCATCTGCAATAGGTGTAGAAACTACTATATTTAGAAAATATATGTACTACTATATAGTATATTAGGTGATGGTGTTTAAAATTCAGTATTTGGCAATAGTTTTTGTAATGTTACAAAATTCGTATATTAGATTATTAAACTTCGATGCTGTCTGATTCTATAATAATAAACTAAATAAACTTAGTTTATTCTATTAAATCTTTGCGAAAAAAAAGAGTGCAAGCTATTTAAGAAGCAAAAACTGTTTTCATAAAATATTATTTTTTAAATAAGAAAAGGTGGTTTATAATAAAAAATGTACAAAAGTGACCCATAAATGTTTTTCAAGCTCGGTTTTTATAGAGAGTTAGATTGTAAGTAAAATAATAGAAAAAAATTTTAAATATTAATTTCTTAAGTGTTTAAGAATGTACAAATTTTATTAAGACTTAAGTATATTAAACAATGTAAATTCTGTTTCAATAGATATTTATACATTAAATTGGCATTCTATGTTTAGCTAAAAGTAATTTAAAGTAATAAAGTGAAAGAAATTAAAACAATTTCTTGTTTGACCAAAACTAAAACCAAAGATTATTCAAGTATTACTAAAACTAAAACTGTGGCCCGCAAAGAATTTGAAAAGTTGAAATTTGGCCTTCGAGCACCAACTGCCTGCCGACCCCTGGCCTAGACGATTGAGAATAAAGTTGTTGTTTACTTTTGCTTAGTTTTTTACTTTTTCTACTATACTTGTGTTCATTTACTTACGATTATTGAGTTTTAATTGTGTTTTATATTTTATATTGTGAGTTCAATTAATAAATAGTTTTTTGTTTTGTATATTTTGTTATATTTTGGTTTTATACTTAGTTCACCCTTCATTTGCGGTATAATAATAGATAAGTAGCGCGAGTGAGTACTAAGCAAGTTGTAAAACAAATGGTCAAAATGACCACCCGCTCTGGGTTAGGCAACGCATTTAAAATAGTTATGTTGATATATAAATATAAAACATTTAATAATTCAATGACTTAGAAACTCTATTCAAGTTAAGTTTGATAAGATTATGCTGTCACTTTTCTCAGTCCTAACAGTTATGCTAAGTTTTAATAATAAATAGTAGTATACACTGTACATGTTCAAAGTTTACAGTTAAAATAACATTTAAATAAAAAAGTAGTTGTTAAAGATATAATACTAAGTTTTTAAAAATGAAGAAGCAGTTTATAAAATTGTAATAAAGTATTACTTTATGTGTTTATTTATTCATTATCATATAGACCAATCTTTAAAAAAATATTTTAAAAAAGTACGTTCAACTAAATAAACAGTTTGTATTTTTTATATCTAAGTTATAATTTATGTTTAGTTAGAAACGTAAAAAAAACGTCATTTAATACTTTTAAAGCTAAACAATAAGTTTAACTATTTTAAAATTAAAAAACTTTTAGCGTCATAAAACACCACATTATTAAGATTTATTGCTCAAAATAAATTCGATTTAAATGGTATATTTTGATTACTTTTGAATTAGCTATAATAAACTAATTTTAGATTTATGCGTTGAACTATAAAGCTAGAACAGTATTGTAAAAATTTAAGTTTTACTTATTTAATTGGTATTTTTTTACTTTTTATTTTCGATAGTAATTAATGACTTACACTAAATTATAATTCTAAACAATTATTTTTATTAAAAGAATTTATTTGTAACTTTTAATATACAAGTATACATTATACAATTAACCATATTCCTTAAAGGTTTTGTTCATAAGCATTATAAACATGTAAATTATTTTTCTAAAACCTGCAGAATTAAAATAACTGTTTAAATAATCTTTTATCAAATTTTATTTATATTTATTCTGTTACTTTGCTCGTACTTGAAAAAACATTCATAAACGTTGATATCAACATAAGAAATTAGAAGCTTACATAACAGTCCAGTCTTGTTTTTACGATGCATGGAAGTTTGTACAGCTATTATAGTTAGCTGAAAATATTATTTTTATTTTTGGTTTATATAAAAACATAACGTTTACCTTATTGTTTTCGAAAGTATTGTAATAAAGAAATTTGCTAGAAACAACTAAATTCATAGTAGTATTTTCTTTTTAATTTTAGTAGTTGAACTTTATAAATTTATTTATAATTACTCTTAAGTAGTGATGTACCGGACCCACAATTTCGGGTCCGGCCGGACCCGGATCCGGACTTATTTTTCATATAAGAATCCGGCCGGAACCGGATCCGGACTTATTTTTCAAATTAGAATTCGGCCGGAACCGGACCCGGACTTTTTTTTCAAATTAGATTCCGGCCGGAACCGGATCCGGACTTTTTTTTCAAATTAGAATCCGGCCGGAACCGGATATCAGATAAAAATGGCGATATCCGGCCGGACCCGGACAGTGAGTCCGGTACATCACTAGAATAAACTAGCCTGAGTCAGAATAAAGTTTTTAAACACTGAAAAAAAAACTTTAATATAATAATAAGTAGAACAGCTAGCCATAAGGTTTACAAATTTAGGTGTTATTTACAATTAAAAATCTAAAATTTAGATCTTGGACAAAATACACTAGAAAATTTCAAAATATTGAAAACTTGATCAGCTCAAACTCATTCAAAATCTAAAAGAAGACTAGCCTGAATTTTTATAAAAAACTAAACTAGTCTGAGGTAGTCCAAGAATTTCTAAAATTCTTAAAAATTTTTGAACTAGCAGGGTTGCCACTGTTTAAGTCAATAAAACTAGCTAGAGTGAGTATAAACAAGCCTGTGTCAGAATGAGGTTTTTAAAAACTAAAAAAAATACTTTAATCTAATAATCAGTAGAACAGCTAGCAAAGGTTGACAATTTGGTAGTAAAGTTGTGGACTGATTGTGGTACACTTAACTTATTAGTACTACCCATCATAATTAAATCCTAACTGTTTAATTAATATCTAAAAAATACTAAATTCTAACTGAGACTACTTTCTATAATCAGCCACATCAGTTTTGAAAGATGAATCTTTTTTATAAAACACAACAAGAAATACTAGCATATACAAAATTAATAATTACTTTAGTAACACTTTAAAAACTGGAAGCTATTTAAATCTACATCAAAAGACTTTAAACATAAAACTTAAAATTAAATAAAACTTTTAGTAAACAAGAAACTGTAAAATTTTTAATTAATTATTAGACTATAAACCTAGCTTAAATATTTAAACAATTAAACACCTGTTGAAATATTCACTTTTAAAACAAAACACTACTTACCATAAGCATTCAAAAAAACGTTCAAGATATATTGTTGCTTCAAGCTACACACCAAACTAACTAACTGCTTACATATAATCTGCCTGTCATGTTCTGATGTTTTGTTGCATCAGTATTTAGTTTGAAACATTTCGTCATATGATTCTCATTGGCTCGTACATTCAACCGTATTAATTCTAAATATTCTCTGAGCTCAACTTTAAGCAATAAATAATGCAAGTACTCATTCCTAAGTCTTCAATTCTACAACATATGTATAGAGTTGCATTTCATGAAATGTTTATTTCATAGTTTAAATGTAAATTAGTCACGTGTACAAAATGAGCCAATAACGGTAGGTGTTTAATTTTAACTGACGAAAATGACTCAAAAATTTACACAGGGTTTGTTTTTTTAAAAATACTTTTCAGTATGCTCTTTTTTGCTAACTAGATCCGGGTCCGGCCGGATCCTAACAAAGATCCGACCGGACCCGGATCCGGACTTTTTTTTCAAATTAGAATCCGGCCGGAGCCGGACCCGGACTTTTTTTTCAAATTAGAATCCGGCCGGAACCGGATCCGGACTTTTTTTTTCAAACTAGAATCCGGCCGGATACGGATATCAGACAAAAATGGCAATATCCGGCCGGACCCAGACCCGGATAGTGAGTCCGGTACATCACTACTCTTAAGACACTTTTTTTTTAATGTCAGCTTAAAAGTTTTTGATTGTTTTTTTTTCTAAATTTATCTTCAGTATAATATCGTTGAGATTTTATGTATGATCGTTTCTAAATCTTATAAATAAATTAGTTTTTATTTTTGTTAAAAAATAGTTGGTATAATATTTTTATAGTAACTGCCCTCTTTAGTATGCACTTTTAAAACAGACAAAAATGCGTATCTATCTGGAAAATTACAAATACTACAACAAAACTATTTGAATAAGTATCAGAAAACGTCTTTCTCAAAGTCTGTAAGCTCATTTAGTAAAACTTGTTTTAGCAATAATTTTTAACGTGTTGAATTAAATAATGAAGTAGTAATGAAGTAGTAAATACGATCTTGTGTTATATTGTTTAAGATTTTGAAAAAATAAAACAAATCAATAAATTTTATTAAATTATTCAGCTTCACAATTTTTTATTCTTCACTACTGATCACATCTAAATAGCTTACATATAACTTTACAATTACGTTTAGCATTTTTGACGTCAACTGTACTTTTTAAATTACCAAAACAAAATTCCTTTCATTTATTTTGAAGTAAATAATGAAATAGTTTATGACTGCGTTTTAAAAATACTTTTCTATTAATGTAATAACTAAAACTTGTTATTGAGCATTTTAAAACGTATATGACCACTTATTTCAGTGTTTTCCAAAATGAAAGATTAAAGTCAAAGGCGGCTAAAAACTTATTAGGTCTATAAATAGTAAAGCAGCGGTACTAATTAAAAAGATAATTATGAAAATGAAACAAAGCAGATAAGCTGATGTAGGTCTATTAACCTTTAAATTTTTTTAGCAGAAATATGTAAAATATTGTGCTGTTCTACATTTCATTTAAATATAAACAGTGTTTAGAAGTAATGTTATTATATATCTTGAGCTCAACGTGTTTATTGAGTACAACAAACATGTAATAGTTAGTTTGATTTAAATTTTATTTTTGAAAAAATAAAGACATTGATTAAAGAAAATATAGATAAAAAAAATTATAGTTGCATTTGAAACAGTTGATAAAAAATTACAATAATCTACTTTAAAAATTACACTAAGTTTGTACAGCTACACGTGAGAGCTAATATAAAAATTGAACAAAACTAAAAGTGATTTACTTAGTACTTATTTATCGTACAAAGAAGCAACTCTATTTAAATTTACAGAATTAAAACAAATACCTTCGGTAGTACATTATAAAAATTAGGATAAAAAGTAACTTGTTAAAACCAATAAATTGTTAATTTATAATTTATTAGTTAATTTGTAGTTAACGATGCGATTCATATTGAATGTTTTATTTGTAAATTTAACGCTTTTTTGTAACTATAGACGATTTTACTTAAAAATGAATATTATTAAGCATATATCAGCTATCTAAAATAGCTGTACAAACTATATTGACAATGAAGAATGACAGCATCAATTTCATGAATGTTTTAAATATAGCAATTGATTATTGCGTTAGTGACTATCTTATTAAATGTGTCACCAATTTTCAATGACTTTATCAAATAAAATCATATAAGATGGAAAAAAAATGTTTAGTTTTTATTCACTTTATGTCTTATATATAAAATGTCTGTTAAATATATTAGTTTCTACTAAAAAAATTTTACTAACTTAAATTATTTTTAATTAAACTCGCTGATTTTTTTATAATTTGTACCAGTAATTTTATGTATATATAATTAAAACATTACTTTTAAAAGAAACTTATTTTGAATTTAATTTATTTAATTTATTTAAATTTTAAATTTCTAGCACTTAATAATTAAATACTTATACAAAACCTAAAGTTTAGTATTGCTTCACAAATAAATTATTAATAACTTTTTTTTTCTTTGTTGTACTATAATATACTTGAATTGTGTATTAGTTGTACAGGATACTATACGAAGAGTACGAAAAGATATATATATCTAAAAAAATTAATCTTCTATCTGTATATAAAATTGATCGGTGTAAAGTTACAAAAGTATTTACATACTAAAAAATGATCCTAATAAACATAAGTCTGCATTAAATTACATTTAATCTAATAGACTCTAGCCTTATATACATTTTAGCTAATACAACTTTAGTTTTAGTTAATGTTTTATCAGTGAATATAAGTGCAATAAGAACTAAAACTTCAGCTTACCATTTTAAAAAAACCATTCGATTCAAATTAACTATATTTAAAGAATTAGTAATACAAAAAAAAAGCAGTCCATTTAGTTTTAAATTATAGTTGTAAAGAAACTTTAAAATTAAATAAAAATTTAAATTTTTTGTTTAAAATATATTTAACTGTGTATTTATTTACAAATATCAGCTAACTAGAATAGCTGTTAAAATGTTCGAGATTTTTATAGCAATTTTATCACGAAATATTTAATATTACACATTTTTATTAATCTAGGTTTATGAATTATTCAAAATGAGGTCAGTTTCATCTTAAATATGCCGTGTAATATAATAAAGTTTTAAAAAATCTACAACTGTTTAACTTATATTTCAAATGAAGAAATTTAGTTAATACTATACTTTTAACCGCTTACCGAAATTTTTAATTAAAAAAACGCAAATTTTAGCGAAGGCTTAATACTAAAAAAATGCGTACTAGATTAAAACGACCTTTATTTGTTAGTTATAATAATTAACATGCGGATAAGTTTAACAAGATTAATTCTATAAACTATCTAAATACATGTTATCTAAATTATTTGTTTATTATACTGTGTTTTCATGTTTTGTTCTAAACTCCAAACACAGTTAGCTAAATCTATTAATCAAGTTAACTAAACTAATCAGCCAACTTGGATAATTGTACAAACTAAGCTACAGAATACTGTGGAAAATCTCAATTGTTATTAGTATTTATAAAACTTATCGAACACTAAGCTTGTGATTAACAAAACAATAAAAAAATGTTGCAAAAATATGTCATTAGTTAGTAAAACTTAAAGTTTTGGCCTAAACAGTCTTACAATATCTAGATATTAATTTTAAAGTTAGCAACTAAAAACTTCTTAAATTGATGTGGCAAATTTATCTTAGTTTTCATGCTTTTAAATGTTTAAAATATATTTGAAATACATCAATATTTTTCATTTTAATTACAATAAAATAACAGATTTAAAACAATTCAATGAAATGGTCTAAATAAAGGGTAAAAATGATATGTTACTTTTGTTTTATAGTATTATCAATTGTCTAATTATATTAGGATATTTTTAATTATTTGAACAAAAATATCTTAATAAAATCTTTAGAAACAAACACTTAAATATCATAATTAACCGCAAACATGCTTTTCAAAATCAAATACAGATGTACAATAGAACTTTAACTAATAAAATGTATTGGTTTACTAAATTTGTAGAGCTACTTTAAATAGCTTAATAGTGTATATGAACAAAAACTAAACTAATTTAAGTTTTGAAGTTGATATAAATGTTATATAATTAAAACAAACAAAACAATTTTAAGTTTTTTTAATAAAGTTAAATTCTAAGCTAAAGATATTCATCAATATACTGGAACGGAAACGTCATATTTTTTGCCGTTGAAACCTGGTAGTGAATAAAATATTTGATTTGCAATAATATTTTTATCTAAGTTAATGTAATAAAAATTTTATTAAAACTTTTAGCCTTTAGTAAGATTTTTTTGTACTTAATGATTAAATTAATGGTAACTGGTTAAATATTTAGTTTTACATTTTTAAAAAGATGAATGCGTTGTATTTGATATAGTTGTATACCAAGAATATTAAAATTAAGTAGATCTAATTACTTCTATTAATATGAAAGATTATAAATTTTCTATTTACATTAATTTCTTTTAATATTATGGTACTATTTTTTCACTACTATAAAATTTTTTAGTATTATATGTTGTATTGTTAAAAAAATATAAACCAAAAACTACTCAAAAATATTAGCTGAGTGTTAAAGAAGTCGTTGTTTTTAGAGAGCCTTATTTAATAGACGTTCAAACAGCTTAAAGTTCACATAATTTAATAAAAAAGTTATAAAATACATTTACTTCTAATATCAGAGAATAAAAAAAAAGTAATGATATCTATCAGCTAAATTGAACATCTGTACAAATTTAAATAGCAATGAGTCAAGTATACTTGAAATAAAATGTGTTAAATTGTATTACAATATTATGTACAAAGTTAGTAGTTGGTTTAACAACGTGATATTAGTTTTATTATTTTCATAACTGCAAATTAGATATTTTTAATTTAATTTTATAAATTTTTTGATCGACGTTTCATCTAAATGACTTACAAAGAGTTTGTACTTACCTCTTTTTTGTATTTTTGTGTTTATTTATTGTTGTTAGTTTTGTGAAAAACATCTAAATTCTTTTGATACGGTGTTTAATGTTTTGATTATTTTTTTATTACTTTGTTTATTAATTAGTTTAAATTAATTATTTACAATCTATAGTTTTAGTCCTACTGTACGGAAACTTGTCAGTTTCTGAGTATACAAATAAAAAAACTACTCTAAAAGTATTTTTGTTTAAACAACTAATTTGATCTACTTATTTAAACACATTAGATTAGGTAATTAAATCAATATAATTACTTATAAGAAAAACTTCTTAACAAGATTAAATTAAATTAATAATTTACTATGTATGGTAAACATTACAAAAATTATAAATTAAGTTTTGAGAAGTTCGGAAAGAATAAAATTTAAAGATATTTTTCTAAACTGTTAATTCAATCAAGTTATTTTTAATAGTGTATTAGTGTTAGTACCCTAATTTTATGTATCTTAAAAAAAAACCTAAAAAAAATTATATTTTTACATATTACCTAAATTATCATCAATAATAAATATTAACCTAAGCCTAGAATAAAAGTGTAAATTTTTATTTTACGGTTAAATTTTGGTTTATTCGTTACTAAATGTTATAAATAATCTTTATATAAGTGTATTTTTCACTAGTAAAATACTATTTACTATATTATTATTAAATAATAAAATTTATTTTTATTATTAAATTATAATTAATTCGATAATTAATTAACTATATTAAATATAAAATATTATTAATTTAACAATTATTTCAAAAAATAAAATATTATTAAACTTAAACATATAAACATTTTAATCAATAAAATTGTTCTAGTGTAGTTTGTTTGTTTGTTTAAACTTTAAATCGTGAGCAATGCTGCTAAACGTTTTTGGACAAGTTTCAAACATTTTAAGATTTAAGATTTATTTCATAATTCACAAACATTATATTTAAATATACGTTCAAATGCTACAATCGAATAAAATTGTTGTTGCGATCCAAAGCTTAAAGTTTGTACGGCTATTTTAGATAGCTTATTGTAATATAGTCCAAAATTGTGTATACATAGTTTTAAGTAAGAGTAGATAATATCAAAAGTATAATTTAGTTTTTAATAACAAATATTAAACTAAAAAATTATACATATAAAACAAAATAAATGTTTTATTAGTAGATTTAAAAACACAGATAAAACTACAGTTTGTAGTAAAAACTGTTTAAATATTGGTATAGCATGTTCAAATTTACTATAAAAATTTGTAAGATTAACAAAAAGTGATGTTATTTCATAAAATAAAATTTATAAGAATATTTTTTTACAACCTTAATTTTTACAAAGTTTAAAAAATGTTTCTATAAAATATGTTTTTGCATCTATATATTCAAAAAAGTCATATTTTATATATTCAATAAAACTACAAACAAAAGTCAATCATAAGCTGTCAATTAACTAGTAAATAATTAATCTTAAAAAGTACTTAAAAAGTATTTTTTTAATAACAAATTTTTTCAAATAAAACAAAAAAAAAACGTTTTTAAATTTCTTACAAAAACTAGTTTGTAAAACATTAAACTAATTATTTTTCTTTAGTTAATGAAAGCACACTTCAAACAGCCTAATAGTAGTATATTTTTTATCCGAACTATTACAGATGAGCTGAGTTATTGAAAAGAGTTAAACTAAATTTATAGGTTATTAAATATTATAGTTATAAAACTAGGCTTGATAGTAACTGCTAAATATAGTTGTTAACATCTATTTACCCACAAATGCTAGAAATATAAAAATGCATAAGTATTATTGTTTATGGTAAAGTTTATAAAATCTCAGGGATTAAGTTTGTACAGCGATTACAATAAGATGAAAAAAAATCAAGTATAATACTTACTAGATTTATGTTAACTTTTTTGATTTTGACTTTTTGTTATATATTTTAAACACTTAATAAATAAGTATCTGTAGAGCAGGGGTCGGCAAACTGCGGCCCGCAGGCCAATTGCGGCCCGCGAAGGGTAAATCTGCGGCCCGCGAGCACGTTATTTTTTTGAATGGAATGCGGCCCGCGAGCATGTAAATGTGGCCCGCTGAGCAAAAATATAATTCACGTAAAATTTTTTCGGTAACTCGATTTAATTTGATTAGTTTGGTTTTAAGTCTCTGTATAACATTTAAAAATAATTACAAGAAAAAACTGCTTTAGTTTAAAAATGTAAAAAAGACAGATTAGCATTCTAACAGTATACTTTTCTGAGTTTCATAATAACTTCTTTTTTACAACAGCAAGTAATTAAGTTTCCGGTTGAACTAATAAAATATTGTATAAACTTTAAAATTTTAAAGGAGTGAAAAATATGGTTGGTGTTTAAAATACTTTACGTTTAAACCTTACTAAGTAATATTAACAGTTCGTAGTCACTAACAACAAAATTTTAGTCATAATTTATGTTTATTTTTGTAGAACTTTTTATTGTTTATAGTTTACTATGTTAAATGTACATACTAAACAAAAAGCTAAATATTTGTTTATTAAAGTATAAAAAATACAATGTACATTTGTAATGACGTGTGTGGCATTCTGAAAGTTATGTTACGAAATGACCAGTAAACTGAATAAAACTGTTTTATAGTAACTATACATCTTAATATATCTTCTAGATAGTAACTTTGTAACTTAGATAAATCTTATTTAATTTTATTTTGAATTTAGTTTAGTTATAACATTCCACAATTGTTATTATGACCTCAAATTATTTATTATATAAAATATTAGTCGGTGGTCATTAGCACTCTTTATAATAGTTTCTGTCTATAGACAAAAAAAAAGTAAGATGATAAAGAAAACTTTTTTTACTTTAACCATTTAATTAGAATAACTGTACAAACTAGTTTTGAACGATGAACTGTCATTTGTTATAAAACATAATCAATTTCTATTTTTACGCTACCTATAAAGATTGTTGCAAAGAGAATTTTGAAGTTTAACAAAAAAAAGTTTAATATTTATTTTATTATTATTTAGAGAATATGATTCGTTTTAGTTATTTAAAAAAAGTTATTTTATTAGATAATGAAATAATTATTAATTTTAAACTGGTATACTGGTTTTAAAATTATTTAATTGTGTGCAATACAAAAATTTAGAAAAATCTTGAAAAAAATTTTATTATTTCGTTTTTTATTATAAAGTATTTTATATTGATAAATATTAAAATACGTATAATAAACTAGTAGAGTAGTAAAAGTTAAAGTACTTTTACAGAGGCGTTATAAACACAAAATGATTGAAACTGAGTTATGATTTTTTTATTTCACTTTAGAATTATTAAAATGTACTTCAAATATAAATATCTTAGTTTCAAAATTCAACACATTTATATTTTGACTAACTATTTTGAAAGAAAAATTGACAAGACGTTACACTGTATACAAATAGTGATAACCGTAAAGTTTTGTTGTCCGTTTACAATTTTTTTTTGCACTTTGTTTTTTACTTTAATGTTTTTAATACTATTTGCAGTAACCAGTTTAAGTAGATGCTTTTAGTTGATTAAAAAAGTACTTGCTGTTTATAGCTAATATTTTTTTTAAGTTTTAAAATTGAGCTTTTTATACCACAATGAAACTAAGTCATTAAAGAATATATTTTCAAACAATTTTAAAGACGGTTTTAGAAATTATTCAAAATAAAATAATACGACTCAGCAACCTGTAATCACAGATTATTGTAAGACTAAAGTCTGTTTTCGTTTGATCAGTTTTAACAGTATTTGTACCATCATTAAGAAAGTTGTGATCTTCGCACCGTTAAAAATAAATAATCAACTTCATTACACAGTTCATTATTTATTGTTAATGATGGCAAAAGTGAATTTTGGCTAATAGTTCTGCTTATGAAGAACACGGTATGGCCAGGTAGCGTTTTAATATGTACCGTGAATAAACGTTAAAACTTGTGCCCGAGATTTGAAGTAAAGAGCAAAAAATAAAATGTTTTAGTACAGTTTGCGGTAAATTGAACTCCTAAAGAATAAGTTGTGAGTACTAAGTTTAGAGCAAATTCAAAAAACTACAACCGCGTATCGAGAATATTTATATTTATATTTTTGATGTTCGGCTAGTTTTTACTGACTTAATCTGTCAAAGTAATAAATTATACTACATTAAACTCTGCAGAATTATAAAGAACTTTACTAAAAAGTTTTTTTTTTTATAGTTGTTTAAATTTCATTGTAGCATTTTGTATCAGCTAACTATAACAACTGTATAAATTATAAAAATTTTCACTACTAGACGTTTGATTAGATAATTTAAATCAATAAATACTTTATAAAAAAAAAAAGACTAAACGTTGAGAAACTCGATTGTTAACAGATAACAAGAACAGAAATACTTAATTATTATGATGTTAAATAATCTATATCCTTATTTAACTGTTTTTTACTACTTGTTAATAAAAAACGCATTGCGGTATATAAAAGTAAATTATTAGTGTATAAAAACATAAATCATATTTATAGCAAAAAAATACTGCTTACTAAAAATAGATGAAAACCAATTATCAGCTAACTGGTACAGCTGTAAAAACTACCAAATATTAGTCTATTTACAATTATTAATTAAATTAGAATTTTATGTAAGATGTGTTATAAATTTTTATGAAAATTTGTTTATAACAATTTGTCAAATAAGTTAACTAAACGAAAAGTACAAAACAAAATGAAAAAATTATTTACAATACAAGAGCTCTTAAAATTTTTGAATTATTAGTTTTAGATAAATGCTTATAAAAGGCAGTTTTTTACACATTTTATATCCATTTTTAAGCTTTTGTCAAGTTATTTTTATATATTGTGTTTTGATATAACATAAAACGTTTTTCATAAAATAACAAAAATAATAAACGTTATTATATGTGGTTGCTGAAGTCAATATAATTATACTTTATAAGCATAGCAAAAGTTAAACATAAAACAATTATTTTTTACTTTATTTAATTACTCAGGCTATTTAGAAATAGTTTGTAAATTTTAATTAATATTATGATTTTTTATTTTTTTTTATAATCTCAATAATATATTCTAACTAAATTTAATCTTAGATGAATTTTTTTAATACAAACAATAGTTTCTGTAAAAAAAAAACTAACAAAGGTTCAATAAGTAATTATTTACCATTCGCAAATAAATATCCTTGTATTTAGGTTACTCATATCCTTTTAAATTATTTTACAAACATTTTTTAAAATGATTAAAGTTTACTTTTCAAGTGTAATACAAATTAGTAAACACAGACAGATAGAAAAGCAAGTTAGAAACATTAAAAACAAAGTTTTTTGAATATAGGATTTTGAATAAACATAAATATGTTTTACACAATCGTTTCAGCCAGCTAACTGAAGTAGCTGTACAAACTTATTATCAAACGGTTCTCTTACATTTTAACTTTTTTTGAATTTTAATGTACACCCTTAATAATGTAGTTGCGGTGAAACTATTTATAACTTTTTTTATTTATTTTTGTATCAAACAATACACAAATAATCTACCTAAATGACCATTTCAATAAATTTTAACATTATCTTATACTAAAATAAAACATTTTGGTAAATATATTTAGTTATGTATTTATAACAAAAAAAAAACCTTGTGAACAGTAAGAGATCATTAAAATGTAATATATTGAAAAATAAACTAAATGTTGTTTAAAGTTAAATTAATTTATTTAAAACCTTAAACAATTTTTGTAGTTACTGTATATATCATTTAGTGATAGTTTTCAATACTATTTCGTGATTACAACGTCATGTATTAATTAAAAAAATCTTTAAGAAATCTTTAGTAAATCATGTTTTAATATTTAAACACACATTACTTTGTAATGCTGTTGCTTGATACTATCATGATTTATAAGCTCTTTATTTTTAAGACCTAGTATAAAGTAAAACAAATATAAAAGTCTAATAAATAAAACTATTTTAATGTTGTTTAACATTACCAAGAACTCTTAAACACTATGTTTTTATTTCTAACTTTAAATCACTCGATGAATTAAAATATTTCTAGTCTATTTCCGTATTTTCATTTAAACCATAATACTTTTATAACAATGTTAACATAAAGTATCTGTAACAATAAAGTTATCATTGAAGTGATTTGTTGTTAGTTTGTATAGCTATTCCAGTTAGCTGATAATCGATTTATATAAGTAAAACTATATTTTATTACAATAGAGATTAAAAAAGAAGCTATTCACAATAGTGTTGATACGTTAAAAAAATGTTGATGTTGTTTGTACTTTATTCATAAAATATAAACTTTATAAACATAAACTTTATACATAAAATTTTTAGACACACATGACTTTGTAATGCTGTTACTTGATATTATCACGGTTTTTGAGCTTTTTATTTTAAAAGCTTAATAAAGAAAAAAATTAAACAAAATTGTTTTAATATTAATAAATATTACTAAGAATTTCTAAGCAATTAAAATTTTATTTTAACACAGTTTTTAAGATTTTTAATTTAATTACCTACTATAAAAAATGATTAAAGCCAAATCAAATAAAGTTGTTTAATGTTTTGACATATAACCAAGGATTTGAAACACTTTTTATTTATTTTAGTACTTTAAATCATCTTTTTAAATTGAAACAGTTGTAGTCTATTTGCGTATTTTCAATCAACCACAACACATTTGTAACAATGTTAACATAGAAGATCTGTAAAACACCGGGTTCCCGCAATTGACGTATTTATCAGTTTATACAGCTATTCTAGTTAGCTGATAATTTTTTTATTTTAATGTAAGTAAACACTTTTTAAACAAAAGAGTTTACATTCATGTTGATATAATATATTTTTATAATAAAAATTATAATTATGGCCGATAGCTAGCTTCTAATTGTTTTTACAGGCTAAATGGTAACTAAACAAAAAACAAATCTAAAAACAAAATTTTTAGATAGTAGTTTTTTAAATATCGCAACGTAACATTCACACTTTATCTAACTTTAATAATTAGATTTAACTTTATGTAAAATAAGACAAACGATACTCAAATAGTAAGTTGATGATCAATTTATAAATAATGCATATAAAATTTTACTTTGAAAAGCAATATATATTTTAACTACATTTGACATTTGTAGGTTTTGAAACTTGAAATTTTAAAAAATACTAAAATGAATTATACTGAGGTGATATCTGCTATTTTTTATTATATTTATTTTTTATTTTGATTGGTCACAGTAAGTGTAATGTAAGCTTAAGACTAACTCACTACATTATAAAACTGATAAATATAGAAAAAGATTAATTTTTACAAATATTTTCTGAACTGAACATGTGAAGAATATTTTAACTGTAAATAAAACAAACATTTTTTTTAACTTAATCAGCTCGATAGATAGAAAATATCATATTAAACACATTAACATACTAATAAACTAAACGTTTATATCTTATTATTAGATTGTTAGGGTCAAATATTCTAGATATTGTGACGATTGCTCGGCTCTGCCGTACTATTCTTAGGCAGAGCCGGCGGTAGAGACTTATCTTCTAAATTAATGACGGGGTCAGGCGCGTTACTTTACCCAGAGAGGGGGTAATTTTGAACACTTGATTCAAGACTTTCTTAGTACTCATTCGCGTTACTATCTTTTGCGATACGACGTATAAATAGTCAAGTAAGTATATAAGTATAAAGTATAAAAGACAATTTAAATAGGATCTGTTATATGCTTAACTTTAAATTTTCAAAAAATCCTTCAATATAACTTATTTTCATTTACTGTAGTTTAAAGCGTAATTAACTAAAATGTGAACAGAACATACTTTGCATTGAGAAAACCGAACTCGGGTATCCTATATTTGAGCAACAAATCAGACCATTCTAATCAAATATTAAAACAATTACCTATAACTATTAACGAAATACTAAACAACTTACCAAGTAACCAAGAATCACTTAACCGTATAAAACATAGTTATTAATCAGCACTAAAATCCGCAAACTACAAACTTATTCTAACATATTAATAAACAAATAAAACAAAAAAAATGAAAGCAAAAACTGTTTATTTCAACCCAACTTTTTTCTTAACTGTAGCCACTAAAGTAGGCAAATAATTCTTATACTTTAAAAATAAACATTTTGACACATACCACCCATACCATAAAATTTTAAACAGGAGCACACTAAAATTACTTATAGCTGCATGAAAATTATAATACATAAAGTTGTAAACACAATATCAATCTATTGAACAACCTACACCTCAAACAACAAGAAAAACCCTGCAACTACAGGAAAGAAAAATGCCCTTTAAACAATAATTGCTTACCAAAAAATATAATCTACCGAGCAATAAAAAAACAAACCATCTAAGAAAACTTTATGTGGGTTTAACAAGCACAACATATAAAACTAGATATAGCAACCATAAGACAACCTTAATAAAAAAATAAAAAAAACACAATACCGAGTTATCGAACTACATATGGGACTTAAAGGTTATCTTGTTTAGTAGATATTACAGTCTGTTTATCTTGAAGGCCTACATTTTATTGTTAGTGAAAATAAATTGTTTCAGGAGTTTGCTGGCAATGGTGGTTAAAGGTAAAATTTCAACGAAAACATATTGGCGAACTGCAATTTTATTTTAATTTTATTATATTTCCAAAACAATTAGTATAAGGTTTAAACTTTCCTTAACAATGGACCGAAGAATTAAGTGTTTATTTTTTCGTTTTTATTTTTATTAATAAATCTAGCATAACTTTCAGAACATTCTGCTCTTACAAAAACTTTAAATAGTTTTCAAGTTACAGTTTGCCGACCCCTGATTAAAAATTTCTAAATTTAATAACCTTATTTTAGATAAATATTGTAAGTTTACTTTGTAAAATATTATAGTGAAATCTTAAATTTTTTGAAAAATTCGCACGTATAACTGAAACGATAATATTTAGAATTATATCTAATTTTTTTCAGTACTCAAAATTTTAAAAAAAGAATTATAGAATAACAATTTTTATTTGTTAGTTATTTAAACTAAAATATGTAAAAATATTATTAAAAAATATATATACACTATCTTAATATCTGATATATAACACCTGTTTTCACTTTTTTTCTAACCAATGAAAAATCTTATCAACCAGCTAACTAAATAGCTGTACAAAATAAAATACAATATACTGTTAAATAACTCAATTTTTATCGGTATTTATAAAACATATCGAATACTAAGCTTGTGGTTATCAAAACAAATAAAAATTTATTGTAGAATTATATAAAAGTTAATTTAAACCTAAATATTTGTGTGAATTTTTGTTGCAGTATTTTATAATATTTGAAACTTAATGTTATAGTAAGCTACTAAAAACTTATTAATTGTAAACAGCAATATTATCTTTATTTTTATAAAAAAATATTCAATTTAAAACAGTATAATTTTTTCTGAAAAGTACAAAATAACACAAGTTTAAAATAATTTCAGACTGAAATAGTCTAAATCAAAAGTCAAAACATTTTCTTTACTTTTTGTGTTGTAAAACTTTACGGTATTTAACAAATCATAATACTTGTAGCTGTATAAACTTAATCTAAATGTTACATATGCATCTTGTATTCAAACTTCCATTAAGCAATTTAGAATTAGATTAAAACTTACTACCGAAATAACTGATTTTTTATAAATTACCTCAAAATTACTTTCACAATGCATAAAATAAAAGACAAAACATATCAGACAAAAAAATACTAGTATCGCCGTACGAAGTGTGAATGAATTAACGGAAAACAAAAAAAAAACTTATGACCTTTACATTAACAAATTTATACGTGAAATACTATTTTGATAAAAAATCTAAATCAGTAACTTAGTAGTACTTTCTAAAACTGCAATTTTTAAAAATGTTGATAGTTTTTGTTAAAGTAAGTACATAATAATAATTACAGGATTTAAAAATATTATAAAAGAATGATAAGTAATACTTTTAATCGAAGTTGTTTTTAACTTTTACATTAGTAAATTTATTACGTGAAATACTGTTTTGATAAAAAATCTAAATCAGTAACTTAGTAGTACTTTCTAAAATTAATAAAAATTTTGATAGTTTTTGTTAACGTAAGTACATAATAACAACTACCTGATTTAAAAATATTTAAAAGAATGGTAAGTAATACTTTTAATCGGATTTGTTTTTACGTTTAATAACTGTATAAATATATGCTGTAACTAAATAATTATATGTAATTGATATAGGCAGAAATAAAAATCCTATCCTAAAACAACTTGTTTTTAGGTTACTAAATTTTTTGTAATATTTTTCTTTAACTTTAGTTTATCTCCTTATAATTTATTAATATGATTGCCTCATCCGTATTTTATTAATTTAATACATTTAAAAAAAATTTTTTTTGTTATTTTTATGTAGAAGATGTTAAGCGTTTAATTATTAAGGATTAGTTCTAATTCGTAAAAACTAATGAATAACGAAACCAGTTTCGTGTTTTATTTTCTTTCAACTGAAATAAAGAAAAGCGATGGTAATAAAATTTTAACATTGGATGTTTTAAGAATTGTACTCGAGCTTCAAAAAATGGTGAAAGCGGAAATTTTAAATGCTAACTGATGAAACATAAAACTTTTCTAAATTTTTTTAAATTAATTTGCTATTTTTTTTTAAGTTTTCTCATATATTTACGACAATTTAGTTTTAAGATGAAATCTGTTGTTTTTTTCTTTTTTGATATTAGTGAACAGTATTGAATTAATGGTATTTCACTTTCAGCTAACTAAAATAGCTGCATAAATTTTTCTTTGCATGGGGAAGTATTGTACATATTTTGTATAAAAATTTAAATTAAGATATTGACTTAACCGTTTATTTTCATTGAAATGCTACATCATAATTAATAGTATACATTGACTTGTTTTAAATAAAAGTTAATTTGAACGATTCTTTAAGACCTTCCATTTGATATAAGTAGAGAAAAAACAGTTTACTTAAAAAAAACAACTGTTGTTTTTAAACATTCTACATGTTTGTTTTATTGTTTTTGTTATATTTTATAAAACTTTAGATTTTTTGATTTTTTTTTTATAAAAACTGTAAAAATTTGTCTTATTAATAAAATAATTTTAAATATGTATGATGAATAATTTACGAAAGATTTTAGACAATTTAAAACAGTTAATTATCTTTAGTAATTATTTTTTCTATTCTAGAAAAATAAAACTTAATTATAAAATTTTAAGCCTTATAGAATTAAAGATGTTAAATTGATTCAGAAACATTCAAATTTTATACTAAAAACGTTATATGCTACACACAAACATATTATTCATCATAAATTATAAATAGTATGCCTTAATAATTTAATTATTAAGTTCTTTTCTACTTAATTCGCACAGCTAGTGTATTTAGCTGACCAAAAGATATTTTATGCTAGTAAACTGTTATTTTTGATACCATAAAGAATTAATGTATTATAATTTTAAGATAATCTATATTAATTGTATTAATTTTTATCCTTAATCTGTTCTGCTGTTTGCTCTTTTATTGTTATACTTGTAATTACTAGAAGTTTTTTACTAGAAGTTTTATTAGTAATATGATATTTGGTTATTTTTAAAATGAGGTTATATAAATAACAATTTTTAAAATTTACAGTAATAAACAAAATACTTTTAACGTTTTGTAATCCACATAATCTAGCTAATAAACTCTAAAGTTCGATTTAGATAACTTTTCTAGCTAATAAACAATTAGTAAAACTTATAACATTAATTAAGTTTTTTTCAGTTGAAAATAATTTTTAGATAACTACCGCTATATAATTTACAAGTTAATAAAATAATGAAGTTTTTAACTAATAACGAATACTGTTTATCCTAGAAAAATATAACTTTGTTTGACATGATGAAACGATAAATAAAATATACATTTCAAAATGAATGTACTAGCATAAGTATAATTTTAAAGTTTAATTTTATCAGCAATTTTATTAGCTGTATAAATTACATAAGGTTTTACATTGCCTGTAAAAAAATAATTACGTTACAAATCAAATTCGGACAATTTAACTCTAAAAAAATATTTTTATGATAGCATATTTCAAAAATAAAGAATATTTGAAAAAATTTAAAAACATTTATCTCTTATTGATATCTTAAAATCGTGTTTCTTATTTATAAAACATTAAACATAAGAAAAATATTTTATTATGTTTTTAATTTTTATTATACTTTACTTTTACATTTGTAGCTTTTTAAACATCTTTTTTTAGTATTTAAATAGTCGAAAATTAAATTGTCCGAGTTTAGATAGTCTTGAACCCAGAATATTTATATACTAAATACTTAACTTTTTTCGTAGATTAAAACTTTTTACCTCGTAAACTAATTAAGTATAGTTTTTACTAATTAGTTGTTTAAAGCCTTTTTATATGTCAAATTGCTTGAATTTTTTAATTAACAAATTATATTTCAGTATGAAACTCTAGGTTAATTCAGTATATAATTCATATTTTCTTTCGTGCTAAAGTGACGATCGTGCAAAATGGACGCCGTGCCAACGTGTCCTCTCGTGCAAAAATGACATCCACCCGCTAAATATAGCTTTAATGTAATAATATTCATGTCTATTCTGTATTTATAAAAGTATTTGGTCATAAACTTTAAAATACTAAATAAAAAATATTCAAAGTATTTCCAATTATAGTTTTAAGACTTTATACTTATTTATACTTTAATTTGAAGATTACGTATCTATATTGTATTGTACGAATCTATATCTATATATAATAAATGGATATTATAAATTCAATCAGCTAAGTAAAACAACAGAAAAAATTTTCAGAAAAAGTTTGGTTGATTAATGTTTTATTAGTATGATTGTAATAAATTAGTAAGTATAAAACATGCTTATAAAAATTACTTAACTTGATTTCCTTTCTCAGCTAACTAGAATAGCTGTACAAACTTAGAAGGAAAAAAGTCATACTAGCGTAAATATGTTAGAACTATTTAAAATCAATTTATTGAAATATATTGTGACAAGCTTACAACAACGTCATAAGAACGATAATCAAAGTTTAACGCTAATAGAAGTTTCACCTATTTCAATACTTAGTAGAGCTTCATTATTAAAATAAGTTAAAAGAGTTGTACATAAATGTAATAACAGGTTTTTGATTTTATATTTATTGTATTTTGACATTATTTTTTGAATTTAATTTGTTGAAAATTGAATTGTCCTAATTTACACAGTCTTACACCTAGAGTATTTATATATTAAATATTTAAACTTTTTCGTAGAAGATGTAGATTAAAGATTTTAACCTTGTAAACTTCTTAAGTATAGTTTTTAATAATTAGTTCTCTTAAGTTTTTTTATTTGTTAAATCAATAAACATCTTTTAATAGATATCAAATACTGTACTTTTATTTCAGTATGAAACTATAGCTTAATTATAAAACTATTTCATTTATTCTTTCTGCGATAGCTTAATAATGTTAGTTTTAGTAATATATGCGTTATGTTTTTTGTTTTTGACGATTACTGTTTTTATAATAATAATAAAAATTTTTACTACAGATTTCATGTTGTAAAATGAAAAATTATTCTTTGAAATAATATAAGGTTTTCTTTATTATGAATACTTTTGATTGTTGAGAAAACGAGTTTTTCTAAACTGTTAAAAGTTACTAAGGAAAATATATACAGTCTAATAACAGTAATTTCATGGAAAAGATTTGTAGCTTCAAAAGAATCTGTTTACTTTGAGTATTAAAATAAATTAAATAGCAAGCAACATTTATAACTAGATTTGAATAAAATAAGAAAATAAAAGTTTAAACTTTTAAAAAATTATTGATGTTTCTTGTTATTTATAACACTTAATTAACAAACAAGTAACTTATACAACTTACAAATTAGTATATTTAGAAACAGATGTAAAGCATCGACATACTTATTTACATTTGTTTATTATATTTATAAGTTATGTTAGTCTGACTGTATAACAGTTTTAACTTTTATCTATATACGTTTGATAAAGTAATGGAACTTTATTACTGTTATCACAAACCAAACGATCAGAATAAACTATAAAAAATATAACTAAATGTATTAGTTGCAATAAAGTTAGTTTAAGCTTGTACAGTTATTCTAGTTAGCTTATTAAAAGATCTATGTAAAAATTATTAAATTACAATAGAATTGTCTTACTTAATGAAATAGCTGTCAAACTAAAAAGTCGTTATTACAAATTAACAGTCAAATTATAATTTTAGGTAGTAATCATCATCTTGTAAGAAAATTTAAAAGTTGTATAAATATTAAAATCATTCTGACTTAAAAATATAAACTAAATTAACTTAAACTAAAAACGTTTTAGTCTATAAGTTTATAAATAGTATATAAAAATAATATGTTGACGTTTTAATTATTCATTTTTTTTTTGCAAAGTCTATAAAACAATTACTATTACGATGGCATTAGTAACTAACAGTATTAATGTAAATAGCATAAAAAGATTTTAAAAAGTAAATTTGAAAATTTAGTTAAGTATTTAAGTTGGGTTTCGTTTTAAGTCGCTTTTAAATCGTTTTAGTTACTACTGTAACTTAACAAATTTTTAAACATTTGAAAATTTAAATTTTTAGATCAAATTAAGATATCTTATTTTTTAACTAATTAAAGCATAATGAAAGCTACTTATAAAAATTTTTTGATTTAAGTGTTTTAAATTGTCTTAAGATTCCTGTGAAGTTTTTCAAAAATATTTAGAAACTACATATTTTTTTAAAATATACTGATTACTTATTAAAAAGCGTGCATTTTACCTACCTTTTATTAATAAATTTTACAGCGAATAGATAGTTTTGAGTCTTTCGTTGAGTTTACCTTTTTTTATTTTAAGAGAAAATAGTATTCTTTTAAATGTAGCTGTAGTTGTCTTGTAAGCTTATAACAAATTGTTTGGTTATATTCGAAGATAAAACTTTTCCAAAATATAGTTAAATGTCTGGATGAAATAGTTTTAAACTGTTCAGCTTTTCTGTTAGCTCATTTAAAAATACCTTCATACGTCAAGTTTTTTTTTTGAGAACATGTTTAAAAGTTTAATGTTTAAAAGGTCATACAAGTAACATTTTATTTAAGTTTAATTTTATTGTGCTTTTAAAGAAGTAAAAGAAAAGGTTATTCCCGATTAAAAAATACTTAAACAGTTACGTAATTGTGCATACCTTTTAAACTTAAAAACTTTGAACAGTTTTAAATCAAAAAACTAAGTCTTTCCTAACTTTAGTAATGAAGCTTTTTGAAGTTTATATTTTGTACAAATTTAAATGTTGTTAAAGTTAAGCTGTCTTTTTTACTGATGTTTTATAAACTTATCACAAACTATTTTATTGAAATAATAATTAAATAGCTGTACAATCTTTAAACAGTCATATAACATTTTCTGGGAGTTTGTACAGCTATTCTAGTTAGCTGAGAAATAATTGCATAAGATTAAATTGTTTAACTGTAATTAAAGAGATTTTGATTAATATTAAAAATAATTGTTAATATTTCAACTAATAAAAAAGTTCAAATATTTGTGCACCAGAAGTTTTTAAAGTTTAATCACACACTTCAAATCACATAAACACCGTTCTTTGTCTACTAGACATTTGTAACGTAACACTTATTGTTAAATTAGTTTTTGTTTTGTTAGTATTTATAATAATCCCCGTTACCTGATAAGAAAGTTAGCCTAAAATAACCAGTCAATAAATGTAAAAACACAGTTTTTATAAAGTTTTAGATAAACTGTTATGTTATAAAGATAATTACAACTTTTAAGCTTTTCATCAGCTAACTACAATAGCTTTACAAACTATCACAGGATATAAATATCTTTAATGTAAATTAAGTGATGTTGTTAAGAATTCAGAATATGGTAATAATTGTTGTACTCTTACAACATTCGTATCTAATTATTATACTAATGACTTTGATCGTGTCTGATATTTTCCACTTGACTTATTTCAAAACAAACTCACTAAGTAAATTCAGATTATTCTAACAAAACTTCACAAAAAAGTGAATTAAAAAATTACTCGACCTATATAATTTAAGTTAGTAAACTAAATGCACAGTTTTTTCAGAGAAAAGAATTATCAATTATGAAACATAAACGATGTTTAGCTTTTATATAAAATTAATATTCTTTTTCTTTTTGTAACTTAAAAATTTATAAATTTTGAAAGCTTGGTAATCGTATGTTTAGTAGAAAGCAGTAATGATTCTAATAAATCTTCTTATATGTTTAAGCAAATTTATTCAAAATTGTTTTTCCAGTTTAAATAAATTTAACTGATATATAAACTAAAACTTGTTAAACAAACTATATCAAAATTACCTGCTTAAGAGATTTTAAAAATAAAAGTTAAAAAAATTGAGCTAACTGACATTATTTTAAAATAAATTACAACATTTTACTTAGTTTTATTCATTTATTTTATAAGTATGTTTACTGTCTGTGTTTTAACTGTAGATTGATAACTAAATATACCTAGTTGCAGGACTTATCTTAAATAAATTAATACTAGAACGACTTATTACTTTATACAGTTATGTATAAAGTTAACTAATTTGCATTAAAATTTTTTGAAGAATTTTTAAACATACTTATGAACTTATATCGTTAATAGCGCAATTTTATTAGCATTAATACTACAGAAAAAACCCTTTTCTTATCAATACAATCATTATACAAGTTTAAAGCAACTTGTAATTGACAGAATATGCCTATTTAGATACATACACTTAGCTGATAAAAAGAAGTTTAATTTCAAAGTCTTTACTTAAGTAAATTTTTAAAGATATTCATTTACCTCCTTTTAATCTGCTAACTAGAATAGCTGTACAAACTAAGAATAAACTTAAAAAGCTTAAGCAAAAGTAGGTCTTAATGTTTAGGTATAATGATGAAATGAACTTTTTAGGGTTTAAATTAATATTAAAGTTTTTTATGAATGTTTTTGATTCGTTAATTAAAAAGTTACTTATAAACAATTATTAATTTCAAACAATGAACAGTTGTTAACTAAAACTAAAACTGTCACTACAAAGAACAGTTAATATAACCTTTTAAATCTTCTTTAACTTACATAAAAACTTTAATTTATTGTAAGGAAATATTTAAAAGGTTTTAAAGTATATATTTACTGAACAATGTTTATCGTTTACTTGATATAGTATGTTTTTTTTTACTGTTAAAGTTGCATGGTTTTCTTTTTCTAATATATTATCAGTAAGTTTTTACTGTTTTTTTTAAAACTTGAACTTTTGATAAAATATATGGTTTAGTTTTAAAAGGTACAAAACCTTTTAGGTTTTTGTTACTTAAGGACTCATTTTCAAAATTAATTTTATAAATCAGTATGACGTTATCTTGAACTAATATTTGCTAATTGTTACAAATTAAGTTATAACTGATCCTAGTTTATTTTACGTTTACTAGGCAGTTAGTTTGTACAGCTACAATAGTTAGCTAGTTTTTATTAAACTGATCTTAAGTAACTTCTTTGATTACAATTAAACATAAAATTGATATTTTTCATATATTAAGTTTATATTTGTATTAAAAAATTGGTTTTTTAAATTGTAAACAAACAAAGCTTATGCAGTTTAAATAATTACTATTTATATTTTTAGATAATATTCTAAATAAATTCTTGAGTATATAAAATTAGTCACAATATATTCATCAGAATTTTAAATAAACTACAGCGATCTTGTATGTTCACAAATTTAGTGTTAATTTATCATAAGTTATGCTTTATAGTCGTTTTATAATACTTTTATATAAGGATCTGGTTTTGAATTTAATGTTTTTTTTTAAATTAACTAATATTAACTAATACACTGATATTAACTAATATGTACCATTACACTAATATTCACAAATGTTTACATCTTTATAAACATACATTTAAACTTAATAAATTGCAAATTGATTCTAATTTAAAATGTGAAATTTTGTGTAGCAGATAAGTAATTAAATAAAGGTAACTATATTAGATATTAGATGAAAAAATATACCTTTGTATATGTAAAAAAAGATTAAAGTTATTTAGTTTATTTGTATAAATGTTATGTATCAAACTTGAAAATACATTTCTAAAACACGATATTTTAGTTATTTAAATAAAATGACGTAATTAAAAATTTATTCAGTTATTCAAAATGATAACTTTGTCATTAAATTTTAATTCAATTTATTTTGAATGCTTTGTAAAACTGTTAAAAATTCATTTATTAATAGTATATTTGTATTACTTTTTATAAAGTTTCTACAACAAATATTAAGTTCATAACTATTACTAATTAATATCAAGAGCCTTTTTTTATCATCTTTAGATAAATAGTAACTATCTAAAATAGTTTGTTTTATTAAAAGTTATCTAAAACTTTTTAGTACTTTATTTTTTTTTAAATATTAGTAAAGTATACAATAACTGACATAGTTAAGTAGTGTATCAGATTAATACTTGTTTTAGAAAATAATTACAATAACATCGTCTGAACTGAGTATTTTATAGAAAAAATTAGAAAAAGATCCATATATCTTTTTTTTACATAAATAAGTAATACTTCTAAAACTTTATGGCTTTATTCTAAGTATAAAACTTTTCATACATACTATTTAAACTTCTTGCATTAACAGCAATAGTTTGTTTTTCATTTAAAAAAATCAAAAGTTATGTTTTATCTATTCTTTTTATTTTAAATTTAAGCTGCTTTTTTAGTCTAATTTTTTTAAACCCTTAGAAAAAAGAATCAAATCAAACTTTAGTGTAAACAAAAATCTTGAAATAAAGAAGTTTTATGAATTTGTTAAATTCTACTTTTTTATAAAGTTATAAATAAAACAAGTTTTAATTTAAATTCTAACTACGTAAACTTTTAGAAAACACAAGTCTGTTCACTACAGTATTTTGTTGAATACTTTACTATGAAAAAGTAATAAAATAAAATTGAACAGTCGGTCCAACTAGCAGATAGTATACTGTAGTATACTAGCAGACGTTTTAATAAAAAAGTGTTTTTAATTTATATGATAAGATTCTTCAAACTTTTTCCAAAATTAAATGTTTCCTTTAGTTTATCTAGATAATTTTGAAACAAGTTACAGATGAATATAAACAAAGATAGTTCTTTATAATTACCTTACCAAAAATACAATACAGTCATAAACTTTAAACATAAACATAAAATACTTGATAAAATAATGGTTTTGGACTTTCCTACTTTTAATCAGTTCTTTTCATCACATAATATATCCCATTGTCACTCTAGCCATTAAAAAATATATTTAGATTTATTTTAAAAGCTGTAGCATATTCTTAGTGTTAATTTTGTTAATTGCTTATAAAAAAGTTAGTTAGATAATATATAAGTCTGTGTAATAATTAAAGAGTTCAACACATAAAAAAATACTAAAAACAAATAAAATAAAGAAAATATTGAATAAATATCAAAAAAAGGCTAAATTTAATTAATATAAATAGATGTTGGTTTGATAATTTTACTAAGAAAATTACTTGAAATATTTTTGGTTTAATAAAACCTTAAACTTATAATTTTAAAATATTTTTATGAGCTTACTTAAATAACTGTAGAAACTTTATTTACAGTAGGTTCATGTTTTATGGTTTTGTTATAACTTTTTTTTTTAATGAAAGGTTTGGTGCTGTGTCAAAGTAAGGTCGTAAAAAGAACAATTAAGAATAATAATATTAAATAAATTAATTGTAATATAAATGTAATAACTATTTTATAAAGTGAACAATACTTATATCTACCTTTTTCGATAAAGTTTTTAAATTAGTTACTTTTTGAACAAAGTCATACTTAAACATTAATATAGTTTTAATATCTATATTTTTTTAAACTATTACTGTTATAAAACATATGTAATTAGACTAATTATTAATAAATTCATACTCTACTTTTTATCTATCTGATGCATGACGTTAATTTTTTTTTTTTTTTTTGTAAAGTCAAGGGAACTTAAAGTTTGTGTTGAAATACTTGAAGACTAAACTATTTAAACTGCGATTAAAACAAGCATGATTTTAAAACTAAACAAATAAACTAAAATGAAAAGCATTTTTTCTATTTAAAGTTTACCATGTCTTTATAACTATATAAACTTCATCAGAGTTTTCAAAGCTGTCTTAAATGAATTGCATTGTTTTTCAAAAATTTAATACTTGTTTATTATTTTGTTTAGATAGATAAGTTATTACGTTTGAGGTTTTAATCAAAATATATTTATAGTTAACTTAAAATAATAATAACTTTTTTTAAATTAAAAAAAAACACAACATTTTTAACTACAGAATTATCTTGTTGAAAAGAATTATTTTTTTAACAACTAGTTTTACTTTACGAATATTTTTGGTTTCGGAATATCTAGTAAACTTAAACAATAACCTTCTTGCAATATATAATGTTATATCGTTTCATTAATGTGTAGCATTATTGTTGACGTCACCAGACAATAGAACTTATCACCGATTTTTACTTATCAAAGTTAGTCTGGTCATTAGCACAAGCAACATATGGTGCCGAATATATTTATTGTTAAATTCAAACCGCTAAATTACGCGGTTGTATTCTCTTCATTTGTTTTTTTGACATACAGGCGTTTAAAGCTTAACTTTAGTAATTAAAATGCTGCTTATTTAACTGTCAAAAATTCAAGTCAAGTCTAGTGGCTATACGTTTTTTTCTGGTGTTTCATTATGTAGTTTAATATATATAGTATAAAGCATATAAAAGCTATTTAAACAAAAATTTTGTAAAAGTAGTAATTTCAATCGGCTTTTAGTATTTTACAACTTTTTTGATAAAAAGTAGAAGCTAATACACAACAAATTAATTTGTTTATTTTTATTTTTGAAATGAGAAGTAAAAATTATTTAACATTTTACTGTGAACATATAGAATATTAGTAAAATATCGAATTAAATGTTTAAAATTGCTTTTTTTAACTTAGGTTAAAAACTAGTATCAGCTAACTCAATCAGCTGCACAAACTTTTAAGATATCAACTAGCTTTAATTAAAACTTAAATTTAAATTATGTTCTCAAACATTAACTATTATCTTGTGGTAAAAACGAGATATCGTTAGCAATGACCTAAACCAAATAAACTAAATTATTTTTTGATATAATATCTTGATTTTGATAATTATTTAAAAAAATAAATAATTTAATAGTAAATCCACGAATATACATTTGTTTAGAGTCATTACTTTTATTTTTAATACATTAATTTACAAGCTTGTAATTTTAGTTTATTTTGTATTGTTATCTTTTTTTTTTAAATAAATTATTACTATTTTTTTATTTGTTAGTTATTTGAAAAATATATTTACAACTTTTGTAATATTATAATTAACTTATTCCTAATTCATTAATGACTTTAATATGATGTTAAAAATGATATCATAATCAAATTGACCTTTTTAGTTTTATAAACTTTAAACTAGTATTCGTTCATAAAGCTTTTCTTTGTCTGTATTTAAAAAAATAAAAAAGGAATACATAATTGATTAATTACATTTATTGTAAAAAATAATTTTTATTAGTTACAAACTAAAGCTTTACTGTAATTAAACGGTTAAGTTAGTTAAAAAGTAAATAGGTTATATAACTATTATATAATGTAATATAGTTTCAATATTGCATACTAAATATTGATGAGTTTTTTTAAGTTTGTTTTTATTGGAAAATAAATGAAAAAAAATTTAAACAAAAGTAAACATCAGTACGCTAATGTACACAGTACAAACGTGTCTATATTTTGAAACATTAGTCTTATCTATGTTATGTCTTGTATGCTATGTTTTATATGTCTTATCTATGTTACTTAGTTTTTTTTTATGCAATACAATTTTAATTTTGTGTAATTTAAAAACAATTGCTAGTTTTTAAACTAATATCACATGACATTTTTTAATCTTTAAACATTCCTTAAAACACAATTATATGTACATATTACTGATAATCGGACCTTCCTTCAAAACATGTTTGGTTGCAATTTTTTAATATACTTTAACATTTTTATTATATCACTATAACACTATAAAACTTTATATGTTATTAAGATATTTACAAACCACAGTGAAGTTAATTAAAAAAATTATATTAGTTTAAAACTCTAAAATTCATGGATAAATTTAAATCGTAACACGATATTTAAAACCTAAAATTTTTTTTTTTGTTCTACAATGCGAAAAAAATCATTATATCATAAAGGAATTTTTAATTTATTTATATTTGATTAAAAGTTTTTGTTTATTTATCTCAATATGATACGAAAAGAAAATTTTTCAATAACACAAAGAGTAAATTCAGCACAAACAATACTTTATAAAATCAGACATACAATTATATTAAACCAGTAGGCCATTAAACAGCTATTCCAGTTAGCTGATAATTAAAAACACGTCTTATGTTACAGGACAATTAATTTTATTTTGTTTCTAAAAAAAAAGACCTCGTCAAAAGTAATATTACATGGCTGTAATATTTACATCATCGTTAGTTTTCTTAGTTTCTATACAGTATTTTGAGCTTACACAGTTGGATGAAAAATCTTTATATAAATATCTAAGTAGAAATTCAAAATAAGAAGTTTATATGTAAATTTTTAATATAAATTTGCGTAGTTGTCCTTAATAATTGGTATTTAAGAAGCTTGTGTAAAACAGTAAAATAATTTTCAACTTACAAATAACAAATAAAAAGTTTAACATTACATTCTAATTAAAAATTAAAAACTCATACAACTGCACTTCATGTAAAAGCTTAGATAAAGCTGTAAGTTTTCACTTTTCGCTCTATTTGTATTTATTCAATATACATCTCTTTTTGGTCGCTAACATTGGTTTGAAATTTTCGTAATAACCCTATTTTGCTTCGATTTATGTATATTGTAAATATATTTTTTTTACTTTAACGCCACTAAGGTTTATTACGTATTACACTTTTATAATAATGAAATAAATTACATGCTAATTATTATACAGGAATTGACATTGCATTTTTCAGCCGTAAACTAAATACATCTTCAAAGGTTTTAGTTCTAAGCTTAATTCAAGTTTGCACAATTTGCATCAAAAGCTCTTAATAATTTTAGTGAAAATTAATAATTAGTAACTACGACTTCAATGATAGCAAAAAATAAGCAACGAAATCACCTGATCTTTATTTTCAAAGTTTTCTGCTGTTAACTACCAACAAAACTTTACATTAGTTAATGTGTTATTATTACCATTGTTAAAGCTACAAAAACGTTAATAAGTATATCTAAGTAGAATTCTAGCATACTTTATATATAAAAAGAAGTAAATTTTAAAAAAAAAATAGTATTAAAAATGATGTTATTGGTATCCATTATATAAAGTCATACAACTTTGTCTTTATTTAAAATCATGATAAAGTTTGGTGTTTTATTTTTGGATAAATATTTGCTTAGTTATTAGAAAAAAATGGTAACGTAACAAGACTTATAAATTTGAAGCTGAGATAACTATACTTTATTGATGAAAACACTATTATTAAGTAATATCTAATTTAATCAATAAAAAATATATTTACTACCAAAAAGAAAACTGATAAAACTTATATAAATTTCAAAAAAGTTTGTAGATGATAAACATTTAATTTTACATAAGTAATTAAATCTTATTTTCATTTAATAAACTAGAATTGTAGTTAAAATATGGATATTAAAAGTCAACAAACTTTTTACTAGCATGACAACCAATATCAAGCGTTGTGACACAACCATTAACTACTATTTAATATTTTAATATATCATGTTTTATTTAATTATGTTATTGTTTATCTAATTTTGGTCTGAAGTTCAGTGTATATTATTAATATATAATATTATTTCGTATTTTATTAAGTAAACAATTTTTTAAGATTATGAGATTGTTAATAAACAAAATGTAGTATTTTTTTTAATCTGTATTTCCCCTGCAACGTATCTAAACAGCTTTTTTTAATAACTTTTGACAGTTTTAAAGTAAAAAACGTTTTTCTTCAAAGAATGATATATGTAAACTTCAAATTTTTGTGTGTGAAAATTACTTTCTTACTTGAATTATTAATTATTTTTTTTCACTGTATTTTTTTAGTTTTTAAGCTATCTAAATAGCTGTACGGACTTAAAAAAAAACACTTAAAATCACACAAACTATTATTTATTTATGTTTGCATTTTCTTCAAACATCTGACCAGAAAACAAATACATCTTTCACGATTAGTTTTAAATTACAATTGTTTATTTTAGTTAAAATTTATGCATTCGTTTCATTTATATTCACAGTTTTTAATGTCAAGTATACTTTTTATTTTTGATATTTTCTCAAAAGGTTTTATTAAAACTTATTTAAAATAATTAGCAACAGACTTATAAAAAATAAACTATTTAAATTAACCAATTAATTTTGTCAACTTGGTACGCAATTTCTACAAATTGTACATATTGCCGGTATGGAACGCACTTTTTAGCCTAAAAACGCTAATTGCTTTTTTTCTAAATTTTAAAACATAACTAAAGTTAGTATTAAGTAATATATGTTAAAATATGTTATACTGGTTTATCTTAAATAAAGGTTTGACCAAGGAAACCATAAAAAATACAGTGTTTTTTATCTTACAATGTTTAAAGTAAATACATTACAGTTTATTTGTTTAATGAAAATAATTGACAGTTAAATCTAAATTTTGATTAATGTTAACTATTAAACTTAAAGTGAAAAATAGACTCCTAAAAATACGCAAAGTTCATTATTTTATAGTTAACCTACAAATACCTTCAAACATTTAAAAAACAATATAATAACGTACTTCTAAAGTTTCAATATTTAATATGTTTACTCAGCTTAATATAATAGCTGTACAAACTCAGACAACACAAACGCAGAGTTTTCATATTTCCTACTGTTATATATACTTTACGTGTTATTAAGATGCTGTGTTGAAGTAAAACAAGGTTTTAGTAATAAAATTTTATAATTTGAAATTAATGAATTCCATTCGGAAGTACTTTTATGACTTTACTACCTTTTTTTTTCTATCTCTTTTCAGCATAATGTTTAATTTTTAAAATATGTTTGATTACAGTACACTACCGCTAAGTACGCAAATTGAACCTGACCAAAAAGTGCGTACTTAGCACGGGTAGTGCGTACTTTTTGACGAAATGGTATAATATGAAATTTTGTTGTTTGTTTTCTTTCTTACAACTAGCAACCAAATAATTAAGCCAAATATACAAGTATTTTTATTGTAATAATATTTAATACATAATTCTAACCTGCAAAATTTTTTAAAAAAATTTAAAATGATTTATTTTTTCTATAAAAAGTTTCTACATAATTATACATACATTTAATAAAGAAAGTCAATGTCAGTCAATGATATAAAAAATAATATTAAGCCATATTTTGTTTTGTTAGAAAGTACCAAACTACATTTTGTTTACCAAACATTTTCAAAACATCAAGGTTTGTACATTTAAATTAAATTATGACTTAACTATGTTGTATTTGTGGGTTTTTTTTAACTTTGTCATCTAGATTTATTTATTTTATAGCGTTACAGCTCAAATATCATTATTTTTTTCACTTTTCTGTAACCACTACATAAGTATTTAGTTTATTAACGTTTAATAACAGGGCTGTCACATTCTCAGGTCACATAGACTACTCAGGAATACTCACCCTAGTTTAAAAGATGTGAAAGTCTCAGGCTAACTCAGCTGGTTTGCCATTCTACCTGGAAACATAAGATAATCCGGAAAAACTTGATGATTGAAAATTTAGGCAAAAATCTGGAATTTCTTAGAAGTTCTAATATAACATCTTTTATTTCGATAAATAAATTGTACAGAAACATAAAAAAATTTAGAATTTTTTTTTGTCTTTCTGGATAAGTGCGTACTTAAGGCGAGGTGCGTACCAAAAAAAGTGCGTAGTTAAGCGGTAGTCTACTGTATTACAAATAACTCATAATTGTACAGACCAAATTTAAACAAAATTATTTAAAAAGTTATTGGAACTATTTTAAATTTATTGAATTTGTGTTAGTATTATCAAAACGTTTTTAATGAAGTATGTTTTTTTTTGTTATTACTAATATGTTTACTAAATTGAAATAACAGTAACCCTTAAAAATTTTAACATAAATAAGTTATTTTAACCTAACAGTATTTATACTATAGAAACATAATGTACTCTTTATTGATATTTAAATTTTCTTCTTTTAATTGTTTAATATATTTATTTAGAAATAATTTTTTTTAACAGTTCATCCCACCAGAAAATTTAAACAGTTGTAGTTTCCAATATTTAGTTTTCATAGAAAACGACAAACCTATTTATCTAATTAACAGGAGCAATAAAAATATTTTCAGTTTGTACAAAACTTAAGTCTTACCATAGTGTTAGAAAAACAGACTAATTGATAGCATTAATGGAAAGAAGTGTACAAATAAACTTAAGAAAACAGATTATAAAATTGGAAAAATAAACAATAAGTTAAAGGTTTAGATACATGTTAAATATTTTAAATAATCCTAAATATTTTTTTTCTCGAAATGAAAAGTTTAATAAAGTATACAAACGCAAGTTTTGTTTCATGATACTTTCAAACTCATATAACATAAATAAAACATTTTACACATTGATTTTTGGGTCTTTTATTATATTATACAGTTATAAGACTGAAATAAACAGGGTGTAGAATTTAATTGAAAAGTCTGTTAAAATTATTTTAATATTAATGTTTGTAGAGAAGAAAAAGTATTAATTAGTTTATTTATTCAAAAACTCATGATACGTGCATATATTTTTTCCGGAGAAGCATTTTGTTAAAATAAATAACGTACTAAGTAGAAAAGAAAATTATTCATATAAAAAAATTTTTGTGTGTTTAGAAATTTTTAATTTTATATTTCTAAATTTTATAAACACTTATGTGTTAAGTTTTTAACGATAAAATTATTCTTTAATACTTAGTTAGTTTATTTAGTATGTTCTAAATGGTACACGTTTTAAAAACGTACTTATACAAACTAAATAGAAATAAAAAATCTGCAAGTTTAAGTGTTAAAATGAAAAGTATTCTTCAAAAAATCCATGGGTTGTTTTATCAGTATAAATATCGCATCGTAACACGTTGATAAAAATATGAAAGCAGGATTTTAGTAGTTGTACATTTTTTTAGTTTGCTGGTTTTAAATTAAATGTTACAGTATAATTTTAGTATTTATAAGCTCCTAGTTAATCACCACTATTTTTAATGAAAGTTTAGATTATAAACTGTAAAAAAAGAAGATAACAAATTTTTATGATAGACAGTATTATTGAATATGATTACAAAACAACTTAAAAGTTTTTCATATTTTCAATACGTTTACTAAAAGAAATTTACGTTGTTAAACTAAGTTTTGTTGCTGTTTTTACAAATAAATTTATTCGTCAAATTTTATTCACTATAACGCATATTTTAAAATCATATTATTTGATTGAAAAAAATTAAAACATTTAAGTCTAAACAAAAGCTTGTTTCTAATAACAAATAATTTTATTTTTAAGTTATTAAGGTAGTCTAACAATCAATAAAATATGATAAATATTATATTATTGGAAACAGTTTAAAAATAGTAAAGTATAAAAATATATGTAAAACTGTTTAGAGAAATTAAATTTAACACATTAGTTACAAAGTCATAATAAAATAAAATATTTTAACTGTTACTCGTTTTATATATGAAATAAAAAAAAACTTATGTCAGTTTGAAGAGTATCAAATACTAATAAAAATCATCAAATTATGTTTTCAAATACTAGGGATAAATATAAAAGTGCTTATATATGTGTGGTTTTTCATAGATGAAATGTTTAACTTAAAGTGACGTAATACTAAAAACCCAACTAAAAATTATTTATAAAAATTTTTAAATCTAAATTAGTGTAAAAGTATTTAATCGTCAAAAGTTTTAGTTGGAACTTTTTTCTTCCAAATCTTTTTAAGTTGTTGCAAACACAACTGCCCAATTTCCGTTTAACTATTAATCTTAACTAAAGTTTATGTATTATACAAGAAAATAAAACCAATTTTTTATTATTGTAAACTAACTAACTATTTAAACGCAGTAAAACCAGAATTTTTTTAATTCAAAAACTAAGTAAAATTCCGAAGGAAGCTTTTTATGTAATAGTATATATCAATTAGTTAATTCAACTATAATAGTTATCATCAGTCTTTCTGCGTATTGTTTATTTATAGATTTTTTATTTTCTAAATTGATAATTATTTGCTTAAAAACTATTATTAATTTAGACTTAACAATTATTATTAAAACTTAAAAAAAACTTTAAACAAAGAGATAAACAAGGATTAGTACTGATGGACCCTCATAACTATATCTTACATTTTCTTAAACAAGACTGTCTAATTGAAATATATACTTATAAATTAAATTAATAAATGAAAAAAGACCTTTTAAATACTTAATTTATTTAGTTAAAACCACAAACATTTTGTTCAAAATAAACTAAAGTTATTAATAGTTTATCAGTTTTTTTATTTTTTTAATGTATTTTTTTTAGTACTGCTATATCAGTTTGGTTATTAAAATGTTAGAACTTTAAAGGTATTTATTTTCAATTAGACAATCTTGTTTAAGAAAATGTAAAATATAATTATGATGGTCAACCAGTATTAACCTTTGTTTATCTGTTTGTTTAAAGTTTTTTTAGGTTTTTGAGTTTTCATGAGATTTCTTAAAAAAATTGTAAAAGTAATTTTCATATTTTATAAGCTAACGCTTTGTGTTCTCCAATTTAATAAGCAAAATTTACATTTAGCTCAAAAGTATTATCATTTATATCCTAAAAATTATTAACAAAATAACGAATATAGCTCGTCTACCATGTTATGTCAATTTAGTATTTTAAGTTAGCATAATGAATAAGCTGTAAAATTTGACCGAGTTATTACCGCACATATATACTGTTAATATATCATTTACTCTGCTTAAAGAGGTTGTGGTAATTAGGAATTTTAATTGTAATTACGTTTTTAAACTTAAATTAATAAAGCTTTGAATTTGCTTCTAAAAAAAAACTAATTTAGTACTAAAGTTTGTTGAATTAAATTCAGGGGTATGTGTCAAATAAACACGATGGAAAACTTGTCACAAAAGGAAATTTTTGAATCAAAAAAAAAAAAAACGTAACGAAGAACTTACGAAGAAGTTAATCTTTTCCTTTATTCTAATTTATTTTCTTTTGTATATTTTTTTATCATTGTAATCCTTAACCCATACTGTTGGTAAGAATTTTTATATTTTTTTGTTGCTAATTATTTATTAATTTGTTTATAGTTTATCTTTTGTGTTTCTGGATTTAATTTAAATTTGACTGATATTTTCTGTTTGTTTTTTTTTTTAATTTTTACTATCATTATTACCCTTAATGTTAACCCTTGGTTAGGATATTTTTTAATACTTTTTGTATTAACTAATGTATTTTTTTTTTCTCTCGTCAAAAAATGATCCTTCGTGCAAAATCTTTTTCTTTCAAAAGTGTGCCTTTGTGCATATTAGACCCCTTGTGAAAAATCTTTTGACAAATTTTTGACCTGTTCCCTTTTTTTATATATATAATAAAAAAAACTCATAATTAATCATAATGATCATCATATGCAATTTAATGCATAATATTAAAAAAATAAACTATTGAGCTTTTTTTTTTGACAGAATTTGTTTAATAATTTTAAATCAAATTTACATAGATGTAGTGAATACTTGTCTTATATAATTATATTTGTTTGTTATAAGGAATGTTTTAGGTATAAAAATGTTATAACTCATTTTAAATTCATTTTATTTTAATTTGTTTTAACCTTTTTTTTTCAAGAAACTATGTTATATTATAAGTTTAATATTACTTTTATTTAAGTGAGAAAAATATACAATGTTTTTAAATTAAACTTTAATGTAAAGTATTTTTATAAATATTCCTATTATTAGTATTTTTAACATAATCTGCTATAAAAACCTATTATTTAGAGACCTAAGATTGAAAACCAATTTAAATGATTCCAGAAATTTTTTATAAGATTTAATTAAATTTATTGAAAACTAAAATTTGAAATATTTTATAAATAAACAACTTAACTTAATTTTCAACTAAAAATTATACATTTAAGTCATTAAGAAAATTATTGAATTAAGTATTTTAAATTATATCAGAACATATTTAACTCAATAAATACGAAACAAGTACTTTTTTAACAAGCCAACGTAAGAGTAACTGCTGACGTCTTGTAGGCTATTAACAACTTATTAAGTAAAATTCAATTTATATTTAATTTTAATAAATATTATAAAATTCTAGGTTTTTAATTCTATAAGTTTATATAGCTATTCTAGTTAGCTGAAAAAAAGTATACTACTTAAAGAAACATGTTTTACAAATACAAATGAAAATTTTTGGAAATATAATGTTTGAAGTCAAAATAGGTCGATAAGTTTTAAAATGATAAGAGCTATTATAATATAATATAGTTTCTAAAAAAAATAGGTTAAAACAAATTAAAATGAATTGAATTTAAAATCAGTTATAACATTTTTATATTTAAAACATTCCTTATAACATACAAAATTGATTTAAAAATTCACAACTCATTAAGGTTTAGTTTCTAAAAGTTCTTTTAGTAAAAACCCAATTATTTTACATGTTACATACTTTTACATTCTTCTCTTCATTTTTACTGTAGAGTTTTAGTTGATAATAAACAGCTGTTAACACATTAAAAATGTAAAAACCTAATGTTTTTGATTCTTATTACATAAAGATGTTTTTAATTCAATTTTACAAATTTATTTTTGTTTGAGAGAACGTTTTTAAGTGTGACAATAAGATGAGCTTATTCTTAGTATCAAATTAGTTTTTAGTACTAATTAATTTTTGAGAGTTCCATCACATAGCTTATAATTAAACAGGTTAAATATCAATAATTACTTGTTTGGGTATTATAACTTTGAGTTGTTTTTTAAATCAACTATAAGATTTAAGTAAAGATAAACTTTAAAAAAAAGTTTAAAAAACTTCTTTATTTTAATTTTTACAACCCGTTAAAATATTCAATAAACGTCCTAAAACATTTCTAAACAGTTGCTTTAAACATTGTTGTATTATAAAACATAATTAAGTTTATATAAATAATTATAAATAAATCAATTGTAATGTTATTTGTGATTACAGATATAAAATAGGATAGTATTAAGTATTTTTATTAAACTAACCACAAACATAATTATTAACATCTTATATATAAACGAATACTCATTTTTCTAGGATCCTAGATATACTTGTGTTAATTTGTACAGCTTTTCTAGTTAGCTAAAAAAACATGTATGTTAAATATAAGAAAATTTGTGAAAGTAAAATAAGTTCGTAAAAATTTGATATCTATATTATTATTTTTTATTTGTTATCCAGTTTAAAAATTTATAAAATGTGTACTTATAAAATACTTGGATAGAAACAATAGAAAAATTAGGTAACATATCTTTTGAAAGTATATAAACCATAATAAAATTTATAACAGGATTTAATAATATGTAAAACTGTCGAAAAATTTATATACCCGAATAAGTTTTTAGGTAAAACCTATACTACTATAAGTACAACCAATAATTTTATAAAAATTTCTACTAGTACTATTACTAAATTTTAAACAAAATAGTTGTTTTTAAAAAGTAAGGGTAACTACTGACGCTTTTGTAGGCTAATTACAATTTATTAAGTAAAATTTGAAATATTAACAATTCATGTCATTGTATAATTTTTTTTTTCAAACAATTTTGTTTTATGTAGTTATCGTAGTTAGCTGATAAAAATATAATACTTTAAATAGCTTAAGGAAACGTGTTTTATATACATGAATAGAAAATTACGGAAATATAATGTACGAAGTCAAAAAATGCTAACTAGTTTTAGAATAGTAAGAGTTATAATATAAAATAGGTATAAAAAAATTTATTTAAACAAATTCAAATAAAATTAATTTAAAATGTGTTGTAGCTTTTGTATCACTATAACATACTTAAAACTTTTAAATTTTGTTTATTATTAAACAATTCATTAAGGTTATTTTTTGGCAAACTTATTGTTGTTTGATTTTACTAAAACATACTTTTAATGTATAGTATTAGTTGCTAAGAAACGCTTTAGGTACATTTAAAATAAAACGAAGTTATTGTTTTCAATTATATCACATAAGCAGTATTCTATAGCTTAGTTTTCTTTCTGTATTTATGTTTTAAAAGGCTAGATTTTTTTTCATACTAAACCCTTGTAATAATCAAAATAGCTGATTTGCACTTGTAAGTTTAAATTTGTTTTAAGTAAATGTAAATGAATGCAATTTCTAGAGTTACATCAGATAGATGATAAATAAACAGGTTAAATATCATATACTACTAGTTTGAGTAATACGGCTTTAAGTTTATTAAATTAACTATGAGATTTTAGTACAGACAAACTTGTAAAATAAGTCATTTTTTACTAATTGCTTTAATCGTTATTTATTAATAAAGCAAACATTAGCTTAAATAACTACTTACTAAAAAAATAGTTGTAATCTTATTTTGAATTACAGATATAAGTAGGAAACGTATTAGTTAACTTTATTCAACGGACCAAAAATATAATTGTCAACACTAAATATATAAACTAATACTCATTTTTTGTAATCCTCTAAACCCGTGTGTTAGTTAGTACTGTTAACTGATAAAAAGTAATATATTTATATTTTTTATATACTAAAAACAAGCAATCGATTTAAGCGTTTAAAGTTTTTTTTAAACCTTTATTGTCGAAAGTGTTTTATATCTTTTATTGTTTGTTTTTTTCTATAAAGTTTAAAATAAATTTGATTTTACTTATAAAGTGTAAATTTTATAAGATTAATAACAGTGTCTTTTATACAAAAATTTTTACTTTTAATTGAAACAATTATTAAACAAAGCTTATTAAGGTTTTACATATAGTCTTTTATGTAGATCAAAAATGATTAAAACATACTTTACAGTAGTGAATCTTTTACATATGTAATGTATGTCAAAAATTTAAAACCTGGCTAAAACTAAAACACCTGAGTATTAGTTTTAGTTAATTAAGGTATTTAAGCTTATTAAAGTCAGAATAAGTAATTTTACATTTCCATTTAACCTGATCAATATTTAAACTGCTTGATTAAAATTATTTAAAAATTTTCAAAAAAACAGTAGTTATAAATTTTGTATCGTTTAAGAAATAAATATAATTTTATTGTAAGAACGAGATATAAATAAATACTTTAAAGTTTTATTTGCATTATTTATACTAACCAACAACTGTGATCAGATGAACAAAATATAATACTTTCAGATTATCTATAAATAACAGCTGGCTTGTTTTAAATAGAACTTTTATTAATTAATTGTGAACCTTATAAATCTAATAAATTTACTAGAAAGTTACTAAAAACAACATAAAGAATTATTTAAAGTAAAATAAATTAGTAGTTTCACTTCAGTAAGCAAACTAAGCTTCTTGGTTATTGCGTCAACTGTGAACATGCCCTACTGTTCTTAATTTAGAAATTTTAAATGTAAAATTATTAAAAGGTGTGGTTAAATGAGTAACCATCATAAAAAAAAGAGATGAAATAAAACCAATAATTATCTATAATAAAAATTTGATGAACTTAAATTATCTAAAAAGTTTATATTTTCTAATTTAGTAGAGTTTTAAAGTGGTTTAAAGTTTAACTTACCTTAACAAAGAAACTAAAAGTACATTTTATTAGAACATGGTTATAAAATGTACCTATTAGAGCTCATATTTAAATTTTTGTTTTGTTTATTACAACTTTAAATAAATAATAGTTGCATTAGCTAATGATAAGTTTTGAATTTCTGTTTAAGAGAAAAAATATTAATGTTTTTCTGTTTAAAAGATTTATAAAATGAAATGTTAAAAAAAATCAATTGACTGACGTTCTTATAAAAATAAACTACTACGTCTATACTAATTTTTTATTGACGTGACCATTATAAAGTATCAAATAAACACAATTATATTGATATATAATTTTAGGATTTATACTATTTATTTTAGTATGATTACTGGTTGTATTTTAACTGTAAATAAATAAAGGGTTATATCTTATTGAAAGATTGATAAATTAACTATGAAAAATAACAACTGAAATCATTTAATTGTTTTAAAAAGTATTTATAATGTAATAAAAATTAAAACAAAAATTAAGTTTTATGGCTTACAATACTATGATATTTTTTTACCATCTATTTGGAATAGTTGAACAGTACAAGCGTCTGTTTGAATTAATTGAAAATTTTAAAAGTTTGAGTAAGCCTTTTTTCAACTTTAAAACAAAATTATTAAAGTTTGTTAGTGATTACCTAAGGTTATGTATTATTTGACTAGACTGATTTAATATTTCCTAAACTTAAGTTTATTTAAATAAACCACTTACTTACTTCACTTAAGCCACCAGTCTAATCCAATGGAAAAATACTGGTGAACTAATACAATGGTTTAATAATATTAATAATAAAAGTAGTAACCGTTTTATTAGCTTTGATATCGTCGAATTTTATCTGTCTTTTACAAAAGCGCATTTAATTAACGCACTAGATTATGCATCCCAATTTTCTGATTTTAATAAATCAGATACAGACATTATAATCCATTCGTGTGACTCTTTGCTTTTTTCGGATGATGATTTATGGAAGAAAAATGATACCGACAGTTTTTTTGATACACCAATGGGTAGTTTTCATGGATCGAAGGTATGCGATTTTGGAGGGTTATACACCCTAGATAAACTCAAAAGTATTTTTGATAATTGTGGATTGTATAGAGATGATGGACTTGGTGTCATTGATCTTTCAAAACGTCTTGTTTACGAAAAAATTAAAAAGTCAACGTTTGGATTGATGTCTGATGTCGGTTTTAAAATAACTTTAAAAATAGTAGCGCAAATAATGAATTTTATAGATATTACTTTAAATTTATCTAATAATACTTACCGTCCGTACCGTAAACGAAATTCTTTATTAATCTTTATTAACATTAATTCTGACCACCCTTATCATGTAAAAAAATGCCTCCCGGTAATGACACGAAAACGTTTAAGACCCTCTCTTCGAATGAAAGGATATTTAACGAAATAAAAGCACCGTACGAAAATGAAATAAAAAAATCGAGGTTTTAAATGTAAATTAAAGTATGAAATATTAGATGTAGATAAAAAACGCAAAAAACCGCGTAACTGACATATAATGTGGTATAATCCTCCATATTGCTCTTCAGTTAATATAAACTTAGGTAAAGAATTTCAAAGCTAGTCGATAAACACTTCCCCGATAGCCAATTTTATAACAAAATTTTTAATAGAAAGACAGTTGAAATTTCTTATAGTTGCATGAGTAATGTTAAAACTTTAATACAATCGCACAACAAAACAATAATTTCAACCTTTAAAAATAGACATATCAAAGCTAACACAGATAATAATTCTAGTAATAAGTTAGTATTAACGTAGATATGTACAATAATTCTAATTATACTAATCATATTAATGATAACAGTAATAATAAAAATAATAATTTCAAAAATAGTAATAATATCAGTTATAATAATGATAATCCTAATAGTAAAATTTTTAATTGTGGTAACCATAATGTAAAACATATTAAAACTTTAAACATTAAAGATATAAGCGATATGAATAACTTTAATATTAATGATAATGAAAATATCCATACCAATAGTACTAATAATAGTGTAGATTGTAATAATCAACGTTTAACTAGAAGTATTTCTAAAATGATAAAAGAAAACTTAGAACAAGTAAGTGATAATAGCGCTAAAAGTATAAGCAAAATGCATAGTAATAAAACTATAAACAAATATTCGAAACAAACTAACCCTAATAGTTATAAGTTAAGTAATATGCCTAAAACATGTAATTGCCATAAATTAAACAAAGATAACTGCCAATTAAAAGGTAATTGTTTAATTAAAATTGTAATTTATAAAGTTAAAGTTGAAAGTAAGGGCCCAGATAAAATTTATATCGCAAGTACAGCAGGTAGTTTCAAGGATAGATATGCTAACCATAAACATACTTTAAAACTATAAGTAAAAAACGAAGCACGCGTTTATCGGGTTATGTCTGGAGCTTTTTCACAGGTACGGTAAAAGGCCAAAAATGGAGTGGAGAATTGTTTCAAAGATCAAACATGCATCCAACGGAGTAAGTAGAATTTGCCCAACTTGCAATACAGAAAGAGCAGTAATTGTAGCAGAAGATAAAGACCTACTTCTGAATAAGCGGCAAGATTTATCGAATATTTGTCCCAACAACCGACGATTCTACTTTAAATAACTCTGTCTACTTACTTACTAATTTATTTCACAACACTCACATTACAATCACATACACTTGCAAGTTTTATACTTCATGTTTTTAAGCTGTATAAATTATTGACCAAATTGTTAAATTTATTATGACGTAACATTTCTGCACAACTGAAATTAATTTTCATTTTAAAAACTTGCTTATTCTTAGAGCTTTTTAAGTTTAGTGCCTACTTTTATTAAATTTGTATTTCTTGTAGACAACTTTATAATTTTATGTATTTATCCCAAACTTTGTTTTTAAGCCATAAAGTTCATTTATAGTTACTATCTACATAAACACCATACATAATTGTACATGGTTTTCTGCTTTTTTTCTAATGTGTGTTAATATTTTATAGACTCCGTAGATCTGTTCTTAAATTTATTTGAGAGCAATGAAATGCCGTTAGTTGAAATAAAGTTTTAGCACAAGAACATCTGTTGTTTACTTAAATATATCATTAATGAAATTTATGAATCAACAAAGGCTCACAAAATATAAAGTTATAGTTATAAATATTACAAACTACTTTTATACACTGACTGACCTGACCATGCGTTATTATAAAAACCACAGTATGTACATACTTCTATACTATGTACAACAATACATAAGTATCTGAATGAAATAATATTCAAATTTTACTCTTTTACTATTAAATAATCTATATCGATTAGTTGTTTTAAACTATAAAATTATAACTTTAACACAACGACTGACCTGACCATGCATTAGTGGCTAACTTCTAAAACGTCACAGTATGTATCTGAGTTTTAGTTAGTTACCTGATCGTTTAATTCTTATTTTGTATCTAAATAAAACATTCATGAAATTTTTACTTTTTCATTATTAAACAATCAAAATCAATTGGTTAATCAGTTTAGCTGAAATCAAGCATTTCGTTTATTTAGCTTTTTAGTTTTGTATATCACAATTGTGTAAAATATTAGTATCAAGTTTACACCAGAAACTATAAATACGCTTAGATAACTTCGTATGTACTTAATGGTTTTATGTATAATAAGGCACAATGTCGACGAAGGCTAAACTGTATTTTAATCTAAAATATATAAATTTAATTTTAAGTAGCTTAGTAGCATTTTAAGACTTTGTTTTAAGTAGCTGGGAGAAAATTCTTGACAATCTTATATGCGCAAGGAAATCAAATATTTTAGCTAACATTTTTGAATTTTTAATTAGGTTCTCAGAACGTTTTGATTGACTCTGAAATAAATTATTTTTATAGATATTATTACCCACCAGTTTTAAAAGTACAAGACTGTAAAAAAATATGAAACTCAAGTATAACTATTAGTACTTTCCAGTAAAAAATACTTTAATTATTACAAATAATTTGTTTATAGTTATCAGAAATCGCTTAAAAACCAAGAATAAAGATAAGTATAAAAAGAAAAATAATCGATTCTTTTTGGTTGTAGTTTATATAATAAAATTTGATATAACAATCACGACATTTATTAATTATTAAATTACTTATTAGTCGTATTTTAGTATTCGTTTTACTAAATTTTACCTAGAAATAAACTAGTATGAAATTTACTCAGCTAATTCGATAAGCTGTGAAAACTAATATTGCAAAAACCCTCAAATATAAAAATATTAAGCGACTAAATTATGATATTTAAGTTTTACGTTAGTGGTTAACTTATAATTTGTCAGACAATTTTAGTTGAAATATTTATCTATACTAAAAGGCTTAAACTTAAAGTTTGCAATTAAAAAGAAATGACTGAAATGTTAAGTATAAGTGTTGTATATACGCTAAAAACTTTATGCACCCTTTAATGAATTTCGTATACATCAATAAAATAAGCAAATTAGATCTACTGTTTTAGGGTACAAAAAGTTGTATTTGAAAATTGAATAAAATCATATTTACTTCTTTACTAATCGTAATACTAAGCGTTTTAAGCATTCTTATAGACCTAGGTCTGGAGTAAGAACTACCTTTAATCTGGGAAAGTTCCTTTTTTGTGCGAAACGCTTCAGCGTTTAGCTCTTAAGGTTTTACTAAATTTTCCTTGCTTAATAAGTTAAACTTAGTAATTTTAAATATGTTATAAAATTAATGTATATAAATTCTTTAAAAAAGAGAGTTTATTGATAAAGTGATATTAATTTGTCAACTAGAAAGTAGAAGTGATAAAGCAGCTAATATATCATTAGAATAAAAATGTGATCATTAACAAACAAGTAAACACTAAATTTTACAAATAAATTAAGTTACTAATAGTGTTCTTTAAGTGTCTGAATGTCACAGTTTTAAATACAAGAATAGGTCTTACTAATAATAAAAAGTCTTAATATAGGCCGTGCTTTATGCAAAACAATGGCTAAACTAAGCACAATACAATAGAACAATATAAATAAACAAAATTTTTAATAGAATGAAAATCATAAAAAAGCTCTTAAACTCAACTAGTGTCTATAGGTTTTAAATTTAGTGTGCTTTCTGCACGATCTAATAGCTAACTCAAAACAATAACAAACATTGTAAAAAATTTATTATTTGATTCGATAAACAATTGTCTAACATCCCTGGCGATCATTTGAAAAAAAAAAACATACATTTTGTTACTATCTAAACAAGACTAACATATGAATACAATTTTAAATACTAATTATAATTAAGAACTACGTATTATTGACTAAAATTTAAGCTTTTAGAGTCTGCTAATAGTCATCTTATTATCTAAACCGAGTCTTAATATATTAGTATATATCATTAAAATAATTCACATTTAAATATAAATGTTTTTGATTAAATTTTTTTATAACAATGTTACTTTTGTTTTGCAAAACTAAAAGAATTTTTTATTTTTATTTTTTTGACGCATTTGAATTTATTATGTTGACATTTGATACTATCACTTTTTTTATGCTTCTTATTTTCAAGCTCAGTAAAAATATTTTATAGGTTAAAGCAAAATTAGACATCTAAAACAGCTATAGGGACAAAATGATACTAAAATACCGTGAAACATAAGTTTTATTTTTAAATTTTATCACTAAAGTTTTGTAATACAAAATAAACTTTGTAGTTATTAAGTTTTGTAGCCTATGTTACCGAATTCGTGTTACCACAACACATTTGTGACAATGTTAACATAAATTATCTGTAATTGACATGTTCTCCCTTGTAACAATATTTCTTAGTTTGTACAGCTATTCTAGTTAGCTGATTAGTTTTTACTTATCTTCAGTTAATACACAAACTCACCTACTTTTTATTTGTGTCTTGCAGTATATATCTTTATACAAAACTGCATAGAAATTTTTCAACACTTTTTACCCACAGTAATATATGTCAGATAAGTTAAGAAAAGGGCTATATATGTGCAAATTTCTTTTTTATTATAGCATAAACATACTATTATTGATATGATAAAACGTTTTATAAAACTGTTATAAAATTATTAAAATCTATTCAGATATTTATCAGCTAACTACAATAGCTGTAAAAACTATCACAGTAAACAAATATTTATACTGTATAATAAGTGATGCTGTAAAGAATTCAGAGTGTGGTAATAATTATAGTAATTGTACAACAATGACATATAATATCATTAGGATAAGGAAGTTATATGTTGTCTAATGTTTAACTTAACTAATTTCAAAACAAATCTTTTTTGTACAAATGTTAAAAGATTATTATTATATTTTATGAAATAAACCACAAACATTAAATTCAAATGTACGCTAATATTCTACAATCGCACATGTTTTTTTTGGAATCAGCGCACATAGTTTGTACGGCTATTTTAGATAGCTGATTGTATTACATATATTTTTATGTAAAGATAGAATAAAGTATTATGCACATAAACTATAAGCAATAATTTGTAACTTTGTACAGCAACAGTTATTATCTTTACAAATTTCTAAACTAAACAGCTATATTTTAACGTTATATAAGCTTTAATAAAACAGATTTATATTAAACATATATGTGTTTTAGTCAGTTTAAATATAGGTTAAAGTTGTTATTTATACTGACTAATAATATAACACAAGTTGTCTACTTAATTTATTGTCAGTTTTTTTTTTAGTTTTCTAGTTAATTAATTAGCTTTTCAAAAACTATTATGTTTTTATAATGTTATTCATGTTGTTATATCAATGTTATTCATGTTACTTTTTCTATATTATAAAATAAAACTTAGTACACTTTAGCATCTTAAAAGTGAACTATTCCTTGCATTTTTTGTTTTGTTTTAAAGTGCGTTAAGTTAAAGTGTGTTAACCCATATACATTTTAAAATTACATTATTAAGTGAACTTATGCATGTTCTTGTTCTATACAGCTATTAATGGATGTTGTTTATAATAATTTTATAAATTACGTAAATTTAAAACTACGTTAAAAATTTTACGTAGTGACTAGAACCTGTAATAAATTTACAAAAAAGTATCTGTTGTTTATAGGAATTACTTAATTAGGTTTAAAATTAAAAATCCCAATATAAATGCTGATCAAATTGTTTTAATTTATATTTTCAAGCAACTTTGGACCAAAAACTTATTTCAATAATTTTTACAAATAATATGTTATCAAATGTTTGATCAAATATTAAGATATCTAAAATTCAAATATCATAAAGTTGTTAGAAAATAAAAATTAACTTATCTACTAAAAATGAAGGAGAGCACATTAAGTATACAAGTTAAACTCATTTGTCACCATAATTTTTTTTGAATTGTTTTATTATACTTTTAAGACATAAGATATATTGTTTATAAGATTTTAATTGGTTAGTTTAAAAATTAAATGACAATATATTAAATTGAAATTCTTTTATACATGTTAAATTTGAATTAAACTTTTAATTTATATGCACTTTGAGACGAAAAATTTATTTATATTACGTTAATAAATGTTAAACTATATTTCTAAAATTATAAATGTTGAAGTATCATAAAAATGTTTGTGAAAATTTATAACTTATCTACTAAAAATGAAAGAGATCATATTAAGTAGACAAGTTAAATTTGTTTTATCACTAAAAAAAAAATTAATTACATTTTAACCTTTTTTACGAAATAAGTTTTCTGTAATCCAACACAATTAAAGTATATTAAGTAATTTAAAAAAACTAACTGAAAATGTAAAATGTTTTTATTTATTTAATACGTGACACCTCATGACAGAGTTTTTGCGCATTTATGGTCATAAAAATGTAAATACATATAAATATATTTTGATTGATTTAATCACTTGTTTTCATTTTTAGTTTGTACAGTTATTCTGGTCAACTGATTTAAAAAAATACATGCTATGTTTTAGATATCAATGTTTTCCCCTTTCATAGCCTTGTATTCATTCTTATACTAAGTATGATGGTTTACATTTTTATAGTCTACTCTCAATTTAAAAAATTTAATAACGTTTAAGTGCTCTAAATTATTATGGTTTCTTTAATTGTGTATAAAAAAAATTTATCAGCTATCGCAACCAATTTTTCACTTTTTAAAATGATGTTTATACACAAAGATTTAGTTCTTTATTAGTGATAAATACGTTTCGAAAATTACGTTGCTATTACTTTATATAAATAATGTCTATAGAAATTTGTCTTTTGATTGAAACTGATGTCCAACTTATAAGTTACTTAAATATTTTTATGTTTTAATTTGACTTTAAAGACATAAAATCAGCAAAGCTTCTATTACAAGTACTTAGCGTTCCAAATTGATCTCTTCGCAGCTAATCTGCAAAAAATGATAATATCTTATTTATTATTTTGTCTTTTTTTTCTTTATTCTTTATTTACAACTTTCTTTTGTCTTTTGAGGTTAAGTGCGCATTTTTAGGCCTTAAAATAAAAACATCCAGAGAAGAAATATTGTAGTTAGTCGAAAATTTTGTACACTGATATGATTTTACAACATTATTACATTAAAATTAGACACTGAGAATAAATTTGATTCAAATGTAGTATAATGTCATAATGTTACTTATTGTTAATTTTTAAATTATCTTTAGATAACAAATTAGTTAGTACTTTAATAATACTTTTAGATATTTTTAAATATACAACCAAAAACTTTTATAAAGACTATAAAAAGTATATCATTTTAAATTAAAAAAAAAATCGTAAACTAGACAACTTGAATAAATTATTTAACAATCAACCCAGCTGTGCTTTGAATTAATAATTTAAGATTTTACAAAAACAATACTGGAATTAATTTAATAATGAAATTTTGTGCTTCATAGAATTGAACATGTTTATGAAACTATTATTATACTAAATATGTTTTTTAACTAAACACAAACGTGATATTCATAATCAATTATAGGCGTTATGCCTTAATGTTTATAATATAAATTCATGATGTTCTTAGTTTGTACAGTTATTCTAGTTAGCTGACTAAAAATTGATTTGTTTGAGTAAATGTTTTTAGCTAGTTTTAATGATGTAATGTATTTTCTTTTCAAACTTTTTATCATACAATAAAAAATTACCACAAACAAGTTTAAGGTTGTGTAACGTATAGTTTATTTAAATCTTTGATGTGTTCTGTAGTTTGTACGTTTAGTATTTAATATTATAACGTTTTATTTTTTTTTTTTGATTTATTTTAAATTTAAGTGAAACTAATACAAACTTTAAAAAAAACAATAATAAAAAAAAAAATCGATTTTTTTATTTAAAAGCTACATAATCCGGCTGAAAATATCTAAATTAATGTTCATAAACTAATAATGATAACTAATATATAACAAGAAAAAACTTTATGTAAATTTCCATCTATTTAGTATATTAAGCTTTGAATTTTTGTTTTAAAGTGTGTTTAATTTTACTTTTGAACTTTTTTAAAGTACAATTTTTCTATGTTTGTATGTTAAATGTGATAAATTACAAGTTATCTATTAAAAATTGAATAGACAACTTCAAACTTTCTTTATCACTTTGACAATTTCTTAAAATTGCTACACTCTACTTTTTAGCTACTTTTTAAATTTTCTTTTAAATATATCAGAACTAAAACAAAGCAATTAAAGTAAACAAAACTATTAAAAATTATTAAGTTTTTATAAATTTATTTCGTGATACCTCATGAAAAGGTTTTACCACAATCAAAAAGTGATGAAAGTAAAATTATATATTAGTAAATATATTTTGACAGTAGCGAGTTCATTCCATTTTATTTTGTATAGTTATTTTAACTAACTGATTGAAAAAAGTACATTTTTTGTTTTAGATATTATGTTTCACTTCTTTTTAACTAAAAGGCTTTTCATAAGTAAGTATAATGATTTGTGTTTGAATTGTCTAATCAGATCTCAGTTTTAGTATTTTCATAACATTTAAGTTCTTTAAGTTGTTTAAGTTTTATTTTTGTGCATATTTAAAACTTATAAATTATATTTAGTGTTTAAAAAACGTTTTATAAGCTATCATAAGAAGCTTTTAATATTTTTAAATGATTTTTTTTTTCTAAGAATTTATTATTTAATATTGATCATTACGTTTAAAAGGTGTATTAATATCAATTTATATAAATTATTGCTACAAAAATTTGTGTTTTGATTGAAAATGATGTTGAACTTATACTTTAATAAACTAGTTTAATGTTATTATTTAGATTTGTTTAAACAGTTATTTTATACATTCATATATATATATTTGTTTACTATTCTTAAAATAAATCCATAGTTAACTATTTACACTTTTCAAAATTTCCTACAAATATATAGTTCACTTTTTACGCTTAATTTTAACCTAGTATAGATATAACTTAAGAACAATGACAAAATTAGTTTAGTCAGCTTATTTATTTAGCTGATTCTTATCAATTATTTTTGATTTATATGTTAATAATTGAGTTATAACTAACAATTTAAGACTAAGTTGAAAGTAAAATTTTTTGTTAGAAAAAAATGAATGAATGCTTAAAAACAATTAATGAAAATAAAACTTTTTTAGTTACCATAACTTCAAGATGTAAAAACGAAAATAAATATTTGTGATACGATCGTAATATTTTCAGAACAACCTTTAAACACATAATTATGGGTTGTTAATATGTTGTCTATCAATAGTGAGTTTTTTAGACTTTGATGACAAAAAATCTGCAAAGCTTTTATGAAAAAGCTTAGTGTTCTAGTTTGAATTTTTTACAATTTTGTTTTATATGAATAGTTTAAATTAAAAATGGTAACATTTTATTAAAGTCAATTTTTTTTATGTTGCTCCTGATAAATTCACGTTTTCAGGTCTTCAAAAAGAGCTTAAAAACAATTAGTGAGAAAACATTGTAAGTAGTCGACAAAACTAATGTGATTTTTCAAAATTATAACATTAAAAATAAATACCAGAGTATAAATCTGATAAAATTAAAACTTAGTGTGTTATTTTTACTTATTGTAAAAAAATATATTTGGCAAATAAACTGTTATGTACTTAAATTTTACTTTAAAACGTTCAACATATTGTCGTTCATCTGCTAATTAAAACTTTTAAAATTTGTAAACACTATAAAAAAAAAACTATTGTTGTAATTTATTTAAACAATGAGTTTGTACAAAAAAAAAGTCTATAGAAATTTTTAGACAATCTAGACCAGTTAGTTTTCTTTTACAGTTATAATTTTTTATTTTACAGAAAAAAAAACAATTTATAAAACTTTTATCTTCATAGAATTAAAAATCTTTTGATAATTCAGAAATATTAAAATATTAAAATAAAAGGTTTATTATGATAAACACAAACCTGCTGTTCATGATCAATTACAAATATTATGCATAAATTATTTGACTGAGTGCTTTTATATTAAGTTTCTACAGATAGTCTACCCAGCCTATTGAAAATTATTAGTTTTAATAAAGGTTATATGCTAGATGTAATAAAGTTTTGAAATTTCTATTTAAACTTTTTTTGTATGCCATTAAAAGTTAATGTAAAATAATTTAAAGATTTTGCGTATAACTGGTTTCATTTAAATTTTTTTATCGTTATTGTGTTTTGTTGTTTGCATTTTTACTATTTAATTCACAATTCTATTATTAAATATTAATTGATTTTCAAATCATTTCAAATTAATAGAAAATTAAAAATTAAATTATTGTTTTAAATTACTTCTAAGGATTTTCAAAGTAACTATTTATTTTTTTTAGTAAATTTTTTTTAGTTAATCACTGTTTCTAATTAAAATATTTGCAGTCTACTTGCGTATTTCATATCAACCACAACTCAATTATAACTATGTTCACATTAAATTTCCGAAATCAATAAAATCTATTCTGAATTTTAATTCGTTAGTTTGAACAGCTATTCTAGTTAGCTGATAATTGTTTCGTTTTAATGTAAGTAAAGACTAAGTTTTCTCACAAAAGAGTTTGAAAATAAGCTATTTACAATTTTGTTGATATAAACCTTTTTTTATCAATAAAAATACTTTTGTTTGTACTAAAAAATAGTTTTTGTTTTAAATAGGTATTACTTTAAAATTAAATAAATTTTATATCTACTGTTTTTTATTAACCTAGAATGTGAATGTTTGTAACTGTATTACTTTTATAATATTTTTTTTATGTTTTATGTTTTCGTATCTATAACATTACAAATTAAATTACAAGACCACGTTTCAAATAGCTAATTAATTAAATTAATGTAATATGAAACTGCAAAAACTTTTTTTAAGACCTATCTGATAACTTAAAAATGATTAACTAATTAACTGATTTAATTGAAAAACTTGTAATTTTTTTATGATACAAGTTGAAATCTTGATTGTTGCTACTTGATTAATCTAAAGGTTTACAGTTTTTTTGAATTTAATAGTTTTAATATTTTATTTTAATATTCACTTTTACTTTTTTGTTTCAGTTAGTTTTATTTTTTAAGTCACTCATTTACAATTTAAATCGTACACACCCTTTAAAAAGCACACCATTATAATTTCTTAACTATATTGTAAAGTAAGCACGATTAATCTAGCTAAGCTCAAGCACTAAAACAAAATTAAAGTTATAGATTTATTTTCTAAGTTATTTAAGCTGACTATGTCAAAAATTAGATGTTTTTTTATAATTATCTTTTTATGTAGATGTTCGTCTTAACTAAAAAGATTGCTCAACTTATTTGAATATAAAGAGCTTGTTTAAAAAGAAGTGTGCAACTAAATACTATTAAACATCAATTTAACAACATTTACTTATTTGACTTTTACGCAGAAATAAATTGAACTATTTGATTAATAAGTTAATGGTCAAAAAACCAACAGTTTTAAAGAGATGTAGCAGTTATTAGAATTATAAAAAATAATTTTGAACAAAAGTTAATTTTTTACAGCATGAAAGCTAAATATTTGAATCATATTAGAATGTTAGTTATTAATATTGAATTTTCTTCTGACTGAAAATGTCCGGATACGTTAGCGTCCGGATAAGTGAAGTCCGGATAAGTGTATACGCACTGAAAAAAAACAGACATACAAAAAATTTCATAAATAAAACAGTCAAAATACTATTTTTATTTTTTGTTTTATAATATTAGTATATTCTTCTGGGTTTTTTAAATGTTGATAACTTACGAATAAAAATACCAAAACAAAAATCCAACAGTTACTCAACATAATATTATGAATGTGACTGAAAATATTTCTTAATCACTAACAATTAGACATTTAGGTGATTTGTTAACGTACATATATTAATTACAATCAATTTAAATTCAAGTCAGCCAATTTAACTAGCTGTAAAAACTGAGAGAAGCTTATATAATAAAATTATTTTCAAGGATTCTGTAGTTTGTAAAATAACTAAAAGGTGTGGTAAAATGTCATTAAAGAGTAAAGAAAATCTTTTGCAAAAAAACTTAGTTTGTTTTTTTTCTTTTGTTCAGCAGTGCTCCAATTTTTTTATGATAAACCTTGTATAAATAATTTTTATTTATTTTTTTAAATAAATAAAACTTTATGCATTTAAATTATGATTCCAGACTTGTAACGATCGATGATACAAGTAAATGTCTGTTTGAAAGTAGTATTCAATAAAAAAACATTATTTCTATTTTTCTATAATAATATTTATTATATATTTTATATCATGTTTTGCTTTAAAATCTTGATAAAATAATTTAGTAATTAGTTTACAAAAAAAAATCAAACAATTTTATAAATTTAAATACTTTTTATTATCTTACTAATAAGCTGTACAAACAGAATCTTTTAGTTGTTATTGTAAACTTTAAAAGTATTTAATTTGATTTTAATTTAATATTTAGTTTAAAGTTGCTGTGAGCTTACGTTAAACTTTTACTCTAGAAGTTAAGCTTATTAAAAAATAATAAATTTCGAACTTATTGCGATAAACTGTTCTCAGATATTTTTAAGGATTTGTTTAACTATTTATTCGTTTTGATTTATAGTGTGCCGTTTAATTAGAAATAACTGAAAGTTTTTCTTTTGATATCATAACTATTTACTACATATTTAATAATAGTGTTTTACTTTCTGTTTGTAGTTCTTGTAATTTATTTTTCTATTTCTAAAGCTACTTAAGATAGGTTCTAGTTTACATATATTATTAAAAATCTTAGGTCAAAATGAAATAAATCTAAAAGTAAGTTAAAATAATAATTTTAATTCTACAATCTGTTTAAAAAAAATCTATACTAATACTACATTAAACTTAATAATAATTTGTAGTTAGTTTTTTTTTTGTTTTTAATGTATCTTTTGAAAGACAACAGATCAAAATAAGTAAATTTACGTGCTTAAAACTTACAGTCATCAAACTTATAACAGTATTTTATTCTTAACACAAACATCATAGTTATTAAAAAAGGATATTGCTATGTATTTTCTTTAACTATAGTTGGATTTATATCAATTAAGTTTGTACAGTTATTCTAGTTAACTGATTAAATTATTAATTTTTTTTTATTATTAGTTTAACAAAATAATTATAGTAACATTATTTCGTTCCTGTAGACTCAATAGTTCAGCTAACTTAACTAATTACAAAAAAAAAAAATAAATGTATAAAAAATAAGTTTAATAAGGATAATGTTAATCTAAACATTTTTTTTTTATAAACCTATCTTCGTTAAAATTTTTACTTAAAATTTTTATTTAATTATACTTTAAATTTTGCATGCACTGTTAAACACGTTCAGCTGTATAAACTAACTGGTTTTTATGGGTTGGTGTCACTTTTGCACGAGCGTCACTTTTGCACAAGCGTTACTTTTGCAAGAGGTGACACTTTTGCTTGGCGACACTTTTGCACGTAGAGTCATTTTTGCACGAGGGGACACTATAACTCGTATAACTAAAAATTAGAAGCGTGCAAAAGTGAAGCTCCGTTCAAAATTGACTGAATGTTTAAAATTTTCGCAGCTCATAAGTATATCCGTGAAAATATAACGTTGTGCGAAAGTGACGCTTTTTAAAATTTCGCCATGCAAATTTAAAGTCGTGCCGAAGTTTTAATGTGTAAAACTATCGCCGTGCAAAAATGACCTGCGTGCAAAAGTGTCCCCTCATTCTAAAGTTGCTAAGTTTTCAATAGAAAAGTACTTTAAAACTAAGTTTTAAATATTCTACTTAAGGTATCAAATTGTACTACAATTTTTTATTATACATTTATAAGAAAGTTAGTTAAATTAAATGAAATACGAAAACAGTTACTAATGCTGAAAAAAGGCGATCTTTAGCGTAGTGTATAATAACTAACATAAATAAACAAATAACTAAATGCTATTATGTTTTATAGTTGTTAATTATTTTAGTAATGCTTTTGATCATTTCGATTTAAAGCTATTTTAAATTTTAAAGAACTAAATTTAAGTGTAAAAAAGAAGTTTGATAGTAAAGTGTTTACCTTAAACATTTTACCAGTTTGTTAAGTTTCTTTTTTTATTTATAGATTTAATACTTTCTTTTTTTTTTTTTGCATTAAGCCTTTTATTAGTTAATTAAAATCTTTTTGTCTTTTGTTAAAAAAATTGTCTGTTTTTTTAATTTTTAGTATTTATTAAACGTAAATGTATTAATTAAGTGAAGTTATGTTCACTGACCAGTTTATTTGGTTTTGAAATAACGATGAAAGAAGTACACAAGAGTAAAGCTCTTATTTAACTAACGACTTTTGATTACAAGGTAAATAAAAATAAATTTTTAAATAAAGATTTTTATGACTTCAGTAATTGTTTTGAAAATGGTTAAAAACTCGAACATCAAAAGAAATACTTAGACCATTATCATAAGTGCTATACAGTACTAACTATTGCCTAGTTATTTTAGATAGTTTATTGTAACTTACTATCAGTATTCCATTTTTTATACGATTTCTTTGTAAAGTACATTGTTTACATAACTAAATATAAATAACAACTAAATTAGAATATTAATTTTCATTGTATCATAAACGAAAAATTACTGTTTTTTTTTTTTCAAATAGATCAATGGCGCATTTTGAAAGTATATTTTAAACATAATTTTAATTTTTACGATAAAGACATAACTGAGCTGACCTATTTCAAAAACTAAAATATCGACTAAAGTCAGCAAAGCAGAAGCCAGACTTTCGTATTCAGTGAGACAAGCTAAATTATATCATTATAAACTGTTTGTAGATTGAAGACTGCAAGTTTTCCGGTTATGACTGACTGATGAGTTCTAATCAGGACAAACCGGTCTGAGTCAAGTCAGCAGAAACCCTTAAGCTCGAGTTTAAGATATGTCTCAGTCTACCAAAAGCTTGTGGTATGATGATCGAATTGGTGTGATCAACCTTTATGTTAAACTATTTTAAAACTGTGCAAAATAATAAAAAAGCAGTATTTCAATTGATACTAATAATTTGTATAGATAAAAATTACACACTCTAAGTAAGTAAAGTTTATTTGGCAGTTTATTTTTAATTGACCATCTAAACTGGTTTTAAATTTCTCAAATTATTTTAGATGACAGGTGATTAAAAGAAAAAGATAAAATGGATGTAGTTTAACATCCGATGTCAAAAGATTATGACGTCAGTTAAATATTTGAACGATAAAATAATATCTTACTAAACTTCAATAATTTTTTATATTACTAAATATAATTTAAGCAAACATGTTAATGAACAATTGTTGCATTAGTTTATTAAACAATGTGATACTGCTGTATATTTTAGAGCTGCGGTTCTCAACTTTTATTTCATTACTTACCCCCTTTGGGTGGTTATCACGAAATTTAATTTTACACAAAATAGTGTTAATACTATTTAGTGTTAGGTTATATAAAATAGTCTTACGTTTTGAAGAAAATATTCTAGATTTTTTGAACTTTGAGCTTATTGAAGCCAAGAACATTTTTACAATTGCATTTATTCGCGATTTCAATAAAAATTACTATTAGCATACATTATGGTTTGAAATTATTTAGATAAAACCCAATTCAATTTTTTAACAGTTGTTAATGATTTATTTAAAAACATGTATGTTGCAATTGTTTTTAAAATAGTTATGACATCAATAAATGCTTTTCATGCTAAAAATCAAATTTTTAAACTTAAAATTTAAAGTATTGGACTTAAAATGGTTTGAATATTATTATGAGTGTTAAAAATATTAGTTAATAAATAAAGTTAAAAATAAAGAAACTCCCATTGACAGCAACTCATTTTTTATAAAAATTCTACATTAAAAATTATTACATAAATAACGTTAGTAAATATTTTAGTATTAGAAATAAACTATCATCAACTAAAACTCAACTTAATTTTCGAACCTTGAAAATGTATGTAATATTAAGTAATGTTAGTTTATTATCGTTTTATAAATAAAACAACACATTATTTTCGTTGAAATATAAACATCAATAAACTACTTGACAAAAAATATTATTTCAATAAAATTTTTTATATGTTTACAAAACATTCATCTACTTCACAATAAGTAAATTAAATCAAAAAATAAATAATTTTAAATTACACGAGGAAGCCAAAAAATAATATATAATTTGATAAACATGAAATAGTTTACGTGCTTTTAATTTAGTTTGTTTATGGATATTATATTGAATTTTATAACCATTTGTATTTTTGTTACAACTTTTTTTTTGCTATTTATATGTGTCATCAATCATTTTTAATGTTGGTACTTCTGAATATTTAACAATACTAATATTTGATAACTGAAGTACTTTCTCTGTACAAAATAGATTTTACTGATAATAAAGAATATACTTATATCATCTTATATTATCTATACAAGTTATTCGTATTAACTGAAATACTGCATTTTTATTATTTTGCACAGTTTTAAAATAGATTTACATAAGGGTTGATCATACCAATTCGATCATCAGACCACAAGCTTTTAGTAGACTGAGACTTATCTCAAACTTGAGCTTATCTCAAGTTTCTTCACTGCTGACTTGACTGAGACCGGTTTCGTCCTATTTAGGACTCATCAGTTAATCACAACCGGAAAACTTGCAGTCTTTAATTTACAAACGGTTTATACATCCATATATTATTAAAATTTGAGCTTGTCTCACGGAATACGAAAGTACAGGCTTCTGCTCTGCTGACTTTCACCGATGCATTAGTTGATAGTTTCAAAATAGATTTAGCTCAGTGATGTCTTTATTGTAAAAATTGAAATTATGTTTAAAACATATTTTTAATATGAGCCAATGATTTATAAAAAAATAAGGCTATAGTGTTTTAATTATGATTAAATTAAAATTAATTTTCTAATTGTATTGTCATTTATACTAAGTTATGTAAACAATATACTTACCAAGAAATTTTATAAAAACTAAATGGAATTTTGATAGCAAGTTACTATAAATTATCTTAAATAATTAACTAATAGTTAGTACTGTATAACTTTCATAAACATGGTCTAAGTATTTCTTTTGATATCCGAACTTTTTAACATTTTCAAAACAATTACTGTAGTCATAACTTTTATCAACACATTTTTTATTTAGATTTTAATCAAAATTTGTTTAGTAAAAAAGAATTTTAATTATTTGTATTTTTTTCATCTTGGTTTTGAAACTAAGTTAATTAGTTAGGATCCATAACTTGACTAAACTGAGATATGTATATTTGTGAAGATGCTAATTAATACTTGATTTATATTTTTGCTTTTGAAATAAAAAACTTCTAAGACAACATATCTAATTTTTTTTACTCGAATGTTTGTTTAAAAAATATTTTATATGGTTAGTGATGGTATGATAAAATAACTTATACTTTTACTATGTTAGTCGACACATAACTTAGTAGTACTGATATTGTATTTATATTTATTATGAATAAATTTTATTGTTTTTACAAGTTCTTGATCAACAAAAATTCTCAATATAGTTGAAGAGTTTGAAAACCTTGTTTTAAATTAGAAGAGGTAAAATATTTTACTTATTTTTTAATGTTTTATCACTTTCTAAAAATTTCACTTTAAATATCAAAATAAATCTACATTATATAACGTCAACCTAATTTTTTATGTTTTAAGTTTAAATCAAATGGATATCAACATTTTTCAATAATGAATTATAATGTTTAGTTTGTATGTTCACACAATCTTTGCATTTTATTTAAAACTATTATTAAAAAGTTGTCGTCTAAGTTTCTACTGACGTCATTATTTTTTATAGAAAATATAAAATTACATATTTTTATTTTTAACTATTTTTTTTTTAGTAAGTTATCTATGACTTGTCTTTGCTAATTTGTAACCATAATAAATGGTTGACGCATTCCATGTTCCTAATCATTTAAATATCTAAATTAATTGAAAGTCTTTTATAATCTCAATATGCTGGCTAAGTGTCAAGTAAAAAAATGACTTATATTAATTTTTACAGTTTTAAACAAAATTTAGAACTCTAAACCAGGGTTTCCCAAAGTGGGCCAAGTGGCTCCCTTGGGGGCCATGACAGTTAATCAGGGGGCCACGAGCAGCAAAGAGGTTAGAGGGGGGCCATGAGGTCATAATTTGAAATTTACACTAGATTTTCTTGAGGTGAAGATGAAAAGCAAAAAAAAAAGTCTTAGGTGTATTTTATAGTAGTTTAGAAACTTCCACTAGATATTCTTGAGTTGCAGATGAAAAGTAAAATAAATGAAAAGGTTTTTGGTGTTTTTTATCGTAGTTTATGAGTAATCTTGTTCAGGGGGGCCATGGCTTTTTCAATTTATTTAAAGGGGGCCATTTGCAAATAATTTTTGGAAACACTGCTCTAAACAGTGAAGTTAAGTAATGACAATGTTTTAAGTCGCAAAATAACTTGTAGTATATTGTTTTCTGTGGTTTGTGTTTAATGAATCTTAATAGTCTTTGCAATTTAAACTTGTACTTTATGCATAGTAAAGCACTCTTTGTTTTTGCTGTCTAAAAGTCTTTTCAAGATATGTTTGACTTGATCAAACTACTTTGGTCCGCAAAATACTTATTTAAACAGGTTTGACCTTTTACTAATGAAATGACCCGCTGTTATAAACAGTGTTCAAAATGTGAGTTGATTGTGTTATGTTAGCATAATAATAATATCGGGATATAAATGATCGGCTCCCGTGTTAAATGTTTTTTTTTTTTTTACTTTCTCATATGTTTGCTATCTACTATCTTCATCGACTACTCATAATATATACTTCAGGTGTTTTTCTTTAATACGCTCAGTTTTTTTAATACTAATTTATTGTAAGTTAAATTTTTGTTTGTTTATTGTTTAATAATAGTAGTTACGCTTGGATACTGAGGTTTTTATCTTTTATAACCTTTTAATTATATATATTTTTTTTGTTACCAAGTTTTATTTTGTTATAACATATGTTTTAGCTAGTTTGTAGTGTATTATACTCTAAGTAATTTTATTTTAAAGTTATTTTTTAATGGTCAAGCTTAAAATTTATTTGTTGTTATTTTTTAAATATTAACTGACGTCTATTTAAACAAATTTTAAACTTACATTAGTTTGTTTTAATAACTATCGGATTGTATTAGTTTAGTCGAAGTCCTGACACCTTTATTTCAAACCATTTAATATAGTAAATAATGATAAACTTGGAATTAAAGTAATTTGTACCATTTAAAGTGCAAACAGATACCAACTCATAATCAATATAGTGAAGCAGTAAATTTTAATTGCTTTTATTAGTTTAATACTTTATACAACTTCCGTTTTAGATAAATTTTATTGGTTTGTATTTTTTAGTCTGTACAAAAATCTGATTTGTTTAAACTTCAATAATGATTGTAATGATTTGAAGCTGATCAAATAAAAATATTGTGATTGTTTTTTTTCACTTATTCACTAAAACATAAAAATCTATGGAAGTTTTTGAGCTTAAAATTTATTTGATTAATTATATATATTATTAATGCTAACTTGCTAGCTTAAATACTTAAAACAATTCGAAGTTACGTTTTTTGCTAGTTAACTTACAGTGTTTGTCCTTTTTTATTCAATCAAAATATGGTTTTTTGTTACTTTTTAACATATTTTACCAAAATAAAGTTGTTTCATGTGAACTTCAAACATTAATTAAAAGTTTTTTTGCTGTTTTTTGTTGTGAAATCAAATTTTGGGTTGAGAACACACTTTGATCAATTTCTGAATTAATTTTAAACTATACTGTAATGCTAAGCATTTAATTCTAGGTTTTTTATTCTAAAAATTTATAATTTTAGTTCCAGATGTTTATATAGTACAACTCGAAAATCTGTTTTTTTAATATTTTATGTAATACCTAAATGAACTTAATGTTTAATTTGAGTTTTTAAGCATAGTAAACTAGACATTTAATTTTATTTTTTCAACTGTATACTAAAGCTTATTTTTGTATAATTTAATGTTAATAGAAATTATAACTTGTAATTGTAATCTGGTCAGCTTAGGAGATCTGTCTAGCTATATAAAAATTAACATAAAAGCTCTAAAAATGATAAACAATTGCAACTATTAGTTTTATTTTATTTGTTTCTTTATATAAGCGTTTACATTCTTTACTTATTAGTTTTTAAATAAATTAGTATAAAATATTAATTTTACTTCGTTGTTAATAGCTAAGAATTTGATACCATGTTATATGGTTAATCACAAAAATATAATCTAAATCTTTCATGACTTATGCATTTTTTTATTTCGAAGTATTAGTTTATAATTTCAATATACTAGTTGATACATCTTTAACATTAAAGAAGTTTTTTTTAAATAAGATACACTAATTATTGTTTAAAATTTTTATTGAAAATATATTTCATCAAACAGGTATTGTTTATACAAATTTTGTACTTTAACAATCATTGATATTTTATTTCTAGACACTGAACTTTGCTCTAAACATTATAATATTGAATTGATAAAATTTTTTAATATCGTGCTATATTGAAAAAATAATAAAATTTGTCTTAATTATAAAACGATTGTACCAATCCAGCAAAACTTAAGATGAAATGTATTTAGAATAAATATACAATACTACTACTATAAATATTATTATTTATATCGATTTAATTACTACTTTGTTTTACAAATTTTACTTAGTTTTTATAAAACAGATTAATCTATTAGGCTTTTACTTTAGATTTTTATTTTCATCAGCTAAGTAATAGCTGTAAAAATATAAAAGCAAAAATTGCCATACTTTCATGTCAATTTATTATATTATATATGTAAGCTAAAAAATTATTTGTGGTGTGCCGATAAAACGTAATTGGTGTTTTAATTTATTTTTAAATTGTAGGTACCCATTTAAGATTTAAGTTACAAAATAGTAAAAAAAAATCAACTTTTAAATGACATCATGCAGAATAAGTTAGAGTTAATAGTTTCATTTCCAACCTTATTACTTTGTTCAGATATTTAATAACAAACTAAAAAATTAAAAAATTTTAGACCTATTTTTAAGTTAATTAGTTGATTTTTTCATTTCAAATTCAACTTTAATTGTATTTAAAATTTATTTCCGTCCATAAAGTTAAGTTGGTGAGCTTTGAGGTTTTGATCATTTTGATTTTTTGAGTGTTGAGACAAAATCAAGACTGAGCTTGTTAAACAATGATTTTTTATAACAAAACAAAAAACGAACAAAAATTAAATTTTTAATCAAAGCTTAACTAAAGTTTAAATTTAGCTGTAAAAATATTTATCAATAATTTTAACAATATTAAAACTTTAGTTATTAAAAAAAATAATCAAGTACTGAAAATGTAGTACAATAACTGAAAGTAAAATTTCATTGTGACTTGTATAAACATCTTAGTTTTACATTTAAGTTAAATATATGTTTATTGCTGCATTAAGAATTCTTTTTTTATTGAACAGTATTATCAACAGCACTCTCTAGAGGTTATAAATTTGATGTTTTGCGTTTTAACTAAAAACTCAATAAATTAATTTTAATAAAAAACATATCTTTTGTTGTAACAAACTTACATTTTAACTATTTCATTTAAATTTAAACTTTAATTTTGTTAAATAGTAAAAATCGTTTGTATATTTAGTTTATACATTTATGTATAAATAAAACATTATTGTTTTCAAAAAATAATAAACTTGTCTTTCTAAATTAAATAAAAATTATGTTTTATTTAATTCTAAAAACAATTGAAAATGCACAGAAATAAAAAAAGTATATATTTATCCTGTGATATTATTTAACGTTCTTATAGTTTATGATAGTATTTTAATAGTTTCAGTTTGAAAACGATATAATTCTAGACGCTTTACACTGTATAACTATACCTAGAGGTTTCATAAATCCAATTAAATGTCTAAATTGTAGCTTTCATCTGGTTTTTAATTTCATTAGTAAATTTGAATTTAAATGTTTTTACTTATAAAACGTTATGGTTGAACAGTTTTAATTGAAAACTAAATAAATAAAATTCAATACCACTTTTAATTCCAAGTTTTTAATATCAAATAATAATAAAAGATTAACTAAATTATTTTTGAAGTATTAAGAAAACATATGTATATTAATTTTTCTGATACTAAAATGTTATAACTTATATTTACAACATAAATGACGTAGTATTGAGTTTTACACAAACTTATGTTAAATATTAAGATATATAAACAACAAAGAAACAATCATTTTAAGGACGTTCATTTCTAGAGAGTTTGTACAGCTATTCAGATAAGCTTATATTTCTAATAACATATTAGCTATATATTTTATTTTACTATAATACCTTGTTAAAATTATAAAAACGAATATTTTAGAACAAGTAAAAAATGCTCCAACTTGAATTGAGTATTTTTACAAGTATTTTAAATTAAAATATACTATATATATTTATAATAACATTTCATTTTTAAAAACAGAAAACATTAGTCAATTAAAAAAAAAAGAGTTCAGGTTGACTTGGCCTGGCAAAGCTTTTTATAAAAATTAATGTGCCACATACGTTCATACCTCTCTCACCATTTGTCTACAATTATCAATATTGCGTCATATGGACTATATATAGATAATGGACTTGCTATCATTAAACAAACAAGTAAAAGCAATATTTGCAAAAAAAAAAAAACTAAATCGCTAGATAACTATCAGACATTGGATTCAATATTTCAACTAACGCAGGTTTAACCTCTACTAACTTCTTGGATATCCAATTAAACCTTCTAACCGATGACTATTGTCCGTACATCAAACCAAATGAAAATATTTTTTTTACAAAGACTCAAAGCATCATAAAAAGATTAAGAAAAATATTCCAAAATTAATTCAAAACTTACAATAAAGCTAAGTATAATTAGATAACGCACAACGAATTTTCCAAAACGCTTTGAACTGAAACAACTTTAACTATAAGCTCGATTGTAATCTAACAATTGATAACACCAAACTGAAAAACAGAAAAGGAAAGTGCATATTTTACAACTAAACTTTTTGCTAATCAGTTTAAAAAAAATTCGGAAGTCATTTAATAAAACAGCTTGACAAACATTTCCCAAAGTCTACTGAACTCTACAAAATCTTTAATAGGAATTCAATCAAGATCTCATATAGTTGTTCTAAAGAAATCAAAAGTGGACACAATAAAAAGCTGCTCAATAAACCAACAACATAGCTAGAACTATGTAAGTGTTAAACAAAAAACAATGTCCAGTCATGAACAAATGTAAATCCAAAAATGTAATCTACGAATGATATAAGATATTTTATACTTAAACATGTTTTAACAAAGCAGTCAGCTTGAAAAACTAGAACAATTTTACGAGCTATAACGAAAAATACTACAAAAATTACTGTTCAAAACTATGTAGAAGGTAAAGGTTTAAAGATTACACCGAATGAAATCAATTCTACAAGTTTTTATTTTTTTGACAGTATTTATTCCCTACAATCGCGATAATGCATGTAAACGTAAATTAGTATGTATTTATATAAAACTTTTATCAAAACTAGCGCTTTGAGTTTGTACAGTTATTCTAATTAGCTGATTAATAAAACATATAAATTGATTTTTTTGAGTTTCTCTGACTGATTTCTAAGATTATTTACTTATGTTTTTTAAAGTTGACCTTATCAATGTTAAGCATTAATTTTATATTACCTTAATAGTATTTAAAATTAGTAACTATCAAAACTATAACTTTGTTTTATACAGATAAAAAATTGTATCAGACTTGAAATTAACATTATCAACAAGTTAGAGAGTTGTTTTATAATTTATGTTATAAATAAAGTTAATCTACTTGTTAAAAAGTACCTCGTTTTATAAAAAGTCAGAAAATTTTTGTTAAAAATTAAAAAAAGTTTAAAATCAAATTATCATTAAAAAATATTTTCAAATATCTTTAACGCCTTTTTAATGCTTCGAAAACTACAAGCCTTCTCTCATTTATATTTTAAATATTGTGACTTTACTTTATCATTTTATACTCATTGTAAAATTGAAAAGCTATTCAAATAGTAAGATGATGATTTATTAAAAACTAATGTACTTAAAATATTTTTATCTAAAAAACAATATTTTATGAAATTAAAGTAGGATTTTTTTTTATTAGTTTTTATTATTTTGTTGATGTGCACCTTATACATGTTTTTTTTTTAAGAAATCGCATAGTCGATTTTGGCTGATAGCTTGCTTGTAATTGTTTTTTACAGGGCTTTTTGGTAACTAAACAAGACATACCTAATAAAAACAAAGGAATTAGATAGTGGTTTTCTTTAAAAATATGTCTTTCAAAAGTCTATATCTTTTTTCAAATATTGATACAAGCTAACAAACTTTTTGAATAAATTCAACATAAAAAAAATTACTCTAATCAAATAGTCCATCCTACTAACAAATAAAAGTTAGCCTATAAAGATTAAATGAAAATTATATTGCTCAGATATGTACATCATATTTATAATGTTAAAAAGTTGAAGTTTTAAATAATTACCAAGTATAATAATAAATAAAGTTATAAACACAACGTTAGACACAGTTTAATGAATTAAAACTTCATATTTTTTTTTTTTTTGTAGATTACTTCTTTTAAATTCAAAGTAACAATAAAAAAAAATTCAAATCTGCAATTTCTTTGTCAGCTTTTTCTTAAAAAAAAATTTTTTTTTTACCTTTGCCAAAAATAATCTTGTTTTTTTACCACCTAACTTTAGTAGCTGTACAATCTAAGTTAGTCGTGCACAACGCTTTTTAAACATGAAGACTTTTTTAGTACTACTACTATTTTTAACATTAAAGCTGAGCCTTTTTAGTTAGGATAATTAAGTAATCGTGAAGGTAACAATGATAGTATCACGTCTAACAAACCCGTTGGTTTATTTTCTTTTTTTTTCTTTTCTTTTATTTTCACTATCACTTTTACCCATTACCCATACTCTTGGTAAAAAAAATGTTTCTTTTCTTTGTTGGTAATTATTTATTATTTAATTTATAATTTATCTTTTTTTTCTAGACTATATTTTAATTTGGTTGATATTTTTTTTTCATTTTCTTATCTTTTTTTTACTCTCATTGTTACCCCTAATCTGTACCCTTTACAAGTAAGTTAAGGAATATTCTCTTTATAATATTATAAAATTAATGAAAGTATAATGTTTTAAGTCAAAATAGGCTGAATAGTTTCAAATGGTAAGAGCTATAAAATCAAAGAATTTATATTAAAAAACTAGGTTCAGGTTAAAAAAGTTTAAACGATATTTATTTAAAATGTCTTATACCTGTTGTATGACAAAATCTGTCATTATAACATTCAAATTTGCTCTTTTATTTAAAAAATCATTGAGCTTAAGTTATACAATAAAAACCGATTTATTGTACATACTTTTAACATTTTTTCTTCATTATAATTTACAGTTTAAGTTGTTAAAAAAAGTCTCTTATACATTCACAATATCAACCTAATGGTTTTGATTTTTTTTACTTAATCAATAATCTATACATCAGTTTTACTATTCTATTTTTGTTTGGCAAAATCAGATTTTTTTTACTGAAACCTTGTGACAACCAGAATTACTAATTCGCACTTGTACGTTTAGTTTTTTTAGTAAATGTATACAAACTAAGTTGTAGATTATATCAAGTAGCTGATAAATAAACAGGTGTTATAACATTAATTATCTGTTTAAGTAAAAAAGCTTATAATATCTTAAATCAACTATAAGATTTTGATATAGATAAACTTGTAAAAAAGCTTCAAAAACTACTTCGTTGAAAATTGAACAAATTATGCAAATATCTAAAAACAATCATGAAAAATTTCTAAAAAGTTGCTTCAAAAACTTTTTTATCAATTTATCAACAAAAGCTTAAATAACTTTTTACAAACAAATTAGTTGTAATGTCATTTGGGATTATTTATATTATTAAATATTTTTATTAAACTCATCACAAACATAATTTTCAACATTAAAAATATATGTTTACATTCACCTTTCTGAAATCCTCCATTGCCAAGTGTTAGTTTGTACAGCTATTCTAGTTAGCTGATAAAAAGTAGTATGTTAAATAATTATAAATTATTTTAATTATTACTTTTTTAATTTGTTATCGAGGTTTTAAATATTTTTGAATTTTGTATTTATAAATACTTGGATAGGAACAATATAAAACTAGGTTAAAAATGTTTTTAAAGTATTTAAACATACATAAGAAATCACAACAACTTTTAATAAATTGTCATGGACAAGACTTTAAACCTATCCGTATAAAAAAATACATATGCGTATAAGACTTTAGCTGGAACCTATACTACTATCAGTACAATCAATCATTTTACCCAAGGTACTACTGTTAATTTTACTATTATAAAAGTGTTTATGTATGTGTGCTTGTTCATGCATAAAATGAGTAACTTAAAGTGACGTAATACTAAAAACCCAACAGAAATTTATCTATAAAAAATTTTAAATATAAATAGGCTGAAAAATATTTAATCGTCAAAAGCATCGGTTGGAACTTTTTTGTTCCAAATCTTTCTAAGTTGTTGCAAACACAACTGCCTAATTTTTGTTTAACTCTTAGTCTGAACTAAAATTTATGTATTATACAATAAAATAAATTCAATTTTTTATTGTTGTAAATTTAGTAAATTATTTAAACGCAGCAAAACTAATATTTTTTTTCAAAGAGTAAATAAAACTTTAAAGGAAAATTTTTGTGTAATGATATATAATATTAGTTGATTATTCTTGGTATCATAAGTCTTTAGACGTATTGTTTATTTATAGTTTTTAAATTTTTCAAAGATTAATTTACATCTTTATTTTTAATACAAAATTATTCAAATAATCTAATAAGGAATAGTTTGTTTGATAGATTGTTTTGTAAAAGAATACCTAGGTTAATGTTGTTGGACTCTCTTAGTTATACCTTACGTTTTCTTAAACAAGACTGCCTAATTGAAAATAAATACTAATACATTTAATTAATGAATAAAAAATTACACTTGAATTAGTTAAAACATTTATTTTAAAATCACAAACATTTTGTTAAAAATGAACTACAGTTTTCAATAGTTTAATAGTTTTTAAATCTTTTTAATGTATTTTTACTTAGTACTGCTATATCAGTTTGTTAAAACATTATAACTTTAAATGTAATTATTTTCAATAAGACAGTCTTGTTTATGAAAATGTAAGTCATAACTACTATAAAGATTAACTTTTGTTTATCTTTTTGTTTAAAGTTTGTTTTAATTTTTGAATTTTCATGAGAGTTCTAAAAAAAAATTGTACAAGATAATTTTCTTATTTTATAAGCAACATTTTGTATTCTCCATTTAAATAAGTTAGTTTACTTTTACCCCAAAATTGTTATTTTTTATATCTTAAAAAATATTAATAAATGAAAAATACCTGACCTACCATATTATGTTAACTTAATATATTTACTTAGCTAAATGAATAAGCTGTTGAAACTGAGCAAGTTTTTACCACACATTTATGATTTTATACTGTTTATATATTATTTACTCTGCTTAGATAGGTTGTAATAACTAGGAGTTTTAATTGTAATCACGTTTTTGAATTTTAATTAATAAAGCTGTAAATTTGCTTTAAAAAATCTAATTTCGTCATTAAACTTGTCGAATTTAATGTGTCAAATGGTGTGTGTGTCAAATAAACACCAAGAAAAACTTGTCACAAAATGTCAATTTGAAAAAAAATTATTTTTAACGAAGACAATTTTGCACGGTTTAACCTTTTCTTTTAATTTTAATTTATTTTCTTTTTGTCTTTTCTTTTTATCATTGCAAGACTTACCTCATACTCTTGGTCTGAACTTTTTTATTATTTTTGATGCTAATTAAATATCAATTTATTTCTATTTTATCTTTTGTTTTTCTACATTTTACTTTAATTTGATTAATATTTTATATTTGTTTTTTTTTTTTTTTTTTTTTCTATCATTATTACCCTTAATATTAACTGTTGGTTAGTAAATTTTTCATTATTTTTGTTTTGTATTTATGTCATTTATTTGTCTTTTACTCTCGTCCATAAATGATCCTTCGTTCAAAACTTTTTCTGTGCAAAATCGTCCCGTACCTGTACAAACAAAGAAAGTATAAAAATAACTTTACTGTTTATTAGGTAATGTTGTTAAGAAATCAGAATATGGTAATAGTGAATATGGAATCTAACAACATTCGCATATGATATTATTAAACTAATGACTTCGATGTTGTCTGAGTTTTTCCACTTAAATAATTTCATATCAAAATAATTAAGTAATTTTAGTTCGTTCTAACAAACTTCAAAAAAAAAGTGCATTTAAACAATCACTTAAACTGAAAAACATAATTTTGTACAAAACTGCCTGCATTTTGTTAATAATTGCAAAAAAATATTCTCTTATCTTTTCTATAACCTTTTGATTATAGAAACTTTGTTTTATAACAACGTTATAATTATCTATTGTAAAATGAGAAAGAATACGCATTAATCCAAATTTCAACTTTTAAAGTTTACCATATTTTTATGCTAGCCGATATAAAAACTTAATTTAAGTTGTAAGATGATTTTATTTTCAGTTTACATATTTTTTAATCATAAGTATGTACTTTTGACGAATTAAATTACTACAAAAATTTAATCAATTTTTACTAGCACTGAATAGTAGTTTAATAGTTTCGGATTGAAATTTATATTACACCTTTAATTAACAATATTTTAATGTGTGACGAGGTTGTAAACTAAAAAGTATGGAGAAATTAAACTTATAGTTTTAGTTTGTATGTTTCATAAACTTTTTTTAGGCAAGTTTTATATCAACAACTACCTAAAGATAACTTTTAATTAACTTATGTAAGCTAACTAGAATAGCTGTAAAAACTGGATCTGGTTTTGCTACCCAAAAATACATTAATCATAAGTTATTTTATGTATTACAACTGAACTTGTGTTGGTTGCAAACTAATAAAACGTCACAAAGTTTTTGATTCAAATATTTTTTATTTACTTTAGATTGTTGTGTAGCTTTCATAAATATATAGTTAAGAGTTTATTGATTTAACAACTTCTATCGGCGTTTAGCTAAACTCAAGCTTGTAACAAAACATTTTGTTTTTATCTTTTTCCGGATGTGGTTCTGGAATATTTATTAAACATGAACAAATCTAAACAAGTTTTGCCTTTTATTTCAAAGTTATAACATTAAACAAGTATTTCAAGCATACATGCATTCATGGTAAATACATTTAATAGAGTTTCTTAAAAACTTAAATAACTTATCGATTTTTTTTCAATTTCACCATAATGTCAAGAACATTTACTGTATTAACTACTTATAAGTTTTTTGCTTGGTCTGTTTTTGTGATAACTAGCAGCAATAACGCAATTAATCTTAGCAAAACAGCAATAATTTTTTTGTAGCAAAACGCTTTTGCAGTCGTTTTTTGTGTTAAGTTACCATATATTCACACGTTTTTTAAAAAATAATTGCATCTTTGCTCATTAATACATTTAGTTGAAACGTCAGTTAGTTCGTCTCTTTTAATTCAAAACTCTGTCAAATTAAAGTTGTTTGCAAAAATGAGGATTGAATAAAACAATGTTTCTATACTTTTTGTTAATTATAAAGTAAAGGTAAAAATATGTTTTTAATTCATAATATACTTATTTAGTTAAACATAAAAAATAATATCATTTTGGAATTTTACCAATATGTCTAACACAGTTTGTTATTAGTAAAGTATCAAAAAATTATTAAAAATTAATAATACTAATTAATTTTATTTAAAAAAAATAAAAATATATAAGAGTTATGCATTACCAAATTAGCAAAAAGGTTAATAAACAATAAAAATAATGCTTAAAATGATAATTAGCAGTTTAGACTTCTACGAACCTTTTTAATTAATAACTAAAAATTGCTTGCTAAGATTGGTATAAATTTTTTATAAAAATATATTTTATTTATTAAGTACTTCAAGACAAACTTGATTCGGTTGTTTTTTCAGTTAGTAGCTTGTTTAGTTAAGCTTCAAAAATGAGTCTCTTTATACAGTTGTTTATTTCTTTAATAAATTTAAATGTGTAAATAAGTTTTGTGTTTAATAAATATGTACTCGGTAAAATCTAAATAAAAAAGTTAAAAGTGCTCCTCTAATTCTAAAACTTAACTTAAAGTAGTTGGTTATAAAAACTAGTTATATTAACAATAAAATTTAAATAGTTAAAATATACTTATTCTTTCTTTTTTTCTCAGTTGAATTTTAATGGCTATTACAACGCTACAAACTAAAAGATTTATTCACAATTTATAAGCAAAATACTTTTAATATTTATCACTTTAGTTTACTATGATATTTGCGGTTACTTAAGTAAGCATCATCTGGGACCTTATTAAAATTAAAATTCTATTGTAATAAAACAAATTGCAGTTACTAAAAGGTGTTTAAAAATAGGTTTTTTTTTTAATTATGACTATAAACAATGACACATTTTTTTCGCAGTCAAATGTCAAATTTTTTATTTGTTTTATTTTATTTCATTACTGTTATAAGTAAGCAATAAGTAATAATTAAAACAAATGTGTGCAGTTCGATAACCGAAATGTCTTTCTCCACACCTTTTATTGATTTAGCAGTTAGCGTTTACATTTTTCTTTATTTTGAACAACGTAAAAAATTTTTATTTTATCTATATCATAATACATTAAGTTGATAGTTTTTTGTTATGTTATCCATAAACTAAATATTCAAAAAGGTTTTTAAATATTGATTACAATTAAATTGGTTGACCGATGATTTTTGTCAAGCTATCTAGTTAGCTAGTTTATAAGAATAGTTCTAAAAAAAATTAACATTTTAATCATTCAAATGAAATATCTAAGTTAAATGATAAAAAAACACAAGTTATGTTATCTAATATTCAATAAACATTTCGCAGCACGTATAAAGTTAAAACTACAATAAGAATATAAATATTATTTTATTAACTATTTATGATTCTTTCTAGTTTTTGTAGTTGTAATAAGTTATTTATTTAAGGTTTTATACTTTTAGTTCTATTTTAAATTTTAATTTTTGTATATTTCTTGTTAATAAATAATTAAAAACTGTTATCATTTTGTCATGAACAATTTTTTTTGGAATTACTAGATTAATAAACAATTTTGTTAATGTCATTTTTTCCGTATATAGATTGTTTGCGTTATTATCCAGAATTAACTGAATTTCGTTTATTTTAAACTTTAAAAAATGTTCGTACAATCAATTTTTGGTTTTCTTTAGTCAGCTTGTTTCATAAGCTGTAGCAAATTAATGAGGTTGGTGATAGTAAAATATATTTAATTAAATTTGTTTGTGTATTTTTTCAAAATTAGAACGTCAGTGGCTTCTACTTGCTGACGTAATCTTCTATCTGACGTCATCTTCTACTTATTGAAATTTTATATTCATGTTTGTAATTTAAGAACAGCTGTATTCTCTAAATTTTGAAATTTTACTCGTATACTAACTAGTATTTTTGAAAGCATTTTGTTTATAGCAGAAAATAAAGACTAAATAAGTTTTTATATTAGTTTAAATTTAACTTTCTATAATTCGTTTCAGAATAAATAATTTGAAACCTGCTTTGTTAACTTTTTTACAGATAAATCTTATTATTTATTTATAATCTATATTATTTAATGATTTTTTTAGTGAGATGCAATATAAAGTTTAGAGAAATACAATACAGTAAACACAGACAAACCAGTCATAACAAGTTATAATACTAAAAAAATTCATACTGTTTTAAGTCTTCTCCTGCATTAGGTTTATCAATTAAAAACCGAAAACTCAAACTTAAAAAAACCTCATTGAAAACTATTTTCAGCAAACTAAAATAGCTGTAAAAACTATTAGGATACGTATTTAATTATTTTACGTATTAATTTTATTGATTACAAATAAAAAAGTTTAAAAATTTCATTAAGATATCTTACACGTTTAGGAAGCAATTAGTTTTAGTAAAAGTTTTAAATATTATGAATCTTTTTGAAGAAAATTCATTTATTGTTTTTAAGTAAAAACTAAGAACTAAAATTCAATTAAATATATTAGCACATTGAATTTTCATTGTTGAAGCTGTAAGAATGTATTTTGTATAAAAAAGTTTATACCAAACAAGTTAAAGTTTATTATAATCTTTAAAAATACAAACATAAAAATTATAAATTTTTAATGACATCTATAATTATATTAATTACTGTTATTGAATTCAAAATAAAATCAGTAGCTAAAATGACTAATAATAATTAGTTAGTATATGTATTTACCTCAATAATTAGTATACACTTCGGTTTTTAGTATCAGATCAAAAGTTTTGCTTCAATTTTAATGTTTGAGTTTTTTTATAATTTCCTTATTTGCAATATAGATGTAAACAAAAGTTTTACAGTTATTAAAGAATTAAAACAGAATTTTAAAAAATCATAAAATTTACAAAAAAAATAAACAATAATTATTATGACAATTTATATTTTTTAAAGTTAACCAACGTTTTGCGTACAAACGATATTAGCCGTACAACTTTAGAATACCTCAACTTGTAATTACTTACTATATAAGTATGCAGTTTGTGTGAGCTGATGAAATTATATAACTAAATTATTTTAAATATAATGTAAGAGGTTTAGTTTAAAGTATTTAGCTCAAAAATAACACATTCGACCTTTTGGTATAATTTCATACCTCTAAATTAGGTAAAGTTTCTAAGAAAACCAGTTACCAATAAATAAACGTTTATAATGATTAAACTCATGATGCTTTAAAGGTTTTGAAAATTATTTACATTTAATTTAATGTTTATATTTGTTTTTATACTCTTAGGATGTCAGTAATTTAACCATTTTAATTTCTAAACTCTAATGCAGTTTACATTTTAAATTCTACGTTACTATAAGTTTAAAAAATTAATTAAAGTATTTAGAAAGTAAATCAAAACCATTCATTCTTAAAATAAAAGGTTTAGGCTATGAGAAAGTCTAGTAAATAATTGGTTCCGAGCATTTAAAATATTTACATAAATCTGTTAATTAAAAATTCTTTATAAAAAAAAAAAATTTTTAAGTCTTTTTTATTGAAACTTGAATTTAAAAACAAAAGTCTGAACAAAACTTAAAAAAAAAAGTTTGTTAAGTTTGGTAATACGTTCAGTGTTATGTATTTATTTATCGTTTAACATTAAAGAAACGAGTCGTTTTGAATATATAATTGATAATATTTTGAGTTTAAAAAACATTAAAAACAACGATCACTAGTAAACAACTTAAGTTTTTATTTATTTTACCTTTGCTAAAAACGATGCTTAGTTGTTGTGTAAAAAAATAAGAAAAGTTTCATAACAGTTACATTATTTGTTACTAAGAACTTAAAGCGTAGAAAAATGCGATCTTCGATTTTCAGCTTTTGTGGATTTTATATTGTGGAAATATCACATGACCTAGCTCTATTCAAACTAGCATGGAACACAGAGGTTAAAAAAGGTGAGAGACTATATACTTTTGACTTAAAATTTTTTTTTGTTGAATTTGATAATGGTTTTGTCTCATCCGTGTTTTATTTGTTTGCGAATTTTATTTAATTTAACTTTGCTAAAGGTTTCTTTTATTCTTTTTTTAAAAGTGTAAAGCACTTAATTAAAGCAAAAACATTTATAATTATTTTTAAATATATTTTATCTGTTATATTAAAAAAAATCATACTTGTAATTTAGGTTTTTAACTTAATTTAAGAACAGCTATAAGAAATGCGCTTGTTAAATAAACTCAGCATTTGTTGTTTTTAAGAAATTGTATTGAAGCTACAAAAACATCGACGGCGATCATGGAGATGGTAAATCATGAATTTCTAAACTTAGTCAAATTAATTATTTAGGTTAAAGATCAAATCTATTGTTTTGTTTGTTTAATATCATTGAACAATAATAAACGAAATTTATTTTATTTTCAGCTAAGTAGAATAGCTGTACGAGTTTTTCAGCAAATTAAGGATGATTGTTTATGTTTTGTGTACAGATTGAAACTAAAATATTGTTTTTACATTTATTTTTATTGTAATGTTACATCATAAACAATATCATACATTATTTCATTGTGATTAAAAGTAATTTAATTTAAATCAAAGCAATTGATTAAGCAAAAGCAAAAAAAGAAAAATATATTTTTAATGAATAAAAGCTTTTATTTTAATCATTCTTCATTTTAGTTTTATTGTATTTCTAATATCTTATAAAACTCAAGATCTTACAATAATCTAATTTTCTTTAAAACATAAAATTCAATATTTTCTAGAACTTTTAAGTTTATGAAAAATAAATACAATCAATGCTATCAAATTTTGATGAATCTGATTCATAAAATATAAAATAAAAAACTTGACGGTTGTAAAAGGTTTCGTAAAGTTTTGTACAGCTATTCCGACTGTCTTAGAAAACAAGAAAACTTTGGAAAAACTTATATAAAATAGCTCACACTTACTAAAGTGCTAGACAACTTAATGTAGTCTTAGTGTTCTTAGGTGATTTAGTTTGTTATTATACGAGGATCCCAAAGTGTTTTATAGGAACTAAAAATTAATCAACAACATGATTGACACAGTTTTAAAGATTTAGAGATAAAAATGGTTTGTCGTGACAAAAAGGAAGAAATACTTGGATATTTTAAATTACTATTTAGATTTTTTATTACTAATTACTCTGTTATGGTTTTTTAACCTTTATACAAGTGAAAATATTACTTTATACTATGTGAGTAATTTTCTTATTTTAAATGCCTATTTATGGCTAATTTTACTATTTTTATATGCTGGTTAATAAAATTTATGTTAAACTGTTGTAAAAACTTTTCATACTCATGCATAAAGTACTTTGATTAATAATTTATAATTATATTTAATATCTTAGTTAAATATACTAATAAGTAAGATAAAATTTGTTTGGATTATTAGGATACCTGGATTCCAGTAAAGATTTTTAAATTTTTTTAAAGTTCATCAGCTAACTAAAAAAGCTGTACAAAATTACAAGTGAGTAGCTATGTACTGACAGAATACAATCAGCTTCAAGTAGAATTCAGACTGTAAAACAATTTGTGGTTAGTGTACAATAACGACATAGATAAGCAAATTAACTTTTTTATATGTATCTTTATATATCTAAACTTGATTAGAAATAAATTAAATATATTTAGTTCATTACTTTCTAGTCAGTCGCCTTTTCTTGTAAATAGCCTATTAAACGAATATTTAAACATTTATAATACAAAAATTATTTAAAAATTTTGTAACTTCATAATTGCGATGTTAATCTTCAGTAGAAGATTAACTGTCTTAATAACTTGTCGCTGTTTAATAAACTGTTCAAAGTATGTTTAGTGTTTAAAAGTCGAATGGAAAAAAAATATTGAGTTATATACAAACCTTATTGTTCATCGTATTTGTAAATTTGTTTAATTTTTTACAATTAGCTGAGTTTGAAATTTATTTTTGAAAACTAAAAAACGAACTTTTTTTATTTCTAATTAATCTTATTAATTTATTTATTACAAAGTTTAATTTTTTGCTTTAAATTTGTATAATAGATCCTAAATAGTCATTAACGAAATTTATTGACCATATACAAGTGATTCTGGGATTATCGAAATCTTAATTTATAAGTTTAATTTTTACATTTTTTTTTTATTGATTTTTTTCGCTTCTAAATTAACTTATATTAATTTTTTTTCTATTTGTTATAAGAAATTCTCAATTTTTTATATAGTTATGAAAATTTTATTTTAATAGTTTATAAATTATTTTTTTAAAAACAAAACAATCTTCATATCTCTTAGTTCGAAATATCGTCAACAGTTATACTAATTTTATTCAAATAAAAACATTTTTTAAAATTAAAGTTAACTAATAGTTTTGACTTTAAGTAAATATGTTTAAGAAAGAAAAAATAGGTGCTTAAAATTAATTGTAGTAACGCAAAGTAAATTAAAATATCCTAAACTTTATTTAATATTTTTCGCTCTTTTAGGTAAATTTTATTCAGGTTTTTTTTAACTAAATTGTATAAATTATAAACTCTTTGCATACAAAACTATAAATCAATACATTTGGGTATTTTAATTTTTTTTTTTTAACTTTATAGCTTTTATAATAATTTTGTTTTATCAGTTTGACTTTAACTTCTGCATTAAATGTTGATTTACAAGCTATTTAATATACTTCATGATAAAACAATAGAATGTTCTTAACTTCTAATTAACTAAATATTTTAGTTTTAATAAATTAATGATTAAACTATACCGACTATTAAATAAAGCAAAAAAAGTGTTTGTTTTGTACTAGCTCTTAGTTTGCTGATAGTTGATTAGATAATAGAATGTTTATGTCAAGCAGTAAAATTAACTTTTAAGTAATTCAGTTTACAGTTTCAGTTCAGTTGTAAAAATAAAAATCCAAATGACATTTTTATTCTTATTTTAGAACATTTTATCTGATAGCTTAAGCTGTATATTTTGGAGTTGAAACAGCGTTACTTTTGAACAATATATGCTTATCACTGGAGTAGACACAAATTAATCTTTTTTGATTAATAAAACATATGTTTTATGTATTAACTTTATTTTTTTTTGTAAACTTTTTTTGTTTACATCTTGTTTATTAGAATTCGTTTGTTTTAATTTAATGCGTGAACAATGCGGCTAATCTTTTTTGTACAAATGTTTAAAGTTTGTTACCATACTTTATGAAATAAACCACAAAAGTTAAATTCAAATGGAAGCTAATATGCTTCAATCGAACAAAAACTTTGTTTCGAATCAGCGCACAGAGTTTGTACGGCTATTTTAAATAGCTGATTGTAGTACACATATTTTTATGTATAAATAGAATAAGGTATTATGCACACAAACTATAAGCAATAATTTGTAATTTTGTACAGTAAGAGTGTTTATCTTTACAAATTTCTAAATTAAACAGTTATATTTTAACATTATATAAGCTTCAATAAAACCTTTTTATTTTAAATATATATGTCTTTTAGTCAGTTCAAATAAAGATTGAAGTTGTTATTTATACTGACTAATAATATAACACGAGTTGTTTACTTAATTTATTGCCAATCTTTTAAGTTTCATAGTAAATTAATAATTATCTTAAAAACTTAATAAAAATTCAATTATTAACAAGTAAAACTTAGTACAGTTTAGCATCTTATAAGTATTTTAAATCTTGTTTTTTTGTTTCGTTTTAAAGTTTGTTAAGTTTTACCCATATACTATTTAAAATTACATTCTTAAGTAGACCTATACATGTTCTTGTTCTATACAGCTATTAAAGTATGTTGTTTATGATTCTTTAACAAGTTGCGTAAATTTTAAACTACGTTAAAAAATTCACAGAGTGACGAGAACCTGTAACAAATTTACAAAGAAACTATCTTGTTTATAGGAATTACTTAATGAGGTTAAAAAAAATAATTAAAAGTCCCAATATAAATGCTGGTCAAATTGTTTTAATTTTTATTTTTCATCAACTTTAGACTAAAAACTTATTTCAATTATTTTAATAAATGTTATGTAATCAAATGTTTTTATCAAATATAATAGATGCTTTAACTTCAAGTATCATAAGTTTATTTGAAAATAAAATTTAACTTATTTACTAAAAATGAAGGAGAGCATATTAAGTAGAAATGTTAAATTTATTTTATCACTATAACAATTTTTTTGAGATGTTTTATTTTACTTCTAAGCTATATTTTCGTTATAAATTTTTAGTAGTCCAACACAATTAAAGTATAGTAATTAAATTGAAAAACTATATTTTAAAGTAAAAACTTATTAATTTCATATGTGACACCCCATGACAGCGTTTTTGCCACTTTCATGATTATAAAAATTGTAAATTTATATGAACATATTTTGATTGATTTAATTATGTGTTTTCAATTTTAGTTTGAATAGTTATTCTGCTTTACTGAGTTAAAAATATACAAGTAATGTTTTAGATACCAATGTTTTCCTCTTTTTTAACCTTGTAAACATTTTTATAATAAGTATGATGATTTACATTTTCATTGTCTTTTCTCAGATTTTAATATTTATTAATGTTTAAGTTCTCAAAATTATTATGGTTTCTTTTATTGTTAATAGAATTTAACAGTTTTATTTGGTGTCCAAAAAAAGTTTTTTCAGCTATTGCAACTAGCTTTTCACATTTTAAAACGATGTTTATATACAAAGAATTAGTTCTTTATTATTGATAGTAAAGTTTCAAAAATTACATTAACCATACTTAATACAAATAATGGTTATAAAAATTTGTCTTTAGATTGGAACTGTAGTCAAACTTATTAGTTACTTAACTAGTTTTATGTTTTAACTTTGACTTTAACGATATATAATCAGCAAAACTTTTATTACAAAAACTTAGTGATCCAATTTGTTCTCTTTGCAGCTATTACTGCGAAAAACTATAATATCTAATTTATTTTTGTCTTCTTTTTTCTCTATTCTTTTTTTACAACTTTCTTTTGTCTTTTGCGGTTGAATGCGCATTTTCAGGCTTTTAAATAAAAACATCCAGAGAGGAAATATTGTAATTAGTCGATAATTTTGTAAATTAATGTGAATTCACAACATTATTACATAAAATTGGACACTGAAGAATAAACATGATTCAAATGTAGATTAATGTCATAATGTAACTTATTGTTAATTATAAAAATATTTATTGATAACAAACTAGTTAGTACTTTAATAATACATTTAGACATATATAAATATACAACCTAAAAGTTTTATTAAGGCTATAAAAAGTATATGATTTCAAAGTTTTAAAATTAAAAATTTTGTAAACTAGACATCTTCTATAAATTAATTAATAATCAACCCAGCTGTGCTTTGTAATTGTAATTTTAAATTTTACAAAAACGTTACTAGAATAAACTGAATAATGTAGTTTTATTCTTTATAGAATTGGAGATGTTTCAATGATTAGGAAACAATCAAATATTAGACTAAATATCTCTTTTTAACTAAACACAAACTTGCGATTCAAAATCAATTATAGATGTTATGCCTTAATGTTATATATAGAAACACATGCTCTTCTTAGTTTGTACAGTTATCCTAGTTAGCTGACTAAAAATTGATTTGTTTAAAAACAAATTTTAGCTAGTTTTATTGATGTAATTTAATCTTTTTTCAAACTTTTTATCAAACCTTAAAAAATTACTTTGAACAAGTTTAAGATTGTGTAACTAATAATTAATTTTTATTCATAAACTAATAATGATATTTAATATTTTATTATGAAAAACTTGATAAAATTTTTCACCTATTTAGTAAAGTAAGCTTTGCCTTTTAGTTTCCTTTTAAAGTGAGTTTAAATTTACTTTTAAACTTTTATAAACTGCAATCTTTGTATGTTTGTATGATGAGTTACAACTTATCTATTAAACTTGAAGAAAAGCAAGTAGACACTGCAATCTTTCTTTATTACTACAGCATTTTTTTAAATTGCTACATTCTACCTTTTTAGCTATTTTTTAAGAAAAAAAAAACTTATCAGAACTAAAACATGATAATTAAAGAAAAAAATACTAATTAGTATAAAGTTTTTATAAATTTAATTCGTGACACTTCATGACAAGGTTTTTACCACAATTAATAAGTGGTGAAATCAAAATAGTATATTAATAAATTTAGTGTGACTTAATAATTTTAATTTGACTAATTTTAATTTTTTCCTTGTTTGATTTGTTTTACTTCACTTTTTAAAAATAAGAACTACATACTTACACTAAACTTTACTTTTAAACAAACTTCTATACTTAAAGCTTTTAAAAGGAACATTTTATATACAAATATACATTATACAAATAACCTAGATTCCTTTAAGTTTTTTTTTCTTAACCAGTATAAATATGATAGATTATTTATTTGTAAATCCGCAGAATTGAAGTAACTGTTAAAATGATTTCTATTTAATATATTTATTTAGTAATTTTTTTTTTAGTTTCTACTTTATTATTTTGCTTATACTTGAAAATAATCTCATAACTTTTGATATCAATATAAAAAAGTAAAATCTTACATGACAGTATAATCTTGTTTTTGAGATATATTATAGTTTGTACAGCTATTGTAGTTAGCTAATAAAATTATTTTTGTTTTTATTTTTATAAAAAACATAACGTTTACCTTATCTTTCGCGATATTAACGATACTGAACTAAAACATTGTAATAAAGAAAAATGCTAGAAAAAATAAATAATAAACTTTTAATTTAGTATTTTTCTTTTAATTTAATAACTTTAGATATTAAACTTAACAAATTTATCGAAAATGACTATTTAGACATTTTTTATTGTAGCAGATTAAAAGCTTTCAATTGTTTTTCTAAACTTATTTTTAGTATAATAATTTTGACATTTCTTGTATAATAGTTTCTAAATTTGAAAAATACAGAGTTATTATTTTTGTTAAAATAGTTTGTACAAAATTTATGTAGATGTACATAAATTTATGCCTTTTTTAATATGTACATTTAACACAGACAAAAATGCGTATATATCTTGAAAATTACAAATTAAACAACAAAACTGTTTGAAATTGCAACAGAAAACGTCTTTCTTAAAGTCTGTAAGTTTATTTTTATATAACTACTTTTAACAACTACTTTCAACTTATTAAAAAAAATAATGAAGTATTAGTTTTAAAAAATATGACCTTGCGTTTATTTTTGATTTAGAAAAACAAAAAAAAAATATATTAAATTATTTAGCTACATTTTTTTTTAATTCTTTAATTTATTAATGAAAACAATTTAACAGCTCAGAACTAACTTTACAATTATGTTAGCAATCATATTGACGTCAACTGTACTTTTTAAATTACAAAAACAAAATTATTTTCATTATTTTTTAAAGTATATAATGAAATAGTTTATAACTGCGTTTTTAAAATACATTTCTATTAATGTAATAACTAAAACTTGTGATTGAGCATTATAAAACTTATACAAGCACAAGGTGGCGAAAAGCTATTTGGGTGTATAAATAGTAAAGCATCAATAAACATTAAAAAAATAATCATGGAAATTAAACAAAACAAACAAGCTGACGTAGGTCTACTTACCTTTCAATTTTTTAAGCAGAATTATGTAGAATAGTGCTGTTCTACATTTTATTTGAATATAATAAATGTTTAGAAGTAATATAATTTATATTTTGAGCTCAAGGCGTTTTATTGAGTACAAAAAAAGTATAATACTTCGTTTGCATTAAAAACTTTTCCTGTTTTTAAACAAAAAAAGAAAAATTTACTAAACGTTTTCAATTTATCTGACGACTTATATAAGTAAACACAAAATTTGCATTGGAAACAGTTGATAAAAATTACAATAATCTCCATTTAATATCACACTAAGTTTGTACAGATACACGTGATAGGTAATAAATGAATCTAACAAAAACTTAAGTGAAGGTTTTACTTATACAGTACTTATTTATCGTACGTAGAAGCAACTATACTTAAATTTTTTAACAGAAATTTAACTACTATCAAATACCTTTGGTAATACATTATAAAAATTAGGATATAAAATAATTTATTAAATTCATAAAACTATTAATTTTTAACTTATTAGTTAGTTTGTTGTCAACGATGAAATTTATATTGGATATTTTATTTATAAATTTAAACGCTTTTTTGTACCTATCGACGAGTTTTACCTAAAAATCTATATTATTAAGCGTACATCAGCTATCTAATATAGCTGTACAAACTATTGTAACAAAAGAACAGTGATATCATTAATTTCATGAATGCTTTAGATATAGCAATTGACTATTGCGTTTGTGAATAAATTATCAAATATGTCACCATTTTTTAATGACTTTATTAAGTTAACTCAGTATAAGATGAAAAAAATGTTAAATTTTTATTAACTTTATGTCTTATAAATAAAATGTATGATAAATATATCAGTTTCTACTAAAAACTTTTTACTAACTTAAAATATTTTTAATTAAACTCGCTGATTTTTTTTAATTTGTATCAGTAATTTTATGTATATATAATTAAAACATTAATTTTAAAAGAAACTTATTTTAGATTCATATAACTTATTTAAGTTTTAAAATTTTTAACACAAGATAATTAAATACTTATACAAAACCTACAGTTTAGTATTGCTTCACAAATAAGTTATTAATAACTTTTTTTAAATTTTGATGTAATATAATATGCTTGAATTGTGTATTAGTTGCACAGGATACTGTATGCAGAGTACGAATAGATATATATATCTAAAAGATTTAATCTTCTATCTGTATATATAATTGTTCGGTCTAAAACTACAAAAGTTTTTACATACTAAAAAATGATTCTAATAAACATATGTCTGCATTAAATTACATTTAACCTTTTAGAATCTAGCCTATTATACATTTAAGCTAATCTAACTTTAGTTTTTGTTTATATTTTCTCAGTGAATAAAAGTGCAATAGAACTAAAACTTCAACTTTACATTTTAAAAAACCATTCGATTTAAATTAATTATATTTAAAGAATTAGTAAAACAAAATATACGCAGTCACTTCAGTTCTTAAGTATAGTTTAAAAGAAACTTATAAATATAATAAGAATTTAAATGTTTTGTTTAAAACATAATTAACTTTGTATTTATTTACAAATAATAGCTAACTAGAATAGCTGTTAACATGTTTGAGATTTTTAAAGCAAATTTATTACGAGCTACTTATTATTAAACCTTTTTATTAATCTAGGCTTATGAATTATTTAAAATGAGGTCAATTTCACCTTAAATATGCCGTGTAATATAATAAAGTTTTCAAAAAATCTACATTTGTTTAGCTACTATTTAAAATGATGCAATTTAGTTAATACTATACTTTTAACCGCTTACCAAAATTTTAAATTAGAAAAACGCAAGTTTTAGCAAATACTCAAAATTAAAAAAAAATGCGTGTTAGAGAAAATGAACCTTTAAATGTTAGTTATTATAATTAACATGCGGAGAAGTTTAATTTGATTAATTCTATAAATTATCTAAATACATGTTATCTAAAATATTTGCTTTATAATACTGAGCTTTCATGTTTTATTTTAAATTAAAAACGCAGTTAGCTAAATCTATTAATCAGTTAACTAAACTAATCAGCCAACTAAAATAACTGTACAAACTAAACTAAAAAATATTCTGGAACATGTCAATTGTTATTAGTAATTATGAAACATACCGAACACTAAACTAGTGATTAATATAACAATTGTAAAAATACGTCATAAATAAGTAAAACTGAAAGTTTTGGCATAAAAATACGTACAATATCTAGATAACAACATTAAAGCTAACAACTAAAAACTTGCTAATTTGATATTAAAATTTATCTCAGTATTTATGTTTTAAATGTTTAAAATATATTTTAAATACATCTATATCTTTTATTTAAGTACAATTAAATAATAGATTTAAAACAATTGAATAAAATGGTCTTAATAAGAGGTAAAAATAATATATTACTATTTGTTTTATATCATTATCATAGTTTTTAAAGTTGCTCAAAATATTTTAATTGTGTTAATTATAAACCTTATAGAGAATTCAAAATAAACAACTTTGTTTTCTAGCAGACAAAAGTATCTTTTAGAGCGTTTAAAATCTAAATAGTAAAATAAGTTTTTTATTGTCAATTTTTTTATTTTTACTACACAAGCTTATTTATTACCGTTTTACTCGATTAGTATTCATAAACCATAATATTTATAGATGTATAAACTTTTCTACAATATCATATTGTAGCCATCTTGTATTCAGATTTTCAATATACAGAAAATTAGTAGTGTAGTAGGTGATCCGGATGAATTAGCTGATATTAGAAAATAATTTTTACATTAATACATTAATATGTTCTATTATTCATAAATTATTCTAAACCAGTAACTGGATAGTATATTCTAAAATTTGGATTTAGAAATATTTTAATAATTGTATTTCAAAGTTAGTTAATATTGATGATTACTTTAATTAAAAAATTTTATAAAACAGTAAGTCACATTTTTAATCTACTTTGTTTTGAAGTTTGATAACTGTATAAATATTTAGTGTAGTTGTTTGCAATGATAAACGCAAAAGTAAAAACTTTACCAGTAAAAAAAGATTTTAGGTAACTATATTTTTTGTTGTAATTTCAGTTTACATTTATAAAATATATAAATTTGAATTTAGTGTTCTTTATTTGTTCTCCGACCTGATTTTTTTAACAATTTGAACAAAATATCTGAATAAAATCTATAGAAAAAAACACTTAAATATTATAATTAACCGCAAAAATGCTTTTTAAAGTCATATACTTTAACTAAATAGAACTTTAACTAATAAAACGTATTGGTTTACTAAGTTTGTAGAGCTATTTTCAATAGCTTAATAGTGTATTTGAACAAAAACTAATTTACCCAAAGTTTTTAAGTTATTATGAACGTTATATGATAAAAACAAACAAAAAAAATATTTTTTTTTATAAAGTTATATTCTTAGCTAATGATATTGGTCAATATACTGGAAAGAAAACGTCATATTTTTTTGCCACTAAAATCTGGTGGTGAATAAAATATTCAACTTGCAATAGTATTTTTACCAAAGTTAATTTAATAAAAAATTTACTTAAAATCTTTAGCTTTAAGGTAGATTTGTTTGTATTAAATAACTAGAAGTATGTTAACTGTTCAAATGTTTTATTTTAAATTTATGAAAAGATGAAATGCGTTATATTTTATATAGTAGTATATAGTAGTATATTAAGAGTATTAAAATTAAAAAGGACTAATTAGTTATATTAATAGAGAAGATTAATAATTTTCTCTTTACAACAATTTCTTTTAATACTATGGTACCATTTTTTACTATTATGATATCTTTTGAGAATAATATGCTGTACTTTTATTAAACTACAGATAATAAATTACTAAAAATGTTAGCTAAGTGTTAAAGAAGTAGTTTTTTATTTTCTATTTGTTTTTATGCATTTAATTGAAAGTGCATCAGGTAGTTTGAAGAACGTTATTTCAACAAAATTCTTTGTCGTAATAGGCATTCAAAATACAAAAAATTTACAAAATTTAGTTAAACAGTGAGAAAAATATTTATTTCTATTATCGGAGAAATTGGAGAGCTGTACAAACTTAAATGGCAATGTGTTATGTATAAAGCAAAGAAAGTGTGTTAATGTATATCATAGTATTATGCACACAATTTGTGGTTGTTTTAAGAACATATAATTAGTTTTTTATCTATATCTTACAGTGTTTAAAACTGCCGGTTATAAATAATTTTTTTGATTAAAGTTTACGAATTTTTTGGCGATGTTACCTTTGATTGACTTACAAATAGTGGACCTCTATTTTGTATTTTTGTGTTTATTTATTGTTATTAGTTTTGTTAAAAACAACTAAATTCTTTTGATACAGTGTTTTTAGTTTTATTTAACTTTTTTTTGTAATCTAAATTCGATCCTTTTCAACACTAAATAGTCTTTTATCACTTGTAATTTTTAATTAGCATTTCGCTGCACTTTATTTTAAATATTTTATTAAAATTATCATTGGTGTATTTTACTAAAATATATTGTTTCGACTGGTAATATAAATTAGTTTTACTTGTCTTTAGTAAACACACAAACTTACTTACTTTGTTTTTATTTTTTAATAGCAGTATACATTTTTATGCAAAACTGCATGAACATTTTTAAACTCCTTTTTTTAGGGGTTTAAATTTTGTTTTGCACACAAAAACATATGCAAGTTAAGTAAACAAAAGTACTGTGTGTTAATTTATATTTATTCTAAGAGTAGATATACTATCATTGATATAATAAACAGTTTTGTTAAACTGTTGTAAAAATTTTAACATTTTTTTTCGTTATGGATCAATTCAATGTACAACTTTTTTAGGAATATTAAGCCTAGTTTTCTAATAACCAGTTGTAAATACGCGTTTAAACCATATCTAAATTTATGATAACCATCGGGAAAAAAACACTTAAAATCATTTGTCTCAATTCGTTTTAAGTTTTTTATCGTATTTATGGATTAAAATAAAAAGTAATCAAGAAGAATTTGAGATTTTTCAAAATTATATGTCAGTCTTTAATACAAATATTTTAGTCAATATACAAAATAGAAAATAATTTTTAAAGTATTTAAATTTAACGGCACAAAACTTATGGCTTTTAAGTTTTAACATAAAACATAACTAGACAATTTAAATAGTTTTTTTACTTCATTTTAAATCTAATAAATCTAATCTTTTAGTAAATATTTTTCTATATATTGTACTTAGATTGCGTAATTACTTAACATGTAAAGTAATCAACAAATATCAGCTAAATTAATTTAGCTGTACAAACAAATTAACTAAAAAGATTGCAAAACTTTAGATATATTATGGGTAATATAAATAAGTTTTTAACAAAAGTTTGTTGGAAACAAAACTTAACGTCATACTTTATTAAAAATGTTTCTGTTTATAAACTTTATATATAAAAAGAAATTTACATATTTTAAAATGTCATGTACAAGATGTTTAACGGTATCCGTGGTGTACGACTAGATAACCAAAAGACTCTTCGTGCACTAGGTCTAAGGACTAAATATTTTGAGCGCTTTTAAATTTGTCGTTAAATATTTTATAACATCTCAAAGGAAATAAACAAGTAAAACTATTCTATTGTTAATCAATTTTTTTTATAACTTATAGATTCACATTGTGAGAACTTTATTTTAAAATTTGTTCTTGCTAATTTACTAATACAGTGAAACTAATTTGTAAACGACTAAATATTAGTTTTGTATAAGTTTCAAAACAAATAAAAAATTAACAATTATGAATTATAATTTTTTTTTACAATTTTAATGTAGTTTTAAAAACTAAAAAAAACTACTTTTAAATTTTGAATTAATCTCATACACTAAAATATTGTTTTTTATCTAATGTAAAAAAAGTACTGTTTAGAAAATTTAAGTTATTTTAATTTTTCTTTCTTTATAGAAATTTTTAATTATTCTAAAACAAAAAATTTCATTTCAAACAATAATCAATTTTAATTAGTTTTTTAACTCTTTAAATAATCAAAAACGCAAAAAAAGAAACTTAACTAAAAGTAGTTTTACATTTCTTAATGTTTATATCCCTTTCTTATTACATTTATCTAATAAAAAAAATCTGTCTCATAAAAACAGTTCGTCAGTTGTAACTTGTTCATTAGTCTAGAAAAATGGCTAAGTATGAATGTATAGTTTTTTTTAATTCTATTTTTTTATCTTTAGTACATGGTCAAGTACTAGAGTTTATAATTTGAGAATATTTCTAAAGATAAATACTTAAAAGTTTAAAAAAAATGAAACAAAAATAGAAAAATATATTAAAGAATTTTCATTAGAAGTGATTCATGTAAGTTAAAAAGCTTTTTTTGTCCTATTTGAAATCATAGTTTTTGCTAATCTAATTAGCTGAATCAGATCTTTCTTTAGTATTTTCTGATAGTAAATGTTAAAAAGAAATTAAAAAGTTTTTATACATTAATTAATTAAAAGACATACTTCAAGTAAATTTAGAGTTGTTTTTTTAATACATATCCAAGTTTAGCCAAACTAAGAAGAAGAGCTCAACAATAAAATCATGTTTAAAATTTCAAAACAGTTTGGTTAGCTGATTCAATAATCTGATAATATTTTAAATAAACTTGTGACAGTGCTTAGTTATGTTCATATTATTAAAACTTAATGTTTATAGGCTTTTATCTGACTTTTTCTTTCGAATAGTTGTTTTTTTTAAATATATTTAAAATCTGTGTGTAAAGGCTACATAGAGTGTCATGCTATAATGAATTTTAAATTATTATACTTTAGTGTTTACACTATTTCTTAAGTGTCTAATTGTACCTATTAGTGAAAATAAAGACGAAGGTTTGCTTACACAAAAAATGAATGAGCAAGTACATATCTTTTTGTTTTTAAGTTTTAGTATTTAAAAGGTTCTTGTTTAAGTTTTAAAAACGATTTACATTCGGTGTACTTTATTATTCAAGTTAACACAATATGACAGTTTAATTTTTTATTTTCATGTGGTTCTTTTTATCAAAAATGTAAATAAAAGACGATCGATAAGGCATTAAAACGAACGTTTTACTTTTTAAGTGTAATGAGATTTTATCTGAAATATAAGACATGAAATAATAAAAGACACGCAAATTTAAAAGCTTACAACCAAGACTAGTTTTTTTTTGAATAGTTTATTAAAATTTTATGATTGCTATATTATTTACATTTTGACACTATCTGTTGATATTAGTTAGATTAGCAGATGAGTATATATTGTATATTGAAGCTGTACAGTATACATTGTAGCTGTACAGCTAAAAATAACATCTCTTCAGAATTTTCAATCTCATTTCAAACACATCTGACTGTACTTACGGACTTATTGTTGTCTTTAAATTTATTCGTTCATTTAATTTTTAATCTGTTTTATTTTTTTTTATAAACTATACGAAAATTTACAATAGAAATAAAAAAATAAAGCGTAATTAGATATTGCTTAAATTTTTTTTTTTATAAATAACGAAACTAAGTTAGATAAAGAACTCGATTATTATTCTACAACAATTGTAAATGATGTAACATAATTTTTTCAATAATTATTGTTGATTAAATTTCAGATAAAATAAAAGAAATTTATACTAACTGTTGGATAATTGATCTTAAATTTTTATAGCTATAAATTTAGCTAATAGTTGAACTTGTTTAAAGTAATTTTATTTATTTATAACAATTTAAAACCAATATAAGTACTTATTTTAAATAGTTATTACAATCCCTAACTGAAAAATTTTTCATTATAGTTTTAGTTTTTATATACACTTATGTTCATAAAAAATAATATGAAATAAAAATAAAATTTAATGTGTGGTTTTAGTTTAATTTAAAAGTTGTATACTATAAATAAAATAAATTTAAATATTTAACTTCTAATTTTTTATTAGATATTAAATGTTTTAAATTATTTAAAACTTAATTATAATAAATAAAAATGCTCGTTTATTTTGAGAAAAAGTATTATTTAAATATTATTTTAGTATTATTTTAATATTTAAAGAAAAAAAAAATTAATTGAGTCCTATTATAATTCTTAAAGAATCAAGTTTGGTTGAAAGAGTAAAGTGAAGATGTAATTTATAAAAGCCTTGATGTCATTAGTTTTGTGAATAACAACTAAATTCTTTTGATACAATGTTTTATGTTTTACTTAACTTTTTTTTTATCTAAATCTAGTCATAATTAACACTGAACAGTTTATTATCACTATTAATTAATAAGCTCTAAATCAGCTAAAACACATCAAATAATAAGTAAATAGCATTTCTTTGAACTTAAATTTAACTTTTATATCTAAACTATTTTTAATCTAACTAAGTAACATATATTGTATCGACTATTAATATAAATTAGTTTTACATGTCTTACTTATTATTTTTTTATTTTTTACTTGCAGTATATATCTTCACACAAAACTGCATGAATATTGTTAAAAACGTTTTACACACAAAAACATATATAAGTTTAGTGAAGAAAAGTACTGTATGTAAATTTATATTCGTTCTAATAGTAAATGTAGTAGCATTGATATAATAAACAGTTTTGTTAAACTGTAGTAATTTTTTTTATAATTCTTAAGATATTTATCGACTAACGAGACAATATCTTTAAAATTATCACAGTAAACAAATAATTATAGCATACATTAAGTGATGTTGTAAAGAAGTCAGAATGTGGTAATGATTGTTTTAATCGTACAAGATATATGATATTATAATATTAAAGACTTTCTGCGTTCTATGATTTTTTCCACTTGACTAATTTCAAAACAAACTAATTAAGTATATTAGTTTTCTCTTACATAACTTTGCAAAAAATAGTATACAAACAATAACTTAAAATTAAAAAAAATAAAAATAAAAATTATCATATATTGAGTACAATTTTGTAAGTAGATGCAAAGAAATTTTCCTAACTTTTTTTTTCTAACTAGTTTAAAAAAATAAGTTATAAATTTTTTTAAGTTTATTCATCGTCATAATATCTATCATAAAACGAAAAAAAAAGTGTTTAATTAAAAACCGGCTTTTAAAAACTATATACTTTATTGTATTGTATGATATGGACAAAAAAGTTTAAGGTGTAAGATGAACTATTTTTTTAGTTTATATGTTGTTCAATCATAATGTTATACTTAAGTCGAAATAAAAGACTACAAAAACTTACACAGTTGTTATTAGAGGTGAATGGTAACTTAATAATTTTAGCTCGAAGTTAAAAATACACATTAAGAAAATTTTAATGATGAATGCTTTGTATTGTAGTATAAAATGAATTATATAATAAAATGAACATTATACAATAAATAAATTATAAAATGATTATAAACTTTATATATTAGTTGCCTAAATGGCTAATTTGATTTCGTAGAGCTGTTTTAGTTAATTGATTATTAATAATATACTAATTCAAAATATTGATCGGTCAAGAAGCGAAACTTCCGTTGGCTTTAATGTTTTTTTAATTACTACCCATAGTTTTGGTCGGTTACTTCTTTTTCTTCTTATTTATTAATGTTACTTTTTATATTTTAATTTTTTTTAACATAACTGTAACCTATAACTATAACTGTTGGTATATAGTTTTATTACATATATTTTTCTTTTTACTTTATATTTTATTCTCACGCAAAAATGACTAGTCGAGTACGCATAAGTAGAAAAAAAATATTTTTAGTAAAAATAATGTACGTAATTAAATAAGTTATGTGGCTATTTTTATAAAAACCTTATCAGTCAAAAACATGTTTATTAAAATACATTTTTTTTAAATGTTTGTTTAAATTAAAAAACAAGTATATATATTTTAGCCTAATGAGAAGTTTTAAAAAAACTAGTAATACATAAAGTTATTTTTTATTAAAACTTGTGATATAAGGGTTAACTAAAAATAAATTCAATCTCATGAAATTATTTGTTAAATTATTAAACAAAAAAAAAATATTTATATACTTATTTAGAGACATTAACTGTAACAGCGAAAGTTCAAAGTATTAATGAACAGAAACTTGCTAAATGTTGTTTTCCTATAAACTAATAAAATGTTTAAATCTAATTTTTTCAAGTAATAAACAATTTTGAAAAATTAACAGATTATGTTTTACTATGAAGGATTTATATCTGTATTTATATATGTGTGCCTAAAAGAGTAAATTTAAGTGACGTAATACTAAACGACCAATGAAAAACATATACACTAAATTATAACTATACATTTTTTTAATAATATATAATCGTTAAAAGCATTAGATGGAACTTATTTGTTCCAATTCTTTCTAACTCAACTGTCGAGTTTTCGTTAAACTCTTAATCAGAATTAAAATTTAAGTATAAAGCAACAAAATAAATTTGTTCTTTTTATTATAGTTATCTGAGTCATTTATATAAACGCAGTAAAACTAATATTTTGTTTTTGTACTTTAAAGAGTAAGTAACATTCAAAAGGATAGTTTTTATACAATTTTATATATCTATTAGTTTAGTGCTTCTGAACCTTTTTTTAGTGGCGGAGCCCTTTTCCAAAGTTCAACTTTTCCGCGGAACCCCTAGTTTTAATTTTACATAAAATATAAATAACTTTACATAAATTTTTAAATTTCGAAAAGCAACACGGAACCCCTGAGAGGCGTCGCGGAACCCTAGGGTTCCGCGGAACCCCATTTCAGAAGCACTGTAATAGTAGATTCAACTATACTAGTTATCATAAGTCTTTCTATGTTTTGTTTATTTATAGTTTCTTATATTTTTTTAAACTACTATTTACTTGCTAATAAACATGCTTTAAATCTTTTGGTGAATATCTTAAAAAATTTTTTTTGAATGCAATTTTTTTTTACCTTTTAAAAACTCAAAGATTTTTGAAAGGTAGTAGTGTAAAAAAAATACACATAGGTTATCTTGATGGACCTTCATAGTTATACCTTACATTTTCTAAAACCGAAGTGAATAATTGAAAATTAATACTGATAAATTTGAATAACGATTAAAAAAAGAACCCTTGAACTAGTTGGAATATTTATTTAAAAACCACAAAAATTCTATTCAAAAACCACACATGCTAAAATTATTAATAGTTTATTGTTTTTTACATTTTCGCTGTATTTTTGTTTAGTACTGCTAAATCAGTAAGCTGGTTAGAACTTTAAGCTTTGTAAGTCAAAAAATTTGTTTAAGTTATTATACTTCATGAAAGTTCCAAACAATAATTTGCAAAAAAAAAGTCACATTTTAAAAGGAAGCATTTTGTATTTAATATCTCAAAAAGAGTAATAAACAAATATAAGTAGACTTTAAAATTGTTGTTTTCTGTATCATAAAAAAAAACTTTAAAAAACAAAATAGCTTACCTATCGTAATATGTCAACTTGAAATAATTACTTACCTTACTGAATAAGCTGTGCAAAATTAACAAGTTTTTGACTAAATCTTTAAATTTTTGTGCTGTTGATAGGTCATTTACTCCGTTTAATTAGGTTGTGGTTATCTAGGAGTATCAATTAGAAGCACGTTTTCAAATTAAATTAATAAAACTGTTAATTTTCTTCTACAAAAACTAGTTTAATACTTAGATTTATTGAAAGATAAATTGATTAAGGGATATGTGTCAAAAAATAACGAAGGAAAATTCTTGCACAAAGGGACATTTTTAAACGAAGACACCATTGCACTTGTTGATTTTTTTTCATTATATTTTTTCTTTTTATTGTTACTACAACTGTTACCCCTAACCCATACTCGAAAACTTTGATTTTCATTTTTACGGATAGTTTAGTAGTTATTTTTAAATATTCCTTTTTTAATTTTTATTAATATTTCTTAATTGATTTTATTTTTATTCTTTTTACTATCCTTGTTACCTTACCTTTTGTCGGTAACTGTTTTAAATTAATTTTACTCTCGAGCAAAATTTTTTTCACGCAAAATTGTTCATTCATGCTAAAGTTTCTTCGTGCAAAAGTGTCCCTTTGTGAATTTTTGATCATTCTTGCAAAATCTCATTATACATTTTTAACCCGTTCCCATTAATTAGATTAAAAATAACTAGTAGTCATAATGAGCACCATAAAAAGATTAAAGCCTAATAATACAAAATTAAATTACTAATAACTTGTTTTTAGAAAATGTAATTTGTTTAAAAATTTTAAAACTGTATTTCATTAGTTAAGTAAATATTTGTACGATGCTAATCAACCTTTGATGTTTGAAAAAAAAAAAACTGTTAATTTTTTTATTAGACCTTTTGAAAATCCTCGTTCAAATGACATAACGTAATTACCTAATTTTAAATTTATATATTTACTATTTTGTTGGCTTCCTTTTCAATTTCAGGTTCATATAAGTAGTCTTACTTGTTTAAGTTTTTATTTACAATAATAATATTTAATATTACTAAAGGACTGAGTTTCATAAACTGTTATCCGTTTAAACAAAATGTCAGGAGTCTTCGTGAGGAACAGGATAGGGAAATAGTGAAATTTGTACTTTGACTGACTCTTATCGCTCTGTCTTACCTATCTATCCTTGAAACTTTCAGTTGTAAAACTAAAAATAAATTAAGTTAAAACTGTTTTTAAGGAGTGTTATGCTGATGAATTATCCTAAGTTGATACATAATCATTTTTTTTAATTGATTTGAGATTTCCACATTGTTTTGAAAGTTGATAGACATTTGCAAAATCACAACTAATAGTTCCAGGTTAAAACTTTTGAAATTAAATTTTAATAAATTATTGTTTTTGTAAAAAAAAAACATAAATTGACCTCAAAAATTTGTTATTTGTTATTTAACTTTAAACAATATAGCTTTTTTTTAAAAAAATAAAAATCCCAAATTAGCTATCTAATATAGCTATACAAACTAATACCCCAATTTCTGTATTTATTTTTTATCAAGATGATTATATATTGTAACATTTAGTATATCTATTTGTGGTACTTTGAAAAACATAATAAACTAACCCTGGTGAGGTTAACGAAATATTAATCAAAAAAAATTATAAAGTCCTGCTTATCAACAAATTATTGTAATAACGGTTGTACATTTTATTATGAATATTATTTTTTTCAACCATAAAATATTATATATACCTAAATAGATAATTAAATATAAGCAGTAAATGCAGTGTAAGTAAGCAATAAATAATATTAATAGTTATTTTTTACGACCACAACCTTAGACTTAACCTTTTTTTGCTGAAGTACAGTTATATTAATTTCTATCCCTCATATGTCTTTATATTTTTTCAATTTTTATATTAAGGTGGATAACTAAATTTTTATTTATTTAATTAAACTTCTTAATTTTTTTAATTATTTTGGTCGCTTTTAGTTTTTTAAAACACTTATCTTTATATAAACTATTAACCAATCTAGATTTTGAGTTAAAGTTAAGTTAAACTTACAAACATAATTATCTATCTGGACTTTTTTGTGTTTTAATTCAAGCAAGAGTATTTTAGTAAAAAAGTAAAATGGTTGAGTAAAAAAGTAAAAGGGTCTATTTCATGCAAGATAACAACAACAAGAAAATTATATTTTTGATTAGTTTTATTTTTTTTTTTATATATATAATACAAACTCTAAGTTAAAAAAAATCTTGATTATACAATAGAAATATTTTTGTTAAGATTCTAAATTATTTATTATTAATTTAATTAAGATTAATAGTATTTTTGACAGTTGGTTCATTTTATGTTTTTTTTGCAGCAATTAAAAAGTTACGATGTTTTCTTGTTTTGTTTATAACATTTGTTACGTCACTTTATAAATATTACAATGGTTTAAATAAATTATAACTGATTTTTTTTTATTGAACCTACAATGTATTATCCTGCAAAGTCTTTACAGCTATAAAATTAGTTGAAAAAAAAAACAATACAAACGCAGAAAACGCAGTACGTTTTATTTTTATTAGATGGTATATTCGCATTAGATCTTTACACTAAACGTTATTTTACAAAGCAAAGTAAACTGAATTAAAGATAAAGTTATACAAGAAATAATTAGTTACTTTACATTAGAAAATATTTATGTTAGTACTAATATAATCATTGCTAGCAATATTTAGACTTTATAATTTTCAGTTTTACATATTTAAATTTTAATTAAAACAAAAATCCGTTTAATAAGGTAAAATAACAAATTAAAATGAGATTTTTTGAACAAATTTAGATTTTAAAATTAATCTTCTAATTAAAAATTACTATAAACTTTATCATAAATAGTAAACTATTTTTACCTATGATATTATAAGTATACCTTATTTAAGAAAAAAAAATATATTTAATAGAAGCTGTGTAAACAACAGCTTTAAAAAAATTCAACATGAAATAATATTTAGGTTTTCTCATTTTGAGACTTTTTATTTCATATGTAAACGAAAAAAAATTCCTATCTATCTTACATACATATAACATTAGTTACCAACTGTGTAATTATATATTTTTAATAACTATACATAAAAAGATCATTTCTTTCTGTTAAAAAAAATTGAAACCTTTCAAACATTAAGTTAGTACGTTTAATGTTTAATAAATAAGTTTATCTTAACTACAAGTGCATCACGGTTTAAATTTATTATTGTTAAGTTTTATAATTTCCAATGTTTGTTTTTTTTTTCACTTAAAGTTTTTAAAAGTTAAATTAGTGTTAATTTAACTAAATTACTAATTTACTTATTAAAAAGTTAAAATGAAAATTAAAGATCTATAGGACTAAAAGAAAAAAGGTTATTGAAAATTTCTATGTTATTTAAAAAATATAAGTTTAGAGTTTCAAAGCACAAACTGTATAATAATAATAAATATAATTATCATTATTTTATATTTAAAGATAAAAAGGTTTAAAATAAATCTTTTGTTTATAAAACAAAAATAAAGCGCTAAAATTATTTGGTCTTAAGACTAAGTAAGTGTAGAACAAACATATGAGTTTTCGAGTCGTACACCTTAAATACTTTTTTACGTCTCGTCAAGAACAAAAATACTATATTTTGGTTTTACAGACTTTTATTTAAATAATAAACGATCAGCTAACTGGAACAACTCTAGAAACTTACATACTAAAAGGCCATACAATGTAGGAAATCGAGTCTTAATTTATAGCACAAACTTAAATATAGATTTGCTTTAATTAGATAAATACTTAAAAAGGTTTCCACTTAACTTCAATGTGTTGAAATTGACAGATATCAGTTTGAAATAATTAAATGAATTAGTTTTTAGAATTTAAGAACTTATATTTTAAACTGGGAATAACTTTTCAGGTTTAATTTTTTTATATTTTTGCTTATGAATTTCTTAAACCACAATATGATAGTAAAAACTCATAAACAAATAATAAATATAAGTCAGGGGTCGGCAAACTGCGGCCCGCGGGCCAATTGCGGCCCTAGAAGGGTAAATCTGCAGCCCGCGAGCATGTTAATGTGGCCCGCTGAGCAACAATATGTTTTAAGTTAAATTTTTACTGGTAATTTTGTTTTGTTTTATTTCGTTTTAAGTTAATGTATGAAAATTTTTAAATGATAAAAAGACTTTACTGTATTAGCTAAAAAATGTGAAAAAAACAGATAAGCTTTCGAACAGGGTATTTTCTCATTTTCATAATAGCTTTCTTCTTACAACAGCAAGTAATTATTTGAAAAAAGAGTGTAAAGAGTGCTTAGATTTAGTAAGTCAGTTATATAATAGCTACTTAGTAAATAAACCAAATGCAAATGTTTTTCATTTTGCACAAAACTAATGCACAGTAATTAAATAAATAGCATTTCTTTACAGTTTAGGTATTCATTTTAAATTTATTTTATACCTAAGTTTCTTTTATAGATGTATTTTTACTAAATATTTTATCTAAGTATACACAAATACATTTAATATAACATAATAATAAGAAATAAGATTTATTTGATTTTGGTTTTAACACGTTTCGAAATTTTAATAGTTCTTTTCACTTAAAATTAATTTCGGTGCACACAAGTGTACAAAGATGCTCATATTTTAAACCACTTTTTATTAACTGCTTAAGTTAGATTAAGTTTAGTATATGAATAAATGTCTAACATTAATGTATCTAAATGTAGTTTCTAAGTGTGTTCAGAAACATTTAAAACAATATATATGACATAAATTAAAATAGTTTTTGTTATGTACATATTTTTATTTTTCAAACAATGTTTTTAGGCAAATAAAGTTAATTGTTATGCATTGTTTACTAATATAAACAATTGCTGGTTTTTTAAGCTACCAATTTAATACAAGCTAGATTCAAGGGTGGTAAATTTATTAAGTTTGTACATTGTGAACCAAATAAGTTCAAATTCAATTTTATAAATAACTAATCAATGCTACAAACTCAGACTATGACCATTTGAAGACTTTAAATCTCAGTCAAATTTAGTCTTTTTTTCAGTTATTTACTTGAATTGCTTTTTGTCTACGAAAATATTAGGTTAGTTTTTTGTCACTAAGGCTGGCTTTTTATCTTTAAAGAGTGGCAAACTAAATTTATGATGTATGTTTTGGTCAATACACAATGTTGGTTTGAATTATAATATATGTTAAATTCTAAATCTTGCAGCTGATACAATTTGAAATACTGTTTATACTACTGTAGATAAAAGTGAATAATCAGTATTGCCAAAAAACTTGAGTCCGGTAAATCTTGGAATCTAAAAATTTATACTTAAAAGATCTGAATAAAGTTTGAATTTGAGAATTTTTGAAAAACCTCGAATTTCAAAAAATTTTTACATGTAAAGTAATGAAATTTTGATTTGAAACAAAAATTTACCATATAAATATTTTTATTAAAAACCACATTTAAAGTAGCTTAAGAGCATCTTTTAAAAATTGATATTATGTTTAAAGATTTTTTTTACGTTTAGTTTAATTTTATGCTGAAAACAGAAGAAAAAATTTGTACTTTCACAAACTTTATATTGGTGCATTGCACCTTTGATTTCAAAATCTATTTACCTATTGCTGTGCTTTGCATTGGAACTAAACGTAGAAATTCTTCTAAAATTTCAAAATTAGTAAAAACAACTCAAATAAAAATTCTCAGATAACAATATATGTTTTATCAGTGCTCTCATCTTAACAGATTGAAAGAGTCCTAATTTGATTTATGCTGCTTTATAATCTCCAGGCATTTCTTAAACACGACTTTTGTTGTCAGTATAGAAATAAACAATATCTTATACCACCGTCAATATAAACTCTTCAAGAAAATTAAAATTCTAAACGATATCTTCTTTTTAGTAATTAGTTTTGCTACTTTATAACTTGCCTTAATTTTTTTCTTCAATCAGTCTGTAGGTACTGAAGATAAACATGTGCTTTGTTAGAACTGACTTAAACGATTTTCTTTTTTTTTCGTTTCTTGCAATAACTCCTAAATAACGTTTTTCAATGCTTATAGCTCGTCTTATATTTTACATTTACTCTTTTCACATGCAACTTTTGTATTGCAGATAAAGAATTGCTATAATTCTTAATAAAAAGTTATTTATTCTTCTTCATTAAAGGCTTAATAAGCTTTTATACTTTTGTTAAAAGTGTTTAATAAACCGTAATTGTCCATTTAAACTCACTTTTAATACTTTTTTTTGATTTATATTTAATTCACTGTTAATAAACTTCGTTATTTATTTTTTTTGTGAACTTTCTTTTAAACAGGGTTGCCAAACAAGCAGGCTAGTTTAAAAGTTTGAAGAATACAGACTAGGTTAAACCTGTTTAAGACATTTTTCTAAGACTCAGGTGTGATTGAAACTTTTATTTTAAACACTTTCAATTCTCAGAATGTAACCGTAATGTAGTTTACTAAATGTATTTTCTTTATTGTCTTCTTACATACTGTGTACTTTTTTATAATGATGATATTTCAATTAGGTATTTAAGCTTGATTAACACTAAGTTTTATGCTTTTTCAACTTTTAATTAACTTGGCTGGTTTGATATAACTTAGACATTTTGCTGTTAAAGTGGCAATCATGTATAATACTAATTAATTACTAATAAGTTATTTTATAAAAGTATTTGAGAGTTAATCATGTTAAAAATGTGTTTTAGATTTTTACATAACAAATAGGTATTAGATTTATTTAGTTAATTAATTACTGAAGTTTTTAAAGAAAGTAAATTTTTTTAGACGCAAAATTATTATTTTTTAAATAAATATTTTTAGAAACATGAAAAAAGGGTTAATAGTACAAACAAGGCATAAAAGTGACCTCTAAAATGTTTTTAAGCTCGAATTATTATACAGAGTTAGGTTATAAGTAAAATTACAAAATATTAAGTTTAACCTATTAGTCTTTAAGAAAGTACATAGTTTATTATGGTTACATACATTAGTCAATGTAAATTTTTTTCTATAAAGTAATTTAAAATATCAAAGTGAATAAAAGTAAAACTTTCTCTTGAAGACTAAGAGAAAAATATTATTCAAATGTCACTAAAACTAAAACTGCGGCCCGCGAAGACTTTGAAAACTTGAAATTTGGCCCGCGAGCACCAACTGCCTGCCGACCCCTGATAAAAGTATTTGTTATAAATGAACAATCCTTCGTTTGACAATAAACTTAAATAATAGTAATGATAAATGCCTTTTTTAAACTTGGTTTGAACAGCTGATATGGTTAGCTGATAATTGTATATAATCTTAGTAAAAGCATGCATAAAAAGAAATTATAAAGTTTATGTCAACATTTCTTTCAATTTCTAAACCTTTACAGTAAGATACTTTTATACTGTTGAATATAAAAAATATGATAAGTTAACCGTATTAAAAAACTATAGTAATTTAAATTCTTTAACTGTTGTTTTTATTGTTTTATAAAGTATAAAGTTATAATTACCAAAGAAAACATTTATCCTAGTCAAATTTTAACAAAACTAGTTATCAAACAAACTAATTGTTGTTTTTTTACTAAAACATAGAAAAATTAAAAAAGATAGTTATTCATAGTCTATAGAAAAGTTAGAAAATATTTATTTAGCAAATCAATACAAGTTTAAGATATGTACAAGTGTTTAAAACTAAACCAATTTATTTTATAGTTTATTTATGATGTCAGGTTATATTCATAAAAATCGTTTTAGTTTATCTCTAATTACAAATTTTTTTATGAGTTAGTGCAGCGAAAACGTCAACAGTGTTAAAATTTGTAGACCCTTCTAACAAGCTGATTTGTAAAAACATAAAAAAAAAATATTCTATCATCCTAACGAAATATTTAGGTAAAAATGTTAAAAATACACAAGTGATTACATGTAAAATTCAAAAAAAAATTCCTTCACGTATAAATTTAAAATAACAAGAAGAATAGAAATATAACTTTTTTCAACAATTCGTCATGCTCATTAGTTTTTATAGTTGTAAAACTTTAAGTTATTTATTTAAGGTTCTTCATTTAAATTAAAATTTTCATATAATTTTTTTTAAGTTTAAATAAAAAACAATTATAATTAAATTTAAGAACGAATTTTTTATAGATTTTTTTCTAAAAACTATTTAATTAATTTCGTTTACGTTATTCTTGCCATATAAAGGTTTTTTAAATAATAAGCAATAATTAATAGAATTTTGTTTATTTAAACTCCTAAAATTATTTATGCAATTTTTATAGTTGAGTTTAATCAGCTTGTTTTATAAGCTGTAAAAATTAAACATAATGGACCTAGAAAAATACATTAAATTATCTTTAATATATATTTTATCAAGATTAGAATGTCAATGGCTTCTACTATGTGACGTCAGCTAACTACTTATTTAAATTTGACGTCATGTTTATAATTAAATCTTAGTTGTACACTATTAATTTTTTAAAGATGTTTTAACAGGTATTTCTAAAATAATTTTGTATCTAGCAGAGTATAAAATCTAAATAAATTTAATATTAATTTAATCGTACTTATTTATTAATTACTTTAGGGAATTTAAAAATCAAAATCTGCTTTGTTATTTTTTTTATTAAACTTCTAATTAATAAATTTTATCAGTTATAGAATATATATACTTTAGCAACAAAAATTTAATTCAATTACGAAGAATATTAACAAATTAAATTAATTATTTTTTTAATACCAACTTTACAGCTAATCAAAGTAGCTGTACAAATCACTTGGCAAGTTTACAGAGTTGTAAAAACAACATTAAATCTATGTATAAATAAATTTACAATTAAATTAGTTTAAATATATCAATACGTCAGGTGTATATACAATTAATATTTTCTTGCGTAAAATTATATAGTTTTATTTATACTTACTTTAAACGTTTTAGTTAATTTTTATCATTTGTTTTAGTTTTGTAAGGCATATAGTTTGTATGCTCAACTATAGAATAGTTTTTTGCTAATAACTAACCTAGAAGGATACTCTTTGAACTTTCCTTATAATTTCAATTAAAATACAATTTAAAGATTAAAATTTTTTTACGAATATTAAGCTTAGTTTATTTATTAACAGTTGTAAATTCGCGTTTATAACGAATTTAAAGCTATAAATCCATCGGAAAAAGGAAAAAAAAACACTTGAAATGAATTGTTTTAAAAAAAAATGTATACTTTTATTATTATCAATAAAAGTTGAAAAATAATTGAAAAATAGAATCGGGGGTTTAAATAATATATTTTTTGTCAGTCTTTAATAAAAATAGATCTAGTCAACATACGAAATATATAATAATTCTAAAAATGATAAATGGCACTAAACTTATTGCTTTAAAGTTTTACCATAGAATATAACAAGAAAACTTAGATATTATCCGTTTTATATTTAACTTTAAAACTAAAAAAAAAACAGTATAAGTTTTTATTCAATTAATTGTAGTTAAGTTGCGTAATTACTTAAAAAACTAGATAAATAAACAAATATTAGCTAACTTACTTAGCTGTACAAACTATTTTTTGGTTAATTGCAAATTTTAGATATATTATAGCTTATGTAAATTTGTGTTTGACAAAAGTTTATAAATAAATAAGGTTGACGTCATACTTATTAAACATGTATCCTTTTATAACCCTTACGTGTTAAACGCAGTTTACATATTTTAAAGTGTCTCGGACAAAAGGCAAAAGGTTTTCGTGGTGTACGACTCAATAACCAAAAATTTTAAGCACTTTGTTTTTCGTAGCTCAATTTAACATCATTATTTTAAATAAAACGACTATGCAAATTTAATTTTTTTTTCTAATCAAAATTTATTTTTAATTTTTAGATTCACTTGTATATCACCTAAGTGAGAATTTTAGTTTAAGTATTTGTGCTAACTTATTTAATAAGCAGCAAAATCAGTTTGTAAAAAGACTGATATTCATTATGTGTAAGTTTCAAAATTAAATAAGTAAAATTCCAATGATAAATTATAATTTCTTTTTTCATGCTTAATGTTTTTTTATAAACTAAAAACACTTTTTAATTTTGCAATTAATCTTATACATTAATATCTTATATTGATTTAAAGTAAAAATTTTTTTTTGTGTTTTTAAGCAAATAAAATATAATTAAATTCTGTGTTTGTTATATAAATTAACAGTTATTCTCAATCAAAATGTTTTATTTAAAACAACATTCAAATTTATAAAATTTTCTAACCCTTCAAAAGTTTAAATAATCAAAACCGCAAAGCAGAAACTTGAACAATCTTTGTGTATTATCTTATTTATAACACTTATAATCAAGTAAACTTAGATGGTAATTAATCACATAGTCAAGTATAAAGCAAACTAGTAACAATAACTAAAGTATAATAATAAAAGACATAAATATAAAAATTATGTTTAAAATTTTTTAAAATCAGTTTGGATAGTTATTTTAGTAATCTGATGTTGTGCTTGTTATAAAATTAGAAAGTACTTAGTTATGTTTTTACTAATTTAATTAAACATGCATATGATTTTTTTATTTTATTGCTTCTTTTGTATAATTGTTTTCAAAATATTTAAAAGTTATGTGTAGAAGCTACATAGATTATTATTTTTGCTACTACAAATTTTAAGTTTTCCGAATTCAGTGTTTTACTAAACCTTAGTTGTCTTATTGTACATGTTCATGCAAATGAAGACGAACGTACGCTTACACAAGTAAATGTTTATGTTCAGTTTTTAGTAATTTAACGCTTCTGCCCTAAGTTTAAAAAATTTAACATTCGGATTACTTTATTATTTAAGTTCATACAACATGAGTCATGTTATAAGACACTTTAGCACTTATGTTTCATTCGGTTCTTATCATTTAAAAGAAGATTTATAGACGTTTAAACAAAGAATTTAATTTTTGAGCATAATAAGTTTTCTTTTGTAAGTATAAGACATAAAATAATAAAAGATACTGCAAATTTAATTGTTTAAAACTAAAACTAGTTTATTTTAGCTACAATAATAAAGTATTATTCGTCGTCATATTATCTACATGTTGACACTAGCTGTTCATTAAGTTAAAACAGCTAAATGAGTATATAGTATATATTTTACTTTTACAGTCAAAAAATATATATTTCATTAGTATTTAAAATATCATTTCCTACACGTTCGACTTACAGACTTATTGTCGTCATAAGAATTATTTTTATTACTTCTATTCTCTTTGAAACGGTTTCTACAATTATAATTTGATATTGGTTAGAGTTAAAACAAAAAAAACTAAAGGTGATAGTTAGGATTTCGTAAAAAAAACTTTTAAAGTTTTAACATAATTTTAACTGATTAAAGCTATAATTGACTACTGTAACGTTACTAGAAAAACAAATAAAAAAGAAACTAGTACTACTTTGTTGAATTTTGTTTATGGAATCCTTTGTTCGCTAAAGTATTTTAAATACATGTCTCAAACAATATCATTTTAATTGAATCACTTAAATAATCACAAAAGAAAAAATTGTTCATTGACAAGTAACTTTTCAATTGTATCAGATCACTTTCCCATTTTATAAAACATAACTTTTGAATTGAAACCTAATGAAAATTAGTTTCAAAAAAAAAGTAATACTTTCATAACTTTTCAGAAATTAATACCAAAAAACCTTTAGTATATGCTTCACTTATTTTTAGAATAAATAAAACTGACAAACTAGCTGAACATAAAAGTTCTATTGATAAAACGTTCTAAAATTTAAAAAAGAAAAATTAATTAAAAAACTTATATAAATGTTCTAACTTTCAGTTGAAATATGATACTTTCAAGTAAATTAAAGTTTAAATCAAAACTTTACATACTTAAAGCAATATTAATATCCATAAAACAAAAAAAAAATTTATACAAAATCATCTGCTAAAATAATTTTAATAATCAGACTAAAGTTCAAGAATAAAAAATATATAGAAACAAACTTATAAAAATACTATGAAAACATGGTTTAAAACTCTGATAAAAATACTTTCAAAATTTTAAGAATAAAAGTTTCATAACAAATTGAAAAAAAGAAAAAAATCTCACACCAGCTGATATAAATGAAAATTCTTTTACAAAACCAATATAAACAGTTTGTGTAATGATTCGTGTAAGGAATATATGTAGGTTGTAAACTTGAAATATAAATCATTTATCTGAAAACAATGATTGTCTGTTCTTATTTAAATTTTTAGTTTCTAAATTCTTGAACTGTAAAATACGAATCCTTTGAATTACTTGCAGGTACTTATATAGAGTATCTATCAGCTAACTCACGTTGCTGTCCAAATTTGAAAGAGAAAACATGTCCTACAATTTAATAATAATCAGCTTTTTAAAGAAATCAGTTTGTTATATAGATTGTGGTAGTCTTAGAATGACGTTAAATGACTATAAATAAACATTATTACATAATTACTTATCAAGTTGTGAACTGTATGAATAATAAACATAAGAGGTTTAAGGAATACTGTTGCATTTTAATTATATCTATCTTAACTAGATCATCTACACTTTAATTTTCAAAAACATAAACTTATAAACTATTTTAATTTTATAATAACATAATTCTTATTAGATAGTCTAATTGAATTCTCATTGTTTAAAAGTAAACATTGTTTTCTAACAATTGTAATGTAAAGTAACTATTTTTTTAAATGCTAGTTTATATTCTATTTATTTTTTAATTGCTATTATTATATATCACTCTGTGTTTTATAACATGAATTGTCGATTATAACAACTATATTTTAATTAAGTTCAAAGACTTTAAAAAAATTAAACGACTATTAAAACTGCTTTTTGAAAGTACTAAAATTTTTAATACAAATAATTTAACTCGTTTAAACTTGAAGCAACTTCACTAAAAACAGTTATGATAATTTTTTAGCTTTGCAATATTTAAAATGTTTTTTATAAAGTGTGATTTCAATATAAAACAGTTTTGCTTATTGTAATTAAAATTTTTATGAGTACAATTGTACAAAAATAATTTTAAAGTAAACTGATGAAACAGAATTGATCACAAATGGAAGACAATGAACGTAAAGCAGTAAAGCTACTAGTAAAAGTCATTTCTTGCAAAAAATTTTGTATGTTAAATATATATTTAATATATTTATTATTTTTTTTTAACTCGTAGATATTTAAACATATATGGTTATAATAATTATTTTTCTATTACAGTAAAAAGGTTGTTTATTTAAATATAAGTTATTTGATACTTAAATTCACATTGGTATGTCTGTTTAAAAAAACTGTTAACGTTTTAAAATGTAAGACCGTAAAATAAATGAAAATTTTTGACTATTTTTTTCTTTCAGTAATTTAGCTGTTATTAGTATAAATGACTACTTTTAACAATAAAAGTTTCAACGTTCATTCATACTAAACACATATGTTAATAAGAACTATTATATAAAAAATTCATCTAAACAAGAACTTATTGCCAGTATACAATTTGATAGTTTGTACAGCTACTACAGCTAGTTGATTGAAAAATTATTTTATGTAATTGTTTAAACATATATATTTATAGGTAGTAATATTTGAACAATAGTAAAAAATGAGCAAAAAACAAAATATACTAGTAAGAAATATTAATAGTATTTTTCTTTTTTTTTTGTCACGAAGACTGTACAAATATCTAATGACTTATATGCATAATAATATTTGTTTAATATAACAATCAGCTAAATTATACCTTCTTAGTAGATACAAAATTGGTAATACTTAATAAATTTAAGCAACAAAGTTTTTAAACATAATTCTAGTTTTAAAGAAGATTATTAGTTGGGACGATCAAAATAAACACTTTATATTTTAATAGTTAATTTAAATCAATACGAACTTAAGTATTTAATTTTTTGATCTACACAAAAAAAAATAGTATCTTTTAAATATAATTTTTAATGTGATAAACCAACTGAAATCGATGTACAAGCTAATAAAAAACCTTCTACCATTAACATTTTATTTCAACGCTTTTATAATTTAATCTCTGTTAAAAACAATTTTGTTAAATATAAATTTTTTATAAACTTGTTAGTTGAAAATATTAATAGATGCTAATAACCGCAAAACATTTAAAAAATATAATTGGTCTGATGGTCACGAAGCGACAATTTATTACAATTTTAATTTACTTATTTATTTTATTTTCTTTTTTTTTTAATTGTTACTGCTAACCAAACCTTGATTCTTACTTTGTTATTTTATTATTAGTAGTTTTTTATAGTTTAAAAATGACTAGCGATATATGTCTATAAGTAATATAATAACTTAAAATACTTTTTTTTTATTCAGCTAAGTTTAGTAGCTGTACAAACAATAGAGGATATTTTAAAGCTAAATTTTATTATAGTTTTCATAATATAAAGTTTACTGTAATTATAACTGTTGTGGTTAAAAACAATATCTTTATAATTCCTAACTGAATTTCTAAATATTTCATTTCGCTGTAATATATAATTTATAAAAAATCAAGTAATAAAAAACTTTTAAATATATAAAATTCAACACAAATTGTTTTTGGGTGTTGTATACTTATTACAACTTTTATTTTAATTAGGTTTAGGTAAAAAACAGTACTTAAAATAAGTTATTAAAAATTTTTTTTTATTGAGATTTGTAGTTTGTAAATGGATACTATTAATCAACTTAATTATTACTTGCTTGACAAATAATATCAAGTATTGTGTCTTGGTAGTTCAACGATAAAACTTTTTTTAATATTTTAATGTTTTATTTTGTATAATATTTTTTAGTATTGATTTATTTTATCTCTAAACTATTAAGTATATATAAATTATTAAGATTATAAATGCTTATAAGTCATTACTATAACAATTTTGAATAGTTCGATTTTATAAATTTCCTCGTGTTATGATATAATTACTAAAGTTTTAACTTTATTTTGTAATATAATTGTAAACATATTAAAATATCAATAAAACTTGATCGAAACTTTTAAGCAATTAAAATAGCTATTAATATAACGATGAATTTGATATTTTGTAAACTTGCGTTTTTGTAGTTAATCAAAACTATTTAACTTAAACCTAAAATTAATTACATGAGGGTAGTGTTTGAATGCTTTAAGATCTGTGCTTAATTTGTACAGCTATTCAGGTTAGCTGATAAAACAACATAAATTTCTGATATGTGCTCTGATTAACTTGAATTACTTTAAGACACTTAGATTTCAGCTTTATAATAAAATTACTCTATAAACTGTAAAAGAAAATTTTCAAGACAAAATAAAATCAAAATAATACTTAAAGGATAAATACTCAACAGAATAATTGCTACAATGTTATATCTGGTTCTAGTTGAGCAGATTCAGTCAATTTTTGAATCTTTTGTTATATGTATCTTGTTAATATATTAATGGTTTAAAATCACTTATATTTAAACAAAAATAATGTAAATTATTTATTTTTAAAAAGGTAGTCTATTTAGTCCTAATTTCAGATATTACTAAATTTGTTCTTTAATATGTCTTTCATTTGTAACCGTTGATTCTGAAATGACTATAAGTTTAAGTTGACAAGTTTTACAGTCTAAATACACTCAAACATAAATTTAAATTGTTGTTTTAAAAGTATGGTAAGTTTTTTTATAAAAAGTAATTTTATCCTGCTTGTGCTATTAAAAAAAGCTTTAGAAAACTTTAAAAATACGTTTTAGCTAAGTTCTTAATATAAATTATAGTTTATTAATAAGAAGATACCAATACTTTGATTAAAATAAAACTACCATTTTTAACACAAGAATAGCTGTACAAACTGCTTTTTTAGTTGATTGGACTATTCTAAAAAATTATAAAAAATATTACAATCTTTTAAACTTTGCGTTTGTGTGTGATTTATAAACACGTATTAAAATAGTTTAGAAAGTTTTTAGTTGCTAATTACATTATTGTTTATTATGTATTTGTTTGTATACAAATAAGCGGTATACAAATAAAATTCATAATTGTTTAGAATATTACTTAAGATTTCATGGTTTATTTAATTGTGTACGAAATTTTAAACATAATTAAAAGGTTTATGTTATCAACAAGTTTAAAGACTTACTTTCAAGCTTACTAAAGACCATAGTCTTTACAAATGTACATAGTTTTTTTTATTATGAACTACTACAAAGTATTTTTAGACGTTTAATTCGTTACATAGTTTCAATCATTCTTCATAACTATCAAATTTGTAGTCTATTTGCTTATTTTTATATCAACCAAAACACGTTTATGACAATATTAACATAAAGTGTCTGTGATTAATGACCATTCGGCCAAAATGTTTGTTATTTTCAGCAGCTACTCTAATCAGATTGTAATTTTTTTGTTTCAATGTACGTAAAAATTAAATAATATTGTAATAGAAATTGTATAAGAAGTAATATATATTTATGTTGGTATAAAACTTTTTTTATAAAAAAATCTTTTTTTGTTTGTAATTAATACATAAATTGTTGATTTAAATGTTGTTGAAAAAATTTATACTCCTTTTATTATCCAATATACTTCATTAACCTAGAACTAAATTGATTGTAAATATGTTACTTTTTAAACTATTTTTTTAAAGTTTTATGTTTTTATATTTGTTAAATTCCCAACTAAATTTCAAAACAATATTTCACATAGATGATCAATTTGATTAATGTGAGAAACAGTTGCATTAAATTTCTTATTTAAAATAAATCTAATAATTTAAACATTTGTTAGTTAATTAACTCGAATTCAAAAACTTCTAATTAAATTTTTCATGATTCAAATTGTTCGTTTAAATTGTTGCTTTTAGAATAAACTAAATGTTTGCAACAATTTTCAAACTAATAGTTTATATACTGCTCTTCAATATATTTTTCCGTTCATTATTTTCTACCAATAATTTTCTATTTGAAATCACTCATTTCCGATTTAATTTGTACAGAACTCGTAAACAGCGTACCTGGAAAATATCTCAACCATATTGAAAAATAAATACTAATTAACTAACAAAACTTAAATACGAAAATAAAACTGTATTAGTCGATTTTCTTCATTAAATTTTGTTGATTAAAACTATATTGTAATACAATTCTAACATCTTTCTTTTCAAAAAATTTTATTTTCAAACTTATTAAGTTTAATTGTTTTATATAAAAACATTTTGTTTTATTATATTTTTAAAAATAATAATATTTTTTAAGGCTCACTTAGTTTAAATTGAATAGTAAAAAAGCTTTAAAATAGCTTAAAAGTTAAACGGTAAAAATATTATAGTTATTAAAGTAAAATAAATTTATTTAACTTAAAAGTAGTTGAAATTAAACAAAAATAATATCGGAGAGTATAATTCTTTTTGATCAATGTTTTATCTTATTTAACAGATTACATAATGTAAGGCTATTTGATAAAATACTTATCAAGTAAACTTACTAGTTTTTTGTTGTAACTTATTTTATTCTTATAATATCTTTTTACCACAATATCTTCTATAAGACTAAAAAATTATTCTTTAAGAACATATGGAAAATTGTTGGATTCTGCCTAGTTTGTACAGCTATTCTATTTAGCATATAAAATATTATTGTGTTCTAAAATATTTATCTTTCTATTTTTTGATAATTTAAAGTTTCATATTTTTAAATTGAGCTATATAAGATAATACCGCTTTACTAGTGTGTTGATTAACAAAATGTTTAACTATATGTTCTTAAATAAATATACATAAAATAATTGTTTTATTTGGCAATTAAAGCTTAAAATTTTTCTAACGAGAAAATAACTCGTATTAAGCTTAATAAACATATTATTTGATCTATTATAACATAGCTATTTAACAAGTACAACAAGCATCACAAATTTGTAAATTTTTATAATTACTAATATTTGTCTTGTTTTACTTAAAGTTTAACTTAAAGTTTGAAAGTAGTTAAACTATTGTGTTTAAAAGATCTGTATAAATTTTATAAATAAATACAATACTTACTTGTTTGATTAAAATTTTTAAAGAAAGTAAAAAAAGTTTTAAAACAAAATAAAAATTAGAAATGATAAATAACTAACATTTAAAAATATTTTAAAAGATACACGTGTTATTAGCAATCTTAATATTATTTTAAAACAAAAAACATAACTGGATTTTCAAAATACAAATAAAAAATATTACCATTAGTTTAGGTTTAAAGATTAGACCGTTTAGAATACGAATAAAATGTTTAATGAACGACAAAAAAAACCTGGTTTACAAAACAAAATGGTTGTTGAGCCGTAAACCACTTGGATAACTTTTAACGTCTTATTCAGATGAAAAAGCAATAAATATATACTTTACTAGTTTTACTTTCATTGTGCTTTATTATAATAATAAACATTCAGCTAAATGAAAAACTGCAAACCTAACGTTCATAAAGTCCATATATTAAAGGAAATCGTGTGTAGGTATTTAGTACAAGATTTAAGTAAACTTGCTTTTTTAATAAATTTGAAAACGGTTGTCTAAGTATGCCAACAATTTTATGTCAAAAGATAAAGGATAAAATGTAGTTCAAAAACTTAACAACGTTTTTATCAAAAAAAAACTAAAGAAGAAATTAATATTAAATGTTTATTATTGTTTTCAAGCAAAGTACAGTTATTCCTTTAAAAACTACAACTTACATACATTAATTGCCTATTAGCAACAACTTATGGTTTAAATTAAGATTTATTTATATTAAAAAATTTAGTTATTTATGTTTTTTTATAATAAAAGAATACATTTTACCAACAAACAATGTATATAGTTATAATGTATTTGATATATTATAATGTAAAAACGTCTTTTATAAAATAAAAACTATCTGATATTATAAATAATATTGTTGTCTAATAACGAAAGATGTTTAAAAACATTTCTAGTCAGCTACGATTCAAAAATTAATTTTTTTTTAAAGAACTGTTTGTAAAAAAAGATGCTGTGAACACTCAATGTACAAAAGTGAAATTGTAAATTCATTGGCTAATGAAAATTAAGAAACGATTTTATTGCTAACAACGAACGGTATATTCAGCATTAAGTAAAAAAATAAATAAATATATTTGTTGGTAGCTACGTGTAACATATCTAGTTTGTACAGCTAATAATTTAGCTGATTTTCAAAGTTAAATATTAGCTAAATAAAGCTTAATAATTTATTTTTAGTGTGATGAACAAATTAAAAAAAAAAAAAAATTTTGTAAAATATCAAATTTTTTTGTTGTTCTATAATAATTACTTAACATTTAGTGATTTAACTGAGTTTTAAATTTTCACTATAACCCCTTCATAAATTCAGAAAAAAAATTGTTTAAGAGAGTTTCAATATTTTTGCCTAACACAATATTTTATAAATGTTTTAAGTTCTAGTTTAGATAAAATTAAAATATTTTATTTAAACTTAAACTTTTGAACAATGCGATAAATACTTACCTACTAATTTAAATATAACAAGATAAGTAAAACAAAAACTGCAATTTTTTTATGCTAAAATTGTTTATTATAAATATTTCTTCATAAAAAGAAGTAAACACCAATACTAGCTAAGCTAGATAATAAACGGAAATTTAATTAATAAAAGTATGTGCTATTATTTATTATGACATATTTTTAAAGTCTCACTATCGTTATAACAAACCTAAAACTATATATTAATTTTTTTTTTACAGAATTATAGCTTGTCATTTATAAGCGCATTGTGTATTTTTAATAGTTGAACCGAATACTAAAATAAATACATTAAACAGTTTTTTTTTCCTTTTATAATATTTTTATTTTATTTCGAATAATTAATGATAGAGCTAACGAATTTTTGTTAATTTTAAGTTTCTGTAATGTATTGAATTTATTTTATCTTTAACTGAACTCTTTTGAAAATTCACATTACACACTACTATATAATTTTTTAAAGTTTTAAATTCATCAGTTTTCAAAAATGTTACTTATTTGTGTGTGAATTGCATATCAAAGAGGTGTACTTTATTTCATAACTTTTGAAATAGTTGTTATAACTTTTATTTATTTTCTGACTTAATAAACGGCACATCTCTCGAACAATATGTTTAAAATAGTCTACTACTTATCTACCATTTAATTAGCTTTAAAGTATTAAGCAGCTATATGTTACTATATGTTTTTTTGTTCTTAGATTAAAATTGTAAAAATAAAGTCAACTTAACTAGTAGTTGCTTAAGTGACGTGATATACTATACTTTAAATCCTAGCTATAAACCATATTTTTTATTAAATATAAATAATACTAGAATCATTGTAATTACTGTGATCAAGACTACTTTATTTAAAATAGTCAAAATAATGAATTGATATATGTATATTAAAGAACAATTACCTGATCTAAAATTTTATACTTTTTGTAAACGTTTTTAACACTTTTTTTACTTTTTTTTTACAATGTCACATACTTATACAATTTATATTTTAGTGTATTTGAAAGATTTTTATTAATTTATATTCTAACTTTTTTAACACTTTAGTTTGCAATACTATTACTGGATACTATCGCAACTTTTGAAGTATTTATTTTATAGGCTTAGTATCAAAACAAATAATGGTTAAGGTCAAAATAAATAAACTTGTTTGAATGTTCTGAAATATTACCAAAGATTCTTAAACTTTTTAGTATTTTTCTAATTATAGTATTTGTAGTCTATTTGCGTATTTACATATCAACCACAACATATTTGTAACAATTTTAACATATATTACCTGTAATAGTTACGAATTTACTCATGACATTTATTTCAAGTTTGTATAGCTATTCTTAATAGCTGATAATCGTTTTAACTTTTATGTTAGTAAAGACTAGTTTTTATTATATTAGAGATTGAATAAAAAGTAATGTATAATTATTAATTATGATATACAACATCTGTTTTAAAAAAAAAGTTCCTTTTTTTCTTGTGTTAAATACATAAAAACATATGTGTTGTTTTAAATTATGTTACACTAAACTGGTATTTTTATTATCTTCTGTATATGCGTTATTCTACTGTCTTTATACTTTATTTATCATGAATATGAATGGTTGAACTCTGTTACTATTTATAGTTTTTTTTATGTTTGATATTTTAATATTTATAAAATCAGAAAAAAATAAGAACTTTATAACAATGACTCACATAGCTAGTCAATTAGATAAATGAAATTGGCAGTTAATTTTTTTTATTAATAATGAGACTGAAAATTCAAAATTAGGTAATTTATTAAATAGAGAATAAAAAAATTGTAAAATTTTTAATGGTGCAAGTTGAGAATTCTGAGAAGCCTCCTCAGCAGTATTAATTAATAGGCTTAATTAATATTTCTTTACTAAAAAAGGTTGTTTGACATATAACATTTATAAAAGTGATAACTGTTGAGTAAAACTTGCCAGAGTTTGTATAGTTATTATATTTTGCTATGTAAACATATCAATTAATATACCTTCAGAGTGAGTTATTTGCTTTTGATTTTAAATGTCTAATTGTATTTATAGGTTAACCAGAAAAGTTTATTATTTTCTTTCTGAATCAATTTTTTTGACTTAAGTTTAATATTTAACATAAGTTACGCTGTAATCATTTTTTATTTTAAAAATATTTCATGTTTATATTTGTTAGTTAAATGAATAAGAGTTAACTTTGACAAAAATGATAAATATTAATATTTTTGTTTTTATATCATAATGATAAATTGGTTAATTTATAGAAAAACAACAATTAGTTCAGAAGATAGCTATTTTTTTAAGAAACAATTCCCTTCTTTTTTTGTAGTTTAAGTTAAAAATTTATAACATAATAGATAAAACAGTTTATTATATTGGATTTGTAAGGTAATTATAACAACACAATTTTAAAAGATATTAATAATTAAATTTAATTTCTCAATTACTTTAGCTTTACTTTTAATGTAAAAAAGTAGCTTTTGAAGTATGTTACTGACACATTGAAAAAGTTAAAAATATATTGACATAAATATTTAAAAAAAAGATTATATATATGCTTTTACTGAGATAAAATATAACTACTAGATAACTTGAATAGCTGTACGAACTAAGTATAAAGGAGGCATATCTGACTTAAATGTATTACAAAATTATTTCATAAAAAGTTATTATTATGTTGCGGTAAAATTAAAAATCATAAGCAATAACCTAGTTACAAAAAACTGTTTTTTTTTCTTCTTTAAAATATTAAAAACTTAAATACTAAAATCTTTTTTTTTTTTATATATCAAGTTTACGTCGATCACAATTTATAAGTGAATAAAGTTTAGTTCTATATATCATTTCAAAGTAATACAAATCGTTTATTTGAAGTAGCGAATTTATTGATGAAACGTCTATCTGAAAAATAGCGCTAAATTTATAACATTAATCTTAATTATTATTTTAATTAAAAGATACAATAGTGGATATAGTTGTTATACTTTTAAATAATTAAAAAGTAATATATTTTCTAATATTTTTTTTTGTTATTCTATCGATAATATTTTCTTTATGTAATAAATTTTAAAGCTCATACAACATGATATACAAGTCGTTTTGAAAAATAAAAATTCTGATTCTAAATTGACATTAATTTAATTGTATTGTTGGTTTAATTGTTGATATATAAGTTTTTATACTCAACAAGTTTTATAATATTAGATTTTTATATTACTAAAGATATTTCATATTAAATTAGAACAGTTTTGTAACTGTATTCTATCAGCTAACTATAATAGTTGTAAATACTGAGAAAAGAGTTTGAAACTTAAATCAAGAATATTTAAAAAGATGTTTAACTAAATTCGACATTGTTGTTGTGGTATTTCAACTTATCAAAAATTAAGTTGAATTCTTAACAAAACTAAAAACAGTAATTTACGAAAACTTTATATAACATAGATTTGATAAAAAATTATTTTAAGTAAATTTTATTTAAAAAATATTTTGCAGTAGAGTGTCAATCTTTAAAACTATTTAAAAATATGTTTTGTTTTTAATTAATTTTAGATTTATTATTACAATTAGTGTAACATTGATTTTAAATAAGTACTTTTACCTGTTAATCTATTAAATTAAATACCATAAAAAAAACTAAATTAAATACCGTGGTACAATAATTTTAGGTTAATCACTTATAGAACGTAGTAATCAGACTAAGAATGACATAACTTTTAAAATAGCAAATATATATACTATGTAAAGAAACAGTAAAATCAAAATCGTTTTGCTTACTTAAAACAGGTTTCATTATCAAAATACAAATAGCTTCTAGTTTAATCAAATCAAAAGTATCACTACAAGTTTTAACATGTTTAAATAATATTTTATCTATATGTTTATATTTATTTGTTTAGATTATAAGTGTTTGCACATATTGAATTGCCTTTTCCGATGCATAACTTATTTAAGATATATAACAATTATACTAACAATTAATTATTTCGAATAAGTATTAAACTTATAAACTTCTTTTGATTTTTAATTATTTTAATGAATAAACAAACAATTAGATTAGCTTTTTGTATCAACTTTGAGAATTAGTAGTTATTTGAGATAAATAAAAAATATATTTAAGCTTGAGGGTTGTGAAAAATTAAACTTCTATTTTACAGTCAGGATAACAATGAAAAACATTTATAAAAGTAAACTTAGATAAAAGGCATCTATTACTGGGAAGCTTATGTTGCTTTGGGTATAGTTCGTTGATAGTATAATTTGTTTAAATGTAGAAAGACTGCTAATGATAAGTTTGTACCGCACTTTGAATAGTACCGCGTTTATCAATTTCCTAGATTTTAAATTTATTACTACATTCAGTGGTTTAAATTAAGTAAAATATGAGTGCTCATTTTTTTTTCAAACTGTTTGTAAATTATAAATAATATGATATATAACAATTTTGCTGTAGAAAATTTTATGACGTTCTAATGGAGTTCGAACTGCAAATTGAATCTTCAATTTGTGGGATTGGTCAGTTTGATTAACGATTTGAACAGTACCATGTATCTTAGTTACCTAGACTAAAAAGTTAATACCACACACAGTGGTTAACATTGAATTGCAATGAAATGTTCATTAATATTTTATTCACTTCGTAATTTTAAACATAAATTATAACAATTTTTCTGTGGGAACACTTATGACGTCAGTAGGAGTTTAAGTTGCAACAAAATTTTTTAGTTGTTTGTTTTGTTAAGTAAAAATTTAATTGCTAAGCCTTTAAAAAACAAAAAAACATTGTTTTAGAATTAACTGAAAGTTTAAAATGTGTTTGTTTTACATTTTAACTAAAACTTGGCTTACATATCTATAAAGTTAAATAATAACATAAAACAAGCTTGGTGAAGTAACACTTTGAAACTAAAATAAACTGTTCATGAAATATTTATTTACTATAGCAAAAAAAAAAATCAAAAACAAAAAACTTTTATTTTTTTAATTTTACACTAAGAGTATTTAATCATACTAGTTTAACAAAATTAAAATTTAACGTGATATTTTATTTACTATTCTTAATAAACATACAAATTCAATTCCATAATAAGTATTAAAACCAGCATAAGTACAGTGAAGGAAAAGTTATTGTAAACAAAATTTAATTACACAAACAATATTTTAAATTCAAAGTTGTTGCATATTATACGCAATGAAAAAAAATTTAATTAAAAAAAAGTTTTAAAGATAAGTTTGTAAACACGAAACATAAAGTAAAAACATAAAAATCTATTTCAAAATTATTATTAACATAATGGTGTATTTATTTGGCATATAATTGACTTGACTGATTTAAATGGTATAAGGAAAGCAGAAAACATTCATTATTCAAATTCAATATTCAAATATGCATTAATATGCAGTATTACAATCGTGGTAAACTTTATTATTTATGATTTAAACCCGTAAACGTTTTCTTATACTAAAAGTAACAACCTTTATCTTGAAAAGCTGGTTTAGTTTTATATTAAAACTATATTATGGTTTATTTATATTAGTTTATTTAGTTTTTATACAGTCTGGGTTAAATTTTCCAACTATAATATTTTCAAACTTTCTTATTTTAAAATATACTTATACAAATTATACAAATACAGTAATTGCTCTTATAGTCAAATATACAAGGTAATAAGGTATTAGGTATGTTTTACTGTAAAAAAATAAAATATAAGATAATTTGATATATTAATAATTAGTAAAATATCTGTTTATAACAGATCATTTGTACAGAAAAAATAACTTTATATGAAAATTAATAGAAAAGTTATAGCTTGTTAGTAAGCTAAGCTATTTAAACTAAATTTAACAATTAGTCTTTACGAGATATGCAAGTTCTTAGTTTTATCTAATTTATACTTACAAACATGCATCTATGCATACAATTTATAACTTCAGATTTTTTTGTGTTTGTTTTAGCTATCCATGAAACTTAAGAACACCCTACAACGTTAAGAAACAATATATAAATTTAAGTAAATGTGTAATTTAATATTTGCTAGAAAAACTTATGACATCAGTGAAAACTTTAAGCGAATTTTTGTAAGAGATCCTTAAACCATATTTCAAAATTCGAAACCATAAGTCAAAAATTATATCATTATAATCATTATTGAAGTTTAACCAAATCAGATTTTTTGTACAGGCTAAAATTAAATAAACCAAGAACATTTATCTAAAACAGAATTCGTATAAAATATAAACTAATAAAAGCGATTAAAATGTTTTAAATACTTACATATTATGTAGCTGTGTATTTATTTATTTGACAATTTGTAGCCTGTAGCTATTTGCTATGATAGTATCAATGACTTATGAAATTTGTTATATAATAAGTTGATAGCTGTTTGCACTTTAAAAGATGCAAATTTCTATATTTCCAATAATATCATTATTAACAATGTTGGATGGTTTAAAGTAAACGTGTCAAGTAGTTAACTAAACTGTAATTATCCGGCAGTTATTAAACCAAGCAAATGTAAGTTTAAAATGGATTGAAACAATTATGACGTCAGTAAATGTTTTAAAAATTATAACAAATAAATTTTAAGCTTGACCATAAAATTACTTTAAAATCAAACTACTAAGACTACTCATAATACACTACAAACTAACTAAATCATGTGTTTTAACAAAATAAAACTTGGTAACAAAAAAAACAATAAAATGATTAATAGGTTATAAATGATAAAAATCTCAAATAGTCATGCGTAACTACTAACATAAAACTATAAACAAACAAACAAAAATTTAACTGACAATTAATTAGTATTAAAAACTACAAGTATTAAAGAAAAACACCTGAAATATATATTATGAGTAGTAGATGAAGATAGTAGATAACAATCATATGAGAAATTAAAAGGAAAAAAAAACATTTAACACGGGAGCCGATCATTTCTATCCCGATATTACTATTATTAATAACACAATTGACTCTTATTTTGACTACTTTTTATAACAGCGGGTCGGCAGCATTTCATTAGTAAAAGGTCAAACTTGTTTTAATAAAATTTTTGCGGACCAAAGTAATTTATTAAACTCATAAAACATATCTTGAAAAGACTTTTAGACAGCATAGATAAAGAGTGATTTACTATGCATAAAGTACAAGTTTAACATTGCAAAGATTTTTAAGGATCATTAAATACAAACCACAGAAAACAATATACTACAAGTTATTTTGCTATATAAAACATTGTCATTACTTAACTTCACTGTTTAGATTATTAAACATAGTTTAAAACTGTACAAATTAATATAAATCCACGTTTTACTTGTGACTTAGCCAGCATATTGAGATTAACAAGACTTTTAATTAATCTAAGTACTAAAATGATCAGGAACATGGATTTCATTAATCATTTTATATGGTTACAAATTAGCAAAAACGATTATAGGATAAATTACTAAGAAAAAAGAAAATTTTATATAAGAGTAGTAATTTATTATTTGCTATAAAAAAATTTAGACGTCAATAGAAACTTAGACGACAGCTTTTCAATAATAGTTTTAAATAAACTGCAAAGATTGTGTAAAAATGTAAATAAAACATTATAAATCTTAGTTGATAAATATTGATATTTATCCAGTTCAAGTTTAAAACATTAAAAAACTAGGTTGATCTTACATAACATAAGCTTAATTTTGATATTCAAAGTGAAATTTATAGAAATTAATAACACAATTAAAAAAAAAAGTAAAGTATTTTACCTTTTTTAATTTAAAACAAGGTTCTCAAATTCTTCAGCTATATTGTAAATTATTTGTTTATCAAAAACTTGTAAAAACAATAAAATATTTTTATTATAACTATAAATAAATTATTAGTACTACGAAGTTACGTGTCGACTAGCATATTAAAAGTATAAACTATCTCATCATAACATATAGTATACTAACAATATAAAACATTTTTTAAACAAGCATTTAAGTACAAAATAATTAGAGTCTTTGTCGTAAGAATTTTTTTATATAAAAGCATGAAATTAAATTAAGTATTAATTAGCACTTTCACAAATGTACGTATGTCGGTTTAGTCAAATAATTACGACCAACGAATTAACTTAGTTTTAAAATCACAATGAAAGAAGTACACATAATTAAAATTCTTATTAACCTAACGAATTTTGATTAAAAGCTAAATAAATAATCTGTTTTTAAAAGTTATGACTTCAGTAATTGTTTTGAAGATGGTAAAAAACTCGGATATCAAAAGAAATACTTGGTTCATTATCATTAGAGATATACAGTACTAACTATTAGTTAATTGTTTTAGATAGTTTATAGTAACTTACTATCAATATTTCATTAATTTATCAAAGATTTCTTGGTTAAGTATATTGTTTATATAACTAAGTATGAATGACAACATAGTAAGAAAATTACTTTTCATTTTATAATAAATGAAAAACTACAACATTTTTTTTTTGAAAATAGATCAATGACGCAGAATAAAAGTATATTTTAAACATAAATTCAATTTTTACAATAAAGACATCACTTAGCTGAGCCTATTTTAAATCTATCAACTAAAACATCGGCTAAAATTTTGAACTTTTTAATAAATTTTTATTAAAAAGCAATTATGTAAAAAATAAATTGTTAAAGTTACGACTTCAGTAACTGTTTTAAATACAAAACTCGGCTATCAACAAAATAGTTAGTACGTTATTAAGAAATTATAAGTACTAACTATTAGTTGATTATTTTAGACAATTTATCGTAACTTACTATCAATATTCCATTTAATTTTTATATGATATCTTGGTTAAGTATTTTGTTTACATTAAGTATAATTGACACATTAATTAGGAAAATAATTTTCATTTTATCATAAATAAAACGCTACAATCTTTTTTTTTAATAAATCAATGGCGCAGAATAAAAGTATATTTAAAAAATAACTTCAACTTTTACGATAAAGACATAACTGAGCTGAACTTACTTTAATTCTAAAACATAAGCGAAAGTCAGCAGATCAGAAGCCGGACTTTTGTATTCCGTGAGACAAGCTCAAATTTAAATATAGTATATATATGTATAAACTGTTTGTAGATTGAAGACTGCAAGTTTTCCGGTTATGACTGACTGAAGAGTCAGGACGAAACTTGTCTCAGTCAAGTCAGCACAGCGGAAACCGTGAGATAAGCTCTAGTTTAAGATAAGTACCAGTTTACCAAAAGCTTGTGGTCTGTTGATCGAATTGGTGTGATCAACCTTTATGTTAAACTATTTAAAAACTGTGAAAATTGAAAAAAAATCCGTATTTCAATTGATACTAATAATTTGTATAGATAAAAATTACACACTTTAAGTAAGAAAAGTTTATTTGGTAACTTATTTTTAATTGACTATCTAAAATGATTTTAAATTTCTCAAATTACTTAAGATGACGGGTATTTAAAACCGAAATAGATAAATATAATAGTAGTTTAACATTTGATGAGAAAAGAAAAGTGACTTCAGTTGAGAATTTGAACAACAAAATAATATCGCACTAAACTTTAACTGTTTTTTATAATAATAAAGATAATTTAAGCAAACATGTTAATGTACAAATGTTGTAATAGTTTATTGAACGATGTGATACTGCTGTATAATTTAGAACAGCAGTTCTTAAACTAAATTTCATTATTCACCCTTTATGGGAGGTTATCATGAAAATTAACCTCAATATAAAAATTAGTGCTAAGTTTAAAAAAAAAACTTGATTTTTTGAATCTAACGCTACATATATAAAAAAAAAATATTTAAAGAGTTTAATTAATTTAAAAAAAATACAGTTAAAAATTAATTTATAAATTTTATTGACAATTAACAAATTTTAACTTACATAACTTGTAATTTAGAAAATTTACCCTCTAAAACAAGGGAATTTACTCTCAGGGGCTAAAAATCGCTGATTAAGAGTTAAAAAAAAGGACTGTCGTAAGGATAACTTACACAAAAGATTTACAAATAAAAAGAGTTAAATATGGTGTTAAACTAATAAAATGCAATAATTTTGCTACATTGTACTTTATTTAAAACTGCATATTATTTTTACAATTGTGACAAACAAACTAACGTCCTTTAGTTCTTAAAAGTAAAACTTACTTTATAATTGTTGTAAAAATGTAGTACCAATTTAAGCATCTTAAATTAAAAGATATTATTAGTTTTTTACGTAAAATCTCTTAACTTTTTGATAAAAATTAATGCTAAGATTATTGTGTTTCACTTTAACAATTGCACTTATTTTTTATTTCAATAAAAAATTGCTATAACCATACGTTATGGTTTAAAATTAAATAGAAAAAAACCAGCTTAATATTTCAACAACTGATAACAATTTAATAAAAAACATGTAAGTTAGCATAGTTTTTCGAAAAAATTATGACGTCAATAAATGGTTAAATGCTAAAAAGTTGAATTTTTAAATTTCAAAATTAAGCTAACAGACTGGAAATCGCTTGACTATTATCAAGAGTGTTTAAGATCTTAGTTAATAAATAAAGTTAAATCAGTTTATAAATAAAAAAATTCCCATTGACAGCAATTCAAATTTTCATGAACAACCATACAATAAAAATATAAACTGTATTTATGACTATTTTAGTATTAAAATTAAACGATCATCAACAAATACTCAACTTGATATTCAAATCATGAAAGTTTTTGTAATATCAGGTAATATAAGTTTATAACAGCTTTAGAAAAAAATAACGTTCACACATTACCATCATTCAGGTATAAGTACTAAAAAACTACTTGAAAAAAAATATTTCAACATTTTTATTATATATTAACAAAATATTCAATTATATTACCATTATTAAATTATAACAAAATACTATTATTTTATATTATAAATCAAAACTTATACAATTTGCGTACTTTTAATTTAGTTTGTAAAAGATAATTACATTGAACTTTATAATTATTTCATATTTTTGTATTTTTTTATTTCAATAATATCAATGCAGTTTTTATGTTCAATACTACTATATTAATATTGAGGTTTCATCTGTTTTTTAAAATACTTATATTTTAACTTTGAAGTATTTTCAATGATTGAATGAGATTTCACTGATAATAAAGAACATATATATCGTTAAGTGATATCATTCCTGACATGATATAATAAAACAATAGTGTATTCTAATGGAACATATCATTGTCGTCTAGTATAAATTCAAAAGCACTAAACTTATCAAAACTACTTAATTTTTTTTTCTTTTTTTATTATATACAAACTATTAACTAATTCATTTTAATTCATCAATTCATTTTACCCATGTTTCTTTATTTTAACTATATTTTATCTTAAGTTTTGCTGAGTTGGTACAAATCATTTTATAAATAAGACAAATTTTATTATTTCTCTAATACACTACTACATAAAAAATGCAATCAAATCAATACCATCAAATTTAAAACAAAAAACAGTGTCTAGAACAAAAATATAAACGATTATTGAAGTAAAAATTTTGTTATACAACAGCGGTTTGATGAAATATATTTTCAATAAAATTTCAATAATAATTGGTTCAACTTATTTAAAGCAGAAGTTATTAAAGATTTAAATTGAAATTTTGTGATTAACCATATAACATGGTTTTAAATTATTGGCAGTAAACAACAGAATAAACATGGTTAATTTGTACTTTTGTTTATACAAAAACTAGTAACTTTAAAATTTGACTAAAACATTATTACGTCATTAACTGATTTGAATTAGAAAAAAAATTAGATGTCATTGACTGGATACCATGTTAAGACCACATCAAATAAAACATTATTACTTGCCAATAAATGTTTTTAACGTTAGAAAAAATATCTGAGCTACAGTTAGCCAACCCAAGCTTATGTGTAGAAACAAATAAAACAAAACTATTAGTTACAGTTGTTTATCCTACTACAAAATCTTTATTTATTTTTTCATAAAGCTAGCTAGACTTCTTAAGCTGGCCAGATTATAATTACAAATTATAATTTTTATGAACAGTAAATTATAGAAAAATGAGTTCAGTATACTGTTGCAATAATATGATTATAATATCAAAGTTTATTCTCAAGCTACAAATTGATTTAACAACAAGAAACAATAATAAAATGTTTAATTAATATATAGAAATTAACATGAAACACCTTTATTTTAACCAAAAAAAAAAAAAAACTAACATAAAAGCATATAACGATTAAATAAAAAGGTATAAACACTGTAAATTGATCAGCAGAGTAACTTTTTTAAAAACTAACTGTTTTTTAAATATTTAAGTGAGCAAGTTATGCTAGAATTACTAAGATAAAATTAATCAAATAAGTATCAAGCTTAAAAAATTCTATATATTTTTTTTGTATAATGAATAAGCATTTGCAACAGTATTTTCATCAGCTTTGAGAAGTCGTAGTCAATTGAGATAAATTAAAATCAATTTTACAAGCTAGAAGGTTTTTCAAACATTAAGAATCTTTTATATAATCATGATGATAAGCTAGCTAAGAAATAAGCTTGTAAAATTAATTGCAAATAATGGAAAATTACAAAAACAAATGATAATATAAAACAACTACAAAAATTACACAAATCTAAATAAAGTTTAGAATACTAACACTTTTATTATATACATAGTTCGGTATTTTTATGTATTACTGACACTATTTTTATCTGTTTAAAAGTTAATAATTTTTCATAAATAAATTTATATAAAAGGCTTTTCTCACTGGAAAGGGTTATGTTGCTTTAGGTATAGTGCGATGATGGCATAATTTTTTATAATATTTTGGGAAAGACTGCTAATGGTAAGTTTGGTCCGCAGTTCGAATGGTACCTTCTTAACTTTTTTACTTTGAAAGTTATTGCGACATACGGTGGTTAAAATTGACGACAAAAATAAAGGCTTATTATAATCTAAAACTATGTATATGATTTCTATGTATAAAATTGTTTCTATTTTGCTGAAGAAAAATTTATGACGTCAGTATAACGTTCAAATTGCAAGATAATATTAGATTTGTGTCGAAATTTCATTGCTAAGCCTTTAGAAAGCAAAAAAATCGTTTTAAAATAACTGAAAGTTTTAACTGTGTTTGTACTATAATGAAACTAAAACATAAATTTCATATCTGGTAGTTTTATTGAGAACACATAATTAAATTATAAATACAAAACAAGCTCGGTAAAATAATAACTTTGAAACTTAAATAAGCTGTTCATAGGTTGTTTATTTACTACAGCGATAAAACAATCATAATATTTTTTTTTATTAATATACACTAAAAGTATTTAAACAGAATAATTTATTAATAAATAAAAGTTAACATAAAATTATTTTATTTACTATTTATAATGAAACATATTTAAATTAATAATTACCAACATAAGTACAGCAAAACTAAATTTATTCTGCAAAAAAAAAAAACAACACAAATAATAATTTAAATTTAAAGTTGTTGCATACAACCAGCAGTAAAAAGATAAGTTATATTAAAATATCAGTATCAAAAACACATTTTAATCACTTATTTTTAAAAGAAACAGACAAAACTTAACAACAACAAAATATTGAAAAGAAAACATTATTAAAAGAACTATTTACAAAAAGAGGTATATAGAAAGTATGATCCTTTTCTTCTTACATAATTGTTGAGTTTTATTTGTTTTTAAAAGGCTACAAAAAAGTAATTATGCTTGAGCATTTGTTTAATTTTTCTAAAAATAGAAATAATATTGTATTTTCTTAAAATTTTGTACCAAAACCAATAACAAAGAAACTACCAGTAAATAAGTTAGTTTTTTAAACTAGCTTAAATGATATAATAAACGAGCTAAACTTTAACATTTAAATAAATGAAAACAATTAATTAACCAATATGTTAAAATTTCCTGAAATTATATCCTTGAATAAGTATATAAATTGTCAAAGTAAAAAAACAGTCAAAACCACTCTATTTAAATGAGTTTAGTCATATTTATTTTCAAATTTACATTGCTTAAATACTTTAAAAACCAATACTTTTATAAATTGTAATATAATAAGCACAATATACTAAAAGTTAATATCACTATAAAATTTTAGTATGATTGTTTTAAAATTTAATTATTTATTAAATGTTATGAAAAATCAACAAACTAAGTGTAAAACACTTTAAAGCTTAATATAGTTAAGAACTTAACGTGAATAAAATACAAAAAGTTGTATAAAACAGTCAAAATCCTACAAACAATTTTAATTTGAACTAGTTAGTTATTAAATACGAGATAAATTGCAAAAAAAAAAAACAAAATTATTAATAGCTAAAATTATTTTAATTGTTGTTCTAGAAGATAATCATCAAATAAGACAAAATAATAGACAATATACTTTAAAAATTTCATTATACTACATACAACAAATACATAATATTAAAAAAATTAAACATATAAACTGTTTTAAGTTTGTATATATATTTATTCTTAGCTAAAAAGTCTTAAACGGTATTTCAAGATGTTAAATAGCAATAAATTTATTCACTATTCAAAAATAAGTTGTCAAAAAAAAAACACAAAAAGAATAAGTTTATTTGTTTTGACTACAAAAATATTATGAGACACTGGTAGCAACAACTACTAAATCTTTTAATTTATTAATAATATAAACATATATATTTTTTTTAGTGTCGAGAAAATTCAGTTAACTAGTTTAAATTTTTAGTTTTAAGAAAAATTTGAAATAAAACTACTGAAACATTAAACAAAACTTATAAATAAGTAAAAGTAATTATTACTTTCACTTGGTATTCATACTAACATAACTATCTTGTTCAAGAGTGCTTTTTACGTGAGCTAAATGGACTTATACATTCGATTGAAAACATTTCTGATTTTCTTCACCTAAACAACCTGTTAATGTTACTGTGCGTTAAACATTAATTAAAAAAAATGAAGTTATTATAAATACTATCAACTTAAGTTCTTCTCATATATGAGGCTTTATTAATTTGATTGAAAACGTTTTTAATTTTTTCGCTTACATAAACAGAAAATAGTATAAGGAATTTACATACACAATTAAATCAAATTAATACAAACATATGTATATTTTCAGTATTTTAGTTTTTTATAGATACAATGATTTGTTTATATTTAAAAATAACCTTTTAAATAACTGATGCTTTTACTTTTTATAAAATCTGATCTGTAAGTATATTATGATTATTAGATGGTTATTTGAACTAAGATTAAGTGTAATTACTAATTGTCACTTATTAAACCTTAGTATCTATAAAATTAACTAGACTATTAGTTAACCTTAAAACAATAATAAATGGTTTTTTTTTTTTAAACTAGAACATTTTGTTTTAAATTAAAAATAAATAGAATGTTACAGAAAAAGTACATTTTTTAGTTGTAAGAAAAACTTTTTAATAAGTTTATGATTGAGTAATTATTTATATTGCTTTATTTGTTTTTTTTGTATCTATTGAAATGAATACAGTGATTATTAAAATCGTTTTTAAAAAATCATCAGCTGAGAAAAAAAAAAACTTTTAAATTATAAACAGTTATTCCGAAACAAAAGTTATATAGACAACATTAAAATACATGTACATTATATAAATTTTCGTGCCTCGCTTAAAAACTGTGCCACATTGTACTGCTGCTTTTTAGTTTAATAACAAAAAGTTGTAAATGTTAGCACATTGTTTGTACTTTTTGACCAACGAGACTGTTATTGTCAACCATATTACGTGGTTACAAATCAATAGTTATGTTCGGGAACTTAGTGATATTAAACTTTTATTTTGAAACAATTTAAACAAAAGCATGTAAGTTAAAGATGTTTTTGAAAAGTTATGACGTCAGTAATAGATTTAAAAAACGTGAATTTGATAGATTAGAAAATTTAAAAAAAATAAACAGTGAATTTTAATCAGCAGAGTAATAATGAATTAAGTTTAAAGTAAGCTTGAAACCCGCAAAATAGTATTACACTAACAATTAAATAATCAAATAAGTATCAAGCCTGAAAACTACTAAATATTTATATATAAACAGAATAAAAACACGAAAACATTTTTTATCAACTATGAGTAGTGGTATTAGTTAACCTAGATAAATTAAAACTATTTTAACAAGCTAAAAGGTTATAAAAAAATATGTCTCTACTTTACAGTGAGGATAATAACTAAGCCCAATAATAAGCTTAAAAAATAAACTGCAACTAACTGCAAAAAAAAACTATATATCGAAAAAAATCGAGCAATTTTACAAAACCAAATAAAAAAACAAACTTTTTTTTTTATTACTTAAATCAAACTATTTTCACCTTATTAAATTAGTGTTAGTAATATCAAGACGGTGACATTTCTTTTTGCTTTTAATTAAATTTTTACTAAAAAAAAAAGAAAATTAATTTTTAATCTATTAACAAAGTTAGATTATTCTAATCTTAATTTTTTATATTATAGAAAATAAGATAATTTTTGCTTTATTGATATTTAAATTTATTTTTGATTGGTTTAAAAATATTAAATTAAATATAACTTTTAATATAAACAGTATCTACTAGATATTTCTTTACGTTTTTTAAACATTACCACAAATTAAAATTACAATTTAAAAATAATTTTTCATGTAAATATAACACATGTGTTTTAAGTAAGATACTAGTTTGTACAGCTACTTTAACTAGCAGATTTATACTTTTAAATTTAGAAAAAACATTATACTTTTCAAGATCCAATAACAAAAGATAGTTAAAAACAACGAATAGAATAGGGTAACAATTGGTATATTTTGTTACAAAACAGTTAAAAAAAAACTGAAAAAAAACATCAATTTTATGATCTTTTAAAAAGGTATTAATACATTTTTTAACTGTCCAACTATTTAAAAATACAATTAAAAAAGTCATAAGTAATCATAATGAGCACCATACGTAATTTAAGGCGTGTATTATAAATTGAATTCTTAAGCAATTTATTTAGTAATTTTAAAACAATTTTTTATTGGTTTAGTAATTATTAGTCTCACAGGTTGTTGTTATAATTAAGTGATGAAAATATACAATACTAATAAAATAAAATGAATTAATAGTTTTTTCATTTAATAGATTTTGTTAAAATAAAACTTTAAGGCAAACATTTTTTTTAATATTCATCTTATTATTAGCATTTTTAACATAATCTACTTCGAAAAACTATTATTTAGTGACTTTAGATTGAACACGAAAATAACTAGTTTCAGAAATTTAACGCTTTTATAAAGTTTAATTTAATATACTAAAAACTTAAATTTGAACAAATTTTTTATTTAAAAATTATCTAAGTTTTTATTACAAATTTACTTAAGCTTTGTTTTAAAATCATTTATTTAGGTCATAAAGAAGATTATTGAATCAAGTATTTTAAATTTATAAATATAAGTCTAAGTTTTAAATATAGATAAACTTAAAAAATAAGTTTTAAAACTTTAGTCGCTATAAAAATTACAAGCTATTTAAAAATTCATTAACAATCGTGAAACATTTCTGAAAAGTTGCTTTGAACATTGTTTTATTAACTTTTAACATACGTTTTTAAACTTTTAATTAAATATTCAGTTTATAAATAATACTTTTAAGTAAAATGATTTTTAAATGAAGTTATGTTACATAGTTTTAGTATTTTTTTTATATTTTTTTGCTTTCGGTTTTTAACAATAACTTAAATAAACATAACACTTTTTATAATAATTTTTCATCTAAATACAAAGTATGTGGTAAAGTTAGGATTAGTAGTTTTTCTTTAGTCAGCTAATTTACAGTTTTTATTTTTATATAGAAAGAAGTTATACTTTGTAAGATTTAATAAGAAAAGATAGTTTGTATAGGGTAATAAACAAAATATCATTTATATTTGTTCTTTCAAAAATTTATTTTACAAACTAAGTTTCGGTCAAAGACCTCGTCAGTGCATAAATAAATCTAAAAAAAGATATGTGACAGTCATGGAAAATAGCATTTAAACAATTAAATTAAAATAAAACTAAACTATTACTGAAAATTTTTACTTAGGAAAATAAACAAGTCAAATTTTAATATTAAGACTGAGTTTTAGTAGAAGTTTGAATTTTTAGCTAATAATTGATCGCTAACGTAGTGTTCTACTTTACAATGTTAGGGACGTGGTCTATAACGCAACGTGCGCTTTAACTTGTATAATAGATGCCCCAAGATAAGAGTAAACTATAATTGATAAATAGACTAATATAACTTACTATTTACTAAAGGTTTAATAATTAAGTTACTTACACTAATGTTAAACCTAATTTGAGTCTGTGATAATGAATGTATTCACAATGAAACTGCGAAACAAAATGGTGATAAAAATACTATACAACATAAAGCCAACACTTTTTTTGTTAGTATAAACGACTATCCATAAAATTTTTACTCACCTAAAGTAGGCCTCGTCTTTAATTATAGTAATGTTTATATTTAAGTAATAAGATTAAAGTTTATTTGTAGATAAAAATAATTAGTTTAAATAGTTAATAATTGTTATATTTTTATTAATTTGTAAAACATTGTTTTATCAATGCAATAAACTTTAGAACAATAGTGTCAATTGTGTGCAATTATTAATTTTGTTTTAAAGTCTTTTGTTTGGAAATAGCATAAATGCATTAAAGTTAATTTAATACTACTTTTTACTAAATGTATAACTTTGTACCTTGTTGAAAAGCTGTACAAGCTTAAAACTGTTTTAGAAGACTTAAAAAAACAAAGCAGGTCTTATATCTTTACTGAAATTGAAAACAATATTTTTGACAAATATAATGAGCTTTTAAAGTGGTTTATGTTATTTTTTTAATAATAAACTTAATCCTACTTAAAAAATATGTTTGTTGATAAATTTAAATTTGTACACTTGAGCAGTTGTATTTGTATTATATAAAACAAAATTTAGCCCGTACAAAGTTTTACAAACTATGTATCTAACAAACACATATCTTTAATCATTTTAAACATTTTAACTAGTATTTAAGATACTGTGATGTTTTATTTAATTTTATTTAAGTCTACTACAAAAAATATTTAAATATAACTTCAAAAGGCAAAAACAGTGTTCAAAACTAAGACAATACCTTTTCTATCTTTAAACCATTAATCTTAAAAAAATAACTTTGATTATAACTCAAATTAATAAAAAAATGTTTTAAAATACAATATTATGCAACAGCTAGTATTGTCGTATACAACTTTTACACAGAACTATTAATTTTTTAAAATATATAGTATTTATTAAAAAAATTATTTGTTAACATTTTTGTTAGATTTATTTAAGTGATATATAAACTAAGATCTGTTCAATAGAAAACATATTAAAGTATACCTGTTTATAAAATTTAAATATTTAAATATTAAAAAAATGAATTCACTGACACTCTTATAAAAACAAATTACTACGAATTACTGATTTTATGTTCATTTTTTATAAACGACGTCCTTGTGACGATTGTAAAGTATTCAATAAAGAAAATTTAATTATAATATACAATTTTTATATTTGTGTTGTTTGTTTTATTATTATGTTTACTGGTTGTATTTTAACTGTAGATAAATAATTGGTTATATCTTATTGCAAGACTTATCTTAATTAAGTTAACATTATAACAATTTTTTTATTACTATGTGTAAAGTTAAGTAATTTGCAAAATTATTTGTAATCTTTATTTAAATGAATATATTTCGTATAAAGCGTCGGTTTGTTTGCATAAATACCATAAAAACACTTCTTTCTTATCAATACAATCATTAGATAAGTTTATAAACATAACAGTTTGAACTTAAAAGACCATGCCTATTTTGGTAATTTTTACAGCAACTTTATTTGCCTGACAAAATCGCTGAAAAAAGTACTACTGTCATACGTAGTTGAAAACTATATTAAGCGTTAAGACTAATTGAATATTGTACTTTTTACTTGGTTAAGTTTGTACGGCTATTTCAGTTAGCTGATTAAAACTCTCATAATATTTTGAAGATTTCACTGATAAAAATTTAAGCTTATATTATTTATTTAACTGCTGAATCGTTAGTTAACCACGTAAAATACTTATTTCTTGAAATGAAATATATTTAAAACTAAAACTATCAAATTTATTAGTTATAATATATTTGTATGTATAATGAAATACAAAATAATGATAAAATTCTAAAAACTCTTAAATAGAGTTATCTACTCAATACAAGTTTATCCTTATAGCTAAAAACTTATGACTTTGATAAAAAAAAAGCAACTAAAGGAAAAATGTTATATACTATGTTTTGAGATAAATAAGATTCAATAAATATCATCTCTTATAATTACAACAAAGCTTCTAAACACACCAAGGTTTTTTATATCTTGCTATTTTGAACTATTACTCATAAAAAAAAATTTAAAACTTAAAAATATAATGAAAATATTCAAATAATAATGTGAAAATTTATCTCAAGATAGTTTCCTCGAAAAACTGTAGGAAATATTTTTTACCAATTTTAGTTTATAGCAATGACTTTTATTATTATATTAAACTCAAAGTATATACTTAAATTATTTATAATTTACAATATTACATTTAAAACAAATATCGCTATTTTGTTAATACTCATGAAGTAATATAAATCATTTGATAAAACTACTATCTTCTTGAAAAAAATTCAAAATTATTCGTTGAAAGGATTTAAAAACTTAAGTGATTAAGACACATCTTTAGATATCTAACTAATAATTCATTTAACCAGTTTATCATTGAACAATAAGTATATTTGTATGTACTTGTGCAGATAATTTTACATAAACTAAATGCTTATTTATAAAATTTAGAAAAATCAAGTAAAACCGTTAGATAATAATCTAAACATAACATTTAGGCTTAGTTCGAAGTTACCACAACAGTTATAGTAAAGTTCTTACAATAAATTAAAGTATGTAATCTTAATATTATTTTGCATTTGTTTTTAACAATTTATTTACTTATTTTATTTAAAAAATACAAACTTTTTAAATTTTTACTAGCCAGTAGTCTAACAGAATGCTAATAACAATTAAAAATATAATTAACAATAATAATCATAATAATAATAATAATAATAATAATAATAATAATAATAATAATAATAATAATAATAATAATAATAATAATAATAATAATAATAATAATAATAATAATAATAATAATAATAATAATAATAATAATAATAATAATAATAATAATAAATTGTACATAAACTTATTGCTGCTGCCAGCATTTTTCTATTTACAATTATTAAAAACTTATTAACGATTAAAAAAACTGATTTCAAAATCGTAAAAACTTATACTAAGTATATTTTATAATAGTTTATGTTTAAATATATATTTCACAGTCTTTTATTGTTTTGAAATTTTTCGTCAAAAACAAAATAATCTGACCCGGCTTAGAAGTAATTAAAGTATATTTATTACATTTTCCTAGATAATTAAAAAAAAAACTGACTAATGCAAATTGCGTAAAAAAAGTTCTAAATGCAAAATTAAATATTTACTGTATCAAAAACTAACAAATAAAAACTTTAAAAAAAAAGATTAAAATGTTTTAAATTATTAAACTAAACATAAACAAAGAATTACGATTGCAATTATGTATTTCACAGAAAATGTATTAAATACCTTTTTTTCGAGTTTCAGAACTAACTGTCCTAGTTTGCTGATGTTAGTTTAAAAATTGAAAAAAATCAAAAAAATTAGAAATTAGAAATATTACTAAACTATTGTTTAAGTGGTAGTAAAAAAAAAGTTTAATTTTATTCAAATTTTAAATGTAAGTTAAAGGTTAGAAAATACTTAAAAACTTTAATAAACAAAATTATTAAAACAATGAAAAAAGGGTTAAGTTTTTTATTTATTTGATGTTAAAAAAAATGACTGTTAAACATATTAGTTTCTACTGAGAAATTTTAATTAATTCAGAGTATTTTAAATTAAACTCGCTAATTTTTTGCTTATTTGTACAAATATTTTTATGTATATATAACTAACCATAACTATCAAAAGAAACTTGTTTATAAAGGTTTCAAATTTTTAACACTAGTTATAATACTAAAACAAAACCTCATTGAAAACCTATATTTTAGTATTAATGCATTGCTTCACATTAATAATAAGTTATAATTAACTTTTTTTAAGTTTTGATCTACTGTTATAGACTTGAGATGTACATTAATTGTGCAGCAACGAAGAGTACCAGAAATCTCCTATCTGTATATATTATTGATCGGTCCTAAATTACAATAGTATTTAAACACTAAAAAGTGTTCCTAAAAAACATACCTTAGCATAAAATTATACTTAACTTTAGACACTAGCCTGATATACATTTTAACTAATCTAACTCTAGTTTTAATTTATACTTTCTCGGTAATTAAATTTGCAAAAAGAACTAAAACTTCAGTCTACCAGTAGTTGAAAAATAATATACTTTTTGTGTAAATTGTAAAAATAATTTAATTGTAAGAACAATTAATTTTTAAAGCTTACTGAATTTATTTAATGTTTATTGCAAAGTTCATTTATTAAGCGCATGTTATATCATTTTCTAATATTTAAATAAATTGTAAGCTTAATATTATTTTTTTACAGTTACCCTTATGTAATACATTAAATGATTAAATTTTTGAAATGCCCAGTCTGTATTACTTGTGGTTTTGTCTTTTTTCTTACAGTATGAAAAGTTATATTGTGATATACTGTTATGAAATAATCACAAATAGTATTTTTAAATCAAGTTATATCCTTTAAGAGACTGCAACGATTCCAAGTGGTTGATAATTTTCATTTTGTACAGCTATTTCAGTTAGCTAGTTAAATAACCTGATGATTAAAAACATATTACTTAAGAAATTGAAAAAGTTTAAATATGCAAAACGACTAAATTGAATATCAAAAATCAATGGTTTTTAAAAATGTCCTTTAGATTTTTTTAGCATTCTAGTTTCATTCTACCAAAAGCTTTTATTCTGATGATCCAACTAGGTATTATAAAAACAAGTTATATTAGCATTTTTATTTCAATATTTATATCATGTTAAAGTTATGATTTGGCTCTGATAGGCTTTAGTCAATGTCTTCTAGATAATACTGTATTTTTTTTATTATTGTTATATTACTTAGTCTTTCATGCATTAGTAAAATACATATGAATTTCATTTTTATTTATGTTTGTAATAATAATAAATTCACGTATTACATTTTTTAGTCATTCCTTACTTTTTCAACTAAATTTTAACTGTTGACTGTAACCTTAATGTATTAGTATAAAATTGTTTATAACATGTACAAAATTGTATATAAGATGTATAAAATAAGAAATAAAGTTTATAAGTCAAATTAGCCGAAAAATAATCAGCAGTAACTTAAAAAAATTGGTTTGTCATAATCAAATGAATTTAAAAATGGTCGCGGTTATAATTTTTTAAGGTATTTAACCAAGTTACCTTCTTTCTTTATTTGTTAATGTTGATCTAAAAGTTGGTAAACCTATAGATAAATGTAGGTTAACATAAGTAAACTTTAACAATTAGTATTAAGTATCTGAGCAGAAAAACTTCTTAAATAAAAGATTGAATTAATTAAGAAAAGTCTAAGTAATTTAAAACTGTTCTTTATAAAATATTTAACCTGTTTAATCATAGCAAGATTATTATTAGTGATCGACTTTGACCCTAACCAATAGTTATTAGTAAGATAGTGGTGTGCGATTTGATAACCTAAAGGTTCCTTTGTAAACCAAGTCCTTACACTAAGCTTTTTGAGCGCTTTTTTTATCGTTCAATAAACATTATATTTAATATACTTGAAAAAAATTTTTATTGTAAAATTAAATTAAAATCTCAATTATTTAAAACATCACTAACCAATTTTTAAGTTTAAAGTATTTAAAATTAAAATATTTTTACACTAAATATGTTTAGTTCTACAAGAGTATAACTTTTTTAAATTAATTTAGCATTACAATGACATTAATAAACTTTTTGTAAAAACTATTTTAATTGATATACTGAATCAACAAAAAAATTGTTGTACCAAATGTTTTTTTTTAAGATTATAAAAAAAAAAACAATAATAATTAAACTTATTTAGTTGATAGTAAACTTTTAATTTGGTTGCTATTTCTTCTTTTTAAAATTATAAAGTAAATTTTAAAACGTATGTAACTCCTGACATTTTTGTGTCTTATTCACAAACTATTCAGTTAAATCTAGAATTAATTTCTTTGTGTTACTAATGTCTTTAATAGACCTTTTCAAATAAAATTTGTCAAGCTTTTATGGATAGCTGATAATATAACAGTTTCCAGAATCTTAGTTTTACATTATAGTATTATAATGTGTCACGTATATGACGTGATTACGAATCATTTTGTCAGTTTCAATAAACAAAAACTTTTTATTAATTGTGTCTTACATGAATTACATTAGTTTGCACAGCCATTTAGTTTTCTATTAAAAGTTGATTTTACGTTTAAAAATTTTTTTGTTAATAGTAATTAACGGCGGCTTATTGAAAAATATTTTATATTTTAAGAAAAAATTATTTGTATTAAAATTTTGTTTTTACAGCAAATTTATTGCAAATTTTGATTTTACAATTTTTTTATAACTTTTTGTTTTTCTCAAAAATTTACAGTTAATCATAAATAATAGTATATAAAGAGTATGTAGATTATTTACAGAACATAAAAATATACAAAATATTTTAATCGAAAAAATTTACTTTGCTCCTAGCTGTTACTAAAATATATTTTTATAAAGTTTATGTTTCAATTAAAAAAATAAGTTATTTGAGTCTTATCGAAAGATTTCTTTTAATGATTTAATTTTTTTATAAGAGTTTTATATAAAATTTCTGTTTTAACATTAATTAAAAAGTAATTCATTATAATAATACTTGAAATAATGAAAAAAAAATAAATAGAAAATTAACTATTTAATTAGTTCAAAATCATTAGCTTAACAGCGTAAAAACAAAGCCATTACATGTTAAAATATATCTTAAACCTAATTTATGTAAATTATAAAGTAAAAATAGCTATGTTAGTTCAAAAGTCAACCGAATAAACTTTTTAAATACTAAAGATAATTATAAAAGTCTCTATGTGTGTGTGCCTATTGAAGCATGGAATGAGTAATTTTTAGTGACGTAGTACTAAAAAACCAATAAAAAATTTTCTAAAAAAATTTATATATTTACAAATTGACTGAAAAACATTTTAACATTTGCATAAAAAAAATTTTTTATACCAAATCTTTCTAAGTTGTTGCAAACACAACTGTCAAACTGTTCAACTCTTTATCAGAAATAAACTTTATGGGAGCCGATCATTTCTAGTCCGCTATCATTTCTAACCCGATCACTTCTAACCCTATCACTTCTAACCCGATTACTTCTAACCCGATCACTTCTAACCCGATTACTTCTAACTCGATCACTTCTAACCCTATCACTTCTAACCCGATTATTTCTAACAAGATCATTTCTAACCCGATTATTTCTAACCCTGTTCAACATAATTATTTTTAACCCGATTTTTTTTAACCCGGTTGAAATTAATCGTTTCCAACCCGATCATTACTAAACCGATAATTTCTAACCCGATCACTTCTAACCCCATCATGATTGTGTGTTTACCTTATACAACTTTTTAAATTTTATATCGCTAATTATTGTACATTCTAATAACTTTAAGCACAAAGAACTGCCTTAAAATTAAATAAAATCTTTAAATTATTTAGATCTTTTGTAAACTGTTGTTGTATGCACGACATGATGATCTTTTTCTAATACTAGAAATATGTTTTTCGAAATCTAGATGAAAAATCAAGATTTTCCTGCAGTGTAGCTACTAGTAAAATTATTTTTTGCAAAAGTTTTATTATGTTTAATAAATATTTAATATCTTTATGAGTTTAAGGCTTATATCAGTGAGAATGTCTTTTTTGAATAGCACAAACAAAAAATATTTTAAACTAAAATTGTGACAGAACATGCAAAAGTAAGACACTAGTAATCAAAGGTTGTAAAAAAAAGGGCCTAATTGTGAGCTATTAACAGAAAAAATTTAAAAAAGTTTGAAACTGAATAGTAATTTGCGGGCTGCAGATTTTCGTCTAATGCCCCAGTTTGCCGACATCTTATTTAGAGTAATCTGCATTTTAAAAGTTTTCAAAAGCTTGTAGCAATAACAAAAAATTTATATTTTTGATAAATTATGCTAATGTTTTAATGATTATAAATTCGTTAATTTGAACGTAATATTTAGAAATTCTGTTAAGAAATACAAACATTTTCTTTTTAACATAAAACAGTACAATAAGCATTTTTTTAAATAAAAAACGAAGTTAACTTGTAGCATACAGATTTCCTTTTCAGTTTGTACAGCTACTGAATTAGCTGAATAAAAATAGTATCTAGATTAATCTTTTATATATATGCATATAGCTCTTCATTTTTCCATAAGAAACAAACTAGTAATAATAGAACTACGATTACAAGTTAGTGGCAATAGTGATAGTAAGAAAAAAAAGAAAAATATAGGAAGAAAAAAAAAATACCGACCATAAGTAAGAGTTAGGATTAATAGTATTAGTAATCAGAAAACAGTTAAGACTTGCAAACTTGTTCTCGTGCAAGTTACAGCTTTAGTACACAAGTTTCTTCGTGCAAAATGGTTACTTTATGACCATTGACCAATTTTTAGATATCACACAATTTCAAGATATAATGAAGATACACTTTTAGCTTGAATAACACTTTATTAAATGTTGGAATATAAGCTGCGAATTTTATATATACGATTTCTTAAATCCCTTAAAAAATTAAGTAAGATATAATTACTTTTAAAACTTTTTTTTTGCTATTGTATCTACTTTATATATTAAAAAGGGAGAGATGTTTGGTAGTTGTTTAATTTAACCTTGATCTAAATATTTCGTTTGATCCTTATAGTGTTGTTTATATACTTTAATACCTTTTTATTATTTATAATCAGTTAACTATGTCAACTGTACATGTTAAACGAAAAAGATCCTAGACTTGTTTACAATAGTACATAGATATATTCTTTTACATTTATTATGATATTTGTGGTATTAAAGAAGTTATGTTATGAAATGACACTTCAGTCATTTGAATAACATATTTATTTTAGAATAACTATAAATCTAACTAGATCTTTAAACTAGTAACTTTTTAACTTATATAATTTTTTATTAAGTTTTAGTTTAAAGTTAGTTAAGTTATTAAACTTAAAAATTACTATTAAGACATCAAACTATTATATAAATTTATATCTATTTAGTAGTAGTTTATATCTGTCAAATAACAAGAAAAAATCATTATAAGAAAGGTTTGAAAAAGAACAACATTTTTCTTTTAATAATTTAACTAGAATTTCTGTAAAAACTAAATTTAGAAGATCAATTTTCATAATTTAAAGTACATAACCATTTATATTTTTACCTTTACTATCATAATTGTCGGAATATTTCTATTTAAAAAGTTCTACAATAACTACCCACCAGATTTGATTTAGAAGATTATAAAACCACATCACAATAATCTAAATCAGCCTAAGATATACGGGCCGGAGAAACTCCCAGCAGTTTCATATATTGGAGAATCATCACGTGTATTTGAGAATCAAAATTAAAATTTAACAATCAAGTTAGTCAAAGAGTTATATTTCTCTAAAAACCTTTACTTTAGTGCAGTTGAAGGATCCGATACCAGACCAAGACAGAAGTTAAGTAATGTTAATACAATGTATTTTCCTAAATTTTAATTTAATATTAGTACTAAACAATTCAAAAGTCTAGCTTTAATTGTATAGTAAATAACAAAAAGGAAATAAAAAAATAATTCTATATAATCGTTATATATATTATACAATGTCAAAAACTTTTAATCTACGTTTTTACAGTTTAACGTTATAAAAAATAGCATTAGTAATATTAACTTTATTGTAACTAAAATTTTTTTCTTTTTGAGCTAATTTATAAACACTGTCTTTATCAGATAACTAATAAAGCGTAGAAACTTAGAAAAAAAAATTTATGTTCGATGATAATTATAAAAAAATATATTTTAAGATATTTTACTAACATTAGGTGAGCTAAAAATACAAATAAGCATGTTTAGAAAAGCGATTAATTGAATAAATTTGGGATTTGTAGCTTTTTAACTGTACTAAGGAAATTCAACTAACTTAATTTAAGTATTTTTTTCGTCTTGATCTAAAATTAATTTTTTACATAATAAATAATTTTATTTTCATATCTAATATTGCTTATCTGAATACAAATAAATGAATTACTAATTTGTCAACTTGTTTATATAAAAATGTTTACTTGTTGTACATTCAGCGATTTAAATATTAAACTTCTACAACTAATTAGAAAGAAATATTCAAGTATTATATCACATTACTAACTTTAGATTTCATTTTAAATTTTTAACAAAACAATCTTGAAAAGTATCTGTTTAAAAATTTTATATGTACATGCTATAGTTACAATTTCACCAATTTAAACAAATTGCAAAAAAAAATACTATAAAGTTAATCAAGTAAAAATACTATTTAATAAACATTGATAAGGTTAAAACTGTCGTCTTATCGTAAAACTAACATTTTAAAAACCTTATATTTAAGTAAACTCTATATGTTATCATCATTATAAATGATTGCAGATAACAGATAACAGCAACTTTAATATCATTTAAAAAACATTATATGTTTATGTTAGTAAGTTAATATGTTATCGTCATACTAAATGATTGTAGATGACAGCAACTTTTTCCGTATGTTGCTGTGATAAAGATAAATAAATGTTTAAAAAAATGTAACATTTGAAATGTAAAAAAGTACAAGAGGGAAACTATAAAACGTTCAGTACACTAGGATAACTAAGTCGTAAATTTGAAATGATAAACTAGATTTAATTTTTGACAGCGTCATTTACTAAACTTCAACAACAATTTCAAAATTTAATTTACTACTTAATTTCAGATATAACTAAATTTATTTATCAAAGTCTTGAAAATTTTACTGGCTACTTCATAAAGCTGATAACAAGTAGTTATGTTTACTATAAATATATTGTCCAAGGACATGGTGCACGAAGATCATTTCAATTGTAAACAAAAATTTATATTTGTAATATATTTGTCAAACTATTAAGACTGAGCGAAGCTTTACAAAAACTGTTTAATTTTTTTTTGTATATCACTATACTATTCTACAACCGTTTAAAATAGTTTTTAATATGTATCATTAAAAAAAATTTCCTAGTTTTTATCTTTGTTTATTTATTTTTATTTTTTCTGATTTTCCTTTTTCTCATGACACTTGTTTATTTACCTTAAACCTCTTTAACAAGACTAACATTTTAGTATATCATGATTTTATATAAACTTGATGATTTCTTTGTTTTAGTTTTTACGGCTATTAGAATTGGCTGATATTTATTAAAAATATTGAAATAACTTCAGCATAGTTTTGTGGATAAAAATATTTATTTTATCTAATTACTATTTAAAAGTTAATAAAACATTTTATCAAACATTTTAGTCTATTTACTTATGGCTTTTAAACTATATATTTCATTTTTTGTCATTATATACTTGTTACTAAGAAAAAATTTTAAAACTTTTATTATTTTAAACAATTTTATTTAGTGTATTCAAACTAGTTCAAAAACTAAATTGATCATTTTTCTACTAAATTAATGCAATTTCCTATGTACTAATATTACATAAGAGTTTCAATTTAAATGTCAGATTACAATTATTAGATTTTATTATGTATATTAAGCACATATACATTGAGGTACAAATATAAGTGATAATATGTATTATCGATGTAAGTATTTAATAACCAAAGTTTCCTAGGTACGCACTGCTGGTTAGGTGAGCATATTTGTTTTTGGTCAAAGTGTGTACCAAGTTGACAGCTTACTTAATTTAGGTGAAGGTAGTTTAAACGATTATCAAGTACTTTAAATACAAATGTTTTTGCCGCTTTTTTTCTTGAGTTGTATACCTTAAAGAATATTATGAATTTGTCATTTATGCTGTTAAAATAACTTATGTTTGTAATTAAAGTATAACTAAAGATTTCAATACTTTATTACATAAATTTTTTTTTTTAATTTTATTTGTAAACAAATTGATTTGGCAAATGATATGTTAAACTAAGCTTTTATGAAAAATAAGTTTAACTTACCAAATGGTTAATATTGTACCCTATTTTAAAATAACTTTTTAAATCATTTGAAAAAAAAAATGAAATTAATTATTTTTATACTATAAACCTCTAAAATAGTTATTAGATCATCACAATTGCTTTATCTATCTACTGTAAACAAGATCATTATAAACTTTAAATGTTTTTTTTCGTTGTTTTAGTTTGTATAGCTTCTATAAGTAGCTGAACATTTGATACTTTTAGCAACATAAAATAAGATTTTCTCTAGATATAATGTAAAAGAGAAGAGTATAAATTTTGTTTAACATTCTTATTTGATTATCGAGACTGTGATTAGATAGATGTTGGATGATCGATATATTTCCAAACATTAAACAGTTTATTAAGTTAATTAAAAACTTAAAACTCAAAGATTTATAAACCATTAAAATAAATATAAAGTTTAATGAAAGTTTTGATTGATACTTAAGATAAAAGAAAAATACAGTTTTTTTAGAATTGAAGGATTTACGGACTTTATATACTAATAAAAAAAATGTTTTGTTTTTTGTGAAGTCATTAAATTTACTTAAATACTGTAAAGCATAGTTAAAAAGTTTCATCAAATAAAAAGTTTAACAAAAATTAGTATAGCAACACTAGTACTAACTCAACTCTTTAAAAATAACAGAGTAGAACAAATCATTAATACACCTAACTAGATAAATAGTTTTGTTCTTTAAAGTTTTGAATAGTAAGTAACTTATAACAAACGCAGTAATCAGCTAGAAAACATAAATTGTTTTTAAATACAATTTAATTATTTATTAATTCAATTAAAAAGTTTGTACGGCTAAGCTAATTAGCTAAAAAAATATATTAAGAAATCTAAAACAAAGAAAAATGTACGGCTATTTTTAAAATTATGTTGTTATGGTTTAATACTACACTAAAAAAATAAAAATATTTTTTAAATAAGACTTAAATTTTGGTTTTTATAGAAAATATACTAACTTTTATAATGTTTAAATTCAACATTTTTTATAATCTTTAACATATAACCTATAAGCAACACGAAATAAAGTTTGCCTAAATTGTATTACTTTCTTATGTTTAAACACTATTTAAGTTCTTTTTGAATAAAAATTATAAGGTTGCTAAAACAAATTATTGGACTTTGTTGAATATAGAGAGAATTTAAATTAAGGTTAGTAAAAGCAATATTTATATTTATTGAATAATATTTAGCTACAAAAATAATTATTTTATTTTATTCATATACATTTCAAAAAGATAAATAGAAAAGCTGAACAAACTTGTAAGAATTTTGAAGATAAAAAAGTGTTTATATATTGTAAAGGTTGTGGGCCTACACTGTTTAATTTACTGTTTATTTTTTTATTTTATTTAATATTACTTTTTCAATATTTTTGCTTTTTATTATTCATTTTTATATATTAATAATATTTACTTTTGTTATTAAAAACATTTTACTTTAATAGTAATATTTTATGGCTGTTTTTATTACAATTTGTTTAATCTTTAATTATCATTACCATAAGCTAAGTTTGGTTTTTCTTGTTTGTTTACAAAATTGTAGAACTTGTTTTCGTGAAAAATCAATCATATGTTTTAATATTGTGGTGCACAAGTTGCGTTCTTTTTGAGTCTAAATTTTTATGAAGTTTTTCAACTTAAAAAAAAAATATTGAAGTTTTTATGACGACCGGAACACAATTATGTTTACGCACCGAATTAAACTATTTAGTAATTACTATTCAAATGTTCGTTTAAATTTTCGAATACTAAACAAACATAGTTGAATGAAAAGCAAATTAAGCAGAGAAAATAAATAAAAAAAGATTAAGGTAAATTTTTTTACTTCCTTTGTTTTTCTAGGTGGCACACATGCACCAGTGTCCCTCTCAACGCTTCCCCCTTGATGAGCACCAAAATTAATTTAAGGCGTGATATTATAAAATTAAATTAATAATCTTTTTTTTTGAAGAATTTGTTAAATTGTTTTGTAAATTATTTACATTGGTGTTGTAGATATTGGTCTCGCATAAATCTTTTTGTTACAATTTAATGAGTACAAAATACAATCTTATATAATATAAATTAGCTGTACAATTTTTTCACATTATTGTTTTTAAATGAAGATTTGATATGAATATTTTTTTATTTTTTAATCTATTTTAAGCATCTTGAACAAAATCTGCTATAAAAAATATGAATTAGTGACCTGAGACTGAACACCGATTTAAGTAGTTTCAGTAACTAAATGTTTTAATAACGTTTACTTCAGTAAACTGAATACTAAATTTTGAACTAAGCTTGTATTTAAAGATGTACTTAAGTTTTATCTTAAAATTATACATTCAGGTCATAAAAAAATTACTTAATTAAGATTTTTAGGTAATCTTAAAACACTTTTAACGCAATGAATCTAAATAAGTTCATTTTAACAAGCAAACGTAAATGTAACTGCTGACGTTTAGGTTGGCTAATAACAATTTATTACGTTAAGTTCAAACTATTAATAGTTTAAATAAATGTAAAATTAGCATCGCGTTTGATAGTTAAAGTTTGTACGGCTATTCTACTCAGCTGATAATATTACTTTAAGTAACTAAAGAAAACATGTTTTATAAACATGAATGGAAATTTCTGGAAATATAATGTTTGAAGTCAAAATAGGCAGAATATTTTAAAAACTAAAAGACGTTTTTAATAAAGAAATTTTTAAGAGAAAAAGCTTGGGTTCAGGTTAAAATAAGTTTAAATGAAATAAGTTTTTCGCTTCTACACGTTTAAACTTGTATTTAGAAATTCAGTTTAGAATTCAGTTTGTAGATCTAAACAACATAGCTAAAAAAAAAGATGTTGAATATAATAAACTACTTGTTTGAGTAAAATAGTATTGAATTCATTAAGTCATCTATAAGATTTTAGAATAAATAAACTTGTAGAGTTTGCTTAAAAAACTTCTTCGTAGAAAATCTTATATGCTTTTTAATTATGAAGTAACCTTGATAAAACACTTCTAAAAAATTACTATAAACATGTTTTAATTAATTAAACAAACATAAGCTGAAATAAATACATACAAACAAATGAACTTTAATGTTAGTTTGGATAACATAGGAAAACAACTAATATTTTTATTAAACTGTCCAAAACTATAGTTGTCAGAATAAAATATAAAAATATAAACTCACTTTTCTGTTATGCTTCAAATACATTGTTTTAGTTTGTATATCTATTATAGTTAGCTGAAAAAACTTGTAGTTTAAATAATTAGAAAACTTGTAAAAGTAAGAATAGTTTCATTAAATTTAAATCTTATTATTTTACTTTGTTATTTAGTTTTGAAAGCTTACAAATATTTTAAAATGTTTACTTAATAAATACTTAAAAAGGAACAATGTAAAACTAAGCTACAAATTTTTTAAAGTACTTTTACATACACAAAACAAAATCTGATAGAATGCAATGGAAAAGCCGTTAAAAGTTATCCGCATAAACAAAATATAGTTCTAAAAGCAAAAAAGATTTTAGCTAAAACCTATATTACTATCAGTAAAACCAATCATTTTAAAAATGTTATTACTGGCACTTAAACTAAAATATCAAAGTATTAGAACTGTATTTTGTTATTAAAACTTTAAAAAACGCAATAAATAAATTTAATCGTACTAAGTACTAAAACTAGATAAGATTTAGTTTTGCTAGTTCTTAAAATAAACAAAAAAAAAAAGACTTCAATATTATTATAAGAAACAGTTAAAAATAGAAAATAACTCTTAAGTGTAAAGATCAGAGTTAAAAAAATGTCATTCTAAATGTAACTAAAACTATCTTAATCTTATTAAATTGGTTATAGTTTTATTAAAACAATATTACTGAGGAATATTTTCTTCATGGTTTTACTAATATTTATACTAAATAAAAGAAACGTAAATATTAAACACTTAACAAAAATAAAATGTTTTGATTAATTTTTTTTGATTAGCTTAAAAATATTTGTTTGAAAACAAATATATGAAACAGTTTGAAACAACTTTATTCCCATGGTGTTTAAGCTAGTGTTTTTGTAAAAATTTATGTATATTTTTTTTTGATGAGAAAAAGAAGAATTAATTTGAAACCAGTATTACAATGCAAATAAGTAAAACAAAAAAATTATCTAAATTTAACTTAAATTTAGTTTTGATATTACTGCAAAATTTGTAGCAAAAATAAAGATAGTAGTTTAATTAAAGTCAAACTTTCTTCGTTTTCCTGTTAGGATTTCTACATCTATGTGATTTTTGACTCAAGTTCCACATACAATTTCTGTTCAAACCCCTAAATTTCTGTTTGTTCGCTTAATAGTTTTATAAACTTTTTTAAATGAATTTTCTTCGTTGGCAATGAAATGCCTAAACCTAATCTAGATCTACAACTGCAACCATATTTTGGTTTTCAATTTAATGTACTTCACATTAGAAAATCGCTTAGAAAACATGCTTAATTACATAGCCATTTATGCAATTTTTCAAAACTCACAAATCTATTGTACACTTTACCAATTATTTTTAAAGAAACTTTCTATTAGATGGATTTTGAATCACCTGTAATTTTGTACGTCTATTCTAGTTAGCTGATAAAAATCATTAACGTACAATATTAGTCTTTTTAATTCATACAAAGTTATTTTATAACTTCTATAAGTATAGAAATAGACTTTTTTTTTTTTAATATTTTATGTATAAGTTTCTTATTAACAACTACAAAAATTATTAAGCACTTATTGTAAAAATAATTAAATATTTATCAGTTAAAATAAACTAAAACCTAATGGCAATTTTCAAAAAACGATGGTATTTTATCAGACTCATAACAAATGAATAACGATAACTTATTTTATATCAATAATTTTAAATAGATGAAAATAGTTTTAGACTACAACTAATATTTCGTTTTAGAACATACCTATACATAATATATCGAAAATCTCTATCAATATAGGTATTCCAACAGGTATAATTTAGGTACAAATTTTTAAGGCTAGTGTCTTAGAAATAATTTGAATAAAAAGAATGTTATATAATAAATATTACACATTAACGTAATTGTAAAAACCTATGTATAAGACATATGCTAATTTTGATTTTCTTTTATTAAAACTTATTTATACAGGTTTCATAAAATTTTGATAATAAAATATTTTTTTTCAATTAAAATAAACTTCTTTTGGTACTTTAATTTTTCTTGCATTAAATTTATGTAATATAATATTGTTTACTAACACAAGATGGAAATCAATTATCAGCTACTTGGAGTAGCTGTACAACTAACAAAAAAAATCTATCTATAATTGCTTATTTAAGAGAAGGTTTAATGTAAACCGTGTTATAAGCTTTTGTGGGAATGCCTTAATAATAATCTGTATATAAATTACTTACCTGAAGACTTTGAAGTATATTAAATAAATCTTTTAGGTTACAAAAACTTTCTAGTTTTACATAATTGCAAATTAAACTACTATTTTATATTTTTGTATTATTCAGTTTTAACTTTTGTCGAGTTATTTTTGTATATTGGTATTTGATATAGAATATGTTTAATTTAAAAGTCACACAATTATAATATTTATAAGACATTGTTTGGTTGAGAAACTAGATGTAATTAAATTTATTAAATAAGGTTTTTAACAGTAATTAATCACTAAACCAAATTAAAAAAACTACTAATGTTAATTTATAAATTAAGGAAAAAAAAACTAGTACTATAATTCTTTATTAATTACTACCGTTTAGATCAGGGGTCGGCAAACTGCGGCCCGCAGGCCAATTGCGGCCCGCGAAGGGTAAATCTGCGGCCCGCGAGCATGTTATTTTTTTAAATAGAATGTGGCCCGCGAAAGAAATTTTTGTGGCCCGCGAGCATGTAAATGTGGCCCTCTGAGCAAAATTATATTTCTAGTTAATTTTTTTCGGTAATTCGACTGAATTTGATTAGTTTGATTTTAAGTCTCTCTATAACATTTAAAAAAAAATTCAAGTAATTACTTCTTTAGTATAGAATGTGAAAAAGACAAATTAGCGTTCTAACAGGATATGTTTCTCAGTTTCATAACTTCTTCTTTTTTACAATAGTAAGTAATTATCTGGAAAAAGAGTGTCAAAAGTGCTTGGATTTAATAAGTTGGTTACATAATACCTATTTATTTAATAAACTAAATGCAAATATTTTCCATTTTGTACAAAAGTAATGCACAGTAATTAACTAAAGTGTCATTTCTTTAGAGCTTATATATTCTTTTTCAATATTTACTATTATTATACCTCAGTTTCTTTTATAAGTTTTTGTTTGTAAACAGTTTTAGTGTGAATACATTTAAAATAACATAGTAATAAAAAATAAGGTTCATTTGATTTTTGTTTTGACACATTTTAATTTTTTATAAGTTTTCTATGCACACCAACTTAAAAAATGCTCATATTTTAAACCACATTTTATTTTATACTTTAGTTAGTTTAAGTTTAGTTTATGCATACTTTTCTAACATTGTTAATTATACATGTCATATATAATTTTGTACAGACACATTTAAAACAATATATATGACATAAGTTAATATAGTTTTTGTTTTGTATACATTCCATTTTTCAAACATTGTTTACTTCAAGCTAAATTAATTTTTATGCCTTGCATATCAATACACAAATTGCTGTTTTTTCGAGCTAACTATTTAATATAAACTAGATATAGGGATGGTAAATTTACAAAGTTTGTATATTGTTAATCAAAATAGTAAATTCAAGCAAATAAACAACTAAACCTTGCCACACACTCAGACTATCACTATTTGAAGACTTCAAATCTCAGGCTAACTAAGCCATTTTTTAAGTTTTTGGCTAGAATTGCTTTTTGTATACAAACATATCAGGAATGTTTTTGTTGACTCAGACTGGCTTTTTTGCTTGAAAGAGTGGAAAATTAAACTTATGATGTAAGTTTTGCTCAATCCACAGTGTTAGTTTGAGTTTTAATATATGCTAAATTTTAAGTCTTGCAGCTGATATAATTTAAAATATTATTTATTTTATTGTGTACATTAAAGAATGAACAATCAGTGTTGCCAAAAAAGTTGAATCCCGGAAAAGCTTTGAATTTGTGAATTTACGGTTAAAAATTCTAGAAAAAAACTTGAATTTGAGATTTTTGAAAAAACCTGGAATTTCAAACAATTTTTAAATTTAAAGAAATGAAATTTCGATTTGACTCAAAAAAAAATTACCAAATAAATGTTTTTTTATTTAAAAATACTGTTAAGCTTTTATAATAAATTTTTTAATAAAAAAACATTTATTTGGTAATTTTTTGATAAATGTTTTAAGACATTTTTTTAAACTTTAATTAAACTTTATAATAAAAATAAAAGAAGTAATTTTACTTCCAAAAACTTCGTATTGGTACATTGCACCTTTACTTGAAAAATTTCACCGATTGTTGTGCTTTGCGTTGAAACTAATCCAAGAAATTCTACTGTTATGTCAATGTTAGTAAAAACAACTCTAATAAAAATTCTCAGATGAGTAATAGTTTTTCTATCAGTGCTCTCATGTTAACAGTTTGATTAAAGTCCTAATTTGATTTATGAGACTTTATAACCTTAATGCATTTCCTAAACACGACTTCATGTTGTCATTGAAGAAATAAACAAAAGTTTTTCATTACCGCCAACATCAATTCTTTATAAAAGTTTTCAATTATAAACGATAACTCATTTTAGGTAATAAATTTTGCTACTTTTTTACTAACCTTAACAATTTTTTCTGATTATTCAGTAGTTACTAAAGATAATAATGTGCTTTGTTGGAAATGACTTTAGTGACTTTTTTTTATTGTTTCTCGCAATAACTCCTAACTAACCCTTTTTTTTATTCTTGTAGCTCGTCTTATATTTTACAATTAACATTTTTAAATGCAATATTCTTATTGCAAATAAAGAATTGCTATCATGCTTAACAAAAAAAATTCTACTCTGCTAATGACTTAATAAAATTTTATACTTTTTTAAAACTTGTTTAAGATACTCAATTGTCCATTCCAGCTGACATATATATTTTTGGCATGTAATTTATTTACTGTTAATACTGTTCTTTATGTAGTGAACTTTATATTAACTGGATTGCTACACAAACAGGCTATTTTAAAAGCTTGAAAACTCAGGTGTGTGTGAACTTTTTATTTAAAACACTTTAAAAAAATCTTCCAATTCTCAGAATAGTTTTATGACTGTTGTGTAGTTTACTAATTGTATTTTTTTTTCTTGTTTTCTTACACTTTTTGTACTTTTTGATAATGATGATATTTTAACTAGGTATTTAAGCTTGATTAACAACTATTTATAAGCTTTTTCAAATTTTAATAAATTTAAGCTGGTTTGATACATCTCAGACATTTTTGCTTTTAAGTGGCAACCATTTAAAAGTCTAATTACTAATAAAATATTTTATTAAAGTATTTGAGAAGTAGTTATGTTAAATCATTTGTTTTAGCTTTTTGGAATACAAACAGGTATTAATTTTATTATGTTAACTAATTACTAAATTTCTTATTGAGTGTAAATTATTTAACTCGCATAAACTTCTTTCGAAGTAAATATTCTTAGAAATATGAAAAAGTGTTGATGGTATAACAAATTTATAAAAGTAACCCATAAATTGTCTTTCAAGTTAGGTTTTTATAGAGAGTTAGGTTGTAAGTAAAATTAAAAAAGTATTAAGTTTAACTTATTAAGTTCTTACGAAAGTACATATTTTATTAACAATATTAGTACATAATTAATAAAGTATATTAGTCAATGTAAATCATAATCTAATAAATATTAATCTGAATAGGCATTCTATGTATAGCTAAAGTCATTTTAAATAAAAAAGTGAACAAAAGTAAAACTTTTCTCTAGTGTGACTAAAACTAAAACCATAAGATTATTCAAATGTCACTAAAACTAAAACTGCGGCCCGCGAAGACTTTGGAAACTAGAAATTTGGCCCGCGACCACCAACTGCCTGCCGACCCCTGGTTTAGATAGCCACTTTAGTCAGCTTAGAAGTGGTCTTAACACTTAATTTAATTTGCCTTAAAATTCTGATTAAATTTACCTATTAAGTTAAAAATAAATTAAAAAATGTTAGTACTCAATAAACCAGCTATGAACTTCGTTTGTATGAAAGATAAAAAAAAATCATAAGAAAGAAAATAAATTTAGCAACTAATATAATTATGTAAAAATTATTAATTTTTTTTTAATGTTATGTATATAATGTGAACACAAACGCAAAATTCAAATGGTTTTATGAATTTATATATAAAAAAAAAGTCTAAACGAGTGAAACTGCAGTTTGTACTAGTTAGCTGATAAACAAATATTACTCATAATTATATAGAAATAATACTATATTCGTATTACTAAGCTGTGATATATATATATCTTAATTATAAAATTGTACTTTTTTGACGATTTTAAAGAATTTCTTTTATTTAGCACATGTTCAATAACTTAGTTTTTTAATAAACTTATCATACTTTCAAAACAGCAGTTTAAGTTTTTGTATTATTTTTTTTATATTGCACAAACCTATGAATCTAATTAAATAACCTTGTTAAAATCAACATTACAAGTTATAAAACATATATGAAAATATAATAAAAGTAATTACTTAAATAGACTAGTTTTGTAAAATAACTGCTTAACATTACTTTTGTTGAAACCTAATTGCTACTTAACCTTTAGATGAAAAGACTAGCAGTAAAATATTGCTCTAGAATAAAAATACTTTCAACAGGAAAAATTGAAATGTAGATGATGGAGTAGAAAAAGTTAAAACAAAAATAAAGCACATTTTTAAATGCACACCTCTGAAGTATGTAGTTTTCAATTAGACTTAGTCTTAAAAATGTAGTTTTACAATGTATAGAGTATTTTTTTTAACAGAAAGAATAAAAAGTAAAAAAATCCAGTAAATTAGAAAACACCGATCGTAAAAATCGGTAATTATGTATTAATTATATTTACTTATGTACTTATTTCATTGTACGCTTACCACAACTATCATCACAGTCTGAATTTTATAAAGAAAATTATTATTTTTAGTTAACATAGTCTTTCACGTTCTTTCAGTTTGGACAGCTATTTCAGTTAGCTGATTTGTATTCTTAAAGATTAGCTGTAAGTAGTATTCTCATTCTCAATTATAAGTAGTATGTTAAGCGAAAAAATCAAAATAAGTACAAGTAATATATGTTTTTAAAATAAGTATTTCACATTTTATTTATAAAGGCTGGTAAGGTTGCATATATAAATTATCACAAATTCTTTTTGGATTTACCTTGTTTACCTAATTGTAAACTATGTTATGTTATATTTCAAGGTACTTAAAACTAATATATTACTGTTATAAATAAATTTGTTATAAATACCCATTTTCTTTTGAAAACAATTTGTAATCGTTTTATCTGGAAGGATGGTGCTTAATAAAATATTATTTTTTAAAAACTTTTATTCATCTCATTTACAAACTAGTTCATAAAGAATCAATTGTAAATTTGAATTAGTTTTAACACTAATGTTTAATTCAAGTTTAAATTGTTTAGTAAAACTGTTAAAATAGTTAAAAATAGACACGAAACTATTCGGATATTAATTTTCACTATTGTATCACCATAAAATTATTTTAAGATAGTTTAATGTATAAAAAATTAATAAAACTTATTACTCAAAACAGATCATTTGCACAGAAAAAAAAACTTAAAACAAAATAAATAGATCAGTTATGGCCAGTTACTAAGCTAAGCTAAGTAAAAAAAATTTAACAGTTATTTTTTTTTTAAACTATACAAGTTCTTATGACTTTTATTTAAATTTTACTTACTAACATGCATCCGTAGATAAATTTTAACTATTAGTTTACAGTCGTATGTATTAACTATTCATGATGGTTTTAAAATAAAATCTACGTAAGCTTTCCACATTTTTTATAAACTAAACATAAAAGTATATAAATATGTAACTTAACTTTTCGGGAAAAAGTTATGACGTCAGTAAAATCTTTTAATGATTTTAGTGTAAATTCAACAAGTATTAAATAAAAACGTGAATACTAAACATTGTAAACCAGTTTTAAAGCTTTTGAATTACCAATCTTAGTTTTTATATTTAATTACTTATCTCAATTACTTAAGTCAAACTGTAAGCTAACTCACTTATATCATAGTAATTAAATTGAAATAATTAACAATTTAACTTGGTAACATAAATTTGCAAGGTAAGATGTGAAACACCTTAAAAATATATGCGCAATTATTATTACTAGAATATTAAAAAGTATAACAAAGATTCAGTTTTAAAGTGTAAAAAATAATAACACCTGAAATCTTTTAAATAAGATGAAGATAAATACACGGAAATCTATGTTTGGTACAAGAAAAAAACCACAAATATCAAAATAATTAACACATAGTTGTGATATATTTTAAAAATAAAAAGAATCAGCATTTTTGTTTACTTTTATCGATTCGCTAAAAACCTTTCATTAAACTTTAATTATTTTTCATGTTAATTTATCAATATAAGCAGGTGTGTATGAATCTTTATTGAGTAATAACATGATTGTTGCAACTAGAGAAGAAATTGAGGACGGTTTTAAGGATATTTTACTCAAAAAATTTAAAGTTTGATGTTGAACTAATCAATATCTTTGCTACATTGTACTACCTTTAAAACTGCATTTTCGTTTTACAATTGTTACAAAAAACTTGTATCCTTCAGCTTTTTTAAAAACTATAACTTATATTACTATTAACAAAAGTGAAGCATAAAACCAACCATTTAAATCTAAAAATAAAAAAGAATTTAGTAGTTTTTTATGCAAAAATTGTAACTTTTTCAAAAAATTAATGCTAAAAATCCTTTATTTTACCTGTCACACTATCTGTACACTACTCAAAAAGAAAATTACTATTAACCATTGGTATGGTTTAAAATTTAAATGTAGTACAACTGCAACAGTATTTTTGTAACTGATAGTTTCTTAATCAAAAACTTGTACCTTATAATTATGTTGTAGAAAGTTATTAATTTACATAACTTTAATCTAAAAAACTTACCCCCTAAAACAATGGAATTAACTCAAAAAATTCAAGATTTAAAAATGAAAATTGATTAAATTGATTGATGTTGAACTAATCACACATAAGCTATTTAAATTTTTGATTAAAACTGATGCTAAGGAGCCTGTTTTACAATTGCACTTAAATGCTATTTTTTTTAAAGATTATTATTAACCATTGATATGGTTTAAAATTGAGTCTATAAATTTGAAATTATCAAGAAACATTTGATAGTTTTTTTTAATTAAAAACTTGTACGTTATAATTGTGTTGTAGAAAGTTATGACGTCAATAAATGTTTTGAATGGTAAAATATTGAATTTTAAAGTTTTACAACTCTGCTATTTTAACTTAAAACTTTTTGATTATTATTATGAGTGTTTAGATATTAATTGATTATATGAGTCACTAAATTAACACTCATTAATAGCAAATTAAATAAAAATTTAGACTAAACTTTATCAATATTAGTAAAACAACTTTAACACCAAATTTATCAATTTAAGTTTATATTACAAACTATTAGGTAAAAAATATGCTAATTATTTTAGTGCTAAAATTAAGCTTTAATCTACAGAAATCAAATTTTATATTTCAAACTTAATAAATAACCAACATTTACAATTAATTACCATTAGATTAAAATAAATAATAAAATACTTGATAAAAAAACTGTGACGGTTATTATGAGAATTAGAAATATTTGTAGATTCAATTAGTAACTAAACAAACTCTCATCAACAGCAAATCAAACAAATTAAGATAATAGTTTATAACCATTAAGAAAATAGTAGACAAAAGAAATATTGTGAATAACATACGCTACATACAAGAGGTAATAAATAATGTTGATTGTTATTTAGATAACTTTTCAGACTCCATCTAGTACGCAATTTTAAACTTATCAAGTTAAATTTATAGTTGCTTTAATTCTCATATGAAGAATAACCAAAATATTTTCTAAGTTCTAATACAACATCATTTGGTAATAAACTAATATCAAAATACTGAAACCTTTTAGTTGGGTACATTTTGATCAAAGTGAATTTCAAGCAGTAATTTAGTTTCTGTTTACAGAAAACAACAAAAGTAATGTTTATAGTTATTATTTATAAGTTATCATAAAACAACATTATTTTAATAAAACTTGTTGAAGTCAAGCAAATACATATTTTTATTGAATAAAATATGAAACACTTTAATTTAATCATCAGAGATATCAAAAATGAGTTGTGTTTAAAGTAAGTATTAAAGCCAGCAAAATTCAAATAAGTATTAAGCATGACAACTTCTAAAGATTTTTAATATTTTAATGTATAAAGAATAAACATACGACAAAATTTTCTATCTACTTTTAGTAGTAAATAATTTATATAAACAAAATTTATTTTTACAAGCTAGAAGGGTATGGAAATATTAATTCTTTATTTTACAGTTAGTAAAAAAATCAACTCCAAAAATAAGCTTAATAATTAACTGCAACTAATGGCGAAAAACAAAAAACTATGTATCAAAAAAAACGAAGATCAATTGTACTGAACTAAATAACAGTTTAGGATACCATCACTTTAATTTATATACACACAGTACGGTATTTTTATGTATTAATGACACCTTTTTTATCTGTTTGGAAGTTGTAAACATTTGCGAAAAAAATAAAAATATGATGCACTTCTTACTGGAATGATTATGTTTATTTAAGTATAGTTCGATGATGGTATAATTTTTTAAATTGTAGAAAGACTTCTTATAGTAAGTTTGGGCCTCAAATTGTATATCATCATGTGTATTATTTTTTCAGATTTTAAAACTGTTACCCTATACATTGGTTAAAACAAGACTATAAATGATCGATGTAATCAATAACTGTTTGTAATTTAAAATTATAAATTGTAATTGTTTTACTGTGGAAAAAATGATGACGTCAGAATGGAGTTATATGTTAAGGTTTTTTGGTAACTCGAAATTACTCTGCAAAAACTTTAGCAGGATTAACACTCTTCCAAACTAAAAATCTTCCCTTGAAGACCAGAAACTTCCCTTAATACCTTAAAAATCCTTTAGTTTCCCTGAGCTTTTTTAAATTTTTTTTTTGTTTTGCTTCTTGCGCAAATTACTAGTACCTCATGCTCATTTTACTTTTTAATAATAAAACTGTTCCTAAGAATTGTGTATATTACTAATACAATTGCATTTATACGCAATTTTAGTAGAAAGTTGCTATTAACCATTGGTATGGTTTAAAATATACATGGATTACAAATGTCATACTTTTTCAATAAATGATAGTATTTCAATCAAAACATGTAAGTTATATTGTGTGGAAAAAAGTTATGACGTGAAAAAATGTTTTGGATGCTTAAAAAATAATTTTAAAATTCTTCAATTTCAGCTATTAAACTTTATTGTTAAACTATTATTATGAGTGTTAAAAATATTAGTTAGTTATATTAGTAATTAAACAAACACTAATTAGCAGCAAATTAAATAAACTTAAACAAAAATTTATAAATATAAATATAACAAGTTTAGCACCAAATTTATCATGTTACAAAGTATTAGGCAAATAATTAATTAATTATTAATTATTATATAATTTAATTTTAATCTACAGAAACCCAACTTGTATCAAAGTGACCAACGTTTACACATATAACAAAGTATATAAAAAAAAGAAAACCCTAAAAAAAAAATTTAACCTATAATCAAGAGAATTAAAAGTAGCTGTAAACTATATTAGTAACTAAACAAACTTAATTAACGGCAAATCAAATAAATTTAGACAACATTTTATAAATAACACAAAAACAGATTGACAAAGAAAATATTACGATTCATATAGTTTACATACAAAATGTTTATAATATGTTAATAATTTTAGTATTGATTTAAACTATTATCTACAAAAACTCAATTTGATACTCAATTCATGAAGATTTTAGTAATTAACAATGAAAGTTGATAACCGTTTTATAAATAAAAAACATTTACAAATTACTATCATTAAACTATAAACAATAATAAACTAACTGATCAACTAATTATCTTAATTATTTTACTATATCTTAAGAAGAAATTAAATGACGTTACGATTAGTAAATATTACAAATAATTAATACTTTTTCGCGTTAGATGAGAAAGACAAGTCAAAAGTTATAAAGCCTGATAAACATGAAGTAGTTTGCGTGCTTTTTATTTAGTTTGTTTATGGATAAAACATTCAACTTCATATCTGATTTGTATTCTCTTTACAACTTTTTTTTATAATAACAAAGCAATTTATATGTGTCGACAAATATTATTAGTATTATCGGGATTTCTGTGTATTTAAAAATACTAGTATTTAAACTTCGAAGTATTTTCTATGATTACAAAAGTTTTTATTAACAATAAAAAGCATATACATCGTAAAGTACCACTTGTACTGACATTATATATTAAAACAATAGTGTACTTTAATAAATTGTAACATTATCGTCTAGTATATAAACAGTAATCTTAACAAAACAACTTCAATTAAGTTCTTCAATTTATTTAATACACAAACTATTAACTAACTCAATTTAACGTTGTATCTTTATGCTAACTACATTTTATTTAAGTTTTGCTGGGTTGGTACAAATCATATTTTAACTAAGACAAATTCTTTAACATACAACTATACCAAAAAAACTTAATCAAATCAATACTATATTTTTTAAAACAAAATTAGTGTCTAGAAAACAAATATAATCGATTATTAAAGTAAAAAATTTGTGTAGACAATACAAGTTTGATAAAATATATTTTCAATAAGATTTTTAAGAATAATTAGTGCAATTTGTTTATATATAACTTCTAAAATGATAAAAATGTATCAATTAGTACGTTAAAATTATAAAATAATACTTTGAAATAAAAAAAGTGCGCAAGTCATTAAGGATTTAGATTTTATTTTTGTGAATAACCATATAACGTGGTTTTAAATTCTTAGCAATCAACGTCGAGGTAAAATAAATATTTTGTACTAATTTATCCAAAAACTAGTAACTTCAAAATTTGCCCAAAAATATATGACGTCACAAATAGTTTTAATTAAAAAAAATTCAGAAAACGTAGACTGGATATTATGTTAAAACCACAACAAAATAATTTAATTAATTCAGTATTATAATGATTGAAACAAAATCAGTGTCTAGAACAAAAATATAAACGATTATAATAGAAATCAACTTTTATAGACAATACCGGTTTGATAAAATATATTTTTAATAATAGTTAGTACAACTTATTTATAAATAATTTTTTTAATGATAAAAATGTATCAATTAGTACATTTAAATTTTTAACTAACACTTTGGCATAAGTGCAGAAGTCATTAAGGATTTAGATCAAATTTTTGTGATTAACCATATAACATGATTTTAAAATTCTGAGCCATCAACAACGAAGTAAAATAGTATTTTTTATCACATATTTCAAAAACTAGTAACTTTAAAATGTGGCTAAAAAATTATGACGTCACCAACTGTTTTAAATTACAAAAAAATTCAGCTAACGTTGACTGAATATCATGCTAAGACCACAACAAATAAAACATAGTTGTTTGCTAAAAGTTGTTTTGAAGATTAGGAAAAAAATTCTGAGGTATAGTTAGCCAACCAAATCTAATGCATAGTAACAAATAAAATAAAACTAATAATTGTAAATTTTTATCATACTACAAGAGCTTTTATATTGATTGCTCATAAAGCTGGCCACATCTCTTAAGCTGGCCAGATTATTATTACGAATTATTATTTTTATGTGGAGTAAATTAAAGAAAAAAAAACTTTAGTATCCTGTTTCAATGATATAATTATACGTCAAGTTTAAAATATTTATTTATTTAAATTATACATTAAGATCTTTTTTTATCATAAAGAAGATCAACCAAACAAATTTTTGAGTTGTACTATAAAAACATCTGCGATAAAAGCTTTAAATTTTTAGAACAAAAAACGTAATTAAAATACTGAGCATAACAGTTTAGTTTAAACTTAGTTAACAAATTGAACAAAATGTGTTCTCAAGCTACAACTTCATTTAACAACAAAAAAAAAAACAGTAAAACTTTTAATTAATATTTAAAAATTCACATAAAAACTTTGTTTAATAAACTTTTAAAAACTAATAAAAAAACATATTTTAATGAAACAAAAATGTACAAACACTGTAAGTTGATCAGTAGAGTAAATTTCAATTGTTTCTAAGTATTTAAGCGAGAAAGCTAGTTAGAAATACTAAATTAAATTTAATCAAAAACATATTAAGCTTAAAAACTTCGTTAGGTTTTTTATTTTTTTATGAAAAAAGAATGAAAAAAAGTCATAACAGTTTATCTTATTAACTTTGAGAAGTCGTAGTTAATTTATCTGAGCAGCAGAGAACGTCACTTCGAATTGTTTTTTTAAGTATTTAAGCGAGCAAGTTATGCTAGAATTACTAAGATAAAATTAATCAAATAAATATTTAGCTTATAAAATGATAAAGATTTTTGATATTTTAAAGAAAAAGGAATTTACAAACAATCATATTAGTTTTTTATCAACTTTAAGAAGTCGTAGCAATTTTAGATAAGTTTAAGTTATTTTTATAAGCTCATAAAAAAAACTATGTCTTTATTATTAATCAGGATTATAATTTATCCTTTAATAAGCTTGAAAAACTAACTGCAATTGATGGCACAAAACAAAAAACTATATTTCGCAAAAAATTAATCAATTGTACTGAACTAAAAAACTATATAGAATACTAACACTTTGATTAGTACATAAATAGTTTGGTATTTCTAGGTATTACTGAAATCTTTTTTATTCGTTTGATAACAAAATATTTTACCAAAACAAATAAAATGCACCTCTCACTAGAAGGCTTATGTTAACTTATTTATAGTTTGATGATAGTATAATTTTTCTAAATTTGGGAGAAACTGCTTATGGTAAGTTTGACCCGCAATTAGAAAAGTATCATGCTTTCTGATTTCCTAGATTTTAGAATATTACCACAAACAGTGGTCAAAATTTGAGTAGATTTCGAGGAACTGAATATTACTAAAACAGACTTTAATTTGTAAATATAAATTATTACAATTTTGCTGTAGCAAAACCTATGACGTCAGTATGGAGTAAAAATTGCAAATAAAAATTACAATTTAATTTAATTTGAAATTTCATTTAAAAGCCTTTAGATAAAACATTGAATAAAAAAAGTTTAAACTGTGTTTGTACTATCTTTAAAATGAAATGTGACTTATATAACTACTACAAAACTATATAACTTAAACAAATAAAATTTGACGTGTTAAATTGTTAACACAAAACCAGCTTACAAATAAACTGTTCATAGAATATTTATTTACACAGCAATAAAACAACTAAATACAAAAAAAATATTTTTTTTTACTTTACACTAAGAGTATTTGATCAGACTAAATTTTTAACAAATACAAGTTAACATAGCATTTTATTTACTGTTAAGTATATTTAAATCCATAATAAGTATAAAAACCACTTAAGTACAGTAAAACTAAATTTATTTTGAAAAAAATTAAACGACACAATTAAAAACTTAAATCTATAGTTGTTGCATATTATGAGCAATAAAGGTTCTTTTTCCAAAAAAATATTGGTTTTGCCAAATACTCTGTAAAAAAAATTTGTAAACACGAAAAGAATTATAATAAATCAGTATCAAGCTTTTTTTGATAATTTATCCAACAAAAAATAAACAAAAAAAAATTTACAAAAAACAAGATATATTATTTACTAAAATTAAAGAAGTATGTACTATAAGAGGTGATCAGAAAATATGATGTTTTTATCCATTAATATAATTTATTTAGTTCGTTTTTTAAAAGACCACTAAAAACTTTTATTTATTAATAAACATAGTTATTTAGAATTCAACTTAAAAAAATTTATACTTAAAATTCTAAAAACAATAACTTAAAATAATTAAGTTAATAAAAATATTTTACTTAAATATTGAAATTTGAAAAGTATAAATTTATTCAATTTACTATAATATTTAGTTTTATTGATACAAATACATAAGTATTTATAACTTAGAGCTGTTACTACTCAGTTTTATGTGTAAAATAATTAAATAGTTATATTGAGATGTAATAAACTAGTTTATGAATTTCAAATTAAAAAATAACTAAATGAGAAACATCGTTTTTTTTTTTTGAAAAACATCAGTAAAAGTTTTCGCTGAGAAGCGATAATTATTTTAATAATAGATTATTAGAACCTATATTGTTATATTTGTGGAAAACTAGAAGTATTTAAACTACTAACAAATAAAAACAATAAACATGTTTTATTTAAACAGATTAAAATGTTCGAAGTATACATATAAATCAAATCCGGTTTTTTAAGGTGACTTTGACAAATTTTATTTCATTTAAATGTTTTATAAACATTTTTAAAAACTGAAACGTTTTTAAATTGTAAATAAGTTAGTATCACATAATTAAAATTTTGAAGTGACTGTTAATATGGTTTTGTACATTTATAAAACATCAACAAATATACTGTAAAAGTTTACTACTTGAAATAGTTATATCCTAAAAGTAAATTAAATATAAAAATTTATATAAAAAAGTCTAAATTTTGTATTTAATTTAAACTTTTACTAGTAAAGTTTAACGTAATTTACATCTATTGTGAAACGAGAAAAAAAACGCATAAAATTTTAAATTTTAAGTTTACTTTAATTTTCATGCTGGCCGATATGAAAATATAAATTTAAGTTTTTTGATGATTTGATTTAGTTTATTCGTTGTTCAATCATAATAATATATTTAAGTCGAAATACAAAACTACAAAATTTTGTATAGTTGTTATTAGTACTTAATGGTAGTTTAATAATTTCAGCTTGAATTTATATTACACCTTTAAGAAACAATATTTTAATGTTTGACGATGTTGTATTAGAGAATTTGAATTTTAGACAATGTTGTTTATATGACGACGTATAATTTGATTTTTCTTTATTTTATTAGTATTTTTTAGGCAATTTTTATATCAACAACTACCTAAAGAAAACTTTTAAATAATAAACTGTATTAGCTAACTAAAATAGCTGTAAAAGCTTAAGCTGGAATTAACTTATTTATATATTGCAATTGACCTTGCGTTAGTGGCAAACTTATAAAACTTCACAAAAGTTTTTGTTTTAAATGTTTACTATCTACTTAAGATTTTTGTGTAGTATTTTAATATATTTAATTGAGAGATAAATGTTTTAACAATACGTTTTGCTTTTTGCTAAACTCAAGCATGCAACGAAACTTTTTGTTACCCTTTTTTGAAATTTTGAAACTTTCACCGAAAGTGTTTCAAAGATATTAAGTAAACTTGTAAACTTTTAAATAGATTTAAAATATATATATAAGTATAAAAGTATTTCAAGGATACAACCTTAAACAGTGAATATATTTCAAAGTAAAATATATTTCAACAAAACTTGTTTTTTTTTTTCCGAACGTGGTTCAGGAATATTTAATAAACCTGAACAAAGTTAAATAAATTTTGCTTTTTATTTGAAAAATATAACATTAAGCAAGTATTTCAAGCCTACATGCGTTCATGGTAAATATATTTCGAAGTGTTTCGCAAAAACTTAAATTACTTACAAAAAATAAAGTTTTTTTAATATCATCACGGTGTCTAGAAAATCTAATCAACTACTTTTAATTGTTTGGTTGAACTTTTTTGTGGTAACTAACAGCGATAAAATAATTAATCTAAGGGAAGTTTTGTAAAGCAAAACGCTGTCGTATTTGGTTTTTAGGAATAAAGATAAGATGTTTATATTAAAATACAGTATAACTAAATAAAACAAATATCTAAAAAACTCTGTTATTTACACATTAAATGTATATCATCAGAATTTTTAGATGTTTCTCAAACTTATTAAAGTTAAACTGTAATTAGATTATAACTTGCTAAATACAAAATAGTTAAACTTTTAATAATCTATTAGTTTATATGTTTGTAATAAACAGTCCAACAGATCTCTGCTTCTTGATATTTTCTCGACAAAATGTCAATTTGTTCGTCTGTGAAACTCTTATAATATAAAAACTCTATGTTGAAAAAATATTTAAATAAATTGAAACTTAACAAAAAATATACTGTTTGTTAATTAACTTGTAGTTTTTCATTACTTTTTTTTCATATTAATGTGTTAAACATAAAATAAAACATAAAGTAAAATTTTTAGTTATTTTTTTGTTTCGAAAGAATTAATATCAATCAATTAAATATCTTTAGTGTATACTTAAAACATAGGTGTTTTTTAAATATATTTTTAAGTACCAACAAATTACATTAGACGATGACAAATTAGTTTTTAATGATAAAGGTATTGAAAAGTAAAGAAAAAATAACATGCATTTTTGAATAATATATAATATTTTTTAAAAGATTAAAAGTTTTTAGAGAAAATTTTAAGATTTAAATATAAAACTTCGAGCTTAAAAAACACTTTTTTGATTTTTTATAATTTAAAAAGAAAATCTAACTATGCTTTTTTTTTGTTGTAGTAATTGTAATATATACAGTAAATTTCCTGTCGGGTATTCTTTAGATGTATTGAAATTTCTAAGGACTGTTACTGTAAAAATATTCTATAAGCTATTATAAAACCGAAAAAAACTAAATTACTTGATCAATAAAAAAGGGTTATATAACAATTGTTCATAATATCTAACTAAAATTAAACTTAAAAAAACATCAAGAAAAATAACTTTTAACATTGTACATAAATCTTTATTATTAATATAAGCTTTATTCGAATGTAAAAGTTCTGAACTAAGTTTTAAAAGTAAGCGATAAAAAACAAAATATGTAAACTATACATAAAACAAAGCCTAAATTCAACTTTAAAACAGTCTAAAAAGTAAAATTGAAAATATACATCTAATGACAATATATAATTGATATATTTTAATAATCAGTGGAAAAATAGTTTACAACATTTTAATTGGCAACTTCACATTAAAATAACAAAACTAAGAGCTTATTATGTTCTACAGCAGAGGTCAGCAGCTTTTAATAACTCGGGCCAATTTTCGTTAAAAATTCTGCTCGTGGGCCTTACTATTTAGAAAAAGTCTTCGAGAGACGCACTTTAATAAATAATTGTGACAATCAGCTTAAGAAAACTGTTTTAGCTTAAAAAAAAATAAAAAAGTAATAATAAGGCCTTAGTAATAGTATTTATTAAATTAATAGCCTAAATCTAAGTTTTTTTTAGCCTTTGTAGGGTTCTACTATATTTAATAATGCACGTATAACATCATTGTTTGCTTACTACAATCACTATTACAACCTAAATTCTTTAAAAACAGGTTATTTTTTGAAAATGAGGCGTAAAATTGAAAATGAACAGCTGTATTAGTTAGCTGCTAAATGTTCTTAGTGTTTCACCTTTAATAGTTTTAAACATCCACAATAAGTAGTCATTTAAGTAAAAAATTCAAAATAAGTTCAAGTGTTTCATACGTCTAAATAATTAGTTTATATTTCATATAAAGACTGTTTACTTTATTACAAGTTACTTAACCGTTGTTTACCTGAAAACACTACTAACTAAATTTAATAATTTAGAATTGTTTTAAGTTCTAATTTTGAGCTAAAACACATCTATTTGTGATTGTCTTTTCTAAAATATTGTTATAGAAAAAAGTATCTGAAAAAAATTATTTTTTAGAAAATTTTGCATGAAAGATATTTAAGCTATTATTAAACTATTTTACTATCTATTTTTAAAACTAAGGTAGTTTATACTAAAAACAAATACTTATTCAAATATATTAGATCAAAAATTTAGTCAATTAATAAATTAATAGGATAAAGATCTTTACTTTACAATTATCTTTTGATAAGACTTTTAAAATTTAGCTAAACATCTATTCAATTTAACTATTTTTCGCTTTAAGATTTAAACTAGTTATGTTTAGTACTAAGATTAATTGAAGAAATTATACTAGTTGGTAAAATTTTCGTTAAACTTTTTACTGCTTTGTCTGTTACCAATGTTCAAACATACTATACTAATTTTATAAACCTTTTTTCAATGCTTATTTAATGTCGAAACAGACAAGTTTTATTAAACTTCATTTTAGTTATAATATTTAAGCTTAGCTAACTAATAATAAATTGTAAATACATTAAGCCATAATAAATATACTGCGTTTTAAAACAATAGACATATAAAATTTGCATTAAATTTACCTATAAAATATTAAGTTTGAAATTTATTAAACATAATAAAAAAAGGGTAAATATATTTAAATTTTAATTAATATAAGTTTTAAAAACATCTGTATTTAAATATATTGTAGTACCAATTTCCTTTAAATACGAAACAATTGTATAAATAAATTGTAAAAGCGTTTTCAACTTTACATTTAAGGTATATTAAATTAGATGTAAAGCCAATTTAATTACTGCAGAAACTTAAATAAATTAAAATTCTTAGTAAGATCGCAATCCACATCAAGATTTATTTAAAACTTTTAGCAGGACAAAATATTTACAATGGTTTTTCTACTCGTTATAAGTTTCATATTTCGAACTTGAAATAAAATTACAAAAAAAAATTGCTGTTTTTAAACTTTTTTACTACTTATTTTAAAACTAAGATAATTTAAACTAAATACAAATACTTATAAAAATATGTTAGATCGAAATTTTAATCAATTAATACATTAATAGGATAAAGATGTAAAATTATTAAAAATAAAGTTTTTCAATTTATATAGTAAAACAGTTTTAGTCGGCAAAATTTATATTAAGAAAATCATCTACTACAGTTTTACGTTAGTATTTATGTTTTGCAATTATAGCGTATTTATTTTCAATGTAGTTAAGACATTGGTAAGGTAGAGACTTTAAAGTTTGTGTACTAAATCTCTATATACCGATGAGTGATATCACAAAATAGAAAGCAATTAGTACAAAAATGAACGGAAAAAAATATTTATGAAAAAAATACATGAGTTGTTAGTGTGAAAAATGTTGCAAACTGGTAGTTTAATCCAAAAGCAATAATCAAAGTTCTCAATTTGTATCTTGAAAACGTTTATATGTTAAAAAAATTCGACTAAATTAATTGCAAGATGTTTGCGAGAGTCATTTTAAGTAAATAAAATATTGCAATTGTAAATCTCATTAATCTACTTAATTACTATGTAAAACATTGTTTTGAAATTCACTCAGTACTTTATAAATAGGAAAAATAAAACATTTAAAAAATAGTTTATGAAAAATAACACAGATAAAAACATATTTATTTTAAATGAATAATATTAATAATAGGTAGATAATAAAACTATTACAATTTACTGTGGTACCATTTGAAACAAGAAATATGTTTTTATGTATTAAGTACAAACAAAAAGAAAGTTTTTTTATAAAAAAAACGTGTTACATAAACATAGTTTTGTAATTCACTTGTTTATATTTTAATAAAATACTGTATTGACTTTCAAAAAAATAAAATTAATTATCAGCTAACTAATATAGCTGTACAAACTAACAAGCATTAAAAAAAAGAAGAACTAATTAATTACAGGTAGTTAATGTTAACACTGTTACATATATTTTGTGGTTGATATGAAAGTTCACATATAGACTACAAATATTAAAATTAAATATAGTGACTTAAACTGAATAAATAAAATTAATGTGTTCAAGAAAAACTGGAAACATTTTATAACAATATTTTTTTTATCTATTTCGACTTTGATCTTTATTTTACCTAATATCACGCCTTAAAAATAAAAAGCATACATCTTTTAAATTCTTAAAATAAAAATTTCATTAAAAAATAATGTTGCAATGACCAAAAGGAATTAAAAACTTTTACTAAAACTAGGTAATGTTTTTTTTATCTATTTCGATTTTGTTTATTACTATACCTATTATCACGCCTTAAATTTAAAAAAGCATAAATCTTTCAAAATCTTAAAATAAAAATTTTATAAAAAAATAACGTTGTATTGACCAAAAAGGATTAGAAACTTTAACTATAATTATTTAAAGTTATTTTAAGATCATGTATTTGTATTTAAATATACACTTATCCACTCACTGCTTTGACTATTTTGTGTTAATTATTAGTTTAATTACTTATGTCTCAGTTACTAATTAATACCATTTAGTATTTTTAATATATGCTGATTTAATAACTAATAATGGTTTAAAGCTGGTTTAAATACTTTAGTTTCATGCGTTCATTTGAAATTCTGAAACCTGCAAAATCAACTGACTTCTGACAGAATTGGAATTTCTTTGGATTAAGGATTATTCCAACCTTTCCAATTTTTGACAAAAAATCTATTGCTTTTCAACATTGACACTCTATATCAGAATCATAAAACACAGTATCCTCTACACACCTTTGGTTTCTATCAAACCAGGTCAATTTATAGTTTTCAGAGTTGTTCAAAATGTTCAAAATAATATTATTTTTAAAATTAGTAAAAAATGTAACTTAAAAATAGAAAAAAGAATTAGCTTAGATTGAGAAGGTGATTATTATTACAAACGATTTGTAATTAACGTAACTAAAATTTTACTGCGATAATAGTGTATAAACTAAAGGGTATAAACAAAACATAATTAAAATAGTTACTATGTTGTTTATATTCAGTTTTTACAGCTATAAAATTACTGATTATTAAAGTTGTTTATCTTGATTTATTAAATTTTTTAAAGTTTAAATCATTAGTATTAATCTTTTAACTACATTAAATCATTAAAGTCAGCAACGAATCTATCTTAAAAAGTTATCATCTCCTCTAAAGAGATGTACAGTGTGCCACTTTAAGGTACTAACAACCGCGCAAATAAGTTAAGGTTTTCCCTAATTTAAATTAATTGAAAACATATATATCATAAAAATCTTTCCTTAGATATGTTTCAGACTAATCTCAAAGTTTAACTAAGTCAAATTATAAGCAAGATCAAACATAGAAAAAAAAAGATTAATTAATAACAAACACTGGTATATCTATTGATGTAATTTCTACATTTTGTATTAAGTAATGCTCAAAAATATTTTTATACTACAAAATTAATACAAAAATCATAATAAATTGATTACTTTTATATTTTTTTACAGATTAAAAATAACATTAAATCGACAATTAGATACAAAAGTATATTGCTTAATTATGACAAACGTTATAATATTAAAAAAAAAATTATTAATACTTTAAAAAATTTATTAAAACATTATCTTCTTAAAATGCATATCAGGTTTTTATAAAAGGTTTAACTTAATATAAATCACAAAATTTTTTGTATGTTTTACTTTTCAACGTTGTATATCATCTCTATTGTCAGCTATTATAGCTGTTCAAACTCTAAACTATGTCCTTTGCTAAATTGTTTGTTTAGTTGAAATGTTTATTGATAAACATCATGAAAGAATTTGTTATTACAAGGTTGAGTAGATTTCAAATCATCGTTTAGAATATAACAGCTCAAAATAACTATTAGTAAATAACCTTAAGGTGTATTATAATAATAAATAACCTTAAGATGCTTACTCATGAAACATAACTATTTTCTAAATTTAGTTTAGTTAAACTGCTTTTCCAAAAAGTTTTTCGAGATTATTATGACATTTAAGGTTTAATTTTTGATCTAATTTTTGTTTTTTAATACTATTCAACAAAAAAAACATAAATTTTTAAATTTCAGCTGACTAGAATAGCTGTACAAATTCGAGTGTATATGAAAATATATTATATATATAGTGTATACAAATTTGATCTAAGATATTAACTTCATCGTTTGTTTTTAATGAAGAGCTACATCATAATTGATAACAAACATTATTTTTTCCAACCAAAAGCTTCTTTAAATTATTTAACCTAACAGAAGTGGAAAAAAATAGTTTGTATATAAAAGGTAACAACTGTTACTTTTCAAGAATCTACACTTTTGTTTTATAACATTTGTTATACTTAAACAAATTTAGGATTTTTCAAAAAAAGTAATTTTTCAAAAACATTTTTTTTTGAACGTTCAAGTGTATGAAAAACAAGTAAAAACACTAAACATTACACTGCCATCAAGATTTAGCACAGTGTAAGTGATTCTATTTTCCAATTAGTAATCTGTTCTCCTAGTTTATATAGCTGCTCTAGTCTGTAAAACAGTTGATAAATATATATTTACATTGATTCTTACATAGTTATAGTTTCTTTAATTAGTGCTTTCGATGCTACATAGCTATTTATTGAAAGCTTCAATTATAATAATACAACGAGACAAAGTAGAAAATTCAATTAAAAGTAACATGTAGTAAATATAACATAAGTCTAAAAAAACTGTTATTTCAAGTCAACGATTGAAGTCTAGGTTTTTTATTACTTAAAGCTTTAAAAAGTAGACTCGCGTACAGAATAAAGTAATAAACTTATTTACTATAATAAAGTATATACGTTCAATGATCATTGTTGATAAATTACAAAAAGTCCATTATACTTAGATTTTCATAGTTGTAAAATTCAGTGACTTAAAAGGTCAAAATAAAGCAAACATTTGTTTAAACAGTGTTATTAAAGATTATAGTTAACAAAAAATTCAAAATGTCATCAAACACTTTTTCTTTATCGAGTACAATAATTTGGGTTTTTTTTTTTAATTACTTGTTGTTAGTAACAAAAAGTCTTCTTAAATTACAGTAAAAAAAAACAATGGTTATAAAACTTAGTTTTCTCAGTTTCTTTACTTTAGAAAAATAATATATTTTACTTAACTACAGTGGTTTTTAAAGGTTTCTATCTATTTTTTTATTTAATTGTTCTTATAAGGTTTGTTCCTTAACAATATTTGATGTTTAAAGTATGTGAAGCATTATATAATAATTTATTAAATTAGATTTTTTATAACGGAGTAATATTGTTTTATTAGTATAATTGCATAAATCTATCATTTAATTCATGTTTAAAATGTTTTGTATTTAATCACTGAAAAATAAATTTGAATTCTTCTTCGTTTTTAGAATTACAACTTGTTCTGATATTGTCTGTATCTTTTTGTTATTTAGCACTTTACACATTGTGTTTACACATATACACAATCATATAAATAAAACTATATATATTTAACAAGAAGAAATATTTTAGTTATATATAGCTAAAATAATTGTTTTCGCGTGAATAAAACAAAATTTCAATTGAGTATACTTTTAAGCTTTTGATTTCATATGAAATCATATAGCTACTTTTGACTTTGGAACGAGGAATTAGACTAATTTTTTCTATAAATTGGAAAAAATCTTTAAGAGAGTAATTTGAGAATTTGTGAAAAACTGGTGCAAGTGTTTTTACTAAGATTTATGCCAAATCATTTTGTGGCGAACCTATCATTGATAAAATTGGCCTTAAAGGACTTTGTTCTCCTTGCTTTTTTGAAGGCGAGTTGAAAACACTTCAAAACACTTTCCTTTCGCTTGGTTATCCAAGTAACTTAGTTTCGAAAGTTATAACAAGAGCTAGAAGTTCAACAGCTTTAAAAATGATTGGCCCTCAGAAGTGTCCAGCATACTTAAAACTTCCTTACCTTGGAAATATTTCTGAGAGGTTTTCTAAAGAAGGAGGAAATAAGCCAAGTTTTCAGCTCTGTTCATTTAAGAACAGTTTTGTATACTGATCGACCTCTAAATGGAATTTACAAAGATGTTTCTCCCACCCATGAAAAAAGTAAGATCATCTATAAATTTAGTTGTCACTGTAGTAGTGACTACGTGAGAAAAACATCTCAAAGGTTCCATGTAAGAATCGATCAACATGTTCCGAAAGTCTTGAAAAAGTTGTTTGATGGCCGTTCTGAGAAACCAACTAAAAAATACTTCTCGGCGATTGTGCAACATTTGTTTGACAATCCTGAGTGTGTTAAAAATTATAAAAAGGACAATTGTTCAGTCTTAGTGAGAGCGGAGAACTGTTTTCAATTGCATATTCTGGAAGCCTTATGTATTCAATCTTTAAGGCCCAGTTTATGTAAGCAGAAAAAGTTCGTTTACCAAACTAGACTTTTTAAATCCTTATATTAGTAATTTTAAAGTAATTAGTTCTTGTTAAACTTTATTGTTAAGCATAGTTTTAATTAAAAATTTTTATCGCTTCTTTATTTAGATTGTTTTAATTCTACCGAGTTTTATTAGTATACCAAATTTGTTTAGCATTAGAGCTTATTTAATTTAAACGTTTGATTATCACGTCATTTTATATCTTAAAACTTTAAACTGCAGTATAATTTTATTTCAATTAGTATTCATTACAATCCAGTAGGAAACAATTTCTGACGAGTCCTATTTGAAAGTACTTAAATAAATTTAAACAAATTGAAATGCATTTTTTTATACAACTAAACAAAAGTTCTATTCAACACGACAAATAAATACAAATACTTACTTGGCTTTAAAAGTTTATTTATAATTTTTAAAAGCTACTCTAGGTGGTAGCTGTCTAAATTGCACGAGGGGACAAAATTGCACGAGTTTATAAAACTGCACGTAAATACTTTTTCACGAGGGGATAAAATTGCTAGAAGATAAAAATGCATGAAGATACTTTTGAACGAAGGGTCACTTTTGCGCTAAAACAATTTGGCCTGGGTTAACCTCGTTTTTATTAAGTTTTTCATGTATATTTTTCTTTTTAAATTTTTTTTTCTACCACTGTTACCTTTGACCCTTAACCTCGGGCGGTAAGTTTTTTTTATACTTATTTTTATCACTGTAACCCCTGAAAACTTACCTTTGAGGAGGAAGAAATATTTTTTATTAGTCTTTCAGTTTTTTTATTATTTTTACTTTCACTGTTACCCTTAGCCCTTTTCCTAGGGTTAACTTTTTTTTTAATTATGATTAAAATTTTTTTCTTTTTTTTACTCACGTGCAAAAATGTAACTCGTGCAAATTTTTTTTTGTGCAATTTTGTTCCTTCGTGCAATTTTAGCTTTGCGTAAATTTGGCTTCGTGCAATTTTGTTCTTGTGAAATTTTAGCTTTGTGTAAATTTAGCTTCGTGCAATTTTGTTCTCGTGAAATTTAGCCCTCACGTTTTGTTTTTAAATTATGATTATATATTAAATAGTTAGTTGAACTTAGTTTAAGTTATTTCATTGTTTAATTGGGTTTGTAAAAATTTAATAATAAATATAATTTAAGCTAAATGAATCACAAAAAAGGACCCATTCATTTTGAACAAATCATACTTAAAGATAGTATTTTATAATTTCCTTACTAAAAGTACGGAAAACAAGAGTTTAAAGTTGCCTTGCAGACGCACGAGGGGAAAGAAGCGAAGCAGGGAGACGCGAGACGCAGAGACGAGGTCGGCAAAGAGAATGATGGTTTTATCAGAAAAGTGTTTGTCTTTAAACGAGGATAGGAAGACTGCATCGATTATTTTATTTCTTGGCAATACTATAGATTTAATGCATATTCAAAGGAAAGTTTAGAACTTAGTTAACGTTTTTACAGAGCTCTTGAAGCAGTTGTTGGTAACAGCTTTATAGCACTTTGTTTTCTTTGACTTATAACACAATATTTTTGTTAATTTTTTTTGTATTTATAAATCACGTGCACTAATTACCAGTTTTAGTTTAACTGAAAATATAATGCATTTATAAAATGTTTATGGCGTAATTTATAGCAAGAAAACTGATTTTAAATCTAATTAACGTTAAATTTATTAACAGTTTTCCTAAAACTGTTTTAAACAATTCTCTAGCTCTACTTGCTTACTAGATATTTATTTCTTTTTAAGTTTCATTAGATCTTCGTCCGTTTATTTTTTAAAGATTCGTTTGCTTGAAAACATAGCTTTTATTCAAAAAAAATCTATTATATTGAAAGAGTTATTTTTGTTGTTTAAAAGATTTTTTTGTAGAATATAGTTTTTATATAATAAAAAAAATGTAAAAATTAAAGAAGAAATAATAGCAAAATTAGATATGGTCAAATAGGTTATAGACTTTTGTAATGTTTGAAAACGTAAACCTTACTTTTAAAAATATATAATAAACCTATATTTAATGGTTTTAAGTTCCACATCTACTTTTTTTTTAAATATTTATGCTTCATGAAATATTTAACTTTAAATTTAAGTTTAAAAAAATATATATTTAATCTTATTGATATTCCAATGTTTATCTTTTTAAATTTGTTGTGTAAGCTTTATAACAGTAATTCAACTTGAAAAAATTATAAAGTTAGCAAATTTTTATTTAATCAGCTTGTTTTCAGCTGTATAAAATGGCTCAAAAAAATAAAGTTAAAAATAAATAAGTTTAATTTAATTATTAATCATTTTATGATTTGAATTAAAGTGGTTTTAATAAACTGACGTCAAATATTAATAGTTTATGATATATAGACTATTAGAACTTTACAACTAGTCGCAATGCGCAGTGTTTTGATTACTGCTTAGGATTTCTGTTATTAATATGTATGTTGTGTTATGTTATTAAGCTTTTGTCTAAAAAATGATAAGTTTAAAATCTAAACTGTTTATAAATATAGTATAAATGTTTGGTTATAAGGTGAAACAAAATGAATTGAAATAAAAATAAGAAAAAATAAATGCTTTTTTTGGCATTTGCAAGTTTTAAGTTTACAAAACTTTAAGAAAGGATAATCTTTACTTTTGCCATATTATAAAATCGTTAGTTTTATCACTTGCCTTATTTATTATATACTCAAACATACTGAATTTAAATTAAAAATTCTTTAAACAGTATTAATTCTACAACTATAATAGTAATGAATTAAATAAGAACTAAATTAAAATAAACTTAAGTTTTAAAAATGTTTATCAAATTGTTTTACAAAGCAAATGGATAAATGGATCTTTTATCAATTAAAAACTAAATTACTCTAATTTTATAATTCGCTATAATTACTATGTTTTTTAACAAACTTGTTTTAAATCAAACTTTTTTAAACAGTATTAATTCTAAAACTTTAATAATAATGAATAAAATACAGTATAATGATTCAAGTTTGAAACAATCAAATTTCTGAGCGGTAATGACTTCCTTTAAAAACCTTAATACAAAAAAAAGTATTGAGCTTACAACCATGTATGTATGTAAAATACATAAAACTCAATAAATACATATATTATAATCGAATTGAGTAGAAATATTTTATTTTTCAGCTAACTAAAACAGCTGTACAGACTAAAGAAAGCAAGTTCGCTGAAATTATAATATAAAAATAATAATTTATACTTTATTTTATTTTTTTGCATCTGTGTTAAGTCAATTACAACGTCAAACTTAGTTTCAAGGTTTATGAAATAAATGAATGTACTACACCTTTACAGTCACTTCGTAAATTATATATAGTTAGTTTTATAATATGTTTTACGGTCTTTTAAAGATATTATTTTTATTATTTTGCAATACAATATACAAATAACGCATAAAATCTTTTAAAATCTCGTTGTATAGTTTTAAATTTTTGAATTAATTTATTACTATTAAAACGAGTTTCACGTTTTTCGTCTATAATCTTTATTACTTTGAACAACGTGAAAAAAATTTTCATCTTTTAACTTTAACAAAAGTTAATTACGCCTGTTGTTAAGTATTATTAATTGTGTTAATTAATTTCTAGACTAGATATAAGTTTTTTATCAAGTTTGCAATAAATACTTTTTTACATATAACGTTAAATTTTAGTAAAAATATATCTATTCATAACAGTAAAAGTAATTAAAAGAAAAGTTCAAGGTCCCATAGGAATTTATTAAAGAACTAATAATTAAATTATAATACTTATTTCGTTTAAATATCAACTATTTTCTTTTGTTTTTTATCATAAGTATAGTTTTTTTAATTAGTGCATTAAAATGCTACAAAATTAAAAAATATTCAAATAATTTTTATCTTATATAACAAGACAAATTAGATGTGTAAGTTAAAATAATAAGTAGAAAATATCAGAGAAATCTTAAAAAATGTAGTTTCAAGTTATCGAATGAAGTTTTATTGATTTTATAATACTGATTTTGTTAGAGTAGCTGTACAAAGTAAACTCGCGTAACAAAACAAAATGAAGTAATAAACTTATTTCACAAAAATATTGATATTATTTTTGTTTCATAGTTAAATTAGAAAAGCGTCATGGTACTTAAATTTACATAGTTTGTAACATCCAGCGACTTACACGATTTGAACGAAATTTATTTAAAAGTGCAAGAAATTAATCTACAATACACAAAAAACATTTAAAAACTTTTACTTGCAAGCATTGAGCTTTTAGTGATAAGTAAGAACTTAGGGATTTTTTACACACAAACAAAACATAGCTTGAAATAGTAATTTTAATTGTTGATCTTTTTATTTAATGATTTACAGAAATTTTTTAGAAAAAAAAATTCTAAGATAAAAAATGAAACAACTATCAGCTTACTGAAAAAGCTGTCCAAATAAAAACGGTTTGACAACGAAGAAGTACAGAAAAATAAATATTTATCTTTAAATGTTTTCTAATCACTTATGGTGAATATGTTTACACGTAAATAATGAGCTACAAAACTTAATGTTAAACGTGAACAGTTTAAAAACCAACTGACTTATAAACGTAGAAAAGTGATAAACTTTTTGTATAAAACAACAATGAACTTTGAAAGCTTTCAAATAAGCCGTAAATAATTTTTTTAGTTATAAAACAGAAAACAATGTTTTAGTTAAATTACTATTTTTCGCTTTACGTTTTTTGTTTTTACCACAAATTGAAAGTGATAAGTAACAATTAAAATTTTTTTATTAACAAAATTAATGTTGGATCGTCTGTAGAGTGTTTGTACAGCTATTATAGTTAGCTGAAAATTATGTTTGTTACTAGTAAAATCTGAAATATTTGTTTTTTAATAAACATAGTTAAAAAGAGCTGAATTTTAAAAACTTGTATATTTTTGCAAAAAAAAACGTTAATGTTTTAATAAAATATTTTTTTAATTCATAAGTTAGTTAATTTAAACAAAAAAACTTGTTATTGCCTGTTTTTAAAACTAAATTGATTTCTTTAAAAAAATATATTTGCAAAAAACTAGCAGCAATTTTTCGATACTTTTTTAATTAACCATGATATTTGTTTAATCTTTTACTATTACTATTTCTTATAAAACTTTTTGTAGAAGATAATGTTTTTTGTTTTTCATGCATACAATGCATAATTTTTTAGCTATATATTGTTTATAAGAGTTGACAGCCAAGGACTTGTAAATAAAAGGATAATTTAGAATGAGTTAGCTTAAAGTCATTTTTAATAAGTTCTACGACTTTTAGCCGACTTTAAGTATAAAATTCAATTATAAAGACTATAAAACTTCTTAACAACACATAGTTTCATTAAAATTGCACTGTGTTAAGCTTTTTTTTTATTTGAGATGAATACTTTTTTAACCTTTAAGTAAAAAAAAATCGGTTCAAACAATCATAGAGATTTCTGAATAACAATCGCAATTTGATTTTAAATAAGCCGTAAACAATTAAAAAAAAAATTCATTTATTTTTTTTTTAGGAAACGATGTTTTTGTTTTTTTTGCTTGACGTTTCTTGTTTTTACAACAAAAGAAAAGTAAAAACCTAAAAATATATTTAAAAGATTTAGTTAACTGTTTTCTTCCTTTAAATTTGTACAGCTATTCTAGTTAGGTAAAAATTTTATTTGTATCTATAAATAACTTTAATATTAACCTCTTAAATTAACATACTTGAAAAGAGTCTAAGCTTTAGAACTTAAATATGTTTGCAAAAAAATGTTTATTAAGTTACTTCAAGTCAAACCGGTTTAAGACAATTTTTAAGATTAATTAAAAATTTTTTTTTTTTTTAAACCTGTTGAAGCAGCTCACAACAGTTTTTTCAAATGTTTTTTATATAAACTTCATTTTTTAAACCTGTAAGTAAAACATTCGGTTTAAACAACAAAAAATAATTTTGAAGAACAATCACAAGTTAATTAAGCTCATTTGTCTTTATTTTTGATTTCATAATTTTATTGAAACTTTATCTGACTAAGTTATTTAACAAACTAGTAAAAACCAATCAGACTTGTAAACAGTTTTAATAGTGTGAAAGTAAGTTAATTTTTAAATAAAGGTAAAATTTTAGCTAAATTAGGTATAAGATTAACCTTATAGCAACAAAATATCATTACTTCACTAATTGTTTTAAACATTGATGTGTTAGTTAAATTAAGTTTATGTTAAGTAATAAAGTAAACTACTTTTATGTACTTATAGCTTGTATTATTTCTCATGAAACTATATGCTATATTTTTTTTAATATTATATAGAGTTTTATGTTATGTTTAAAACATTTTGTGATGTTTTTTAACAATATATATTTAGAAGTACTTTTGTTGTGAAGATGTATAGCTTAAAATAATCTTTTTGCTTTTAGTGTTAAAATATTTAAATAGTAAGCAAAGTTTATAAATAAATTTAAATACAATAAGAAAACTTTAATTAAACTATTGATTTTTTTTGTGTTTATCAATTTTACAATATGCTAAATAATCTGATTGTAAAAAAGTTTTTTATATGTTTGATAAAGTTCAATAATAGAACGTTAGTATTGTTAGCACAGACATAACAATGAGAATAATATTTAAAGATAAAAACTAGATTTATTAATTGCAACAAGATAAAATGCAAGAACAAACTTTAAGTTTATTCAGCTATTTTAGTTAGCTAATTAGAAGAGTTATGTAGTAAATCAACTGGGGCATATATGGTATACTTATCGTACTTATTTTCTGAATTCAAAATAAAATTTACAAAAATATTTAAACTATATTTTTTTTGTTTATTTCTTCTAAATAAAGTGTTAACTATATTAAGAGTTTTTGATTTTTTAATCAATTTTTTCAATAACACTAATCTTAAAGAGCAGTTATATTTTTAGTAAATGGTTTGTTGTTTTATATTTTAGACCAATATCTTAAATTCAAATATTATATTAATTTGGGTTTGTAGGATGATTTATTATCCAACTTTTTAAGAAAATATTAAATTTTAGATATTTTACTATTAAAAGTTGCTTTTTTAAGTTAAAAAAAAAACGTACATACATTCAAAATCATTTATCACTATTAATATGCATTAAATAGTTTAATAACACAAAAGTATATTACACGAAATTGTATTAAAATGTAAAAGTATAAACCGTAGTGAGTCATTGCATACTATACTTGAAGTTAATATGTTTTTATGCTGAGAAATACCTCATTTGTCACTTTAATATCTAATTAGCAACAAAGTTTAAATACAAAGTCGTATTATAAGTTGCAAACCAATTTTCTCATTAAGTCTCGCAGGCCACACTGTAAACACAAAGCCTTCACTTTAAAATACTTGTAGTTATCAACATAAAACACATTAAAAAAATGTGATAAAATAAGCAATATTAGAACTACCGATAAGTAATTTTGATTAAATGAATAACAGTAAGTTTTTATTATAAGAACTTTACTTTTTAGTTTTTAAGAAAACAAATTTCGTCATTACTTCAAGAGTGGCAGATTTTAATTTTGAGGTCCACATTTGGCCCGCGGGGCGCATTTTGTCAACTTAGAATGTAAGTAATATTATTATGACGATTTACCGCAATTAGTAATAAAACTAGTGTTTAAAAAAGGAAAAAAATACTTGAATTATTACATTTATTGTAAAAACTAATTTTTATTAGTAAAAAACTAAAGTTTTACTATAACTAAACGATTAATTACTTTAAAAGTAAACAACCTATATAACTATTATTTAAAGTAATACTATATCAATATTAAAAACTAAATAATGATTAGTATTACTTCTATTTGTTTCTATTTGAAAATAAATAAAATAATTTGAAATACAAACATCTTAATCGACAAACTTAATAAATATTTTTCAACTTTTAATAACACCACTACTTGCAATGAAATTTATATACTTTATTGTCAGCTAACTAGAATAGCTGTAGAAACTTGAGTATCAGTATTGATTATTTTACGGAAAAACGGTGTAAACGTGTAATACAAAATTATGTACAGATTTGTAAATATTGATAAATGACGTAACTAAGAATACGTATTATTATAGTTTTCAACTTATCTTTTGAATATATTTTTTTCTAGTGTTTAAACTTTCTATTTATTTAACTTTGTATACTTATATTATTTTCAAAATTATACTTAAGAAACTAGTTGTAAATATATTTAAACAAGTAGTAAGTTTGTTGTAATTTGAAACTAATTAACGGTACAAGACTTGAGCATTATGCAAGAAACATATGCTTTACAAAAAATTTGACTTTACCTATAATATTGTATAACTGTTTATTTAAAATGAGCTTAAGATTATTTGATAATATAAAGAAAAAAGAAAATTCTGAACTAATAGTATACTAAAAACTCTATAACGTTTGATTAGTTCACCTAGATAATACTTATAAAAATAAACAAAAAACTCTAACAACACAACCAATTCTAGAGTTTTCTTTCTTTTAGAGTTTGTACAGTTATTTTAGTTAAGTTATTGTGGTTAATATTATCCAGTTTTAAAAAATATGTATTTAAAAGTAAGCATTATTACGTTTTAGTGCAGTGCAATTATAAAAAATACACTGTACAACCTTGTCTGTTGTTTTAAGCAGTAGTCTTATATATCTTAAATGAAGTATTAACTTAACTTTATAATATTATCTTTTAATTTTATGTTTTGTAAAACTTAATTTTTAAACTGATATTAGCTGTTTAATAAAGACATTTTTGTAACCTTTAAAATGAACTACATTAGATTTATCTCAAATTTATTAACATTATGCTATATATTTTTTAAATAAACAAAATCTTTCTTAAACCTTTACTTTTAAGTTTGTACAGCTATATGAGTTAGCTGATTGTTTGAAGGCCTAGTACAATGTGAAATAAAATAAAAGTCCAAATAAACGAAATAGTTTTAATGTTATGAAATATTTCAAAGAATGTTCAAACACTTAATTCTATTTTTTTAAACTTAGTTCACTTTTTTGAACTAAAGTATCTGCATATTTTTATATAAACCACAACACGTTTATAACAATGTTAATATAAATTATCTACAAAACATCAAGTTCCAGCAATCGACATTTTTCTTAGTTTGTACAGCTATTCTAGTTAGCTGATAATCGTTTTATTTTAATGTAAGTAAAATCTAATTTTGTAAGAGATAAAAAAGGAGTAATTTACAACTAAGTTGATATACAGCAGGTAAAAAATGTTCTTATTGTTTGTACTTTATATATAATAATACAGTTGTTATTATATATGATGTTATACTAAACTTTTACATTTTCTATTATCATCTGTACATGTATTATTCTTCTGTATTATATTTTTTTTTTACCTTTATGTGAGTTATATTTTATAAACTTTTTTATTAATGTTTTATGTTTTAATATTTATAAAATTACAAAATGAAATTTATAACAATGTTCCACATAGCTAATCAGTTAGATTAATGAAATCTTAAGTAATACCATTTATTTTTAAATTAAAAATGGATCTGATAATTCAAAATATATTTAATTAAGTAACTAGAGATTCAAAAACTTCTAAGCTTTTTCATGATATAATTAAGAATTTGATTGTTGCTTTTGGATTAAACTAAATTTTTGCAACATTATTAATATTCTAAGTTTTTTTTTTAAACTTGTTTTGATTTGTAAAGTTTACTCTTAATTTAGTAGTTGTGGTAAAACTATTAGTAGATTTTATTTTCGTATCAAATAATGTACAATAATCTACTAAATGACCATATTAGAAAAATTTTAACATTAATGAAATATCGATAAATAAATTTATCTATGTACTTATAACAGAAAAACCTTTGTAAACAGTAATAGACTATTAAAATAGATTAAATTGAAAAATAATTTAAATTTTGCCAGAAGTTAACTTAATATATTTTAAAATTAAGCATGTTTTGTAGTTACTATACTTATAGTAAATAGTATACATAATAATATATATAGTTTCGTAATAGTTTTTAACATAATTTCCTACTTACAGCGTCATGTATTAAAAACAATTTTATTTCAAAAATCTAAAAGACCTTTAGCAAATCATATTTTAAATTTTCATACCTATGACTATGTAATGCTGTTACTTTATAATTTTACGACTTTTGAGCTTTTTATTTTTAAGGCATAGAATAAAGTAAAACAAAGATTAAAGTCTAATAAATAAAATTATTTTAGTGTTATATAACATTACCAAGAATGTTTAAACACTTGGTAGTTATATTTAAAATCACTCTTTTAAATTGAAATATTGTTGTCTACTTCCGTATTTTCATATCAACCACAACACATTCAGTATAATGTTAACACAAAAATTCTGTAACAATAACGTTAACATTGCAAAGATTGTTTGTTATTTTGTACAGCTATTCTAGTTAGCTGATAATCGATTTATGTAAGTAAAGACTAATTTTTCTTATATCAGAGAAAAAAGATGTAATTTACAATTATGTTGACATAAAGCACGTTAAAAAAATATATCCTATTGTTTGTACTTTATACATAAAAAATTAGTTGTTATTTCAATTTATGTTACATTAAACTGTTAAATTTTTCATTATATTCTGTTAATGAATTTTTCTACTGTCTTATATACTTTATTTTACTTGAATATGAGTGGTTGAACGGTGTTACTTTTTCTAGACTTTTTTTTTTAAGTTTTATGTTTTAATATTTATAAAGTTAAAAAATTAAGTTTATAACAATGTTTCACATAGCTAATCAATAATCTATAATTTTTTTTTATTGATTTTTTTTACATAATGGTATGAAAAATAATTAAATAAGTATTATTATACGATAAATACAAAGGCAGATCTTAGCTTTTGCTATATACTTACTATTAAAACTTTTTACTCTAATATAGCGTTTTTATCTTTATACACGTATAAAAGTAAATTAAAACTATGTGAATAAATTTATTATATGCCTATTATTGGCTATTTTTACAATTTTTATATGCTGGTGAATGTTAGTAAAAACATTTGAATGATAATAATAAAAAAACGATAAGCAAACAAGTAAAAGTAAAACTTCATTTTTGTGCTACTGAAATAGTTTTTGATCTTTTATACAAGAATTTATTACAACTAGGTTTTAACTATTAAATAATGTTTATAAGTTAATGATGACGTAAAACTTTAAATAAAACAAACCATAAAATGTAATGTTTCTAGAAATTGTTTACCTAACATTAAAGTTCGTGCATTTAACTTTTCTAAGTTTTTACAGCTTTACTAATTGGCTGAGAAGTTTGTGTTTGTATGTAGTAATATTAATATTGTAATAACATTGCGGAATAAAATCGAATTAATACTTTTCTAAAAATAAGGAAGTTTATACCTAAGCAACTTTACTTGCGTAAACTATTTATTGTACTACAACTGGCTTAATAAACTAATTGTATAAAATAAAAACCAACATTATCAGGTTTAATTTTAAATAAAGTAATACTTATAAACATATAAAGATTGAGTTAATAAATAAAATTTCTTATAATTTTGTCAGATGTTGTTAATAGCCTAAAATTATGTATATACAGACTTAAAAAAAGCTATTATATCTAATTGTCCAAACAAACCCATCTCTATATGTTGTCAACCATATCTAAGAATTTTATTTGTATGTTTGCTCAACATGATAACAATAAAATAAGAAACATAAAACTTTTTCAACTGGAATTTAATGTCAAAATGTAACTTATTGTAAAATAAATAAAATACCTTTGCTAATAAAGTTATATAGATTTAAATTTTGCTGTAAGACGTTTTTCACATATTGTCGTTTGTTTGCGAAATAAGTAAATTCTAAATATTAATATGACTAATAAATTAATTTTGAATACATTTAAACTATAAGTTTGTACGACAAACATTTATAAAACTTTTTAGACAATCGAAGTTAGTATATTGTTATTTATAATTAAAACTTTAGATTTTACAGAAAAAAACTTACTCATTAAACATTCAGCTTCATCAATTTGAAGATGTTATTATGATTCAGAAATATTAAAATATTGTACTAAAAATGTTTATTATGCTACACACAAACATGCGATCGATCATCGATTATCTATAGGTTTCATCTTTTTCATAGTTTGTACAGATATTCTAGTTAGCTGATTAAAAATCAACTTGTTTAAAAAGTGGTTTTATACTACTTCTAATGATGTCATAAAATTTTATTTTCAAATTTTTGGATACAATAAAATTTAAATATACTAATTTCAAGATTGTTTACTTAAGATCAATTCACTTAAATTAATTAATCGGTTTTCTTTTTGTTTCCACTCGTTGAATATTAAGTAACTATTAAATTTAAAATATAAATTTTATTGATAACTTTAAAATCAAGTTAGATTAATGGTAATACTTTATAGACATTATTTCAAAAAAAAAACTAAAACTGTATATAATGCAACATAATCAAGCTGATTAAATTTTAATTTTGATTTGGATAATTTTGCAAGCGTAACTTGGTAAAACTGTTATTTGCATTTGTATTCTTTTATTAAGGTGAAAAAGTGTAAGGATTAGTATGACTTTATTTTTAACAAGTCATTTAATTATTTAAATTAAAATTAGTAATGGATGACATCCTTCTTTCGAAATTACTCTTTAGGTTAACTTGATAATAAATGTAACAAATACTTATTGATGAACTTTTATCGTTAAAGAAATTTGTTTTTGGTTTAATTTTAAAAGCTGTACAAATTTATTAATTCTTGAACTACTCTTGTACAAAAAATTGTATTTTCGTAGCTTTTAAAATTAAATGTTCTAAACTAATCATATATGGCTTTCTCTATGTTTATTTAACAAATACAGATAAAGTACTTTACGTTTTTTTAATTATTTAATGATATTTTGATAAATATTTTTAACTCTATTTTTATTATTTTAGGATTTACGAAAGCTTAATTTTAAACTGAACCATACCTATTTTAATTTTTAATTAATGTAATTATTTTTGAACTACTCTACTAGAATTTGATCGTCAACTGATATGAAAAAGTCAGCAAAGTGGAAAAAATATAAAATAGATGTAAGATATTGCTACTTCTTTATTTCATTCGAAATTTTTAAACTTCTTTTACTGAGCTTTTCGTTTTATCAGTATAGACTTGTTGATTGTTATGAAATTTTTATATCATTAGTTACAAGTGTACTTGATTTAACTAACTTTAAGTAAAAATTATTGGTTTTTATAAAACAGTTTTACAAAGTGTTTGAAAGTTTATACAGTTAAATAAGTTAGCTGATTAAGAAAAAATTCGAGTAGTTTTTGTCACTTTTATTAACAAATAGTTTATAGTTGATTATTTAATTGTAATTTTAATCATTTTCCATGGTAAAATTGATTGTTAATGTAAATATCATGGTTGTTTTTCAAAAAAAAAAAATGTTGTTTTAATAATTGTAAAAAGTTTTTATTTTTTCACTTAACATAAATTCAAAAAGTTTTGATTTATTCTATTTATAAACAATATATATCATTTCTACTGTCAGCTATTATAGCTTTTCAAACTTTAAAAGCATAATCTTAGCTAAATTGTTAATTTAAATGATATGTTTATTGATATATGTCATGAGAGAGTTTGTGATTACAGGTATAGTAATGTGCAAATTACCATTTACAATATAACAGCTCATTATAATTTAGTAGGTTTATAACCTTAAGATGTTTTAATATTCTGTAAAGAACAATACTGACTTCTGCTATGTTTTCTAATACTTTTTAGTTTGCCTCGTCACAGTATATAAAATATAAGCTTGAGATTACCTGACTACACAATAATAACTCATTAATAAAAAGAAAAACTTAATTTACTGAACGTATTCTGAAACTAAACACAAAAACAATATTTTAATTTTAATAGTTATAAACTATTTTTATTTTTTTTAAGAAAATAAGCTCGATATGATGAAAATTTCAGTTTACATACATTAAAAAACTAACAAATGAAATTAAAAAAACTTTAAATATTGGAGTCAAACATTCTAATTATAACAAGAAAACTTTTAAACACTGTTCAACCACTTTAGTCTTTTTAACTTAAATTGTTCATTTTAATAAAACATGTCAACTTTAAAAATATCTTGGTAAATATTAAAAAAAAACAAAAAAACGTATTCAGATTTAATTTATGCCTATTCAACTTTGAATAATCTCTATTAAGTTTAGTAATGTTCAAAACTTTAAGTTATTTTCATTTAGATTTCAGTATTTAAAAACAATTTTACTGTAGCAATTTTAATCTTTTTAAAAAGAAATTAGTTGTCTATGTCATAATAACAATAAGTCTTTGATAAACTGAATAAGTCTTGTTGTCAAAAAACAACTATATAACTTTCACCTTCAAAGTATTGAAAACATTAAACTGATTAAGAAATATTAATTACAAACTAAAAATGTTTGTTATGCTACCAACAAAATTTCTATTCATCATTAATTTTATATATTATGTCTAAATGATTTAACAAGTGATTTTTGTTTTCATAAATTTGTACAGCTATTCTAGTTAGCTGATTATAGATGTATTTTTCAAAGGGATTTTATGCTAGTTCGAAAGGTATCAAGAAACTTCTATTCAAACTTTTTGGATGTCATAAACATTTAATGTATAACAATTTAATTGTTGTCTATATAATTGGCTTCATTTACATTTTTTAACGATAATCTGTTTGTTTATTTTACTTTTAGTGTTTAATATTAAATAACTAAACTAGTATTAAGGATCCAAGTTAACACTTTAATTTAGAAAATAAATGAAAAAATGTTAAACTTTTATGCCCGACATCGATTTTGATTTACTTTTCTTGGAAAAATTTAAAAATTTGTTTTACTTATTAAAAGGTATTTAAACCCAAGGAGGGTTTATTTCTTTAAACAAAATTACTGTAACTAGAAGAAAAATTTAGATCGATTAAACTACTTTAAAACTATTGCATTACCCCAAAAAGCTGAAATATCAACTAAAAACTTACATTTTGAGTTGTACTTAGAAATTATAAATTATTATGAAGTTCTCAAATTGCCATTGTATGTTTAATACAGCCATTTACATAATAAGGTGTATAGTAAAATAGTTTTGTTGCAAAAACCTCTATGCATAAAATTTTGTATTGTACAACTTGAAAAATTAATAGCAAATGAACATATATGTATGTCATATTTTAGTTTTTTACCTACTTCAGAATACAGATAACTCATTATAGAACACTTTTAAACTAAATACAAATACTTTTAAAGAAGTTTCCGATCAACAAACAAAAATATAACATTCTGTTTCATTTATATCAAGTATCTTAAAGACATTAAAAATACAATATTTGATTTAAAAATTGGTAATTAAATGTAGTTAAAGTGTGCAACATACATATATATTATTAAAACAAACTTCTAGTTGTAGTTAATTTATTTTAAAATTGCTATAAAAGATATTAACTTAGTTCATTTGTTAAAGAAACTTTAAAATACCATTGATTTTTAAAAATTTTCTGCTGACAAGTAATAAGTAATTGTACATTTATTTACTTGTATATTTTTGGCAATTTTTTTATCAACAATTACCTAAGATAACTTTTCCACAATATGTACCAGCTAATTAAAATAGCTGTGAAAACTGACCTTAGAATTGTGAACAATAATACATTAATCATAAGTTATATATGTATTCACAACAGACTTTGCGTTAGTTGCAAATTTGTAAAACGTCACACCATATTTTCTTTAAATATTTATTATGTATTTAAAAAAGCTGTATAGGTTTTTTAAGTATTTAGTTAAAAGTTATTTTTTTTGCTTTAAGGTAAACTAAGGCACGTATCTTCTTCTCCTGAAGGTGTAAACTTTTATTAATATAAATAAAGTTTGCTTTTGATTTAAACGATATAGCAAGAAACACGTATTTAAAGCCTACATGCTTACATAGTAAATAAAATTCTAAGTGTTTTTTGACCACTTAATATACTTTTTTATCTTATACCATTATGATATCATAAAATTCTACTTTATGAAGTTCAATTGCTTCTAAGTTGTCTCTGGAACTATGAAACTGCTTTTGGGATAACTAACAGCAATAATGAAATTAATCTTAAAGATTTTTTTGTAGCAAAACGCTGTCGCAGTTGGTTATTGAAATTATTATCAATTTACACATTGATAAAAATATTTTGATATCTTTAATATTTTCTCATCAAAACGTTAGTTAGTTCGTCTGTTAAACTCTTATAAGTCAATGCTCTTTAAAAAAATCAGTATATTTACAGGAATTTTTAAACATTTTAAAAAGTCATAATCAAAAAATCATTTTGAGTACAGTAAATATACTTTTTTCAGTTTTGTAAAAAAAATCAGAAACATACAGAACTAAAATACTTTATATCATCTAACAAAAGATAGAAAAAAAAACTAATTTGAAAAAGTATTAATTTAATGAAAAAACAAATCGATAATAAAAAAAATTACAACTCGTGCTAAAATACGTCCGTGAAAAATTGTCTGCTCGTGCAAAAGTGGCTTAGTGCAATTTCATACCTCGAGCAAAAGTATACTCATGTAATTTTGTGCACTCGTGTAATTTTATCTCCTCGTGTAGCTTGTACGCTCGTGCAAATTTAACACTTCCCAGATAATAAACATACCTACTAAGATATTACATCATAACTCATGTTAATATTTAAGTGACTTATAATTAACAGTATATGGTTAAAGGTTGACTTTTAAGATAGAAAACGTTTTATTAGACAAATAAGTTTAAAACATATCTTTTAAAAAACATAAAAAAAAATTGAAATGTTAGTTTTAAGTTTTATACAACAAGTAAATATTATTATAAACTGCACTAAATATATAAAGCACATAAATATTTCAATGCTTTAATATTCAAAAATATCCTTACTATCCTAAGAGCTCATTAAGTTTACGGTTCTAGAAACATAACAGAATAAATTTACCTTTATTGAGCAAAAACGACAAGACTTGGTTTAGAAAAATATTAGCATCTTTATAAGGTCAGAAAAATTGTACTTATTATTATTATTAAATGAAAGCAAACTTCATAAGGTTAATTAAATTTTATTTTAATCCAACTAGCTGTACAAATTGATTAAGTTGCTTATACAAAAATTACAACTGTCGATGTTCTTAAACTTATGTGGGAACTGTAGTAATACGTTTAAATATGTTTGTCGTCATACCATTTAAAACATTCTAGTAATAAAATAAAATCTTTAAACTAAAATATGCTGAATTTTTAAATAGTTGTGGTTTCAAAGTTAAATTATATCTAGTATACTGTAAATTGGTTTAAATGAAACTTTAAAAAATTAACATACGATATGTCCTACACAAAATGTTAAAATGTATCCAATAACCTAAAGGTTCTTCTTTCACTAAATTCTAAGACCAAATACTTTAAGCGATTTTTTGAAGATTAATAGTCATCATAAACCTATATATGTAAATATATTAACGCAAGTATTACGTTCAAATTATCTATTAATAGCATAAAGGCATAAAAATTTACGTATTTATGATTTTTTAATAAATGTCTTCATTTATGAGTAATAGGCTAAATCTGTTAGTATAAATTATTAACTAGGATTTTATATACTACACCAATAAATAAACATAAAGAATAAAAGACATGAAGTGAGTTATTTTGTAAGAAAATTAAAGATACAAAACTAAGTGTTTATGACTTAAACTACTTACTTCTAAAAAAAGTTCAATATTTAAATAAACTTTTATTAAATTTAATATTTTTTTTAAAGTGCTTGTTATGTCATGCAGAAAACAAAATCAAGTAACGAAATTAGCTAAATGTAATTTTACAAAAAAAAATAAAACTTAATCAAAGTAGTGAGTAAAAGATATATGTAAAAAAATCATTAATAAAATTAACAAACTCTAAGCTTTTCTACACCTACAATTACCTAAAGATAAATTTTTATTTACCAGCTAACTAGAATATTTGTAAATTCAACTAAACAATAATATATTAATCATAAATTATTTCAATTTCAACTGGCATTGCGTTAGTGGCAAACTTATAAAACGTCACACAATATTTTGTTTAGATATTTAATAGGTATTTAAAAATCTGTATAGGTTTTAAAAGTAAAATATTTTGCTTTAAGATAAACTTCAGCACGTATTTCTTCTCCTGAAAGTGTAAACTTTCATTAATTTAGATACATTTTGCTTTTGATTTCAAAGATATAGCAAGAAACAAGTATTTAAAAGCCTACATGCTTACATTGTAAATAAAATTCAAAGTATTTTTTGAACACTAAATTTACTTAACAACTTTTTTTTTTTATACCATTATGATATCCAGAAATTCTACTTTGTAAAGTTCAATAGCATCTAAATTGTTTCTTAAAACTGTTTTTGGGATAACTAACAGCAATAATGAAATTAATCCTAGGGATGTTTTTGTTGCTAAACGCTGTCGCAGTTGGTTATTGAAATTATTATCAGTTTACACGTTTATGAAAAATATTTAGATACCTGCTTCTTAATACATCAAAACGTTATTTAGTTTTCTTGTCAAGCTAATTTAAGTCAATACTCTTTGAAAAAATCAATTTAAAATTTATGACATTTTATACATATATTTTTTTAAACTTTGCATGCCTTATGGAATTCCTTCAGCTTTTTTAACTAACTTATCTAAAAATCTTTTTAGATTTTTATTATGATTTTTATTAATTCTAAAAAATATAACTTAAGCTAAGAAATAAAATAATTATTTAAAAATAAATTTAAAACAACACTATTTGATTAACGTACTTCAATAGACTTAAATTAATTAAATTCAATAGCCAAATGCTTTAAGGAAACAAAAGTATGTGTAAGTTTTCATACATGTTTAGAGTATTTTATCAGCTTACTACATCTAACAATTCTAAATTGTTAGCTAATATTGTTTATAATGCGTAAAGTTAATTAGTTAACCATATAATTTTACACTAAAATTTAGTTTACAAATTTTTACTATTGATATTAACATAACTTTATGACTGCTGTTGTTACCATAATAACAAACACAGGTAATAAAACTTTCATTTGCTATCTTAAGGTAAGTTTTAAAACAATTTAAAGTTTTAAAATAAGAAAAATTCTGAAAAAAGCATTTAATAATATTGCAACAAAAAGTAAAGTCATTGTCAGGTATTCTTATCATTGCAACTAAATATACGTTTTTTATTAATCACAGCTCGTATTTTTTGAAATATTTTTTTTGCTTCGACTATCAAAAATGCCACGCGTAACCTTTTTATATAAACAGCTTTTAGTTTATTTTATTAGAATATTTATTATTAATTATTTGCACTAATTATCAAGTAGTTAGAGCTATGATTTCAGCTTATGTTTTTAAAAATGCAGTAGTGTAATTGATAATTTATTACGTTGAAAAAATTTAGATAAAAAATTTATGTTAGTTTCTAATAAACCTGAAACTGATTAGATATCATAAAAAGTCTAAAAAAAAACATTAGATGTTTAATCACAAAAATTTTTTGATAAATAACAGTTAATTTCATTTAAGTAAGCTTTTGTTACCAAAATTGCAATTAAATCATAGCGATATTTATGTCGCAATGTATACTGTTTAATATAACATCGTCGCATTATTCTTATGTAATCTAATGTCGCATTATTGCTAACGTCACCTCACAATACAACGTATCAACGATTATATATAAGTAAAAGTTCATGCGTTCATACAGACACCAAATAAATGCTTCTAAATATGTTTAATTTTAAACTGCTGAATGCGGTCATATTCCCTTAATTAATACTTTGCTTATTAGGTGTTTAAAGCTTAACTTTCGTTATTAAAATGCTGATTTTACTGTTGTGAATAAGATTTAACTGTACGTTTTGTTTTATATTTCATTATTTGGCATTACATTTATTATATGGAATAGTTTAATTATTCAATTAAATATTTTTTAATAGATCAACAATTTTTTATTTTAGTCCTTTTATGTTTTTATATAACATTTATAACTATTTTTTTAGTAGAATACAAAACACAATCACAATTGTTTATATTTATATATTTTTATATTGTACCTAACTATAGAGATTGCAAATGTTTTTGTTTAAAACTTTATATAATAATTTAAGAAAATAATATTAAAATTATTAAAATCAAACCAATTTTTGATTTAATGAATTAGGACTATTAAGTTAAAGTATTTTTATTTGGATTCCGAGCAACTTATTTTATATTACAAAATAGTTATAAAAATAAATTAAATTGTTTTAATGTCTGATTAAATACTAAAAAAATCAAAGGTTAAGTTAATTAAACAAACTGTTAACTTTAACAGTATCGGTTGTAATGTTATAAAAGTTTAAAAAGTTCAATAAAGTAGGTAATTTTAAAAAATTTTAGACAACTAGTTGATCATTAAAAAGTTTCTCAACAGACTTCTTTACTATATTTTAAAATAACTAATGCAATTTTTGTTATGCTTTTGACGTATATTATAAAAACTTTTAAAACTAAAAAAGTGTTTCAAGCTACTTTGAATAGTTGATTAATTATTTATAATAAATTAAGATAAATAAATGTTTTTTATGAATAATTTAAACTTTTAATTACTACAAGCATCTTAGAAAAATTTTTGTTACAGAAGTACAGAGATCTTTTATAACCACTTTACAAATCAGTTTTTTATTTTACTTTACCAACCATTATTTTTGGTGACGATAAAGTTATTATAAGTTTAAATAATTATTAATTAGATCTGTTCTCAAGCAGTTAGTTTTTACACTTAAAGTAGTAAGCTGATTTTTCTTTAACATATGTTTATGCCAATTTCTTGATAAGAATTATAGAATTACACGAGTAAAATTTTACTGTTAGAATTTAAAGTTTTAATCGATATCATTGTTTTTCGTGAAACACGAATATTTGTAATAACTTATACGATTTGTTTTATCCTTTAGTATTGTTTTATATGTAAGTATTATTCAAAAAAAGTATTTAGAACACAACACTATTAAAATGTTTTGATTTTGTTTTTCAAAGTCTTTGTTGAATTCAATATCTACTAGTTTGTATGGCTACTTAGTTAGCTGATTATAAAACTTATGTTTTATGAAATAAGATATTTGCATTTATTCCTACAAGAAGTAAATATAGTTTTGTTCTGTTAGACTTATAAATGTAATAACAAAGCAATTTTAATAATCTCAGTAATAATACATTACACTAAACTGAGGTTAAATAAAACACTGCTTAGATTTAATTGTTGTGAAAAACATAAATACTTTACTAACGAATTTGCTTTACTAACTTATTATGTTTTGTTATAATTTGAACCTGTTTTTATTTAAATTTATATTTAAAAAATTTTTTTACTGATATTTATTAAATGATAATTTTTAATAGAAATCATTTAAAGTGAAGTCAACGATTTGTGAAAAAAAAATTAACATAATTAAGTTAACGATAAATTATAAAAACAGTTAAAAATCTATTTAATTATTTAATTTTTTGGAACTCATTGCATAGTTAGCTCCTTACCATTTCTCAAAATTTACTACAATATAATAAATATATAATATAATTTAATATAGAATATAAAGTTCTTTTATAATAAATTTCGAGCTGAATAAGAAGTAATTAGAAAAAAAAGCGACATTAAATTGTGCATGTACTTTGTAAGCTAATTTTGGGTACTATACTTTTCAGTAAATAATAGTTAGGGTATATACATATTAGTAAATACTCGGTTTGGAGTTATTATTAATAGTAATAAGTAACACTTTATAACCGACTTTGTTATTAAGTTTTGATAACTGTATAAATACATAATGTGATTGAATAGTGTATGTAATTGATTAACGCAAACATGATAATTCTATCCTTAAACAAATGGTTTCAGGATACTGTATTTGTTGTAATAACTTTAGTTTACAAGTATAGTTTACTTTTCATTACATATAAAATAAAATTTTGTGTTCTCATTTGTTCTCCGACGTGATATTTCAAAGATCTAAACAAAAACATCGAAACAAAATCTATACAAATTAGCAGTTTCTTATCTTGCTGCTTATATTTTAACTTTTTAGTAAACTTAATTTTGAAATTTTGTTAACTTTAGGGCCAAGTATTAAGTAAAATAAAGATTAAAGTGTAAAAAATTAAAATTCTTACGTATTTTCATATCAACCACGAAACATTTATAACAATGTAAAAATAAAATATTTTTAATTATTAAATCCTCCCTCATCTCCGTCTTCATGTGTTTGTTTAGTTGAAAATTGTTTTATTTCAATGTAAGTAAAGACTAGTTTATTTTATTGTAGAGATTCTAAATAAAAAGTAATATACAATTATGTTGGTGTAAAAAAAAATTAATAAAAATTAAACTTTTTGTTTTACAAAAACTGTGTCAACAGTTTTCTATAATCTCTATTATTTCATGTCATAAGTTGCAGTTTATTTTCCTATTCGAACTTTGTACGGAATGCATAGACAGCTTAACAAAAATGTAATTAAGAAAATTATTAAAAGTAAAAAACTAATTGTTTAGATGTAAACAGATAAACTGTAAAGAATAACAAAACTATAAAAAAATAAAGAAGAACATGTCAATAACTTAAAATTAAATAAATTAAGGAAAATCATTTATGAGTTTAATATATAAAAAGGCATAGTTGTTAATAAATATATTAGAGTTCAAAATAAACCAGGGCAATTGACTTACACCTTTAATATTTTTTTATATCTTTTTTTCTAAATGAATTTAATATTTGAATCTGGTATAAATATTTTTAAAATAATTTATTTTATCTTTTAGTTAGTTCGTTTTAAGCAGTTAAGTTAACTTACTAAATTATTCAATCTTTGATATTTTGTCTTATATATGAATTTGTCATAAAATTTTATTTTTAAGTTATTTTTATGTTACAGATATTAGTTACTAGGTAAAAAACATCTAGTCGGCCCGCATGCAAAAGTGATGTTCAATGCAAAAAAGTCAGTGTGCAAAAATCTTGCTGTGCTAAAATTTCATCGTAAAAATGTTATGTCATGCAACAATACCGTAGTGCAACAATTCTACCGTGAAAAATTGTCATCGTAAATTAATGTCGCCGTCCAAAACTGACGCCGTGAACAAGTGACTCTGTGTGAAAAAGGTTTCCCTCGTAAAAAAAAAACCTGAAAGCAAATGTGACCCTCTTAGCAAAAAAGTAGCCGTGCAAAAATTTCCTCGTATGCAAAAAAATACCTTTCGTGCAAAAGTGTCTCCTCGTATTAAAGCGAAACTCGTGCAAAAGATTCTTCGTGGAAAATAACCTATCGTGCAAAAGTGACGCTTGTGCAAAAGTTACCCGTTCCCATTCTAGTTGGCTGATAACTGTAAATGCGTTTTCAAATTTAAGTTTAAGGTATAACAAAAAAAGATATAAAGTCAATTTTTTTACTGCAGTAATAAAAATAAATCTAAGATCTTAAAAGATCGCAGTTTACATCATGTTGCATTTATAAATTTAATCAAGGGAAAATATTTACAATAGTTTTTCTACTCGTTACATCATAAAAAGTTTCATATTTTGAACATACAAAGTTTCATATTACCTTTGTTTTTAAGTCTTATAAATGTAAAAACTTTACTAAAGTAAAGTTTGTACCTAAAATTAGCTTACAAAGTTGATGCACAATTTAAAGTCGCTTTTTTTTCTGATTACTTCTTATTCAGCTCGAAATTTAATATGAAAGAACTTTATATTCTATATTAAATTATATTATATATTTATTATATTGTAGTAAATTTTGAAAAATGGTAAGGAGCTAACTATAGAATAAGTTCCAGAATAATAAATAAATAAATAAATAGATTTTTATCTGTTTTTTTATAATTTATCGTTAACTTAATTATGTTAATTTTTTTTTCACAAATCGTTGATTTCAGTTTAAATGATTTCTAAAAGTAATTATCATTTAATAAATATCAGTAAAAAAATTGTAAATATTAATTTAAATAAAAACAGGTTTAAATTATAACAAAATATAATAAGTTAATAAAGCAAATTCGTTAGTAAAATATTTATGTTTTTCACAACAATTAAATCTAAGCAGTGTTTTATTTGGCCTCAGTTTAGTTTAATGTTCTATTACTGAGATTATTAAAATTGCTTTGTTTTTACATTTATAAGTCTAAAAGTACAAAACTATATTTACTTCTTGTAGGAATAAATGCAAATATCTTTTTTCAAAATACCTATGTTTTATAATCAGCTAACTAAGTAGCCATACAAACTAGTAGATAGTGAATTCAACAAAGACTTTGAAAAACAAAATCAATTCATTTTAATAGTGTTGTGCTCTAAATACTTTTTTTGAATAATACTTACATATATTACAATACTAAAACGATAAAACAAATCGTATGTGTTGTTACAATTATTCGTGTATCACGAAAAACAATTATATCGATCAAAACTTTTAACTCTAACAGAAACAATTTTACTCTTGTAGTACTAAAATTCTTATCAAAAAATTAGCATAAACATATGTTTAAGAAAAATCTGCTTACTACTTCAACTGTAAAAACTAACTGCATGAGAATAAGTCTATGAAATAATTATTTAAACGTATAATAACTTTATATTCAACATAAAATAATGGTAGGTAAAGTCTAATGTCAAAATGATTTATAAACTGGTTATAGAAGATTTCTGTACTTATTTAAACATTTTTTTAAGATGCATGTAGTAATTAAAAGTTTTAGTTATTCATAAAAAACATTTATTTATCTTATTTTATTATAAATAATTAATCAACTATTCAAAGTAGCTTAAAAGACTATTTTCGTTTTAAAGTTTTCACAATATACGTTAAAACCATAATAAAAATTGCAGTAGTTATTTTAAAATATAGTAAAGAAGTATATTAAAAACTTTCTAATGAACAACTAGTTATCTAAAAGATGCTAAAGTTATCTAATTTATTGAATTTTTTAAACTTTTATAGCATTACAACCGATACTGTTAAATTAAACAGTTTGTTTGAATTGTCTTAACCTTTGGTTTTTTTGTTTATAATCAGACATTAAAATAATTTAAACTATTTTAATAATTATTTTGTAATATAAAATAAGTTGCTCCGGTTCTAAAACAAAAACTTTAACTTATTAGTCTTAATTCATTAAAACAAAAATTGGTTTGACTTTTATTATTTTAATATAATTTTTAAATTATTATATAAAAACAAAACCAACCCTGTTGAAAAGAAGAAACGTAAACGAACAAGAAGAATTATGTACTTTAATTCCCAATACTGCCAGTCAGTAAAAACTAACATTGGGAGGAAATTCTTAGACCTAATTGACAAACATTTCAAAACAGATAGCATGAAAAAGATCTTAAACAGAATTAATTGCAAAATATCATACTGTTGTATGGATAATGTCAAATCATTAATAAGTAGCCACAATAAGAAGATACTAAGTAAACTGAATCATAAGAACAACTAAGAGGATAAAACGTGCAACTGCTGGGACAAAGACTCCTGCCCCTTAAGTGGGAAATGTTTGCAGGGGAATGTTGTTTATAAGGTGACGATTGCCAGTCAGATCAAAACAAAAGAATACATAGGATCCACGGGAGGCCAGTTCAAAGAGAGATAGTATGCACACACTAGTGACATTAGTATGAAAATAACAAGGGAACAGAGCTTTCCAAGCACATTTGGAGATTAAAAAACAGTACGATTTAAGGTGGAGAATAATGAATAAGATTAGAGAAATAAAGAATATAGGTAAGATCTGTAAGACGTGCAGCTTGGAAAAAATAGAAATAGCACTTGCTAATAAGTAACAAATTGTAAAGAAAGGAAAAAGGCTCTTCTACACCTGCCCACACTTTAGGAAATTTTATTTTAAAATTTTGTTATTTAATACTTTTATAACTTATTTCTATTTTTTGTTATTACATGTACCCTTATTTGTTAAGCGCCATTTTTTTGTGTTTTTATAAGCTAAATCAAAATCTGTATAGAACAAATCAGCTATTGTAATTATAGGTCATATTTAAAGTTTAAAAATCTCTTTTAATTTTGTTAATTAATTATCTAGTAATAACACTATACATTTTTAATTTTCTAATTTAATTTGAATTTAATTATAATCTCTTGCATTGTTGTATTTTTTAGTTATTCATCGTCTTATGTTTATTTTATTTTGCAGGTTTAAAGATCCCTTAGGGGTGAAACACTGTTGCCTTTGTGAATAAATAAATAAATTTAAAATTAAAATTGTTTTATAAAGTTTTAAACAAAAAAACGTGCAATCTCTAAAGTTAAGTATAATATAAAAGTATATAAATATAAAAATGTGTGATTCTGTTTTCTACTAAAAATATAGATCTGAAAGTTTTATAAAAAATTAAAACCGCTAAAATTGAAAACTTGTTGTTTTTATCTATTAAAAAATAATTAATTGTATGATTAAACTTTTTCTTATAATAATTGTGATAAAAAACAATGAGATATCAAACAAAACGTACAGTTAAATCTTATTCACAACAATAAAAGCAGCATTTCAATTACAAAAGTTAAGCTTTAAAAATTTAATAAGAAAAGAATTAATTAAGTGAAAACGATTTTTCAGCGGTTTAAAATTAAACATATTTGGAAGCATTTGTTGTGTGTCTAAATCAACGCATGATCTTATATCTATATAAAATCTATGATACGTTGTATTGTGAGGTGACGTTAGCAATAATGCGACATTAAATTACATAAGAATAATGCGACAATGATGTATTATACAATACATGTGCAACAGAAATATCGCTATGAATTGATTGCATTTTTGGTAACAAAAGGTAAAAAAGTTTGTGATTAAACATCTAATGTTTGTTTTTAGACTTTTTATGATATCTAATCAGTTTCAGGTTTATTAGAAACTAACGTATATATTGCATCTAAATTTTTGAACGTAATAAATTATCAATTACAATACTGCACTTTTAGAAGCATAAGATTAAATTCATAGTTCTAACTATTTGATAAACAGTGCAAATAAAGAATTATATATAAATATTCTGATAAAATAAAAGCTTTTTAAAAAAAAAAGTCATGCGTAGTATTTTTGATAGTAAAAGCAAAAAAGTTAAAAGTATTTCAAAAAATTTGAACTGGGATTAATAAAAAACGTGTATTTAATTGCAATGATTATATTACCTGACAATGTAGTTCAAACTAACGATAAGAGAACTAAACTAATTTAGTTTTAACTAATTAGCTACATTTAGTAGGTGGGCAAAATACACACTTATAAGATACTGGATCTTCACATTGAGTATAATTTTATATGTCATTATGAAGACAATGGTAGCAGCTTTTAATAAATTACGTCAATAGTTTTTCTACAACATACTTGATTAAGTAGGCTATTAATTAATGAAGTGATATGTTCTTAAATTTTAAAACGATTTCTCCTTTTTGATAGTAAGTAGATTATATAATTTTGTAACAGCTCTACTTTATGTTACAATATAATTAAACAAATTTTTTCAGATTTTTTCATAACATTAAAACTTAAATTCTTTAAATACCTATTCTAAGGTAGCAAATTAAAGTTTTCTCACCAAACTTACCTGTGTTTGTTATTACGGTCACAACAGCAATCATGAAGTTATGTTAATGTTAACTATAAAAATTTGTTAATTACTTTGTGGTTTAACCTTAAATGTTTAACTAATTTATACTTACGCCTTTTAAATAGTATTTGCTTATAATTTAGAACTGTTAGATGTAGTAAGCTGATAAAACACTTTAAACATGTATAAAAACTTACGTGTATTTTTGTTTCCTTGAAGCATTTGTCTATTGAATTTATTCAACTTAAGTCTATTGAAGTATGTTAATCAAATAGTGTTGGTTTAAATCTGTTTTTAGATAGTTTTTTTTTATTTCTTAGCTTAATTTATAATTTTTAAAATTAATAAAGAATCATAGCTAAAAAGATGTAAAAATAAGTTAGTTAATACAGCTAAAGGAATTCCATAGTCCTTGCAAAGTTTAAAAAAACATGTATATAAAATGTCATAATTATTTTACTGATTGTGTTAATTTATGAAAATAGGTCAGTTGTAAGAAAAGTATGTTTTGCATGTTTTTAAAAATTAAAAGAAAAACTAATATAAATTATTTTCTAGTGCTTAAATTATAGTAGTTGTACAAGGTTTAATTGAAGAAAATATTCTGAAACATATGTAAACTGGTTAACTAAACAAATAATATATTTGAATAGTATGTTAACAGTAAAGTTTAGTTAATTTTTTTTTTGATAAAGTAAAAAATAGTTTTAAATGTGGAAAATAATCTTTATACTAAGCTATCTGCAAATAACAAAAACTTGTAACTTTTTAACAGCCTTTTAATCATGTAAACAAAGTTAGTATGAATTAAAAAATATATATAATATTAAACTAAAAAAATTTATAAAAACACTAAACTAAAGCTTTTTCAATTTTTAACAATTTAAAGAACTAAAAACTAAATAAGTTTAATTTTATTTACATAATTATTTGAGTTAGTCACAAATACTATTTCAAAACTACGGTATATATGCTACAATCGAACAAAATACTAAATGCTTGGTATTTATTAAGTTTTTACAGCTGTTTTGTTAAGCTGTTTGTAACTTGAAAACTTTGTGAAGAAATTGTCAAAATAACTTTTACATTAAATCTAGTGTACAAAACAAAAAATTCAAGTAGACATAATCATATTAAATTGAAATTCTCAGACGTAACCAGGTCATTAAGTATTATATGAACAGTGTTTTTGTTTAGCCAACTACTTATTGTTTTACTGGAAAAAATAATTTTAAAAAGCAACAAAGTTTAACAATTAAAGGAACGGAGAAAGTTGGGTTCAGTTTATTGTTAACAACCTATTTGAAACGAATTAATAACTAAAACTCTTATTTTATATTAGATTTTATGTACAGTACACCAAGTTAAACAAAATATTTGCGAAAAATTACAAGTATTAAAACAAATTGTATTGAAAAGTGTTTTTTTTAGGTCCTCTTGCAAATGTCTTATTTTTTAAAGAGTATTGACTTAAATTATCTTCACAGACGAATTAACTGACGTTTTGATGAAGAAGTATTAAGGAGCAGGTATTTAAATATTTTTGATAAACATTTAAATTTATAACAATTTAATAGACAAACTGCGACAGCGTTGTGCTACAAATACATCCCTGAGATTAATTCTATTATTGCTGTTAGTTATCCTTAATAAAGTTCCAACAAATAATTTAAAAGCTCTTTAACTTCATAAAGTAGACTTTCTAAACTTCATATTGGTTCTAGCAAAACAAATACTTTTGTTAAGTAAGTTAAGTGGTCAAAAAACACTTTAAATTATATTTACCATGTAAGTATGTAGGCTTAAAATAAATGGTTTTTGAAATCAAAAGTAAAATTTATTCAAGTTTATAGAAGTTTACATCTTTAGGAGAAGAAGTTGCGTGCCTGATTTTACCTTAAAGCAAAACAAATTGTTAAAACACTTTACTTTTAATAAATAATCTAAAAACGATACAATTTTTTACAATACATGATAAATATTTAACATAACATTTTGTAACGCATTATAAAATTCCCACTAACGCAAGGCTAACATATATATAATAAATAAAAACTTATCAATAGCATATTTCTGGTGGCAAATCGGAATTGCAAAATTAATGAGAAGTTGTTTTTAAGTAATGTAGGTATAAAAATTACCTAAGAAAAAATACAAATAAAAGATAAGATCTAAAATTATTTCTTTCATAGTTTTCAGTTTAAAACGTCTTCTAACTAAACCAGCTATTTTGTTGCAAAATACTCTTAGTTTGGATCAAAATCCACCTGTGTTCAAAATCCCTCCGATTTTTTTTCTTCATATGTTGATTTTTTTATATACTTTTAGTGTTGTTTTTATTGATTTTTTATTATCACTATTACCCCTTACCCTCGATTGATAAGTGGTTCTCGACTTTGACTGGGTGGATTTTGATCGGGTTGATTTTTAACGTGTCCCTTCAGTGCAAAATGTTTGATAAAGCAGTTTTTATTACAAATGTTATTTTTTTATAAAGTTTAGGCTAAAAAAATGATTATTGTATACCATATTTATTTAAGCGTAATTTAAAGTATATTAAATCATCTCTATCTTTAACGGATATAAATAGGTATAGCAACTTAATTTAGTTATAAAATAAACAACAAAAACTATGTACAATTTATTGTCTTCACAAACAAACGATTCAAAATGGTGCGCGACGCTTCAGTTTTCTACGCATTAATCTTATACGAACTTCAATATCGATAAAGGTGAAAAAGACGATATTTATGAACGTAGAAATCCTATCAAAATTGTTTCATATCGTACCACAGCTTACGTCTTCGGCCACGAAGTCTCACGTAAGCTGTTTATATCGTTCTATAGTCAACCTCTGCGGCCGCGCAGTCCCAAGCCAACTATTTTGTATCGTACTGCCATTCACGTCTCTGGCCTCGAAGTCTCACGTGAAAAGCTGCAACTACTTCCACGAGAAAGAGTCGCCCCGTTGAAGCGGCCTAGGTCCGTTCCGTAGGGTAGTTGAGGTATATTAACCTACTTTGTAGATGTGCTTCATCGTTTATATACATTTTTACTTTCTCTTTTGCAGGTGGCTTGACATGTTGACAGTTGCAGGTGTCTTGACTTGTTGACAGTTGCAGGTGGCTTGACATGTTGACAATTGCAGGTGTCTCGTTGCATGTTGGAAACTGCAAGTGTTTCGGCATGTTGGAATGTGCATATTGGAATCTGCAGGTGTCTCAGCACGGTTTTAATAGCCAGCTTACATACTCACCTGTTTTTGCACACGGAAATTAATGAATACAAAATTGTATTTATTTTGCCTTTGTCAATCAAAAAATATCGAGTAGAATTTAAAATATAAATTAGAGAACTGTTGTTATTATTTATTTGAAACTTGTCTTTTGAAAGGAATTTTTTATTTAAAAATTTTTAAAACTTATTCTAATGCATGCATCGACATATGGACAATTGAAGTGAAATAAGTATAATTTCACATAAATGTCCAACATCGACTCTATTCTGAAAAAAAAATTTTTTTTTAAGTTTGCAAAAAAAAAAGAAATAAAAATATACACGTTGTAATAGAGTTTTGTTGCCATAGACAATTAAATAATAAAAACACCAAAATAACTTCAAACTCCAAAAACTTTATTTTTGTCTGCAATATTTACAAGCAATCACTAAAGAAACCAAAAACGAGAATCATCGATACAATTATCAAGAACTAAAAACGCAAAGGCAATGACGCAAAAAATAACATACATTTGTTTAAACAAACCACATAGTATTTTTTATCTTATTGTAAACAACTTGTTATTTAAGTGTTGACACAATAGGCTTATGAACTTAAAATTGTTAAATTAGTTTTTATTTTGAAACATTTACTCTTAAAATACTTGACTTATGCAGTAAATATTAAAAACTAACAACTTAATTTGTACATTCAATAAATATACTTAAGTCATATAAAATGTCTTAAGCAAAATAAAGAATAAATATTTTTACAAGGATATTTCTATAGTTGAGAGAACTTTGTATCATATGCAAATTTTAACTATATACAACAAACGGTTTTTTTTTTAGTTTTTTATGTTTAAACAATATTTACACAAATATACACATATAAAGATATATAGCTTTTATAGTTATTTACAAAGTTTAAACTTTGCTTTGTTTTACTGTAGATGTTAATGTTTGACTTTAGTTGATTTGCAGACTATCAATAAATGACTTGGTCGACTTCATTTTATAAGTGCTTTTACTTCTGTTCAAGATACATAGCTGTCATAGATTATTTAATGAAGTGTTTGAACAACAATCGCTTTTTTTCAGATACATATATTTTTTTTGTTGTTAAATCGAGTTTTTAACTTCCGGGTGGAAAAAGTACGCATACATAAGCACTCTTTATAACTGTTTTATTTCTTGTACTGGAGCACTTAAATCAAGAGTGATTTTCTTTGCTGCAAATTAAATGCCTTTATGTCTGTGCGGCTGATAAAAAGCGATTATATTTTTACGACAAAAACAAGTGCAATGGGAGTTAAAAGTGCTTTCTTTGCGGCTTACATGCGCTCACTGACGGCTTATATGCGATTAGCGACTTTTTAATAATAAAAGCATTGCTTTAAAATGTTGTACACATTTAGCACAAAATAAAAATATAGATGACAAAAAAAACTGCACATACATAAAGAAATTAAGCAATTCTTTATTTTTTTTTGCTAACAATTAAACCACTCGAGAAATAAACACTATCATTTTAATAAAACTCAGTAGACTTTTACCACACGCTTTTACCTTTAATTTTACACTCACTGTCACAAAAACCGGTGATTTACACTACCATCCTTACTAAAATCAAATAAGCGATCATCGCAAACTATAACAGTTCAGTTTTACACGTAGAAAAGCATTGAAGAAGTTATTCCGAGTTGTAAGTCTAAAAAATAAATAAATTCTTAATTTCTGATCGGTTTTAGTTAAATCGTTACTTATGTTTGCCTTGTCTTCGAAAGGTTAGTTTTAAGAGCTGTTAGAGGACGCCATATTGGAATGTGCATGTTGGAATCTGCAGGTGTCTCAGCACGGTTTTAATAGCCAGCTTACATACTCACCTGTTTTTGCACACGGAAATTAATGAATACAAAATTGTATTTATTTTGCCTTTGTCAATCAAAAAATATCGAGTAGAATTTAAAATATAAATTAGAGAACTGTTGTTATTATTTATTTGAAACTTGTCTTTTGAAAGGAATTTTTAATTAGAAAATTTTTAAAACTTATTCTAATGCATGCATCGACATATGGACAATTGAAGTGAAATAAGTATAATTTCACATAAATGTCCAACATGATTAAGTATATGGGGTCATAACTTTCACTAACAATGCACACACATTTTTAAAGGTTTATTGATTTATCTAAACTATATTTTTTAAATATCTGAACAGTGTGATAGAACACTTCTTAGTATGTGAAAACTAGAAAATTTCTAACAATATTAGTTATAATGAATTATAAAGTAATATGTTACAAAAAACCCTTTTTGTGCTTAAAAACCAAGCTTTATATGTACTTTTATCGATATATTAAAATTATACTTAACAACTAAATAGAATAGTTTTACATACTCAATGATGTATATGATATGTTTTTGATAGCAAAGTCACTATATATATAACAATAAAAGCTATTTAGTTGTCAAAAATTTTAATGTACTAAATTTATTTTAATCTTCATTTTCTTTAAGTTAAAAAATACTTTTTATTTTTGTGAAATTAGATTTAGTTTTTTTCTTACTAGGTTTTTTTTCTGCATGACACATGAAGAACTTTAAGAAATTTAATAAAAACCATATATTCATAAAAGTTTATTTAAATATTGTTGTTTTGCCTTAAATCAATTATATCTTTATTTAAAAATCTATTTTGTTTTATTAATTTTTAAATATGTTCACACTTCATTTAGACCAAACGCTTATTTTTACTTTAAAATACCTACAACAACAAACTATGATCAGCTGTATAAATAATATTAAAACGATGACAAGTTTTTACAACAGTTTTTACAGCTAGTCAAGTAAGATAAAAATTTTAAAAAATAATTAAAATTTTTAGACATCAAATTAATTCCTAAATTATAAAAAAGCTACAGTTTTGTAAACTATTTTTATAATTGTTATCTTTTTAGTTACTAAAAAAAATGTAAACGAATACCTTACTAAATAAAATTAAAAAAAACCTAATTAAATAGTAAACGATTCATACAAAAACAAAATTGATTTTGTATTATATATTATTTTACTAATAAAGAGACAACTAGATTACTGTATATTTGTTAAAACTTTGTTTTTGTGCTTATTTTTTACTTAATTTTTTTCAGTTTAAGATAATTGTTTAATCAAAAGTATCAATGATATATTAAAACTAGTGTCAAAGTTCGAACCCATAAGTCAAAAGTTAAATTGTTACAATTATTATTTAAGTTTAACCAAATCCTATCTTTTGTAAAGACTAAAAGAAATACAAACCAAGAACATTTATCTAAAATGAAAGTTTTATCATATACTAAACTAATAAGAGCAATTTAATATTTAAACTCTTACATGTTTTGTAGCTGTGTATTTATTTCAAGTTGACAAATTGAAGCTTTAGCTATTTGTTATGATAGTACCAATGACATATAAATTTTACTGTTTTATTTTAAATCGTTAGCTGTTTGAACTATAAATTAGACAAGTTATTATACTTCCAGGAACATCATTATAAACCCTGTTAAATGGTTCAAAATAAACTGCTCAAAATTTTAGCTAATTGTCTTGTAGTTATTTAAACAAAGTATTGTAAGTTTTAAATATATTGAAATAAGTATGACGTCAGTAAACATTTCAAAAATAATTATGATTAAATTTTAAAACAATTAAATATAACTTTAACAGCAAAACATAAAGAGTACTATACACTACAAACAAAATAATTTATACATTCATAACAAAATAAACTTGGTAAAATAAATAATAACATTTATTATAAATTACTTATAGGTAATAAAAGATAAAAATATCAAACATCCAAGCGTTTTAACTATTATTAAATTATTGAAAAATGACACCAAAACTTAATTTATAAGTATCAAAAAACGCTTTAAATCTGTATGATGAGTAGATGAAAACAAATAACTAGCAATCAAATGAGAAAATAATATCAAAAATACTAATACAAATAACACGCAGTTTAACAATTTTTCATTTTTCTTAACAGCGGGTCGGCAGCCTTTAATTAGAAACCGGTAAAATTTGCTTTGAAAAAAACTTTGCGGACTTAAAAGATTTATAAAAGTTTTGGAATGTATTTTGAAAAGACTTTTTGACAACAAAAACAATGCCTTACTATGCATAAGTAATAAGAGACACAGTAAATAGATTATTAAAATTCATTCTACAAAATCTATTTACACACAATACACTACAATTTATTTCCTCCATAATACCTTGTCACTGCTTATCTTACTGTTTAAGTAATTGAACATAGTTTTAAACTATGCAAATTAATAAAAGTGCACTTTTTTACTTGATAATAAGCCAGTACATTGAGATGGTATAAAATCTTTTTTTATTTATTTTTTTATATAATTAGATACATGGAATGCATTAACCATCTTTAATGGTTTTAAATTAGCAAGTTTTATACAGTAATAAAATAACTTATAAACGAGATGTTTTTATAAAAAAATATGTAGTTTAACATTTGCTGTAAAAGGTAATGACGTCATTGAAAACTTTAGATGACAACCTTTTTAAACGAGTTTTAAATAAAATGCAAATTTATACTATACATTATAATTTATTATTATAAAATATTGATATACATTCAATTTAAGTTTAAAATAAAAAAAAATACGTTTACTTTCATAACTTAAGCTTTAATTTGATATTTAAAACAAAATTTGAAAAAAGTGATTATATAACCAGAAAAAAATGTTTAAAACCCCAGTTTTTTTAGTGACTTTCGCTCGAAATTCCAGATTTTTCTTAAATTTCTTAAAATTTAAATTATTCCTGATTTGTTATAAATGAAGTATGAATATTTTTTTAGATCACCACAAATATAGTTGTCAACAGAAATTATATAAACTAACACTCACTATTCTGTAATCTTAAATATATGCATGTTAGTTTGTACAGCTATTCTAGTTAGCTGATAAAAAGTAGCATGTTAAACAATTAGAAAGTTTGTGAAAGTAAGGAAAGTATCATAAAATTTCAATTTTTTCTTTTTTTTATAATATTTTATAAATACTTGATATTTTTTTTTGTTTATTAAAAATATACTTGGATAGGAACAATATAATTTAGGTTACATCTGTTTTTAAAGTATTTAAACATACATAAAAAAAACGCAACAACATTTGATAAGTTGTCATGGACATGATGTTGAAAAATAGTCGTATAAACTAAACAGTTTATATAAGCGAATACGTTTTTAGTTAAAACCTTTACTACTATTAATACAACAATCATTTTATTAAAGGTAATACTGTTACTTTTACAAAATTTCAAACAAAACATTAGACCATTATTTTTATTAAAAGTTTAAAAACCGAAAAACTTCATTTAATCGTGTTTAGTACTAAGATCAGATAGTATTTAGTATCGTTAGTACTTAAATGAATAATAAAAACAGGTTTCGATATTATTTTTACAAATAGTTTAAAAATATACAGGTCAAAAGTGACAGACGAAAAATAAAATATTTGTTTTTATACTTCACCCAAACTATCTTGACCTTATTAAGTTGATTTTACTATTATCAAAACGGTGACTTTTCTTTATGCTTTTAATAATGTTTTTACTAAATAAAAGAAAATTAATTTTTAAACACTTAACAAAGTTGAATTATTTTAATCTTCATTTCTTCATATTGTAGAAAAATAGAGAATATATGCTTTATTGATGATTAATTATATATTTTTTTGTTTAAAAATATTCGTTCAAATATAACTTTAAATTCAAATAGTTTCGATAACTTATTTACTAGATATTTCCTTACGTTTTTGAAACATCACCACAATAATCATCAGATTTTAAAAATTCACATTTATTGTAAATAGAATTTACGCGGGATATTTAATTTTACTATTTTGTACAGCTACTAAAATTAGCTAACTTAAATTTTTTGTTTAAATTTAGAAAAAAATATACTTTATATTATCCAATAGCAAAAAATAGTTAAAAACAGTAAACAGAATAGATAAATATTTTTTACAAAAACAGTTTAAAAAACTAAAAAAAATATTGGATCCATGATCTTTTAAAAATGTTTGAATACATTTTCGACCCGTCCCCTTTATTTAGATTACAACTAAAACATTAATAAGTAATCATATAAAGCACCATATGTAATTTAAGGCGTGTATAAAAAAATTAAATTCTTAAGCAATTTTTTTAGTAATTTTAAAACTATTTCCATTGATGTAGTAACAATTAATCTTTCAGGTTGTTGTTAAATAAAGTGAGAAAAATATACAATCTCTTATAAAATAATACAAGTTAGTAATTTTTTACACGATTTTGTGTAAATAAAGCTTTAATGTGAAATATTTTTTTTGTTGTCTTATTTTTAGGATTTTCAACAAAATCTGCTAAAAAACACTATTATTTAGTGATCACACACCAATTTAAGTAGCTTCAGAAATTTAACGCTTTTATGACATCTAATTCCATAAACTGAAAACTAAAATTTAACTAAACTTTTATTTAATAAAACTAACTTGAGTTTTATATAAAGACTATACATTCAGGTCATAAAAAAAATCTTCAAATAAGTATTTTAAATATTCCCACAACACTTTTAGGCAATGAATCCTAAATAATATGTTTTTAACAATCCAACTTAAATTTAACTGCTGACGTCTTGTAGGCTACTAACAATTTACTTAGTAAAGTTTCAAATATTAATATTTTCAATGAACTACAATTAACCTTCTTTTGATACAGCAAGTTTGTACGACTATTCTATTTAGCTGATAAAAAATATATTTTACTTTAAGTAACTGAAGGTAACATGTTTAAAAAATATTAATGGAATATTTTTAAATCTGTTTGAACTAAAATAATGAAATTGAACACCAATTTAAGTAGTCAAAGATACTTAACGCTTATATAACATTTAATTTAATAAACTTAAAACTATAAATTAAACTAAGTTTTTATAAAATAAATTAACTTAGGTTTTATCTAAAAATTATAGATTCCGGCCATAAGGAAATTATTAAATAAAGTATTTTGAATTTTCTAAGATCACTTATAAAGCATTGAATTCTGAAAAAAATCTTTTTAAACCAGCCAACGTAATGATAGCTGATGACGTCTTGTAGGCTAATAAAAACTAATTTAGTAAAATTTTTACTATTAATATGTTTAATGAGTGTAAAAATAATCTGCATTTTGTATCAGAAGTTTGTACGGCTATCCTAGTTAGCTGATAAAAACTATATTACCTTTAATAACTTAAAGAAACATGTTGAAAAATATGGATGGAACATAATGGGATTATTATGATTGAAGTCTTAATAAGAAGAAAGTTTATAAAATGGTAAGAGTCATAAAAAAAGAAGCTTCAAGAAAAAAAGGTTAGGTTCAAATTAAGTGAAATTAATTTAAAATGTGTTACAGTTTTTATATCACTATTTTCTTTATTAAACAATTCATTAAGGTTAAGTTTCTAAAATTTATAACACCACGTTGTAAAATGAATTTTAATACAAACTTTCTCACTTTTACATTTTATCGTTACTTTAAATATATAATTTAAATTGATAAAGAAGAGTGATTTATACATTCAAAATACAACAGCCTAAAGGTATTGATCTTGTTACACAAAAAATGTTCGATACTTATTTTTACTGTTATATTTATGTTTGACATGATCAGAATGTTTTTCGCTGAACTTTTGTAATTTTCAGAATTGGACTTGTATATTTAAATTTTTTTTAAGTAGATCTATTTAAGTTTATTTGTAGAGTGACATCAGGTAGCTAATAAATAAACTAGACTGAATATCACAAAGTAGTTGTTTGAGTAATATAGCTGTTAGTTTATTAAATCAATTATAAGGTTTTATTATAGATAAATTTTTAAAAAATATATAAAATCTTCTTCGTTTAAAAATGTTTTTATTTATTTATACATGCTATTTAAATATTTAATAACCATCGCACTTCTTACTAGCTGCTTTTTGAATTTTTCTAATAATATAACAAACTTAAGCTTTAAAATTTACTTACAAATATATCAATTGTAATGTTGTTTTTGATATCAGATAGAAAATAGGCAAGTGTTAAACATTTTTATTAACATTACCTCAAACAAAGTTGTCAGTATAAAATATATAAACTAATACTCACTTTTCTGTAATGCTTAAGTGTTAGTTTGTACAGCTATTCTAGTTAGCTGAGAAAATATAGTACATTAAACAATTAAAAAAATTATTAAAGTAGGAATACTATTATACAATTTAAATATTAATTTTTTTTTTAATTCGTTTTAAAAGCTAAAAAAATTTTGAAATGTGTACTAAATAAATACTAAGATGAGAAATTTATTGTACTAGGTTACATCTGTTTTCAAAGTATTTAAACATACATGTAACAACGAAACAAAATCTGATAAAGTGTTATGGACCAGATGTAAAAAGGTATTCGTGGTATTCAAAAAACGTTTTTTATAAGCGAATAAGTCTTTAGCTGAAACCTATACTACTGTCACTACAACAAATCATTATATTAAAGGTACTACTAGTACTTTAACTAAATTTTAAATAAAGTATTTAGACAGTATTTTTTATTTTAAGTTTAAAAAACAAAATCATTAAATTTTATCGCATTGAGTACTGAAACTAAATAAGATTTAGTTTTGTTAGTTCTTAATATAATCATAAAAAGACTTCAATATCATTATTAGAAACAGTAGAAAATAAAAAACAATTCTTAAGTGTACAGATCAGAGTTAAAAAAATGTCATTCTAAATGTAACTTAAACTATCTTAATCTTATTATTCGGTGATAGTGTTATCAAAACGTTATTATTGATATATAATTTTTTATGGTTTTTCTATTATTTATATTAAATAAAAGAAACGTAATTATTAAACACTTAAAAAAAATAAATTGTTTGAATTGATTTTTTTTTTGATTGGCTTAAGATTTTTTTTTGAAAACAAATATATGAAACAGTTTGAAACAACTTTAACCTAGTTTTTAAGCTAGGTGTTTAAGCTAGAGTTTTTGTAAAAATTTATGTATATTTTTTTCGATGAGAAAAATAAAAATTAATTAATTAATAATAATTTGAAACCAGTATTACAATGCGAATAAGTAAAACAAAAAAAGTATATAAATTTAACCTACATTTAGTTTCGATATTACTGCAAAATTTACAGCAAAAATAAAGATAAAATTCAATTTAAGTCTAACTTTCTTCGTTCCCCTGTGAGGTTTCCTACATCTGTATGATTTTTGACTTCTGTTCCACATACAAATTCTGTTTAAACCCCTAATTTTTTTTTTTTTTCGCATAACAGTTTATAATTTTTTTATATTATTTTTCTTCGTAGACAAAAAATTTCCTAAACATAATCTAGATGATTGATCTACAACTGCAACCATATTTTGGTTTTCAATTTAATGTACTTAACATTAAAAAATTGCTTAGAAAAGAAGTTTAATTACATAGCCATTTACGCAATTTTTGAATACTCACAAATCTATAGTACACATTGCTAAATAAATTTATAGAAACTTTCTATTAGAGGGATTTTGAGTCACCTGTAATTTTGTACGGCTATTCTAGTTAGCTGATAAAAATCATTAATGTACAATACTAGTACTTTTTATTCATACAAAGTTATTTTATAACTTTTATAAGTGTAAAAATAGACTAATTTTTTTTAAATGTTCTATGAATAAGTTTCTTATCAACAACTACGAAAATTTATTAAGTACTTATTATAAAATTAATTAAAATATATATATCAGTTTTATTTATTTAATTCGAATTAAAATAAACTAAAACTTATGGCAATTTTCGAAAAACGATGGTATTTTAACAGACTCATAACAAATGAATAAAGATAACTTATTTTATATCAATTTTTTTAAATAGATAAGAATAAATTTAGACTAAACCTAATATTTAATTTTAGAACATACCCATACACACTATATCAAAAAATCTCTCTCAATATAGCTATCCCAACAGGTATAATTTAGGTATAATTTTTTAAGGCTAGTGTCTTAGCAAAAATTTCAGTAAAAAAAAACTGTGAAATAATAAATATTACACATGAACGTAGTTGTAAAAACCTTTGTATAAGATATATGCTAATTTTCTTTTAATCTTCTTTTATTAAAACTTGATTCTACAGGCTTCATAAAAATTTGATAATTTAATACTTTTTATCAATTAAAATTGACTTATTTTAATGCTTTAATTTTTCTTGCATTAAATTTAAGTAGTAAAATACTGTTTATTAAAACAAGATGAAAATCAATTATCAGCAATCTGCAGTAGCTCTTCAAATATCAAAACATTAATCTATCTAGTAATAATGATTAGGTAAAAATCTTTATGTGAACCGTGTTATAATCGTTTGTGGGAACATGTTAATAATAACCTGTATATAAAATACCTAACTGAAGACTATGAGGTAAGTTAAAATAATATTTTAGGTTACAAAAACTTAATATCTAAAATTATATTTATTTTTTTTTTATTTTTTTTTGTTCGAAAGTTAATTTGTTTGGTTACGGTAACATTGTTTTATTCTAGGTCTTAGAATTTTGTTTCTGGTTATCTAAAAATACTATTGCTTAACGTTACTTTTTTGAATTAAGTTCAGAATATTAATTTTTTTTTTTTTTAGCACGCAAATGTAAAAAAATAGTTATAGATGTTTTAACTAAAGCAGAAAAAAAAGTATTTAATTAGTAACCTAAGATAAACGTTTCAAGCAAACTAAAATTTTCTTTTTTAGGAAATTAAAGACAAAATACCTTTTATGTTTGCAAATGTTTATTACTTTCTATTATAACAGTTTTAGAGTTGGACAAGTACTAAAAAAGTTTAATAAAAGTTTTATTTTAAAATAGAAGGAAATTTGTTGTTGTTAATATCATTATTCTTAATATTATTATAGTTTTTTACCTTTTTTTCTTATTATAAGCATGAATTTTACATTATTTATCTCCATATTTTATAAAAGTTGAGTTCAGTTAGTGTAAAAATCTATTCTAAAAAAAAATACAATAGTTATTCAACTATTCAAATGTAAAATTGCTTCAACTGTTCAAGTTAAATTATTAAATAAAATAAAGTTACCTTTTTATCAAACACACTTATAAAAAACATTTTGTAAAAAAAAAATTCAGCATAGTATATTTTACTTTCTTTAAAGAAGTTGTAGCCTATATCTCAAGTATTCACACGTTTGTTTTAAGTGTTGTTTTTCTACTTTTAAATTTTAATTTAAAGTGATATATATACTCTTTAGTTCATATGTTACTAAACAAGATTCGAAATACATTATTCAACACAAAATTAAGTTAATTTTCGTTTAGTTTAGTTTTTTTTTTTTCATTTTTCTATTCGTTCAACTGATTGTTTATTACTTGAGATTTAAATATTTAAATTATAAAACAAACTATATGTAATAGCTAGTACGAAACTATATAAGCATGTGGTGTACGATTCGATAACCGAAAGGTTCCTTTGTACACCAGGTCTATAAACCAAACTTTTTTGAGTGTTTTTTTGTCGTTCAATAAATGATATAATGTAAACTATTTTTCAAACTCAAATTTAATTAAATGCTTATTTTATAAAGTAAATTTGCTAAAAAAAATTCGAAGATATAAAATATAGAAAAAAATATAAGATAGAAAGTAGTTTGTATAGTAATTCTTGATTATGCACTAGTCATACTTAATAAACCTAATACAAAAATATATATAGTCAAAAAAATTGAATTTAAATGTTTATGTTTTAAATCGGCAATAAGCTTATTTCTTTTAAAACTTTCATCAGCTAATCAAAATAGCTGTAAAAACTCCCATTAATTCACAGAAAGGAATTCTATTCTCACTTATAGAATATATTTTACGTATTAAAAAAATAGTTTGTGTGTTTTATTAACAATTTTTTACGTTAAATTTTAATGATTTTGTTTACGTTTAACACAATAACATCTCGATCAAATTATATTCAGGTTTCGATCATTATTAGAATTAATTTCACTAGGTTAGATCTAACAAAGATAATATCAGATTAAAAATTATATAATTAAAACCAAAACCAATATTTTTATAACTTAATTTGGTATATGGAAGAACTATTCCTTGGGCACAACAGGTCTCAACAATTTTAATTTCGGATATTAATTATGTTATTAATATCCGAAATTAAATAAATTTATTTATTTACACCAAGGCAACATTCTTAATAAAAGAAAAGACTGAAGATCCCTCAGGGGTGAAACATTGTTACCTTATTGTGAGTAAATAGATTTAATATTAATAAAACATAATTCAACAGACATGTCTAGCTTTTTAAAATTAAATGTTTTTTTTTAAAAGTTAACTTAAAACATAACGCCTTAAGAGTAAAGATAACTAAGTTCAATATTTTATTAAGTATGTTTCTAACAACTGTTTTAATGTTCAATTCAACCGTGCACAATTAAAATCGAGTTTTTGCGACTGTTTTTAAATTATAAGTTACTTATCATATCTAAATATTGAATAGAATGTTTTTCGTTATGACATGAGGAAGTATTTTCTTAAATTAAATTCAAGTAAACTTGAATTATGAAAAGGAGACAGATGGTACTACAGACATCATTATATGCCTACAACAAAATGTAAGATTCAGTATTTATAAAAATATGATACTGTCATGTCAACAGCTATTCTATTTAGCTTAAATATATATAGTTTTAAATACTAGCAAAATATAACTTTAAACTTAAGAACTTAACATTTTTCCATACTTGTTATTAATTTGGTGAAAAAACTTTACTTGAACAGATAACATTTTTCAAACAAAATTTTTAGTAATTATTTCTACAAATCACAACATCTAAGTAACAAAATTAAAAATTCAGAAATGTAGTTAAAATTTATTTGGTCATACATATTATAATTTAAAATATAACTTTGTTTAAAAGCTAAAGCTTTTAAATTGATCGTTAGAAACTGAATTATATAATTTTATTTAAACAGAAAATGGTTTGATTAGTTGATTTCGCATACTAAATTTAACTTAAAAAATTTTTTGAATTATTATAAATGTTCTCAACTATATTATTTAAAAACAGCAACAATCTCATGAAGGCTATCTTTATTATTTTCAGGTAGCTAAAAATTTAAACAAACACTGAATGCTTTATAACTGGTCATTAATAGTTTTTAACAAAATATATAACAGGTTACACAATATAATGTTTGTGATGTTATAAATCCTAATGAGGAAAAAACTAGACTATAATATCTAAAAAACATTAAAATTTCACATAAGATATATTTAAAACATAAAACAAAAAATTCTGCAGTTTATTGACTATACTTGTATATTTAAATTCAAAGTTTTACAATTACTTCTTTAGTATTTGCTTAACATTTATTTTCTTACTATTTAACTTCTTATTTGTATGATATTGTTTATAGCTGATTTTTCTTTCTTTTGGCCGAAATAAACGCTAAAATAACGCCAAAACAAAACGAGAAATTAAAAACTTGAATGAAAATATTTTCAAAAAGGTAAAAGTTCCGCTCAGATTTGTAAATTAATAAAAAAATAATTAGATTAAGTAAAATTAAAACAAAATGTAAATTATGTATAACGGAAACATACTCTGTCAGCTTTATTTGAGATTTTCGTTAAAATATTTTTTGTAAAAAGTTTTTATAGCTTGTATAAATAAAGCAGAATTATTAAACATGTTGCATTATATTAAATTTTTATTTAAATTTTAACATCAATTTAAGTTGTTTAACTAAAACTACTTATATTATTAAATCTAACAATCTTATAACTTTATTTATAGATACTTTTTAGAATAATTATTACTATAAAGTTATAAGCAAAGTATAGTATTAATATTTAATATTCATTTGACTTCTATACTTATAGAAGTTTTTATAAATCAATTTTTATATACTTAATAAAACATGTTCAAAATACTTAAATGAAATAACTTTATACTTCGATTTTATATTCGAAATTATACTTTTCTTTAAAAGTTATGTTTATAATTTTAAGTTGACAATATTAGACAATAAATTAGCTAAATAACATAGCTAAACAAACTTTCAAATACGGTGTCATTCGAATTGTATTGTACAAATGTGGTACAGTTTTTTTTTTTGTATGTCTTCAGTAAACTGGACGAATAAATTTTCAGTATAAATTTTTAACAACAGTTTAGGAATTTTAAGCTAGAAAACGGAAATATTTACTTTTTATCAATAAAAAAATTAATATTGATATGACTTTTTCTTTAAATTTTTTTATAAGTGAATTGAAATTTGCACGATTCTTAAACAAATTTTTCAACAATTTTCTCTATACTTATTTAACTAATAAAAAACTAGTTGATGCTAAGTGCTATAATTTGAAAATTTTCAGATTATGCAGTAATATATGAAAGTAAGTTTTGCAAATCTAGTTTGAAAATTTATTTAATAAGAATAATTCAACTGATATTCTTTCTCAGCATATAGCTGAACAAATTTTAATGACAAAAGAAAAGTTTAGAATATAATTGTTACAGAATCTAAAAAATAGTTAAATTAAATAGACTGTGATAAGCTTTCAAAAACGTCTGCAAAAATGGCGCTTGAATTTAAATGATTTTAGAAGTTGTATTTTTTACGTCTTAAAAATATGCACAAAAATATAACTTATTTTATTACGATAGGCTGATAGATAAAGAAAAATTACATTAAAAAAGTGTACTACACTTTTTGAAATAAAAGTAGAATACTTCCAAAAAACCCGCTACTATTTGATCACTATAAAATTTAATAATAAAAGGTATGTACCAGTGGCGTCGCGTGGAATTTTTTTAGGTGGTGCAGAATTTAAAAAAAAATCCCCTTCTTTAAAACTCTTTTTTTATCTTAAATAAAGAACTTTTTCTACAACAATTACATTAAATTGCTAATGTAACTTGGTAAATTTTGTTTAAAAATAAAACATTTACTTAAAAAAAAAATTATTTAAGAAAATAACTTTTTACAGATTTTGAAAATTCAATATAATTTTTTAGATATAGCTGGTCAAAGTCAAAGGCAAAAAAAGGTTTCTTATGGGAGGCACAAACTAAAACAGCGCTTAAAAAAAATGTTTTACCCCCCTCCCCTTTTATGCCCTTAAAATCTACTTTAGAATTATTTGACTGAAATTATTTTATAAATTTTTAATTTAACTACAACTCATCTTTTATCAATATAAAAAATTCATATTAACTTTTGAGATATGGTAACTCACAGTCAGAGGTACAAAGGAATCCTTTTTAATATAATATAAACTCAAACAAGAAATAAATCAAATCACTAAAATCATATGTTTTTTTTTTATAAGTTGGCCTCAAAATCTTTTATAAAAAACAAATTGCTAAAACAGATATTTGAAACACTAAGAAAAAAAAAAGTTATAACAAAAGTTTTTTTTTGTATATATAAAAATATATATTGATACTTAAAAATTTAAAATTTCTCTTCAACAAAAGTAAACAAATTTTATAAAACTTAGGATGAAAAAGTTTGATAAAAATTGCTTTAAGAATGATGGAGAATATAGGTTTTCAGTAAAATTGTATTCTTTTGCTGTTTTGATTTGCTCCTTATATAATAAATCCTTGTACTCTCTGGCTTTGACCGGTTGTAACTAAAAGTTTAATTGGAAATTTCAAGTTTATTAAAGAGTAACTATTAGCTTTTTGAAAAAGTTAAATTAAGAAAAACATGTAAAAAAGTGCATATAAACCTTTCTCCCCCCTTACCCCTCACTATTTTGCACTTATTTTTTTACAAACACTAAGATTTTTATTAACTTTTTTTCTAATTTTAATTTTTTTTTTGTAGGTTTAAAATTTAATAGTTTAAAAGAGTATCTTTTCTTTATTTAATTTTAATATGTTTTTCATTTTGATGACAGTATTTTTCTCAGGAGCTCAATTTTTTTAAGTTTAGTTGGTGAGGCTGTTGAACTTTTAAAGAACTTTAAAGATAATTTATAAATAAGTAACCCTTATAGTAGAAAAAAATTGGTTAGTTAGTTTTCATGTGGCTATAGGGGTAAAACACTTATTTTTTAATTTTAGATAAGCTTGTTATTTTCAGAGTAAAAAACTAAAACTGCTTTAGTCAGCCTGAATATTTTTATAATTTGGTCTGTTTTAATTTATCTTGGGTCATCTTGAGTTTTTAACATTTCTAAGTTATCCTGATTATGAGGCAAGGCAACCATGTTTCAACAATTTTATCTAAAACTTTTGCTTTGTTTATGAAAAAATTAAACCAAAAGTCATATAAAGTAGACTAAATTTTCCTAAAATGTTAAACTACTCTAAGTAATCAAAGTTTCTAAGTTAAGGCTATTTACTTTATTTAAATATGTGACTGTTTCAATAATACTAGTTTTCATTTAATTTAAGTCTAAATTATTTTTCTAGTGAACTAGAAATTAATAATAAACTTCTTATTTTTTTTTAGGACTTAAACTTTACATTTAAATATAATTTAATTAAATATTTTATTAATTTTATGATAACAATAATCAATTATAATTAAGTTTATGTATGCAGATTAAAATAAAAATCAAATTTCTTAGACTTTAGTGATTTAAGGTTCTTATCTTTTTTTTTTCAAATAATTAATTCATGACAAGTTTTGTTTTTTTATTGTCCAGTTTTAATAGAAGTGATCTGTTAAATTTAAAAAAACCATGTGGGTATATAAACTCAAGTTTAATCCTTTGCAGTAGCTTAGCTTTGTTTTTATTTTATGTTTACAATAGCTTGTAGATGACACTTAAGCATGTCCAGTTTTAGGGAATTTTCAACTTAGTTTACTTACCGCAAGATATTGATTTTTCGGTAATTCTTGAAGAAATTTTGCTTTTTTGAGTTCATTTGCGGCAGTCAGCTAAGAGTTTGCGGCAGTGAAGTGGGCAAAATGGTCGTTTTCAAAATTGGAGTTTTAAAAGAGATTTCGTTCTAAAAAATAACGAAAACGCTACAGATACTTTTTTTTTTCTTACAAAATTTCAAGGTGGTGCAGTTGCGGCAATGCAACACCCCACGCGACGCCCCTGGTATGTACTATGCATGGTTTTTCACAAGTATCTAGAAAATAACTTTTATGAACGGCATAAAACAGAATTAATAATATTTGTAAACATAAAAATGATAAAAACAAATATAATTTTAAATTATCGTTGAGACATTTTATGACAGCAATTTTTGATTGTTATAATCATTAATATGCAGGAAATCTTATAATTGGATAAATTTATCAAAGAACAGTCGAATTTTATATAGCAAGTTGGTGCATTTATTCTAAATCTGATTGGCAATGACATAGACTTCCATATTTTAAGAAATTTTCACATATTTTTAAGTTTAGTTTTAAATGTTTGACGATTAGTATTACGAAAGCTTTATAGGTTTTTTTTTCATCATGTACGACTGTCTAAATCTAAAAAATGCAAGCTTTTAGCGGACTCGAAGTTTTGAAACTTAATTTTTGTTAATTTAAAACATATTTAAAAACACATTTGTAATTTTATTCAATTAGTTACTGTCATTATAAGATTTACTAAAATTCTTATAATACAATTGGAAAAAAAAATATGACTAATTCTTTAGAAGTAAATGTAAAAATTAAGTATTATTGATATTTTTTTTATATTAAAACTAATATTGATTTAGTTAGTAATTGAACCTGTTTAGCTTTTATCTAAACTTGACCTCATATATTGTTTTGTGGTGGTATTTTTAACTTACATATCTTGGTATAGCATTACACTTGTGAAGAATTAAATAAAATGAGTATCTTACAATCAGAAAAATTCAAAATTGTACTTTTATCAAACCTAATTCTACTATCTAAAGGATCTTATTCTCTACTTAGGTTTAAACTAAGACTCATTTATTTCTGTTAAAAGATGACATTCTAAAAAAGTAAAGCCACTATACAAATTAGAACAGCTCAAAATAACCTAAGCTGTTTTTAACTAGATCAAAGAAAAGATTGAAACAGTTGTTAATGATATTAAAAGATCATCTATAGAACAGAATTTAGAATTATTAAGCCAAAAACTATAAGCTAACATACTACCAACCCTTTTAGTAATGTTATTTACTGAGTTAGATTAAAAGCTATCTCACCTTTTTTTTATAAAACCGCAATTCTGTAAAAAATAGTTTGATGATAAAGTGTTTTATTTTAAGATTTTGCCCAATTTGTTTAGCTAGTATTTAATTTTTGAGGTTAATTACTTTCTCATTTGTTTTGCTCTCGTTAATCACTTTATCACTTATTATTAACTTTAGTATCTTTAGCTGAAAAACTGTGTTTTTTATAGTTAGCAGTACGTTTTTGTTGAAAAGCAGTGGATATATAATAAACATAAAAAGAAAACTTTAAATATATATATATATAGTAAGATAATGTTTGTTTAAACTTTGTTAAAATAGATAGCAAAATTAGGCAAAAAAAATCAACTATACAATTAATATTTTTTATACAATTTTTCCAAACAAATTTTAAAACCTGCTCAGTAAAAAATACTTATCTGTCTCAGCTAACTAAAATAGCTGTACAAACTTTAAAAAAATAGACCCAACTTTTAGCTGTATGTTATAAACATTTTATGTTAAAATTTAACCAAACAACTTGGGATAAGCTTACAAAGCATCAGCAGTTATAAATACGCACTATATTTGTTCTTTATTAAAATGAGAAGATTTAATAAATAGTTTATAACTATTTAAACACTATAAAATTTTATTAACATAAGGTATTTAATTAATTGGTTTTCATAAGACTAAAAAAAAACTTTTTATTAACAATAAAACAAATAAAAAAAATTCTTGTACATGAAAGTTTTAAAACTAGAATTACTGAAGTATATTATTCAAGGCAGCACTTTTAGCTCGTCATGTTAACTTGTAAAGTATTTATTAAATAAAAAATTGATTTTTTTCAGTACTACATTTTTTCTTGAACACTAAACAATACTAAAATACTGAAGAACTTATACATTTAGTTATGAAATTACTTTAAAAAAAATTTTACTGAGAAGTTTTATAAAACTAAATACTCTTCATGCATCCTAAAAACATTATTTCTAAGGTTAAAACTTAAAACTTTTAACGTCTCAAACTTCTTTAATAATTATATAAAATGTTAGTACTTCCTATACTCAAACATTAATAACGAAAATGAGGATCATTTTATTAACCTAATAAAATAGTTTGAGTTTAATAGACTAAAAGGTCGAACAAGGCAACATATATCGCAGTTAAAACTATACTGTAAATTTTATAACACCAAGTTTATAAACTATATAACTTTATGTTAAAAATTCATAAAAACTATCAACTAAAAATAGAAATAAACTATTTGTTTTACATTTTTGTTGTGTATCAAGGTCTGCAGCTGAATTTAAAAAAGCAAAAGTATCTAAATTTAGTTACTATTTATAAAGTACTATTTGTATCTAAGTTTAAAATATGCACTTAAAATATAATATACACAGTTAGATATTTTAATATACTAGTAACAATACGTTATTAAAAGTATAGAAAAAAATGATATGTTAGGTTATTTAGATGTAATATTTAGTACTTTATAAATAGTTACTAGTTTAAAGTCGCTATAGTTTTATTATTATTAATAACTTACAATCAAAGTACTACTTTGAGTAACAGTTTTTAACTTATACAAAGTAAGAAATATATGGCATGCTTACCTTACCTCTTAGTTTGATAATGAATAATAGAGTTAGCTTAGATTAATAAGGTAGTTATTATTATATACAATTTGTAAATGACATAACATAAATTTTACTTCATTAATGTTGTTAAAACTTGAGATAAGTAAAAAATATTCAAAAAAATCAGTTTTGTCAGCTGAAAAATTAGCTGATCATTTCAATTGCTTAACTGTCTTTTTTTTTTACTATCATTGTTACCCTAAACATTTACCCTTGGTAAGTAACTTTTTTTTTTGAATTTTTTTATTTTATTTGTTTTTTACCTTCTTCCAAAAATAATCCTTAATGAAAAAACTCATAAGTAATCATAATGAGCATCATTTGCAATTTAATACGTGTAATTACAAAATTATATTATTTAGCAATTTTTGTAATAGAATGTGTTTAATAATTTTAAAACTATTTTTCGTTAGAGTAGTAAAAATTTGACTCAGTTATTGTTATAATTAAGTGGGGAAAATATACGATGTTTTATAACATAAAATAAATTTAAAATTTTTTTATTGTGTTTAAATGAAACTTTAATGTAAAATAAATTTTAATTGTTTTCTTATTATTAGCATTTTTAACATAATCTATTATAAAAAACTATTTTTTAGTTACCTTAAAATGAATACCAATTTAAGTAGTTTCAGAAACTTAACGCTTTTATAACATTTAGATTAATAAATTAAAGTTTAACTTAAATTTTATAATATCATACAACCAGGTCATAAAGAAAGTTATTGAAATAAGTATTTTAAATTTTCTAAAAAATATTTTAACGCAATGAATCGCAAAAAAGTTCTTTTTAGAAGCCGTTGTAAGGGTAACTGCTGACGTGTTGTATGCTAATAACAATTAGTTTAGTGATTTTAAACTACTAATATTTTAAATAATGAAAGAATAATATCGAATTATTAACAGAAGTTTGTACAGCTATTCTAGTTAGCTGATAAAAAATTAGTTACTTTAAAAATGTTATAGAATTTTTTTATCAAAATTATGAAAATAATAAAAATATAATACTTGAAGTCAAAACAGGATGATTAGTTTTAAATGGTAAGAGTTATAATATCAAAAAACTTACATTAAATTTTTTTAGGTTCAATTTAAAATGTATAATAATTTTGTTATGTCTAAATTATTCATTATAACATTCAAATTTGGTATTTTATTTAACAACTCATTGAGCCTAAGTTATAAAAAAAAACATTAATACAGTAAAAACCGAATTATAGTAAATGTAATGTACTTTTAAATTTTTCTCATTATTTAAATGAACAGTTTAACTTGTAAAAAAAAGCTATTAATACATTCAAATATAACAACCTAATGGTTTTAAATCTTATAACAAAAAAATATTCTATACTTTAGATTTACTACTATATTTATGTTTGACAAGATCGAATGTTTTTTCCTAAAAATTTGTAATATTCAAAATTGCAGTTGTAAATTTAAATTTGTTTTAAGTAAATGTATATGAATTCAGTTTGTAGAATTACATCAGATAGCTAATAAATAAACTAGTATAATATCATAAAGTGATTGTTTGTGTAATATAGCTATGAGTTTATTTAATCACCTATAAGTTTTAAATATAGAAAAACTTGTAAAATAAGTTTAATAAACTTCTTCATTGAAAGTTTTACATGGTGTTTGTATATTCAATGACCATCATGAATCATTTCTGAAGGGTTGCTTAAATAATCTTTTATATAATTATACAAACCTAAGCTTAATTAGTTACTTACAAATAAATCTATTAAAATTTATTTAAATTCTAATTATAATATAGGAAAGAAGTTAATATTTTTGTTGATATCATCACAAATATAGTAGTCAACATCAATTATTTAAACTAACACTCATTATTATGCTATCCTAAAAATCTGCATCTTAGTTTGTACAGTTATTTCAGTTAGCTGATAAAAGGTAGTACTTCAAACAATTAGAAAATTTGTGAGATTAAGAATAATATCATAGAATTTGAATTCCTTAAATCTTTTTTTTAATTTGTTATCAAGACATAATAATATTTTGAATAGAATATTGAAAATACTTGAATAGGAACAAGATAACTACTAAATTGAAAGAACAGTAGTTTTTAAAAACTTAACAAAAACAAATTATATTAACCTAACAGTCTTTAAATTATAAAACACAATGTACGTTTTATTGATAATCATTTTTTTCTTTTAATTACTTTCAAATTTTTGTTTAGAAATAATTTTATTGAACAGTTCATCCACATAAGAAAATTTAAACAGTTGTAGTTTCCTACATTTAGTTTTTATATCAGGCAAAAAAATTATATATCTAGTTAACAGGTTGAGCAATGAAGATATGTTCAATTTGTACAGAACTTAAGTGTTACAAAAGTGTTAGAAAAACAGACTAATTTGCAGTATTAATGAAAAGAAGTGTACATATAAATTTAAAAAAAAAGATTATTACATTGGAATAATAAACATTAAAATGAAGTTTTGAATACATGTTAAATTTTACTAATAATCCTAAATATTTTTTTCTTGGAATAATTCCGGATTAATATCATATTGAACGTAATTTTTCTGTTTTATCAAGTACAAGTAATTTGATGCAGACTTTTAATTTTTAAGTGTTATTTAAAAAAAAACACATTGACTACTTATTTTTACATTAAATAGATAGGGTAAAAAAAATTATTTGACGTTTAATTAATTTTTGAAAAACAAAGATTTTTTTTTTTAATCGTGACGCTACATTTAAAACATCAAAACTGTATAAAAACATTACAATTCTCAGTTTTTTTTTTTAAATTCAGCTAGTTCATATTGTGAAAATCAAACATTGTAAACCTGATCAAATTAGCTTAAAAAGAAAAGTTGAATATAATATAAAAATGCAAGTTTTGTTTCATGATATTTAAAACTCATTTTAACATTTATAAAACCACTTTATACATATTTTTTGGTCTTTTATTATATTATACAGTTATAAGACTAAAATAAAAAACCTGTAAAATTTTAAACATATCGTAACTAAATATATTGTTAAAATTATTTCAATGTTAATGTTTGTAGAAAAGAAAAAAATATTAATTAGTTGCTTTATACAAAAACTCAATGTACTTGCGAATATTTTTTTACAGGAAACATTTTGTTAAAATAAATAACGTACTAACTATAAAAATAAATTATTTGATTTAAAAACAGCACTTTGTGTTCAGAACTTTTTGTTTTTATAAACCTAAAATCTATAAACAGTTAAATATAAAGTTTTTAACAATAAATTTATTATTATTATTTATTATTATTATCTCCAGCAGTTGAGATCTCTCTATTTGTTTTCTTAAAACCAAAACATATTATATAAATTTATTATTTAATACTTAGTTTTTTTACAAATACGTTCTAATTAATATACTTTTTTTAAAACATTGTTATGCAAACCAAATAGAAAACTGCGAGTTTAAGTGTTAAAATGAGTTTTAATCATAAAAAATTCAAAAGCCTATTTTGTCAATATAAATATTGTCATCGTAACACGTTGAAAAAAATAACTAAGCAGAACCTAACTAATTGTACATTTTTTTAGTTTGCTTGTTTCAAATTAAATGTTATATTATAATTATACTATTTATCAGCTCCTATTTAAGTACTACTATTTTTAGTGACAATTTAAATTACATATTTTGAAAAAGAAGATAAAAAAAAATTATAACAGACAATATTATTGAATTTAATAACAAATAAAAAAATTTTCATAGTTTCAACACGTTTGCTAAAAAAATTTTACGTAGATAAACTAAGTTTTGTTGCTGATTTTACAAATAAACTTATATGTCAAAATTTATTTACTATGACACATCTTTTAAAAGCACTTGCTTTGATCCAAAAATTTAAAAGATTTAATTCTAATCAAAGGGTTGTTTCTAACAACAGATAGTTTAATTTTAAAGTTGTTAAGGTAGCCTAACAATCAATGAAGTATTACATCATTGAGAACATATTAAATAAATAAATAAAAAATTGAAATGTTTAGAGAAATTAACGTTAAAACAGTAGTAACAAAGTCATAATGAAAAAAATATTTAAATTGTTACTCATTTTATATATAAAATAAAAGTACTTATGTTAGTTTTAGAAGTATCAAATACTAATAAAAATCATCGAATTATGTTTTCATATACTAGGGGGTAAGTATATAAGTGTTAATGTATGTGTGCTTTTTCATGCATGTAATGAGTAATTTAAAGTGACGTAATACTAAAAACCCAATAAAAAATTATTTACAAAAATTATAAATATAAATTGACTGGAAAATATTTCATTGTCAAAAGCTTTGGTTGCAACTTTTTTGTTCCAAACTTTTTTAAGTTGTTGCAAACACTGCTGCCAAATTTTAGTTTAACTCTAATCTGAAGTAAAAGTTATGTATTATACATTAAAATAAAATCAGTTCTTTATTTTTCTAAACTTAGTAAATTATATAAACGCAGCAAAACCAATATTTTTTTATTTCAAAAAGTAAGTAAAATTTAAAAGAAAAATTTTTATATAATTGTATATATCTATTAATTGATTAAACTATACTATTTGTCATAAGTCTTTCTACGTATTGTTTATTAATATTTATTTTATGTTTTAAAATTGACATTTATATTCTAATAAACTGTTTATTATCTAAAATCATTATTTTTAATGCAAAATTGTTTTAATATTATAATAACTAATAGTTTGTTTGATAGACAGTTTTGTAAAAAAATACCTAGGTTAATCTTGATGGACTCTCGTAGTTTTCTTAAACGTGAAAAATGTTTTTCAAATTTTTATTTTATTTACAGCATTTTTAACAAAATTTGCTAAAGAAATCTTAAATTGAAAACCTATTTAATTAGTTTCAAAAACTTAAAGCTTTTATAACATTTATTTCAATAAACAGAAAACTAAAAAAAATTTAAGGTCTTATTAAAAAATTTTACTTAAATTTCATCCAAAAAAATTAACAATCAGGTCATAAAGAAAAAATTAATTAATATTCTATATTTTTGCGGAACAGTTTTAACGCAATGAATCCAAAGTAATGTGTTTTTAACAAAATATTTAACAAACTAGCCAAGGTATGGGAAACTGCTTACGTCTTATAGGCTGATAGCAATTCATTTAATAAAGTTTAAACTATTAATATTCTAAATAAAAGTGTAATTAATCCTGCTTTTAGTAATGGAAGTTTGTACGGCTATTCTAGTTAGCTGATAAAAACTATATTACTTTTAGTAAATTAAGGAAACATGTTTAATACAAATAATAGAAAGAATTCGGATTATAATGATTGAAGTTAAAATAGGTCGAATTGTTTAAAAATGGTAAGAGCTAAAGTATATAAAAATGTTCAAGAAAAAAATTTTAAGATCAGGTAAGACAAACTCATATTAAAATACTTGAAAATTTGTTAAAACTTTTGTATCACTAAAACATTCCTCATAACTTTTAAATATAGTTTTTGTTTTCACAAATCATCAAGGTTAAATTTCTAAAATTTATCACAGTAAAAACTGAATTATCTTACATGTTAATACTTTTTTAATTTTCTCGCTATTTCTAATGTTTAGTTTATGTTGATAAAGAAAAGCTAGTAGTAAATTAAAAATAAAACAACCTTATGGTATTAAACCTTATTACATAAACAATATTAAATAGTTCAGTTTAACTATTTTATTTCTGTTTGACGGAGTCAGAACATTATTCTACTGTAACCTTGTGACTATTTAAATATGTAATTTGTACTTGTACTTTTATTTTATTTTAGTAAATGTAATAGAATTCAATCTGTAGAGTTACATCGGATAGCTGATAAATAAACAGGTTAAATATTATTAATTACCTGTTTGTGTAATATAGCTTCAAGTATTTTAAATCAACTGTAAGATAAATAAAGATAAACTTGTGAAATAGTTGTAATAAAACTTTTTCATTGAAAATTTTGCATGCTACTTAAGTATTCAATAACTTTCATGAAACATTTCTGACTAGTTGCTTTAAACATTGTTGTACTATTAAAACAAACATAAGCTTAAATAACTACTTACAAATAAATAAAGTGTGTTGTTATATGGAATTAAAAATATAAAATTCGAAAATATTAAACATTTTTAGTAAACTCACTACAATTGTAGAGAACAACATCAATTATTTAAACTAACACTCACTTTTCTGTAATGCTTTATTATCTTGTTTAATTTTGTGCAGCTAGTAAAAAATTGTTAGTTAAACAATTAAAAAATATGTGAAAGTAAAATAGTAATGAAAAAGTTATATTCTTCAATTTTTAACATAAAATTACATAAAAAAAGCAACAAATTTTCATTATTTGTCATAGACAAGACAGTTACATAAGTTTACATAAGCGAACAAGTATTTAGCCAAAACCTTTACTACTATCAGTACAACCAATTAATTTATTAAAGGTACTACTGCTACTTTTACTAAATTTGGAACAAAATATCATAACTTTTTTTTTATTATTATAATTTTAAGAAATGGAATCATTAATTTTTATCGCATTTAGTACTGAAATCGGTTAAGATTTAGTTTTGTTAGTACTTACAAAAATAATAAAAGAGACTTCAATATTAGTATCAAAAATAGTTTTAAAAAAATTAGCTCATAAGTGTACAGACTAAAGTTTAAAAGATCTGTTTTGAATAATACCCTAACTATTTTCTTAGGAAAATAATTAACATGCTACTTTGTGACCTGGTTTCGTATAAAAATTTAAATTTATTATCATTATGTCTACCTGACTTATTCCTAATGAGAACGAAGTCAGATTTGATTAATGCTAATTAAATAAGTTATAGTTAACTTTTGATAACTTAATATTTATTGTATTTAATTTTTATTGTATTTTTAGTGTTATTTTACTTTAGTTTTTGAACTAGATTAACTGTAAAAGTAAATAAAAAATTGTTTAGATTTATATTTGTTAAGTGACTAAACGAATGTAACAATAGAGGGTCAGTAAAATAAAGAGAACATGTAATTACTAGTTTAAATTCAAAATTGTAAACTAGTTTATAAACTCAAATTCAAGTAATTGTTAATCTTTCAAAATAAAGTTGCTAAAATGATGTTTTATATTGAAATTAACTTAGTTTTAAAATTAATTTGTTAAGTACTCTTTAATTATGCACTTTTTATACTTAATACATCTAAAATAAAGTTTAATCTTCCAAAAAAAATTATTTTAATTTATAAGTTTAAAAAACGTAATTAGAGATTTTTTTGTAGCTTTTAGCAAAACGCAGTCGTAAATACAGTTTGTTTTCCAATTCAGTTATAATTATTTTGTACGTTTATAAGAAATAGTCTACTTCGCAGATCTTTGATCCTTTCTGCCGTCCATTCAAAATGCCAAATAAGTCGTCTGTAAAACTCCTTGTAATTTAACGTACATTATTGAAAAAAAATAGATCTTTAGAAATGGAGATTTAAAAATACGAATTAAGTTTTAATATTTTTTATTACTTAATTGATTTTTATTTAAATAACTTTTTCAAAATAATGTATTATAAAAAATGCTAATATATGTAAGATATTTAGTTTCTGATTTAATTTCAAAAGGCTTAATAACAATCAATTGATTACAATCAATATATAGTTTAAATAAATAATAGACTTTAAAATGTTCAAAATCAAAAATCTTTTAAATAAGAAGAGTACTTATTGTTTTTATCTAAGTACAACACATAATCAGCTCAACGAACATTTGACTATTTCATTCCATTAAGTGCTGTTAAAATAAAGTGTTGGTAAAAAAGCAATTTGTAATCATTTATATCAGCAAACTTTTTCTTGTTTGTCAGCAAATACAAAACAATACAAAATACAAAACATTTATGTTATAAATAGTAGATTACTTTTCCTTATTTAGACTTTTTCGCTGAAAACACTACTTATACTTAAAAATGAGAAAATACTTACAATTAATTCGTTTGAATATAAATCAGCTAACTAAAATAGCTGTTTAAACATCGAAAATAAAATAGAGTTAATACATAACAATACTCAGCTTTCAAAAGAATTAAGTTTGTGGTAACTATTGTGGTAAGATACAATGACGTTATACGTGCATGCAAAAAATCATTATAATAGAAACAAGATTATGTTGTGACTTGTTTATATTTGATTTGTTTCGAAAATTTTAAAACATAATAAATAAAAATCATACCTTAAGTCTTTAACAAAAACATAAGTTTTCAACTTATGTAGAAAAACCATACAAATTTGTTAATGTTTCAATTTCAACATCAAAATCAAAACTATTTTTGCTTTTCAGACTTAACAGTTACAAATTAATAAAATTATTTGAAAATAAGCAATTATACACATTATCAAGAGTATTTGTTTATAATTATTTGTCGGTTAGATAAAATAGCTGCACAAACTAAACAAAAAGATATTGGTCTAAAGCTGGTAAATTTATATGAATTTTATTAGTTGATACTAAGGCTGCATCTTGAGATAGCATGAAATATATTACAACGATATTACTTTATTTTAAAGTTTTGAATGTATTAATTACTTATAATGGTTTCAAATAAGTCAACAGAATTAATTAGAATATAACACAATAAATAGACAAATTTGTATAGAAATGTGTAATTTAACATTTGCAGTAAAAACTAAAAACGTCAATAAAACTGTATATAGCAAATTTTATATAAGATTCAAATATTTTTTTTTCAGTAATGCAAAAATTGTACATACATACTACGTAATATAATTTATTGATTCAATATATTAATATACAATTTAAGTTTCAAACACATTTAAATTCGGAAGTCAAGGATGTTAAGTCAATATTTAAATTTGAAATTTAAAGCGAAACAAAGAAATTTTTTTTGTAAGAACAAAATAAGATAAATTTATGTAAAACTATATTTACCTTATTTATTTTTATTTCTTTATATAAAATATTATTAAAACTAACCTTTCATATTACTTAAGTATTATCGATTTTTTTTTGCTTATTATTAACTTATATTTGCACTTCATAACGTACAAAAGCTATAGAACAAAATAAAAAAAGACATTTTGAAAGCAAAAAAAAGACTAGAGGGTTCAACTATGCACAAATTGGAAGTTTAATATCACAAAAATTATTAAAATTCATCTAACATAAACCATTAACATACCATAAACCACAAATGATTTAAAAAAAACAGATATAGTCCTTACTAAGCATAACTGTTTAACGTAAAGGTTGATCATACCTATTCGATCACCAGACCTCAATCTTTAGTAGACTGAGACAGGTTTCGTCCTTATTAGTCAGTCACAACCGAATAAACGAATGGCAAACAATACATAAGATACAGTCATTACTTAGCTCAAGTAACTACAATGTTGAATAAAGTTTAAATGTAATTAAAGGGCAATTAATGTAAATAAGCTTTTTAGTCGATACTAAGCCTGCATCTTTAGATAATATTAAGCTTTTTTTTATTTATTAGTTTATGTAGGAGTTTTAAACGTATTAACCACTCTTAATAATTTTAAATTAGCTAATGTGAGCAAATGGAAAAGTTGTCGGTAAAATAAATAGTATTAAATATTTGCAATAAAAAGTAATGACGTCAGTGAAACTTTAGATGACAACTTTTAAATTTGAGTTTGAGAAATATTGCAAAGATTGTGTGAACATGTAAACTAACCATAATGATTTGTTATTAAATAGTGTTGATCTCGTTCAATTTAAGTTAAAAACATATGAAATTAGATTGACTTAAATAACCTTAAATGACAGCTTTAATTTTTATTTGAAGCGAAATTGGTAAAAAGTGATAACACTTTAAGTTAATTAAAGCCGTTTGTTGCATTATAAGCGGTCACTTTTAATTCTGTTTGTATAGATATTTTGGTAAACTGATTAAAACAACAATATTTGATTATTTTTATCCATTATTTCTTACTACTTTTAGACTTCATTTTTTATAAATATCTTATGAACGATAACTACAATAATAAAGCTTTAATATTAAGCTTAAGCAACCTAATCTATCTAACAAATTTTTCTGAAGATTCAATAGAAATTTTGAAAATTTTACTAAATTTAAAAGCTTTAAACTATATTTGTAAATACTAGGTCATAATAAAAACAATAAAAATCACTTATCAAACGTTATTAGTTTGACCACATATAGAATATTTATCATAAATTTTATATGCAAAGACTAATTATTTTAGTTGCTTAAACTCTTAATTTGAGATTGTACATTTGTTCTAGTAGTTTATTAGTAGAATAAGGTAGTAAATGGACAGGTTACCTAGCGACACTTTTGCACTTAGGGTTCCTTTCTACACGGATTTATCTTATTCATAATCAACAGAATTTCTGGATATTTCATACTAACTACCAAATTTATAACAAATAAGTTATCACTATAATTTCTAAAATATATAATTTTCTTCTATTCTTATTACTGTTCTTATTACAATATACAGATAATATAATTCTTATTACCGTATTATTCTATTCTTATATCTTTACAATGCAGATTACTCGAAATTAGAGGTCTGCAAACTGCCTCCCGCAAAGCACTTTTCATTTCCAAACATACCTTTTTGAAACAGCTAAACGAAAAAAAGTATGTTAAAAGCTTATAATTAGACTCTTATTTTAACATTTTCTTATCATCAGTGCTCTACTTTAGCTTATTTTATCACAGCTTTTAAATAAAAATATTTTTATTTTGTTGATTTGTTTAAATAACAGCCTGCAGAAGATTTTAATTTTAAAGTTCGACCGGGAATCCTTTGTCGGACGACATAAGCAAGTCTGCCGACCCGTGCTCATAGCTAAACAACCATGTAGTGATTTTTTTTTTAAAGTTAAAAGCCATATCAGCATAAAATAGATTGGGAAATCTCTTTTTGAGAAATTTTTACAACTCAAACGAAGATTGAAACACAATACTAATGTTTATTTAAATTTGCATAACTAAATTTTATGCAGCTCGATGTTTTTGAAATCAACAAATTCAATTTCTTTAACTCAAATAAAAGCAACAAATGTTTGTGTTAATTCTAATGTACGGAGACAGGTCGGTTTCTTCTACTACAATTAAGTAATAAAACTAGTATTAGTATTTGAGTAATCTGCTTTATCTGTATTTTAATAAATTAAATATAATTTTTTTCTATTGATTGATTAAATTTATTATAAAATAACTATTTTCAATCATTTAAAAACTAAAGCTTTACTTGACTAAATTGTTAAGTTAATTATAAAGTTAATAACTTAATTAACGATTATATATAAAATTTTTGTATTCATATTAGAAACTAAACATGGATAACTATTATTTATAATTGTTTATATTCGAAAAGAAATTTAAAAGCTTGAAATACAAATATCTAGGTTGCCGATTTGTTTTCATTTTCAACTAAACCATTTCTTGCATTGAGGTTTAAATACCTCATTGTCAGCTAACTAGAATAGCTATAGAAGCTTAAGAAACTCTCTTCCGTCTTTGTTACAGAAATAAGTGTAAAATTGTAATACAAAATTGTATATAGACTTGTAAGTAGTGACAGAAGACGTAATTAAAATTACGCATTTCTTTAGTTTTTATTATACCTTTGAGTTTAATTGTTTTTTTTTTTTTAATTTTATACTTATTATAAGTTAACTTTGTATACTAACATTAGTTTCAAAATTCTACTTAACAAAACTATTATTGTCCTAAACAAAAAGGTATACAAATTAAATTTTAAAAATAAAGTTAGCTAAGTATTTTCAGGACCAACTAAATATATTTACTTAGCTTACTAAATAAGCTGTCCAAACTAGGCAAGTTTTTAGCTACACGTTTAAACTTTTAATATGATATAATATATAACCTACTCAGTTCAATGAAATTGTGATAAACAAGGAGTTTTTTTTCAAGGCACGTTTGTCTAAATAATAGATTTACAACTAAAATTTGAACTAAGTTTATATAAAAAATTTACTTAATTTTTATCTTACTATTATACACTCCGATTATAAAGAAAATTATTAAAATAAGGTTTTTAAAGTTTATTATAACAATTTTAACGCAATGCTTCCAAACAAGTACTTTTTAACAAGCCACCGTAAATTTTAACAAGCCACTACTGCTGACGTCTTGTAGGCAAATGACATATTATCTAGTAAAGTTTGAAATAATAACAATTTAAATAAATTACAAACAACCCGTCTTTTTGTACAGCAAGTTTGTACGGCTATTTTACTTAGCTGATAAAGTTATATAGTTTTATGAAGTAAAGAAAAAATGTTTTAGAAATATTAAAAAAATTATAAATAAACGTATAAATAATCTTGCTTTCTTTTTAAAAGTTTGTACGGATTTTTCAGTTAGCTGATAAAAAATCTATTACTTTAAATAGTCTAATGATAAATGTTTTATAACTATTATCAAAAATATGAAAATAGTTTAAGTTAAAAAAGGTAGAATAGTTTCAAAATGATAAGAGCTGAAATATTAAAAAATTATCCATGAAAGAAAGTTTAGGTTCAGGTTTAAACAAGATAAAATGAAATGAATTTATAATAAGTTATAACTTTTGCATCACTACAACACTCCTTATATCATAAAAATTTGGTTTATTATTTAACAGTTCATTAAGGCTAAGTTTCTAAACCTTGTTACAGTAAAAACCCAATAAATTTACATGTTTCTCTTTATTTTTACTGTAGAGTTTTAGTTTATAATGAACAGCTATTAACATATCAAAAATATAACAACCTAATGGTTTTTAAACTTATTTAATAAAAATATTGTATAGCTGGTTACAGATGAGTATAAAACATGTTAAAGCAACATTTTTCGTAAAATTATAAAGTTTGAAATTTATATCAAAATTTTTCTACTTCGGTTATCTTTTTTTTTTATTCGAAGTATCAATAATCTTTTATTCCTTTATTAATATTTTAATCCACTTAATTCAGAATTTATTATTTCAGAAGTTTTACAACCGTCAGGTTATTAAATAATTTAACTATTTCCGGTATTTAATAGCTTTAGCCTACTACATTACTTAAGAACCACATGACCTCACATTTTTAACGTCATAACTATTATATTGCTGCATTTTGTGTTTCTACAGCTGTTTCGGCTAACTAATTATAACTCTACACAGTTTTTGGTTGAAAAAATTAAAGAAAGCTGTATTAAAAGTTATTTAGCTACCTGCTGGATACTAATTAAAATATAAGATATTTGTTAAATATTACACCCATCCGTTGTTTTAAATACTTTATGAGAATGAATTTGTGTTCCTGTAAAAAGAGTTTTTTCTTTAACTTTCATCCCAGACCGCGTTATACACAAGTGAATAATTTAAGTTGATTTATAGTTTTTTCATTAATGTAAAAATTTGGTGTCTTTTATTCCTACTTGTGTGTTCAGATATAATAGCTTATTTATTATTTTTTTCATCTTCTGTTTCTTATCTAAATTGCACTAAAAGTTATTACAATACATTTTTGGAAGTATTTCTGTGTTTAATTAGCTAAACAGTTTGCCAGCTAACGAGGTGTATATGGTTAATAATCTATTAATTTGATACAACTGAAGCATTGAACAGAAAAATGTTTTGTAAGATTGTTAGACGTAGCGACTAATTTATGATCTAAATTGCTATTGTTGTAGTTTATTAGTTATTTATTAGTATAAATTGTAACATGATAGAAAAAACTTTTATACAAACTTTTTAAGCTTTATTGATGATTTTTTTTAATAAATGACAGTGTAAATACTCTTTTTATCAAACATCTAAGGTTGAAATTATAAGAATAAGAAATATTAATTTTCTTATCTATTTTTCTAACCCTTTAAATTATCAAAAACACTAAGCAGATAGTTAAATTAAAATGAATTTAATTGTAAATTTCATGAAGTGTTTTTACTTTATGTGTTAATTGTGTTTGCTGATTACTTTAAGTAGGTTTTTTAAAGCTAAGTTTTTTATTAGAATATTTACTAATTTAAAAAAAATAGTCTCAAAAAAACAACTTTTTCTATTAACCTTGTTCAGTAATATAGAAAAATTTATGAATTTGAACATAAGAATTTAATGAATATTAGATGTTTATTTTTAGTACATGGTCATGTATCAAAGTTAGATAATTGAAATAATTTTTATTATCATAAATATTGAGCATTGAAAATAATAAAAAAATTGAAAATAATCACAAAAAAGTATTGACTAGAAGTAATTTGAAATCATAGTATTTGCTTTTCTAGTTAGCGGAATCATTTCCTTCTTCAGTATTATCTGATGGTAACTGTAAAAAAGAATACAAAAAAAATAGTTATTAAATAATTAGTTTAAAACACATAATACAAGTTATTTTAGAATCTTATTTCTATAACACATAGTCGAGTGTTAACCAAACTAGTAGTAAGAATTGAAGTATAACAAAAAAATTATAGAAATTGTTATTATAGTTAAATATTTCAAAAAAGTTTGAATAGCTAATTCAGTAATCTGATGACGATGTTATTAGAATGTTTGAAAAATGCTTATTATTGTTTTTTTTACTAAGATTAAACTTTTATTTTAGATAATTTTTTTAAAGATATTTAAACGTTATGTGTATAAGCTGCATAAAGTGTTTTTTCTACAACGAGTTTTAAATTTTTTGACAATAAAAAAAATATTTATGAAAATGAAGACGAACGTTCGCTTACGCAGGTAAATGAATAAACAAATACATCGTTTTCTGTTTAAGTGTTAGCATTTTAAAGCTAAATGCTATGAGTTATATAACCGTTTAACATTCAGTTTATATCTTTATTTTTAAAGTTAACAGACATGTTAATCAGCGTTTAGATTTCATTTGGTTTTTTATAATTAGAAATATAAGTAAAAGAGGTTTTATAGAATTTAAACAAAAGTTTTATTTTTGAGTGTGATAAGTTTTTTTTGTAAATATAAGACATAAAATAAGAAAAGACAAAATTTAAATTTCTACAACCAATACTAGCTTATCTTAGCTACTTTACTAAAATGTTATTACTCATAATATTAACTACATGTTGAAACTAGCTGTTGATTTAGTTAAATTAGCTAAATGAGTGTACAGTATATATTAAAGCTAGCTGTTTTTTTTTTGTTGATTATTGTATTAAGCTCCAAGTTCAATAGTTCATTAAGTCAAAGAACTCAAACTATCGCATTTAATAATTTTTTTACATAAATTCCTAAAAAAAAATTTGTATAATTTTTTTACATATTATATATTTAATATTTTGATTACTGTGACGTACTATTTATAAGAAAACTAATGTAATACTACAGTTTTTGCATATATTTTATGTTATTTATTTCCCAATATTTAGTCTTTTTGTTCGAATTTTTACAGCTATTTCAGTTAGCTGAATAAAACAATTAAACATATTATAGTAGAATATCAGTTTCATTTGTTGTTTCATTTAGTTGAATATTAAACAATACAAAGTCATTCAACCAGAACGCTTTTGTTGCAAAATCAGTGAGTTATTTATTATTGTAATTGTTTTTAATGATTTAGATACAGTTTGTATTAAGACCGTGCTAGAAGTTAAGTCAATATTACTTTAGAAACTTCATGTATATTTTTTCTTGTATGTTTTTTATTCAAGTATTAAGATATTTAATTTAATTAATAGATTTATTGTTTTATATGTTTTTAAGTACATATAGTTTTTAAGTACATGTTTTATATATTTTATAGTACCAAAATTAGTTAAAACTTTCAAAGTATTTTCTTTTTGAACTTTAATTATTATTTAGTTTCTACTCATTTTAAAGTTGTTTATAAAACTAAGCTGTATTATTTTAAATCTAACAATTATAATGTTCAACAGTGGTTGATTTTCGTAACAGATTATATACTTTAACTGTTTAGTATGATTTGCTTCAAGTAGCATTTAGCAATTGAAAAACAAACTAATAATTTAGTATTGGGTTATGAGTACGATAAATAACTAAAGAGTACCAAAATTCTCGGATACAACATTAATATTACTAGTAATCTCTTTGAGTAGTTATTAAATATTTGCCTTAAGAACTTTTTATATAATTCAAAGTACACCATACTTAAAAATAAGTTTAAAAATACAGGCAAAACGAAAAAAAAATTGGTTGATTAAGCAAAATAAATATTTAGAAAATAACTTAGACTAATTAACATTTTTATAACTTATAAAAATCTTCACTTATACTTTTTAAAGCATAAAGCCTTACATGTTTTTTGTTTTAAATAACATTTTGTTTAATATTTTAATAGTATTAATTGTTTAATCTCACAAAACTTTTAATTGCATTCTATAGATAATATGTTTACTTTCTATAAATCTCTATTATTTATGATGTCGGGTTATATTCATCATAATCGTTTGAGCTTAGCTCTAATGTCAAAAACTTATAATAAATTAACGTCAGCGTTGACATCAATATCCGTAAAGTTTGTAAAAACAACTGTTTCATAAACCATTTCTTATATTCATAAATGAATCAAGTTTAAATATAACAAAGGGTTGAGAAATGATTTTTAAAACTAAATTTATTTTCAAATAATTTTGTGTAGAAAACCTGTGCAAGCAACTGAAAATAGTCTTTTAAGACGTCTTTTAATAAACCATATTATTTTTTAGTATTCAACTGTTACGACTTCTTATAAAAACCTTTTGTAGAAATTCCTAAACATAATGTTTATTTTTCATATTGCGCAATTTTATCAGTTAGATACTTTTTATAAGAATTGACAGTATGTGATTCAATTTATTAATAATTTCATGTTTTACTTTTCTATGTAAAAAAGACAAAAATAAAATTAGAAAAGTTTAATACGGTCAAATTTTAAATGTTTTGTTTAGTAGTTACTACTAACTGTTTGAACTATATTAATTTTATTACAACTTAAAACAGAATTAAATAAATATTGTTTATAAAGTTACTAACTGTAGTTTTATTCAAATCAAGTTTTTGAAGTTAAAAGGATTATATAATTTTTTTTTTGATTTTTTGTCGACTTAATTTACAAATTTAAGTTATTACTATTTCAATAAATATTATATATTTGAAATTCTAAAAAACGTTTTTTTTTATAATTCAGTTATATTTATAAAAATTATAGTTGCGATAATAAAATACTACGTACTTAATTTAAATTTTTTTATTTTACTTTAATTTATTCCTGTAAGTGAGTATAGACCACTACTGTTAGTTATTTTTACTTAATGTATTTTTTTATTATGTCCCTACCACAATCATTACCTTACTTTAAATTCTTAAGTTAACTAAATGATTCAATTAAACTATAAGCAAGATTGTTTATAAGTATGTAAAGCTATTTCAGTTAGCTGAATTATTATAAACTTCTTTTAGTTAGTACTTAATAGTTAAGTCAAATTATATAGAATTTTAAAACCAATTAAGTTTTTTTTTTCAAAATTTAACCAACTTTAAATGACTACTCTTTATTAACAGCTAAAAGAGTGTTAAATATAAAAAACTCATTCTGTTGTATTTAGTTACTTGATCTTAAGTAATAACGGAATTATTTTCTGGGTATTATCAAGCATTACTAGCCTTTTATATATACAACTTTATTTTACTAATATTTAAGTTTGAAATGAATAGTGAATATAATACTAAATGTCAGCAGTTATATTTACGTTGGCTTGTTAAAAAGAACTTTTTTGCGATTCATTGAGTTAAAATTGTTCTTAGAAAATTTAAAAAACTTATTTCAAGATTTTTCTTTATGACCTGAATGTATAATTTTTATATAAAACTTTAGTTTTTTTTTTTAATAAAAGTTAAGTTAGAATTTTAATTTTCAGTTTATGGAATTAAATGTCAAAAAAGTGTTAAATTTCTGAAGCTACTTAAATTGTTGTTCATTATAAGGTCACTAAATTTTAGTTTATAAACCAGATTATGTTGAAAATCATAAAAATAAGACAACAATAAAAATAATATTTTATTTTAAAGCTTTATTTAAACAACATCATGTAAAAAAACTATTAATTTATTTTATGTTATAAAAGATCATATATTTTTATCACTTAATTATAACAACAACCTGCGAGACTAATAATTACAAAATTATAAAAAATAGTTTTAAAATTAATAAACTAGTTACTTAAGAATTTAATTCTTTAATACACGCCTTAAAATACATAAGGTGCTCATTATGATTACTTATGACTGTTTTAATTGTATATTTAAATAATTGGACAGTTAAAAAATGTTTTAATATTTTTTGAAAAGATCATGGAATTGATGTTGTTTTTCAGTTTTTTTAATTTTTTTTGTAACAAAATATACCGATTAATATTCTATTCTATTCAAATATCTATTCTAAATCGAATGTTCTATTCGAAATATCTAGTAAATAAATTACTGAAACTTTTTAAATAAAAATTTATATTTTAACGAATATTTTTACCAATCAAAAATATTCTTAAATATCAATAAAGCATAAATTATCTACTTTTCTATAATATAAAAAAATAAAGATTAAAATAATTTAACTTTGTCAAGTGGTTAAAAATTACTTTTCTTTTTTTTAGTAATAATCTAATTAAAAGCATTACGAAAAGTCACCGTTTTGATATTACTAACACCAATTTAATAAGGTAAAGATAGTTTGGTTGAAGTATAAAAAAATATTTAACTTTTTTATTTAGTTTAGTAAAATTGCTCAATTTTTTTCGATATATAGTTTATTTTTTTGCAGTTAGTTGCAGTAAATTTTTAAAGCTTATTATTGGGCTTAGTTGTTATCATCATTGTAAAATAGAGACTTATTTTTTTCATAACCTTTTAGCTTGTTCAAATAGTTTTAATTTATCTAGGTTAACTAGTACTACTACTCATAGTTGATAGAAAAAGTTTTTGTGTGTTTCTTCTGTTTATATTAAAATATTTAGTAGTTTTCAGGCTTAATACTTATTTGATTATTTAATTGTTACTGTAATACTATCTTGCGGGTTTCAATACTTACTTTAAACCTTATTCATTATTACTCTGCTGATCTAAAAACAGTGTTAATACTTTTATTTCAATTAAATATGTATTGGTTTGCTTCTAACAAATTTTATCAAAATGAAGTATTTTGTGATAATTTCAAAACAATAATTTTAAATATAACTATTGTTGTTTTTACTAAAATGAGACTAATTTGCTGCTCGATGATACACTTTAATCTAAATGTACTCAACTGAAAGGTTCTAGTAAACTGATTTTAATTTATTTTCATAACAGATGATGTTTTAACGAAAATCAAAATGTTTTTGGTTAATTTTTATGTGATATTTAAAGCAACCTCAAATTTAAATAACTAAGTTAAACATTGTGTACTAAACTGAGTCTGTCTAGTTATCTAAATAATAAACAACATATTTTTTGTATGTAGTGTATGTTAGTCACAATACTTCTTTTGTAAAAAAATTTGTTAATAGTTATGAATTATAGTCTAAATTTATTTGATTTGCTGTTGATAAGAGTTTATTTAGTTATAAACAAACTTTCATAAACAGCAAATCAAATAAATTTAGACTAAAAATTTAAATAAAAAATTTAATTTTCATGATAATCGTCATAATTTATTATTATTATTTTTGTTTTAATGATAGTTAAGTGTAAACGTTGGTTATTTATCAACTTGCAAATATAAAGTTGGGTTTCGGTAGATTTAAGTTTAATTTCAGTACTTAAGTAATTAGCATGTTATTTACCTAATAGTTAGTGATGTAAACTTAAGATGATAAATTTGATGTTAAAATTGTTATTTTATTATTGATAAAATTTAGTCTAAAATTTTATTTATTTTCTTTTAATGAGTGTTAGTTTAGTTACTCATGTAATTAACTAATATTTTTAACACTTATAATAACAATCAAAGCATTTCAAGTTAAATAGCTAAACTGAAAATTTTTAAAATTTAATATTTTGGCAATCAAAACATTTATTGACGTCATAACTTTCTACAACACAGTTTTAACGTACCATAATTTGATTAAGAAATTATCAGTTACAAAAATATTGTTGCAGTTGTACTACATTTAAGTTTTAAACTATACCAATGGTTAATAGTAATTTTCTTTTTGAGTAGCGTACAAATAGTGTGAAAGGTAATATACAGGATTTTTAGCATTAATTTCATGAAAAAGTTACGAGCTATTGCATAAAAAACTACTAAATTCTGTTTTATTTTTATATCTAAATGCTTGATCTTATGCTACATTTTGTCGATAGTAATGTAAAATATTCTTCTTTAAAAAGCTGAAGGATACAAGTTTATTTGTAACAACTGTAAAAAGAAATTGAGGTTTTAAAATAATAACAATGTAGCAAAATTATTAATTAGTTAAACATCATCTTTAGGATTTTTTTGTAAATCTTTTGAGTAATATATCCTTAAAACAGTCCTCAATTACTACTCTACTTGCAACAATCATACTATTATTCAATAAACGATTAAACATATCTGCTTATATTGATTAATTATCATAAAGAACAATTAAAATTTAATAAAAGGCTTTCTAGCGAACCGTTAAAATTAGAAAAACGCTGATTATTTTAAATTTTAAAATATATTACAACTATGTGTTAATTATATTGATATTTGTGATATATTTTTCCTGTGTAAAACTACTTGTCTTCATCTTATTTAAAAGATTTCAGGTGTTATTATCTTTTACACTTTAAGATTAATCTTTGTTATACTTTTTTATATTCCAATAAATATGTTTGTGCATTTATTTTTGAGGTGTTTCACATCCTTTCTTGCAGTTTTTGTTACCAAGTTAAATTGTTAATTATTTCAATTTTATTACTATGATACATGTGAATCGCTTACAGTTTGAGATCAATAAAAATTTATAAATATGTAATTTAATATTTGCGGGAAATAGTTATGACGTCAGTAAAATCTTCTAAAGATTTTTTTATATTTGGTTTATGAAAATGTAGCAGGCATCCGTAGACTTTAATTTAAAACCATCATGAATGATTAATACATACTACTGTAAACTAATAATTAAAATTTGTATCCACAAATGCATGTTTGAAAGTAAAAATTGAATAAAAGTCATAAGAACTTGTACAGTTTAAAACAACTAACTGTTAAATTTTGTTTAGAAAGCTTAGTTCAGTAACTGGTCTTTACTGATCTATTAATTTTAGTTTGAACCTATTTTTTCTGTGCAAATGTTGAATTTCGAGTAAAAAGTTTTATTAATCTTTAATACATTAAACTATCTTAAATTAATTTTATGGTGATAGAATAGTGAAAATTAATATTCAAATTGTTTTGTCGTCTATTCTTAAAAATTTTAACAGTTTTACTGAACAAGCGAAACGTAAATTAAGTTTTAGTGGTAAAACTAATGTAAGTTTACAATTGATATTTTATAAACTAGTTTGTAAATCAGATGAATGAAAAATTTAAAATATAACAAAAGTTTAAGCAGCTTTGTTGGTTTTAAAGTTGTGACTTATGTTATTGTAAAACAGACGACAGTTTTGATTTATTTATATTATTAAAAATATAAATAAATTTATTATTTAGTAAAAACATTTACTAGTATTTCATTATATCATTTACCTTACACATGTTATTTATATTCAATAAATTATTTTAAAAGCACTGAAAATACTCCTGCATTTGAATAACAATCATGAAACATATAAAAATAGTGTTAATTTTACTAGTTTGTTGTTTAAAACACATTTAACTGTTCAGCTACTGGGTTGTAGTAAAATAGTTAAGTAATAAATATTACCTCTTATATGTACAATACATACATAATCAAACTCATTTTACCACATAAACTGTTTCTTATTTATTAAGTTACAATTTTCCATTCTACTTAAAAAGTTCTTACTTGTTTTTATTTACTCATCTTAATAGAATTAATTGTTTTAATAGCATTTAATAGTTTTTAAATATATGGGCTCTTGTCAAATTTTTAATTGAGATGTTTATTAACTTTCGTTATATCTTATTACAAAATATACAAGTATAGTTAAATTTAGTTAAAGTATTCCTTACAATTCGCCTGCTTTTAGTATTCATAATAATTTTTCCATGCACAAACTTCTTTTTAATTTAATTTCCAAATCTGTTAAAGTTATGTTATTTAAATCTATTACAGACGTCATAACATTTTTTACAAATTTTTACCTCTTTACCAAGCTTGTTTTATCTCTTTTATTTTTGGGATTGAAATCATTTTTTTAGCAGCAACTTTTTTTTTTTTTGCAAATTCATAATTCTATTTTTTAAGATTCTTTTGAAATAAGCAAAAACACATCTGAATCATATGCACTTATTTAGGCTTTACAATATGTCCAAAAAATGTGTGCTGTACTCTTTGCCCCTACATTTTACAAACAAATTAAGCACATTTAGGGTGATTATGATGTCATAATACATAACTTTATGACACTAATATACTTTCTAAAATTTAATAATTGTTAAACATACTACTTTTTATCAGCTGACTAGAATATCTGTACTAACTGACAAAATATAATGATGCATTTCAGAAAAGTAATTATATACTTGTTGTTTACAACTATGTTTGTGATTAGTTTAATAAAAATGTTTGTTATTTTTATTTTTTCTATCCCAAATAACATTACAACTGATTTACTTGTATGTAGTTATTTAAGACAATATTTGCTTTATTAAAAACATAATGTTTAAAGCAACTAGTAAATAAAATTAACTTATTTTACAAGTTTGTCTATATCCTATTTTCTATTTGTAATTTCAAATGATAGTACAATTTCATTATTTTTAATTAATTATTTAAGGTTATGTTTGTTTTATTAACAAAAGAGTGTTTATAGAAACATTTTAGAATAATTTGACGATGGTTATTAAATATTCAAATAAAGTATAATATTTTCAACGAAAAAGTTTTTTTAAACTTATTTTACAAGGTTATCTATAATAAAACCTTATTCTTAATTAATTTAATAAACTTAAAGCTATATTACTCAAACAGGTAGTTAATAATATAAAACCTATTTATTTATCAGCTATTTGAAGAAATACTTTTAGTTGATTTCGTAGTAAAAACAAGTTTGCATGTACAAATTATTTATTCTTTCTATCACAAGGTTTTAGTATAAAAACTTTCTTTCGAAAAAAAATAAATTAGTAAAACTGAACTACAGAAATATTTTTAATGCAATAACATTCAAAACCATTAGGTTGTTAAATTTTTAATAAGTTAGTAGCTTTTAAATATCAACTAAAACTCTACAGTAAAAATAAAGAGAAACATGTGAAATAATTTGGTTTTTACTGTAGTAAGTTTTAGAAACTTAACCTTAATGAATTGTAAAACAATGAATTAAATTTATATGTTAAAAGGAATGTTTTAGCGATACAAAAGTTATAACTCATTTTAAATTCATTTTATTTTAACCTGTTTCAACATAAACCTGTTGTTTTAGAATTTTTTTATATAATAGCTTTCATCATTTATAAACTAGTTTCGCTATTTTGACTTCAAGCATTTCCATAAACTTTTCATTTATACTTGTAAAACGTGTTTCTTTAAATTACTTAAAGTAGAATATTTCTTATTAGCTAACTAGAGTAGCTGTACAAACTTAAAAAATTTCAAAGCCTATTTATATGTTTATTAAAACTAATATGAATTAAACTTCACTAAATAAATCGTTATTAGCCTACGAGACATCAGCAGTTATATTTACGTTGGCTTCTTAAAAAAAAATTTTGGAATTCAAGGTGTTAAAAGTGATAAGAGAAAATCTAAATACTTAACTCATTAATTTTGTTCAAGACCTGAATGAATTATTTCTAGATAAAACTAAAGTTAAGCTTTTTATTAGAAAGTTAGTTCAAATTTTATTTTCAGCTAATCGAATTAAATCCTATAAAAAGTTTTTGAAATTACTTAAATTGGTGTTCAATCTAAGGTCAATATGTAATAATATTTTTCTATAGCAGATTATGTTGAAAATGCTAATATTAAGATCGCAATAAAAACTTATTTGACATTAGAGTTTTATTTAAACACAATAAGGTGAGGAAATTAAAAAATTAATTTTGTTATAAAAGATCGTTTATTTTGCTCACTTAACTATAACTACAATCTGCGAGACAAGTACTTAATACACCAATGAAAATTAGTTTTAAAATTCATAAACAATTCAATTTAGAAATAATCGATAGGGAATTTAATTTAGTTTATCGCACATTAAATTACATATGATGCTCAATATTATTATTTATGAGTGTTTTTATTGTATATCTATATAAAGGGGACGGGTCAAAAATGAATTATAAAATATTAAAATATCATTTAATTGAAGTTGTTTTTCATCTTTTAAATTGTTTTTGTAAAAAATATACCAATATTATCTTCTTCTGTTTATTGTTTTTAACCATTTTTTGTTATTGGAATTTATAAAGTATAACTTTTTCTCAATTTAATCAACAAATAAAAATGGCTAATTAAAGTAGCTCTACAAACTAGTAATCTTAATTTTAACAGATACATTATTTTTCATGAAAAGTATTTTTGAAAATATGGTAGTTTATTATCGGTAGTTTTTCAAAAATGTTAGGAAATATCTAATAAATAATTAACTATAACCTGAATTTTAAAGCTTTGAATTAAGAATTTTGTTTTTGCAAATCTAACGACTAGTGATCTCAATAACTTGTTTTATTTTCGTTTGTAAAATATAGTATTATAACATTTAAAGTATTTTATGCATTTAAATACTTTTTCATAACGTTTGTATTGAATTATTAAACTTTTTTAATAGACACAAAATTTCTTTTTAATAATCAATTATTAATTTTCAAAAGCTCTTCACAAGCTCTTTTACAGTTGGTAAAAAAGATTTTATTAGCATGAATATGACTAAAATTTTTAGCTAATAAAACCAGTTCAATTAAAATTAATTAAATATGTAACCTCTTTTTTATTAGTATTTTGACCTCTGTTAGTATGAATAAAAATTCATTAGATAACTGAAATAGCTGTACAAAAAATTATTAATAGCTATATAAAAGATTAGTTTTTGTTAAAATGCATATTAATTTATTTTTATTTTTTAAACTTTTTGTGTTTAGTATGAGTTTAAGTTGAATCCAAGTAATAAAATTTAAATTTTTAAAGTAGTAGTTTATAATAATAGCAGCAAAAATTACAAAAAAAAAAAAATTATCCAAAAATATCAACTTAATTTTAATGCTTTTAATGTTTAAAACAATCATATAAAAGTGTATTTAAAGTTCAATTAACTGTTATTTGATTAATTTTTTTTTTTACATTTTAATAGATAATAGCATACATGTTTAATTGCATACATTTTTAAAATAATAATTTTTTTAATAATTTTTACCGTTTATTTGTCTCAAGCCTTTGAACAAAACTAAACACTTATTACTTAGTATTTTTAAAAGCCCTTTAGTAAGTTATCGAGATCAAACATAAATCCAGAAAATAAAAACAAAAAGTTTTATGAGTTGATCAAGTTTGTTTACTCCATGCTTCAAGTACGTTAGCCTTTTGTTGATAATCTGATTTCTTAATATATCAACAATTTTGAATTTTTCTTAACGTTATTAATAATTCTTAAATTAGTTAATAATTGTATCCTTATACTTTGTACTTCAATTAAAGTTTAATTATAATTAATAGAAATATGTCCTTTTTTTAGCTAATTTTTTAAATAATGTCCCTAGGCTAATCTTAATAAACAAGTATTATACAATCTTATACAATCATTAACGAATTTTGTAGATTGTTTTTGCAATCTTTTTTTTTTAATGAAAACTAGAAAAAACTGAACAAACTTTTTAAGTATGTTTACATCTTCCTGTACACTAGCCTTTTGTTAATAGTTTTATTTTCAAAACAATCTTTAATTCTTCTTAACGTTTTAATGATGCCTGGATTAGTTAAAAATTGTTTGCTTATACTTTGTACTTCGGTTAAAGTTTAATAAAAATTGATAGAAATATTTCTGTTTTTTAACTAGTTTTGTAAATAGTGTGTTATTAAACAGGTATTAAATTTAAAGATTGAAAGTTGTATGCAACCTTGCCGACTTCTATTTAAGTTAATTATTCTGTTTTGTTAAAATAAATATACTTGATAATTAGAATAAAAAAACGATTTTTCAAGTTAACATCTTAAAACTTAAACAAACTAAGTAGAAGTAGAAATAATTTTAACACTAAATTCTACACATAAAAAAAAATTTTGTGAGTTAAGTATATACATTAATTATTTCATAATAAGAAAATAAAATAAAATCAATGTATATTTTTTGAGTTAAAATTTAAAGTTTACAAAGTTTTAATAATGGATAAATTAAACATTTATGTAGTGATAAGCTGCTCTAATTTTATAACTTGCATTTTTATTATATAGTTAAACATATTTGCTTTAATATAAATATTTTATAAACAGTATGAATTCTATAACTGTAATAATAATTAATTAAAGAAAAGCATAATGATTTAGTTAAAAACCAACAGATTTTTAAGCGATAATGAATAATTTCAAAAACCTAACTAAAGAACAAGGTATTACGCATACAACCATGTATGTAAATTACAAACAATTCATTAAATACTTTATTAAAATCGAGTTGTTTATAAATTTTTATTTTTCAGCTAACTAAAATAGCTGTAAAAACTAAAGATCGCAAGTTTGCTGAAATTATAATACAAAATAACTATTTATACTTTATTTTAAGTTTTGCATTTGTGTTAATTTAATTACAACGTCAAAATTATTTTCAAGTTTTAAAAAATAAACTAATGTACTCTACCTTCAGAGTTACATCTTAAATTATATATAGTTAGTTTTAAAACATGTTTTAAGGTCTTTTCAAGATATTAATTTTATTTTTTCGAAAATAATTTACAAATAGCGCATAAAATCCTCGAAAATCTCGTTTAATAGTTTTTAATTTTTGAAATAGATTAATGCTACATAAATGAGTTTAATATTCTTCGTTTGTACCCTAAATTACTTCGAACAACATAATAACACTTTTTATCTTTTATCTTCACTAAAAGTTAGTAACGCTTGTTGTTAATTATTATTAATTGTGTTAATTAATTTCTAGACTAGATATAAGTATTTTATCAAGTTTACAATAATTACTTATTTACATATAACGTTAAATCTTAATCAAAATCTATTTACTTATAATTTTAAATAAAGTGAAAACAAAAAGTTCAACATCCAATAGGAATTTATTTAAGAACTAATAATTAAGTCATAATACCTATTTCGTTTAAGTATCGCCTATTTTCTTTTGTTTTTTATCATAATTATAGCTTTTATTTAATTAGTGCTAAAAATGCTACAGAATTAAATATTTTCAGTTTATTTTAAATTTAAACAACGAGACAAAATAGATGTGTCAATTAAAATAACAAGTAGTAAATGCAAGTAAAATCTAAAAAAAATGTTATTTCAAATTAACGATTGAAGTCTTATTGAATTTATAATACTGAAATTGTTAGAGTAGCTGTACGGAGTAAACTCACGTAAAACAACAAAATGTAGTAGTAAAAATATGTTAGAAAAATAATTTATATTTTTTAGAGTTAAATTAGAAAAGCTTCATTTTACTTAAACTTTGGTAGTTGTAAAATACAGTGACTTATACGATTAGAAAGAAATTTATATTATGCTGGACGAAAATCACCTACAAAACACTTATTTTAAAACATTTACTTGAAATTATTGAGCTCTTAGTGATAAATAAGAAATTAAGTCTTTTTTACAAAAAAAAAACAAAATATAGCTAAAAGTTTTAATTTTAATTACTGATTTTATTTTTATTGGTTAGTTTACAGAAATTTGTTACAGAAAAAGTTCCTATGATAAAAAAAAAAACAGTATGAGCTAACTAAAATAGCTGTAAAAATAGAAACGGGTCGATAAAAATAGTTTAAATAAAGTAATTAAAATATTTTTGAAACACTTATGGTGAATATGTTAACAAGTAAATACTGGACTACAAAATTTGATATTAGACGAACTTTATATTAAACGTAATTAGTTTAAAAAAGTAAACTGACTTATACAACTAGAAAAGTGATAAACTTATTGAATAAAACAAAAAAGAACTTTGAAAGCTTTAAAATAAGCCGTAAATAGTTGGAAAATAAAGTAAATATTTTTTAATTATTAATATAAAATATAAAATGGTATTGTAAATAAATTTATAATTTTTCGCTATGAGTTTATTGGTTTTACCACTAATTGATAGTGATAAATACTAATTAAATTTATTTTATTAACATAATCAATGATGGATCGTTCCTTCGTGTTTGTACAGCTATTCTAGTTAGCTGAAAAAGATATCAGTTATCAGTAAAAGCTAAAATATTAGCCTTTTTATAAACATACTGAAAAAAGGGTTTAAGTTTAAAATCTTCAAAATGTTTGCTAATAAAAAAAACATTAACTGTTTCATAAACTAAATCTTAAGCAAATCAATTTAAATAAAAATCAGTTTATTTTCTGATTTTAAAACTATGTTAATATCTTAAGCAAGTTTGTGTGTGTAATAAACTATCATCAGCTTTTTAAGACATTTTTAATAAACCTTAGTATCTTTTTATACTTTACTATTACTGTTTCTTATAAAACGTTTTCTAGAAAATACTAAGGATACTGTTTTTATTTTTTTATAATGCATAATATTTTCAGCTAGACACTGTTTATAAGAGCTGACAGCCAAGGATATAATAAGTCATATAAAAGAATTATTTATAATAAGATAGCTTATACTGTCATTAGAAAATATTGTTTTATAATGTTTTTTTTTAGTTTTATAAACTTTAGTTTTTTTTTAAATTATGTTTTATAATAAAACACTTAACAAAACACATTTAGTCTGAAACTTTCAATCTATTATGTTTATGACTACTTGACTATTTCTTTTGAGGACAAAGTCATATCGTAAAATTACTAAATGAATAAGTAATAGTTAACTTTTGATAACTCAAATGTATTTTGTCAATTTTTTATTTAATTTTAAGTGTTATTTTACTTTTGTTTTGTAAATTAGAATAAGTAGAATTTATTTAGACAATTTCTTCAAATTTGAGTTTTTTAAGTTACAAACTAAATGTAACCATAAAGGGTCATTACAATACTAATGATACAGAATATATAATTACTAGTTTGAAAACATAACTGTAAACCATTTTTCAAATTCAAATTCAGTTAATTGCTAATCTTTTAAAGTAAATTTGCTACAAAAAGTTGTTGAAGATAAGAACTTAACTTGTATTTGAAAGTAAATTGTTTAGTACTCCTTCATTATGCACTATTTATAGTTAATTAACCTAAAATAAAGTTAAATCTTCTCAACGAAAATGACTTTAAATTTACAAATTTTAAAAACGGCAAAAAGCACATGTTTTATTTCTGATCAGATGACTAAAATAGCTGTATAAAAAACGGAATAATTCCCTTATCGTAAATTATTTTTTCTATAAAACATATGACATGTATGAATATATTGTTTGTGTTTTCTTAAAACATTGTTGATACTTTATTTTTAAATGATTTAGTCGAAGTTTAAACAATAATATATCTATTCAAATTATGTTGTGGTTTTGATCATTAATAGGATTTTCTTCGCTTGGAAAATATTTCATTGGTTATGAATAACCTTCATAAGATAAATGATATGATATTATTAAATACTAGTAAACTTTAATATACACCAATTAAACCATCGTCTTTTCCTAATAATGTAAGTAACAACCTTTTACGAATAAAACTGGTTTTATTTTTTTTTTTTTTATGTTTACAAAATAGTTTAAAAAATATTAATTGTTAAATTCTATCTGTTTTCCAACTAAAACTTATTTAAGCTTCGTTAGGTAAGTACAATTGCATATATAATTAAGAATAGGCGACAAAAGAAACAAAATATTAACTACCAGTATAAAGTAAATTATAAGACAGTCTAATGCAGTGGTCGGCAGGGTGTACAGTGGTGCACACTAGTGTACATGAAATTTCTTTTAGGATGCACAAGATTTTTGGAGTGCATGAAACCTTTTTTTGGGATACATGAATTTTTTTTCGTGCAAAAACTAAATTAAAAATTTTTTTTTAACTTTTCTACAGCCAAGACATATTCAACCTTGATATCTAATTGACCATTTTGTTTTTAATAAAACGACCATTTTTGTACTCTCCTAGTTCTATTCTATTACATTATGTAAAAATTTTCCACCCTTAGCCGCCAAAAGAAAAACTGGTGAGCAAATCCATTCAATAAATTCATTTAAATTTACTGTTCAATAAAAAGTACTAAGACTACTGATTGTTACTACAACTACCTATTACAACTTTTGAAATCACATATTGAAACATAAAAATGTGTATATTAATATTTGCTAGAAAAAGTAATGACGTCAAAAAACTTTTAATATTTTTATTTTATGTCTAAATACAACACAGATTAATGTAAACGCGTGTACTATAGATTGTAAAGAATTTTAAAAGCGTACAAAATACAGATCTAAGTTTTTAAATATAAAAAACTTAACTCAATTTTTAAAGCAAAACTATTAAAAGTGAAGATAAATATTCTGATTTATATAACAATCAGTTTTTCCTTTTTGAATCACAAATAAAAACCAAACTATTTTAAATGTTTTACATTTCTATATACATAAAATGCATTGACTAAAAATTAAACATTAAAATTTTTCGGATTTAAACGAACATTTAATTAATATCAATACAAACTTTTTTATACAAATTAATTAGTTTTTTATTAATACAAGACTACTTTTGCATAAACAAATATAAAGTTTAGTTGAACAACTTTAAAGTAAAAAAAGCCTCTAAGTTTTGAAACATTTCATTTATAAATAAAAACTAGTTAGCAGTGTATTTTTCAAAACTTTGTGTTCGAGCTTGTTTTTTACTGAAAAATTGTCAGTTTAATAAAACTTTTTATTATACTGTATTGCCCATATATTCAAGTTTTTGTCTAACTAATAAGTACTTATGACCATTAGTTGAAAGTATATTTAATGAAGCAGTATGATAATTGGTAAACAAAAAAATAATATTTATTCAAACATTTGCATAGATTAAAAAGTATTTCGTAAATATTTATTCTCAAACATTAGTTAAATAAACCTGCATGCAAATGAAAAGAAATAAGTAAGTTTTGAACAAGTGTTAATTTATATAAAAATAAGTTAAGTTTTTTACATCAAACAAGACAATTAGAAATTTGTAGCTATATGCATTTTATTGCGTACAACTCACTGTATTTACATAAATATGATTATTAACCATGTTACATGATTTAAAATAAGCAGTCGAATCGTTAATTAAATTGTTAATACCCGGTAGTTATTTAAACAAACTACTTAAGTTTAAAATGTGTTAAAAAAACTATGACGTTAGTAAATATTCTTATAATATTAATGAATAAATTTTTAAATATAATCATATAAAAGAAACTTGAACAACTAACAAGAGATAGCATCGTATACTACAAACTACTTAAATCATATGTACACTAAAAAATCAAGTTAGTAACAAAAAAACGCCAACTTTAAAAAAGAATTAAAAGGTAATAAAAATCTCAAACGTCAACGCGTAACTACTATTATGAAAATATTAGTGAATGCGAGAAAAACTTAATTAAACAAAAAACACCTGAAATCTATACTATAAGTGATGATTATAAATAAAAAAACAATAAAATAAAAAAATAAAACAAAAACTTTAATACAATTAAAATATATTTTGAATACTTTTTAAAACAGTGGATTATGTAATATTATTCAAAAAAATATTGTTACACAGTTGCAGACTAATCATATTTAATAACTTTAAATAAACATTTTGAAATACATATACAAAAACAGTTATCATTTAAGTTTATTATAACATTTCACTTATGCTTAGATGTATTAATTTTTTTGAAGTTACCAGCTTGATTAAATAGCTGTACAACTTTGATACTTTAATACGTTTCATAAATTAAACTTATATTTTATTAAAATTTAATTAAAACATTGCAGTTGCGATGACTTTAGTACAATGTCATTGAATGCTATAAAATAATTCAATATATAAAATAAACATAAAAGAGTAAAAGTTTTATATACTTTATAAAATTATTTTACCTTACCAAAAGACCATAAACAACAGTATCTGAAATAACCTACGACCGCTTTTGTCCTGATTAGGACTTACCAGGCAGGTCAGATAGTAGATAAACGTAAAGCGATTTTAAAATAACATGAAGCCTGAACTTTTCTAAAGTATGAAATAAAGATTTTAAAGAAAAAAATTTTGCATATTAAATAGTTTGAGTTTTTTGACGTAACAAATTCTATAAAGTTTTAGTAAATAAAAAAAGTATTTGGCCAAGTAACTTCTTTCTACAAGATAAATAATCAAAGTATTACGTTTTTACAAAGAATAAACACATTTTAACAGCTATTGTTTTATTTAACTTTGAGTGTTTTAACTTGATTAAATTTTTCATCCTTCCAATCGTTCTGCTGCATAGTTTTCAGATAAACTGCAGCTGATGAATAAGACTTAAAACTTACATACGAAACAACTTATTAAATTGGTAAGATTGGTTGAAAATAAATAACTTGAATTTTAATTAAAATTCAAAAACAGTTAACATTATATTACAGACATTGAAACCTTTAAAATTTATCAAATAAACACAAAGAATAACTTAAGGAATACCTAATTTGTTAGATAGATAATTTTAAGAAAACATATATACAACTACCATAAGTTCAAAAAAATAAATGTAAGATATTTTTTACTGTGTAGAAAATATTTGAAACTAATGAATTTAGCAAATAAGTAGTGTTAATCAAAATTTAAAACCAAAAAATCAAAACTAAATCGCACTACTTTCTAATGGATGTTTACTATCATACTTTTAGTCAAAAGAAAACTACGAATTTACCTTCTTTGAAATTATCTTACTCTTATCTCAAAATAGATTTGTTATTTTTAGATTAAACTTATTTACCTTACAAACTACGAACTGTTATTAGTATAATATTCTAGCTACTACAATAGTTCCAGCTACAAACGTTGATAATATTGCCACCACAACATTTTTATTCACATCTAAAGTAATAAAGTACTTTAGATGTGAATAAAGAGCTTGTGGTTTAGTTAATTGACCTTTATTATGAAGAAATAAAGATTAAGACTAAGAAGTTTTTGAAGCTATTAATACAAAAAGCTGTTAATAGTTTACATGTAATTATTTTGTAAATGTTCTAAAAACAAAGTCAATTTCTAAGGTTATAGCACAATCAATAATACAAACATTATTTTTTGTTAAATAATACGTTTGCATTAGAATTTTTTTCATCAGTTTTCTTAAATATTATTTTAACCTATTGTTAACTGTTTAGTTAAGAGAAGGTTTTTTCAATAAAGTTCATATGTACCTTATTATGTTCACATAATATTAAGTTTATAAAAGAAATTTAAATTTAAACTAGTTAGCTTTTAATACTAAGCAGATAGTATTATAGAAGTAATCATATTCGAAATCGTCGTAAACAAAGCGAAATTCCAAGGTTATCACTTTCAAGTTTAAGATGGCAATGCAGAAATTTTACTTTTTTAAGAATAATTTTTAAAAGTATAAATTAATTAAGTTTATTTTTAAATATATTTTTGAAAATGAATTTAAGCTTCGCTATCTTCATTAAACAGTTTTTTATTATTTAATAAATCTCGAAATTTAGCAAATCAAAATTTGAAGTATTTAAAGTGTAATAAAATTGAGCTAAATGGTTAGTTATGGTTGGAACTAGAAATTATATTCTTTAAAAAAACCATATTCAAACTGATATGATAGTAACTATCAAAAAAATGAAATATATATTTTTTATCTGTTTTTTCATTGTTAGCCTGACTTCAAAATAAAGATATTTTTAATATTTTAATTCTATTTTTCAAATATTACAGTTATAAAAGTTATGTAGTTAGAGCAATTGTTAATAATTTATTTTTTTATATATTTCTGCCGGCGTTAAAAATTATTTATAAAAGTTGTTAGATCTAGAAAGCTTAAAAATTATTTTGAAAGACTTAAGGCTAAACTATTTAAGTACTTTTAAATAATCATGATTTTAAAGCTAAACTTAAACGTAGTGAGATGCATTTTCAAAAGAGCTGTGTTTATTTAAGTAATCTGTTATAAAATATTTTTGTTACAGAATAACGTCCGTCTCGAATACTCTTAAATAAAGCACTCAGGTGCCTTTACTTAAAAAATACAATGAGAGTGTAAGAATTTTAAAATATACAAAAAAGTAGTAAATGTTGAATATTTATTAAAATATGAGTTAGGAGTTTTTATGTTCAAATTTGTACATAATTTCTTATCAGTAACTTTAAGTGTTAATTTAGTTTAATTTTTAGTTAATTTATACTAATTTTAATACTGTAGTTATAGTTATATTATTAGTTTTAGTTGTTTCAAAAAGCACATAAATTCTATGTCGAACTGAAAATTATTATTTGCTGTTAAGTAACCTATACAGATATTTTACGTTATTTATTTTAATTCAGTTATAAAACAATTTAAAGTTTAACTTTTTTAGGTATCTTAGGCCTAGTTTTTTAATAACCAGTTTTTAATACGTGTTTAAACTGATTTTAAATTTAGAATATCGACCACAAAAAGATAAAAAAAACAAATCAGTAAAAATAACAAACGCTAGTGAAAAAAACGAAATTTCCGTTAAGTTGTTCGAAAATATCGATATTAACTATATCGAGGCTATTAAATTAAGTTTAGTTTTAAAACAAAAAATAATTAATTTACTAAGTTAGTTAACTAATAGACATCAAATATATTTTAAAAATGAACGTGTTGTTAATATTTTTGTTATTACAATAATTTATTTGTCTATAATGTATATGTTAATATTTTTTATTATTCAATATATTAGTAAACTCATTATACTATTTTTTTTGTTAAGAGCTTCTCTTTAAGATATATATAAAGTATTATTTGAAACTTTTATTTTAAATGTTTAAATAAAACCCCTATCAAGCTAATTTTTAGAATAAAATTTTACTACTTGTCCTGTTCCCAGTAAATGATAAAAAATCTTCAGACAAATGTGTTGTAAATTATAAGTCTGCTAGTTAAAAAAAAACCTTGATTTAAGTTAGTTTAGTATTAAAGGTTAGTAATAAAAATAAATGTAAAAAAAATAATATAAAACTAATATTAAGATTTAAACATCCTTATTGTTTGTAAAGTTTGTAAAACAATATATTAGAAATATTGAAATCAGCTTACTCAAAAAGCTGCACAAAGTATATTTATTTTTCATCGATTGTCTGAATAAAATTAAATTTTTTTTTTCAAAAAAAATGTAAAAGGCGTACAATAAAGTTTTTTAAACTTTCTAATAATCCATTACATATTTGTTATATTTTTAAAAATTTTAAGTTGGAAAATGCAATTGATACAATAATATTATACTAATAATTTAAAACAATAAAAAATTTTGTCATTTGTTTGATTATAACTTCAATTGCACGACATATGAAAATTTTTAATTTGATTATTTGAACACATTTTTTAAGCTACTTAAATTTGTGCGGTTAACATCGTTTATAAAACGGAATTAGTTAGTTCTATACTTAAATAATAATTGTTTTCTTGTTTTTGAATAAAAGTGTGAAAACTCAAGATAACTTACACAAAGTGATAAAAATTACACAAAATAAAGAAATAACACAATTAAATTTTCTTTAAAAAGTTTTTTTTTATTCTCAATCTATTTGTGTGATAATTAGCCACATGTAAAGAAAATCAACTTCTAACTCCAAAGTTCTTTTTTTTTTTGAAACCATACATTTTGCGTTGGGGTAGTTTTTTTAAAATAAACTTTTATTAAGATGAAGATTTCTTCAAACCATTTGAACTTTTGCACAAGGTGTTTTACACAAGGTGTTTTGCAAAACACAATATTTTTTAAATATAGAAAATCAAAAGTGACTGAGAAATAAGCCCCCTACTGTACTTGTTTTTCATATTTATTAGCTAACTAGAATAGCTGTAAAAACTTAAGACCTCAAACTCAACCATTAAAATCTAATAAAACTAAAAACTAAGAAACATTCTAAATACGAAATTTGTGGTAGCTTAAATAAATCGTCATACTATTAATAAATTATAAGAAAAATTTTAATTTTAGTATTTTAATTTAAAAAAGTACTTTTTGTTATTCTTTTTTAGTCACTTTACAATTTTTTAAGAAAATAAACTAATATTAAATAAATAAAAGGTTATCAAATGTCAAGTTACGTTTGTTATAAAATTAGTGCGTGTATCTATGCAGTAAGTTAAGAGTAAGTATTAAATAAATGTTATCAAATAAATCCATTTAAGTTATAAGAAAACATTATTGTATACATCTTTTCTTTTGAAACTTCAAATCATCAGAAATAATCTTTGATCTATATTAAACCATTGAAGTGGGCAACGAATCTATCTAAAATAATTATCACCTTCCTAGAGATGTAAAGTTTGCCACTTTAAGGTAATAATGTCCGCTTGATTAGTTTAATTTGTCTCTAATCTAAATTAATTGAATAAAACATATCATGAAAATTATTTTGTTTTGCTTTGATATGTTTTAGACTATTCTCTCACTAAATATTGAAAGTAAGATCAAATTTATATATATAAAAGATTAGAAAAAAACTCCAGTTTAACTATTAATGTACTTTCTACTTTGCGCATCAACTTATGTTTATAAAACTTTTAATTTAATGCAAAGTTTAAGTAAAAACGTAAATAAATTTGAAATAAAAATTATATAATAATTAAATACCAAAATATTGCTTAGTTATGACATATACAACTACGATAATATTTTATCTTCAATATCTATAATAAAAAATATTATTTAAAAATTTTACAAGAATAATATTTTTTTAATATACATACAAAGTTTTTTTAATTTCATTTAGTATAAATTACGAAAACTTTTTAAACTTTTACTTTGAATTATTTATTGTTTCTCTTACCAGCTATAATAGCTGTTTAAACTTCAAAACTACCTTATCTTAAAATTTGTTATTTTACTAAAAATGTTAAGAAAGAGTTTGTAATTACGAGGTTAAGTATATTGCAAATTACCATTTACAATGTAACAGCTCATTATAACTTTGTAGGTTTTAAACCTTGAGATGATTTAATATTCTGAAATAAATTTTACTGAGGTGAATTCTACAAGCTTCTGTAGCATTTTTAGTTTTGCTTAGTCAGTAAATGGAGTATAAGCTTAAGCCTTCCTGAAAGAACTCAATAATATAAAATAAAATAAATCTGTATAAACATATTCTGAAACTAAACACGAACACAGTATTTCAATTATAATAATTATGAACTGTTTTTATTTCAATTTAATCAAAAATCTCGATGTATTACTTAAAATACATATTAATTTATTTAAAATATTTAGGTTATTAGGGTCAACTTTTTGTGTTATAATATTAACATTTTAAGTTTTAGCCACTACTGTACTTTACAATTTAACCACTACTGTCTTTTTCACTTATTACTTTATAGTACTCAAACACATAAATTAACAACTCAAAAAAAACCATGGTTAGTCTCAAAAAAAAAATTAAAAACAAAATTTACTTTATTCTTCAAAAATGTCATTCTACTTAGATTTTTTATTTGTAAAATACAAAAACTTCACGGTTCGAACGAAATTTGTTTTATGGTGAAGAAAATTAAATTAAATTCATGAAAATAATTTTAAAACTTTTACTTCAAATTTTCGAGCTCTTAGTGAAGTTATTTTATACATGAAAAAAACATGGCTTAAAATAGTGTTAATAATTGTTGACATTTTTATGAACTTGTGTACTGAAATCTGTTAAAAAAAAATTTTAACATAAAAAGTTAAATAACTATCAGCTAACTGAAATAATGGTTCAAAATAGAAACGGGTCAACGAACGGGGAAGTTTTTATAAAAAAATAAATAGTTCAGTTTTTTAAACACATGTGGTGAATATGTTAGCACGTAAATAATGGGCTACAAAACTTTATATTAAAATGTAACCAGTTTGAAAAAAGACTAGTTTAAGTAGAAAAGTGATACACTTAGCATATAATTAAAACAATGAACTTAATAAATTCTAAATAAGCCGTAAATAATATAATTTAAGAAGAAAGATAAACTATGTTTTTTAGGATTTAAATCGCAGATAATGTTTTATTTATTTTCTTTAGCTTGACGTTTTTTGTTTTTACCACAAAACGATAGTGAAAACTTAAATTTAAATTTTCAATTTTTAATTTATTTTAGTTGTTCAGTCAATTTCTAGTTTGTACAGCTATTCTAGTTAGCTGAAAATGATATTTATTCTCATAAAACGCTTAAATATTAACCTTTTTAATTAAAATACTCTAAAAAGGGTTTAAGTTTTATAACTTATATATGTTTGCATAAATAAAATATAAAATAATTTTTCCATAAACTTCCTTTATTCTTAATTAGATTATTTCAGTTTAAGCACAGGTTTACGAATTTTTTTAAAATTAAATTAAATTTAAAAAAAAAGTTTTAGTAGACAAAAAGTGCAAGCAGCTAGCAACAGTTTTTTAAGAAGTTGTTTTAAAACAATTAGATATTAAAAGCTTACAAACTATTATGCGACAGTAAAGATGTTGTTGAAATAACTACAATGTTTTTATACTAAGCATTTGACTACAATGTTAGTGTGAAACTTCAAGAATGGTAAAAGTATATACAAAGCTACGTTTAAATAGGTTTTAAATGTTTTAAGGACTTATTTAAGCCTAGTTTTTTTTATAATAAACACTTGAAAAATTCTATAATTTATGTCTTTTAACATGTTATATTTTACTAACTCAACTGGTATACTTCAAGAAGTAGTTTTAATAGTTAGTTTACATAAGTTAACGACTGATTTTTTTTTAAGTTAGTCAAAGCTCTTTGAATGTATTTTATCATTAAAACTAAATAACTTGAATTAAAGTGTTTAAAACTCTTATTTTTTTATATTTATAGTTAAATTTCTACGGAAATCTATTATAAAAGCAAATCTTTTTTATTTAATATCTAAACAGGTATAATAAAATTTATAAGACTCTATATATTAATAAAATAGTTAAAGCTTACAGAACTATTTATGTTAACTGAGTAAAGCATTGTTTACTATTACAGATGATTATAATCTTTACGGCTTTATTAATGTATGCTATTTGATAATAGTATCACACACCAAAAATAAAACCATGGTATGGTTAACTTATTTTATATACTTTGTAAAATATTGTAAAACCTGTTGTGAAAAATTATGTTACTCTACCTACACAAAGAAACATATGTTTTATCATTAGCCTGTAGAAACATGCTAATACCTGTAGAAACAATTAACGTATCGACTTTATTACGTGTAAGTATGGAAAAAATTAAGAGAAAGTTATGTATGGATTTGTAGGTATAACTTTAAATTTAATTGTACAACTTTTAACGATTTATATAAGCAATCTTACTAGTACTTGAAATATAATCTACCTGCCGTTGTTTTGTTTTTTTTTGCTGAAAACACAACTTATACCCTAGATCTAGAATACTAGTTACAGCTGGTAACTAAGAAGACAATTTATAATCTAATTAAAACAGCTGTACAAGCGTCCACAACGACAAATAACATAATACCCTTATAAAAAGTGCTTTTTAAGAGCTTAGTATGTGGTAATTATTTTTATGATATTTATTTGATATCTCTTTTCGCTTTAATAATATATTTCTTGACAAACTGTAAAAGTACATTTTAAAAACAAATTCAGTTTGAAAAATAAGAGACGAGTACTTACTAAAAACATTAACATCCGTTATAACTTTTTCTTATTACCAGAATGTAATTAGTATAATAATTACTAAAACAATTTCGAGTATTTTATTCTGAGAAGTTAGTCTATATTTTCAATCTAAACTATGTAACTATATACTTTTATATTATCATTTTTTAATAAACTTTGATTTTTTTGAATTAATTTATATAATCTTATTTTTAAGTATTGTTGTTGTTTTATTTTAAGCTGTTTCATAATTTGTAGTGTTGATCAAGTAGGGAAAAGTAATTTTATATTTTAAAAATTTAACTTAAAAAAAAATTAAGAATTGAAAATTTATCAAAGTTTAAACTTAAACTTTTTGAGTGATACACTGATAAAAGAAAAACAAATTTGGTTTTTATTTTTTTAATAAATATACATATGATGTAAAAAAGCTTAGGGTAAAAAAAAATATAAGAGCTACTACTTAAAGTTTATAATTTTTTTTGCGAGGAATGTTTTTCGTAAAGTAGAACAATTCCAGCACAAAACACTATAAATTTAATACAAATACATAAAATTTTATTAATTTAAGTTCTGAATTTTAAAATCACTTAGTTTGATATTTAAAGTAGGCAAAAATGCTGGAAATTATTGAAAACTAAAATTATCTAAAAAAAGTGAAGCTAATAAGAAGTTGTTTTTGGCTATTTACTTTTATTTCGTTGAGCATTAATTATACAATTGAATTATGTTCTAAATTATGCAATTTTGTTAAACTTATATTTAAATTGTTTAAACTGCCCTACTAGCTTGTTAGTTAATAAATAAAATAAAGTAAGTTTATATCTTAGCAACTTTTTTTGCGTAATAAATCAATTGTAAGTTACTTAATAAGTCAACATTATCAATTTTTTATAAATATAAATATCAATTTTAAATAAAGATTCGGATTAAAATTCGGACAACTAAAGTTTAGGCAATGAAAATTCTTTAAACAATATTTAAGAGACCATACCTCAAAAAGTAAAACATATTTGAAAAAAAAAAGGTTATGTGAGTCTTATTATTATCTAAAAGCCGTTTTTTCTTATTATGTAATTTTAAAATTAAAATAAAATATTTAAAACTTTTAAACTTATTTTAGCCATATCACAAAAAAATACTTAAGATTTTGCAAAAAAGAAAAATTGCTTGATGATATTAAAAAGACCTAAAAACTTTTTTCTTTAATATACATTACTTTTATAGTTGTGGATTATTAAGCATTTTTCAAGAATTTGATTTGTCCGAATTCGAGTTTTCGTGCACAAGAATATATACATACTGCATTTTTACCTTGTTCGTGCAAATTGCAAATTTACAAATTTAACCTCGTAAAATGTTTAAGTATAGTTTTTACAAGTTGGTCGTTTAAAAACTTCTTTCTTACTCCACAAATTACTTGACGTTTCTAAATAAATATTATTTACTCCAATATTATTTAATGTTTAAACCGTGACTTAAATTTTAAAAGAGTTTATTATCTGCATTAGCTTAACAATGTTGTTTTGATTTGGTAATATATTTATATTTTTTAACATACAAGGTTTTATTATTACACTAATAAGTTTTACTTCTAATTTGTGTTCTTAAATATTAAATTATACTATGAAATATACTATTATAATGTTTATCTAAATTCCAAATACCTTTGATTATCAAAATAAATAGTTTTATTATAAACTGTTTAAAGTTACCAGGTAAAAATATGTTTAACTAAAAAATGCTTAATAATTTTAGTAAAAGTTAAAGGATAAAGTTGTTTAAATTTTTAATTAGTTTCTAGACTAGGTGTAGCTTTTGTATTAAGTTCAATACAAAGTATTCAATTTAAACCAAAGTTTTAAGTTTATTAAATGTAGTGAAAACTTAAAGTTCAAGATGTCTTAGTAGTTTTTGAAGAACTAACAACTAAATCATAATAGATGTTTCTCTTAATATAGCTTATTTTCTTTTGTTTATTAACCCAATTATAGTTTTTTTAAATCATTGCTTTAAATGCTACAAACCTAAACATTTTTAGATATTTTTAAATTTATACGACAAGACAAAGTAAAAGCGGAAAAGTGTAAATAAAAAGTAACAAGTAGTAAAACAAAAAAAAGGAATTGTAACATCTTAAGATATTGTAATTACAAGTCAAGAAATAAACTCTATTAAGTTAATTTTAATTTTTATAAACATTTCTGGTGAATATGCTAACACGTGAACTACAAAACTTAACGTTATCAGTTTTAAAAACAAATCAACTTATATAGGAAGAATAATAATAAATTTAAATAAAATTCACCACTAAATTAACAGTAAAAAACAATTGATTTTAAAAGCTTTTACAGAGAAATGTTTATTTTATTATCATTTAAATAAAATACATGTAGAAACAATTAACGAATTGTCTATACTACTGAAAAGTGTGTAAAAGAATAAGAAAAAGCTATGTCTTGAATTGTCGTTATAAACGAAGAGCTTAACTTGGGTATTTATATTTAAAATTTTTTATTATTTCCTTCAACTGTTAAAGATCAATAAAATAAATTTTACTAGTATGCATACTTAAAATAAAAACTGCATTATTTAGATTTTCTGCTGAAAACACTACTTCTACTGTAGATCTAGAGTATTAATTACAGTTTGTCATTAAGATTATGTGTATATATACATATCAGCTAACTAAATAGCTGTTCAAACTTCAAAGCTGACTGTATACTTATTTTTTAAATTAAATCAAATTTTAAAGAATTCAGATTGTGGTAATGATTGTAGTAACAATGACGTCATACGTGTAAAAATATAAAACTAGTACTTATCCTTCTACTGACTCTAAACTAAAAGCGATGAACCAAGCTAGTATTGAGACTTATTGCCCTGTAAAACAATAGAAAATAAAGGATCTGAAAGCTAAATTTAGTGAAAAAATATGAACATGGTTGCTATTGACAACCAGTCATTTTTAAATAATATCGATCAAGGTTTTCAATTGACCTGTTGGCTGCTTCAGAGTCAAGTAACTTGATTCCGAGTACCATACACTACAAACTAGCTAAGTCATAAATCATAAAAAAATATTATTATTGTTATCACAAACAGAAGGTTCAATATAAACTATATTAATTATAACAAAACTTATTATTTTCCTCAAGTAAGGCTTAAAATTTGCACAGCTTTTCTAGTTAGCTGATTAACGGATTTATGTATAAAATTTACAAGTGCAAATGTATTTTTTTGCCACTTATATTACGAGTTCAATTTAAAACCTAAAATACTTTATAAAAAAAAAAGTATTATTCTTTTCAAAAAAAATTATTTAATTAAAAAAGACTTTATTTTTTTATTAACTTTTTTAGTAACACTAACTTTGAAGAACTATATTAGTTAGCAATTAATTTATTTAAATATAAATTGTTGTTTTATATTTTAGTTTGAAATGTCCTAATTTTAAATTAAATATTGAATAACAGTTTGTTAAACAATTTGAAATTGTTTTATAAGAAAAGATTGAACTATAAATAGTTTCTTATCAAGTATTGCTTTTAAAAAACGAATGTACACTTGAAATCTTAATTTTCTATTATTATGTATTTAAAAGTTTAATAGCACAGTAGTAAAGCTATATAGATTTATATAAAAAATTAAAGTTATATATACTTTGTACAAATAAATATATAATATATACTTTATTAGAATTTATACTTTTTTGTGCTGAATATTTGTTGTTTTTTATTTTAATGATGAATAACTAAGAATAAGTAGTATTTATAACGTTATATAAAATTATTAGTTTTAAATTACTATATTTTTTTTCTAATTAAAAAGTTTAAATCAAGGTTAAGTAACGGTTTTGAACTTTTAACATATAAGAACTTAATCGCATACTAACCTTGTTTCTTTCTTTGATAACAAAAATAGAATTTGTTTAGATTAAGAAGGTAATTATTATTAAATACAGATTGTAAATGACGTAACCTAAATTTTCCTGTAATATTATTGTTAAAACTTGTGCTTATAAATAGAAAAACATTCAAATAATTATTGAGGCTTTCATATTCAGTTTTTACAGCTATTACATTAGCTGATGTTTTAAACTGCTCAATCGGATCTTATCAAGATTTTAAAATTTTAAACCGTTAGTAGTAATCTTTGATTCAAATTAAACCATTAAATTAGCAACGAATATATTTAAAAAAGTTATCATATTTTCTGAAGAGATGTACAGTGTGCTACTTTAAGAAACCAACATCTGGGTAAGTGAGTTTAATTTTTCTATATCTTTAATTGAAAAAGTATATATATATCATAAAAATCTTATCTTTAGATACGTTTAAGACTTATCTCACTAATTTCTAAAAGCAAGATCAAATAAAGATTATAAAAAAAATTAAAAACAAACACTGGTATTTCATTAATGTACTTTATACTTTTTACATCAATTCATGATCAATTTTTTTTTTATTTATTACGAAATAAATACATAACCGACAATAAGTTAATTACTTTTATAAGCTTTTAATATTTAATATATGGTAATACAAAAATAATAATTAAATACAAAAGTATATTGCTAAGGTATGACAGACATAATTATAATGATATATTATTTTCAATAACTATTTTTATAAATATATGTTAAATGTTTGACTTATTTATTTTCTTTTTATAATGCAGATAAATTGTTTATATTTTTAGATAAATTACAAAAGCTTATGTAATTTACAATCATCAAAATTATATTTATATCTATTATCAGCTATTGTTGCTGTTCAAACTTGAGAACTATGCTATGCGTAAAATATTAAATTTAGCTAAAATAAAGAGAGTTATTGATTACGAATAAATTCTAAATAATATTTGGTAACAAAATACATAATTTAACAACTGTTACGGCTTAATACAATTTTAAACTACATTTTTAAGTTTATAAAATACTGCAATGAATCATACTGAGGTGAATTTAGCTAAATTTTTTTATAACTTTAAATTTGCTAGGTCTAAGAGAATGGAATAAAAGCTCAAGACTTCACAATAGAACTCATTTAAAAAAAAGTCTTCGTAAACATGTTCTAAAATTGAAAACGTGTAAAATATTTTTAACTAAATTTTTGATAAAAATAAATTATGATTTACCATGATAATAACAAACTGTTATTTAATTTAACTTAATTAGATAAAAAAAATTAAGTTTACATAAATTAATTAACTAATAAATAAAACGTGTATTTCATTTTGTTTAGGTAAATAGGGTCAAATTTTTAATTATAACAATTTTAATTTATAATACTATTTCTTTTTACATACTTAGACATTTTAAAAAAACATATGGAAAACTATAAATCAAAGTTTATCTAATTTATTATTAGAAACAAAACTAGAAACAACTTTTTTTAATTTTCTTCAATTTTAGTTTATTTCTTTTGAGTTTAGTAATATATTCGATATATTTCATTAATCTATAACTTTCAAATAACTGAGTAATTAATAAAGTTTTTTATTTTTTTTGTAATAGGTGTTAAGCGTTTGATCATTGCGAAGTAATTCAGGAATAATTCTAATTATATTTCATCGAATATATTTGAAAAAAGAAACCAGCTTTTGTTGTTTGACTTTTTTAAACTAAAACTAAGAACAGCTATAAGAAAAGCAATTGTAAAACAGTATAAACCTTGTATGTTTTTAAGATTTTGTATTAAAGCTACAAAAGGCTTCGAAAGCGGCAGTTGAGATGCAAGCTTAAGAAATATAAAATACAACATTTTTTACAGATTATTATGAAAATTTAGGTTTAGATTAAATCCGTTGTTTTGTTCATTTAATATTGTTAAAAAACGGAATTAAAATTATTTAATATTTAGCTAACTTGAATAGCTGTACTATCTAATCTGCAAATAGGAAGGATCATGAATATTTTTATATAATTCTAAATAAATTTAAAGTAAGATATTGTAATCATCGTTTGTTTTTGTTTAAATGTTACATATTGACTAATAATATGTTTTAATAAATCTTAATTAAAACTTGTTCTGAACGAACATTTAAAACATTTAATTTGAAAAAAGTAAAAAATTTAACATATTTGTTTAAAAAAAAATGTTAATTTTAAACATTTTAATTTTTTGTTTTAATATCATATTACAAAATTTAAGATGTTTTAAACAAAGTTTAACGTTTTTTAGACATGATTTAATTATTTTTTAGAACTTTTAAGTGTATGAAAATAATTACAAACACTAAGCTGCCATCTAATTTTCGCAGCATAATTTATAACAGTTTTATATTTATTTTTATTTTTTATTTTATAATTTATATAGTTTTAAACAGATTTTGTACAGCTATTCAGATCAACTTAAAAAATAAAAAAAGAGATAAATTAAAATAAAATAATTTACTTTTACTAAGTTGCTAGAAAAGTTTACATGTAGCAGTTTGTTATTATACGAAAAGTATGTTTTGGAAATAAATAAAAACTAATTAAAAAACAACATTGACTCTACATGGTTTTAAAATATAACGAAAAATGTTTTAAAAAATTTAATTATAATAACTTTTTTTGAAATATAACATCAAGTTAATTTATTTTTTTATATAAGTCACAAACGTAGTATTCGAAACATTATTTAAATACTACTAACATTTAAGTTGTTCGGTAAATATTTTTACTAAATAAAATACGCTGTATGTTATAGAAAGAATTAACTTTTAGTCTTTTATTAAATTTAACATACTGTTAGTATTAATATTTCTATATACTTTTCCTTAGAAAACCAAATACCAATCACGAAAATAAGTAATTAAAGCCTGTAATAAAAGTAGTTTGTAAAATATAAACATTAAAAATTTATTAATTATGAGAAGACAAATATTGATTTGTTATATTTAAACACAACACTTTAAAAAATAATTTCAAATATTAAAAAAAACAATTATGGATAGTTCATTTATAGTTTTATATATTATTTAACAGTTATATATATAAATATTAGCTGAACAAACATCACAGAAAGATTATAGTTACAATTTTATAAAAAACAATTTTGTTATTGAATTTAAACAAAAACTAATGATAACTTATTTTTTCAAAGAAATTTATGACAGTAACTTTAGTTATCACAATTATTAAAGTAAAATGAAAAAAAAATACTAAAACTACTTTATTAAACCAGGGTATCCTAAAATCGGTAATATTTTTAATTTTATAAGTTTACTATCTAAATTTAGGCAGTCTTCAGGCTAACAGTTTCAATATCTTTAACTATTAACAAAAATGAAAATTACTAAAACTAACTTTAGGAGTCATACGACTTAGTTCAATTCATAACATAACTTTAAAATCCTCTTGACCTCTGATTTTTATTACCGTTTTTTTTGATACTAGAAATCAATACATCTAACAATAATAACAATTATAATTATAGTTTAATATAACCTAATAAGTTAAAATATTGCTTTCCTTAAATTTAGTTTGAATTTTATCTAAAAGAAGATTTTTGTAATTGTTTAGCAATTTAATATAATGCATATAGAAACAATACAATAAATATTTTAACAATAATATATTATTGTAATGCAATTTAAGCTTGCTTTATTTTGTGTTGGTTATACGTTTTATGTTACTATTTAATATATTAATATGATTTATAAAGTTATAATTTTATTATAAATACTTTTTTCTAAAAGAATAATTAAAGAAATAAATTTCCGTTACACTATTAAAATATCAGTTGAAACTGTTTTTTAACGATAGTTGTTACTGTATATTTTTAAAATACTTATTTAATTTTTATTAGTAGTAAATTTATTATCTGTTACTTTAGATAAATATTTTAGTATTATAAAAAAATTATCTAAAGTCAATAAAACAAATTGTAACTAATGGCGTAAATTTGTACACCCACAATCTCTACAATAAAATTATGGCAAAAAATATTTTTCTTAATCTTCATAATTCTTATAAGTTTGTACAGCTTTGCTATTTAGCTAATTTAAATGTAATTTCGGTTTAGTATATAATTATTTTTATAGTTAATTATAATTCAATAAGTGTAAAAATTGCTTTCACTTTCAACAACCTTAATTTGAATTTTATCTGAACTAAAAAACTCCGAATTTTAGCAATCTAAAAAATTGCATTTAAAAAAATACAACAAAGATTTCAACAATGAAAAGTGATAAAATTTAGGCTAACCTATTTCGTGTTGCTTATAAGTTTTATGTTACAGATAAAACAAAATATGAAATGTAACAAGAATGATAATTGTTGTTGACAAAAAGAACAAAAATTGAAACTGAAAAAATATCAGGCGTATGAATAACAAGCAATTTAAAACCAGTTTTAAATAAAACTTCAGTTTTAAACTATGTAGCCTGAAATAAATAATGAACAAGTTTGAAATATTTATGTGTGTAGACTAAAAATTTAAGCAACCTTAAATTACTTTCGAGGTTCATCAAAAAATAATATCATGCACAGATTCAAATCTTCTATTCTAGGCAAAAATTCTAAAATATTCTAAAAGGCAGTTAAAAACCTAATATTTTCATATATACTTTTTAACTAACCATTTTGCTAAGTGTTTTAACCGTGACTAACATTTGACTGTACTTATAAGTCTGAGAACTAAAATTTTATTTTTCAAAATCTACTGATTGTCAACTTATTATCTTATTACCGAGTTTTATATATAAATAGATATCTTTATAAAATTTCAGATTTAAATATGTTATTTATTTACAACTTAACAAATTTGTAAATACTTACTTATTTAAAATGTATTTGCGTAAATATATTAATATGTATGTCTTTAATTAAAATTACACTGCCTAAAAAAACTATTATTAGGTCTATGTTTTTGTAAACAATTTAAAGTTTTAGTACTAAAACTGATGATCATTCGAAATACAAAATTCAAATCCGGATCCGGATCCGACTATATTCGAAGTTTTTAATTTGGTATTTTACATAAGCTTATTGAAAATTCTCATTTATTTGTCGAAAGCTAACAAAATCAAACACAGTTTAGAAAAATATTAAAGCTAAAATTGATTAGGATGAAAAACATTAAAATGTATTAAAAAGGGTTAGTATCATTTTTGCTGTTATTAAAAATGATTTAATTTAGTCACTTATGAAAAACCATTTATATTTTATTAATAAGTTCTAAAGCGATCAGCTAAGTTTATATATAAACTAATTGATTAAATAATTTTAAGTTTTTAAAGTTCTAAGAGTTTATACAACTTTTAACAACGAGTTTAAATATTTAATCAAAATTTCACTAATCTGTAACTGGTGACGTTTTTGTAAGCTTGTCACAATAAATTTAATTATACTTCAAAACAAAAAATCATTACAAGTTATACAAAAACCATGATTTATAGAAGAAATTTGTACAGTTATTTTATTTAGCTGTTATAAAAAGTTGGTTTTATAATAGTCAAGTTTTACAAACGTTACTTTAACTAAAGATTTGTTTTTCATTCTACTTTGAGCTTTAACTTTTTTCACTTAACATCAGTTAAAATATAAAGTTATACTATTTTCAGCTAACGTAATAAGCTGTAGTAGCTAAACGTATCCGTCAAAAAACAAAGCTACTTGTATTAAGTATCTGTGTATAAAATTTAATATTCCACGTATATCACAATGAAAGTTTTATTAAACGTACTACTGATATTATGTTTAATATTCATATTTACAAAAACTTAATTTTTTTTTATATCTTTGAAGTTACCTATTTAATTTATTTACATTTTGTCAAAAATCTACTAAATACCAATTAAAATTTAATTTTTGTGAATTAAAAATATGTGACTGTAAGTTAAGTACATGAAATTAAATAGTTATTTTTTTAGCTACATAAAATTGATAAAATAAATACAAAATTAATACCTAAAAGCGTTTAAATTTGTTTAAGAAAATAATAAACTTTTACTTTATATTGAATTTATTTTAATAAAAGTTTAGTTCACCTAAATAAATAACTTTAAGGTCTAAATTTTGCTTTAATTGCGCTATGTTGTTACTACTAAAAAAACAATTTTTACTAGTAAAAACTTAGCCTTTGAGCAACTATACCACTATTTTAAATACAATTGTATTAAAGTAAATTTATTAAGTTTGAAAAACTGCTTAATAGAAAACTAATAATTTTAAAAAAAAGTGTAATAAAACACCACAAGGCAACAAAAATGATACAAATGAAATATTTTAATTTTTAACGATAGCTTACAAATAAAGCATTAGCTCAGTAATAATAGTAAAATATTAAAGTAACAAATACTTTGTATATATGTACTATTGTGAATTTAGAAGTTAAATCTTCTAGAAATACTTTATATAACTTGTAAAAGGCTGTAACGAAACTTTCATGATGGTTTATCTACTTTGTTAAACGCTAAAAGATGTGATAAATTTTGTAAACATCATAAAATCTAAAAACATTTTTTTTAGACCGTGGTAGTACCTAGATTTATTCAAATTAGTTTTTAGTACTTTAACTTGATTATGAAATGCCTGATATGAAAATAATAAACTTTAAGTAATTTTTCAAAATCAGTAAAATTTAATGCATTTGTGTTTACCTTAAATTTTGTAACAATCGTTGACTTACAATTTTTGTTAATGGTAGTTTTAAAACAAAAGTAATAAATAGTCGTCGGATAATAAAATAGAATCTACATAATGACTAAAATCTAAAGATGTAGGCTTTTAATAAGCTTTGAAATCATGGAATCAGTCCTGACATGATATAATAAAACAATAATGTATTTTAATGGATTCTATCATTGTCGTCTAGTATAAATATAAAAGCAGTAAACTTAACAAAACTACTTTAAATGTATATTTTTTATTACATACAAACTATAAACTAATTGATTTAAATTCATCAATTTATTTTACCCTTGTTTCTTTATTCTAACTACATTTTATCTTAAGTTTTGCTGGGTTGGTACAAATCTTTTTATGATAAAGACAAATATTATTAATTTCTGATATACCACTACATTAAAAAAAATAATCAAATCAATATTTAAATTTTTGTCTATTTAGGATTATAAATGGTTCGTAGAATCTATGTATCTACTATTAACTATCATCTCATGATATTTCAAATTGTTTTTTGAAAAATCACTAATTAAGACTAAGAAATAAAACTATATAGGGTTGCCAATTTACTTAAAAGCCTGGAGATACCTGAAATTTGAAAATTTAGGCAAAAAAAAAACCTAAAAAGTCTTGAATTTTTAACAATTTCAACATATAAAGTAGTAAAATTTCGATTTGACACACATTAGATGCTAAATAATAACGCAAGTGTAAATATATTATTCAATTTATTACCAGGACTCAGTGGGTATAGATTCAGATCTTAGCTAATATTAATAAAACATAAATTGCACTAAATTAATTAGTGTTAGCTAGAAATGAATACTGATTTTTAAGTAGGTGTGGAAGTTTAACATTTGTATATTTAAAGTTCATACAACAAGCAAACAGCGAGTTGAACTAAACAGTAATCAATTTTCTCGTTTTCAGATACATATTATTACTAATGATAAATAAATTCTTTATAATAAAAGAAACTTTTATTTTAAAATGAAAAAATACTAAAATTAAAAATTTTTTTCATTAGATAATTTAAACGTGACCAATTCAATTTTTACTCGATTGATCAATTTTATAAAGATGTTTTTTGCTAACACGCGTTAGCATAACAACTTAAGATATTAAAAAATATATATATCAACCAACAACTTTTAAACCTTTTTTTTTACCTTTTTAGTTATCTGAAAAAATATTTTTATGGTAAATTATAGAAAATGTGTTTTTATTTAATGCAAAAATGAAAATTTTTTTAAGTAAAATAAACTTAATTTTACTAATAGTATTTTTCAAAAACTTAAACTGTAAATTAGTAACTTGAAGTTTATTCAAACAATTTACTATATAATATAGGTTAATTAATCAATTTTATTTTTTAGCTGTTAACTTTTGAATAAGGCGAGACTTAAAAATGTTTAGTAATATTAATAAATTGAAATGAACTGCTGCAAAATTCCTTGAATTGTCATTGTTTAAACGTTGAGCTCTCGAGAGTATTTAGAAATTGTTACGGTTGCATTCACGGGCCAATGAGAAACATCGGACGAAATGTTAACTCGCATTAAAACGAGCCAATGGGAATCAAGGCTCATGACGCAATTATTCATCAAAACATGACAATACGGTTTCATGTAAGCAGTTAGTCAGTTAGTTTTGTGTGCAGCTGGAAGCGACAACTTATCTTGTTCTTGTTTGTGAATGTTACTTGTAAGTATTATTGTATTTTTAAGTTAATATTACAACTGGTGTTTTATTGTTTAAATATTTGAGTCAGATTTACATGCTTTATAGCTTATTAAACCTTATAAAGTTTATTGCTTACTAAAAGTTCTATTTAAACTTTAGTTTATTGTTTTAAGTTTGTTGGTATAGATTTAAATACCTATCAGTTCTTACAGCTTTTATAATAGTAACGTATAATTTCAATATATGCTAGTATTTCTTGTTGTTCGTTATATAATAGATTCATCAATCTAAACTGTCTTGTCTGATTACTTAAAGTAGCTTATAATAGATTTAAGTATTTTATAGATAGAATACACTGATGATTTACAAGTTAGCTGTTATAAGTAGTTTATAGTTATTATGTCCGACTTAGGTAATATAAATGATAAGTTTTATCAAAAAGGTCAGGTTGACTATCTGGACACAGAAAAACAGCCTGTCCCATCCAAGGCTTTAGATGTTGGCCAACCAATATCCGCAGCTCACAGAATATTTAAAATTAGGTAAATATTATGTACAGTACCTTAAATAGTGTCATTTTAAGTTAAAAAATAAGGTTTAAATGATATTCTTTTTCAAAAAGTTTTTTTAACGACGATTACTTTGTGTTTTTTCATTGTTTACTAAACTTACTTTATTATAAACTACTAGAAAAGATTTTTTACTATAACAAAAATAAATTCATAATGAATTTATTGTCCTTCAATTTAAAAATAGAATTCTTTGCCACAACCATGATAGTGTACGTATAAATATATATGACTATTTATTCTTAAAAATTCCAGTTGTTCTTGTAAGTTTAGTTTGTACAGTTAGTCTAGTTAACTGATTAAAATAAAAGTGTTTTTATATTTATCACCTTACCTAAACTTTTTTATACATAGACAGAAATTGTTATAAAGATTGTTAATGACCACCGACTATACTTTAAAATATATAATAGATAGATATCTTGATTATAATTGTCGAATTTTATAACTAAAATATATTAAAATTAAAATTTTGTAAAACTTTATCTATATAACAAAGTTACTTATATGAAGATCAAGTTAGATGTGGAATTACTATAAATTAAAATCTTAAATTATTTACTTAGATGATATTTAGTGGAATAAGTTTAAAATGCCACAAACATCATAATAAACTTAGACGTTTTATGTACTTTCATACACAAATTTTTGATCATTTCTTAAAGTTTGACTATAATAAACGAACAAAATGTTAAAATTATAGTAAAGTTTAAACATTCAGTATTTTAAACAACAAACAAATTTTTCTCCCCTTTAAGTTTATATAGTCTATACTTGAGCAAATAAAAAAAAATTAAAAAATACTATAGCTTGAAATTAAATAAAACTCTTACTTAATTTAATTTCTGTGTTTTAAGAATTCGTAAATATAAATATTTAGAGAACGAGTCTAAATTTCATAAAGACAAAATTGCACAAGGTTACTAAACTGCACAAGGGGACTAAATTGCACGAATGCACAAAGTTGCACGAAACCAATTTTTTCTTCTTTACTTGTTCTCCTATCTTATATTTTTAATGATTTGATCCTAAATATCTTAAAAAACCTATAAAAACAAACATTTTAATGTTATAGATAACCGCAAACAGACTATTCAATGTAGATGTACAATAGAACTTTAGCTAATACAACTGGATAATGTTCTTAGTTTGTAGAGCTATTTTGAGTAGCTTTACAATATGTTTGAACAAATACTTGTATAAACTAATTTTTGAAGTTATTATGAACGTTATACATTGAAAAATAAACAAACGAAATTTTATGTTCGAATGTAATACAGTTATTTGTCTTAATAAAAAAACTTTTCGTCAATTTACTGAAATATAAGGGTCGTAAAATTTTAGCCACCGAAAGCGGGTAGTGAACAAAAATATTTGTTTTAACTAATATTTGTATCTAAATTATACAAATAAAAAATTCACTTAAAACTTTTAGCTTTTACATGATATAACTAATTTTATCAAGCTTTTTATCTTTACTTTGTGTTTTATTTAACTTATAATGTAAAGAACTTGGCTATTCTGACCAAATTAACCAAATTTAGAATTTATTAGTTATCAACTTAATCTATGAAAATAAATTTTAAAATATATTTTGTGAATATATTCTTATAAGTTTAGAACCATTGTAATGTTTTTATAATTAAAACTACAAATACAAATAGAGTGCTATAGTTTATTTTGTTAAACAACAGCTGTTTCGAAAGACAGATAGTCAATCTCTTCAGGCTTCAACAAAATAAGAATAAGCACGTTTTAGGCAACTATTAATAAATACAAAATAACTATTCATGCGTAAAAAGAAAGTAAATGAAAGTAAAAAGAGAGAGAAAAAAGAGAGAGAAAGTAGAAATGCTTTTTGTTAATTATTTTGATTAGATTAAGTTAGCAATTAAAAAAATATATTGTATTGTAATTATAATATAAATATCAGAATGTTTGATTATAGTTAAAGGTTTTGGCAAAAGGATTGGCTTTAATTCTTAATATACTTCGAAATAAAACAAAACATTAAAAAGTAACATATTAACTAGTAATGGTTAAACACAATGCATGAATTTAAGTTGAAACGGAATGTTTAACATTTAACAAAATAATAAAAAACAACAAATAAAACTAAAAATTCAAAACCCTAATTTGAACATTTGTTATACTAGCTAATTGCTTGCTTCCAATTTATCAACAGAAAATTGTTCCTATGTCTGAACTGCCCATAAGTTCGGATTTTTTGTTGATACATTTGTTACTTGCTTGTAATATCTTAAGGGCTTCTTTCAAGCAAAGCTTGCATGTTGTTTTTCCTGGTTGGTGTTTGTTTACTTTTTCTAGGATCTTCCAATTTAATTTGTAATCCTCTCCTTCGTTTTTTAGTTTGTGAATTAGTTTTGATAGTTCTGTTGAATTGACGTATTTATTGTAGTTTCTGTTATCAGGTTTGCAATTGATTGTTGTATTGTGCGTTGAAATTCTTTTCTTTAATTGGTTTGCTGTTATTCCAATATATGTTTTGGTTTCGTTTTTTGCGCTTACTGAAGCTTCATATATGACGTTTTCAGTCCTACAATTACCACCTTTCAGAAGGGCATTTATTTTTGTCCCTACAATTGCACGTCTCATCTGTGATTTTTTCTTTATTCAACAGTTTTTTGTTGTGGCTTTTGATTGTCATTTCGATATTTGGCATACAACTGTAACTTAGCTTTATGCAGTTGCTGTTGACATATTTATTTAGTTTGCTTTCTTTGCTAAAATGCTTCTTTATTATTTTTAAGAATTTGTTTCCCACATTTGTTTTCACTGAACAGCAAAACGGTGGGTTGAACCATATACATTTTCTTTTTCTTTTTCTCTTTTTCACAGTTGTTTCATTGGTTATTTTTGTATAATTTATGTCATGACTGTATCCATTTAGTTTTAACGCTTCGTTATATTCTTTTTTTATACTGTTAAATAGTTTTTTGCTGCTTGAATTTTTGGCTAATCTATTTTCTATCATCTTTGCGATTTGTTTGATAATTGCTGGTGGATGGTTAGAATTTGCATTTACATAATTGATTCTGTTGTTTGGTTTTCCTAATGGGAAGTAGCTGTGTTTTTTTAAATTTTAGTTTTGGTCCAGGAAGTTTATTTAAAATGCTGGGTTTTCGATGATTATTTTTATTTTTATTGATTTTTTATGTAGTTCTTTTTTTATTTTTTATATTTCAACATTGCTTGTTGATTTGTCTAAAGCTATTAGTCCATCATCTCTATAGATTCCTATTATTTTATCAGGTAGTGTTTGCTTTAGGCCTTGGAGTATATAAAGTCCAACTAGTTCACTTATTTCAGCTCCATGTCTGCTCCCTATTGTTATGTCAAACAGCTCATTATCTTTCTCACTTATGCTTTGTTTTGTCCAAATTTCTTCTTTGTCTACTAAAACAGATTTTGCAGCATTGTCTATTATGGATTTATCTTGTTCGATGATTGTTTCGTAGTTGCTTGCAAATTCAATTGCTTTATTTAGAAGTGCTTTGGTTATGCTTGGATAGAAATCTTTAATATCAAATTTCATTAATTTGTATTTGTTCTTTTCCAAATTTTTATACCACTTCAGTACTTCTTCTGTACTAGTCCATTGGTTGAATTCTTTTGTTTTTCTGATTGATTTGTTGACTTTTTCAACTATAATTTTGCTGATTTGTCCAATGTCTGAATTTGATGGATTTATTAGTCTTGTTTCTGGCTTTGAGAAGAAGTTGTCTTTGTGGTCTTTGAGAGTTACATAACAATCTTTTAATGGTAGTTGGTTGATTAGCTTCTTATCAAGCTTTAATTTTTTGACTATTTGTTTAGCTTCCTTATTTATACTGTCAATTACAGTATAATTGTTCTTTTTGCATGTTTTTCTGATGGAATTTTCCTTTAACTTTATGTATTCATTTTTGTTCAATTTATAATAATTTGTTGTTTTGTCTGCGGCCACATAGATTTGCTTGCTGTTTCTTACTTTTTTTACATCTTTTTGAATTTTTTCTTGGAATTTATTGATTATCCTTCTGCATTTTAATTGTCTAACAATGTCAAACATGTCACTTTCAAAAAGTTTGAGTTCTTCTTCTTGTTTTGGTAGGAATTTTGATTTAAATCTATAAGTTTCTATTTTTTCCTCATTTTCATACTTACTTTCATTTTCTTCTTTGTTTGTACAGTAGAAAACTTTCAATCTAATTCGCCTGCAGAAGTTTTTTATCTTGTCAATTAGCTTAAGCTTGTATTCGTTTTGGCTGCATATAGGAATATTTTTTGTTGAATAATGGAAGTTGATTTTTTCAAAGTGTGCCATTATTAATAGTAAAATGTGTAGTTGGCTCAACAGAGATTTTCTGGGGCCTTGCTGTACTATAATTAAAACTATTTTACTTAGGTATTACTTCAAGTAACAGTTTTAAACATTTTTAAACTTAGAACTTTATCGCAAAGTTATCTAAAATCTTTTTTTTAATAAATGCAGAATTAAAATAGATTAAGAAGAAAATCATTATTAGAAACAATTTGTAATTGACATAACATAAATTTCACCGCAATAAAATTGTTAAAATTTAAGTTTATAAAAGAAAATATTTTTATTAATAATTCAATTTTTGATCTTCAGTTTATAGCTTTAAAACTAGCTAATTATTAAAATTCTTAAACTTGTTTTTATTTAGTTTTATAAAGTTTAAGTCTTTATTTTTTTGATCTACATTAATCCTTTAAAACTAGCAACAAATCTATCTGAAAAAAATATCATCTTCTCTAAAGAGAAGTAAGTGTGTCACTACAACAAACTAACATACGCGTGAGTAATTTTAAGTTCTCCTTACTTAAAATTAATTAAAAAGTACATAAATCTTAAAAATAATCTTAAAGTCTCACTAAATATTGAAAGCAAGATCATGTGTAGATCAAAGAAATTAGTTAAAAGCAAACACTGGTTTAATGAACGTTCGACTTTTACGTCAACTCATGTTCTAAATTTTATTTAGTTCGAAATAAGTATAAAATGCAGTATATTATTTTTTTATAAATTGTTTATAATTAAAGATTATTAATTAATACTAATGAAAAACAAAAGTATACTGCTAAGTTATAACAAACATAGTTATAATACTATAATAACTTAAAAATCTATCTTAAGTAATGCACTTAAAATGTTTTAAACATGTTCTTTCGATATGCATAAAAATGTTTATCTTTTTATTTTTAATAAATTACACAGACTTAAGTATTTTTTACTTATTTAAGTTTTATATAATTGATAATATATGCTTTTATAGCTGTTTAAATTCAAAACTATTCTAGCCGCAAAATTATTGGTTTATTTAAAATATTTGTTGATATATGTCATTAGTAAGTTTATGATTAAAATGTTAAGTAGATTACAAATTACAATTACATTGTAAAAGCTTAATAAAATTTAGTTATTTTTTAAAATTGAGATGTTCTAATATTTTGCAATGAATCTTCTAAGGTTAATTCTACAATTTTTGTTATATTTTAAAGCTTGCTTTGTCACAGTGAATTAAAAATAAGCTTAAGATTACCTGACTACATCAGATAGAACTGAATAACTTAAAATGATTGTTATATATAAACATAATGTCTAACTAAACACGTGTACAATATTTCAACCATAGTAATAACAAACAAAATTTGTTAATTTTTTCATTATAAATTAATTAACTCTATAAACAAAAAATCTCAGCTTACATAAATTAATAGACTAATGAATAAAACATGTTTTCTTATATTTAAATTATTAGGGCCAATTATTCTAGTCATAATAATATTTTATAGTATTGATTGACCATAATTGTCTTTTTCTAATATTTTTTTTCTTTATTAATAAATCATAAATAACAACAACTAAAAAAATATCATGGTTAATATTAAAAAAAAAATATTTTATTTATTCTTCACTTCAAACTTTTTGCATTTATTTTTGTAACATTTGTAAAACTTATTTAGTTTTGTAAAAATTATTTTTTAATTAATACAGCTTTACAAATTGTTTTTTTATCGGTTTATGTTACACTATACCACGGATAAAAACTTAACAAAATCAATTAGATAAAGAATAAAACAAAAACGATCACTTAACAAAAAAAAAATTTATAGAGAATACTGGTTTGAAAAAATCTATTTTAAAGATTTTTTTATTTATTAGTGCACCTATTTTGGAATTTACTTCTCTAATGATAAAAATGTATGGACAAGTACATTAAAATCATAAACTAATACTTTAAATAAACAAATGCAGAAATTATAAAGGGTATAACTTATATTTTTGGGTTTACATTCGTTAGCACCAGCAAAGTTGTACTAACGAACATCTGCTATAAATGAAAAGCATAAATTGTAAGAAAAAAAAAACTGATTTTTAAAATGCTGAGGCATTACAGTTTAGTCTAAACTTAGTTCACAAATAGATCGAAAAGATCTCAAGCAACAATTTAGTTTCACAACAAATAGAAACAATAAAATTTAATTATTTTTTCAAGATTCAACCCCATTTTAGCAAAACTTGTAAAAACAAAAACGAAAACGCATATTCTTATCAAATAAAAACTTACGAACACTTTAACTTGATCAGCAGAGTACGCAACTTTGATTTATGCTTGAAGCTAGTATTGAAGCCAACAACATACAGTTATAATAACAATTAATTAATCGAATAAGTATTAAGCTAAGAAACTTCTTTAGATTTGGAATTTTTAATGAATAAAGAATAAACAAACAATTAGATTAGCTTTCTCTATCAACTTTGAGAATTAGTAGTTATTTGAGATAAATAAAAACTATTTTTAAGCTTGAGGGTTGTGAAAAATTAAACTTCTATTTTACAGTCAGGATAACAATGAAAAACATTTATAAAAGTAACCTTAGAAATAAAGGCATCTATTATTGGAAAGCTTATGTTGCTTTGGGTATAGTTCGTTGATAGTATAATTTATTTAAATGTAGATAGACTGCTAATGATAAATTTGGACCGCACTTTAAATAGTACTGCGTTTATCAATTTCCTAGATTTTGAATTTATTACCACATTCAGTGGTTTAAATTAAGTAAAATATAAATGCTCATTATTATTTCAAACTGTTTGTTAATTGTATATAATATGAAATATAACAATTTTGCTGTAGAAAATTCTATGACGTCCGTATGGAGGAACTACAAATTGAATCTTAAAATTGTGGAATTGGTTAATTTGGCCAACGATTTGAACAGTACCATGTATTTTAGTTACCTAGAATGTAAAGTTAATACCACATACAGTGGTTAAAAATGAATTGCAATGAAATGTTCATTAATATTTCAAGCATTTCGTAAATTTAAACATAAGTTGTAACAATTTGTCTGTTGGAACACTTATGACGTTAGTAGGAGTTTAAGTTGCAACAAAGTTTTTTAGTTGTTTGTTTTCTTAATTCGAAATTTAATTGATAGTCCTTTAGAAAACAATCAACATTGTTTTAAAATAACTTAAAGTTAAAACTGTTTCTGTACTATATTTTAACTGAAATTTAATTAGTATGACTAATATTTTTATTGAGACTGTAAAACTAAATTGTTAACATAAAACAAGCTTGGAAAATTAATAGCTAGAAAACTAAAATAAACTTTTTATAGAATATTTATTTACTATAGCAATAAAAGAATAATAAATTAAAATAATCTTTTTACTGTATTCATGTATAAAATAGATTTGATTCCATAAAATGTATAAAAGTATCTGAAAAAAAAATAGATCGTGTATCAACAGTAGCATTTAGAATTCTAATGGTAAAAACAATAATTTGTAGTTAATATATAAGATGTTTATTATATTACATTTTGTTGCATTATTTCGAATCAAAAAATTATCGTTTTAATAATAAAATAAAATAAGGAATAAGTAAGTATATAATCATTAACAAAATTAAATAAACAATTTATTTAAAAATGCACTGTAACGAGTACAATGTTTATTAAAAACCTTAAAAGATCATCAGCGGAAAACAAAACTTCAATCCACAAAAGTTATTTTGACACAATGTTTGTCTGGTCAATATTTAAGTGATCAAAAATATTAAGAACGTTTTAGATATTTGTACTTCATTTTGAATATCGTATGAATGCTTTTTATTTTAATGCTTAGTAGTTGAAATTGTAAGCACTTAAATTGGTACAGTTTATTTTAACTGAAAACTGCTTTGTATTAAACTATATTGCATGGTTTTTAAATAAGTCTTCTTTAGTTTTTTACTAAACTCTTATTACAATTTATTCAAAAGCTTGGAAGTTAAAAATGTGTGGAAAAAGTTATGACGTAGTAGAATTAAACAACGTAAATCAACATTTTTTGAAATAAAATAAAAACTAATAAAAGGGTTCGTGCTCGGAAAAATCATTATGAACACTAAAATCAGGAAAGTTTTAAACTAGTACTCATAAACAAACTATATTTTATATTTAAAACATTTATTTTTTTAAAAAGATGTAATAAGTGCTGATAAACAATTCAAATTAAAAACGCGACAAGATCTCACTTAAAAAGCAAGTATTAAATGCTAATAAAACAATTGACTCTATTAAGATAAGTAAAAAAAATAAATATACATATTTTCAAGTACAACAGATAATCATAAATAAATAAATAAATTAGGAATAATTTGTTTTGTGAAATGAGTTTGCTTATTTATGTATTATACTTTAATAATTAAGTATTTCAAGTATTCATTTACCGAACAATTACATATGTTTAAAGCAAATAGATGTAGTAATGATATTTTTCTTTATTTCATGACTATTAATTAATGACTAGTTTAATTATTGTGCTTGCAAAATATTTCATTGATTATTAATAAAGTAAAAGGTATGAAATAATGAAACAATTTTACAAGGTACACTTGGTTATATCAATTAAGCCGTCGTCTTCTCAAATAATTTAGGTAACAAAACAACTAGTACTAGTACTTTTCTCATTTTAAAAGTAATTATTAATATAGTGATGTATTTATTGTGCAAATGATTAAATTGACTGATTTAATTTAACTGGTATCAAGAAAGAAGAAAATATGCATTGATATGCTATAATACAATCTTTGTAAACTTTAAAAATAATCAATTAAACCCATAAACTTTGTTTTATAGTATAAGTAACCACCTTTAACTAAAAAAGCTGCTTTATTTTTGTAAACAAACTATTTACCTGTAATTTATTCACTTTTTTTACAGTATTGGTTAAATTTTTCGACTATAATATTTTTAAACTTTGTTATTTAAAATTATACTTATACAAACTATACAAATATAGTAATTGCTCATATAGTCAAGTGTACAAAATAATAAAGTATTAAATATGTTTTACTACAAAAAAAAAGGAAATTTTAAATATTAATAATTTCTAAAATACTTGTTCAAAACAGATCATTTGCACAGAAAAAACAACTTTATACGAAAGATAATAGAAAAGTTATAGCTAGTTACGAAGCTAAACTATTTAAAAAAAATTTAACAGTGAGTTTTTAAAAACTGTACAAGTTCTGAGTTTTATTCAATTGATAATTACAATTTAAACATGTATCTGTGAATACATTTTATAGCTTCAGATTTTTTCGTGTTTCTATTAACCATCAATGATTTTTGTGAATAAGGAACTCATTAAACTCCTTATAACAATGAGAAACCATAAATTAAAATAATATATGTGTAATATTATATTTGCTTGAAAAACTTATGACGTCAGTGAAAGCTTTTAACGATTTTTTTAAAGAAATTCTCAACCAAATAAAAAGGTGTAGTTAAAAATATATGGCTTTATTGTAAAGTACTAGTTAACAGTTTAAGTTATTAATATAAAAACTTAATTTTCAAAGCGAAGTTTATGTAAACATGATGATAAAATGATCTTATTAAAACGCAAATAGTTATTTCCCTTTTAAACTACAGACAATCAAATGCGGTATAAATTTATTTACTCAACGAGAACATTTAAACCTCAGTATAAATAACTATAGACAGTGACATTTCAATAACAAAACTACATAAGTTTTATACAAGTAAATTTTACTTAGAATAAATTCATGCTTAATACGTAAAAATGAATTAAAAAAACGTAGTTAAAATAGAAAACAATTCAAACAAAAACAAAATTGCTTTTGTATTTTATATATTTTTACTAATGAATCGCCAAATAGATTACTGTATATTTGTTAAAACTTTATTTTTGTGCTTATTTTTCACTAAAGTTTTGGAAGTTTAAGATAAGTATTTAAATTACAGTATCAATGGAATTTTAATACTAGTGTCAAAATTCAAAATCATAAGTCAAAAATTAAATCATTACAACCATTATGGAAATTTAACCAAATCAGAACATTTATCTAAAACGGTAGTTTTATAAAATATTAAAATAAAAAATCAATAAAAAATTTTAAAACTTTTACGTCTTATGTAGCTGTGTATTTATTTAGAATAAACAATTTGATACTTGTGCCTATTTTCTATGATAGTCTTAATGACTCATAAAATTAATTATGTAATAAATTGATAGCTGATAGCACTTTAAAAGGTGCATATTACTATAGTTTCAAGAATATCATTATCAACCATGTTAGATGGTTTAAAATAAACGTGTTAAAACCTCGACTTTTATCACTAAATCCAATAGTTATTTAAACAAACTAGTGTAAGTTTCAAATGAATTGAAACAATCATGAAGTCAGTAAATGTTTTAAAAATGATATCAAATCAATTTTAAGCTTTACCAAATTTACCAAATTAAAAATCAAATTACTAGGAATATAATTCACTACAAACTAACTAAATCATGTGTTATAACGAAATAAAATTTGGTAACAAAAAAAAAACAATTAAATAATTAAAAGGTTACAAAAGATAAAAATCTCAAATATCTTTGCGTAACTACTATTATTAAACTATTAACAAACAAAAATTTAACTTACAATTAATTAGTATCAAAAAAACTACAAATGTTAAATAAAAACACCTGAAATATATATTATGAGTAATCGACGAATATATATAAATAGCAATCATATGAGAAAGTAAAAAAGAAAAATTTAATACATTTACCACGGGAGCCGATTATATCTAACCCGATATTACTACTATGCCACTATAACACATTTATCTCATATTTTGACTACTTTTTATAACAGCAGGTCGGCAGCATTTCATTAGTAAAAGGTCAAACTTGTTTTAATAAATATTTTTCGGACCAAAGTAATTTATCAAAGTCAAACATATCTTGAAAATACTTTTAAACAGCAAAAACAAAGATTCCTTTACTATGCATAAAGTACAAGTTTAACACTGCAAAGATTATTAAGATTCATTTAACACAGAGAACAGAAAACAATATACTACAAGTTATTTTGCTACATAAAACATTTTCATTACTTAACTTCACAATTTAGATTATTGAACATAGTTTAAAACAGTACAAACAACTATAAGTCAACTTTAGACTTGAAACTTAGCCAGAATATTAGTTAATAAAAAATATTAATTAATTATAAAAATTTCTAGGAACATGGAATTTACTAACCATTGTTTATGGTTAGATATTAGCAAAGACGAGTAATAGATATTTTAGTAAAAATGATAATTTTATAAAAAAACATGTAATTTAATACTTGCTGTAAAAAATGATGACGTCAGTAGAAAATTTAGATGATATATTTTTAATTTGAGTTTTAAATAAAATGCATAGATTGTGTAAACATACAAACTAAACATTATAATTCATTATTGAAAAATATTGATATCCATTCGATTTTAACTTAAAACATAAAAAATAGGTTGATCTACATAACATAGATTTATTTTGATATTTAAAGCGAAATTTGTAGAAAGTGATAACACATTCAAAAAAAAGTAAAATATTTTACCTTTTCTAATTTAAAACAAGGTTTTCAAATTCTTCAACTATATTAAGAATTATTTGTTTATCAAGAACTTGTAGAAACAATAAAATTTATTCATGATAAATATTTATAAAACATTAGTACTACTAAATTATGTTTCGACTAGCATATTAAAATTCTAAACTATCTTATGATATCATCACTAACCATATAAAACATTTTGTAAACTATCATTTAAGTACAAAATAATTAGATCTGTTGTCTTAAGATTTTTTTATGCAAATACAAAAATATAATTTAAGTATTTATTAGCACCTTCACAAAGGTACGTATCTCAGTTTAGTCAAATAATGACTACTAATTAATTAACTTAGTTTTAAAATCACGATGAAAGAAGTACACATAATTAAAATTCTTATTTACCTAACGAACTTTGATTAAAAGCTAAATAAAAATGTGTTGTTAAAAGTTATGACATTAGTTATTTTAATAAAAAATTACTAATACCGTACATCATTGTTTGATATTAACTAAATAAAAAATAATTTAATTTTTCAGCAATTGATTATGATTTTATCAAAAATTTGTAACTTAGAATAGTTTTTTAAAAAGAAATGACTTCAATAAATGCTTTAGATACTAAAAAACGATTTTTTTAGTTTAGAATTAAGCTATTAAAATTGAAACGATTTGACTATTATTATGAGTGTGAAAAATATTTCTTAATAAATAAAGTTAAATAACCCCCATTGACAGCGATTCGAATATTTATGATAACTCCACATTAAAAATTATTACACAGGTTATGTTAGTAAATATTTTAGTATTATAATTAAACGATCATCAATAAAAACTCAACTTGATATTCAAATCATAAAAGTTGTTGTAATATTAGGTAATATAAGTTTATAATCTTTTTATAAATAAAATAAAACATATACATATTACTATCATTAAATATAAACACCAATAAACTACTTTAAAAAGAAATAATTTCAATAAATATATTTATATGTTTCCAAGACATTCAACTATTTTGCAATTAGTAAACTAAATCAAAAAAAAAGTTTTTATATTACACGAGTAAGCCAAAATAAAAAAAACTTGATAAACATGAAATAGTTTGCTTGCCTTTTGTTTTGTTTGTATATGGGAAGTACATTGAATTTATAACTATTTCGTATTTTCGTAACAATTTTTTTTTCGAAATTATATGTGTCGTCAACCATTTTTAATGTTGATATTTCTGAATATTAAAATAAAACTATTATTTTAGCATTGAAGTAATTTCTATGATTGAATGAAATTTTACTGATAGTATAGAATATATTTATCGTACAGTAATATCTGTACTGGCACATATTAAAACAATCGTATACTTTAATGAACTATAACATTGTCGTTTTAGTTTCAATAATTTAAACAATAAACTCAACAAACTATTTCAAATGGATTATTTTTTTGTTTAGATTTTTTTTCTTGGATTACAAACAATAACTGTTTTTTTATTATTTTAGCCTTGTATCTTTATTCCGATAAAGTTTTATCTTAAATTTTGTAATTTTGGTAAAATTCATTTTATAATTTTGACAACACTAGAAATGTTATAATTTCTATGATATTCTACTATGCCAATAAGTTTATCAATTCGATATCATAATGATTGAAACAAAATCAGTGTCCAGAACACAAATATAAACGATTATTAAAGTAAAAAAAATTGTATAGACAAAACTATTTCAACTTGATTATTTTTTGATTATAGACTTAGATTATAGATTAGATTATTTTGATTATAGACAATACCGGTTTGAAAAAATATATTTTCAATAAATTGTTCAATAATAATTAGTGCAACTTATTAAAAGCAGAAGTTACTAAGGATTTAGATTAAATTTAGTGATTAACCATATAACATGGTTTTTAATTCTTGGCCATCAATGTCAAGGTAAAATTAATATTTTGTAATAATTTATTCAAAAACCATTAATTTTAAAATGTGACTTAAAAATTATAACGTCACCAACCGTTTAAAATTATAAAAAACTTCAGCTGACGTTGACTGAATATCATGTTAAGAACACAACAAATAAAACACTTAATTATTGTTCACCAAAGTTGTTTTGAAGGTTAGAAAAAAAATCTGAGGTATGGTTAGCCAACCCAATCTAATGCATAGAAACAAATAAAACAACACTATTATTTGCAATTGTTTATCCTACTACAAGAGCTTTTATATTATATTTTCATATAACCGACTAGATATTTTAAGCTGGCCAGATTATAATTACAAATTATAATTTATATGAAGAGTAAATTGTAGAAATATAAGCCTTATTAAACTGTTGCAATAATATGATTCAATGTCTAGTTTACTATATTTAATGATTCAAATTTAACTCTTTTAATTATTACATAAAATATTAACAAAACCGATTTTTGAGTTGTACTATAAAAAAAAATTTGCAAAAAAAACTAAAAAGTTTAAGAACAAAAAATTGAGTATTAAAATTTGAGCATTACAGTTTATTTTATACTTTGTTCATAAACTGATCAAAGTGTATTTTCAGGCTACAATTAGATTTAACAACAATAAAACTTTTAATTAGTATTAAAGATTCACATAAAGTAACTAATAATAATAAATTTGTTTAAACCTAACAAAATAGTATATTTTATTCAATTAAAAATGTACTAACACTTTTATCTGATAAGCAGAGAACGTAACTTCGAATTGTTTTTTAAGCATTTAAGCAAGCATGGTATGCTATACCTACTAAGATGAAATTATTCAAATAAATATTAAGCTTACAAACTGATATAGATTTTTGATATTTTAAAGAAAAGGAATATACAAACAATCCTATTAGTTTTTTATCAACTATAAGAGGTCGTAGCTAATTAAGATAAATCAAAGTTATTTTTGCAAGATTTAAGGTCATGAAAAAACAATGTCTTTATTTTACAGTCAGGATTATAATTTAACCAAACAATAAATTTAAAAAACCAAACTTACAATAAGCTTGAAAAACTAACTGCAATTGATGGCACAAAACAAAAAACTATATATCGAACGAAATTGATCAATTGTACTGAACTAAAAAATTGTATAGAATACTAACACTTAATTAGTATATACATAGTTCGGTTTTTCTATGTTTTGCTGCAATTGCTGGCACAAAATAATTTTATCTATTAATATAATATAATTTTTTTTTTATAAAGACCACAAAAAACGTTTGCTTATCCGTTTGGAAATAAATAAAATTTACTTATTCAAATTTAAATAAAAGGCACCTTTTACTGGAGAGCTTATGTTACTTTAGATATAGTTCGATGATGATACAATTTTATTCTGAAAAGACTGCTTATGATAAGTTTGACAACAGCTTGAATAATATCATGCATTTAATATGAATAATATTTTCCTAAATTTTAAAATTATTACCACATACAGTGGTTGAAATCGTCAAAGGTATAAGTGCTTCCTATTATCTAAACAGTTGTAAATTATAAATACAAATTACAACTTTTTACCCGAGGAAAATAATAATGACGTCAGTATAAAGTTCAAACTGCAAGAAATTTTTGCAGTTTGTTTTGAAAAGTCAAAAATTAGTTGCAAAGCCTTTAGAAACCAAAAACATTGTTTTAAAATAAATGAAAGTTTAAACTGTGTTTCTACTATATTTAAACTAAAATTTGACTTACATATCTAGTATTTTTATTAAAACTATAAAAGTAAACAATCTTGTAATCTATAAATTTATCAATAAATTTAGAATTGAAACAAACTGTTAATGAAACAATTAATTACTATAGTGGTAAAACAATTAAAAATAAAAACATACTTTTTTTATATTATATACTAAGAGTATTTAATCAGACTTAATTGTTAAAATTAAAATTCAAGATAACATTTTATATACTATTCATAATAAAACAGACTTAACTTCATTATAAGAATAAAAAACTAACTAAAATACAGTGAAACTAAATTTGTTTTGAAAAAATCAAACGACAAAAGTAATATTTTAATTTAAAAATGTTGCATATAATAAGCAATAAAAAAGATAAATTAGTGTTGATTACATTTAAAAAAACAAAGTTTTTCATTTTTATTGACGCAGATTAGTTGTTATTATTTTAATACCGATCGTCAAAGCAGTTTTCAAACTTCTTAAAAATATTGTTTTGCATTAGAAAAAACATATTTAGGTATTGTGAGATATTTTTTAACTTTATAACCTTAAACCGGTTTCAAATATTCAAAATTATTTTTCTAATAATTTTCGCAATCGCTAAACTCTAAAAAAAAATTTCATATTTCTCCATATGTTTTATTAAAATCCAAATTATGGATTAAACTTTATTTGTAGTGTTTTTAATATTAAAATAAAATTATACCATTATAAGTGTCATACGGCATAAATTTTGCCAATAAATAATCTGTAAACTCTAAAACAAATACTATTATCGATTAACTACTTTGCAATATATATACAAGTTTATAATACTATTGAGTTTGTTAACTTACTTTAGTTCCAGCACTAATTTTGTTTACTAGTAAATAGAATGTTGCTTTAAAAATTGATACAGATTTTCTTTAAGTTTTTTGTTATTGCTTTAATTACTGACAATACTTCAAATTATAGTTATTTAAAGTTTTTTTTGTCCGGTTTCTAATCATATTTTTATGATTAAAAATATAGTAGTTTCAAACGTTTAAAAAGCAGTAGTGTTAGTGAAAGTTTATAATAATAATTAGATTATTTTATAGGAAATTTTATATATATTATATGAGTATAAAAAAAAGAAGTATACTTTAAACATTAGAGTAAATAAACATACTATTTTTTTAATTCAAATTGAAAAATGGTTTTTAATTTTAAATATTATTTTTAATACTAAAAAAATAAGTTATGTTAAGGTATATTATGTTAAAATTATTTAAAAAGATTAGTATAACTTTTTTTTGGAACTAGTTTTTTTTTATTTTAAGTAAACAAATAAGATTTTTTACAACCTGTAAAAACCATACATATAAAATTTTAAATGTTTTCAATTACATCTATAATTACATCAATTACTGTTATTAAACATAAAGTTCGAAATCTGAAGTTAAACTAGTTATTAACTATTAATTTTATATTTATTTACTTAAATAGTTCAGTATTAATTTAGTTTTTTAGATTAAGACCAAAATTATCGAATGAATATTTAAGCTTTGAGTTGTTTAAGACTTTGTTATTTTGCAGTGTAGATTTTTATAACGTCTAATATGATTTATTAATAAACTTATGATAATTAGTACTTTATTCATTATAAATAATACTTTTTTTAATCAGCTCTCTAATAAAACTGTACAAAATTACATTACAAAATTAAAAAAAATTTCTCACTCAAGTAAGATATTCATATTAGTTTGTTAATACTGCGTTAGTGGTGGTTTAATAATAGATTAATATTTAAATCTGATATCCAAAAACTCAGTAAACACTCAATTAAAACTCATTTTTAAAAAGCATTTTTATCATATGTTACTCAGTTATTAGTTAATAATCTACTTAAATTAAAAGTTAAGAATTGAGTTAAGTACTTATATAGTTTCATTAAATATTATAATTTTAATTTTTTTTCATAAAATTCTCTACTTTTGTTTATAGATGTGTTGGACAATTAAAAACTAAATACTTTTTAGTTATTAACTATTGCTACAGTTGCTAATTTAAAAGTGGCATTTTACTACTGTATAAGTGGCATTTTATTTACTTTTGGCTTAATAATTCATTACGTAGAAATTGTGATTATCTGTATTATTTTAACACTTCCCTGGAATTTAATTTGTATACAATTGTTTATATTGATTTTAGTGTTACAAACATTTTTCTATCATATACAATCAGCTAACTTATATAGTTTTACAAATTATTTTTTTTTACAAATTTATAATACAAGCAATTATACCATACTTTGTATTAGTGGTATAAAAATTAATTTATTTTAATTTGTAATTTATTATTTTTGATTAACAAACAAGAATTGTATTGAAATTTTGTTATATATCTTGAACGTAACTAAGTATTTCTTTAACCTTGACTTTCAAGTTTGTACACCTATATGAGTAAGCTGACTTTTTAAATCCAATTTAAAATATAAACGTTTTTTGCGTTTAATATATAGCACGTATTAACAGTTATAAATTTAAGGATTTATATTTAAACTAATAAACTTAACACGGCTCCTTGAAAATCAGTTTATGTGTACATTTATAATTTAAGTATTTGCTTTTAAAACATATTGGATTACTATTGAGATGTATCTTTAACATCGTAATTTATTTATAGTTTTATATATAAATTACTAAAATCTTTATAAACTACAGCGAAGTTATTTAACAAATTTATATTAGATTATTAAACAAATTTTGCGACAAATTTAAATCGTAACATGATATTTAAAACCATAAATATAGTTATTTGTTCAACAATGCAAAAAAGTGTATTTTTTGTAAAAGTGTTTCTTTATTATTTTAGAAAACAATTAAAGGTTTTTTTATTTATCTTAATTTGATACGGAAAAAGATAATTATCAATAAATTTTTACACACAAACAGTATATTTAGCACAAACAATATATTTTAAAACCAGACTTACAATATCATTCTAACAATGGTCCTCAGTTTGAACAGCTATTCTAGTTAGCTGAATATTAAATGTACGTCCAAAACAAAAACAAATAACATTTTTGTTAATTATTCTTTTGTTACAAGACAATTAACTTTATTTTATCTTTATGAATGAAAAGCAGTTTTTTTAACTCGTTGAAAGAAGTAATATTACATGTTATAATAGTTACATCTTGGTTAGATTTCTTGGTTTTTATACAATATTTTGAACATACAGAGTTGAAGTATAAAAAAAACATACAATTTTTTTAGTATAAATTTTTTTTTTTTTTGCTCGAACATTTGACAGCTATTGATATTTATGCATATTTGTAAAAGAAAAACATAAAGTACTTTATTTTTATTCAGCTAACTCTAGTAGTTGTACAAACTAACGAGGAACTTTTGCGGAAACTTTATTTTTATATTTTTTAAAAGTGTATGGTAAATATACTGTCAGTGGTTAAAAACAAAAAGTTTATATGTATTATCCGAATTTCTTTTTATTTCATGATATCTAATTTATTAACCAATTTATAAAATTTAATCCGGTTATTTTTTTAGTTCAAAACCTCACATTAAATACTAAACTTATAAAGATTAAAACTTAACCATTATTTATTAGAAACTAAAACTTTTTGTTATCATATAACCGTTTGTAACGCTTTACAACGCAGATGACTCAGATTTATCAAATATCGGCAAACTGCGGCCCGAGGGCTTAAATTTTGGGACTGAAAAATACACCGCAGCACTTTTCAGCTCCGTACTTATCTTTTTAAAAGGTGTTGTTCGTAAAGTTTTCGCTTATTAGCTTACAGTTATGCTCTTATTTCAATAGTTTCTTGTTAATAGTGATTTACGTTTCCTTATTTTATAACAATTTTAGTTTAAAGAAGCATTGTTACTCTTGAATTGTTTTACTAAAATTTCTTAAACTACCTAATTTTAAAAAAACTTGTTGATGTAAATTAACAATTTTTTATGTGTGTTAAACATTACGACAATCACAAATTTCGTTTTTAAAGTTTAGAAAAATATAAAATTTAATTTTATTCAAAATTTGCAAGTTAAAATAAGTTATGTTTCAAAAAATTCTGAATGTTTAATTGTATATATGCAAATGTAAATCTTATAATTACATTTTATATATCATTTAAGTAGATTTCTATAAAAATAATTAATCTCTGGCTAGATTAGAAATGTAAATGAATAAAACGCCCTAACTGCAGTTTTACAGTTTAACTTAATTTTTGTTTAGTACTAACTATATATTTTGAATTTTGAAGTAATATAATTTTAATAGAAGAACATATTTTTATTGTGTAATTAACACATGTTTGATTACAATAATTTTGTATATATTTCTAAATATTAAATCTAGACAAAATAGATTTTGTTATATGATACTTGAAGGAGCATCTTTTATGTATGCTAATTAATTATTAATGTAACTAATTATGTTATTAAACTAATTAAGTATGTTTTATAATTTCTTTGAATTTTTTCATCAAAAAATTTATTTTAACTTAATTAATTTTATTAAATTCTAAGTCGTGAACAATGCTGTAATTTTTTTTTTACAAACTTCAAATGTTTACCTAGTTCCAACGCTTAAAATTTACAGGCTATTTTATTTAGCTGAATTTAAAGTATTAAGTTTTGAATAAAGTATTTTGCACATGTAACTATTGTCAACAAGTTATAGCTTTGTATAGTAAGGTTTTACAAGTTTTTACATTAGACTGTTTAATTGAAACATTGTACAAGCTTAAATGAAGTACTTTAATAATGAACATACATGTCTTTTAATCAGTAGAAACAATAATCAATATTGTTAATTATATTGAACAACAATAAAACAGGAGTTGTTTTCTTAATTTATTTTAATATTTTTAGTTTACTAGTAGGTTAAGAAAATCTTCATAAGCTATTATGATAATTTTATTATTATTACGTAAAACCTAAAAAAGTATAGCATCGTATAAATATAATATTTTTTGCATTTGTTGCCTCGTTTTAAAGTTTGTTAAATTTTCTATACAGTTATTAAATGATGTGACTCCTTAACGAATAACGTATAGTTTAATACTACGTTAAAAAATTTACGTGATAATTAGAACCTGTAACTAAATTACAATAAATAATATGTTGTTTGCAAAAATAACAACTTTTACCTTTAAAATTAAAACACAAAATAAAAAAATAAATAATCTATTTATACATGCTAACAATATTGAATAAAAACTTTAATCTATATGGAACTTTACACTAAAAACTTATTTAAAAAAAAGTCACAAATAACACATTATTAAATGTTGAATTAAATATTACAAAAATCTAAAGTTTAAGTATCATAAAAAAGTTCGATATAAGTTATAACTTTTCTGATTAAAATAAATTAAAGCACATAAAGAAGACAACTTCAAACTTTTGATGTATCACTTTAATAACTTCTTACAATTAGTTTGTTCTGCCTTTTTAATTATTTTTTGACAGTCAAACTTTTGTGTATTTACACTGAACTAAGCATAGTAATTTATATAAACAAAAATTACACAGTATCAAGTTTTTATAAATTTAATTGGTAACATTTAATGACAGGGTTTTTATCACAATTATGGTCATGTAAGTAAATATATATTTTAATGTATTTTGTTTTATCGTAGTATGCTACTTAACTTTTAGTTTGTACAGTTACTTTAGTTAACTGATTAGAAATACACATGTTGCATTTTAAACACTAAAGCTTTACTTTATTTAAAATTATATTCATTTCTTTATTAAATTAACGCTTTGCATTGTCTATACGGTTCTAAGTTTTTATTTTTTAGTTAAAATAAAGACAGGTTTAAGTTCTTTTAACTGTTTTTTGTATGTTTTTATAAAAAAAAAGTTATATTTTGTGTTTAGAAAAGGTTCTTTGAATTTCCAAAGTAGCTTTTCAAATGTTTAGTTGATATTTTTCAAAATGTGTTATTCTTCAATATTGACAAATACATTTAAAAAAAATTAATTATTAATATTTTATAAAAGTTATGGCTGTTGCAATTTGTCTTTTGATTAGAATTGATGTCCAACTTATTAGTTAGTGTAAATTTAGTCATTGTATATATTTTTAGATGTATATTTTAGTCAACATACAAAATATACAACGATTTTTAAAGTTTTAAATACCACAAAACCTATGGTTTTTGAGTTTTAACATAAAGGAAAACGATACCATTTAAATAGTATCCGTTTTATACATAAAATTATATCTCAAAAAAGAAATAAGTTTTCATCTAACTTATCATAATTAGATTGCGTAAAAACTTAAAAATTAAAATAGTAATCAAGTGTCAGCTCAACTAAATTAACTGTATAAATTAATTCAAGGATAAAGTACAAAACTTCAGATATATTATAGATAATATAAATTTGTGTTTAAAAAATGGTTGTTGGACATAAGATTCAACGTCATTTTATTGAAAATGTATCCTTTTAAAAACTTTATGTAATAAAATCAGTTTATATATTTCAAAGTGTCCTGGACAAAACATTAAAAGGTTTCTGTGGTGTGTGACACAATAACCTAAAGTTCCTTAGACCAAAAGATTTGAGTGTTTTGACATTTGTTGTTTAATTTCATATCATTATTCAAACACTCCAACTAAGTAAAATTAAATCTTTCTTAACTGAATTTTTTTCTATTTTTAGATTTACTTGTATCTTACCTAGGTAAGATTTTTAGTTTAAGTGTTTGCGCTTAATAATTTATTGCCACAGCTAAACCAGTTTGTAAAAAGATTTGATATCTTTTTTTTTCAAATTCATAGTAAAATAATAAAAAAAATTGCAGTACGTTAAAAATCCACCCAGTCAATTTTTAAAAGCGCTTACTGGTCGAGGGTAAGGCTCACAAATGAATAATAAACTAAAAAATGTAAATGTAAATAAAATAACTAATGAATAAAATTTATTAATTTATAAAATTTAACTAAGTGTTCTTTTTTTTAAATATTAATTTTAAATAATCGACATTTACCAAGAAATAACTGCTATTTAAATTGTGTCAGCTATTTAGAATAGCTTTAAAACTCATGTATCGATTTGCCTGAAATAACACAAAAATTATAAGTTATTTTTATATTAAAATTGACCATACATTAGCGGTAAACTTTATAAACGAAACAAAACTTTTGATTAAGATATTTATTATATATTCAAAATAGTTTTATACTTTTATTTTTATTTTTAGTTACGAGTAAAATTTTTAACTTTTTGTTACTCAACTTCTTCACAAAACTTCTTCTCCGGAAGGTGTTAAAACTTTTTTTAGTAAATTTGTATAATTTTTAATAAGATTTGCTTTTGATTATAAAAATATAGCAAAAAACACGTTTTTCAAGCCTACATATTTGATTGGTTAAAATATTTTTAGTTGTATTTAAGCCACTTACATTAAGACTACTTACATTACTTACCGAAAGAAATGTTATTAAACCAAATTTTTCAAAATCCAATAAAATATATTTTGTTTAATTCAATTATTTTTAAAATGTTTGTTAAAAATGAATCTGTAAGAACTAATAGCAATGATGCAATTAATTTGAAGCTTTTAGCAAAACTTAGTCGTAGTTGGTTTTTTAGAGTTAGTTAGCATTTATTTACACGTTTATAATAAATAGTCCAACAAATCTTTGCTTCTTTATAGAGAACTTCAATTAGTTCGTCTGTAAAACTCCTTTTAATTCAACGCTCACTGTTTAAAAAAAAAGATTTGAAGAAATGTGGACTTAAAAAAAAGTATACTGTTTGTTAATAAACAGTATAAACAGTATAAGTTGTAATAAATACATAAAATTAAATACAAAGTTAGATTTTTAGTTATTATTTTCTTTCAAAAGGCTTTATAACAACCAATTAAATATATTTAGTATATACTTAAATGGATGGTGACTTTTAAAAGTTTTGTTAAACATAACCATTTAGATTAGACCATGACTAATTGGTTTAAATAGTAATAGGTATTTTAGTACAAAAAGAAATATAATAAACATTGTGTAATGATGAATATAAGCAAACTTACTAGTCTGTACACATAAATTATAATCCTTTTTTTTTTAGTAAAGATTGTTTGTACTTATTTTAACTTTTTAGCTGAAACACTACTTGTACAATAGAATTATAAAACCACTTATTTAGAATATGTATCAGCTCAATATAGTAGCTGTTAAAACTTTAGAATAGAAAGATGTCCTACAATCTAAAAATGATCACCTTTTTAAAGAAATCAGTTTTATATAATGATTGTGGTAATCTTAAAATGACGTAATATATGAATAAATGAATATTATTACTTTATTACCTACCAAGTTGTATGATATAAGCTTTAATTAACTTAACTATTTTTATTATATTTTTATTTCCACTTTAAATTAATTACATTACCAATTGTAAAAATACACTTTTATAACAAAGTCTCTTTAAAATATACCTATTCGAGGAAAACTGCTGCGTTTTTATTATATCTTCTTTCACTAAATCATATACACTCTATTTTCTAATTTATAAACTATCTAGAATAACAAAAGTCATTTTAGATAGTTTATTTATCTAGTTAAGAAAAAATTAAAATCAATTTTTAACTGCTGCATTTTTATTATATCTTCTTTCACTAAATCATATACACTCTATTTTCTAATTTATAAACTATCTAGAATAACAAAAGTCATTTAAGATAGTCAATTTATCTACTTAAGAAGAAGTTAAAATAAATTTTTAACTGCTGCATTTTTATTATATATTCTTTCATTAAATCATATACACTCTATTTTCTAATTTATAAACTATCTAGAATAACAAAAGTCATTTAAGATAGTCAATTTATCTACTTAAGAAGAAGTTAAAATAAATTTTTAACTGCTGCGTTTTTATTATATCTTCTTTCACTAAATCATATACACTCTATTTTCTAATTTATAAACTATCTAGAATAACAAAATTCATTTTAGATAGTCTATTTATCTACTTAAGAAGAAATTAAAATGAATTTTTAACTGCTGCATTTTTATTATATATTCTTTCATTAAATCATATACACTCTATTTTCTAATTTATAAACTATCTAGAATAACAAAAGTCATTTTAGATAGTTTATTTATCTAGTTAAGAAAAAATTAAAAAAGAAATTATAAAAGAAAAGTAAAGTAACACCTTAAAAAAGGCTATATCATATACAATTTTTATAAATCGTTATTATTATATATTAACCTGTAATCAAGAATGTGTATTGTCGATTTTAATAACACTACTTACATTAAATTCTAAATAGATAGGAAGAAAAAAAAGCAACGATAAAAATTGTTATTTAAAAGTAAAAAAAAATATATTAAAGATAGTTTAACCCATTTAAACTTGAAACAGCTTCTAAACAACAATTATGATAATTCTTTAGCTTTGCAGTCTTTTAACAACTTTTTAAGAGTAATTTACATATTTAGACATAATTGCTTATTATAACTATAAGTTTTATCTGAACATAATTTACTAAAATGATTTATTAGAATAAACTGATAAGTAACAAAAAGTATTAAAAATACGAGAGCAAAGAAATACTTAAACTTGCAGTAAAGATACTAGTAAAAGCATTTTTTGTTAAAGTTTTAACATGGCTTACTTTTCATTTGAGATTTTTTTTCAAATAGCACAAACAAGTATTTTACGGTTTTTAAGTCAAAAATTTACTATCAAGCACCATTTTAATATGATCAGCTAAAAAGAATAGCTGAAAAAATTAATACTATCAACTATAATCTAAAAATATAATGATTTTCAACATATTTTAAAGCAATTTTATACCAACCAATAAAAGTAAAAGCTTGATATGTTAAACAGTATTAATTCAAAAAAAAATGTCTTTTGATGCTAAACAAAAATAAAACAGTTAAGAACCTTGTAAGCATTTTTAAGAAACTACTGTTGTAACGTTGCAAAAAGTTAAGAACGCCGCTATAAAATCCAGCCACAGAAAGCAATGGGAGATCCTAGCCACAGCCTGCAGCAGTAAACATTCATGTTGAATAGACACTTATATTGTTTTCTTGTGTTATTTTAATTGTTTTGTTAACAATGTTACTTTTAACATTAATTTAGACTTAAATCCTTAGTAATTAGATATTATTTTGTTTTTTATAATTTTAGAGTTCATTCATGTTAGATTGATTCGTGTGTAAGTTTTGACCACACTAAAGTAGTTTCTAAAGTATGATGCTATATATATATTTATTAGTGTTTGCAATTGTTTTTTAATACAACATGATCATTCAATGTCATGTCTAGTGTTATATAAAGTAGCCCTAAGTATTTTTGAATATGACCATTTAGTATATGTAAAGTTTATTATTAAAAGTAGCTATGTCTAAAGGTTACAATATATAAAGTATGTTAACCTTACACTTTTAAAAGACACACTAAGATGAAATACTAAAAGGAACATTTTAGGTTAGGTGTGATAATTAAAGGTTCTCTTTAAAAACTCAACTGATTATTTTAGCAGTATAAATCTTGTCAAGTTATAACTATGTAGTTCTTAAAAATTAAATTACTGTACATAGGAACTAGTGCTAATTTTTACCCTAATTAAATAACTCTTTAAAGACTTTTTGTTTTGTATATATGTATTTATTTGTATTTTACTCTCGTGCAAAAAGACCCATCGTGCAATTTTTTTTCCAAGTAAAAGTGTCTCTTTGTGCGTATGTGTCCCCTCGTGAAAAACTTTTTTCACCAAATTTTGACTTGTCCCCTTCATTTAGCAAAACCACCCATGAGTGATTATTGTTATTTAATATTATTATTCAGATATTATAAGTATTGTACGGCGTGATAGTACAAAATTAAATTTTTAAGAAATTATATTTCTTCAAAAAGAAATTGTTTAATAGTTTAAAAACTATTTTTCTATAGTGTATTAAATTTTTGTTTTCCAAGTTGTTATAATTAAGGGAAATAAAAACACAATATTTTATAACGTAAGAAATATTAATAATTTTCTCACGTTATTTTGTTTAAATAAAGCTTTGAATAGAAAATATTTTTTGAATTGTTATCTTATTATTCAGATTTTTAACATAATCTGCTATAAAAAAACTATTGTTTAGTGACCTGAGGTTGAACACAAACTTAAGTAGTTTCTGGGACTTTACGCATTTATAAAATTTAAATTTCTATACTGAAAACTAAAATTAAACTAAGTTTTTATTAAAATAATTAATTTAAGTTTTATCAGAAAAATTATACATCCAGGTTATTAAGAAAATTGTTGAATTATGTAAAAAAAATTTTCAGAACTCTTTTAACGCAATGAATCTCAAACTAGTTCTTTTTAACAAACCAGTACAAAGGTAACTGCTGACGTCTTGTAGGCTAATAACAATTTATTCAGTAAAATTTAAACTATTATTATTCTAAATAATTGTAAAAATAATATTGTTTTTAGTCTAAGTTTGCACAGCTATTCTAATTGGTTAATAAAAAAATAAACTACTTTAAGTAAGTTAAGGAATATTTTATTTTCAATATTATAAAATTAATGAAAGTATAATGTTTTAAGTTAAAATAGGCTGAATAGCTTCAAATGGTAAGAGCTATAAAATCAAAGAAATTATATTAAAAAACTAGGTTCAGGTTAAAAAGTTCAAATGAAATTTATCTAAAATGTATTATAACTGCTGTATGACTAAATCAATCATTATAACTATCAAATTTGCTCTTTTATTTAACAATTCATTGAGCTTAAGTTATACAGTAAAACCGATTTATTGTACGTACTTTTAATATTTTCTCTTCATTATTAGTTCACAGTTTAAGCTGTTAAAAAAAGTCTTTTAATACATTCATTTGAATTTTCTTTCTTAATCAATAATCTATACACCAGTTTTACTATTCTATTTTTGTTTGGCAAAATCAGATTTTTTTTACTGAAACCTTGTGACAACCAGAATTACTAATTCGCACTTGTACGTTTAGTTTTTTTAGTAAATGTATACAAACTAAGTTGTAGAGTTACATCAGATAGCTGATAAATAAACAGGTATTATAACATTAACTATCTATTTAAGTTAAAAAGCTTATAATATCTTAAATCAAGTATAAAATTTTGATATAGATAAACTTGTAAAAAAGCTTCAAAAACTACTTTGTTGAAAACTGAACAAATTATGTAATTATCTAAAAACAATCATGAAAAATTTCTGACAAGTTGCTTTAAATACTTTCTTATCAACCAATCAACAAAAGCATAAATAGTTATTTACAAATAAATCAGTTGTAATGTTATTTTGGATTACATATTTTATCAAACATTTTTATTAAACTCACCACAAACATAGTTTTTAGCATCAAAAATATATGTTTACACTCACTTATTAAAATCTTCCATTGCCATGTGTTAGTTTAGACAGCTATTAAAATTAGCTGATAAAAAGTAGTGAGTCAAACAGTTAGAAATTATGTAAAAGTAAAATAGTATAATAAAATTTGAGTTCTTTTACTTATAATTTTTTAATTTGGTATCGAGGATTTAAATTTTTTTTGGAATTTTGTATTTTTAAATACTTGTATAGGAACAATATAAAACTACTTTAAATATGTTTTTCAAGTATTTAAACATACATAATAAATCACAACAACTTTTAATAAATTGTCATGGACAAGACTTTAAACCTATCCGTATAAAGAAAAAAAATTACATATGCTAATAAGTCTTTAGCTGGAACCTATACTACTATCAGTACAACCAATTATTATATTAAAGGTACTACTGTTACTTTTACAAATATAAAAGTGTTTATGTATGTGTGCTTGTTCATGCATGAAATGAGTAACTTAAAGTGACGTAATACTAAAAACCCGACAAAAATTTATCTGTAAAAATTTTTAATCTAAATTGACTGAAAAATATTTAATCGTCAAAAGCATCGGTTGGAATTTTTTTTTCCAAATATTTTTTAGTTGTTGCAAACACAACTGCCCAATTTTCATGTAACTCTTAATCTGAACTAAAGTTTATGTATTATACAACAAAATAAATTCATTTTTTTATTATTGTAAACTTAGTAAACTATATAAACGCAGCAAATCCAATATTTTTTTACTCTAAAAAGTAAGAAAAATTTCAAAGAAAAAGTTTTATATAACGATGCATATCTATTAGTTGATTCAACTATACTAGTTATCATAAGTCTTTCTATGTATTGTATGTTCATAGTTTTTATTTTGAATTTTTTTTTTTTTTCCTAATAAAAAGTTTTTTTTTTTGGAATATCTTAAATCATTATTTTTAATACAAAAATATATTAATATTTCAATAAGTAGTAGCTTGTTTGATAGGTAATTCTGTAAAAAATGCTTTGGTTAACTTTGATGGACCTTGATTGTTATACACCTTAAGTTTTCTAAAACAAGACTATTTAACTGAAGATAAATACTGATAAAATTATATTAGAGACTTTTTTATTAGTTTGATTGTTTATTTTAAAGCTACAAACATTCTATTCAGCACGAGCTACAAATATTAATGATTAAGTAGTTTTAAATTTTTTTCAAACTGATAGTTTTACTGCTATATCAGTGAGCTAGTTAAAATATTATAACTTTAAAGGTTTAAAGTGAGCTTAAGAGCTTTCTGAGCGTTTTTTTTTTCGTTCAATAAACAATGTGCTCAGTGATGCGGGTGCACACAATGACGCAGAGACGAGTGAAGCTTATCTTAAACCTTTGTCTAAAACAATGGAAGACTACGTCGTCGTAATTCTTGGCAATGTTCAATACTGTAGGTATAAAGCACTATCAACAGAAAGTTGGCAACTCATTCAACAAAAAAATTAATACTTAGTTAACGTTTCAACAAAGCTCCTGAAGCAGTTGTTGGTAACAATTTTATAGAATTTTGTTTTCTATAACTCATATCACATATTTTTATCTGATTGTTTTGTTTTTATATATCACGTGCACTAATTACCAGTTTAAGTTAAACTGAAAATGGTTTAAATTTAAAAAATGTTAATGACTTAATCTACAGCATCCACAATAATTTCAATAAAATTAAAGTTAAATTTAGTTAACGTATATTTTCTTATCTGTTCGCTTAAAACTCGTCTAGCTCTATTAGCTTATTATATACTTGATTTTTAAATTTTATTATATCTTCGTCTGTTTGCTTTTTAAAGGTTCGTTTTGCTTAAAAACGTAATTTTCTTCAAAAGAGTACTTTCTTTATATTAAAAGAGTTATTTTTGTTGTTTAAAGCGCTTTTTATTTTTGGTAGGATATAGTTATCATTTAATAAAATAAAAATATATTTAAAGATTAAAGAAAAAATAATAGCAAAATTAAATATGATCAAATAATCTATAGACTTATGATATGTTTAAAACTAAAACCTTACTTTAAAAAAATATATTAAAGCTTATATTTAATGATTTAAAGTAGCACATCTATGTTTTTTTTTTTACAAAATGTTTATGCTTTATAAACCATTAAACTTTGAAATTAAGATTAAAAAAGTATATATATAATGTTATTGATATTACATTGTTAAAATATTGGAGCTTTGTGTAAGCATTATAACAGTAATTCAACTTTAAAAGTAGATCAACTTAGCTAATTTCTATTTAATCAGCTTATTTTCAGCTGTAAAAAATGGCTCAGAAAATCAAATATAAAAATAAAAAAATTGAATCTAATTAATTATAATTTTATGACTTGAATAAAGTAGCTTTTATTAAACGGACGTCAAATATTAACAGTTTATGTTATGTAGACTACTAGTACTTTACAACTAGTCGCAATGCTTAGTGTTTTGATTACTGCTTAGGATTTCTGTTATTAATATGCATCTTGTATTATGTTATTAAGCTTTTATCTAATAAACGATCAGACTTAACACTAAATTGCCTGTATACACTTAAAAATAGTTTTTTTAAGTAGAACAAAGTAAAATGGTAATCAAAATCTGAAAAGATAAATGCTTTTTGATATTTGTAAATTTTAAGTTTACAAAGTATTAAAAATGTAGAAATCAGACTTATATCATGTTATAAATTGCTTTAACTTTATAACTTGCTATATTTATAATAAATAAACCTACTGGTTAAAAATCAAAGACTTTTTAAACAACATGAATTCTAAAATTGTAATAATAATTAATTAAATATAAACATAACAATTAAAGTTTAAATCAAACAAGTTTTATGCGATAGTAAACTATTTAAAAAAAACAAAGTATTGCGCGTACATCCTGGTATGCATTAAAATACATACAATTCAATAAATACATAAATTAAAACCGAACTGTGTAGAAATATTTTATTTTTCAGCTAACTAGAATAGCTGTAAAAACTAAAAAATGCAAATTTGCTGCAATTATAAAATATAAAAACTATATATAGTTTTGGTTAAATTTTTCACTTGTGTTAAGTTAATCTAAACTTAAATGAAGTTAACATAATTTAAACTTTTATGAAACTCAAATTTCACGGTTACTTCTTAAACTAGATATAATTAGTTTTATTACATGTTTTAAGGTCTTTTGCAGGTATTATAATTACTATTAACCATAACAATATACAAATAGGGCATACAATCTTAGAAAATGTAGACAAAACTCGTTTTGTAGATTTATATTTTTTAGATATGTTATCGTTGTTATAATGAGTTAAATTCTTTATTTTATACAATCTAATGTTTTGAACAATGCCCAAAAACTTTTAAAACAAAAAGTAAAAAAATGAGAATGTTTTTGTTTGATTCAAAATATTAAACTTCTTGTAACTAACTATGTCATAGAATAAAATAAAAAACTATATATTTACGTAATCAATTTTAAACCTAAAAACCTATAACAATAATTTACCGGCTAACATGTTTATAATAGAAATAATCAAAGGTACTAGTATTACTTTACTTAAAATTTAAAATACTTGAAAAAAATCAGTTTTTTTTTGAAATTATATATTAGTTTGCAAATCGAGTAAGTTAAACTTACAAATTTTTTAATGACCAAAGCTAAATTTTATATTTTGAATTCTACTAAAAAAGTTTAAAGCTTAGTTGAGTTAAAGTTGAGCTAAAACAATGAGTTGAAGCTTGGTTGTAATTATGTTTTAGAGCTGAACTAAATATTCTTTCTTTTTGAGTTTTCAAGCATATGTCAGTTTTTAGCATATATGCATGAAATAATGACTGGTAGATTAAATAAATGTCTTCTGATTTTAAACTTAATATTGATAATGGTGATCAGAAAAGTTTAGTAGCTGTACAAATTGTTAAAAGATTATAATCATATTTTATAACATAAACATAAGTTAAAGTTTAGCTTGTCTCATGGCATAAGAAACTCCGAGCTTCAGCTCTACAGACATTCGCCGATGTTTATGTTGATTGAATACGAGCATACCAGCTGTCTAGTGGACAATCTATTGTATGTTATGAATTGTTCTACATAGAGCATTTTTAAGAAATAATTTCATTTTATTTTAGTTTATCATTTTTTCAACAATAAATATAACTTATTATTATTATTATTATATTGTTTATTGTGCAATGTTGGACTCAGGCATCAAAACCTGAGCCACTTAAACAGGACACACAAAAAGAGAAAAAGAAAATAAACTTATATTCAAAACTTTAAAATAAATTATACATATAAATATATACAAACATAATTTAAATGGAAACACAAAGTTAAACACAATATGATAAACAAATGAACTAAATTGAAAATTCAGTTCAAAAAATTCAAATTTTGTATATTACTTAGTACACACAGTAAAGAAGTTTGTCTAAAATCATGGCTTATAAAACAATATTCATAACTACAAAATATATAAGTAAACTAATAGTTTGTAGGGGGGAGGCGTAGGGAAACGAATATTTTTCCTTTGTTACAGTGGAAAATTAGTTAATTTTACTGGTATTTATCGTATTTAAGTCAAATCCTTTTAGCTTTAAACGAAATTGTTCTACCCTCTCACAAGATACTATATCCTGAGGTAGTCTGTTCCACATAGCTTTTGCTCTGTGAAAAAATGCGCCTTGCCACTGACTGTTTTGAAAATCATGTTTACATTTTATTTTCAAATTTTTTCCTCTTAGTTGATATTTATTTTGGGAAAAATTAAAAAACTGGTTAAAAAAAACTTTTATATTTGCCATTGATAATTTTGTAAAGAATTAATAAATCAAATTCCCATCTTCTATATTCCAGTGATTTCAATCCAAATTTAATCATTCTATCATTATATGACGTGTAAGATATGTTGCAACGATTACAAATATGACGGGTAAAACACCTTTGCACAGATTCAATTTTGTTAATATCCTTTTTTAAATGGGGTGACCAAATTTGGGTACTAAACTCAAGTTTAGGGCGAACGTATGTTTTAAATAGTTTTGTCAGAATTTAAGAAGAATTAGTTTTAAAACTTTTCAATATTTGATAACATGTAGTTTTTGCAATCTTATATAAATAGTTGATATGTTCATTCCATTTCAAATCTTTGGAAATATAAATTCCTAAATCTTTAAAAACTTTAATTTCTGGTAACTTGATGTTATTGATTAAGAGGTCAGTTGGAGAAGATTCTTTTTTGTTAATGGTTAGAATTTTACATTTGCTAGGATTTAAGTTTAGTTTTCTTGTTTTTAACCATATGTAAATATTATCTAAAGATAGTTGTAATGAAGTATTTGACTGACTAAAGATTTTGGCATCATCTGCAAATAAGCTTAACTCACTTTTAATATCAATGTTTGAACAAATATCATTAATATAAATTAAAAAGAGAAGGGGACCAACTACACCACCTTGTGGTATTCCACTGTAGATTGTTAAAGAGTCAGAAAGCGTATTATTGATAAGTACTCTTTGTGATCTATTATTTAAAAAGTTATCAAACCACTCAATTAAGCTTTCATGTAGCCCATGCTGATTTAAAATTTTTAATAATCTTTTGTGTGATACTGAATCAAAGGCTTTTTGAATATCCGTATAAACTACTTTAGTAAATTCATTTTTGAGATAAGGAACTAACCAAGAATGTAAGCATGTTAACAGTTGAATGGTTGATGAGCGGTTTGGAACAAAACCAAACTGTTTGTTAGTTAATAATTTGTTATCAAAGAGGTGATTGAGAATTTTTACAGATACAATATGTTCATAAATTCTTGAAAAGCCACTTGTTAGAGATATTGGTCTGTAATTTAATGCATCGTGTATATTACCTTTCTTGTGCACAGGAATAATAAAAGATGTTTTCCATTGTTTAGGAACATCAGATAGTTCTAGAGAGCAATTAAATATTAATGAAAGTGGAAATATTATTGATTGGATAACATGCTTGATATAATAGGGTGGAATGTTTTCTGGCGTTCTTATGATTTTATCTTTTAAGTGGTTAATTGAACTTATAATGTCTTCATAGGTTATGAAAAAATTTTGCATCTTACTACAATTCTTTTGGGGTAGCTTAAAAGACTGGTAACTCTCGTCTTTTTTAAAAACTTTTTGAAAATTTATGTTAAAAAGTGTTGCTATTTCAAAATCTGAGGTTACTGTTTTGTTTTTATCATTATCATATAAGAGATGTATGGAATTATTTAACTTAAGTTTAGATTTCACGTAGCTATAAAACTTTTTTAAATTTGGGTTTTTGCAGAATTTGTTTTCATATTCAAAGTTGTATTTTTTAACAGCTAATTGATATTCTTTAGACTTGTTTTTGTATTTTATCAAAAGTGATTTATTTGTCTTACTTTTTTTGTATAGATTCGCTTTTTTTTTTAATAACTTTTTAATATGAGATGGATATTTTTTACTTTTGTTATTTTTATAAAAAATTGGAACAAAACGTTTGATTGAGATTTGGATTGAGCTGATGTATTGATCGTAGAAATGCTGGAGATTTTCTGAATTGTTAAATGAAGAGGTCCAATTAATTTTTGACAGGAAATCATTGATGCTTTCAAAATCTGCTTTTTTATAGTCATATGAGACTTCTTTAGCAATAGATACTATTTTATTTTCAATTTTAATTTTTAGTGAAAGCAAGTTATGGTCACAAGTGTTTGTTAATGGAAAATTAGTTGAGTGTGATATGATTCTATCTAGACCAAAATGATTGCAAATTATGAGATCAAGAATGTTACCATTCGTATGGGTTGGATTTTCAATTACTTTGGTTAAAAAATTGTCTGTACAAAAATCAAGAAAACACTCATGGGGTTTATTGAAATCTGTGCTAGGAATCTTCCAATCTATATTTGGCATATTAAAATCACCAAGAACATAAAAAGAACACTCTTTTGGAAAAACCATTTTAATCATTTTGATTATATTTTGAAAAGTCAGTGCGCATCTAGCAGACAGTGGAGGAAGGTAGACACAACAAAATCTTAATTTCATCTTTTTAAAAATTACATCTACACATAGGTATTTAAAATTGATGTTGCTAGTAGAGATAGAATCGATTTTAACTTTAATAACTTTAAGCGAATTTTTGAAAAGGATAGCAACACCTCCAACCCTACTAGACCTATCACTTCGGTAAATGTTATAGTTAAAAGGACAAACTGTGGCATCGTTGACCTTATTAGTCAACCATGTTTCAGTCAAAAAAAATAAATCAATGTTATTCAAATTTATATAGTTCTCTAAAATATAAAATTTATTTAAAACAGATCTTATATTAGTGTAACAAACTTTTAAATTTGTTGTTACAATTTATATAGGAAAACTTGTTAGTGTTAAAATTAATCCTATCACTTAATAAGTTTATACCCGTTGACTCACGATTTCCTCCACTAATCCCAGATGTCCTGGGAGCGGTAACGAAAGGGCTGTTTTGTCAGTTCAACTATCTTGTTGTTCCTTATAACATATTTTATGTCCAATTTATTCTCATCAGCGATGGCTTGCTTTATTTTTACTTCTTTTCTCAATTTTCTGAAAGCTTCAATTTCCAAGAGAGTTCTGTCAGGGTTGATGTAGACTTTTGATTCAATTTCACCGTTAAACATTTTCAAATCTTTCAGTCTTAACAGTCTGTGTTTGGATGCTAAATTATTTAATTTGACTATAATTGGTCTGATTTTGTTAGCTGAAATTTTACCAACTCGATAAAGTGACTTAATTTCTTCTTTTTTCATTTTATTTTCTCCTAATACTTTTTGAATTATTTTTAGATCATTTTTGCAACTTTCTAGTGCATTATGAGTTGGATTTTTACTTTCTGGAATGTTAAATATTATTACATTTAAAGCCTTCTTTTCTTTCAGTTTTTGTTCATTTTCAGCATCTATTTTTTCTGCTATTAAATTTAATTTGGTACTAATGTTTGTGATAATTTCTGTTGGTTCACTTTTCTGCATAGCATCAGCATATTTGGAGAATTTAGCTTCAAACTTGTTAAATTAAGAAGAAAAATCAGACTTAAATTCTGAGAAACTTTTTTGTAATTCTGTAATTCTATTTTCTATATTGTCTATTCTCTTACTGTTGAATTCATCTTTTTGAATCTGATCAATGTTATTTTCAATAATTCTACTTTTTTCATTATAATCTTTCTTCAATTTAAGCATCTCAGCTTGAAAACAACTAAATTCATTGTCCTTCTTGCTTCCAATGGCAATCAGTTTTTCTTTCAGCTGTTTCCCAATTTTGGAGGACTCAACTAATGCTTTAATTTCAGCTTCAACAGACATTTACTTTTTTATATTACAAAACCTTATTCAATATATTTGAAACTTAAACATATTCAATGTTGTATGTGTTTCTTTACCAATTAAGTTTAACAATTCAATTCAAGTTAGGTTTATCTAAATTTTTCTTGTTAGAAAACTTTCGTATGAGTTATTCTTAATTGAGCATTTTTTCAAAACATATATTTATGTTTTCCGTTCTTAATTTTTCAAAAACTAATTATAAATGTATTAATTTTTTAAAAGTTTACAAATAAACATTAAAATAATATTAAAAAGTGTGTTTGTTTTACATAATAATTTTAGCTAGCTAACTAAAGTATAGTAGCTGTACAAACTCATAATCAAATGGAATCTTTTCCAGTAAAGTTTGCTTTGTTTTATAAAGATTACTCTTAATGTTGTAATTATGGTAAAACTAATAATTTTTTTTTTATTTCGAATAATATACAACTATTCTACCTATATGCCATTTAAAAAAAGTTATAACATGAACTGATACTAAAATACAAAATATCGATGATTAAGTTTAGCTATGTACTTATAACAAAAGCATTTTGTACACAGAGGTAATTTATTAAAATAAAATATATTAAAAATTAACTAAATATTGTAAAAAGTTTACTTTATTTATTTTAAAATTTAACCACGTCTTACATACTATATATTATCACTTGGTAAAAGTTTTTAATACTTTTTGCTGATCACAACGTTATGTATTACTAACATTTTATTTTAAGATTCTTTAAGATCTTTAGCATACATATTCTTAAGTTAGAATACACATGACTTTGTAATGCTGTTATTTGGTACTATAACGACTTTTGAGCTTTTTTTTTAAGACCTAATTTCAAGAAAAATAAAGATTTTAGTCTAAATAATGAATTTATTTTAGAGTTATAAAATGTTACCAAGGATTTTTAAACAGCTTGTTTTTTTTTTTCAGTTTGAGTCACTCTTTTGAATTAAAATATTTGTAGTCTTTTTGCGTATTTTCAAATAAACAACAACGTATTTGTAACAATCTTAACATAAAATACCTCTAAAATATCGAGTTTCCGCAATGAAATTTTTTGAAAGTTTTGTACAGCTATTCTAATTAGCTGATAGCTTTTTCATTTAAATGTAAGTAAAGACTTTTTTTTCAATAAAAGAGCTTAAAAAGCGATAAGTTTACAATTATGTCGATATAAAATATTTTTAGTAAAAACTATGGCTGATAGCTGGCTTCTAATTGTTTTTTCAGCGCTTATTTGTAACAAAATAAAAAACAAATCTGAAATAAAAATTTTCTTATAGTGGTTTTTAAATATCGCTACGTAACACTTTATATTTGATTGTAAATTAAGTCAAACCCTATTAAAATAGTAAGTTGATAATCAAATAATAAATAATGCAGTTAAAATTTTTACTTAGAAAAGCAATACTTTATGAAACTGAAGAAGAATGACAAACAAAACTATTATTTTACTAAAACATTATTTGTAAATTTATTTTTTTCTTATTTGTACCTTGTACATGTATTTTGTACAACACAAAACGCATACCCGATTTCGGCTGATAGCTTGCTTATAACTGTTTTTAAAGATATAATTGGTAACTAAACAAAACATATTTAATAATAGACTTTTTAAATAATCGTAGAATATTTACTATTTTTAATTCATTATCTATTGGGTATTAACTATTATTTTAGGTATGTAACTCGATGACCGAGAAGTCTTTTTGTCTACCCAGGTCCGTATGCCAAAAAAATTAAAGCAATTTTAAAAATAAACCCTTATGTAAGTCTTAAGGTAACTAAAAATAAAAAAAAGAAAAGCTAAAACTTACTAATAAATAATTTTATAACTTTTGAATGCTGTATGACTAAAAATTATTTATGGAATTAGTATGACTAATATAAATTTACAGTTACTAACACAGCGATTAACAATATGTTAATAAATTGAAACTTGATCAATATTGTCTTATAGATTACTACTTTTAAAATTAAATTATAATTAAAAACTGACGGAACGATTCATTTCTTAAGTTTTAATTTAATAAATATTTTACATATTTTTCGAAACTTAATTTTGTTAAATTACAAACTAACATTAGTAGCTGTACAATCTAAAAAGGAACGTCGTATGTTTGTTTTTTCAAAATTGACGACTTTACTTATATGCTTAGTAGCAAGTGGTAGATTTAATACTTTGTTATATTTCAATAGTTTATGAAAAAGTAATTAATATGCAAGTAAATCTTTATAAATTAAAGATTTTTATAAAATCTACATGACATAAATATTAAAATAAATAAAATTATGTGACGTAACATATTAGAAACCATTATTATTTTAACCATAATAAAATATATAATTATATATATATGTTAAAAATTATAGCATATTGTTGGGGTTAATTTGTACAGCTGATAAAAAAGCTAGGCGGATACTATTTACAGTTTATTTTAAAGTCAAAGACTTCAACACTAAAATAAATATTACAAAAGCAACTTAATAAAGTTAATATTAAAAAAAAACATTTAAAAATGATAACAGAGGAAACTTTAGTTTATAAAAACCAATGATGGTTTTATAGTTTAAATAAAAATTTCACCTGAAATGATTTTAGCATAATTAAGCTTTAAAATTATAGCTTTAGAAAAAGTTTTATCAGCTTACTTAAGTAACTGTATAAATTTTAGTGACAATACACTCATGTTTTATGGTTTTAAAACATTTTTTTAGTACAATGCTAGGTATTATTATATGGCAGAGTAAGGTCAAATAATAATAATCAACAGTATATTTTTAAAGTCAATGATACTTATTTGTACCTCATTCAATAAGTTGTTCATATAGTTACTTTTTGAATAAAGTCATTTTATAACTGATATGATAGTAACTACTAATAAAAAAACATTTTTTGATTTTCTGTTGAAACATTTAAAATTTGATTCTTTGATTATATACAATATTATTCTTATCTATCTGACGACGTCAAAATTTTTTTATGAATTTTGTTAAATATAAAGAAATTTTAAATTATTGTAAAATACTAAAAAAACTTTACTATTTTAAAAGCGATTAAAACCAGTATTAACAAGCATAAAGATAAACAAATAAACTAAAACGTAGTGCTCTTATTTCCGATTTATGTGTGATTGAATGTAGTGTTTATTTTAAATTTTTATGCATAATGTTAGTTGTCAAAATAAACCTTTTTATGTGCTTAAATAAAATTATATTTCCAACTTCAAGCTTATCATAAGTTTCAAAATATTTTAGGCTGAGTAATAATACAATAAATGTAATATTAAAAAAACTACTGGTGTAAAAAAGTAAAGCGATGGTATCTACTTTGAAGATCTCACTAAAATTATAAACTCTATGCTAATGTAACAAATTAAAAAATTGTAACTTAATTTATTTTTTACAAAGTTCTGAAAACATATTTAAACATTTTTCTACAAAATGACCAACACTTACTTCTTAAACTTAAACGACAACTGTACTTCAAAATAAACTAAATAAGGAAAATACAATAGCAAAATTATATTTATTATCCGTCAAACTAGTTCTGCGGGAACGGGTCACTTTTGCACGAGCGTCACTTTTGCACGAAGACACTTTTGCACGAGGGGACACTTTTGCACGAGCGTCACTTTTGCTCGAAGGGTCACTTTTGCACGAGGGGTCACTTTTGCACGGCGACTCTTTTGCACGAGCGACACTTTAGCACGAGGTGACACTTTTGCACGGCGTCACTTTTGCACGCAGGGTCACTTTTGCACGAGGGGACACTTTTGCACGGCGACTCTTTTGCACGAGCGTCACTTTAGCACGAGGTGACACTTTTTCACGGCGTCACTTTTGCACGCAGGGTCACTTTTGCACGGCGACTCTTTTGCACGGAGGGTCACTTTTGCACGAAGGACACTTTTGCACGGCGTCACTTTTGCACGGTCGTCACTTTTGCTTGGCGACATGTTTACACGTCAAAACTTTTGCACGACGTTACATTTGCATGACGACTTTTTTGCAAAGCGTCACTTTCGCACGGCGTTATAATTTCACGGGTATACTTATGAACTGCAAAATTTTAAATAATCAGTCAATTTTGAACGGAACTTCACTTTTTCACGCTTCTAATTTTTATTTTCTCAAATAAGAATATAAATAGATTTTTTTTGTCAATTTAAATAATATTCGCTTTTAAACGCAAGTTGTTTTGAATCAATAAAATGTTGTAGTTTTTTAATGAAATTTTAATGTAAAGTTTTTTTGAAATTATTGTTGCAAAAATTTTTTTTACAAACTAAGCTTCGGTCTAATACCTCGTCAGTGCTTAAATTAATTTTTTAAATAAAAGTTTTTATGTTAAGTTTTACGGAGAACAATTTAATTACGTACCACAATTCATTTATTCATATTTATAATCTTAATCAAAATAAACTAGATTAATAACAAACAATTTTGAATATTGAATAAATTTTTTAAATAAATATAAATAATTTTTTGAATAAATTATCTGAATCTCGTTAAATTTTAAAGAGAAAGATAACCTTAATTTAGTAAGACTTTGAAACACGAATCTTGAGTATTATTTTTTATTTATATTCTCTCGATGTTAAAATTAGCAATATATAGTTGTTAAACAAATGGTTAAAATTTATTTTGATTTTAAACGATTGTTAAAATAAAACAAAAGATTTAGTTAATTTTTGAATTGTAAAGGTATTTCAGATTTTACTTGACGTTTATTTTTCAGTCTATTTTTTAATTTAGCGTTAGAATAAAAAGAACAATAAAATGATTTGAACTTGGATTATTTCAGCATTATAACTTTGCATGATCATGATAAGCCAAAGAGAAAGTAACATTTGGAAGTTTGAACTTATGTTAAAAGAAAATATACCATATTAGTCTTCAACTGCTGCAACATTTCAATAATGAGGCTTGGCAGAATTTTTTTTTATCGGTCAGTTGAAATATGGAACAAACTTACAAATGAATTAGTTTCTTGCAAAAATTTTAAAGAATTTCGATTGAAGTTAAAATCTTTTTATCAAAATTATATTTGTGTCAGTAAAATTAATAAGTAATTAATAACTAATATATTAAAGTTCAAAATAAACTAGAACAACTTACTTACACTAAAAGTATTTTTTATCCTAGTTTCTAAATTATTTTTTTTTTGTCCCTGGTATGAATTTTTTATAAATAATTATAATTTATTTTTTCTTAGTTTGTTTTTAACATTAACTTTTACTGTTTAAGATTTTAAATCTTTCGTTTTTTGCATTTAAAATAGGTATGTTAAAAATTTGGTACTAGCTAAAGAACTTTTTACCAAAATGAAAAATTGATGTTCCGTACGAAAAAATCATTGTGCCAAAATGTCGCTGGGCAAAATCTTCATCGTAAAATTGTGACATTGTGCAAAAGTACCGTTGTGCAACAATGCTGCCGTAACAAATGTCGCCGTGCAGAAGTTTCTCCTCGTGCAAAAACAACGCCGTGCAAAAATGACCCTGCGTGCAAAAGTGACGCCGTGCAAAAGTGTCCCTTCGTGCAAAAGTGACCCTCCGTGCAAAAGAGTCGCCGTGCAAAAGTGTCACCTCGTGCAAAAGTGACCCTACGTGCAAAAGTGACGCCGTGCAAAAGTGTCCCCTCGTGATAAAGTGACGCTCGTGTAAAAGTGTCCCCTCGTGCAAAAGTGACCCTGCATGCAAAAGTGACGCCGTGCAAAAGTGTCCCCTCGTGCTAAAGTGACGCTCGTGCAAAAGAGTCGCCGTGCAAAAGTGTCCCCTCGTGCAAAAGTGACCCTTCGTGCAAAAGTGACGCTCGTGCAAAAGTGACAACCAACGAAAAAATATACATTCAGGTCATAAACAAAATTATTGAATTAAGTATTTTTAATTTTCTCACAACATTTTTATCAGAACACTTTTAACGCATAGAATCTTAAATAAGTTTTTTTTTAACAAGCTGACGTAATGATCGTTGCTGACGTCTTGTGGGCTAATTACAATTTATTTAGTAAACTTTAATTTATATATGTTTTTGATAAATATTATAATAGTTCAGCTTTTAGTTCTCTAAGTTTGTACAGCTATTCTAGTTAGCTGATAAAAAATATACTACCTTAAGCAACTTAAAGAAACATGTTTTACAAATATAAATGAAAATTATTGTAAATACAATGTTGAAGTCAAATTGTGCAGGTTATTTTTAAATTGATAAGAGCTATAATATAACATAATTTCCAAAAAAAGAAGTTTAAGTTAAAATAAGTTAAAATGAAATAAATTTAAAATGAGTTATAATTTTTGTATCACTTAAACATTTCTTATAACATATAAATTTGACTTATTTTTTAATTCATTAAGGTCAAATTTCTAAAACTTGTTACAGTAAAAACTAAATTATTTTATATTTTACTTACTTTTACATTTTTATCGTTACTTATACTGCAGAGTTTAAGTTGATAATTAACAGCTTCTACACATAAAAGATATAACAATCTAATGGTTTCGAATATTTTCACATTAAAAAACATTCTGTAGTTCAGTTTTACTAATTTATTTTTGTTTGACAGAGTTAATTTTAATTAAAACATTGTCACAATTAGAATAACTTATTTTGTACCTTCTAACTTATTTTTAGTACGAATTTAATTTAGAGAGTTTCATCAGATAGCTGATAAACAAATAGGTTTAATATCTATAAACACTTGTTTAAATAATTTTGCTTTGAGTTTATTATATCAACTAAGATAAAGGTTTTATTATAGATAAACTTGTAAAACAAGTTTCAAAAACTTCTACATTGAAAATATAACATTATATTTAAATATTAAATAACCATAATGAAAAACTTCTAAAATGTTTCTTAAACATTCTTTTATTAAAAAATAAACATAATCTTACATAATTACTTACAAATAATGATAAAGTATATCAGTTGATATTACAAATAGAAAATAGAAAAGTGCTTTTTAAATCACCACAAATATAGTTATCAACGTTAAATATATAAACAACTTTGTAAAATTTTTCTAGTTACCTGATAAAAGTATGTTTATATATTAGTATATATAAATGTAAATATATATATATGTATATAAATTTTAAATTTGTTTAAAAAGCTTAAAAAAGTTAGAAAAGTGTACTGAAAAAAATAGATACGAAAAGTGTGAAACTAGCCTACATCTCATTTAAAAGTATTCAAACATACATGAAAAAACGCAACAATATCTGATAAATTGTTATGGATAATACGTTAAAAGATATCCATATAAACAAAAAAGTTTAAATAAGCGAATAAACTTTTAGCTAAAACTTATATTACTATCAGCACTGTTACTTCTACTAAATTTCAAAAAAAAACTTTAGAACAGTATTTTTTATTATAATTTTAAGAATCTAAATAATTTGATTTAATCGTGTTTTGTACTGAAATCAGATAATATTTAGTTTCGTTAGTACTTAAAAAAAGTAATTAAAAGTACAATTCAATACTATTATTACAAATAATTCAAAAGAAAATATAGCAAATAAGTGTACAAAACAAAAAAAAAAATTTTTATGTTTCCCAAACTATCTTGACCTTATTAAATTGGTGTTAGTATTATCAAAAAGGTACTTTTTTATGCGTTTACTAATGGTTATTTAAAATTGTTTATTTGTTTTTATTAAAAAAATAGTTTTAATATAATGTTATATATTACTGAACACATAACCCTGACCAAAAAAATTTACATTTTAACTTAAAATTTTTAAAAAATTAGCACAGACAACGTTAGCTCATGCACTAATATGCTTACCAAATAACGATTGTTTTAAAAAATCTTAGATGGTAGTGGTATCTTATTGACTGATGAATTTATAATGATAAATCTTAACTGAGAAATGAGCACTTATTTAACATACAAATTGAGATTAAAATATTAAGCTCACTATTAGATTTTTCGATGTTCAATGTTTATTTATAAAAAAAAATTTTTTTTTTAATTATCTTTAAAGTATTGATCAAATTTAAGTTTTCTTTCATGGGCTTTTATTAAGTTAAATTAATAAATTGTATGTATAGATGTCTTTTACAACTATAGTAAAACGACCCTACATGTAAATGAGTTGCTAAAAATGAGTAAATGTGAAACTGCGCTTTTACAAACCATTTATATACGATAATGGTAACACATTTTAATTTTTTCTTTTTTTTTCAATCGGCACACATGCGCCAGTGTACCTTTCTTCGTTCAAACGTATTGGTTTTATATGCAGAGTAAATACAAATATAGCTTAATTTTATACAAAGTCTATATAACTTGTGAACAAATATCGCTTTAAAATATAGGTGTACCAATTTATTAGTGGTTTTACATTTTATTTAGTACTATTTATCAGTGAATTTATTAAACATTTTTAGTTTAACCTATAGTTTAATGTTGTCCTTGGCAAGACGTTACAAGATCTATTTTGTCTACGATTTGTATTTTTCGTTCACCAGGTCATTAGACCAAACTTTTTTAGCTTATTTAACTTTTTTAACGGTTATTTATTGTCATTATACAAACTATAATTACATTTACAAATCTTAAACTACAGTAACCTCTCGCTTATTTACGCATATTGTGTCCACAGTAAAAATTCGTAAATATATGAGAGATCGTAAAGATACGAGAGGTACCAAATATACTTACTATAATGACTGTTAATTGATTTTGCTTCTAGTTAAAAGCAGACTAGGGACTTTCCCACTTTTAACAATTTGTTTTCTTTATTTATAAACATGATAACAAAAGATAAAACTTTAAATATATTAAAAAAAGATTTTAATTTATATAAAGTAACAATAATTGTAGAATAAATTTATACTAATTTAAATTATAAGTCGATTTTATCTGTATTTATTTGTGACTTATTTGATACTTAACATTCAAATTCTATCATACTTAGCAAATTCAATTTATAATTAGGCGTTTGTTACAATTAAAAAATAGTGTAGTGTCTATATTAAAATTTGTTTTTATGGCCTTTTACAAAAATATGCATTGGTGCTGTAATGGATTTTTTTCTTTTGAACAAAAATATAAAAAACATATCAAAAAAAATTAAAAAAAAAATATTTATGTTACTACAACTTTTTTTAGTTTTACCTTTGCCCACATAAAGATAAACTCGTCTTGCATTCTATTAAAGTTATATTAATAGACATTTTGAGTAGAAATTAAATTTTATGCCAAAGAATTTGAGGAATTGAAAATCTTTATTTTTTTAAAGGTATAAAAGGAGGGTTGTTAGACACCTAAGCTATAAAGGTCAAAGCCATAGAGTACAATAGCCTCCTTATGGAAGACACAAACTAAAATACAAAAAAATTGATTTAATTTAAAATCATCCCTTGTGTTTTTCAAATAGTTAACTTTTTATTTTTTGAATTTTTTCAGAATTTTAAATTGCGTAACTAAACGAGAGTGCGTAAAGATTAGAGAGGTTACTGTAAATATAATTTTCAAGTTTTGAGCTTATGTTTTTGTTATTTTCAACTTAAAAACTTGAAAGTTTTTTTAATGATATTCACTGTCTTAAAATATTTAGGTTTCAATAGAAGTTTGTGATTTGTTTTTTTTAATATAATTACTGAAAATATAAACCTTTATGATTGTTAACTGTTAGTTTGTTTATAAAGAAAATATATTTATACTTTCACATAAAAATTTTAATACATTAACTCAGAATGCTTTTAATAACATAATTACATACACAGTTTCAAAACGTTTAGATATGTTCTAAATTTAAATAAAACTTTTACTGTGATCCACTCGTTTAGTTCGTACAGCTATCTTAGTTAGCTGATTATATGTGTAATGTAGTAAAAAATGTTTATAATTTATAAACAATATTCATAAAGATTATTTTATAAATAAAAAATATTGAAGAACTAATGAAGTACAATGGAATGGTTTCATTTTTAAATGAAAATTTAAACAAGTTTAAAAAAAAAGTTCAACTTTATAACTGTTCTGTTTTAAAACTAAGATTTCATTTAATTCTAAAACTAAATGAAATAAAATTATGAGTTTTACACAAAAAAACAATGAACAGATATTACTTTAAAATATAGGCTTAACATAATATTCTTACAAACTATTATACATATGTAATTTTACTTTTTTCTATTAATTTTAATCGGTAATTAAGTAGTTAAGGTACTGCGAAAAATAAAATAAATGAATTTATGACAATAGTTGTATAAAAGCTTTTCATTTGAATTATAAGTTTAATGTAGTCATGAACATTTTAACCACTTAAATTACTTACCGAAAAATAATCTATTACCCATACCATCATGATGTCCAGATATACGTTGATTAAAATCGTTTGCTTGAACTGTTTTAGTTATAACTAACAGCAATAAAGCAACTAATATTATAAATGTTTTTGTAGCTATTAGCAGAACACTGTCGCAGTTGATTTTTTGGATTGAGTTATCACCAATTTACATATTATAATAAATAGTCCCAACAGATCTCTACTCCTTGATATCTTCTCAACAAAACGTCAACTAGATCGTTTGTTAAACCTATTTTTATTCAACATTCATTGTTGAAAGTATAAAAAAAATGTTTCAAGAAATAGAAATATTACAAAAAAAATATTATTATTACTTTTTATTGAATAATAATATTTTTTCATTTTCATGTCTTTAACTTGGTGTGATTCACAAAAAACCTCATAAAAATAAACGTTTTAGTTTTACATTTAATTTTCAGAGTCTTAATAACAATCAACTAAGTATATTTAGTGTATCGTTAAGATAATTACTGTTTTTAAATGTTTTATTAATTAAAGACGATGACTATTTAGTTTTAAATGAAAATAGGTATTTTAGTACAAAATATATTAAAAAAAAATGTATTTGATTATTACTTTCTTTAAATTATGTTTTATAAATTTATAATGTATTATATAAGCAAACTTACTATTCTGTCTACATAAAATATAAACAGTTTATTAGAAGAACAAATATTACTTGTCATTCTTTAATTTTAGGCTTAAAAGACTTATTGTATTGTAGAAAGATAAAAATACTTACAAGCTAATATATAAGATATATATCATCTAACTCAGGGTTTCCCAAACTCATTTACTTAATCGCCCCCTTTTCAAAAATTTGAAAAAAATCGCCCCCCACGATTTTACAAAGAAGTTTTTCTCTTGAGTACAAACTCTTTAGCCAAAAAAGTTGTGTTCGAAATGTAATTTAGTGTGGTACTTCTTAAGAACGCACTTTTAGGCTGTGTTCAAAGTAGTTTACAGGGCTTGAGAAATAAATTTACAGTTATTCTCTTTAAAGCCAAGTAAAGTGTATTAAAATACTTAATTATTAAAAAGCCTCGTGTAATCTATAATCAATTTTGTTTAAATATGATCTGTTTTGAAGCTAATGAAACTTTAAGGTTAGTGGTGGACAACTTTTGTAGTCAGCAGTTCATATTTACTAAAAAAACCTGTTTTAGTTTCGACTCGTTAAAAAAATGTAATTGCGGGCTGCCTAATTTAATAAAATAACATATAAGAATATTAAAAAACTCGAACAAAAATGTTATAAAATGATTTAGAATTATTGTGATCTAGAAAAAACTATTGTGAACCGAAAATCAAATTGCAAGCGTATTTAAAAACATTAATTATCAAAAAATTAAATTTATCTGTTTTGCACAAGTAGTTTTCAATTTACTTAGCAGTTCGAAATTTGACTGGATCTGAACCGTAGGTTACCCATCTAAAAACTTAACTGAAACCAGGCATTATAATATTCTCTCATATAACGAAATTCGGACGTTTAGAAGTTAATACTAAGTAACTTATTTAAGCCGCAAAAAATACTTAAATTATTTTATAAAAAGGAATATTCTAAAATTATTATTTCAGAGATTAAAAGACTATAAAAGATTGAACAGTGAATTTTTCACATAACAAAATAAATATTAAAACATAATTTCTGATCAAGTTTGAGGAAGTTTGACCGACTGGTTGATTATCTCACTTGAAAAGTCGTTTTTATCAGCAGCTTCAGTTAATGCAGTAAAATTATTAATTTTTATGCTAAGATATATTATAAGCAAGTTAGTTGTAAAATTAAAAAATTAATTTTAATCTTTTAAACTATACGTTTCGTAGTAGAACACTATGAAATAGTATTTGACTTGGAATAACTTTTAGGAATATAAACCTTAATTCTAACAACTTATTTTTCTTAATTTAATTCAAAAAAAATCAAGTGTTTTACAATTAATTCTGTGAAAATAAAGTAATCAAAAAAAAAAAAATTTATTAGTTTAAAATTTTGTTTTGTAACTGTAGCTGTCTTTTTGATTGCTTATTTAATTCTACTTAAAAACAATTTATCTAACTGTTAGGCTATAATAGTTTAACAAAGGAAAATAGTGAAAAATTAAAGGCTAGTGTTGAACTATTAAAATAAACAGCACATTCTACTTGCTTATATATTTTGAATTAAGATAAACCAAAAAAAAACAGTTGAATTAATAGTTTAAAATTCCTTAAGATATAGATTTTTTAACAATAATAAATCAAGTTAGAAAATAAAATTGAGTTTAAGAACCTTTTACAAGAAAAACTTGAAGTCATTTCATTAAAGACCTTAAATCTATACTCTTTTAAAACGAAAAAAACCTTTTTTGAAATAAAACTCAAATGGTTAACAAGTTTTTTTTTTAATTTATACAGATTAAACAAGTAATAACAGAAATCTGTCAAATAAATGTCTTTCAAACAAATGTTTTAATCACTATGCTATAAAAAACTTTAAGTGTAATGTAAAACGACAAATATAAACTACAAAATTAACCAGGTCAAAATAAAACTACTAACAACTTTGAAACGTAAACAATTTAATAACGACAGTAGACTTCCGCTTGATTTCGCAATTTGAACAAAATTAAAAAGAACAAATTTAAGAATTTATACCATTTTTTTTACAAAATGACAAACTTCAATATATTATATGCAATAATGTTTTGAATAAGCATGAAATACACTAAAACACAAAACAAACACTCATTAAAAAAATAGATCTATATAAGCTATCTAAAAATATATTTTACTTTTTTTATCAATACTTATTTAGTAATAGACTTTATTTAGGTTAAATTTAATAAAATATAAATTTTAACTTTTTTTGGGTAACCAGTGCGAACTCAAGAGTGAGTCTACCGTAATTAATGTTTGTTAGGCATTATGCTAACTTGTTGTAGAATAAATAACTTGATAAGTGTTATTATGAAAATATTACTCGAATACAATACAAACTAGGTTTAGTAAAAAAAGATTTTAAAAGATCAGATAAATAAAATAAACTTTCATAAAACAGTGTCTGCTACTGAAGTCTAATATAAAGTGAAGGATGTGGTTCATAAATGCTTGCATGTTTTTCTAATCTGACTCTCAATTTGTAAAATAAAGCCTTAAGTCACCTCCTTTACAAATATCTAGATTAGATCTTTTGCTCAAGATGTTGATAACTAAACTAAACTGAAAGCTTTCTCAACAACATAGCTAGACGGAAAAGCTATAAACAATTATCTAAATTCCTCTCAAATAATTTGATACTTTTGCCTTAGTTTTTGTTGAGTCTAAAAGCTTTTATATCATTCTTTGGAAAAATTTACTTTAAGTTCAAGGTCTGTTTATAAGTCTAAGAAGGTTTTCTGTAAATCGTTTACTTCAAAAAGATCTGCCTCGAAGGGATCTATGTTTTTATCTGAATAATAGTTTTTTAAAGTCAAATCGAAACTTTACTACTTAGTATGTTAAAATTGATAAAAAATTCAGATTTTTTGTTGCCTTAATTGTCAAATTCCAGGTTTTTTAGGTTTCTAGGCAAATTGGCAACCCTGTTTAGTTTTATTTCTTAGTCTAACTTAGTTACTTATCAAAAACAAATTGAATATATCATAATGTGATAGTTAATAATAGATAACATAGATTTTTACAAACCATTTATGATCCCAAATAAAATATATGTCAGGTTTTAAAATGGTGAGAGGGATTTCGATTGTCGATGATCTATGTATTTGTTATATAAGAAAATATATGAATGAAAATATGAAATGTACTTAAAAGTAGGAGTCATAAGCACTTCAATTTTTTTCTATATTTTACAAAAATAAAATAAACTTTTTCGTTTAAGTTTTACCTCAGGGTCAAATATTTAAATAGCAAGCTAAAATAAAGAAAATATCAAGATATAAAGTAAAAATTTTATGACAGCCCTAAATTTAAAAATCGCCCACCTTTTCGCCCCCTTACTAGTTATCGCCCACCCTTTCGCCCCCTTACAAATTATCGCCCCCCGACTTACTAAAATCGCCCCCAGGGGGGCGATATCGCCCACTTTGGGAAACCCTGATCTAACTAATGTACCTAGATAAAGTACAAAAAGTCTTTTAAGCAAATAATAATTAAGTTAGTGAAAAATTTAGTTTGTGTTGATAACTGTGGTAATTTACAATGACTTTATGCTATAAATATAATTAAAAAAACATTTTCTACTAAATTTTCTGGTATGTGTTCTGATTAATTTAAAATATTTCAATACACTTATTACCTTCCACTTTAAAATAAATTAGTCTACAAACTGTATAAATAAATGTTCCAAAAAATATAATCTACAAGGCTTATATAACGGTTTATGCTAAACTTATAATTAATTATGGTAAATAGACAAGTAATTTCGTAGTTCTAATAAAAATTATAGTATAAATAAGAAGTCTAAAAAAAATTATCAAATATTACTTAAAAATGTAGGTAAGACATAATATTATTGAAAGTTATTATTCATACATATGTGATGTTATTTTCAATTCGTATTAACGACCTTGGATTTCTTATCAAGGTCATACCAAAAAGAAATAAAATAATTAAGTTGTATCCAGTTTAGATAGTTAAATTATTGTAGTCCTGAACAAAACATTACAAGAGTTCAAATTAGTCTACGACTCGATGAATGAAAAGTTTCTTGTTCACTAGGTCATTAGACCAAACTTTTTGACTCTTTTGTTGGTCGTTTTACAAACTTTACTGATATTTGTAAAATTTAACTAAATGCTTTTGTTTTAGTTTATTAGAACTTTAATTAAATTATTTCTAACTTATGAACTTGAGAGTTTCGTTAATGACATAAACTGCCTAAAAATATTAAGGTATTAAAGAATTAAACTCGAAAATTTGTTATTAATTTTCTCTAAGAATATATAGTTACTATAAATAAACCTTTGAATTTATAAACTATTTGTTAGTTTATTGATATAGAGTATTTTAATATTTTAACAAAAAAAAAATAAAAATTCAAGTAAATTAACTTAAAATATCGTTATTCACATAATAACAAATACTGTTTTAAAAAATTGCGATATAATCTACAATCAAATAAAACTTTCACTGTGATCCATACGATCAGTTTGTACAGCTATTTTACTTAGCTGATTATATGTTTATAGTAATGAAAAAGATTTATAAATTATAAACAATACTATATAAAGATTATTTAATAAATAAAAAACATCGAAGATTTAATGAAACACAATTTATTTTCATACGGAATTATTTCTATATTAATAAAAATTGAACAATTAATTACAAAAAAAAACCAACTTTACAAATAATTGATTTAAAAATTAATATTTTATTTTAATTTTTTAACTTAAATAAAATAACAGTATGAGTTTTATACAAAAAACTATGAACAAATGTTACTTTGAAATATAGGCTTAACATAATATTGTTGCAAACTATTATACATATGTGATTTACTTTTAAATAGTTTGTTGATATGGGATTTTGTAGTTAAGGTCCTACCAACAAGAAAATAAATAAATTTATGACAATAGTTGTAGGAAAACATTTTAGTTGAATTTTAAGATCAATTAAGTCCAAAACATGACGTTACAAGATACCCAATAAGTCTTCGACTTGAGAACCGTAAATCAGGTCAAAAGACCAAGCTTTTTAAGCATTCAACGATTTTTTTTGAATAACTGATAAACTATACTGATATCTATAAACAACTAAAAGTTAACAAAATGCATAACTAAAAGTAACATTTAAATTAGAATTTACTGTTTTAGAAAGTTCTATACTATAAGTAGAAGAGAGCTTTTCAGTATGCTTAGTTTTTGTTTTATAAAATTTATTGTTATGCAAAAATGTGTTAATTAATAAAAGACTTAATCAAACACAATTTATATGACCTGGTTTTTCTATAAGTTTCAACTTATTATGATTATATCACGTGACTTATTACTAATGAGGACGAAATCAGATCGTATAATTTCTAAATGAATAAGTATTAGTTAACTTTTTGTAAATCAATATTTATTGTGTTAATCTTTTATTACATTTTTTAGTGTTATTTAACTTTTGTGTTGTAAAGTAAATTAACAGTAAAAGTTATCAAATAATTTTTTTACAGTTTATTTTGTTAAGTTACTAAAAAAATGTAAACATAAAGGGTAATTTGAATAAGGTGACCATACAATTATTAGTTTAAAAACTTAATTTTAAATTTATTTACATACTGAAATTCAGCTAATCGCTAATCCTTTAAAATAAATTGTTTAAAAATTTTTGAAGATAATAGTGTAACTTTTGATAGAAAGCAAATTGTATTGTTTTCCTTAAGTATTCACATATACACTTAATAAACCTAAAATAAATTTAAATCTTCATAACAAAACTGACTGTATTTTTTTAAGTTTAAACGACGGCAATTAGTTCATGTTTTTTAAGTATTCATCAGCTAACTAAAATAGCTGTAAAAATTCGGAATACTTCTCACAATGTATATAATCATTACTTATTATATTATAAGACACGTTTTGAATACGCTGTTTGTGTTTTACTTTTTTTTTTTTCAAATGTTCGTTAATTTTTTCACGAATTTGTATACGTTTTAAACAATAATACTCAAATGATATACGGTTTAATAATAATTATCTACCAAGTTAGTTTTAATAATGATAAAATCAAATTAAAGACTGTCTAATTAAAATCAAAACTACTGTTTTTTATAACCTAATACTACATGTTTTTTTTTTTGCTTGTATGCTAAATGTTTAAAGGTAACTTTTTATTTTTAAAACTTAAGTTAAACAATGAACATAACACTTAAAGAGGATATACAGCTAAGTTCCAATTATTTCAATGACTGTTTTAATGCTTAATTTCAATTGGCGTACAATTCTAATCAAGTTTTTTAAAAAACATTCTTTAAAATAAAACAATACAAAGTTAAACACTAATCAGAGAACAAGATATATGTTATTTTATTAAAACTGACGTCTGAAATACCTACAGTAATATGTGAGATTCAGAACTTACTATATATATATAACACTATTAATGTAAAACACATCTTGATTTCAATTTAGTTTGTTCAGCTACTTTATTTGGCTGATAAATAGTTAGTTTTTAAATAGTAACATGAAAAAGTACCGAAATGGACTTAGGAACTTAAGTAAGTTTGGTGAAGAAAATTTGTTCTAAAAAGCAAGATTAATTTTTATTTTATTCAGTCGACTTTTAATTTTTTTTTTATCATATGAGGTTATCCAACTAAATTAGATGTACAAACTTCAAAAAATAAATCACAGACTTCTAAGTCATTAATTACTTTTACTTATAGTTATTAGTTTACGAAAATATTTACAAGTTTACAATAGTTACAAAAACATAGCACATACTTAAATATTAAAATATAAAAGTTAAAGAATTTTATTAAGTAAATCATTTATTACTAAGTAGAATTATGTGTTTAGTTATTAAATTTTTTTGAGAATATATTTCAAGTTTAAATATCCAAAATCAAAACAAAAATAGTATAGTTAGTATAATAGTAAATAAACTTTAAGTATTGATACAAAGATTATGGATAATGAAAATATTTATTATGAATTAAGTTCAGCGTAAACAACAACAATGTTAAAGTTCACAGAGCTAACTAAATAGATAATTCACACAAAAATTCTTAAAAGAATAAAATGTTAAATTTATCCTAATGGAATATTTAAGTGAAAACATTAAATTACTTAGGTTATTTCGACCAAAATTAAATAAAATATTTCCTCTACCTTCACAGTTGAAATTAAAAGAAGAATAAAAATCATAATTCTGGTAACATTTCATGATGCTCTCTAAATTCAAAATGGTAAAACTTAAAACTATTTGTTTTGAAAATAAACTTTGTTGATTATGATTATTTAAACAGAAACGTGTATAAGGAAAAAATTACATAAATGAAACTGTACATTAATCTGGTAATTCGAAAAAAAATTGTTCATGAACTCAATTATAACTGTTTTTTTTTTCGAAAAAAATTATTAAATTTTTTTTACATTATTGGCACAATTATAAAAAGGAACAGTTCAATTTGAAATATAAAACACCTTAATTCAATTTTTTTTGTTAAATCAGCTTGTTTTACAAGCTGTACAAAGTATAAGCATAGAAGTTTATCAGCGAAAATATTTAACTTAATTAGTTTAAAAACTTTACTAAGATTATTATGTCAGTGGCTTTTAATATATGACGTCAATCAATTACTAGTTTTAATTTCAATTTCATATTTGTAATTCAAGCATAGTTGTATACTACTTATTCTTAAAGATTTGCTTATATATTAACAAGTATTATTGATATGATTTGTTGATAGCAGAGCAAAAAGAATAAATAAATTTTAATATTAATTTTATCTTAATACTTTCTAAAAATCCTTTAAGGAAATATACGAATCGAAATATGCTTTGCTAGATTTTTTTAAATAAGCTTGTAAAAAAAAGTTATCAGGAATAGAAGAAATACGATATTATATATAATGATAAAGAGATATAGTATACATAAGTAGTCTATAACAATTTTGAACAGATATTATTTGAAAATATAAGTATAACATAATATTAATCTATATAATTATGCACATGTAGTTTTAACTTTTATATTAGTTAGATCTGTAGTTAGATCTGTAATTTTGTAGTTAAGGTTCTACCAAAAAGAAAAAAAATGAACTTATGATAATTGGTTGTATTATAACATTTTAGTTGAACTATTAATTTAAGTAACCGAACCTACGTAACTGTGTAGATAATTTAATGAGAACTTAGTAGTTAAACAGTTTTTTCGTGTTTTGTTTTTATATTTTCTCGAAGAAAAAAGGAATTTATTATATGTTATAGCTTTTGTGATAACTTAAAAATGAGTAATTTTTTAGAGTTAATCATAAATAATAATTTTGCGATTTTTAAAAAGAATACATTTAACCTCTCGAAATAATTTAAGAAACTTTAATAGACTAATTATAGTAAAACACGTTGCAGAATAATATTGATTTCATATTAATCAATCTGAAAAGTTGCTTTATTATGTTGCCTTCAAGATTATACTTACCAAACAATAAGCTGCTACTACCTATTTTGTAAAACTAAGTTAACACCGAAGAAGATAAATTGTATGTTTTAAGTAATCAAGTAAAGCTATACTAATAAACTTACAAACAACTCATTAAGCCGATTCATGGTATTTTAGAGTTAAAATACAAATATAAACATTTTAATTGCTTAAATTAGATTTAGTCTATAAAACTTAAGATATTAAATTAACATTAAAAAGATTTAACTAATCAACTAAATTATAAACTTTGCAGCAGTACTAATATAATAAAAAATAGTTCTGACTTTACAATTTAAAATTTGTTGTTACATGTGTTGTTATATAAAAAGTTTGTTTAGTGTTAACAATAAATAAAGGATTATAAAAAATTGCAAATTACCTAGCTAAAAAGAATCAAGCTATAAAAACAAGTTTTACCAAACATTAAAATACAAAACTTAAAAATTTAAAACTTTGAAATTAAAACTAATAAACACATAATGTCGGCAACTAAGTCCAAAAAAATACACAGAAAAATGAAAGTTTAGTGTTCATTATCTTAATTGTTGTAACATTAACATTCTGTTATAAAGTGTAATGATAGATGATTATAATAACTTATTATTTTTTGATAATTATAAACATAATTATTTTAATTATCTGGTACTAAACCAGCTTTAAATACTTATATTACAACTATTTTGATAAAAATAACTTTTTTTTAAAAGTTAACCTATATTATTTGTATTACTTTTTCCAATGTATATTAATTTATTTTATTGTTATTTTAATAAAAAATAAAAATATATTCTTGTAAAAATCAAAATTATAAGAGAATTTTATTATAAAATTAAACTTAGACTAACAAAGAATTCAATATGTGCACATATTAAATAAATTTATTTTATAGCTAGTTAAGTTTTTATTAATGTGTGAAGCAGCACGAATAAAATAAAAAACTAGTTTATAATTAAGCAATTTGCAGAAAAGCTTTTCAATTTAACGTTTTGTTTCTTTTTTTATTCTATTAAACTAGATGTTGATGTTAAAATGATCAGAAATAAATTTTAACTTGATTAACTATGGATTAATAAATTAAAGACAAATAGATATTATGATGCTTTCCAAACTATTTTTTGTATAAATTTTTTATTTTGATTTTATATAAAGTGTTAAGTTTTTATTTACTTAAAAAAATACTTCTAAGTTTCATTTACTTACTAGTTAAATAAGTGCCAATGATTGACTGTTTTGAATATATAAAGGCAAGAGCGTTTTCTATATAAATTTTTATTAAACTTTGTACAATTAAAGTGTCGTAGAAAATGGTGTTATAAACTTTAATTTTATAAAATATTACCACTTTTTGTTGATTTTACAAATTTTTATAGTATATGTGAGCATGCTATACGAATATTCTAAACTGTTCTTATTACAAACTGTAATTTCATCTGTATTTCTAAGTCTACTAATAAAACATTTACTTTATATTATATGTATAATTAGTGAGAGCAAAACTTATATTAAAAAAAATCTAAACTATACTTCTAGTAGTATCGACTATAACTTAAAACGATGTAAGTACAGTTTTGAACTATTGCATATTTATTTTGTGTAGTAATATCTAAATAAATTAAAGTTTTTAAACGTTCAGATGATCTCTTATATAAATCATATAATGTAGTAGGGTTAAAAAGGAACTTTGTAAGTATAAAGTCAGATTATACTTATAATTTATAATCATCAAAAGTTGAATTAAAATATCTAAACTACATTGCTTTTTTAAACATATGTAATGTTATACATTTTTTTTATATATGCATAACTAGTAAAACTAGTATAAGATAAATAGAATAGATAATTAAGTTAAAACCATGTTTAATTAAATAAAAATTCTAAAAGTACACTGTTAAGACTAACTAAAATCATCATACAAAACACTAGTTACGTATAAAAATGATAAACTTTGGTTAGCTAAAATAACAAAGTACTGTTGTGAATTTTGAAGAACTTTTATAGTTAGCTTAACAAGATTAGTTTAGCTGTATCAACTGCTTTGAACACATACCAAATTTATTACTAACATACTAAATACTTTAGACTAAAAACTGATAAACATTAATAATGAAATATGGTGTAGTATATAACAGTATTTATAAGTTGTTAATGGTTAAACTTTAATGACACAATGTTTGATACCAGTTGTTAAGCTGGTTATAGTTAGTACAATAAAAATATTTACTAACTACAAACCTTAGTTTATTAAAGGAGAAAACGTTTTAAATATCTACTCTAGGTACTGTTTTGTAAGTATATACTGTATAGGTAAAAGTTGAAATAAGTAGGTAATGCTTAAAATCAACTTTTTAAAAATGTAACGTATTTTATAAAAAACTAAATTAGTCTAAAACTAAATAATTCATTAATTTATATTTACTAAAGGAGTTACTACAAAAATTTAGTTGAGTACTATATTTTTGGACTAGCAATTGAATTTTAAGATAAAAACAGTTCTACGGAGTTCCTTTAAAATATTAAGTGTGAAATACTTTATTATATTTAATAAGCAAACGAAAACTTCATGGATAATTATTACTCTATTAGTCATTTTCAATATTTAAAACATTAAATAATGAACTACCATGTTATAAACGGCTTAATTAAGGCCAGTATATGACCGTATAAGATACTGAAACAAATCTAAAAAAAAACATCAAACGAGTTGACTAACTTAGATTTTTGACATTAATTCCAATCAAAAGACAAATAGCAATAGCCATAACTTTTATAAAATATTAAAAATTTATCTTTTTAAGTGTATTAGTCAATATTGGAAAATAACACTTTTGTAGAAAAAACATTAAAAAATTTGTAAAGCTACTTTGGATAGCCGATAGAACCTTTTCTAAACACAAAATGAAGTTCAAAAGTTTCAAAGATAAACAAAAAAAGTAAAATAACTTTAACTTAAAAAAACTAAGAACCGTATAGACAATACAAAGCGTCATGTTTAATATAGAAATGAATATAAGGTTAAATAGAGTAAAGCATTAATGTTTAAAATATATCACCACAACTATGGTAAAAACCCTGTCATGAGGTGTCACAAATTAATTTTATAAAAACTTGATACTGTGTAATTTTTGTTTATATAAGTTACTACTTTTAGTTTTGTGTAATTAAAGATAAGGTTGTCTGTCAAAAAGTAATTAGAAACGCAGAAAAAACTAGTTGCAAAAACACATTAAAGTGATACATCAAAAGTTTGAAGTTGTTTTCTTTATGTGCTCTAATTCATTTTAATCAAATAAGTTATAACTTGTATCGAACTTTTTTATGATACTTAGACAGTACGTTTATGTAATATTTAATTCAACATTTAACAATGTGTTACTTGTGTTTGTTTTTAGTCTAAAGTTTCATGTAGATTAAAGTTTTAATGAATATCATTAGCATTTATAAATGGATTTTTAATTTATTGTTTTGTGTTTTAATTATAAAGCTAAGTATTTTTATTTCTGAAAATAACATATTTTTTATTGTAATTTAGTTACAGGTTCTAGTTACCACTTAAATTTTTAAACGTAGTATTAAAATTCACGTAACTTCAAAAACAGTCAGATAAAAACTGTATAGAACATGAACGTGTATAGGTTCATTAAAGTATTTAATCTTATATTGTGTATAGGTAAATCTAAAAAACTTTAAAACCTAACAATTAATGTCAAAAAAAGTGTATTTATATGATGATATACTGTATAAGGTTTTACTTAATAATAATAAGATTATCATACTAGCTTATGAAAATTTTGTTAATCTACTAGTAAATTAAAAATATTAAAATAAATTACAAAAACAACTCGTGTTTTATTATAGTTCAATATAAATAAAAATTTTGATTATTGTTTCTTGTGATTAAAAGACATATAAGTTTCATATAAAAGTACTTCATTGAAGCGTATACAATGCTTTAATATAACAGTCTAATTTAAAAACTTGTAAAATCTTAGTGTACAACGCTATAATTTATTGACGATAGTTACATGTGCAAAATACTTTATTCAAAACTTAATATATTACAATCAGCTACCTTAAGTAGCCGTACAAATTTTAAGCTTTTATCAAAACAATTTGTTGTAGAATTTTAAGGTATTTTAGAATATAATGTTTCAGACTAATTTAATAAAGTATGAGAGTAAAAATTTGAAATTTGTACAAAACGATTAATAAAATATTTTATGCTTTAAAATTTAAACAAACAAAAAACAATAAATTAAGTTTATTGATACAAATAAAAACTAAAATTCGTTTTATAAAACATATATTTAGTTTATTCAAAGTAGACCATTTGTAAAAAATTGTCTTCATGTAAAATTGTCGCTCAGTAATCATTAGACTAGTAATTTTATCTATTTTTTTGCTCTTTTGTCTAAATATTAATAACTTTTAACTATTAATTTTTGTAACAGGTTATTAACGTATATTTATTTGGATCACTAATGTTTTTAAGATCGATTTAATTATAAATGCATTAAATTGAATTGTAATTGGATATTTGTCTTTTATTAGTTTAAACAGCTATTTCAATAGCTGCTCATTTAAAAAAAACATTTAAAAGATATTGTTATATTTTCAATAAATGTCAAAATGTAGATACTTAAATTTTTATTGATTAAACTGAATTGTTATTGGAAAAACTGTTGTAACTTGTTCTAACTAATAAATTACTATAAAATTAGGAGTAGCTTAAAAACTAAATTGCTTAATTTTTTTAAATATACAAATGTTGTATCTACCAAGAAAACAAAAGTTATCTGAATATAAAGTTTAAAATACTTTTAATGTGCATAAATAGTTAAACGTTTGTATAGCCTTTGTTAATAAAAAAATTAAAAAAAATTCGATGTTTAATTCTTAAGAATAGTCAAAAAAATAAATACATTGTCCACTAGGCAAGACATCTGGTACGCTCGTATTATAAAAAATCAACAAAAACATCGGCAAGTGTCTGTAAATCAGAATCCTGGACTCTCGTATGCCGTGAGACAAAGCTCAAGTATTGCATAGTTTATGCTCATGTATTGGACAATGTATTGAAGGTTGTGCGGTAAAAGACAATGCTGATGTCACTGATCATTGTGAGCAAATTGTCGCTTTATGCTTGCATGTAAAATCTTATTGTTGTTCGACGACTACAAGTTCTTTGATTTTGGCCGACTGGTGAGTCCTAATAAGGACAAAACCATTCTCTGTCCATTGAGGGCTTATGGTCTGATAATAAACTTAGCTTTTGTAACAGTTTTTTAAATAAAACTTTAAGCTATGAAAATTATCGAATAAAAAAAAAATATTGTGATAAAATTCTGAAAACTCATCAACAATACAGTTCTTATTCACTTATTTGGACTTCATTTATCCGGACGCTTACTTGTCCGGACAGTTTCGGTCAGAAGAAAATTCAAAAATATTTTAATTGTAAACACAAAAATTTATTCAAAAAGTTTTGCAACTTTTTAAATTCCATGAGTTTTCTGCTAAAAAGCGTGGAAAAACTTTAAAACAAACATCTATTATTTCTAATTTCAGTAAAACTTCTCATAAAAGCTAGTTTGTTAGGAGTGATATGTTTTCGTTAAATTGACTTTAAACTTACTCAAAGTTTCCCGTTTTCTTTTTGTCTGTTTTTTTTAAAAAAAAACGTCTTTCATTTCATTTAAAAGGACAGTTTACATTATTTTTTGGTTTTAAACATAAATTTAATTTATATTTTCTCTTCAACAGAAATAAATATTTGTTTAAAATAAATAGTTAGGGCGGTTGGAATTACAAATGAAGAATTTTACTTGCTTGACCCATAAAAAATGTATATAGTTGCAAAGAGTTAGTAAGTCTAATGGTTTTCTACCGTAGAAAAAATAAAATTAGTAACTTTAAGTTTAGTTTTTATTGACTTTATATTAAAAATTCGTCTTTTGATTGGAACTGATGTCCAACTTCTAAGTTAGTTAACAAGTTTGATGTTTTAACTTTGACTGTAATGACAAAAATCAGCAAAACTTCTACTACAGAAACGTAACGTTCCAAATTTATTTCTTCGCAGCTATACCTGCAAAAACGATAATATCTAATTTAATTCTTCATAGAGTAGAACATGTTTATGAAACACTTAAAAATTATACTAAATATGTTTATTTAACTAAACACAAACGTGCGATTTAAAATCAATTATAGAATTATAGAACTCATGCTGTTCTTAGTTTGTACAGCTATCATAGTTAGCTGACTAGAAATTGATTTGTTAAAATAATAGTTTTTAGGTAGTTTTAATGATGTAATGTAATCTCTTTTATTGTGAGTAAAACTTATATGTTGAATTTATTGTATAAAAAAGTAACTATCAGCTATCACAACTATCTTTTCACATTTTAAGATAATGATTATATACAAAGATTTGTTTCTTTAGTATTGATAAATACATTTTCAAAATTAAATTAATAATACTTTATACAAATAATGTCTATAGAAATTTGTATTTTAATTGGAACTTATGTCCAACTAATAAGTTACTTAACATGTTTGAGCTAGCTTAAATAGTTTGATGTTATAACTTTGACTGTAACCACAAAAAATCAGGAAAACTTATATTACAAAAACACAGTGTGCGAAATTTATCTCTTCGCAGCTATATCTGCAAAAAAAAAATCTAATTACAACTTTCTTATATCTTCTCCGGTCGAATGCGCATTTGTTTTCTCGCATGATAAAAATAAGATTCATAGAGGAAATATTGTAATTGGTGGGCAAATTTTGTATACTGATATGATTGTACAACATTATCACATTAAAATTAATATGAAGAATAAATATGATTCAAATGTAGATTAATGTCATAATGTTAAGTGTTAACTTAAAAAATATATTTGGATAATAAATTAGTTAATACTTTAATAATACTTTAAGACGTTTTTAAGATATTGTCATTTATATTTTAAATAACCAAATTAAAACTTTTATAAAGGCTATAAAAAGTATATCATTTCGAAAATTAAAACTTAAAATTTTCATTTTTATAAACTAGACAACTTATTTAAACTATTTAACAATCAACCAAGCTGTGCTTTGTAGTTATAATTTAAAATTTTACTAAAACAATTCGAAAATTAATTTAAAAATGAAATTTTATGCTTCCTAAAATTAAACATGTTTCAATGGCTATGAAACACTTAAATGTTATAATAAAAATACTTCTTTAACTAAACATAAACGTGCTATTCATAATTAATTATATATTTTTTGAACTAATGTTATATATAGCCAGTCATGTTCTCTTTATTTTGTACAGTTAACCTAGTTAGCTGACTAAAAGTTGATAAAAGAGTTTTAATGGTGTGATGTTATTTCTTTTCAAACGTTTAATCATACCATAAAAAATTAACATAAAAACATTAAGATAGTGTACATAATATTTTATTGGTCGTTTTTAATCTTTGATGTGTTTGAACTTTTAGTTTTTGATATCATAATGTTTTATTAGTAATTTCAATTGAGCAACTTTAAATTCAGTTAAATTAATAAAAAATAAAATATTAATTCAAGAAAAATAATTTTTTATTTAAATGCTACATAATCTAGCTGATAAGTCTGAATTCTTGTTTATAAACTAATAATGATAATTAGTATATTATAAGGAAAAATTTGATACAAACTTTAATCTATTAAGTATACTAAGCTTTACAATTTTGTTTCATTTTAAAGTTTGTTCAATTTTACTATGAAACACTTTTAAACTACAGTTTTCGAAGGTTTGTATGCTTGTATGTGATAAATTACAACTTATCTATTAAAACTGAAGAAGAGCGTATTAAGTAAAGAACTTCAAACTTTCTTCATCACATTGAATTTTTTTTTAATTGCTACATTCTATCTTTTTAGCTACTATTGGAATTTTTTTTTAAACTCATCAGAACAGAAACATAACAATTAAAGTAAACAAAACTATTGAAAAGTAATAACTTTTTATAAATTTAAATCGTGACACCTCATGACAAGGTTTTTACCACAATCAATAAGTTGTGAAAGTAAAATTATATATTAGTATTTTTTTTTTGACTGTAGCGAGTTCATTCCATTTTATTTTGTACAATTATTTTAGCTAACTGATTGAAAAATAAACATGTTTCGTTTTAGATACTAATATTTTACTTTTTTTTAACTAAATAGCATTAGTAAGTATAATAATATTGATTTGGATTGTCTATTCAGTTCTCAGTTTTAATGTTTTCATAATCTTTAAGTTCCTTAAGTTCTTTCAGTTTTATTTTTGTGTGTATCAAAAACTTATAAATTAAATTTATTGTGTAGTAAAAGTTTTATCAGCTAACCTAAGTAGCTTTTAAAATTTTAAAATGATTTTTTTTGGAAAGAATTTATTTTTTAATATTGATCAATACGTTTAAAAAATGTATTAATATCATTTTATATAAAGTATCGCTAGAGCAATTTATGTTTTGATTGGACCCGATATCATACTTATACCTTAGTTAACTAATTTAATGTTTTTATATAGATTTGTTTTAACAGTTATTTTGTACATTTCTATATATATTTGTTTATTATTCTTAACATTAATCTTTAGTTAACTGTTTATACTAATCAACATTTCCTACCAATAATTAGAACCATTTTTGCACTGAATTTTAACCTAGCTTAGATATACTTTAGAAAAATGGTGTAGTTAGTTTATACAGCTTATTTTTTTAGCTGATTCTTATCAATTCATTTTGAGATATATGTAAATAATTGAGTTATAACTTACAATTTAATACTATGTTGATCAAAAAAATTTTGTAAGAAGAAAATGAATGAATACCGAAGAACAACCAACGAAAATAAAACTTTTTTACCTAGTTTAAATTCAAGATGTACAAACAAAAATATATACTTGTGATACAATTGTAATATTTTCAGAATAATTTTTACACACATATAAATGGTTTGTAAATATGTTACCTATCAATAGTGAGTTTTTTAAACTATGAGGACTAAAATTTTGCAAAATTTTGTTAAAAATCGAGAGTGTTCTAACTTGATCTTTTTACAATTTTGTTCTAAATGAAAAGTTCAAATCAAAAAACGGTAATATCTCATTAAAGTCCAACTTTCTATGACGTTCTCCGTTAAATGCTCATTTACAGCTATTAAAAAAATCATAGAAACATCCTGAGAGAAAATATTGTAATTAGTCGACAAAACAAATATGATTTTTCAACATGGTAACATTAAAGATAGACACCAGAGTATAAATCTGATAAGATTATAACTTAATGTGTTATTGTTACTTATTGTAAACAAATATATGGCAAATAAACTGTTATATTTTTAATTTTCACTTTACAATGTTTAACATACTGTTGTTCATCTGCTACTAAAAACTTATGAATTTATTGAAAACTATAAAAAGAAATTGTTATAATTTATTAAAACTATGAATTCGTACAAAAAATATTTTATAGAAGTTTTTAGACAATCTAGACCAGTTAGTTATCTTTTATAGTTATAACTTTAAATTATACTGAAAAAAAAATAATTTATAAAATTTTTACTTCCATAAAATTAAAGATCATTTAATAATTCAGAATTATTCAGATGTTAGAGAAAAAATATTTATTATAATAAACACAATTACAAATGTATTGCATAAATAGTTCTTTTAGTGAGTGTTTTTCTGCTTAGTTTCTATAGCTAGTCCAATTAGTCTATTGAAATTTATTCATTTTGATAGAGATTTTGTGCTAGATGTAATGAAATTATGAAATTTCTATTCAAACTTTTTTTAGTATCATAAAAAAATAATGTATAATAATTTAAACATTGTGTACTTAATTGGCTATTATTTTTACATTATTATTATATTTACATTAAATTTTTTTATCGTTATTCTGTTTTGTTGTTTGCAGTTTTACTGTTTAATATTATACGAATTTATTAGTAAACATTTATTTTATTGAACTTATGTTAAAAAAAAAGGTTATGAAATACTACTAAGGACTTTCAAACTTTTTAATTTTTCTATTTTAGACTTAATCACTTTTTCTAGTTGAAATACTTGCAGTCTATTTGCGTATTTTTATATCAACCACAACACATTTATAACAATGTTAACATAAAGTATCTGTAATAACTAAGTTTTATCTCAAGTTTTTTTGTCAGTTTGTACAGCTATTAAGTTAGCTGATCATTGTTTTTATTTTAATGTTAGTAAAGATTGAGTTTTTTCATAAATGACATTGATAAAAAATAATTTACAATTTTGTTGGTATAAACCTTCTTTAATAAAAAAAATCCTTTTGTTTGTACTTAATACATAAAAACATAGTTTTATTTTGAAATAGGTGCTACATTGAAATCAAAAAATTTTTAAATCTACTGTTTTTTTTATTTATCTAAAACGTGAATGTTTGTAACTTGGTTACTTTTCATGAACTATTTTTTATGCTTTATGTTTTCGTATTTACAACATTACAAATTCAACAACAAGACAATGTTTCGTGTAGCTAATTAATTAGATTAATGTAATATGAAGTTACAATAACTTTCCTATTTAAAATAATTCCGACAACTTAAAAAATGGTTATTTAATTAACTCGAGTTTGACAAACTTGTTTACTTTTAATAATAATGATTTTTGCTTTTCGATTAACCTAAATATTTAAAACATTTTATAACTAATAGTTTTAATATTTTATATTTGATATATATTTTTACTTATGGTTTTGTTTCAGTTATTTTTTATTTTATAAATCACTCATATGCAATTTAGTTCGTACACTCCCTTAAAAAGGACCCCACAGCCATTTCTCAACTATATTATAAAGTAAATAAAATTAATCTAGCAAAGCTTAAATACTAAAATAAAATTAAAGTAACATATTTATTTTATAAGTCTTTTAAGTTTACTATGTCAAAAATTGGATTATTTTTTTTATAGTTATTATTTTATGTAGATATTTGTCTTAACTAGAAAGATTGCTCACCTTTCTAGAATGTAAAAAGCTTAAATAGAGGTCATTATTAAATATATTAAATATTTAATTTGCACACCTTTATTTAATTACTTTTTTATAGAGTATTTGAAATTTAGCTATAAAGCTATAAAATTTAACTAATTTTAATTTTAAGATTAAAACTACAGTAGACTATTAAGCCTTTATTTTGTCTTTTTGGTTTGTTTTGATATTTTTTTTTTAATTTACAGTTTGATAATTTTTTAAAGCATTCTCTAATGCAAAAAAATATTCTTTAATGAATACATAATGCAAGAAAAGAAAAGTTTTTGATGACAATTAACAGGTGAACAAAACTATCTTTATTTATTTGTACTCAAACAAAATGTCTTTTTTTTTATTAAATGAAACTTGAACCTATAGACAAAAGTCAGCACAAAACGTAAAAAAGTTCGTTAATTTGAAAATAATTTCATTGTTATGTACTTATATATCGTTTGACACTAAACAAAGAAGTAGTTTTGAATTTATAATTTATAGTATTTGGAGTCTAAAAAACATAAAATTCAACGATCACTAGTAAACAACTTAAGTTTTCAATAATCTTATCTTTACTAAAAAAGGATGCTAAGTTCTTCTGTATAGAAATAAGGATAATTTTATTAAAAGTTTACATTTTTTATAACAAAGAATTTAAAGCTTAGAAAAATACGATCTTCGATTTTAAGCTATTGAGGATACTATATTATGGAAATACCAGATAACCTAAGCTCTATTCAAACTAGCATGGAATACACCGCTTAAAAAAGATAAAGTTAATATAAGGAAGCTGGAGAAAAATAAATAAAAATCTTTGTATAATGCTTGCTTTTAAAAACTTCAGCGTGATATAAATACTTGTTATTCAAATAACTGTTAACTAGTGTTGTTATAATTAAAATCATAAAAGTCATCTTTGTAAATTTGGTTAGTTTTTTAAGCTTTTTTTTTTCTAGAAAGCTTGCTGAGCATGTTTAGCGCGAGTGTTTTAGCGACTTGTGTTTTTAGTCCGTCGACGAAAGTTCTACTTTTAGCAGGCACTCTTTTTTGCAAATGGTTCAGCAAGTCATTGGAATCAACGACCAGATTGTCGAAACTTATCACGTGAACGTAATTGGCATATAACTATAACTGTTATTTTTTCTTTTTAGTTTATTTTTTTTCATGCAAAAATGAATAGTCAAGTACTATGAAAATATTAAAAAAAATAGGTTTTTTCGAATTAGCTTAACAAACTAGCGATGGCAGTTTTGAGCTGCATACATTAATTTACCTTTTAATTTGAAATAAATCGTGATGATACTGTTTGTGGTTAAAAAAAAATGTTTATATTTCTTAACACAGTTTCTAAATTATTTAATTAACTACCAAATTTAAAACAAATAAAACATCACCACAATATATATAAGATATAAACTTCGGTTAAATAGTAATACTGTTTGTAAATCTTTACAATGCAGATTACTTTAAATCACAGGTTTGCATAATACTCCTCAGTTCTAAACATACGTTTTTAAAAACAACAAATTTAGACAAAATAATAATTTTGTTAAAAGTTTACAGTTTAAGTTGATTACTTTAAATTTTTTGATAGAGCTGCAGCCTGTGGAAGACTTTTCTTTATAAAGTTTGGCCTAGGAGAAACTTTTTATAGTAAAATTAATATATATAAAAGGCTGCCAACCCCTATTGATAATTATTGAGAACCAAACTAATGATTTTTGAAAAACATTGAAAGCCATAATGCTACAAACTAGATAAGGGAAATTTACACTTTAAACAGTGATTAAAATACAACACAATTCATTTAATTACACAGCTAAAGTTTTAGCAGCTCGATGTACAAATTCATCACAATCAAAGAACTTCACTTTACCTCTCCCTACTTATGTAAGGTATGAAGAAGTTTAGTTTCTTAATCTACAACTGCGAACGACGTTAGTTTCGTTTGACATATATTTTGGTATCAAAAATTTCACAATAAAAACAAGTAATATACTTGATTTACTTATATTTAACATCTTAAGCTGGCTAATTATTCTAAACAAAAGCTACATAACATCATAAAATTTAATGATTAATGTTTTTTAAGTGTATAAAACCTTTCGAAAATATTGAAATTATATTAAGTAATAAGAAAGAAAAAAAAATATTGTTCTTAATTGTAAATTAAAGTAAGTTATGTTTAACAAATATAATATTATTAGAATCTTAATTTTATGTATGTAATTGTAAACCTTGTTGTTACAGTTTTTTATATCACCTAAATGTTTAACAAGTAAAAATCATTAAAATATGCCTAGAACACAATTATTAAAACGCCCTACACATAAACTGACTTGATGTTTAATTGTAACAATATATTAAAATAGTCTTAATGTAAGTGAATTTTTACCAGTAAAACAATAGTTATAACTATCTGTTATAAACTATATTTGTTCATTTAAGTAATGTAATTTTAATAAACTTCGTTTTTGTTGTGTAACTAACAGTTCATCGATAATAAATTTTTTTTAATATTTTGCAACATAAAAAGTCTCAACAAAACTATTGGTTTAATGAGAGTTTAAGGAGCATTATTATTGAAAAGTATTTATTCATTTATCATAAAACTGGTGTAGACACGAAATATTTTTTTTTTATAATAGAAAGTTTTTTTTTGTATAAATTTTTGAAGCGTAAAAAATTTCAAATGTTTATTACCATACTTTATTAAACAAACCAAAAACATTATATTCATACGTAATTTAATATTCTACAATTTAACAAAAACTTTGTTGTAATCCAATACTTAAAGTTTGTACAGCTATCTTCAATAGCTGATTGTAATATATTTTGTAAAAATACTATGAGCAACAAGTTATAACTTTGTACAATAAGACTCATTATCTTTACAAGTTTTGAAATTAGACTGTTATATTTAAACAATATATAAACTTCAATTAAATATTTTTATATCAAACATTTTAGCAAGCGTAAAATAAAATTGAAATCGTTATTAGTATTGACCAATAAATTTGTTTTTTACTCAATTCGTTCTTAACATTTTGAGTTCACTAGTATAATAATAAGCCTTTTATAAAATTTTATAAAAATCGAATTATTATACGATAAAATTTATACAATTTAGCATCTTATATGTATAAAAATTGTTACTATTTCTTACGTAATGTATTTTCACTTTAAGTTTAAAGTTCACTATAAGTTCACTATAACAAAAAACATTGGCGAAAGTCAGCAGAGCAGAAGCCTGGACTTTTGTTTGCCGTGAGATAAGCTCAAGTTTAATAAACAAGCTCAAGTAGTAAACAAATAATTATGCCATACATTAAGTGATGTTTAAAAGAATTCAGAATGTGGTAATAATTGTTAAATCGTACATAATATATGAAAACATTAAATTAATGACTTTATGCGATCTCTCAATTTTTCCATTTGACAAATTTCAAAACTAACTGACTAAATAAATTAGTTTTTTCTAACATAACTTTACAAAAAAGTGTATTTAAACAAACATATAAAATTAGAAAAAAAAACGTTATACAAAACTGCATACATTTTGTAAGTAAATCCAGAAAAACTTCTTAATTTTGTTTATAATTATGTTTTTTTATAAAAACTAATTTTTATAACTCGTTTAAATTTATTCACCGTCATAATATCTATCAAAAAACGAGAAAAAAAAGTATTAAATTAAAATTTTTTTTTTCTAATTTATATATTTTTTTATGTTAGCTGATGTGGACAAAAAATTTTAAATTGTAAGATGAACAACTTTTTTAGTTTATATTTTGTTCAATCACAAGTGTATACTTAAGTCGAAATAAAAGACTACAAAAACTAATACAGTTGTTTTTAAAGGCGAACGGTAGTTTAATAGTTTTGGTTAGAAATTAATAATACACATCAAAAAAATATTAATAATTAATCCTTTGTATGAAGTCTAAAATGAATATAAATCTTATACTATATATAAATTATTAAATAAATATAAATCTTATATATTAGTTGCCTAACTGGTTAATTTTAGTTCGTACAGCTGTTCTAGTAAGTCATTACTTAATAAAATGCTGATTAGGAAATGGATCGGTCAAGAAGCGACACTTCCGCGTTTTTGAATTACTAACACTGTTTTCATTAACCCTCACTTTTGTTCGGTATTTTTTTTTTCTTCTGATTTATTGATGTTACTTTTTTATCTTTTAAATTTTTTTTTTAATATAACTATAACGTATAACTATAACTGTTGGTCTGTAATTTTGTTATTTATTTTTTTCTTTTTACTTTATTTTTTTCTTATGCAAAAATGACTAGCTAGATATTAATATGTATAAAAATTAAAAAAAAAAGTTTTTGCTGATTAGCTAAGTCAGTAGCTTTACAAACTAATTATGATATTGGTAAGCAACAGATTAGTTTACTTTTCAATTTGAAGTAAATCGTTATAATACTGTTAGTGGTTAAAAAACATGTTTATATTTCTTAAAAAGTTTCTAAACATTTCGTAGTAACTATCAAATTTATAACAAACACAACATCACTATAATTTATAAAAGATATAAACTTTGTTTAATTACTACAACCGTTTGTAAATTTTTACAATACTGTTTACTCTAAATCACAGATCTGCAAACTGCGGCTCGCGAAATACTTCTCAGTTCAAAACATACCTTTTTATAGTTGTACGAAAACATTTTCTGTTAAAAAATTATAGTAAGGCTCTTATTTTAACAGCTTCTTATTACTAGTGCATAATTTTGCTTAATCTATCACAACTTTGGTTTAAACTACTTTTTAAGTCGATTACTTTAAATTTTTTGGTAAATCTGCAGCCTGTAAAAGACTTTTCGTTATAAAGTTTGCCTTTTAAGAAAATCGCTTAAAGGAGAAACTTTTTATAGTAAAATTAAGATTTGTAAAAAGCTGCCGACCCCTATCGTTAATTATCAAACTAATGATATTTAAAAAACGTTGAAAGCCATAATATTACAAACTAGTTCCGGAAGTTATTACACTTTAAGCAGAGATTGAAAAACAAAACAAACTATTCGTTGCATTTACACATCAAAAAATTTAGCAGCTCGATGTAAAATTTCACCAAATTCAATAAAGTTCCATAACAAATGTATTGTTTTAGTACCTCTCTGTACTTATGTACAGTATGAAGACGTTTAGTTTCTTAATCTACAACTACAAAAGACGTTCGTTTCATTTGACATATTTTTTTGGTATCAAAAATTTTTCAATAAAAACAACTAATATACTTGATTTATTTATATAAAACATCTTAAGTTAGCTAATTATTCGTAACAAAATCAATCTAATAAGATCAAATTTAATGATTAATGATTTCTAAGTGTATTAAACATTACGAAAATATTGAACTTATATTAAGAAACTGTAAAAAAACAAAGCATATTTTTCATAGTTGTAAATTGAAGTGAGTTATATTTAAAATAATACAGTATTGTTTAGAATTTTACTTTTATGTATGTAAAAATAAACCTTATTATTACATTTTTCTATAAATACTTGACACGTAAAAATTATTAAAACATGTGTAGAACACAAGTGTGACTAATAAAACGCCCTACACATAAACTGACTTGTGGTTTAGTTGTAACAATATATTAAAATAGTCTTCATATAAATGTATTTTTTACTAGTAAACCATTAGTTGTAACTTCTATTTTTATATTTTAAGCAATGTAATTTTTTATTGACTGTGTAACTAACAGTTAGTCGATAATAATAATTTTTTCAATTTCTTGCTACATTTGAAATCTCAACAAAAGTATTTGGTTTAATGAGAGTGTAAGGAGCATTATTTTTGAGCAATATATACTTATTAATAATTTACTGATGTAGACACAAAATAATATTTTTTTATTTATAACAAACCGTTTTTTTTTTGTATTAAATTTATTGTATTTCGTGATTTTAGTTTCTTTTATATCAATAAATTTGTTTTAATTTAATTCTTTTGTTTGATTTTTAAAGCGTGAACGATACTGCTAATCCTTTTTGTACAAATTTCAAATGTTTATTACCATACTTTATTAAATAAACCACAAGCATTATATTTATACGTAATCTAATCTTATATGTTACAATCTAACAAAAACTTAGTTGAGATCCAACAATTAAAGTTTGTACAGCTATTTTAAATAGCTAATTGTAATATATTTTGCACATTTACTATTAGCAATAAGTTATAACTTTGTAGATTAAGACACATTATCTTTACAAGTTTTTACATTAGACAGTTGTATTTAAAAATTGTATAAACTTCAATAAAGTATTTTTAAATTAAACATATATTTCTTTTAGTCAGTGTAATAAATAATGAAATTTTTATTTATACTGACCGATAAAAAAACACGAGTTGTTTACTTAATTCGATCTTAACATTTTGAGTTTACTAGTATAATAAATTTTTCATAAACTATTATGATAATCTAATTATTATTAAGTAAAATTTAATACAATTCAGCTACTTATATGTATAAAAATTGTTACTATTTCTTATAGTATTTTCTTTTTGAGTTTAGAGAAACAAGCTCTTAATAACGTATTCATATTTTGTTTACTGTAACTTAAAGTTTATGTTTTACCTAGTACTATATTTATAAATTGTCATAAATAAGATAAATTATACAAATGTACAACCAATTTTTAAAATTATATAGTAGAATATCAACTTTTAAAAGCAAATATTGTTGAAATATTTCACCTGTTTTTTCAATTTTAGTTCACAGTTTCTTCTTTTATACTTTAGATAACTGCTTCTAACCTTTTAAACTGTTTGTTTTTGAGACTGTTCAGTATTAGTGTTTTTACGAAAACTGTTTACTATTAATCTAAAACAATAATGGCTTTCATTTTAGTGAATGAGTGTATTTATCTATTTTATCTTCTTATCATATTTTACAGTACTTTTTACAGAACTTTGTGAAACATAGTGAAACAATTTTTATGTCATTAAAGGAAATCAGTTTGCAATTTAAACTATAATAAAACAGTTATACTTTTTATCTCATACATAGTATTTTAAAAGTTATCATGATATCTTTTGCCACTATAACTACCAAAAAATAAATAAACTAGCTAGAATAACTGTAATTTTTATTGAAAAATTAAGAAAGTTTTAAGTATTATTAATTTAACAATGCTGTTATACGTTTTTATCTTAGTAGTTCTTTTTTTTATTTAAATTCATTTCTAAGAGTAATGTAAAGAATCTATGGTTTTTTTTCAACATGAAGAATAACTAGTGATCTGTTAAACAAATATTTTTTTCAATACTTTTTTTATACAACTACACAAAAGTTCTATTGAACCTGACAAATAAACACAAAGACTTACTTGGCTTTAAAAGTTTATTTATAATTTTTACAGCTACTCTAGGGGGCTAGCTGTCTAAATTACACAAGGGGACAAGATTGCACGAGTTTATAAAACTGCACGAAAATACTTTTGTGCGAAAATACTTTCTCGGAAAATACTTTTGCACGAGGTGATAAAATTGCACGAAGATAAAATTGCATGAAGATACTTTTGCGCTACGACACTTTTGCACGATCGGACGAATCTGCACGGAGACAGTTTTGCCTGGGTTAACTTCTTTTTTATAAAGTTTTTCATATATATATATTTTTTTTTTACTACCACTGTTACCCTTGACCCTTAACCTCGGTCGGTAAGCTTTTTTTGTTTAATTTTTTGTTATCACAGTTACCCTTAACCCTTTCTTTAGGGTTAACTTTTTTTTAAATTATGATTTAGTTTTATTTTTCTTTTTTTTACTCACGTGTAAAAATGTTTTCGTGCAATTTTGTTCTTTTGTGCAATTTTAGCTTTGGCTTCGTGCAGTTTTGTGAGGTCGTGTATTTTAGTCCTCACGTTTTGTTTTTAAATTATGTTAAAAATTAAACAGTTAGTTGAATTTGGTTCAATTTATTTCATAGTTTTTATAAATTTATAAGTATTAATTAATAAATATAATTCAAGCTAAAAAAATCACAAACAAAAAGGATCCATACCTTTGAACAAATCATACATAAAAATAGTATTTTTTAGTTTCCTTATTAAAAATACGGAAAACAAGAGTTTAAAGTTGTCTTGCAGAAGCACGAGGTGAAAGAAAGGAGACAGGGAGATACGAGACGCAGAGAGACGCAGAGGCCGGCAAAGCGAATGAAGCTTTTATTAAAAGGGTGTTTTGTATTTAAACGAGGATATGAAGACTGCATCGTCGATTTATTTCTTTGCAATATTTAAAACTGTAGACTTAATGCATAATCAACAGAGAGTTTAGTACTTAGTTAACGATCCTACTAAGCTCTGAAGCAGTAATTGTAACAGCTTTATAGCACATTGTTTTCTATAACCTATATCAATATAATTTTGTTAATTTTTTTTGTATTTATAAATCACGTGCACTAATTACCAGTTTAAGTTTAACTAAAAATATAATGAATTTATAAAATGTTTATGGCGTGATTTATAGCAAGAAAACTGATTATAAATCTAATTAACGTTAAATTTATTAACAGTTTTCCTAAAAACTATTTTAAACAATTTTCTAGCTCTACTTGCTTATTAGATATTTATTTTTTTAAGTTTCATTAGATCTTTGTCTGTTTATTTTTAAAAGATTAGTATTGCTTGAAAACGTAATTTTTATTCAAAAAAAAATCCTTTATATTAAAAGAGTTATTTTTGTTGTTTAAAGGTTTTTTTAGTAAAATATAGTTTTTATCTAATGAAAATATATGTAAAAATTAAAGAAGAAATAATAACAAAATTAGATATGGTCAAATAAGTTATAGACTTTTGTAATGTTTAAAAACGTAAACCTTACTTTAAAAAATATATAATAAACCTAATATTTAATGGTTTAAAGTTGCACATCTACTTTTTTTTTTAAATATTTATACTTCATGAAATATTTTATTTTAAAACTAAGTTTAAAAAAATATATATTTAATGTTATTGATATTCAAATGTTTATCTATTTAAATTTTGTGTAAGCTTTATATCAGTAATTCAACTAAAAAAATTTATAAAAATAGCTAACTTCTATTTAATCAGCTTGTTTTCAGCTGTATAAAATGGCTCAAAATATCAAAATTAAAAATTAATAAGTTTGATTTAATTATTAGTTATTTTATGATTTGAATTAAAGTGGTTTTAATAAACTGACGTCAAATATTAATAGTTTATGATATGTAGACTACTAGTGTATAAGTATTTACTTAGCTTTCATTATGTTTTCTTGTACAGATTTTATCATTCTTTTAATTAGTTTGTAAATAAACTCAACAAAGAAAGATATATTTATTTATGATAAAATCTTGCTGAATTGAATCTACAATGCCTGTGATTAAATGCCCTCTTGAGTGTTGCACATATGAAACACCAGACGTTGATGCTTCTGTAGCTGCTTCTTTACTTATCATTCACAACAACGTTCACATTAATGCAAATTCTTCAAAACCAAAGCCTCAACAAATGGACCGTCCTCGAATAGGGAGAGACTGCAATGAAGAGGGTTGGAACATTTTTTTGCAAAAGTGGACTATTTTTAAAGATAGTATGGAAATGACAGAAGTAGAAAAGCATCGTCAACTGTACCAGTGCTGTGAGGAAGATCTAGGCGATGCTATTTTGAAGGGACATAATGATGTAGTAAATTTAAGTGAGCAAGAGCTTTTAAGGATGATCAAGCAGCTTGCAGTTATTCCTGTTTCAGTTGTTGTACGACGATCAGACTTTCTTAGTACAAGACAGGATTTGACTGAAAACACGAGATCATTTGCTGCCCTTTTAAAGGGAAAAGCTAGTACATGCTCGTGCTCATGTAAATGCCCAAAGGATGGCTGTAACCAAATGATAGATTTCACAGACATTATCCTTAAAGATGTCATGGTAACCGGTTTAGGTGATGAGGATATACGCAAAGAGGTGTTAGGATGGGGTTGTTTAGACGAGAAAGGTGTCAATGAGACAATTGGTTTTATTGAAGCAAAAGAGATGGCACGTGATGCAATGACACAACCTGCTGTTACTGCCTCAGTTTCCTCGTACAAATCCTTTAGGAAAATTACAAAACGACCAAGTGGTAAAATAACTTGTAGTATATGTAGTAAAACATCTACAAAATTTATTTGGAGCAGGAAAAATAACAAGTATATTGAGTGTTCTACATGTAAGCAATGCTGGATTAAATCCAGGAAAAAAGTTTATCATGGTGACAACAATTGTGCAGATGAGACGAATGCACTTCTAGTTGGTGGATCATATACACAAAATTTTGATCAGTCAGTTGATGTTAATGATAGTGTAGTAAAACTTGATCATTACGTCTTTGATTGTTTGAATGGATGGAAAGCATCAGTGTCACTGAAACATCCAACAATTCAATTAAAAGCTTCTATTGATGAACAAGCATACACTCAGATGAATATAAAATGCCCTAGACAAAATTATTGCAAAATTAATGTCGTTACAGATACGGGTGCTCAGTCATGCTTATGGGACTTTAATAGTTACCTCAAACATGGTTTTAAGAAGTCAAGTCTTATACCAGTTAAAAGGAAAATGTTAGCGGCCAACAGAGAACAGATCAAAATAACTGGTGCTATATTTATGGAATTAATGGCTAAAGATGTACAAGGTAAAGTTCATGTTGCAAAAGAAATGGTATATATAAGCCCATGTACTGACAGGTTTTCCCTTTCAAGAAATGCCTGCATAACACTTGGCATAATAAATCATGATTTTCCTCGTATTGGTGCGACCATTGAATCCTGCACTGTCCATGAAGAACTGCAAACTTGTGATTGTATACCTAGAACTCCTCCCCCTGATAGGCCAAAGGAGTTGCCATTTGCTTGCATTCCTGCAAACAATCAAAAGATGAGAGAATGGCTTTTAGATAGGTACGCATCATCTACATTTAATAAATGTACTCACCAATTGCTTCCAGAAATGACAGGTCCACCTTTGAAAATTCATATTGACCCAGATGCCATTCCAAAAGCAATATCAACTGCTTCCCCAATTCCAAAACATTGGGAAAATGAAGTAAAAGAAACTTTGGATAGGGATACTCGATTAGGTGTGCTTGGTAAGACTCCAGTTGGTGTTCCGTCTACTTGGGTACATCGTATGGTTGTGGTTGCTAAAGCTGATGGTAGCTGTAGAAGAGTTGTTGACCTTTCACTTTTAAATAAGTATTGTGTACGAGAAACACATCATGTAAAGCAGGGGTCGGCAGGCAGTTGGTGGTCGCGGGCCAAATTTCAAGTTTACAAAGTCTTCGCGGGCCACAGTTTTAGTTTTAGTGACATTTGAATAATCTTTTTGTTCTAGTTTTAGTCACACTAGAGAAAAGTTTTACTTTTATTCACCTTACCATTTTAAATAACTTTTAGCTATACATAGAATGACTATTTAAATTAATTTAAATAAAATTAGAATAAAATTTACATTGACTAATATACTTAAGTGTTAATAAACTTTGTACTTTCATAAGCACTTACTAAGTTAAATTTAATACTTTTGTAATTTTACATACAATTTCATTCTCTATAAAAACCAAACTTGAATGAAAATTTTTTAGTTACTTTTATATATTTGTTATATTATCAACCCCTTTTTTCATATTTCTAAGAATATTAACTTCAAAAAAAAGTTTTTGCGTGTTAAATAGTTTACATTCATTAAAAAATTTAGTAATTAGTTAATTTAATAAAATTAATACCTGTTTGTATTATAGAAAGCTAGAACAAATTCTTTAAAATAATTAATTCTCGAATACTTAAATAAAATATCTTATTAGTAACTAGTCTTTTACATGGTTGTCACTTAAAAAGCAAAAATGTCTGAGTTGTATCAAACCAGCTTAAGTTCATTAAAAGTTTAAAAAGCTAGTAAATCATTGTAAATCAAGCTTAAGTACCTAGTAAAAATATCATCATCATTAAAAAGTACACAAAGTGTAAAAAAACAAGAAAAAACTACAATTAGTAAACTACACTACAGTCATAAAAACTATTCTGGGAATTCTAAGATTTATTTAAAGTGTTTGAAATAAAAGTTTCACACACAGCTGAGTTTTCAAGCTTTTAAAATAGCCTGTTTGTGTAGCAACCCAGTTAAAACAAAGTTCACAACATAAAGAAATAACAAAACTTATTAACAGTAAACAAATTACATTCCAAAAAAATATAAGTCAGCTGGAATGGACAATTAACACTTTCTTAAACATTTTTAACAAAAGTATAAAACTTAATTGAGTCATTAGCGAAGAGAAAAACCTCTTTTTTATTAAACATTACAGCAATTCTTTATCTGCAATAACAATTTAAAAATATTAGTTGTAAAATAAAAGGCGAGCAACAAAAAAAAAACGTTAGTTAGGAGTTATTGCGAGAAACGATAAAAAAACGAATCACCAAATTCAGTTCCAACAAAGCACATGATTATCTTCAGTAACTACAGAATTATCAGAAAAAAGTTGTTAAGGCAAGTTATAAAGTAGCAAAATTTATTATTAATAATGAGATACCGTTTATAATTGAAAACTTTTTTAAAGAATTTTTGTTGGCAGTAATGAAAAACTTTTGTTTATTTCTTCAATGACAACAAAAAATCCTATTTAGGAAATGCATTAAGGTTATAAAGTCGCATAAATCAAATTATGACTTTAATCAATATGTTAAGATGAGAGCACTGATAGAAAAACTATTGCTCATCTGAGATTTTTTATTAGAGATGTTTTTTTAACTTCGACACTTTAGTATAATTTCTTGGTTTAGTTCAAACACGAAGCACAACAATCGGTGAAATTTTACAAGTAAAGGTGCAATGCACCAAAAGTTTTTAGAAGTACAATTCCTTCTTTTATTTCTAGTATAAAGTTTAATTAAAGTTTAAAAAGTGTCTTATAAAGTATATCAATATTAAAAAACACTGTCAAGCTACTTTAGTATATTTTTTAATAAAGAAATGTTTATTTGCTAAATTTTTTGGGTCAAATTGAAATTTCACTACTTTACATGTAAAAATTGTTTGAAACTGCAGGCTTTTTCAAAAATTCTCAAATTCAAGTTTTTTTCCAAAATTTTTAAGCATAAATTTTCAAGTTCAAAGCTTGAACTTGATATATCATAACATATTTTATAACTGAAACTAACACTTTGGGTTGAACAAATCTTACATCATAAGTTTATTTTGCCACTCTTTTAAGCAAAAAAGCCAGCCTGAATTAACAAAAACGTTCCTGATATTTTTGTATACAAAAAACAATTCTAGCCAAAAACTTATAAAATGACTTAGTTGGCCTGAGATTTGAAGTCTTCAAATAGTGATAGTCTGAGTGTGTGTCAATGTTTATAAACTATCCCTAAGTCTAGTTTATATTAAATATGTAGCTCCAAAAAACAGCAAATGTGTGTATTGATATGCAAAGCATAAAAGTTAACTTAGTTTGACAAAATCAATTTTTGAAAAATGAAAATGTATAGATACAAAAACTATATTAGTTTATGTCATATATATTGTTTTAATTGTGTCTGTACAAATTTAGATATTACATGTAGAAAAAACAAACTTAGAAAATTATGCATAAACTAAACTTAAACTAACTAAAGTATTTTATAAAAAGTGGTTTAAAATATGAGCATTTTTTTAAGTTGGTGTGCATATAAATTAGTTAAAGTGCAAAGAAAACTTCTAAAAATTTAAAATGTGTCAAAACAAAACTTAAATAAACCTTTTTTTCTTATTACTATGTTATATTAAATGTTTTTACACTAAAACATAATATTTACAAATAAAAAACATATAAAAGAAACTTAGGTATAAAAAATATTGGAAATAATATCTAAGCTATAAAGAAATGACACTTTAGTTAATTACTGTGCATTACTTTTGTACAAAATGTAAAACATTTGCATTTAGTTTATTTGATAAATAGGTATAATATAACTAACTTATTAAATTCAAGCACTCTTTTTTCAGATAATTACTTGCTGTTGTAAAATAGAAGTTATTATGAAACTCAGAAAAATATCCTGTTAGAATGCTAATCTGTCTTTTTCACATTTTTAAATTAAAGTAGTAATTTCTTCTAATTATTTTTTAATGTTATACAGAGACTTAAAACCAAACTAAACAAATTTAATCGAATTACCGAAAAAAATTTTACTTGAAATATATTTTTGCTCAGCGGGCCACTTTTACATGCTCGCGGGCCACAAAATTTTCTTTCGCGGGCCGCATTCCATTCAAAAAAATAACGTGCTCGCGGGCCGCAGATTTACCCTTCGCGGGCCGCAATTGGCCCGCGGGCCGCAGTTTGCCGACCCCTGATGTAAAGCCTCCATTCATTCAAGTATGTGAAATTCCTGCAAACACCTGGAAAAGTGTGACCGATGCATGGAATGGGTTTCATTCAGTACCACTTCGTCCAGAAGATCATCATCTCACAACATTTCTCACTCCATTTTGGAGGTACTACTACAAAGTAGCACCACAAGGTTATTTGGCAAGTGGAGATGCATATACGCGCAGGTATGATGAAATCATAATAGATATACCTAGAAAAACAAAATGCGTCGATGACACTGTTTTATGGGATGAGAAGTTGGCTGATCATTGGTGGCGTATGATTGACTATTTAGATTTAATGGGAAAAAATGGAGTCGTACTCAATCCTGAAAAGTTTCAATTTGCACAAAAAGAAATAAACTTTGCTGGCTTTACTATTACGAAATCTGAAATTAAGCCACAAGAAAAGTTCATAAATGCTATTAGAGATTTTCCTATACCAAAGTCAATAACAGATGTGCGATCATGGTTTGGTTTAGTGCACCAAGTTTCACACTACAACCAATTGACTTCTTTGATGATTGTGTTTAAGCCATTATTAAGTCCAAAAACTAAATTTTACTGGAATGATGAGCTAGATGATACATTCTACAAATCAAGAGAAGCTATAGTTGCAGCCATAACAAAGTGAATACAAATGTTTGATTTGGGAAAGCCAACTTGTATACAGCCAGACTGGTCTACAACTGGTATTGGTTACTTTTTGTCGCAGAAACATTGCTCTTGTAAGTCTGCTGTGCCAGGATGTTGTCAAACCGGATGGCGTATTGTTTTAGTAGGCTCTCGCTTTCTTAGACCTTCTAAATCACGTTATGCTGCGGTAGAGGGAGAAAGCCTTGCAATTGTATGGGCACTTGAGCAATCACGGTATTTCACACAAGGATGTGATAATTTGTTGGTTCTAACTGATCACAAACCACTGGTTAAATTATTTGGAGACAGAACACTTGATGAAATTGCAAACCCCCGCCTTTTCCGGTTAAAGCAGAGAAGTCTTTTATGGCGATTCAAGATTCTACATAAACCTGGAAAACTACACCTTGCTCCAGATGCAATGTCACGTCATCCAGTGGTTACCGTACATAAAACAAAAGATGAAGTTGAGATAAGTGCTTCTGAAATTTTAGCTGGAATACGTTTGCCAGACAGTGAGTGTATCATTGCAAGTAATCAAGTAGGTGACAATTTTCAAGCTGTGACTTTTGACCGAGTTAAAGAAGAAACTTTAAAAGATAAACAAATGATGAAGCTTATTCATTATGTTCAAGCTGGTTTTCCAGAGACCAAAGACCACCTACCATTAGAATTGCATGAGTTTTGGATAGTTCGCTATTCTTTGTTTATGATGGATGGGGTCATTATCTGTGGTGATCGTAAACGAGAACTTGATCATAATAAGTTTCTATCACCTAGCAGTATACTTAAGGATGATGTGTATAGAATTGTTATTCCTCCATCATTAAGAAAAGAGGTTTTAAGAGTGTTGCATTCTGCTCATCAAGGAGTCACTGCAATGAACGAGCGAGCAAAATCGATTGTTTATTGGCCGGGAATAACAAATGACATTCAAGGCTGTCGGGAAAATTGCAATAGTTGCAACTTAATTGCACCAAGCAATCCTCGCCTACCTCCAATTGAACCATTGATTCCAAAGGTTCCTTTTGAGTCAATTGTTTGTGATTATTTTCAGTTCAAAGATTGGTATTATTTTGTAGCTGCCGACAGACTTTCAGGATGGACAGAACAACAAAGAATCAAATTGGGTACAAATGATTCTGGTTCAAAAGGGCTGTGTAAAGCTTTGCGTCGTATTTTTGTGACTTTTGGTGTTCCAGTTGAAATATCTTCTGATGGAGGTCCAGAGTTTTCTGCCAAAGTTACCAAAGATTTTCTGAAACGATGGGGTATACACCATCGTATGTCATCTGCATATCATCCAGTGTCAAACGGTAGGGCGGAATTAGCAGTAAAGGCTTCTAAGCGATTGTTAATGGAGAATGTTGGTTCAAATGGTGAACTAAATTCTGACAAAATGGTACAAGCTTTACTTACGCAGAGAAACACGCCTGATCCAGGATGCAAACTATCATCTGCACAAATCCTTCTTGGAAGAAATTTAAAGGACTCCTTGCCTTACCTCAGGAAGAGTATTATGGCTTACAATAACCCACAGATCTTAAACATTTGGCGTAACGCATGGAGTAAAAAGGAAGAAGCTCTTAGGTCTCGTTATGTTAAGTCTCTCGAGAATTTAAGTGAGCACACAAGATTGTTGCCACCATTGAATTGCGGTGATCATGTCATGATACAGAATAAAGCAGGTAACTTCCCTAACAAGTGGGGGAAAAGTGGTGTAATAGTAGAACTAAAAGACTATCATCAGTATGTTGTCAAGATTGATGGATCAGGTCGCTTAACTGTACGAAATCGAAAGTTTTTAAGAAAGTTTAATCCTCCTTTTTGCAAATCTCAAAATAGTATCCCTTATCTTAGAAAAGCAAACATACCAACGCAGAAGTTGGTTTTTTCTGGCAACTATGAGAGAAAAGATTCCAAGGAAAGTTTTGATTGTGTGCGCTCCCATAAAGGAATACGTTTCAAAGCTGGAGATAACTTTGACAAAATTTGCAAAGTGAAACCAGCTACCTTCCTTTCACCTGAGGACTAAAATTGCACTGATGAAAGCTAATTCTCTACAAATCAGAAAAATGGTGTATTGTCTCGTTTGGACCCTAATGATAAATCTAGGGTATTTGAAAGAAATTTTAATGACGATGGAGTATTTCCAGAAAATGAACTGCGTCGTTCCGGTCGTGTAAGAACCCGGAGAAAGATTTATGATGCCGAAAGCGGTACATACAAACCTGTTTAAACTGTTGTTAAAATTAATGTTTTTGTACAAATTGTAACATGTTTATTGTAACATTTTAGTGATTTACGTTCGTTTTGAGTGTTGTTTCGTTGATGTTAGCACAGAAAACGGTATTTAAGTTTGCAATTTTGTAAATAATTTGTTTTGTTAGCTAGACGTGTCGTTTCATCTCCTTGGTGATAAAATCTGGGGGGATATGTATAAGTATTTACCTAGCTTTCATTATGTTTTCTTGTACAGATTTTATCATTCTTTTAATTAGTTTGTAAATAAACTCAACAAAGAAAGATATATTTATTTAACTAGTTCTTTACAACTAATCGCAATGCTCTGTGTTTTGATTACTGCTTAGGATTTGTGTAAATTATATCTATATTGTTTTATGCTATTAAGCTTTTGTCTGAAAAAATGATAAGTTTAATATCTAAACTGTTAGTAAATATAACATAATTGTTTGGTTATAAGGTGAAACAAAATGAATTGAACATTAAAATAAGAAAAAATAAATGCTTTATTTGGCATTTGCAGTTTTAAATTTACAAAACTTTAAGAAAGGATAATCTTTACTTTTACCATATTATAAAATCCTTAATTTTTTTGACTTGCCTTATTTATTATATATTCAAACATACTAAATTCATATCAAAGGTTCTTTAAACAGTATTAGTTCTACAACTATAATAGTAATGAATTAAATAAGAACTAAATTAAAATAAACTTAAGTTTTAAAAATTTTTATAAAATTGTTTTACAAAGCAAATGGATAAATGGATCTTTTGTTAATGAAAAACTAAATTACTCTAATTTTATAATTTGCTATAGTTACTATGTTTTTAAACACACTGGTTTTAAATCAAATTTTTTTAAACAGTTTTAATTCTAAAACTTTAATAATAATGAATAAAATACAATATAATGATTTAAGTTTGTAACAATCAAATTTCTGAGCGGTAATGACTTCCTTTAAAAACCTTAATACAAAAAAAAGTATTGAGCTTACAACCATGTATGTAAAATACATTAAACTCAATAAATACATATATTATAAACTAATTGTGTAGAAATATTTTATTTTTCAGCTAACTAAAATAGCTGTACAAACTAAAGAAACAAGTTCGCTGAAATTATAATATTAAAATAATAATTTATACTTTAGTTTAGGTTTTGCATTTGTGTTAAGTCAATTACAACGTCAAACTTAGTTTGAAGTTTTATGAAATAAATGAATGTACTCTACTTTTACAGTTACTTCTTAAATTATAAATAATTAGTTTTATAACATGTTTTAAGGTCTTTTCAAGATATTATTATCTTTTTTTTGCAAAACAATATACAAATAGCGCATCCAATCTTTGAAAATCTCGTATTATAATTTTAAATTTTTAAATGGTTAATGCTATTAAAATCAGTTTAATGTTGATCGTTTTTACCCTTTATTACTTTGAGCAACGTAAAAACACTTTTCATATTTTAACTTCAACAAAAGTTAATAACGCTTGTTGTTAGCTATAAGTCTTAATTAATTTCTAGACTAGATATAGTTTTTGTATCTATTTTGCAATAAATACTTTTTTACATATAACGTTAAATTATAATCAACACCTATTTACATATAATGGTATAAGTAGTTAAAACTAAAAGTTCAAGGTCCCATAGGAATTTATTCAAATATTAACAATTAAATTGTAAAACTTATTTTTTTTAAATATTGCCTACTTTCTTTTCTTTTTTATCATAACTATAGCTTTTTTTTAATTAGTGCAAAAAATGCTAAAAAATTTAATATTTTCAGTTTATTTAAATCTTATATAACGAGACAAACTAGATGTGTCAATTAAAATTAACAGGTAGTAAATACCAGAGAAATCTAAAAAAATGTTATTTCCAGTTAACAAATGAAGTCTTATTGATTTTATAATACTGAAAATTTTAGAGTACCTGCACAAAGTAAACTCACGCAACTCAACAAAATGTAGTAATAAACTTGTTTTAAAAAGATAGTTGATATTAGTTTTAATTCATAGTTAAACTAGAAAAGCGTCATTTTACTTAAACTTTCATACATGTTAAATTCAGTTATTTACACGTTTAGAAAGAAATTTATTTATTATTTTGCTGCACGAAACTCACCTACAATATACAAAAAACAATTAAAAAAATTTATTTGAAATTATTGAGCTCTTAGCGATGAGTAAGAATTTAGGTCGTTTTTACAAACAAACAAAAGATAGCTAAAAGTATTAATATTAATTACTGATTTTGTTTTTATTGACTAGTTTACAGAAATTTGTTACAAAAAAAGTTCCTATGATAAAAAATAAAACAATTATCAGATAACTGAAATAGCTTTCCAAATAGAAACGGTTCGATAAACAAAACTGTTTAATTAAATTAATTGAAATATTTTCGAAACACTGTAAATATGATAATAACTAAATACTGGACCACAAAACTTAATATTAAACGTTATCAGTTTAAAAAAACAAATTGACTGAGATAAGCAGAAAAGTGATAAACTTGTTGTATAAAGCAACAATGAACTTTGAAAGCTTTTAAATAAGCCGTAAATAGTTGAAAAATAAGCTAAATAATTTTTCATTTAGTTATAAAATAGAAGAATATGTTTTAGTTGAATTTTAAATTTTGCTTTACGTTTATTTTTTTTACCAGAAATTGAAAGTGATAAGTAACAATTAAAAATATTTTATTAATATATTCAATGTTGAATCTTCTCTATTGTGTTTGTACAGCTATCCTAGCTAGCTGAAAATGATGTTTGTTATTAGTAAAATCTATTCTATTAGCTTTATAATAAACATACTTAAAAGAGCTATATTTTTATAAAATATTTTTTTTAATTATAAGTTAAACAATTTAAACAAAAACACTGATTATTGCCTATTTTTGAAACTAAATTGATTTCTTAAAAAAGTTTTTGTGTGCATGAAACTAGCAGCAGATTTCGAAACTTTTATAATTAACCTTAATATTTGTTTAATCTTTTATTTTTACTATTTCTTATAAAACTTTTTTGTATAAGATAATGTTTTTTGTTTTTCATTCATATAATGCATAACTTTTTTAGCTTTATATTGTTTATAAGAGTTGACAGACAAGGACTTATATATTAAAGGCCATTTAGAATGAGTTAGTTTAAAGTTTTTTTTAAATAAGGTTTTTAACTTTTAACCGACTTTAAGTTTAAAAATCATTTATAAAGACTAAAAAAATCTCAACAACACATAGTTTCGTTAAAATTGCACTGTGTTAAATTTTTTTTTATTAGAGATGAAGACTTTTTTAACCTTTAAGTAAAAGATTTGGCTCGAAAAATAATAGAGAATTCTAAATAACAACTGCAATTTGATTTTAAATAAGCCGTAAACAATTTAAAAAATTTACTTGTTTCTTTTAGTAAACAAATAGGAAACGTATTATTTTTCTACTTTGCTTGACGTTTCTAATTTTTACCACAAAACAAAAGTGAAAACTTAAAAATATTAATATAATGTTTAATTTAGTTAAATGTTTTCGTCTCTTTTTAATTCGCACAGCTATTCTAGTTAGCTAAATATAGTATTTGTATACAAACATAACTTAAGTGTTAACCTTTTAAATATACATACTTAAAAAAGGTCTAAGCTTTAGAACTTAGATATGCTTGCGAAAATTCTTTATTAAATTGCTTCACTTTATTGCTTTAAAAATCGGTTTAAGACATTTTGAAATATTAAATTAATGGAAAAAAAAGTTTTTGTCAACAATCTGTGAAAGCAGCTTACAAGAGTGTTTAAAAAAATAATGGTTTTTTTCAATAAATTTTATCAAATTTAATTCTATTAGACTATTCATAATAAAAAATTTTACAGACTAAACTAAGTAGATTAATTTTTTTTAAAAGGCACTACTTTATCAGCTAGTTGCTGTCTATAACAGTTGACAACTAAGAAATTCCATGAAAAAGGACAATTTAGAAAAACTTTACTTAAAGTCTTTGTAAAATTAGTTAACTACTTTTGAATCAACTAGAAAATTAAAAAAATATTTCTAATGATGAAAAACAATTTTCAAAACATTTTTTTTTAAGGTTTCGTTAGGATTGCACGTTGTAAAACATTTTTTTAATACAAATGAAGATATTTTTAACCTATAAATAAAATATTCGTTTTGATTAATAAAAGATGATCCTGAATAATAGTTGCAATTTAATTTAACTTATTTTTGTTTACTTTTGATTTTTATTCCATTTTTAACCATTGACTCTAACTTTATCTAACTAAATTTCTTTACAAACCAATGAAGATCAATCACACTTGGATAACAGAATTATTAGTGTTTAACTAAGTTTATCATTAAAAAAATATTTTACCTAAATTATATATCATATTAATACTTCAACAACAAAAATCATTACTCCACTTATTGTTTAACATTGATGTTTCAGTTAATTAATATAGTATATATAATTTTTTGCAATTATAGCTTGTCTTATAGCATGAGACTATATAAAGTTTTCTTAATATTATATAGAGTTTTATGTTATATTTAAAACATTTTGTAATGTTTTCAAGAATAAATAGTTAGAAGTACGTTTGTTTTTAGGATATATAGCTTCAAAATTCTCTTATTGCTTTCAGTGTTAAAATATTTTAAATTGTGATCAAAGTTTATAAATAAATTTGAAAACAATAAGAAATGAAAAGTTAGAACTTTGATAAAACTAATGTTTTTTTGTTAATTAATATTTTTTAAAATGTTAAATAATCTGTCTTTAAAACAGTTTAAATTTTTATATGTTTGATTAAGAAATGGAACGTTTTTACAAATATAACAATCAGAATAAATATTATAGATTAATAATTATATAACAATAATAATAATAATAATAATAATAATAATAATAATAATAATAATAATAATAATAATAATAATAATAATAATAATAATAATAATAATAATAATAATAATAATAATAATAATAATAATAATAATAATAATAATAATAATAATAATAATAATAATAATAATAATAATAATAATAATAATAATAATAATAATAATAATAATAATAATAATAATAATAATAATAATAATAATAATAATAATAATAATAATAATAATAATAATAATAATAATAATAATAATAATAATAATAATAATAATAATAATAATAATAATAATAATAATAATAATAATAATAATAATAATAATAATAATAATAATAATAATAATAATAATAATAATAATAATAATAATAATAATAGTAGTAGTATATAATAATAGATAACTTATTAATTGCAACAAGGAAAAATTTAAGTTTGTACAGCTATTCTAATTAGCTAGTTAGGCGAGTTCGGTAGTAAATCATCTGGGGCATATATGGTATTTTTTTAGTATTTATATACTAAATTCAAAATAAAACCTAAAAAAAATAATTAAACTATAATTTATTTTTGATTATTTATTCTAAATACAGTTTTAACTATATAACGATTTTTTAATTTTTTAATTAGTTTTTTCAGTATCGTTAATCGTGAAGAGATTTCTTAGTAAGCAGTTATATTTTTAATAAATGGTTTATTGTTTTATATTTTATTCTAAAGTGTCTTAATTTCAAATACTATATTGTTATGGGTGTTTAGAATATTTTATAAACGAACTTTGTACGAAAATATTAATATATAAATAGTTTACTATTTAAAACTGCTTTTTAAGCTTAAAAAACGAATAAACATTTAAAATTTATTATTAATATTCATTAAAATTTTCAATAATACAGAAGAAGATTTACACAAAATTGTATTAAAACGTAAAATGTAAAAATGTAGTAAGTCATTGCATACTATATTTGAAGTTAATAACTTTTTTTATGCTAATAGATTACTCATTTATTACTTTAATAATTAATAACTAGCAAAAAAGTTTTAAAATAAATCATAAAGTCGTTTTAGAAGTCGTAGACAAAAACACACTGTAAAAACTTGCCCGCGAACACTTACCCGCGAACACACTGTAAACACAAAGCCTTCCGCATGCCTCATTTACTTCAAAATACTTTTAGTAATCAACATAACAAAATTATTATACACTAAAAATGTGATAAAATAAGCGGTAGTAAAGAACTACCGATAAGTAGTTTTACTTAAAAGAATAATTGTAAACTTTTATTATAAAAACTTTACTACTTAGTTTCTAAGAAAACACATATTGTGCTTATTTCAAATTTACTGTAAATTTTGGTGTTCTGTCCACATTCGGCCCGCGGGGCGTACTTTATCGACCCATGGTTTAGGTAACGTTTTTATTACGATTTACCAAAATTAAGTAATAAAACTAGTATTCGTTCAAAATCTGTTTTTTAATCTGTAATTTAATCAATTTTAAAAAAGGAAGCATAATTGATTTATTACATTTTTTGTAAAAACTAATTTTTCATTTGTTAAAAACTAAAGTTTTTTTATAACTAAACGGTTAAAATTACTTTAAAAGTAGATAACCTATATAACTATTGTATAAAGTGTAACTGTATCAATATTAAAAATTAAATTTGTTTAGTATTACTTCTATTTGTTTCTATTTGAAAGAAAATGAAATAATTTAAATACAAATATCTTAATTGACAAATTTATCAAATGTTTTATAATTTTTGACAACACCACTACATGCGTTGAAATTTATATACTTTATTGTCAGCTAATTAGAATAGCTGTAGAAACTTAAGTATCAGTTAAGTATATTTTACGGAAAAAGGGTGTAAACATGTAATACAAAATTATGTACAGATTTGTAAATAATGATAAATGACGTAACTAAGACTACGCATTTTTGTAGTTTTCAATTTATCATTTGAGTAGATTTTTTTTTTCTAGTTTTAAAATTTTGTATTTTTTTTAATTCAACTTTGTATACTAACATTAGTTTCAAAATTATACTTAAAAGAACTATTTGTAACTATAAACAAACTAGTTGAAAGTTTGTTTATCAGCTAAATTAACAAACGGTACAAGACTAGAGAGTTATATGCATGAAAAATTGACTTAAACCTATGGTATTGTATAATTGTGTATTTGAAATAAGCTTAATGATATTAAATTGTATAAAATAAAAAGAAAAATTAAACTGAAAATATACTAAAATTTTTATAATGTTTGATTAGTTCACGTAGAAAAAACTTTCAAAAACAAAAGATAAATTCTAACAACACAACCAGTCCTATTATTTTTATTTTAGAGTTTGTACTGTTATTTTAGTTAAATTATCGAAGTTAATACTATGTAGTTTTTAAAAAAATGTATCAAAAAGGAAGCATTAGTACGCTAATGCATTTTAATTTAATTGCAGTACAATTGTAAAAAATGCACTGTACAACCTTTTTTTGTCAAGCACAAGTCTTATCTATGTTAAATTAATTATTAACTAAACTTTGTAACATACTCTTTTAATTCTATGTTATTCAAATCAGTTCTTAACTTTTAAACTGATATTAGCTGTTTAGTAAAGATATTATTGTAATCTTTAAAACGCACTATAACATATTTATCACAAACATTGTTTTGAAATTATTTTATATATATTCAAATTTAAATAAATCTTTCTTAAACCTGGACTTTTAAGTTTGTACAGCTATATGAGTTAGCTGATTGTTTAAAATCAATTTATAAAATAAAAGACTTCTCGTTAAATCTATAGCAAGCAGTTATATTTTTTTACAGTCAGGCTTTATATTTTTATAACTTTAAACATAACAAGTATCCTAAAAATCAGTTTAATATTTAATAATATAAGTATTTTCTTACAATTTAGAAGTATTTTATAATAATTCATTTTATTTTAAATATATATGTTTAACAAAATAAAAACTATACAAACTATACAAACCACAGCGAAGTTAATTAGCAAAATATATTAGAAACTGCAAACTCAATTTCGCGAAGGTAGTGTAGTTAATTAAAAAATAAAGCTCGTAAACATACATATTTTTAACAAAATTTTTATTTGTTTAAGGAAATATTATACTCATTTAGTTGTTTTTATACCTTTAAGAAAAGCAATTTTAATAGAAAATAATGTTTTGTTGTGTAAATATCATTTGTTTGATAATAATAAATTCAAACATTTAAAACATTTAGGCTAAATATTTAACCGTAACGTAATGGATTTTGTTAAATAAGAGTTGATTGATTGTCTGTTTTGAACAAAATAACTTATAATTAAAGTGATGTAGAATAAATTTGTATAAATTAAGTGTTGGTTTTATGAAAATAAAAATATAAAATTATTATCTTTTTTTAACTTACATCAATAATCTCTTTTTTAATGTAACTCGTTTGTTTGTTAATAACTGTTTGTAAACTATGTTTCTAATAATGTTTTTACGACTTTTAAATGTTTACTACCAAACATAATTAAATAAACCACGAAGATTATATTCCAATATACGTTAAAAATTACAATCTAACAAAAACTTTGTATAAGTAAAGATCAAATGTAAAGTATATTTTTAATGTTTAATATTATTATGATTCTAACTTAATGTGCTAAATTAATGTTATTTATTGACTTACGTTTTGATACAAATTTAGGTACTAACTATAAAATTAAAGCTTTTATAAAGTTTAATTCAATAAACTGAAAACAAAAATTTTGATAAAGATTTTATTGAAAATTTTAACTTAAGTTTATTCTAAAAAATATACATTCAAGTCATAAAGAAAGTTTTAGAATAAGGTGTTTTAAATTTTCTCAAAACACTTTTAACTCAATGAATCCCAAACAAGTTCTTTTTAACAAGCCAACTTGAAGGTAACTGCTGACGTCTTGTGGGCTAAAAACAATTTATTTAGTAAAATTTTAACTATAAATTATTAAATGAATTGATAAATAGATTTACATTTGTAGTAGAAGTTTGTACGGCTATTCAAGTTAGCTGATAAAAAATATTACTTTGATCACTTCAAGGAAACATGTTTTATAAATATGAATGGAAAATTATGAAAATATAATGTTACGAGTTAAAATAGGCATAATAGTTCATAAATGGTAAAGGCTTTAAAATTAAATAACTTTTAAGAAAATAGTTTAACTTTAGGTAAAACAAGTCAAAATGAATTATATCATTTGTATCACTAAAGCATTCCTTATAATTTCTAAATTTGGTTTGTTTTTAAACCATCAATTTAGGTTATATTTCTCAAACTTATTATCAAATTATTGTACATCTACATACTTCTAAAAATTTTTCATTATTTTTATTGTATAGTCTAAGTCGATAATGAAAAGTTATTTATACATTGAAAATATAACAACTTAAATGTTTTAAAGCTTACTACATAAATAACATTCTATAGCTCAGTTTTACTATTCTATTTAATTTTGACAAGGTCAGAATGTTATTTTCTACCGAATCTTCGTAATTATCAGAACCCTATTTGTACGTTTAAACTCGTTATAAGTAAACGTAAACGAATTCAATTTGAAATTGGTAATTTGAAATGTACTTAACCTCGTAATCACAAACTCTCTCTTGACATTTATCTAATAAAATATTCAAATAAATTAGGAAATTTAAGGAAAACCTGTTTTTAAAGTTTGAACAGCTATAAAAGTTGAAAGTAGAAATGGTGTATAGTTTCTGTAATTTTAAAAAGAAAATGTTTTATTATAATATGATATTATAAGCTAAAAAAATCATATGTTGATTTGAAACGATGAACCATATTTAAATACTACAATTTCGATCTGAATTAAATGATATATAATTCACTATTAATCTATAATAAAATAGTTGATAATAAAACTAAAAAAAATATCTTTTAAAATATTATTTTTTTATTTTTAACCATCGTTATTTTCTAAAACTGTTTATAAATTTGCCAAACTATTTTTCATATATTTTTTTTTGGAAATTTGTAGTCAATAGTTTAATGAACTTTTAAGATCAGCTATATGTGGAGCTTTCAAAAGCTTCAAATTTAAAGAAAATTATGAAATATTCACTTATCATTTAACAACAGATGTGGTGTTTGTGTTAGATTTGTCTGATATAAAATTTAATAACTTTGCAAAGGATAGGATCTAAAACGCTGCAATAAATTGAACTTGAACAAAGTCAGTTAGCCTAATACTTTATAAGGATAATACTTTACTGTTATAAATAATTTGTAATCAAACTTGAATTATAGGCAAACCAAAAACATTAATGTTTTATAAATGTTTCGATGTTGTTTTTACACATGTTTTAAATGTTCCTTAATTTGTAAAAATCTATACAGTATTAGTCTCATAATGATAAAACTTACATATTAATAAACAAAGATTTTAGCTTTTTTTTTATTGTACAATTTGAAGTTTTTAAATTTTACTATTAAAATGTTCTTTTATATCATTTAAGGCATAACTTTTAAAACTCATAAATCTATAATCGAGATAATAATAACCTACATTCCTAACTTTTTCCATTATTATTAGCTAGAAAACCATTTAATGGGTGAAATTTTGTCTTAGTTAAAATAAAACTTAAGTTTCAGCTTACTGACATAGCTGTACAAATTTTGTAATAAAATATCATAACATTATTATAATAGTTGAAGTTTATATACAGGGAGAACAAACACAATGTTTATGTGGTTTTAGTTCAACATAAAACTAAATAAGATGGTAAAACAAATGGTAATAACAATCAGTTTTTTATAAAACTTTAGATGGTTTTTGCATAAATTATCCAATTATAATAACCATAAGGTTGTTTGTTGATCAGCTTAACACTTTTTTTAACTTTAAAAAAAAACAGTTTTATGAGAATACGTATTTACTTGTTTAATTAATTTTTTGAAGTCAACATAAAATATTATTATGCAGTTACTTTTTTCAAAAAAAAAAAACTTTTTTTAAAACAACCAAAAATACTATTGTATTTTTTTTTGTCCTTTGACACTTCTTGTCAAGCTAAATTAATACTTACAATTTATTAGTCAAACTTATTACCATTAGGGTTGTAGTTAGGTTGATGACTCTGTTAAAAATGAAATTAAATCTATTAATTCAAATTTACTTAGCTAGTTATTTAAAGTACATAACGTTATGGTTTTTTCCTCAAATAACTTTTTATTCAAACACTTGTTTATTTACAAATTATAAAATTCAATAGAGCTGTTGATATCTACACTTGTGTTAGTTTATTTAAATAAGCATATATTGTTTCTATAAACGTTCTATACACGGTTTAAAGATAGTTTTTAGTTTGTCAGTTTATTAGATGCTAAATATTAACGCAAATGTAAACTAATTATTCAATTTATTACCTCAGTGGGGATAAATTCGGATCTTATATAGTATTAATAATATATTAATTGCACTAGATTAATTAATGTTAGTGAAAGTTGAATAATGATTTATAAGTAGCTGTTGAAGTTTAACAATTGTATATCTAAAGTTCATACAACAAGTATACAACGACTTTAACTAAACAGTTATCAATTTTCTCGTATTCAGATACATATTATTACTAATGATAAAAAAATTCTTTATAATAAAAAGCACTTTTAGTTTGAAGCGTAGAAATAATTAAATAAAAATTTTATTCATTAGATAGTTCAAACGTGACCAATTCAATTTCTATTCGATTAATCAACTTTATAGAGATGTTATTTTTTGCTAACTCGCCTTAGCATAACAAGTTTAGATAATATGAAAATATATAATTATCCACAAACAGCTTTTAAATATTTTTTTAACCTTTCTAGTTATTTAAAAAATTCTTTTATGGTAGATTATAGAAAAAGTTTTTTTTATGTAATGCAAAAAGTGAAATATTTTTAGGTAAAAAAGAACTTAATTTTACTCCTGATATTTACAAAACGTTAAACTGTAAAATAGTGACTTGAAATTTATTCAAACAATTTACTGTATAATATAGTTTAATTAATCAATTTAATTTTTTAGCTGTTAACTTTTGATTAAGGCGAGACTTTAAAAATTTTTAGTAATATTAATAAATAGAAATGAACTGCTGCAAAATTCCTTACATTGTCATTGTTTAAACCTTGAGCTCTCGAGAGTATTTAGAGGTTGTTACGGTTGTATGCACGAGCCAATGAGAATCATCCGACAAAATGTTAACTCGCATTAAAACGAGCCAATGAGAATCAAGGCTTATGACGCAATTATTCATCAAAACATGACAATACAGTTTCAAGTGAGCAGTTAGTCATTTAGTTTTGTGTGCAGCTTAAAGCAACAACTTATCGTTTACTTATTTGTGAACGTTAATTGTAAGTATTGTTATTTTAAGTTAATAGTTCAACTGTTGTTAAATTGTTAAATATTTGAGCTAGATTTACATGTTTAACAGTTTATAAAACCTTTTAAAAATTTATTGCTTATTTAAAGCTCTATTTAATTTTTAGTTTAATGTTTTAAGTCTTTTGATATAGATTTAGATAGCTATCAGTTCTTACAGTGTTTATAATAGTAATTTATAATTTTAATATATGAATGCATTTATTTTTGTTCGTTATACAATAGATTCATCACTCCAAACTGTCTTGTCTGATTATAAAAAGTAGCTTAAAATAGCTTTAAGTATTTTATAGATAGAATACATTGATGATTTAAAGTTTAGCAGTTATATATAGTTTAAAGTTTTTTTGTCAAACTTAGGTAATATAAATGATATGTTTTAACAAAAACGTCAGGTTGACTATATGCCCACAGAAAGTAGGCCTTACCCAACTGAGGCTTTATATGTTAGACAACCAACATCCACAGCTCATAGAATATTTGAATTTAGGTAATTATAATGCCTTTTAATTAGAGTAATTTAAATAGTATCATTTGAAGTTAAGAAAATAAGGTTTAAATGAAATTTTTTTGCAAAAAAAAGTTTTTTTCGAACGATGAATGTTTTGTGTTTTTTTATTGTTTGTTGAAAATACTTACTTATAACTTACTAGAACTTGTTTTTTAAGTAAATAAAGTGCTAATGAATTTATTGTCCTTAAATTTAAAAATAGAATTCTTTGCCACAACCATGATAGTGTACGTAAAAATATATATGACTATGTATTCTATAAAATTCCAGTTGTTCTTATAAGTTTAGTTTGTACAGTTAGTCTAGTTAACTGATTAAAATAAAAGTGTTTTTATATTTATCACCTTACCTAAACTTTTTTTCTACATAAACAGAAGTTGGTATAAAGGGTGTTAATGACCGCCAACTACACTTTTAAATATATAATAGATAGATATCTTAATTATAATTGTTGAATTTTATAACTAAACTAAATTAAAATTAAAATTTTGTAAAACTTTATCTATATAACAAAGTTACTAATGTGAAGATCAAGTTAGATGTATAATTACTATAAATTAAAGCTTTATTTATTTTACTTAAATGATATTTAGTGGCATAAGTTTCAACTGCAACAAACATCATAATAAACTTAGACGTTTCATGTACTTTCATACACAAATTTTTGATCATTTCTTAAAGTTTGACTATAATAAACGAACGAAATGTTAAAGTTATAGTAAAGTTTAAACATACAGTATTTTAAACAACAAACAAACTTTTCTCCCCTTTTAGTTGGTATAGTCTATACTTGAGCAAATAAAAAGATTTTTAAAAATACTATAGCTTGGAATTAAATAAAACTCTTACTTAATTTTATTTCTGGGTTTTAAGAATTCGTAAATATAAATATTACGAGAACGAGTCTAAATTTCATGAAGACAAAATTGCACAAGGTTACTAAACTGCACAAGGGGACTAAAATGCACGAATGCACGAATTTGCACGAAGCCAATTTTTTTCTTCTTTACTTGTTCTCCTATACGATATTTTTAATGATTTGGTCCTAAATATCTTAAAAATATATAGAAACAAACATTTAAATGTTATATATAACCGCAAACAGACTATTCAATGTCAAATATAGATGTACAATAGAACTTTAACTAATGCAACTGGTTAATGTTCTTAGTTTGTAGAGCTAATTTGAGTAGCTTATCAATATGTTTGAGCAAATACTTGTATAAACTAATTTTTGAAGTTATTATGATCGTTATATATTACAAATAAACAAACGAAATTTTTAAATTCGAATGTATATAGTTATTTCTCTTAACTAAAAACTATTCGTCAATTTACTGAAGTATGAGGGTGATAAAATTTTAGCCACCGAAAGCGAGTAATGAAAAATAATAATTTGTTTTCACTAATATTTGTATCTAAATTATATAATTAAAAAATTCACTTAAAAAATTTAGCTTTAACATGATAAAACTAAGTTTATCAAGCTTTTTATTTTTACTTTGTGTTTTATTTAACTTATAATGTAAAGAACTTGACTATTTTGATCAAACTAACCAAAGTTTTAGTTTATTAGTTATCAACTTAATCTTTGAAAATAAGTTTTAAAATATATTTTGTTGATACATAGTTATTAGTTTAGAATCATTGTAATGTTTTTTTAATTAAAACTATTTTACTAAGGTTTTACTTCAAGTAACAGTTTTAACATTTCTAAACTTAGAATTTAATCGCAAATTTATCTAAATTTTTTATTTTTAATAAATAACAGAATTAAAATACATTAAGAAGAAAATCATTATTAGAAACAATTTGTAATTGACATAACAACAATGTTACAGCAATAATATTGTTATTCATAATACTATTATCAGCTACTATAGCTTTAAAAACTTCAAAACTATGTTAACCGTAAAATTGTTTGTTTATTTAAAATATTTATTGATATATGTCAAGAGAAAGTTTTTGATTAAAAGGTAAAGTAGATTCCAAATTACAATGTAACAGCTCAACATAATTTTTTAGGTTTATAAATTTGAGATGTTTTAATATTCGGCAATACTGAGGTGACTTTTAAAAGTCTTTGTTTTAATGAATTTTAAAGTTTGCTTTGTCACAGTAGAATTAATATAAGATTATGGCCACCTGTTTACACGATAGAATCATTAATATACAAAAACAAAATTATAGTAACACATTCTGAAACTGAACACGTGTACAATACTTTAATCATGGTCGAAACGCTGTAGTTTTTTTTTTCTTAAATTAATTAACTTTATATACAGAAAATCTCAGCTTACATACATTAATAGAATAATAAATAAAACATGTTTTCTTATAATGTACTCTTCAGTTTCAAAGATACCTTTTTACACAATTATACGAAAACATATTCTCTTAAAAGCTTACAGATAGACTATTATTTTAACAATTTCGAAATACTAGCGCCTTATTATTGATTATATTATCACAATTTTAATTTAAATATTTTTTAATGTTGATTACTAAAAGTTTTTGAAACAACTGCAGCTTGCGAAAAACTTTGTTTTAATGTGCAGCCTAAGAGAAACTTTTTAGGGAAAATTAAGATTTGTTAAAAAAATTAAGAAATTTAGGATGCCGACACCTGTTGTTAGTTATTGATAACCGAACAAACATGACATTTTAAGAACGTTAAAAACTAGATGAGGAAATACTTAGAGTTCAAACAAAGATTTAAATACAACTTAACTTATTTATTTACACTAACACAGCTAAAATTTTAGCAGCTCGATGATCTAATTCATCAAAATTAACCAATCAACTTTACATAACAAATGTTTTTGCTTTAGTTTAGTGTTTCACTTATGTACAGTACGGAGTTGTTTAGCTTCTTAGTCGAAAGAAGCTCGTTTGTTTGACAAGTTTTTTTGTTATTAAGCATTTCTCATAAAAACAACTAATATATTTGATTCATTCATATAAATATCTTAAATTAGCTAAATATTCATAACAAAAACTACTTAACAAGAACAAATCGAATAATTAATGTTTTTAAAGTGTATTAAACATTACGAAAATGTTGAAAATTATATTTAGAAATTATATAAATAAATATTTTTATTTACTAAATTGTAAATTAAAGTAGGTTATGTTTAAAAAATATAATTTTGTTAGAATATTACTTTATAACCATATTGTTACATTTTAATTTCACCTAAAAATTTAACAAATAAAAGTCATTTAAATATGCCTAGAATGCAAATGTAAATTAATAAAACGCCCTACACATAAACTCACTTGTGGTTTATTTGCAACAGTAAATTAAAAATATTCTTCATTTAAATGTATTTTATACAAGTAAATTTTTTTTTGTAATTATCTATTCTGATATTTTCAGCAATGTAATTTTTAATTAACTGTGTAACTAACAGTTATTCGATAATAATAAATTTTTCAATTCTTGCTACATAAAAATCTAAACAAAAGTATTTGGTTTAATGAGAGTTGAAGGAGCATTATCTTTGAGCAATAAGAAATAATCAATCATTAAACTGATAAAGAAACAAAACAATTTTTTTTTAAATAATAAAACGTATGTTTTTTGTATTAATTTTATTGTATATGATGAATTTTTGTTTCTTTTATATCAATAATTTTGTTTAATTTAATTTGTTTGTTTAAATTTTAAAGCTAGAAAATTTGAAATGTATATTACCGTACTTTATTAAATAAACCACAATCATTATATTCATACGTAATCCAATATGCTAAATTTAACAAAAACTTTGTTGTGATTTAATACTTAAAGTTAATACACCTATTCTAAATAGCTGATTGTCATCTATTCTGTACATATACTATGAGCAATTAGTGATAACTTTGTACAATAAGACTCATTATCTTTACATGTTTTTACACTAGACTGTTATAGTTAAACATAATATAAGCTTTAAGTAAATATTCTTATAATAAATTTATATGTCTTTTAGCAAGTGTAAAAAAAAAGAGCTGTTTTTTATATTGATGAATAATTAAACACGAGTTGTTTACTTATATTATTCTGAACATTTTGAGTTTACTAGTACAATAACTAGCTTTTCATAAACTTTTATGATAATCTAAGTATTATTAAGTAAAACTTTATTTATTTTACTACCTTTATAAAAATTGTTACTATTTCTTCATGTATTTTCACTATGAGTAATTTTCACTATAATTTTAGAGAAACAAGCTCTTAAAAACGTATACATATTTATTTATTGTTACTTAAAGTTTATGTTTTATTTAATACTTTATTTATAAATTCTCACAAATAAGATGAATAATATAAAAAAAAATATTTTTTTAAAGATTATATAAAGAATATCAACTAATAAAAGCAAGTATAGTTGAAATATTTTACCTTTTTAATATAATTTATTTCACAGTTTCTTTTTATGTACTTTAGATAACTGCTTCTAAGCTTTTTTTTACTGTTTCTTTTTGAGACCATTCAACATTAGTTTTTTAAGGAAACTGTTTACTATTAATATAAAACAATAATGGCTTTTATTTAGTGAATGAGTATACTTATCTATTTTATCTTCTTATCGTACTTTACAGTACTTATAATTTTTACAGAACTCCGTGAAAATGTGTTAAATTCACATAGTGAAACAAATTTGATGTTATTAAAAATAATCAGTTTGCAATTTAAACTACAATAAAACAGTTGTACTTTTAATCTCATACGTTGTATTTTGAAATTTATCATGTTATCTTTTGTCTTTTAAAATAACAAAAAATAAATCAACTAGCTAAAAAAACTTTAATTTTTGATAAAAAAGTTAGAAATGTCTTAAATATTATTAATTGAACAATGCTGTTAAATGTTTTTATCATAGTTGTTTATTTTTTATTTTTTGAATTCGTTACTAAGAGTAGTATAGAAAATCTCTGGTTTTTTTCGAACATGAAGAATAACTAGTGAGTTGTTAAACAAATATTTTTTTAATACTTTATTTATACAACTAAATAAAAGTTCTATTCAACGCCACAAATAATTTCAAAGACTTTCTTGGCTCTAAAATTTATTTCTAATTTTTACAGTTATTCAAGGGGATAGCTGTCTAAATTGGGCGAGCGTAAAAAATTGCACGAGGAGATAAAATTGCACGAAGGGTCACTTTTGCGCTAAGAAACTTTTGCATGATCAGACGATTTTGCACCGAGGCAATTTTGCCTGGGTTAAATGTTTTTTTATTAATTTTTTGATTTTTTTACTATCTATGTTACCCCTAACCCGTAACATCAGTCGGTAAGTTATTAGATAAAATAATGATTTTGTCTAATTTTTATTTTTATATTTTATATCACTGTTACCCTTAACACTTACCCTTGGGCGGTAGCATTTTTTTTAATTAGTCGTCATTTTTTTTTTTTTTACTTTCACTGTTACCCTTAACCCTACCCTTGGTAAGTAATTTTTTTTTTCAGATTATGTTTAATTTTTTTTTTCGGTAATTTTTTTTTTTTCTTACGTGTAAAATTGTAACTCGTGCGATATTTTCTTCGTGCAATTTTTTGAAGTCGTGCAATTTCGCTATTGTGTAATTTAGTTCCCACGTTTTTTTTTAGATTATGTTTATATATTAAATAGTTAGTTGAACTTAGTTTAATTTATTCCATAGTCTAGTATGTATTTATAAATATTAAACAATAAATATAATTTAACCTTAATAAATCACAAAAAAGGATCCATACCTTTTGAACAAACCATGCTTAAAAATAATATTTTATAATTTCCTTATTAAAAAGTCGAAAAACAAGAGTTTAAAAGTTGTCTTGCAAAGAAATCGAGACAGGGAGACACAAGAAGCAGAGACGAGTAAGGCCGGCAAAACGAAACTTTTTATAAGAAGGGTTTTGTCTTTTATTGAGGATAGGAAGACGGCATAGACGATTTTATTTCTTAGCAATGTTCAACACTGTAGATTTAATGCATAATCAACTGAAAGTTTAGTACTTAGTTAACGTTCCTACAAAGCTCTTGAAGCAGTTATTGGTAACAGCTTTATAGCAATTTGTTTTCTTTAACTTATATCAATTTTTTTTTTTCATTTATAAATCACGTGCACTAATTACCAGTTTAAGTAAAACTGAAAATATTATACACTTATAAAATGTTTATGACGTACTTTATAGCATCCACAATCACTTCACTAAAACTGAAGTTAACTTTATTAACGTATTAACAATTTTCTAGCTCTACTAGCTTATTAGATACTTATTTTTTTTTAATTCATTAGATCTTCGTCTGTTTTCTATTTTAATATTTGTTTTGCTTAAAAATTTGTTCAAAAAATAATTCCTTTATATTAAAAGAGTTATTTTTGTTTTTAAAGCACTGTTTATTTTTTGTAGGTTATAGTAATGATTTAATAAAGTAAAACAATATCTAAACATTCAAAAAGAAATAATAGCAAAATTAAATATGTTCAGATAAGTTATAGACTTTTGATATGTTTAAAAACGTAAACCTCACCTTAAAAATCGTATATTAAAGTAAATGGTTTAAAGTGGCACATCTATGATTTTTTATAAAATATTTATGTTTCTTGAACTATTAAAATTTTTTAAAAACTAAATACAAAACAAAGTTTTGCGCGTAAAGTCATGTATGTAAAATACATAAAACTCAATAAACACATATATAGGAATCGAATTGTGTAGAAGTATCTTATATTTCAGCTAACTAGAACAGCTGTTAAAACTACAAAATGTTATTCACTGATTTGAAATTACATTAAACCTACTTATACTTTAACTTAATTTTTATATTTGTGTGAAGTTAACTACAACGTCAAACTTAATTTAAAGCTTTTTAAAATAAACAAATGTACTCAACCTTTATGGTTACTTCTAAATTTAGATATAGTTAGTTTTATTAAAAATTTTAAGGTCTTTTTAAAATATTATATTTATTTATTAGCAAAATAATAAAGAAAGAGAGAATATAGTTCTAGAAAATGTTGATAAAATTGTTTTTTAAGATTTCCAGTTGTTAGATATATTAATGTTTTTAAATTAGTTAGTTGATTTGTGCTTATACAGTTTTATTATTAAACAATGTAAAAACACTCGTAAAACAAAAAAAAGAACTAAATTTTTGTTTGACTTTAAAATATTAAATTTCTTAAAATAAACAATTTCATAAAATAAAAAAAGTAAACACTTATGTAATTTGTTTTAAACCAAAAAACTATAGGAACAGTTTCACTAAATAATTTGATTATAATAGTAATATTTAAATGCATTAAAAATTATTAAAATGCCATATGATTATACAAATTAGATTATTGAATAATGTACACAGAATTCTAAATCTAAAAGTAAAAAAGATGACTAAATTTTATGTTCATTTTTTAAATTTAGACTGCTTATAATTAGGTATGCCATATAATTAAAAAATTAGACGTTATGTAATCATTTTCAAACCAAAAAACCTTTAAAAATAAACTCACCGGCTAATTTGTTCAAAAATGTAATAGTCATAATCAAATGTACTAATATTACTTTACTAAAATTCAAAATAGTTGAAAAAAGTCAGTTTTTTCTTTTCTAATTTTTCAGGATAACTAGTAAGAAGGCGAATAAGTGGCGTCATAGTTTTAGGCAATTATATAGTTTTTACTTTCTATTTTATTATTCTGCTAATATTAGCTTGCCATTAAGTATTTTACCCTAAAGTAAACTTTAACAAAAAATTCAAGGTTTTTATAGTGATTTTTGTTCAAAATTCAAGGTTTTCTAGGTTTTTTTCAAAATTTCTTAAGTTCCATTTTTTTCAAGGTTTTTTTGCCTATATTGTCCAATTCCTCAAAGTGGCAACTCTATATAAAGTTAACTACTTTATTATAGTAAGTTTATCTTTTATACTAAAAAATAAGACATAGTGATAGTATCTACAAAAATAAAAGTTTTAACATTTAATAAAAAATTAATAAGTTTAAAAAAATAAGATGTTCCGTTATATACGTTATAATATAAAGATTAAAAAATTATAAAAATACTTAAAGGTTAGAATTTAATGGAACACCATTTTAACAAAAAAGTTAGATTTAATTTTGTTGTGTCTTAGAAATAACTAATTAACATTAGTTTATTATTTACATACTTTGAACATACTGCTTATTTAAAAGTAGCTATTTAGGCTTATATAACAGATTTAAGGTTAAAAAAAATTTTTTAAAGAAATCTAGACTAAATAGTATCGTTAATTTATTTAAAAAGTTAGTTGCTTACGTTTTGCAAAATTTAAAATCAATAAATTTAACAAATATTACAATAAATATCTATCTGATTAATTGTAATTGCTCAAACACGGTATCCTAGTTTGTACAGCTATTTTAGTTGGCTGACTTAAGATATTTAGTCCTATTAAGTAAAAGCTTAATTTTTAAGATTGAATAACGAAATACAAATTGTATAATTTAATTAATTGTTCTGACAAAGACAAAAACCAAAAATAATTTCAACTTCAAGATCTTTAACTTAAAACTAGTAAATGTCTCAAAATTTATTAATAAATATTAAAAATTTCAAATTAATGTTGAACTATTAGTCGATTAAAATTTATTAAAAACTAGTATCATTGAGTATTGACTTGTGATGAATCTTTGGATGCGCATCAGTAAAACTCAACTTTACATTAAGATTTATATAGAAGATTGATATTTTAATAATAAAGGTTAAAATGTACATCTTAATTAAATTCAATATAAAACTTGATAAAAAATTATCTTTGTAAAAAGTTACTAATATTAAAATCTAGTTAGATGTACTGTAAAATAAAAGTTTTATTCAATTTAATGAAGTGTCTTATAATGACATAATATTCTTAATGCCACAAACATCATATTTTACGTAGAAGTATATATTTATGTACTTTCTTAAACAAATCTAGGATCTTTTTCCTTTAGTTTGTACAGTTAACATAGTTAACTGATAATAAATAAAAAATACGTATAAATATAATTACGACTATGAGAGACAAACGAAATGTTAAGTATTTTTAACAAACCTCTCTCCCCTTTAACTTTATTAAATATATACTAGAGCAAAAAAAAAGTTTTTAAAAAGTAATTATTGCTTAAAATTAAAACTCTTACAAAATGTCATTTTAGGGTTTAAAGAATTCATAAATATAAAAATCGCAGTTTATATTCCAAAATTTGATAATGTCTTAATCAGCTATAAGTGTTTCTCCAACATATCTTCAAACTGTGTGATACTATAAATATAGAAAATCTATTTTTAAAGATTATTTTGACTTAGGTTCTGAAAATTATATATAAAAGTTTTCTGTTCTCAGAGTCATCAGAAATCAGTTAGATAGCTATTATTTTCATGTGTTTTAACATTTATCTAAAAGTTTAAAAACAAATTAGTTAATTTACAATTACAATTTAAGCATACACATCTTGAAATTGCTGTACCTAAAGAAAAGTTCTTTTTTAACTGATTGTTCTTCAGATTTTATTTATTGTAGTTCTATTCAATGTAACCTTTTGCTTGAAGTATTATAAAGAATAATTCTTTTTTAGTTAAAACCAAAATTCAGCTAAAAATTAAGTTGTAGATATAAATTCCGCAGTTTACTCAAATTAAAGCTCTTTTAATTTAAAATACAGCGTAAAATATTTTTAATCGTTTTTAGGAAAATTTAAAAAACGTAAATAACTTACTGATAACATTTAAGAACAATAAACAAGTGTATATAACTGTAGAACATAATAAAACAAATATAGAATAATAACATTATACTAGTAAACTAACTTAAAAGTTGGAAATTAGTTTCGGTCATAAGTAAACTACTTCAGCCATAATTTGTAAAAAGTATTAATTAAGTGTTTCTAAAACGCGTTGATCAATATTCAAGTAAAAAACCTATGAAAAATAAACAATATTTTGAAGATATTTAAAAATATTGGTATCTAAAATGAAAAATATGTTTTTTAATCACTTAAGTAAAATAACTGTACAAACAAATCACGAAAATGTTGCTACACTTAAACAAATACATAATTATACTTTCATAATCAAAACTATTCAAAAACCCAATAAATCTATTGAAATTGAATTAAGAAATTTTTATTTTTATTATTTTTAATACTGTCGTTTACTTTAATAACTATGTTGAATTACTAAACAAATTTATCGCAAAAAAGAACTTTAATAGGTAGAATAAACTAATTGTAATAAAAACGTTATAGTGATACGCGTATTAATAAACGGTTAATAAACAAATTTTAATAATTGAATAGAAGTTTTATTAAAAAAAAGAACTTTAAATTGTTTTATCTGTCTAAGATCTGTCTAAGATAGTTATCAGCAAAGATATTTTTATGTTCAGCTTACAATTTATATGCCTTATAAAACTAAAACTAATAATATAACTTAAACTAAAACAATTAAAATTTGTGTAATAATATATACGTTCTGACCTATAGATAAAGTTTTAGATTTGAAAAATACGAATGACATTTAGAATAACTTTAAAATTAATTTAAACCTAAGAAAAGTTTGAGTTTAAATAGAAAATAATTTAAAAATTTAACTATTTTTAGAACTGTAAAAAAATAATTTTAACTTAAAAACACTTTAAATGGTTAATTTATTATTTAATTAAAGTCTTTTAATACTTGACTCGAAAACGTACAAGAATAAACATACATGAAGTTCGTAAAAAAAAATAACTTAATTTCTAGCACGGTCTCAATACTAAGTATATCTTTATCACTAAAATAGAAAAAGAATAAATTACGTACTGATATTGCAACAGAAAATGTTCTGGTTGAATAGTTCTGTTATTGTTAAATTTTCGACTAAATGAAACGACAAGTGAAACTGATATTTAGCTACAACATTTAAAATTTTGATATTCAGCTGACTATAATAGCTGTACAAACTCGAACACGACGACAACGAGATTGTCAAATGGATATCATAAATATAGCCAAAAACTTTATTATTACAATAGTTTTTTTTTAAATAGTACTTCACAGTAGTCAAAAAATTATAAACATATATTATGTAAAAGGTTTATGTTAAAATTAATTTAAGAATTTATGTCAAAACATCATTAAAGGCGATACATTGAATTTTCTTGACTTTAAGAACTATTAAACTTTTAGCTTGATAAAAAAATTAACAAAAAGATATAAAAAACAAGACACGTATTTAAAAAAGTTAAGCGAGCAAAAGAATACGTGAACAAACTTAAACAAAGTAAGTACTTTTTATTGTTTTTCTAAAAATATAATTTAAACTACAATCAGTTAAAATTTTTAAATTTTCAAATTAATACCTAACTATCATCTTTTTATATTTTTTTATGGTAACGAATAAAAAAAAAAAACTATAGTTTTTTTTTTGTGATGTTAATTTCAAAATATAGCTCAATAAAAAAAGCATGTCAAAAGAATAATTAAAATTAAGAAATAAAAAGCATTTTTGTGCCTCTTATAACGACAGTAAGTACGTAACTCGATCATAAGTTGCATGTGTTTTAAAAGAGATTTAAAATAATTTAAATCCTAATAAAATGTTTGTTTTTTGTCTGTACAGCTAGCTTTAGTAAATACTGTACACTCATTTAGCTAAATTGACTATTCTTAACAGCTAGTGTCAACTTAAAATTAAAATTATGACGAATAACATCTTAATAAAGTAGCTAAAATAAAATAGTCTTGATTTTAGCATTAAAACATTCTGGGGTTTTTATCATTTTTTGTGTTATATATTTACAAAAGAAAACTTATCACAATCAAAAAGTATAACATTTTTTTAAATGCCTTTAAATCGTCTTTTATTTTATTGTAAATGATAGGAACCAAATGAAACTTAAACAATAAAGTGCCATGTTACGTTAACTTGAATAATAAAGGTATAAACTGAATGTTAAACGGTATTATAACTCAATGCAATTAGCCTTTAAATGCTAATACCAAAACAGAAAAAGATGTATTGGTTTATTCATTTACCTGTGTAAGCGAACGTTCGTCTTCATTTGCTTCAATATTTAAAAAAAATCATCCAAAAAATTAAAACTAGTTGTAGATAAAACACTTTATGCAGCTTATATACATAACGTTTATATATCTTTAACAAAATTATTCAAAATAAAAGTTAAATTTTAGTATTAAGAATATAAATAAACATTTTTAAAATATTATAAAAAAAGCGTCTTCAGATTACTGAATTAGCTAACTAGACTATTTCCAAAAATTTAACTCTAAATATTATTTTCTATAAATAGTTTTTGTTATACTTCAGTTCTTGTTACTAGTTTGGTTAACACTCGACTATGTGTTTAAAAATAACTTTATATTTACTTGAAACATGTGTTTTAAACTAATTAATGTTAAGCTTTTTTTTGTATTCTTTTCACAGTTACTACCAGAAAATACTGAAAAGGGAAATGATTCAGCTAACTAGAAATGCAATACATAGATTTCAAGTAACTTCTAATAAAACGATTGTTTGCGATACTTTTTATATTTATTTTTGTTTACACTGGTCAATGTTTATATTGATAAAAAATATTTTAACTGTCAAAATTTAATGCATGACCATGTACTAAAATAAACACTTAAAAATCATAAAATTAATATACTCAAATTCATTCATTTTTCTATAATAATTAACAAGGTTCAATAGAAAAATTGTTATTATGAGCCTATTTATCTTAAAATTAGTAAATGTTTTAATAATTAACTCACTTTTAAACAACCTACTTAAAGTAATCGGAAAAGACAATGAAAATAAAAAATAAAAATATTTCATAAAATTTACAATTAAAATCATTTGATTAAACTTTCAGTTTTGCGTTTTTGATAATTTTTAGGGTTAGAAAATTGAATATATTTGATTGTTGTTTTGAAATGAAATATCTTGTTTTAGAATAGCTGATAATTTATGAATACAGAATTTAAGTATCTTTTATTTGCTAAACACTACAAAAATTTACCAGAATTTTCACTTTTCTTTATTCATTAATTTAATTTATTTATTTTGTTTCTTTTTGATTTAATTTTCACTGTAACTGTTACCCCTTACCCGTACTCTCGATCGGTAAGCGGTTCTCAAATTTGACTGGGTGATTTTTTAACATGTCCCAAATTTTATTTTATTTTGATTTGAAGTTTATACGAAACGGATTTCAAGTCTTTTTACAAATTGGTTTGGCTGCGACAGTTAATTAGTAAGCTCAAATACTTAAACTAAAAATCTAATATAGGTAATATACGAGTGAGTTTAAACCTATAAAAAAATCCTGGTTAGAAAAAAATTAATTTTACTTAGTTAATTTGTTAAAAATAATGATATGAAACTGAACGAAAAATAACAAATGGCTCAATCCTTTAGGTTATAGAGTCGTAAACCACAGATACCTTTTGACATTTTGTACAGGACATTTCAAAATATGTAAACTGTGATTAATACATACAGTTTATAAAAGGATACAGTTTTAATAAGTATGACGTTAAATTTACATTCTATCAAACTTTTGTTAAACACAAACTTATATTAGCTATAATATATTTTAAGTTTTGCGATTTTTACCGGGTTTAGTTTGTACAGCTAATCTAATTAGCTGATATTTGCTATTTTTACATTTTAAGTAACTACGCTTTTTAATTGCAGTAAATAAATAAAAACTATATTAAAGGAATTTTTAGGTTAAAAACATAGTATAAAACTGATACTGTTTGTAATGTCTTGCCTTTGAAACTTTAAAGCAATAAGATGTTTGCTATTTAGAACTTTGAAAATTAATGTTTTTTTTTACTGACTGTATTTCGTATATTTAATATATTCGTGTGAATGATGGATATATAATTTTAACAATTATCCTTTTCTATTTCATCAAAATTTTTCTCTATTAAATCTATCAAAAAAAAAAACAAAAAATTCACAAATTTTTGAGACAAAACATTATAAGTGATTTGTTTTTTTTCCGATCGATATTATAGCTTCAAATTATTAACAAAATGTTAATTAAAAAAAATAAACTTAAGATACCTAATAAAGTTAAACTCTAAATTGTTTTATAACTCAACTTAAAATAAAAAAAAACAAAGAAGATCTGTCTGTATTAGTTATTAGCAAAGATTACTTTTACAATTGGGCATACAATGTAATTGCCTTATGAAACTAATATCATAACTTAAACTAAAACATTTAAAATTAGTGTAATTAACCTTTCAATTTCATACCATAGAAAATAGTAATTATATATCTGCCTGACCTATAGATAAATATAAACAAACCTAATCGTGAATATATTTGTATACGGTTTTAATAATTTTTCAACCTGTTTTTTTGTACAGTTTCTTTGAGTAGTAAAAATTGTTTTTATAGTAAAGATTATATTGAAATTTTAATACTTTTCGTAACTACATTGGATTTTAATTGTTTATATGTTCGTACATTGATGAAATAAGTAAAGTTTAGACATTTGAACTAAGTAATTTGTTGACGTCACATAGTAAAAGCCACTAACAATTAAGTATTGATAAAATTCATTAAAAAAATTAAATTTTAATTTGTTGAGTACTACAAATATCTTATTTTCTACAGCTTACGAAACAAGCTGATTTAACAGAACAAAAAATAATTGTTAAAAGGTTTTAAAGTATTTTAAATAATAAACTAAATGTATCTTATAACAAAAAATGTAAATCTGTATGCTTTTAAAAATATCAGTGAGGATCTTTATAAGTTTTAAAAATATTTATTAGTCTGAATTAGTTCCAAAATTAAATTTAATTTAATCTACCAATTATTTTTTATTTTTTTTTTTTTGCCTTGACGAAAACAAGTATGGTGTACTTTGAATTATATATAAAGTTTTATAGGCACATATTTCATTTCTACTCATAGAGATACTAATAATACTAATGTTGTTTCCGGGGATTTTTGTATTCTTAAGTTATTTATCGTACTCATAACCTACTACTAATTTACTAGTTTCTTTTTTAAAATACCAAATGCTACTTAAAGCAAATCATACTAAACAGTTAAAATATTTTATCTATTATGAAAATCAAGCATTTTAGAAAATTATAAGTATTAGATTTTAAAAAATACGAATGAATTTTTGAATCACTTTAAAATTAATTTAAACTTAACAATAACTTCAGTCTAAATAGAAAATACTTTAAAAATTTAACAAATTTTAGAACTGTAAAAATTTGACTTTTACTTAAAAATACTTTAAATGGTTTTTATATTACTTAATTAAAGTATTCTAATACTTAAATAAAAAAAATAAAAGAATGAACATACATGATGCTAACGAAGTAAGTCTAACTTAACTTCTATCACGGTCTCAATACCAACTTTATCGATACCATTAAAATATTAAAAATTACAACAGACAACGTTCTGGTTAATGATTTTGTTTTGTTCAGTATTCGACTTAATGGAACACCAAGTGAATTGATATTTAATTACAATATGTTTAAATAGATTACTTAGATTACTTAACGTTTAAGTGTATTATTTTATTAAGATAATAGAAAAAGTTGTACATACTTTAATTATTTGATACAGACTATAAGCTATATTTTACAAAACTTTATGTTTGAGTTCAAACAGACAATTATTAATTAGCTTACATAACAACTTCATGTAGTATACATGGTTTTTTATGGTTAATTAAAATAAATCATTCAACAAAGTTTAAAAAAAAAATTTAAACTACTTATCTGAATTGTCCAATTAATACTAAGCGTTTAGTATTTTACAAGTTGTAACATTATAAATTTTATATTATAACATTGTTTACATTACATTGATAAGCTACTTTAGTATTACAATATCATGGCAAAAAAAATTCTAAATATAGACTTTTATTTTGAAAAGTATAAAAGGAGAAAGTTTTTACAACTATTTAGTTAAGCTGATTTCTTCAAAAGCATTTAAATATATCCTAACTATAGCATATCTTAAATATTATAATAAAGTAAAATGAAAACTAAAATTATACTAATTTTGTCTTTCAAAATGTTTTTTGAAAATTGTTTAACCTGGATAGTTCGCAATTGTGTAAATATACGATTTTTAATATTTGAATAAAAAATGATCATTTCTCCTTTAAATAAGTAAATAAAAACTTTCTAACAAGAAATTAGTTCGTTGTTTAAGTTAAGTAATAGGTCTATTTAACCCCGAGTACACTTAACATCACAATAGTTTTTTTCAAAAATTTTTATCATTTTTAATTAGTTAAAATTTGTACAGCTATTGTAAATAGTTGAATTAATGTAGTGAAAGATTTAGAAACCTTTGTAATATTAACCGTTAACCATGTTTATTTCTACAAACTTGGTATTTAAGTATAGAATAAAATAGAACAAAAATTAAAATTTATTTTAAAACAATTATATAACTTGCGTTTAAGATTAATATAAAATATTATTTGTAACCTAATGTTATTTTAAAATAAAATATATATTTAGAGTTTCAAAATACAACATACAACAAAAAAACATATTAATAACCATTGGTCTATGTTTAAAGATAAGACGTTTAGAATATAAATATAATTTTTATTGAACGACAAATAAAGCTCACAAAATATTTGGTCTTTAGACCTGGTGCACGAAAAAACCTTTCGGTTATAAAGTCGTACATCCCTTGAATATCATTTTACGGCTTGTGCAGAACAAAATATAATATATAAAAAGTATTAGATTTTGTTTATCAGTTTTATTTTTGTATCATTATTATTTAGAAAGTAAAATACAATCAGCTAACTAGAATAGCTGTAAAAACTAACACATAAATAGGCCATATAAAGTAGGAAATAGTGTGTTATTTTATAAAACTAATATATTTGTAGATTCGCTTTTTTAAAAATAAATACGTAAACAGGTTTCTACTTAATTTAATTGTGTTGAAATTGACAGATATCTATTTGAATTAATTTAATAAATTAGTTTTAGCATTTAAGAACTCTAATTTCAAACTGGGAATAACAGTTTCAGTTAAATAAGTTTTATGTACTTATAGCTTGTATTCTTTCTCATGAGACTATATGCTATATTTTTTTTTAATATTATATAGAGTTTTATGTTATATTTAAAACATTTTGTGATGTTTTTTAAGAATATATATTTAGAAGTACTTTTGTTGTGAGGACGTATAGCTTCAAATAATCTTTTTGCTTTTAGTGTTAAAATAGTTAAATAGTAAGCAAAGTTTATAAATGAATATAAATACAATAAGAAAACTTTAATAAAACTATTGATTTTTTTTTGTTTATCAATTTTACAATATGCTAAACAATCTGACTGTAAAAAAGTTTATTATATGTTTGAGAAAGTTTAATAATGGAACGTTAGTATTGTTACCACAGACATAACAATAAGAAAAAATTTTAAGGTAACAACTAGATTTATTAATTGCAACAAGATAAAATGCAAGAACAAACTTTAAGTTTGTACAGCTATTTTAGTTAGCTAACTAGAAGAGTTATGTAGTAAATCAACTGGGGCATATATGGTATTTTTTTCGTACTTATTTTTTGAATTCAAAAAAAAATTTAAAAAAATAATTGAACTATTTTTTTTTGATTATTTCTTTTAAATGAAGTTTTAACTATATAAAGAGTTTTTGATTTTTAATCAATTTTTTCAATAACACTAATCTTAAAGAGCAGTTATATTTTTGTAAATGGTTTGTTGTTTTATATTTTAGACTAATATTTTAGTTTCAAATATTATATTAATTTGGGTTTATAGGATAATTTATAATCCAACTTTTTAAGAAAATATTAAATTATAGATATTTTACTATCAAAAGTTGCTTTTTTAACTTAAAAAAACGTACATACATTTAAAATCATTTATCACTATTAATATGCATTAAATAGTTTAATAACACAAAAGTAAAATTACACGAAATTGTATTAAAATGTAAAAGTATAATCTGTAGTAAGTCATTGCATATTATATTTAAAGACAATAATTTTTTTTATGCTTAAAAACTACTCATTTATCACTTTAATAATTAATAACTAGCAATAAAGTTTTTAAACAAATCAGATAAGTCGTTTTAGAAGTCGTAGACCAATTTTCTTAGAAAACTCGTCGCAGGCCAAACACTGTAAACACAAAGCCTTCCGCATGCAGCATTTACTTCAAAATACTTGTAGTAATTAACAAAAAAATAATTTTTTCAACTAAAAGTGTGATAAAATAAGCAATAGTAGAGAACTACTGAAAAAGAGTTCTATTTAAATGGATAATTGTAAGCTTTTATAATAAAAACTTTACTATTTATATTTTAAGAAAACACATACTGTGCTTACTTCTAGAGTGGTAGATTTTGGTGTTGAGATCCACATTTGGCCCGCGGGCGCACTTTGACGACCCAAGATGTAAGTAACATTTTTATGACGATTTACCGCAATTAAGTTATAAAACTTTTATTCGTTCAAAAGTTTTTTTTTATCTGTAATTTAATAATTTTGAAAAAGGTAGCATAGTTGAATTATTACATTTTTTGTAAAAACAAATTTTTTATTAGTGAAAATATAAAGTTTTGTTATAACTAAACGGTTAAATTACTTGAAAAGTAATTTAACATACATATCTTTTATATAAAGTAATACTGTATCAATATTCAAAACTAAATATTGTTTAGTATTACTTCTATTAGTCTCTATTTGCAAATAAATGAAATAACTTGAAATTCAAATATTTCAATTGACAAATTTATAAAATACTTTATAATATTTGATAACACCACTACATGCATTGAAATGTATATACTTTATTGTCAGCTAACTAGAATAGCTTTAGAAACTTAAGTATCAGTACTGGCTATCTCACGGAAAAACGGTGTAAAATTGTAATACAAAATTGTGTACAGATTTGTAAAAATTGATAAATGACATAACTAAGATTACGCATTTTTATAGTTTTCAATTTATCTTTTGAGTATTTTTTTCTAGTTATAAAACATCATAGTTATTTTAAGCTAACTTTGTATTTTTATTTGTAATATTAGTTTCTAAATTATACTTAAAGAGAACTAATAGTAACTATATTCCAACTAGTTGCAAGTTTTTTGTAATTTATCAGAGAAATTAATTAGCGGTACAAGACTAGAGAGTTATATGCAAGAAACATATGTTTTACAAAAAATTGACTTTATCTATAATATTGTATAATTGTTTGTTTAATGTGAGCTTAAGAATATTAGATATTATAAAGTAATAATAAAGTTTTAGATTATAAATATACTAAAAATTTCATAATGTTTCATTAGTCACTAAGAAAATCCATATAAAATCGAAAGATAAAATCTAACAAAACATCCAGTTCTAATGTTTTCTTTCTTTTAGAGTTTGTACAGTTATTATAGTTAAGTTATTGTAGTTAATACTATCCAGTTCTCAAAAATATGTATTTAAAAGTAGCATTAGTACGCTAACATATTTTGATATATTTGCAGTGCAATTATATCAACCTTTTCTGTTTTTTCGAGCATAAATATCATCTATGTTAAATTATGTATTTACTAAACTTTGTAGCATTTTTTTAATTCTATTTTATTTAAAACTTAATTTTTAAACTTATATTAGCTGTTTCATAAAGACATTTTTGTAACCTTTAAAATCCACTACATTAGCTTTACCTCAAATTTATTAACATTATGCTATATATATTTGAAATTAACAAAAATTTTTCTTAAACCTTTACTTTTAAGTTTGTACAGCTATATGAGTTAGCTGATTGTTTGAAGATAATTTTTGAAATAAAAGTTTTTTGTGTTTAAACAAGCAGTTATAGTTTTCCACCGTCAGGCATTATATTTTTATAAATTTAAACATAACAAGTATCCTTTGAAATCAGTTTAATGTTTAATTTTATAAGTATTTTCTTTCAAAACATGCTTGGTTACAGTTTAGAAATATTTTATAACATTTCATTTTTTTTAATACTTTATATTTTATTTAAAATCTATACAAACCACAATGAAGTTAATTAGCAAAATTATATTAAAAACTGCAAACTCAACTTCGCGAAGGTAGTGTAGTTAGCTTAAAACTAAAGCTCGTAAACATACATATTTTTAACAAAACTTTTATTTGTTTTAGGAAATATTTCTATTCAATTAATTGTGCAATATACCTTTAAGCAAAGCAATTTTACAGAAAATACTGTTTTAATTGTGTAAATATCATTTGTTTGATAAAAAGAAATTCGAACATTTGGAACATCTCGACTAAATAGTAAACCATAACTTAATGGATTTTGTAAAATAAGAGTTGATTGGTGGTCTTTTTTGAACAAAATAACTAATAATTAAACTGATGTAGAAAAACGTTTTATAAATTAAGTGTAGGTTTTATAAACATAAAAATTTCACATATATCAAAAATCAAAAAAGATTTTTTTCGTTTACGTCAATAATTTTTTTTTAATTTAACTTGTTTTTTGTTAATAATTGTTTGTAAACTATGTTTTAATAATGTTTTCACAATTTTCAAATGTTTACTACCATACAAAACTAAATAAACAGCAAAGATTATATTCATAAAATGTTACAATCTAACATTAACTTTGTTTAACTAAAGATCCAAAATAAAGTATTTTTTATGTGTTGTTATATTATTAGGATTTATAACATAATGTGCTATAAAAAATAATACTTATTGACTCACACTTTATAAAAAATTTAATTAGAAATCAGCAAAATAACGCTTTTGTAATATTTAAATCAATAAACTAATGTTAATATTAAACTATAACAATAAAGTTTTTATTGAAAAACCTAACTTCAGTTTTATATAAAAAATATACATTCAGGTCGTAAAAAATTATTGATTCAAGTATTTTAAGTTTTAAAAGAACACTTTAAACGAAATGAATATAAATAAGTTCTTTTTAACAAGCCAACTTAGAGTAACTACTGACGTCTTGTAGGCTAATAACAATTTATTTAGTAAAGTTTCAACTATTAATATTTTAAATGAATGTATAAATAGTTTTCTTTTTGAAATTGAAGTTTGTACGGCTATTCTAGTTAGCTGATAAAAACTATATTATCTTTAGTAACTTAAAGAAACATGTTGAAAAAATATGGATGGAACATTATGGGATTATTTTGATTGAAGTCTTGATAAGAAGAAAGTTTATAAAATGGTAAGAGCATTAAAAAAAGAAGTTTTCAAGAAAAAGAGGTTTGGTTTAAATTAAATGAAATTAATTTAAAATGTGTTATAGCTTTTGTATTACTTTTTTTTTATTAAACAATTCAATATGGTTAAATTTCTAAAATTTATAACACCACGTTGTAAACCGAGTAGTTATACAAATTTTCTCACTTTATATTTTATCATTGCTTTAAATATATAATTTAATTTGATAAAGAAGAGTGATTTATACATTCAAAGTACAACAACCTAAAGGTATTGAATATTATTACAGAAAAAATATTCTATACTCTATTTTTACTAATAGAATGTTTTTCACTGTACTCTTGTAATTTCCAGAATCGGACTTGTAGATTTAAATTTGTTTTAAATGGATCTATTTAAATTTATATTTATAGTGACATTAGGTAGCTAATAAAAAAAACTAGATTAAATATCACAAAGTAAATGTTTGAGTAATATCGCTGTGAGTTTAATAAATCAATTATAAGGTTTTATTATAGATAAACTTGAAATATAAACTTAAAAATTTCTTCGTTTAAAGATATTTTTTATATTCATACATGCTATTTTAATATTCAATAACAATTATGAATAACATTTCTTATAACATTTCTTACTACTTGCTTATTAAATTTTTCTATTAATGTAACAAACAAAAGCTTAAAAATTTACTTACAAATATATCAATTGTAATGTTGTTTTTGATTACAGATAGACAATAGGAAAATGTTAAACATTTTTACTACTTCACCACAAACAAAGTTGTTAATATCAAACATATTAATAATTACTTTCCTGTAACGCTTGCTTTCCTTGAATTAATTTGTACAGCTATTCTAATTAGCTCATAAAAAATACTACGTTAAACAATTGGAAAATTTGTGAGAGTAAAAATAGTATCTTAAAATTGAATGTTTAGTTTTTATTTTTCTAATTCGTTTTAAAAGCTAAAAAACATTTTGAAGTATGTAATAAATAAATACTAAGATAAGAAAAATATATAACTATGTTACATCTGTTTTCAAAGTATTTATATATACATGATAAAAACGCTACAAAATTTGATAAAATACTATGGACAAGACGTTTAAAGGTATCCATATAAACAAAAATGTTTTTAAATAAGCGATTAAGTCATCAGCTAAAACCTTGACTACTATCAGTACAACCAATAATTTTAATATAGGCACTACTGTTACTTTTACTAAACTTCAAATAAAAATTAGAACAGCATTTTTCATTATAAGTTTATTTAACTGTGTTTAGTACTGAAACCAGAAAATCTTTAGTTTCGTTAGTACTTAATAATGATAAAATAGACTTTAATGTTATTATTACAAATAGTTCAAAAGAAAAAACAGATAATAAGTGTACAAACCTAAATAGAATAATTTGTTTTTAATTGTTACCCAAACTATCTTGACCTTTTTAAATTGGTGTTAGTATTATCTAAACGGTATTTTTTCTTAATTCTTTGACTAACATTTACACTAAATAAAATAAAATTAATTTTTAAAAACTTGGTAAAATTGATTTATTTTTATTTTTATTTCCTCACATTATAGAAAAATAGCAAATTTATACTTTTTTGATATTTAAGTTTAGTTTGATTAGTTTAAAAATATTCGTCTAAATATAAATTTTAATTTAAATAGTTTCGGTAATTTATTTACTAGATATTTCCTTACGTTTATGAAACACTACCATATTTAAAAAAAACATTTTCATGTAAATACAATTATTTGTTATAGTTAAGATTACTAGTTTTTTACACCTACTTTAATTAGCTAATTTCTATTTTTTGTTTAAATTGAGAAAAAGTTATACTTTATAAGATCCAATAACAAAAGATGGTTAAAAACAGTAAACAGAATAGAATAATATCGGTATATTTTTTACAAAAACAGTTAAAAAAAAACATGAAAAACAACTTCAATTAAATAATCTTTAAAAATGTTTTAATACATTTTTGACCCGTCCCATTAATTTAGATATACAATAAAAACAATACTAAGTAGTAATAATAAGCACCATATGTAATTTAAGGCGTGTATTAAAAATTAAATTCTTAAGCAAATTTTTGAAAATAGAATTTGTTAAATAGTTTTAAAACTATTTTTCATTGGTGTAGTAAATGTTTGTTTCGCAGGTTTTAGATATAATAAAGTGAGGAAAATATACGATATTTTATAAAATAAAATAAACTAATAATTTTCGCGCATGATTTTCTTTAAATGAAGGTTTAATGAAAAATATTTTAAAGTATTATCTTATTATTATTATTTTTAACATAAACTGCTATAAAATATTTTATTTAGTGATCTGAGATTGAACACCAATTTAAGAAGTTTCTTAAACTTAACACTTTTATAGCATTTAATTTAATATTTAATTGACATTTTTTTTATTCGTTTTAAAGGCAAACTAGTATTTTGAAACATGTTTTGAACAAAAACTCTGGTAGGAACAATATAGAATTAAAATACTTCTGGCTTTAAATTATTTCAACATACATAAAAAACGCAACAAAATCTATGAGTTATCTTGATCAACACGAGAACATAATACATAAAGAGGAAAGACAGCTAGGTTTTAATTTCCTCCAAGTATGTTTTTAACGTTCAATTCCAACCCGCGTACAATTACAGTCAAGTTTATAAGGATTATTTTCAGACTTTCATTTATTAAAGTAACTTGAACTTTTTATTTAGTACAATTTTTTGTCAAACTTCATCAAATAAAACAAATCAAAAACATAGTTAACAAGTTTAACATTTAACCTACTAGTTAGTTTTTGCTGTGATATTAAACGAATAAAAACGTTTAAACATTCAATAGAAACTTAGATAGTTTTATTACTAAGTAGAAAGAGTCACAGCTCTTTTTATTGAAAAATAAAAACATATTGAACTTGCTTCCATACTATTCTCTTATTTTGGAGAAGTTACAAGTCTTACATTTCAACTTTTTTTATTATGAAGTTTTGTAAATAAATTTTGCCTAATGATAGAAAATTATGAAAGCATTACCAAGACAACTGTAGTTTTTAAATCTTAAAAACGTAGATAATTTTTCCACGTACAACAACTAATGCATTTTTACATATATCTAAACAGCCACATATAAAAAGTTTAAACTTAATTAATTAGTTTAAAATTAACACTTGGATAAAATTAGAGAAAAACTTTTAAAAAATTTTCATTTCAAAACGACATTTTTAACATAATCAAGTTTATTTAATATTCTAAACCTTTAAATAATCAAAAACGCAAAGCAGAATTTTGAAAAAAAAAAAAGGTTTTAAATGCAAATTATGTTCATTACCTTTCTTATGACTTTAAATTATGTTGTATAAAGCTGAGATATTTATAAAAAAAATTTGATTTTCAGCCAAGTAGTCTGATAAAAAAATTTGTCTATTCAACCTTAATCATTAATCTTGAAAAATTATTTTAAAATTTAATTTTTTTAAACATAAACAAGTATTAATCAAACTAGTAAATAGAACTAAAAAATTATAAAAAAAAAACAAGACAATAACATTGTAGTTAAATATTTCAAAACAGTTCAGATAGCTAATTCAGTAGTCTGATGACGCATTTTTTTCATTTTCAAACAATGCTTAATTATGTACTTATTAAAATTTAATATACACAAATTGTGTTTTTATTAAATATTTTTTCCGAAGATATTTAAAGGTTATGTGAATATTTTTATTTTGCTACGACAAATTATAAAATCTTTGACATTTTTCATTAAACTTTAAGCGGCTTATCGAATCTATTCATGCAAACTAGGCGAACTATCGCTTACATAGGTAAATTAAATACAAATACGTATTTTTGTGTTTAAGTTTCAGCATTTTAGAGGTAATTACATTGACTTATAATAGCCTTTAACATTCGCTTTTTATCTTTAGAATTCAAGTTGTCATAAAATGACACTTCAGTGTATAGATTTTATTTGGTTTCTATCATTTAAAATATAATTAAAAGACGATTTTGAAGTATTTAAATAACCGTCTTATTTTTTGAGTATGATAAGTTTTCTTTTGTAAATATACAAATAAAATAATAAAATTTATCGCAAGTTTAAAAGTTAAAACCAAGACAAGTTCATTTTAACTACTAAAAAAATGTTATTCGTCATAATTTTAACTACATGTTGACAAGAGCTGTTGAGATTAGTTAAATTAGCTAGGTGAGTAAAAATTGTAGCTGTAGTACAGCTAAAAATAACATTTCAAAAAAAATAAATCGTTTCAAATTTCATTTAAAATACATAAGAATTGCGGACTTGCTTTTGTCTTGAGGCAGTTTAGTTCTTTTAGTTTATACTAATCTTTTTGACACACTTTTCTTTTGAGCTATACGATAATTTATATCAAAAAAAAAACTAAAGTGTAGTTTGATATTAGTTAAATTGTTTTTTTTAATAAATAACAGAATTAGTTTACATAAAGAAGGTGATTATTACTATAAAATATTAGTAAATGATGTAACATAAATTTTTCAATAAATATTATTTTTAACATTTTAAATTAAACATAAAAATTTTTTACCATAGTTAAATTTATTAATTTAAAATTTATAAATTTGTTGGATGGTTGATCTCAGTTTTTATAGCTATAATTGATTTTGCTGACTGTTGAATTTTTTAAATTTAATTTAATTGATTTAAAACAAGTTAAAATCATTAGTAGTACTTATTTTAAATAGTTAATACAATTCCGAACTAAACAATCTTTTAGTTATAGTTTATAATTTTAATATATATTTAAATATAAATTTTTTATATAGTTACATAGATAAATATGTGTTTTAGTTTAAAATAAATGTTGTATACTATAAATAACATAAGTTTAAACATTTGATTTCTAATTTTTTATTAAGTATTAAATATTTCAAATTATTTAAAAGCTATGTAATAGAGTTAATGATGCTAGTTTACTTTTTGAAAAAGTTATATTTAAATACTATTCTTAATATTTAAAGGGAAAAAAAATTTATTAAGTCTTATAAGTTTCACAGAATAAAGTTTGTTAAAAAAAGATAATGAAGATTTCATTTCTATTAAACCTTAACAACTATTATAATTCGAAAAATTGAATAATGATCTGCATATGCAAAGGTTATACTTAAACAAAAACAAAACTTAAAAAACATACTTATAATAATTTAAAATCGTCAAATATCACATTGTAGTAAAAAATTATTTTACTTTGTTCTATGCTTGTTCCAGTATATTTTATTCAGATAAGTTTGGTCTTAGATTCTTAGTGTGCTTATTTATTCTTAAACTTGAACTTTATTTTATTTTTAAACTTTAATTTAAAGTATAGTTTTTCTGAAAGTTAAGATGATTTTGATTAAATTGTAAATTTATTAACTTAGTTCAGTAGAAAATCGTAAGAAAAAAATGAATATGTTAATACTACAATTTATAAGATAAGTTTGAGTTTAAAACTTTAATTGACCAAAATAACTTAATTTTAATTATTTGAATGACTTTTCATATAACAAAATTATTTTGTTTTACAAACTTAAACGAACTTTTTAATTTTTTTTTTGAATATTAAATACATTTGACTTTTTTATGTTGATTTTTGATACCATTATTTTCTTAGAGCTTTTTGTTTTTAAGCCCTAATAAAAAGAAACTATAGAATTTATATAAATCAAAATTAAAAAAAAGTTGAGATATAACTATATTTTGTTAAGGTCAAACAGTAACTCTTATTTCTAAATTTTATTATTCAATTTTTCTAATATAAAATAAACTTAGTAGTTGTTAAATTTTGTAGCCTGCGTTATAGAATTTTGTACTCACCACAACACACTTGTGACAATGTTAACATAAAAAGTCTACAACTATATATTTATCCTTCATCCCAATCTTCTTTAGTTTGTACAGCTAGTTTTTTCTGGTAAGATGATATTTTTTCTCTAAATTAGTATATTACTATTTTATATTTTACAACATTTTAAAAAGTAATTAATAAAAACAATGTTTATATTAATTAAACTTTTTTAATGAAGAATGTTTTTTTTTGTTTATACTTCATAATTAGAACTATAGTAGTTTATTAAAACTTAGTTTAACGTTTAAAAAAAGTTTAAATGCGTCATATTTATTACAGTTATTTATTAAGAGTATTAAAATTAAATAGGAATAATTAGTTATAGTAACGAGAAGAAAATAAAAATCTTCTGTCAACAAGCCTTTTTTTTACAATGTTGTGGTACTATTTTTTTTTCTATATGAAAGTTTTTAGCATTATGTGTTGAACTTTTAATAAACTACAGATCATAAATTATTAAAAAAATATTAGTCAAGTTTTGAAAAATTCGATATTTATTCTCTATTTGTTTTTTCGCATTTAATTGAGTATGTATCAAGTAATTTTGAAGTACTTTATTGCAACAAAATTTTTAGATTTAAAAGAGGTATAAAAAGCTTAAAGTTAACATAATTTAGTAAAGAAGTTCTAGAATATTTATAGTTCTATTATTTGAGAAGTAGTTATATTAATAAGCTAAATTGAACAGTTTTACAAACTTAAAAGGTAATGTGTTAGGTAGAATGCAAAGAAAATACGTTAATTTATATCGTAGTATTATATATACAATTTGTGGTTGGTTTAACAACATGTAATTATTTTTATAATTATATTTTCTTGTATTTAAAACAGCCGTTTTTATTTCAATTTTTTAATTAAATTCATGGATTTATGACTTTGCTGTCTTTGATTGCCTTTGATTGACTTACTAAGAGTGGACTTCTTTGTAAGTTTGTTTTTGTTTTTAGATATTGTTATTTGTTTTCTTAAAAACAACAATATAAAAAACATTCTTTTGATACAATAATTTATGTTCTACTCAACTCCTTTTGTAGTCTAAATTTAATCATTTTTAACACTTTAAAGTTTTTTATTACTTCTAATATATAAGCTTTAAGCAACTTAAAACGCATTAAATGATAAGTAAATTGAATTTCGCTGTACTTTAGATTAAATTTCATATTTAAATTATCAATAGTCTAATTTACTAACATATATTGTATCGACTATCAATATAAATTAGTTTTACATTTATTTAGTAAACACACAAACTCACTTACTTTATCTTTATTTTTTTTTTGTTGCAGAATATAATTTTATACAAATCTGAATAGAAATTCTTTAAACTGTTTTACACACAGTAACATATGCTAGTTTAGTTAAGAAGAGAACAGTTTGCAGTTTTTTTTTAATATTGTAATTATAAATGTACTATTAGTGATATCATAAAAGGTTTTGTTAAACCGTAGTAAAAATGTTTACAATTATTGAAATATTTATTAGCTAGTTACAATAGCTGTACACAGTAAAATAATAATTATACCAAATAATAATTGATGTTATAAGGAATTTAGAATATGGTAATAATTTTTGTAATTGTACAACAATGACAAATGGCAAAATTTAATTAATGACTTTATATGTTGTCTAGTTTTTTTCATTCGACTATTTACAAAACAAACAAACTAACTATATTTAGTTCATTCTGCCTATATTTTAAAAAGTGTATTTAAACAATAACTCAAACAAGAAAAAAAAAAAGTTTTGTACAAAATTGCGTACAATTAGTTAGTAATTGCAAATAGTTGTTCTCTTAACTTTTTTTGTAGCTTGTTGGTTATACAAACTTTTTTTATAATTCGATTTAATATTATCTAACGTCATAATATCTATCATAAAACGAGAAAAAAAAAACGTACTAAATTAAGATCAAATGTTTGAGTTCATTTAATTTCTTTTTTTGAAAAAATAAAATTAAGTTTTAAGATGATTTTGTGTTTAGTTTATATGTTGGTCAATCATAACTGCATAGTTATTTATAAAAAGACCTGCTCTGCAGATCAGAGCATTTCTACATCGAGGAAAATCTTCCGACGATTTACAGAAAACTACAGAACAGATAAAAACAGTGCAATATTTGAACATCTTTTTAGTTGCACAAACTGTCAGAACTGTGACATAGTTTAAAACTTCGAAGTTTTAAACTATGATAAGTTTTAAACAAAGATAACTCTACAGCCTGAAATCAATTATGATTGAGGAAGAGCGACTTAAGTTAAAAACGCAAAAAGCATTAAATAATGAGCTGAATTATTAACAATTTATAAATTTACATATCTTTACTTTAGTTTTAATTTTTCTCTAACGTTTTTATTAATTTTAAATTTGTTTCGACCATATTTAACTAAGATCAAGTTTACAAATATTAGCTATCTGAAACAGCTTTCAAAATGTTCAAGACTTTTTGAAGAAAACTTATCATTAAGTAATTAGTATTAAACCTTTATGTTTGTTTAAAATTTATTAGTTGTTTTAAATGATGTCAGTTTTTATTTAATATACCTTATAACATAATAATTTTTTCAAAATAAATCTACATTCGTTTAGCTATTATTTCAAAACGAGTAACTTAAACAATATTATACTATTAATCGCCTACTGAAATTTAAAGATAAAAAAGTCGAATTCCATGCTTAGTGTTCAACTAACGCTATTTAAAAATAAAAAACTATCAAAACTTCTATGAATTAAAATTAAAAAAATTAAACTTAATGGATAAACACATTAACTAGCTGTATACTATAAAACAGGTATACAAACCAAACAAAGTTAAACACATTATTTTCACTGTAATGTATATATATATATATATAAATATATTAAAGTTTCAACAAGTTAAATTTACTTAAAAATTATTAGAAATATTAATAAATTTAATTATATAAATGAAAAGTAATTAATTCGTTTTTCAAGCAGACTAAACTTGATACTATTTTTGTAGTTTTTTCAGCAATTCTTAAAGCTATAAAGAAATAATATAATTTATATCACACTATTAGAATGAAAACTTTAGAACAGGTATGTTACAACGTTTAAAATATTATTTTACAAAAGTATGAAGTGAACTATTCTTATAACATCTTTAAGTTAATTTTATTATAATGTTTTGTTTATTTTGATTCAATACAATAATGTAACGTTTAAATATTTAAACAATAGTTGTGAAAGAAGGGCTTTAATGGTGTACACTTTGACATAGGTAATTAGAAAAAAAGTTTAAAATGTTATGTAGTTTACTAGCTTTTACAGAATAGCGATGTACTTTGAAAGTCTACAGTTAGGGTTATGTAAATAAATGGTTAAATCAGGAGTTTGCTGGCATTGGTCATTGTCAAAAATATTTAAACTATAACATATTAGCGAGCTGAAATTTCAATTTAATTTTTTTATATACCAAAAACACATAGTAAAAGATTTAAATTTCCCTAAAAAATGTACAAAAGATGTATAATTTTTTAAAATGTTTTTCAAATTAAAATTTAGAGAATCTAGTGTATTTTTAATTTTTTTAGTTCTTTTGGTAACTTTTGCATGCTTTTGCGCAGCAATTTGCCGACCCATACTTTAAATTTTGAAACTAAATAACCCTAAATAAGGTGATTCTTGTTAGTTTATTTTATTTTGTAATATATTATAGTTAAACATTGAATATAGTAAAACACACTATTTAGTAATAAAACTTTTAAAACATACGCACATAGAGTTAAAATGAAAATATTTAAAAGTTTACCTAACTATAGTTTTAATTTAAAGTTTATACGTAAAAAGTTAAAAAAAAACAACCTTTATTAGTTAGTTATTTTAATTATTATATAGAGATATAAAAAAGAAAAAATTATATAAACTGTTTCATTGTCTGATATCTATAAAACTTATTTCATTATACTTTGTTTACGAGATTGTTTTTTCTAAACTTCAAATATTCTTAATAATTAGCTAACTAAAATAACTGTATAAACTTAGAAATCGAAAAGTGTTGAACAACTCAACTGTTATTAGTATTTATATTATATGTGTTTTACACTGAGCTTGTGGTTAAGAAAACTAATTTTATGCTTAGTTGCAAAATTATATAATAGTTAATTAAAACTTAAATTTTTTGCTCAAACTATCTTATAATATCTAAAAGTGAAAACTAAAGTTAACTAATAAAAATATGTTAATTTTATATAGTTTTATGCTTTAAAATCTTCAAAGTTTACACAAAGTTATTAGAAATAAAGCGGTATAATCTCTTTTATAAAGTACGATAAAACATACATATAAAACAATTTAATGAAATAGTCTAAATAAAAAGTAAAATAATATGCTTACTTTTTGTCTTATAATATTATTATAGTTATCAGAGTTGCTTACTATGTTATTAATAATAATTTGTTATAAAATTAATAACAATTTATTTAAAATAGATAACTTTGTTTTTTAAACACAACACTATCTTCTAAAGTGTTCGAAATGTTGGAAATAAATTCAATTATGTCATTTTAACACAAACATTACACATTTTATTAAATCTTTAGTTTTAAAAAAATACTCTTAAAATCTATTAAACGATCTTATTCTAGTATTATTGTGTACTGGTCAACAAAAAATATCTATTTATTTATAACAAGTTACAACAGAAAACTTCCTGGAAGTAGTTGCTACTTTTAAAAACTGAACTAAAGCTGTACTTAAAATTTAACAAAACCTTTATATATTATTTTATGCTTAATTTGTTATTAAATCTATAAACAAATAACATAAAATTTACTGTTTTAGTTACTTTTTGAATACTATTAATATTAGTTAACTTGTAATAAAAAAGAAAATATAAAAAACTAGTTTATCAAAAATATCTAATTTTTTCTACAATGAAAATTAGGTATATTTATAAATTTAAACTCCTTTTTAAGATGTATGGTATAGTAATATTGACACAAATAGTTTTTTGTATTTTTAGCGTTCAAACAACATAATTGGTAAAACACAGATCTATTTTTAAACATTTTTTTTTCTTATGTTCACCGAAATTTGCTAGTATATATAAATAATTGAAGCATTTTAAGTTTGAACTAACAAAGTAGACTGTGATAAGCCCTCATAAAACTAAGTGTTTACAAAATTTTTATACCGTTATTAAAATAATGAATCAATAGTTAAGACAAGATTAAAAAAGTTTCTAACTAAATTCTTTGTTTTTAAATCCATTGCTATCAAATATAACGTTTACTCTAATATAAAATATTTTATATAATAATTATTTAGACTAAATTATAAAATTGTAAAACCTAAGTAACACTGTTTAAGTAACTAAAGCTAATAACATAAATTTTTTAAGTTAGTTTAGTATAACAAAAACTTAACGTACAAAATATAAAAATTACTTTTATACAGTTTTAACTTAGTTTTTTTTTACTTTTTAAGAATCATAAGTGTCTGTTTTAAATTAAAGTAGCAATACAATCTAAGGTATACTTTTCTTGCAGACTTTATTTAGAATAATATTTAAAAAGGCTTAATATGCTCATTCAATATTTTTTAAATAAGAAGTTTATTGAAGCACTTAATAAATTATTATAATGAATATGATCGTTGAAAGTAGTTTAACTTTTTAATTTATTTTTTTATAAAACTTTAAACTTGAACTACTTACTCTAAGCAAAATTATAAAAAATGACAGCTGGTTCAAAAATTTACCAATTATAATAAAAATACAAAAAATACTAAATAATTTAGTTTGAAACCTCATGACCTTAACTTTTATTTTACTGTAACTGTCATATGTAATTAAATTTCCTAAAAAGCCGAAATAGCAATTAATTTTGGTCTATTTTTTTACTAAAGCTTGTGCAGCTATTTCATTTAGCTGATTTTAATTGTAGTTAAACTCTACGTTTTAGCATTTCACGGTATTAAACTTTGAATAGTAACTAAATTAAAGAATACTTTTAAAGTATTTTTTATAGATTATAAAATATATACTTCTTTAAAAAGGAAAATATTTAGTAGACTAGTATAACAATAATTTTTTGTCAAAAGTTGTTTTTTTTATAATGAAACATATATAAACATGTTATCTATGATTTTTTACCTAAGAATATACTTTTAACAAAGTGACAATGAAGAATATCAAATATAAAGTTCAAAAAACCGTCTTTTTAAAAAAATGTTTATCTAGATTATTATAAAATGTTTTGTCTTATTATGAAAGATTAGTCATTAAATCCGTTTCGTTTGGTTTACTTCTAAAAAAAAAAAAATAATTTTCCAAAAGAATGCTTTGCTTTCATCTCTAAAAAAACTACTTATAAAAATTTAATGTACAAAAGTTGAATTATCAATTTATTAATATTAATAATAATAAATTTCATTGCTAACCACAAACGGTATACTCAGCACAAGTTATAATACAATATAAATAAATATATCAATACTGCGCTTCTAACAAGGCCAGTTTGCACAGCAATTTAAATTAGCTGATTTTTAAAAATTTAATAATGACTGCACGAAGTTTAGTACTTTATTCTGAGTATAATTAACAAACTAATTAGTTATTAAACTTATTCATTGTGACATATCAATTTAGTATGTGTTCTTTTAGATTTACCTAATGCTTAAGGATTTAACTAAGTTTTAAATTTCACTATTAACCTTTCATGTTTTTGGAAAAGCTACTGAACTCAACTAAAAGTTTTTTTTTAATGGTATAATATATTTTTACCCAAAATAATTTCATGTATGTTTTAAATTGTAGTTTATTTAAGATTTATGTACTTTTAAAAAGAAATATTTTTCCAAATATTAGTCTATTTTGAAAAATAAATATATATTTATCTAAAAATTTGACTGTAACAAGTTAAGTCAAGTAAAAATACAAAATTGTTTGCTAAAAGTGTATACTAAAAGTATATCTTCATAAAATAAAATAAACACAAACACTATCTAACCTATAATATAATTAAAAGTATTAAGCGTTAAATATATATATATTCTACTGTTTGTCATAACATCATTTTGAAGTTCTAATTATCGTTATGATATACCTGAAAATATTTATTCATATGTTTAGTATGATTAGAACTGGTTACAATGTTGCTGGTGTTTATATTTTGGTAACTTGATTACCTATAAAATACATAGTTTTTTTTTAATAACAACTTTTTTTTTGTTTTTTATTAATTTTTTGATTCTTTCAAAAAATATTAATAGAGGTAACCATGACTTAATAATTTTTAATGTAATTAAATAAAGCCTATATCATTCTATTTTAACCGAAGTCTTTGGAAAATTTTAAATAAACATTACTAAATGGATTTTCAAAGTTTAAACTTATCAGACTTTTAATTATTTGACTTAGTTGTAATTAAATTGCTAACAGGTGTTTTTAATTCTTAATCAACTGCACGATTGTCAACAACTTGTTTAAAATAGTTGATTTAAAAATCTTTTAATTAGTTTAATAGTTTTAATCCGCTATTTTTAATTAGAAAAAATAAAAGTTAAATTTCTGATCAAATTTTAAATAAGCTTATAAAACATAGTAAATTTTATATCAAAATAACTTTTCGGAAATTCTAAAAAATTAGTCAACAAGTACGCCTAACTGTAAATTTCATGTTATTTTACTTATGATTCAGACTTTTTACTTAATGCATCAAATCTTGCATGAACAAAATAACTTTTAACAAAAACATATATCTAAAAAAATATTTATTAATTTAATTGTCTATATATAATGTAAATCAGTTTAAAAGTATATTTTTAATAAAAAAACCAATTATAACTAACAATAAAGATAATTTTCTTATAAATAAAGGTTTATTTAGTTAATTTAAATACATTATGATAACCATCATAAGAGAAAATTTATTGATATTTGAATTTTTTTTTAAAGCATATCATTAAATTTATCAAGCTGTAACAATTAAAATAAATAATGATTTTTGAGAATCAATTAAACAGTAACTTGGTAATAGTAAACAAAGGTTACTTTACTTACAAGTGTCTAATAAATAAACAAAAGTATATGTTAGAAGTATTTATGTTAACAAACTTAATAACAGCACTTTGAAAAGCATTTTTAACTGAAAAGATTTTAATTTTTTCAGTTTTGATTTTTACATTTGAACTAACATATTTGTTTTTTTTTTGTTTAAAATAGATTACAAACATAAATACTAAATTAACATACTCTGCAATACTAATTAAAGTATTGCAGAGTATGTTATAACCTCATTGATATTGTGACGTAATTGTTACATGTAATGAATTATTTTTTTCGTTTATTAACAACCGTAAAATTTTATCAGTTTTCTTTCCTTTAAGGTGAGTTGTTTGTTTATATTATTATTTGTTGTTTTGTTGTGTATTTTAGTTTAGTTTACTTATTTAAGACTTATTAATCACATATACTATATAACTTTATAACAGTTGGATTTAATATTTAGTATTTTACCTATTATTAACTATTATCTGTAGAAAATGTTTTATTTTAATGAATACATGTATACACCTACTTTACGCTATGCCTATATTCTTTCATTACAGTAGTTATTTTTTACAGAACCCAGTTGAAGTGTGTTGATTCGTTGTCACACAGAAACATATGTTGGTACAATAAAGGAAAATTACTGTATAATTTGTTCTATTTATATAAAAATTTAATAATTTAAAGTTTATAGTTTTGTTCAGTTTAATAAAATAAAATATTGCGTTCATTAACATTAGTTTGATTCTTACCTAAAATAAAGAAACTCCTATTAACAGTTTTTTTGGTAGAAAAAATACAATTATCATTTTAACATTGAAAAATAAAACGATACAAGTTAACTTTAATTTGTGTTGCTTAAAACTTATATGTTACAAATATTCTAATAAATACTAACAAAACGTGGAAAGTACTAAGTAAGAAATTTAATATGTTTTTAATAAAAAACCAAAGTTTAAGTCTTATTTGAAATAGATTTTTATTTTTAAAGTGTACAAATAAGCCATAAAAACTTCATTTTAAAAGCGGGCGTGCTTTTTCGGTTTCAGAACTATACGTTTTTTGTTTTTCAGCTAAGTAAAATAGATGTTAAACCTAAAAGCTGACATGACACTGCATTAATTTACATTTAAAAAACTTTTATGATTATTGCGTTTGTAAAAAGTTTTCTACACTTTAAACAGTTTTAAAACTAAAAATAACAGAAATAGATGTTTAGTTAGGTTTACTCGTGATCTTTTTACTATTTAATTAATTTTAAAAAAGTGAATCGAATTGTATCTATTTTGAAATTTAAAGTTTAATGCTAATTTAGTGTGTATGTGGTAGCTTTCAAATATAATTTTTTTTAACTATTCGAACTTAATAGTAAACGACAATATCTTTTTTTAATAACGTTTTCTTATTTTACCACATTTTTAAAAAGTACAAAATCAATAAAAAAAATTAAATTATATTAACATAAGTTTGTAAAAGCTTGTACAGCCACTTAAACAAGCTGATATAAGTTGCAGCCGAACAATTATTACCATATTCTCAGAAACAACCCATATAAGTATTTAGTTTAAAGAAGTGGCGTAGTGTAGTACTTTTATAAGAGAGTGCTAATTTACTAACTTTAAAAATATCATTTGAACAATATCTAAAAGCTTTTCCTTCAAGGTATACAAAAACTTATCTGAAGTACTAAAATTAAAATAACTTTACTATATAAAAATTTCTAAGGTTATGTTCAGAAAAAAATCTATTTATTTCAAAATTTAGCATTTTTTAAACAAATATAGATAATTTTTCAAAATTCATTATTGATTAAAAGTTTCTCTACTTGCGCAAATGTAAACTAACTAACATAAAATTAGAAGTAAACTATTTTTTATAAACAGAAGATTTTGTATTAAATAAAATATTTTAAAAATAACTAATAAAACTTTACCAAAGTTATTAGTATCTTGTTTAAACAAAGTAGATATAAATTAACTTAACATTTTTAAAGTAAACAGCAAAAAAAAATTTATTCAGGCTTAACAAAAGATCTGTAAAACAAACTACAATTAGTAATACCTTATAACTAAAACATTTTTTTAATACACGTATAATTTTTTTTAAATAAATAATTCTCAATAAAAACAAAAATAATGAAATTGTGTTCAAGATACAAAAATGTCGAAATCTGTCATTGAGACGCTAACTTATAAAATATAAAACTTTTCTAAACTTAATTAAATCATCTTGCTTTTCATAATAAGTTTTTTCAGATTAATATGACAATTTAGTTTAAGATTAAAACTACATTCTTATCTATTTAGTATTATCAAACAAAAATGAGTTAGAGGCATTTAATTTTCAGTTAACTAGAATAGCGTTAGAAAATTTTCCGCTACTTAAGGAGGTTTTTAATTAATTTTGCTAATTTATAAATATAAGCCGCTTTACATTTAGACCTCTTTTTTTTTTGTGTTGGATAACTAATACTAGAATATGTATTTAATATCTTTTTATTTTTAACTATATTTGTTTATGTATATTTATATTTTAAATTTATATTTACGTTAGATAGATAATATATAAAAAAATTAAGACAGTCGGAAGTTCTGTGTCCTGTGTAATTATTACTTTATGATTTTTAACAAAAAATAGGTAAGTTTTAGTGAATTAGAAAAAATAAAAAACCTTAATAAAATTATTATAAAACTAGACACAACCATGCATTCATCATCAACTATATATATTATGCCTAGTTAGTACGTAGTGAGAACTAGTTTCATCTTTGTTTGTACAGCTTTTCTAGTTCCCAATAAAATTTTATTTGCTTAAAAAAAATCTAATTGTGTAATAAATTTTCTAGTTAAGCTTTTAAATTTAAAATTGTCTAAAATAAAAACCCTTTTTCTATGATAATTAAATAGTAACTATGAAACATACTTAATTTTGACTTTAAAAAAACATAAAATAAAAAACCAGTATTTGTTACACAAAAAAACTAACTAAAAACTAAAATGTTTAACTACTGGAGATTAAGTGTTTTTTGATTTGAATATTTAAAATTTAAGCTCAAATTTAATAAAGAATCAAAAAACATAGTAAAAACATATTTTAAAAAACTGTAAGTAATTTAATAAATCAATAGTACTTTACATGAAGGCGTTAAATTATAGTGAGTGAAACTTTCAATATAACTGTTTAAAAGGTTCAATTTAGTCACAACGTCTATGAACAAAGTAGAAATATAAATTCTATAAACATTTTGTCAATGTATAGTGGAAGTGATTTAAAAGTTTGTACAGCTAATAAAACAGCTGATGATATTTAACCGAAGACATATTACTTCAACAAAAGTAAACTCGGAATAACGTTTTATTATTAATCATATCTTCAGGTTAATCCAATCAGTTAATTTTAAAGATAAATGGTCTTTGTTGTTAATTTTAAACTCTAAAAAACAATAATAAAAAACAAAAACCAATATTACTACGTACACAATCTTTAAACTAATCAGTGTTAACACTGTATGGCTTTCAAAAAGCTTGAAAAGTAATTACACAACATCATTAAAACTAATAATATTACTCATTAAAATGCACAACATTTTCATTACAATTATAGTTTTCTTTTCTAACTAGAACAATTGTACAATTAAAAAAAAACTACGTGGTATATAAAATATTTATGAATAGTCTTAATAACAAAAGATAAAAGAATGTTTGTCTTTTTATTTATTAACATTATGAGTATAATATTTAAACATTTATGAATTATTAAAAAAATTTAATCATCTAAAACAGAAAATTCTATAAGTTAGTTAAAATGTTTTTTTGTTAATTTTAAAGTTATAGTTAATAAAGACAATATGATTTTTACTGTTTATTTTTTATAAAATATCAACTTTACACACTTATAGTTTCAGGTACAAATAAAGGTAAAAGTGATAACCATTATCAAGTGGACAATTGTGTCTTTTTCCAAAGATCTATACATTTAACTACTAGTATTAGGTAGTCTAGATTTATTTAACAATTAAGATTTATTTAACTATTGTAGAAGATATAGTTATAAAAACGAGTTATAGGAGTCAAAGAACTTAGTTATATTTGTAACATTACTTCAAAACCTCTTGATCTTATATTTTTATTACTGTTATTGTCTCATGTAATAAATTACTACAATAAGCCGTAAAACAGTCAAAATGTGAAAACAATCTAATAGTAAGTATAGTGGTTAGCTGGTCTGAAATGAATAAAGAATATTTAACATCAATAGTTATGGTAAAAAGTTATAGAAATTTTGTAAAAAAATTTAAAATAAAAACAAACTTATTTAATTAAAGTAACGATTTTAAATTAAGTAACAATAGTTTTTTTTATACAACATATAAAATGTTATAGTAGAACTTACAACTCAGAGAAGTTCTGAAGAAATAAACACCACTATTAATTCTATCAAAATTTATTTAGCTTATTTACAAATTTTTTTTACTAGCTATTTGTATAGCATAACTAAAGTTTAGTACTTACTATACTTAAAACATTATAGCTATTATAAAGCTCTTTTTGAAATTAAACCTAAGAAAAACATTATAACAAATTAATAAAATAAATTTACATGTTACCAATGTTATGTCATTGTATATTTACTAAGTTAAACAGACTTAGGTTATATTATTTTTATGAACTGTGTAATTGCTTAACATTAAATACAGCTTTGTTTTAATAAAATAAGTTGTCGTTAAGTAGTTATTCTTTATTATCTATAACTTTTTTTATAAGTAAAAATATTTGTCTAATAATATAATATAGAAAAACGTTTCAAATAATATTAAGCATAAAATTTAAGTTATTGTTATTGTTATTTTGTATTTAATCTTTCAAAAATTTTTTTTACAAACTAAGTTTCGGTCAAAGATCTCGTCAGTGCTTAAATAAATCCAAAAAAAGATGGAGAATAGCATTTAAACAATTAAGTTAAAATAAAACCAAATTATTACTGAACATTTTTTACTTAAGAAACTAAAGAAATCAAATTTTGATATTAAGACTAAGTTTTAGTAGAAGTTTAAATTTTTAGCTAAGTTTTTTAAAATCAATATAACAACAATAATAACAATAATCAAAGCTGTATGTAGCTTTTGTATTTCTTCTAGTTAATTTACAGAATAAAAATTGCTTAAGCAAAAGTGTGATTATGAAGTGAGCTTAAATTTTAATTGAATTTAGTGTAGCTTACTTTAATCGTGACGTAATTATTAAAAACTTGATCAATCTTGTGCTTTTAATCGATATTAAAATTTGAAATCCCGCTCAAATGCTTTATATGAAAGCTTATAGTTAAAAATTATTTTTACCTCAACACAAAACAAGTTAAAATATGATACTAAGTTTAAATTTTTGGCAAAGTTTAAATTCTATTTAAATTTTAAAATCAAAGCACAACACAAATAATACTTGTAAAAAAAACATTGTACGAGATTTCTATTTTCTTCTAGTTGATTTTCAAAGTAAACATTGCTTAAATAAAAATAAGGTAAAAGTAATAAGTCGGCTTAAGTTAAGATGTATTTTAATCAAGCTAAATTTTATTGTGACTTGAATGTTGTAAATTTAAGTAATTTTGTGCTTGTAATAGTTACGAAAATTTGAAAATTTTGCTTGAATAATTTAGAAAAAAAAAATTATAATTTTAAGAAAACTATAGTTAGAAAAATTAAAAAGCATACACAAAACCTGTATTAAGAGTAATTCAAGTTTTGAAGGGAGTTTTCGGAAGTGCGGGCAGAAATAAAAGAGTTCGTAACATTTGTTTAGATTATCCCTTCTGTCTGCTTTAGCGATCGCGACCTTTTCTTATATGCAAGTACTGCAAATGCTTTGTGGATTTTTTGCTTTTCCAATATGGTGGATAATTTCCCAATCTATTTTGTATTCAATCTTCTTAATTTTAAGCTTCCATATATACTTTGATATTTATGTTCCGTTCTCTTTATAGTTTTTAAAGTCACTAATGTGGTTGTACCATCTTTTTTTAAAAGTTCCATCCGTTGAGCCCAAGTAGTGTTTTATTTCGTTTTCCAATTTGATTGTCGTTTGATATACCACATTTTCAACTAAGCATTTATTCTTAAGGGGACATTTGTTTTTTGTTCGGCAATAGCAAAGTGTTTCGTTTGGATCATCGTTTCTTGTTTTTAAATTTTTTCGTTTGTGTTTTTAGATTAGTTTCTTAATATTGCTCATGCAGCTATACGAAATTTTACAACTATTTCTGTTTATTATTTTGTTTAACTTGTGGTCTTCTTTGAAATGTATATCTATTAGTTGCAGAAAAGCTTTACCTATATTGGTTCTTACTGACTGACAGTATGGTGGGTTGAAGTAGATTGTTTTTCTTGTTCGTACTGGTTTCTTTTTGCTTTGGTTGTTTTGGTGGTTGGAGTATATGAATTTGTGTTTAAAATTTGAGTTGGTTAAAACATTCTAATATCCAGTTATTGATTCATAGAAAATTTCTTTGGTTTTTGAGAGTCTATTGAGTCTTTTTTCGATCATTTATGATAGGTTCTTTTTGATAATGGACGGGTGGTTCGAATACTTGTTAATATAAGTGGTGCTTGAGTTTTCTTTTTGGTATTGTTTGAATGTGTTATTAGCAGTGTCTAGGATATATCTAGGAAATTGCATTTAGTCGCGCCTATATCATTCGTTATTTTAAAACCGAGATCATAAATTTTTTTATTGTGTTCTGTTTTAGTCTTTCTAGCTCTTGCTCTAAAGAGAACGGAACAGAAATATAGAAGTATATATGGAAGCTTAAAAATAAGAATATTAAATACAAAATAGATTGGGAAATTATCCACTATATTGGCAAAGCAAAAAACTCACAAAGCATTTGCAGTACTTGCAAATTAGAAAAGGTCGCGATTGCTAAAGCAGACAGAAGGGATAATCTAAACAAACGGTACGAACTCTTTTATTCCTGCCCGAACTTCCGAAAACTCCACTTCAAAACTTAAATTACTCGTAATACAGATTTTGTGCATGCTTTTTAATTTTTGTAACTACAATTTCTTAAAGTTTTAATTTTTTTTTTTCTAGATTATTCAAGCAAAACTTTCAAATTTTCGTAACTATTACAAGCACAAAATTACTTAAATTTACAACATTCAAGTCACAATAAAATTTGGCTTGATTAAAATGCATCTTAACCTAAGCCCACTTATTACTACGAACCTTATTTTTATTTTAGCAATGTTTACTTTGAAAATCAACTAAAAGAAAATAGAAATCTCGTACAATTTTTTTTTTACTATTATTATTTGTGTTGTGCTTTGGTTTTTAAATTTAACTAGAATTTAAACTTTGCCAAATAATTAAACTTAGTATCATATTTGAACTTGTTTTGTTTTGAGGGAAAAATTTCTTTTAACTATAAACTTTCATATAAAGCATTTGAGCGGGATTTTAAATTTTAATATTGATTAAAGCTTAAGATTGTTCAAATTTTCAATAATTACGTCACAATTAAAATAAGCTACACTAAGTTCAATTAAGTTTAAAGCTTACTTCATTAATCACTCTTTTGCTTAAGCAATGTTAACTCTGTAAATTAACTAGAAGAAAAAAGAAAGCTACATACAGCTTTGATTATTGTTATTATTGTTGTTATAATGATTTTAAAACTTAGCTAAAAATTTAAACTTCTACTAAAACTCAGTCTTAAATAATAAAATTTAATTTGTTTAGTTTCTTGAGTAAAACATTTTCATTAATAATTTGGTTGTATTCTAATTAAATTGTTTAAATGCCATTTTCCATGACTGTCACATGTCTTTTTATAGATTTATTAAAGCACTGACGAGGTCTTTGACCGAAACTTAGTTTGTAAAATAAATTTTTGAAAGAATAAATATATTTCTTCTCCTCAAACAGTTGAGATCTCTCTATCCGTTTTCTTAAAACCAAAACATATAACATTATTGTTATTATGACATTTTCCTTATAAGTTTATAATTATAAATATGTATATTTCAGTAGCAATTAAAACTCATTAAACATGAAACTGATGTAGGAAAAACAAAAAGGTTTTTTTATAAATTAAATTTATGTCCTTTTGAAAAGATTTAGTTTGACTTAAATCAATAAGGTTGTTTTGATGTAATTTGTTTGTTTTAATTCTAAATCAAGAACAAAGCTGCTTATCGTAAATAAATTTCAAATGTTTACCTTCATCCTTTAATAAATAAGTCACAAACATTTTATTAAAGCGTAGCTAATATGTTACAATCAAACAATAGCTTAATTTTTGTGAAAGGTTAAAGTTTGTACGGCTATTTTAGATAGTTAATTGTAATGTAATTAGCTTTTAAGAGTATTACTTAACTTTAAATTAAATTGATTAACCTTTTTATATGCTAAAGTATAGACTTTATAAACTTAAGGGAAAGCGAGATTTGGTTGCTGTTGAAAATACTTTATGTTTAAACCTAACATTTCGCTGTTCCTCATTGTCATATTTGTGAATATCTTTTTTTATCTATCAGTTAAGCATGTTAATTGTACGAACTAAACGAAAGAAACCAGACATCTGTAAATTTGAGTAGAAAGGTATATACTTATAAGTTTATTATTATGATTGTGGTAGTCAGAAAGTTGTGTAATGAAATAACACTTCAGTAATTTAATTTATTTTTTAAATAATAACTATACATCTAACTAGATCTTTATACTATTAACTTTGTTACTTAGATAATTTTTTATTAAGTTTTAGTTTAAATTTAGTTAAGTTTTAAATTTAAACAGTTACTATTAAGACATCAATCTACTATAAAAATTTAAATCTAATCAGTATTAATTTACACTCCTTATAACATTTTCTGTCTAAATACGAAAAAAAAAACTCATAATAAGAAAATTAAGAAAAAGAACGACATTTTTCTTTTATAATTTAACTAGAATGTCTGTACAAATTAAATTTAAAAGATCGAATGTCATTTTTTATAATTATATAATTTTTAACAGCGTCTTTTACTAAATTACAATAACAATAACAATAATCTTGATTAATACTCAATTATAAATATGACTAAACTTACAAATCTCGGTCGTGGGAATTTTCCCAGCTACTTCATTAAGCTGAAATGTTAAAAAACGTAACTAAAATTAGAAATAAGTAGTATATTTTAAAATATTTTACACTTCTTTAACTAAAATAAAATCTTTACTATAGGATCCTTAAATAGTATAATTTTTTCATCTTACAATAATTAAAACAAACGCATTAAAATATATGTGTTTATTGAAAATAACGTACAGTGAAAAATAAATTTTTATAGCCAAAGGCTGAAAAAAAAAAACTTAAAAGTCATACAAACTTTATACAATTGAAAATGATAAACAGTACAATTTACATACTGATTGATTGAAACGTATAAAGCATTACAAATGTGTTTATAAATTTTTATATTTTTAAAAATAATAATTTACTAATAACACTTTGTAAATTTTTAAAGTAGAACGAAAAAATGATATAAAGTAAATTGGTGAAATAGAAACATCAATTTCAATGATTAAAAAAACTTTGTATTTAAAAAATATTCTTAAATATAATCGAGACTCATAGTATATGTGTTTACTTTCAGCCAATATGTTTTGTTTATAAAAAAAATATTTTTGATTTAAGAACTATGTTTTAATAGACATTTTAAAGCTCAATAGTTTTAAACATCTTTGTATTAGTCTGTGATAGTTTGTATAAATGTTTAATAACTAAAGTTTCCTAGATACGCACTGCTGGTTAGGTGAGCAAATTTGTTTTGGGTACAAAGTGTGTACTAAGTTGACAGCTTACTGTAATTACAACTTGCTTTTGTTTAATGTAGTTAAAACAATTTTCTAGCACTTTAAATACAAATGTTTTTGCCGTCTTTTTTTTGAGTTGTATACCTTATTGATTATAATGCATTTGTCATTTATGCTGTTAAAATAACTAATGTTTGTAATCAACGTATTATAAAAGATTAAAACACTATATTTCATTATAGTTTTTTTTTTATTTTAGTTGTTAACATATTGATTTGACAAAAGATATGTCAAACTAAGCTTTGATAAAAAATAAATTTGAGCTACTAAATAGTTAATAATATATCCTATTTTAAAATAACTTTTTAACTAAGTTAACAACAAAAACTTTAAATTAAATATTTTTATACTATAACCCTCTAAAATAGTTATTAGATTATCACAAATGCAATATCTATTTACTGAAAACAAGATCATTATAAATTTTAAATGTATTTTTGTTTTTTTAGTTTGTATAGCTTCTAGATACAATTTTTTTAAGAAATGAAGGATTTACAGACTTCATAAACAAATAAAAAAATGTTTTGTTTTTTGTGAAGTCATTAAATTTACTTTAATACTGTAAAGCATATCTAAATTAAACAAAAAATTAGTATAGCAACATTAGTACGAAGTTAACTCTTTAAAAATAACATAGTATAGAAAATAACTAGTACACCAAGCTAAAAAAATAATTTTAATTTTTAAAGTTTTTAATGCTTTAAGTTGTAAGTAACTTATCACAAACGCAGTAATCAACTAGAAAATATAAAATGTTTTTAAATACAACTTTATTTATTAGTATGTCAATTAAAAAGTTTGTACGGCTAAGCTAATTAGCTGCAATAAAGATATTAGTAAATCTAAAACAAAGAAAAATGTACTGCTATTTTTAAAATAAAATTGTAATGGTTTAATAGTACACTATAAAAATAAAAAGCTATTTTAAATAAGACTTAAATATTAGTTTTTATAGAAAATGTACTATTTTTCGTAATTGTTAAATTCAACATTTTTCACAATCTTTAACATAAAACCTATAAGCAAAAAAAAAATAAAGTTAGGCTAAAATGTATTACTTTTCAATAGTTAAACGCTAATTATATTCTTTTTTAATCCAAATTATTAGATTGCTAAAACTGATTATTGGACTTTATTGAATATAGATGGAATTCAAATTAAGGTTAGTAAAAGCATTATTTAAACTTATTAAATGATATTTATGAACAAAAATATTTATTTTATAAAATTCATATCACATTTTAAACCTCTTAATAGAAATGCTGTAAAGAACTTGTATTAATTGTAAAGACAAATGAAAATATCTATATAATGATTTTTACTTAAACTTTATTATAAAGATTGTGGGTGTACATTGTCTAATGAACTGTTTATTTTTTATGTTTTATTTTAATTACTATTATTTTTTAAAATATTTTTTGCTTTTTATTATTCATTTTTGTGATAATTATAATATTTACTTTTGTTATTAAAATAATTTTACGTTATTTGTAGTTTTTTATTGCTGTTTTATCAAAATTTGTTTAATCTTTTATCATTATTACCATGAGGTAGGTTTGGCTTTACGGTTTGTTTACAAAATTGTATCATTTGTCCTCCTAAAAATCAATCATAACTTTTATACTGCGGTGCACTTCACAAGTTTCGTTCTTTTTGAGTCGAAATTCTTATGAAGTTTTTTAATTTAAAAGGTTTTTCTATTTGAAGTTTTTATCACAACCGGTACACAATTGTGTTTACGCACCGAATTAAAATATTTAGTAATTAGTATTCAAAAATTCGTTTAACCTTTCGAATACTAAACAAACAAAGTTAAAAAAAACAAATTAAGCAGAGAAAATAAATAATAAAAGGATAAAGATAAAAATTTCTTTTTTTTACTCCCTTTGTTTTATTTAGGTGGCACGCATACATTAGTGTATCTTCTAACGCTACGCCCAAAAGAAGCACATACAGAAATTTAAGGCTTGACATTATAAAATTAAATTGTTAATCAACTTTTTTTAAATAAAGTTTGTTTGATTTTTAAGAAACCTTTTTTTATTGGTGTAGTAAAAATTGGTCTTGCAAGATGTTGTTGTAGTCAAATGAGGTCAAAATACGATCTTTTATAGTACAACATAATTATACATTTATTTCACATTATTGTGTTAAATAAAGCTTTAATATTAATTTTTTTTTGGTTTTATGTTATTATTAGGATTTTTTACATAATTTGCTATAAAAAATTATTATTTAGTGACCTGAGATTCAACACCTATTTAAGTACTTTCAAAAACTTAACGCTTTTATAACATTTAATTTAATTAACTGACAACTGAAAAATTAACCAAGTTTTCATTTAAGATTTGTTTTAGTTTTATCTAAAAAATACACATTCAGGTCTTGAAGAAAATTATTGAATTAAGTAATTTGAAGTTTGTTACACTTTTAACGCAATGAATTTAAATAAGTTCGTTTTAACAAGTAAATGTGAATATAACTGCTGACGTTTTGTAAGCTACTAACAATTTATTAAGTAAAGTTTAAACTTTTATAATTCTAAATGAGTGTATAAATAATCTCTACCTAATCAAAACAGTTTGTACGGCTATTCTACTTAGCTGATAAAAATAATATTACTTTGAATAACCTAAGTCAACAAGTTAAAAAAATATAAATGGAAAACTTATGAATTCAAAATAGGCAGAATATTTTTAAAACAAGTTCAAACTAAGTTAATTTTAAATGTATTATAACTTTTGCATTACAAAAAAATTCTTTACAACAATTAAAATTGATTTATTACAAAAAAATTCAATAAAGTTAAGCTTCACAAGCTCATTTTAGTTGATACCGAAATATTGTACATGTTACATACTTTTTCATTTTTCATGTTTGTTTTAATGTACAATTTAAGTTGATAAAGAAAAACTTGTGATACATTTAAAATATAAAAGCCTGTTTTTTTTTAAACATATAACATAAACTATATTACATAAACCTGTGACAATCAGAATATTATTTGAACGTTTCAATTTGGTTTAGTAAATGTATACGATTTCAATTTGTAGAATTAAATCAGAGAGATGATAAATTAACCAGGTTATTTATCATTAATTACTTATCTTACTAATATATTAATAGTGTTATGTTTGTTGAGATGTTTAGTTTTTTTGTAGAATCTTTATTGTTATTTGATCTTATGTGACCTGGATCCGTCTAAAATTTTCAATTTACTACGAATATGTCTACTTGACTTATTCGTAATGAGGACAAAATCAGATCGTATAATTTCTAAATTAATAAATATAATTTTATTTTTGATAACTCAATATGTATTTTTCTATACTTTTTTTACATTTTCCAGTGTTATTTCACTTTTGTTTCGTAAACTAGATAAACTGTAAAGGTTATAAAACATTTTCTTCACAATTTAGTTTGTTAAGTTACTAAAAAAGTTACTAGAATAGTGTGAACATATAATTACTAGTTTAAAAACATAATTTTATATTAAATTTGATACTGAATTTCAGCTTAAATTACTAATCCTTAAAAAGAGAATAATTAATAAAATGTTTAGAAAAGAGTTTATCTTGTTAGAAAGTACTTTGATGAATTATCCATAATTATTCACTATTTACACTTAATAAACCTAAAATAAATTTAAGTCTTCTCAAGAAAACTGACTTAAATTTTTTGACTTTAAAAAACGACAATTAGCTTCTGTCTTCTTAAATTTTCATCAGCTAACTAAAATAAATGTAAAAATTTGAAATATTTTACATAATGCATTTTATCATTACGTGTAAATGTATAACACGTATTGAAAACACTGTTTGTGTTGTTTTCTTTTTGTTTTAAGTGTTCGTTAATTTTTTTTGGCTTTGTGTACCTTCAATAAGATGATACTCAAATGATATTTAGATCTAATAAAAATTAATTACCAAGTTAGTTCTAAAAATGATAATAATTCTGATAAAATATGATTTAAAAATGTCTAATTAAAATCATAACTACTGTTTTATTTAAATTATTTTTACACTTTTTTTTTGCTTATATACCTAAACATCTAAAATAAATTTCATTTTTTAAAATTTGAATTAACTAAGAACATGAAACATAAAAAGGAGAGACAGCTTAGTTCCAGCTAAAGCTTTAAATGCTTCTAAATTATTCGTAAATAGTTAAAAAAAAAATTAATTGAAAAAAAAAGAAAATATTGTTTTAGTATTCTTTTGCTTGACGTTTTTGTTTTTACTACAAACCGATAATGATAACTTTGAATTAAAATTTTTATTATAGTACTAGTTAAGTAATTTGGTCTCTTTTTAGTTTGTAGACCATTCTAATTAGCTAAAATGGTATTGGTTCTCATAAAAGCTTTGTTATAAACCTTTCAAATACACATACGTCAAAAAAATTTAAGTTCTAGAACTTAATATGTTTGCAAAAGTAAATTTAGTTATTTAATAAACTACTTTTTGTATTACTTTAAGATTACTATTACTTTTAAATTTATGTAACTTGGAAAATATTAATAATTTTTTAAAAATTCAAATACTCTGATGCTTTACTAAAACTTAAATCTAATACAAATTGTATCAAAAAAATTAAAAAAAACTAATGAAATCAACCAGACTTAGGAAAAAATTTTAATAACAAACTGAAAATATAAAAATACTAAAATACAAATACAATATTAGTAAAAAATGTATTAGAATTTTTACTAGTTTTTAAATTTTGTTGATGTTTTGTTAGTATTTGATTTAAATATATTATTTTAAGATAAAGTATTTACTAATTTTAGAACGATATTAAACTTTGACTAGTTGTTTAGGTTATATTTAATTTTAAATTTTTAAACGAGTAAATAGTTTGGACAAGTATAGGTTTAAAATTTTGAAATCTATTAATTCACAAAATTTTAATTTTGTTTATGTTTTCATGCATAAAAAAGTCTAAAACAATGACTAAGACTGCATTTTATTTTATTTTAAACTGCATATAATTACAAAAGATACAAAAGTGATTTATGAAAATGTAAGCTAATTTTTTAATTAAGAAAATTTTACTAAGTTTTTCTTAAATTCTTAAAAGCTCATTATGTACTCAATAAAATAGTTTTGATTTAAATATTATTTAATTCAAATATAATTATTTACTAAAGCATGTGTTACATCTTAATAAAAACTCCAAAGCAACAAAGTAGGCTAAAAAGATTTCTTCTATGTTACAGTAACATAATATTCTTAGTTTGAGTACTTATTAAACTTATAAATACCTAAAAAAATTTTTGTTTTAAAAGTTCTAATCAGGTTTTTAAAGTATAGCAAAAATAAACATCGTAACAAAAATAAAGTAAAACTGGGATCTATTAGAATATTATTTATATACTTAAGTTATAAAATTTATACAAAATTGTATGGAAAAAAAATATAAATAAGTATAATAATACGAAAATCTAAACACACATCTTAACTTTTGCTATATATGTACGTTTAAAAATATTTACTTTAAAATTGCGTTTTTACCTTTATATACGCTTTACTTAATACTATGTGCATAATTGTTTCTCTTTTTTATGCCTATTTTTTGCTATTTTTACCAATTATGTCTGTTGATGTTAGTATATGCTGGTGAATGTTAGTGAAAAAGTTAAATAATAATAAAAAAGCGAAAAGAAAACAAGTAAAAGATAAAACACTTTTTGTTGCTACTAAACTAGTTTTTCACCTTTTAATACAAGAATTTAATATAACTATGCAAAAATTGATTGAGAACTGTTTATAAGTTAATAATTTATAAGTTGATAATGACGTAACATTTTGAATAAAGCAAACGATATTGTTTATTCAATTGTTTATTTAACGTTAAAATTCGCAAAGTTCGATTTTTTAAGTTTCTACAGCTAATCTAGTGGCTGAAAACTTCGTTTATGTAATAATAATGTTAATTCAATATTTTGTGATGAAAATACATAATAAATATATAAAGCCAAAATATATGAAGTTTAGATCTTAGCAACTTTTTTTGCTTAAAAAAATATCAATTTTAAATAAGTTAAAGTTTGTAAATATATTAGAATGATTTTTTAGTTAACAAGAAACTATAAAGAATAATAACAGTTTTTTTTTGTTAATTGTTCTCGAATTTATTTCATACTTAGTTACGTTTCTCAAAAAATTATTATAGTTTAATTTGGTATAATTTATATAATAGAATTTTTGCCTCATTTTAACCTATATGATATATATTATGCGAGATTCGACGTAATTTGAATATTTTTAGGACAGAAAATCAACAAAACTTCTATTAAAAGAAAATAGTCATCCAAATTGATCAATTTGCAATCATCTTACATCTGAAAATTTTTAAGCAAAAAAAAATATCTTATTAAAAACAAACTATGTAACGTCTCCTTTTGAATGCTCATAACTTATAATAGTAGTTAAAATCATTTATCGAGTGAGGAAATATTGTAAACGTGTATGATTTCTCAAAAGAATAAATTAAAACTATATTTTACAGCAGGATTTTCCAAAGTGGGCCATGACAGATACTTAGCTGGCCATGAGCAACAAAGAGGTCAAAGGGTAGTTTTTTAGTAATGTTATTGAAGGAGGCCATAGTATTTTCATATTCCTTATATATGGGCATTTAAATAAAAGTTTGGAAAACTCTGTACCAGAGTATAACTCTTAATTAAATTGAAACTTAATGTCAAAATGTCACTTATGCAATTAAAATAGAATATATTTGGCTAAAAAACTGGTATAGAATTAAAATTAGCAGTAATATGATTGTAACATACTGTTACTTATCAGTTAAATAAAAATCTTATAAATTTTATAAAAATCATAAAAATTCATGGTTTTGAAATTTTCAAAATTTAAAACTATAACTTGTAAAATATATAGGATAAAAAAATTAAGTCGGTTGAAACAAGGTATTCATAAAAGGTTTTATAACTAAAATTTGCAAAAACAAGTAGATTTAAAAGACTTTTGAAACTTTCTGTTTTTTAAGATTGATGATATTTCAATGATTTCAATGTAATACTAAAAATGTTTAAAAATCTTAACACAACCATGACATTCATCATCAATTATGAATATTATGCCTAAATGTTTCAAAGAGAAATTTATTTACTTCTTAGTTTGTACAGCTATACTTGTTAGCTGAATAAAACTTTATTCGTTTAAAAGAATATGTTAAGCCGGATTTATTTGTGTAATATAGTCTTAATAAAGCGTTTTTTAATACTATAAATAGTTAAGACAAAGCAATTTGAAGATTAAAGTTTTTTTATCGTTAATTTGTTTTGCTGTTTACACTTTTAGTGTTTAATGTTATAAAGTGTTCAAAAATTTATTATTGAGTAGTTTCAAAATCAGGTTAAACTAAAAAAATAAATTGATTGATATAACTTCAAAAAAATAAAACGCTAATTTTTTTAAATTCACATAATTCTGCTAATAAATCATAAACTTCGATTAAAATAATTTTTAAAACTTAAAACAATAAAAATAATGATAAAACACTTAATATTATTTAAAAATATTTTAACAAGTAAAATACCTTAAATATTACTACAGCCTATATAAGTAACAAGTTGTTTAAATAATGAAGTTTTAATGTTTATCTTTAAAAATTAAAATATGGGTTGCCCTAATGATATGATAAATAAAGTATATTTATCAAAATAAACAAACAATGTAAGCAGTATTTTAATTGTTCAAGTAAATTGTGTTCAGTCTAATTTTATCAACTATTGGTATAAACAAAAATAAAAAAATAAAAAATACTTTACTTAAAATATATGCAAAAGTTATACAAAAAAACAAAAACATTATGATGTAATATTTTGCATTACAAAAATATGGTACAAAAATTGATCTTCCACCTGACTAATACAACAAATAAAAATAACAAAAACCACAGTTAAGAGACTATAAAATACTTAATAATTTATCGTATTTGTATATTTAAATTTTGTAGTACTTTACAGTCACTTAACTGTGGTTTTTGTGAGTTATAGATGCTTGAAAAGTTAGATGGAAGATCGATTTTTGTACCGAATTTTCTAATGCACAATAATACATCATAATATTTTCGTATAACTTTTCCACCTATGTTGAATAAAGTGCTTATTACTTTAAATTGAACTAGCTGATGTATAAAGCTTTTATCTTTATGAAACATATGTACTAATACTTTTAAAATCATAGTTTTCCCATAAATTATCTAAAAACACTTCAGGTGGGTTCAGTTCAAATAAAATCAGTACACTAAGTGTTTTATATAATACACCAAGTGTTTTTTGTAATTTTGTTATTATAAAAAATGTTAAAAACAGACAAAAGCCACTACACGTATTATACGATTATTACTCAACTAAATATTGAAAATATTTTAAATTAACACTTCAACACAGCTTAAAAAAACTTTAAACAAAAGAAATTGTATAACTAGTTAAAAAACAAGTTGGTTAGGATTTAGTCAAAACTATTATATTCTATTTATTTTATTTAATTTGTTTTATTTTACTGAGTCGGCTAAAAAGTAGTTGCTGACATTATAGAAAGATTGCAATAACTTATTAGTAAAAACTTGAATATTAAATAGCAGTAGTAACTATAACAAATATTTTCAGAATTTAAAAGTTTGTACAGCTATTCTAGTTAGCCGAAAAATAAACTCACACAATAAGTAAACTTTAAAAATAGTTTGTTTTAATAGGTTGTACTGTTTTCATTTTATTGAATATATTATGATCATAATAATTTTAAAAAACAAAGTTGACTAATGACTTGTTGTGTTTAAAATTGTACAAAATAAGTAGAGTGAATAAATATTAAATCATAAATAAGTTTCTTATTAAATAAATTGACGTATTAACACTCTTAACTTTTAGATTGAACAATTGTTTTTCATTTAAATTATTGCATTAAATGCTAAGAATAAAAATATTTTTTTGCTTTTTTTAAACTAATAAAACGAGACAAAGTAGATGTGTTAATTAAAACTAACAAATAGTAAATTCCAGAAAAATCTAAAGAAATTATTAAATCATGTCAACGAAAGAAGTCTTATTATTTTCCTATTACTGAAAATTTTAAGTACTGTACTAAGTAGACTCGCGTGACACAAAATAATAATAAAAACAAATATGCTGATGTAAATACTATAAATATAAAGATAAGTTTTAGTTAAAACCTTGATTAACCAAACAACTTTACTTATATTATTTGAATAATTTTTTAATATAACAACAACATTCTTGTTTTACAAAGTTAAAAAAACTTTTAATTTGTGTTTCGAATATTCTATACATTTGACTTTATTATGCTGATATTTGATACTATTAACATTTTTAAGCCCTAGTAAAAAGAATTGAAAATTTAAACAAAATTAAGCATTTAAAAAAGCTATAAAGATATAATGGTATTCTTTACTGGGAAATGATAATTCTTAATTTTAAATTTTATTGTTTAAGTTTGATAATGTAAAATACATTTTGTAGTTGTTAAAATTTGTAGGTTGTTTGAATTTTTATACTCACCACAACACATTTGTGACAATATTAACATAAAGCATTTGTAATTATTACATTTTCCTACAGAACATTCATTCATAGTTTGTAATGCTATTCTAGTTAGCATATAATTTTATGTCTAAATTAGTATATTACTAATTTATGTTTTACCAACGACCAAAATATAATTAATAAAAACTATGTTTATATTAATAAAACTTTTGACTAAAAGAATATTTCTTTTGTTTGTACTTCATAATTAGAAGTAAAATAGTTGTTATATAATAACTTAGTTTTACGTTTATAAAAAGATAATTGACTTATATTTAATACAATTATTTATTTCAAGTTTTAGAATCAAATAGGTTGACTTAGTTCTAGTAAGAAGAAGAATTGAAATGATCTAAGAACAAACATTTTCTTTTACTGCTGTGTCACTTTTCTTGTGTAAAGATTTTTAGTATTATGTGTTGTACTTTTAATAAACTACTAATCATAAATTACTAAAAGAGTATTAGCTGAGTATCAAAAAAGTCTTTATTTATTTTTAAGTTATTTGTATGCACTTAATTGATTTTGTATCAATAAATTTCAAGAAGTTTATTTCAACAAAATTTTATGTTTAAATAGGCATATTATAAGCTTAAAATACAAATAATTCGATAAAATGTTATAAAATATTTGTACTTCTATTATGAAAACATTCATAATATTTATTAGCTAAATTGGAGAGCCGTACAAATTTAAATAGTAATGTGTCAAGTAAACTGCAAACAAAACGTGTTAACTTGTACCATAGTATTATGTACAATGTTAGTAGTTGTTTCAACAAGATGTTATCATTTTTATAATTAAACTTTGCTATATAAGACTGTCGGCTTTAGTTAAAACTTTTTTATTTAACGTTATGCGCTTTTAGCCGATGTTGCTTTTGAATGACTTTCACAGAGTGGACCTTTTCTTTGTAGTTTTATGTTTATTCTTTGTTAGTAGTTTTATGAAAAACAGCATGATTTTTTCGATAAAATGTTTTTTGTTTTACTCAACGTCATTTTTTTTTCTCAACAAATATCAAAATATTTTACATTAACTACTAAGTTTATAATAAATTAATCGTTACCATAGCTTATAAAAGATATAAACTTTGTTTAATTACTACTAACGTTTGTAAATCATTACAATGCAGTTTACACTAAATCACAGATCTGCAAACTCGGCCGACAAAATACTCTTAAATTTAAACATACCTTTTCAAAACAGCTAGACAAAATATCTGTAAAAAGCTTACAGCTAGGCCTTTTTTTTATAACTACTTATTACTTGTGCACTACTGTTGCTTATTTTCATTCATTTTTGGTTTAAAATATTTATTATTTTAATCATGAAATTAAAAACCTGCAGAAGACTTTTTTATTTTATAGTTCGACCTGGGAATCATCTTTTTAGGAAAACTTGCCCGCGATATAAAAATGTCTGCCGACCAAATGTCATAACCGAACAATCATGTAGTGTTTTTTTGAAAACAGTTAAAAAACAAATCAGCATAATACAGATTGGAAAATTTCTTTTCGAGAAATTATTACGATTTCGAACAAAGAAAACATAATACGGATATTCATTTAAATTTACACAACTAGATTTAAGCAGCTCGACGTTTATGATACAAACGAACTTAATTTCTTTTACTCAAAATTAAATGAACCGTGTTTACTCAACAAATGATTGTGTTTGTACTGCACGGATACGGGTCAGTTTCTGAGTCTTCAAGAAAAAAAAAAAACTGTGAAAGTATTTTAGTTTAAAAGTTTTTATTAGTATTAAACTTTCGCAAAATTTAAATAAAATCAACAAATATATTAATTCATCTAATTTAAATATCTTAGATTAGGTATACTCTTCGAAATATCTTAGGAATATCTTAGGTATAAATCTTAGACTAGATATACTCATAAGAAAAAGAAATTAACATGTGTTAAACATTACGAAAAAAAAAAATAAAGTTTTGATAAGTATAGAAAATATAGAAATTAATAAATTAATATAGAATTTAGAGACAGATTTGAAAACTGCAAAATAAATCAAGTAACTTATAGAGGTATAATGATGCGGTTCCTTAGTTTTATGCATTTTAATGTGAACCTTGAAATTATATATTTACATGTCATTTAAATACTTTTTTTATAGTAAAATTAATCCAATCATATAATAAAATTGTAAATGAATCAAACGCGCTTTTACAGTTGAACTTAGTTTTTCTTTATTTGTTGATAGTCTTCATGTAGGTGTGTTTTTACTTGTGAAAAGTTATTTGTTACTATCTATTTTGAAATTATAAGCAATTAATATAAAAAAAAGATTTAGTTGTGTAACTAACACTAGTTTGATTTTAATAGATTTGTATATTTTTGAAAAAAATCAAACCCAAATAAAAATTATAGAGTTAAAGTAGAACTTTTTGAGCAATATTAACTTATCAATCATTAAATTGATGGAGAAAAAATAATTTTTTATAGGGTAAATGTGTAATTTAAATAACAAAAGTATTTCATTTACATCAACAAAGTCGTTTTAATGTATTTTTTCTGTTTAAACTTTAGGCCTAAACTATGTTTTAAATCGTGTTGTACAAATTTAAAATTTTTACTACAATACTTTAATAAATCACGAACATCATATTCAAGTATACGCTGAAATTCTCCAATCGAACCAAAACTTTATTTGGATCAAAAACTTAAAATTTGTACAGCTAATTTAGATAGCTTATTTTTTAATATGTTTGGTTTTGAATAAAATTTTCTGAAAAATTAACTATTAGCAATAGGTTATGACGTTGTACAGTAAATTTCATTATCTTAATAAATTTTAAGTTAGACGGTTCTATTCAGACATAAAATAAGCTTAAATAAAATATTTTTAAATTTAAAATGTTAGTATAAAAAGTTTTTTTTTTGTTGACGTAAGTCGTTTCTAAAATCATAAAATGAATTTCTAGTATACTAGTAGATTAAAACCGTTTAACTGTCTGAAATAGTAAATAATTGCATTAGTTCTGACAACGGTTTACTTGATTTTCAAACTAGTACATAAAAAACTTATCTTTAACTAATAATGTTAGTTATATTATTGTTAAGTAAATTTTATTATAATTCATTATCGATTTAGTATATTTTTATTTCAATTTTCGTTTCGTTGTAAACTGTGTTTAATTTAACTCATAAACAATTTAAAGTTTCAACTTTTACAGACCTACATATGTTCATCTTCTTTACAGCTACAAATAATATTATTTGTTACTATTTTACATGTTGCATGAAATTTTGAAACCGCTTCAAAAATTTTACAATATAATTAGAACCTGAAGTTTAAATGCAATAAGATGTAAATTAAAAAAGATATAAATGAACTAGGTATAACATTAAAACACAAAGCATTATATTACTAATTTTGTTAATAATATTAATATGTTAAAAATTTTGAATAAAATTCTTTATCTACATGCAACTTAAGACTAAAACTTTTTTTTAAATAGTTACAATTAACACATTATTAAATTTTGGAAAAATGTTACAAAAAATTTATGTTTAAGTGTCATAAAATTAAAAAAAAATATATAACTTAGTTATCAAAAATGAAGTAGCGCACATTAAATATACAACTCTAAACTATTTATCAATATAACTATTTTTTACAGTTATTTTTTTATTTTTCGAGAACTAAATCTTTTTATAAAGTTTAAGTAAGACTTTTTTATTTTTTTAACGATATGATTTAAGTTGATTAATCGATAACTTAGGTTAAGTGTTATTTTATAGGACTAAGTATTTAAAAACAAATTTCAATTCAAAGTTTACTTAAGTATATTATTCATGAAACTTACTCAGCTTACTAGGACAGCTCTACAAACCAACTCCGTAAAGGTAAGCAAGATTAAATAAATTATAAATTACTTAATACACTGAATGATCTGACCATGCATTAGTAGCTAACTTATAAAACGTCACAGTATGTACATGCTTTTAGACTCAGCTAACTGAGCTTCTTTTTTTAAATATTTATTAAAAGTTTGTTAATGATTGTCATTTTTACTTATTTATTAATTCCGCTTGCATTGAATTTTTTATTTATGAAATTTATTGGTTTTAAACTTTGAGAAGCGTAATATGTAATACAAAATTAAAAAATTTTTCAAGTAAATAATTAAAAAAAAATCACCAATTTGATGTTTAACTCATATTTGTAATTGTTTTAAAATGATATAAACACTGTTACAAAAAACTATATATCTATTTTGCTTTTATAATCTTTAACGATTATACTTACATAATACTTTATGAATAGTTTTAGAATAGAGCTTTTTGAGAGTTTTATATAAACAATTAATAATATATATAACCTTAAGTAACCTTTGAAGTTAAACTTACTGTTTTAAATAGTTCTACACTATAAGAAGAAATCAGTTTATTAAAATTTACTGTTTTTGGTTTAGAAACTTGATTGCTGTTTAAAGTTATGTTTTTTATTAAAGAAGTAAGTAGTAGACTGCACTGAAAACAATCCATATGATACGTTTCGCTTTTGTTACGTCTGAAGCTTTCAATTTACTTTTATTATGTCTACTTGACTTATTTCGTTATAAAAACGAAATCAGTTAAGAATAAACGAAAACGATTAATTGCTAAATTTATAAATAGTAGTTAACTTTTGATAACTCAATACATGTTGTGTTAAACTTTTATTGATTTTTTTACTGTTATTTTGCTTTTGTTTTGTAAACTGTTTTATAAAAATAAATAGTTTTTAGATACTAAAACAAATTTTTTTATGGCTAGTTATAATTCGTAATTGTATAAAAAAGAAAAATATAGTATTTTTAATATAATACTATAGTAATATTCAGCGTTTAAAATCATCTTCTAAATAAAAACAATATTTGAGTGAAAAATTTAAAATGTTAAAAACTAATAACATCAGGAAAACTGTTAAAGTAATGTTTACTCAACTTAGTCTAAAATAAAATTTTGAAAAAACTAAGAAGATCCTATAAGAATAGTAATTTGTTAGTTTGTTTTTCTATTAATTAGTTAGCTACAACAACTGTACAAAATAAATAAAAAACTACGAAGGTATTTAATCAAACCTTGTTTTGATGTGAATGGAAACAGTATGCTCATGAAATTTATTACATTTTGATATAAGAACTTTATTCAGACTCTTTATTATATTATAATATTTTGATAAGCGATTTTTAAAACAGTTTCTCAAAAATAAAATTAACATAACATCAGTTCTGAAAATTTTTAATGGTTAACAAATTTACTCTAGTTCTTCAAGCATGTAAAAAATAAACATAATTTAATTTCTCAAGTAAACAAGAGCCTATATCAGAAATCTTGATAAGTAATTTGTATTTATTTAAGCACGTATATTTTCATTGTTCGTTTACCACAACAACCATTACCACATTCTAAATTCTTTAAAAAACTAATTTTTTTAGTTAACATGTCTTTCGTTATTGCTTAATTTTATACAGCTGTTTTAGTTAGCTAATATCTACTCTTATTAATTAGCTCTAAATAGTTTTCTAGACGTACAGTAAGCAGTGTTTTTAGTTTTAAAGTCAAAATAAGGACAAATAGAAGTATGTTTGAAAGTTTTAAGTAAGTTTGTAAGTTTCAGTATATAAGTCATTACAGCATTGCTAAACCCTTATTTACTTTAATTAAACTTTCTAACTATATCATCCTTGTATGCCTACCATTGTACTTTTATTTTTGAATTCTAGCTTATAAATTTTTTGACTATTTTCAATTTTTAAATAGCGTTAATTTAAGTGTAGAGTAAAAAGAAACCAATTGATAATATCATTTTTTAAGCTTACTTATTTACAAGCTTTTTAAATATGGTTTAAGCTTGTGCAGCTATTTCAGTTAGGTAATAAAAAGGTTGTTAGAAAATACACTATCATAAAAATTCAATTTAGCTAATATGAATTCATTAATAATTCTATTAACAGAAATTGTATACTTTAGTGCTTTTAGCTACAAAATCAAATCAATAATAAAGTTAATTTCCTTATTTAGGATTTATAAGTAAAGAATAGTGTTTTGTTTTGTATATATTAGTTATAGCTCGTTTAGATTATAACTTTACAATGTTTTAAAAAAAGTTGTAATTATAATATAAAGTAATGTTAATTTACAGAACGTTTTAATATTTTGATAATTTTAATTTTAAAAAGTCTTATAAAAGTTTGTTGATTTATATTACTTAACATTCTAGCCATTAACTGTATGGTGATGTATCTTATAAAGTACTTACAGTTAATCATACTAAATATATATATGGTAACTAAAATAGCTATACAAACTAAAATTTAAAAGACTAATTGCAATGATTTTTTTAAAAATTCTGATTGCAGTAAAGACGCTGGTAAGCGTACAATGGCGAAATAGATAAATAACATATTTAAAATATAACTGGTGTTTAATTAGTTACACATTTTCATATATGAGTTCTACTTATAAACATATAATCTATTTAAAAATTTACTTTACAGAATCTATAGTTATTGTAATAAAATATTTTGCAAAAAAAAAGAGTCATTTTTTGTTTCAAAGAAAAATTGTTTATGTAATTTATAATTATGAATACAGAAGTGTTATAAAAATAAAACTTTTTTCGTTTTAAAATTCAACATTTTTTTAGTATAAACTATCTTTTTACTACAAAATTTAATAATTATATCAGCTTCAGTGTAATGTTGTCTTAAGTTAAAAAATATTATTTATTGCTACGATAACATGATGTCTCTTCCAGAAAAAATAACAAAGTTTTTTTAACTAAATTATATTTAACTATTATGTGTTAAAAACAATAAAATAACAACAACAAGTTATTCTAACTAAAATATGTTTAATTCTTATATATAATAGAAACTATATAGTAACAACTTAAGAGAATATGGCTATAATATGCAAAATACTTTTTAAGGTAGTAAAACAGTGACATATGTTTCATATGTACAGTCTCAAGGTTGTTGTAAATAAAATAAGAATTCTAAAAATAAAAGTGATTTTATTCTCTATTATGTAGTACAGGTATTAAGTATGAGCTTTTTATCGTTTTTATAAAGTATATATTAGCTAAAAACTTTAAAAACAAAGGGTAGTAATCTATATTTTTAAACTTTAAAAGATATAAGTAACACGAAATATACTGGGCTCAATTTTACAACAAGTTTCACATTTTTTTATCAGCTAACCAAAATAGCTGTACAAACACAATTAACGAAATAAAAGAACTATGTAAAAAGTATAGACAATATATGGAAACTATTTGAATGTTTAGATAGCTTCATATTATTAACACGTCATGTGATTACTAAATTAGTTTTTAAAACAGTTAAAAGTGTATGGATTTTACAAAAATTCGCAAAAATTTACCAACATAAGGATATTTTAGAATAAACACACCATTAACTATTACTTTTCTAATTTAAGAGTCATTAACTATTCTAGTTGTGTTATGACGAATAGATAGGTATAAAATAATGTAATAATATATATATTTGTAGATAATTTAAATTAATTTATAAAATATAATAAATTTAATATTATTAATAAATTTAAAATATTATTAAACAAATGATTGTACTACACTATTACGGTTACTTTTAAGACTAAATAGAGCTAGTTTTTTACATTTTTAAGATTGTTTCAATGTTTTTAAGGTCGTTTGTTTATTAGCATAATAATATAGAAATATCGCCTATAGTCTTAGAAAAAAAAGAAAAAGCTCGTTTAATACATCTATATTTTCGACCTATAATAATGTTGTTACCATGAGTAAATGTTTTATATTTATACAAATTAATATTTGGAAAAATGAAAAAACATTAAAAAAAAATAAATAAAAGTTGGCTAGTTTGAATTAAACAACAATTTATTATTTTTGAGAAAAGACAATAACTAAGTTTCATCACAGAGCGGATTTTCAAATTGTAAACCTTACTCATATAGAATTAGTTTGATATAAGTTTAATAGTAAGGTTATTATTCTTAAAAACACTTTTTTTTCATTAACTTACAACAAATGTATTATAACCTATCCAAAATTTTTTTGTAAGATAAGTAAAAACATATGTTAACACTTTAAAGAGTTTTTTCCCTGATTTTTTTTTATTTTAAGTTATTATACTAGCTTGTGGTTAGCCAAAGAAATTAATAAAAAAGTGTGAATTTATTTTTTAAAGTATCTGTTTTTTCATGCAGTCAAAAACAATAAGCAACAAAAAAAAACTAAATGCATTGACTGTTAATCAAGAAAAAGTGTATATAACTTAAACAAATGGTAAGTAAAAATATATATTCATTTTAAAAATTCCTTCAACAACTATTAAGCTTTAATAGTCTTATACTAATGGACAACTAAAAACATTACTATATACAGTAATGAGATGGAAAACTATTCTAAATAAGTTTTAAAAATGTTATTGTTATTATATTTCAAGTTTATAGATTGTTCAGTCTTTAAGAGTATAAATAAAAAAAACATACAAAACTAAATATTTTAAATAATATGTTTATTTATTTTAATAATTATTTTTTAGTATCACATATAATAAATGCGTATCATTAAATATTAAGGATGTTTAAAAAAAATGTAAAAATAATAAAACTAGTTCATTAATTGCTAAATTCAAAATCATAGAGTTTTCAAAATTAATTTTTAAAATCAGTAAAAGACCCGTTAAATAGCTGCAAAGATTCATAATCGTAGATATTTGATATCCAACTTTATGAAAAAGATGATAATTGGAAGAACAAATTTTTCTTACAACAATATGAACTTGAAACCTTTAAAACAAAACTTTGCTATTTTAGTCAAACTACGTTGTTAACTAAAAAATATAAAAGGATTAAATTTATAATGATGTCTTTTATTAGTTTTTATTTCTTAGGTATATCAACATTAACTAAAAATTACTGCATATCAAGTTGTATCAGCTATCTAGAATAGCTGTAAACACTATTACCCGTGTCGCAAACAATAATACATTAATCATAAGTTATATATGTATTACAACCCTGCTGTGCCTTAGTGGCAAACTTATAAAACGTCACAAAACATTTTGTTTAAATATTTTTGACATATTTAAAATAGTTGTATAGTTTTTTATAACATTTAGCTAAAAGTTAAATGTTTTAACAACTTGTTTTTCTAATAACTCAGGCACGCAACTTCCGTAAATTTGTATGAGTTTATTTAAAAGTTTTCTCCTGATTTTTTAAATTCAGATAAATAAAAATATATTATCTAAGTTATAAAAAGATATTACAAAAATAAGTATTTCACGCCTACATCTTTACATGGTAAATATATTTTAATGTTTTTTAAGCGTTTAAAATTTACACATTTATAAGAAATATTCGGATCTCTACTCTTTAATACCTTCTTACCAAAACGTCTATTAGGTCGTCTGTGAAGCTCTTTTAACTAAACACTAGTTAAAAACAGAATTTATTTGCAGAGGGACCTTATAAAGAAATTAAAAAAAAAATTATTGTGTAAAAACTTGTAATTTTTCAAAACTAACTTTTTTAACTTGATGTATAATATAACAAATTTTAAATACAAACTAAACGTATTATTTATTATTTTGTTATAAATAGCTTAATAACGATCAACCAAGTATATTTGATGTATAACAAAATAAAGCATATAAAGTAATAGTTTTTAAAGTTTTATATAAAATAACTTCTTTTTCATTAAACTATAACTGGTTGGTTTAATGGTAATAGCTAGCTTTGTAAAAAGTTTATTTTGAAGAACATTTGATAACTGCATTCCTTAAAATGTGCTAAATAATAACTAATAATATCTAAATAAGGGATTAGCAATTTGTAACGATTTATATAAGCAAACTTACTAGTCTGTAAAAATAAAATATTAATCAACAATTTAAAAAGCATAGGTTTTTTTTTCCTTATTTTGACTTTTTAGCTGAAAACACTACTTGTAATGTAAGATTATAAAACTACTTGCAGTCAAACTTTTTAAATGCGTATCAGCTAACTAAAGAAGCTGTCCAAACTTTTAAAAGCATAAAATGTCTTATTACCTAAAAACAATTAGCTTTTTAAAAAAATCAGCTTTATTAATAATTGTGGTAACGTAGAATGTGTTAAATGTACAAAAATCACTTGAATAGTTTCATAACATTTTTTATTTTCGCTTAAAAAAAAAATTACTTTACAAACTGTAAAAGTAACACTTGATATTAAAGTCTGTTTGAAAAGTGAAAAAACTTTGAGGTTTAAGGAAAAATGCTGTTTTTTTTAGGTTAAAATTACTTGAAGACAAAATAGGACGAAGGGACTAAATTGCACTAGAAAAATTGCATGAGGGAATAAATTTGTACAAAGACAAATTGTCACCAAGTGTCAATTTTGCAGGAGGTTAAAAAGGAAACAAAATAAACAAAAAGAGCAAAATAAAACTATAATTTAAGTTAATAAAATTACTAAAAGGAAAAAAAGCTACTGAACTAGGAAATAGGTTGGTAGTAAAAAAATGTTTATTATAAATGCTTTTATTAGATTATATCCACCTCATTTTTCTATGTTATAAACTTATAAGTTAATATATTCTAGAACAACACAAGTCGTTTCAGATAGTATATTTTTCTAGTTGAAAAAAGCATTATGTTTTTATTATAGTAATTGAAAGTAATTATTTTAAAAGGCAAGCTTATATCCTTTTTTATATTTTATATATATATATTTTAGTTTTTATATATAATAAATGCGTATCATTAGATATTTAAGATGTTTAAAAAAAATTGTAAAAATAATAGAATTAGTTCATTAATTGCTTAATTCAAAAACATAGAGTTTTTAAAATATTTGTTTAAAATCAGTAAAAGACCCGTTAAATAGCTGCAAAGTTTCATAATCGTAGATATTTGATGAAGTTCTGATATCCAACTTTATGAAAAAATGATAATTTGGAGAACAAGTGTTTAATACAACAATATGAACTTTAAACCTTTAAAACAAAACTTTGCTATTTTAGTCAAACTACGTTGTTAACTAAAAATATAAAAGGATTAAATTTATAATCATATCTTTTATTAGTTTTTATTTCTTAGGTAATTTTTTAAATTAACCTTAAGTAAAAATTACTGCATATCAAGTTGTTTAAGCTATCTAGAATAGCTGTAAAAACTATTACCCGTGTCGCAAACAATAATACATTAATCATAAGTTATATATGTATTACAACCCTGCTGTGCCTTAGTGGCAAACTTATAAAACGTCATAAAATATTTTGTTTAAATATTTATTATATGTTTAAAGAGTTTGTATTATTTATTAAAACATTTAGCTAAAAGTAAATTGTTTTAACAACTTGTTTTTCTAAAAACTAAGGCACGCAACTTCCGTAAATTTGTATGAGTTTTTTTGAAAGTTTTCTCCTGATTTTTTAAATTCAGATAAATAAAAATATATTATCTAAGTTATAAAAAGATATTACAAAAATAAGTATTTCTCGCCTACATCCTTACATGGTAAATATATTTTAAAGTTTTTTAAGCGTTTAAAATTTACACGTTTATAAGAAACATTCGGATCTATGCTCTTTAATACCTTCTTATCAAAACGTCTTTTAGGTCGTCTGTGCAACTCTTTTAACTAAATAGTAATTAAGAAAATAATATATTTGCAGAGGGACTTAATAAAGAAGAAAATTTTAAATTTTTATTGTGTAAAAACTTGTAATTTTTCAAAACTAACTTTTTTAACTTGATGTATAATATAACAAATTTTAAATACAAACTAAACGTATTATTTATTATTTTGTTATAAATAGCTTAATAACGATCAACCAAGTATATTTGATGTATAACAAAATAAAGCATATAAAGTAATAGTTTTTAAAGTTTTGTATAAGATAACGATAACTGGTTAGTTTAATGATAATAGCTGTCTTAGTAAAAAGTTTATTTTGAAGAATATTTGATTACTACATTCCTTAAAATGTGCTAAATAATAATTAATAGTATCTAAATAAGGAATTAACAATTTGTAATGATTTATATAAGCAAACTTACTAGTCTGTAAAAATAAAATATGAATCAATTATTTAAAAAACATAGGTTTTTTTTTTCTTATTTTGACTTTTTAGCTGAAAACACTATTTGTAATGTAAAGTTATAAAAATACTTGCAGTTAAACTTTTTAAATGCGTATCAGCTAACTAAAGAAGCTGTCCAAACATTTAAAGCATAAATTGTCTTATTACCTAACAACAATTAGCTTTTTAAAGAAATTAGCTTGATTAATAATTGTGGTAATCGTAGAATGTGTTAAATGTACAAAAACTACTTGAATAGTTTCATAATATTTTTATTTTCGCTTTAAAACGAAATTACTTTACAAAATTTAAAAGTAACACTTAATATAAAGTCTGTTTGAAAAGTGAAAATCTTTGAGGTTTAAGGAAAAAAGCTGTTTTTTTCAAGTTCGAATTACTTGAAGACAAAGTAGGACGAGGGGACTAAATTGCATAAAAACAAAATTGCATGAGGTAATAAATTTGAACAAAGACAAATTTTTACCAAGTGTCAATTTTGCAGGAGGTGAAAAAAGAAGCACAATAAATAAAAAGAGCAAAATAAAACTTTGATTTAAGTTAATAAAATTACTAAAAATAAAAAGCTACTGAACTAGGAAATAGGTTGGTAGTAAAATAAATGTTTATTATATACGCTTTTACTAGATCATATCTATCTCATGACTTTATTGAGTCTATTTTCGTTTTCTTTTTCCAGAAAAAAAAAACGCTGCTAAAAACGTGTTAGTTAAATAATATATACATATATTTTCCTTTTTTAAAGTGTATTGGTTTTTATAGACTACCAATTGTTTTTGAAAACTTTAAGTTTGATGTTATTTATTTCTTTAAAATAGTTTTACCAACTTTTCTAATAATATTAATTTTTTTCTTAAATTATTTTCTTTGCAAGTTTAAAAGCATGCATCTTGCTTTGTCACCATACAACTTAGGTTTGTTCACAATAAGTTACTCGTCAGTTTTGTTGTGTTAAGCAAATAACAAATTGTATTATATCAGTAAGATGTTATTTTAACAACAAACTTTTTGTTTTTCTTATAGCATAAAATTTAAGTTAGTTTTACAAAATTTTTATACTCACACTATCAAAGACTTTAGTTAGACCTAGTAAAACTGCACAGTATATCTGATTTATCTCGAATTTTCAGCAGCTGAAGATTATTTGCATAACCACGGTTTATCCAACAATTAAATTAATAAAAGAATATATATATATATTAATTATATAACAAATATAACCTGATTATACTGTTTTTGCTAACTACAAAAACTATTATATATTCTTTATACTTAAACATAAATCAATTCTTCATATATATAAAGTAGTCTTTCTAAAAACATAAAAACTAAACACATAAAACCTGTAGAACTAAAACATACTTCAAGTTAATTAACATGTACTCATGAGATAACGTAAATAACTGTATAAACATACAAAAAGTGTTTTATATACTTAAATATTATTAAATTTTTTACACAATTTTTGTTGTTTTAATAAATGTGATAGGTGTGTGATAACATACGAAATACGTAAATAATTGTATAGTTAGTAATTGTTTAGCAATCTTTACTTTTTCTGAAATATATTTATTTTTAAGCAAACAACCTACTTGAAAATTTTTTATACTTATTCTTTTTATTGTAAAAAATTAGCCTACTGTATAAACTGTAAAAGTACATCTTAAATTTATAAAGGTTTAAAACTCAACTTTGTTTTATTTTAAAAATAGAACTATAAGAAACGAAAAATTGTTTTAAAAACTGAATCAATCAACTGAGCTATTAAAAAACTTGAATACTAGTTAATAATGTTAAAAACTAATCTGTTATATAAAACTCCAAGGTTTAACTAAATTCAGTTAAATTGTTTATGAAAAGTTCTTTATTTTTTGTCGTTGTAAAAAAACATTCAAACACTCAAAATTTTTACATATAACTTTTACTAGTGCATGTTTGTTTTAGTTATTTTTCGCAATGATAGTTTACTAGTGTATTAGAAATTACAAACTAATAGATTACTTATGACTAGTTCACAAAAAAACAAACAATTAACTTAATTATATTTGAACTACTCAACCTGAATGTGTTCGTCAATTAAGTTAAAAAACAAAAAAGAAAAGCAACAAAGTTAAAAAGTAGAAAATAGGTGTAAGAAATTGCTTTTTATATATTTTTTAAACTTTTTAATATGCTGGTACTGAGTTTTTTTTTCTTTTACATGTACAGGTTTGTTGGTTGTCATGAAATTTAAATTCACAAGTTTATCTAACTAAATTAATTATGAATAGTTCACGTATTTGAAAAAAATATTTATGTATAGTGTTTAAAAGTTTAACCAGTAAAATTAGTTAGCTAATTGATTAACAAGTTTGGTAGATTTTAATATTTCTTAACGAAAAGTTTTTTGTTGATTATTTAATTTTAAATTTGATCAACTCTCATAGTAAATTTGATTGTTCGTATAAATACCATGACTTTTGTTCAATAATTTTGTTTTCTTTAAAAAATGGTAAGCTGTAACTTTTATCAAAATGAACATATAAGTGATAAACTTATTTTTAGCTTTAAAGTCTATGATGATTTCTGTCATTATTATTTTTTGATAGATGTTTTAAAATTCAATAACAAATTATTATAACATTGACATTTTTTTTTTAAATCTAATAAAAAACTATAAGGGATAGTAAAAATTTCGCATTTAATTATTCTTTACGACATCTCTAAAATAAGAAAGTAAATAAGAATTAACATATTCAAACTTTCTAATTTACTTTTGAATGTTTATTTTTGATACTATCCGTATTCAGAACTTCTTGTTTTTAGAGTCTAATATAAAGAAATTGATAGTTTAAAGATTAATCAGAATTTTTTAGTTATTTATGTTTTTTTTTTGATATAGCACCTCATATATCTGTTTAACTATCGTAATTAAAATGACTAAGCTTAATTTTTAACTTCTGTAGCCTGTTTTAAACTATTTTCCACAATTCATTTGTAACAATTTTGACTTAAAAAATTCGTATCAATTCTTAACTTAGTAACTCCCAGTTTATAAACTTCTATCATTTTGTTCAGCTTCTATAGTTAACTGATAACTAACTTTTTTTCTTTGTTAATAAAAGACAGACTATTATATTAAATGATAAATTATTTATAAACAAAATAAAAGTCATTTTAGCCACAATGTTATTTCACTTTGAAAAGTACTTAAAAGAGATTAAACAATTATGTTTATCAATCTATATCTTTTATAGTTTTATTTCATTTTCTCATATTTAATAATAAAATAGTTTCAAATGCAATAAAAGAGCTAACTTATATCTAATTCTATTTTAAACCGAGATATTAAAGATACATTGTAATAAGCCTATTTTACTACTAAATTACACTAAATATAAAATAGAAGACGATTAAGATTTTAAACAGTCAAAAACTAAAGCACTAAAAAAAATACATTCACACAACATTTACTATCCACAAAGGATCAAAGATACTGCAGAAACTAGCAAACGGAGCACTAATTAAATCATTTATTCCTTCGATATCATTTCTATGGTATATAATTCGAAACATAAATTTACATTTTCTCGCACAAAGTTAATCGTTGATGCGCAATTTTCTTATTATTAATAACCTGCTTGTCGGATGCAACAAAGATTTTGTTAAATTTCATTGTTTTGAAATTCAAAGTTTTTATATAGAACAAAAAATTAACCAAAAGTTATCTCATATAATTAAAACATGCTTGTCTTATATGACAGTTTATTTAAATGATTTGATACGTTGTGCGACATAAAAATACTGCCTTAAACTGATGCTTTTAAAAGTACCTGATATTTGTAGTAAGACCTTAAAAGTATCTTAAAATTATACTTGCTTTCACCTGAGATATACATTGCACACTGAAAATTATCGTATTGAAAAATAATTCTTGGCACGCGGCAAACAATTTTACGAAGTGTGCTCTAAAATATAATCAATTAGACTTGTTAAATAATTTTTTTTTAAACTTATTTCATAAATATTAACAAACTTGTACTTTTATTAGCAGAATAAAAGTTTAATGCAAAAATATTTATATTCATGTTTTTCTATTGCTATAAAAGATTAATAAATTTTCTAATTGAACATTTTTTTTGCTTTTATAGTTATAACAATAATGTATAGTGTTTTGTATAGCCAGACAGAACAAGAGAGCAAAAAAAAAAACTCGTTTTGCTCCAGACAGTCGGTTGCTAGAGGCTTAAGTAATATCAGTGAGCGACTTGCAGCTTAAAATAGGTGATAGGGTGATGGTTGACACCCAAACGTAAGTTTAAACAATTTAAAGCACGATGAGGTGGTTGCTTCAAAATTGAAAGCCAGCAGTATTCGCCCATCAACCAAAAAAATTTACAATTATATTAATTTTTATGCACAATTTTGAATCGCAAAGTATATTTCAGTGCAGCCATTCAATTTCTGAGCAATGTCTGGCATGTAAAAAACGTTATTAAACTAAAAAGCAAAAATTTTTGAATAAAATATAAAAATTGCTATTTGTATTAAAAAATATTTTTAACCAGTCAGGTTATAAAACATGCTTATAAAAATTACTCAACTTGATTTTGTTTCTCAGCTAACTAGAATAGCTGTACAAACTTAAATAGCACCACTTATTCCAGAATTAATATGTTACAACTAATTAAATAACAGTTAAATGAAATAGTTTGTGAAAGCTTACAAAAAAGTCAGAAAAACAATAATTATAATTTGATGCTAGTAGAAGTTGAACAAAATTTCAAACTTCATATAGCTTTATTACTAAAATAAGGTAAAACTTAGTACTATGTTTAGAAATATTGTAAAGAAAAATTAAAAAAGATTTTTAATTTTATATTTATTGTATACTCAAATTAAAATATGAAGCCAGTTTCTTGTTTGGTTTGATAAAATATATTTTAATATTTTTTTTTGACAATAATTAATGCAACTTGTTTAGAATTATCTTCTATACTGATAAAAATGTGTCAACTCATACATTAAAAATATAAATTAATATTTTGAACTAATAAAAGTGCATAAGTTATTAAGAATATAATTTATATTTTCGTGGTTGACCACGTAAAATGGTTTCAAATTTATAAGCAACATTACCTGTAGTGACTATATGTAAATTTTCTACTATTTGTTCAAAAACTAGTAACTTTAAAATGTGTTGAAAAAAGTTTTGACGTCATTAACTGCTTTAATTTTTTTTTTTTAATTTCAGCTTCAGTAACTAAATATTACGTTAAGAACACAACTGATATAGCATTAAAACAAAACATATAACATAAAGTTATTGTTAATAAAATGAAACGTTGCGTTGAAGATAGGAAAACAATTAGAGCTGTAGTTGGCAGACCCAAGGTTATAAGAAAATAAATAATAGAATACTAATAAAGTTTCAATTTTTGATAATGTTACAGAAGCTTTATTATTATTTTTATATTATTTTTTCATTAAACTGACTAAATCTCGTGGGCAAGAACAATTCAAAGTTGCTCTAAAGAGTAAATTAAAGAAAATAAATTTTAGTATACTATTGCAATAATAAAATCATATAGATTCATTTGTCTAGTATACAATTTTTAACTAAACAAATAAAACTTACGATTGTTATAAATATCACGCAAAATATTTAAAATCATCACTTTTTGAGCTCTATTACAACATCATCTGCTATGAAAATAAAATAATATCAAAATACTGAAACCTTTCAGTTAGTAAATTTTAATCAAAGTGTGTTTCAAGCAGCAATTAATGTTCTTTTTACAAAAAAAAAAAAACAATAGTGATTTTCTAATTATTATTTATAAATTCTCACAAAACAATTTTATTCCAATAAAAATTGTTCAAATCAAACAAATACATACTTTAATTGTAATAAAACTATGAGCACTATGTTTTGATCAGCAGAGTAATAACAAATTGTGTTTAAAGTATTAAAACTAGCAAGATAGAATTGCACTAACAAATATTGAATCAAATAAGTATTAGGCATGAAAACTTCTATAGGTTTTTGATATGTTAATGTATAAAGAAAAAAAAAACGGAAACTTTTTTTATTAGTTTTGAGTAGTAGTTATTCCAGATAAATTAAAATTATTTTTCATGTTAGAAGGTTATAAAAAACTAAGTCTCGATTTTACAGTCAGGAATATAGTTTAGCCAAATAATAAACCTGAAAAATAACTGCAATTAATGGATCAAAACATAAGACTATATATTAAACAAAATTGATCAATTTTACTGAACTTAACAGTAATTAGACTACTAACACTTTAATTAATATATACATAGTTTAGTATTACCATGTTTTACTGACACCTTTTTTTATCCGTTTTGAATAAAAAACAATTTACAAAAATAAATTTAAATAAAAGGCATCTCTTACTAAATATCTTTATGTTACTTTAGGTATAGTTCGATAACATATTTTTCATAAACTACGGAAAAACTACTAATGGTAAGTTTCGCCAGCAATTTGGTTACAGATGGTTGTTGGATTTTCAAACTGTTAGCAAATGAAAAATTATAACAATTTTGCTGTAGAAAAATTAATGACGTCATTATGGAGTTAAAGTTGCGATAAAATTTTGGTGATTAATTAATTTTATTTGAAGTTTTATTAAAAAGCCTTTAGATAAAACATTAATTGAAAAAATTTTTGCTGTGTTTGTACTATGAAAAAACTAAAATGAAGCTTATGTAAGTAGTATACAACTATATAACTTATATAAATAAAATTTTACTTGTTAAATTGTTAACACAAAACCAGCTTAGTAAAGTAATAATTTTTTAACTGAAATAAACTGTTCATAGAATATTTATTTACGACAGCAATAAAACAATTGAAAATATAAAAAATACTTTTTTTTTATTATAAACTAAAAGTATTTTATCAGACTAAATTGATAATAAACACAAGTTAACGTAACATTTTATGTAATATTAAGCATATTTAAATTCATTGAAAATATAAAACAACTTAAGTAAAGTGAAACAAAATTTATTCTAAATAAAATTTAACGACACAGATAATAATTCAAATTTAAATTTGTTGCATATTATGAGCAATAAAAATACTTATTCAAAAAACATATAGTTTTGGATAAAAAATATGTAAAAAAAGTTTGTAAACACTAAACACAAAAAAAAGTTATAATAAATCAGTATCAAGTTTTTTTGATTAATTTTGTAACAAAAAAAAAAAAAAAATTTAAATCTTAAAAATCTAAAACAAATACTTAAAAGGATAAGATTAATAAAAATATTTGACATAAAAATTGACACTTTATAAGTATGAATTTATTCTGTTTACTTTAGTATTTAGTTCTCTTGATAAAGATATATAAGTATTTACAGCTTAGAGCTGCTACTACTCATCTTTCTGTGTAAACTTATTAAATTGTTATATTGAGACATAATAAACTATTCACAAACTATTTTATGAATTTCAAATTTAAAATAAAATTAAATGATATTTTTTCTGAATAAAATCTGTAAACCTTTTCGCTGTAAAGCAATAATTATTTTAATGATCAATTAGTAGAACTTATATTGTTATATTTGTGGAAAACTAGCAATATTTAAACTACTAACAATAAAAACCAATTTATATGTTTTAGTTTAAACAAATAGAATTTTCGAAGTATACATACGAATCACACCTGGTTTGTTAAGCTTTCAAGTCAAAGATTTAAAAAACTGAACCATCTTTAAATTGTAATTAAGTTAATATCAATTACCTGATGTTTTGAAGTGACTGTTACTTTATTTTTGTAATCATTTTCATAAAATATCCACAAGTTTAGTTTAAACGTTTTACTACTCAACATTAAACGGAACGTAAATAAAAATACAAAATTTATATAAAACAGTCAGAACCTAGCATTTTATTCGATCTTTTACTAGTTTTAATAACATTAAACATCTTATAAAATTAAAAGTATTAACAAACCTACATAACTTAAATTTAATAAACTGCAACATAACTACTTATCTCAAAATTCACATTATCTACAACTATCTAATCATTCAAAAAATCATATATAAAAACATTTTAAATGTATTATTTTTTTTTAAACTTAAATTTATAAAATCTTGTAACAAATTCATTAATTTTTCATGCTTAACAGTATAAGCTTTTCACGAAACAAAATTATAAAAACTGAATTTTTATATGAGCTCATTATTTTATTCTTATATAAGATTTACTAGACCTTTGTTTATGGTATTGTCGTATTTATTATTCTTTAATAACTGTTTATTACATGTAACGAAATTAACCACGTGTAGAGTACCAACGCTGCGCCTGTCAAAAGTTATTCTGCATGTAATTAATAAAAATTTGAAGCGGTTCGATCTATTATGAGAAACATCTCAAATTTTGGAGTTAAAATAGTTTATCGAACGACAACAAAAATTAAATTTAATTTATAATTTAAAAGGTTTTTAAAAAGAATACTTTTAATGCTAAAAAGTTGTACTTTTCGCTCATTAGTTGGTTTTTTTTACGTTGATCATCTTTTACATTATTTTAAACACTATACATGGTTTTAAGTTTTAAGTAAGTAGGGAAATGATAACTTTGAAGTTTTTAACTTGAAACTTTTATTTATAAAAGCTTGTAAGTCGAAAATGTGTCCAAAAATTTATAACGTCAATAGTAGATTTAAACAATGAAAATTTAACAGATTTTAAAATACTTATAAATTCAAAAAAAAGTTTGTGCACGGAAAAATTATTATGAACACTAAGCAAACTGTAAAGAGTACAAAAATTAAATTCAACTATACTTCTTAAAACATTAGTTTTGTAATAAGTTATAATACAATTTAATATACATTTTAAATGAAAAACATGATAAGAACTCACTTAAAAAGCAAGTACCAAGTGCTATTAAAACAATTAACTCTATTAAGATATGTAAATAAAGAAATATATTTCTAAGTAGAATAGAAAATCGAAATCTTAACTAAATAAATAAAAAACTTTTTGTGCTGCAATGAGTTTGATTATTAAAGAAATGTACTATATTTTGGGTATTATTAATTATTTTACTATTTAAATTCCTCCCAATAACTCATCAGTTACATATTGCTGCTGCTACTGCTACTAAACAACAACTAGAAGTTGTAGGTTTTTTTTGTCTGCTTCATTGTTTTTATTCAAAGACTAGAGTATTTTATGTGCTTGTAAACTACTTCACTAATTATAAATAACATGCGTAAGGTAAATGATACAATATAATGATTTACTAGTAAGCTCTTACAAACTTTTCGTTAGTTTTGACTATATCAATAAAACCAATCACGCAAATATAATAAATGCTTCTATAACCAAAATAAAAACAATTCTTATGATTGGTGATGTAGTTAAGTGTAGACGACAATACAAACAAATATTAACTTTCAGGTAGAAAATTTTGTCAAAGTTGATTCACTTTATTACAAAATTACTTAAATTTTTTTACAATAAATCATTTACATAGAAAAAAATTATAAATATCATAAAAATTTAATAACAAAGTTAAAGCTAGTCCTTAAGTCGAACTATTAAATTAAATCTTGTCGCAAGCATAATTTAAAATGAACATTTTATCAGAATATTTTTTATCAATACTAACAAACTTGCATTTTTTATACAATGTGTAGTGTCAAATTCACAGTGAAATTTTAACCATTCATAATGGTTTCAAATTGGATATCGTTAATGCTATAGGTCACAACCATTTATAAACAACTTTAATTTATAAATTTGTAATTTACTATTTGCTGTAAAAATTATTGACTTTAGTAAAAGCAGTTTTAACATTTTTATTATAAATTATACAAATATTTATAAAATTTATAATGTTAGAAAATTGAAAATAATAAAAAAATGTGTTAAAATTTACTGTAGAAATTATATGTTATAAAAAGCACATTAATAACAATTAAATTTTTAAACATAAGTACTTAAATTCGTTTTAAAGTGAAATTTGTAAAAAGAGATGATAAAATAATCTTATAACTAAAAAATTTAATTTCAGCTTCCATTTACAAATGAATGCTGAGTTTAAATAATATTCCAAGAGTTGTAAACATTTATCTACGTAAAAAGCAAGTAAAAAATTTTGAAACATAACAAGTAATAAAACATTAAAAAATTATTTCAGCGTTGAATCGATAGCGCTAAAACTATTTTTATACGAGTAAGTTTTACGATAAATACATACAAATAAATATGGATAAACGATACATATAAACAAATATGGTTGCAGTATAAAATTCAGTAAACAAAATTGCTTTAATATTTTTAATATTTTTATTAATAAAGCACAAACTATATTACAGTAAATTTTTGAAACTTTGTTTTTGTGCTAATTTTTAACTAAATTTTGTCAAAAATACTGAGTAAATATCAACGATATATCAATTTAGTGTCAAAATTTGAATCAAATTCATAAAGAAGGTTATTAAAATTTAATCAAACCTGATTTTTTGTACAGACTAAATTGAAACACAAACATTTGTCTGAAACGAAAATCGTATAAAGTATTAAACTAATGAAAACTAATAACAATTTTTTAGACAGCTTCATCTTTCTCTGTTAAAACTGTGCAAATAAAATTATTTTAAATTGACAATTTGAAGCTTGTAACTATCTGCTATGATATTATCAATAACTTATAAAAGTTATTACTTAACTATAATTATTATAACAGGGTTTGTGCGCCTCTTTATGTATTATAACTTTTTCATTTAGCCTGATAGAGACTGATATAGCTTGATACTTTTCAAAGTACGGAAAATCCTCTTTAGAAGTCATTTTGGGTATTTAGGGGTATTTATTAATTATTATTATTGTAGTCTTAAACTTCAAACCTATTTATCTCAAAATTTATTTTGAGTTTTGAAAATATACAAAAAGTAACCTGTAGCTCAGTTGCAACTCAATAAAAAAAGACTAAATTGTGATTGACCCCCTATTTTCTATCCCTTTAACATAACAAATTCAGTGATAAGTTTTAAAATTAGTGTTATATCTAACCTGGTACTAGTGTAAAATTTAAAAAATATTACTGAACATAGATATTCAATTTAGTTAGGCTCTAAATTAAAACATTTTTAATATGATAACAAAATGACGTGCATTGTGGTGTTTTATTAACAGATAAATGAAAGGTTTACACGAGTATTAAAATATGTAAAAATTGTTTTTCACAGTATTTTGACTAATACTTAACTTTAATACATAACTATAAATCCTAAACCCTAAGTCTAAATAAGTACAGTGATTGTTGATGTCGTATCAAGTTTAAAAAGATCACTTAAACTAAATAAAAACAATTTTAAATGAATTCTTCTTGTAAAAAAATGAGTTTTACTAAAAATTTTTACTCCAAAAAGTTTAGTTCTTAATTCTAAGCTAGGTTCTAGTGAATACCTCTAATAACCTTAATTAAACAAACAGTGAAATATATGAATAAAGTGCTAAAGTTTTAAATCTAAAAAGTATACAAAGCTTCTAAGTTAGAAATTAAAACAGTTTAACCAACTAATCTCTGAAAAACATAGATTAAGTAAACAAATTCATTCAAACAGCTGAGTTGTTGAACTAAACTGTAATATTTTAACTGCATTTTTTTATGACTTTTCATAATATTAAGTATGTAATCTACTCAAACAAAGTAGTTAAGACTCTTAAAACTTGTTTAGAGATTTAATAAAAAAATTTAAGCATTTATTTTACAAACACTGACTGATTTTGCATTTAATAAATAAATTTATATTTAGAAATAAATTTACACATTGATAAGATTTACTCAAGAAAATGAAACTATTTCTTTTTTTTTTTCAATTTAGAAGTTTTAAAGCATTTAAAATGACATAAACTGATTTCCTAAAACATCAAGCAAAAAACTGAATTGAAATGATATTTTACAAGTTTAAAGAAAAAATGGTTTAGCCTGATACGTTAAAAACTTGTTAATAAGCTGATAGCTGTTTGCACTTTAAAAGGTACAGATTACAATATTTCCAATAATATCATTTTTAACAAATGTTGGATGGTTTTAAATTAACGTGTCAAGACTTAACCTATATGGTTATTACCCGGTAATTATTAAAAAAAAACTAATGTAAGTTTGAATGCGTTGAAATAACTATAACGTCAGTAGATATTTTAAAATTAATAAGAAACAGTTTTTAATCTTTACCATAAATAATAAATTGAACATCAAATTAAAAAGAGTATTATACACTACAAGCTAGCTAAATCATATTTTCATAACAAAATCAACTTGGTAACAAGAACACAACAACTATTATAAATAATTAAAAGCTAATAAAAGATAAAATCTTAAACATCCATGAGTAATTACTATTACTAAAATATTTACAAATGCGATAAAAGCTTAATTTATTAGTATTAAAAAAACACCTTACATCTATATTATTTATGAAAATAAATAAATAGCAATCATATGAGAACTTAAAACTGAAAATTTTAATACAATTAACACGGGAGCCGGTCATTTCTAACGAAACCATTTATAACTTGAAATAACTATTATTTCTAACATTATACAATAAACCTATAGTTTGATTATTTTTTATAACAACAAGTTGGCAGCCTCCTAATATTAAACGGATTTAATTTACTATAAAAAGTCTTTTGCGGACCAAAGTAACTTTAAACATAAACTTAAGACGTCAGTGAAAGCTTTTGACGATTTTTTGAGGAAATTCTGAATCCATTAAAATAGTGTAAAATAGTACATTATAACTTAAGTTTCATTATTAAAAAATATTAGTTAACAGTTTAACTTATTAAAATAAAAAGTTAATATTCAAAGCAAAATTTGTAAAACGTGATGATCAAATTATCTATTAAAATGCAAATAATTATTCCTCTTTTAAATTACAGACAATTAAATGTGGTATAAACTTATTACTCAACCAGCTTTAAAAACATTTAAACTTCATTATAAACATTGGAATTTTAATAACATAACTGCAATTACTTTTATACGAGTAAATTTTATTAGAATAAATTATGTTTAACTCGTATAAATAAATTAAAAAGCACAGTTGAAACATAAAATAATTCATACAAAAACATAACTGCTGTAGCATTATATTTACATACTTCTACTAATAAAGAGCCAACTAGATTACTGTACATTTATCGAAACATTATTTTTGTGCTTATTTTAACTAAAACTTTGTCAGTTTAAGATAAATATTTGAATTACAGTATCAAATGTTTATTAAAACTAGTGTCAAAATTCAAAACCATAAGTCAAAAGTTAAACCATTACAATCATTATTTAAATTTAACCAAATCATTTTTTTTCAGACTAACGAAAATACAAACCAAAAACATTTATCTAAAACGAAAGATATACAAAATATTAAAACTTTTAACATTAATTGGAACTTTTAAACAGTTACACACACTTCTTTTTGTTTGACACTTTACAACTTTGTATGAATTTATTTTGTATTGAGTTGACAATTTGAAGCTTGTAGCTATTTGCCAGGTTGCTAATCATTACTTATAAAATTTATTTCTTTATTATATTATAAATTGATAGCTATTTGCACATTAAAAGGTACAAATTATTATATTTCCAAGAGTATCATTAATAATTATGTTAGATGGTTTTTAATTAACATTGTAAGTAATCAACTAAACTAACATTATCTGGTAGTTATTTCAACAAACAAATGTAAGTTTAAAGTGTGTTAAACTAATTATGACGTCAGTAAATGTTTTAAATAAAATAATAAAATTTAATTAAAACAATTTAAAATAACTTAAACATTAGTTATTAACAGTATTATAACCTATAAACTAGCTAGATCATATGTTTATAACAAGATCAACTTGGTAACAAAAAATTATACCATTTATTATAAATAATTAAAAGGTAATAAAAGATAAAAATCTCAAAATACTGTTATCAAAAACTGTGACAAAAAAATAAGTGTTATAAAATACCACATAAAATCTTTATTATGAGTAAATGGAAATAAATAAATTGCAATCATATATTAATCATATTAGTCTATTATTAAAAAATTAACAAATAAAAAAAAAATAATTTCTAAGTCTCAAATAAAAACACCTAAAATATATACTATGAGTAGTCGTTGAAGATAGATAAACAGCAATCATATGTAAAAATAAAATAAAAATTTAATACAATTAACACTGAGACCAATCATTTCTAACCCGGTTTTACTATTATGCTAACTAAACACAATTAACTCATATTTTGAATATTGTATTTAACAGCGGGTCAGCAGCATTTCATTAATAAAAGGTAAAACTTGTTTTAATAAGTACTTTGCGGATCTTATAAGACTTTTTGACAGATGAACAAAAAGTGCTTTACTTTGAAAAAGTACAAGTTTAACATTATAAAGAATATTAAAATTCATTCAACAGAAACCATTAACAGACATTACACAAAATTTTCGACATAAGATATTGTCATCACTTAGCTTCACTGATTAGATAATTAAATATAGTTTAAAAATGTACAAACTTATGTAAGTCCACTTTTTTACTTGATACTAAGTCTGCAGCTTTAGATAATAAGAACCAATATTTTAAATTTAATCGTTCATATAATTAGGAACATAGAATGCATTAAACATTTTCAATAGTTTAAAACTAGCAATGACAATTAGTCGATTTGTTACTTAGAAGAAGATGTTTTTATATAAAAATAACAATTTAATATTTGCTGTAAAAGATAATGACGTCAGTGGAAACTTTAGATGACAAATTTTTAAAATTGTTTTTTGAGTTTTATGGATAGATTGTGTTAATATACAAACTAAAGATTTTAATTCGTTAATGCAAATATTGATATACATTTAATTTAATTTTAAAACATGAAAAGTTAGTTTGACCTTAAATAACATAAGCTTTAACTTTATATTTAAAGCGAAATTTGTCTAAAATGAAAAAATTGTAAAATATTTTACCTTTTATAATCTAAAACAGGTTTTTAAATTATTTAACTATTATTAAGAAATATTTGCTTATCATTAACTTGTAAAAGCAAAAAAAAAACACTACTATTGTATTTTATTTTAAAACTATTGATACCACTTAGTTATATGTCTACTAGCATATTAAAAAGTAAAAATTTATGACCATATCATTACTAGCCATATGAAATTATTTTAAATAAGCAATTAAGTACAAAATAAATAGAATTATTGTTTTAGGAGCTTTTTATGCAAAAGCATAAAATTAAATTAAGTATTTATTAGCACTTTCACATATGTACATACATCAGTTTAGTCAAGTAATGATCACTAACCTATTAATTTGGATTTGAAACAACGATGAAAAGTAAAACTCTTAATAAACAAATAACTAATGATTAAAAAACAAGTAAGTAAACAAAAGTGTTATTAAAAGTTATGACTTCAGTAATCTTTCTAAATTGTAAAAGACTCGGCTATCAAAAGAAATACTTATACCATTATTATGAGTTTAGTACACTGTTTTTGGCGAATTTTCTCCAGAATTTAAAAATTTTTTCCAGGTTTTTAAAAATATACATTTAAAAGGTCTATGTTTTGTTTAAATTAATTTATTTAAAAACTGTGTTAAATAGTATAACGACATTGAAAACATATATACAAATGACAACACAATATAAATACTAGTTATCACTATAAATTAAATTAAATATTACAATTTTTCTTGATAATAGATTAATCGCACAGAATAAATATATACTCTAGACCTAGTTTTAGTAGATACGTTAAATATATTACTGAACTAAAGTTATGCTTAACTTGACTTATTTTAATATCAAATTAAAATTTAGACTAATTTTTATAAGTATTAGTAAAATAACTTATTTGCCAAATATATCATAATAAATTCAAATTACAAACTATTAGAACTGTTTTTTTTTCGGTGCATAACTTTTAAAAAATATACAACAAAATACATTTCATTCTCTTTAAGTTTATTTTAGTACTTTCGTAGTTCGGATAATTAGAAATATTTTTTTACTGAATTGGAATGAATACAATATGAAATAAAATCATACTAAAGTTTAAAGTTTTAAGATATTAAATGACGTTATGATCAAATGCTAAAAATGAAGTAAAAGCAAAATAAGTTTGTTATACTAATAAATCTCGTTAGAATTAAAACAATCTAAATAAATAAGCGATAAAAATTAAAATTAAAACTACACTTAACAATAAATTTTAACAAGAAACTAAGTACTTTAAAATTAATAATATATGTTTAGTATAACTTATGTAGTGTTTCATTACAGTTGTAAAAACCTTTTTTTCTAAACTAATTATATTTAAAACTCCTTTTTATTATTTGTTATATGCAACAATATTAAATTTAAAATATTATTTATGTTTTGAATATTTTTGGAATAAGTTTTGTTTCACCGTACTTAAGTTGGTTTTTTATACTCATTATGGAAACATATTTTATTCCGAATACTAAATAAAATGTTAATTTAACTTTGAATTAATACGTAATTAATAATTAATTAAGTGTTATTAAATACCCTTGGTATATAATAAAAACTGTAATTTTTTTATTCATACTTGTTTCATTGCTATAGTAAATATAGTATCTGAGTACATTTGTGTGCATAGAAACTAATTTAAAGTGCACAGCAAACTTCTAAGAAATCAAATGCGTCGGAACCAAAGTATAACAAACCTAAGTTTTTATTTTTATGTAATTTTTAATGTGTTTGTGCACACTTAAATATAATATATAGTTATAAAACATCTATAAGAAAAACAGAGGTATAAATTATATTTTATACTAAACACTTAATTTGTAAAAATATGACATTTTAGTTTTTACTGTGCACTACTTTTGTACAAAACGAAAATATTTGCATTTAGTTTATTTACTAAATAGGTATTATATAACTATTTTACTAATTCAAAGCTTTTTACATTCTTTCTTCAGAAATTAATTTGCTGTTGTAAAAAGAAAATCATTATGAAATTAATAAAAAAATAACCTGGTGGAATGCTAACCTGTCTTTTTTACACTTTTAAGCTAAATCAGTAAAGTCTTTTAATTCCTTTATAATGTTATACAGGGACTTAAAACTAATTTAATCAAACAAATTTATATATTAAATAATAAATAATATTAAAAGCCTTCAAATAAATTTTTGCTCACCGGGCCACATTTACAAGCTCGCGGGCCAGAAATATTTCATTCGCATTCCATTCTAAAAAGTAACGGGCTCGAAGGCCGCAGATTTACCCTTCGAAGGCCGCAGATTTACCCTTCGCGGGCCGCATTTAGCCCGCGGGCCGTAGTTTGCCGACCCCTGGTTCATGACTTTAATGTAGTTTTCGATTCATTTTTTCTTTAAAGAAATCTATCTTTAAACATTCACATACTAACTAAATTAAACGCACGCAAATTATCTAATTTTATGAAAATATATAATTTTTGAATTGAAATTCTCGTGTATAAAACAAAATCAATTATTTGTTATAATAAACAACCGTTAATATAATTGATTTTTTTTATTAAAATATAATAATAATAGTAATATAATTATTTGTTATTAAGTACTTTATTAGTGTTTATATTTCAATCGTGATATAAACGTTGATTGTTTATAGAGTTTTTTATATATAGTTGGATTACTGTAGGTTTAATCTTAATACTAAAATAATTAACATATTATATAACTCTTAGTTCGTAATGAAGTTTAAGGTAAACTTAGTATTTAAATTTTTTTATTGTTAGTTATTAAATTTTTGTCTAAATTTATTTTATTTGACGTTAGTGTTTGTTTAATTACTAATATTTTTAACATACATTATGGTAGTCAAACCATCTCAAGTTTAATATTTGAATTGAAAATTTCAAAGTTCAATTTTTTAGCATTCAAAACATTTATTGATGTCATAAATTTTTACAACACGATTACAACTTACAATTTTTGATTAAAAAGCTATTTATAAATAAGTTATTATTTCAATTGTAATTCTGTTAATTTTAAACCATGACATTGGTTGAAAGTAATCTTTTAATTTGGTAGCAAAAAAATGCAACTCTAAAAATAAAATACAGGCTGCTTAGCATAAGTTTTTTAGAAAAGTCGCTTTTGCACAAAATAAGTATTTTAGTTTAATTTTTTTTTTAATTCAAATGCTTATTTTAGTGAAATTATTTTTGTAATGATAATTAAAATTATACATTTTTAAAAACTAAAGGATACAAGGTTATTTGTCACAATTTTAAAAGCAATATGTAGTTTTAAACAAAGCACAATGTAACAAAGTTATTGATTTCAACATCACATTAAACTGTTTTGTTTCGTGAAAAGTATCCTTTATACGGTCCTCAGTTTTTAGTCTAAATTATACAACTATTATAAACTAATATACACTCACACCTTCATTAACTATGTTTAGTAACATAAAAAGTAACTGAAACTCAATAAAACATTATATTGTCGTTAAGTTTCTCTACTGATGTTTAAAGTGCTTACAGTAAATGTTAAACTAAATATTTTGGTTTAGATATTTCTAATTTGTTTAAATAATTGCTCACTTAAATAACTTAAGAAGTTTAAAACCGTTATAGAAAATTTATCAAAAGAAAACTGCTAAATAAACACTAATTACTTTTTGAAACGTTTACCCTTACAGGTTATCAGTATTGAACAACTGCGATTTTATTAATTTGCACAGTTTTGAGATAGGTTCAATTAAAAAACAATTTTAGCTGAGTAATGTCTTTATTTTAAAAAGTTGAAATTTTGTTTGAAATATGTTTTCTATTTGCGCAATTGATATATTTTTCAAAAACAAAAAAAAATAATGTTTGATTTAATAAAAAATGAAAATTTATATTCTAATTGTGTTGTCGTTTATACTTAGTTATGTAAACAATATACTCATCTAAGAAGTCTTATGAAAATTAAGTAAAATATTGGTAGAAAGTTACAGGAAATTATCTAAAATAATCGACTTATAGTTAGTATTGTATAACATTCATATTTATGTACTAACTATTTCTTTTGCTATCCAAATATTTTTTTAATATTTAAAACAATTACTGAAGCCAAAACTTCAAACAACACATTTTAAGTTACTTGCTTTTCAATCTAAGGTTGTAATTTAAATAAAAATTTCACTTTTCATTGTTATTTCACACCAAGTTAATAGGTTAGTGATCATTACTTCACTATACTGATGTATGTAAATTAATGTATGTGCCTATAAAACTTAATTTAATTTTATGCTTTTGCAAAAAAAAACTCCTAAAGTATAACTTTCTTTATTTTGTACTTAAAATTTAATTAAAATTTTCATTATGATTAAAAATGATATGATCAATTAATTTTAACTTTATACTATGCTAGTAGACACACAACTTAGTGGTACTGATAGTTTATTGATACTTATCTTTCAGAAGTTTTATTGCTTTTACAAGCATTTGAAAAACAAACAATTTTCAATAATAGTTGAATAATGTGAAATTATTGTTTATGATTAAACTAATAGTAACGTGTTTCTCTAATTGTCTTTTCATTTCTACGAATTTCGCTTCAAATATCAAATTAAAGCTTAGGTTATTCAAGTTTAACCTATTTATTTTTGCTTTTAAATTAAATTGGCGGATATCAACATATTTTAAAAATAAATTATATTGTTTAGTTATCTAGCTCACACAATCTTTGCATTATATTTAAACTCATATTAAAATTATTTCGTCCAAATTTTCCACTGACGTCATGGTTTTTTACAGCAAATATTAAATTACATACTTTTATATATATAATATCTCTTATCTTATTTAATCAACCTAATCAGCGTCTAGGATAATTTAAAACCATCAAAAATGGTTAATGCTTTCATGTTCCTAATTATATTAGTAAGCAAAAAAAAAATACCAATATGCTGGCTTAGCATCAACTAAAAAACACTTTATCAGTATGTACATTTTCAAACGAAGTTCAATTATTTAAATAATACAGCTAAGTAATAAAAATGTGTTATGTAGCAAAATATCTTTAGTGCATTGTTTGTTACTGTTATTTTGTTAATAATTTTTAATAATCTTTATAATGATAAATTGTTAATTTATGCATAGTAAAGAACTATTTGTTTTTGCTGTCAAAATATCATTTTAAAATATGTTCCATGACTTTGATAAATTACTTTAGCCCGCAAAGAACTTTTTATAGCAAATTCAACCCGTTATTATAAAACGCTTCTAACCCACTGTCATAAAATTTATTCAAAATATGAGTTAGTATTTTTTTATTATTTTCTTGTATGACTGTTTTTTTATTTATCTTCATCTACTCATAATTGTATTTCAGGTGTTTTTTTCTTTAATAGTTATCACAGTTGCTAATATTTTGTTTATATTATTTAGTTGTTTGTTTTTGTTCCAAATTGATTTTGTAATCAACACATTATTTAGATATTTGGTAGTGTATGATACTATTAATAGTATGATGTTCAAGTTATTTTTAAATGGTTATACTTGAAGTTTGTTCATAATCATTTTTAATAATATTTTTTGACAATTTAATTTTTTTACTGCATTTTAAACTTACATTAGATTGTTTAAATAACTAACAGATAGTGACAGTTTAATTAGTAAATTATTTATAAATGTTAAACTGACCAATTTTCAGCTAAAATAAGATCGAAGACAAAGTTTTAACAAATAAACTTTTATCTAATTTATTTTTTATAAAAATAAAATTAAAATTTAAAGGACTTTTGTTACTTAGGAGTTCTTTATACCTTAAACTAAGCTAAGAGTTTTTTATGCTTATCTAATATAATATTAGTTTAAAATCAATTTACTTGTAAAATCATATTTTAGATTTTATTAATACAAAGTTAATAGTGATAATGAAATTCAAATATTTTATTATTTGACAATGCATCTTATGTAAATAAATTTATACAACGTTTACGATAATTTAGCTTTTATTTGTGATTCAAAAGGAACAAACAACAATTTTTATTTAACTTAAAATATTTTATCATCGCTCAAAAAAGTTTTGCTTTAAAAGTTGAGATAAGTTTTTAATATTTAAAAACATAGATTGGTAATTAATAAGCTTTAGAAATGATTTAAAATGTTTTATATACGTGTTTCCACTTACTATGTTTAAAAAAATTAAAAAAATCATTAAAATTGTCTACTGACATCATAACATTTTACAGCAAGTATTAAGTTACATATTTATATATATTAACACTTTTTATTGTTAAATTACCGTAGGATTTAACGATAATTATTTTAAAACCATTGTGAGTCAAATCTTGTAATTAATGCTATTAATTAAGTCAGCAGATGCACAATTCAATTTGTTTTTTTGTGATACACTAATAAAAACTAATATTTTATTTTTAATTTTTTTTTGTGCTAGATTATATAAGCAATTTTACCAAACAAAAAAATCTAAAAATGAAATCTGGCCAATGATTGGTACAAGTTTAAAGTAGATAGTAAGTTGCCTAATTTGCTAAAATTTTGAAATAAATTTATATGTAATCATTTGAAATAAAAATTAATGTACGCAAAGCAGCCTTTTATTCATGTCGTTAAGAACACACTAAGGATTAATTGGTTTATTCAGGTTGCTAAAAATACTGAAGTTCAAAAAAATATACTATTTGACAATTTATGCCAAAAAACATGAACAATTTTAATTTGTAAGGTAATGAAATTTTCGTTTGACACAAAAAATCTCTCAAATAGACAATTTTTTATAATGGTTTTTTAATTTACTTTTTTTTTTTAATAGCATATGTAAAGTAGCTTTATGTTTTCAATTTTGTATATAATTACATAACTCTGCTACCGTTCAAAATAGCTTTCAAAATTGATTGTTTATATAAAATAGCCTAATAAATTTTTTTTTTGATTTTATAAAATTTCAATGATTTTTTTTTTCTTTAATGGTTTTATTTATTCTTGTTGCACTAATATAATTACCCACAATCTCTTATATCAGACTTATGCTTTAATTACTCACTGTTTTATATAGGTTATGTGTACGCGTGCTTTTACTTTCTACAGCTATTCTATTTGGCTGATAAAAAATTTTAATCTTAAAACATTAACAACATAGTTTTATTGTCAAAATTTTTTTTTACTTATACTATTTACAGTTTAATAAAATTACTCTTTTTTATAATTTTAATCTATATACTTAAAGTTTTTACAGTCATATCTTCGATTTTTTATATTATCAGAGAGAATATTTATTAAAAAATTTAAAAATAAAGTAAACTTAAAAAACTTATTTAGTAAGTTTATAAAAAATAATTCAAAAATAATCAAAAGAAAAACTTTTTCAACTAAATAGGTGCAAACTGTTTTGTACTTATTTTACATCAGACTTTATTTTAAAATTTTAGTTTAACATCACGATTGTAAACCTAAACTATAGTTATAAAGTTTTTTTATATAATTTACAATGTATTGTAATGTAAATCTCGAATTTCATACAGCTATAAAGCTAACTTGAAAACAATACAATAGCCAAACACTTTGTAAAATACAAACCAAACTATATATTTTTTATACTAAATTAGATTACATGTATGCTTTAGATCTTTACCCTACATATTTATTTACGAAACGAACAAAATTAAAGATAAAGAAAAATTTATACACTAGTTGCGTTGGTTCTTTTTATTAGAAAAGGTTAAGTTTAGAACAGAATCTACCTTATTAAGTATGCTTGAAGCATTTAGATTTTATAACATTCAGTTTTATAAATTTAAAGTAATAGTTAACACTTAAATCCTTTAAATAAAGTAAATTAACGTACTAAACTAATGTTTTTTTGAATAAATACATGTTTTAAAACTTTTAATTTAGTTAAACATCAATTCGTTTAAAAAGTTGATTATATTAAGTTTTTGTTTTTAGTAAATGTAAGCCTAAATATATAAGACAGAACATATTATAGCTGTTATTTCAATAAAATATCCATTGATTGTTTTTTAAAGATTATGTTTACTTTATGAGACAACAATAACCATTAGATGATAAACAAAATCTAAATTTACTTTATTTTAAAAGTCTAATCCTACCACTTTGAACATTACACTACAAGTTTAAGGTAGACTAAGACATGCTTGTGAAATAGTAATGTCAATTTTTTTAAAATAAGTTTAGCTTGTCTAATTTCATTGGAAAGTCCAGGCTTATGCCATGTTGAACTTTTGTTGATGCTTAGTTTAAGATTTATTTTACATTAAACTTTAATTTACGTCATAGCTCAAACCAATTATTTATAATATTTAAATATTATAACAGTTTCAAAAAAAATATTTTGTCAATTGGTTAAAAAAAGCTTATTATATTTTTTAACTAAAGTATTTTACTTAATTAGTTTGTTCATAAACGTATATATAGTTACTTTTAAAGTTTTTGTTTGTTTTATTTTATTTTATTACTGATTTGAGTATAATCTAAAAATATTAATTAAAAGCAAATGTTCGATGACCGAAAGGTCTTTCTCCACACTTTTCATTGATTTAGTTGTGAGCGTTCACATTTTTCTTCCTTTAAACTATTGTGAGAAAATTTTCTAACCAAAATGTAACTGTCACTTTAAATAGTTATTTTATTTCTTTTAGTTCATAATTCAACCATTAAAAGTAAATTTCAAAAGTAACCGTACATATTTTATAGAATTTATAGATACTACTTTTTAGCAATTAAGAACAGCTGTACATACTGTAAAATAGCAATTTAGTTGAAATAATAAATATTTAAAACATATAATGCATTTAACTTGATATCAATGTTTGTGATAAGTTATTTACAACTATAATCATTTGAAAACATTAAATAATTTATAATAACTATACTTTTTGTTTTATTAATCGTATTAGTGTGCAACTCGATTACTGAAAAGTTTTTTCGTTCACCAGGTCCTAAGACCAAATATTTTTAGCGTTTTTTTGACATTCAATAAAAGAGTATATGTATTAATGTATAGAAAAATAAGATTATAAATATATTATCGTTTTCCAGAGAGCTCTTTGAGAGCTTTTAAATAGTTTATTAAGAAATCATATCTATTTTATATTATTATTACAACAGTTTAATTAAGTATTCACCTGCTGAATTGAGTAACTATACAAAATAGTGGAAAATGAAAATTAATTTTTAAATTGGTCGTACATATTTTAGAATTTAAATATAATTCTATTCAGCTATTAAGAAAAGCTGTAAAAACTGAAAAACAGACTCGCAACTAAAATTATATGAATTTGGAACATTTTATGTTTTTAAATTAATTACTGCTTTTGTGGTAAGTTAATTATAAAAAGAATCATTTCAAATCTCAACACAATTATTCTATAACTATTTTTAGTTAGGCTGACTAAAGATTTATTTTACTGTTTTTAAAACAGTTTCATTAATAATAATATTTTTATTAATAGTATTGTATCAAATCTTGTGTGGCATTTTTTTTATTAAAATCTTGCATTTATGTTTAACAGTCTTCAAGTAAGTTTAAAGACTTTGTAAAAAACAGTAAAACTTTTTTTGTTGAAACCCAAAAGTTCTTCATTCAGAAATATTTTGTGTTTGTTTGTTATTTAGTTATTTTAAATTTTCTTAAAAACTTTACAGTTCACGTAATTTTAATTAAAAGACTGATCAGAAATTGTTTTTATTATCAACTAGCTATAATAGCTGTACAAACTTTAGGTGCACGTCTATTCAAATTTGGACAATTCAAGTTGTTAGAAAAAATTGAAACGGAAACATTAAAAAAGTAATGTATATTTGTCAAAAATAAACAAGTACATATGAAGATCATATTATATAAAAATTTTAGACAACAATTCATTTTGCAGTATATTTTATTTTTGTTAACTAAAAATTTTTCAATCTACCCTTTTCAATAGTTTTTGTAGATAACTAAATAGATTTTTCTAAAATAGTAAAATTAATAAAATTGTAAGATTATGCGTCATAATAGGTAAATAAAATTACATGTACTAGGCGATGCTAATATAAAGTTGTTTAACAAAATTTAAAGTATAAAGCTTAAGTACTAGAAATTGAAAGTATTAATAGCAATTTTAATAAGAGGAAACCGACTTATTTAAACTTTCTTAAAATAAAATTAAACAACAAAAACAAAACTTAGTAGCGAATTTACAATAATTTAAACAAATTAGAGTTATAAACAAATTTTTGTTTGCATAAACTTGGCTTATTAGTTTTAATAAATATAGACTCCAAAACACTTAAATGATACATGTTACGTCCTTTACAAATAATTGAAAACATATTATCGTTATAGTTTTTTGCGCATTCTAAATTATTTAACAGATGTTCACCTATTGCCGATTGACTTTTTATTGGCTTATTAGTCCCATAGATCATCCAGTTTCGCAATGCGTTGGTCACGTGTTGGTCCCTTCTTATGTGAAATCGTTGCGAAGTTCTCCCAATATATAATTGAGTATATTGGGAGAACTTCGCAACGATTTCACATAAGAAGGGACCAATTGACTTTTTATTGGCTTATTAGTCCCATAGATCATCCAGTTTCGCAATGCGTTGGTCACGTGTTGGTCCCTTCTTATGTGAAATCGTTGCGAAGTTCTCCCAATATATAATTGAGTATATTGGGAGAACTTCGCAACAAAAACAAAACTTAGTAGCGAATTTACAATAATTTAAACAAATTAGAGTTATAAACAAATTTTTGTTTGCATAAACTTGGCTTATTAGTTTTAATAAATATAGACTCTAAAACACTTAAATGATACATGTTACGTCCTTTACAAATAATTGAAAACATATTATCGTTATAGTTTTTTGCGCATTCTAAATTATTTAACAGATGTTCACCTATTGCCGATTGACTTTTTATTGGCTTATTAGTCCCATAGATCATCCAGTTTCGCAATGCGTTGGTCACGTGTTGGTCCCTTCTTATGTGAAATCGTTGCGAAGTTCGTTTTGCGTTTTTTTAGTTAATTATAAATTATATAAAAATTAACAAATAAACACTAAAGCATGTACAAAACCTGGTACATTTTTCACATAATTATATTAGCTATCTTACTAAAATAGCTGTACAATCTCGACACTGAATAAATTCTTTTTTAGTAAATTTGTTATGATTTATAAAGTTTACTCTTAAAGTTGTATTTGTGATGAAGTTATTAGTATTTTTTTTATTTCATTACCAAATAATCGACAAATAATCTACCTAAATGACAATTTTAAAAATCACTTAACCTGGTATTATACTAAAATATAAAATATCGATAAACAAGTTTAGCTATGTACTTTAAACCAAAAACACTTTGTTAACACAACTAATTTATTAAAGTTTAATTAAAAACATTGTTAGAAGTTAACTAAAGTTATTTAAAATTTAAGCAAATTTTTCAGCTACAATACATTATTATTTAGTTACAGTTTTAAATATTTTTAGCTGACTACAACATCATAAAGTAATAACAGTTTTATTTTCGGAGTCTAAAAGATCTTTTGCAAATAATATTTAAACTTCTGAATACACTTGACTTTGCAAAGTTGTTATTTAATACTATCACGCTTTTTCAGGTTTTTATTTTCAAGGCCTCGTAACAAAAAAAAAACAATAATTAATGTCTTATAGAGAAAATTATTTTAATGTCATTAAATATTGTTGAAAACTTTTAAACACTTTGTTTTTTTTTTAAGTTTAAATCACTTTTTTTAACTTAAGTATTTGTTGTCTACTTGCATATTTTCATACCAACCACAACACACTTTTAATAAAGTAAACATAAAACATTTTAAATTATTAGATTCTTCATCTTAATGTTCATTAGTTTGTTCAGCTTTCATATTTAGCTGATAGTTGTTTTATTTCAATGTAAGTAAATACTAGTTTATATTATATTAGTAACTCTAAAAGCAGTAAAATACAATATACGACAAATAAACCTAAAAAACTTAACTGTTTTAAAAGTAAAAAAAAGACTGTTAGAAAATAAAATTTAAGTAAAGTTATAGTACTTCCCAGTATATAAAACTTTGTTCATTACAAATAGTTGTTTATAATCATCCGAAATTGCTAATAAAAAAAAAATATTTTGAGATAAGTTACAAATAAAAATTATAAATTTTTTTATGTAAAACTTGACGTAAGTTGACTTAACAAATTCCACACTTATTATTAATTACTTATTTTTCGTATTTTACTACTCATTTTACCAAATTTTATCTAGAAATTAATTTAGTTAAAATTAATCAGCTAGTTAGAATAGCTGTAAAAACTGATCTTGCAAAAACTATCAATGATTGAAAATATTAAGAGACTAAATTGTAAAAATTAAGTGTCACGTTAATGGTTAATTTATAAATCGTCAATATAATTTTATTTGAAATATTAATTTATACTTTAAGACTTAAACTTAAAACTTGTTATTTTAGCGAAATAACTGATATTTTAATTGTGATTTTTAAGTGTAAACACATTTTAACAAATATTTAACTACTAATTAGGAAAAAATAATATTTTGAATGCATAACATCTTTTTATCATAATTTTTTTCAATAATTATAAAAGTAAAAAAGATTATTAATTTTAAGACATTTAGTAAATGTATGAGCAATTGAAGAAGTATTTATATTTTGCTATCATTAAGTAACTTATTAAAATAGTAATTAATACACAATTAAATCTTTATAAATTAAGAGTATTTATAAAATCTACATGACATATATTTTCAAAAATAAATTTTTTTGATATCAAATAGTAGAATCCATTATCATTCTAGCCATAATAAAATATATATTAATTTATATTCTAAAAACAGAAGCATTTTCATTAGAATTAGTTTTAAACAGCTAATAAAAAAGCTGATTAGATAATATTTGAAGTCTGTGTAATATTTAAAGTGTTTAACACAAATATTATAATACTATATGAGAAGGTAACATTTATTAAATATAAAAAAAATAGAGGTGAACTTTAATTAATAAAAACAAATAGTGGTTTTAATAAGTTCAATAAAAAAATTACCTGAATATCTTTAGTATATAAAGCTTCTAGTTTGTTGCTTTAAAACATTTTTTATCAGCGTACTAAACTAACTATACACATTTTAAAGACAGTATACTCATGTTTTAAGTTTTTGAATAATGTTTTTATTACAATGCAATGTTATGTGTTTTCTCAGAGTAAATTGTTACGAACAAATGTATTTAATAAAGTAATTGATATTTATTTGTACAACAATCGATAAAGTGTTCATATAGTTACTTCATGAATAAAGTCATATCTAAACAATTTGATAGTAACTATTAAAAAAAACATATATTAATTTTCCTGTTCAAACATTGTTAGTTTGATTTCAATGATTTTAACAATTTGAATTTCATGATTTGATTATAAAACATATGTGTAGAACAAAACTTTAAAAGTTTATGAAAGTACATACAAGACTTGTATAGACGACACTAGTTTGAGTAGAAAATATTTTAATAGAAGTTTAAATCTTTATTGGATTATAACTATTTAGTTATATTTTTTTTAATGACAAAAATATATCGACAACTACATCAAAATCAAGAACTAATAAAAAATAAAATATGTGCAGAAGTTGTGAAGAATATACTTTATGTTTTCTTAATAAGCATGTGACATGATTATAAATTCATATGCTAAAACAAGTATGTAAGTTATATGAAAATTTTGTAATAATTTATTCAAAAATAAGTACCTTATTAATATGTTCAAAGATTTATGACGTCATTAACTGTTTAAAATGCTAAATAAAGTCAGCAAATGTATAAAATGTTAAAATTTTTAAGCTACCATTGACTCAATATGAAACTAAACTAACATAATGCAATTAAAAGTTCTTTGTTTTCAAATTAAGAAAAATAATAAGAATTTTAATTTGCTTAAAAAATATATTAAACTAAACTAAAAATTGTCGATCCTAGCTTTAATAGGAGCTTTAATATTATTTTTTATAAAGCTGACTAGGTCTCTAAAGTGCTAACTAATTTAATTTCTACAAAGAGTAAACTAAAGAAAATTAATCTTTAGTATACTAATGCAATAATATATTTATACAGACTCCATCTAGTATACAACGTTTGTCTAAACCAGGGGTCGGCAAACTGCGGCACGCGAAGGGTAAATCTGCGTCCCGCGAGCACGTTATTTTTTGAATGGGATGCGGCCCGCGAAGGAAAATTTTGTGGCCCCCGAGCATGTAAATGTGGCCCGCTGAGCAAAATTATATTTCTTGTTAAATTTTTCTCGGTAATTCGACTTAATTTGATTATTTTGGTTTTAAGTCTCTGTATAACATTTTAAAATATCTACAAGAAATTACTGCTTTATTTTAAAAATGTGAAAAAGACAGATTAGCATTCTAATCTAACAAGATTGTTTTCTAAGTTTCATAACAACTTCTTTTTTACAACAGCAAGTAATTATTTGAAAAAAGAGTGTAAAAAGTGCTCGGATTTAATAAGTTAGATATATAATACCTATTTATTAGATAAACTAGATGAAAGTGTTTTCCAATTTGTACAAAAGTAATGCATAGTAATTAACTAAAGTGTCATTTTTTTATTAGATGTCCTTTTTCTATATTTTTTACCTAAGTTTCCTTTATAGATTTTTTATTTGTATCCTATATTTTAGTGTAAAAATATCTAACATAACATAGTTATAAGAAATAAGGTTTATTTAAATTTTATTTTGACACATTTTAATTTTTTAAAGTTTTCTTTTCACTTTAAATTAATTTCTATCTACTCCAAATTAAAAAAATCCTCATATCTTAAACCACTTTTTATTTAATACTTTAATTAATTAAAGTTTAGTTCATGCATAAGTTTCTAACATTGTTGTTTTACATGTAACATCTTAATTGTATAATGTAAAGTGTATAAATTGTAGATGTAATATATATGAAATAAATTAATATAGCTTTTGTTAGTTATACATTTTCATTTTTCAAACACTTTTTTGTCAAACTAAGTTATTTTTTATGCCTTGCATATCAATACACACAATTTCTGTTTTTTGGAGCTACCTATTTATATAAACTAGATTTAGGGATGGTAAGTTTATTAAGTTTGTACATTGTTAATCAAAATAGTTCAAATTCAAGCAAAAAAACAACTAAACATTGCCACACAATCAGACTATCACTATTTGAAGACATTAAATCTCAGGCCAACAAAGTCATTTTTTTAAGTTTTTGGCTAGAATTGCTTTTTGTTTACAAAAATATCCGGAGTATTTTTGTTGACTCAGGCTGGCTTTATTAAACTTATGATGTATGTTTTGCTCAATACACAGTGTTAGTTTGAGCTATAATATATGTTAAATTTTAAGTCTTGCAGCTAACTAAATTCAAAATTTTATTTATATTATTATGTACATTTAAGTGTGAACAATCAGTGTTGCCAAAAAACTTGAATCCCGGACAAGCTTTGAATTTGAAAATTTATGCTTAAAAATTCCGGAAAAAAACTTGAATTAAAGAATTTTTTAAAAACCTCGAATTTCAAACAAATTTACATGTAAAGTAATGAAATTTCGATTTGACACAAAAAAAATACAAAATAAATATTTTTTTATTAAAATATAACAAAGTAGTTTAACAGTATTTTTTAATAATGATATGTTTTTCAAGAATTTTTTTTCAACTTTAACTAAACTTTATACTAAAAATAAAAGAAGGAATTGTACTTTCAAAAAGTTTGTTTTGGTGCATTGCACCTTTAATTGTAAAATTTCACCGATTGTTTTGCTTCGCGTTGAAACTAAACCAAGAAACTCTACAAACATGTCAAAGTTAGTAAAAACATCTCTAATTAAAATTGTCAGATCAGCAATAGTTTTTCTACCATTGCTTTCATGTTAACAGATTGATTAAAGTCCTAATTTGCTTTATGGGACTTTATAACCTAAATGCATTTCCTAAACACGACTTTTAGTTGTCATTGAAGAAATAAACAAAAGTTTTTTATTACCGCCAACATAAATTCTTTAGAAAAGTTTTCAATTATAAACGGTATCTCATTTTAAGTGATAAACTTTGCTACTATATAACTTGCCTCAACAATTTTTTCTGATCATTCTGTAGTTACTAAAGATAATAATGTCATTGTTGGAACTGACTTTGGTGATTTGTTTTTTTATCTTTTCTCGCAATAACTCCTAACTAACGTTTTTTTATTCTTGTAGCTCGTCTTATATTTACAATTACTTTTTTTAAATGCAGTATTCTTATTTCACCTGAAGAATCGCTAAAATGCTTAATAAAAAATAAGTTTTTCTACTTCGCTAATGACTAGTAGAATGTTATACTTTTGTTAAATTTGTTTAAGTAAATTAGTTGTTCATTCCAGCTGACTTATATTTTTTTGACGTGTAATTTATTTACTGTTAATAACCTTAGTTATTTTTTTATGTTGTGATCTTTATTTTAATTGGGTTGCTACACAAACAGGCTATTATATTAAAATTTTCGAGAATTAATTATGTTAAAGAATTTGTTTTAGCTTTCTGGTATACAAACAGGTATTAATTATATTAAGTTAACTTAAATTACTAAATTTTCTAATGATTGTAAATTATTTAACACGCAAAAACCTTTTTGAAGTAAATATTCTTAGAAATATGAAAAAAGGGTTGATATTATAACAAATATATAAAAGTAACCCATAAATTGTCTTTCAAGTTAGGTTTTTTTAGAAAATTAGGTTGTAAGTAAAATTACAAAAGTATTAACTTTAACTTATGAAGTGCTTATAAAAGTAAATATTTTATTAACACTTAAGTATATTAGTCGATGTAACTTCTATTCTAATTAAAATTAGTTTAAATAGGCATTCTATGTATAGCTAAAAGTCATTTAAAATAATAAGGTGAATAAAAGTAAAACCTTTCTTTAGTGTGACTAAAACTAAAACCTAAATATTATTCAAATGTCACTAAAACTAAAACTTCGGCCCTCGAAGACTTTGGAAACTTGAAATTTGGCCCGCGACCACTAACTGCTTGCCGACCCCTGGTCTAAACAAACAAGTTGTGAGGTTGCTTTAACACCTACATATTATAATCGAAAAAAAAAATTTTTGAGCCCTATTACAACATCGTCTGCTATGAAAATAAACTAATATCAAAACACTGAAACCTTTTAATTGACTACATTTTTATCAAAGTGTATTTCGAGCATCAATACGTTTCATTTTACAAAAAAAAAACAATAATTAATATTTCTAACTATTATTTTAAAATTGTCAAAAAATGACTTCATCTTAATAAAATTTGTTAAAATAAAACAAATACATATTTGATTGATATAAAATTATGAAAACTGTGTTTTGATCAACATAATAAGCAATAAGGAATTGTGTTAAAAGCAAGTATTTAAGCCAGCAAGATAGAACTACACTAACAACTAACTTGATAATAATTTATTGTAACTTACTTTCAACATTCCAAATAATTTTTATAGGGTTTCTTGCTTAAGTATATTTTTTACATAACTAAGTATAAATGACAGCACAATTGAAAAATATATTTTGTTATGTCATAAATAAAAAAAATTAATTCTTTATTTTTTGAAAATAGATTAATGGCGCATATTAAAAGTATATTTTAATCATAATTTCAATTTTTACAATAAAGACATCACTGAGCTGACTCATTTTAAAACTATCAACTAAAACATCGGCAAAAGTCAGCAGAGCAGAAGCCAAAACTTTTGCATTCCGTGAAACAAGCTCAAATTTCTATATAGTATACGCATGTATAAACCGTTTGTAGCTTGAAGACTGCAAGTTTTCCAATTGTGACTGACGGATGAGTCCTAATCAGGACGAAACTGGTCTAAATTAAGTCAGCAGATCAGAAACCGTGAGCTAAGCTCAAGTTTAAGATAAGTCTCAGTCTACCAAAAGCATATGGTCTGATGATCGAATTAGTATGATCAACCCTTGTGTTTAACTATTATAAAATTTTGCTAAATAGTAAAAATGTAGTATTTCAATTAATATTGATAACCAGTATGGATAAAAATTAAACATTTTAAATAAAGAAAAGTTTATTTGGCAGTTTACTTTAACTTGACTATCTAAAATGGTTTTAATCTCTCAAATTATTTAAGATGATTGGTAATTAAAAAAAAAAAGAGAAAAATAAATGTATTTTTACATTTGATTTGAAAATGTTATGACATCAGTTGAAAAACTTTGGTTTTTTGAATTTTAAACTTATAAAATGTAAAAAATAATAATTCAAATAGTTTATTTAACTTTAAATAATTACACTTAAATACTAAATTACAAACTTTTTTGACAGTTAGTAAAGATTACTTTTCATAATTTATAATATTAAAATGTACCCTCTTTAACAAGGGAATTTACTCCTAGGGTTTAAGAATCGCTTTAGGAATCGTTTTGAAATAGAGGACCGTTTTAAAGACAATTTTCATAAGAGATTTACAAATAAAAAGAATGAGTATGATGTTCAGCTAATCAAAAGCATTAAGTTTTGCTACATTGAACTTTGTTTGAATCTGCACTTTATTTTTATTATTGTGACAAACCAACTTGTATCCTTTAGTTCTTGTAAAAAGTGTAATTAGCATTATCATTAATAAAAATGTAGTACCAAATTAAGCATTTAAATTTAAAAAATCAGAAAATAGCAGTTTTTTATTACTTAAAAGCTCTTAACTTTTTGATAAAAATTAGTGCTATAAATGTCGTTTATTATACTTTTTACAAGTGCATTTATTCGAAATTCAATAAAAAAATTTAACACATACCATATGGTTTAAAATTAACTAAATAAAATCGAATTAAATTTTTAGTAGTTGATAATAAATTCATCAAAAAAATGTAACTTATAATAGTTTTTAAAGAAGTTATGACGTCAAAAAATGCTTTTCATGCTAAAAAATTAAGTTTAAAATTTTAAATTAAACTATTGGACTGAAAATGGTTTGACTATCATTATGAGTGTTAAAAATTTTATTTAATAAATAAAGTTCAATAAAATTATATATAAAGAAACTCCGATTGACAGCAATTCGAACTTTTATGATAACTCTACATTACAATTTATTACATAAAATATGTTAGTATTTATTCTTGTATTAGAATTAAACTATCATCAACAAATACTCAACTTGATATTTAAATCGTGAAAATTTTTTGTAATACTAGGTAATATAAGTTTATAATAGTTTTATAAATAAAACAACGTTTACATATTACTGTCGTTAAAATATAAACACTAATAAATTACTTGATAAAGAAATAATTTCAATAAATATATTTATATATTTACTAAACATTCAAATACTTTACAATTAATAAACTAGACGAACAATAAATATTTTTATATCACACAAGGAAGCCAAAAAAAGTTATATAACTTTATAAACATGAAATAGTTTGCGTACTTTTAATTTAGTTTGTGTATGGATATTACATTGAACTTTGTAACCATTTGTAATTTCGTTACAACTTTTTTTTTGCTATTTATATGTGTCAACACATATTTTTAATGTTGGTACTTCTGAATATTTAACAGTGTACTAATATTTGAGATTTGAAGTAATTTTTCTGATTGAAAAAGATTTTACTGGTAATATAGAATATATTTATCGTATGGTAATATCTGTACTGGCATATATTAAAACAATCGTGTACTTTAATGAACTATAGCATTGTCGTCTAGTATTAATTATATAAGCAATAAACTTAACAAAACCATTTCAACTAGATAATATTTTTGTTTTGATTTTTTTTTCTTCGATTTCAAACAAGTAACTGTATTTATTAAATTAGCATTGTAATCTTTATTCCGATTAAGTTTTATTTTAAGTTTTGTAATTTTGATAAAATTCATTTTATATTTTAAAAAACAGTAGAAATGTTATAATTTCTCTGTTATCCCACTATGCCAATATATCTAATCTACTCAATATTATAATGATTGAAACAAAATCAGAGTCTAGAACACAAATATAAACGATTATTAAAGTAAAAAGTTTGTATACAAAATACCAGTTTAATAAAATAAGTTTTCTATAAGAATTTTTAATAATAACTAGTGGCACTTATTTATAAACAACTTCTTTAATGACAAAAGTGTATCAATAAGTACATTAAAATTATAAACTAATACTTTGAAAAAAAAAATCAGAAGTCATTTAGGATTTAGATTATTTTTTTTTTTTATTAACCATATAACATGGTTTTAAATTCATATTCATCAATAAGTTAGTATTTATAACTATATTTTGTATCTATTTATTCAAAAACTAGTAACTTTAAAATGTGACTTAAAAGTTATGACGTCACGAACTGTTTTAAATTATAAAAAACTTTAGCAGACGTTGACTTATTATCATGTTAAGACCACAACAGATAAAACACGTAATTATTGTTTACCAGAAGTTGTTTAAAAGGTAAGAAAAATAAATCTGAGGTATAGTTGGGCAACCCAGGCTAATACATAGTAACAAATAAAATAAAAATTAATAGTTGCAATTGTTTATCCTACTACAAGAGCTTTTATATTAACTTCTCATAAACCTGACCAGAACTCTTAAGCTGACTAGATTATAGATAATTTCTATGAAGAGTAAATTATATAAAGATAAGATTAGTTTTAGTTTATGTTTTATCAGTGAATATAAGTGCAGTAAAAACTAAATATTCAGCTTGCCATTTTAGAAAACCATTCAATTCAAATTAATCATATTTAAAGAATTAGTAAAACAAAAGTATGCAGTCAATTTAGTTTTAAAGTATAGTTGTAAAGAAACTTATAAATTACTAAAGAATTTATATATTTTGTTTAAAACATATTTAACGGTGTACTTATTTACAAATATCAGCTGTTAAAATTTTCGGACTTTTATAGTAAATTTATCACGAACTATTTACTATTACACCCTTTTGTTAATCTAAGCTTATGAATTATTTAAATTGAGGTCTCATTTCATCTTAAATGTGCCGTGTAATTTAATAAATTTTTCATAAAATCTACACTTGTTTAGCTACTGTTTCAAATGATTAAATTGAGTTACTACAATACTCTTAATCGCTTACTGAAATTTTTAATTAGAACAACGCAAGTTTTAGCTAAGACTTAAAACTAAAAAAACAATGCGTATTAGAGAAAAACAACCTTTATTTCTCAGTTATTATAATTAACATGCGGAGAAGTTTAATAAGATTAATTCAATAAACTATCTGAATACCTGTTATCTGAAATATTTGTTTTATTATACGGTGTTTTAATGTTTTGTTTTCAACTCCAAACACAGTTAGCTAAATCTATTAGTCAGTTAATAAACTATTAAGTCAACTAAAATAACTGTATAAACTAAACTACAGAGTAGTGTGGAACATCTCAATTGTTAATAGTATTTATGAAACTTATTGAACACTAAGCTTGTGATTAATAAAAAAATTAAAATCTTTTGTAAAAATATGTCATAAATAAGTAAAACTCAAAGTTTTGGCATAAAAAGTCGTACAATATCTAAATATTAATATTAAAGTTAACAACTAAAAACTTGTTAATTTGATGTTGCAAATTTATCTTAGTTTTTATGCTTAGAAATATTTAAAATATATTTGAAATACATCTATGTCTTTTATTTTAAGTACAATAAAACATACATTTAAAACAATTTAATAAAATGGTCTAAATAAAGGGTTTAATAATATGTTACTTTGTTTTTTATAGTATTATCATAGTTTGTAAAGCTCCTCAAAATGTTATTAATTAATGTTATAAATAAACTTTATAGATAAATTTTGATTAAATAACTTTGGTTTCTAAAACACAACACTATCTTTTAGAACGTTTAAAATTTAAATAGTAAAATAATTATTTTATTATCAAATTTTTAATTTTATTACACAAGCTTAATTGTTACCGTTTTACTCGATTAGTATTTCCCAAACCGTAATATACATAGATGTATAAACTTTTCTACATTATCATTTTCATCTTGTATTCAGAATTTCATTATACAAAAAATCAGTAGTGTAGTATATAATACGAATGAAATAATTGCTATTAATAAATAATTATAATTTTTACGATAATAAATTTAGTATGTGAAATAATTGTTTAATTAATATTTTAAATCAGTAACTGAGTAATATCTTCAAAAAATTCGGTTTAGAAAGATTCTAATAATAGTTTTTTAAAGTAGATAAATATTGATGATTACTTTAATTTATAAAATATTATAGAACAGTAAGCGAATTCTTAGTCCACTTTTTTTTGAAGTTTGATAACTGTATAAATATTTAATGTAGTCAAATAAGTATTTGCAATGATAAACGCAAAAGTTAAAACTTTACAAGTAAAAAAATGATTTTAGGTACTTGTATTTGTTGTATTAATTTCAGTTTACTTTTCAAAATATATAAGTTTGATTTTAGTGTTCTTTATTTTTTCTCCGACCTGATATTTTCATAATTAGAACAAAAGTATTTTTATAAGATCTATAAAAACAAACACTTAACATCATTATTAACCGCAAACGTGCTTTTCAAAGTCAAATGCATATGTACAATAGAACTTTAACTGATAAAACGTATTGGTTTTCTAAGTTTGTAACGCTACTTTGAATAGCTTAATAGTGTGTTTGAACAAAAACTAAATTAACTTAAGTTATGAAGTTGTTATAAATTTTGTATAATAAAAACCAACAAAACAGTTTTAAGTTTTTGTAATAAAGTTAAATTCTGAGCTAAAGATATTTGTCAATATACTATAAAGGAAACTTCATATTTTTTTGCCATTGAAACCTGGTAGTAAATAAAATATATAATTTGCAATAATATTTTTATCTAAGTTAATGTAATAAAAAATTTACTTAAAACTTTTATCTTTTAAGAAGATTTGTTTGTACTTAATAATTAAAATAATGGTAAATGTTTAAATATTTAGTTTTACATTTTTAAAAAGATGAAATGCGTTGTATTTGATATAGTTGTATACCAAGAGTATTAAAATTGAGTAGGACTAATTACTTCTATTTATAACAAAGATTATAAACTTTCTATTTAAAATAATATTTTTTTATACTATGGTAATATTTTTTACAAGTATAAAAATTTTTTAGTATTATATGTTGTATTTTTAAATGAATTACAGATCATAAATTACTCAAAAGAATTAGCTGAGTGTTAAAGAAGTCGTTGTAACTCAAAGAAGAATTTTTCAACAAAGATATAGACATTCAAACAGCATAAAGTTTATATAATATAGTTAACAGTTATAGAATATATATATTTCTACTATCGGAAAAGTACAATATTTATCAGCTAAATTGAAAAGCTGTACAAACTTAACTGGCAGTCACTGTGTAAGGTATACTACAAAAAAATTTGTTAATTTATATCATAATATTATGTACAAAATTTGTGGTTGGTTAAACAACATATTTTTAGTTTTATTATTTTGCTGTATTAAAAACTGCCAGTTTTAGTTAAATCATATTAATTTAAATTTATAAACTTTTGGCCGATTTTGCCTTTGGTTAACTTACAAAGAGTGGACCTCTTTTATTGTATTTTTGTGTTTATTTATTGTTGTTAGTTTCGTGAAAAACAATTTCATTTTCATGATACATTGTTTTATGCTTTACTTAACTTTTTTTGATAACTATTTATGAGTTGTATAGTTTTTTATTACTCAAAATTTATGAGCTTCAAGCAAGTTAATCTGCAAAAATAGATAATTAAAGAGCATTTCCATGTACTTAAGTTTCAATATTATACTTAAATTATCATTATAGTCTAATAATTAACATATAGTGTATCGACTACTAATATAAATTAGTTCTACTTGTCTTTAGTAAATACACAAACTCATTTACTTTATATTTATTTTTTACTCGCAGTATATATTTTCATACAAAACTGCATAAAAAATTTTAAACCCCTTTTACACACAGAAACAAATGTAAGTGCAGTAAAGAATTGTACTGTATGTAAATTTATATTTATTCTAGTAGTAAATGTACTATCATCAATATAATATACAATTTTGTTCAACTGTTGTAAAAAGTTATACAACTGTTAAAATGTTTATTGGCTAACGCGACAATAGCTTTAAAATTATCACAGTAAACAAATAATTATACCACATATTAATAATGTTGTAAAGAATTCAGAATGTGGTAGTAGTGGTTATAATCGTACAAGATATATGGTATTATAAAATTAAAGACTTTATACGTTCTCTGATTTCTTTCACTTGACTAATTTCAAAACAAACTAACTAACTATATCAAGTTTTTTCTAATACAACCTTGTAAAAAAGTTTATCAAAACATTTACTTAAAATTAGCAACAAAAAATCATACTAAATTCCGTACATTTTGTAAGAAAATGCAAAAAAATTTCATATTTTTTTTATAACTAGTTTTTTTTATAAACACTGATTTTTATATTTCGTTTTTTAATTTATTTCAGTTTAAATAATAACAGTTGTTTGATAATTTTTTTTTTCTGGCGAAATAATAAATCCCAACAAAAACGAATTTAAAGTATTAATTTAATTACTGCTTTTTTGTAGTACAAATAAAGTTTATGAGTGTTTATCAGCCGTGTTTACAACAGATTACAAATAGTCCACTGTACATGTGGAAATATAAAATAGTTAACATTTTAAACAAGTTAAGCTTTTATTTAACAAATTGAAAGCTAAATTTTGCTTCCTTAACGTACATACGTCATAAAAAATAGTTTTTTCATGCATCATTTAGCACATAAAGTTAGAAAATGTTTCTTCTTTTTGTATTAACTTAAAGTTTTTTTTTTAAACTAAAACAATGAAAAGAAGATGTGCGAAGTTTTAATATTTTAAAACTTTACAAGATAATTGATTAGACTAAAATAAAAAATATATAAAATAAACAATTCACAATAGATTTAAAAATCGGTGAACTTGTATTTAAAATTACAAACTCCGCCGAAAAAGACTTTTTTAGTTGTTGTTTAGCATTTATTAAATAAATGTCAAGCTCTTCAACACAAAAAAGTCTGATTATTGATAGCTCAATCGTGCGTACTTAACTAGATCTTGAATGATTTTTTTTTGTTGGATGCGCTATACGTAGTAACATCTTATACGTAGTAGTTATTTGAATAAAATTATAAATTTATTTTAAGTTATAAAAAGTAATTAAAGAACTAAAGCTTGTGGTTTAATAATTGAAAAGGTATAATCAAAACCTTTATATCAAATTGACTTTGGCTTCGAGAATATGTTGTTTACTCAGTAGTTTTGATTATAAATACAAAAAAAATATATATAAAGTTTTAAATTTATTTTATCTTTTCTGTATATGATTTAAAGCAAGTTTAAAAATTGAAACTGAATTTTCGATTTGGTAGCATTAAAATGTGCTTAATATAAATTAAAATTCTATTTAATGTTAACAAATAAGAAAAGTAATATCAAGTTTTTTTATTTACAAATTAATATACAATAGTTATGGCTTTATCTTTTATGATTTTTTTACTTTGTATACGCCAAAAATATACTTGAGTGAGTGACGCACGCTAAATTCAGTTTATTTAAACTTAAGTTTAATATTAAACAATAAAATTACATATTTATATTTAATTAGTACAACTTTTCAACTGATGACGTAATGAAAGCTTATCACAAGTTATCTGATGAAGTTATTATATAAATTATTCGTGTTGACAACTATAAAACTGTGCTTCTTCCAGCCTTAATTGTACTGCTATTCTAGTTAGCTGAAAAAATATTTATATAATTGATTTTAAACTGTAGTTTTAAAAACCACGGTTAAATTTTTTTAACATTTTTTTAATTTTTACATTTTCAAAATGCATCATCTATAAACTAAATGCAAATTTCATAAATCTTTTAATTCAGCTTAGGCTATTGGGTGTACAAACAAAAGTAAGAAGTTTAATAATATTTATATACTAAATGTTTAACACATGAATATTTAAATATTTATGTTAAAAATATAAGCCTCAGAAACAGCAACGATCTTATTTATTTTAATATTATCCTCAGCTAACTAAAACAGCTAGGCAAAATTGGAATAATTCACAACAATTAACTAATAGTTAAAAAAAAAATCTAAACAGGTAACGAAATATAATGTTTTTTAACATAAATCTTAGTTAGGAAAAATAAGATTGTAAACTATCCAATTAAAAACGAAATAATAACTCTTTGATAGTTTAAAAGACATTCATTATTAAATAAAAGTGTTAGTTGTTTAATTATTTTTCTTTGATTTCAGTAAGTTTTAAATATTAGGTTAACTTTACAAAAACAAAACTGTTTTAAATTTTTTAAAGAGATGTATAAAAATTTTAATACTTTTTTTAAAACAAAACAGTTTGTTAGACTTTTATAAAAACTTAAGAAAAATTTAAATATTTGAATCATAGTTTTAAGTAAAACATTTTTTAGTATCTAAAAGGAACAGTTATTTTGGTTGTATGGTATTATTTGTAGAAGTTTGGAAATAGCGGATTTGATTTACCAAGCACAATAATTAAAACAATATATTTATAAATAGCAAGTTTTAACCTTTAAAATTTGTTTATCATGATTGTAGCTCGATGACCGATAGGTCTTTCTCCATAAAAACTTTTAGACAATAAGTTCTACGATTGAAAATTTACTCTTTTGATTTTTTTTTCACTAACATTGTTTAAAAATAGAATAAACAATAAGATATAATAAAAAATTAGGCGTATGAGTGATATAACCAACAATTTAAAACCAAATTTAACCAGAGCTGGATTTAACTTTAGTTTTGATCTATGTACCTAAAAATAATTAAATAAAATACAAAAAAAATTTGTAACTTAGTTAATTGTACGTTAAAAGCTATAGGCACCCTTAAATGAATTTGGTGTACATAAAAATCAAACTAGTGCACAACGTTAAGTATACTGCTTCAGAATACAAAAATAAAAACAATAAACAGTTTTATACTATAAGTAGATAGTAGCACAAAAAGGTAGTTAAAAGCCTAATAAAGTTATACCTACTTTTTAATTAACCGTAATACTAAGTGTATAACCGTGACTAACATATGAATGTACTTTTTAAATCTGAGAAGTAAAATATTAAGTTAAAGTTCTGTCTAAACCGAGTTTCATATACAAATATCTTTTGAAAATTTCAGATTTAAGTAAATATGCCTTTATTTAACAAGTTTAAAACTTTGTAAAAAACTTACTGATTTAAAATCGATTTGCATAAAAATTGTTATATTTATTTAATTAAAACTCTAATATCTGAATAAATTAGCTTTAAGTCTATCATTTTTAAACAACCTGTTTTAGTATTTAAACAAGTGATCATCCGAATTTTAAAATTCGCATTCGGATCCAATCAAATTTTAACTTTAAAATGAGATTCCGATCCCGGTCAAACCAGATCTAAAGTATTAGGATTTGGTAAATATTCTAATCTTCTTAAGTAACTCTCAATTATTTGTTAAAAGTTAATTGGAGCGCAAAACTGCGTAGATGAATATTAAAACTAAAAGTTATTAGGTTGAAAACATACATATATTATAAAAAGGGCTATTATCATTTCTGTTGTTGAGAAAAATGAATTATTTAAAAACCTATGAAAAACCATGCATATTACATACCTTCTATCAATAAATTTTATAGTGACCCGTTAGATTCAATACTTTTGTTAAATCTTCTTTTTTAATAATAAATGAAAACTACAGGCTTTTTTAATGCAACTGCAGTTGTTTTGTCATTTTATCAAAAACTGTTTGATTAAATTCAAAAATTAAACTTTTGTAAAATATAGCTTAAAATGGGGATTGTATATTCCAAGTTTGTAAAGCTTTTCAGTAAGTTTAAAAAAATCAAATTTATACGTAAAGTACTTTTTAAGAAAAAATTTAAGAATTTAATGTTAAAAAGGTCATACAAATAACACTTTAATAAATTTTCTTTTATTGCATTTTTTAAGAAATAAAAGGAAATGTTGTTTAGTATTAAAAAATACTAAAACAATTATGTAAATGTGCATAACTTTTGAACTATTAAATTTTAAACAATTTAAAAATAAAACCAAGTCTTACCTTACTTTAGTAATAAAGCTATTTGAAATATTAATTTTGTGCAAGTTTCAAAACTGTTTAAGTTTAATTGTCGTTTTTGCTGATATTTTATAAGCTTATCACAAACTATATTATTGAGTTATTTATTAAATAGCTATACATTTTTTAAATAGTCCTTTAACATTACAAACGAGTTTGTGCAGCTATTTTAGTTACCTGAGAAAATAATTTAACGAATGGTTAGCTAATTGTAATTAAAGAGTTTTTGACTAATATTCAAAAAACTTTTTAATATTTAAATATATTATAGCCGTAAGTTTTCTGCAGCACAAGTTTTTTAGTTGAATCAAGCAACTTAAATCACATTAACACTGCCCTTGTCTACTTATCATTTGTAATATAATTTTTCAAAGGCTATTAATAATAAATATTACTTTATATTAAATTTTGAATGAATTTGATAATTTAATGCAAAAGGATTTAAAACTTTTATGTTATTTAGTATTATATATATGTATATATATATATAGTGAACAAATATATAGCTAACAGTTAATTATTTAGTTAAAAATTAGTTAAGAGACCTATTTTAGAAAATTATTAACTAAAAGTGTCATAAAATTAACAACTATTGTAGTTATTATAACAAACTATAAAGATCTCTATACTAGTTAGAATCAAATTCAATAGATCTCTATATCTATTAGGTTTTTTATTAATGTTTTTCCTTATTTGATGTTTTAAAGCACCATATACAATGTACAATAGGGTCATTATAAAAAAAGCAAAGTTTGAAGTTTCACCATTTGAAAATATATTATTCAGGAACTTTTTTATAATCTCATACACAATGAATATTTAAATGCTGATATGGTTATATAACCTCAATGAACTAGAATAGCTCGAAGTAACCATCACATTGAAATTAGCAAATTTTTAATATTAATATCTTTTATTGAGATTTTTCAAACGGATCTTTAAACAATTTCATGGAAATTTATTACTCATGATATAATAAAATGTATTTTTTTATAAATCACTTCAGAGTAAAAAAAAGTTTGGCATACCATTAAAACACTTAGTTCTTATTAAATATATCTGAATTATCTTAAATTTACTATAAACAGTTAAAAATCAAGTATAATTTTATGTTTGGAGGTTTTTACAAATATATTATTTTGTTTATACTGAAATTTATAAAAAATAACTTAACTTAAGTTTTTACAAGCCAGCAAAGTGAATTTTAATTTTCTTTATCAGCAAAAAACTTTATTTCTGATCATTTTTTAGATTATATTGTAATCACAGATAAATTGTGGATAACTTAACTTAATATCATAACTGCACAAAACAATATGGTTACTTATTTACTTACTGGCTTATATTAAGTGAATTATAATCTTCTTTTTATAAACTAGACAGAACCTGTTTTTTATTGAAATTCTTTTTTGATATAAGTTACTTTTGAATAAATATTAATAGTGTTATCGTTAAAGTTAGGGTATTGTTGTGTCTAATTCTTTGTTTTTTACACGTTGATCACAAAAAAAAATTTGATAAAGAAAAAGATTTTTAAACTTTTACCTGTATTTAATTGTTTATAAAACGCTTAATGATTGCATTTTTGAACAACAAAAACAATAAACGTAAAAAAAATATATGTAAAACTTACTTTATTTCAAAATTTTTGTTTCAGTTTTTTACACATAAATAAGTTCAAAAATTTTTTATTAAAAAAGTTTAATTATAAGAACTGACGTTCATTAGTTTTTCTTAATCATAAAATCACCCAGAATTATTTTAGAACATTTATTAGTAATTATTTAGCCATAAAAACACTAAAGTAGTGTACATGGTGATTGTAAACTAATATTTGTTACTTTGTTGTACACTAATTGAAAATGCATATTTTCTTTACTTTAACGTAATGTATTTTAATGCTTGCTTAACTTAAACTATGTCGAACCAAACGTTTATAAACAATTATCTACATTTACAAAAATTACTATACCTCTATAAAACAGATCTTCTACACCTTTTAATGGGTTCAAGCGTATTTTGTTAAGTAGTAAGCAGATAATTAATAGGTTATACAATTTTTTTTTTTAGTATGCTGAACTTATTATCATAATAAATACATCTACATTGTATTACTAAAGAAGTGTTGTTGTATATAATAAGCAATAAATTATGTCAACATTTATAAAACATTAAAAATCAATGAACATTTCATACAAGTGCTATTATAGATAAAACTTTTAATTAATTTTTTGAATGTTCAGTTAATAATCTATTGATTTTGTGAAAAAAATTCAAAATACAAACAAAAATAAACCATTAGTTTGTTTTTAAAGATAAAACGTTTAATACAAGTATATTGTTTGTTGAACGAAGCTCTCAAAATAACTGGTCCTAAGACTTAGTGCACAAAAAAAACTGTCTCATCGTTCACCCATTGAATACTTTTTTCGTCTAGTCTAGAGAATGATATATAAAATAAAAAAGATTTAGATTTTTCAGTCTAATTTTCATTTTTTATTAATAAAACAGAACATAATCAGCTAACTAGAATAGCTGTAAAAACTACAATACCCAAAGACCATACAATGTAGGAAACCGTATGTTAATTTATAATACAATTTTAAGTGTAGATTTGCTTTTTAAAAATAAATACGTAAAACGTTTTTATCAATTTAATTGTGTTGAAATAAATATATTAATTAATTTTTAGCATTTGAGAACTTAAATTTTAAACTAGGAATAGGCTTTTAGTTTAAATTGTTTATAATTTTGCTTTTGGTTTCCTTTTACTGCACTATGATAGTAAAGCTTTATAAACATATTTTTAGTGTTAACTTAAGTTATATATGCCATCTTTATACTTAGTTTTTACAGCTAATATGGTTAGCTGACAATAATGTTTTATCTTAGTAAAAAAATGTTAAAACAACTTTTAAAGTTTGTGGTAAAAAATTTTCAATATCTAAATGTTTAGAGTAAAATATAAATAAAGTAAGCAACTTATACATTTTTGTATATAATAAAGTTGATAAGTTAATGGTTATAAACAGTACATTTTAAATTTATTTTAATATAAATCTTTAGAATGATATTAATAAAATTTGCTGAAGAAACACTTGTATGACATAAAAATAATGTTTTTTCTTACTATTTAATTTTTTAAACAGTTTGTGTCTACTTTTAACCGTGTTGACAAAAATTATATATATTTAATCTCTGACAGCTTAGATCAGCTATTGGTAGTTGTGCCAAGAGAATAAAAGAAAATTTTATTGCACATTACATATATGCAATAAATAAAACAAAAAAAAACAAATAAAATTACAATATAAAACCAAACAAAAAAATTAAAAAACAAATATAAAATTTATCTGCTACTCATTCTTTATATATTTTTGTTTTTTTTTAAGCATAATTTGTTCTTATTTTTTCAGTTCTATGTGTACAATGGATCTCCTTTTAAATAAAAAAGGGTTTGTCTATAATCACCACAAAGTTTTTTTTATACACATTGTTTACCTAATTTGTGAGGTCTTTAAGAAAATTGTCAATTATGCTAGTTCGCTGAATATACAAATTAGTTACATTAATCGGTTATTGTTTTATATCCTATTTTATAGTAAATGTTATAACTGAAATGCTAATTCGTAATTTTTTTTTTTCTAAATTTCGATGGTATTCCAGCTAATATTCATTTAAGTATTTTTCAATAGTTAAAATATGTATTTAAATACATATGTAACATTTGTTAATTTTATATTAAAATAAGCAAAAAAAAATTTCTTTTTTAAGTATATATTAAATAATCTTTTATTTTCAGAAATTATAAAAAAAAAATTAAGAATTGTAAAATTACGGGTACAAGAAAATTAATTTAATGTTTAAATCCGTAACTTAATTTAAAATTTTTCTGAAAACTTCTTTTTGTAAAATTTGAATTTTAAGGAAAAAAATAATTTAAAAAAAACCTAGTTTATCTGTTTAGACGTTCATCAAAGACTGATGTTATTCCTTATATTTTCTTAATATATCGCTTAAGATGATTTTTTTTGTATTGTTTTTGTTAATATAAAAGTAGTATAATAAAAATTAAACTCTTTAATTCATTTTAAATTAGTTTAAAAAGCTTAAAAATATTTTGAAATGTGTACAAAAAAGATATTTCGGTATAAAAATAAAAAACTTTACATCTGTTTTCAAAGTGTTTAAAAATACAAAATAAAGCAACAAAATCTGATAAGTTGTCAGTATATATAAGCGAAAAAGTCTTAAGCTAAAACCTATACTTCTATCACTACAATCATTAGTTTTATTAAAGGTACCACTGGTACTTATACTAAAATTTAATCAAAATATTAGTATTGTATTTTCACTTTATAAAACGATACATTTAATTTTAACTCCACTAAGTACTGAAATCGGATAATATTTTGTTTTGTTAGTACCTCAATATTAATATTATAAACACTTAAAAAGAAAAATATCTTTTAAGCGTTACAGATCAAATTTAAAACAGAAATAATCCAAATGTTATTAAAACTATTTAATAATAATATTTAAAATTGTAAAAGTAAGTATCATAAAAGTTTAGCTTTTTAATATTCTTTTTTATTTCTGTAGCTTAATTATATTTTAAAATACTGAAATCATAAAAAGAGACTTCAACATAATTATTACATTATATTAAAATCATAATTACAAGAAAAAATAACTTGTAAGTGTACCGACGAAAGTTAATAAAAATAATTATAATATTACAAAAACTCTCTTAATTGTATTAAATTGGTGTCAGTATTATTAAAACTTTATTACTGAGATATAGTTTTGTTATGTTTTTGCTAAAATATATACTAATTAAGATAAAAACAACTTTTAAACATTTAAAAGAATTAAATTATTATAGCCTAAATGTCTTTTTAGTATAAAAACATAGCTTTATTGATTTTTATTTTAATTAATTAAAAAATAATCGTTGAAAATTAAATTTTAAATTAATGTAACCACGCAAGTTTATACAGTTGTTATTTATAACATTAAGTTTTTATATAATACTTAAACGAAAATAAAAAAATCATAAAATAAAGTTTAAAATGCTAAATTTTCGTAATAACCTAAGTATTAAAATAATACTTAAAATTAAATTATTTTTTTTTAAAAAGATGCATGTTTAAATTATGTTGAACCTTATTAATAAAAAAGTTAATTTCTATATTGTAGATCTCTTAGCAACAAAATATTTAAGGTTAGTTTTTTTTTTGGTATCACACACTTTGTTATTGTTACCGCTTGTATTTGAGTAACCGTTTAAACTTATACAAAGTTAGCACAAAAACTTGTTTATTTATACTTAAGATTTGAACAAAATATTCAGTTTATGTATAGTAAAAGGTTTTTTAAATAAATCTAGTATAAATAATTTCGGTAATTAATTACTAGTTATTTACTTACGGTTTTTAATTTTTACCAAAAATAAATTTAATACTTTTTATAATCATTTATCATTTAAATAGAAAATATGTGTTATTAGATCTATTAGTTTGTATAGATACTTTAGCTAGCAAGCTTATAATTTTTGTAGGTTACTGAACAAAATATTTTCAAGAAATACAGTGAATTAAAACTGAAAACTAACTTAAATTCCATAATCTCTAAGCAAATTGTTTTTTTTCAAATGTATGTGAACTTTTAAAGCCCATTTATCAGGCACGAAAGTATAACGCAGGTGAAAAAAAATTATTTATGAATCAGCTAGATAAAGTAGCTGTCCAAACTTTTAAATTTAAAAAGCGTCCTTTTAGCTAATAATGATTAGCTTTTTAAATAATAAGTTTGTTATTATGGTTGTGGTAATTTTAGAAAGACGTTAAAAGTGCATAAAATATATTAATACCTAATCACTTACCAAGTTGTTTGATATGAGCTTTAATTTACTTGAAAAGTTTTATTATGTTTTGTATTTCCGCTTTAAAACAGAATTACTCTACAAAATGTAAAAGTACACTTTTATAACAAAGTCTGTTTAAGAAATACTAATTTTAAACAACAGGAAAAGTGATTTATTTTAATTTTATCTGCTTAACTGGATAATCTACACTGCATAAATAAATAATAATACTTAACTACTTACTAAGTTGAATGATATGAGATTTAATTTACCTAAAACAATTTATTCCTTTTTTTATTTCCGCTCAAAAACTAAATTATCTTACAGACTGTAAAAGCACACTTTATTAACAAAGTCTGTTTGAAAAATACTAGTTTATGTTGTTTTACCCAACAAGAAAACTGCTGAATTTTTATTATGGCTGCTATACTAGATCATCTACACTTTTTTTTTCTTAACTATAATTTTTTTTCTTGAATAAAAAAAATCTTTTTAAATAGTATATTTTTCTAGTTTAGAAAAAAAAAGTTTTAGTTTTGAGCTTGAAAATCTACAAAAAACAAACTTGTAGCTTAGTTACAACTCAGTAAAAAGACACTAAATTGTGATTTACCCCCCCCCCCCCCTACTTCCCTATGCATAACAACATAACAAATTCAGTGATAAGTTTTAAAATAAGCGTCATATCTAATATATTACTTGTTAAAAATTTAATGTATGTTACTAAACATAAATGCTCAAATTAATTAATCATTAAGTAAAAACATTATAAACTGAAAATTTATAACAAAACGACGTGCATTTTCGTGTTTTAATACCATTTATATGAAAGGCTTAAACGAGTATTAAAATAAGTGAATAATGTTTATTACAGTATTTTGACTAATACTTAAAGTTGATATATAATTATAAATCCTAAACTCTAAATTTAAATAAATACAGTTATTGCTGATGTCAGATCAGATTTGAAATGCTAGTAATTTAACTAAATAAAAAAAATATTTTTTTCTTGTAAAAAAATTAGTTGTAGCTAAAATTTGTACTCCGAAAAATTTAGTTCTTAAATTTTAAAGCTAAGTTTTAGTGTTGAGAATATGTCTAATAACTTTCAATAAACAAACACTAAAATACATACATAAACTGCTAAAAGTTTTAATCTAAAAAGTATTTGGTATAAAGACTTTTAATTAGCTATTTAAACAGTTCAACCAATTATGCTCTGAAAAACAAAACTGAAGTAAACAAATTTAATTAAACAGCTGAGTTGTTGAACTAAACTGTAATAATTAAAATGTATCTTTTTATTAAACTTCATAACTATAATCGACTCAAAATAAAATAATTTAAGTTCTTAAAACTTGTTTAGAGACTCAACGAAAACTATTAAGCATTTATTTTTCAGATACTGACTAGTTTTCCATTTAATAAATAAATATATATTTAGAAAAGATTTACACATTAATAGGATTTACTCAAAAAATAAAACTTTTTTTTTTAATTTAGATGTTTTAAAGCATTCAAATGACATAAACTTATATTCTAAAATTTTCAAGCAAAAAACTAAAATAAAATGATAATTTACAAGCTTATAAAATACTGATTTAGCCTGAATAGACCTAAGGCCAAATAACTTTGTTATAAGTTGATAGCTGTTTGCACTTGAATAAAGTAAAAATTACTATATTTCCCAGAATATTATTATTAACCATGTTGGAAGGTTTTAAATTGTTTTAGTAACACGTCACCTAAACTGTCATTATTTAAAAAAACAAATGTAAGTTTAAAATGTGTCAAAAAAAATATGACGTCAGTAAGCCTTTTAAAAATAGAAATAAAATCTAATCTTAGCCATAAAAAATAACTTATACAAAAGTTATTAGGAGTATCATACACTATAAACTAGCTAAATCATATGTTTATAACAAGATCAACTATTAAAAATTTTAAACCATCTATTATAAATAATTAGAATGTAATAAAGTTTAAACATCTCAAATATCGATGCTTAATAACTGTTATCAACATCTTTGACAAAAAAAACAAATTATAAGTATTAAAGAAAAAACCATCTAAAATCGGTATTATGAGTAGATGATAATCAAAAGTAATCATATAAGAAAATGAAACCAAAAATATCAATGCAATTAACACACAGTTTAACAAATTTTCACTTTTTATAAAAGCGGGTCAGCAGCCTTTTATTAGCAACTCCTAAATTTGCTTTAAAAAGTATTTTGCGGACTACAGCAACTTATCAAAGTCATGGAATATATTTTACAAAATTTTCTGAAATTAAAAATAAAAGTGCTTTACTTTACATAAATTAAAAGTTTATCCTTATACATATTACTAAAGTTCATTAAATTATTACCACACAATACTTTTCAAGTCATTTTGCTACTTAACAAATTGTCATTACTTAGCTTCACTTTTCAAATAATTAAACAAAGTTTGAACTGTGGAAGTTAATAAAATGAACTTTTTTAGTTAGTATTAAGCCAGCATATTGAGATAGATTTTTTAATTTAATTATTTATATAACTAGAGACATGGAATGCATTCACATTTTTAATGGTTTTAAATTACCAAATTTTATGCAGAAGAAGTTATAATTTATTATTAAAAAAAGATAATTTTATATAAAAATATGTATTTGCTGCAAAAGATATTGAAGTCAATGGAAAATTTAAATGAAAACTTTTTGTTACGAGTGTTAAATAAAATGCAAATATTGTGTGATTATACAAACTAAACATTATAATTCGTAATTCAAAAGTTTTGATATACTACCAATTTGAGTTTAAAACATATAAAAATATGTTGACTTTAAATAACTTAAGCTTTAATTTGATATTTAAAGCGCAGTTTGTAAAAGTTGATAATACGATCAGAAAAAAATTTAAAATGTTTCACCTTTTTTAATTCGTATACAAATTCTTCAAATATTATTGAAAGTTTTTTGTTAATCGAGAACTTGCAAAAGCAATAAAACTTTATTTTTGCTCTTTTTTTCAATAAACTATTATTACCACAAAGTTATGTGTCTACTAGCATATTGAAAAACTACAAAAATTTTGATATTATCATATCTAACTATATGAAACAGTTTTTATATAAGCGTTTTAGTGTAAAATAAACAGAGTTATTGTTTAGAAGAATTTTAAGCAAAAGCGTAGAACTAAGTATTTAATAGATCCTTCACGAATGTAAAAATTACAAATGATTACATTTATGATCAGTTAAGTGATGTAATGATCTTTAACCGTTCAAGTTGGTTTTGGAAAAACTATGAGAAAAGCACAAATTAGTAAAAATTAGTAAACATATATAATTTATCTTTTTTTATAGTAATTTATTTATTTATTGTCTTTGCTAACTTCAAACCATAAAAAATGGTTAATGCATTCCATGTTCCTAATCAGTTTAATAATTTAATTAATTAAAAGCTTTATATTATCTATCTCAATATTCTGACTAAGTATCTAGTAAAATGTGAACTTATATTAATTTTTATTAGTACAAGTGCACTTTTTTTTTGATTAGTATTATTAAATTTAAATATCGATTAAAATGAAAGGGAGTAAAAAAAACATTTAAGTTATAAAGTTATTCAGCAATTGTTTTAAATCAGGGTTTTATAAAGTGTAAACTCGTATACTACATATTGTAAATTGTTATTAAAGAATAATCACAACCAATTTATGAATTTAAATAATCACTTAAATGAATTTGCAAAAACAATTTTGTAAAAAGTGATGATAAATAAAATAAAAACGAAAAAAAAAAATTATCTCTAATAAAAATTACTTAAAGTAATCAATGAGTAGTAAAGATTTAGTTACATAAAACTAACTTCATAGTTTGCACTAAAATATTAAAATATTAAAACTTTATTATTAACATTGAATTGATAACACTGAGATTGTTTTTATAAGATCAAATTATGTATAAACTATTTTTATGTTTGCTCATAATCTATTATCTTTCCCATTAACAACCCAGTTAAAGTGTGTTGATTCGTTAACACACAAAAACATATGTTGGTACAATAAAGGAAGATTACCGTACAATTTGTTTTTATATATAATTAAAATATAAACACTAACAAACTTCCTGATAAAAAGAATTATTTCAGTTTTTTTATAACATATTAATAAAACATTCGACATTATTTCGGTTAGTAAATTTTATCAATTAGTTTACACTTTTGTTACACAAGAGAGACAAATCAAAACTTATACAATTTGATAAAAAACTACTTGTGTGCTTTTAACTTAGTTCGTATGTAAATATTACATTAAACTTTAAAACTATTTCGTATTATTGTTTGAACAGTTTTTTATACTACTTTAATATGTACTTAAATAAATTTTTATATTGTCGTCAAATATTAAAATATAAGCAGTATACTTAACAAAATTACTTCAATTAAATTTTTTCTTAATTTTTTTTATATACAAACTATTAACTAGTTCATTTTAATTAATCAATTCATCTAAATCTTGTATCTTTATTCTTTTTAAATTATATCTTAAGTTTTGATGGGTTAATAAAACTTATTTGATAGTTAGATAATCAGTAGAAGTGTTATTATCTCGTTAATTTTCAACTATATTATAATTATAATCAAATCAATATCAAAATGATTTAAACAAAAACCAGTGTCTAGAACAAAAATATAAATAACTATTTAAGTAAAAGAATTTCAAAGGCAATAATGGTTTGATAATTTATAGTTTTAATAAAAATATTAAACAATAATTAATGCAACTTATTTAGAACTATCTTTTATAATGATACAAATGTATCAACTAGTTCATTAAAACTATAAATTAATACTTTGAATTAGTAGTAGTGCAGAAGTTATAAAGAATATAATTATATTTTCGTGATTATCCATGTGACATGGTTCTAAATATTTTTACAAAACCAGGAAGTGACTAAATGTAAATTTTCTACAATTCATTCAAAAACTAGTAACTTTTAGATGTGTTGAAAAATGTTTTGACGTCATGAAATGCTGTAAATTAAAAAAACTTCAGCTTACGTTGACTGAATACATGTTAAGAACGCGCACAATTAATAAAACATTAAAACATAACATAAAACACAAAATTATTGTTAGTAATATCAAACGTTGCGTTGAAGGTAGGAAAACAATTAGAGCTATAGTTGGCCGACGCAAGCTTATAAGAAAAATAAAAATTATAATACTAATAAAGTTAACCATTCAAATTCAACCAGTCAATTAACACCTTGAACAAAAAAAAATATATATATATAAAAGTATGTAAATTGATATTTTCTGTAAAAAACAATGATGTCAGAAGAAACTTAAGATGAAAACTTTTTAGTAAGAATTTTAGAAATATTGCAAAGATTATGTGAACCTGAAAACTAAACATTATAACTCATTATCGAAAAATGTTGATATTCGTTTAACTTAAGTTTAAAACATACAAAATAAACATACAAAAATTGGATCAAATTTGTTGTAAAAAGTCCTCTCGGACCAAAGAAGTCAAAGTAATGGATTATATTTCGAAAAACACTTTGACAGCAGAAACAAAAAGTGCTTTACTATGCATAAAATAAAAGTTTAACATTATACAGATTACTAAAACTCATTCAACGGATACAATACACTATAAGTTATTTTGCTACATATGACATTTTCATTACTTAATTTCACTGTTTAATTATTCAACATAGATTAAAAATGTTAAAATTAATATAAGTGCACTTTTTTTATTTTTTACTAATCCTACTTCTTTAGACAAAATGCATAAAATGCATAAAATAAAAGTAAAACATTATACAGATTATCATAACTCGTTCAACAGAAGCCATTAACACACAATACATTATAAGTTATTTTGCTACATAAAAGATTTTATTTACTTAACTTCACTGTTTAAATAATTTAACATAATTTAAAAATGTACAATTTATATAGGTGTACTTTTTTACCTTTTACTAATCCTGGATCTTAAATAATAAAACCTTTTTATAATTTATTACGGTTACATGACTATTCAAATTTGGACAACTCAAATTCGGACAATTCAAATTCTTAGAAAAATATTAAAATGACTATATCTCAATAAGTAAAATAAATTAAAAAAAATTAAAAAATACATATGTAGATCTTAATATTATTTAAAGCTAATTTTTTCTTTTTTTCAAAATCTAAAATATTTTTCAAGATATTTTAAAATTAATAAAAATAAATATGTTTTTTACTTTATATAAGCCATATCTCAAAAATTTTTCAATATTTTACAAAAAGAAAAAAATGGCCTGTAGATATTAATATGATTCATATATGCATTTTTTATTTTAGACAAATATACGTTACTTTTTTAATTTTAGTCGGTTTAACCTTTTATTAAGAATTTGAATTGTCGGAATTTGAATTGTCTGAGTTTGAATAGTCGTGCACCCATTTATTACTAATATAATTATGAGTATTGAATGTATAAACCGATTGTAATGTTTTTAATGTTAAATACAAACAACTCAAATTTTATTTTTTTTTATAAAACCAGCCTTTTATAAATAACAGGTCAGATTGCTATAACAAGTCCTTTGCGGACTAAATTTATTTATCAAAGTCATACAACATACTTTAAACAGACTTTTTAACAACAAAAAAACAAAAAATACTTAACTATGCATAAATTAATATTTTATCATTATACAGGTTGTATTATATATATTCAAAGAATAAATATATTACTTCTCCTCCAGGAATTGAGATCTGAATTCTCCAGAAATATTTATAAGCACCCTCACAAACGTACGTATATTAGTTTAGATAAGTAATGACTACTTACCAACTAACTTAGTTTTAAAATAACGATGAAAGAAATACTCATAATAAAAATGCTTATTAAACTAAAAACTTTTGATTAAAATAGTGTTGTTAATAGTTATGACTAAAGTAATTGTTTTGAAAATAGTAAACAACTCGGATATCAAAAGAAATACTTAGATCATTATCATGAGTGTTATACAGTAGTTACTATTAGTTGACTGTTTTAGCTATGTTAAAGTAGCTTACTATCAATATTCCACTTGATTTTTATAAGACTTTTTTATTTAGTATATTATTTACATAACTAAGTATAAATGATATAAAAATTAGAAAATTAGTTTTATTTTATCATAAATAAAACATTAAAATCCTTTTTGGTATGTAAATAGATCAATGGCGCATATTAAAAGTACATTTCAATCATATTAAAAATTTTTGAATAAAGACATTACTGAGCTTAACCTATTTTAAAACTATCAACTAAAACGTCGGCGAAAGTCAGCATAGCAGAAGCCTGGACTTATGTATTCCGTGAGACAAGCTCAAATTTATATATAATATATGCATGTATAAACTAAATTTTTTGAATCTAACGCTTTTATTATTAAAAAAAAATCAGAGAGTTTAATTAGTTTGAAAAAAATACAGTTAAATACTAACTCATCAATTTTAATGACAATTAACAAACATTAATTTACATAACTTGTAATTATGAAAATTTACCCTCTAAAATAAATAAATTTACTCCCAGGGGTTAAGAATCGCTGATTCAGAGTAAAAATAGAGGATCGTTGTAAGGATAATTTACACAAAACATTTAAAACAAAAGAGTTGAATATGGTGTTAAACTAATTAAATGAAATAATTTTGCTACATTGTTCTTTATTTAAAACTGCATTTTGTTTTTACAATTGTGATAAACAAACTTGCAGCCTTTGGTTCTTAAAAAGTAAAACAGTTCTTAATTTAAGCACTTTAAATAAACAGATATTAGTAGTTTTTTTTTTACGTTAAAACTCTTAACTTTTTTATAAAAACTAATTGTAAGATTTTTTTGTTTTACTTTAACAATTGCACTTAGTTGCTATTTCAATAAAAAATAACTGAAACAATATATTATGGTTTAAAATTAATTAGATAAAAACCAGTTTAACATTTCTACAACTGATAATAATTTATTCAAAAACATATAAGTTAGAATAGTTTTTCAAAAAGTTATGACGTCAATAAATGCTTAAATGCTAGAAAATTGAAATTTTTAATTTCAAAATTAAGCTTTAAGACTGGAAATTGTTTAATTATTATTAAAAGTGTTTAACATATTAGTTGACATAAAATTAAACCAGTTTAAAAACAAAAAAGTTCCCATTGCCACCAATCCAAATTTTATTGAACAACTCTACAAGAAAACTATTACATAAATTGTGTTATTAACTATTTTAGTATCAATATTAAACGATCATCAACAAAAACTTAACTCGATATTCAAATCATGAAAGTTTTTTGTAATATTAAGTAATATAAATTTATAATAGCTTTAAAAAAAATAACGTTTACACAATACCATCACTCAGGTAAAAGAACTTGTAAAATAATCGAAAAAAAAAAAATTAATATTTTTATTAAAAATTAACAAAACATTCAATTATATTACCATTAGTAAATTATAACACAAAACTATTATTTTTTTTATAAATCAAAACTTATATAATTTTCGTACTTTTAATTTCGTTTGTAGATGAATATTACTTTGAATTTTATAATTATTTTATATTTTTGTATTATTTCTCTTTTTTCAATAACAACAATGCAATTTGTATGTCTTATACTACTGTATTAATATTGAGGTTTTATTTGTTTTTTTTTTAAGTATTAATATTTGAGCTTTAAAGTATTTTCAATGATTGAATGAGATTTTACTGATAATAAAGAACATATATATCGTATAGTTATAACAGTCCTGGCGTGATATAATAAAACAATAGTGTATTTTTATGGATTATATCATTGTCGTCTAGTATTAATAAAAAAGCAGTAAACTTAACAAAACTAATTCAAATATTTTTTTTTTTATATACAAACTATTAACTAATTCATTTAAATTCATCAATTCATTTTACCTTTGATTCTGTATTCTAACTGTATTTTATCTTAAGTTTTGCTGGGTTGGTACAAATCTTTTTATAATAAAGACAAATATTATTATTTTTCTAATATACCATAATATTAAAAAATATAATCCAATCAATATTTAATTTTTTGTCTGAAAACAGTGTCTAGAACAAAAATATAAATTATTATTTAAGTAATAAAATTGTATAGACAATACCGGTTTGATAAAACATATTTTTAATAAAAATTTTTAACAATAAAGGTGCAACTTTTTTTTAATAAACTTCTTTAGTGTTAAAGATGTATCAACTAGTACATTGAAATTATTAACTAGTACTTAGAAAAAAAAAAGTTATTAAGGGTTTTGATTATATTTTTATGATTGACCATATAACATGGCTTTAAATTCTGAGCCATCAACAACAAAATTAAATTAATATTTTGTAATATGTTATTTTAAAACCAGTAACTTTAAAATGTGATTTAAAGTTTATGACGTCACCAACTGTTTAAAAAAACTTCAGCTGACCTTGACTAAATATCATGTTAAGACCATAAAAAATAAAACACTATTGTTTAGTAAAAACAGTTTTAAAGGTTAAGAAAAAAAAAATCTGCTATAATTGGCCAACTCTGCTATAATTGGCCAACTCAAGCTTATATACAGAAACAAATAAACAAAGCTAATAGTTGCAATTGCTTATCCTACTACACGAGCTCTGATATTTTTTTTATTCATAAAGCTTGCCAGATCTCTTAAGCTGACAAAATTATAACCACAAATAATATTGTCTAGGAATATTATCTATATTATGTATTAAAAACATATAAAAAAAATCATTTAAAAGACTAACAAAAAACAAGCTTACATAGACGTAAATTTAGTGAACTTGATATTAAAAACATATATTTAAAATTATGGTTTAATTCAATAAAACTAATATATTTAAAAATATTTCAATTATTACATATCGAAACGTGTATTATTAGAATTTATCAATGTTTTAAAAGTCAATTGTGTAAATAAGTTCTTAATTACTTAATGCAAAATCAATTGTCTCTTTATAATCTGTTTTTGTAATCTTCAACTACTTTTGAAATAGTTTCTTTGTTTTTTGTTCATATATACTTGATCAATTTCTTAACCCGAACTATAGTGTATATCTAATATCTGTAATAACAAATGTTTAATAAAACATTTTAAACTGAAACTTTTCGTGAACTAAACAGCTGTTTTAGCTAATCAATGTTGTAAACTTAAAAAAGTAGAAAAACTAAATCTATAATTTCAGCTTATATCTTTTATTAGTATTTTTTTCTTAGGTAACTTCTATATCAACATTTACCTAATGATAACTTTTTATTAAAACGTATCAGCTAATTTGAATAACTGTAAAAACTAGTTCCGAAATTTCTAATAAAAATACATTAATCATAAGTTATTTTATATATCACAAATGATCTTGCATTAGTGGAAAGTTTGAAAACATCACAAAATGTTTTGTTAAAATATTTATTTTCGATTTTAAAAAGTGTTTCAGTTTCTGTATAAAAATTTTTAAGAGTAAAATGTTTCAACAACTTGTTTTGCTTAAAGCTAAACTCAAGCACAAAAAGAAAATTTTATTTTTTACTTCGTTCGAAATTGTTTCAAAAATAATTTGTAAACTTGATTAAATATGTATAAATTTTGCTTTTGATTTCAAAGATATAATAAAAGCATGTATTTTAATCCCACAAGCTAAAATGGTGAATATATTTTAAAGTGTTTTTTACCAACTTAAAATACTGCACAAAAATATTTTTTTTTATACCAACATGATGTCTAAAAGTTTTTTCTATTGAGATCAATTACTTTTTAGTTGTTTGCTATAACTGTTTTTGTGATAACAAACATTATTAATGCAATTAATCTAATGTAGCTTTTGTAAGTAGTAGCTAAACGCTGTCGCACTTAGCTTTATCGCTTTAGTTAATATGAACTTACACATTTATTATAAAAATTCTAACAACTTTGCTCCATGAAACCTTTTTATCAAAACTTCAATTAGTTTGTCTGCAAAACTTTTTTTAGTTTAACGCTCACTGTTAAAAAATTTAGAAGAAATTATAAAAATTGGGACTTAATCGAAGATAAATTTTTTTTTTTTATTTTTTTTAACTAGCTTGTAGTTTTTCATTACCCAGCCTTTCAACTTGAAGTGTTATATAAAAATTTAAAATTAAATAAATGTTTTAGTTTTTAAATTAATTTTGAAAAGCTTTGTAACAGTTAAATGAATATCTTTAATGTATAATAAAATGACTAGTTGTATTTTAAATCTTATAATGATTAACAACCTTTTTTATCAGTCGATGACTAAATTGATTTTGGTGAAAATTGGTATCTCAATAGAAAGCAAAGAATTCTAATATTGTATAATAATGTTCTATATATGAAAAATATATTAATAATTAATAAATAAATATTATAAATGTAAAATATATTTTAATAATACACTCCGTAAAGTGTGCTTTCAGGTAAATAAGGGCATATCAATTTGAAGTGATTTATATAAGTAAACTTATTAGTTGTATACATAATAAATAAATCATTTATTATAAGAAATATATTTTTGTGCTTACTTAGAGTTTTTAATGAAAATCTTTTTATAGTTAATCATGTCAAATGTAAATTAGCTAACTAAAGTAGCTGTCCTAACTTCAGAGGCAAAAATACACCCATTATATAAAATAATTCAAATTTTTAAAGAATTTAGTTTGTGGTAACTACAGTAGACTACCGCTTAAGTACGCACTTTTTTTGGTACGCATCTCGCCTTAAGTACGCACGTACCTTGACAAGAAAATTCTAAACTTTCTTAGACTTAGATTTTTTCTAAAGACTTTGTTCCATAAAGTCATTTTCTAACGCTTTCCATCCATTTTTCTAATTTCTCTAAATTTTTCTAAAATTTCTAAATTTTTTTTATTCAAAACTTTTAGAATATCTGCAAAAGAAAGGCTAATTTTAATGTGACATAATACAAAACTAATTAACGACAAAAACTAGTTACAATTTTTATAAAGTCAAAAAATACATATAAAAAGAAGCAACAACAACAAAAAACTAAAGTTAAAAAAAAATTAATGAGCATCTTATCATTGTGCACTTATACTATAAATGTTTCTACTGATATAAACTTTCTTACAAAAACAGTACTAAAACGTTCTTCTTTCAAATAAAAAAAGAAATTAAACACTTTTTAGCCAATGGAAAACTATATTAAATGTATTTACTAAACTAAACTTAGCTTGACAAGCATTATGTAGAGACTTTTTATAGAAAAAAAGTATTTTTTTTTAAATCTATCAAAAAATTTTGCAGATTAGAATTATGTATCAAATGTTATTTAAAATAAAAACTATTGTTTATTTGGCTTAATTATTTGGTGGCTAGTTGTAAAAAAAAAACAAACAACTAAATTTCATATTATACTATGTCGTCAAAAAGTACACACTACCCGTGCCAAGTACGCACTTTTTGGTTGGGTTCAATTTGCGTACTTAAGCGGTAGTCTACTGTATTGTGGTAAGCGTACAATGACGTTATACGTGCATAAAGAAAAATAATCATTAATAATTTTCCTAATTAGTGTTCTAACTTACTTTAAAGATTCTATTTTTTTCTCTATAAAAAGATATTTCTCTACAAGCTGTAAAAGTAAATTTTAAAAACAAAGTTTGTTTAATAACTATGTACTTTAAAGGAAAATTGCCACAACTTTATAATATTCGCTTCTATACATTCAATTTTATTTATCTATTCTATACTAAAACAACTTGGTCTTTAATGCCCGCCTTAACTTCTAAAAGTTTTAAATCATATTGTTTTAGCTAATATGATGTAATGTAGTTATCAACAAAACAGGTCGTCTATTTAATTTTAATTTTAGATGTAACTTTTTTTTATATTTTTATATGTGTTTCATAACTTGTAATGTTGGTTTTAAATAATTATTGATTTAATTTTTGAGTTCAAGTAGTCTAAAAGCAATTAAGCCAAAAGTTTAATGGTTATTTTAAAGGTGTGATATAGTTATTACAAAAACTACAATTAACTTACAAGGGCTATTAAATTAAGTATGTTCATAAACGTCAAAAGAATACACTTTTCTAACAAGGTACGTTATATATACTACAATTGATTAATACAAACGTAGCATATTTCAATCAAATTATAACTAATATTTTATATCAGCTAACCAGGATAGCTTTAAAAACTGCAGTTTTACTCGCTTGGGCTTTTAAAAAAGTTAAATAAATTTATAAAAACCATTTGAACTTTCCTTCTGTGTTCAAATTACAAACTGTACATTAAAAAAAACTGTGAAACTTTTATATTTTCATATTATTTGCTAATTTTAGTTTTATGTATTATTTTATTCTAATAGAACTAGAATTAATAGCTAGTTTGAACATAACTCAAATTTTTACATTTTATCTAATTAAATAGGAGATTTAATTAGAGTAATGAAATAAATTAAATCAAAAAGTTAGAAGAATAAGGTTTAAGCTGATTAGAGTAGCTGTAAATATAATGCAGTAACTTAGCATTATGTAAATTAACTGTAATAATAAATACGGTATCAGTTTTATTGTACATAATTTCTTTTTAAAGACTTCAGATGTAGTTATTTTATTATTTTTTAAATCTTTCGAAACAAATAAACTCTGTATGAATATACAATATACAAAAATAACTTAATAAAGCTTAAAACTGGAATTTATAAGTGTTTAAAGTAGTAGTTTCATAAGCATTTATCTATATCTAAAATATAATCAACACTTTAAAAATATTTTACCCTAATTATTTTATTAATTAACTTTGTAGTCTTTTGTTAGTTAGTTAATAAAGTTTTGTTTTTGACAGTTTATTTTGCACTACAAAAATCAGTGAGTAGAATTATCAATAACAACTGTCTCAGGTTTTTTTTTTCTAGTTTTACCCAGTCAGATGTTCGGTATATCCTGCAAGAACATTCATAGTATTACACAAAGTTTTAAATAGTTAAACATCTTTTAAAATTTTAAGAGCTTTGGTATTGCTACTACTAATCTAATAGTCTAATACTATCTAGAATTACTTTTATACGTCAATGTTTTCAATAAAGTTTGTATTATCTATAAACTGTTTTTTGCAATACTTTTATCATGACAACATACACAAAATTTTAGTTTAAAACTACTTTCCAATTCCTTATTTAAGATATTATAATTAAGAATAGGTATAATATATTTTAATGTGCAAAACAGTAACATAAACAATTTTAATGTATGTGAAGGTTATTTTAAAGGTAGAAGAACAAATAGTACTCCTTATATATATATCAGACATACTAAACAAAGTAGTAACATTTTTGTTGCATCTAATAAGAATATAAAAACTTAGTTTATTTGAAATACAACAAGCTTTTTAAGGCAATCGAGGTAAGCAAATTAAAAACTACTGTCAGATGCTTTTTCTCTCGTTCCTTAGTTATAGCGAAATTTATACTTTAGTTTACTTACACATATTTATCATAATTAAACCTAATAGCTAATAGAAACTAAATACTATCTTATTTTAGATATTTAGTTTAATAATGTGTTTATGAATTTTTTTTAAACAACTTATTAATAATCCAATTTAATTTAGCAGTAATATAACAGTTGATACGTTTTTTTTGTAAGTTTTAGAAAACAACAAGCCAAAGTGTTACTTTAAAATCGTAATTATAAAAAATGAATTTTATTTAATCATTTAAGATTGCATTGAAGGTACCATAAAGGGTAAATATCTTATCACATTTGTCTTTTAAGATTTCCTTTATCCTTTTATAAATACCTGACACAACAATTAATTTACAAATTTTTATAGAATTATTTGTTGTTCACAGTATATATTTTATATTCTCTCTCTATAGAAATATTTATAAAAAAATATTAATTAATCAATTAAAATTGTACAAATTTTTATCATTCTAACGAAATATTAAGTAAAAATATAAAAGTACACAAGTTATTACATGTTAAATTAAAAAACAAAATCCTTCACGTTTAAGGTTAAAATTAAAATAAGAAGATAAATATTAATTTTATTAACACTTCGTGATGCTCTCTAATTTTTATAGTTGAAAAATTTCAAGTGATTTGTTTAAGGTTCTTCATTTTAAACTATAATTTTTTTATAAATACTGATAAAAAAAAATATTATTTAGTTGATGATCAACTTTTTTTAGATTTTTTTAAGAATTACTAGATTAATAAACAATTTAATTTATACTATTCTTGTCGTATATATGTTTTTTAAATAATTAACAATAAATAACAGAATTTTGTTCATTTTAAACTCTTAAAAATTATTATAAAACCATTATTGTTATGTTTAATCAGCTTATTTTATAAGCTGTAGAAAATAAACAATGTGGATTAGAGAATTTTTTTTATATATTTTATTAAGATTAGATTGTCAGTGGCTTCTACTATGTGACGTCAACTAACTACTTATTGAAATTTTAATGTTATATTTGTAATTTTAGCACGGTTGTATTCTACTATATTTAAAAATTAACTCATGTATTAACAGGTCTTTTTTTTAAATAATTTTGTTTATAGCAGAGTATAAAATCTAAAAAAGTTTTAATATCCATTCAAACCTAATTTTTTATTCATTCCATTAGAGAATTTACAAATCAAAATCTGCTCTATTATTTTTTTATTTAACTTGTAATTAATATATTTTATCAGTTATAGAATATAGATACTTAAACAAAAAAAAATTATTTCAATTACGAAAGTTAATAACATGTTTATATAAGTTTATTTTAATAATAATTTAACAGCCAATCTAAGTGGCTGTACAAAATCACCTGGCCAGATTAAAGAGTTGCAAAAACAACATTTTAATTGTATGCAAATAAATTTACTATTAAGTTAGCTCATATATGTCAATACGTCAGATGTATATATAATTAATATTTTCTTGCGTAACAATATAAGATTTTAATTATACTTATTTTAAATGTTAAAGTTTTTTTAGTTCAAGATATGTTATTAGTTTTAGTTTTAAAAGGCATATAGTTTGTATGCTCAACTATAGAATAGTATTTTACTGATAACTAACCTAGACAGATACTTTTTTTTTTCTAATAATTTAATTTTTTAAAAAATTAAAAAATTAACATTTTTTATGAACTTTAAGCCTTGTTTGTTTATTAACAGTTTTACATGCACGTTTGAACCAAATTTAAACTTATAAAAACATCGGAAAAATAAGAAAAAAACAATTAAAACTAGTTGTCTCAAAATAAAAGTATACTTTTATTATCATTCAATAAAAATTAAAAATTAATAAAAAAAAAAAATCGGGGATTTAAAAAAAAAATGTCAGCCTTTTATAAATTGGATCTAGTCAACATACGAAATATATAATAATTTTAAAAGTGATAAGTTGCACAAAACTTATTGCTTTACAGTTGTGCCGTAAAATATAACGAGACAACTTAAATATTATTCGTTTTTTTTTTAATTTAAAAACTAAAAAAAAATAGTATAAGTTTTATTTAGTTTATCGTGATTTAAATACTTAAAAATTAGATAAATTAACAAATATTAGCTAACTTACTTAGCTGTACAAACTAATGTTTTATTGAATTGCAAAACTTTAGATATATTATAGCTGATGTAAGTTTGTGTTTAACAAAAGTTTGCAGGATTTAAGATTTACGTTATACTTATTAAAAATGTATCCTTTTATAAACTTTATGCGTTAAACGCAGTTTACATATTTTAAAGTAACAAAAAGTTAAAAGTTTTTCGTGCTGTACGACTCGATAACCAAAAATTTTGAGCATTTTGTTATTTGTAGACCAATTTCATATCATTATTTTGAACAAAATAACTAAGAAATTTTAGTTTTTTTAATAAGAATTATTATTAATTTTTAGATTAATTTGTGTAAAAATTATAATTCAAGTGTTTGTGTGTACTTACTCAATTTTACAGCAGAACTTTTTTGTAAAAAGACTTGTTACACGTTTCGTATAAGTTTCAAAGTAAAATAAATAAAATTTACATTTACAAATTATAACTTGTTTGAAATGTTTAATGTAACCTTATAAATAAAATAAAGTTTTTTTTACAGAAAGCAAATAAAAAAATTTTTAAAGTGTTTTCGTTATTAAAATTAACACTTATTCTAGAAAAAAAACTTCTTTTAAAAAAGCAATCACGTTTATTAAATTTTTTAACCCTTTTAATCATCCAAAATGCAAATCATGAACCTGGATAAAAATATAGCAACTGTAACTTTTATAAAATAGTTGTAGTTTTTACTTAATTTTTTTCATGGTCATTACCTTTTCTTGTTACTTGATATCAGGTTGTTTAAAGCTGAAATATATACATATTAAAAAACACTTATCAATTTTAAAACAAATAGTCTCATAAAAAACGACTGGTCTATTAAACCTTGTTTGTTTTTAATGAAAAATGAATCAAGAGTTTTGTTATTTAACACTTACGAACTATAAAAAAACTCCAGACAATAACAATGTATTTAAAAATTTCGCACAGTTTTGATAGCTAATTTAGTAATCTGTTTATTATAATGTTTGAACAATTCGTATTTTTTTTTTATTACCTCAATCTAAAATACATAGGATTTGATTTTTTTGTTTCTTTTTGAGTATTATTTTGAAAGATGTATAAAATTTAAGGTGTAGAAGCTGCATAGGTTATTATTTTTGCTACAACAAACTTTAATTTTTGAATTTGTTTATTTTACTATTCTTTAAGTGTCTTATTGTTATTATTCATGCAAATAGAGACGAACATTCGCTTACACAGGTTAATCAACAAACAAATACATCTTGCTGTTTATGTGTTTAAGTATTAGTAATTAAAATTTTCTGCATTAAGTTTGAAAAACGTTTAACTTTTGGTGTATTTTATTATTTAAGTTAACAGAACATGACTTTTTAGTGTTTAAGTTTCATTTGGTTTCTATCATTTAAAATGTAAATAAAAGAAAATTTATTGGCATTTAATTAAACTTTTCACTTTTGGAATATGATAAGTCTTCTTTTGTAAATATAAGAGATAAAATAATAAAAGACACCGCAAATTACAATTATTTAAACTAAAACTCTTCATCATTATATTATCTAAATGTTGATGCTAGCTGTTGTATTAGTTAAATTAGCTAAGTTGAGTATACAGTATATATAGTAACTGAATACCCAAAAAAATACATTATATTAATATTTCAAAACTCATTTCAAACACTTTTGACTTACGGTCGACTTACCGACCGATTATTGTCGTCATAAAAGTTATTTCTATTACTTTTTTTTTTTCTTACGGTTTTTTTTATTTATTTTTTTTTGCTAATTCAAACTTTGATCACAAAAAAATTACTTTGATTTTAGTTAATATTGAAACAAATTCTAAATGTGATAATAAGGATTTATTATAAAATTTTAAAAGATTTTTAACTGATTGAAACTAAATTATCGACAGTTACGTTTTTAGAAAATCAAATAAAAAAGAAATTGGTGTTACTTTGTTGAAATTTGTTTACCTATTCTTTATGCTTGCTAAACTAGTTTTTATATGTGTCTTGTTTTTCGATGTTTTAAAAGAGTTTTTAACTAAGTCAAGAGTTAAATTGTTCTTGAACTTTAAAAATTCAAACTATTTCCTTTAATTTTTTTAACAAAAATTATTTTTTCACGTTGTTTATGTTTAATTTCTAAATTTATTTAAATTTCTAACGTACAATTTATAACAAAACAAATGAAATAAAAAAATTGATGCATATAATTATTTTGTTTTTTTAATAACTTTATTTTCGTTGATGACGAATTTGTACAGCTATTGTACTTAGCTTTATAAAAATAAATTTAAACATATTGATATAATTTTCAATAGTTGTTCCATTTAGTCGAATATTGAACAAAACAAATCATTCAACCAAAACGTTGTCTTTTGTAATATTAGTACGTTATTTATGGTTTTCATTATTTTAATGATATATAGTTGGTATTGAGACCGTGCTAGACCTTCTTTATTAGCATCATGTATGTTTATTCTTCTATTTTTCTATTGAAGTATAAAGAAAATAACAAACAAATTGTTTTTAGTCTTTTTATATAAAATTTAAATGTTTTATACTTCTAAAAATAGTAAAAGTTTTTTTTTCAACCTAATTTATTGTTAAGTTTAAATTAATTTTAAAGTGCTTTATAAAAGTCAGTTTCTTTTTTTTCAAACTGTTTATAGTGTTACATTGTGGTTAATTTTCACAATAGATTATTTGTTATAATTAGTGTGTATGATTTGTTTAATTTAACTGTAGCATTTAGAATAACAAATGAATTAGTACTTGGTTAAACGTAGGATAAACAAATTAATAATACCTAAATACCCTATATATAAAGCATTAATATTATGAGTAGTTTCTTTGGCAACAGATAAAGTATGTACCTTTAAAACTTTTTGATAATTTAAAATACATTATACTTAACTATAAATTTAGAAACCAAAAAAAAATATTTTTTTTATACTTTTAATACAAAAAACACTTTTAGTTTTATTGATTATTGTTTACGAATATTGATACTAATTTCATTTATATGAAAAAATGCACAAAAAAAGCACATATCGACATCTAACCATCTTCTACTAAGCATTTTAATAATTATTAAACAATAGTATACTTACTTCAACTTATTTACTCTTATATAATTCCTATTAAGAATAAAAAGCTTTTGAAAGCTATTATAATTATTAACACAAAATTTTAAAATAAAAAACTATCTATAACAATCTACATCTAACCTTTTAGTTTTTGAAATAAAGTAAATTAAATTAAAATCTCATATATTTTTCGTTTATACATTAATTTGAGTTTTAAAGAACTGTGTAATGTTAAAGTTGTAAAAATATTAAATCTGAATATAAAATGTTGTAACTTCATTATTTAAGTCAAACAAGATAAAGGCTTATTTTAAGAGTTAATATTTTACAATCAGCTAATTGAAATAGCTGTACAAACTTGAAGTTAAAAGCTTTTATGTGTTTTTGTTAAGTTAGATAATTTGTAGTGTAGTGTTAAAACTATATTTGTGGTTAATATAAATACCTAAGATATTTCACAAGTAAGTATCGTAAAAAATAACTATTAAAATCTGCTTACTTACTTAAGCGTTAGCATAAAAAGTTTTTAAAATAAAAACTCTATTTACTTTTTAATTAAAATTATTTTAATAAAAAATAAATAGAGTTATTATTTTATAAACTTTTTATGCAAAGATTTTGTGAAGATACAAACTAAACATCATAATTCATTATTGAAAAACATTGTTATCCATTAAATTTACATTTAAAAAATAAAAATTAGGTTAATCTTAAATAACATAAGCTTAATTTTGATACTCAAAATGAAGTTTGTAGAAAGTGATAACAGATTTAAAAAAGTGTGTAAAGTATTTTATCTTTTCTAATTTAAAAAAAGGTTATCAAATTCTTCAACTGTATTGTAAGTTATTTGTTTATCAAGAACTTGTAAAAACATTAAAATTTATTTATGATAAGTATAAATATAATTTTAGTACTACTAAGTAATGTGTCGACTAGCATATTAAAAGTAAAAATTGTATGATCATACCTTTACTAACCATATAATTTTTTTTTTTAAATAAGCATTTAAGTACAAAATAACTAGAGTTGTTGTCTTAAGAGTATTTTATGCAAAAGCATATATATATAAATAAATTATTTATTACCACCTTCACAAATGTACGTATCTCAGTTTAGTCGAGTAATTACTAATACCAATTAACTTAGTTTTAAAATAACGATGAAAGAAATACACATAATTAAAGTTCTTATTTACCTAACGAATTTTGATTAAAAACTAAATAAAAAATGTGTTGTTAAAGATTATGACTTCAGTAATTGTTTTGAAAATTGTAAAAAGTTAAGACATCAAACGAAATACTTAGACCATGGTTATAAGTGTTGTATAATACTAACTAATGGTTGAAACATTTTTGATAGTTTATAGTAACTTACTATCAATATACCACTTAATTTTTGTAAGATTTCTTGGTTAGGTGTATTGTTTACATAACTATCTACAAATGACAACACAGTAAGAAAATTAGTTTTAATTTAATTATAAATAAAACATTACAATCTTTTTTTTTTTTGAAAAAAGATTAATGCCGCAGATTAAAAGTATATTTTAAAATATTCGCATTTTTTTCAAGAAAGACATTACTGAGCTGAACCTACTTCAAAATCATCGATGAAAGTCAGCAAAGTAGAAAACTTTTGTGGGCCAGGCTGAAGTTTATTTATAGTATGTGCATGTATAAACTGTTTGTAAGTTAAAACTTGCAAGTTTTCCGATTGTGACTGACTGATGAGTCCTAATCAGGACGAAACCTAACTTAACTAATATAAAACTGTGCAAAATAATAGATATAAAGTATTTAAATTGATACTAAAAATCTGTATAGATAAAAATTACACACTTTAAATAAAAAGAGTTTATTTGTAGTTTGCTTTTAATTAACTATCTTAAATGGTTTTAAATTTCTCAAATTATTTTAGATGACGGGTATTTAAAAACAAATAGATAAAAATGGAAGTAGTTTAACATTTGATGTGAAAAGAATATGACGTCAGTTGAGAATTTAAACGACAAAATTATATCTCACTTAACTTTAATTGTTTTTATATTACTAAATATAGTTTAAGCAAACATATCAATGTACAATTTTTGTATTAGTTTATTAAACAATGTGATACTGCTGTATAATTTAGAGCAGCGGTTCTTAACCTTTGTTTTATTACTTAACTCCTTTGGGAAGTTATAACGAAATTTAATTTTTCATAAATTAGTGTTAATACTATTTAGTGTTAGGTTGTACAAAATAGTCTTTAGTTTAAGGTAAAAATTATAGATTTTTTGATTTTAAGCTTGTTATATATAAAAAAAAATAATTCAAAAAGTTTATTTAAATTCCAATTTTCAGTTAAATCCTTAATTATAAGTTTTAATGACAATTGATAAACACTAATTCACATAACTTGTAATTATAAAAATTTACCCTCTAAAACAATGTAATTTTTTCCCAGGGGTTAAGAATTACTAATTTAGAATAAAAATAGAGGACCGTATTAAGAATAGTTTACAAAAATAAAAACTAACAAAAAGAATGAGTATGATGTTCAACTTATCAAAAGCATTAAGTTTTTATACATTGAACTTTGTTTAAAACTGAACTTTATTTTTGTTATTGTGACAAACCAACTTGTATCCTATAGTTCTTAAAATGTATAAATTACATTATCATTAATAAAAATGTAGTACCAAATTAAGCATTTAAATTAAAAAACAACATAATTAAATAGTTTTTTCTACGTAAAAGATCTTAACTTTATGATAAAAATTAGTGCTAAAAATATGTGTATTACTTTTAGAATTTAATATTTGCGATTTCAATAAAAGTTATTAATACCATAAATTATGGTTTAAAATTAACTAAATAAAAACAAATTAAATTATTCAACAATTAATAATGATTTCATCAAAAACATGTTAGTTAGTGTGGTTTTTAAAGAAGTTGTGACGTCGTTAAATGCTTTTTATGCTAAATAATCGAATTTAAAAATTTTAAATTAGTTTTTGGACTGGAAATGGTATGACTACCATTATGAGTGTTAAAAAAATTAGTTATAAATAAAGTTAAATTAAATTAAACAAAGAAGCCCCTTTTGACAGCAATTTAAATTTTTATGACAGCTCCACATTACAAACTGTTACATAAATTGTGTTGGTTACTATTTTAGTATTAGAATTAAGTATCATTAACAAAAACTTAACTTGATATTCAAATCGTGAAAGTTTTTGTAATATTAGATAATATAAGTTAATAATCGTTTTATCAATAAAATTTTACTTTTGTTTAAATATATAAACACTAATAAACTACTTGACAGAAAAATAATTTCAATAAATATTTTTATTTATTTAAATAATATTAAGCTATCTCACAATTAGTAAATTAAAAAAATTAACAAATATTTTCCTATTACACGGGGAAGCCGAACAAACTTATGTAACTTAATAAACATAAATTAGTTTGCGTACTTTTAGTCTAGTTTGTATATGGATATTACATTGAGCTTTATAGTATATTTTAGTTACAAATTTATTTTGTTATATGTATGTGTCAACAACTATTTTTAATGTTGGTACTTCTGAATATTTAACAAGACTAATATTTCAGCATTGAATTACTTTCTCTGATTGAAAGATATTTTACTGATAATATAGAAAATATACAGTATAGTAATATCTCTAATGACATATATTAAAACAATCGTGTGCTTTAATTAACTATAGCATTGTTGTCTATTCTTAAATATATTAGCAATGTACTTAACAAAACTACTTCAACTGAATTATGTTTTTGTTTTGATTATTTTTTCTTGGAATTTAAACAAGTAACTGTATTTTTTTTCAGCATTGTATCTTTATTCCGAATAAGTTTTATCTTAAGTTTTGTAAGTTTGATAAAATTTATTTCAGATTTTAGACAACAGTAGACATCTTGTAATTTGTCTGGAATTCCACTTTGCCAATGAATTTTATCAATTTCAATATTGTAATGTTTGATACAAAATCAGAGTCTAGAACAAGATTATAAACGATAATTAAAATAAAACGTTTGTTTAGACAATACCGGTTTGATAAAGTATATTTTCAATAAGAATTTTCAATAACAATTAGTGCACCTTATTTATAAATGACTTCTTTAATGATTAAAGTATATCAATTAGTACATTAAAATTATAAACTAAAACTTAGAAACAAAAATAGTGCGGAAGTCATTAAGGATTTAGATTATAACTTTATGATAAACTATATAATATGGTTTTAAATTCTTAAGTATCAACAATAAAGTAAATTTAATATTTTGTATTAATTTACTCAAAAACTAGTAACTTTAAAATGTGACTTAAAAACTATTACGTCTCCAACTGTTTTAAATTATAAAAAACTTCAGCTAACGTTGACTTATTATCATGTTAAGACCACAACAGATAAAACACGTAACTATTGTTTACCAAAAGTTGTTTACAAGGTAAGAAAAATAAATCTGAGGTATAGTTAGGCAACCCAAGCTAATACATAGTAACAAATAAAACAAAATTATTAGTTGCAATTGTTTACCCTATTAGAAGAGCTTTTATATTAACTTCTCATAAACTTGACCAGATCTCTTAAGCTGGCTAGATTATAAATACAAATTATAATTTCTATGAAGAGTAAATTATAAAAAGATAAGCTTTCTTACACTGTTGCTATAATATGATTAAACGTCTAGTTTATTATAGTTAATAATTCAAATTAAACATTAAAACTTTTGAATTATAACATAGAAAATTAACAAAACAGATTTTTGAGTTGTACTATAAAAATATTGCAATAAAAACTATAAATTTTAAGAACCAAAAACTTAGTATTAAAATTTGAGCTTTACAGTTTATTTTATTTTTAGTTCAAAACTGATCAAAGTGTGTTTTTAAGCTACAATTAGATTCAAAGACAATAAAAATTTTAATTAATTAAAAAAATTCACACAAAATAACTATATTTTAATAAATTTGTTAAAAGCTAACAAAATAACATAAATATAAACAATAAATAAAAATATACTAACACTTTTATTTGATCAGCAGAAAACGTAACTTCGAATTGCTTATTTAAGTATTTGTAATTATAAAAATCACACTAAGGTTGTACAGCTCCACATAATAGCTAATATATTAATGTTATTAAAATTAAAGTGAAGCTTTTACTTGTACAGTACTTATTTATTGTACGGACAAGAAACTTCACTTAAATATTATTACAGAATTTTAACTACTATCAAATGCCTTTGGTAGTACACTATGAAAAATAGAATAAAAAGTAATTTATTAAAATAATGAAGCTATTAATTTATGACTTAATATTTAATTTTTTGTTGACGATAAAATTTATATTAAAAGTTTTATTAGTAAGTTTAACACTTTTTTGTACCTATAGATGAGCTTGACCTAAAAATGTTTATTATTAAGCGTATATCAGCTATCTAAAATAGCCGTTCAAACTATATTAACAAAAGAAGAGTGACAACATTAATTTCATGAAAGTTTTAAATATAGCAATTGACTATTGCATTAATGACTAACTTATTAAATATGTCACCAATACTTCAATGACTATACTAAATAAACTCAGTATGAAATGAAAATAAAAATGTTTAATTGTTATTCACTTTATTTCTTATAAATAATATCTCTGTTCAATATATTAGTTTCTTCTAAAAACATTTTACTAACTTAAAATATTTCTAATTAAACTTGCTGATTTATTGCTAATTTGTACCAGTAATTTTATTTATATATAATTAAACATAATCTTTAAATAAAACTTATTTTAAACTTATTAAAGTTTTAAAATTTTAACCATAGTAATTAAATACTGATACAAAACCTCCAATTTAGTATTGCTTTACAAAAAAGTTACAAAAAGATAAATACAGCTAAAATATTCAATCTCCTATATGTATATATCAGGGGTCGGCAAACTGCGGCCCGCGGGCCAATTGCGGCCTTTGAAGGATAAATCTGCGGCCCGCGAGCACGTTTATTTTTTGAATGGGATGCGGCCCGCGAAAGAAAATTTTATGGCCCGCAAGCATGTAAATGTGGCCCGCTGAGCAAAAATATATTCTATTTTTTTTTTATGGTAAAAATGCTGTAGTTTGTTTAAACTTGATTAGTTTCATTTGAACTCCCTATATAACATTATGAAACAATTTAAAGACTTCAATCCTTTAGATTAAACAAGTAAAAAAGACAGATTAGCATTCGAGCTGTGTTTTATAATAACTTTCTTCTTACCATAACAAATTATTATCTGAAAAAAACAATCTTAAGAATACTTGAACTCAGTAAGTTATTTATATAACATCTATTAAGTAATTGAACAAAATGCAAATGTTTTCCCTTGTGTATAAAAGTAATGTACAATAATTGACAAAAATGTCTTTTTTTTAAACTTTATATATTTTGTTAAATATTTAACTTGTACCTAAGACATTTTATCACTGTATTTAAGTGTACATAAAAAGACTAAAATAAAAAATAATAAAAAGAAACAAGGTTTATTTCATTTAGGTTTAACAAATTTGAATGTTGTATAAGTTTTCTGTGTACTTTAAGTTAATTCCTATGCACACCAATGTACAGAGAAGTTCATTTTTGAGCCACTTTTAAAACATTATTAAAATTAGATTTAGTTCAATTTAAGCATAGTTTTCGATTATAATTGTTTTGACATAAAGTATCTAAGAGTGTACAGACACATTTAAAACAATAAATACAACATGATTACATTAGTTTTTGTTCAGTATACATTTTCATTTTACAAACAAAACTTTTTGTCAACTTAAGTTAATTTTTTTGCATTGCACACTTATATACACAGATGCCTTTTTTTGGAATTACCTATTTAATACAAACTAGATTTATGGATAATAAATTTGTTGAGTCTGTTTATTATCAATAAAAATAGTTTAACATTAAGCAAATAAACAAAACATAGCCACACACTCAGACTAAGTCAAACTAGTTTATAAACTTTTAAATATCAACATTTTTTAATTTTCGACTTAAATTGTTTTTTTATTCTAAAATATAAGGATAGTTTTTTGATCGCTCAGGCAGGATTTTTTATTTTGAAGAGTGGCAAAGTAAACTTATGATGTATGTTTTATTCTTTTCACAGTTTGGGTTTTAATTATGATATATTTTAAGTTTTAAGACTTGCAGCTGCTTTAATTGGAAAAAATATTTATATTAGTATTTACACATAAATCTGAAGAATCATTGTCACTAAAAAACCTTGAATTTTGAAAAAAAAACTTGAAAATTGACAATTTAGGCTAAAAATATCTGGAACTCAAGAATTTTCGAAAACCCCTTGAGTTTAACCAATTTTTATATATAAAGTAATGAAACTTCGACTTTATACAAAAGATTTCTCAAAATTTAATTTATTAAAAAAACATTTAAAATCGCCTAGCAGTATCTTTTAATGTTGCTTTACTATTTTAGAAAGTTTTATTTTACTTTAAACTTAAGTTCATACTAAAATTAGACTAAAAAGCCTGCACTTTTGAAAAGATGGAAGAAGTTCAGAAAACCTGGAAAAGATTTCTTAAAAACCTTTGGCATCCCTGAAACTGTTTACATTCTTTCTAAGACTTAAAAATAGCACAAATACTTTTTGTTTGACATATGTTACGTGTATACAACATAAGAAAGTTTTTTTTTACAAAATATGTAGTAATGGTAAATTTATGTGTAATGACCAACTATTTCAGTTTTCTTATCTTTAACACCCCTTGTAGGTAATCAGATTCATATGCTTTTGCAGTATAACGTTCTTAACCTTCTTAATAAATATATGTAAACCTTTTACAGAAACTATCATAGTCATTATTTCAATCACAGTAATTAACTAAAACGTTATTTTTACAACTTAGGTATTTTGTTTGAAATGTAGTATATACCTAAGTTTCTCTTATAAATGTTTAATCAGTACATGTTTTATGTGAGTGTATACAAAATTATTTAAAACAATACAATAATAAGAAATAGAGTTTATTTCATCTTGGTTTTGACACGTTTTGAATTTTTTTGAAGTTTTCTTTGTATTTCAAATTCGTTTCAACGCTTACCATTGTACAGAGATGCTTAGTTTTGAACCACAATTTTAAATTATACTAAATTTAGTAAAAACACCTCAAATAAATATTCTCAGATGAGCATCATTTGTTGTTGCTTTCATCTTAATATATCGATTAAAGTCAAAATTCATTTATTTGACTTTAAAATATCAGAAATTGCCTAAAAGCGAACTTTTTTTTTGTCAATGAAGAAATTAACAAAATAATTTTACTACCACCAACACAAGTTCTTTAAAAAAGTTTTCGAATCTAAACGTGGTCTCCTTTTAAGTACTTACTTTTGCTACTTTATAACTAACCTTGAAAAATTTTTCTGTTTAGTATGTAGTTACTGAAGATAATCAGGTACTTTCTTAAAACTAACTTGAGCGATTTGTTTTTTTTCGTTTCTCGCAACAACTCCTAATTAACGTTTTGTGATTCTTATAAAACGTATAATATTTTTAATCTACTTTTTTTTGTAAGCAATATTTTCATTGCAGATAAAGAAATGAACAATTGCTACAATTATCAATAAAAAAAAAAAATTTTCTACTTCTTTTATGGCTTAATAAATTGTTATACTTTCGTCAACAATATTAATGAAACTTAAACGTCCATTCAAGCTGACCTACAATAGTATTGTTTTTTGCTGTATATATTTATTTCACTGTCAAAAAACTTCGTTATTTCGTGAGTTTTATCTAAAGCAGGGTTGCGAAACAAACTAACTATTTGAAAAACTCACACTTGGTTAAACCTATTCAAGACATTTAAGAAAACTTAGGTGTAAGTGTGAAATTTTTATTTCAAACATTTCGAAAAAATATTTGAATTCTCAAAATAGTTTTTATGACTGTAGTGAAGTTGATTAACTTTTATTTTTACTTGTCGTTTTAAATATTTTGTACGTTTGTATGATGACACTTTAGTTAAGTATTAAACCTTTTGTTTTTTCAAGTCAAGTTTTTTTTTAACTTTTAATAAGCTTAAGCTGGTTTTATGTAATTTTTTGCTTATAAAGTGGCAACCATGTAAAAAACTAATTAATTTTTACATTAATTACGTTAATTTTATTTTTTACATAAATATAGGTACTAAATTTATTAAGTTAACTATTTACTAAATTTTTTTAAAAATGCAAGTTATTTAAATCACAAAAACTATTTTTAACAGTTTAAACTTTTTTAAATATGAAAAAGTGGTTGACATTATAAACAATATATTAAAGTGACTTATAGATGGTTTTTAAGCTTGGTTTTTGTAGAGAGTTAGGTTGTAAGTAAAATAAAAACATATTAAGTTAATCTAATCTAAGTTAATCTAGTTTTTAAGATAAAACATAGTTTGTTAAGTCTTGAGTATATTGGTCTATGAAAATTTTACTCCATTAAATGTGTATAATTAAAATAGGTATTCTATGTGTAGCTAAAAGTAAATAAAAACAATAAACTTAATAAAAACAAAACTTTTTTATTAGTGTCACTAAAACTAAAACTGCGGCCCTCGAAGATTTTGGATACTTGAAATTTGGCCCGCGAGCATCAACTGCCTGCCGACCTCTGGTAAATATAATAGATCGGTCTAAAATCACAAAACTATTTAAATACAAAAAATGATCCTAATAAACATATGTTTGCATTAAATTATATTTAACCTTATAGATCTTAGCCTAATATACATTTTAACTAATCTAACTTTAGTTTTAGTTCATAATTTTTCAGTGAAAAAAGTGCAATAAGAACTAATACTTCAGTTTGCCAGTAAATGAAAAATAAAACTTTTTGTGTAAGTTGCAAAATCAAAATTTCATAACTTTGTTCTTAGTTTCATAATTGCTTTTATAATTTAACTATGGTTTATTAATAAAAGTTTATTTACTAAGCTGATGTTAAATTGACTTTCTTTCAAGTTTAGAATAAGTTCTAAGTAATAAGAAATAAATAATAAGAAAATAAAACTCTAAACAATAACATTTTAGTTAAATATTTCAAAACAGTTTGGATATCTATTTAAGTATTCTGATGACGCTTTTATTATTATGTTTGATGATTTTTTTTTGATGATACTTTGAATGATTATTTATGTTCTTGTCTTAATTATGCAGATGAAGACGAACGTTTGCTTACAAAAGTAAAAAAATAAACACATTCATATTATTTTATGTTCTTTGCCTTTTCTGACTATTTTAAGTAGGTTGTTTAAAGCTGAGGTCTCTATTAAAACATTTACTAATTTTAAGGAAAATAGTATCATGAAAAAATTTGTCTATTGAACCTTGTTCAATAATCTAAAAAAAATTATAGTTTTTAATAAAATAATTTTATGAATTTTAACTGCTTACTTTTAGTACATGGCCACGTATTAAAGTTTGATTACAAATTTTTATTTCATAAAAGTAAATATTGATTAGTTTAAACTAAAATGAATTCAAAATACATTACAAAAACTTTTTATATTAGAAGTGATTTTTGTAAATGAATGAACTTTTTTTTGCACCCAACTTGAAATCTAAGTATTTGCTTTTCTAGTTAGCTGAATTTTATATTTCTTCAGTATTTGTTGATAGTGATTGTAAATAAGAAATTTAAAAAAAATTCATTAACTAACTTAAATTACATATTTCAAGTAATATAGAGTTTTATTTTTTAAACACATAGTCGAGTGTTAACCAAACTAGTAACAAGAACTAAAGTATAACAAAAAGTATATATAAACCAAAGTATTAAAGGTTAAATATTTCAAAACAAGTTGGATAGCTAATTCAGTAATCTAGTGATGTTCTTATTGTGATCTTTGATCAATGCTTATTTATATTCTTATTTCTAAGATTTAACATTTTTTTTGAATGTGAGTATGCTGAATAAAGTGTATTTCTACAAAAAGTTACAAGTGTTTGGATTTTAAGTTCATGTAAATGAAGTCTTACACAGGTGAATGTTTAAGTATTAGCAAATGAAAAGAATTAGAAACACTAATTACTTAAAGTTATAATACCGTTTAGTATTAGCTTTATTTCTTTATTATTTAAGTTAACACAACATTACACTTTTGTGTTGAGGTTTCATTTGATTGTTATCATTTAAAATGCAAATAAAAAACTATTGATAGGCATTTGATCAAATGTTTTACTATTTGAGTATGATAATTTTTTTTTTTCGTAAATAAATTACTTGAAATAATAAAATACAACACAAATTTAAAAGCTAACTACCAGTTTAATTTGACTACTTTGTTAAAATGTTATTCGTCATTATATTAACTACGTGTTGACACTAACTGTTAAAATTAATAAAGTTTGTATGTATTAAAAGAATAAGTTGATTCAGTTATGATTCATAGATGTAATTAGATGAGTATATAGTATATATTAAAGCTAGCTTTTGTTTTTGTTGAGTTTTTATTAAGCTTAATGTTCATTAGTTTTTTAAGTCGAAGAATTCAAACTATTGTCTTTAATGTTTTTGTAAAATAGATTCTTAAATAAACTATAACGTAAATGTTTTATATAGTAAGTAGTTAATTTTTTGATTACTGTGACGTACTATTTATAACAAAACAAATGTAATAACTGAGTTTTTGCATATTTTTATGAAATCTATTTAGCAATTTTACTGTCTTAATGGTCGAGTTTGTACAGCTATTTTAGTTAGCTTAATAGAAAAAAATAAAAGTTTGTAGTTGAATATCAGTTTCACATGTTGTTCAATTTAGTCGAATATTGAACAATTCAAAATTATTCAACCAGAATCAGTACGTAATTTATTTATTTATTTTTTAAAGATATAGTTGGTATTGTATTGGTATAGTTAAGTTTAACTTACTTCATTAACTTCATGTATGTTAATTCTTGTATATTTTTTATACAAATATTAAGAAATTACTGAACAGATTTATTGTTTTATATGCTTTTAAGTGAGGTTTATATATTTTATAGTAAAAAAATTAGTTAAAACTTGCAAAGTATTTTCTATTTGAATTTTATTTATTAAAAACTAAATAATTAAAAATTATTCAAACAACTACAAAGATTAAAACAGTATAAACTAAAAATTTATTCTAAAACATTAATTAAATAACATTCTATGCAAATGAAAGAATAAATAAGTTATAAACAAATAATAATTTATTTATAACTGTGTATACGTTTTTTATATTAAATTATAAAATTTGAAATTTGTAGTTATTTCCACTTTGTTACGTACAATTAAATACTTGCAAATATAATTTTAGATGAGTGTCGAAATGTTATTAACTGGTCACTATCCGGTAAATACTGAAATAAACAAATGTAATTTAATTAACTCTTAAACTTATTACAATTTACAAAATTATGTAAGTTAACTAAATATTCAAATAACAGAAACTGATATTCTTAAATTTTCAAGCAAAAAACTTAAAAAAATGATTTTTTACAAAATTTATTTAAAAAAAACTACTTTAGCCTGACGTGCTAAAACCTTGTTATAAGTTATTAGCTGTTTGCAATTCAAAAGGTGCAAATTGCTATGTTTCCAAAAATATTATCATTAACCATGTTGAATGGTTTTAAACTAACATATTAAGTATTTAGCTTAACTGTCATTATACGATAGTAATTTCAGAAAACAAATGTAAGTTTAAAGCGTGTTAAAATAATTATGACGTCAGTAAATGCAATCTCAGTAATAAAATATAATCTTAACCATTTAAAAAACTAAAACAAAAATTATTATGAGTATCTTACACTACAAACTAGTTAAATCATATGTTCATTATAAAATCAACTTGTTAAAAACAAATAACAACTTTTATATAATTAAAAGGTAATAAAAGAATATAGTCTCAAACATCCACGCGTAATTACTTTTTTTAAAGTACTAATCAATGTAACAAAACCTTAATTCATAAGTATTAAAAAACACTTTAAATCTATAACATTAGTAGATGATGATAAATAAAAGGCAATTATATAAGAACAAAAAAATTAAAAGTTTTAATACAATTAACACGGGAGCCGATCATTTCTAAAACAAGATCATTTCTCACCCGATTAATTCTAACCCGAAAATATCTAACCCAGCCATTTCTAACCCGATAACTTCTAATCCGATCATTTTTAACCCGAGATCATTTTTAACCAAATCAATTTAATCCCGATCATATCTAACCCGACCATTTTTAACTCGATATTACTGTTATTTCTAACATTATGCAATTAACACATAGATAAAACAATTTTTATAACAGTGGGTTTTTCATAAAAGACGTAGTAGTTAAATTAGTAGTAGTAAAATTTTCTATAAAGTTTTCTTTAGGACCGATTTATTTTATCAAGTCATGGAACGTAAAAAAGACTTTTTGAAAGCAAATCAAAGACTGCTCTACTATGCATAAATGTAAAGATTAACATTATATAGACTACTGAATTTTATTTAACAGAAGCACACAATATACATAATTTTCTCACTTGATAAGGAATTGTCATTACTTAACCTTAATGTTTAAGTTGTTGAACTTAGTTTATTATTATATTAATTAATGAACGTGCACTTTTTTACTTGTAACTTACCTGGACCTTAAAATTAAACCTTTTTTTTTATTTGATTGATAACTAATTATTAATTTTGAATGTATGAACCATTTTAATTGGTTTCAAATTAGCAGAGACCAGCATATGCAAAAATTGTAAGAAAGTATATGTTATTATAAAAAATAAGTAGTTATTTATTTGCTGTAAAAAATTTATGACATCAGTAGATTCTTTAGATTAAAAATTTTTAATATAAGTTTTTAATTAAAAGCAAAGATTTGTGAAATTGTAAATTTAACATTATAAAGCTTTATTAAAAATTATTGATATCCTATAAGCTTTTATATAATATTTAAAGCGAAACTTGAAAAAAGTATTAACACAATCAGAAAGGTATGTAAATTATTTTTACCTTTAGTTAAATGAAAAACAACTTTTTAATCATTTAACTAATATTGAAAATTACTTGTTTATTCAAAACTTGTAAAAACAGTTGACTTTATTATGCTATGTAAGAAACTACCAAAACCACTAAGTTATGAGTCTACTAGGATATTGAAAATTATAAGTTATATGATCACTACTAACCATATGTAACAGTTTTGAATTAACATTCAAGTAAAAATAAATAGAGAATTGATATTTGGAGTTTTGTATGCAAAATCATAAAGTTAAATTAAGTATGTAAAACGTCACAAAATGTTTTGTTTAAATATTTATTTTCGATTTGAAAAAGTTTCACAGTTTTTGTATAAATTTTTTTAAGAATAAAAAGTTTAAATAAATGGTTTTGCTTTAAGCTAAACTTAAACACAAAATAAAAATTTTAATTTTTTACTTCTCCCGAAAATGTTTTAAAAATAATTTGTAAACTTGTTTAAATATGTATAAGTTTTGCTTTTGATTTCAAGAATGTAACAAAAACATGTCTTTTAAGCCTACCAGCTTAAATAGTGAATATAATTTAAAGTGTTTTTTACCAACTTAAAATACTGCACAACTATATTTTTTTTAATACCAACATGATGTCTTTATACTTTTTCTATTTAGATCAATTACTTTTTAGTTGTTTGCTTTAACTGTTTTTGTGATAACAAACATTATGAATGCATTTAATCTTAATGATGATTTTGTACGTAGTAGATAAACGCTGTCGCACTTAGCTTTATGGCTTTAGTTATTATAAATTTACACATTTTTTATAAAATGTCTAACAACTTTGCTCCATGAAACCTTCTCATCAAAAATTCAATTAGTTTGTCTGCAAAACTCTTTTTAATTTAACGCTCACTGTTGAAAAATTAAGTAAAAATTGAAAAAATTGGGACTTAATCGAGGATAATTTTTTTTTTTAACTTTTATTAACTAGCTTGTAATTTTTCATTACCTATTCTTTCAACTTGATGTGTTATATAAAATTTATAAAAAATAGTAATTTTTAAGTTTCTTTATTAGTTTTGAAAAGTTAGTAACAGTTAAATTAATACCTTTAATTTATAATTTAATGAATAGTTGTATTTTAAATCTTGTAATGAATTCAATGTTACAACCTTTTAAATCAGCATGACTAATTTGATTTTGTTGAAAATTGGTATCTCAGTATAAAGCATATTAATTTGAAGATTATTACACTCCTTTAAGTATGGTTTCAGGTAAGTAGGGAAATAGCAATTTGGAATAATTTTTATAAGCAAACTTACTAGTTTGTATGCATAAAATTTAAACCATTTTTGTTTTTAAATATATATATTTGTAAAAAATGTAAAGATTTTTTTGAAACTACTGTTTATACTGAAGAATGAAAAAACTACTTACAGTCAATCATTTAAAATTTAAATCAGCTAACTAAAGTCGCTGTTCTAAATTCCATAGAAAAAAAAACACTTTTTATATAACATTATTCAGATTAGAAAAGAATTCAGCTTGTCGTAATTATTGTGGTAAGCGTACGATGACGTTATATATGCATAAAGAAAAATAATTATTACAAAGTTTTCTAATGAATGTTGTAACTTACTTTAAAGGTTTTGTTATTTTTTCTTTTTTTCACTATAAAAAGATATTTCTCTACAAGCTGTAAAAGTTAATTTTAAAAACAAAGTCTGTTTAAAAACGGTGTACTTTAAAGGCAAATTGCTACATCTCTCTTATATCTGCTTGTACTTGATCATTTACATTCATTTTTTAAACTATTCTATACTAAAACAACTTGGTCTTTAATGCCCGCCTTAACTTCTAAAAGTTTTAAATCATATTGTTTTAGCTAATATGATGTAATGTAGTTATCAACAAAAAAGGTAGTCTAGTTAACTTTAATTTTAGATGTTACTTTTTTTGTATTTAAGTATGTGGTTCATAATTTGTAAAGTTGATTTTAAAATAATTACTTATTTAGTTTTTTGAGTTTGAGTAGTCTAAAAGCAATTAAGCAAAAATTTTAACTATTATTTTAAAGGTGTGATAAATATATTAGAAAAACTGAGATTAACTTATAAGTGCTATTAAAAAAAAGTCTATTCAAAAACGTCAAAAGAATACACTTTTCTAACGAGGTACTTTATATATACTAAAATTGAATAATACAAACGTAGCTTACTTCAATCAAATTATAACTAATATTTTATATCAGCTAACCGATCACTTTATAAACTGCAGTTATACTCGCTTGGGCTTTTAAAAAAATTAAATAAATTTATAGAAATCATTTGAACTTTCTTCCTGTATTCAAGTTACAAACATTACATTTAAAAAAACTAACAAACTTTTATATCTTTGTATTTTTTGCTAATTTTGGTTTTATGTATTATTTATTTGTATAGAAGTAGAATTAATAGCTGTTTGAACATAAGTCAAATTTTCACGTTTTATTTAATTAAATAGGAGGTTTAACTAAAGTTATGAAGTAAATTAGATCAAAAGGTTAAAAGAATGATTATTAAGCTGATTAAAGTAGCAGTAAATATAATGCAGTAACTTAACAATTTGTAAATATAATGTTACTAATTAAATTAAATAAATTTGGTATCAGTTTTATTATACATAATTTCTTTTTAAAGACTTCAGTTGTAGTTATTTATTTTTTTTAATTCTTTCGAAATAAAAATACTCTGTATGAAATTACAATATATAAAAATAACTTAATAAAGCTTAAAACTGGAATTAATATGTGTATAAAGTAGTGGTTTCATAACCATTTTTCTTTATCTAAAATATTATCGAAACTCTAAAAATCTTGTACCCTAATTATTTTATAATTAACTTTGTAGTCTTTTATTAGTGAATCGTAGTTATAAAAAATGAATTTTATTTAATCATTTAAGATTGCATTGAAAGTACCATAAATGGTAAAACACTTATCACATTTGTCTTTTAAAGTTTCCTTTATCCTTAAAAAAACCTGACACAACAATTAATTTACAAGTGTTTATAGATTTACTTGTTGTTCATAGTATATATTTTATATTTTCTCCCTGCAGAAATGTTAAGAAAAATAAAAACTTAATCAATTACATTGTTTCGTACAATTTTTTATCATTCTAAAGAAATGTTAAGTAAAAATACAAAAAGTACACAAATTATTACACGTGAAATTTAATAAACATTTTCCTTCACGTATAAGGTTTAAACTAAAAGAAGAATAGAAATATTAATTTTATTTACACTTCGTGGTGCTCTCTAAATTTTATAGTTGTAAAATTTTAAGTGAATTGTTTAAAGTTCTTCATTTCAAATTAAAATTTTTTTAATAGATATTGATAAAAAAAGTATTATTAATTTATGATCAATTTTCTTTAGATTTTTTTTATAATTACTAGATTAATGAGCTAATTCGTTTATGTTATTCTTGTCGTATATATGTTTTTTAAATAGTTAACTATAAATAACAGAAATTTGTTCATTTTAACTCTTAAAATTTTTTATAAAATCATTATTGTTTTGTTTAATCAGCTTGTTTTAAAACCTGTAGAAATTAAGCAATGTGCATCAGTGAAACATATAAAATTTTTATTTTTTAATATATTTTATCAAAATTAGATTTTCGGTGGCTTCTACTATGTGACGTCAACTAGCTACTTATTGAAATTTTATTGTTATATTTGCAATTTAAGCATAGTTTTATTATACTAATTTTTTAAGATGTACTCATGTATTAACAGGTTTTTTTTTAATAATTTTGTATATAGCAGAGTATTAAATCTAAATAAGTTCAAGTCAAAACTTGCTCTGTAAATTTTTTTTTATGAAACTTGTAATTAATATATTTTATCAGATATAGAATATTAATGTCTAAACAATTAAAATTTATTTCAATTACGAAAAGTAATAACATGTTTCTATAATTTTTACTTTATTAATAACTTTACAGCTAATAAAAGTAGCTGTACAAGATCACCTTGCTAGATATTAGAGTTGTTAAAACAAAAATGAAAATATATGCAAATAAATTTACTATTAACTTAGTTTATATATATTGATACGTCAGATGTATATATAATTATTTTTTTTTTGCGTAAAAATATAAATTTATTACATTATCTTAAAGTTAATTTTTTTAGTTTAACTTATGTTATTAGTTTTAGTTTTATAAAGAAATATAGTTTGTATGCTCAACTATATAACATTTTTTGCTGATAACTAACCTAGAAAGAAACTCGTTGTTTTTTCTTACAATTTAAATTATAAAACAATTATAAAATTAACATTTTTTATGAATATTGAGCCTTGTTTATTTATTAACAGTTGTAAATTTGCGTTTAAACCGAGTTTAAAACTATAAATCCATAGGAAAAAGAAGAAAAAAACACTTAAAATGAGTTGAGAGAAAATAAACTTTGTAGTTATTAAGTTTTGTAGCTTGTGTTACCAATTTTTCATATGACCACAACATACTTTTAACAATGTTAACATAAAATGTCTATAGTTAAAATGTCTTCCTTCGGAACAATATATCTGAGTTTGTACAGCTATTCTAGTTAGCTGATAAATTTTGTCTAAATCAGTATATTACTAATTTATATATTACCAACGATTAAAAAACCAATTAATAAAAACTATGTAAATATTAGCTAAATTTTGACACAAAGAGTATTTCTTTTGTTTGTACTTTATAATTAAAAGTTTAGTAATTGTTTTATAAAAACTTAGTTTTACATTTATAAAAAATTAAATGTGTTATATTTATTACAGTTTTTTATAAAAAGTAACATATTGAATATAACTAATTAGTTCTAGTAACAAGAAGAATTAACATGATCTTTTATCAAACATATTTTTTTTAACATTCTGGTACTAATAATTTTTGTTTTGAAGTATGTCTGGTGTTATGTATTGTACTTCTAATTAACTACAGGAAATATATTACTAGAAGAATATTAGCTGAGTGTTGACGAAGTCGTATTTTATTTTATCTTCTTGTTCTAACAAACGAAACATAACAAGACACTTTAGTATTAAGTTTCATTTAGTTTTTATCACTTAAAATGTACATAAAAGACGATTTTTAAGCAATCAAAAAAACGTTTAACTTTTTGAGTACGAAAAGTTTTCTTTTGCAAATAAATGAAATAGAAAATAAAAGACACAGAAAGTTTAAATGCTTACAACTAAGACTAGTTTATTTTAGCTACTTAATTAAAATGTTGGTTAACATAATACTAACTACATATTGACATACGCTGTAGAGATTAGTCAAATTAGCTAAATGAGTGTACAGTATATATTGAAGCTAGCTGTAGAGCGAAAAAACAAATATTTTATTAGAATTTAATTCATTTTAAATCTCATTTCCAACACATGCATTTTACGGTCGATTTACAGACTTATTATTAAGAGTCACAAAAAATGCGTGAATTTAATTTTGTTTTATTCTTTTTGACACACTTTTTTTTGATTTTTAACTGAGCTATATTGAGGTTTACATCACAAAAAATAAAATTATATATTGGTTACTATTGAAAAAAATATAGAGGTGATAGTTAGGATTTAATAAAAAACTTGTTTATGTATTCTTTTTGCTCGTTTAAATTATTTAAATCCGTGTCTCGTATTTTATATCTTTTTGTTGAGTTTTCTATCAAGCGAAAAGTTCATTAGTTCTTAAAGTCAAAGAGTCCAAATTTTCGCCTTAAATGATTTTCTAACATAAACTCTTAAACAAATTATAACATTAAATTCTTACATATTATTTATATAATTTTTTGGTTACTGTGACGTACTATTTATAAAAAGACTATTGTAATAATAAAGTTCTTGCATATATTCAAGTTATCTATTTAGCAATCTCATCGTTGTCTTGGTCGAGTTTGTACAGCTATTTTAGTTAGCTGAATAGAAAAACTAAACAAAATTGTAGTTGATTATCATTTACAATAGTTGTTCCATTTAGTTGAAACTTGAACAATACAAAATCATTCAACCACAACGTTTTCTGTTGCAAAATCAGCAATTTTTTTAACATTTTGTGATTTAATGATGTAGATAAAGTTGGTATTGATACCGTGCTAATAATTTAGTTAGACTTTTTTTTTACAAACTTCATGTACATTTATTCTTGTATGTTTTTGAGTCAAGTATTAAAATAATATTTTAATAATTTATATATTTTATAACAGATTTACTGTTTTATGTCTTTTTAAGTAAGATTCAAATGTTAAGCACTTCTTATAAATATTATGTTATTAAGTTTTAAGTTTCTTCAATTAAGTTATAAGTATTTATAAATTAATTGAGAGACTTTACTGTAACAGAATAATATCAAAGTATTACTGAACTAAAAATCGAAATGTTGTTTATTATATACATGAAACAGATGTATTCATGCAGGATTTAAACGTAACGAAAAAACAATAGATTATGTGTTTAAACAATAGGGATATATCACAGTATTTATGTGTATTGGCCTATTCATGTATGAAATGAGTAACTTTAAGTGACATAATAGGTAAAAACAAACAAAAGATTATCTACAAAAAGTATATTATTATTCATTATTATTATATGACTGAATATTATTCAAATGTTTTAAGCATTTAACGGAACTTATCTTTATCTATACTTTGCTATTTTTACCGATTATATCTACTGGTATATGCTACTAAAAAAGTTAAATGATAATACAAAATCGATAAAAAAACAAGTAAAATCTAAAACTACAGTTTAATGTTACTAAACTAATCATTAACATTGTAATATATGTTTAATTGTAACTATGCTTAAACTAGCTGAGAGCTGTTTTTTAGTTAACTACGATGTAACATTCAAAAAAAGTATAAACTATAAAACATATATGATTATTTAAAAAATAATTATTAGCTGTTAAAATTGAACAAATCGCTTTTCTAAGTTTTATACAGCTGTTATAGTTTCCTGATTAACCACGTCACTAGAAAATCTGAAAAAAATATTTCATAAATTTTTTTTTAGTAGAAATACTTTACTAAATATAACAGACTTCATATCATAACTACTTTTGTTGCGTATAGTATATACTTTACTTCAACTGTTTTTATAAACTAATTGTATTATTTATAAAATCAATGTTATAATTTTTTTTAATAAAGTAATATCTTTACAAATATTAAGACTAAATGAAATTGATAAACTGTCAAACTTTTTTTTAATTAAATATTTATAATCACCTAAAATAGTTAAAAAAAATGTACAGATTGTAAAAAGATTATAACATTTAACATAAAATAAATCTACAAAACACATAAATATAAACATTTAAAAACTATTTAATATTGTTGGTAGAAGTTTTTTATAAGTTGAGTAAGCCTGCTGTTAATAAAAAAATGAACTTAATATTTTGTAAATTGATCACAACTATTTAACTTCAACCTGAGTTTAATTATTTTTGTGATATTATCATTTTTTTCATTTTTTTAAAAGTTTGTATAGCTAATTAGGTTAGCTGGTGAAAAAAAAACGAAACATAGAATAGTAATTCATTATTAACCTGGAAAATGAAACATTCAAAAGAATTAAATTAGCCAAATTTATGTTTTATTCATTAAAATCAAATAATTTGACAAATATGCACAAACTCTTTTATATCCTTTTTTTCATAAGCTCACTATATGGGCCGTATTTCTATTCTTATCTATGACCGTAAGATATTCTTTTAAGTACAAAATCTTGTCTTTTAAAAAATTAATTTCTTCTACACAAAATAAATATACACATTTTTAAACCACGACGTCATAATATACTTTTGCTTACTTTTTACTTTTTTGCAAAAACAAAAAAATATAAAAAATAACGAAATTAAAATTAGTTTAGTTTAATTTTATAACGATATGTTACGTTTTTTTATATCGTCAAGTTTCGAAAATAGTTCATAAAACATTGATATTTGAAGAACTTAACATTTGCCTATAGCTTTTAAAAAATAGTTTTAATCTGTTAAATGGACTTTGTTCGCTATAAGATATTAAAAACCTTATTTATTGATTTAAACATGTTATCACTTTTAAAAACAACACTAAACTTATGCTTTTGTTATTTAATTTTACTAGTAAAGTGATAATTTAATTGTTTTTTAGTCATAGAATTTCTGTAAAAGATGATATATATATATATATATAAATTAATTATGTTAAAGTCATAGTTGTTTAATTATCAGTATGTTATTGAAAGTACAAACTATTGAAAGGGGAACTAAGTGAAGAAATGCTTTAAGCTTTTGAACGTTCTGTTCCTATAACAATAACTGTTTAAATTTATATAGACTATAAGTATTGTACGTCTTTAAATTGACTATCAGTATAAAAAATTATTTAATTACTAAAGACTTTTTTTGTTAACATTTTTACATTTTCAGCTTAATGATTTATCTGTACAAACTTAAAGAGTTAAACCGTGTCAAAAAATTTATTTGATTGTAGCATATAAGGCGATGGTGTAAAACAATGTTTTTGATTAATATAATAACTATGTTATTAATTTTATTATTAAAAATATTAATTAAAATATTTAGCATGTTAGCTTATAAAACTCTTTAAAACTATTTGAAATTATAATTAAACATTTTAGAATTTGGTAGTTTGATTGTATACTAAAGCTTTTCAATATATTTTTAGTTTTATTTATGATATTGATAACTTAATTTTTAACGACTTAAAATAAAGAAGAAATGCTACATTTCCTCAATCATAAACTCACTCAAATACTTTGTTTAAGTATGTATTTCATTAAAAAAGCGTTGATTGATAGTATAAATATAATGGAAAACATTTTATGATTTTAAATAATACTTGATGAATATTTTAGTCAAAAGTAAATAAGTTATATTTAAATTGATATGTTCACTTAAAATTTAATTAATTATAAACATAAAACGATTATAAATTATTGTTAAATAGTTATAAAAAAAAAGTCTAATTTTATTTATTTATTATTTAATCAAAAGTATTCCTTTATTAAAAATTATCATATATAAAGCACAAGTTTAGCTTTATTTTCGTTTTATCCTTTGAAATAATAATGAAGAACCGAGTGCTTTTTTTATTCTACAACTAAATAATTCTTTATACTAATCTTAAACTCATAAATAAGTAAAGTTAATTAAGTTTTATAAAAAGCTTTGCCAAGAAAAATCAACTAAATTATTGTTATTTTTTTAATTAAGTATTGTTTTTCAGTTTTAAAATCTCAAAGTATATTAAAAAACTGTTGTTAGCCATAAATATTTTTTTTTTGTAACGACACTTGATTTGCGCTGATATATTCTTTATTTTTTTTATATATTCGTTTTAATAATGTTTATAAAGCTTTAAAGTAAAAAAAGTATTTAGATATAGTTAAAACATTTTTAGAAATATCAGCTCATCTGAATAGCTGTACAAACTGTATAGTGCTGACCGCCATTAAACTAATTGTTTCTTTGTTTTCATATGTTTTATTACTAAACAAAAGTTTATGTGGATCTCAATACTACGTTAGTTTTGTTTCAAATATACTCTATAACATATTAACGCCAAAAAATGATAATACATTTTTTTTTTTTTTTTATATTTCAAATAAAACAACTTGGTTAATCTTTCAACATTAGTTAATAAAGAAATTTTAAATTAATGGTGGTATTGAATTTGACTTAGTTTGGTTTTATTATTTTAGTTTACAATTCAAACTGGTCAAGCATAACGTTTTATAAGAAAGAACACTTAAATTAAGATTTAATAATGAAAACTAGTTAGAAAAAATATAAACTACATGAAAGCAACAATTTAAACATTTAATTATTTTTATAAAATCTTTACATATGATTATACAGTGTAAAGCCTTTAGATTTATATCGTTTTCAAATTGAACATACCATCATAAACTAACTACAAATTATAAATACGTTAAATAACATCATGTTAAACTTATTTGGGTATTAGCAAATCATTTCAAATTCAACGTCGAGGAGCTTTAGCTAGTTTCTAGCTAGATTGATGAAAGAACAACGCTTTTGGAAACAAAACTCACCAAAAAGCTTTAACTATTCGTTACGATTTGCACGAAAGGTTATGTTGTTTTACTAAATCAGTTTTACAGCTTCTTCTTATGAAGACTTAAGTATAAAAATGGAAAGTACGATTTTTGAAATAACAAATTAATTTATTTCATATTACTTATGAATCACTAATTGATGTAGAGATTGGACTAACCCGATTTTATGCTATTATATTTTTATTTTTAATCGGTTTAATTACTTGATTTTTAAAGACGTCATATTTTAACTGATTTCGACACTTGATTTTAGAAAATTACATAAACTTTAAATTTACATAAGGGTTGCTGAACGGTTACATATGTTCTAAACAACCACCAGCAGAAGTGTAATTTTTATTTGTTTTACAATTCTTATTCAAATGCATGAGTAATTTCAGTTTTTGAAAAGTATTTCATTAATTATAAATAACGTGTGTAAGTTAAATGGTACTGAAATAACAGTAGATTTTTAATATATCAATTAAACCGTTGTCTGTTTTTTACAACATAAGTAAAAACTTTAAATGAACAAAGTTGCTTAAAATATATATTTAAAACTTATCTATAATTTTTGTAAACTAGTTCATAAAACATTGATTGCATCAGTTTTCCGATCTCTATTTAATTCAAGTTTCGTTAGTTTAGTTATATTGCTTAAACAGTTTATAATAGCCGACAATACAATTCTACTATTAACTTTCACAAAAGTATCACTATGAAATAAACTGAAAGATTGGTTAATGTATAAAAATTTACTAAAATATGTGCACAATAGATCATTTGCACAGAATAAAATTATAAGCTGTATACAAATTAAATTCAAAAATTATAGCTTAGTAATTAAATTGAACTTATTAATACAATTATACTGTAGCACTATTAAAAAATGAACAAGCTATAAAGCAGGGGTCGGCAGGCAGTTGGTACTCGCGGGCCAATTTTCAAGATTCCAAAATCTTCACGGGCCGCAGTTTTAGTTTTAGTGACACTAATAAAAATTTTTGTTTTTATTCAGTTTATTATTTTTAACTACTTTTAGCTACACATAGAATACCTATTAAAATTATACACATTTAATGGAGTAATATTTTCATAGACTAATATACTCAAGACTTAACAAACTATGTACTGACTTTAAAAGTTAGTAAGAATAACTTGATATGTTTCTTATTTTACTTACAACCTAACTCTCTATAAACACCAAGCTTGAAAACCATCTATAAATCACTTTTATGTATTGTTTATAATGTCAACCATTTTTTCATATTTAAAAAAATTTAAACTCTTAAAAATAGTTTTTGCATTTTAAAAAATTTGCAATTTTTAAAAAGTTCAGTAACTAGTTTTAATTTAATAAATTTAGAACTTATATGTTATGTAAAGAAGTATAAAAAAAAATTAACGCAATAAATGCTTAAATACTTTAGTAAAATACCTTATTAAAAATTATTTAGAAAAAGTCTGAATTACATAAAACCAGCCTGAGTTTATTAAAAGTTAAAAAAGCCAAAAATTTGCTTTGAAGAAACAAAAGCTTTAATACTTAACTAAAGTATCATCATACAAAAGTACAAAATATTCAAAACGACAAGTAAAAAATTATATTTAATCAACTTCACTACAGTCATAAATACTATTCTGAGAATTCAAAATGTTTTAAATAAAAATTGTAAAATTGCACCTAAGTTTTCTTAAATGTTTGAACAGGTTTAACCAAGTGTGAGTTTTTCAAATACTTTGTTTTGAAACCCTGTTTTAAATAAAACTCACGAAATAACGAAGTTTTTTGACAGCGAAATAAATACATACAGCAAAAAAATATTGTTGTAAGTCAGCTTGAATGGACAGTTAAGTTTCTTAAATATTGTTGACAAAAGTAAAAATTTATTAAGCTATAAATAAACTTATTTTTTATTAATAATTGTAGCAATTATTTATTGCTTTATCTGCAATGAAAATATTGCCTACAAAAAAGAGTAAATTAAAAATATAAGACGATTTATAAGAATCACAAAACGTTAATTAGTAGTTGTTGCGAGAACCGAAAAAAAAAAATTGGTCAAGACAGTTTTAAGAAAGCACATGACTATCTTCAGTAACTACATACTAAAGAGAAAAAATTGTCAAGGTAAGTTATTAAGAAGCAAAAGTAAATACTTAAAAGGAGACACAGTTCAGATTTCAAAACATTTTAAAGAACTTGTGTTGGTGGTAGTAAAAGTATTTTATTAATTTCTTCAGTGACAAAAAAAAAAGCTTTTAGGCAATTTCTGATATTTCAAAGTCAAATAAATCAAATTGGAATTTTAATCGATCTATTAAGATGAAAGCAACAATAAATGCTGCTCATCTGAGAATATTTAATTCAGGTATTTTTACTAATTCATGTCCTATTTAAAATTGTGGTTTAAAAATAAGCATCTCTGTACAATGGTGTGATTAAAAATAAATTTAAAATACACACAAAACTTCTAAAAAAATCAAAACGTGTCAAAATAAAATGAAATAAACACTATTACTTATTATTGTGTTATTTCAAATATTTTTGTGTACACTCAAATATAACAAGTAGTGTTAAAACATTTATAAGAGAAACTACATGTCAAGCAAAATACTATAGTAATTTCTGTATAAGGTTTACATATATTTATAAAGAAGGTTAAGAACATTATACTGCGAAATCATATGAATCTGATTACTTACAAGGGGTGTTAAAGATAAGAAAATTGAAACAGTTGGTCATTATACTTAAAATTACCATTATAACATATTTTGTAAAAAAAAGTTTTATTATGGTGTTTACACATAACATATGTCAAACATAAAATATTTGTGCTATTTTAACTCATAGAAAGAATGTAATCAGTTTCAGGGTTGCCAAAGGTTTTTAAGAATTTTTTCAGGTATTCTGAATTTCTTCTATCTTTTGAAAAGTGCAAGTTTTGTAATCTAATTTTAGTATGAAATAAAGTTTAAAGTAAAAAAAAAACGTCTAAAATATTATCGCAATATCAAAAAGATACTGTTAGTCGATTTTAAATGTGTTTTTTAAAAAATTAAATTGTTGAGAAATCTTTTGTATAAAGTCGAAGTTTCATTATTTTACATGTAAAAATTGTTTAAAACTCAAGGTGTTTTCGAAAATATTCAAGTTCCAGATTTTTTTTTGCCTAAACTGTTAAATTTCAAGTTTTTTTTTCAAAATTAAAGATTTTTGGGCAACAATGATTATTTATATTTATATGTAAATAATAATAAAAATAATACTTCCGTTTATAGCAGCTGCAAGACTTAAAACTTAACATATATCATAATTAAAACCAAAACTGTGAAATGAACAAAACATACATCATAAGTTTACTATGCCAGTCTTCAAAGCAAACATCCTGCCTAAGTGATCAAAAAACTATCCTTACATTTAAAAATAAAACTAACGATTTAAGTCAAAAACTGAAAAATGCCTAAACTGGCCTGATATTTAAAAATTTTATACACTATTCTGGCTTAGTCTGAGTGTGTGGCAAAGTTTTGTTTATTTGCTTAAATTTAAACTATTTTGATTGATAATAAACAGACTCAACAAATTTATTATCCCTAAATCTTGTTTGTATTAAATAGGTAATTCTGAAAAAGAACATCTGTGTATATAAGTTTGCAATGCAAAGAAATTAACTTAAGTTTCCAAAAAGCTTTGTTTGTAAAATTAAAATGTATACTGGACAAAAATAATGTGATTATATTATATTAATTGTTTTAAATGTGTCTGTACACTTTTAGATATTTTATGAAAAAACAATTATAATCGAAAATTATGCTTAAATTGAATTAAATCTAACTTAAATAATGTTTTCAAAGTGGTTTAAAAAAAAACTTCACTGTACATTAGTGAGCATAGGAATTAACTTAAAGTACGCAGAAAACTTATACAACATTCAAAATATGTTGAAATCTAAATAAAACAAACCTTATTTCTTTTTATTATATTACTTTTAATGTTTTTTTGTACACTTAAATACAGTGACAAAATATATTAGGTATAAGTTACGTATTAAACGAAATGTATAAACTTTAAAGAAATGACATTTTTGTCAGTTACTGTGCATTACTCTTGTAAACAAGGGAAAACATTTGCATTTTGTTCACTTACTTAATAGGTGTTATATAAATAACTGAGTCCAAGTATTTTTAAGACTGTTTTTTCACATCATAATTTGTTATGGTAAGAAGAAAGTTATTATAAAACACAGCTCGAAGGCTAATCTGTATTTTTTACTTGTTTAATCCAAAGGAGTGAAGCTTTTTAATTGTTTCAAAATGTTATACAGGGAGTTTAAATGAAACTAATCAAATCTAAACAAATTACAGCATTTTTACTATAAAAAATTATACTTAGAATATATTTTTGCTCAGCGGGCCACATTTACATGCTCGCGGGCCAAAGAATTTTCTTTCGCGGGCCGCATCCCATTCAAAAAATAAACGTGCTCGCGGGCCGCAGATATACTCTTCAAGGGCCGCAATTGGCCCGCGGGCCGCAGTTTGCCGACCCCTGCTATAAAGTTTTATTGATAAATTTGCGTCTACTGGTGCAGTATGTACTATTGAATTCTCAGTGAGTAAATTAACCATTCATGATGATTCTAAATTAAAGATATCTAAATCTACTTGTTACGACTATAAAGAACGCTAAATATTATAATGTGTATATATCTAAACTAGTGTTTTCTGTAAAAAGCCATGACTAGTAACTTGTGTGCTTGTTAACATCTTAATGATTTGAAATAACTTAGATAAAAGGTAAATTCAAAATACGAAATGATTTGAGTTTACTAGTATATGAAATTAAGCTCCTGTATAAATCAATAATACCGTCGTCTATTCTTATCAGCTATTCTTGTAATAATCTTCAACGAACAAAGCTGCTTTAATTATATATTAATTTTTTTATTCATAACTTTTAAAAACTAGCTCATAAAATATCAACTGTTAATTTGCATCAGTTTTCAAACAAACACTTAATTAAAGTTTCGTTAGTGTAGTATAATTGTTCATATAGTTGTGGTAAAGGAGACAGTACCGAATAAATTTTCATTACATTATCACTGTAAAATAATTTAAATATTTTTTCAGTGCATTCAACTTTTTTTACAATAGATCATCTTCACAAATAACTTCATTCAAATTAAAAAAAAATTAAAACTATTTACTAAAAAATAATTTGAATTCAATTTTATCGTAACATTAATGTTTTTTATTGATACTACAAACCTGAATTTTTTGTTACAATATGTAATATAAAATTCACAGTAAGTTTATCTACCACTCATGATGGTTTTAAATTGAAGATGTCTAAAATTATCTACTATAACAACTTCTATTATAACAAATAAAACGGAATTGCAGCAAAAAGTAATAACGTCAGTAAAAGCTTTTACATTTTTGTTATAACTTTAAAAACAAAAAAAAATGTGTTAATATATACACTATAAATTATATGTCATTAAAAACTATTTAAGTAATAATTAAAGTTTTAAATATAAGTACTTAAACCAATTTTCAATGAGAAATCTTTTAAAGGTGACAATAAAACAAGCTGATACCTATGAAATATATTTTCGTCTTTCTTTTAACAAATGAAAACTAAATTTATATAAAATTCAAGAATAATAAAGACCATCGTACATAATGGCAGTAACAGGTAATAAAACATTGAAACTTCATTTTTAACATTAAATTGACAGCGCTGAATTAATTTTCATACGAGTAAATTATACCTAAGTAAATTCACATTTAATACACATAAATAAATTAATATAGATGCAGTAAACAACAATTCATACAAAAACAAAACTACATTTGTATTTTAAACATTTTTAGTAATAAATCACAAACTAGATTACAGTATACTTGTTAACACTTTGTGTTTAGCCTTATTTTTCGCTGAAAATTTATCAGTTTGAAACAACTTTTTTTAATTAATGTACCTATCATGTATTAGTTTTAGTCCTTTTAGATAAATACTTAATAAAAGTTTAATCAATACACGATGATTAGTAAAATTTTACAACAAGATTAACTTAAACACATATTAAACATTTGCATAGATTAAAACAGTATAACATAAGCATCTTTTAAAACATTAGTTATATAAAACTCTGTGCAAAGGAAAAGAAATAAGAACATTTAAAAATAATCAAATTGTTTAAAACTTTGTATGAGTATTTTATGTCAAACAAGATAATTTTAAATTTGTAGCTATTTGCACTTTATTACGTACAACTTACTATATTTTCTAAAATATTAATATTAATTATACTAGATGATTTAAATTAAGCATGACGAATTGTCAGTTAAATATACATTATTTTGTAGTTATTTAACCAAACGAAGGTAAGTTTAAAAGGTGTTGAAGTAAATATAACGTCAGTAAGTATTTAGAAATGAATAATAAATAAACTTTAATTATCATCACTCAAAAATAACTTTAACATCATATTATTAACAGTATCTTACACTACAAACTAAATAATATTAAGTAAATAAACAATAGTTATTTATAAATAACTTTATTAATGATAAAAATGTATCAATAAGGATATTTTAATTATAAACTAATACTTTGATATAAAAAAAGTGCAGAAATCATTTAGGATTTAGATAATACTTTTGTGATTAACCATATAACATGGTTTTAAACTCTAACCATCAAGAACTATGTAAATTTAATATTTTGTGCTAATTTATTCAAAACATAGTAACTTTAAAGTGTGACTTAAAAATAATGACGTCACCAACTGTTTTAAATTATGAAAAATATTATTTTTAAAAGGCCGTAAAAAACGTTTACTTGATAATAAACATAGTAATTTAGAAGTTAATACTTAAAAATCAATACTTAAAAATAAAATAAAAAGTCACTAAAATGATAAAGTTAATAACAGTATTATACTTAAAAATAAACATTTTGTAATTATAAACTTGTTTAATTTACTGTGAGATTTACTTTTTTTGATAAAAACAAATAAGTATTTTTAAAATATATTTGCCACTACTCAGTTATTTGAGTAAGCTATTTAATAGTCAGATTGAGACGTGATAAATTATGCACAAGTTACAAAAAAAAATCAATTTTCTATAAAAATGTTAAAGAAAAAGACTTCCAAAAATAGTAAAACTTAAAACTCTACAGCAAAAAAAAATTTCTTAGTTAATTAGTAGAACCTATATTGTTACATTGGTGGAAAATTAGAAGTATTCAAACTACTAACTAACTAAAAACAATGTATATGTTTTAATTCTAAACGAATAAAATTTTCGAAATATCCATAAAAATCAAATGAAGTTTTTAAAGATAACTTTGACAAATTTTATTTCATTTAAAAGTTTCATTAAAAATTAAAAAAAACGGAAACGTCTTTAAATTGTAAATAAATTAATATCACAGAACTAAAGTTTTGAAGTGACTGTGACTTTGTTCTTGTACACTTATGAAACATTAACAATTTTACTGTAAAAAACTTACTACTTGAAATAGTTTTGAACGAAAAGTATGTAAATACAACAATTTATTATTACATTAATATGAGATTTTAATGTATTGATAATAATCATATGAAAACTTTTTCTATTAATTTTGAATAATAGTAGTAAACTTGGACAAATTAAAATTCCTTTTACGAGCTAACAGGTTAATAATAAATTATTTCTTTACTTTACAGTCAGGATAGTAATCATACTTAATAATAATCTTGAAAAAAATGGAAATTAAAAACATTTACGAAAATGAATTTAATATAGTTCGAAGATGCCATTATTTTTTTAAATATTTTAGCAAAGACTGCAGATAGCAGTTTGAATAGTATCGTGCATCTTATTTTAAAAGATTTTAAAACTATCACCACACACAATGGTTTAAATTGTTGTGAATGTGAGTACTTGATGTTAACTAAAACTGTTTGTAAATTATAAGTATAATTTATAGCTATTTTAATGAAGAAAAAACTAAAGAAAATTTTAGAATTTGTTTTAGTAAATCAAAATTTCATTGCTTAGCTATTGGAAACAAAAAAATATTTTAAAATAACATAAAATTAAAACTGTTTCTGTACTATATTTAAACTAAAATTTTACTAGTATGACTAACATTGTTATTGAAACTGTAAAACTAAAATGTTAACATAAAACAAGCTTGGCAAAGTAATAGCTAGAAAAATAAAATATTCTTTTCATAAAATATTTATTTACTATAGCAATAAAAAGATTATAAATAAAAATAATCTTTTTACAGTATTTATTTATGAAATAGATTTGATTCCATAACATGTACAAAAGTATCTGAAAAAAAATAGATCGTATATCAACAATAGTATTTTAAATTTCAATAGTGAAAACAATAATTTGTAGTTTATATACAATTTTTTTATTATATTAAATTTTGTTGCATTAATTCAAATCAAAAAATTATCGTTTTTAAAATAAAATAAAATAAGAAGTAAGCAAGAATATAATTATTAACAAAATTAAATAAACAATTTATTCAAATATGCACTGTAACGAGTACAATGATTATCAAAAATCATTCTTAAAAGATCATTAGCGGAGAACAAAACTTCAAGCCGTAAAATACTATTTTGAAACAAAAATTGAATGACCAATATTTACCTCATCAAAAATATTAACAAGCTTATAGATAAATTTTCTTCATTTTTGAATATCGTATGAATGCTTTTTATTTTAATGCTTAATAGTTGTACTTGTAAGCACTTCTAGTGGTACAATTTATTTCAACTGAAAAGTGAGTCGTATTAGACCATATTGTGTGGTTTTAAAATAGTCATGCTTATGTACAACCAAATGCTTGTTCTTTTATTACTATTTATTCAAAAGCTTTCAAGTTAAAAATGTGTGGAAAAAGTTATGACGTCAGTAATAACTTTAAACGACAAAATCAAAGTATTTTGAAATCAAAAAATAAAAATAAAAGAAATGCTCGGAAAAATTATTATGATTACTAAAAGCAGGCAAATTATAATCTTGTACTCATTGTAAACTAACTATATTTGATATTCAAAACTTATTTTTTTATTAAGGTTTATTAAATGTTGAGAAACAGTTCAAATCAAAAACATGACAAGAACTCATTTAAATAACAATTAATAAATGCTAACAAACAATTAACACTATTAAGATGAATATTTAAAGACAAATATGTTTTTAAAGTAGAACAGAAATCGAAATTGTAACTAAATAAAATAAGAAACATTATGTTTGCTGAAATGAATTTGTTTATGTATGTTTTGTACTTATTACAAATTATTATTTATCATTTAATTAATTTAATTCTACCCAGTAGCTGGACGGTTATATATATTTGAAACAACTAAAAGTAGTACTGATAATATTCTTTATTTCATGACTATCAATAAATCAATGGTCTAATTATTGTGGTTGTAATATGTTTCATTGATTATTAACAAGGTAAAAGGTAGGATATAATGAAACACTAATAAACTTGATTATAATAATTAAGCCGTCGTCTTCTCCAATAGTTTAGGTAACAAAACAACTAGTAATAGTAATCGTACTTTTTCAATTTCAAAATTGTTATTAATATACTGGTTTTTTTTTTGGGCTTATAATTAAATTGACTGATTTGATTTAACTTGTATAAGAAAAGTGAAAAAGATGCATTGATATGATTTAGTACGATCTTTGTAAACTTAAATAATAATTATGTGAACCCGTCAACTTTTTCCTATAGTATAAATAACTACTTTTAACTAAAAAAGCTGTTTTAATTTTATATTTAAGCTTTTTAATTGTAATTTATTTACTTTTATCTTACAGTCTTGGATAAATTTTTGGACTATAATATTTTTAAACTTTGTTAGTTTTGTATATGCTTTTACAAATTATACATATATAGTATACATTTTATACCTTCAGATTTTTTCGTATTTGTATTAACCATCCATGATGGTTCTAAATTAAGTTGTTCAGTTAACTCCCTAAAACGTTGAGAAACCATATATTAAAAAAAATAAGTGTGTAATTTAATATTTGCTCAAAACACTTATGTCTTCAGTGAAAGCTTCTGACGAATTTTCTAAAATAATTCTGATATCAATAAGAAAGTGTACACAAGTACATTTTAAATTATATGTCATTATTAAAAACATATTAGTCAACAATTTAAATTATTAAAATAAACACTTAACTTTCATTGCAAAGTTTGTGAAAACGCAATGATAAAATGATGTGAATGAAATTAAAATAATTTTTTCCATTTTAAATTAAAGACAATGAAATGCAGTATAAATTTATTTACTTAACAAGCTTTAAAAACATTCAAACTTCATTATAAACAATTATAAATATTGACTTTTCAATAACAAAACTGCAATAACTTTTATACGAGTAAATTATACTTAGAATAAATTCATGTTTAATACGTATATATAAATAAAAAAGCATAGTTGAAATAGAAAAGAGTTCATAAAAAAAACAAATTGCTTTAGCATTGTATATATTTTTTACTAATAGTGCGCCAACTAGATTATTGTAGATTTGTTGAAATTTTGTTTTTGTTCTTAATTTTAACTAAATTTTTGTAAGTTTAAGATAAATGTTTGAATTACAGTATTAATGGTATATTAAAACTAGTGTCAAAATCGAAACCACAAGTCAAAAGTTAAATCATTACAATTATTATTTAAGTTTAACCAAATCAGATTTTTGTTAATAAAACTAAAAAGTATAAACCAAGAATATTTATTTAAAACGGTAGTTGTAAAAAATATTAAACTAATAAAAGCAATTAAAAGTTTTTAAATACTTACATGATATGTAGCAGTGTATTTATTTAAAATTAATAATTTGTAGCTTGTAGCTATTTGCTATGAATGTATCAATGACTTATAAAATTTGTTATATAATAAGTTGATAGCTGTCTGCTTTTTAAAAGGTGAAAATTACTATATTTTCCAAGAATATCATTATAAACCATGTTATATGGTTTAAAATAAACGTGTTAAAGCCTCAACTTTTTTCATGTAATCAAATACTTATTTAAACAAACTGGTGTAAGTTTAAAATGGGTTGAAACAATTATGACGTCAGTAAATGTTTTAGAAATTATAACAAATAAATTTTAAGCTTGACCATTAAAAAATAACTTTAAAATCAAATTACTAAGACTACAATACGCTACAAACTAACTAAATCATGTGTTATAACTAAATAAAACTTGGTAAAAAAAAAACAATTAAATGATTAAAAGGTTATAAAAGATAAAAATCTTAAATGTCCATGCGTAACTACATTAAACTATTAACAAACCATAATTTAACTGACAATTAGTTAGTATTAAAAACTACAAGTATTAAAGAAAAACACCTGAAATATACATTATTAGTAGTCAATGAAGATAGTAGTTTGCAATCATATGAAAAAGTAAAAGAAAAAAAATATTTAACAAGAAGCCGATCATTTCTATCCTGATATTATTATTATGCTAACATAACACAAATAACTCACATTTTGAATATTTTTTATAACAGTAGTTCGGCAGCATTTCATTACTAAAAGGTCAAACTTGTTTTAATAAGTATTTTGCGGACCAAAGTAATTTATCAAAGTCAAACATATCTTGAGAGACTTTTAGACAGCAAAAACAAAGAGTGCTTTACTATGCATAAAAGTACAGTTTAACAATGCAAAGATTATTAAGATTCATTAAACACAAAACACAGAAAACAATATACTACAAGTTATTTTGCTACATAAAACATTGTCATTACTTAAGTTCACTGTTTGATTATTGAACATAATTTAAAACTGTACAACTTAATATAAGTCAACTATTTATTTGAGACTTAGCCGGCATATTGAGATAATACAAGACTAATAATTAATTTATTATTAAAATGATTAGGAACATGGAATTCATTAATCATTGTTTATGGTTACAAATTAGCAGAGACGAATATTAAATAATTTACGAAGAAAAAAGATAATTTTATATAAAAATATACAATTTAATATTTGCTGCGAAAATTATGACGTCAGAAGAAACTTTAGATGAAAACTTTGTATTATGAGTTTTTAATATAATGCAAAGATTGTGTGAACATACAAACTAAACATTATTGTTTGTTATTGAAAAATATTGACATCCATTCAATTAAATTTAAAAAAAAACTAAGTTGACCTTATATAACATACCTTTATATTGATATTAAGAGCAAAATTTGTAGAAAGTGTTCAAACATTTAAAAAATATGTAAAATACTTTACCTTTTCTAATTTAAAACAAGGTTTTCAAATTCTTTAACTATATTGAAAATTATTTTTTTATCAAGAATTTGGAAAAACAATAAAATTTATTATTGATAAGTATAAATAAAACATTAGTACTACTGAGTTAAATGTCGACTAGCATATTAAAAGTAAAAATTGTCTGAACATACCATTACTAACCATGTAAATCATGTTTTAAACTATCATTTAAGTTCAAAATAATTAGAGTTGTTTTCTTAGGAGTTTTTAATGCAAAAGCGTAAATATAAATTAAGTATTTATAAGTACCATCACAAGTGTACGTATATCAGTTTAGTGAAGTAATGACTACTAACCAATTAACTTAATTTTAGAATCACGATGAAAGAAGTAAAAAATGTTTAAATTTTTTGTTTACTTAACGAATTTGGATTAAAAGCTAAATAAAAAATGTGTTGTTAGGGTTATGACTTCAGTAACTGTTTTGAAAATGATAAAAAGTTCAGATATGGAAAGAAATACTTAACCATGGTTATGAGTGTTATACAATACTAAATAATGGTTAAAATATTTTAGATAGTTTATAGTAACTTACTATCAATATATACCTAATTTTTGTAAGAATTCTTGGTTAAGTATATTGTTTACATAATTAAGTTCAAATGAAAAAACAACAAAATAACTATTTTTAATTTTATCATAAAAAAAACATTACAAGTTTTTTATGATAATAAATCAATGGCGCATAATAAAAGTATATTTTAAACATAATTTCAATTTTTACGATAAAGACATCACTGAGCAGACCTATTTTAAAACTATCAACTAAAACATCGACGAAAGTCAGCAGAGCAGAAGCATGGATTTTCGTATTCCGTGAGGCAAGCTCAAATTTAAATATAAGATATGCATGTATAAACCGTTTGTAAATTGAAGACTGCAAGTTTTCCGGTTGTGACTGACTGATGAATCCTAATCAGGACAAAACCGGACTCAGTCAAGTAAGCAGATTAGAAACCGTGAGATAAGCTCAAGTTTAAGATAAGTCTCAGTCTACCAAAAGTCATCTGATAATCGAATTGGTATAATCAATCCTGGTGTTAAACTATTTTGAAACTGTGCAAAATAATAACAATGCAGTATTACATTTGATACGAACAACCTGTATAGATAATAATTACACACTTTAAGTGAGTAAGGTTTATTTGGTAGTTTACTTATAATAAACTATTTGAATAAGTTTTAAATTTCTTAAAATATTTTAGTTGACGGGTAAATAATAACAAATTAATAACAATAGAAGTAGTTAACATTTGATGTGAAAATATTATGACGTCATTAGAGAATTTGAACGACAAAATAATATCTTACTAAACTTTAACCGTTTTTTTATATTACTTAATATAACTTAAGCAAACATGTCAATATATAATTGTTGTTGAACAATGACATGGTTGCTGTTTAATTTAAAGCGGCTGTTCTTATCCTTTATTTAATTACTTACGTCTTTTTGAAGGTTATCACGACATTTAATTTTTCACAAATTAGTGTTAATGCTATTTATTGTTAGGTTGTACAAAATTGTGTTACATTTTGAAGAAAAAAAAAAGATTTTTTGAACTTTAAACTTATTAATATAAAAAAATAGTTCAAAAAACTTATTTAACTAAAACAAATTACAGCTAAATACTAAATTATAATTTCCATTGAAAATTAATGAACATTATTTTACATAACTTGTTATTATGAAAATTTATCCTCTAAAACGAGGGAATTTATTCTGAGGGGTTAAGAATTGCTTATTTAGAGTAAAAATATAGCACCGTATTAAGAATAATTTACACTAAAAAATTTACTAACAAAAAAATAAATATGATCTTAAACTAATCAAAGGCATTAATTTTTGTTACATTGAACTTTGTTTAAAACTGTACTTTATTTCTACAACTGTGACATCAAACTTGTATGCTTTAGATATTAAGAAAGTGGAACTTAAAGTATAATTAACAAAACTGTAGCATCAAATTAAAAATCTAAATTTTAAAAAATAGAAATAAGTATTTTTTTTTACGTAAAAGCTAGTAATTTTTTGAGTAAAATAAATGCTAAGAAATTTTTTATTTCTTTTACAACTACCGTTATTCGCGATTGAAGTAAAAATTACCATAATTGTACATTATGGTTAAAAATTAACTAAAAAATTATCAATTTAATATTTCAACAACTTGTAATTATTTAATCAAAAAAATGTAAGTTGGAATAGTTTTTCAAAAACCTATGACGTCAATAATTGCTTTTTCTGCTAAAAAATCGAATTTTCAAATTTTAAATTAAGCTATTAAACTTGAAGCTGTTTGACTATTAATATGAGTGTTAAAACTATAAGTTACCAAAAAAAGTAAAATAAATTTATAAATATACTCTTTTAACAGCAATTCAATTTTTTATGATAACTCTACATTAAAAATTATTACACAAATTATATTAGTAGCTATTTTAGTATTAAAATTAAAGTTTCATGAACTAACACTCAGATTTATATTCAAATTATTAAAGTTTTTGTATTATTAAGTTATATAATTTCATAATCGTTTTATAAATAAAACAACATTTACAAATTACTATCATTAAAATATAAACCCTAATAAACTACCTGATAAAATAACCATTTTAATTACATTGTTATATATTAACAAAAATTAAACTATGTTACGAATAGAAAGTATAACAAATAATAAATGGTTTTTTATTACACGAGGAAGCCAAAAATAAAATTTATAACTTGATAAACATGAAATAGTTATGCTTTATAGTACAGTTTAACATTGCAAAGATTATTAAGATTCATTAAACACAAACCACAGAAAACAATATACTACAAGTTATTTTGCTACATAAAACATTGTCTTTACTTAACTCACTGTTTAAATACTAGAACTTAGTTTAGAACTATGCAAATTAATAAAGTGCACTTTTTTAGTAAATACTAAGCCAGGATTTTTAGGAAGTATAAAACCATTTTTTAATTTTTTTGTTTATATAATTAGGAACATGGAATGCATTAACCATTATTGATGGTTTTAAATTAGCAAGTTTTGTACATTATTAATTACTTAGAAAGGAGATGATTTTATAAAAAAAAAATAATTTAATATTTGCTGTAAAAGATAATGACGTCAGTGGATGATTTAGATGACAACTTTTTAATGGGTTTTAAATAAAATGCAAAGATTGTGTTAACATTCAAACTAGACATTTTAAATTATTATTATCGATACCAGTTCAATTTAAAATCAAAACAAAAAAAAATATATTGACTTTAAATAAAGCTTTAATTTGATATTTAAAGCGAAATTTGTAAAAAGTGATAATACAATCAGAAAAAATGTTAAATGTTTTACTTTTTTTAATCTGAAACAAAGATTTCAAATTCTTCAAAAATTATTTAGAATTCCTTGTTTATCAAAAACTTGCAAAAGCAATAAAATTTAATTTTTGCTCATCATTTCCAATAAACTATTATTACTACAAAGTTATGTGTCTACTAGCATATTAAAAATTTATAAATATTTGATTGTACCATTACTAACTATAAAATCTGTTTTTTAATATGCATTTAAGTGTAAAATAAACAGAGTTATTATTTAGGAGATTTTTACGCAAAAGCGTAAAAATAAGTATTTATTAGAACCTTCACAAATGTACATATTACATATGATTATATAAATTATTGGTTGAGTGAAGTAATTATCATTAACCGGTCAAGTTGGTTTTGGAAAAACTATGAGAAAAGCACACATTAGTAAAAGTTAGTAAACAAAAATATTTTTTTTTCTTAGTAATTTATTTCATTTATTGTCTATGCTAAATTTAAATCATAAAAATGGTTAATGCATTCCATGTTCCTAATTATTTTAATAATTAAATTAATCAAAAGTTTTATATTATCTCAATATGCTGACTAAGTATCAATTAAAATGTGCACATATATACATTTTTGTTCATACAAGTACACTTTTTACTTAATTAGTATGTATAAACTTAGGTTTTAATTAACAACTTTCGATTAAAAAGCAAGAAAGTGAAAAAAAGTCATAGTTATGACTTCAGCAATTGTTTTAAATCAGGGTTTTATAAAATGTAAACTCGTATACTACATATTATAAATCGTTATTAAAGCATATTAACAACCGATTTATGATTTCAAAAAAGTACTTGAATAAATTCGCTAAAGGAAATTTGTGAAAAGTGATGATAAATAATAAATCAAATAAAAACTATTTAATGTTAATGAGTCAATGAGTTGTAAAAATTTAGTTACATAACATTAAATTCATAATTTGCACTAAATTATTAAAATTGAATTGATAACAATGAGACTATTTTCATAAGAACATATCGTATATATACTATCTTTATGCTTGCTTTAATCAAAAATACATACATTTATATAGCTGCAGAAAACAATAATTTATACGAACAAAAAACAAAATAACATTTTGATAAGTTTTATTTTACTACTTTAATACATAGAAGATAACACTATATTTGTTGTAAACTTTTACTGTGTATATTTTCAATTGAAGCTTCGTCAGATTAACATAATTCTATGTATTAATATACTAATTATACGTTAGTTTTTATACTTTAATAATAGAACACTAGCTTTGTGAATATTAAATTAACGCAACGCTATAATGATATAAAAAACTTTACCAAAACAGATCCTTTCTAAAACTATAAACCATAAAAATTTTCAATTTAAAACTAAAGTTAAATGAGATATATATCATTGATAATCAACGAAAAAAATACCTGTTTCCTTGTTTAATACAGTGCAAATCAGTTTGAATCCATTTTTTATTAATATGACACTATAATGTTTGCAGCTATTTGCACTTTTCACACTATATTTACATGAATATCACTTTTAACCATATATGAAGTTTTAAAATATATTCGCTAGAATGATGCAATTGCGATGATGTCTTGTAAGTATTTATTAAAAATAGATGCCGGTTTAAAATGTGTTTAAAATAGATGTAAGGCAATGTTTTAAACTCTTTGAAATGTCATTTTCAAGTTTTAAAAAACTATTCTGTGTGTTATACTTGTATACTTTTAGCTAACTCACATGTATGATAGTAATATATTTAAAATTAATAATTTAACTTAGTAACAAAAAACAGAAGTAAAAATGTTAAAAACCTCACAAACATATGTGCAAATATTATTACTGGAATATTGACAAAAGAGTGACAAATATAAAAATTTTAAATAAAAAAGATAAAATACAAAATCTTTAAGAGTTGATGAAGATAAGTAAACAGAAATTTTTGTTTCATACTAAAAAAGTTAACCACAAACATTAAAATATTTACCACATAATTTGAATATTTTTTAATAATATTTAAAAGAGTCAGCATTATTACTTGAAACAATTTGCTATGAAGTTATCCGCAGGCCAACACAATTTATAAAAGTTGTACAATAAAGTTTGAAGAGAAATTTCGGGATGAAAAAACAAACTAAGCAAAAATTAGAAGTTTAATACTGCAAATATTATTATTTACAATCAAAAATAAACCGTTAAAACACCATAAAATAAATATGATTTTATTTCAGAAGATAAGTCATTACTTATCTTTACCATTTAAAATACTACACAAAGTTTAAAACTGTACAATTAAATAAAAGTGCGCCTTATTACTTGATAATAAGCCTGCACCTTTAGGTAATGTACAATTTTTTTAATTAAATTATTAACATAACTATAAGTTTTAGGAACCACTTAGGAATGGTTTTAAATTAGCATGTACGAGCGATTATAAAACTTTATGAAAAGTGTTTGTTTATATACAACAATATGTAATTTAATATTTGCTATAAAAATTTTGACGTCAGAAGAAACTTTATATAAATACTTAAAGTATATGTGAACATATAAACTAACCTTTACATTTGATATTTAAGAAATATTGACATTCATTCAATTTATGCCTAAAGTTTATTAAAAAAAAAAATGATTTTTTTTTTTGAATTGTATAAAAAACTTAAATTATTATTTATGTTGCATTATCAAAAAAATTTCATTTTTTTTTTATATATATTTAAGTTGACTAATTAAAACTACTAAAACTACTAACAATACTAAAATCTATCAATCGTATAAATTTATTTGTAGCAATTATAAATTAATATTTATTATAAAACATTAAGCTAAGTATAAATTTAATATTATAATGGTCATAAAATCCTGTATTTGAAAAAGTTTTTTCTAAATCTGATTTGCAATAACATGTAGTTCGATATTTTACAAAACTTTCACTTGCTTTTGAGTTTATTTTTACAACGTTGACGATTAACATTACCAAAGCTTTATCAGTTTTTACTTTTTATCATGTACGAATGTCTAGATCTAAACAATACAAACTTTTAGCGAACTTGAAGTTTTAAAGCTTAGTTTTTTTAATTTAAAACACTTTATTTTTATTCAAATAATTAATAGCATAATAATATTCATTAAAATAATTAAAATAAAATTGAAAAAAATTATGACTAACTTTATTAGTAAATGTAAAAAAAAAGTTTCATTAATATGTTTTTTTACATTAAAACTACTTTTAGTTTAGTTAGTAATTAAACCTGTTTAGCTTTTATCTAAGTGGGGTATTGGGTTTTTGATCTCCAATATTGTTATGTGGCGGTATTTTAAACTTACATATCTTGGTGTAGCGTTACACTTGTAAAGAAATAAATAAAAATATTATTTTACATTAAGAAAAATTCAAAGTTGTACTTTTTTTAAACCTAATTCTACTATCTAAAGTACTCTTTGCTCTACTTAGGTTAAAACTAAGTAGCATACAGACTCATTTGCTTCTATTAAAAGCCACTATATTATTAAAGGCACTATACAAATTAGAACAACTCAAAATAACCTAGGGTGTTATTAACTAGATAAAAGAAAAGATGAAAACAGTTATTAATGCTGTGAAAAAGTTATCTATTGCAAAGCATTTAATTAATAATATTAATTAAGCCAAAACTTATAAGCTATCATACAACTAACCCTTGAAGTAATATTATTTACCGAGTTAGATTAAAAGCTATTTCACGTTTTTTTTTTAAACTGCAATTCTGTAAAATATAGTTTGATGATAAAGTGTTTTCATTTGAAATTTTTTGCCCAATTTGTTCAGTTAGTATTTGCTTTTTGAGGTTAATTATTTTCTCATTTGTTTTTCTCTCATTAATAACTTTATATATAACTTTATTATCTTTAGCTAAACAACTGTGTTTTTTAATAGTTTGCAGTACGCTGTTATTGAAAAGCAGTTGAAAAACGTAAAATAAAACTTTATATATTTATATATGTATGATATAATGTTAGTTTAGACTTTGTTAGAATAGATAGCAAAATTAGGCAAAAAAAGTAGCAACTTTACAATTAATATTTTTTATACAATTTTTCCAAATAATTTTTAAAACCTGCTCAGTAAAAAATACTTAACATATTCAGCTACGTAAAATAGCTGTACAAACTATAAGAAAATAAACCCAACTTTTATCTATAAGTTAGAAACATTTTATGTTAAAATTTAACCAAACAACTTGAGATAAGCTTACAAAGCATCAGCAGTTACATTAAAAAAACGCACTATATTTGTTTTTTTTTTAATGAGAAGATTTAACTATAAGTTTAGAACTCTTTGAGTACTTTAAAATTTTATTATCAGAAGGTATGTAACTGAATAGTTTTTCATAAGATTAAAAAAAACTTTTATCAACAACACAAACAAATTTAATTAAATATATTGTACATGAAAGTTTTATAGATAGAATTGCTGAAATTTATCATTCAAGACAGGACTTTTAGCTTTTCATGTTAACCTGTAAAGTATTTATTAAAAAAAAATTGATTTTTTTCAGTAACCTATTTTTAGTGGAACACTAAATGATACTTTAATACTGAAGAACTTATACAACTAGTCATAAAATTACTTTAAAAAAGATTTTACTGATAATTTTTATAACAAATAAATACTCTTCATGCGTATGTATATACATTATTTCTAATTTTATAACTATTAAGTTCTTAAACTTCGATAATAATTATATATAATGTTGGTACTTCTTATACTTAAACATATACAACAAAAATGAGGATCATTTTATTAACTTGATAAAACAGTTTGAATTTGATACACTAATAGGTCGAACTGGCGACATATATCACAGTAAAAACAACTCTGTAATTTTTATAACACCAAGTGTATAATCTATATAACTTTATATTAAAAAACCCAAAAAGCTATCAAGTAAAAATACGAACAAAAAATTTGTTTTACATTTTTATTGATTTCCAAGGTCTGCAGCTGCATTTAAAAATCGAAAATATCTATATCCTCTATGTTTAGTTATTATTTGTAAAGTAGTATTTGTATTTAAGTTTAAGTATGCACTTCAAAGTATTTTTAAATACTTAAAACTTTTGATATATTAGGAAAAATACGTTAATAAAAATTTGGAAAAAAAATATTTTAGATTATTAGAAGTAATATTTAATATTTTATGTATAGTTACTAGTGTAAAATCGCTATAATTTTTTTATAAATAAAAACTTTTAATCAAAATACTACTTCAAGTAACAGTTTATAACTTTTACAAAGTAAGAACTTTATTGCATGCCTACTTTACCTCTTAGTTTAATAATTAATAATAGAATTAGTTTAGATTAAGAAGGTATTTATTATTACATACAGTTTGTATATAACGTAACATAAATTTTACTTCAATAATATTGTTAAAACTTAAGGTAAGTAATAAAAAAATATTTAAAGAAGTCATTAAGTTTTTCTAACTCAGTTTTTTCAGCTAAAAATTAGTTGATCGTTTCAATTGCTTAAATGGTTCTTATCCAGTTTTAAAAATTTCAAATCATTAGTAGTAATATTTAATCTACCTTAAACCAATAAAGTGTTCTACGAAACTATCTAAAAAAGTTATCATCTTCTCTAAAGAGATATACGGTTTGCCACTTTAAGATACCAACATCCGCGTAGGTGAGTTTAAGTTTTCCTAATCTAAAATAAATAAAAAAATTATTAATCATAAAAATATTTCATTTTGCGTTAATATGTTTAAGACTAATCTCAAGTTCTCACAAAATATTGAAAGTAAGGTCAAATAAAGATGAAAAATTTAATTGAAACGAAACACTGGTAGATCTGTTAATGTACGTTCTACTTTTTGCATCAACTTGTATAATAAAAATATATTATTTAGTACGAAATAAATACAATACCGACAATAAATCAGTTACTTTTAAAAGTTGACAATAATTTTAAAATTATAATCAAAAAATAATTTAACACTAAAATATATTGCTTAGTTATGACAAACATATTTATATATTTTTTCAAATCCATTTTTATTTAGTTATGCTATATGTGTCTTAACTAAAAAAGATTACTCAATTTACTGAAACGTAAAGACATTATTTAAATAATAAAACATTTTTTTTGTTTAGATTTCATGCATGAATAAGTTTTTAAATAGCATTACAGATAAGCAACATTGTTACAAGCAGTAGTACTTTATTTTACTTGAAAAGGTTGCAATTTTTTTATCACCAAAAAATCAATCACCACTAAATTTATCACTACTAAAATCAAATTTAAAAGAACATTAAGAAAAAAACTTATAATGCACTACATAATTCTTTATCATTATTATAAGCATAAGCTCTATTGGGATGTAAAAATATTAAACTAAGTTTTAAAAGTAAAGTTGTTAGAAACAAAAATTTAAATAATGATATAAAACCTAGCCGAAATTCAACTTTAAAACAATCTATTACGTTAAAATGAAAACATATATTTTATGATAAGATGTAATTGATATATTTAATAATTAATGAAAAATAGTTTGCAACATACTTAGAGGCAATTTAAATTAAAAAAGCAATGTTAAAAGCCTAATATGTTCTACAGCAGGGATCAGCTGCTTTTAATAACTCGGATAATTTTCAAGAAAAAATCTGCACGCGGGGCCGCCTATTAGATAACATTCTTAAAGGGACGCATTTTAATAAATATTTTTGATAATGAATATAAAAATACGGTTTTAATCAAAAAAAAAACAAGTAATAATAAGGCACGAGTAAAAAATATTTATTGAACAAATAGCCACATTTCAAGTTTTTATTAGCCTTTGTAGGGTTCTAATATATTTAATAATGCACGTGTAACGTCATTGTAGGCTTAATACAATCATTATCACGAACTAAATTCTTTAAAAAGCAGATTATAATTAGAAAATGAGACATTTTCAGATTGTAAAATTTGTATAGCTGTATAGTTAGCTGCTAAATGTTCTTAGTTTTTCACCTTCAATAGTACTATAGATTAAAAATAAAAATTCATTTCAGCATAAATTTCAAAATAAGTACTAGTATTTCATAAGTTAAAATTATTGGTTTATATTTTATATAAAAAATTTTTGTTTTAATACAAGTTACTAAACCCTTATTATTCCTGAAAACACTCCTTACTGAAATTAATAATCAAAGGTTCGGTTAATTTATATTAAAAACTAAAAACTAATTATAACTAAAACTTTTCATTTAGAACAATTAGTGATCGTCTAATCTAATATTACCTTGGTTAATAAAATATTTTTAAAATAATTTTTTTAATTATAAACTTTACATGAAAGATATAAAGTTGATTTTATAAAGCTTTTAGAGCTACAAAAATAATTTCAATTAATTTATATTTTATGTCAAATAATTACTTAAGTAATGCTAAACATTACAATCAATATAATTTTGATCAAAACATTGAAACTTTGACACTTCATTAAAAAATAGTATTGTAAGAAAGTATAATCTATCAACATTTTTTAAATACTGAAAAGGTTAATAGTATTTTTTTCATCAAGGTTCCATCTTGCGAATTTTTGTTTTTAACTTTGAGTGTTGGATTTAAAGAAAATAACATTAACTTGTTGAATTATTGAGGTTAGTTATCACCAACTATAAAAAAAACATAGATTATTTTTTAAATTTCTAACAAAATGAGGTATAAATTTATTATTTTTTTAAATCTCATATATGTCTCTTATTTAAGTTTTTGTTGTAATAATGTTTTAAGGTAAAATGCATTATATAAGAAATCAAATATTGGGAGTAGACGTGAGCGATTATGTTTCACAAACAGAAAATAATTTAATTCAATTATACTAATTTTAAATGTTTTAGTTTAAGTTTTGTTATTAATTTTAGTTTCTTAAGGCATATAGTTTGTACACCCAACTGTAAAGAGTTTTTTTGCTAATAGCTAACATCGACAGATATTCTTTGTTTTTTTCTTTTACTTTCAATTAAAAGCTCAATTTTTTTATGAATATTTAGCCTAGTTTCTTATTAACCAGTTGTAAGTATGCGTTAAATCCGAAATTTAAATCGAATATAATATCGATCAGAAAAAAAAATCAATTAAAATGAAATGTCTCCAAAAAAATTTATAATCTTCGATTATTATTCGATAAAAATGGTAATAAAATCAAAAAGGAGAATAGGATATTTTTCAAAATTGTATGTCAGTCTTGAAAAAATATATACTTTAATCAACATACAAATTATACAATAATTTTTAAAGTTTTTTAACTTTATATCTAAAAAAAAAAAGATAAATTTATATATAAATTATCTTAATTAGATTGTGTAAATACTTAAGAATTAAAATAGTGTTCAAATATCAGCTAAACTAATTTAGCTGTATAAACTAAATTTTCGGATAAATTACAAAACTTCACATATATTATAGATAACATAAATTTGTGTTTAACGAAAGTTTGATGGAAATAAGATTAACGTCATATTTGGTAAAATTGTATCTTTTTATAAATTTTTTGTAGAAAAATGAGGTTAATATTTTTAAAGTGTCCCGGACAAAACATTAAACGGTTTCCGTGGTGTATGACACAATAACCTAAAGGTCCTTAGATTAAAAGATTGGGTGTTTTGTTATTTGTTGTTAAATATCATATTATTATTTATAAAAACTAACTAAGCAAAATTAATTTTTTCTTACTGTTTTTTTTTCTATTTTTAGACTTACTTGTATGTTAACTAAGTAAAAATTATAGTTTAAGTGTTTGTGCTTAATTATTAACTGCCACAGCCAAACCAATTTGTAAAAAGATTTGATATCTTTTTTCTCAAGATTCATAGTAAAATATTAAAAAAAAATTGCAATACGTTAAAAATCCACCACGTCAAATTCCAGAAGCGCTTACTGGTCGAGGGTAAGGCTCAAAAATGAATAATAAACTATAAAATGTAAATGTAAATAAAATAAGTAATAAATAAATTTTTATTAACTAAAATATAATGATTAAGTTTTCTTTGCTTTTTAAATAATCGACATTTACCAATAAATGACTGGTTTTAAATTGTATCAGCTATCTAGAATAGCTGTAAAAACTCATGTATCGATTTTCTTTAATTACTACAATAATGACAAGTTCATTATGTATTACGATTGACCATTTATTAGCGGCAAACTTTATAAACGTCACAAAATTTTGATTTAGAAATCTATAATATATTTAAAAGAGTTGTATGGTTTTTTAGAAATTTTAGTTACGAGTAAAATGTTTAACAACTTGTTACTCTACTCCCTTAATTTTCTTCTCCGGAAGGTGTTTTTAAAATTTTTAGTAAACTTGTATAATTTTAAATAAGTTTTGCTTTTTAATTTAAACATATAAAAAATAAATGTATTTCAAGCCTACATACTTACATGGTTGATATATTTCAAATTGTATTTTAACCACCTACGTTACTCACCAAAAAAGTTTTAAAACCACATTTTTCAAATCCAATAAAGGCTGTTTTGTGAAATTCAATTACTTTTAATTGTTTTCTTGAACTGTTTTTGTGATAACTAACATCAATAATGCATTTAGTCTCAGGGATGTTTTTGAAGCTATTATAAATTGGCTTTTTGGATTTGTTTATTATCAATTTACACGTTTATAACATAGAGCCCTATACTACTTCCTGGTTCTTGATACCTTCTCTGCTTTTCTTCTGGCTTTTTCTCTCCTCCTTTGTACCACCAAAACGTTGATTAGTTCGTTAGTGAAAATCTTTTTAAAATAAAAAATTTAACTATTTCGGCCCAAAAAGTGTGCAAGCACCATCATACTCCTTTACAAAATCAAATTGAGGAAGGAGCAAGCACAACATTTTACCAGAAGTTTAAGCTACAACCAAATTATTATGTTTTTTCTTTTGCAATTTTTTTTGAAAAAAAAGGAAGGCTAAAAATGTTGATCTTCTCCTGAAATTAGGTTCTGTTTCAGAATGTACTTTTGAAGAAGTTATATTCGAAGACGAAACTTGGTCGCAATGTTTAAAAGTCGTAATTGTCACTTATCATGCAGGAAATTTTTATACATTTTTACATGTCAAAGTCTGAAATGTTTTTGAAAATACTTTCAAAGTAAAGTATTTTCAGAATGACTAAAACAAAAATGTGATATAATTGAAAATGCGTTTTAAAAGCAGAACTTCAGAAGTTAATATCATCTTTATAATTAGCCTTAATCCTAACTTCTAATTACTTATTTATTCATTAAAACAGTTTAAACAAAAAACTGTAAAAATTTTTAGTTGAAGTTAACAAAATAATTTTTAAACAATACCAGAATAAGCAGAACATTATCGTTCCAAAACATATTTTACAATACACAAATATACTTTTGAACTTTAATATGCATTATATTTTGTTTGAGAAATAATAATATATGTTAATTAACTTGTAATTTTCTATTAGTAGTTCTTCAACTTAAGGTGCTATACACAAAATTAAATATGAAGTAAGATTTTTAGTTATTATTTTCTTTTAAAAGGCATTATAATAAACAATTAAATATATTTAGTTTATACTTGAAAATATGCTTTTTTTAAATGTTTTGTTAAATATTTTGCTAGTCACTTATGCACTGATTTCGAAGGTCAGTCGATTATAAAATAGTGTTAATTAATATACTACAAATAGAAGTTTCAATTGCTTTGTAGCTCTTATATAGAAACTCGAATCTTAACTAAAGTTTTATTTATGTAGGTCATAAAATTATAAAAATTAAATTATAAAAAATGTTATTTTTGTTAGAAAAATAATTTACTCAATACTTTAATACTTAATATATTAATCCTTTATCATAGATTCAGTAAAAGGTTTTAAATAAAATTGTTACAAATATACTATAAAAAAGGTTTTACAAAACTATGACTTGGTTTAATATTTGGTTAAAGCAAGCTGAAAAACTAAACCCAAATATTTAATTTTATAGCGTTTTTTTTTGTGTTTAACTAGACTATTTATTTCATTAAAAAACTAACTATTATTAAAATTTTGTATAACAAGTTAGTATACAAAACACACTTAACAAGCTGAACATTACGGCTAATATATACTTTACTTAAAGGCATGCTCAACTTTAACTATACATTTTTTGACTTTTAACAATGGATGTAAATAATTCAGTTCTAGTTTTATAACTTTGTATCTGGTGACGCTTTTGTGATCTTGTCACAAACTTTTATTTTGATTTTCAGATATATTATTTGTACTATTCTAATCAATGCGATGCTTTTTTTAATTAGTTTTCAAGCTAGTATATTACAGCTTCTTAAGTTAGCTGGTAATAAAAAATATTGTAATAGTAAATGAAGTAGAATTAAAATAAATCATTGCTGAATTTTTATACAGCATTGATTCGTCAGTTTTATATTTTTTTTTAATATCTGTTCAGTAGATAAAAGTTCTGTGATATTTAGCTAAGGTAATTAGCAGTGCAAACTAAACTTAATTGTTAATCTAACAAATTAGTAATAAGGTTTTGTTTATATAAGTTTGTGTTTCACATATTATGTTTCACATATATCTGTTTAATGTATGTAAAACTTTTATATTGATAATTTTACTTTTAAAAATATTTTTAAATATCATATATTGATTTTATTATATTTGCAATATAAAAGACTTAATAAAAAAATTGTTATGCATTTTAAAAATTATAAGATCTATTTATTTAAGATTGAAAAATGCTTAAATAAAAAATTAATTTCTAAATAAAAAACTTAAAGCTTATGAACACCTTAGTGATTTTGATAATAAGTTAAAAAAAAAAAAAACCATGCTTTTTTTCTAGAAATTGTAATATATACAGGAACTATCATGTCGTGTACGTATTTTTCAACTATCTTTAAAGTTCATTGTCATGAGGACATATTCTATTTGCTAGGTGATTAGACCAAATTTTTTAACCTATCAACGCTTTTGTTTGTCGTTACATGTAATACTGATAATTATTCAACTTAAACTTATTCATTTTTTTCAAATTTTTTGAAGTTATACCTTACCTAGTTTCAACTAATCAATTTTAAACTTTTGAAAATGAAATGAACTGTTTAAAAGTAACTAGGTTTTAAGTGGTTAAACTTAGTAATTTGTTATCAATTTAATTTAATTCATAGTTACTTTAAATTTAACCCTTTAAAATTATTAACTATCTCTTAGTTTATTGATATAGAAAATTTTTATATTTTGACAAGAAAAAAAAGTTCTAATAAAGTAACTAAGAATATCATAATTCTATTAATCACAAACACTGTTTAAGAACATTGAAACATAATCTACAATCAATTAAAACTTTAAATTTGATCCATTCGTTCAGTTTTTACAGCTATCTTAGCAAGCTTATATGTTTTTAAAAATTGATGCGATCACTGACATATGCAGCAACTACTTCCAAAAATATTCAATTTTAAACCGCTAAATCATGCGGTCAATTTATTTTTAATTGCTTATCAAGTGTTTAATTCTTAATTTTCGTAGTTAATATTCTGCTTACTCAGCTGTCAACAGTAATCAAGTTATTTCTGGTTATTATTTCTGATTATTATGCAGTTTAATATTTACTGTAGAGTATACAAAAGCTCTTGAAACAAAAATTTCATAAAAATAGTAATTTAATTGGCTTTTAGTTAATTAAGTTTTTTTGTAATAAAAAGTAGAAGCCTATACACAATAAAATTGAGTTGATTATTTTTATTCTGAATCTAAAAAGTTAGTCTTATTAAAGATTTTACTGTGAACATATTAAAATATAGTAAAACTTCAATTTAATTGTAAAAAACTTGTTACTTTTACTTAAATTAAAAATTATTAATAGCTAACTAAAATAGCTCCACAAACTATCGTAATGTCAAATTTCTTAAATTAAAACTTATACTTAAATTATATTCTTTTCCTACATAAGCTCACAGTAGGAAAATCTTTATAAAAAAATAAACATTCAACAAATATTAAAATTCGAAAAAACTAAACTTAGCTAACTAGAAGAGCTGTCAAATTTCATTCTGAATTAAAAGGTATAATATATAGTATGTATATAAATTTATACTAAGATTATGACTTCATCGTTTGTTTTAAATGAAGTCTTACATCATAATTAATAATATTTTTTTTTCAACATAAGGTTATTTTAAATGCTTCTTTAACACATTTAATCCTACAGAAAGGGAAACAATCATATCTATTTAAAAGGTAACAGCTGTTAATTTTCAACTTTCTAAACTTTTGTTTTACTATGTTTTTCATATTTTAAAATTTTTTAAATTTTCCAATAAATTTTTTTTTATAACATATTGTAAATTATTTTAAGATCTTTCAGGTGTATTAAAGATGAGTACAAACACTAAACGTCACGCTACCATTGAGATTTAGCAAACAACAGTAATTATGAGTGACTTAATAAATATAAAATTAAAAGAAAAAAAATAGATAAGGTTGCTTGCAATAGTTTGTTATTATACGAAAATGGCAAAATATTTTGTAGGAGTTTAAGAAAAATCATTGAAAAACTTAATTGACTATATATGGTTTTGAGTAAAACGAAAAATATTCGTTATGAAAAAAAAAAAGAAAACTTAAATCTTTTAAAATACTGTTTGGATTTTCGTTTTATCAAATTTTTTATAATTGTTTAAAAAAAAAATAAATATGTATAATAATATGAAACATTTAAAAAGACATCTCAGCTTTTTTATGTAATTATTTTTTGAACTATTTACTCTACTCTGCCGTTTTTATCTTTAAATACTTAATAATATTACGTAATACTAAGTGTATTAATATTATTCTTTGAATGCATAATTGAACAATTTTCATACCCTGGTGAATATCAGTAAACAACTGACTGTAAAAGAGTTTTAATTTAAGTGTGATAAAGTTTCGGAACGTTATTATTGATATCACAAACAGAACATCCAGAATAAACTATATAGATTGAAATTAAATTTTATAGTTGCACCATGGTTATTTTTAAGTTTGTACAGTTGTACTATAGAAATACGTAGAAACTTTACAGGGTTTCCTAAAAAACCTTTATTAATATTCATATTAAAATTTTTCTATAACTGTAAAAAAATTAAGCGTATATTATACATTAATAAGATTTTTCGAAAAAAATACTTCATTTAAATTTTTTATCAGTCTAGTTATTAAAAATAAAAAATTGTTAAGTAGACTAAAATTTTCATAGTGAAAGTAATAAGAGAAAGTATTAAAACTATTTAGTAAAACAATTCAAAACTATATGTTACTAATCTATTTCAAAAGCTGTTGTATGATACGGTTTTTTGAACTAGATGTTCCAACTAAGACCAGCTAATTATAATAGAACAATAATGTAAAAACTTATTGAACGGATAAAAATTAAATTTAATTATTGTCGGAAGTTTTATCTTCTGTTTGTACTGTTTATAGATTTGATGTAAAACTTTTTTTTAATAAATTAGTATTGACATAGTTTTCACTGAATTTAATTTCGTAAAAACACTGTATATATTTTACTTTTATATATATATATATGTATATATACAGTATATAATTACTGTATTTTAATTATTAATTTTAAAGCATTTCTTTACTTAAATGAATTTAATTTACTTTGTTTAAATTTGTTAGTAGCCTAATAGTAAAATCTGTAATATATGTTATATATTAAATATCAATAAACTTATCTACTAACAGTTTTTTTAGTTAAACTGCTTTTATGTGATATAAAACTGTATCGATTTAAAATTATACAGTCTATATTACTTACAATTATCAGTTAATTATTTGTTGTCTAATAAAGATCTAAATTTAATCTAGCTTAATATATGTTTAGTTCTTTATAGTTCAACTGTAGCTTAATAATGAGTAACAAAAATATAAAAACTTTATGAAATCCATTGATTTCATAATCATATAAAAAATAGTTGGACTTGATATTAATGTTATACTTCAGCTAATTAAGTTTAGCCGTTTTAATAAAAAAAATCCCAAGGTATAGATAGGTTCTTCATTGTAACTAATTTCATTTAATATTAGCTGTATCTGTTCAAAATCAAATTGCGTATTTGTTCATTTAGACTTAATTTATAAACAAAAATATAAAATTGAAAATAATAATAAGATTGTTTTATATAAGTAAAGAATAGAAACATGTTAAATGTGTGAAATTTAGCTTGACTAGTTTTAATCCAGTTTTAAACTAAAAGGAAAAAATAATTTTAAAAAGTCAATAATTTTTAGTTTTGTTTTGAAATTTTATAGAATTTATGAATACTATTTTATTTTTTGTAAAACGATTTTTAACTAGTGATATAAGTTTTTTTTTTTTTTTTCTTTTTAAGAATAAAACGTTAAATCAAAATTAAGAGAGATAGTTGGTTGATTATTTAAGTAGACTTTTAGGTTTATACTATAAATCTAAGCTATAAACCATAATTCAATATTGAACTTGAATAATAAAAACAATACTGAATAATAATACTGGCATTAACTGAAAATTGTGCTAATTTAGATAAACTAGTCACAACAATGAGCATTGTATATTAGAAAACAAATACGTGATTAAATACCAAAATTGTACATTTCTAGTAACAGATTTTATTAGATTTAAGTAATTACAACGACATAAATATATAACACTTCTATTCAAAGAATTTAGAAGACCTTTAGCGAATTATATTCTAAGTTTCTACTTCACCTTGCAATGCTGCTACTGGATACTATAAAAATTTTCATTTTTTTAATTTTAAAGTTCTTGTTTAAAGTAAATTACAAAACATCTAAAAAAGTAAAATCATTTAAATATTTTAAATATTAACAAGGAATGTTAGACACTTTATTTTATTTCAAATCAATCTTTTTAATTAAATTATTTTTGTCTATTTGCGTAAATTCATATCAACCACAACACATTTGTAACAATGTTAAAGTAAATCATCTGTAACTAATAAGTTTTCACATATACCATATTTTATTAGTTTGTACAGCTATTCTAGTTAGCTGATAATTGTAATTAGTTTAAGGTAGTAAATACTAATTTTGATTTTAATGAATATTATAAAAAATGAATACAAAATTTTGTTGATATAAAACTTATTGTTTAAATAAAAAATATACTTTTTGTTTGTACTTAATGTATTAAAATAAAGTTATTATTATATATGTTTTTACATTAAATTGTAAAAAAAAGATTTTCACTATGCTAATACTTTTTTTCGTAATACTTTATAAGTGTTATTTTTATTATATTGATATTTAGATATACTGTAGACTAACTAAAACGTAAGTAAACTTAAATTAATTTAATTGTTACTTATTGCTATATGCTTTTATTCATCTGTTGATTACTTTATAATTATATGATTACTTGGTTACTATTTAAGTTTGTAAAATCTTATCTCTTGTTAGCTTTGTACTTTACGGATGAGAATTGCTCGAAATATATCTAGTTTTTCTGAAATTGTTTGTCTTTTATATCATATTGTTTAATTAGTGGTCGCTTATGTTCCACTAGTTTTATTATCTACTGTACTTTATTTACTAAAAATGTGAATGTTTGTAACTGTGTTGCATTTTATAAACTATTTTTTTAATGTTTTATGTTTTCATATATAAAATAATAGAATAAATTTTTAGAAAATGTTTCACATAGCTAGTTAATTAGATTAATCAGAAATAAAGCTGTAATAGTTTTTTTATTTATTTAAAATAAATCTAACTGTTTTCTAATTAACTAACTCGAGATTCAAAATCTTGTAAATTTTTCACGATACAAGATGAGAAATGTGTTTTTGAATGAAACTAAAAGTTTTCAACATTTTTTACACCAATAATTATTATTTTAGTAATTTTTTTTCCGTTGTTTTTTTTTGTATCAGATATTTACTATTTTTTGATAACACTCATCGGTAAGTTTACGTACACACCTTTTAAAAGTCGCACCTTACCAATGTTTTGACTATATTGTAGTATAAATATGATTAAACTTGCAAAACTGAATACTGAAATAAAACTAAAGTAGTCGATTAATTTTATACGTTTTAATTAATTGAGTTAAACAATAGAATAATTTTTTTTACAATTATCTTTTTGATTAATGCTTAAAATTTAGCTACTGATCTAAAAAAATTAACAAATTTGTGCTTCGATATTAAGCAATAGTAAGCCTGTTTTTGTATTTTGGTTTATTTCAACAATGTTTTTAATCTAAAGTTCGACGTAATACTAAGATGTAATAGTAAATTCTTTAATGCTTTGTCTATTGCTAGTGTTTAAACTCACAAAATCAGTTATAATATAATATTTATTACTGTTTTACTTTTAATGCCTTATAAATGGCTAAACAAACTTTTAATATTATAATTCATTTTAATTACAATAAATTAGTTTAACTAACTAAAATTTAAAAGTTGATACAATTAGGCATAAAAAGTATAATGCCGTTAATAGTGATAAAAAATTTAAAATTAAGCTAAAATTTAATTAAAAATACTAAGTTTGTAATTTAACAAAATAATAAAAATATTGAAAAAAAATATTATATAAATAAATTAAAAGACGTTTGTATTTAACTAAACAGTTTTCAATAGTTTTATACTTTGAATTCGAAACATTCGTGTTAGAAATTTATAACATTTTATATTTAAAGTATAATCTTATTTAAATGTAAAGCCAATATCTTCAAGACAAAAATATAAGAATTTAACAAGAACGCAACTGATATCACTTTTTATTTACACCTTTTTATCAAGGCAATATATTTTTAGTAAATTGTCTTCTCGTTACGTGACAATAAGCTTCATATTGCGAACTTCGAAGTGAAATTTGAAAAAATTGCAGCTAAACGCGAATTTTCGTTCTTAGCTTCGTAGTGACGTAACACGCGATGTTTTATTAAAAAGCGCGATAGTAAAGTAATGGTATACAAAGTGTTTTTGAACTGTTATTCGACTTTGATTACCCCATCAAAAATATCAACTTTAACTTTTACAGTTTCTCTATAGAAGCTTACTTACGTTTTAAAACCGCCTTTTACCAAAAATTAAATGTCGAAAATGTTTCCTAAATCTCATTAAAGTAGTGGTATTCTAAATGGGAAGCTGTCAAATTTGCAAGAACAGACAATTTTACGCAAGGAGACATTTTTGCACGGGTAGATTTTTTTTAGTTTTTTTTCTATATTATTATTATTTATTTTTTAATTATTCTTTTTTTAAACTATCACTGTTACCCCTAATCCTTACCCTCGGTAGTTTTTTTTTTTTTATTATTTATTTCAATTAATTTTTTTGTTAAAGAAATATTTTGTTAACTAACTCAAGTTATATTGGACTTACGACAAGACATCTTAGGAAAAGAATTAAAGAGCATGTAACAAGTAGTGTTAAGAATTTTTGCTCTTCAGATAAGAAAGATAATATACCATGGTTATAAACGCATTTAAACGTTTATCTATCGTAAAACATTAAATTAGTAATTCAACTTGTGCAAACAGTTATAATATAAATAGATTTAACATTATTAAAACTTGTAATAATGTTTTCGATTTATTAAAGTAGAAGTTGTTTGTATTTTGTTTCGGAAACCTGCTTTATGTAAGCAAAAAGTTTTGACCATACTGTTTTGTTATTTTCGTTATACTTTATAAGGATTGTTTTAATTTTATTTAAGTTTTGTTTTACTATAGATGAATTATAAAGTACGTGAACTTATATGATTTTAACTGTTACTAATTGCATATGTCTTTTATTAATCTCTTGATTATTTTATGATTACTTGGTAACTTTAAAAGTTTGTAAAATCATATTACTTACTAGTTTGTTACTCTACTGATGAGAATTGATCGAAATATATTTAGTGTTTTTGATATTGTGTGTCTTGTGTTACTTATTGTATAGATAGTTTGTAGCTGAATGCGTACCATATCGGCATTTCATATCTTGAAAGTGCGTACCTAGTTGGCAAGTTACTTTACCTTGTTTATTTTTAATAATTTTGGTCCTAATTATTTTGAATGAATTTATTTCTAACGTTAAATACATTATAAAATGTATAAAATATGCTAGACCTTAAAAACCGTGAATATAAAAACTGTGAATGAAATACTTCAAACAGAAATAAACAATTTTAATTAAAAAAAAGTTAATATTAAAGTTTAAATATTGATCATTGAAAGTACAAACATATATTGTCTAAAATATACTTCATTTTAAAAGAATAATCAACGCAAACAAACATTTTAAAAAAATATAACTTTGTTTTTTTGCAAAAAAATGAAAATACTCTATTTTGAATAGTCCCTTCCACTAACAAATAAATTTTATTTTAAAAAAACTAAATAAAAAGTATATAGCTAATGGTATGGCAAACACAATTTTAACATAAAATGTTTTACATATCGATTTTAAGAAACATATTTTAAATATTCTTTTAAAACATTTTCGTTTCGAAATTAGTTATAAAAGTTTTTGTGTTCTAACTTAATATAAATTACAAAAACTTTTATATTTTTAATTATTAGAACAAATATATCATGAAAGGTATGTTTTACAGACTAAAATTATATGTCATTTCTATTATCAGTTATTATAGCTGTTAAAACTTTCAAACTACGTTATCTGCAAAATTGTTAGTTTAGTTCAAATTTTTAATGATAAATGTCATGAGAGGGCTTGTGATTACGAGTCAGAGTAAATTCTTAAATACCTTTGGTAACGATATACATACTACAAAAATTATTAGGGCTTAATATAATTCTAAACTACGTTTGATATTTTTAGATTTTGAAACTTGAGACGTTTTAATTTTCTGCAATAAATCAAACTGAGGTGACTTCTTCAATTTTTTATAATATTTTTAAGATTGCTTGGTCATAGTAAATAAACAATATAAGCTTAAGATTACCTGACTACGGATAAAACCTGATTAATATAAACACAGGTAAAGTTATAAATTATATTTTAAAACTGAACAAGAGTACAATATTTTTTGTATGTTTTAACAAACCATTCTTTTTTTACTTTACCAAATCAGCTCGAATAAACTTTCAGTTTACATACATTGATAAAAGAATTATAAAATTAAAATATTTTGATATTTAGGGTCAGATATTATAACTATAATAAGAACAATTTAAAATACTGTTCAACCACTAATGTCTTTTTTATTTAAAGTCTTTAACATGTAAAACTACAACTCCAAAAATATCATGATTAATATTTTTTTTAAGTGCTTAGGATTTACTTTAATCTTCTTCAACTTTAAGTTATCTCTTTATAATTAAGTAATATTTTTGAATTATTTGTGTTTTTTTAGTTTGCAACTTTTGATTAACTTATTTTTGTTTTATAGATATTATTTATAGATTTTATTTCTTATTACATATATAGCTGTACAGATTTAATTCTCTATGAGTAGCTTTTATATGTATTTTGTATACAGTTGTATTTAATTTCAAATAATACGATTTAGTTTTATGTTTACTAGACACATAAAAGTTACATAAAACAGCATTTTTATTTTAAATATTTTTAAATAATTATTGAAATAAGTTTTCTCAACCTAGTATAACCTAGTATAACCTATAAAAAAAACAGAAGATAAATATTTTTATAAATAACAAAAATAAAACATAACAAAACCAGATTTTACATCTGTTAATGCTTTAAATAATAAATAATTTTCATATCAACAACTTTTTTAATTTAACCTATTCGTAAGTTAATTTTTGTGTTTCTATTAATATTGGTCACGAAGCTTTTGATTATTTTACAAGCAGTTTACAACAATAATGTTTATTTTTATTTACTTTTTTGTGTATAAAATACATGATGTATTTTTATTCAAATTATCAAGACCCGGAACGAAATGTTCTATTTGTAGTAGTTTACGTATAAATCAAGTAAACGTAAAGTTTATCTAACTAATGTTATAACAAAAACTTCTTCAATGATGGAATATGTAATAATTAAGGTAAAAGATGTAAAAAAGGTCAATAAGTATCATATGTAACGTGTTTACCACAAAGATCATTTAAAAGATATTTTTATGTATGTAACAACCGTAGGAAATCTTAGAAATAAACTGAAAATTGAAGTTTGTTCAGCTATTACCTGAACAGTAAATTACCTGAGTCTACAAATCAATAACAATAATGTTGACATATATGAATGGTTTGCTAGTATGTTTTTGTTTTAATTTGAGTAAACAAACGATGATAAGTAAGCAATTTAATTAGTTGTTTACCCTGAAATATTTATTTATATAATATATTTTTATAGATATTTAGTTATATTTTATCATTAGCTGTAATAAAAGATAGTTATTATAAATCAATACCATCTTATATATTTTAATATATGCAAGAAAGAATAAAAATTATGTACAAATTATATTCATAAAACTATCGTGTACTTTTTTGCAATAAAATTTTTTTAGAAATAAATAAAAACTGTTTAATTTAGGAATTGTATAAAACATTAAAAAAAAAATTGTCTAAACTACAATAATAAATATATTTTTGTCAAATCAATGATATTTCAATTTTAAATTAGTTAGCTAACTCCAGACTAGGTTTCAAGTTTTAAACTGATAGCTTTTAAAAAAATCAGACTTTTGTTGTTTAGATGTGTATTTAGATAAAGTATAAAAACATATTTTTAAATAACTAAAATATTATGAAAAAAAAGAAAATAAAACAAATTTAAAGACTTAAAATAAGCTTACTAAAAGAACAAAATCTTCTTTAAATACAAAATATTTAAGAAAGTTCCTTAAACCAACTTTTTTAAATTTAATTAGTTGCAAATATTTATTTAACTATTCAAATGTAAATTTGTTTTAAATGTTCATGTTAAATTATTTAATAAAATAAAGTTACCTTTTTAACAAAAATACTTATATATATTTTTTTATTCAGCTTATTACATTTTACTTTCTTTAATGAAGTTGTAACCTATAATTCAAGTGTTCAAGCGTTTGTTATTAGTGTTGTTTATCTGCTTTAAAAAGTTAAGTTAAAGTTGTATATATATTTTTTGGGAACGGGTTACTTTTGAACGAACTTCACTTTTGCACGAGACATTTTTGCACAAGGGGACTCTTTTGCACAAACGTCAATTTTGCACGAAGGGTCTTTTTTGCACAAAGAGAAACTTTTGCACGAAGAAACTTTTGCACCAAGACACTTTTGCATGAAGGGACACTTTTGCACGGCGTCACTTTTGCATGAGCGTCATTTTACCACGAAGGGAGACTTTTGTACGGCGTCACTTTTGCAAGGAGGTTCACTTTTGCACGAGGGGACACTTATGCACGGCATCACTTATGCACGGCGACATTTTTACACTTTAAAACTTTTGCTTTAAATTAATGTTGCATAGCGAAATTTTTGCAAAGCGGTTTCACGGATATACTTATGAACTACAAAAATTTAAAAAAATCAGTTAATTTTGAACGGAACTTCATTTTGCACGCTTAGAATTTTTATTTTCTCAAATAAAAATTATTATTTTTTTTTTCAACTTAATTACAGTAACCTCTCGGATCTTTACGCATTCAGGACGTTACGCAGTCTCGTTTAGTCACGAATTTTAGAATTCTAAAAAAATCAAAAAATAAAAATTCTAATTTTTTAAATATTGCACAAATTAGGTTTATTGTATAATTTTTAATTAAATTATATTATTAAATGCTAACTCACCACTCTACATCTTCAGACTTAGTAAACTTATGTTCCATGACATTTATGTTCCTTAATAAACATTTAGTTATACCTCAATATATAAGAAAAATTTGTTTTAGAAAAGAGATTAAATAAATATTCTGAAAGAAGTATGACTGTGATAAATTATGAAAATATAATGAAATAATGAGACTTTAAAACACAAACACATAATACAACACTCATGCCAACACCATTTCTTAATTGAAAACAAATGCTTAATTATAAATTGAATTTGCTAAGTAAAATAGAATACAAATATTAAATATCAAATAAGTCACATATAAATAAAGATAAAGGTAAAAATACCTATATTTAAAATTAGTAAAATTTTTCAACATATACTATTATTTTTTAAAAATTTAAATCCTTCTTTTTAATATATGTATAGTTTTATTTTCATATTTATAGATAAAATAAACAAATATCAAAAAAAAGGCAATACAGTAAGTAAATTTGGTACCTCTCGTATCTTTACGATCTCTCGTATCTTTACGCACTTTTTCTGTGGACACAATGTGCGTAAATAAGCAAGAGGTTACTATAACTTTCGTTTTTAAACACATGTTGTTTTAAATGAATAAATGTGGTAGTTTTTATAAAAGTATATAAAAAAGCTGTTGTTAGCTATATAATAGATTGTTTTGTTTTTAATATTTGTAATTTATAAGTTTTTTTGTACGACACTTATTTTGTGTTGATGTATTCTTTTTTTTTTATATATTCGTTTTAATAAAGTTAATAAAATATTAAATTAAAAAAATATTGAAAACATAGTTACTTTTACTTATTAAAAGTTTACTTATTAAAACATTTTTAGAAATATCAGCTTATCCGAATAGCTGTACAAACTGTATAGTGCTGACCGTCATCAAAATATTTGTTACTTTGTTGTTGATATATTTTATTACTTAAAATAAGTGTATGTGGATCGAAATACTACGTCATTTTTGTTTTAAAAATAATCTGTAACATATTAACGCCAAAAAATGATAATACATTTGTTTTTTAAGATTTCAAAAAATTAATTTAGTTAATCTTTTATTAACATTTGATAGTAAAAACTTGAATTTATCGAATGATATCGAATTTAATTTAGTTTTTTTTTATTTATTTAGTTTACATTTAAAACTGGTCAAGCATAACGTTTTATAAGAAAGATTACTTAAATTCAAATTTACTAAAAAAAACTAGTTAAAAAAATATAAATTACATGAAAGCAACAATTTAAACATTTAATTAGACTTATAAAATCTTTATATGTTACTTTAAATAAAGTTCGATGGTTACTATAATTTTTTTGAAAAGACTGCTTATAGCAAGTTTGACCAACAGTTTAAATAGTATTATGCATCTTAATTTACAAGATTTTAAAACTATTACCACACACAATGGTTGAAATTGTTGTGAATATTAGCATTTAATGTTATTTAGATTTTTTTATTAATTGAAAACATAACAAGAACTATTTTACTATTGAAAAACTTAAGACGTCAGTAAGAAGTTCAAACTGCAAAAAAATTTTTGAATTTGTTTCAATAAGTCGTAATTTCATTGCTAAGCCATTAGGAACAAAAAAAAAATTAAATAACTCATAATTAATTGTGTTTGTACTTTATTTAAACTAAAATTTGACTAATATAACTAATATTTTTTGTAAAACTGTAAAACTATATCGTTAACTCATAACAAGCTTGGCAAAGTAATAACTAGAAAAATTTATATAAAATTTTCGTAGAATATTTATTTACTATAGCCATAAAACAGTTCTAATAACAAAATAATTTTTTAAATATTTAATTTAATTTATAAATTATATTTAATTCCATAAAAAGTATAAAAATATCCGTAAAAAATTTGATTGTGTTTCGGCAGTAGTGTTTTGAATTTCAATGGTGAAAACAATAGTCTGTACTTAATATATAAAATGTTTATTATTTTAGATTTTGCTTCATTGCTTCGAATCAAAAAAATCATCGTTTTAATAACGAAATGAAATGAGACATAAGTAAGTATAAAATCACTAACATAATGAATTCAACAAAAAACATCGGCAAAAGTCTGCAGAGCAGAAGTCAAGAACTTTCGTTTTGCGCGAGACAAACTCAAGTTTAACAAAAGGGTTGATCATACCGATTCGATCATCAGACCACAAGTTTCGGTAGACTGAGACCTGTGGTCTGATGATCGAATTAGTATTATTAACCATAATGAATTTAATAATTCATTTGAGTATGCAGTGCAACGAATACAATGTTTATTTAAAACCATTCTCAAAATATTATTAGCAGAGAACAAAACTTTAAACCATAAAACATTATTTTGAAACAAAAGTTATATGGACAACACTTAACTGATCAAAAACATTTAGAAGCTTTTAAATAATTTTTCTTAATTTTTGAGTATCTACGAGTGCTTTTTATTTTAATGCTATTTTTGTAAGTATTTGTAACCGCTTCAAGTAGTACAATTTATTTCAATCGAAAATTTTACTGTGTTAAACCATATTGCATAGTTTTAAAATAAATCTGCTTCAGTTAATTACAAAACTCTTAATGTCATAACACAATTTATTCAAAAGCTTGCAAGTTAAAAATGTGTGGAAAAAGTTATGATGTCAGTAATAACTTTAAACGACAAAATTAAAATATTTAAAAATAAAAAAAAAATAAAAGAAATGCTCGGAAAAATTATTATGATTACTAAAAGCAGGCAACTTATAATTTAGTACTCATAAACAAACTATAAACAAACTATATTTGATATTCAAAACAATATGTTTTTTGATAAGATGTAATAAAAGCAATTCAAATCAAAAACATGACAAGAACTCACTTAAAAAACAATAAATTAATGCTAACAAATAATTAACTCTATTAAGATGAATAAATAAGAGTAAATATTTTTTATTGAGCAGAACAGAAAATCGAAATCGTAACTAAATAAAATAAGAAACATTATGTGTGCTGAAATGAGTTCGCTTGAGTTTGTATTGTACATATTACAAGATAAGTTATAATTAAACTAATTTAATATTTCCCAGTAGCTGGACGGTTATATATTTTTCAAACAGCTAAAAGTAGAAGTGATAATTTTCTTTTTTTTCATGACTATTATTTAATCACTGTCAATTTAATTATTGTGCTTGTGAAATGTTTTATTGATTATTAACAAGGTAAAAGGTATAATATAATAAAGAACTGGTAAACTTGGTTATATCAATTAAGCCGTCGTTTTCTCTAATAATTTAGGTAAGAAAACAACTAGTATTAGTAGTAATAGTTTTCTCAATTCTTCATCATTATTAATATACTGGTGTATTTATTGGGCTTATAATTGAATTGACGGTTTGATTTAACTGGTATAAGGAAAGTAGAAAATATGCATTGATATGTTATAGTACAATCTTTGTATATTTTATTTGTTATCATTAAAAACGGTTAACTTTTTTTTTATAGCATAAGTACCAACTTTTAACTAAAAAAGTTGCTTTAATTTTATATTTAAACTATTTATCTGTAATTTTTTTACTTGTTTTTACAGTCTTGGATAAATTTTCCGACTATAACATTTTTAAACTTTGATAGTTAAGTATATGCTTATACAAATTATACAAATATAGTAATTGCTCATATAGTCAACTATACACAACAAAACAAATTAAATAGTGATTTCCACTTATGTTTTACTCCAAAAAAAAAAAAGATAATTTTTAATATCAATAATTAGTAAAATATCTGTTCATAACAAATCATTTGTACAGAAAAAATAACTTCATACGAAAATTAATAGAAAGTTAAAGCTAGTTAGTAAGCTAAACTATTTAAATTAAGTTTAATAGTGAGTTGTTACAAACTGTACAAATTCAGAGTTTTATCCAATTGATACTTACAAACATGCATTTGCGCATACATTTTATAACTTTAGATTTTTTCGTGTTTGTATTAACCATCCATGATGGTTCTAAATTAAGAACGTAGTAAGTACCCTACATCGTTGAGAAACCATATACTTAAATAAATATATGTGTAATTTAATATTTGCTTGAAAAACTTATAACGTCAGTGAAAACTATTAACGAACTTTTATAAGACATTCTGAAACCAATAAAAAAATATAAACAAGTACATAATAACTAATATGTCATTATTAAAGATTATTAGTTACCAATTTCATTTACTAACACAAAAATTTAATTTTTAAAGCAAAATTTGTGAAAACGTGATGATAAAAAGATTTAGTTAAAATGCAAATAACTACTTTCCTTCTAAATTACAGACTATCAAATACGTAACCATTTATTTACTCAACTAGCCTTAAAAACATTTAAATTTCATTATAAACATTTAAATTTCAGTAACAAAACTGTAATGACTTTTATAGGAGTAAGTTTTACTTAGAATTAATTTATTTAAATATCTATGAATAAATATCAATACTTAGTTGAAGTATAAAATAGTTCATACAAAAACAAAACTGCTTTAGCATTATAAAAATTTTTACTAATAATTACTGAATATTTATTGAAACTTTATTTTTGTGCTTATTTTTCACTAATATTTTGTAAGTTAAACAGAACTGTTTGAATTACAGTAATAATAGTATATTAAAACTAGTGTCAAAATTAAAAACCGTAAGTCAAAATTTAAATCATAACAATCATTATTGAAGTTTTACCAAATCAGATTTTTTGCACAGACTGAAAAAATACAAACCAAAAACATTATTTAACACGAAAGTTATGCAAAACATTTAATTAATGAAAAGCAATAACAAAATTTAAAGCATTTTCATATTTCTTTTTTTTTAAATTTTGCAGCTGTGTATGAGTTTATTTTGTAATACATTGACAATTTGAAGTTTGTAACTTTTTGCCATGATAAAGTCAATTACTTATGAAATTTACTGCTTTAATATATTATAAATTGATAGATGTTTACAAACTAAAAGTTGTAAACTTTTATATTTTCAACAGTAATATAATTATAAATATTATTAGTTTAAAAAAAAGGACGTTGACTTATATTTTACAATCCGATAGTTACTGAAACAAACTAATGTAACTTTAAAGTTTGTTAAAACAATTATGACGTGAGTAAATGTTTCAATTGTTTATAAGAAATATATTTTAAGCTTAGCCACTAAAAATAGCTTTAATATCAAATAAAAATAGTATTATACACTACAAACTAGATAACTATATGTTCATAACAAAATCAACTTAGTAACGAAAAAACAACACTTATTATAAATAATTAAAATATTATAAAAGATAAAAATCTCAAAAAGTCATGCATAATTGCTATTATTAAAATATCAATAACTGTGACAAAAATAAACTTATAAGTATTAAAAAAACATTTTAAAACTATATTATTAGTAGATTAAAGTAATTAGATAGCAATCATACTAGCCAGTATTTATTTCGGCCGTCATCAACAAATTTGAGAAGTTTTATGCCATTGATAATTAAAAATAAACTTCACCGCACGACCAACAACAACAGCATCCGAGACAACCTACAACCGGTTTTATCAATTTTTAAAACTCATCTTAGTAGCGAGAAACTGCAAGAAAAACACAACAACTCTATATTATGAGTAGAAGAAGATAATTAAAAAAGCAATCATATAAGATAATATAAGTAATAATTTAAATAAATTAACTGATATAAATATATTTCATAACAGTTTGTCTACATTCTATTATTAGTAACGGCCAAGTTTGCTTTAAAAAGTACTAAGCGGACTAAAGTAATTAATCAAAGTCATAGAATATATTTAAAAAAAACAATTTGACAATAAAAATAAAGAGTGCCTAAGTTTGCATATACTAAAAGTTTATCATCATACATATTAATAAAACTTATTCAAAACAAATATTAAGTCACAATACACTACAAGTTATTTTGCTTCATAAAACATTGTCATTACTGAACTTACTGTTTAAATAATAGAACTTAGTTTAGAACTATGCAAATTAATAAAGTGCACTTTTTTAGTTAGTACTAAGCCAGCATATTGAGATAGTATAAAACTTTTTTTTAATTTACATATTTATATAATTAGGAACATAGAATGCATATTTACCATTTTTGATGGTTTTAAATTTGCAAGTTTTACACAGTTTTATTTGCTGTTCAATATAATTGAATATTAAACAATACAAAGTCATTCAACCAGAACGTTTTTGTTGCAAAATCAGTAAGTTATTTATTATTGTAATTATTTTTAATAATATATATACAGTTTGTATTAAGACCGTGCTAGAAGTTAAGTCAATATTACTTCATAAACTTCATATATATTTATTCTTGTATGTTTTTTATTCAAGTATTAAGATATTTTATTTATTTAACAAATTTATTGTTTTATATGTTTTTAAGTGAGATTTATATATTTAATAGTACCAAAATTAGTTAAAACTTTCAAAGTATTTTCTTTTTGAACTTTAATTATTATTTAGTTTATACTAATGTTAAGGTTGTTTATAAAACTAAGTTGTATTATTTTAAATCTAATAATTATAACTTTCTACAGTGGTTGATTTTCGTAACAGATTATATTCTTTTACTGTTTAGTATGATTTGCTTTAAATAGCATTTAGCAATTGAAAAACTAACTAATAATTTAATATTCGGTTATAAGTACGATAAATAACTAAAGAGTACTAAAATTCTCAGATACAAAATTAATATTATTAGTAATCTCATTAGATAGTAGAAATTAAATATGTGCCTTAAGAACTTTTTATATAATTCAAAGTACACCATACTTAAAAAATACAGGCAAAAAAAAAAATTGGTTGATTAAACAAAATGAATATTTAGAAAATAACTCAGACTAATTAATTTTTTTATGACTTATAAAAATTTTCACTTATACTTTTTAAAGCATAAAGATTTATATGTTTTTTTTTATATTACATTTTGTTTAATATTTTAATCGTATTAATTGTTTAATCTCACAAAACTTTTAATTGTATTCTTTAGATAATATGTTTACTTTCTATAAATCTCTATTATTTATGATGTCGGGTTATACTCATCATAATCATTTGAGCTTAGCTCTAATGTCAAAAATTTATTATAAATCAAGGTCAGCGTTGAAATCAATATTCAAAAAGTTTGTAAAAATAACCGCTTCATAAACCATTTCTTATATTCATAAATAAATCAAATTTAAATAAAACAAAGGGTTAAGGAGTCATTTTGAAAACTAAATTTATTTTTTAAACAATTTTGTGTAGAAAACCTGTGCAAGCAACTAGAAAAAGTTTTTTTCAGACGTCTTTTAATAAAACATATTGTTTTTTTAGTTTTCAATTATTACTATTTCTTATAAAAACTTTTGTAGACAATCCTAGGGATAATGTTTATTTTTTCATATTGCACAATTGTATCACTTAGATACTATTTCTAAGAGTTAACAGCATGTGGTTTAATTTAATAATAATGTACATGTTTTACTTTTCTATCTAAAAAAGAGAAAAACAAAATTATAAAAGTTTAATACGGTCAAACTTTAAGTGTTTTAATTAGTAATTATTAATAACTATTTTAGCTATAATAATTTTACTACAACTTAAAACAACACAGTTAAATAAATAATTTTTACAAAGTTACCAACTTTAGTTTTATTCAAATCAAGTTTTTGAAATTAAAAATACTATATATATTTTTTTGATTTTTTGTGGACTTAATATACAAATTTAAGTTATTACTATTTCGATAAATATTATATATTTAAAGTTCTACTAAAATTGTTTTTTTTTATATAATTTAGTTGTATTTGTAAAAGTTCTAGTTGTAATAATAAAATACTATGTACTAAATTTAATTTTTTTTATTTACTTTAATTTATTCCTGTAAATAATTGTAGACCACTACTGTTACTTATGTTTACTAAATGTATATTTTTATTATGTGCCTACCATAATCATTACCTTACTTTAAATTCTTGATTAACTGACTCAGTAAATAAAACTATAAGCTGGATTGTTTTTTAGTTTGTACAGCTAATTTGGTTAACTGAATTATTTCTAACTTTTTTAGGTAAGTACTTAATAGTTAAGTCAAATTATGTTAGAATTTTAAAAACAATAAAGTTTTTTTTTTAAGTTAACCAACTTTTAATGACTACTCTTCATTAACAGCTAAAAGAAAGTTAAACAAAAAAAAATAATTCTGTTGTATTTTTTTTTTGATCTTAAGTAATAACGGAATTATTTTCTGCGTATTACTAAGAATTATTACCCTTTTATATATACAACTTTATTTTACTAGTATTTAAATTTGAAACAAGTAGTGAACATAATACTAAAATAAGTGTAACATTTTTATACTAAAATAGATAAATTTTTTTATAGTTTATCTACTTATGTTACTTAAAAGTAGTTTTTTTAACTATTACATTCATTTGGAAAAAGTTATAGTCCGTGTGTAAATTACTATGCTAATGATACAAAAACTCTATTGCTTAATCAATTTTTATATCGAGCTGAAAAATAAACTACAAACAAAGTTAGTTAAATTTTTAGAATTTATGAACAATTAAAACAAGTTTTAAAAGCAGTTTAATTAATTTAACTTGCAGTTTTTGATGAATTTATTAAGTAACGTTATTTAAACAAAGCATTTAATATATAACTTGTTTTAGTTTGTTTTTTTTAGTTAGTTTTAACAACAAAAGAAAACTATACAGTTATGTAGAAAAGTACAAATATACAAGTGTATAGCTTTTTTCAAGTCTTTAATTAAACAACGACTGATATATTATTGAGAATAAATAAAAATTACGCAATTCATTTAGAAATTGTTATATACTGTATTAAATACAACAATTATTCGAATGTTAAAACTTTTTTTAGCAAGTAATACACTAATGAGCACATAGAAACAGATTGTTTCTATGTACTTTATTTAATATAACATTGCCTTATAGCTTTTTAGTACTATGTTATTTAGAACTATCATGAAAAGTTATTTACTACTAATTTGAAGTTAATCAAAACAAATATAATTTTGTTATTTTATCACTAAAGTTTATTAAAACTTAATTATAATTCTTAAAAAACCTTGGTATTTTTATAGTTCCCTTATTACGAAAATTGTTTTAGTCAGTACTTTTTAAGAGATTGAAATAGTGTTAAAACAAAACTTGTAATTTGTTTTAGAACACACAAATACACACTTCTTTCACAATAATCTATGAATTTAAGTTTTCCAACCTCATCAATATGATTAGATTAATGTATTATTTAAAATGTTTAAAAAAATTACTGATTATTCTGATTTTGACAATCAATAGGGTTAGTTCTACCAAATTAGTTCTAGAGAGTTAATACCAGAATAAAAAAATTCCAATTAAAATCAAAAATACTATTTTTATAAATTATATAACTGTATATTTTTTTTTGCTATTTTGCCTAATTTTTCAAAATTAATTTTTCACTTTTAAAATTTAAGTTAGCTTATAACAGTTCATATAAAGAGTGGAGACAGCAAAGTTTCATTTTTAAAAATGTGTTTTCAATGAATATTTTTAAGCTTAATTCTGACTCGGCACAATTAAAATCAAGTATATAACGAGTTTTTGTTTTTTTTATCAGTTATTACTAAAATTTAATTATTTGGTTTATTGTAACTTTTTTTTGTCTTAAAAATTAGAAAAATTTTTATAAAAACAAAACTATATTAAGGAAAAACTAATTCGCAAAACAAAATGTATGTTGTTTTACTACTACACACTTCATTATATGCCTACAACAAAATGTTAAATTCTGTTAGCTTGTAAAAAGTTATTAGATAGTAGCACAAAATAATGTCAAATTAGACTTAGGAACTTAAGAGTTTTACGTCACTGTTTATGATTAAGAGAAAAAACTTTATTTGAACAAATAACATTTATTTTTATACATAATTTTTAATATTTTAATGTTACTTATTAAGTAAAAAAATAATTTACTTAAGCTAATTCTAACATTTTGCAAGAAAGGAGCACTTTATAAACTCCAGTAAGGTTTAACTAAAATAAATTAAGTTATTTAACAAAAGTTCTTTAAATTTTCATAGCAAAAAAATATTCAAAGTTCAAAATTCATATAGTTAAACTTTTACTAGTTCAAGTTTGTTTAAGAATATTTCTTAATGATAATTTATAATGGAATAGTAATACTTTATTTATGATTAGTACACTATATGACAAATAATTAAGGTAATTATATTTGAACTACTATACTAGAATTTGATCGTCAATTGATATGAGAAAGTCAGCAAAGTGGAAAAAGTATAAATAAATGTAAGATATTGCTACTTCTTTGTTTAACTTTGAACTTTTTAAACTGCTTTTACTGAGTTTTTTGTTTTATAAGTACATACTTGTACTATTAAATTCACGTTTTTTAGCATAAATTATTTTATTAAGTAGTATATATTTACTTTTTAATTACTATGACGTACTTTTTACAACAAAATAAATGTAATAACGAAGTTCTTTGCATATAATTATGTTATGTTTTCTTCAATCTTAGTTTCGTTGATTTCGAATTTGTACAGCTATTCCACTTAGCTAGATAAAAATTAAAATATCTAAAAACATTGTAGTTAAATATAATTTTCACTTTTTGTTCCATTTAATTGAATATAAAACATTGCAAAATCATTCAACCAGAACGTTGTCTGTAATAGATTATAATGTAATTCTTTTAATAATATAGATATAGTTGGTATTGGCTCCGTGGTATAAGTTAAGTTAAACTTCTTTATAACTTAATAGTTACATAAGCAAACAATAAGTTGTTAATTTTAAATCTTAATAGTACAGTGTACTTCCTTTAAAATTTGTAACTTGAACAAATCTAAACAAAAAATGTCTAAAAGAAAATGCTTATTTTATCAAATATACCGTTTAATCTTATATTATACACTTTTTGTTTATATTTAGCCTCGTTGCGATACATAATTTCACTAGAATTTCCCAATATGTAAAATTTATAAAGATTCTTGCTTGTATTCCTATGAACTTATAACTTGTTTGAAATATTTAAATTATTTTATAGTAGTCTTCGAGTTAATAATATTTTATTTTCATTGATTTTCATTGATTTTTAATTATTTGATTTTAAATTAAAGTTTTATTTACCTATATGTTTCTTTTTGCATGTTAAGTTTGCTTAAGCAATTGTCATCTTAAAAGTGGGTTAGATATGAACGGGTTATATTTCATCGAATTAGAACTAATAGGGTAAAAAATGATCGGCTTCCATTTACATTGTTTCTTTTTCAAAGTTTCTAAAATGTGTTTAATGTAGTATATTTTGGTTTTCAAAACCTAAATAACACTCATTATAACTAATACTTTTTTAAGTGACATAGTTATTAAAAGTATCTAATTCTCACTTTACTGAGATTATAAAATAAAACTTAATATAATTAATTGTTTTTTTTAACAGTTAAATAATTAAAACAAAAAAGGTATAAACTAGCAGTTTTTTAGAAGTTATTGGTGTTCGATTTTTATTGTCAGTAGATAAAATATACACATAAAGAATAAACAAGTTTAACTAAAATTGTTCTATTTGTGTATTATTAAGACATAGTTAGTATATTTAAAAAATTTAGTTTACAAAAACTATCTTACTCAAGTAAGCTTAGTAAAAAACAATAGGATTTTTAGACGACTATTATACTTGAAACCAAAACGTTACGTTATAAGACAATGGAACTTATATTGTAATCTTCATGTCAGTATGTCGACAGCAAAGAGTTTCACAAACGTACATGATTTTTAAGTACTACTTTACTTTTTTATTCTTTTACATTTTTTAAACTAACTTTTTTTTTTTTTTGACTATAACAGCAGTCTCTCTATTAATTCCGTATAAAACTCTTATAGCAAACAACTTGTACTTATTACAAGTATTTCAAAATTATTAAAAACTACTTCAAATAAGTTATTAAATATCTTTAAAACATTCTTCAATAATTCTTTTGTTTTTATTAAAGAACAACAACTTAGTTGACAAACTATTTTGAGTTTATTATATATATAAAAACAACCCTTAGAAATTTCAATTATAAAATTTTTCAATAGTTATTTCTGATTACCACAAACATCATATTTAACGTAAAACTAAAAATAAACGTTGTTTAATAGACAATAAATGAATTCTATGGACTTAGTTTGGACAGTTATTTTAGTTAACTAAATACTTATTAACCTTAATTTGATTTATTAATAAAAAAAATCCTCGTCGACATTTGCGGAAGTCATTTTATGACTAATATTAAGCTTAATTAAGCTTATTATTAGCTTATTATTATTAAAAGTTATAAATATTTTTAACATTGTGTTTGAACTTTTTCTTTTCATTTTATATCTTGCCTGGTTTTGTAATATAAGAAAAGTTTTAGTTTAGTTATTTTCAAATCTTCAAAAAAGGATATCAATCAAGTTTTAGCGTATACAGAAAATATAAGTTTTAACTTTGAAATTCTCATTGTTTTATTAAAGTTTTAGCAAACACAAGTCTTGTATACTACTATATAATTATTTTGACACATATTTCATTATGCATGCCCAACAAATGTACAGTTGGTCTGAGTAGCTGATGGTGGATATAGATATGTTTTTATAAAACAATTTAAATTAACAAAAACCTCGAAACTTTTTTCACAAAATTAAATGTTGCCTAAAATGTTCTAAATCATCTTGAAATAAGTTAGAGTAAACATTTATAAAGTCTGTCAAGCAAAGTACAACTAAATTTATACTATGTTTATAAATTGAATATTTAGTTAAAGTTATTTCATAGTTTGTAATGTATTTATGAACATTAACACAGTAAATATAAATTATGCTAAATAGATCACAAAATACAAACCTTTTGAACAAATCACACTTAATAATATTTTTTTTTTAATTATTTTAATAAAAATACAGAACATCTTAACTTTAATGTAAATACAAGGCAGTCATAAAGTTCCTAATTTTTTTATCTATTTTTTTATTTAACATTTAATAAAATAGAGTTTGGGACTTTCCTACTTTAAATTAGTTATTTTCTTAGCTATAATACTGAATAGTTTATGTTTGTAGTTTAAAGTTGTAATACTAATATTTCTGTAAAAAGACTATGATAAAACACAAGAAAATATTTGTAATGCAAGTTATTTTTATATATACAATACTTTTTTAAAAGTAAATTAAAACTTCTTAATAAATATAACTAGAATAAAAACAAATCACTAAATAAAACATTTTTAAAACATATATTATTAATCTATTTCAAAAGCTGTTCAAGATAAAGTTTTTGGAACTCGATGTTTTTACTAAGACCAACTAACTATAATAGCTGTACAAACTTATTGCAAAGGGTTAATAATAATAATAATAATAAATAGTTGGAAATATTGATATTCTGTTAATATGGGCACATTTGTTGTGATAGAACGTATGATTTAAAAGTTTTCTTTATTAAATACTTTTTACTGAATTGAGTTTATAGAAAATTATTTTAAACTATTAGCTAAACGTTATCTCTTAAAGTCTGTTGTTGGTTTTTTAGATTTAATTGTCATTAATTTAATAATTAGTCCAACTACTTTGCATATAGTTATTCCCTGACACCAATTGAAACGTGAATAGGTCGTCTGTAAATTTCGTTTTAATTTGAAAACCTTTTTAGATAAAGAGATATATTTTCAGGATTGCAAAGTTATTGAAAATCTCCTTTTTGTTAATTAACTTTCTTTACTAGAAAAAAAAATTCATTACTAAATTTTTATACTTCATATGTTATACTTTTATTAATTTAAATAATACTATATACATAATCAGTTTTTAAAACTACTAAAAAAATATTTTTATACAAACCCTAACAGAAAAAACAAATTTTATATTAGATTCAAATGTGCTTATAGCTCAAAATCTCAATAGCAATTATCTGATTAAATCTTTAGTATAATTTATAAATAAGGTTCTTTTAAAAGTTTTACTAACTAGCAATTTTTTAGATAAGACGATTACTATAAGTTTTTAATGGGAGTTTACAATAGTGATAAATTAGTTTAAAGAACCCTGAAATATTAAATTCTTTAAGGTTTAAGCTCAGGTGGTTCACAACTTGTGATAATCAATATAAGCAACCTTACAAGCCTTTATAAGTAAAATGTGAACTACTTATTTAAAAAACTAAAATTAATTGTACTTATTCTGACTTTTTTATTAATAAAACTACTTATAATTTAGAATGAAAAACTACTAATAGTTAATCATTAAGATTACATTTCAGCTAACTAAAGTAGCTGTCCAAACATCAAAAATAGTAAAAGTTTAAATTGTTTGCTTAATTTTTTTTTTTAATATTTCTTTTTGTTTTTAAGATAAAAAAAAATAAACATTGTAGTAGTACATTTTCAGTAGTACATGTTGATTTTAAAAAGATTATTGATTTAGACTCTTAAGTTTTATGCATTGCAAAAACAATTAATTAAAAACTTAAACTGTTGTATTGAAAGTATGATTAGTTTATTACTAAAAACTAATGTGCTAACTAAAGGAAATCCCTAAAAACGTCTTGAAAAATAAATTTTCTAACTAGGTTTATATACATGCTGCAGTTTAGTAATACAAAAAAACATTATTTCTATTATATTATAACTAATATTTATTTTTCAGCTAACTAGAATAGCTGTACAAACTGCACTTATATTCAAATGGCGTTTTTTATTTTATTGTATATAAATTTATAAAAAACATTTAAACTTGGCGTTTGTGTGCAAATTATAACATTACATTTTAAGAAAAATAAATATTTTATAAGTTTCTGTATTAATTGCTAATTTTATTGACTATCTTTTTTTTTTTTGTAACCGGTTATACAAACGAAGCTTATAGCTGATTTAAATGATACTATGTTTTAATTATTTTTAACCTAGTAGGTAAATTTAATAAGATTTTTAAGGCAAGTTAGATTAAACAAGTGTGAAGATCACCTTTTAAGTAAGTAAGTGACTAAAGTAGTCACCTAAATTGTAACTATATCAAATTATGCAGTATACTTCTTTTATTACACTGATATATGTTTCTGTGTGTTAACGGATTAACGCACTTTAACTGAGCTCTGTAAAAAAAAAATACTGTGAGGAAAGAATTGAAGCTAAAGTAGGTATAAACATGCGTCCATTAAAATAAAATAATTGCTATAGATTTTTATAGGTTAATGTTAAACCCAGCTGTTATAAAACTATATATATTTTGTAGCTATTAAGTTTAAACTAAATAATGTAAACTAAATACACAATAAAATAACAAATAATAATGTAAAATACTTACATAAACTGAAAGTAAGTACTAATTCTAATTACTGGCTAGTAATCATTAAATAAGTTAGATCTAATATTTACGTCACAATTATATGATCATAAGGGCAAGCTAGTTAACTTATATTAGGTTTTGATTGTTACAAGGTTTCCGTAGAAAAATAATCTTACCTTGTGAGATATAGTAAAGAACAGTAAAACAAAACCATAGAAAATTGTATATGTAATAAGATTCAAAACTATTTAGTTGTTAATTTTCAAATGCTTTATCAGTTTTGCATAATCAACTTAAAATAAACATTAAAAGTAACGAGAAAAATGTTAAAGTGTATAACATGTAAAATAATTCAGTAAAACGTTTTAGAAACTTAACCTTAATAAGTTATTTACAATTAATCAAATTAAGAAACTAAAACAGGTTTAACATTATTTTTATGAATTTGTTTTAACGTGAACCAAAACGTTTATTTTTAAAAATCATTTTATATAATTCTTACCATTATGAAACTATTCTGCTTATTTTGACTTCAAACATTATGTTTCTATAATTTTCCACTCATGTTTATAAAACATGTTTCTTCAAGTAACTAGGAAACATTACCAAAATTATAAGTATGTTGCTTTAAAAAAATTAAATATAAAACAGCTAAATTTTTCTTTAGATAAACAGTAAAATAGAAAATAAAGTTTAGTCAGGTTTAGCAAAAAATTTGTTAAACAAACTACAAGTAATAATACCTTATAACTAAAATATTTTTGTAAAATATGTAATGTTTTTAAATAGTCAAAATAATTCTCAATACAAACAAAAAATGTTAGAAATTGTATTCAAGATACATAAAATGTCAAAATCTGTCATTGAAATGCTAATTCATGAAATATAAAACTTTTGTAAACTTATTTAAATTAACTAAATGTCTTTATAATAAGTTTTCTTCAGATTATTAGGACAATTTAGGTTTAAGATTAAATTTACTTTTTGTTTTTTTAATATTACTAAACAATATTGAAGTTAAGATATTTAATCTTCAGCTAACTAGAATAGCTGTACAAATTTTGCCGCTAAATTATAAGATAATGTATTTAATTTGTATACAAATCTAAACTAAGATACTTTCTTCATCATTTATTTTAATTGAAGTATTACATCATAAGTGAAAATATATTTATTTATTCTTTAAGATATCTAATCCATCAGAAAAGAAAAATAAAAATTTTGTGTTTTCTTATTACAAATATTGATAGTAATAACATATGTTACTTTTCAATGTTCTAAATTTTTGTTTTATTATCATTGTTAATTTGATACAGTGCAACGTTTGTCTAGTTATATAAGTTTTTAAAACGCTCTAACTTATTCAAGGTTCAGTTTATTCAGGAAACTTTGAAAACAATTAATGTACTTTAGTTGTTATGTTTTACTTACTGAGCTGGTATCTTTAAAAAAATAGTTTCGAAATTAACAAAAACTAATAACTGAAATTCAATTTCATAATTGGTCAAAGCTTACACATATTGACTGTATTTTCTTATTAAAATTCGAATTAAAATGTTTTTATACTGGTTATTTTTTAAATAAAATGTACTATTAAAGCTAGTCTTATATTAAGAAATATCTATATAAGTGTTGAACAAAATTCTAGTTTGTAAAATAAAATAAAAGTTATTAAATTTTAACTTTTAACAATTTTTATAAGCAAATTCACTAATGCTTTTGCTTTAAGTATAAACTACCTGTCGTTATTTTGCTTATTTGCTGAAAACAATGTTCTAATTATAGAATACTAGTTACAGTTGGTAATAAAGAATATATATATCAGCTAACTAGAATAGCTGTACGAACTTCAGTAACAACAATTAATACGTTATAGAAGTTAAATAAGCTTTTTAATTAATTCAAATTGTGGTAATGATTGTGGTAAGCGTACAATGACGTGTAAAATTATTTTTTCCATTTTGCTTTAAAAAAATGTTACTCTACGAACTGTAAAAGCAAACTTTAAAACAAATTTTGTTTTAAAACTTCGTACCAAAGATATTAAAAAGAAAATTGCTGCACTTTTCTTATATTTGCTTCTACTGGACAATCTACATTCAGTTTTTGATTTTTTTTCTTGTAAGTGTTCTTTACTAGAACAACATTAGTCTTTAAAGCATGCTTTTTATCTTATTTTCTAAAATAAGTTATGTTTTATCGAAAATAACGTAAAATTTTTACTAATAAAATTGTAGTTTATTTAATTTTTTTTAGGTAATGTATTGTTTGTATTATAATATGGGTTTCATAGTTTATAATGTTGATTTTAAAAAGAACATTAAACTGTATTCATAAGCTTTAGCACTTTCAGCTAAAACTTAAGTTGTTTTACAAAAAGTATGTTAAGTTTTGTTCAAATTTAAAAGTGTTCCACACATGTTAATTAGAAAAATACTTTTTTAAGACATAAAAAACTAATTAATTACTTGTTAAAAAATCGCAAGGATACATTTATACTTTACATGATGTTTTTACAAAAAATCAGCTTTAAATATATTTATTTTGTTTATAACTTTATACAACTTTGTATAAAATTTATTGATTTCAAATTTTTTTTTGCAAAAAATTGGTTATACTTATGTATTTAATTAAAATTATAATACTTACATAAACTAGTATGAAGCATATGGATTTGTAAATAAGTTAAGTGACCTACCGAATTTAAAATTTGGATTCGGACCCGGCCAAATCTTAATCTAAAATGAAAATTGGATACGAGTTTGATAAGATTCAAAATGTTTTGATTTGATTGAACACTTAAGCTTATTAAAAAATTCTCAACTACTTGTCAAAAAATATGAAATGAAAAAAAGTTTAGAATAATATTAAAAATAAAATAGATTTCGATATTAAACATACAAAGGTTATAAAAAGGGCTAATATTGTTTCTATTGTTGTTAAAGTAATATTTTTAAATACTTATGGAAAACCATGCATATTACATACCTTCTATTAAATAATTTTACGGTGATCAGCTAGTTGAATTATTTGAGCTAAATCTTCTCTTTTTTGTTTTAAATAAAAATAGTAGACTTTTAAAAAGCAACTTTTTTGTAATCTAACTACAAAATGTTTGGTTGAATTTGAACTTAAAGTTTTTGTAAAATGAGCTTTAAGTCTGGATTAAATTGTTCAAATTTGTACAGCTTTTCTGTTAGGTAACAAAAAACAGATATACGTCAAGTATTTAAAAAAAAAGGTTTTAGAACTTAATGTTTAAAAGTTAATAGAATGAATACTTTATCAAATTGAACTTTTATGCATTTTTTAAGAACTAAAGTAAATATTATTTAGGATTGAAAAATACTCAAATAGTCATGAAACTTTGCATAGTTATTGAATTATTAGATTTCTAACATTTTTAAACAAAAGTCTTAGTTTACTTTACTTTAGAAATGAAGCTATTTGAAATAATTATTTTGTACAACTTTCAAAACAAATAAAGTTTAGTTGTCGTTTTTGCTGATGTTTTATAAACTTATCACAAACTATTTTATTGAAATATATCTTAATTAGCTATAAAATATTAAATATTTCATTCATTTATCTTTTAGAGTTTGTACAGCTATTCTAGTTAGCTGAATAAAATTTGTATAAGATAAGTAGCTCAATTGTATCATTAAAGATTATGATTGACATAAACAAGCTTTCTAATATTTAAACATATAAAAGCTTTAAGTTATATGCAGCAAAAATTTTTATAGGTTAATAACGTTTTTTAAATCACATTAAAACCGTTCTTTTCTACTAATCATCCGTAGTATAACATTTTATTGTTAAGTTAGTTTTTGTTTGGTTAGTATTTATACTAATATGTCCGTTAACTAATAAGAAAGTTAGTTTAAAATCACCAGTAAAAAAATTTAAAAATTCGTTATGTAAAAAGGTTTAGTTAAACTGTTATAAAGATAATCACAACTATTAACTCTTCATCAGCTAACTACAATAGTTCAACGAACTACCACACTAAAAGAATAAATATAATGTATGTTAAATGATGTTGTTTAGAATTTAGAACATGGTAATAATTGTTTTAGTCTTACAACATTTGCATATGATAAAATTAAACTTATGACTTCGATGTTGTCTGATATTTTTCGCTTGACTAACTTCATATCAAACTAATTAAGTAATTTTGGTATGTTCTAACAAAACTACGAAAAATAGTATACTTGAACAATTAATCAAAAAAAAATGTTTTGTAAACAGTTGTGTACAAAATTGCGTACACTTTGTTAGTATTTTCAAAAAGTTATTCTGTCAATTTTTTCTATAATTTGTTGGTTAAAAAAATCTTTTTTTATAACTCGTTTTAAAACAATTTAACGTTTTTTTTTATGCTGGCCGATATGAAAAAATAAATTTAAGTTGTGCGTTGAACTTCTTTTAGTTTATATGTTGTTCAATCAAAAATATTTACTTTAAACGAATTAAAACGAACAAAATTTTGTACAGTTGTTATTAGCACTAAATGGTAGTTTAATAATTTCGACATGAATACTATAGTATAACTTTAATCTACAATATTTTAATATTTAACGAGGTTGTATTATAGTATTTAAATGTTAGACGACGTTATTTATATGAACTTTGTAATTTATTTTTATGTTTTATAACTATATTTTGAGAATTTTTATATCAACAACTGCCTGAAGATAAACTTTAACAATTTGTATCAGCCAACTAGAATAGCTGTAAAAACTTGTTCTGAAATAGCTAGCAAAAATACATTTGTCATAAGTTACTTATTTATTACAACTGACTTTACGTTAATGGCAAACCTATGAAACGTCACACATTTAATATATTTAAATGTTTATTATCTACTTAAGATTCTTGTGTAGTCTTTTAAAGTATTTAGTTAAGAGTAAAATGTTTCAACAAGTTGTTTTACTTTTAGCCAAACTCAAGCATGCAAAAAACTGGTTGTTATTTTTTTCTTTTCCGGAAAGTGGTTTAGAAAAATTTATTAAACCTGAACAAAATTAAACAAGTTTTTTTTTTCAAATATATAACATTAAACAAGTATTTTAAGCCTACATGCATTCACGGTAAATATGTTTTAAAACGTTTCCTAAAAACTAAGTTACTTTTTGAAAATAAACTTATTTTTCCAATACCATCATAACTCAAAAAACATTTTTTGTATTAACTACTTTTAAATTGTTTGCTTGGTCTGTTTTTGTGATATCTAGCAGCAATGACGCAATTATTCTCAGCAAAACAGCAGTAACGTTTTTGTAGCAAAAACGCTGTTGCAGTCGGTTTTTTGTATCAATTACAATCTATGCACAAGTTTATAAAAAATATTTAGATCTTTGCTTCACATCAAAACGTCAATTTGTTCGTCTCTTAAATTATTTTTAATTCAAAGCTCTGTCAAAAAAAAATTATTTAGAAATATGAGGATTCAATAAAAACAAATGTTTCAATACTTTTTGTCAAGTATAAAGTAAAGGTAAAAATTAGTTCATAATTTATAACATACTTATTTAGTTAAACATAAAAAATAATATTTTTTTGGTAACTTACTAATATGTCTAACACAGTTTGATATTAGTAAAGTATTAAAAATTTATTAAAGCAAATTTTGTTGAGTAGCTTGATTTTTTTTTAAAGTTTGTTTATCATTATTTAAAAGTATTTCAAAAATCTAAGCTTCAGGACCAAAATTTTCTATTACTTAAGAATGCAGTTTGAACGGTCTAAAAATTGTTATATAGTTTTTACGAAATATTTTATATGTTCAATCTGTTTATATTATAGCCTTTCTTTCTACACGTTTTTACAGATCTACAGTTAAAAAAATCTGCAATACGTAATAATTTAAATACGTAAATTAGTTTTACGTAATAAAGTAATAAAGTAAAAAAATCAAATTTTTCAAACTTTTTTTTTTTCTAATAAACAAAAAAATTATTTTAATTTAAACCATCTTAATTTTAGTTTCAAAATATCTTATAGATGTTTTTATATTAAAGTATAACATTAATAGGTCATGTTGTTATCGATTTTGAATATTTTTAGTTTTGTTAGTTTACAAATAGTAAACTATTATATATATATATATTCATTAACTTGGTTATTCTGCGTATTAAAAGCTATATATATATATTTTTTTTTTTAAGTTTATTAAAAAAAATTATGTACATTTGGTATTTAATAGATTCTGTCTAGTTCTGTTTTGTATCAAAAAAGCCTTTGCTCACTACTGGTTGGAGCACTCTTAAACTGCAGCATGACCCACAGCAGCGATGAATTAATTTTAATCGATTTTAAGCACTCCCTAAAAACCATCCCAATCACCAACAAGACTCTGTTCATGACCAAAATGTACCACCAAACGGCAAAGTTCATCAACAGGATGCGATGGAAAGTTTTCTTTCTCGACAGAGACGAAGCAACCCAACCACCTGATGAATTTGCCAACATTCACAACAGCCGAAGATCAGCACCTGAATAAGACAAACTAAAAGCCTTTGAAAACGACCTATACGAAATCATCAGAAACCTCAAGTTCTCAAAATTTAGATCAAAGTACCAAAAGACTCTAAACAAAGACATAAAAAAGCTACTGAATAAGAAAATGATTATAGTCTTTTCAGATAAAACATCAAACTTATACTATATGAATGCAAATAAATACAAGAAGCTAATGAAAAATAGCATAACTAGCGAATATTCAATTGACAACGAAAATACCATTAATGAAATTAACAACGAAGCAGCACAAATCCTAAGTAAACAAATGAGTTTAAAGAACAAATTAGTTCCAAAATATGAAGTCAATGAAGCACTCCTTTCTATCAAAGACCATAAAGCGAACTTTCCACACGATATCAACTGTAGAATAATTAATTCATCTAAAACCCACTTAGGCAAACTGTCAAGAACCATTCTACAAAAACACATAACAACCATAAGAAAAAAATCCATGCTTAGCCAATGGAAAAACTCCGGCGAAGTGATAGATTGGTTCGAAAAAATCAACAACAAAAACCGAAAATGCTTCGTTAACTTTGACATTAAGAACTTCTACCCAACTATTAAAAGAAAGCACTTAATAGATGCAATCAACTTTTCCAACTCTTATTCAAGGTTCACAGAGTTTAAGATAGAGACAATATTGCACACATGCAAATCAGTAATGTTTTACGATAATAATATGTGGAAAAAAACCAGTTCCAATGACAACTTCGATGTACCTATGGGATCATTCCACGGCGCCGAAATATGTGACCTTGTAGGTTTATACCTATTACACCATTTGTCTACGATTATAAACATTGAGTCAATTGGACTCTACAGAGATGATGGACTTGCCGTTATCAATCAAACAAATAAGAGTAATATATGCAAAATAAAAAACAAAATTACAAGAAAACTAGCAGACATAGGATTTGACATTACAATTAGCGCAGGTGAAACCTCCACCAACTTCTTAGACATACATTTAAACCTCCTAACTGATGATTATTGCCCATATGTAAAGCCAAACGCAAAGACCATATATATTGACAAAGATTCTAACCATCCTAGAACAATTAAGAAAAATACCCCAAAAATGATCGAAAATAGAATTTCAAAACTAACAAAAAGCAAAGAATCATTTGATAATGCGAAACAAATCTACCAAAACGCTTTAAGCAAAAGCAACTTCCATCATAAGCTCGAATATAATCTAACAATTAATAACAACAAAGCAAAAAACAGAAAAAGAAAATGTATATTTTACAACCCACCTTTCTGTGAATCAGTTAAAACCAAATTCGGAAACCTCTTTTTAAAACTGCTTGACAAGCACTTCCCACAATCAACAGAATTACACAAAATCTTCAATAGAAGTTCCACCAAGATATCAAACTGTTGTTCCCCAAACATTAAAGCACTAATAAGTGGACATAATAAGAAACTGCTAGAAAATAAACAAATAGAACCGAAGCTATGCAACTGCAGAAACAGAGAGCAATGTCCAGTAATGAATAAATGTAAATTAGAAAATGTAATATACGAAGCAATCGTCTCATCTGAGAAAAATAAAAGAATGCCATATATTGGACCCACCCGAAGAGCATTTAAAAATAGATTGTACGAACATAGAGTATCATTTCCAAAACCCAACAAGAAGAAGCCCGCCAACTGTACACAACTCGCCAACTACATGTGGAAATTATATGAAAAAGGCGAGAAACCTACTATTGAATGGAAAATTCTCCGACAGACAAAAAGCAGATTTAAACCAAACTTCATGTGCTCGTTATGTAACCTTGAAAGACTGTTTATAGCAAATGCTAACCAGAGAAAAATCTTTAATAAAAGAAATGAACTAGTCACGCAATGCCCTCATTACCCTAAGGAATACTTTTAGTTTATTTTTTATCGTATTAACTTAGTTTATTTAGTTTATCTATTCTATTTAATTATATTGTTACATTGTATTTATGTTTGTATTGTGTAAAGATTTTGTTTTAAAGTTACAACATTCCCGTAAAAAGACCATTTCTGTTTTCAAAAATCCCCTACAAATCTTAGTATTTACATTTTTTCAAAATCCTAATATATTAAATGCTTAGTAAATAAATTTTCAAAATATATAAAATCTATAGTTAATAAATTATTTAAACTAAACTTACCTATATTTCATTTTAATTTAACTTAACTTTAAAATTTAACTTTTGCAAACTACATATTATTTAAAACTCATATTTCGAATGTAAATATTATTTTCATTTATGTGTGTATTTTTATTTTCCAATTCATCGCCCTGTATACTTTTGTTTTCAGCTTTTTTTAGCGTCTGATGAACTGCTCTGCAGGGAAACGGCGTAACGCAATAAAAGTTTAACAATAAGTTTATATAATTTAATAGATTCTGTTTTATTAGTTATTAAACAACTTAATTTTCTTAGTACTCAATCAAAAAAACATTTAAATAGATTTTACTTGTCAAATATGTCTATTTAAAGTAAAGTCTGACTAAACTCTGTATTTAGTTTTTTATTTCTATCGAGAATTATATGGAATTTATGAAGAACATTAAATGTTTGACAAAGTATGTTTTTGCTAATAGTACCTTTACAAACTTTCAGTTAGTTTTTTAATATTTTGCTAAGCCTAACTAAACTTTATTTTTAATTTTGCTATACTTGTTTGTAATTTGTACTAATAAGTTTCTTTAAATTTAAAGCAGTTATATAAAAAATTCATAACAAATTTTCAACTTGGTATTGAAAGTATAAACTAAATCAAATGTAAAGCCATTTTCTGTAAAGCCAAAAAATAAAGTAAGTTAATGAATTAACAATAACGCAATCTACACATTACATTTAAAACTTTTTTTAACGAAAAATACTTTAAGTCATATTTCTATTTTTGACGTCACAACAACCTTTATGTTTCGTAAAGTGAGAAAACTAAAAAATGTTGCAGCTTAATGCGAATTTAAAACCCGAACCTTATTGTGATGTCACATGAGACGTATTATCAGAAAGCACTATAACCACTGACCAATGGCTCGGTCGTAGTTAGGTTAGGTAATTGATTATTCTGGCTCTTCGCCTTTGTTTGTGACCGCGCCATACGTTTTATGTATTCCATCGATAAGCGTTTGGACGAATTGAAATACTTGTTAATTTTTATATATAAATAAAATTATACAATGTTTTAATGGAACGTTTTAACTTTAATGTATTAAGCTTACTAATAATCTAGTGTTTAGAAGACAACTTTAAGTGAATAGTTATTTTAGATACATTTGAAAACAAAACACGACAATGTGATAAAATTACAAGATGAAGTTCTACCAAAACTGACTTGAGGTTTTCTTAAGCTTAGTGACTGTACGCTGGCTACGATTTACAAAACTCGAGCGATTCTTCTATACTTTGCAGTACTTTTATTCCCATTGCCTGATCCGTCAACAACACCCCGCACAACAACCTTAAACATCCTTTTAAAATACTAAGAAATTTTTTTTTATTTTTTTACTCTTTTCTCTACTTACTACGTCACACGCAAAAGCCTTTCTGTAATTTTCCACTTAAAACTTATGTTTACTCTTTTGATATTATTTCCACTTACTTATCTTTGACTCCTTCATTGTACTTCTTGAAACAAGTAGTAAACTACTACTTGTTATACTACCCTTCCTACCTTACTTAGTTGTTTTATTTTATTTCTGATTGCTAAAATCTTGGAAGTTTTTTTTTCTCGTTTTAGCTTATGAACAAGTAGAAGCTACTACTAATTCAAGTACATTTTATAGCACGACATCAAACTTAATGTATTCAAGGTGACTTTTGAAAGGTTATACGATATTGTTTTTACCCTATAATACATCAACAAATTATACAGCTTCTTTTTTAAAAGTTTAATGACTTTTAAATACTTTTTTTATGTTTTGTTAAGAATTAACCATTTAGGTTAGACGATGACTAATTGGTTTTAATAAAAATAGATATCTTTGTACAAAAGTTTAATATAATAATAATTTGATTTTTTCATTCCTTAAAGTGTGTTTCAGGTAAATAAGAGCATAGAAATTTCTAATGATAAATATAAGCAAACTTACTAGTCTGTATGCATAAAACATTATCCTTTTGTTTATAAAATATTGATTGTTTGTACTTAATTTTACTTTTTAGCAAAAAACACTACTTGTACTGTAGATTTATAAAACTAAGTTCATTTAATTATCTATGAATCAGCTAGATAAAGTAGCTGTCCAAACTTCAGTTAAAAAATGTTTAATATCATATTATAATTGGCTTTTTAAAGTAATCAATTTGTTATAATGGTTGTGGTTATCTTAGAATGGTGTTATCTGTGCAAAAATAAATATTAAAACTTAATTACTTACCAATTTTACGATATGAGCTTTAATATACTTGAGAATTTTAACTAAATCTTATTTTACGTAATTACTCTACAAACTGTAAAAGTACGTTTTTATAACAAAGTCTGTTTAAAAAATAAACTTAAGAGGTTTAAGGAAAACTGTCTCATTTTAATTATATCTGCCTTTACAATAGGGGTGGGCAACGTAAATAGTTGACGGGCCGGATCCAGAAAAATATAGTCCTCAGCGGGCCGGATCATTTCAAATTAGTGATCTTTTGGATTCAGCTGGATCCTTTTTAGATCCGGATCCCATTTTAAACATATTATCCGGATCCGGCTAAATACTTATTTTAGACAAAGATCTGGATCCGAATGGAAGCTTATTTCAAAAAAAATTGGATCCGGTTAGATGCTTATTGATCGGGTGTTTCAGAATTTTGAATCAATACATTAGTTACCAAGGTTCTTAAGTATGAAATTTTATGTTAACTTTAGTTAAGTATTCATAAATCTATATATATTATAACTCTGGACTGAATTAATACTAGTTAGTCCTAGAAAAATTATAATTTTGTTACTAAAAGTTACTCGAACCTAACATTTCAAGCTAAGACATAAAAAATTGCTAACTATTCGAAATTAATTAATTTTGGAAATCCTTACCTGGAGTTTATAGTGATAATATTTTTTCAAAAATTAACAAACAATTCAAAATTAAACTACTGTTATTTAATTTAATTAAGCTAAAGAAGATTCATTACATTTTTTTGCATGTATAAAAGAAACAAAACAAAAAATAATTCTGACATAATAAACAGTTTTACCATAAAAAGCAAAACAAAAATAAATAAAAGATCTCAAAGAAACACTTAAAGTTGATCATGTATTAGAGTTGTTTAAATCTAGTTGCATGAAAGTTTTGGAAAATCTGCAAGTGCACTGAAAAACCGATTAGGTTTGAAGATAGCTTATCCTTGTTAATGTTTATGGTCAGAAATGTTTGTTTGCAAAAATATGTAAACTCAAACAGAACAAATAACTTCATTGTCATCTTTTTTAAATTAACAAACTTTTACTTGTTAAGTAAGTCTTAAAATCTGTCAATTATTCAGTTTTGAACTTTTCTTTTTGTGTACTGCCACATTGAAGTTCAACAGTTCTAACAATATTACTAAGTACATTTTCGGTGTCAAACGTCGACGGTGATGAAATAATGTCCAATTCTTCACTTAATTGTCAAAAGTCTGCAAAACGACGACCAAACTTATTATCAAGTGGAACTATTGTCATCAATTGGTCATCACTAAACTTAACCATATAATTAATCAAAAAGTCCTTTATGAAAAAACAATAGCAGAAAAAGTGCAAATGGTAGTCTAAACTTAGAACATTTGACAAAAGTTTAAATTTAAGCAGTTTGACGTAAAAAAATTGTCGATGTTTAAAAAGATATTTCTTTTTACTTTTTTAAACATTTAAAAAAACAACTCAATACTTATCTGGAAAAGACAGCAATTTTTGACACTTCTTTTTTTTAAGAAAATATTATGGTAGGTAAGATTATCAAAATTAGTTCAGCAAACAACTGCTTTTGGATAATTTGAGAAAGGATTACTTCAACTGACTTCAAACAGAATAAGATACTATAACAAAATAGTGTTTTATCACCACAAAATAATAAGCCATTTTAACAAACGTTTTCAGGGTCAAAGTCTTACAGTTTTGTTTAATGAAATAGTTCAAAAACGGTTTTGTACAAGTTTTGTAATAATTAAATTGGCTGGTCGGATTTTATATAAATTTTGAAAATGCTTAGCGGGCCGGACCATCCACTTGCGGGCCGGATCAATGTTGTCCACGGGCCGGATTCCATTTATAATTAAAAAGGTTTGGGGGCCGGTCATTTTCACTCTGCGGGCCGGATCCGGCCCGCGGGCCGTACGTTGCCCACCCCTACTTTACAAGATCATCTAAAATTTATTCTTCTATATTAGAAACTTATACATTATTTTTTATGTAGTAGTTTTTTAGTTTTTTTTAGATTTTTATAGTACTGTAAAGTAATTATTTTAAAAAGGCTAGTTTATATCAAAGTTTTATTAAATTGCGTTTATTATATTATGTGTGTTTCATAACTTTAATTGTCCATTTTGATAACGATAATTCAATCAAGTATTGAGTAGGTAAAGACCAAAAATATTAAACAAAATTTTTCATTATAATTTAAAAGTACGATAAATAAATAACAATTATAGAATTTAAAAATTATACAAAACTTATTTTATAAAACGAACTAAACAATGTTAAAAGCAGACATAAAATTACTTGAAAAATATGTCAAAACTTTTCAAGTAAGGTAAAACTGTAAAAAGCTGAATTACTTTTACTTTGAAATTTATGAATTATTTTAATGCTTTGAAATACTTATTTAATAGAATTAGTAAATTAAATAAAGATATTTTTTTTTTATTACTTTATAAACAAGTTAATAGGTAATATACTTAATCTAATTTTTATAAATAATAATATAGAGTTATGTTTTGTAACATTTATATACTATGGGTGTAATGAAAAAATAAAAAATAAAAATAAAGCAATAACAATAAAAAGTAATAACAACCAAAAATACTCTTCTATTTATTTTTTTTTTTTTTTCTAAATACTTTTCTAAGCTTAAATTGTAATTTTAAAAAAGCAAATAGTATTTGCAAATATAAAAAGTAAACATCTTTTTAGGTTTCCTAAGAAACTTAGACTAACTGATTATAACTTAAGGTAGTACACAGAGCTTACCATTTAATAATAGACGTTGATAAAATTTACACTAAATTTTTATATGGGCATATTTGAGAAATAAATAAATATATATTTAATAAGTTTGTAATAGTTTGAAGTTAGTTAAACATAGTAATCTTGATAAATGATCCAAATAGTAGGCAGATAGAAAATGCCGTAACTTAGATTTAGTTACTGTTTCTATTTGCAAACCAAAACATATTTTTTTTGAAGAGGACAGTGTTGTTAATTTCCTAAACAAAATAAATAAACAAGATCACTTACGACTTCGATAATCACTGCTAAATAAAGAAACTTAAGTTCATCGTTGAACTTTCCAAAACGAATTTAGTTTTTTAAACATAATGGTAGCTCAGTCCATAATTTGTTACCTTAGTAAGCAACTCTTGTTATTAAATCTAGGTAGGAAATATCTTTCTTTAAACCTCATTTAATTAGTTAGGAAATTCTTATTACATTTAAATAGTCTTTATTGCTAGCTGGTAACTAATTAATCTTAAATTTAAACATAAAAAGATCTAACTCATATTAATGCAGACTTTTAACATCTAATATTTTTTTCTGAATTTTGAATTCTTTTAAACTATCTTAATATTTTTTAAATCTATGCACCTAACTGCCCTGTTTATAAAAAAAATAATATCAATTATACATTTTTCATTTGCTCTTAGCCAGCACAACAAACCGTTTTTAATTTTGCTCATAAACAATGAATTAAAGAATAAATATTATGCTTTTTTATCTAAGAAATTATCTTATTTTATGCAAAACACCTACTATTTTTTTGTATTTTGTTTTTATAGTTTCTACATGTAATGACCAATTTAAATTTTTGTCTATTAATATTTCAAATATTTATAACTATTTTGTTTATAAATTTTGATGATAACTTATTCACAGTCAGCTATTTAGTTAAAAAATAGTTTAGAGACCTGTTGTAGAAAATAATGCACTATTAGTGTCTTAAAATATTTAACTATTTGAAATATTACAACGTATTGTAAATAATTCTATAGCAAGCCAATATTCTATTTATTATACCTTTTAGACTACGTTTACTTCCTTTGCCGTTCTAAAACACCATATATAATGAACAATTATGTGCTTATGAAAATAATAAGTTTGAAGTTTTAGCAATTGAAAATATAATATTTAGCATATTTTGAATTACTTTATACAGAAACAACTTAAAAAAAGCTGGTAAAGATTTAAAACTTTATAATATTCTTTTTTAAAAAGCTCGAAACAAGCATTACATTTAAAATAGCAAATTACTGATTTTTATTTAGTTTTTAATTAGATATTGTAATCGAAGGTATATTTATAATTATAATTAGAACGAACAGAAAAACCGGCAATAGTTAGTACAAATTAAGCTATCCTAACTTGATAACTGTGTTTGTGATAAGTTGTTACAACTCAAATAATTATAAATGAAAATTATTACATTAGTAGAATTTTTGTTTAGTTTGAAGTACAAGTGAAACCTAATTTTTAAAAATCCAACGTAATTATTATCATTAATACATTTTTCATGGGTAGCTGTTAAATTTACACGATGACTAATTTGCACGAGTGCACAAAATTGCACGAAGATAGTTTTGCACAAGCAGAAAATTTTGCACGGAGACATTTTGCACAAATTAACTTTTTTTTGGTGATAATTTTATCTATTATTTTTTATAATTTATCTTATTTTTATACTATCATTGTTACTCCTAACCCTTACATTCACTAATACCGTATTTTTTATTAAATAAGAGGTCTTACTGCAATCCTTTTAGGTTTTTAAACGAACATACAATTTTCGCAACTAGTTGTTAATAAATTGAAGAACAGTATTTAACATTACTTAAAATATCATGACCTTAAACTTTAGTTAACTATATTGTCATATAAAGTTTAAGGTTTTGAAAAGCCATAAACGTAGTATTAATGCGTACATATGCAAGACTGTACAGATGATGTAAAGGATTATATGTTTTTCAATTTATTAAAAAAACGACTATTTCAGGCATTTATAATCTTACACCTAGTGGACTTGCTTTTGAAAACAGTACTATAAACGGCATTGTGATGTAGAACTATTGTTCAAAGTACATTGATTGTTCGGGTTCTAAGAATCAAAAAATAAAACATATACAACAGTTCAAAAATTTAAAAAGTATATTTTTTGCTTACAATAATTCTTTTTTAAGTTTTTTTAGTTCATACATGTAAAAATTACGTATTGTCAGAACTTTTAGATGTTTTAAAAAATCAATTGGAGAAGAAATTTAAATTGTTCATAATTTGTTCAATGCAAAATCACTAAAGGTTTTGAAATCTGTTTTTAATATCATTGAAAGACGTATGAAATATTGCAAAATATCATGTTATTATATACTTGAATAAGTTCTAAAGCCCAAATTTATAAAAAAATTGATACCTGGACAAATAACTGATTATTAAAACAGTATGAACCGGGAATATTTGTAAATAAATCAGCTGTTTTAGTCAAACTACGTTGTTAATGTTATGAAAGTATTAAATCTATAATTTTAATTTTTATCTTTTATTTTATTTTTCTCATAAGTAATTTTTATATCAACATCACCTGAAAATACAGCATATTAATTTATATCAGCTAATTAGAATAGCTGTAAAAACTAATGCCAGTACTGCAAACAATAACACATTAACTATTTAATTAATATATGTATTACAACTGGCTTTGCGTTAGTGGCAAAGTTATGAAACGTCACAAAATATTTTGATTAAATATTTCTTGCATATTTAAAACAGTTGTATAGTTTTTTTAAACATTTAGCTGAAAGTAAAATGTTCTAACAACTTGTTTCGTTAAAACTCAGGCAGGCAATTTCAAAGGTGTAAATTTGTACAAATTTAAATTAAATTTTTCTTTCTATTTTTAAACTTATAGAAATTTAATAAATTTAATTTTAATCGAAAATTTATAACAAAAAAAACAAGTATTTCACGCCTACATCGTTACATGGTAAATATATTTCAATTTTTTTTTAAGTGTTTAACATTTACACGTTTATAAGAAATATTCGGATCTCTGCTTTTTAATACCTTCTTATCAAAACGTCTATCAGGCCGTATGTGAAATATGTATTAACTATACACTGATTGAAAACAAAATTATTTGCAGAGGAAACTCATAAATTTTTTTTATTTCTTAATTAACTTTCAATTTTTAATTTTTAATATTTATAACTCGATGTCTTATACATAAATCTAATATAAAGTAAAAGTATCATTTTTTTTTTCAAATAGCTTAATAACGATCAACTGAATATCTTTGATGTAAAATTTAAAAAAGTAATTAAAAAATGTTTAAGTGTTTTATAAAATTACAGATTTTAGATTAGACGATGACTAGTTGGTTTTAATGGCAATAGGTATCTTAGTACAAAAGTTTAATTTAAAGACCATTTGATTATTACATTCCGTAAAGTATATTTTAAAGTAAATAAGGGCAAGTAATCTGTAATACTTTACAAAATTAAATTTACTAATCTGTATACATTAAACATAAGGCATTTATTTTAAAAATATAGGTTATTTGTCCTTATTTAGAGTTTTTAGCTGAAAACATTACCTGTAATGTAAAATTATACTGAAAAATTAGAAAACTACTGCAGTTATTTATTTGTGAATCAGCTAACTAAAGTAGCTGTACAAACTTCTAAAACCAAAAATCTCTTATTAACTAATAATAATTAACTTTTTGTAGAATTTAGTCAGTTAGAATAATTGTGGTAATCTTAGAATGACGTCAAACGTGCACGAATACATATTAAAACTTAATAACTTAGCAACTTGTATGATATAAGCATTAATTTGCTTTATTAACTGTATTATAATTTTTGTTTCTGCTTTAAAACAAAATTACTCCGCAAACTGTAATGGAACACTTTTATAACAAAGTCTGTTTGAAAAATACTAGTTTAAAAGATTTAATGAAAGCTACTGCATTTTCTGCTTCTGCTAGTTTACCTACACTCAACTTTTATAGATTAAAAACTCATGATTTTTGTTTTCTAGAATTACACAAGTCTATATTTAAATATACAGAAGAATATATTTTGTTTTTGTTGTAGTAATGTAAAATTATTGTTTTAAACAAGGCTAACTACTTAAAATTGCTTTCATAAATTACTAACTTATGGTTTATAATTTGTTTTGTCGAATTTGATAACGATAATTCAATTAAGTTATTAGTAGGTGAGAATTGAAAAAAAAAACAATTATTTATTTTTTTATCTAAAAGTACGACAATATTTATTAGAATAGTCTTACTCATTTTAACTGAACCTTCATCAAAAACAATTATGAAAATATTTTAGCTTTTCATTTTAAAAAAATTTTATTTTATTGTAATTTATACCATAAGACATAATTGCTTATGATAATTTTAAGTTTTTTAAAAACATATTTATACTCAAATTATTTTTTAAAGAAAACTGATACGTAAGGAGTATATTTGTATTAGTTAAAGTTTTATAAAAATTATTTTAATATTAAAAGTAACTTTCTGTAGAACTTTAGGTATAAAGTCTAAGTTTACATAAATAGTAAATAGTTTTAGACTTGGTTTAAATTAGAGATTAAATTGTAAATTAGCAATTATTTTAATGAAGTATATTTCAAGCTTAGGTAATTTCAAAACGTTTTGAACTTCTCAAGTACAATTTTTTAAAGCTGCTGATTTTATGATAAGAAATATTTATTACACTCTGTTTTATTAAGTTCTAAATTAAATCACCAAAAATTAATCTTACAAAGTAGACTTAGAATGTTCTTAAAATTTGTATTTCTTTTTAGTTAACTAGTTAAAAGATATAGTTATAGTTTACAAGGGTTTTCAACAACTTTAACTAAAAATAAAATGAAACATAGATAAAATATTCTAGTTAGGTCTAATATTATAACCGTATGAAAATAAAACTACTTACTAAATAACAAGCTCATAATTATGTTAATTATTAAGTAAACTTAAGCATAATTTATGGAGGTTTGGAAGGTTTTTAGTTATTTAAAAAAAAAGTATTTAAAAATGTTAGTAAAGTACAATGCATAATAATTATATGGTAGATTTTTTTTTAAATTTTTTTTAAGCACTTACGAACGAATAATTTATACTTAAGCTAATATTTTTTTTGTTAAATTGTAAGTTACGAATTGATTTTGTTTGATACTTAAGTATATCAACTATAAATATTAATAGCTCAGTTTTAGATATAACAACCCTAAACATTTTAATTTAGTTTAGTCCTTTTAACAAGCTTTATTTCTAGCTGTACAGAATCTAAAAGCAAACTAGAACAACTTAGTTTAATTTATTTTGTAATGAATTCTAGCGGATACCATAACGTTACGTAAATAAGAAATTGTTTTGTAATTACTAGTTTGTGAAATTTTTATATTTAGTTTAAGAGTTTCTTTACCATTAAGTTTTTAGTTTTTTTTTTATATAAACTCTCATTAATATATTTAAAAACTATATAACTTCTAAGTAAGCGATATATTGTTTAGTTAATATACAATTGTTAACTTAAAACTCTTTGTTTCGTTTTTTTTCGTTGGTTATATCAGCATATTTTAAACAAAATTAAACTATTTTACAAATAAACACATTTGTTACTTCATTATTCAAAACCTTGTCCGAATTCAAAAAAAAAAATCTTAAAAAAACTTATATATATACAAAGGTTAAGCCCATTGTTTACTATCTTACAAATTATTAACAAAACAAAACATTTTTAAATAAATTTTTTATGTTTGTATTTTTAAAAGTAGCACTGTTTAGAAAGTCGTTCTTTAAATTCAAACTTTTCTCTAAGTTAAATGTTTCATTAGTCTTCAAAACAATAAAAGAATTTTGAAACATTTTATTTTGAAACTTTATTATATAACATTATATTTTAAATTACATTTATAATTTAATGTGCTTGTTAAGACAGTTAAACATAAACCGATATTTTCGGTTACTCTTTTGCATAAGTAGAAATTTGCAATGAAATTATAATAACAGCTTAAATTGATGTCAACTGGATTTACTTATGTTTATCAGTTTATTTAAACTAACAAAGAGGAAGATGATTCAAATTATTTTGTTCTTAAATTAAGAATTTTATATTTATTTAGTTTGTTAGTGGTAACTTTAAACTATTAATTTTAAAACTAGCTGTACTTAATAGTAATTAAATACTATCTATTTTTTGGTGACGTTTTCTTATTTTACCACATTTTTAAGACATTTTGTAAGTACACGATTTTAAAGAAGGTAAGGTTGCATCACTTTAAGTTTCTATAAGTTTTTACAGTTAAGTTAGTTAAGTTTAAGAAGTTGATATAAGTTGGAGCCGAAGAACAAGTACCATATTCACATAAATAAACTATATAAGTAATTAATTGTATGCAGTGTGGTATCTTTGTAAAAAGGTGATAATTTCCTAACTTTAAAAAATATTCCAAAACTATAAGCTTTTCTGTTCAGCTATATAAACACTTGTTTTAAGTACTAAGACTAAAAAATAGTTACTGTATAAAAATTTCTAAGGTATTTAAAAAAAAACCTATTTATTTTAAAGTTTAGTATTTTTTAAACTTACATCGATAATTTTTTTAATTCATTTCGAATTATAAGTATATATACTTGCACAAATGTAAACTAGTTACTTTTTGTTTTTAAACAAGTTTGTTATTTTACTAGAGAAACTCTGTATACGAAAATATTAAATTCTTAATTTTTAAGTTTTTTTATTAAAACAGCACGTAAACATTAACAACAAATTTATTAATTTAATTAAATTTTTAGTTTTTAATCTTAATTTATATAAAAATGGTCATCTAACTTAACCACAAGCTCTTTATTTATATTTAAAATATATATTCTACTTTAAAATTAAGAATGTCGTGGTGTTATTTTTTTCAACGTTTGTACAGCTATCCAGTTAGCTGAATAAAGTTATTATTAGTAAAACATAAAAGATGTATTTGTATATTTAAAAAAACACTAATTTGTTGTGAAATTAGAATATAGTTGCAAAGTTGGTATATATAATTTTTTTTTTGAGTTAAAGAACAGTAGTAAACATGCATCAGTTATAAATTATTCGACCATTTTACTTAAATAAGCTAATTATAAAAAAAATGATTATTATACTTGAAACCAAAGCTTGACGTATTAATGATTATTTTAATAATTATGTCAGTGCGATGAGATTCACAACCGTACAAGAATTCAAAGTACTAGTTTAATCACTGCTTTTTTGTAGTACAAATAAAGTATATAAGTGTTTAACAGCCGTGTTAACAAGAGCTTACAAATACTGTACATGTGGAAAAATCTAAGGTTAAACAAAGTTAAGTTTTTGTTTAATATTTTGGAAGCTAACTTTTGCTTCTTTTACGTACATACGTCATAAAAAAAACAGTTTCTTCATGCATCATTTAGCACACAAAGTTAAAACACGTTTCTTCTTTTTGTATTAACTTAAGTTTTTTTTTATACTAAACCCATGAAAAGTGTATGTGTGAAATCTTAATATTTCAAAACTTTACTAGATAATTTATTAGACTGAAATATATAAAATACAGGATTAAACAATTCACAATAGATTTAAAAATCGGTGAAGTTTTACTTAAAATTACAAGTTCAGCCGAAAAAGACTTTTTTAGGTGTTGGCAAGCATTTATTAAATGGTTTTCAAACTCTGCTTAACACAATAGATTCTAATTATTGATAACTCAATCGTGCGTACATAACTAGAACTTAAATTGTTTTTCTGACTTGATGTGCATTTGTAACATGTTATAAGTAGTAGTTATATGATAAAAATTATATTTCTTTTTTAAGTTAAAGAAAGTAATACAATAACTAAAGCTTGTGGTTTAGTGATTCAAAGGGATCAAAACCTTTATGCTAACTTGAGCTTGTCTTCGATAGTATAAGGTTTAGTCAATGTTATTGATTATAAGTACAAATATAACTATATAAGATTTTTTTTTTATCATTTTAGTATATGATTTAAAGCACGTATAAAAATTGAAACTTAATATTTGATTATGTAGCATATAAATGTGCGTAATACAAATTGTTAGTATATTTAATATTATTAATAAAAAAAATATCGAGTTTTTTTAACTACAAATCAATATGCAATAATTAATTCTTTATCTTTTATGATTTTTATATACTTTGTATAAGCCAAAATATACTTGATTTAGTGACGCATGCTAGATTTAGTTTATTTAAACTTAGTGTTTACTTTATTGAAACTCAATATTTATATTTCATTAGTACAACATTTTAACTGGTGACGTTTTTAAAGATTATCACAAGCTATCTGATTGAATTCTTATATAAATTAACTGTGTTTTATAACTTTAAAACTGTACTTTTTTTGACCCTATTCGTACAGCTATTCTAGTAAGCTCAAAATATCATATATATTATTAACTTTAAACTGTAGTTTTAAAAACCATGATATAAGTTTTTTAAAAATTATTATTTTTTGACATTTTCAAAGTGTATCATCTCTAAATAAAAAATGAATTTTATTATATTTAGCTAAGGTTATTAGGTGTACAAACAATACTTAGATGTTTAAAAATATTTAAATACTAGTTTTTAAGGCATATTATTTAAATATTAATGTTAAAAATATGAGCCTCAGAAACAGCAACAATCTCATTTATTTTTATATTATCATCAGCTAATCAACAGAGTTGTGTCTCTTAAAAATATCTATAAAATTAATTTTGTTACGTTTAATCAGCTTGTTTTATAAGCTGTAGAAAATAAAAGAATCAGATCAGTATAAATACAATTGATTTTACTTTTGTATATGTTTTATGATGATTAGAATGTCAGTTGTTTCAACTATGTGACGTCAAACAATTACTTATTGAAGTTTAATATCAGATCAGTAACTAAAGCTTGGTTGTATTTTACTTGAGTTTTAAGATGTACTCATGCATTAAGCGGTATTTTCGAAATAATATTGTTCATAACAGGGTATTAAGTCTAAACAAGTTTTAAATATTAATTTAAACGTAATTATTTATTAATTCCTTAAAGTGAACATAGAAATCAAAATCTAATGTTTTATTTTTTTTTGTTGAAATTGTAATTATCTTTTTTTATATAGTAATAGGATATATACCTAAATAATTAATATTTAATTCTGTTACGTAAAGTATTATCATTTTTATATAAGTTTTATTTTATTAATAATTTTACAGCTAATCAAAGTAGCTGTACAAAATCGAAAATATACAGAGCTGCAGAAAAACATTAAATTTATATGCAAATATATTTAATTTCAGCTTAGTTTATACTTCTCAATACGTCAGGCATATAATTAATTAATATTTTTTTCGTAAAATGTAAAACTTTAATTATTTTAATTTTAAATAATTACGATTTTTAGTTTAAGTTATGTTATTTGATTTAGTTTTATAGACCTAACAATAAAAATATTCATTGCTCTTTAATAAACTGGACAGATATTCTTCTTTTTTTTTAATTCAGTTATGGATCAATTTACTGTTTAACTGTTGTTTGATATCTGAAGCCTATTTATTTTTTTAATGTTTCAAAACAATGTTAATCTTTTATTACTTTAATGGATTAAAAATTAAAAAATAATCAAAAAGTAGATTCGGAGATTTTTCAAAGTTATTTGTCATTTTTTGATACTAATATAGTTCAGTCAGTATACAAAATATATAATAATTTGATAAGTTCTAAATGAAACAAAACTTATAATATTTAAGGTTTAACATAACAGATAACAAGACAATTTAAATAGTAACTATTTTATAGCTAACTTTAAATCTAAAAGAAAAAATTAATATAAATTTTTTATTAATTTATTTTATTTTGATTGCGTAGTTACTTAAAAATAAAAAAAAAACAACAAATGTCAGCTAATCAAATTAGCTGTACAAACTAATTCGCTAAAAAATTGCAAAACTTTAGATGTATTATATATAATATGAGTTTGGGTTTAAAAAAAGCTTGTTTGAAATAAGATTTTACGTCATACATATTAAAAACATATCCTTTTATAAAATTTATGTATAAAAAGAAGTTTGCATATGTTAAAGTGTCACGTACAATACTTGATTTTTGTGGTGTACGATTTCAAAACCAAAAGGTTCTTCGTGCACCAGGTCCTAGACTTAATAGTTTGAGCGTTCTGTTATTTGTCGTTCAGTTTAATATCATTATTTTAAACTAAAAAACTTAGCAAATTTAATTTTTCTAATCACAATTTTTATTCAAATTTATAGATTCACTTCTGTGTTACCTAAGTAAAAATTTTAGTTTAAGTATTTGTGCTTCCTTGTCGAATAATACAGCAAAAACAATTTGTAAAAAGACTTGATATCAGTTTAGTTTAAGTTTCAAAGTAGATTTAAAGTAAAAAAATTGGGCCACATTAAAAATCAACCCCGTCAAATTCGAAAACAGCTAGAAGTAAGGGTTTAGGTCAAGAATGACAGTGTAAAAAAAAAACTAAAACATGTAAAATCTATAAAATTAATTATTAAATGAAGAAAAAAAAATTAGAAGTATTTTGATAATATACTAAAAATCTTTATCTGTGAACTACAGTTTCTTCTTACATGTCTAATGTAAATTTATTAACCAAGAAACTGTATATAATTTTTGAATTAATTTTATACATCAAAATAATTTATTTTTATTTAATAAAATTAAAATTATTGTACTGCTTAGCAAAAAAAAAAAAACTTTTATTCTATGTTTGTTTAGAAAATTAACAGCAATTCTAAAACATGACATTTCCATTCAAAACAACAATCAAGTTTATTGAATTTTTTACCCTTTAAATCTTCAAAAACGCAAAGCAGAAACTTAAATAAAAATAATTTAAACTGTAAATTTTATGAAATATTTTTATTTTTTATGTTTTTTTTCCTTTTTTGAATACTTTAAGTAGGTTGTTTTAAACGGATTACTCTATTAAAATATTTACCAATTTTAAGAAAAATAGTCTCATAAAAAAGATTTTTCTATTGAACCTTATTCACCAAACTTGAAAAATAAATAAATTTGAATATAAGAATTTTATGATTTCTAAGTGCTTATTTTTAGTACATGGTCATATATTAAAGTTTGATACTTAAAATATTAGTTTACTATTAAAGATGTTTATCAGTTTAAAAAAAAAATTACGAAAAAGTTTTTAATTAGAAGTGATTTTAGTAAACGTATGAACTTTTTCTTCGAACTTTGAGTCATAGTATTTACTTTTCTAGTTAGCTGAATCATATCTTCTTTAGTATTTTCTTATAGTAAATGTAAATAACAATCAAAAAAAAATTATATGTTAATTAGTTTAAAACTATTATTTCAAATAAATATAGAATTCTTTTTTTTTAAACACATAGTCATGTATTATTGAAACTAGTAACAAAAACTGAACTATAACAAAGTATAGCACAATATATATATATACAAGCTAAGTTCTAGTTTAAGCTTATAGTTTAGTACTTTAAAACACTTTGGATAGCTAATTCTGTAACCTGATGATACTTTTATTAAAAAATTTGAACAATGCTTATCTATGATCTAATTACTAAAGTTTAATAGACTTTGACTTTTTTATTTTATTTATCTTTTGAATAATTTTTTTAGGATATTTAAAAGCTATGTGTAGAAAAAAGCTACATGGAGTTTTTTTTTTGCTACGTTGAATTTTAAATTTATGACTTTACTTTCTCCACTATTTCTTAAGTGTCTTGATGTACCTATTAGTGCAAATAAAAGCAAAAGTTTGCTTACACAAGTAAATGAATGAACAAATACATCCTTTTGGTGTATAAGTTTAAGTATTATAAAGTTTTTGCATTAAGTATAAAAAACGTTTAACAGTTGGATACTTTATTATATAAAAAAACATAATATAAAATTTCAGCGTTTAAAATTTATAAAGTTCTTATCATTAAAATGTAAACAAAAACTATTGAAATATATTTAAACAACTGTTTTACTATTTGAGTATAATAAGGTTTTTTTTGTATATAAAAAGCATAAAATAATAAAAGACACCGCAAGTTAAAAGGCTTATAACCTAGATAAGTTTGTTTCAGCTACTTTATTAAAATGTTGTTCGTAAACACATCAACTTTATATTGACATTATCTGTTAAGGTTAGTTAAATAAGCTAGATAAGTATATATTGTAGCTGTACAGCTAAACATAACATTTTATCAATACTTAAATCATTTCAATTTTCATTTCAAAAACATGTGATAGTAAATACGGACTTATTTTTGTCTTCAGATAAATTTGTTTTTTTAATTTATATTAATCTTTTTGACACACTTTTTTTTAGCTGTTGAAATTATTTTATTTTAAGTTTAGTTAATTAGGAAAAGTAATTAATATTTATAATTTATTAAAAAAGTTTAAGAACAACGTAGTAAAACAGTTCTAAATTTTTTTAAAATCAATATTAGTATTATTTAACCATAATCAATTAGTTAAATACCTGAAAAATCTTAAAGGGTTAGACTTCAAGTAAGGAAGAAAGATTTAATAAAAAAAAATTTAACGTAAAATGAAGTTTGTAATATTAAATTTTAGCTATCTTAGTTTTAAATTATGTTTAAATGCCTTTTTTAACAACTTTAATACGATTACACTTTACCTAAAGACACCAGGTTTTTCACATCGCAATCGTTTTAGTTTAGCTCTATTAACAATATCCATTATGAAATAAACTTAGCGTAAACATCATAAATGTTAAAGTTAGTTCAGCTATTTAGTTAGTTGATTTATAAAATATAGTTCTAAAAAGATAAACTATTTTAATCATCATAAAAGTAAAAATTCAAGTAAAAGTATAAAAAGTACAGAAGTTATTTCATCTAAAATGCAATAAAAATTTTTTTAACGTATAAAGTTCAAAAATTACAAGAAGACTATAAATATTAATTTTAATAATATTTCATAATTCTCTCTAGTTTTTGTAGTTGTAATAAGTTATTTATTTAAGGTTTTATACTTTTAGTTCTTTTCTAATTTTAAGGTTTTATAATTAAGTTTTTTATATAAATTTTGATAAAAAATAAATAAAAAAACAACTATCATTTAGTTCATGAACAATTATTCTAAATTACTAGATTAATAAACAATTTTGTTTATGTTATTTTGCCGCGTATAGATTTTCTGTGTAATTAACCATAGTTAACAGAACTGTGTTTAATATAAACGCTCAAAAATATTTGTATAATTATTTTTTGTTTTTGTTTAATCAGCTTGGTTTTAAAGCTGTAGAAAAAAAAGAATAAGTTCAGACAACAAATATTTATTTAACTTTGTTTTGTATTTTTTCAAGATTCGAATCTCAGTGCCTTCTACTATGGGACCTCAATTAATTACTTATTGAAATATTAATGTTATATTTGTAATTTAAGCTTGGTGTTGAACTCTATTAATTTTTAAATATTTACTTACATATGAACCAATATTCTTGATAGCATTTTGCTTATAGCAGAGTATAAAGACTAAATAAGTTTTACTATTAATTTTATCTTAATTCCTTTACGGGAATATACAAATCGAAATCTGCTTAATAAGTTTTTTTAATTAAAAAAAAAAATATAGGTAAAAGAAAATATATACATAGTCAATTAAAACTTGATTCAATTACGAAAAGTAAAAACATATTAATATAATGTTTACTTTAATAACTACTTTAGAGCTAATCAAAGTAGCTGTACAAAATTACCTGCAAAGATTACAGAGTTGTAAAAAAAATTAAAATTTATATGTAAATACTTTTACTATCAAGTTAGTTTTTTATCTATATTATATACGTCGGTTGTAGATTCAATTAATTTTTTCTTACATTTAAATATAAAAGTTTAATTATACTAATTAAAAAAAGTTTAGTTTAAGTTTTGTTATTAGCCTTAGTTTTATAAGGCTTATAGTTTGTATGCCTAACTGTAAAAATATTCTTTGCTGATAACTAACCTAGACAGATACTCTTAAATATTCTTTTTTTAATTTAGTTATAAAACAACTAAAAGTTTAACTTTTTGATTAATATTAAATGAGGTTTTTTTATTAACCAGTTGAAAATACGCGTTTAAACCGATTTAAAAGCTGTATAATCGATTGGAAAATGAAAAAAAAAAAACACTTAACATAAATTGTCTCAAAAAAATTATATATTTTTATTCTTATTCAACAAAAATAAAAAAATAATCAACAATTGGAAATTTTTTTTAAATTATTTTTCAGTCTTTGATAAAAATTTATTATAGTCAACATACAAATAATACAATAATTTTTAAATTTTAAATGGCAAAAAACTTATGTCATTAACGTTTTAACATAAAAAATAACGTGACTATTTTAATACTTTCCGTTTTTTATTTAACTTTAATCCTAAAAGAAAATTTAATATAAGTTTTTATTATATTTATTTTATTTAGGTTACATAGTTTCTTAAAAACTAGAAAAATTAACAAATATCAGCTAACTAAACTAGCTGTACAAACTAAATGGATACAAAAATGACAACACTTTAGATTTATTATAGATGATACAAATTTGTGTTTAACAAAAGTTTGTTGGAAATAAAATTTAACGTCATTCTTATTAAACATGTACTCTTTAATAAACTTTATGTATTAAAAGCAGTTTACATATTTTAAAGTGTCTCGGACAAGACGTTAGAAGGTTTCCATGGTGTTTCTGATTCAGATAACTTTTTTTTATTTGTCGTTCAATTTCATATCTTAATATCATATTTTAAATAAAGCAATTGAGCTTTTTTTTTTTTCTTACTATTATTTTTTACTAGTTTATAGACCCACTTGTATATTACCTAAGTAAGAATTTTTACTTAATTTTTTGTGCTTACTAATCAAATATTACAGCATAACTAATTTGTAAAAAGACTTGATATCCGTTTCGTATAAGGTTCCAAAGTAAAATAAGTAAAAATATTCATTTATAAATTATAATTTCTTTTTACGTGCTTAATGTAATCTTATTAATGAAATAAGGTTTTTGTACTGTTAAGAAAATAAATAATACTTTAATCTGTGTTCGTTGAAGAAATCAACAGTTGTTCTAAAATAAAATATATCTTTATAAAACAACAGTCAAACTTAATAAATTTTCTAACGCTTTAAATTATCTAAACACAAATCAAAAACTCGGATAAAAATAGTTTAACTTTAAGTTTTATAATTAGTTTCAGTTTTAACTTACATTTTTTATGTTCATTACCTTTTTTTCTTACTTGAATTTTAAAACAAAAGTTCTCATATAAAAATTAACAAATTGTCTTTTGAACCTTATCCAATGTTTTGAAAAATTGAATTGAAAATTTTATTTTTTTAAACATAGTCAAGTATTAACTAACTACTCATAAGAGTTAAAAAAATTCTCAAGACAATAACATTATATTTAAATACTTTTCAAAACAGCTTGGATAGCTAAATCAGTAATCTAATGATGCATTTATTATAATGTTAGAATAATGCTTAGTTATGTTATAACAACTAAAATTTAATATACAAAAGACTCTTTTTTTTTGTTTTTTCTTGAACCATTTTTTTAAAGACATTTAAAAGTTATTTATAAAAACTACATAGATTATTATTTTTTGTTTTTTTTTACTGTTAATCAAATAAAAAAAAGTTTAATCTGTGTTCGTTAAAAAAATAACAGTTATTCTTGAAGAAAATAAATCTTTTTAAATTAACAATCAAGTTTATCAAATTTTCTAACGCTTTAAATTATCTAGAACGCAAATCATAAACTTGGATGAAAATAGTTCAACTGTAAATTTGATTAAAATTGAAAACATTAGCTTTTTAGCAAAAAAAATTATTACATTAGCTTTTTAAATCTCATTGCAAACACATTCGACTTACGGACTTACTGTCGTCATTAGAGTTCTTTTAACTACTTTTATTCTTTTTCAAACGGTTTTTTTGGCTAATTCAAACTTGCTTCACAAAAAAATACTTTGATATTGATTAGGTGATAAATACCTAAAGATGATAATAAGGATTTATTATAAATTTTTTAAAATTTAACTGATACAAACTAAATTATCTACAGTTACGTTTTTATAAAAGCAAATAAAAAAAAAATTAGTACTACTTTGTGAAATTGGTTTATGTATTTTCTAAACTAATCTAAATACGTGTCTCGTTTATTTTTATGTTTTAACAGAGTTTTTTATTAAATCAAGAATAGTCCTTATAGTATAGAATTTAAACTATTTTCTTTTATGTTTTTTAACATGAATTATATTTTACGTAGTATATATATATACACTAATGTAATAACAAAGTTTTTGGCATATAAATATGTTATCTTCATAGCAATCTTAATATCGTAGTGATTGAGTTTGTACAGCTATTTTAGTTAGCTGAATAAGAAAATATTCAGACATACTATAGTTGAAAATCAATTTCACTTGTGGTTCTAATTAGTTGAATATTAAAGAATACAAAATCATTCAACCAGAACGTTGTCTGTGGCAATCTCAGTACTTTTTTTATTATTTATATTATCGAAACTATATAGATATAGGTAGTATTGAGACAGTGTTAGAATTTAAGTTATACTTACTTAATGAATTTCAAGTATAATTATTATTATTTGTTTATTAATAAGAGTTTTATTTCAATAACAGATTAATTGTATTATGTCTTTTACGTAAGATTTAAATATTTTATAGTTGTAAAATTAGTTAAAACTTCTAAAGTATTTTCTCTTCAAACTTAATTTATTGTTAAGTTTAAATTTATTTTAAAGTTATTTATAAGAGTCAGTTGTACTTTTTCAAATTTAATTTCTCATTGTAGATGATTTGCGGGATAGAGTAATTGCTTAAACTGTAGAGTATAATAGTTTAAAGTAAATATCCAAACTGATAAAATAATAATATTTGGCAACGAATACGATAAACAACATTAGATTACCAAAGTCACCTGGAAACAACATTAGTATTATTAGTAATCTCTGTGAGTACAGACAAAAAAATGTATTCTTTTTTTTGATAATTCAATCTACACTATACATAAATATAAGTTTAAATACGCAAGCAAAAACATTACATGGTTATACTTAAAAAAACAACTTTTAGCTTTAATAATCCTCGTCTATAAATTTTTTAACCAGTCTCGCATATTTACTAAAATACACAAGACTTAGCCGATCATTAAAAATCATATGCTTACTTCAAATCCTTGCTATTTCCTTATTTTAAAGATTAAGTTTTTTTATTTTTTATTCAACCTTTATTAAGAATAAAAAACTATATAAAGTCTATTTTTTAATTTTCGCAGTTTTTTTTACATAAAAGAAAATTACTTAAATGCTAAGTAATAAAAAAATAGTTATCGAAACAAGGTTTGAAAAAAAATACTAATAAGATTTTATATTTAACCTTTATGTTTTTTAATACAAAATAAATAAAAATGCTTTATAATTTTCGTTTATATACTAAGTTGATTTTTAAAGAACCGTGTAAGATTAAAATTTGTAAAAATTATTAAATCTGAACATAAAATGCTGTAACTTCATTTTCAATTTAAACATGATAAAGGCTTATTTTAAGAGTTAACAATTTACAATCAGCTAAATAAATTAGCTGTACAAACTTAAATATATGTGCTTTTTTATAGATTTTGTTAAGTTAAACAATTTATAGTGTAGTGTTTTAACAATATTTGTAATCAAATTATTTATCTAAAATGTTTCACAAATAGTTATCGTAAAAAATAATTAATAAAATCGTCTGCTCCAAAAAAGTTACCGAAAAAGTTATTAAAATAGTTTGGTTATTGACAAACGTTTTTTTAGAAAATTTGATTTGTTTTAATTTTTTGAAAAAGTTTTACTTTTAAAAAACGATTTAACTTTTAAAAATAAGTCTTTAAATTAAATTGTTTTCAACTCCATTATTATCTTTTGTTAATGTTTAGTTTTTAGTTTAAGATTTAATTTAGAAATTTTGAGTTCCAAAACAAAAACAAATACTTTTAGAATTAAATTTGATGAACGTAAACAATCTTAAAAGTTTAAATATTACAATTTAGTAGAGTTTTATAAAAATTTAAAAGCTAAAAAAAAATTAAGTCTATTTTACTTATATAGGACTAGATAAATGTTTGTACTAGAGGCTATAATTAAACCTTGACTTACTTACTACTAATTAATGAAAAAATAGATATATAGCAAATAATAAATTGATAATTTTAAAACCTTATTAGTACAGTGTATTTCCTTTAAAGTTAGCAGTTCGAACAAATCTAAAAAAAAAATTCTTAAAATAAAATGCTTATTTTATCAAATATACCGTTTAATCTTGTATTATACAATTGTTATCTATATTTAGCTTCGTTGCTATACATAATTTCACTATAATTTTCCAATTTATAAAGATTCTTGTTGTATTCCTATAAATTTATAACTTGATTGAAATATTTCAAATTATAAGTTTAACTAATACTGTTTTAATTGTATATTATAACTGCTAAGATATAGTTAGTATATTGGAAACAAAAAAAAAAAAGTTTACAAAAACTATTTTACTCAAGTAAGCTTAGTAAAAAAATATGACTTTTAGACGACTATTATACTTGAAACCAAAACTTTACATGATAAGATAATCGCACCATTATTGTAATCATCATGGAGGTATGTGGACAGCAAAGATAATCACAAACTTACATGATTTTTAAGTACTTCTTTACTTACAGCATTTTTAATACTTTATATAAACTAAATTTTTATTTTTAACTTTAATAGTAGCTCTCTTTTAAATCAATTTTAAACGACTCGAACAATTTATAGCAAACAACTTGTACTTATTATACAATTTGAAAAGTTTCAAAAAAGTTATTAATTTCTTTATAACTTTCTTCAAAAATTATTAAAAAAATAAATGACGAGTCCTACTTGAAAGTACTTAAATAAATTTAAAAAAATGAAATGTATTCTGTTATATATTAAAAAAAAAGAACAACAATTTAGTTAACAAATGTTTACGAGTTTGTTATATACATAAAAACAACCCTTAAAAGTTACAGTTGTTAAATTTTTCGATAGTAATTTCTGATTACCACAAACATCACATTAAACGTAAAAACAAGTATACATGTTTTATAATATACAATAAACGAATTCAATGGACTTAGTTTGGACAGTTATTTTTGTTAACTGAATTCTTAATAACTATAAACTGATTTTTTAATAAGATAAATCCTCTACAATATTTTCGGGCTTAAATTTATGACTAAAAGTCCCAACTAAGCTTATTATTAAAAGTTATGAAATATATTCAACATTAGGTTTTTTATTTTCCTTTTAATTTTATATTTTAGCGGGTTTTGTAATATTAGAAAGGTTTTAGTCTAGTTAATTATCTTTAAAAAAAGATATCAATCAAATTTTGGCGTAAACAGAAAGTATAAGTTAAGTTTTTTAAATTATCTCTGTTTTATCAAACTCTTAGCATACACAAGTCAGTATACTGCTAGATAATTATTTTACACACATATTTCATTATGTATGCCCAACAAAATTAAAAAAAAAGTATACAGTTGGTCTTAGTAGTTGATAGTATACCATTATGTTTGTTATAAAAGCAGTGCTTTTAATTCATAATGAAAACACATAAGATAATTACTTTAATGAAAATTACTTCTATAGATACAATTTTTTTTAAACTGTATGATAGAGTAAAATACTTTTTGTTATAAATGTTATTAAAAAAAAAGCTGCTAAAAAAAACATTTTAAAAGCATATATTACTAATCTATATAAAAAGCTGTCCTTTGAAATAGTTTTAGGAACCCGATATTTTTACTAAGACCAGCTAACTAAAATAGCTGTACAAACTTATTGAATGAGTAGACCATGAATTCAGTTTTTATTGTAAAATTTTATATTCTGTTTATATGGGTACATTTGTAGTAATTATGAAAAATAACGTATAAATTTTGTTTATTAAGTAGTTTTAACATACTTAACCGAAGTTTGTTTATTATAAATTTATAGTCTAGGGTATTTCTAATTTAAGTGAATTTAATTGCACTTTTTAGCAATTTATTAGTTATTTATTATTATTTAAGTTAACTACTTTAAAAAAGCTGCTGCTATACACGGTTGTTCATTTTTTTTTTCATTTACTATAAAAAGTCAAAACTGTACTATCTAATCAGATTGTATTTCTTAATTACAGTTAAGCGATATTTTAATACTTGTGATGATTTAGTGGTTGTAAGTTAATGTTTAATTATTTTGTTTCGGATCGTGTTTTATTTGGATTTGAAAACCAAAAAGTACTAAATTATATATTTAGTATATATGTTGGATATAATAAGATATATGCTGTTAAATTAAAAAAAAAATTAAAGTCCATTTTGTTTAACTGCTATATAAACTTTAGCAGCATAACTGTACATTTTTAAGGTCTACACTAAATATTATATAGTTAATTATTAGTTCAGGTGTTTGCTTACATTAATGAATTCCGGTAAAATTTCATATAAACATATTATTTTATTATTATTATACGCATTTATATTATTATTTTTTTATACACACGAATTATTAGTATAGTTATCAAATTAACCAACTATTTGTATTTTATCATCTTCTTCACTTTCTCACTTAAGATATCTAGTTTAAAAACTTTCTGTTATTTAGGCATTTTTTGCATTTTTTCTATTAGCAGTTTGCCAACTCCCGACTTAAGTATTTGTAATTCTATATATGTACGTTGTAAACAAAACAGCTGTCATAGCCAAACTACGTTGTTAACTAAAAATTATGAAAGGATTACATTTACAATTTCATTTTTTATCTTTTATTAGTATATTATTCTTAGGTGATTTGTATATCAAAATTACCTAAAAATAACTGCATATTGAAATGTATCAGCAGTAAAAACTATTTCCTGAGCCGCAACCAAAAACACATTAATCATAATTTATTTATTACAACTGGTCTTACGTTTGTTGCAAACCTGTAAAACGTCAAACAATGTTTAGTGAAAAGTAAAATATTTAAACAACTTGATTTTCTAAAATCAGGTACACGATTTCTTCTCGATCAAATATTAGAAACTTCGAACTCAACTTAACGAAGTTAGTCTAGTTAGCTGAAGTCTTAAGCTCATAAACATACATATTTGAAACTAAAGATCAGTTTTTATTAAATTTATATAATCACTTTACTGTGCAGTATACTTTAACAGGGATTGTTTTTTAAAGATTGCTTTGTGATTTTTATGTAATATACTATAGATTTATTTTTTTGTGTAAACAGCAACATCGGCGAAAGTCTGTAAAGCAGAAGTTCTGTACTTTTCTATGCCGTGAGTCAAGCTCTAGTTTAACAAAAGGGTTGTTCATACTAATTCCGTCATCAGACTACTAGCCTTCTGTAGAGTGAGACCCGGTTCGTATTTTCTTAGTAAATAAACTTTGTTCGTCAAATCAATTAAGAATGTATATTAGAAAAATAATAATAAAAAAGTTGAAAAAATAAGTTGATGACGAAACCGGCTTGTGCGTTTGAAAATATTCCTTTCTGAAACACTCGATTTTTTTGATTTTTAAATTTAATCATAACCATAGATTATAACTAACACTTTAAGAATTTTATATTTTTAGCCCTAAAATTAACTAAAGTTATTAAACTTTAGTATCTTTATTTAGTATTTCTAGTTAATTATCAAAATTTATTTTGAAAAAAAGTTTACATTATATATCTTTTTAGAAGTTCAATTACGTTATTAGCCGGCCTTTCCGTAGTAAGTTAGTATAGTCACTCTATTTTCGATTAGTAAAATTTTAATTAAGATAATAAGAAAGTATTATAAATAGAAAATTAAATTTTACTTTATTTTTTACCAGTTGTAACGAATGCAAATATTCAATACTCACTTCCTATTAAATTTCTTTTTATAATGTGTATTTTTATTTTTTGCAGAATTCAAAACATTATCAAATAATTTTTTATTACAATATGAACTCAATTAACATTATTTTAAGATGTTCTTGTTAATAATTAATAAGTTAATTTAAATACAAAATTTATATTTTTTTTCTAATATGATGATTAAAAAATATTGAACAAACTTATTCCCTTAAGCCAGTGATTCTAAACCTTTTTCTACGGGCGGAACCCTTTTCCAAAGTTCAACTTTTCCGCAGAACCCCTAATTTTAATTTTACATAAAATGTTTAATTAAAAAAATGTTCTTTTTTAAATTTCAAAAGGCTTCGCGGAACCCCTGAGAGGCGTCGCGGAACCCTAGGGTTCCACGGAACCCCATTTCAGAAGCACTGCCTTTAGCTATCAAAATGAAAATTCAATTATTTATAAAGATATAAATAACTGAATGCTTTTGTCAAAGTAATTTAATTTCGATTAGTACTTATATCACTTTACGTTTATTTTGATGCTTGTTTAAAAGTACTTGAGTTGAAGTTTCATATAAAAATCTAAAATTATTTCAAGTCAATGATAAACATTTACAGCTTATATTTGAAACTTGTGGCCAATTGGGGGATAAAAAGGCCAAGGGGGCATGAGCTGTTAAGGGGTCACAGAGGGTAGAAACGAAGTCATAATTTTAACTTACACTAGATATTAGGACGTGATGTAGAAAACATATATTACCTAAAAATATAGGTATAACATAATATTATTGTAAATTATTATGCATATGTGATTTTACTTTTTAATTAGTATTAATGGTCTGTGAATTTGTAACTAAGGTTTAGACCAAGGACTACATTAAACTGATAGTTCAGCTAAAAAGTCTTAATGCAACTATTATCATGATTGCATCAAGTCTTTTTAGTTGAACTACAAGTTTAATGTAGTCCTGACAAGACTATGAGAAATTCTTTGTAAACAAAACAGATTGTTTAGTTAGACGACTTTTTAATTTATATTTGTCCTTTAAATTGTATTTTTTTAGGCAATTTTCATATCAACAACTAGCTAAATATAACTTTTTATTAACCAGCTAACTAGAATAGCTGTAAAAACTGTCTGAAGAAACATGAAAAAGCATACATTAATCATAAGTTATATATGAATTACAACTGGTCTTGCGTTAGTGACAAACTTGTAACACGTCACAAAATGATTCGTTTAAATATTTATCATGTATTTAAAAAAGTTGTAAAGTTTTTAAGTTTTTTGTTTTAAAGTAAAATGTTTCAACAACTTGGTTTTTTTAAAGTAAACTCAGGCACGCAACTTTTTCTCCTGAAGTTGTAAACTTTTATAAACTTAAATACATTTTCCTTTTGATATCAAAAGTTATTAAAAACCGAATTATTTTTACATGTTACATACTTTTGAACTTTTATATCGTTATTTTCATGAATAGTTAAAGTTATCAAATAAAATCTATTATTCAAATTATAATAATCTAATGGTATCAAAACTTATTACATAAACAATATTGTATAGTTTAGTTATACTATTCTAATTACGTTTAAAATGGCCAGAATATTTTTCTACTGTAATCTTGTGTAAACAAGCTAATTCGTACTTTTTTTTAAATTTGTTAATTTTTTTTTAATATATGAATATGCATATAATATGTAGAGTTACATCAGTTTGCTAATAAATAAACAGGTTAAATATCATAAACTACTTGTTTGAGTAATATAGCTTTAAGCTTATTAATTCAATTATAAGTTTTAGTATAGATAAATTTGTAAAATAAAACTAAAAAACTTCTTTGTTTAGTTTTTTTTTTTTTAGTCGTACATATTATTTAAATATTTAATAACCATCATGAAACATTTCTTACTAGTTCCTTTTAAAATTTTTATATTAATAAAACAAACATAAATTGGAATAATTACTTAAAAATAAATCAATTGTAAATTATTTGGGATTACAGATAGAAAATAGGAAAGCTTTATATATTTTTATTAAACTAACCACAAATGTAGTTATCAACATCAATTATATAAACTATTACTCACTTTTTTGTAATGCTTCATACTCCTATGTTAGTTTGTACAGCTATTTTAGTTAGCTGATAAAAAGTAGTATGCTAAATAATAAGAAAATTTGTGAAAGTAAAATAGTATCGAAAATTTAAGTTCTTTATTTTTTATCATAAAATTATATAAAAAAATCAACAAAATATAATAAATTGTTACGGACTAGACTTTAAAAGGTATCCGTATAAACAAAAAAGTTTGTATAAGCAAATAAGTATTTAGTTAAAGTCTTTACTACTGTCACTACAACCATTCATTTTACTTAAGATACTACTGATACTTTTACTAAATTTTGAACAAAATATTTTAACACTTATCATTTATTTTAATCGCATTAAGTAGTGAAATCACTAAAGATTAATTTTGTTAGTACTAAGAAAAATCGTAAAAAGAGACTTTAATATTAGTAACAAAAGTAGTTTTTTTTAAATTAGCTCATAAGTTTACAGACTAAAATTTTTTTAATCTAATTTTAATGTTACCAAAACTATCTTAATTTTATTAAACTAGTATTAGTATTATCAAAACGGTTTTACTAAGGTATATTTTGTTTATGCTTTTAATAATATTTATAACAAATTAAAGAAATATAAGTTTTATGAACTTAATAAGAATAAATTTTTTAAACCTAACTGTCTTTATATTATAGAAACATATAAAATGTAAGCTTTATTGATATTTTTAAATGTGTTTTATTAGGTTTAGATATATTTGTTCAAAAAATAATCCTTAAAATAGTTGAACTACATAATAAAATAAAACTTTTTTTTTAAACTTAGTTATTATAAAAGACACAAAATTTGTAAAGCTTACTCTATAAGCTGAGCAATAGCAGCAAATTTCGTTTGTATTTTAAGTCTTATCATAGTATTAGAATATCGGATTAGTTCATAGTATCAATAAAAAGAAGCGTATATATGAACTAAATTAAAAAATTATTATAGTTTAAAATATATGAATAAACATTAATTTAAAGTTTAAAATGTTAAATTTTTGTTTATAAATTTCTGTATTAAAATTTCATTTAGTTCTTGAAATAGGTACGTGTTTAAAATATTATTGAATATGAATTTATTATTAAAAAATTAAACTTAATTAACGTTATATCTAAAAAAGTCTTAACTTAAACTGTTTAAGGTTAGTTTTTTTTAGCTTACGTATACCGCTTATATTTAAGTAACCATTTAGGTAGATATAGTTTATTAAAAAAAACTTGTAATGTTAATTGATAGAATTCAAACTCAAGAGTCAGTTTATAAGCAAAATTATAAAATCAAGGTTTTTCTAAGAATTCTAAATTAAAAAGTTTAAACAATTACCTTTTTTTAAAAAACTTTAGTTAGCTTAATACACTTCTTATATTTATTATAAAAATAATTATAATTCCTAAAATTAAACAAACAAAAGATAGTATATATATGGTAATAAACGAAATATTTTAAAGAAAAACTGAAATACTACTTTAGTACATATTTTTCAAATTAGTATTTCTTTAAGAATGTCTATAAATTTTAAAAGCAAGAAGGAAAACAAAGCAAAAATTTATTTAAAACCAGTATCCCAGTGCGAATAAGTAAAAAAAAAGTTGTCTAAACTTATTCTACATTCAGTTTTGATATAACTGCAGACTTTATTTAAACTAAAAAATTCTCCGAGCATATACGGACGACCTCTGTTGTTCTGTTTGATCGCATAACAGTTTTATAAACTTTTTTACTAATAATATATTTCTCTTGTTGTTGGCAATAAATCGCTTAAACCTAGTCTAGATGATTAATCTACTACTGCAACCATATTTTGTTTTTAAATTTGATGTACTTCACATGAAAAATTGCCTAGAAAAAGAGTTTTATCAGACAGCCATTTACGCAATATTAGACTAATCAAAAATATATGCTAAACTTTGCAAGATAAATTTTACAGAAATTTTCTGTGAGATGGATTCTGAGTCAACTGCAATTTTGTATGGCTATTCTAGTTAGCTGATAAAAATCATAAAATTTCAATATTTAATACTTTTAATTAATACAAAATTGCTTCGTAACTTTATAAGTAAAGAAAAGGACTAAAATTAGTTTTTTTTTAATTTTAAGTATGAGCTTTTTTATATTACCATAAAAAGTTATTTATAAAAATTTATATCATGTCACTAAAAGTGTATGACCTAAACAAACATTTACAATAAACGCGATTAGATGTCAATTTGTAGTTAAAAAGTTTAAAAAGTTTATTTTTTTCTAGATTTGTTGGTTGTAATAATTACAAACGTTTTTTGTTTGTTATTTTATAATATTGGGAAACATTAAAGAATGTTCCGCCCTAATTACACAAGAAATGTTTGTAATTAATAATAACTAAACTATATTTATAGAACTAAACAATTATAAAGAATTAGTATAAAGTACTAATTTTCAAGTCTTATTTTTAAATTAAATATTAAGCCACAAGAAATTCTTAGCTATAAGTAATATTAAAGTAAAAACTAGTTTTATAAAATTTGATGTAAAAAAAAACTTTGAAACTTCATTGTTAATATCAAAAGAAAAAAAAAAAAAGTTATATTGCGAGGAAATTTAACTTTTTTTATATCATTTAAGTTTTAGTTCGCTCTATTGACAAAATTTATTATGAATTAAGTTCAGTGTAAACATCAACAGTGTTAAAATTTATACAGCTACCAAATTAGCTGATTTATATAAATATGTTTTAAAAAATAAAACACTTTAACTATTCTAACAGAATATTTAAATCAAAATATAAAAACATAATAAAGTTAAAATTTATTTACGTATTAAGTTTAATTTCAAGAAGAATAGAAATATCAATTTTATTAAGAACTCATGATGGTCTTTAAATTTTATAATTGTAAAATTTTAAGTTATTTATTTAGTTTTTTACTTTTATTTCGGCATTGTGAATTAAAATTTTATATAAATTTCAATCAAAAACAAAAATATATGCTTATCATTTATTATTTATACTTATGTTATGAACAATTTTAATATAATTACAAAATTAATGAGTATTTTTGTATTCTTGTCGTATATAGGTTTTTTGTGTGATTAACCAAAATATACAGAATTTTGTTTGTTTTGAATTCTAAAAAATATTAAAAAAATTATTACTTTTTTTTGTCTAATCAGCTTGTTTTAAAAGCTGTAAAAAATGAAATAGTTGAAGCTAATTAGACATATACAATTTAACTTGTTTATATATTTTATCAAGATTAGAAAGTCAGAGGCTTCTACCATACAACGTAAATTAATTACTTCAAAATTTCATTGTCATAATTTTAATTTAAGCATTGTTGTATTCTACTAGTTTTTATAAAATGCACTTAACCAGTGTTTTAAAAAGTATTTTGTATATAACAGAGTAAATAAATGTTGATATCATTTTAATCTTTATTTTTAATAGTTACTTTAAAGGAATATTCAAATTAAAATCTGCTTTGTTGTTTTTTTTTTAATAAGCTTGTAAAAAAGAAAAATACCAGTTTTAGAAGATTTATACTAAATCAGTTAGAACTTAATTCAATTATGAAATGTATTGACATACCAATATAAGTTTTTTTTTAATAACAATTTTACAGCTGATCAAATTAGCTGTACAAAATAACATAGCAAGACTGCAGAATTATAGAATAAATTTAAAAATTATATGCAAATAAATTTACTTTTAAGTTAGTTTATATTTAGCAGTATGTTAGGTGCATATATAAGTAGTCAAAATAAAATTTTATTTAACTAATTATTTGTGTGACCGTTTAACTTTTCACAATGTTCTAAATTTTTCAACAAGTTATTAACAATGACACAAAACTCTTAAGGTTTTAAATCTATTTTTTATTAATTTGTGGTACTATCTAGCAACTGTCTATTTAAAAGTTAAATAGATTAGCTGTTGACTTGACAGTATCATTTATTATTTTTATAAAAACTAAATTTTATGAAATATGTAGTTGTAAAATAGCTTATATCTCGTTTTCATATTAAGTGTTTATTTTTATTAATTTTATTTCAGAAATCTTTTTATTATTTTTATCAAAAGAAAAACTTCAACAAATCAAAAGATTAAATTTGATTAGTAACTGATAATTTAAAAAAAAGTCGTTATAAATTTGCATTTGTGTACGGGTTGGAATAAAGCATCAAAACAGTTATTTAAAACGTACTTATTCAAAGTTTGAACTTAGCTTTCTCTCCTTTTAATGTGTTATGCTTTAAATTAACTTAACTTTGAAAAACAAAAAGTTGATTTTTAAAAGTTATGTATAACAGGAAAAAAATATGTAATTTTAAGTTAGATAAATAGTACTTTTGATTTTAGTTCAACAATCTTTAATCTTATATGTTAGAACTAACCGGATGGAATTTAACCTATTTATGTCCAAAACTAGAAAATAATATTTAGAATATTGTTGTGTTAAAAGACATAAAAATCATTGAAAACTAACCAATAAAAAAGTTTAATAAAACCACATAAACAGTGCATTCAACTCGTGTGATAAATTTTTTAAGTAAGAAAAACATACTTTGTGTAAATTAATTTGAGATTTTACAGCTATTTTAGTTAGCTGATGAATTTTTGAAAAATGAGCTTGTTGTAAATATAATTATAAATCTAAAATCTGTTTTGTTCAGAAAGTTTATCTTTATTTTACGTTTTTTAAGTATATAAAATGCACAATGAAGGAGTGCTAAACAAATTAATTTTTGATACAAGTTAAATTCTTATCTTCAAAACTATTTTACAAACTTTACTTTCAATTAGTACCATATATTTGAATTTAAGTTTGAAAATTTGTTTACAATAATGTTTTAAAACTAGCTATTTAATGTTCTTATTATTCCAATGACCCTTTATGGTTATATTAGTCTAGTAACTTAACAAACTTAATTAGTTATAACATTTTAACAACCAAACTAATGTATCAAACTAAAAAAAGCACATTAAACTTAAAAAATTAATAATTTGTTAACAATTTCAGCTCGTTTTAAATAGAAAGTTTGTTGTTTTTTAGAAAAGTTTAGTTGCTGTATTTACAAATAACTTTTTGGTCAAATTTTATTCACTATAATTCACCTTCTTTTAAAAGCTTTTGATTTGATTTCAAAGAAATTGAACCATTAACTTTAATCCAAAGCTTGTTTCGAACAACAAATAATTAATTTTTTAGGTTTTTTAAGGAAGCCTAACATTCAATTAATTATTATTGGAATCAAATCATAAATAGTAAAAAAAATTATTAATATGTTTAAACGAATTAACTATAACACAGTATTAACAAAGCCATAATTAAAAGAAATATCTAAAAATTTAATAATTTTATAAAATATAATAAAAGTATTTGTATAAGTTTTAAAAGTATCAAAATATCATAAAAATCATTAAATTAATTTACAAATCCTAGGGATAGATATAAAAGTGTTTATGTATGCGTGCTTGTTTATGCATGAAATAAGTAACTTAAAGTGACGTAATACTTAAAACTCAACAAAAAATTATCTACAAAAGTTTTAAATATAACTTGGACTGAAAAATATTTAATCGTCAAGAGCTCTAGTTGGATATTTTTTGTTCCAAATCTTTCTAAGTTGTTGCAAACACAACTGCCAATTTTCGTTTAACTCTTAATCTGAACTAAAGCTTATGTATTATACAACAAAATAAAATCAACTTTTTATTATTGTAAACTTAAAATTATTATAAACGCAGCAAAACCAATATTTTTTTTTACTTCAAAGAGTAAGTAAAACTCCGAAAGAATGTTTTTATATAATGGTATTTATCTATTAGTTGATTTAACTATACTAATTATCATAAGTCATTCTACGTATTGTTTATTTATATATTTATATATTTTTGATATTGGTATTTATTCGCTAATACTTATTTCTTTAATTTTTCATAGACTATCTTAAATCGTTATTTTTATTGCAAAATTATTCTAATAATCTAATAACTAATAGTTTGTTTGAAAGATTGTTTTGTAAAAGAATACCTAGATTAATCTTGATAGACTTTCATAGTAATACCTTACATTTTTTAAACAAGACTGTCTAATTGAAAATAAATACAGATAAATTTAATTAATGACTAAAAAAGACACTTGAATTAGTTAAAATATTTATTTTAAAAACACAAATATTTTGTTTAAAACGAAGTACAACTAATAATAATTTATTAGATTTTTAATGTTTTTTATGTTATTTTACTTAATACTGCGTAATAAGTTTGGTTGTTAAATTGTTATAACTTTAAAGGTTCAAAAGTTTTTTTTGATGTTTGAATTTCCAAGAAATTAAAAAAAAAATTGAAAATAAAAAGATTCTCGTTTTATAAATAAAAATATTGTATTTTTGCTATCAATAAACAATTATAGAAAAACCTTTAAATCATTTACTTTTGTATCCTAAAAATTGTTAAAACTTAAAATATCAAATTAGCTCACCTACCATGTGAAGCTCAAAACCATATACTCTATTTAAAGAGGTAGTGATTAACTAGGAGTTTTAATTGTAAAAACGTTTTTAAATTTAAATTATTAACGCTGTGAATGTGTTTCTACAAAGGCTAGTTTAGTTCTTAAATTTTTTAAGTTTAATTAAGGGGTCTGTGTCGAATAAACAAGAAGGAAAACTTATCACAAAAGGATAGTTTTGAACGAAAATTATTCACGAACACTTTTTTGCATAAGTTAATCTTTTCCTTTAGATATACTTTATTTTCGTTTTTTTTTTCTATCACTGTAACCCTTAATCCATACTCTTGGTCAGAAGTTTTTAATTTTGTATATTGCTAATTATTTACTTATTTATTTATAGTTAATCTTTTGTTTTTCTGGATTTTATTTTAATTTGATTTACCTTTTGAATTTTTTTTTATATCACTGTTACCCTTAACATTTACCCTTGGTAAGTATTTTTTTTATACTTTTTGTTTTGTATTTATGTATTTTATTTGTCTTTTACTCTCGTCCATAAATGATCCTTCGTTCAAAATTTTTTCTGTGCAAAAACATCCCGTACTTGTACAAGCAAAGAAAGTATAAAAATAACTTTACTGTTTATTAGGTATTATTGTTAAGAAATCAGAATATGGTAATAGTGAATATGGAATCTTACAACATTCGCATATGATATTATTAAACTAATGACTTCTATGTTGTCTGAATTCTTCCACTTGAATAATTTCATATCAAACTAATTAAGTAATTTTAGTTTGTTCTAACAAACTTCAAGAAAAAAGTGCATTAAAACAATCACTTAAACTGAAAAAAATAATTTTGTACAAAACTGTGTACATTTTGTTAATAATTGCAAAAAGATATTCTCTTATATTTTCTATAATCTTTTGATTATAGAAACTTTATTTTATAACAACGTTATAATTATCTATTGTAAAATAAGAAAGAATACGCATTAATACGAATTTCAACTTTTGAAGTTTACCATATTTTTTTATGCTGGCCAATATAAAAACTTAATTTAAGTTGTAAGATGATTTTATCTTAGTTTACATATTTTTTAATCATAAGTATGTACTTAAAACGAAATAAATTACTACAAAAATTTATACAACTGTTACTAGCACTGAATAGTAGTTTAATAGTTTTGGATTGAAATTTATAATATAACTCTAATAAAAATATTTTAATGTTTGAAGAGGTTGTAAACTAAAAATTATGGAGAAATTAAACTTATAGTTTTAGTTTTTTTTGTTTTATAAACCTTTTTTTAGGCAAGTTTTATATCAACAACTACCTGAAAATAACTTTTAATTAACTTGTATGAGCTAACTAGAATAGCTGTAAAAACTGGATCTCGTTTTGCAACCCAAAAGTACATTAATCATAAGTTATTTTATGTATTACAACTGAACTTGTGTTGGTTGCAAACTAATAAAACGTCACAAAGTTTTTGATTCAAATATTTTTTATTTACTTTAGATTGTTGTGTAGCTTTCATAAATATATAGTTAAGAGTTTATTGATTTAACAACTTCTATTGGCGTTTAGCTAAACTCAAGCATGTAACAAAACATTTTGTTTTTATCTTTTTCCGGATGTGGTTCTGGAATATTTATTAAACGTGAACAAATCTAAACAAATTTTGCCTTTTATTTCAAAGATATAACATTAAACAAGTATTTCAAGCATACATGCATTCATGGTAAATACATTTAATAGAGTTTCTTAAAAACTTAAATAACTTATCGATTTTTTTTCAATTTCACCATAATGTCAAGAACATTTATTGTATTAACTACTTATAAGTTTTTTGCTTGGTCTGTTTTTGTGATAACTTGCAGCAATAACGCAATTAATCTTAGCAAAACAGCAATAATGTTTTTGTAGCAAAACGCTTTTGCAGTCTTTTTTTGTGTTAAGTTACCATATATTCACACGTTTATAAAAAAATAATTGCATCTTTGCTCATTAATACAGTTAGTTGAAACGTCAGTTAGTTCGTCTCTTTTAATTCAAAACTCTGTTAAATTAAAGTTGTTTGCAAAAATGAGGATTGAATAAAACAATGTTTCAATACTTTTTGTTAATTATAAAGTAAAGGTAAAAATATGTTTTTAATTCATAATATACTTATTTAGTTAAACATAAAAAATAATATCATTTCGGAATTTTACCAATATGTCTAACACAGTTTGTTATTAGTAAAGTATCAAAAAAATATTAAAAATTAATAATACTTATTAATTTTATTGAATAAAAAATAAAAATATATAAGAGTTATGCATTAGCAAATTAGCAAAAAGGTTAATAAACAATAAAAATAATGCTTAAAATGATAGTTAGCAGTTTAGACTCCTACGAACCTTTTTAATTAATAACTAAAAATTGCTTGCTAAGATTGGTATAAATTTTTTATAAAAATAAATTTTATTTATTAAGTACTTCAAGACAAACTTGATTCGGTTGTTTTTTCAGTTAGTAGCTTGTTTAGTTAAGCTTCAAAAATGAGTCTCTTTATACAGTTGTTTATTTCTTTAATAAATTTAAATGTGTAAATAAGTTTTGTGTTTAATAAATATGTACTCGGTAAAATCTAAATAAAAAAGTTAAAAGTGTTCCTCTAATTCTAAAACTTGACTTAAAGTAGTTGGTTATAAAAACTAGTTATATTAACAATAAAATTAAAATAGTTGAAATATATTTATTCTTTTTTTTTTTCTTAGTTGAATTTTAATGGCTATTACAACGCTACAAACTAAAAGATTTATTCACAATTTGTAAGCAAAATACTTTTAATTTTTATCACTTTAGTTTACTATGATATTTGCGGTTACTTAAGTAAGCATCATCTGGGACCTTATTAAAATTAAAATTCTATTGTAATAAAACAAATTGCAGTTACTAAAAGGTGTTTAAAAATAGGTTTTTTTTTAATTATGACTATAAACAATGACACATATTTTTCGCAGTCAAATGTCAAATTTTTTGTTTGTTTTATTTTATTTCATTACTGTTATAAGTAAGCAATAAGTAATAATTAAAACAAATGTGTGCAGTTCGATAACCGAAATGTCTTTCTCCACACCTTTTATTGATTTAGCAGTTAGCGTTTACATTTTTCTTTATTTTGAACAACGTAAAAAAATTTTAATTTCATCTATATCATAATACATTAAGTTGATAGTTTTTTGTTATGTTATCCACAAACTAAATATTCCAAAAGGTTTTTAAATATTGATTACAATTAAATTGGTTGACCGATGACTGGATTTTAGTTTTTACAGCTTTTATGTAAAGCTGATTAATTTGAATGTAATTAAGTTAAAAAAAACCAAATTAAGTTATTTAAAAAATTTATTAATTGAGATTAATTTAGATTACGTATGTTAAGTTTAAAAATAAACCTATTTCAATATAATATTGTTTATTAAAAGAAATATAATCACCAACAACATACATTTACATTATAAATTAATAATTTAAAGAACTAATCGCAAACAAAGTGTAGCTCAAGCACTATTATGTTTACCAAAAATACATTACAATTACTAAAAAAATGTTTTTCAATATTCTGAGCTAGTGCAGCTATCTTAATAAGCAATTTACTAAAGTTTGTTTAACTTTCATACCTCTTTAAACTTTTATTAATTCTATTGATATTAAGAACAATTTAAACTTTTAATACTTTTTATCGTAAATAAATATTTTTAAATTTGCTACTGACGTCACACACAAGCGCTTACTTAAGATTTATATATATATAAAGTTTATATTTCTAATAAACCTGTTGATGGACTGGTCCGAATTTTAACCTGTTATAAATAAGCAATTTACATTTGTCATAGAATAACTATAGCAAGAACAACCCTTAATTTCAGAAAAACTTAATTCAAGTGATTTAAAAAAAACTTAGTCAATTTTGAAGAGTACATATTATTGTTATACTCTTTAATGACTACATAATAATGTAAAAACAAAGATTTTGCTGACAATTAACAGGTGAATAAAAATATCTTATTTATTTATACTCAAACAAAATATTTTTTTTATTAGGTGACACTTGAACCTTTAATCAAAAATCTGCTCAAAACGTAAAAAAAATTCAAAACTGGTTAAGTTTGATATTACGTTCAGTTTTATGTATTTATTTATCGTTTGACACTTAAAAAAGAAGTTGTTTTGAATTTATAGTTGATACTAATTTGAGTATATATAAACATAAAAAACAATTATCATTAGTAAACAACTTAAGTTTTAACTTATTTAACCTTTATTAATAACAGATGCTAAGTTGAATTGCGTTAAATAAGAACGATTTTTAACAGATTTTATTTGTTTCTAAGAACTTAAAACTTAGAACAACTGGATTTTTTATTTTAAGCTCTCGTGGATTTTATGCTGTAGAAATATCACAAAACCTAAGCTCTACTCAAACTAGCATGGAATACAAAGCTTAAAAAGGTGATAGATTATATAAGGAAATTGGAAAAACTTGTAAAATTGCATGATTTTAAATACTTCAGCGTGACATAAATATTTGTCATTTAAATAAGTGTTAACTAGTGTTGTTATAAACAAAAACATGAAAATCATTTTTGTAAATTTGTTTAACTTTTGAAAAAGAATTTTTAGAAAGCTTGCTGAGCATGTTTAGCGACTCTTTTAGCGACTCGTTTTTTTAAGCTGTCGATGAAAATTCTACTTTTCGCAGGCACTCTTCTTTGCAAATGGTTCAGCAAGTTGTTCGAATCGCCGACCAGAATGTCGAAACTTATCACGTGATCGTAGTTGGCCTATGACTATAATTGTTAGTTTGTAGTTTATTATATATATATATATATATATATATGTATATATGTTACATTTTACTTCAAATTTTTTTCATGTAAAATTGACTAGCTAAGTACGCATCAAAAAAAAAAATAAAAAAAACCTTTTTGATTTAGTTAACTCATTAGCTTTACAAACTAGCGAGGATATTTTTATTCTACATACCAATTTACTTTTTAAAATTTAAAATAACACGTAATGATACTGTTTATGGTTAGAAAAAAAAAAACATTTTTTAAAAACTTTTGGAAATTTTATATTAACTACCAAATTTATAACAAATAAAACATCACTCTAGTTGATGAAAAGTATAAATTTTCTTTTATTCTTACAACCGTTTGTATATCTTTACAACGCAGATTACTCTAAATCACAGGTCACGTAGCCTGCAAAATACTCTCAGTTCTAAACATACATTTTTTAAACAGCTAGACAAAAAAATTTGTAAACAGCTTACAGTTAGGCCTTTTATTTATATTTTCTTATTACTAGTGCTCTACTCTTGCTTATTTTATCACAATTTTAGGTTTAAAGTATTTTTTATTTTATTGAAAAATTCAAATAAAAGCCTGCGGAAGACTTATCATTTTAAAGTTTGACCTGTGAGCCCGCGACTTAAAAAGTCTGCCGACCCGTGTTCATAACCGAACAAACATGTAGTGATTTAAAAAAAAAAAGTTAAAAGCCATATTAGCATAGAATAGATGGGGGATTTTTTTTTTTGGAGAAATTTTTACAAGTTCTAACAAAGATTGAAACACAATACGAATTAACATTTAAATTTACACAACTAGAATTTAAGCAGCTCGATGTTTTTGAAATAAAAAAATCATTTTCTATAATTAAAATTAAATTAACGGTATTACTTAACAAAAATTCGTGTTAGTCCTACTGTACGGAAACGGGTCAGTTTATAAGTCTACAAGTAAAAAAATTACTCCATCAGTATTTTTGTTCAAAAACTTTTTTGGTATTAAAATTTCCTAGAAATTTCAAGCAATAATAAATAAATTACTTATTTAAAAAAACATCATAAAGTAGCTTACTATTTACAACAAAAACTACCTAACAGACCAAGTTTATTGAATTGTCTTGTTAGTGTATTAAATGTCGTGAAAATAATAAATTAAATTTTGAGAAGTTTAGAAAGTATATAATTTAGAGAAAATTATCTAAACTGTAAATTGAATCAATATGTTTTCAAAAGTATAACAATGTTAATACCTTGGTTTTATGCATCTTAATGTGAACTTTGAAACTATATTTTCACATACTATTTCAGTACTTTTTCAATAAAAAGCATTAATCTAAGCCGAGACTGAAAGTGTTAATGCATAAAACATCCTAACTGCAATGTTACATTTTAAAATAACTTTTGTTTTAATCTTTACTATATGCTATAGATAATCTTCATATAAATGTATTTTTTACTATTAAAACATTATTTGTAACTATCTATTTCTATATTTTCAGTAATGTAATTTTAATAATTTTATATATTTTATAATAAACAGTTGTTTGTAATAATAAACTTGTATATTTTGGCTAAATATCAAACCTTAACAAAAAGTTTTGATAATCAAAGCGGATTTTTAATCTAAACCTAGGGTCAAAAATCAAAGTTTTAAAATTGCTGTTGTGAAAACTTACTTTTTTTTTAGATACTACCGAAAAAATGAAAAGGTTCCCTATGACCCCTTAACAACTCACGGTCCTTACTTTAGCCCCATTATGGCTCATGACCCCCTGATTTCCTCAAATGGCCCCCACTTGGCCCGCTTTAGGAAACCCTGGTGTAGAGTAATTTTTTTCCAAGCAGAAAAAAGATGCAAAAAAATTCAAGTAAACTAAAACACCTATCGTAAAACTTGGTAATTATGTATCAATTATATTTACTTATGCACTTATAACGTCATTGAACGCTTACCACATTTGTTATCACAGTCTAAATTCTATAAAAATTGATCATTATTAGTCATTAGATAGATTCCAGTTCTTTTAGTTTTGACAGCTACTTTAGTTATCTGATTTGTATTCTTCAAGATTAGCTGTAAGAAGTATTCTCATCTCAAGTATAAGTAGTGTGTTAAGCTAAATGTCAAATTAAGTACCAGTAATTTATGTTTTTTTGATATGTAGTTCACATTTTATTTAAAAAGACTAGTAAAGTTGCTTATATTAATTATCACAAGTATACCTTGGATTAAACTGTATATGTTATATTTAAAAGTTCTTTAAACTAATATATTAATGTTGGAAATGTAATTTTTTTTGTCAAATATTTAAGTATGCTTAGTAATGGAATGTAAGATTAAGACTACCTGACTACAAAATGGAAGTCATTAAAATAAAATAAATTTATATATACGTTTTCTAAAGCTGAATACGCTTACAATATTTGAAACTAAATTTATGGTAATATATAATTTAAGATAAACCATAACAAAATCTTTTTTTACTTAACTTAATCAGTTCGATATACAGGAAATTTCAGTTTATATACATTAGTAGACTAATGATTTAAACGTTAATTTATTATTACTTGGATTGTTAGAGTCAAATATTATAGTTATAATAGGAATATTTAAAAATAATGTTTAAACACTATTGTTTTTTTTTTTATCTATTAAAAATTTTTTAAGAACTAAAACATGAAAAGCAACGATTAAAAAACTATATTACTAATTATTATGAAATAAGAAAAAAGTATTAGAATTTTTCTATTTTTAATCGACTTAAAATTTTTTTTTTGAATTATTTTTTTAATTAATTAGTTAATTTAGTTATCTTAATAGAAAAAAAAAACTAAACTGTAAAAGAGAGTAGAAAATACAAATTTATCTATTTATATTGATGCCATAAATGATTATATCAAAAAAATTCTTAAGCAAAAACATAGTAAGTTACATAAACTGTTTGAAATATTTTTAAAAAATGCCTAAAGTCTTATGTTTTGATACACAAAAAAATATTAAGTCTTGTCCTTATCATAATCGACATACAAATATAATTTTATACACGCTACTAAAATGTAGCTGTTATATCCATGTTAAAATAACTTAATTAACTAATATTTTTGTTTTTACCATTCTGCGTCTTTTTTTTTTTGTTTTTTCAGTGATAAAGTAAATATTCTTACAAAAACGGTGATATAATATGAGTTTTATTTCAAATATATAAAGCATTAAAATTATTTTATTTTAAATTTAGGTTAATTCATAAATTATTTTACATTTATAAATCTTTAAAAATATTCACAGACAACAAAGTAAAACAGTTCCAAGTTTCTTATAAATCAATATTAGTAGTATATAACCATAAACAATAAGTAAATAAGTAAGTAATAAAAAAATCATAAAAGGGTTTTAGACTTCAAGTAGTTTTAACGTAAAATAAAGTTTGATTATTAAATTTTAGCTAGCCTAGTTATAAACTTTGTTTGAATACTTTTTTTAAACAATTTTAAAGCGACTAATCTTTACGTCAAGATGTCGGGTCTACTCATCACAATCGATTTAGTTTATCTCTAATAACAATATATATTATGAACAAAGAATAGCGTAAACATAAAGAGTGTTACATTTTGTCAAGCTATCTAGTTAGCTAGTTTATAAGAATAGTTCTAAAAAAAATTAGCATTTTAATCATTCAAATGAAATATCTAAGTTAAATGATAAAAAGTACACAAGTTATGTTATCTAATATTCAATAAACATATCGCAGCACGTATAAAGTTAAAACTACAATAAGAATATAAATATTATTTTATTAACTATTTATGATTCTTTCTAGTTTTTGTAGTTGTAATAAGTTATTTATTTAAGGTTTTATACTTTTAGTTCTATTTTAAATTTTAATTTTTGTATATTTCTTGTTAATAAATAATTAAAAACTGTTATCATTTAGTCATGAACAATTTTTTTTGGAATTACTAGATTATAAAACAATTTTGTTAATGTCATTTTTTCCGTATATAGATTGTTTGCGTTATTGTTCAGAATTAACTGAATTTCGTTTATTTTAAACTTTAAAAAATGTTCCTACAATCAATTTTTGGTTTTCTTTAGTCAGCTTGTTTCATAAGCTGTAGCAAATTAATGAGGTTGGTGATAGTAAAATATATTTAATTAAATTTGTTTGTGTATTTTTTCAAAATTAGAACGTCAGTGGCTTCTACTTGCTGACGTAATCTTCTATCTGACGTCACCTTCTACTTATTGAAATTTTATATTCATGTTTGTAATTTAAGAACAGCTGTATTCTCTAAATTTTGAAATTTTACTCGTATACTAACTATTATTTTTGAAAGCATTTTGTTTATAGCAGAAAATAAAGACTAAATAAGTTTTTATATTAGTTTAAATTTGACTTTCTATAATTCGTTTCAGAATAAATAATTTGAAACCTGCTTTGTTAACTTTTTTTACAGATAAATCTTATTATTTATTTATAATCTATATTATTTAATGATATTTTAGTGAGGAGCAATATAAAGTTTAGAGAAATACAATACAGTAAACACAGACAAACCAGTCATAACAAGTTATAATACTAAAAAAATTCATACTGTTTTAAGTCTTCTCCTGCATTAGGTTTATCAATTAAAAACCGAAAACTCAAACTTAAAAAAACCTCATTGAAAACTATTTTCAGCAAACTAAAATAGCTTTAAAAACTATTAGGATACGTATTTAATTATTTTACGTATTAATTTTATTGATTACAAATAAAAAAGTTTAAAAATTTCATTAAGATATCTTACACGTTTAGGAAGCAATTAGTTTTAGTAAAAGTTTTTAATATTATGAATCTTTTTGAAGAAAATTCATTTATAGTTTGTAAGTAAAAACTAAAAACTAAAATTCAATTAAATATATCAGCACATTGAATTTTCATTGTTGAAGCTGTAAGAATGTATTTTGTATAAAAAAGTTTATACTAAACAAGTTAAAGTTTATTATAATCTTTAAAAATACAAACATAAAAATTACAAATTTTTAATGACATCTATAATTATATTAGTTACTGTTATTGAATTAAAAATAAAATCCGTAGCTAAAATGACTAATAATAATTAGTTAGTATATGTATTTACCTCAATAATTAGTATACACTTCGGTTTTTAGTATCAGATCAAAAGTTTTGCTTCAATTTTAATGTTTGAGTTTTTTTATAATTTCCTTATTTGCAATATAGATGTAAACAAGCAATAAATAATTTTACAGTTATTAAAGAATTAAAACAGAATTTTAAAAAAATCATAAAATTTACAAAAAAAATAAACAATAATTATTATGACAATTATATATTTTTTAAAGTTAACCAACGTTTTGCGTACAAACGATATTAGCCGTACAACTTTAGAATACCTTAACTTGTAATTACTTACTATATAAGTATGCAGTTTGTGTGAGCTGATGAAATTATATAACTAAATTATTTTAAATATAATGTAAGAGGTTTAGTTTAAAGTATTTAGCTCAAAAATAACACATTCGACCTTTTGGTATAATTTCATACCTCTAAATTGGGTAAAGTTTCTAAGAAAACCAGTTACCAATAAATAAACGTTTATAATGATTAAACTCATGATGCTTGAAAGGTTTTGAAAATTATTTACATTTAATTTAATGTTTATATTTGTTTTTTATACTCTTAGGATGTCAGTCATTTAACCATTTTAATTTCTAAACTCTAATGCAGTTTACATTTTAAATTCTACGTTACTATAAGTTTAAAAAGTTAATTAAAGTATTTAGAAAGTAAATCAAAACCATTCATTCTTAAAATAAAAGGTTTAGGCTATGAGAAAGTCTAGTAAATAATTGGTTCCGAGCATTTAAAATATTTACATAAATCTGTTAATTAAAAATTCTTTATAAAAAAAAATTTTTAAGTCTTTTTTATTGAAACTTGAATTTAAAAACAAAAGTCTGAACAAAACTTAAAAAAAAAAGTTTGTTAAGTTTGATAATACGTTCAGTGTTATGTATTTATTTATCGTTTAGCATTAAAGAAACGAGTCGTTTTGAATATATAATTGATATTATTTTGAGTTTAAAAAACATAAAAAACAACGATCACTAGTGAACAACTTAAGTTTTTATTTATTTTACCTTTGCTAAAAACGATGCTTAGTTGTTGTGTAAAAAAATAAGAAAAGTTTCCTAACAGTTACATTATTTGTTACTAAGAACTTAAAGCGTAGAAAAATGCGATCTTCGATTTTCAGCTTTTGTGGATTTTTTATTGTGGAAATATCACATGACCTAGCTCTATTCAAACTAGCATGGAACACAGAGGTTAAAAAAGGTGAGAGACTATATACTTTTGACTTTAAATTTTTTTTGTTGAATTTGATAATGGTTTTGTCTCATCCGTGTTTTATTTGTTTGCGAATTTTATTTAATTTAACTTTGCTAAAGGTTTCTTTTATTCTTTTGTTAAAAGTGTAAAGCACTTAATTACAGCAAAAACATTTATAATTATTTTTAAATATATTTTATCTGTTATATTAAAAAAAAAATCATACTTGTAAATTAGGTTTTTAACTTAATTTAAGAACAGCTATAAGAAATGCGCTTGTTAAATAAACTCAGCATTTGTTGTTTTTAAGAAATTGTATTGAAGCTACAAAAACATCGACGGCGATCATGGAGATGGTAAATCATGAATTTCTAAACTTAGTCAAATTAATTATTTAGGTTAAAGATCAAATCTATTGTTTTGTTTGTTTAATATCATTGAACAATAATAAACGAAATTTATTTTATTTTCAGCTAAGTAGAATAGCTGTACGAATTTTTCAGCAAATTAAGGATGATTGTTTATGTTTTGTGTACAGATTGAAACTAAAATATTGTTTTTTACATTTATTTTTATTGTAATGTTACATCATAAACAATATCATACATTATTTCATTGTGATTAAAAGTAATTTAATTTAAATCAAAGCAATTGATTAAGAAAAAGCAAAAAAAGAAAAATATATTATAAATGAATAAAAGCTATTATTTTAATCATTCTTCATTTTAGTTTTATTGTATTTCTAATATCTTATAAAACTCAAGATCTTACAATAATCTAATTTTCTTTAAAACATAATATTCAATATTTTCTAGAACTTTTAAGTGTATGAAAAATAAATACAATCAATGCTATCAAATTTTGATGAATCTGATTCATAAAATATAAAATAAAAAACTTGACGGTTGTAAAAGGTTTCGTAAAGTTTTGTACAGCTATTCCGACTGTCTTAGAAAACAAGAAAACTTTGGAAAAACTTATATAAAACAGTTCACACTTACTAAAGTGCTAGACAACTTAATGTAGTCTTAGTGTTCTTAGGTGATTTAGTTTGTTATTATACGAGGATCCCAAAGTGTTTTATAGGAACTAAAAATTAATCAACAACATGATTGACACAGTTTTAAAGATTTAGAGATAAAAATGGTTTGTCGTGACAAAAAGGAAGAAATACTTAGATATTTTAAATTACTACTTATATTTTTTATTACTAATTACTCTGTTATGGTTTTTTAACCTTTATACACGTGAAAATATTACTTTATACTATGTGAGTAATTTTCTTATTTTAAATGCCTATTTTTGGCTAATTTTACTATTTTTATATGCTGGTTTATAAAATTTATGTTAAACTGTTGTAAAAACTTTTCATACTCATGCATAAAGTACTTTGATTAATAATTTATAATTATATTAAATATCTTAGTAAAATATACTAATAAGTAAGATAAAATTTGTTTGGATTATTAGGATACCTGGATTCCAGTAAAGATTTTTAAATTTTTATAAAGTTCATCAGCTAACTAAAAAAGCTGTACAAAATAACAAGTGAGTAGCTATGTACTGACAGAATACAATCAGCTTCAAATAGAATTCAGACTGTAAAACAATTTGTGGTTAGTGTACAATAACGACATAGATAAGCAAATTAACTTTTTTATATGTATCTTTATATATCTAAACTTGATTAGAAATAAATTCATTACTTTCTAGTCAGTCGCCTTTTCTTGTAAATAGCCTATTAAACGAATATTAAAACATTTATAATACAAAAATTATTTAAAATTTTTGTAACTTCATAATTGCGATGTTAATCTTCAGTAGAAGATTAACTGTCTTAATAACTTGTCGCTGTTTAATAAACTGTTCAAAGTATGTTTAGTGTTTAAAAGTCGAATGGAAAAAAAATATTGAGTTATATACAAACCTTATTGTTCATCGTATTTGTAAATTTGTTTAATTTTTTACAATTAGCTGAGTTTGAAATTTATTTTTAAAAACTAAAAAACGAACTTTTTTTTTTTCTAATTAATCTTATTAATTTAATTTATTACAAAGTTTAATTTTGTGCTTTAAATTTGTATAATAGATCCTAAATAGTCATTAACGAAATTTATTGACCATATACAAGTGATTCTGGGATTATCGAAATCTTAATTTATAAGTTTAATTTTTACATTTTTTTTATTGATTTTTTTCGCTTCTAAATTAACTTATATTAATTTTTTTTCTATTTGTTATAAGAAATTCTCAATTTTTTATATAGTTATGAAAATTTTATTTTAATAGTTTATAAATTATTTTTTTAAAAACAAAACAATCTCCCTATCTCTTAGTTCGAAATATCGTCAACAGTTATACTATTTTTATTCAAATAAAAACATTTTTTAAAATTAAAGTTAACTAATAGTTTTGACTTTAAGTATATATGTTTAAGAAAGAAAAAATAGGTGCTTAAAATTAATTGTATTAACGCAAAGTAAAGTAAAATATCCTAAACTTTATTTAATATTTTAAGCTCTTTTAGGTTAATTTTATTCAGGTTTTTTTTTAGCTAAATTGTATAAATTATAAACTCTTTGCATACAAAACTAAAAATCAATTCATTTGGGTATTTTAATTTTTTTTTTTTAACTTTATAACTTTTATAATAATTTTGTTTTATCAGTTTGACTTTAACTTCTGCATTAAATGTTGATTTACAAGCTATTTAATATACTTCATGATAAAACAATTGAATGTTCTTAACTTCTAATTAACTAAATATTTTAGTTTTAATAAATTAATGATTAAACTATACCGACTATTAAATAAAGCAAAAAAAGTGTTTGTTTTGTACTAGCTCTTAGTTTGCTGATAGTTGATTAGATAATAGAATGTTTATGTCAAGCAGTAAAATTAACTTTTAAGTAATTCAGTTTACAGTTTCAGTTCAGTTGTAAAAATTAAAATCCAAATGACATTTTTATACTATTTTAGAACATTTTATCCGATAGCTTAAGCTGTATATTTTGGAGTTGAAACAGCGTTACTTTTGAACAATATATGCTTATCACTGGAGTAGACACAAATTAATCTTTTTTGATTAATAAAACATATGTTTTATGTATTAACTTTATTTTTTTTTTGTAAACTTTTTTTGTTTACATCTTGTTTATTAGAATTCGTTTGTTTTAATTTAATGCGTGAACAATGCGGCTAATCTTTTTTGTACAAATGTTTAAAGTTTGTTACCATACTTTATGAAATAAACCACAAAAGTTAAATTCAAATGGAAGCTAATATGCTTCAATCGAACAAAAACTTTGTTTCGAATCAGCGCACAGAGTTTGTACGGCTATTTTAAATAGCTGATTGTAATACACATATTTTTATGTATAAGTAGAATAAGGTATTATGCACACAAACTATAAGCAATAATTTGTAATTTTGTACAGTAAGAGTGTTTATCTTTACAAAATTCTAAATTAAACAGTTATATTTTAACATTATATAAGCTTCAATAAAACCTTTTTATTTTAAATATATATGTCTTTTAGTCAGTTCAAATAAAGATTGAAGTTGTTATTTATACTGACTAATAATATAACACGAGTTGTTTACTTAATTTATTGCCAATCTTTTAAGTTTTATAGTAAATAAATAATCTTTTTAAAAACTTCATAAATATCCAATTATTAACAAGTAAAATTAGTACAGTTTAGCATCTTATAAGTATTTTAAATCTTGTTTTTTTTTTTGTTTCGTTTTAAAGTTTGTTAAGTTTTACCCATATACTATTTAAAATTACATTCTTAAGTGGACCTATACATGTTCTTGTTCTATACAGCTATTAAAGTATGTTGTTTATGATTCTTTAACAAGTTGCGTAAATTTTAAACTACGTTAAAAAATTCACAGAGTGACGAGAACCTGTAACAAATTTACAAAGAAACTATCTTGTTTATAGGAATTACTTAATGAGGTTAAAAAAAATAATTAAAAGTCCCAATATAAATGCTGATCAAATTGTTTTAATTTTTATTTTTCATCAACTTTAGACTAAAAACTTATTTCAATAATTTAAATAAATAATATGTAATCAAATGTTTTTATCAAATATTATAGATGCTTTAACTTCAAGTATCATTAGTTTATTTGAAAATAAAATTTAACTTATTTACTAAAAATGAAGGAGAGCATATTAAGTAGAAATGTTAAATTTATTTTATCACTATAACAATTTTTTTGAGATGTTTTATTTTACTCCTAAGCTATATTTTCGTAATAACTTTTTATTAGTCCAACACAATTAAAGTATAGTAATTAAATTGAAAAACTATATTTTAAAGTAAAAACTTATTAATTTCATATGTGACACCCCATGACAGCGTTTTTGCCACTTTCATGATTATAAAAATTGTAAATTTATATGAACATATTTTGATTGATTTAATTATGTGTTTTCAATTTTAGTTTGAATAGTTATTCTGCTTTACTGAGTTAAAAATATACAAGTAATGTTTTAGATACCAATGTTTTCCTCTTTTTTAACCTTGTAAACATTTTTATAATAAGTATGATGATTTACATTTTCATTGTCTTTTCTCAGATTTTAATATTTATTAATGTTTAAGTTCTCAAAATTATTATGGTGTCTTTTAATGTTAATAGAATTTAACAGTTTTATTTGGTGTACAAAAAAATTTTTTTCAGCTGTTGCAACCAGCTTTTCACATTTTAAAACGATGTTTATATACAAAGAATTAGTTCTTTATTATTGATAGTAAAGTTTCAAAAATTACATTAATCATACTTAATACAAATAATGGCTATAAAAATTTGTCTTTAGATTGGAACTGTAGTCAAACTTATTAGTTACTTAACTAGTTTTATGTTTTAACTTTGACTTTAACGATATATAATCAGCAAAACTTTTATTACAAAAACTTAGTGATCCAATTTGTTCTCTTTGCAGCTATTACTGCGAAAAACTATAATATCTAATTTATTTTTGTCTTCTTTTTTCTCTATTCTTTTTTTACAACTTTCTTTTGTTTTTTCCAGTTGAATGCGTATTTTCAGGCTTTTAAATAAAAACATCCAGAGACGAAATATTGTAATTAGTCGATAATTTTGTAAATTAATGTGAATTCACAACATTATTACATAAAATTGGACACTGAAGAATAAACATGATTCAAATGTAGATTAATGTCATAATGTAACTTATTGTTAATTATAAAAATATTTAAATATTTATGGATAACAAACTAGTTAGTACTTTAATAATACATTTAGACCTATATAAATATACAACCTAAAAGTTTTATTAAGGCTGTAAAAAGTATATGATTTCAAAGTTTTAAAATTAAAAATTTTGTAAACTAGACAAATTCTATAAATTAATTAATAATCAACCCAGCTGTGCTTTGTAATTGTAATTTTATATTTTACAAAAACGTTACTAGAATAAACTGAATAATGTAGTTTTATTCTTTATAGAATTGGAGATGTTTCAATGATTAGGAAACAATCAAATATTAGACTAAATATCTCTTGTTAACTAAACACAAACTTCCGATTCATAATCAATTATAGATGTTATGCCTTAATGTTATATATAGAAACACATGCTCTTCTTAGTTTGTACAGTTATCCTAGTTAGCTGACTAAAAATTGATTTGTTTAAAAACAAAATTTTAGCTAGTTTTATTGATGTAATTTAATCTTTTTTCAAACTTTTTATCATACCTTAAAAAATTACTTTGAAAAGTTTAAGATTGTGTAACTAATAATTAATTTTTATCCATAAACTAATAATGATATTTAATATTTTATTATGAAAAACTTGATAAAATTTTTCACCTTTTTAGTAAAGTAAGCTTTGCCTTTTAGTTTCCTTTTAAAGTGAGTTTAAATTTACTTTTAAACTTTTATAAACTGCAATCTTTGTATGTTTGTATGATAAGTTACAACTTATCTATTAAACTTGAAGAAAAGCAAGTAGACACTGCAATCTTTCTTTATTACTACAGCATTTTTTTAAATTGCTACATTCTACCTTTTTAGCTATTTTTTAAGAAAAAAAAAATTTATCAGAACTAAAACATGATAATTAAAGAAAAAAATACTAATTAGTATAAAGTTTTTATAAATTTAATTCGTGACACTTCATGACAAGGTTTTTACCACAATTAATAAGTGGTGAAATCAAAATAGTATATTAATAAATTTAGTGTGACTTAATAATTTTAATTTGACTAATTTTAATTTTTTCCTTGTTTGATTTGTTTTACTTCACTTTTTAAAAATAGGAACTACATACTTACACTAAACTTTACTTTTAAACAAACTTCTATACTTAAAGCTTTTAAAAGGAACTTTTTATATACAAATATACATAAAACAAATAACCTAGATTCCTTTAAGTTTTTTTTTTTCTTAACCAGTATAAATATGATAGATTATTTATTTGTAAATCCGCAGAATTGAAGTAACTGTTAAAATGATTTCTATTTAATATATTTATTTAGTAATTTTTTTTTTTTAGTTTCTACTTTATTATTTTGCTTATACTTGAAAATAATTTCATAACTTTTGATATCAATATAAAAAAGTAAAAGCTTACATGACAGTATAATCATGTTTTTGAGATATATTATAGTTTGTACAGCTATTGTAGTTAGCTCATAAAATTATTTTTGTTTTTATTTTTATAAAAAACATAACGTTTACTTTATCTTTCGCGATATTAACGATACTGAACTAAAACATTGTAATAAAGAAAAATGCTAGAAAAAATAAATAATAAACTTTTAATTTAGTATTTTTCTTTTAATTTAATAACTTTAGATATTAAACTTAACAAATTTATCGAAAATGACTATTTAGACATTTTTTATTGTAGCAGATTAAAAGCTTTCAATTGTTTTTCTAAACTTATTTTTAGTATAATAATTTTGACATTTCTTGTATAATAGTTTCTAAATTTGAAAAATACAGAGTTATTATTTTTGTTAAAATAGTTTGTACAAAATTTATGTAGATGTACATAAATTTATGCCTATTTTAGTATGTACATTTAACACAGACAAAAATGCGTATACATCTTGAAAATTACAAATTAAACAACAAAACTGTTTGAAATTGCATCAGAAAACGTCTTTCTTAAAGTCTGTAAGTTTATTTTTATATAACTACTTTTAACAACTACTTTCAACTTATTAAAAGAAATAATGAAGTATTAGTTTTAAAAAATATGACCTTGCGTTTATTTTTAATTTAGAAAAACAAAAAAAAAATATATTTAATTATTCAGCTACATTTTTTTTTTAATTCTTTAAACTATTAATGAAAACAATTAAACAGCTCAGAACTAACTTTACAATTATGTTAGCAATCATATTGACGTCAACTGTACTTTTTAAATTACAAAAACAAAATTCTTTTCATTATTTTTTAAAGTATATAATGAAATATTTTATAACTGCGTTTTTAAAATACGTTTCTATTAATGTAATAACTAAAACTTGTGATTGAGCATTAAAAAAATTATATAAGCACAAGGTGGCAAAAAACTATTTGGATGTATAAATAGTAAAGCATCAATAAACATTAAAAAAATAATCATGGAAATTAAACAAAACAAACAAGCTGACGTAGGTCTACTAACCTTTCAATTTTTTAAGCAGAATTATGTAGAATAGTGCTGTTCTACATTTTATTTAAATATAATAAATGTTTAGAAGTAATATAATTTATATTTTGAGCTCATGGCGTTTTATTGAGTACAAAAAAAGTATAATACTTCGTTTGCATTAAAAACTTTTCCTGTTTTTAAACAAAAAAATTGTTTAAAGAAAAGAAAAATTTACTAAACGTTTTCAATTTATCTGACGACTTATATAAGTAAACACAAAATTTGCATTGGAAACAGTTGATAAAAATTACAATAATCTACATTAAAAATCACACTAAGTTTGTACAGATACACGTGATAGGTGATAAATGAATCTAACAAAAACTTAAGTGAAGGTTTTACTTATACAGTACTTATTTATCGTACGTAGAAGCAACTATACTTAAATTTTTTAACAGAAATTTAACTACTATCAAATACCTTTGGTAATACATTATAAAAATTAGGATATAAAATAATTTATTAAATTCATAAAACTATTAATTTTTAACTTATTAGTTAGTTTGTTGTCAACGATGAAATTTATATTGGATATTTTATTTATAAATTTAAATGCTTTTTTGTACCTATCGACGAGTTTTACCTAAAAATCTATATTATTAAGCGTACATCAGCTATCTAATATAGCTGTACAAACTATTGTAACAAAAGAACAGTGATATCATTTATTTCATGAATGCTTTAGATATAGCAATTGACTATTGCGTTTGTGAATAAATTATCAAATATGTCACCATTTTTTAATGACTTTATTAAGTTAACTCAGTATAAGATGAAAAAAATGTTAAATTTTTATTAACTTTATGTCTTATAAATAAAATGTATGATAAATATATCAGTTTCTACTAAAAACTTTTTACTAACTTAAAATATTTTTAATTAAACTCGCTGATTTTTTTTAATTTGTATCAGTAATTTTATGTATATATAATTAAAACATTAATTTTAAAAGAAACTTATTTTAGATTCATATAACTTATTAAAGTTTTAAAATTTTTAACACAAGATAATTAAATACTTATACAAAACCTACAGTTTAGTATTGCTTCACAAATAAGTTATTAATAACTTTATTTAAATTTTGATGTAATATAATCTGCTTGAATTGTGTATTAGTTGCACAGGATACTGTATGCAGAGTACGAATAGATATATATATCTAAAAGATTTAATCTTCTATCTGTATATATAATTGTTCGGTCTAAAACTACAAAAGTTTTTACATACTAAAAAATGATTCTAATAAACATATGTCTGCATTAAATTACATTTAACCTTTTAGAATCTAGCCTATTATACATTTAAGCTAATCTAACTTTAGTTTTTGTTTATATTTTCTCAGTGAATAAAAGTGCAATAGAACTAAAACTTCAACTTTACATTTTAAAAACCATTCGATTTAAATTAATTATATTTAAAGAATTAGTAAAACAAAATATACGCATTCACTTCAGTTCTTAAGTATAGTTTAAAAGAAACTTATAAATATAATAAGAATTTAAATGTTTTGTTTAAAACATAATTAACTTTGTATTTATTTACAAATAAAAGCTAACTAGAATATCTGTTAACATGTTCGAGATTTTTAAAGCAAATTTATTACGAGCTACTTATTATTAAACCTTTTTGTTAATCTAGGCTTATGAATTATTTAAAATGAGGTCAGTTTCACCTTAAATATGCCGTGTAATATAATAAAGTTTTCAAAAAATCTACAACTGTTTAACTTATATTTCAAATGAAGAAATTTAGTTAATACTATACTTTTAACCGCTTATCAAAATTTTAAATTAGAAAAACGCAAATTTTAGCAAATACTCAAAATTAAAAAAAAATGCGTGTTAGAGAAAATCTTTAAATGTTAGTTATTATAATTAACATGCGAAGAAGTTTAATTTGATTAATTCTATAAATTATCTAAATACATGTTATCTAAAATATTTGCTTTATAATACTGTGCTTTCATGTTTTATTTTAAATTAAAAACACAGTTAGCTAAATCTATTAATCAGTTAACTAAACTAATCAGCCAACTAAAATAACTGTACAAACTAAACTAAAAAATATTCTGGAACATTTCAATTGTTATTAGTATTTATGAAACATACCGAACACTAAACTAGTGATTAATATAACAATTGTAAAATTACGTCATAAATAAGTAAAACTGAAAGTTTTGGCATAAAAATACGTACAATATCTAGATAACAACATTAAAGCTAACAACTAAAAACTTGCTAATTTGATATTAAAATTTATCTCAGTATTTATGTTTAAAATGTTTAAAATATATTTTAAATACATCTATATCTTTTATTTAAGTACAATTAAATAATAGATTTAAAACAATTGAATAAAATGGTCTTAATAAGAGGTAAAAATAATATATTACTATTTGTTTTATATCATTATCATAGTTTTTAAAGTTGCTCAAAATATTTCAATTATGTTAATTATAAACCTTATAGAGAATTCAAAATAAACAACTTTGTTTTCTAGCAGACAAAAGTATCTTTTAGAGCGTTTAAAATCTAAATAGTAAAATAAGTTTTTTATTGTCAATTTTTTATTTTTACTACACAAGCTTATTTATTACCGTTTTACTCGATTAGTATTCATAAACCATAATATTTATAGATGTATAAACTTTTCTACAATATCATATTGTAGCCATCTTGTATTCAGATTTTCAATATACAGAAAATTAGTAGTGTAGTAGGTGATCCGGATGAATTAACTGATATTAGAAAATAATTTTTACATTAATACATTAATATGTTCTATTATTCATAAATTATTCTAAACCAGTAACTGGATAGTATATTCTAAAATTTGGATTTAGAAATATTTTAATAATTGTATTTCAAAGTTAGTTAATATTGATGATTACTTTAATTAAAAAATTTTATAAAACAGTAAGTCACATTTTTAATCTACTTTGTTTTGAAGTTTGATAACTGTATAAATATTTAGTGTAGTTGTTTGCAATGATAAACGCAAAATTAAAAACTTTACCAGTAAAAAAAGATTTTAGGTAACTATATTTTTTGTTGTAATTTCAGTTTACATTTATAAAATATATAAATTTGAATTTAGTGTTCTTTATTTGTTCTCCGACCTGATTTTTTTAACAATTTGAACAAAATATCTGAATAAAATCTATAGAAAAAAACACTTAAATATTATAACTAACCGTAAAAATGCTTTTTAAAGTCATATACTTTAACTAAATAGAACTTTAACTAATAAAACGTATTGGTTTACTAAGTTTGTAGAGCTATTTTCAATAGCTTAATAGTGTATTTGAACAAAAACTAATTTACCCTAAGTTTTTAAGTTATTATGAACGTTATATGATAAAAACAAACAAAAAAAATATTTTTTTTTATAAAGTTATATTCTTAGCTAATGATATTGGTCAATATACTGGAAAGAAAACGTCATATTTTTTTGCCACTAAAATCTGGTGGTGAATAAAATATTCAACTTGCAATAGTATTTTTACCCAAGTTAATTTAATAAAAAATTTACTTAAAATCTTTAGCTTTAAGGTAGATTTGTTTGTATTAAAAAACTAGAAGTATGTTAACTGTTCAAATGTTTTATTTTAAATTTATGAAAAGATGAAATGCGTTATATTTTATATAGTAGTATATAGTAGTATATTAAGAGTATTAAAATTAAAAAGGACTAATTAGTTATATTAATAGAGAAGATTAATAATTTTCTCTTTACAATAATTTTTTTTAACACTATGGTACCATTTTTTACTATTATGATATCTTTTGAGAATAATATGTTGTACTTTTATTAAACTACAGATAATAAATTACTAAAAATGTTAGCTAAGTGTTAAAGAAGTAGTTTTTTTTTTTCTATTTGTTTTTATGCATTTAATTGAAAGTGCATCAGGTAGTTTGAAGAACGTTATTTCAACAAAATTCTTTGTCTTAATAGGCATTCAAAATACAAAAAATTTACAAAATTTAGCTAAACAGTGAGAAAAATATTTATTTCTATTATCGGAGAAATTGGAGAGCTGTACAAACTTAAATGGCAATGTGTTATGTATAAAGCAAAGAAAGTGTGTTAATGTATATCATAGTATTATGCACACAATTTGTGGTTGTTTTAAGAACATATAATTAGTTTTTTTATTTATATCTTACAGTGTTTAAAACTGCCAGTTATAAATAATTTTTTTGATTAAAGTTTACGAATTTTTTGGCGATGTTACCTTTGAATGACTTACAAATAGTGGACCTCTATTTTGTATTTTTGTGTTTATTTATTGTTATTAGTTTTGTTAAAAACAACTAAATTCTTTTGATACAGTGTTTTTAGTTTTATTTAACTTTTTTTTGTAATCTAAATTCGATCCTTTTCAACACTAAATAGTCTTTTATCACTTGTAATTTTTAATTAGCATTTCGCTGCACTTTATTTTAAGTATTATATTAAAATTATCATTGGTGTATTTTACTAAAATATATTGTTTCGACTGGTAATATAAATTAGTTTTACTTGTCTTTAGTATACACACAAACTTACTTACTTTGTTTTTACTTTTTAATAGCAGTATACATTTTTATGCAAAACTGCATGAACATTTTTAAACCCCTTTTTTTAGGGGTTTAAATTTTGTTTTGCACACAAAAACATATGCAAGTTAAGTAAACAAAAGTACTGTGTGTTAATTTATATTTATTCTAAGAGTAGATATACTATCATTGATATAATAAACAGTTTTGTTAAACTGTTGTAAAAATTTTAACATTTTTTTTCGTTATGGATCAATTCAATGTACAACTTTTTTAGGAATATTAAGCCTAGTTTTCTAATAACCAGTTGTAAATACGCGTTTAAACCATGTCTAAATTTATGATAACCATCGGGAAAAAAACACTTAAAGTCATTTGTCTCAATTCGTTTTAAGTTTTTTATCGTATTTATGGATTAAAATAAAAAGTAATCAAGAAGAATTTGAGATTTTTCAAAATTATATGTCAGTCTTTAATACAAATATTTTAGTCAATATACAAAATAGAAAATAATTTTTAAAGTATTTAAATTTAACGGCACAAAACTTATGGCTTTTAAGTTTTAACATAAAACATAACTAGACAATTTAAATAGTTTTATACTTCATTTTAAATCTAATAAATCTAATCTTTTAGTAAATATTTTTCTATATATTGTACTTAGATTGCGTAATTACTTAACATGTAAAGTAATCAACAAATATCAGCTAAATTAATTTAGCTGTACAAACAAATTAACTAAAAAGATTGCAAAACTTTAGATATATTATGGGTAATATAAATATGTGTTTAACAAAAGTTTGTTGGAAACAAAACTTAACGTCATACTTTATTTAAAATGTTTCTGTTTATAAACTTTATATATAAAAAGAAATTTACATATTTTAAAATGTCATGTACAAGATGTTTAACGGTATCCGTGGTGTACGACTGGATAACCAAAAGGCTCTTCGTGCACTAGGTCTATGGACTAAATATTTTGAGCGCTTTTAAATTTGTCGTTAAATATTTTATAACATCTCAAAGGAAATAAATAAGTAAAACTATTTTATTGTTAATCAATTTTTTTTATAACTTATAGATTCACAATGTGAGAATTTTATTTTAAAATTTGTGCTCGCTAATTTATTAATACAGTGAAACTAATTTGTAAACGACTAAATATTAGTTTTGTATAAGTTTCAAAACAAATAAAAAATTAACAATTATGAATTATAATTTTTTTTTACAATTTTAATGTAGTTTTAAAAACTAAAAAAAACTATTTTTAAATTTTGAATTAATCTCATACACTAAAATATTGGTTTTTATCTAATGAAAAAAAGTACTGTTTAGAAAATTTAAGTTATTTTAATTTTTCTTTCTTTATAGAAATTTTTAATTATTCTAAAACAAAAAAATTCATTTCAAACAATAATCAATTTTAATTAGTTTTCTAACTCTTTAAATAATCAAAAATGCAAAAAAGAAACTTAACTAAAAGTAGTTTTACATTTCTTAATGTTTATATCCCTTTCTTATTACATTTATCTATGAAAAAAAAACTGTCTTATAAAAACAGTTCGTCAGTTGTAACTTGTTCATTAGTCTAGAAAAATTGGTAAGTATGAATGTATAGTTTTTTTAATTCTTTTTTTTTATCTTTAGTACATGGTCAAATACTAAAGTTTATAGTTTAAGAATATTTCTTAAGATAAATACTTATTAGTTTAAAAAAAATGAAATAAGAATAGAAAAATTTTACAAAGAATTTTTCATTAGAAGTGATTCATGTAAGTTAAAAAGCTTTTTTTGTCCTATTTGAAATCATAGTTTTTGCTAATCTAATTAGCTGAATCAGATCTTTTTTTAGTATTTTCTGATAGTAAATGTTAAAAAGAAATTAAAAAGTTTATATACATTATTTAATTAAAAGACATACTTCAAGTAAATTTAGAGTTGTTTTTTTAATACATATCCAAGTTTAGCCAAACTAAGAAGAAGAGCTCAACAATAAAGACATGGTTAAAATTTCAAAACAGTTTGGTTAGCTGATTCAATAATCTGATAATATTTTAAATAAACTTGTGACAGTGCTTAGTTATGTTCATATTATTAAAACTTAATGTTTATAGGCTTTTATCTGATTTTTTCTTTCGAATAGTTGTTTTTTTTAAATATATTTAAAATCTGTGTGTAAAGGCTACATAGAGTGTCATGCTATAATGAATTTTAAATTTTTATACTTTAGTGTTTACACTATTTCTTAAGTGTCTAATTGTACCTATTAGTGAAAATAAAGACGAAGGTTTGCTTACACAAAAAATGAATGAACAAGTACATATCTTTTTGTTTTTAAGTTTTAGTATTTAAAAGGTTCTTGTTTAAGTTTTAAAAACGATTTACATTCGGTGTACTTTATTATTCAAGTTAACACAATATGACAGTTTAATTTTTTATTTTCATGTGGTTCTTTTTATCAAAAATGTAAATAAAAGACGATCGATACGCATTAAAACGAACGTTTTACTTTTTAAGTGTAATGAGATTTTATCTGAAATATAAGACATGAAATAATAAAAGACACGCAAATTTAAAAGCTTACAACCAAGACTAGTTTTTTTTTTGAATAGTTTATTAAAATTTTATGATTGCTATATTATTTACATTTTGACACTATCTGTTGATATTAGTTAGATTAGCAGATGAGTATATATTGTAAATTGAAGCTGTACAGTATACATTGTAGCTGTACAGCTAAAAATAACATCTCTTCAGAATTTTCAATCTCATTTCAAACACATCTGATTGTACTTACGGACTTATTGTTGTCTTTAAATTTATTCGTTCATTTAATTTTTAATCTGTTTTATTTTTTTTTATAAACTATACGAAAATTTACAATAGAAATAAAAAAATAAAGTGTAGTTAGATATTGCTTAAAATCTTTTTTTTATAAATAACGAAACTAAGTTAGATAAAGAACTCGATTATTATTCTACAACAATTGTAAATGATGTAACATAATTTTTTCAATAATTATTGTTGATTAAATTTCAGATAAAATAAAAGAAATTTATACTAACTGTTAGAAAATTGATCTTAAATTTTTATAGCTATAAATTTAGCTAATAGTTGAACTTGTTTAAAGTAATTTTATTTATTTATAACAATTTAAAACCAATATAAGTACTTATTTTAAATAGTTATTACAATCCCTAACTGAAAAATTTTTCATTATAGTTTTAGTTTTTATATACACTTATGTTCATAAAAAATAATATGAAATAAAAATAAAATTTAATGTGTGGTTTTAGTTTAATTTAAAAGTTGTATACTATAAATAAAATAAATTTAAATATTTAACTTCTAATTTTTTATTAGATACTAAATGTTTTAAATTATTTAAAACTTAAGTATAAGAAATAAAAATGCTCGTTTATTTTGAGAAAAAGTATTATTTAAATATTATTTTAATATTTAAAGACAAAAAAAATTAATTGAGTCCTATTATAATTCTTAAAGAATCAAGTTTGGTTGAAAGAGTAAAGTGAAGATGTAATTTATAAAAGCCTTAATGTCATTAGTTTTGTGAATAACAACTAAATTCTTTTGATACAATGTTTTATGTTTTACTTAACTTTTTTTTTATCTAAATCTAGTCATAATTAACACTGAACAGTTTATTATCACTATTAATTAATAAGCTCTAAATCAGCTAAAACACATCAAATAATAAGTAAATAGCATTTCTTTGAACTCAAATTTAACTTTTATATTTAAACTATTTTTAATCTAATTAACTAACATATATTGTATCGACTATTAATATAAATTAGTTTTACATGTCTTACTTATTATTATTTTATTTTTTACTTGCAGTATATATCTTCACACAAAACTGCATGAATATTGTTAAAAACGTTTTACACACAAAAACATATATAAGTTTAGTAAAGAAAAGTACTGTATGTAAATTTATATTCGTTCTAATAGTAAATGTAGTAGCATTGATATAATAAACAGTTTTGTTAAACTGTAGTAATTTTTTTTATAATTCTTAAGATATTTATCGGCTAACGAGACAATATCTTTAAAATTATCACAGTAAACAAATAATTATAGCATACATTAAGTGATGATGTAAAGAAGTCAGAATGTGGTAATGATTGTTTTAATCGTACAAGATATATGATATTATAATATTAAAGACTTTCTGCGTTCTATGATTTTTTCCACTTGACTAATTTCAAAACAAACTAATTAAGTATATTAGTTTTCTCTTACATAACTTTGCAAAAAAGTGTATACAAACAATAACTTAAAATTTAAAAAAAAAAAAATAAAAATTATCATAAATTGAGTACAATTTTGTAAGTAGATGCAAAGAAATTTTCCTAACTTTTTTTTTCTAACTAGTTTAAAAAAATAAGTTATAAATCCTTTTAAGTTTATTCATCTTCATAATATCTATCATAAAACGAAAAAAAAAGTGTTTAATTAAAAACCGGCTTTTAAAAACTATATACTTTTTTGTATTGTATGATATGGACAAAAAAGTTTAAGGTGTAAGATGAACTATTTTTTTAGTTTATATGTTGTTCAATCATAATGTTATACTTAAGTCGAAATAAAAGACTACAAAAACTTACACAGTTGTTATTAGAGGTGAATGGTAACTTAATAATTTTAGCTCGAAGTTAAAAATACACATTAATAAAATTTTAATGATGAATGCTTTGTATTGTAGTATAAAATGAATTATATAATAAAATGAATATTATACAATATATAAATTATAAAATGATTATAAACTTTATATATTAGTTGCCTAAATGGCTAATTTGATTTCGTAGAGCTGTTTTAGTTAATTGATTATTAATAATATACTAATTCAAAATATTGATCGGTCAAGAAGCAACACTTCCGTTGGCTTTAATGTTTTTTTAATTACTACCCATAGTTTTGGTCGGTTACTTCTTTTTCTTCTTATTTATTAATGTTACTTTTTATATTTTAATTTTTTTTAACATAACTGTAACCTATAACTATAACTGTTGGTATATAGTTTTATTACATATATTTTTCTTTTAACTTTATATTTTATTCTCACGCAAAAATGACTAGTCGAGTACGCATAAGTAGAAAAAAAATATGTTTAGTAAAAATAATGTACGTAATTAAATAAGTTTTGTGGCTATTTTTATAAAAATCTTATCAGTCAAAAACATGTTTATTAAAATACAAGTATATATATTTTAGCCTAATGAGAAGTTTTAAAAAAACTAGTAATACATAAAGTTATTTTTTATTAAAACTTGTGATATAAGGGTTAACTAAAAATAAATTCAATCTCATGAAATTATTTGTTAAATTATTAAACAATAAAAAAATATTTATATACTTATTTAGAGACATTAACTGTAACAGCGAAAGTTCAAAGTATTAATGAACAGAAACTTGCTAAATGTTGTTTTCCTATAAACTAATAAAATGTTTAAATCTATTTTTTTCAAGTAACAAACAATTTTGAAAAATTAACAGATTATGTTTTACTATGAAGGATTTATATCTGTATTTATATATGTGTGCCTAAATGAGTAAATTTAAGTGACGTAATACTAAACGACCAATGAAAAACATATACACTAAATTATAACTATACATTTTTTTAATAATATATAATCGTTAAAAGCATTAGATGAACTTATTTGTTCCAATTCTTTCTAACTCAACTGTCGAGTTTTCGTTAAACTCTTAATCACAATTAAAATTTAAATATAAAGCAACAAAATAAATTTGTTCTTTTTTTTATAGTTATCTGAGTCATTTATATAAACGCAGTAAAACTAATATTTTGTTTTTGTACTTTAAAGAGTAAGTAACATTCAAAAGGATAGTTTTTATACAATTTTATATATCTATTAGTTTAGTGCTACTGAACCTTTTTCTAGTGGCGGAGCCCTTTTCCAAAGTTCAACTTTTCCGCGGAACCCCTAGTTTTAATTTTACATAAAATATAAATAATTTTACATAAATTTTTAAATTTCGAAAAGCAACACGGAACCCCTGAGAGGCGTCGCGGAACCCTAGGGTTCCGCGGAACCCCATTTCAGAAGCACTGTAATAGTAGATTCAACTATACTAGTTATCATAAGTCTTTCTATGTTTTGTTTATTTATAGTTTCTTATATTTTTTTAAACTACTATTTACTTGCTAATAAACATGTTTTAAATCTTTTGGTGAATATCTTAAACAATTTTTTTTGAATGCAATTTTTTTTTACCTTTTAAAAACTTAAAGATTTTTGATTGGTAGTTTCTTAAAAAAAATACACATAGGTTATCTTGATGGACCTTCATAGTTATACCTTACATTTTCTAAAACCGAAGTGAATAATTGAAAATTAATACTTATAAATTAGAATAATGATTAAAAAAGAAACCTTGAACTAGTGGGAATATTTATTTAAAAACCACAAAAATTCTATTCAAAAACCACACATGCTAAAATTATTAATAGTTTATTGTTTTTTACATTTTCGCTGTATTTTTGTTTAGTACTGCTATATCAGTAAGCTGGTTAGAACTTTAAGCTTTGTAAGTCAAAAAATTTGTTTAAGTTATTATACTTCATGAAAGTTCCAAACAATAATTTGCAAAAAAAAGTCACATTTTAAAAGGAAGCATTTTGTATTTAATATCTCAAAAAGAGTAATAAACAAATATAAGTAGACTTTAAAATTGTTGTTTTCTGTATCATAAAAATAAACTTTAAAAAACAAAATAGCTTACCTATCGTAATATGTCAACTTGAAATAATTACTTACCTTACTGAATAAGCTGTGCAAAATTAACAAGTTTTTGACTAAATCTTTAAATTTTTGTGCTGTTGATATGTCATTTACTCCGTTTAATTAGGTTGTGGTTATCTAGGAGTATCAATTAGAAGCACGTTTTCAATTTAAATTAATAAAACTGTTAATTTTCTTCTACAAAAACTAGTTTAATACTTAGATTTATTGAAAGATAAATTGATTAAGGGATATGTGTCAAAAAATAACGAAGGAAAATTCTTGCACAAAGGGACATTTTTAAACAAAGACACCATTGCACTTGTTGATTTTTTTTCATTATATTTTTTCTTTTTATTGTTACTACAACTGTTACCCCTAACCCATACTCGAAAACTTTGATTTTCATTTTTACGGATAGTTTAGTAGTTATTTTTAAATATTTCTTTTTTAATTTTTATTAATATTTCTTAATTGATTTTAGTTTCATTCTTTTTACTATCCTTGTTACCTTACCTTTTGTCGGTAACTGTTTTAAATTAATTTTACTCTCGAGCAAAATTTTTTTCACGCAAAATTGTTCATTCATGCTAAAGTTTCTTTGTGCAAAAGTGTCCCTTTGTGAATTTTTGACCATTCTTGCAAAATCTCTTTATACATTTTTAACCCGTCCCCATTAATTAGATTAAAAAAACTAGTAGTCATAATGAGCACCATAAAAAGATTAAAGCCTAATAATACAAAATTAAATAACTAATAACTTGTTTTTTGAAAATGTAATTTGTTTAAAAATTTTAAAACTATATTTCATTAGTTAAGTAAATATTTGTACGATGCTAATCAACCTTTGATGTTTGAAAAAAAATAACTGTTAATTTTTTTATTAGACCTTTTGAAAATCCTCGTTCAAATGACATAACGTAATTACCTAATTTTGAATTTATATATTTACTATTTTGTTGGCTTCCTTTTCAATTTCAGGTTCATATAAGTAGTCTTACTTGTTTAAGTTTTTACTTACAATAATAATATTTAATATTACTAAAGGACTGAGTTTCATAAACTGTTATCCGTTTAAACAAAATGTCAGGGGTCTTCGTGAGGAACAGGATAGGGAAATAGTGAAATTTGTACTTTGACTGACTCTTATCTCTCTGTTTTACCTATCTATCCTTGAAACTTTCAGTTGTAAAACTAAAAATAAATTAAGTTAAAACTGTTTTTAAGGAGCGTTATGCTGATGAATTATCCTAAGTTGATACATAATCATTTTTTTTAATTGATTTGAGATTTCCACATTGTTTTGAAAGTTGATAGACATTTGCAAAATCACAACTAATAGTTCCAGGTTAAAACTTTTAAATTAAACTTTTAATAAATTACTGTTTTTATAAAAAAACATAAATTGACCTCAACAATTTGTCTTTTAATATTAAATTTTAAACAATATAGCTTTTGCTTAATAAAATTAAATATCCTAAATCAGCTATCTAATATAGCTATACAAACTAATACCCCAATTTCTGTATTTATTTTTTATCAAGATGATTATATATTGTAACATTTAGTATATCTATTTGTGGTACTTTGAAAAACATAATAAACTAACCCTGGTTAGGTTAACGAAATATTAATCAAAAAAAATTATAAAGTCCTGCTTATCAACAAATTATTGTAATAACGGTTGTACATTTTATTATGAATATTATTTTTTTCAACCATAAAATATTATATATACCTAAATAGATAATTAAATATAAGCAGTAAATGCAGTGTAAGTAAGCAATAAATAATATTAATAGTTATTTTTTACGACCACAACCTTAGACTTAACCTTTTTTTGCTGAAGTACAGTTATATTAATTTCTATCCCACATATGTCTTTATATTTTTTCAATTTTTATATTAAGGTGGATAACTAAATTTTTATTTATTTAATTAAACTTCTTAATTTTTTTTATTATTTTGGTCGCTTTTAGTTTTTTAAAACACTTATCTTTATATAAACTATTAACCAATCTAGATTTTGAGTTAAAGTAAAGTTAAACTTACAAACATAATTATCTATCTGGACTTTTTTGTGTTTTAATTCTAGCAAGAGTATTTTAGTAAAAAAGTAAAAGGGTTGAGTAAAAAAGTAAAAGGGTCTATTTCATGCAAGATAACAACAACAAGAAAATTTTATTTATGATTAGTTTTATTTTTTTTTATATATATAATACGAACTCTAAGTTAAAAAAAATCTTGATTATACAATAGAAGTATTTTTGTTAAGATTCTAAATTATTTGATTAGTTAATAGTATTTTTGACAGTTGATTCAATTTAGGTTTTTTTTGCAGCAATTAAAAAGTTACGATGTTTTCTTGTTTTGTTTATAACATTTGTTACGTCACTTTATAAATATTACAATGGTTTAAATAAATTATAAGTGATTTTTTTTTATTGAACCTACAATGTATTATCCTGCAAAGTCTTTACAGCTATAAAATTAGTTGAAAAAAAAAACAATACAAACGCAGAAAACGCAGTACGTTTTATTTTAATTAGATGGTATATTCGCATTAGATCTTTACACTAAACGTTATTTTACAAAGCAAAGTAAACTGAATTAAAGATAAAGTTATACAAGAAATAATTAGTTACTTTACATTAGAAAATATTTATGTTAGTACTAATATAATCATTGCTAGCAATATTTAGACTTTATAATTTTCAGTTTTACATATTTTAAATTTTAATTAATACAAAAATCCGTTTAATAAGGTAAAATAACAAATTAAAATGAGATTTTTTGAACAAATTTAGATTTTAAAATTAATCTTCTTATTAAAAATTACTATAAACTTTATCATAAATAGTAAACTATTTTTACCTATGATATTATAAGTATACCTTATTTAAGAAAAAAATATATATTTAATAGAAGCTGTGTAAACAACAGCTTTAAAAAAATTCAACATGAAATAATATTTAGGTTTTCTCATTTTGAGACTTTTTATTTCATATGTAAACGAAAAAAACTTCCTATCTATCTTACATACATATAACATTAGTTACCAACTGTGTAACTATATATTTTTAATAACTATACATAAAAAGATCATTTCTTTCTGTTAAAAAAAAATTGAAAACTTTCAAACATTAAGTTAGTACGTTTAATGTTTAATAAATAAGTTTATCTTAACTACAAGTGCATCACGGTTTAAATTTATTATTATTAAGTTTTACAATTTCCAATGTTTGTTTTTTTTTTCACTTAAAGTTTTAAAAGTTAAATTAGTGTTAATTTAACTAAATTACTAATTTACTTATTAAAAAGTTAAAATGAAAATTAAAGATCTATAGGACTAAAAGAAAAAAGGTTATTAAAAATTTCTATGTTATTAAAAAAATATAAGTTTAGAGTTTCAAAGCACAAACTGTATAATAATAATAAATATAATTATCATTATTTTATATTTAAAGATAAAAAGGTTTAAAATAAATCTTTTGTTTATAAAACAAAAATAAAGCGCTAAAATTATTTGGTCTTAAGACCTGGTGTAGAACAAACATATGAGTTTTCGAGTCGTACACCTTAAATACTTTTTTACGTCTCGTCCAGAACAAAAATACTATATTTTGGTTTTACAGACTTTTATTTAAATAATAAACGATCAGCTAACTGGAACAACTCTAGAAACTAACATACTAAAAGGCCATACAATGTAGGAAATCGAGTCTTAATTTATAGCACAAACTTAAATATAGATTTGCTTTAATTAGATAAATACTTAAAAAGGTTTCCACTTAACTTCAATGTGTTGAAATTGACAGATATCAGTTTGAAATAATTAAATGAATTAGTTTTTAGAATTTAAGAACTTATATTTTAAACTGGGAATAACTTTTGAAGTTTAGTTTTTTTTATATTTTTGCTTATGAATTTCTTAAACCACAATATGATAGTAAAAATTCATAAACAAATAATAAATATAAGTCAGGGGTCGGCAAACTAGGGCCCGCGGGCCAATTGCGGCCCTAGAAGGGTAAATCTGCAGCCCGCGAGCATGTTAATGTGGCCCGCTGAGCAACAATATGTTTTAAGTTAAATTTTTACTGGTAATTTGGTTTTGTTTTATTTCGTTTTAAGTTCATGTATGAAAATTTTTAAATGATAAAAAGACTTTACTGTATTAGCTAAAAAATGTGAAAAAAACAGATAAGCTTTCGAACAGGGTATTTTCTCATTTTCATAATAGCTTTCTTCTTACAACAGCAGGTAATTATTTGAAAAAAGAGTGTAAAGAGTGCTTAGATTTAGTAAGTCAGTTATATAATAGCTACTTAGTAAATAAACCAAATGCAAATGTTTTTCATTTTGCACAAAACTAATGCACAGTAATTAAATAAAATAGCATTTCTTTACAGTTTAGGTATTCATTTTAAATTTATTTTATACCTAAGTTTCCTTTATAGATGTATTTTTACTAAATATTTTATCTAAGTATACACAAATACATTTAATATAACATAATAATAAGAAATAAGATTTATTTGATTTCGGTTTTAACACGTTTCGAAATTTTAATAGTTCTTTTCACTTAAAATTAATTCCGGTGCACACAAGTGTACATAGATGCTCATATTTTAAACCACTTTTTATTAACTGCTTAAGTTAGATTAAGTTTAGTATATGAATAAATGTCTAACATTAATGTATCTAAATGTAGTTTCTAAGTGTGTTCAGAAACATTTAAAACAATATATATGACATAAATTAAAATAGTTTTTGTTATGTACATATTTTTATTTTTCAAACAATGTTTTTAGGCAAATAAAGTTAATTGTTATGCATTGTTTACTAATATAAACAATTGCTGGTTTTTTAAGCTACAAATTTAATACAAGCTAGATTCAAGGATGGTAAATTTATTAAGTTTGTACATTGTGAACCAAATAAGTTCAAATTCAATTTTATAAATAACTAATCAATGCTACAAACTCAGACTATGACCATTTGAAGACTTTAAATCTCAGGCAAATTTAGTCTTTTTTTTCAGTTATTTACTTGAATTGCTTTTTGTCTTCGAAAATATTAGGTTAGTTTTTTGTCACTAAGGCTGGCTTTTTATCTTTAAAGAGTGGCAAACTAAATTTATGATGTATGTTTTGGTCAATACACAATGTTGGTTTGAATTATAATATATGTTAAATTCTAAATCTTGCAGCTGATACAATTTGAAATACTGTTTATACTACTGTATATAAAAGTGAATAATCAGTATTGCCAAAAAACTTGAGTCCGGTAAATCTTGGAATCTAAAAATTTATACTTAAATAATCTGAATAAAGTTTGAATTTGAGAATTTTTGAAAAACCTCGAATTTCAAAAAATTTTTACATGTAAAGTTATGAAATTTTGATTTGAAACAAAAATTTACCATATAAATATTTTTATTAAAAACCACATTTAAGTAGCTTCAGAGCATCTTTTAAAAATTGATATTATGTTTTAAGATTTTTTTTACGTTTAGTTTAATTTATACTGAAAACAGAAGAAAAAATTTGTACTTTCACAAACTTTACATTGGTGCATTGCACCTTTGATTTCAAAATCTATTTACCTATTGCTGTGCTTTGCATTGGAACTAAACGTAGAAATTCTTCTAAAATTTCAAAATTAGTAAAAACAACTCAAATAAAAATTCTCAGATAACAATATATGTTTTATCAGTGCTCTCATCTTAACAGATTGAAAGAGTCCTAATTTGATTTATGCTGCTTTATAATCTCCAGGCATTTCTTAAACACGACTTTTGTTGTCAGTATAGAAATAAACAATATCTTATACCACCGTCAATATAAACTCTTCAAGAAAATTAAAATTCTAAACGGTATCTTCTTTTTAGTAATTAGTTTTGCTACTTTATAACTTGCCTTAATGTTTTTCTTCAATCAGTCTGTAGGTACTGAAGATAATCATGTGCTTTGTTAGAACTGACTTAAACGATTTTCTTTTTTATTCGTTTCTTGCAATAACTCCTAAATAACGTTTTTCAATGCTTATAGCTCGTCTTATATTTCACATTTACTCTTTTCAAATGCAACTTTTGTATTGCAGATAAAGAATTGCTATAATTCTTAATAAAAAGTTATTTATTCTTCTTCATTAAAGGCTTAATAAGCTTTTATACTTTTGTTAAAAGTGTTTAATAAACCGTAATTGTCCATTTAAACTCACTTATAATACTTTTTTTTGATTTATATTTAATTCACTGTTAATAAACTTCGTTATTTATTTATTTTGTGAACTTTCTTTTAAACAGGGTTGCCAAACAAGCAGGCTAGTTTAAAAGTTTGAAGAATACAGACTAGGTTAAACCTGTTTAAGACATTTTTCTAAGACTCAGGTGTGATTGAAACTTTTATTTTAAACACTTTGAATTCTCAGAATAGTTTTTATAACCGTAATGTAGTTTACTAATTGTATTTTCTTTATTGTCTTCTTACATATTGTGTACTTTTTTATAATGATGATATTTCAATTAGGTATTTAAGCTTGATTAAACTAAGTTTTATGCTTTTTCAACTTTTAATTAACTTGGCTGATTTGATATAACTTAGACATTTTGCTGTTAAAGTGGCAATCATGTATAATACTAATTAATTACTAATAAGTTATTTTATAAAAGTATTTGAGAGTTAATCATGTTAAAAATGTGTTTTAGATTTTTACATAACAAATAGGTATTAGATTTATTTAGTTAATTAATTTTTGAAGTTTTTAAAGAAAGTAAATTTTTTTAGACGCAAAATTATTATTTTTTAAATAAATATTTTTAGAAACATGAAAAAAGGGTTAATAGTACAAACAAGGCATAAAAGTGACCTCTAAAATATTTTTAAGCTCGAATTATTATACAGAGTTAGGTTATAAGTAAAATTACAAAATATTAAGTTTAACCTATTAGTCTTTAAGAAAGTACATAGTTTATTATGGTTACATACATTAGTCAATGTAAATTTTTTTCTATAAAGTAATTTAAAATATCAAAGTGAATAAAAGTAAAACTTTCTCTTGAAGACTAAAAGAAAAATATTATTCAAATGTCACTAAAACTAAAACTGCGGCCCGCGAATACTTTGAAAACTTGAATTTTGGCCCGCGAGCACCAACTGCCTGCCGACCCCTGATATAAGTATATGTTATAAATGAACAATCCTTCGTTTGACAATAAACTTAAATAATAGTAATGATAAATGCCTTTTTTAAACTTGGTTTGAACAGCTGATATGGTTAGCTGATAATTGTATATAATCTTAGTAAAAGCATGCATAAAAATAAATTATAAAGTTTATGTCAACATTTCTTTCAATTTCTAAACCTTTACAGTAAGATACTTTTATACTGTTGAATATAAAAAATATGATAAGTTAACCGTATTAAAAAACTATAGTAATTTAAATTTTTTAACTGTTGTTTTTATTGTTTTATAAAGTATAAAGTTATAATTACTAAAGAAAACATTTATCCTAGTCAAATTTTAACAAAACTAGTTATCAAACAAACTAATTGTTGTTTTTTTACTAAAACATAGAAAAATTAAAAAAGATAGTTATTCATAGTCTATAGAAAAGTTAGAAAATATTTATTTAGCAAATCAATACAAGTTTAAGATATGTACAAGTGTTTAAAACTAAACCAATTTATTATATAATTTATTTATGATGTCAGGTTATATTCATAAAAATCGTTTTAGTTTATCTCTAATTACAAATTTTATTATGAGTTAGTGCAGCGAAAACGTCAACATTGTTAAAATTTTTAGACCCTTCTAACAAGCTGATTTATAAAAACATAAAAAAAAATATTTTATCATCCTAACGAAATATTTAGGTAAAAATGTAAAAAATACACAAGTGATTACATGTAAAATTCAAAAAAAATTCCTTCACGTATAAATTTAAAATAACAAGAAGAATAGAAATATAACTTTTTTCAACAATTCGTCATGCTCATTAGTTTTTATAGTTGTAAAACTTTAAGTTATTTATTTAAGGTTCTTCATCTAAATTAAAATTTTCATATAATTTTTTTTAAGTTTAAATAAAAAACAATTATAATTAAATTCAAGAACGACTTTTTTATAGATTTTTTTCTAAGAACTATTTAATTAATTTCGTTTACGTTATTCTTGCCATATAAAGGTTTTTTAAAAAATTAGCAATAATTAATAGAATTTTGTTTATTTAAACTCCTAAAATTATTTATGCAATTATTATAGTTGAGTTTAATCAGCTTGTTTTATAAGCTATAAAAATTAAACATAATGGACCTAGAAAAATACATTTAATTATCTTTAATATATATTTTATCAAGATTAGAATGTCAGTGGCTTCTACTATGTGACGTCAGCTAACTACTTATTTAAATTTGACGTCATGTTTATAATTAAATCTTAGTTGTACACTATTAATTTTTAAAAGATGTATTAACAGGTATTTCTAAAATAATTTTGTATCTAGCAGAGTATAAAATCTAAATAAATTTAATATTAATTTAATCGTACTTATTTATTAATTACTTTAGGGAATATACAAATCAAAATCTGCTTTGTTATCTTTTTTATTAAACTTCTAATTAATAAATTCTATCAGTTATAGAATATATATACTTTAGCAATAAAAATTTAATTCAATTACGAAGAATATTAACAAATTAAATTAAGTATTTTTTTAATACCAACTTTACAGCTAATCAAAGTAGCTGTACAAATCACTTGGCAAGTTTACAGAGTTGTAAAAACAACATTAAATCGATGTATAAATAAATTTACCATTAAATTAGTTTAAATATATCAATACGTCAGGTGTATATACAATTAATATTTTCTTGCGTAAAATTATATAGTTTTATTTATGCTTACTTTAAACGTTTTAGTTAATTTTTATCATTAGTTTTAGTTTTATAAGGCATATAGTTTGTATGCTCAACTATAGAATAGTTTTTTGCTAATAACTAACCTAGACAGATACTCTTTGTTCTTTCCTTATAATTTCAATTAAAATACAATTTAAAGATTAAAACTTTTTTACGAATATTAAGCTTAGTTTATTTATTAACAGTTGTAAATTCGCGTTTATAACGAATTTAAAGCTATAAATCCATCGGAAAAAGGAAAAAAAAAACACTTGAAATGAATTGTTTTAAAAAAAAAATGTATACTTTTATTATTATCAATAAAAGTTGAAAAATAATTGAAAAATAGAATCGGGGGTTTAAATAATATATTTTTTGTCAGTCTTTAATAAAAATAGATCTAGTCAACATACGAAATATATAATAATTCTAAAAATGATAAATGGCACTAAACTTATTGCTTTAAAGTTTTACCATAGAATATAACGAGAAAACTTAGATATTATCCGTTTTATATTTAACAATAAAAATAAAAAAAAAAAACAGTATAAGTTTTTATTCAATTAATTGTAGTTAAGTTGCGTAATTACTTAAAAAACTAGACAAATAAACAAATATTAGCTAACTTACTCAGCTGTACAAACTATTTTTTGGTTAATTGCAAATTTTAGATATATTATAGCTTATATAAATTTGTGTTTGACAAAAGTTTATTAGAAATAAGGTTGACGTCATACTTATTAAAAATGTATCCTTTTATAACCCTTACGTGTTAAACGCAGTTTACATATTTTAAAGTGTCTCGGACAAAAGGCAAAAGGTTTTCGTGGTGTACGACTCGATAACCAAAAATTTTAAGCACTTTGTTTTTCGTAGCTCAATTTAATATCATTATTTTAAATAAAACGACTATGCAAATTTAATTCTTTTTCTAATCAAAATTTATTTTTAATTTTTAGATTCACTTGTATATCACCTAAGTGAGAATTTTAGTTTAAGTATTTGTGCTAACTTATTTAATAAGCAGCAAAATCAGTTTGTAAAAAGACTGATATTCATTACGTGTAAGTTTCAAAATTAAATAAGTAAAATTCCAATGATAAATTATAATTTCTTTTTTCATGCTTAATGTTTTTTTATAAACTAAAAACACTTTTTAATTTTGCAATTAATCTTATACATTAATATCTTATATTGATTTAAAGTAGAAATTTTTTTTTGTGTTTTTAGAAAATAAAATATAATTAAATGCTGTGTTTGTTATATAAATTAACAGTTATTCTAAATCAAAATGTTTTATTTAAAACAACATTCAAATTTAATAAATTTTCTATCCCTTCAAAAGTTTAAATAATCAAAACCGCAAAGCAGAAACTTGAACAATCTTTGTGTATTATCTTATTTATAACACTTATAATCAAGTAAACTTAGATGGTAATTAATCACATAGTCAAGTATAAAGCAAACTAGTAACAATAACTAAAGTATAATAATAAAAGACATAAATATAAAAATTATGTTTAAAATTTTTTAAAATCAGTTTGGATAGTTATTTTAGTAATCTGATGTTGTGCTTGTTATAAAATTATAAAATACTTAGTTATGTTTTTACAAATTTAATTAAACATGCATATGATTTTTTATTTTATTGCTTCTTTTGTATAATTGTTTTCAAAATGTTTAAAAGTTATGTGTAGAAGCTACATAGATTATTATTTTTGCTACTACAAATTTTAAGTTTTCCGAATTCAGTGTTTTACTAAATCTTAGTTGTCTTATTGTACATGTTCATGCAAATAAAGACGAACGTACGCTTACACAAGTAAATGTTTATGTTCAGTTTTTAGCAATTTAACGCTTCTGCCCTAAGTTTAAAAAATTTAACATTCGATTTATTTTATTATTTAAGTTCATACAACATGAGTCATGTTCACTTTAGCACTTATGTTTCATTCGGTTCTTATCATTTAAAAGAAGATTTATAGACGTTTAAACAAAGAATTTAATTTTTGAGCATAATAAGTTTTTTTTGTAAGTATAAGACATAAAATAATAAAAGATACCGCAAATTTAATTGTTTAAAACTAAAACTAGTTTATTTTAGCTACTTTAATAAAATATTATTCGTCGTCATATTATTTACATGTTGACACTAGCTGTTCATTAAGTTAAAACAGCTAAATGAGTATATAGTATATATTTTACTTTTACAGTAAAAAAATATATATTTCATTAGTATTTAAAATATCATTTCCAACACCTTCGACTTACAGACTTATTGTCGTCATAAGAATTATTTTTATTACTTCTATTCTTTTTGAAACGGTTTCTACAATTATAATTTGATATTGGTTAGAGTTAAAACAAAAAAAACTAAAGGTGATAGTTAGGATTTCGAAAAAAAATGTTTTAAAGTTTTAAAATAATTTTAACTGATTAAAGCTATAATTGACTACTGTAACGTTACTAGAAAAACAAATAAAAAAGAAACTAGTACTACTTTGTTGAATTTTGTTTATGGAATCCTTTGCTCGCTAAAGTATTTTAAATACATGTCTCAAACAATATCATTTTAATTGAATCACTTAAATAATCACAAAAGAAAAAGTTTTTCATTGACAAGTAACTTTTCAATTGTATCAGATTACTTTCCCATTTTATAAAACATAACTTTTGAATTGAAACCTAATGAAAATTAGTTTCAAAAAAAAGTAATACTTTCATAACTTTTCAGAAATTAATACCAAAAAACCTTTAGTATATGCTTCACTTATTTTTAGAATAAATAAAACTAACAAACTAGCTGAACATAAAAGTTCTATTGATAAAACGTTCTAAAATTTAGAAAGAAAAATTAATTAAAAAACTTATATAAATGTTCTAACTTTCAGTTGAAATATGATACTTTCAAGTAAATTAAAGTTTAAATCAAAACTTTACATACTTAAAGCAATATTAATATCCATAAAACAAAAAAAAAATTTATACAAAATTATCTGCTAAAATAATTTTAATAATCAGACTAAAGTTCAAGAATAAAAAATATATAGAAACAAACTTATAAAAAACCTATGAAAACATGGTTTAAAACTCTGATAAAAATACTTCCAAAATTTTAAGAATAAAAGTTTCATAACAAATTGAAAAAAAGAAAAAAATCTCACACCAGCTTATATAAATGAAAATTCTTTTACAAAACCAATATAAACAGTTTGTTAAATGATTCGTGTAAGGAATATATGTAGGTTGTAAACTTGAAATATAAATCATTTATCTGAAAACAATGATTGTCTGTTCTTATTTAAATTTTTAGTTTCTAAATTCTTGAACTGTAAAATATGAATCCTTTGAATTACTTGCAGGTTCTTATATAGAGTATCTATCAGCTAACTCACGTTGCTGTCCAAATTCGAAAGAGAAAACATGTCCCACAATTTATTAATAATCAGCTTTTTAAAGAAATCAGTTTGTTATAGAGATTGTGGTAGTCTTAGAATGACGTTAAATGACTATAAATAAACATTATTACATAATTACTTATCAAGTTGTGAACTGTATGAATAATAAACATAAGAGGTTTAAAGAATACTGTTGCATTTTAATTATATCTATCTTAAGTAGATCATCTACACTTTAATTTTCAAAAACATAAGCTTGTAAACTATTTTAATTTTATAATAACATAATTCTTATTAGATAGTCTAATTGAATTCTCATTGTTTAAAAGTAAACATTGTTTTCTAACAATTGTAATGTAAAGTAACTATTTTTTAAATGCTAGTTTATATTCTATTTATTTTTTAATTGCTATTATTATATATCACTCTGTGTTTTATAACATGAATTGTCGATTATAACAACTATATTTTAATTAAGTTCAAAGACTTTAAAAAAATTAAACGACTATTAAAACTGCTTTTTGAAAGTACTAAAATTTTTAATACAAATAATTTAACTCGTTTAAACTTGAAGCAACTTCATTAAAAACAATTATGATAATTTTTTAGCTTTGCAATCTTTAAAATGTTTTTTATAAAGTGTGATTTCAATATAAAACAGTTTTGCTTATTGTAATTAAATTTTTATGAGTACAATTGTACAAAAATAATTTTAAAGTAAACTGATGAAACAGAATTGATCACAAACGGAAGACAATGAACGTAAAGCAGTAAAGCTACTAGTAAAAGTCATTTCTTGCAAAAAATTTTGTATGTTAAATATATATTTAATATATTTATTATTTTTTTTAACTCGTAGATATTTAAACATATATGGTTATAATAATTATTTTTCTATTACAGTAAAAAGGTTGTTTAATTAAATATAAGTTATTTGATACTTAAATTCACATTGGTATGTCTGTTTAAAAAAACTGTTAACGTTTTAAAATGTAAGACCGTAAAATAAATGAAAATTTTTGACTATTTTTTACTTTCAGTAATTTAGCTGTTATTAGTATAAATGAATACTTTTAACAATAAAAGTTTCAACGTTCATTCATACTAAATACATATGTTAATAAGAACTATTATATAAAATATGCATCTAAACAAGAACTTATTGCCAATATACAATTTGATAGTTTGTACAGCTACTACAGCTAGTTGATTGAAAAATTATTTTATGTAATTTGTTTAAACATATATATTTATAGGTAGTAATATTTGAACAATAGTAAAAAATGAAGCAAAAAACAAAATATACTAGTAAGAAATATTAATAGTATTTTTCTTTTTTTTGTCACGAAGACTGTACAAATATCTAATGACTTTTATGCATAATAATACTTGTTTAATATAACAATCAGCTAAATTATACCTTCTTAGTAGATACAAAATTGGTAATACTTAATAAATTTAAGCAACAAAGTTTTTAAACATAATTCTAGTTTTAAAGAAGATTATTAGTTGGGACGATCAAAATAAACACTTTTTATTTTAATAGTTAATTTAAATCAATACGAACTTAAGTATTTAATTTTTTGATCTACACAAAAAAAAAATAGTATCTTTTAAATATAATTTTTAATGTGATAAACCAACTGAAATCGATGTACAAGCTAATAAAAAACCTTCTACCATTAACATTTTATTTCAACGCTTTTATTATTTAATCTCTGTTAAAAACAATTTTGTTAAATATAAATGTTTTATAAACTTGTTAGTTGAAAATATTAATAGATGCTAATAACCGCAAAACATTTAAAAAATATAATTGGTCTGATGGTCACGAAGCGACAATTTATTATAATTTTATTTTACTTACTTATTTTATTTTCTTTTTTTTTTTAATTGTTACTGCTAACCAAACCTTGACTCTTACTTTGTTTTTTTATTATTAGTAGTTTTTTATAGTTTAAAAATGACTAGCGATATATGTCTATAAGTAATATAATAACATAAAATACTTTTTTTTTATTCAGCTAAGTTTAGTAGCTGTACAAACTATAGAGGATATTTTAAAGCTAAATTTTATTATAGTTTTCATAATATAAAGTTTACTGTAATTATAACTGTTGTGGTTAAAAACAATATCTTTATAATTCCTAACTGAATTTCTAAATATTTCATTTCGCTGTAATATATAATTTATAAAAAATCAAGTAATAAAGAACTTTTAAATATATAAAATTCAACACAAATTGTTTTTGGGTGTTGCCTACTTATTACAAATTTATTTTAATTAGGTTTAGGTAAAAAACAGTACTTAAAATAAGTTATTAAACATTTTTTTTGATTGAGATTTGTAGTTTGTAAATGGATACTATTAATCAACTTAATTATTACTTGCTTGACAAATAATATCAAGTATTGTGTCTTGGTAGTTCAACGATAAAACTTTTTTTAATATTTTAATGTTTTATTTTGTATAATATTTTTTAGTATTGATTTATTTTATCTCTAAACTATTAAGTATGTATAAATTATTAAGATTATAAATGCTTATAAGTCATTACTATAACAATTTTGAATAGTTCGATTTTATAAATTTCCTCGTGTTATGATATAATTACTAAAGTTTTAACTTTATTTTTGTAATATAATTGTAAACATATTAAAATATCAATAAAACTTGATCGAAACTTTTTAGCTATTAATATAACGATGAATTTGATATATTGTAAACTTGCGTTTTTGTAGTTAATCAAAACTATTTAACTTAAACCTAAAATTAATTACATGAGGGTATTGTTTGAATGCTTTAAGATCTGTGCTTAATTTGTACAGCTATTCAGGTTAGCTGATAAAACAACATATTTTTCTGATATGTGCTCTGATTAACTTGAATTACTTTAAGACACTTAGATTTCAGCTTTATAATAAAATTACTCTATAAACTGTAAAAGAAAATTTTCAAGACAAAATAAAATCAAAATAATACTTAAAGGATAAATACTCAACAGAATAATTGCTGCAATGTTATATCTGGTTCTAGTTGAGCAGATTCAGTCAATTTTTGAATCTTTTGTTATATGTATCTTGTTAATATATTAATGGTTTAAAATCACTTATATTTAAACAAAAATAATGTAAATTATTTATTTTTAAAAAGGTAGTCTATTTAGTCCTAATTTCAGATATTACTAAATTTGTTCTTTAATATGTCTTTCATTTGTAACCGTTGATTCTGAAATGACTATAAGTTTAAGTTGACAAGTTTTAGCAGTCTAAAAACACTCAAACATAAATTTAAATTGTTGTTTTAAAAGTATGGTAAGTTTTTTTATAAAAAGTAATTTTATCCTGCTTGTGCTATTAAAAAAAGCTTTAGAAAACTTTAAAAATACGTTTTAGCTAAGTTCTTAATATAAATTATAGTTTATTAATAAGAAGATACCAATACTTTGATTAAAATAAAACTACCATTTTTAACACAAGATTAGCTGTACAAACTGCTTTTTTAGTTGATTGGACTATTCTAAAAAATTATAAAAAATATTACAATCTTTTAAACTTTGCGTTTGTGTGTGATTTATAAACACGTATTAAAATAATTTAGAAAGTTTTTAGTTGCTAATTACATTATTGTTTATTATGTATTTGTTTGTATACAAATAAGCGGTATACAAATAAAATTCATAATTGTTTAGAATATTACTTAAGATTTCATGGTTTATTTAATTGTGTACGAAATTTTAAACATATTTAAAAGGTTTATGTTATCAACAAGTTTAAAGACTTACTTTCAAGCTTACTTAAGACCATAGTCTTTACAAATGTACATAGTTTTTTTTATTATGAACTACTACAAAGTATTTTTAGACGTTTAATTCGTTACATAGTTTCAATCATTCTTCATAACTATCAAATTTGTAGTCTATTTGCTTATTTTTATATCAACCAAAACACGTTTATGACAATATTAACATAAAGTGTCTGTGATTAATGACCATTCGGCCAAAATGTTTGTTATTTTCAGCAGCTACTCTAATCAGATTGTAATTTTTTTGTTTCAATGTACGTAAAAATTAAATAATATTGTAATAGAAATTATATAATAAGTAATATATATTTATGTTGGTATAAAACTTTTTTTATAAAAAAATCTTTTTTTGTTTGTAATTAATACATAAATTGTTGGTTTAAATGTTGTTGAAATAATTTATACTCCTTTTATTATCTAATATACTTCATTAACCTAGAACTAAAATGATTGTAACTATGTTACTTTTTAAACTATTTTTTTAAAGTTTTATGTTTTTATATTTGTTAAATTCCCAACTAAATTTCAAAACAATATTTCACATAGATGATCAATTAGATTAATGTGAGAAACAGTTGCATTAAATTTCTTATTTAAAATAAATCTAATAATTTAAACATTTGTTAGTTAATTAACTCGAATTCAAAAACTTCTAATTAAATTTTTCATGATTCAAATTGTTCGTTTAAATTGTTGCTTTTAGAATAAACTAAATGTTTGCAACAATTTTCAAACTAATAGTTTATATACTGCTCTTCAATATAATTTTCCGTTCATTATTTTCTACCAATAATTTTCTATTTGAAATCACTCATTTGCGATTTAATTTGTACAGAACTCGTAAAGAGCGTACCTGGAAAATATCTCAACCATATTGAAAAATAAATACTAATTAACTAACAAAACTTAAATACTAAAATAAAACTGTATTAGTCGATTTTCTTCATTAAATTTTGTTGATTAAAACTATATTGTAATACAATTCTAACATCTTACTTTTCAAAAAATTTTATTTTCAAACTTATTAAGTTTAATTGTTTTATATAAAAACATTTTGTTTTATTATATTTTTAAAAATAATAATATTTTTTAAGGCTCACTTAGTTTAAATTGAATAGTAAAAAAGCTTTAAAATAGCTTAAAAGTTAAACGGTAATAATATTATAGTTATTAAAGTAACATAAATTTATTTAACTTAAAAGTAGTTGAAATTAAACAAAAATAATATCGGAGAGTATAATTCTTTTTAATCAATGTTTTATCTTATTTAACAGATTACATAATGTAAGGCTATTTGATAAAATACTTATCAAGTAAACTTACTAGTTTTTTGTTGTAACTTATTTTATTCTTATAATATCTTTTTACCACAATATCTTCTATCAGACTAAAAAAGTTAGGCAAATTGTTGGATTCTGCCTAGTTTGTACAGCTATTCTTTTTAGCATATAAATTATTATTGTGTTCTAAAATATTTATCTTTTTATTTTTTGATAATTTAAAGTTTCATATTTTTAAATTGAGCTATATAAGATAATACCGCTTTACTAGTGTGTTGATTAACAAAATGTTTAACTATATGTTCTTAAATAAATATATATAAAATAATTAATTTATTTGGCAATTAAAGCTTAAAATTTTTCTAACCAGAAAATAACTCGTATTAAGCTTAATAAACATATTATTTGATCTATTATAACATAGCTATTTAACAAGTACAATAAGCATCACAAATTTGTAAATTTTTGTAATTACTAATGTTTGTCTTGTTTTACTTAAAGTTTAACTTAAAGTTTGAAAGTAGTTAAACTATTGTGTTTAAAAGATCTGTATGAATTTTATAAATAAATACAATACTTACTTGTTTTATTAAAATTTTTAAAGAAAGTAAAAAAAGTTTTAAAACAAAATAAAAATTAGAAATGATAAATAACTAACATTTAAAAATATTTTAAAAGATACACGTGTTATTGGCAATCTTAATATTATTTTAAAACAAAAAACATAAATTGATTTTCAAAATACAAATGAAAAATAAAACCATTAGTTTAGGTTTAAAGATTAGACCGTTTAGAATACGAATAAAATGTTTAATGAACGACAAAAAAAACCTGGTTTACAAAACAAAATGGTTGTTGAGCCGTAAACCACTTGGATAACTTTTAACGTCTTATTCAGATGAAAAAGCAATGAATATACTTTACTAGTTTTACTTTCATTGTGCTTTATTATAATAATAAACATTCAGCTAATTGAAAAACTGCAAACCTAACGTTCATAAAGTCCATAAATTAAAGGTAATCGTGTGTAGGTATTTAGTACAAGATTTAAGTAAACTTGCTTTTTTAATAAATTTGAAAACGGTTGCCTAAGTATGCCAACAATTTTATGTCTAAAGATAAAGGATAAAATGTAGTTCAAAAACTTAACAACGTTTTTATCAAAAAAAAAACTAAAGAAGAAATTAATATTAAATGTTTATTATTGTTTTCAAGCAAAGTACAGTTATTCCTTTAAAAACTACAACTTACATACATTAATTGCCTATTAGCAACAACTTATGGTTTAAATTAAGATTTATTTATATAAAAAAATTAAGTTATTTATGATTTTTTATAATAAAAGAATACGGTTTACCAACAAACAATGTATATAGTTATAATGTATTTGATATATTATAATGTAAAAAGGTCTTTTATAAAATAAAAACTATCTGATATTATAAAGAATATTGTTGTCTAATAACGAAAGATGTTTAAAAACATTTCTAGTCAGCTACGATTCCAAAATTAATTTTTTTTTAAAGAACTGTTTGTAAAAAAAGATGCTGTGAACACTCAATGTACAAAAGTGAAATTGTAAATTCATTGGCTAATGAAAATTAAGAAACGATTTTATTGCTAACAACGAACGGTATATTCAGCATTAAGTAAAAAAATAAATAAATATATTTGTTGGTAGCTACGTGTAACATATCTAGTTTGTACAGCTAATAATTTAGCTGATTTTCAAAGTTAAATATTAGCTGAATAAAGCTTAATAATTTATTTTTAGTGTGATGAACAAATTAAAAAAAAAAAAAAAATTTTTGTAAAATATCAAATTTTTTTGTTGTTCTATCATAGTTACTTAACATTTAGTGATTTAACTAAGTTTTAAATTTTCACTATAACCCCTTCATAAATTCTGAAAAAAATTTGTTTAAGAGAGTTTCAATGTTTTTGCCTAACACAATATTTTATAAATGTTTTAAGTTCTAGTTTAGATAAAATTAAAATATTTTATTTAAACTTAAACTTTTGAACAATGCGATAAATACTTACCTACTAATTTAAATATAACAAGATAAGTAAAACAAAAACTGCAATTTTTTTATGCTAAAATTATTTATTATAAATATTTCTTCATAAAAAGAAGTAAACACCAATACTAGCTAAGCTAGATAATAAACGGAAATTTAATCAATAAAAGTATGTGCTATTATTTATTATGACATATTTTTAAAGTCTCACTATCGTTATAACAAACCTAAAACTATATATTAATTTTTTTTCAACAGAATTATAGCTTGTCATTTATAAGCGCATTGTGTATTTTTATTTAGTTGAACCGAATACTAAAATAAATACATTAAACAGTTTTTTTTTCTTTTTACAATATTTTTATTTTATTTCGAATAATTAATGATAGAGCTAACGAATTTTTGTTAATTTTAAGTTCCTGTAATGTATTGAATTTATTTTATCTTTAACTGAACTCTTTTGAAAATTCACATTACACACTACTATATAATTTTTTAAAGTTTTAAATTCATCAGTTTTCAAAAATGTTACTTATTTGTGTGTGAATTGCATATCAAAGAGGTGTACTTTGTTTCATAACTTTTGAAATAGTTGTTATAACTTTTATTTATTTTCTGACTTAATAAACGGCAAATCTCTCGAACAATATGTTTAAAATAGTCTACTACTTATCTACCATTTAATTAGCTTTAAAGTATTAAGCAGCTATATGTTACTATATGTTTTTTTGTTCTTAGATTAAAATTGTAAAAATAAAGTCAACTTAACTAGTAGTTGCTTAAATGACGTGATATACTATACTTTAAATCCTAGCTATAAACCAAAATTTGTTATTAATTTTGAATAATGCTAAAAACATTGTAATTACTGATAATCAAGGCTACTTTATTTAAAATAGTCAAAATAATGAATTGATATATGTATATTAAAGAACAATTACCTGATCTAAAATTTTATACTTTTTGTAAACGTTTTTAACACTTTTTTTACTTTTTTTTTACAATGTCACATACTTATACAAATTATATTTTAAGTATTTGAAAGATTTTTATTAATTTATATTCTAACTTTTTTAACACTTTAGTTTGCAATACTATTACTGGATACTATCGCAACTTTTGAAGTATTTATTTTATAGGCTTAGTATCAAAACAAATAATGGTTAAAGTCTAAATAAATAAACTTGTTTGAATGTTCTGAAATATTACCAAAGATTCTTAAACTTTTTAGTATTTTTCTAATTATAGTATTTGTAGTCTATTTGCGTATTTACATATCAACCACAACATATTTGTAACAATTTTAACATATATTACCTGTAATAGTTACGAATTTACTCATGACATTTATTTCAAGTTTGTATAGCTATTCTTAATAGCTGATAATCGTTTTAACTTTTATGTTAGTAAAGACTAGTTTTTATTATATCAGAGATTGAATAAAAAGTAATTTATAATTTTTAATTATGATATACAACATCTGTTTTAAAAAAAAAGTTCCTTTTTTTCTTGTGTTAAATACATAAAAACATATGTGTTGTTTTAAATTATGTTACACTAAACTGGTATTTTTATTATCTTCTGTATATGCGTTATTCTACTGTCTTTATACTTTATTTATCATGAATATGAATGGTTGAACTCTGTTACTATTTATAGTTTTTTTTATGTTTGATATTTTAATATTTATAAAATCAGAAAAAAATAAGAACTTTATAACAATGATTCACATAGCTAGTCAATTAGATAAATGAAATTGGCAGTTAATTTTTTCTATTAATAATGAGACTGATAATTCAAAATTAGGTAATTTATTAAATAGAGAATAAAAAAATTGTAAAATTTTTAATGGTGCAAGTTGAGAATTCTGAGAAGCCTCCTCAGCAGTATTAATTAATAGGCTTAATTAATATTTCTTTACTAAAAAAGGTTGTTTGACATATAACATTTATAAAAATGATAACTGTTGAGTAAAACTTGCCAGAGTTTGTATAGTTATTATATTTTGCTGTGTAAACATATCAATTAATATACCTTCAGAGTGAGTTATTTGCTTTTGATTTTAAATGTCTAATTGTATTTATAGGTTAACCAGAAAAGTTTATTATTTTCTTTCTGAATCAATTTTTTTGACTTAAGTTTAATATTTAACATAAGTTACGCTGTAATCATTTTTTATTTTAAAAATATTTCATGTTTATATTTGTTAGTTAAATGAATAAGAGTTAACTTTGGTTAAAATGATAAATATTAATATTTTTGTTTTTATATCATAATGATAAATTGTTTAGTTTATAGAAAAACAGCAATTAGTTCAGAAGATAGCTATTTTTTTAAGAAACAAATACCTTCTTTTTTTGTAGTTTAAGTTAAAAATTTATAACATAATAGATAAAACAGTTTATTATATTGGATTTGTAAGGTAATTATAACAACACAATTTTAAAAGATATTAATAATTAAATTTAATTTCTCAATTACTTTAGCTTTACTTTTAATGTATAAAAGTAGCTTTTGAAGTATGTTACTGACACATTGAAAAAGTTAAAAATATATTGACATAAAAATTAAAAAAAAGATTATATATATGCTTTTACTGAGATAAAATATAACTAATAGATAACTTGAATAGCTGTACGAACTAAGTATAAAGGAGGTATATCTGACTTAAATGTATTATAAAATTATTTCATAAAAAGTTATTATTATGTTTCAGTAAAATTAAAAATCATAAGCAATAACCTAATTACAAAAAAAAACTGTTTTTTTTTTCTTTTTTAAAAAATTAAAAACTTAAATTCTAAAATCTAATATTTTTTAACTATATCAAGTTTACATCGATTACAATTATTTATAAGTAAATTAAGTTTAGTACTATATATCATTTCAAAGTAATACAAAACGTTATTCGAACCAGTGAATTTATTAATGAAACGCCTATCTGAAATATAGCGATAAATATATATAATTAAACTTAACTATTATTTTAATTAAAAGATACAATAGTGGATATAGTTGTTATATTTCGAAATAATTAAAAAGTACTATATTTTCTAATATCTTTTTTGTTATTGTATCGATAATATATTCTTAATGTAATAAATTTTAAAGGTCATATAATATGATATATAAATCGTTTTGAAATAAAAAATTCTAATTTTAAATGTAATTTAGTTTAATAGTTAAATATATAAGTTTTTATACTTAACTAGTTTTAATATATTAGATTTTCAAATTATTAATGACATTTTATATTAAATTAGAATAATTTTGTAACTGTATTCTATCAGCTAACTATAATAGCTGTACAAACTAAGGAAAGAGTTAGAAACTTAAATCAAGAACATTAAAAAAAAAATTTAACAAAATTCAATATTGTCGTAGTAGTATTTCAATTTATCAAAAATTAAGTTGAATCCTAAACAAAACAAAAAACAGTAATTTACGAAAACTTTATATAATATAGAGTTGAAAATAAAGTAGTTTGAGTAATTTTTATTCAAAAAATATTTTGCAGTAGAGTGTCAATCTTTTAAACTAAGTAAAAATGTGTTCTGTTTTTAATGAATTTTAAATTCATTATTACAATAAGTATAACATTGATTTTGAATAGTTACTTTTACATTTTAATCAACTAAATTTCATAGCATCAAAAAACTAAATGTACTTTTAAAACAATGATAGTGTAAATGATCAAATTTATAATGACCTAACTTTAAAATAGCAAATATATACTATATAAAGAAACAGTATAGTCAAATTTGTTTTGCTTACTTAAAACAGGTTTCATTGTCAAAATACAAATAGCTTCTAGTTTAATCAAATCGAAAACATCACTACAAGTTTTAATTTATTTGAATTATATATTTATATTTATTTATTTTGATTTTAACTGTTTGCACAAATTGGATTATTAACCAAATGTTCTTCAACGGATAAACGTTTATTTTTTAAACTTGTAGTAATATTTTCGATTTGATTTAACTAAAACCTATTTGTATTTTGTTAAGAGAACTTGTTTTATGTGAGCAAAAAAATTTTTACTGTAATATTTTTCATTTTCGTAAAACTTTATACATGTTGTTATTTTTGTATTAATGTATAGTTTTAATTTAGATTATTCAAATGATTCTAATTGTAAGTAAACTCAAATAATTTTAATTGTTAGTAATTGATATTGTCTATTGATTTCTTTATGATTAATTGGTTACTTTATAAGCTTTTAAATTCCTATCTCTTGTTAGCTTTGTAATCTACCTATTAGAATTGCTCAAAATATATCTAGTTTTATGAATTGGTAGTCTTGTATAATATATTGTATAATCATCTTTTTTCTTAGTTTTATTTTATTTTGTGTAATATTATATCGGACGTTCTATGATTGGGTTATAAAAGCACTATTTTTTAAGTAGTTCTCAAAAAAAATTCTATTTTATCAAAATTCTATTTTATTTCGGTAATGTTGATAATCTTTTTAATATTTTGGAACATAAGTGACCAGTAATTACACCATAAGATATACAAAACACATAATTTCAATAAAACTAAATATATTTCGAGCAATTCTCATCGAAAGAGTACAAAGCGATCAAGAGATAGAAATTTACAAGCTTATATAGTAACCAATTAACCAACTAATCATAAAGTAATCAAAAGTTTAATAAAAGACAATAATCAGACAATAATAAAAATAATAAACACTTTGTTTAAAACATAAGGTATAACTGTTTCTTATTATGATTTTAAAAAAAGTCAAGCAAGTATAGGTTTGAACATAATCTTGAAAAAATTGTTTTTCATCATATATAACTAAAAATAATTAAGACTAAATTAATTAAAAGTTAAAATATTAGAATACAATCGATTTTAAATTTTAAGCAACACCAATAATTTCTTAGATTATATTTACATTATATCGTGTAACAATTCAATATTTTTACTAGCGGTTAAAATATTTGTACAGCTGTTCAAGTTTTGTCTTCATAGATCTTTTTAATATTAAACATTACAATACTAAATTTGCGTAATTATGTTTTATTAACAATAAATTTATCAAGTAAAAACTGTTGTTCTTAGTTAATTAAAAAAAAATGTCGTTTGAAAATTTTAGTTTAGTTTTTTTTCTTATGTTTGTATGCTTCATATTACAACTAATATATAAAATTACATACAAAAATGATAAAACTAAACCTAATGTTTAAAGCTAACACAAACAACAAATAACATCTTAAAGTTAATTTAATTTAAAAATGTTGTTTTAATATTTTTAAATCTGTATAAAAACGAAGATACTGCTGCGTTTAAACTTGCGATGTCATTAGGAAAGTTTTGTCATTTTAAACAACGAAGAAAAAGCATACTTATAAAATATTTTTGGTAGGCCTCCAGAATTATTGTGTTGATGAACAAAAGTATATTTTTATCTAAAATTTAATTTAGTACACTTTATTATATATAACAAGTTATCTGCAAAACTTAAAACATAAATTATTAATATTTTTAATTATTAAATTTTAATAAATTTTTCACTTTTAATTTGTTTCAATAAACCAGTAACTATATGACAATATTAGTGTTTTGCCACATATTTATTAATAACAGTGTAAGCGTTAAAAACAAAACAAAAGTTGTAAGATATATATAAATTAAATAGCAATTCCCAATATGAGAGTATTATAAAAAAGTATAAAGCAAAACTTAAGATAAATTAACTCTTTTTATATAATAACAGAACACTAAACTAAATAAAAATTTTGATACGTAAGTGTTCATTAATATTATTCAATAAATAAGCATTTTTTACTCTAATCTAAAATTATAACTGATTGTTATTTAAACTGCATAAACATTGTTTGTTTACAATAAAAGACAAATTTTTGTAAAAACCGATCTTTTCAATATAAAATATAAATTTTTATCAAAAGATAAAAAATGTGTTCAAAAAGTTGACTTAGTTATTAATTTACGATTATTCTGCTCATTTCTATAGCTGTACAAACTAAATTGAGTACTAAAACCAATACCTTATTAAGTTAAAGTTATTTATGAATTTGTTTTTAGCAATCATGAATAGGTAATTCAATATAGCATCATAGTGATTTATAAAATTAATTATTAATTATTTTAGACCTTTAATAACAAAACGTTTTGGAACGAAACTATTTAGGTTATTCGAAATTTAAGTTGTGCAGAGACTAAAATTATTTACTAATGATAACATATTGCAAGTAAATAACCATTATTCAAAATAAATTAAATATAAACAAATAAATTATAACATAAATCGAAAATTTAAAATGTACTTTTTTATTAATAAACTTTAAATACTATATAAACATAATCCAAAAAAAGCAAAATAAGCAGTTAAAATAAATAACAAAAGAAAATTATAATAAATTCCTTTTATTTCGATTACTTTTTTTTAGGTGGCACGCATGTGCTAGTTTCTTTCTCTACGTTACGCCCCTGATATAAACTATGTACAAGGGGCGTAGCGTGGGGAAGGTATAACAAAAGTTTTTAGTACTAATAAAACAATTATTATGAAGAAAAATGATAGGACAAAAACATGTAACTTATATATGTACTCATGACAAACATTAAATTACATAAATTTAAACTTTTACTCATTATAGCTAACACTATTATAAGCTACTAAACTATTATAAAGTTTAAAATTGTCAATAAATTATACAATAGTTTGTTACTCTATATCTAAAGGTATTATATGCTCATAAAAGTTAAAGTTAACATTTATTTATTTACTACAAAACATTTTAAGCAATAAGTGTCTTAATTTCTAAACATGAAAAGTATGTACAACGAGTGTACAAATTATTACTAATGAACTTTTAGTAACACATTTTTATTGATTAAAACGTTTAGATAATATGGATATTAAACGATGAACATCTAAATACTACACTTTAGATTTTGATTTTATAAAAAGCTTACTACTTATCTAATGTTAAATAGTAAACTTAAAAAAAAAACTCAAACAGTAGAAAAGCCTTTGTAGCAGTACAATAAGAGTTTTATTTATATTACCATACTGAATTTTATTGCAAGCATGCTTGACACAACCTCTTAATAACCACTGAAATATATAAAACAGTAGAAAACGAGATATTCGTTGATAAATACATGTCAGATTTTGTACAGCTAACATATTTAGCTGAAAAAATATAATAGTTATTAACTTAGACATTTAAGTTGTTATATTGTGTTTTAGTGTTAAATTGTATTTAAAGAATAATTAACAAAAATCATAATTTTTTAGAAATCTATTTCAACTTGAAGTCTAATAGTTAGCATCAGTTATGCTGTCATCCATTTTTTTTGTTTTTTTTTTAATATTTCATGTTTATGATTGTTAGTTAAAAAAAAACGTTTCAATATTTGATACAACTATAAATATTAATCATATGTTTTATAACATAATTAAAAAAACCTTTAATTTTATAATTAAAAAGCAAATATTTTGTTAGATAACTGATTTTGTTAACAAAAACTTATTAAATTTTATTTTGTAGTTATAATTATAAAAGTTATAAATAAAAACCTAACTTAATTGAAATTGTAAAGTTATTATAAAAAATAAGTTTAAAAAATAACATTCAATAGGATGAAATTAATAAACTTTTACCTTATAATATAAAGATATAATACGTATTTACGTTTTTTTATATAAAAATAGCTTGTGAAGTTAATTGCTAAACACGTTTTGAAAATAAAAAATATCTCGATATAAATTTTAAAAACTTACTTAGATATATGCTTTTACTAAAATGAAGTATTATTATCAGCTAACTAGAATATCTGTACAAACTAACAAACTGGTTTTAGACATTTACTCATCATTAGGAAAAATATTCATTTTTATAGTTATTATATTTATTTGTGGAATATTTTGAAAAACGTAAACAACTACCTTTCGATGAATACACGAAACTATTTAATCTAATTTTATCAAAAACATTTCTTAGTATAATGTTGCTTATTAACGAAACATCTAGTTGTAGTTGTAGTTACAAATGTTACAGTTTTTTAAGCTTAAATATATTATATAAGCCTAAATAGTTACTTAAATATAAGCACTTTATGAAAAAATTTAAAAATTAAACTAATGTTAAATAGTTAATTATTTAAGATACTACAAAATCAAACTTAACTTTTTTATTTAAGTTAATGTTTAATTAATCTCTAACACTCATATATTTAGATATTTTTTAAACTCTTATATTTAGGTACATAACGGAACATTTATTTATTCCCTCCATAAAATTATTTTCTTTTTAATTTTAGTTTATTTGAACCGCATTTAGATTTTAAAAACATTTTTTTTATATATACCATCAAAAATTTAGTTTTTAAGTATTAAGGTTAAACTTACACACAATATTATCTAGACTTTTGTAAATGAAGTGTTTTATGTTTTATTCAAATAAAAATCCATAGTTAATCTGAGTTTTTACAGCCATTCTTGTAAGCTTACTAAGTACGTTGAACAGATAAAAAGATTATTTTTTTCATTAAGCATTACTTATTTTCTAAATCCAAAATTTATACGAAAAATTTAAATTATTTAAGTTTCTATAAAATGTTCAGTTTCAAATAAGTTACTAGCAGAGTTTTGTGTCATTTGTTGTCTAGGATGCTTTATTGAAAAAAAGTTCATTATTAATTATTGATTGCGCTAAATATTAATGATAACCTAAACAAATACTGGTCGTTATTAATCAAAAATAAAACTATAAAATTATATCAAAATAGTTGTTTTATTATTTAATAAAATACAATTTTTCAGTTAATTTGAAAAAAATATTATTTTTTGTTACGGTTTTTAAAAACTTGTTAAACAGTATAATTTGAAATAAATTTAACAATTTTATGAAATTTGTAGTTTAATTTTTACGAGAAAAATTTTGAGCTATTTAATATAAAGACAAAATGAATAAATTTTGTGGTATATTTTTTGTTGAAAATTTCCATAAGTGATACCAAACAGTATATTTAAGAACAATAATTTTTTAATATTCCAAAATATATGATTAATAAACTGCAGTAACTTGTTTCTTTTTATTTAATACAGATAATAAGAAATTACGATGCTTATGTAAAAGAATTTTAATTGATTTTTAAAAGGTTTGTTACGTTGCTTTCTAAATATCACAATCGTTTAACTAAACTCAAACAATTATAAACTCATATTATCTATTAAACTGGTAGTTTAATATAATTTAAAGTCTCTCGTATAAAATTTTTCGTATCAATTTTCGTATAAACTGTAAAGCGTGCACTGTGTTGTTAATCGTTTTTGTACAAGTTTCAAATGTTTACTACCATAATTATTGAATAAATCACAAATATTATATTCAAACGTTGATAAATTAAAATCGAACAAAAACTTTTTTGGGATCCATAGCTTAAAGTTTGAACAGTTATTTTAGGTAGCTAGTTATAAAATATAAAGTTTTATTAAATTATTTTGCACATGTAAATATTAGCAATAAGTTATAGCTTTTTGTACAGTCAGACTCATTATCTTTACAAGTTTTTACATAAGACTGTTGCATTCAGATATGATAGAAACTTTATAAATATTGAAGTCTTTTTGAAAATTATATACGTAGGCTATATTATAGCTGAAACTTAGAAAAAATTTACCTCCATAACAAACAATTAATATTATTTTCCGTACGTACAGTTATTTAAAATAAAAAATTCTTACAATTTACTGAAGTGACATTTCGTGACATAGCTTTCTAAATGCCACAATCGTCATAATAAAGGTAAAAGTATGTGTGTATGAACTTCAGTTCGATTTTTTTCTTTTTTTAGTTTGTACAGTTAACTTTGTTGACTGATAACAAAAAATTATAATAGTAGTGTACATAAAATATGACTAAAAACCATGTAATTATATTATTTAGTAAATTTAACAATAAACTATTTTAACAAAACAATCAAATAAGTTTTTTCTTCACCTTAAGTTTTTAAGGTTTTAAAAAAAAGATGGATATAAGTAAATATAGTTACAGTTAACTCAAACTATTAGTTAAAAAAGTTTTCAGAGAATCTATAAAAATAAATGCAACAGCTTTTATTTAAACGTTCAATAAAGTGTAATTTTAGCTGTAAGTATATCTTCATCATCTTTTCGAATTTTGTGATGCAACAAAATATACCAAGTCGTTTAAAGTAGTTATTTTAGTACAGTATATATTATAATAGTTGTGTTTTACTTATTTTATACGTAAACAACTAATCAAATCACCCTACTAGTACTAAAACTATTACACAAATATTAAACAGAAGACTCACAGAACTATCTAACAATGAAGATTCTTTTAAAAATTTAAAAAGTAAATATCAACAAACATTATTTTAGCCAATTACAAATATAGATTATAATACAACAAGACCATTAAAAAAAGACAATAAGACTACATTAACCTCTTGCATCTTTACGCACTCGTGACGTTACGCAGTCCCGTTAAGTCACGTTTTTTCGAAATCTAAAAAATTCAAACAATAAAAATTTTAATTTCTTTAATATTGCACAAATTAGGTTTATTGTATATAGCTTAGGTGTCTTAACACCCCTCCTTTTATAAGTTTAAATAAATAAAAATTTTCAATTACTCAAACTACTAACTACTAAGCAACTAACGTTCATATATATAAACGAAACTGTTTAATATATACTTATCAAGACATACCTTTTAGATAGTGCTGCTTATCAACAAAATATTTAGTTGTAATCACAACTATTAAGGTTTTTAAGATATGCAGTATATGCAAATGACTATACAATAAATTAATGTGATAATGTTAAAATAGTTTATTTCCTGAGACGCTAAAAATTTAGGTTTAACCTTTTTTGTTAAAGTGGTTTAATTTAACTTCTAATCCTTATATATTTTTATTGTTTTTCAATCCTACGATTTTGGTAGATAACGAAAAATTATTTTCTTTATTTTAACTTATTGACTTTTTCTTATTTTTTATAATTTGAATCGCTTTTAATTTTCTAAAACATTAAGTTTTATAGATACTGTCAACTAATTTAGTTTTATAATATTACAGTGAAACTTACACACAATACTATCAAGATTACTTATAAATGTACTTTTTTGTGTTTTAAATCGAACAAGAGTATTTTGAGAAAATTACTAATAGAAAAAAATAAAGCTATTATAAAATCATCAATCAAATAATTTACCTATTATTCATTTATATAAAGTTTTTACTAAATCATAAATTAAAAACAAATATCTATAAAACCTTACTAGCTCTTTTTTGTTTACTAAGTAAGTTTTTAGTTATCACAAATAAATTTAAAAAATCTCAAGAAGGTTTAGTCTGTTAAGTAGATTTTATTTTAATATCAGCAAGGACCTGATTATACATAAATAAGTTACATTAAGAAAGGTTTTTAATAACTAAACACTTTTTACTTAAAAAGATACAAAATTTTAAATTCTTTGTTCATATTGTTTAAGTTGCATTGAAGGTTTTATCAAAATAAAAAGTATATTTATTTTGTTTCTTTTTAAAGTTTGGTATGTACTTACATAGGAAAAGTTATAAAAACTACTAAAAACATATGTTGAATTTATACCTAGTTTAAATAAGTTATAACTTATAACTTATAAGTTATAAATAAGTTATATAATTTTACCCTTTTAAAAAAGACTTCAACACTTATAAAGTTTCTTTCATATCTAATTGCTACAGCCTTATGTAAAAACTTGTAAAAATAATGAGTCTGACTGCACAAAAAGCTGTAACTTATTGGTAATATTTACATGTACAAAATACTTTATTAAAGCTTTATATTTTATAACTAGCTACCTAAAACAACTGTTCAAACTTTAAGCTATGGATGCTAAAAAGGTATTTGTTCGATTTTAACTTATCAACGTTTGAATATAATATTTGTGATTTATTCAATAAAATATGGTAATAAACATAAACAACTTGTACAAAAGCGATTAATAACATAGTGCACGCTTTACAGTTTATACGAAAATTGATATGAAAAGTTTTATACGAGAGACTTTAAAATATATTAAATTACCAGTTCAATAAAATAATATGAGTTTATAATAGTTTCAGTTTAGTTAAAAAATTGTGATATTTAGAAAGCAACGTAACAAACGTTTTAACAAACAATTAAAATTCTATTACATAAACATCGTAATTTCTTATTAGCTGTATTAGAAAAAAAGAAACAAGTTACTGTAGTTTATTAATCATAGTTTTTGTAATATTAAAAAATTATTGTTTTTAAATATACTGTTTGGTATCACATATAGAAATTTACAACAAAAAATATACCACAAATTAATTCATTTTGTTTTTATACTAAATAGCTCAAAACTTTTCTCGTAAAAATACAACTATAAAATCCATAAAATTTATAAATTTATTTCAAGTTTTACTGTTTAACAAGTTTTTAAAAACCGTAACAAAAAGTTACTTATTTTGCTTTTTTAAGTAATGACATAATAATATTTTTTTATAAAACTGTAAGTTTTTTCTTAATATAGGAATAAATTTCAATGTTAAAAAACAGCTGTACTTATTTTGTATAATTATCAGCTAAATTGAATAAATCTAAAAGCTCAAGATATGTTTCACATTAAATTCTAATGAAATTGAATATTAAGAAAAGTTCCAAACACAAAGTTTGCGGTGGGTAATATAATTCGTTAAACTAGTAAGTGAGTTTTAATAAATGATTTTTCTTAGTATTTAAATTTTTTATAAGTGTAGTTTGTAAATTATTTAAATTTATAACTTTAGGCTTAAAACTATATGCTAGATATTTTACATTTTAGTTACGATATGAATAATAACTTCAGATTTTACAGCTGTTTAATTTACACAGCAAAAATACAGCTTGTATTTCAATTACAATATTTTAAAGCTTACTTTATCTTGTGGTTAATTAAAAGAATTTATAAACTATTCTAACTTTTATTTGTAAATTTAGTTTTTTATTTTGTTAAAAGCTCCGTTATTATTAAACAAATATAGTATTATAACAGTTTGAAATATAAAAAAGTTTGTATATTTTCACAAAAATGTTTAAGAATCAATGAGAGGTGGGATTTCAACAACTTTATACACGGCGCATCATATTCATTCTAAAATAAGTAGGCGTTTAGTTGCTTTTATAATGTGAAGGGAAAAGAAAACTGAATAAATGAAAAAAATGTTTGCACTTAAGTTATGTAAATTACTACAAATTCTGTTGAAATGGAAAAAAAAAAAGATTTTTTTTAAAGTTTATATATTGTTCAGTCATAATATTTTACTAAAGTTGAAATAAAAGACTACAAAAGTGTATGTTGTTGTTATTAGCACTGAATGGTAGTTTAATATTTTCGGCTTGAAATTTATTAATAACAATGTCTCAATGTTAGACGAGGTATAAACTGAAAATTATGTGGAAATTTAATACCTAATTCAGTTTTTATCTCTTATTAGTATTTTATAGGCAATTTTCTTAGCAACAAATACCTAAAGACAACTTGTTGTTAAATTGTATCAGCTAACTAGATTAGCTGTAAAAACTGCATCGGAGTTGGCACCAATAATATATAAATCATAAGTTATTTATGCATTACAGCTAACCATGCGTTGGTAATAAACTTATAAAACGTCACAAAATTGTTGATTCAAATGTTTATTATCAACTAAAGATTATTGTGTTAGTTTTTTAAAACATTTAGTTAAGAGTAAAATGTTTTAACAACGTGTTTTGATTTTAGCTAAACTCAAGCATGCAACAACATTTATGTTTCCCCGAAACTTTACCGAAAGTGTTTTAAAGATGTTAAGTAAACTTATAAATATTTAAATAGATTTCAAATATATTAAGAAATATAAAAGTACTTTAATGATACAACCTTACACGGTAAATATATTTTTAAGTAAAATATATTTCAACAAAACTTTTTGTTTTTTTTTTCTACCGAATGTGGTTCAGGAGTATGTATTTAACCTGAACAAAGTTAATAAAAATTTAATTTTTATTTCTAAGATATAACATTAAACAAATATTTCAAGCCTACGTGCATTCATGGTAAATATATTTTAAAGTGTTTCTTAAAAATTTAAATTACTTATCGAAAATAACAAGCACTTTGTTTAACAAGTTTTTAAATAATTCTTTTTAATTAGAATATTGTTGTCTATTTCCATAATTTCATATTAACCACAACACATTTGTAACAATTTTAACATAAAATATCTTTGGTAATTAAGTTTGCTTCGAGTCATTCGTTGTTAGTTTGTACAGCTATTTCAGTTGGCTGATAATCTTTTTAACTTTTATTTAAGTAAAGACTAATTTTTCTTATATAAGAGAGTACTATACATTTATGATGGTATAAAGCTAGTTTTTAAAAACATAGTCCTAATGTTTGTACTTTATACATAAAAACACAGTTGTTTTTCAAATGATGTCACATCATGACACAACTTTTTGTTTTTTTTCTTCCGAATGTGGTTCAGGACTATTTATTAAACCTGAACAAAATTAAACAAATTTTCCTTTTTATTTTAAAGATATAACTTTAAACAACTATTTTAAGCCTCAGTGTTTCTTAAAAACTTAAACTAGTTATCGAAACTTTTTTTTTTCCAATACCATCATAATGTCAAAAACATTTATTGTATTAACTACTATTTAATTGTTTGCTTGGTATGTTTTTGTGATAACTAGCAGCAATAACGAAAATAATATCAGCAAAACAGCATTTTTTTTGTGCAAAACACAATCGCAGTCGGTTTTTTTGTATTAAATTTAAATATATGCACACGTTTATAAAAAAATATTTTGACCTCTTCTCATTAATACCGTCAATTAGTTAAAACGTCCTTTGGTTGGTCTCTTAAACCATTTTTAATTCTAAACTCTGTCAAAAAAAATTGTTTACAAAAATGAGGATTCAATAAAAATGTGTTTCAATACTTTTTATAATTTATAAAGTAAAGGTAAAAACAGATTTATAATTTATAACATACTTATTTAGTTAAACATAAAAAATAATAACTTTTTAGTTTTAGTTAAACTCAAGCATGCAACAAAATATGTTAACTTTGTTTTCTTCAAAAAGTATTTTAAAACATTAGTAAATTTGTGTACATTTAAAACTTTTAAAAAAATATAACAAAAAATAGAAGTATTTTAAGGATACAACCTTTAATGGTAAATATATTTCGAAGTGTTTTTTAATTACTTAAATTACTTGCGAAAATAAAGTTTTATTTTTTCAATACAATCATGATGTCTAGAAAATCTATTCTATTACGTTCATTTACTTTTAATCGTTTGCTTAAACTATTTTTGTGATAACTAAGACCAATAATATAATTAGTCGTAGGGATGTTTTTGTAGGTATTAGCAAATCGCTGTCGAAAATGGTTTTCAGAAAAATAAAACTAAATATTTATAATAAAATACAGTATAATTCAATGAAACAAATATTTAAAAAGAATTCTAACTTTTACACATTAAAATGCGTATCGTTTAGATGTTTCTCAAACTTATTGTAGTTAAACTGTAAGTGGATGATAAATTTCCAAACGCAAAACCACTAAACCTTTAATAATCTATTAATTTATATGTTTGTTATAAACAGTCCAACAGATCTCTACTCCTTGATACTTTCTCGACAAAACGTCATTTAATTTTTATTTGAAGCTCTTTTTAAATCAACACTCATTAAAAAATAAAGATTTGCAGAAATAGGGCCTTAATAAATTAACTTTTTTAATATTTTTTGTAAACTAACTTCTATTTTTTACGTATTCTTTCAACTTGAAGTTTTATACATAAGCTCTAATGTAATGTAAGAGTTTTATTTTTTTACATTTAAATTCAAAAAGCCTAAAAAATATCAACTGAATATATTTAATGTGTATTTTATCTCTTTTAAATGTTTGTTAGTTAGCAACCTATTAAATCAGACGATGATTAATTGATTTTATATTTCACTTAAATGGTTTAATGAAAATAGGATTTTAATACTAAAGTACACTAATTAAAAAAACAATCGGTTTTATTTATATATTACTTTTTTTAGGTAAACAAAAACTTAGCAATTTATAATGATGAATGTAAACAACCATACTAGCGTTTAACAATTAATATAAACCATGTATTCAAAAAAAATTGATTACTTGTCCTTATTTTGACTTTTTAGCTGAAAACACTACTTTTAATGTATAATGAGAAATATATTTAGTTACATTTGATCATCTAGAACAGGAGTCGGCAAACTGCGGCCCGCGGGCCAAATGCGGCCCTTTAAGTCAAAATCTGCGGCCTGCGAGCTCGTTTTCAGCAAAAAATATACATTATAAAAATAATAAAAATTATATTTTTTGTGATAAAAACTTACATTTAGGCTCTTAATTTAATAAATACTCTTTATTAGCGGTCTAACATTACTTAATTTGTTATATTTTTGATCTTAAATAATATATTTTTCTAATTGGTCGATTTTTTAAAGATAAATGCGGCCCTCAAAGGTTTTTTTTCTAAATGGTGCAGCCCACGAGCAATTTTTTCTAAGAAAATTGGCCCGCGAGTCATACAAGGCTTCCGACCCCTGATCTAGAACATAAATCAGCTAACTAAAATAACTGTCTAAACTTTAAAAACACCAAAAATGCCTACTATATAATATTAATCAGATTTCTAAAGAATTCAGTTTGTGGTAATTATTGTGGTAAACGTACAATGACGTTGTATGTGCAAAAGTATAGATTTAGTACTTAGTTCCTTTATAAATTTATAAGTATTCTACATTATATGAAAAAAAATTTTGTGTTTCTTTTTTCGCTTTAAAAATAAATATCTCTATTTGTGGATGAGTGACATAATGTTTTTAAATTTAAAATAAATGAGAGTGACACACAATTATACAATAAAACTAATTACTAACAGTTCATGACAGATCCTTTTGAACCCTGCTTTACAAATCTTTTGAAACCCTAATTTAAAAGTCTGTTGAAGCTTCGATCGTTAATTTCTTCGTCGCGGCATTAAATGAATTTTACGACACTTGATTGATTGAAAAGCTTTTTCTAACTTGCGTACGAATTGAATTGATTCAAACTCTGTAAATGCCGTATATACCAAATGTATTAAATAGTAACGCTTTTTTATACAACCGCTTATATATGCATTTAAAAAGCACACAAGTTCTCTCAAATAAATAATATTATTTAAAACAATTAAGATTATTAAATTAAAAAATTAAAAAAAAAATTAAATAAAGAATATTTTATTTAAAATCTGAAATATTGTTTTGAGAAAAAGCTTATCAAATGCTTTTATTTTTTAAAAATATTCACAGTTTTTAAAATTATAAAACAATTATTAACTATGATTTCTGTTATAAATAGATTATTTCTAAGAATCTTGTACTACCAGCACAATATGACACGTATTGCTACATTTTTCGTGTTTTCTTATTAAGATTGGTTGTACTTTTTATTATAATTTAAGTTTACGTTTGTAAACGTAAGTAAACAATAATATATATTTTTTTAAATTATGTTGTAATTTTGATCGTTTATAGGACTAGTTCTACCGGGTTAGTTTTAACTAAGATAGTATCAGATTGAAGATTGTCCAATTAAAATAGAAAGTATTTTAATAACTTAATAATACATGTTTTTTTTTTACTGTTATACCTAATTTTTTTAAATAATTTTTAATTTTCAAAAGTTAAGTTGACTAATAACATAACACATTAAGAGAAGAGACAGCTTAGTTCAAAGTTTCATCAAGTATGTTCTAATATCTGTTTTAATATTTAATTCCAACCCCTGCACAATTTAAGTCGAGTTTATAACAAGTTTATTTATAGTTATCAGTTTCTAATAAAATTTGTACATCTTTTCTACTAGCTTATTAAAAAGTGTATTTATAAGTCAATGGTTTTTTAAGAATAAGTTTACCAACATAATGTTAGAAAGGTCATAAAATGAATATTGTATAAAGTTTTCTGTTATACATTTTTTAAAAAGTAAAAGAAATTGCAAATGAAGTAAAAACAAAAAAAAAGACATAAAAAATTAAGGTTTACTTTAGTTATGTAATAATATTTTGTACAACTTTTAACACATTTAACGTTTATTTGTCATTTTTCTGATTTTTATAAGCTTATCACAAACTTTTTTATTTAAGTTTTGCTTAAATAACTATAAAATAGATCAAAATTCCTATAATCTTTTTTGTGAGTTTGTACAGCTATTCTAATTAGCTGAGTAAAGATGTTTACAAGATTAAACAGCTCAGTTGTAATAAAAGAGATTTTGATTATTTAAAATAAACTTTTTGATATTTAAACCAATAAAAGTTTTGAATATTCTGCAACAGAAGTTTTTAAAGTTTAATCACGCACTTAAAGTGATACTAACACCGTTTTTATCTACTAATAATTTGTAACATAACATTTTATTGTTTTGTTACAAATTATTAGTTAGTTTTTGTTTTGTTATTATTTAAACTAATGTGTCCGTTACCTGATAAGAAGGTTAGTTTAAAATCACCAGTCAGTAAATGTAAAAATACAATACGTTAAAAGGTTTAATTAAACTGTTATATAGGTAATAAAAGTTGTTGAACTTTTCATCTGCTAACTACAATGGCTGAAGAAACTATTACAGTAAGGAAATAACTATATTGTATATTAATTGATGTTGTTAAATTTTCAGTATATGGCAACAGTTTTTGTAATTTTGCAACATTCGTATATTAGACTATTAAACTTCGATTCTGTATGATTTTTCTACTTTGAATAATTTAAAAACAAACTAAATAAATAAATTTAGTTTATTCTAATAAACCTTTGCGAAAAAGTGTTTTAAACAATCACTCAAAGTGAAAAAAGGTGTTGTACAAAAATGCGTACAGTTTGTTAGTAATTGCAAAAATATATTCCTTTAATTTTTTCTATAACCTGTTGGTTAAAAAAACTTTTTTTATTAGTCAATTTAATTTATGTAACGTAATTTACATCTATTGTGAAACGAGAAAAAAAAACGCATTAGTAAAATTTTAAATTTTTAAGTTTACTTTATTTTTCATGCTGGCCGATATGGAAATATAAATTTAAGTTTTATAAGGACTTGATTTAGTATATATGTTGTCTAATTATAATTATATACTTAAGTCGAAATACAAAACTACAAAATTTTGTATAGTTGTTATTAGTACTTAATGGTAGTTTAATAATTTCAGCTTGAATTTATATTACACCTTTAAGAAACAATATTTTAATGTTTAACGATGTTGTATTAGAGTATTTAAATTTTAGACGATGTTGTTTATATGACGACGTATAATTTTATTTTTTTTTTATTAGTATGTTTTAGGCAATTTTTATATCAACAACTACCTAAAGATAACTTTTAAATAATAAACTGTATTATTTAACTAGAATAGCTGTAAAAACTTGAGCTGGAATTACTACTAAAAGTATTTTATTTATAATTTATTTATATATTGCAATTGACCTTGCGTTAGTGGCAAACTTATAAAACTTCACAAAAGTTTTTGTTTTAAATGTTTACTATCTACTTAAGATTTTTGTGTAGTTTTTTAATATATTTAATTGAGAGATAAAAGTTTTAACAATACGTTTTGCTTTTTGCTAAACTCAAGCATGCAACCAAACTTTTTGTTACCCTTTTTTGAAATTTTGAAACTTTCACCGAAAGTGTTTTAAAGATATTAAGTAAACTTGTAAACATTTGAAATGATTTCAAATATATATAGAAATATAAAAGTATTTTAAGGATACAACCTTACACGGTAAATTTTTTTCAAAATAAAATATATTTCTACAAAAATTTTTGTTTTTTTTTTCTTCCGAATGTGATTCAGTAAAATTTATTAAACCTGAACAAAATATTAAACAAATTTTGCTTTTTATTTCAAATTATGACATTAAACAAGTATTTTAAACCTACATGCATTCATGGTAATTATATTTCAAAGTGTTTCATAATACTTAAATTACTTATCGAAAATAACAAGCACTTTGTTTTTATCTTTTTAAGTTTAAATAATTCATTTTAATTAGAATATTGTTGTCTATTTCCGCAATTTCATATCAACCACAACACACTTGTAAGAATTTTAAGATAAAATATCTGTAGTAATTAAATTTTCCTCGAGGCATTAGTTGTTAGTTTGTACAACTATTTCAGTTGGCTGATAATCGTTTGAAATTTTATGTAAGTAAAGACTAATTTTTCTTATATTAGAGTTTAATTACGAAGTAATATACATTTATGTTGATGTAAAGCTAGTTTTTAAAAACATAGTCCTAATGATTGTACTTTACACATAAAAAACACAGTTGTTTTTCAAATGATGTCACATTAAACTGATTTATTTTCTATTATCTTCAGTAAATGTATTATTTTACTTTCTTTTATATTTTATTTACCTTAAATATGAGTGGTTTAACTCTTTTACTTTTTATAGGCATTTTTTTGATGTTTTATGCTTAAATACTTATAAACGTACAAAATGAAATATATAACAATGTTTTCTATGGCTAGTCGATTAGATTAACGACATTTGCAGTTATAACATTATATATCAATTTAAAATGAGTCCGTTCATTCAGAATATTGTTAATAAATTAACAAGAATTCTAAAACTTGTAAACTTTTTCATGATAAAAGTTAAACATTTGATTGTTGCTTTTAGATTTAACTAAATATCTGCAAAATTTTTCAAACTAAGGTTTTATACTTTTAAGTACTATATATATATTTTTCTGTATATATTTGTTTTGATATGACTCATCGGTTAGTTTTATTTCAGCTATTTTAGTTAGCTAATAACTTTCAAAAATAATTAGTTTAGATTATATAAGAAACAATTTTATAAGAATAAATGTTTAAATATGTTTGTATCTGATGCCTAAGTCTAAAATTATAGATAATTGTATTAGCTAAGTTGTAAGATAAATAAAACATCTTTAGAAAAAAATAAAAATAAAAGCATTATAAATATATTTAATGTTGTTTTGTGCTCAAATTTATTATTAGTTATATTGTCAATATCAAAACTGTTATAATCGTTAAACTAGTTTATTTTGTTTTAGGTAAATATCACGTTTTTATATTGTAATAAAAATGTTGCAATTTTTTTTCTTGTTATATAGAGAGACACTTCTGTTACTAGTGTAAGCAATTTAAATTTTCACTTTTGGTTTTATTAAAACAAAATCACTACAACTAGATAAATTTATATATAACTTGTAAAATAAAGCTAAGCTTCAATGTCTTCATAATTGTTTGTTTTAAGCCTACAGTATTTTGTTTTAACGGTTCAACACAGTAAAACTTTGTTTGTAAATAAATACTAAAAGATTTTCAATTCAGATAGAATTGTACGAAAAGCTTATCATTTTAAAAATTTATAATTTTAGTTATAATTTAATAATGATTAAACGTTTACTAAATATATCAATTTATATTTTATTATAATGTTATTTGATTAAAGGAAATAGTTGTGGGGTTTTATAGTATATATTTACTGAAACAATGTTTATGGTTTACTAGTTTATGTGTTTGTTTTTCTGTTGAAGTTGTTTTATGTTTTGAATTATTGGTTTTCTAATTCTAATATATTATTAGTAAATAGTGATTGATTTTGTAAAACTTTAACATTTAATAAAATTTTTCTTTGTGTTTCAAATGGTTATGTTACTTAAGTACTTATTTTAAAAACTAATTTTAAAAATAAGCTAGACGTTATATTGAACTATTCATTGCTTATTTTTAAACATTAAGCTATAAGTTATCCTAGTTAAATTTCAAACAGTAGGTTATCTTGTCAATTAGTTTGTACAGCTAGAATAAATAGCTGATTTTACTTAAATAAATATTTAAGTAATTTTTTTGAATATAATTAAACATAAAGTTGTTATTTTACAAATATGAAGTTTGGTTTTTATGTTTAAAAAGCATGATTCTATAAAATGTTCCTTGTATTTGTAAATAAAAAAACGTTTATGCAGTTTAAATTATCATAAACTATAGTTTTAGATTATATTCTAAATAAGTTTTTTAGTATATAAAACTCTTAATAACTTAGTCAACAAGTTTTTTGTTTTAACTTAAACAAAAATTGAAGCTCTCAATATTACTACAACTAGGTAATTTTAAATAAAGTTTGTGGTTATAAGCTAAGCTTCGATGCCATCATAAATGTTTGTTTTAAATTTATAGAATTTTGTTTTAAAAGCCGAACACAGTGAGTTTGTTTTGTAAACAAATATTTTGAGATTTTTGGTTTAAGTAATATAGTACAAAAAGTTTATCATTTTTAAAAGTTTATTATTTTAGTTAGAATTTAAAAATAATTAATGTTTCTATACAGATATCTTCTTATTGTAAAATGTGTAAAAAAACGGAGCAAAATAGTTTAGATTTATACATATTATATAGTTTATTATAATATATTATTTCATTATTAAAAAATTTTTGTTTAATTAATTTTCTGTAATTTTTTAATAATATATATTTAAATAATATAATATTAACATTATAAAATCATTAATAGTAGTTTTAGTGTTAGAAACAGAAAATTATTGTACGATAATACAATAAATAGCAATTCCAAATATGAAAGTAGTATAAATGTATAAAGAAGAATTTATAACAAATTTAAAACACTATAGTTCACTTAAAATTTTAATACTTGAGTTACAATCAAATTATAAATTAGAATTTTTTTTTTTTACTATAATATAAAACTATAATTAGAACTGTTTCTAGAAACACTTATTTTTTACTATAACAAACAAGTTTTTACAGAACTCAAATAAAAAATCAAAGGTTTAAACTAGAAAAAAACACTATATTTAAATTCTATTCAAATACTTGACTTAATCAGCAATTTAAGAAAATCAGCTCACTTTTATAGCTGCACAAACTAACTGTGTAATAAAAAGTCTATTTTTATTGAAATTAGAGTTATTTATAAAATTATGTTTAACAAACAGTAAAAGGTAGTTCAATATAACGTCATACTGATTTATTTAATTTTCGATCTTTTAATAACAAAAACAATTTGAAACAGAATTTTATATTTCATTTTAACTGTATATTAAACAGAAACTATATTTTTTTACTAATGATAAGTTGTAAAAATAAGGTTGATTTTAAGCAATAATAAATAAACATAAGTTTATATACAAAGTTAAGCTCTAAAACAAGGGTCGGAATACTGCAGCCCGCCATAACATTTTTTGATAGAATGTGGTCAGCGAAACACTTTGCGGCCCACGAGCAGGTAATTGTGGCCCGCTGAGAAAAAAAATATTTTAAGTCAAATTGTTTTCGGTAACTTGATTTAATTTGATTAGTTTCGTTTTAAGTCCCTGCATAACATTTTAAACAATCAAAAAACTTTTCTGCTTTAGTTTAAAAATGTAAAACAATAACAAATAACACAAACATTTATTTTAACTAAAAAATATCGGTCGGTTTACTGAAATTTAACGTTCGTAATTTTTTGCCAACTAAACCTGGTAGTGAAAAAATATTTAATTTGCACCAACATTACTATCAAATATTATGTAATGAAGAAATATCTTATTCTTATTTTGTGTTTATTATAAAGTTTATAACTTGGCATTTCTAATTAAAAAAAACTTTATTCAAAGCATATTGATTATCAAACTAATCAATGGAAATAAGCTTTCTAAAACATTTAGTAAATCTTTAGTTTTTATTTTTAAACCACTACAGTTTTTATTAATATTTAATTAAGGTACTACTTTAAGGAACGAGTTTGAGCTTTTCTTAAGTAAGAACTTTGTCGCATACTTATCTAATCTCTTTGTTTTAGAAAAACAATAGATTTAGTTTAGATTAGGAAGGTTATTATTATTAGAGACAATTTGTAAATGACGTAACGATAATTTTACAGCAATATCATTGTTAAAACTTCGGTTTTTTAATTATAAAAAATTAAAATCATTTTTGTGTTTTTATTAATCAGTTTTTACAGCTAAAAAATTAGCTGATAATTAAAGTTGTTTAGCTTGATTTTACCTAGTCTATGAAGATTTAAATTTTTAGAAGTAATCTTTGTTCTACATTAAACTAGTAATGTGAGCAACGAATATATCTAAGAAAGTTATCATCTTCACTAAAGAGATGTATAGTGTGTCATTTTATTGTAAAAGCATCCGCATAAATAAGTATAAGTTTCCCCTAACTTAAGTTAAAGAAAAATATATACCATAAAAATATTTTTTATTAATACGTTTCAGACTAATTTCTAGGTCTCACTAAGTATTAAAATAAGTTTAAATACAGATAACAATATTAGTTAATAACAAACACTGGTTTACATATTAATATGGTTTTTATTTATTGCATCAACTTATGTTCAAAAGCTGTTTTATTTAATAAGAAATAAATATTAAAAACGACAATAAATTGAGTTTAATAAATATTTATAACTTAAAGATAGAAATTCAATAATATTTATATACAAAAGTATATTGCTTAGTTATGTAACATTACTATTATATTTATTTTTTTATATCCAGCTCAGAAGAATTCTTTAATTTTTTCATTAAAATATTTTCGTTTGAATAATTATAAAAAAATATTATATTTTCAATTTATATAAATTCGAAAAATTTTTTTTTTTTATAAAAAAAAAAATTGTATCATTTTTTTTTATCAGCTGTAATAGCTGTTCAAAACATAAAATCATGATTTCTACAAAATTTTCAACTTAGTAGAAATTTTTATAGGATAAATGTCAAGAGGGAGTTTGAAATTACGAGGTTAGTAGATTTCAAATTAACATTTACAATGTAAGAGCTAAACTTAATAGATTTATAACCTTTATTAATGTTTTAAAATGCTGTTAATCTAAAATGTGTTATAAACTTTGTATCACTAAAGCATTCCATTTAATTTTTTAGTTTAGTTTATTATTAAACAATTCATTGCGATTAAATCTCTCATTTCAGTAAAACCGAAATATTTTACATGCTACATACTTTCTTGTTATTTTTAATGTATTGTTTAAATTGGTAAAGAAAGACGATTAATATATTCAAAATATAACAACCTATTGATTTTGAATCTTATTACATAAACAATATTTTATAGTTTAGTTTTAATTTTCTTTTTAAGTTGGACAAGGTCAGAATGTTTTTTTTACGGAAACTTTGTAATAATCAGAACCTCACTTGTACGTTTAAATTTGTTTTTAGTAAATGCATACTATTACAAGTTGTAGAGTTACATCAGATAGGGCGATAAATAAATAAGTTTGATATCATAAACTACTTGTTAAATAGCTTTGAGTTTTTTAAATTAAGTAAAAAGATAAAGTGTAAAATAAGTTTGAAAAACTTTTTCATTGAATATATTACATGCTTTTTAATTATTCAATCATCATGAAACAATTTTGACTAGTTGTCTTAAATATTTCTTTTTTAATATAACAAACAAAAGTTTAAATAAGTACTTACAAATAAATCCGTTGTAACGTTATTTGGGATTACAAATAGAAAAAAGGAAAGTATTAAACTTTTTTTATTAAGCTTACCAAAAGTATAGTTGACAACATCAAATATATAAACTAACGAGTGTGAAGTTAGCTTGGTAACGTTTTTCAAGAATTTTAAAAAAATGTCGAAACTTTAGATCCAATTTTTTTCCTTATCTCAATAGCTAAATTAAAATTTTTTATTTTATTTTAGAGAGCGGTACTTTTTCTTTAATATAACAAATTCATTCGATTTGGGCTTGAATTTTAGTGTGGGCCCCTTAGAAAATATGAGTTTTTTTATCAATTTTTACTTAGCTCAAATTTAAAAAAAAAAATATTTTTTTCTTTTAATATTCATATTTAATAGCAAATAAATGTTATTTAACACTTTTTTTTCCATCTGTTATTATTTTCTACTATTTAGCCTTATTCTACATTTCCTATTTCCGAAATAAGACAAAATAAAATAAAATATTAACAACTGAAAAAAAATAGTTTAACATTATTCACACATAAATACAAAAAAAAGAATTTAATTTAACTTATTTTTTTTTGTTTTTAAATCTAGCTTAGTAAAAATCGATAACAAAACTCATATTTCTAACTGTTTGGCCTTATTCCGGAATTAAAAATTCTAAAATAAGGCTAAATAGTTCAATATATTAACCGTTGAAAAAAAAGTGTAATATAAAATATGAATATTAAAAGAAAAAAAAATGTTTTTTATTATATTTTCAAATTCAAGCTTAGTTAAAATTGATAAAAATTTTCTATTTTTCTGAGGGGCCCACACTAAAAGTCAAGCCCAAATCGAATGAATTTTTTTTATATATTAAAGACTATAACCGCTCTCTAAAAAAAAAGTTTTTATTTAGCATTTAAGATAAGTAAGATAATTGTACCTAAAGTTCAGAATTTTATTTTAAATTTATTCAAGCTAACTTCACACTCGTTAAATTTTTGTAAGTAAAATTAGTATCATAAAATTTGAATATTTGATTTTTATTTCTTTCAATTTAAAAAAAAAAAACATTTTTAAATGTGCACTAAGCAAGTACTTAGATATGAATATTATAAAACTAGGTTACATCTGTTTTCAAAGTGTTTAAACATACATACAAAACCTGAACAAAATCTGACAAATTTCATGGACAAGAAGTTAAAAGGTACCCGTATAAACAAAAAAAGTTTATATAAGCGATAAGTTATTAACTAAAACCTTTACTACTTTCTGTACAACCAATCATTTTATTTAAAGTACTACTAGTACTTTTACTAATTTAAATCAAAATATTAGAACACTGTTTTTTTATTATAACTTTAAAAAACGAAATAATAAAATTTAATCGCACTAAGTATTGAAGTCAGATAATATTTGGCTGTTTTAGTACTTTAATAATCCTCAAAAGAGCTCACAATATCTTTATTTAAAAGTTCTTAAAAAGATAGCTCTTATTGTACAGTTCAAAGTTGAAAAAGAGTTATTGTAAATGTTATTAAAACTATCTTAATCTTATATTATTGGTGTTAGTATTATCAAAACGTAATAATTGAGGTATATTTTCTTTATATATTACTAATATTTATACTAAACAAAATAACAGTAATTTTTACACATTTAAGAAGTATAAACTATTTTAACCTAACTGACTTTATATAATAAATATTCTCTCTATTGGTTTAAAAATGTTCCTTTAAAAATAAATTCTCAAAATAATTTATAAACGTAATAAAATTAAACAATTATTTTCCAACATTTATTTTTTATAAAAGACACAAAGTTTGCATCGCTAAGTTAATATGCTGAGCAATGAAAATGTAAGTTTTTATAGATTTTAAGTCTTTCCATCTTATTAAATAAACAAATTAGTCGATAGTATCAATGAATAGAAGTGTATATATAAACTAAAATAAAATAATTTTAAGTTTAAAAAATAAATAAACAACAACTTAAAGTTTGTCAAGTATATTTTCGTAAGAAACCTGAATATTAAAACCTTTTTTTTTCTTAATATAGATATGGGTTTGGAACATATTGAACAAAACTTTTTTAAAAAGTTAGATTCTATTTTGTTTATCTCTGTAAGACTATTTGACGTAAGTTTTTTTAGCTGCTTAACTAATACCGTTTAAATTTAAAAAACCATTTAGGCTTATATAGTATATTTTAATATAAAAACTTGTGACATTTATTAATAAAATTTTAGTAATAAAGTTTCAGTAATTTATTTAACAGTTATTTGCTTATATTTTTCTAAAAATAGCACAAATAATTAATATACTTTTTAAACCATTTTACATCTAAATAGAAAGTATGTGGTAAAATAAGGACAATTAGTTTGTACAGCTACTTTGGTTAGCTAACTTACAACTTTAATTTTATTTAAAAAAAAATTGTACTTTTTAAGAACGTGTATGAAAATATAATTTGTTTAGAGCAATAAAGAAATATGTTTTTTAGAAAACTAGAAAATAAACCCAGTTCCATGATGTTTAAGCTTGTATCTTTGTTGAAATGTCTATAAACTTTCAAAGCAAGGAAGAAACATAACAAAAATGGATTTAAAACCATTATCACAGTGCGAATAAGTAAAACGCAAGTGAACAAAGTATTCAGATCTGATAGCTATTTTTTATTCAGCTTTGATACAACTGTAAACTTCATTGCGAAAAAATGGAGTTTATTCAAACTTAAAATTCTTCCGTCCCCATATGAGGTAACCTGCATCTGATTTTGGGCTCTTCCTCCACAACATACACCACTGACCCCTGACGAGATTATTACATTAGTACATTTGTTAGAATTTATAAAAACTTCTTTTCAGCTATTTAGAAAAGCTGTACAAACTTTAAAACATACTCGTAACTAAGATTCTAAAAGTTCGGAACATTTTATATTTTTAATTTAATTACAGCGTTTGTGATAAGTTAATTACAACTCGAATTATTTCGAATCTTGTAACAATTATTCTAAACTACTTTTTTGTTAGGCTGACTAGTGACTTATTTTACTGTTTTAAAAATAGTTTCATTAATAATAACGTATCAAACCTTGTGTGGAATTTTATTTATTAAAATGTTTCAGTTTTGATTAACAGTCTTCAGGTAAGCTTAAGGACTTTATCAAAAAACATTTAAACTTTTATTGTTGAAACCCAAAAGTCCTTTATTCAGAATTTTTTTTTTTGTTATTCTGTTATTTTAGATATTCTTTGAAACTTTACAGTTCACGTATTTGTACTTAAAAGACTTGTTTAATCAAAAAAAAAATAGAGTAGAAGTATTTGGATTAAATGTTTTTTTTTGTTAAATCGAACAATTGATGTAATTGTATTTTCTTTAAAATTATAATTTTAATTGTGTTTCAGCAAGAATAATATTTCTTTATTTACATGTTCAGCAATCAATCTCGATATTTCTTACTTCTATCGTATTATAGCATCACTTCCAATCACCAAAGATAATTAATTGATACAAATAAATAAGTTTGACTATTATTATTGTATTTCTGTCCTATTTTTTATTCTAAACTCTGTCTATTTTTATATTTTATTCTACTACTGAATAAAAAAGAAACAAAATTTATTCGAAGTAAATTTATCTTTTATGACCACTGGTGGCTTAATGCAATTGTTTAGCCAATGTATTTCAATTTAAATAAAGTTATATTATATCTTTTTCAACAGCAAATAAATAAAATTTGAGATTCCTTTCGTCTTTATATTTAGAAAAATTTGACGATTTAGCTTGTCTACGCCATATGAATTCTACAACTTACACAATTTTTTTCTATATAATCAGCTAGTTTTAAGCTGTACAAAATGGCTCAACAGTACAATAGTAAATTTTATAAGTTGAATCTACTTAGTAATTATTTTATGATTTGAATTAAAGTGATTTTAATAAACTGACGTCAAATATTAATAGTTTATGTTATGTAGACTACTAGTACTTTACAACTAATCGCAATGCTCAGTGTTTTGATGACTTCTTAACATAAGCGTTATTAGTGTTTATATTGTATTATTTTATTAACTCTTTAGGTTAAAATATGTTCAGTTTTATAGCTAAATTGCGTGAAAAGACTTAAAGATAGTTTTTGTTTAAAGTAGAACAAAGCAAAATGGAATTAAAAATTGGAAACGATAAATGATTTTTTTGATATTTATAAATTTTAAGTTTACAAAGTATTGTGCTTACAATCTGGTATGCATAAAAATACATAAAGTTTTATAAGTACATACATTAACAGAACTGTGTAGAAACATTTTATTTTCATCTAACTAGAATAGCTGTAAAAACTAAAAAGTGCACATTCGCTGAAATATTAAAATTTTGATACACTAATTATAGTTTTGGTTAAGTTTTGCAATTTTGTCAACTTAATTACAACATCAAACTTAGTTTAAAGTTTTTTGAAACAAATAAATGTATTTAACCCTTATGATTACTTCTTAAATTAAATATATTTAGTTTTATTATATGTTTTTAGGTCTTTTCAAGATATTATATTTATTTATTAGCATAATAATAAACAAACAAAGCATATAACCTTAGAAAATGTAGACGTTCTGTAGATTTGTAATTTTTAAATATATTAATGTTATTAAGATGATTTAAATGTATCTTATACAAACTAATTTTTTAAAAATGTAAAAAAACTTGTAAAACATCAAAAAAAGGACGAAAATTTTGTTTGTCTTTAAAATATTAAATTTCTTATAATTAACTATGTTATAAAATAAAAAAAGTAAACACTTATGTAATTTGTTTTAGACAAAATCTATAAGAATAGCTTCACCAAATAATTTGATTATAATAGTAATATTGAAATGTATTAAAAGTTATTAAAATGTCATATAATTATACAAATGGTAATGTACATCAGGGGTCGGCAAACTGCGAATCTGCGGGCCAAATGCGGCCCGCAAAGGGTAAATCTGTGGCCCGTGAGCACGTTTTATTTTTGATGGAATGCGGCCCGCGAAAGAAATTTTTGCGGCCCGCGAGCATGTAAATGTGGCCCGCTGAGCAAAAATATATTTTAGGTTAAATTAGTTTGCTTTATTTCGTTTTAAGTCCCTGTATAACATTTTAAAACCATTAAAAGATTTCATTGCTTTAGCCTAAAAATGTAAAAAAGACAGATAAGCATTCCACAAGGGTTTTTTTTTTTAATTTAATAATAAATTTTTTCTTACATTAGCAAGTTATCATCTGAAAAAAAAAGTGTAAATAAGGGACACGTTCAAAACCCACCCGGTCTAATTCGAAAACCGCTTACCGATCAAGTGTAAGGGTTAGGGGTAACAGTGATAGTTAAAAACAAATAAAAATTGAATAAAAAAACAATTTTAAGATTTATACTTCTGCATTGATCTTCATAACAATCCGGAAGATTGTAAGAGCAGTTTTCAGAACCTAAGTCAAAATAGTGTTTAAAAATAGATTAATATATTTATGATACTGCACAATTTTGAGATGTAATGGAGATACACTTATGGCTGAAATAAAACTTTACTAAATATTGGAATTAAAGCTGTAATATTTATATTTACAAATCCTTAAAATCCTGAAAAAAATTTAGTAAGAGTATTATTTGATTTAAGCTATAATAACTTTTAAATACTTTTTTAGTTGCTCTAGTTTAGACTTTAAAAACCTAAAAGGGAGAGAACTTTGATTATTGTTTCAAATACCTTATTAAAACCTTACTAAAAAATTTTAAATTTATTTTGCTTATTTTATTCAAATTTAATGAGTATTAATATGATACTTTATATTTATAATCAGTTAATTATACTAACTGTACAAACTAAAAAGTAACCAAACAATTGTTTGCGAAAATATATAAAAATAAACTTCTACATTTATTATGATCTTTGTGGAATGCTGATAGTTATGTCAGGAAATGACATTTCAGTAAATTAAATTAAAGTTTTATTTCATGGAAACTATACACCTAACTAGATCTTTATATTAGCATCTTTGTTACTTAGATAAATTTTTATTAAGTTTTAGTTTGAGTAAAGTTAGTTTTAAATTTCAACAATTATTGTTAAGACAATAATCTATTATATATATTAAAGTTTAGCCGGTTGTCATTAACACTTTTATAATAGCTTCTGCTACTAGTATTATTTAAAACAAAAAGTTTATTTAACAGTATAAATATAACTAAACTTTAATTAAATAAACTAATTAGAATAACTATACTAGCTAAATTTAAAAGACTAACTATTATTTGTTAGAATACATAATTATTTATATATTTTACGTCCATTATTACGATTGTAGCAATGTTTCTGTTTCAAAACTTCACGACAATAAGTCTATTAAGACTTTAAGACATTAATTTTTATTAAACTGTATTCAAAAAAACCGTTGGTAAAGTAAGTTGCAATTTAATTTTGTAAATTTTTGAAATTTATTTCATTCTTAATCAAATTAGAATTAGAAAATTCTGAAGTGTAATGTTATATGAAAAATTACAATTATATTAAACATGTCAGTTATTAATACAGAATTGTTTATCTAAACGTGAAATTGAAAATTAAGTGCAATAATCAGCTATATAAAAAGCTGTATAAATTTAAAAATAATTAAACAATGTAAATTATAAATAAAATCTAAATATAATTAAAGTATGTTCATAAAGCAAGTGATTGCGAAAATGTAATAAATATTTTAACTTTGTATTTATTTTCGGAAATATTTATGCTTTGGTATCAAACACTACACCTTGTATCAAATTTTATTAATCTGTAGGAACATAAATATAAGATATAATTAACAGAAGCAAACGTAGAACATAAAATCATACAATAAACTCATTAAATTCTATTTTATAAATGCCTAAAAGTATTTATTTTATCTTTAAACACAATACTTTACAAACAGTAATTTTAAAACGACACTCAAATAAATTTTATAATGTGTTTTTATCCCGACAACTTATTGTAATTTTCATCTGTCTGGAATTAAACTACAAAATTAAATTGAAAATATGAACTGTTCAATGTTTATATCTTAAATTATATATTTGTCTATATTTCAAAACAATTTGTGATAAATTTCCAAAACGTCTAAACTTAGATATTTGTATAGATCTAATATACAGATAAAGAACAATTTAAACTTATAATATTTTTTGTCGCAAATATTATTATTTTTTAATCTGCTACTGACGTCACACACAAACGGCTACTTAAGATATACATATATATAAAGTTTATATTTGTAATAAACTTATTGCCGAAATGCTCCTATTTTTAACCTGTTATAAACAGGCAATTTACAGATGTCATATAATAACTATAGCAAGAACAAAACTTAAAACTAGTAACTTTAAAACAAACTAAGTCAAATTTAATGAAAAAAATTAATGATATATTCTTTAAAGACTACATAATCATGGAAAAAGAAAGTTTTAGCTGACAATTAACAGGTGAATAAAAATACCTTAGGTTATTTATACTCAAACACAATGTCTTATTTTTTATTAAGTGAAACTTGAACCTATAAACCAAAGTCTGCACAAAACGTAAAAAAAAGTTTGTTAAGTTTTATATTATGTTCAGTTTTATATATTTATTTATCATTTAACCCTAAACAAAGTAATAGTTTTGAATTTATAATTAATATTATTTTGAGTCTAATTAGCATAAAAACAACAATCATTAGTAAACAAATTTTAAATTATTTTACCTTTAGTAATAAAGAATGCTAAGTTCTTTAGTATAAAAATAAGAATAGTTTGAGTGTTTAGTAGATATATATTAATATGTAAAAATATAAACAAAACTGAAAAAAACTAAAATAGCCCTAACTAAAGTTTACTACTTTACTTGAAACATTATAATTATTATAAAAAAATAATTTGATCTAAGAAAAACATTCTTACATTTGATTAAACATGTTTACATGAATTCAATGTTATGTCAATTTTATATATACTAAGCCAAGCAGAAGAGCTCACTGACATATGCAAAATTGTATTCACGAACTTTGTAGTTGTGTAGCATTATGTACAGTTTGTTTTAACAAAAAAAGTTTTAAAAATAGAGTTAAGTGGCTATTCTTTATATTTTATTTTTTCTTAATAAAAGTTCTAAGTAATGTTTTTAATGTTACTATACAGGAAAATGTTTGACTACAATTTTAGTGCATAAAATTTAAATCCATAATACTATGTTATTTTTCTTCTAAGTATGTTTGAATCTATCAAAAAAAAAAATTAGGACATTTTCGCTTAATTTATAAACAAAGATAAACATCGATAACAGAAACAATATTATTTTAAACTTACTGAAGATTAGAAACAGATTAATTGTGTTATTTTTTATTGTTAATTAGTTTGAAAAGTCTAGTTTTAAACTAGAAAGAAAAATAATTATCAAAGAAGTTAACACTTTTTAAATTTGTTTTGTCATATTATAACAGTATAATAATACTATCAATATTTTTTTTATTAAAAAACTTTTAAAATGTTATTAATAGTATCTAATTTGTTGTATTTAATATTAGTTCGTAAAATTTAAGTTAATAGAGATATTGGGTTAACTAATTAACTTGTATGATTTAACTATAATTTAAGTTCCAGCTCTAAACCATAATTTAATTTTAATAAAAGTAAAATAAAAACTCAATGGTTCTAATTGAAAATTAAGGCTACTCTATATAAACAAGACAAAATAGTGAGTTGATATATGTATATTAAAGAAAAACATGATCTAAAATAATATTGTGTATTTTTAGTAACTATTTAATACTTTTCGGTTTTTACACTGTGATATACAATATTATTTTTATTTTAAGAATTTGAAAAATCTTTAGCATTTTGTATTCTAGTTTTAAAATACACATGACTAAGTAATACTTAAACTTTAAAGAATAACAATTTTTAAGCTTTTTATTTTTAAGGCTAGAATAAAGTGAACTAATGTATTAAAATCTTATAATTAATTTTATTTTAATGTTATTAAATATTATCCAGGATTTGTTCTTATTTTAGTATTCTATTTTCATTTAATTTAAATCACTCTTTTAAATTGAAAAAATATGTATTTTATTTGCGTAGATTCTTATCAAACAAAACACATTTGTAACAACTTTAAAGTAAATATTTTTGTTTAATAAGTTCTCTCCCTAAATTCCCTTCGTTAAATTTTACAGCTATTCTAGTTAGCTGATAATTACTTGTGTTGTAATGGAAGTAAGGACTGGTTTTTGTAATTTATAGAGATTAAAAAAATAAGTCATTTACAACTATGTTGATTTAAAACAGTGTTTTTTATGAGGATTGTTTCTTCTGTTTGTAGTAAATACAAAGTCAATGTTTAAAATGATATAACATTAAATTGTTATCTTATGTATTATCTACTGTACTTTGTTTACCTACAGTGTAAATACTTATAATTGTGTAAGTTTTTATAAAATATTTTCCTAATGTTTTAAATCTCAATTTCAAAAACTTTTAATTTGAATTTAATAAAAAAATTCACAAAGCTAAACATTAATGAGATATGCAGTTGAAGTAGTTTTCCAATTTAAATTGAACCTGATAACTCAAAAATTTGTTAATTAATGAATTAGAGATTCAAAAACTTGTATACTCTATCATGATTCGAGTTAAGAACTTTGATTGTTGCTTTAGGATTAAACTAAAATTTTGCAACATTTTTCAAACTTATAATTTTTATATTTTTAATAAAATTATTCCGTTTATCATTTTGAATAAGTTATTTTATGTTTTTGTTACAACTCATCGAAAAAATTTAGAACACACCTCTTAAAGTGTGTACCTACCAACGTCTCAACTATATTGAAATAGATTATACTTCAAAGCTTAAATGCCTAAATAAAACTAAACTAGTTGAATTTTATACCTCGATTTTGTTCGTTAACTATGACACTATACAATTTTTTTTCTAAAATTTTTAAAGTGACACCTCTTAAAGTGCGTACCTTACTAACTATAGCGCGTATCTATATTAAAAAATAAACACTGTTAAACTAGCACAATTAAAGCACTTAAATAAAACTGTATTAGTTTATATTAGTTTATATTAGTTTCTAAATTTTTTGTTTAAAACTATTTCAGAAAACAAATTCAAATATTTAATTTTTTGTAATTTTTACTACTTTATCTTATTATTTTGTCTTTTTTTTGATAATTACAGTTTTTATTTAACATCAAAAAAAAACATTAATGCTTATTGTAAACTAAATTAGTTTATAATCAAGTTATAAAAAGAAATAAGAATAGCTTGAAAGTAGAATATTAAAAACATTTTAGTTTTGAAGCAACGCAAATATTTTTTAACTTTAAGTTTGAAACTGATTTAGAATAGTATTAAAAAGTTAATTAGTTTTTGATAAATATTTTTTTATCTTAATTTACATAATGTAATGCTGGTTTAAAAATGCAAAGTCGAACACGACACAAAACCATATTTACAGATTTTATATTGTAACTTATTTATTCCCTGCAATATAATTTTTCCACAACAAATAACTACAAATTACTTTATATTTTTTTAAAACTAGTAGTTTAGTTTTTTAAGTCTCCGTATAAATCAAAAACAATTATTTGGTACGTTTAAACCAAAACACAGCAATAATTTTAATTACAAAAATACTAGCAAATTTAATTTAAATGAAAACAATTGAACTTTAAAAACTCTTTTATTTAAATTAATTATAGTTTTTTCTAAACTTATTCAGCTTAAAGCTAAGATATTTGTATTTATGTTGTATTAGTTGAAATTTGTCTTACTTTATTAAAACAGAAAGCAGTTAATATGCAACAAAGTATCATATAACTAAAAATAATCGAAAATAAAATGTTAACATTAATTATCAAATCTGCTTATTAAAATTAATTAACTTAATTTTTTTCTCAGCTAACTAGAATAGCTGTACAAACTTCGGAGAAATAAGCCTTGTATTATTATAAATTTATTACAGCTTAAAAAAGATCAGTATTAAAAAATAGTTCGTGATAAATTTTCAATACCTCAGCACAACTTAATTAAAGTTTATACAAAAATCAAATTTCATACAGCATCTTTACTAAAGTAAGGTAATCTTTTGTTTTTTGTTTGAAGTAGTTTGAAGTTTGAAGCAATGTATAGTTAGATAAGTAATATAAATCTATTCTTTAACTGTACTTAAATTTTTAAACGTCTTATAAGTATAAATTGAAAATTTTAATAAAGTATTCTTGTTATGACCTTTTCTAACTTATGTTTAACTAGTATTGTTTACTTTAAAGAAAATTTTACATATAAATGAATTATCTATAAACTAAATAAATAGCTGTAAAAACTTTGAAAATGTAATTGAGGATTAAAGCTATTTTACAAAAGAATGTAAAATATTATATGTTTTGGTTTTAAGAAAACAAATAGAGAGATCTCAACTGCTGGAGGAGTAGTAATATATTTATTTTTTCAAAAATTTATTTTACAAACTAAAGACCTCTTCAGTGCTGAAATAAATCTTATTCAAATAGAATTAGATTAATTGAATAAGATTTATTTAAGCACTGAAGAGGTCTTTGACCGAAACTTAAATTGTAAAATAAATTTTTGAAAGAATAAATATAAGAATGTAAAATATGTTTAACTTTCGCCACCTATATTTCGTTTAATAAGAAGCAAGCTTACAAAACACCCGTAGTTACATTAAAAGCTACTTTCTGTTTAAATAAAAAGAAAAGATTTAACAAAAACATTGAAACTATATTAGAACTATCACTAAAATTGTATTAACAAAAGATATTTAAAATTCATAGCCTTTAGTTATTATTAAAATATCTTTATGTTTAACCCACAAAAAAAAAAAGTTACATGTGTGTACATTATTACAGTTGTAAAAAATAAAAGTGCTTTATAGGATATGTAAGGAACAAAAACAACAAAAGCAACTTGGCTATTGTCAAAATTGCATAATTAAAAAAGTTTTTTTTATTTGTAAAATATTATAAAAGTACTTATATAGAAATTATTGTTTTTGAACTTATTTATATACCAATTGCAAATTTTTAATAAGAGATTACTTATTTTGTTTTAAATTTTATTTCACAAAGCTTTTTAGAAAAATACTAGAATCATTCTCAAGTGATAAATGTTAAAAAAAATTGACAAATTTTTTGGTTAGTAAACAGCTTAAAAATTACTTTAAAATATGACGTATATTTTTAAGCTGTTTACTAAGCAAAAAAAATCATTTAACGTTTACCACTTGAGAATGAAATTAGTATTGTTTTGAAAAGCTTGGTAGTTTGATAGTTTAAACGTTTTACTAAAATTTCTGATAGAGTTTAAAAATCAAATATATATAATAATACAATAATGATTCATTAACGAAAAACTAAAATTTATAAATTAAAAAAAAAATGTTTTGTTTTTTACTCAACTTGATGTTTGTACCTGTATGATTATAATAAATAAATAAATTAATCTGTTTCGCTAGAATAATTTTATATTTATATATTAAATATTCAAGCCACAATAATCTAAGTATATAAAACAGAATGAAGGTGATTGCAGAAAACAAAGTATTTCAAAACTAAGTTGGTTCGGAGCCGGCTAAATCTAAGCTAGGATCCGGCCGGATGTTTTTAAAACTTAGGATCTGACCGGAACCAGATCCTGATTTTTTTTTCTAATTAGGATACGGTCGGACCGGATAATAGATCGGTAGATGACTAGTTATTTTAATACTATTAATAAAGACTATTTTAGCTAAATAACGATGAAACTGAAAGCAATAAATTCAAAACATTTGTAGTTTGCATAAGATGTAGTTATTTTAATAAATAATAATAATTTTAAAAAATGTTAAATGTACTTAATTCATAATTTAAAAATTATATGATAGTAATTATAGAACATTTCAGGCTATTTTGTATTTTTTATGAGTAGCTAAGTCCGATATTTATCATTATATAAGTTTAATCTAAAAGATAAATTTTACACTTCTTTACATTAAAACTACTTACATAAAAAATAATCAAAATTAATTAAAATAGTTCGATAAATATACTACAAATGGAAACATAGTAATTTTCGACGTTTTTGAAGTTTAACACAATATGTTTTCTGAAGTTTCATCAAATACTTTCTTATGTATATTTCTTATGTATTTCGTGAAAAAGTTTGTGAGGCTATTTGATTAAGAAAAGATTTGAAAAAAATTAAATTATACTAAAGCTGTTTGTTGTACTAGTGTAAAGTTTTATGATGTAAAACAGTTAAAAATTTTTAGCACAAAAAATTCATTTCAGATTATATATAAAACAGATACACCATTTTTCGTTATAATAAAATAGTTTTGAACCATGTAATCAATTTTGTAGTTTTTAATATTTAAGTAGCATTTGTTTTAAGTTATTAGAACATAAGTTGTTTATTAGATGACTTTAAAACCCCTCTAAAGTTAAAATTTATCTATTTTTGTAGTTAGAATTTACAAAAGTAGATTTTTTTATCTTAAATTAAAGATAAACATTGTATATTATTTGGTTTTTAGAATGATGGTTTTATTTTATTTTTTTTGGTTTTAATGTTAGTTATCAAAGTGATTACCTTTTTATCTAGTTTAACAAAACTATATTTCTAGCTTCAAGCTAATTAAAACTTTAAAAAATATATTAAACTATCACTAATTTAATCAATGGTACTATTAAAAAAGCTTAAGATTTAAAAAGAAAAGCAGTAGTATCTAAATTGAATATATTACAAAAATTATAAATTTTTCGCTCCTACGAACAACTTGAAAATTTGAAAATTAGTTTATTTTTACAGAGTGCTGATAACAGACTTAAACAATTTTCTATAAAATTACCAAAACTAACTTCTTAAACTTAAATGAAAACTGATCTTCAAAAAAAAATAAATAAGAAAATTAAGTAGGAGATATATTTTTATTTTTCCGTATAACTAATTCTACAGTGAAATACAATACAAATCAAAACAATAAAATCTAATAAGTTATTTACTTTTTTAAATGAATCAAATTTCAAATACTTTTTTATTTAATTCTATGTTGATTATAATATAAAATACTCTCTATTAAATAACTAATCTAGTCGTTTCATAGTTTTCTGATAACTAGCCTGCTTACATAAACATATTATTTAATAAACTTTAATATCAGCTAACTATAGCTGTACAAACTATCATAAAATATATTTGGTAATTTTTGATTGTTATATAGCTTTTTGTAAGTTTAAAATAGATATTAAAGTTACAGTAACAAATCTAAAACGTCATTAGAATTTTAAGGCACATAGTAACTAGCAGGTGATAATTACGAAAATAGTATTAGTTAAAAACAGAAATGGGTAGAAATAGTTTTAATGGAATGGATCAAATTTGCACGAATATAGTTTTGCAACGAACCTCAAATATGCAAAGAGCGAAATTTTTTCACGAAGGGACTTTTTTGTTAGATAAGTCAAATATGAACAAAAGGACACTTTTGCACGCAGATACTTTTGCTCAAAGTGAAATTTTTGAAGGCAGAAAATTTTGCAAGGAAGGTTTATTTTGAGTAGTTATTTTACTTTTCACATTTTTCTAAAAAATATACTAAACTTAATCCTAACTTGACAAATAAAATAAAATAAAAATTAATGGTGTAAACAAGTAAAGCAGAGGCATCTAATTTAAAGATATTCATTAAAATTACAAATTCTATGATTACCTAAAAATTTGAAATTTTAGTTGGCATTTTCAAAATGCTGACCACATACATAAACGGTTTTCAATAAAATAACCAACACTTAATCAATTTAATTTAGTATCATTATTACAAATAAAACCATTTAACTCCAACAATTATTTACATTTTAAAAATAACAAGTGTTAAATAATTTTATATTTAATTTTTTGTTGTTTAAATTAATAAATACATAACTTTCTCCTACAATAACTTATCTAGTCGTTTTATAATTTTTTAAACAACTATCAACTAATTTTTTTAAGAAATAATCTTTAAAAAAACTTTTAAATCAGCTAACTGACATAGCTCTACAAACTAGCAATTGTAAATGATCCTTAATTCTCGATTGTTCTACAGCTTATTGTACTTTTAATTACATATAACAGTTACGATAACAAAACTATAGCGTCATTAGAATTTCAAGAAACGTAGTAAGAAGTAAGTGTTATTATTATAAAATTACGAAAAAGACAGTTTTGCACTGAACTTCAAATGCGAAGGTAGTAGTTGTTTTAAGTACTAACATGTCTCGTTTAATATTCTGTTATTTTAATCTAAATTAAAATATTCGTATTTTGACTATATTCAATTTTTAAAGTTTATATTCTTTTATAAAGGCTTACATAAATTATTTGTTAAGTTAGAGTTCATAAAATGTGTAAAAGTTACTGAAAGATTTTGACTCTAGTTTCGTAGTGAAGATATAAAATATAATGTACTAACGTTTTGTTTAAATTTTTTGTTATTTATTGGTGAAAGCTGTTTTATTCGTCAGCGTTAACTGACTTATAAGTAAAATATCTTCTTAACTTTTTACAAGAATTAATTTTTCAGCCATAACTTTTGCAAACATTATATGATATGTAAAGTTTTACAGCTCTTGGTACATTCCATTGTAAGCATGTTGAAGTTCGTACAGCTAATAGTTCAGCTGAAAAAAATATATTAACCTAGAAAAGTTTCGGAAGTATTTTTAAATTTCTTTTATATTTAACTAATTTCGAAGTATGTTTCTTTAGTGTTTTAGTATTTGTTTTAAGCAAACTATGTTAAGGTAACCAAAATAAAAAAAACTCAGAATGTTTAAACTGTTTTATTTTTTCTTAAACAAAAAAATTAAACAATAATAATATTTACAACAACAAATATCCTTCTATTTTAAATTATATACTTTTTGAATTCTTACTAACTATAAAATTCTAGGAATAAAAGCAAGTGAAATTTGCAAACATAAATAAGAAGAACTTTTATATTTTAATTTTTCCGAAAACAGAAATTTTTAAAATAAGTTTGCTTAAAAGAGTTGTCTCAGCTTATTATTTAAATACTTAGTTTTCTGTTTAACTATATTTATCTATAATTATTTTTTTACATTGGCATGCTAAATAAAAAAGTATGTAAGTATTCTGAACTTATAATTTCAAAGTATATCTTTAAATAACATAAGGCTTTGCGTTGTATAGTACAAAACTAAAGATAAAAATAATTATACTTTAAAAATCAACTATTTTTTTATTCTCACTGAAATAAAATTATATAAAATTTTATAAAAATGTAAAACTATAAAAATCTAAGTATTGCATTGTCTACTATGTTTGAAGTTAATATTTATTTTTTTGCTAAATAGTTATTCGTTTTTGATTTTAGTAATTAATAATTAGCAATGAAGTTTAAAAATAATTCATATAAGTCGTATTATAAGTCGCGGAAAAAATTTCTTTGAAAAACTCACTATAAACGAAAATATTTTCGCATGCTGCATTTACTTCAAAATACTTGTAGTAACAAGCATAAAAAGAACTATTTTAAACTATAATAAGCAATAGTAGAACACTACCGATGACTTGCTTTAATAAAGAGCATACTTTAAAATTTTATTTAAATTTAACTACTTAACTACTTAGTTAAAAAAAATAAACGCGTATTGTCCTGATTTCTTGAGTGGCAGATTATAGATTTGAGGTCCACATTTGGCCCGCAGGGCGTATTTTGTCGACCCATGATGTAACTAACCTTTTAATTAAGTATTACAGAAATTAAGTAATAAAAACTAGTATTTGTTCAAAACGCTTTTTCTTTATCTGTAATTTAATCAAATAAAAAAAGAAATCATAGTTAATTTATTACAATTATTGTAAAAGCTAATTTTTCATTAGTGAAAAACTAAAGTTTTAAATACGGTTAAATCTTTCTTAAACCTTTACTTTCAAGTTTTACAGCTATATGAGTTAGCTGATTGTTTAAAGCTAACTATTGAAATAAGAGTTTTTTGCGTTTAAAAAAGCAGTTAAAGTTCTCTACCGTCAAGCAAAATATTTTTATAACTTTATACATAACAAATATCCTTTGAAATCAGTTTTATGTTTAATTTTATAAGTATTTTTTTTCAAAACATGCTTGGTTACAATTTTAGAGGTATTTTATAACATTTCATTTTAATTTATACGTTATATTTTATTAAAATCTATACAAAGCACAGCGAAGTTAATTACCAAAATTATATAAGAAACTGCAAACTCAACTTCGCGAAGGTAAGGTAGTTAGCTTAAAAATAAAGCTCGTAAACATACATATTTTTAACAAAATTTTTATTTGTTTAAGGAAATATTTCTTCTCAATTAGTTGTGCAGTATACCTTTAAGTAAAGCAATTTTTATAGAAAATTTTGTTTTTATTGTGTAAATATCATTTGTTTGATAAAAAAAAATTCGAACATTTGGAACATCTCGGCTAAATAGTAAACCATAACTAAATGGATGTTGTTAAATAAGAGTTGATTGGTTGTCTTTTTTGAACAAAATAACTAATAATTAAACTGATGTAGAAAAACGTTTTATAAATTAAGTGTGAGTTTTATAAACATAAAAATTTCAAATATATCAAAAATCAATTTTTTTTTACATCAACATTTTTTTTAATGTAGCTTGTTTGTTTATTAATAACTGTTTGTAAACTATGTTTTAATAATGTTTTTACAACTTTCAAGTGTTTACTACCATAGAAAACTAAATAAACCAAAAAGATTATATTCAAATATAAGTTAAAATGTTACAATCTTAGATTAACTTCGTTTAACTAAAGATCCAATGTAAAGTATTTTTTATGTGTTGTTATATTATTAGGATTTATAACATAATGTTCTATAAAAAATAATACTTATCGACTCACGCTTTATTAAAAATTTAATTAGTAATCAGAAAATTAACGCTTTTGTAACATTTAATTTAATAAACTGAAGTTAATATTAAACTTTAATGATAAAGTTTTTATTGAAAAACTTAACTTCACTTTTATATAAAAAATATACATTCAGGTCGTAAAAAATTTTTGATTTAAGTATTTTAAGTTTTTTAAGAACACTTTTAACGAAATGAATATAAATAAGTTCTTTTTAACAAGCCAACTTATAGTCACTACTGACGTCTTGTATGCTAATAACAATTTATTTAGTAAAGTTTCATATATTTTAAATGAATGTGTAAATAATTTTAACTTATGAAATTGAAGTTTGTACGGCTATTCTAGTTAGCTGATAAAAACTATATTATCTTTAGTAACTTAAAGAAACATGTTGAAAAATATGGATGGAACATTATGGGATTATTATTATTGAAGTTTTAATAAGAAGATCGTTTATAAAATGGTAAGAGCATAAAAAAGGAAGTTTTCAAGAAAAAGAGGTTAGGTGAAATCAATTTAAAATGTGTTATAGCTTTTGTATCACTAAATTGTTTTTTGACTTTTAAATTTAGTTTAGTTGTTAAACAATTCATTAAGGTTAATAATATAAAACTTTTACGTTGTACCACTTTGTAAACCGAGTTGTTACTCACTTTTAAATTTTATAGTTACTTTAAATATATAGTTTCAAATGATAAAGAAAGGCTAGTTATAAATTCAAAATATAACAGCCTAAACGTTTTGAATTTCATTACACAACAAGTATTCTGTAGTTCAGTTTTACTATTATGTTGTATTTATGTTTGATAAGATCAGAATGTTTTTCATTAAACGCTTGTAATTTCAGAATCGGATTTGTACATTTAAATTTATTTTAAGTAATTCTATTTGAGTTTATCTGTAAAGTTACATCAGATAGCTAATAAATAAACTAGATTAAACATCATAAAGTAATTGTTTGAGTAATATAGCTGTGAGTTTATCAAATCAATTGTAAGGTTTTAGTATAGATAAACTTATAAAATAAATTAAAAAACCTCTTTGTTTAAAGACATTTTTTATATTCATACATGCTATTTAAATATTCAATAACCATCATTAAATATTTCTTACTAGTTGGTTTTTGAATTTTTTTATTAATACAACAAACATAATCTTATAATTTACATTTATAAATATTTTAATTGTAATGATTTTTTTTGATTACAGATAGAAAATAATAAAGATTTTAATATTTTTTCAACTTTACCACAAACAAAGTTGTTAATATCAAATACATAAACTAATACTTTCGTTTCTGTAATGCTTGATTTCTTTAAATTAATTTGTACAGCTATTCTAGTAAGCTGATAAAAAACACTATGTTAAACAATTAGAATATCTGTGAAAGTAAGAATAGTATCTTAAAATTGAATTTTTAATTTTTATTTTCTTATTCATATTAAAAGCTAAAAAAATGTTTAAGTGTGTACTAAATAAGTACTAATATACATAAAATATATAACTATGTTACATTTGTTTTCAAAGTATATTATTATACATGATAAAAACGTAACAAAATCTAAAAAAAATGTCATGGACAATACGTTAAAAGGTATCCATATAAACAAAACAAGTATATATTATCGAAAAAGTCTTTAAGTAAAACCTTTACTACTATCAGTACAACGAACTTTTTTATTTAAAGTACTACTGTTACTTTTACTATATTTCAAACAAACATTAAAGCAGTATTTTTTATTATAATTTTAAAAAATAAAGTAATTTGATTTTATCGTGTTTAGTCCTGAAATCAGATAAGATTTGGTTTTGTTAGTTCTTTGAAGACAATAAAATAAAGTTCAATATTATAATTACAAATACTTCCAAAGAAATGACAGCTTTTAAAAATACTGACCAAATAAAAAATATTTTTTTAAACGTCACCAAAACTATCTTGACCTAATTAATTTGGATTTAGTATTATCAAAATGGTATTTTATTAATTTGCTTTTACTAACATTTATAATAAATAAAAGAAAATTAATTAACTTAACAAACTTAAATAATTTTAAGGTATGTTTTTTCATATTATAAAAAATAGAGAAATTATGCTTTATTAATATATATAAACACTTTTGGTTTTTTTAAAAGTATTCGGTCATATATAAATTTAAATTTAAATAGTTTCAGTGATTTAATTATTAGATATTTCCTTACGTTTTTGAAAAACTAACAACAATTAACTACCATATTTTCAAAATTATCTTTCATGAAAAATAATATATCTGTTATAATTAAGCTTACTAGTTTGTACAGCTACTTTAGTTATCTAATTTACACTTTTTGTTTAAATTAAGAAAAAAGTTATACTTTATAAGAACCCAATAACAAAAGATAGTTAAAAACAGTGAATAGAGTAGGGTAATAGTCGGTATATTTTTTAGAAAACAGTTAAAACAGATAAAAAAACTTAAAAACAACTTCAATTCCATGATCTTTTAAAAACTGTTTATACAGTGATCCGTTCTTTATTTAGATATACAATTAAAACACTCAGAAATAATCATAATAAGCACCATATGTAATTTAAGGCTTTTATTAAAAAACTAAATTCTTAAAACTACTTTTCATTGGCGTAGTAATTATTAGTCTCGCACGATGTTGTTATAAGTAATTAATGAAAGTATACAATCTCTTATAAAATATAATAAATTAATATTTTCTCACATGATTTTGTTTAAATAAAGTTTTAATGTAAAACTTTTTTATATTGTTATGTTATTTTTAGAATTTTTAACATAATCTGCTATAAAAAACTACTATTTAGTGACTTGAGATTTAACACCATACTTAGAAGTTTGAGAAACTTAACACTTTTAGAACATTTAATTTAAAAAACTAGAATTTAAACCAAGTTTTTATAAAAATAATTTTCCGTAGGTTTTATCTAAAAACTATACATTCAAGCCATAAGAAAACTATTGAATTAAGTATTTTGATTTTTCTCAGAACACTTTCAACGCAATGAGTCCCAAGTAAATTGTTTTTTCAAGCCAATGTAAGGGTAACTGCTGACGCTTTTGAACGCTAACAACAATTTATATAGTAAAGTTTCATCTAATAATATTTTAATTAATTGTAAAAGTAACTTCATTTTTTATACAAGAAGTTTGTACAGCTATTCTGGTTAGCTGATAAAAATATATTTCTCTAAGTAAGTTAAGAAAATATGTTTTGTAAATATAATGAAAACTATTAAAATGTAATTTTTGAAGTCTAAAAAGGCAGAATATTTTTAAAATGGTAAGAACATTAAAATAAAATAGTTTTAAAGATAAAGAGGTTAGGTTAAATTTAAATAAAATTAATTTTAAATATCTTATAGCTTTTTTGATACTAATTTTGTTTTTTAACTTTTAAATTTAGTATAGTTGTTAAATAATTCAAATTGTCTTCTCGTGCAAAATTTTCCTCTCGTGCAAAAGTGACTTTTTGTGCAAAAATGACGCTCGTGCAGAAGTAATGCTCGTGGAAAAGTGACAACCTTTCGTTTAAAATATCAGTTGTTTTATTACCTATTGACATGTAAAAATGGTCTTTTAATTTTTTCTTTGATATCAAAGTTTTTAAAAATTTTAATTTTTATAAGAAAGACAAATTAGCTTTGTGAAGCTATAAAACATGATAATAAAACTTAGTTTGAAAAATTTAAACATACTTTATGTAACGTAACATAAGTTTTCTAAAAAAAATACCAGTTAGTAGCAAGTCTAACAAAAACTACCTGTTTCAACTTAGTAAGAAATTATGTTTAATTTTTTTTATTTTACTTCATATACTACATCAATTGTAAAACAACTTCATATATAAATTAAACTGTATTAAGCAAAGTTAAAAATAATCATTAAATTTGCAATAGTTGTTTATTATTTTTTCATGGTAGTGCATACACCTGCCTGTAAAACTTGAAATTGTAATTCAAAAAATATACTTTGCTTTTACTTATAAAACACTTCTTAAAAAAAAAGCACACCACAATTGGTCTGTAAAATAAATATAACTTTTAAACTAACCAAGAAAAATTGAAACTAAACGTAATACTCAATTTTTAACATTTCTTCCAGGCGTTCCTTTTTCCTGCAGCTTTTAAACTCTCGTACAAAAAGAGTCATTGACATTGTTTTTATATTTGATGCTTTTAAAAATATATAGATATAAATCGAAAAATATAAAGATGCTTAAATATAACTAACTAGGTAGCAAGTTAGCTAATGAGAAGTAGTAGATTATAAATTTACAAAAAGTTTAAAATCATTTGATTTCTTTTTAAAAGGGAAAATTAATATATAAAGTTAAGGTTTAAAAGCAAGGTGATTATTTTATAAAAATAATATTTTAATATAGAAAGCAAAAGTCAAAAATTTAGGTGTTTCAAGGTTTGTTTAAGACAAAAGTCAGCAAACTAGTACCTGCCTATTAAATAATTAAAAGTCATTAAAGTATTTATTAAACTGTATTTCAAAACTTACTTTGAATTTTTGAAGCAATAAAAAGTAGTTGATTTGTGAGTGTAAAAAACATTACTATTTTTGAAAAAAATGATTACTCAATAACACCTTAGCAATTCAATAAAAAGTTTATAATTAAAACTTTTCAAAATAAAAAATAATATTTACACACAAACTTAAGAAGAAAATTTTTTCATAAAGTTTAGCACTATAAAAATTACTGTGGAATAAAATTTAATCCCCTAATGTTTAAAATACAAGAATTTTGAAGTATACTTTTATGAAAATCAAATGCACAAAAGTTTTTGATTCTTTTACCAATGCGAAAAAGCCTGCTTAGAACATTAGAAACTAAAAGAAAATTAGGAAGATTTTTCGCTTAACGAAAGAGTAAATCAAGCTTTAAAATTTAAAAAATAACAATAAAAAACTTTGACGTGATATCTAAAGAAAGAAATACTTATATTATTTTTTAAATTTAAGAAAAAATATAAATATATCATGTTTTTGTTTGAGATTTAGGAAAATATCTAACTTTTTTATTATCACTTATAAATTTTGAAAATTAAACTTATCTGAACTAGAGACTTAATTTTAGAAGTCAAAATGCAGTTCTAAGAAGTAACTTTTTTTTTGGAAACTTACTGGTGATATAATATTAAAATTTGTATTTGTAGTTTTTAAAATAATATACTTAAAAATCTCTTTAATCTCCTTATGTTGCTCCTTATATATTTTATTGATTAATCTTAGATTTATAACTTCGATAGTTTCATAAGAATTTAGACTGAAAAAGAACGCAACTAATTAGTGCACCGCCGTAAGATAATCTTATGACATATTTTTCTACAAAAAGTTTACAAAAAAATGTCACGCTTAAAAGAAAAATAATACAATTTTATAATTTAATTTTTATGCTACAACAAATGTTAAGACTACTGCTAAATTTCTGACCTTAGTTTTTCTACACATACAAGAAAAAGCATGTCGGCCTATGAGAATTAAACTATGTTTGTTGTTTTTATTTTAGACAAAAACAATCAAATGAATTAAATTTAAAAAGGATACTTTTAACTATTTTACAAAATTGTAACAAATTGTAATAACAGTTATAAAGTTAGTCTATTTTAACTTCTATGTAACTTAATTTAAATTATCTGCACTGAGGTGTTGTTATCACTGTTGTATTGTATATTAAAGAGATTGATATTTTTTTCGTAAATAAAACAGATACTTTTGTTTTATTGAATATATTCACTTTTATAGATATTAATTTTACTGTAAAAAGTTAAAAACTTTTTTTTAATTGTTTAATTTTGTAATATATAACTATTTTTTATGACAGTTACTTCTAACTTATTTTACTTAAAGAATTTATTTCAATTATATTACTTATAAAAAGATCTTTTTATAGCTAATTACAAAAGTTGTAATTTAGGGGATTTTTTGAGAAACAATTTTGCGCACCCCCTGACCAAAATACTACGCTACGCCACTGATACAAACGCAGAAAACTTTGTAAAATATGTAGCAAACTAAGTATACTTTATTTAGTTAGATGATATATATTCATTAATATTTCACACTACACAATACTATACAAACGAACTAAATTTAAATTAAAGAAAAAGTTTTAAAAGAAATGCTTAGTTTCTTTTTATCAGTAAGTTATTAGTTTAGTACATAATCTATTTCATTTTTGATACTTAAAATACTTAGAATTTTTAATATTAAGTTTACAATATTACAGCATTCAAGTTTTACAATCTAGTTTAAGACATCTATAGTTAACACTAAAACCCTTTTAATAAAGTAAAGTAATATATTAAATTTATGATTTTTGAAATAGGTATAAATTTTGAAAGTTATGTGTTAGTCTAAAATCAATACTTCTAATAACCTAATGCAATTAATTTTTAGTTTTGAGTAAATATGTGCTTAAACATAACGTAGTGTAGCTATTTTTCAATAAAAAACCATAGCTTGCTTAAAAAAATTAACCTTTTTATAATAAATAAATTACCATTAAAATCTTATTCTAAACTAATTTTACTGTATTTTCAATGTTTGATCATACAACTTTCTTTAAAAGACTACAAGTTTTTGGCTTGTAAAAGGTATGATCAAACTTTTTTTCAAGTTTACCATTTCTTATTTCATAAGAAAGTCCAAGTTCAAATTATGAAAAATGCGCTATTTTATTGCTCTTTTTATTCTCACGCTAAATAAAAAGCAACTGAAAAATTAACATTAAGTAATTTTTGAAAAACCTTGACACTTCATAAACTAACTTTTTTTTTTATTTATCAATTGTTTCAAAACAGAAGAAATTTAAAGTATTTGTTTTACAACTATATAATGATATGCTTAACATCAACAGAATATAAGAAAAAAATAATACTCAAGATTCGTGTTTTAAAGCCTTACTAAATTGAGTTTATCTTTCTATTTAAAGAATAACGAGATTTAGAATTATTTTTACTTTTATTTAAGGTATCAAAATGTTTTTATTTAAAATTAAGAAATGTGTATTCATCTAGTTTAACTAAACTAAGATTATAAATATAAATAAATGAATTATGGTATTTTATTATATTGTTTTACGTAAAACTTCCAAGAACTTTATTCAAACACTGATGAGGTCTTTGACCTGAAACTTAGTTTGTAAAATAAATTTTTGAAAAAATATATTGATAAAAAATTTACATTAGAATTTCAATAAAAACCTATCACATTTTATTCATTCAAAACAATTTGCGTTTAAAAGCGAATATTATTTAAGTTGAAGTATATTAAAATAATTATTTGAGAAAACAAAAATTAGAAGCGTGCAAAAGTGAAGTTCCGTTAAATTAACTGATTGTTTAAAATTATGGCAGTTCATAAGTATATCCGTGAAAATATAACGCCGTGCAAAAGTAACGCTTTGCAAAAATGTCGCCATGCAAATGTAATGTCGTGCAAAATTTTAGACATGTAAAAATGTCGCTTTGAAAAAGTGACCCTTCGTGCAAAAGTAAAGACCGTGCCAAAGTGTCGACTCGTGCAAAAGTGTCCCCTCGTGCTAAAGAGTCGCCGTGCAAAAGTGTCACCTCGTGCAAAAGTGACCCTCCGTGCAAAAGAGTCGCGGTGCAAAAGTGTCTCTTCTTGCAAAAGTAACGCTCGTACAAAAGTGTCCCCTCGTGCAAAAGAGTCTCCGTGCAAAAGTGACCCTCTTTGCAAAAGAGTCGCCGTGCAAAAGTGAAGACCGTGCAAAAGTGTCGACTCGTGCAAAAGTGTCCCCTCGTGCTAAAGAGTTGCCGTGCAAAAGTGTCACCTCGTGCAAAAGTGACCCTCCGTGCAAAAGTGTCTATTCGTGCAAAAGTGACGCTCGTACAAAAGTGTCCCCTCGTGCAAAAGAGTCTCCGTGCAAAAGTGTGCCCTCGTGCAAAAGTGACCCTCCGTGTAAAAGAGTCGTGGTGAAAAAGTGTCTCTTCTTGCAAAAGTGACCCTCGTGCAAAAGAGTCGCCATGCAAAAGTGTCCCCTTGTGCAAAAGTGACTCTTCATGCAAAAGTGACGCTCGTGCAAAAGTGACCCGTTCCCAATTTACGTATACCGCTTATATTTAAGTAACCCTTTAAGTATATATAGTATACTTTTTTATAAAAACTTGTAATATTTATTGTTAGAATTGAAACTTAAGAGTCAGTTTATAAGCAAAATTATAAAATCAAGGATTTTTTTATAATTCCAAATTAAAAAGTTTTTTTAATTTACTTGTTTTTTAATACTTTAGTCATCTTAACACACTTCATATATTAATTACAAAAATAATTTTATTATATATGATCCAAAAACAAAAGATAGTCTATATAGGGTAATGAACGAAATATTTTTAAGAAAATCTGCGAATAAAAACTAGAAAACTACTTTAGTTCAACAATTTTTAAGCTAGCATTTCTATTCGAATGTCTATAAACTTTGAAAGCAAGGAGGAAACAAAACAAAAATTAATTTATAATTAATTTATATCACAGTGCGAAAAAGTAATATGAAAAAAGTTATCTAAACTTAATCTACATTTAGTTTTGATATAACTGCATACTTTATAGAAAAAAGAGTTTCATCAAACTAAAACTTTCTCCGTTCTACCTATGAGGTTTCCTGCATCCATATGCCTCGATTTTTACATAAACGGAAGACCTCTGTTGTTCTGTTAGATCGCATACAGTTTTATAAACTTTTTTACTAATAATAAAGTTCTCTTTCTTAATTATAGCATAAAATTAAATAAATATATATATATTTATATTTATTTATATTTATTTATTTTTTTTTTTGATCGACAAAAGACGCTATAATGTTTGATTTTAGGATCAGTTGTACGAATAAGCCTTTCATTTATTTGACAACTAAAAAACATTTATATTTTGAACAAGCTGTTTTCAAACGTAAGACAACTTTGAGTCACCAGTTACATAGTTTTGACGAAACGTAATCTTTCATTAATAGCTTAAATAAATGTTTAAGTTATATTAAACACATTTGTAGACTTTATGATATCAATAAATGTAGGGGTTTCAGTTTGTTTTTTTAGTTTTTTTTACCAATAAAACTTATTCAACTAGCATAAGTAGTCGTACAAAAGTTATTAAATAGAGACATATAGGTGTTTAACATTATATTTTTTTAAATATATTTTTGTAAATAAAATTACGGTCAGAAGTTTTTTAAAATTTACTTTAAAATAAAAAAAATGTCACTTTAATTTTGCTCTATTTTGTAGAAGTTAAGTTTAAAATTAAAACAAGGTTTTAGTTTTTTTTTTAAACTTAGACAGCTAAGCGTCACATATAGTGATGCAAACTGTTTTATTATTTAAGCATTAAACTTTACAAATTTTACGCAGTATGACAAAATGTAATTATTAAACATAAACAAAACACTGTTAAAATTAGAATCTCAGATTATTTGTTTTGATTGTAAAATAATTTAAACAAAAATATAAATGTGAATAACTTAAACTAAATAATATTTATAAATTAAATATCATCTAAAAACTGTTAATTCAAAATTATTTTATTTATTCTAACAGTTTTAAAATACGTTTAATATATTTAAGCTTAGTGTATCATTTTCTATATGTGAAAATAATGATAAATATGTTATTTGAAAACATTTTGATATAGAATTATGTTTTATTTAAAGTTGTAAAATTTCTGCATTTTTTTTCTTAATACAAACACTTTAAAAAACTGTAAATATATATACTGTTCTACAGTTCTCAGCATACAATAATATTAAAGTGAAAAGTTTGTATAGCTTATCAGAAAGCTGATAAGTATTTTGGAATCTATATTTTTTTTGAATAAAACTTACACATTTACAATAGATGAAAGTTAAAACACTTTTATATTTTATTATCAATCAATTCATATCACAACAACAGACAATACTAAAAATATTGACAAACTGATATCGAGTAAGAAAATTTTTGTTAAAAAAATTATTTTTATTAAACTTTATAAAATTTATATGCTTAATTTAAAACTTTTTTTTTGCGAATCTTCTAAACTTCATTGTGACAAAAAATTCTTTTTGATAAACTGTTTTGTGCTAAAGAAAAATCCTAGATTGAGAAGAGTGCAAAAACTAATCCTTTTTAAGTAGAGTTTCGATAAGAAGAAAATGAAGAAAAAAATGATGTAAAGTTGAAAAATATCGAGAACAGACCAGTGTTAGAAAGTGATGGAGATATTCGTGCCATAGCTTTGTACAGTAAATTCAAGAACTAAAATTTGTATAATTTTCTTGTGTTGTATAAAGCTTTTATTTAGCAATATTACTTTTCAAAAGTTTATATTTTTTTTAATTTTAATATGTCAAGTCTAACTTTGTTTTATACATAATTAAAGTATTTTATCTTACATTTAATTGTGTCTAAAGGTTTTAATTCTATTTATTACAACATTCTAAAGTATATTTTTATGTTATCAATTTGTGTATTTTTCTTTTTATTGTTCGATATGTGTAATTGTTTATTTTATATATAATGCTTCAAATATTACTTTAATGAATGAAAAGACAACGCTTAAAATATTTGGTCGAAGGATCTCGTGTAAGATTAAGTTTTTAACTGTAACAGAGAATTTATTTCATACAGTTTAAAAATTTATACCCTACAGTTATGCGATTCGCTTAGGTTAACAATTTTAATCAAATTTGAGATAATAACGATATTGGTTTTAAATAATTGTTTCCTCTATTAGATTACAAGTTATTTGTTTAAAAAAACAAAATTAATGATTTATACTATATCAAAATAATTTTGATTTATAACGTGTTACTAAAAAATGTATGACCTCAATAAACAATAACAATAAACGCAATTAAATGTCATTTTGTAGTTAAAAAGTTTAAAAACAGTTGTACAAAGTTTATATTTCTCTAGATTTTTTAGGTTTAATAATTAGAAACATTTTTTGTTTATTATTTTAAAATACTAAGAAGCTTTAAAGAGCGTTCCGCACTAACTAAACAAGAAATGTTTGTAAATAATTTATAACTAAACTATATTCATAGAGGCAAACAGTAATAAAAAATTAGTCTAAAGTACTAATTTTCAAGTCTTATTTTTAAATAAAATATTTAAACATAAGAAATGCTTAGCTGTGAATATTATTAAAGTAAAAAAAAAAATATAAAATATAATGAAAAAAAGACTTTAAAACTTTATTGTTAATATTAAAAGAAAAAGTTATAGTGCGAGGAAACTTAATTTTTTGATATCATTTAAAGTTTTAGTTAGCTATAATGACTAAATTTCTTATCATTTAACTTCAGTGTAAACATCAACAGCGTAAAAATTTGTACAGCTACCTAATTAGCTGATTTATTAAAATTATGTTTGAAAAAATAAAATAAATTAATTATTCTAACAGAATATTTAAATCAAAAAAAAAAGTTAAAATTTATTTACGTATTGAGTTTAATTTCAAGAAGAATAGAAATATACATTTTAATAAGAACTCACGATGGTCTCTTAATTTTATAATTGTTTAATTTTAAAATATTTTTTTTGGTTTTTATATTTTTATATCTGCATTGTGAATTAAAACTTTTATATAAATTTTAATAAAAAACAAAAGTATACACTTATCATTTGTTATTTATACTTATATTATGAACAACTTTAATGAGTATATTCGTTAATCTTGTCGTATATAGGTTTTTTGTGTGATTAACCGTAATTTACATATTTTTTTTTGTTTTGAGCTTTAAAAATATTATAACATTTTTTTTTTGTTTTGTCTTATCAGCTTGTTTTAAAAGCTGTAGAAAATGAATAAGTTGAAGCTAACCAGATACATATAATTTAACTTGTTTATGTATTTTATCAAGATTAGAATGTCAGTGGCTTCTACCATAAAACGTAAATTAATTACTTTAAAATTTTATTGTCATAGTTGTAATTTAACATTGTTGTAAACTACTAGTTTTTTAAAATGCGATTAACCAGTGTTTTTAAAAGTTTTTTGTTTATAGCAGAGTAAATAAATTTTAATATCAGTTTAATCTTTATTTTTAATAATTACTCTAAGGAATTATCAAATTAAAATCTACTTCGTTATTTTTTTAATAAGCTTGTAATAAAATAAAAATCAGTATTAGAAGATATATACTTAATCAGTTAGAACTTAATTCAATTATGAAATGTATTGACATACCTATATAACTTTTATTTTGATAACAATTTTACAGCAGATCAAATTAGCTGTACAAAATAACATAGCAAGACTCCAGAAATAAAAAAAAAATTTAAAAATTATATGCAAATAAATTTACTATTAAGTTAATTTATATTGATCAGTACGTTAGGTGTAAATATAAATAGTCAAATTAAAATTTTACTTAACTAATTATTTGTGCGACCGTTTAACTTTTTACAATGTTTCTAAATTTTTTAAAAATTTATTAACAATGACACAAAACTCTTAATTTTTTAAATCTTTTTTTTTTATTAATTTGTGGTACTATCTAACAACTGTCTATTTTTAAGTTAAATAGAATAGCTGTTGACTTGACAGAATCATATATATTTTTTTTTATAAAAACTAAATTTAATTAAATCTGTACTTGTAAAGAACTTATATCTCGTTTTCATAGTAAGTGTGTAATTTTATTAATTTTACTTCAGAAATTATTTTCTAATTTTTATCAAAAGAAAAACTTCAATAAATCAAAAGATTAAATTTGATTAGTAACTGATAATTTAAAAAAAGTCGTTATAAATTTGTAGTTGTGTACGGGTTGGAATAAAGCATCAAAACAGAAATTTAAAACGTACTTGATCAAAGTTTGAAATTAGCTATCTCTCCTTTTAATATACTTTAAATTAGCTTAAATTCAAAAAACGAAAAGTTAATTTTAAAAAGTTATGTATAACAGGAAAAAAAATATGTAATTTTAAGTTATATTAATAGTACATTTGATTTTAGTTCAACAATCTTTAATTTATATTATACTTGTTAGAACTAACCGGTTGGAATTAAACCTATTTAGGACCAAAATTACAAAATAGTTGTTATGATATTGTTGTGTTAAAAACATAAAAATCATTAAAAACTAACCAATAAAAAAGTTTAATAAAACCACACAAACAGTGTTTTTAACTCGTGTCATAAATTTTATAAGTTAAAGTAACATATGTTGTTAAAATTAATCCGAGTTTTTACAGCTATTTTATGTAGCTGATGAATTTTAAAAAATTGGTCTGTTGTGTTTTTAAAAAAATATAAATCGAAAGTCAGTTTTGTTCAGAAGATTTATCGTTGTTTTAGGTTTTTTAAGTATAGAAAATACACAATGAAGAAGTGCTAAACAAATTACTTTTTTATACAAGTAAAGTTCTTATCTTCAAAATTACATTATCAACTTTACTTTAAAAGAGCAGCATATAACTAAATTTAATTTTAAAAATTATTTTACAATAATTTTTTAAAACAAGTTATTAATGTTCTCATTATTCTAATGAGCCTTTAATGATTATAATAGTTTAGTAACTTAAGAGATTAATTAAGTTATAACATTAAAAAAAAACTAATATATCTAACTAAACAAAGGCACATAAACCTTTATATTGTAATAAATTATAAATAATTTGAGCTCGTTTTGAATAGAATGTTTGTGGTTTTAAAAAAAAATTTAAACTAATTCTGTTTTTTTTTTTTGATTAGTAACAAAATTTATCACTATTTTTTTGCTTAGACATTTTTGTTTTAGAAAATTTAAATTATAACTATGAAGGTTTATCAAGATTAACCAAGGTATTTTTACTAGACTACCTATCAAACAAATTATTAGTTATTAGAATATTAAAATAATTTTTAGTAGATTTAACAGTTTAAGTAATCATGATAGTTGTATTTGCCACAACTTAAAATGATTGAAAGAAACAAAATCAAAATATTGCTTTTAACTTTTTAATATTAATCAGTGAATTTAAATTTTAAAGTTTTGTAAATGTTCTTTTGTTGGTTTTTTTTTACTATTATGTTCAAAAAAGTTACGTCAAGCAAGCATGAATCAGCAAACATACATAAATTGTAAGATATATATTTAGTAAATAAATAACCTGTTGGTTATTTATAATTGTTTGTTACTGTTAAAACTTACACGAATACTTCTATTTGTTGTATAAATAACTTATTTGTTAAATTTTACTATGATGTTACTCTATTACAGTAAAATCTATAAATTAATTTGTAAATACGTTTTTATTCCTTAAATAGTTTTTTTTTTCAATTTTTTAAGTTTGAATATGTTTTTAGTTTACCTATATCACAACTTTTAATAGAAAATAACTATGAGTATTTTTAGAAGTAAGTTAGTAATTTTTCTTAAAACTTTCATTCGATTCTAAAATTTACAATCATGTTTGTAAAATACATATAATTTAACCAATACATAAATTAAAATCGGGTTGCGTAAAAACATTTTATTTTTCAGCCAACTAGAATAGCTGTAAAAACTATTATTTGTAAGTCTGCTGAAATTACAACACATTCAAGACTATTTATACTTTAGTTTGTTTTTTGCATTTGTATTAAGTTAATTACAAAATCAAACTTAGTTTAAGTTTTATGAAATAAATGAATGTACCATTATAGTTAGTTCTTTATTCTAAATATATAAACATTATTACTACATGTTTAAAGGTCGTTTCAAAATTTTATATTTATTTATTAGCAAACTAATAAACAAGTATTGCATACATTATAAGAAAATATAGACAAATCTCGTTTTAAATATTTATGTTTTTTAGATATATTAATGTTGTTAAAGTAAGTTAAATGTTTTATATTTATACAAAATAATATTTTGAACAATGTAAAAAAACATTATAAAACTAAAATATAAAAAAATTATTAATATTTCGTTTGATTTAAATGTTAATCTTCTTATAATTAAAATTTCCGTAATATTAAAAAAGAAGACACCTACGTAATTAATTTTAAATAAAAAAAACGATAACAACAGATTAATCGGCTAATTTGATTATCATACAAATACTCAAATGTCCTAGTATTATTTTACTATAAATTAAAAATACTTAGAAATCTTTTTTTTTTGAAGTTAAATATTAGTTTGCAAATCGAGAAAATTGAAATTACAAATTGTTTATTGATATAAGCTGATATTATATATTGAACTCTACAAAAAAATTAAATTAAAGCTTGGTTGTAATTCTGTTTTTAAGTTGGATAGTAAAATAAAAAAATTAATTTAATGTTAAATAAATTTATCGTTTAATAAATTTAATGTTAAAATAAAATTAAACACATACAAACTGAATTAATATTCTATTTAAATGAGCTACATTTGGTTGCTGGTTTAACTTTTTTTACTTTCTATAGAACTTAAATTATAATATCGATTGAATAGTATATAAAATTGTAAGTCTTAATAGTTTAGTAAAAAATAAATGACTTAAAAACAGCTGTACTCATTTTGTGTACTTATCAGCTAACTAAAATAAATGTAAAAACTGAAAATCTGTCGCACACCATATGTTTCACAAATTTAATTCTAATGTAATATAAATATTAAGAAACAACCTATCTTATATAAATCTTCATAGTGGTATTTTATATAAATGTTCATAATAATAGTAGAACTTTACTATAATTTTTTCTTTTAGTTTTTTAATTTATTATAAGTATAATTTGCATTTTTGTCATGGTTACTATATAACTAAAGACCTAAACTGCTTTGACTAATTAAACTAAAATAAATATGAATAAAAAAAGGTATAAAAAACAAACTAGGTTTTACCAGTGTTTTTTCATTTTATATGAAAACAATAAATATCAAACAAGTATCATACAAAGCCATTAAATTTAAAAAAAATGTATAAAAATTATTAAGAATATTTGTAAACAATACTTTCCAGCTAATAGGTAGAAACTAAAATAAAAACATTTTGTTTTTAGTAGTATATAAAATTTTATAATATTTAATTTCAAATCAAATTATTGTAGTAAATTAATTAAGTGCCATAAGCATTTGACATAATCCGTGAAAAACTACGTGAATTTAATAATATAACCTGGCTACCACTTGTATATATTTTTGAACCTTTGTCAAAAGAAATATATTGTTTTCTAGTACATTAGTACTAACTATTAACTTTAACTGTTAGGGTTAAATTAAACAATAAATTTTATATGTCATCGCACTATAAAAAGTTTAATTGTTTTATATTTAAGAATCTAAAGAGGTTATAAAAAACTAATGTTCAAAAAAAAAATTGGTTAGCATGGTTACTAAACTTATTAAATTGATGTAGAAGCAAAATAACATTTTTTAATTAATAAAGCGTATGTTTTTGTACTAATTTTAATAAATTTCGTGATTTTTTTTACATCAATAAACTTGTTTAATATAATTCGTTTGCTTAAATTTTAACGCGTGAACAATGCTGCTATTCGTTTTTGTACAAATTTCAAATTTTTATTACCATACTTTATTACATAAACCACAAACATTATATTCATACGTAATTTAATATGCTACAATCTAACAAAATCTTTGGTGAAATTCAATGTTTAAAGTTTGTACGGTTAATTTAGATAGCTGATTGTAATATTTATTTTGATTTATAAATAGAATAAAATATTTTAACAGTATACTACAATCTGCACTAATTTATAACTTTGTTCGGTAAATTTCATTATTTTTACAAGTTTTTACAATAAACATTTAGATTTAAACGTTATATAAGCTTTAATGAAACATTTTTATATTAAACATATATATGTATTTTAATCAGTTTAAATAAAGATTAAAATTATTATTTATATTGACTAATAATATAACACGACTTATATACTTAACTTATTGTAAATTTATTTAGTTTATTATCAAATTAAAAAGCTTTTCAACAACTATCATGGAAACCTAATTATTATCAAGTACAGTTTAGGATCTTACACGCATACTACTACTTGTTTTTATTGTTTTGTGTCAAAGTGTGTTATATTTTACCCATATACAATTTGAAACTACATTTTTTAGTAAACCTATACATGTTCTTGTTCTATACAGCTATTAAGGAATGTTGTTTATAACTCATTTACAAATTTAAGTAGTGACTACAAATTAACAACAATATATCTTTTGTTTTTAGGAATTACTTAATGAGGTTTAAAATTTTAAAACGATAGCATAAATTTAAAAACCCAATATATATACTAATAAAATTAAGCTAAATTTAATTTTTTTTTTATATACAATTTGAGACGAAAAATTAATTTTAAACACAATTATAAATATTACATTAATAAATTTTAAACTATATTTTTGAAATTCTAAATGTTCAAGTATCATAAAATTGTTGATCATGCCAATTCGAATTGGCATGATCAACCCTTTTGTTAAATTTGAGTTTATCTTACGGCAAAGAAAAGTCCGGATTTGTTCTGCAGACTTTCGCCGATTTTGTTGATCATAAAATTGTATGTGAAAAATAATAACTTATCTACTAAAAATGAATGAAAGTGCATTAAGTAGACAAATTAAGCTTGTTGTATCACTAAAATATGTTTTTGAATTAATTATTCTAACTTTTTAGATATTTTTACGAAATAAGTTTTCTGTAATCCAACACAATTAAAGTATAGTAATTAAATTGAAAAACTAAATAAAAATGTAAATTCAATACGTGACACCTCATGTCAGCGTTTTTGCCACTTTCATGGTTATGAAAATAAAATTATCTATAAATATATTTTGATTGATTGAAGCATGTTTTTTCATTTTTAGTTTGTACAGTTATTCTGCTTAGCTGATTTAAAAGTACAGTTATGTTTTAGATACCGATATTTTTCCATTTTTTAACTTGTATTAATTTTTATACTAAGTATAATTTTTATACATTTCCATCGTCTATTCTCAGTTTTAAAAATTTAATAACTTTTAAGTGCTCTAAATTATTATGTTTTCTTTTATTGTGTGTAAAACTTATAAGTTGTATTTTGTGTGTAAAATTAGATTTATCAGCTATCGCAACCAGCTTTTCACATTTGTTTATGTATAAATATTTAGTCCTTAAATATTGTTAATAACGTTTCGAAAGTTAAATTAATAATACTTTATAAAAATGATGGCTAAAGAAATTTGTCTTTTGATTGGAACTGACGTCTAACTTATAAGTTACTTAACAAGTTTGATGTTTTAACTTTGACTCTAACGACAAAAATTTAGCAAAACTTCTATTACAAAAATTTAGTGATTAAAATTGATCTCTTCGCAGCTATAACTGCAAAAAACGATTATATCTAATTTATTCTTTTGTCTTTTTTTTTTTTTTTTACAACTTTCCTTCGTCTTATCCGGTAGAGTGCGCATTTTTAGGCCTTAAAAAAATCATCCAGAGAAGAAATATTGTAGCTAGTTGAAAATTTTGTACACTTATATGGTTTTACAACACTATTACATTAAAATTAGACATTAAGAATAAATTTGATTTAAATGTAGGTAAATGTCATAATGTTACTTTTTGTTAATTTTAAATCATCTTTGGATAACAAACTAGTTAGGTAGTTTAATAATACTTTTAGATATTTTTCAATATACAACCTAAAACTTTTATAAAGACTATAAAAAGTATATCATTTCAAATTAAACAAAAAAAAAAGTTTGTAAACTAGACAACTTATACAAATTATTTAACAATCAACCCAGCTGTACTTTGTAGTAAATAATAATACAAATAGTAATTTTTAATTTTTCAATAACAATACTAGAATAAATTTGGTAATGAAGTTTTATGCTTCATAGAGTAGAACATGTTTATAAAACTATTATTATACAGAATATGTTTTTTAACTAAACACAAACGTGCGATTCATAATCAATTATAGACGTTATGCATTAATGTTTATAATATAAATTCATGATGTTCTTAGTTTGTACAGTTATTCTAGTTAGCTGACTAAAAATTGATTTGTTTGAGTAAATGTTTTTAGCTAGTTTTAATGATGTAATGTATTTTCTTTTCAAACTTTTTATCATACAATAAAAAATTACCACAAACAAGTTTAAGGTTGTATAACGTATAGTTTATTTTAATCTTTGATGTGTTCTGTAGTTTGTACGTTTAGTATTTAATATTATAACGTTTTATTAATTTTTTTTTGATTTATTTTAAATTCGAGTGAAACTAATATAAAATTTAAAAAAACATTAATTCAAGAAAAAAATCGATTTTTTTATTTAAAAGCTACATAATCCGGCTGAAAATATCTAAGTTAATGTTCATAAACTAATAATGATAACTAATATAATATAACAAAAAACTTTATGTAAATTTCCATCTATTTAGTATATTCAGCTTTGAATTTTTGTTATGAAGTGTGTTTAATTTTACTTTTGAACTTTTTTAAAGAACAATTTTTCTATGTTTGTATGTTATAAGTGATAAATTACAAGTTATCTATTAAAAATTAAATAGACAACTTCAAACTTTCTTTATCACTTTGACAATTTCTTAAAATTGCTAGATTCTACCTTTTTAGCTACTTTTTAAATTTTCTTTTAAGTATATCATAACTAAAACAAAGCAATTAAAGTAAACAAAACTATTAATAATTATTAAGTTTTTATAAAATTATTTCGTGATACCTCATGAAAAGGTTTTACCACAATCAAAAAGTGATGAAAGTAAAATTATATATAAGTAAATATATTTTAACAGTAGTGAGTTCATTCCATTTTATTTTGTACAGTTATTTTAACTAACTGATTGAAAAATGTACATCTTTTGTTTTAGATATTATGTTTTACTTCTTTTTAACTAAAAGGCTTTTCATAAGTAAGTATAATGTATTGTGTTTGAATTTTCTTTTCAGTTCTCAGTTTTAGTATTTTCATAACATTTAAGTTCTTTAAGTTGTTTAAGTTTTATTTTTGTGCATATTTAAAACTTATAAATTATATTTAGTGTTTAAAAAACGTTTTATAAGCTATCATAAGAAGCTTTTAAAATTTTTAAATGATTTTTTTTTCGAAAAATTTATTATTTAATATTGATCATTACGTTTAAAAGGTGAATTAATATCGATTTATATAAATTATTGCTACAGAAATTTGTGTTTTGATTGAACATGATGTTCAACTTTTACTTTAATAAACTAGTTTAATGTTATTATTTAGATTTGTTTAAACAGTTATTTTATACATTCATATATATATTTGTTTACTATTCTTAAAATAAATCTATAGTTAACTATTTACACTTTTCAAAATTTCCTACAAATATATAGTACACTTTTTACGCTTAATTTTAACCTAGTTTAGATATAACTTAAGAACAATGACAAAATTAGTTTAGTCAGCTTATTTATTTAGCTGATTCTTATCAATTATTTTTGATTTATATGTTAATAATTGAGTTATAACTAACAATTTAAGACTAAGTTGAAAGTAAAATTTTATGTTAGAAAAAAATGAATGAATACTTAAGAACAATTAATGAAAATAAAACTTTTTTAGTTACCATAATTTCAAAATGTACAAACGAAAATAAATATTTGTGATACGATCGTAATATTTTCAGAACAACCTTTAAACACATAATTATCAGTTGTTAATATGTTGTCTATCAATAGTGAGTTTTTTAGACTTTGAGGACAAAAATACTGCAAAGATTTTATGAAAAAGCTTAGTGTTCTAGTTTGAATTTTTTACAATTTTGTTTTATATGAATAGTTTAAATAAAAAATGGTAACTTTTTATTAAAGTCCAATTTTTTTATGTTGCTCCTGATAAATTCACGTTTTCAGGTCTTTAAAAAGAGCTTAAAAACAATTAGTGAGAAAATATTGTAAGTAGTCGACAAAAATAATGTGATTTTTCAAACTTATAACATTAAAGATAGATACCAGAGTATAAATCTGATAAAATTAAAACTTAGTGTGTTATTGTTACTTATAGTAAAAAAATATATTTGGCAAATAAACTGTTATGTACTTAAATTTTACTTTAAAACGTTCAACATATTGTCGTTCATCTGCTAATTAAAACATTTAAAATTTGTAAAAACTATAAAAAAAAACTATTGTTGTAATTTATTTAAACTATGAGTTTGTACAAAAAAAAAGTCTATAGACATTTTTAGACAATCTAGACCAGTTAGTTTTCTTTTACAGTTATAATTTTTTATTTTACAGAAATAAAAACAATTTTTAAAACTTTTATCTTCATAGAATTAAAAATCTTTTGATAACTCAGAAATATTAAAATATTAAAATAAAAGGTTTATTATGATAAACACAAACCTGCTGTTCATAATCAATTACAAATATTATGCATAAATAATTTGACTGAGTGCTTTTATATTAAGTTTCTACAGATAGTCTACCCAGCCTATTGAAAATTATTAATTTTTGATAAAGGTTATATGCTAGATGTAATGAAGTTTTGAAATTTCTATTCAAACTTTTTTTGTATACCATAAAAAGTTAATTTATAATAATTTAAAGATTTTGCAGATAACTGGTTTCATTTACATTTTTTTATCGTTATTGTGTTTTGTTGTTTGCATTTTTACTATTTAATTCACAATTCTATTATTAAATATTAATCGATTTTCAAATCATTTCAAATTAATAGAAAATTAAAAATTAAATTATTGTTTTAAATTACTTCTAAGGATTTTCAAAGTGACTATTTATTTTTTTTAGTTAAATTTTTTTAGTTAATCACTGTTTCTAATTAAAATATTTGCAGTCTACTTGCGTATTTCATATGAACCACAACTCAATTATAACTATGTTTACATTAAATTTTCGAAATCAATAAAATCTTTTCTGAATTTTAATTCGTTAGTTTGAACAGCTATTCTAGTTAGCTGATAATTGTTTCGTTTTAATGTAAGTAAAGACTAAGTTTTCTCAAAAAAGAGTTTGAAAATAAGCTATTTACAATTTTGTTGATATAAACCTTTTTTTATCAATAAAAAATACTTTTGTTTGTACTAAAAAATAGTTTTTGTTTTAAATAGGTATAACTTTAAAATTAAATAAATTTTATATCTACTGTTTTTTATTAACCTAAAATGTGAATGTTTGCAACTGTATTACTTTTATAATATTTTTTTTTATGTTCTATGTTTTCGTATTTATAACATTACAAATTAAATTACAAGACCACGTTTCACATAGCTAATTAATTAAATAAATGTAATATAAAATTACAAAAACTTTTTTTAAGACTTATCTAATAATTTAAAAATGATTAACTAATTAACTGATTTAATTGAAAAACTTGTAATTTTTTTATGATACAAGTTGAAATCTTGATTAATACTATTTGATTAATCTAAAAGTTTACAGTTTTTTTAAATTTAATAGTTTTAATATTTTATTTTAATATTCACTTTTACTTTTTTGTTTCAGTTAGTTTAATAGTTTCAGACTGTTTTAAGTCACTTATTTACAATTTAAATCGTACATACCCTTTAAAAAGCACACCATAATAATTTCTTAACTATATTGTTAAGTAAATACGGTTAATCTAGCTAAGCTCAAACACTAAAACAAAATTAAAGTTATAGATTTATATTCTTAGTTATTTAAGCTGACTATGTCAAAAATTAGATGTTTTTTTATAACTATCTTTATATGTAGATGTTCGTCTTAACTAAAAAGATTGCTCAACTTATTTGAATGTAAAGAGCTTGTTTAAATAGAAGTGTGCAACTAAATACTATTAAACATCCATTTAACAACATTTACTAATTTGACTTTTACGCAGAAATAAATTGAACTTTTTGATTAATAAGTTAATGGTCAAAAATCCAACAGTTTTAAAGAGATGTAGCAGTTATTAGAATTATAAAAAATAATTTTGAACAAAAGTTAATTTTTTACAGCATGAAAGCTAAATATTTGAATCATATTAGAATGTTAGTTATTAATATTGAATTTTCTTCTGACTGAAAATGTCCAGATACGTAAGCTTCAGGATAAGTGAAGTCCGGATAAGTGTAAAAGCACTGAAAAAAAAACAGACATACAAAAAATTTCATAAATAAAACAGTCAAAATACTATTTTTATTTTTTGTTTTATAATATTAGTATATTCTTCTGGGTTTTTTAAATGTTGATAACTTACGAATAAAAGTACCAAAACAAAAATCCAACTGTTACTCAACATAATATTATGAATATGACTGAAAATATTTCTTAATCACTAACAATTAGGCATTTAGGTGATTTGTTAACGTACATATATTAATTACAATCAATTTAAATTCAAGTCAGCCAATTTACCTAGCTGTAAAAACTGAGAGAAGCTTATATAATAAAATTAATTTTAAGGATTCTGTAGTTTGTAAAATAACTAAAAGGTGTGGTAAAATGTCATTAAAGAGTAAAGAAAATCTTTTGCGAAAAAAACTTGGTATTTTTTTTTTTTGTTCAGCAGTGCTCCAATTTTTTTATGATAAACCTTGTATAAATAATTTTTATTTATTTTTTTAAATAAATAAAACTTAATGCATTTAAATTATGATTCCAGACTTGTAACGATCGATGATCCAAGTAAATGTCTGTTTGAAAGTAGTATTCAATAAAAAAATATTATTTCTATTTTTCTATGATAATATTTATTATATATTTTATATCATTTTTTGCTTTAAAATCTTGATAAGATTTAGTAATTAGTTTACAAAAAAAATTCAAACAATTTTATAAATTGAAATACTTTTTATTATCTGACTAATAAGCTGTACAAACAGATTCTTTTAATTGTAATTGATAAATTTAAAAATAATTAATTTAATTTTAATTTAATATTTAGTTTAAAGTTGCTGTGAGCTTACGTTAAACTTTTACTCTAGAAGTTAAGCTTTTTAAAAAATAATAAATTTCGAACTTATTGCGATAAACTGTTCTCAGATATTTTTAAGGATTTGTTTAACTATTTATTCGTTTTGATTTATAGTGTGCCGTTTAATTAGAAATAACTGAAAGTTCTTTTTTTTGATATCATAACTAGTTACTACATATTTAATAATAGTGTTTTACTTTCTGTTTGTAGTTCTTGTAATTTATTTTTCTATTTCTAAAGCTACTTAAGATAGGTTCTAGTGTAACATAATATGCATTTTGTTGTATTTTAAATGACCGCCAGGGGGCGTTAGACGATTTTATATCAAATTACACTATAAAACTTTAAAAATGTTTGTGATAATGCTCATTAGGCCCTAGCTTGCGCACTACGCGCAGTTCGATATGTTGTTCGTTATTTTTGTTTTTGGCCTAGTTAAGCCATAAGACCGTGCGAGACGCACACGAATTAATTATAAGAACTTTTTTATTATTTTCATTTTATAAGATCTTGTTGTTTGTTTGCATTATTATATTATATTGTGCTTAGTTTAACCATCGTTGTGCATGAAGCACGACGTATATTAAGACTCTGTATTATTAGTAGTGTTATTAAGACCTATTTTGTATTTAAGATTTGTGACATTCAGACACTTTAAGAACATTATTAAGACATTTGACTTGAAGAATTTGGTTTTTACTTGTTGTGTTTATATTCGCAGTTTTATTCTACTGATAAATTGGCTGCTTTATTATTTCTACTTCCTAATTTTCACATTAACATCACGTTTTCAATAAACTCACTTCATTAAAGAAATTATATATATTAAGTTTATTACATACTTATTAATTACCAAGTTAAACCTGATAAGTAAGGTAAATTCAGTAAAAACCTTGAGAGCTAAACGCGCTAAGCGTTTAGCACAAAAAAAGGGACTTCCCCTAATTAAAGGTAGTTCCTACCTTAGGCCCTGGAGGACTACACTAGTTTACTTATATTAGTTAAAAACTTAGATCAAAAATGTAAAAACTTTAAAAGTAAGTTAAAATAATAATTTTAATTCTACAAACTGTTAAAAAAAATCTATACTAGTACTACTTTAAACTTAATAATAATTTGTAGTTAGTTTTTTTTTTGTTTTTAATGTATCTTTTGAAAGACGACAAATCAAAATAAGTAAATTTACGTGCTTAAAACTTACAGTCATCAAACTTATAACAGTATTTTATTCTTAACACAAACATCATAGTTATTAAAAAAGGATATTGCTATGTATTTTCTTTAACTATTGTTGGGTTTATATCAATTAAGTTTGTACAGTTATTCTAGTTAACTGATTAAATTAATAATTTTGTGTTTTTTTATTAGTTTAACAAAATAATTATAGTAACATTATTTCGTTCCTGTAGACTCAATAGTTCAGCTCACTTAACTAATTACAAAAAAAAATAAATGTATGAAAATAAGTTTAATAAGGATAATGTTGATCTAAACATTTTTTTTTATAAACCTATCTTCGTTAAAATTTTTACTTAAAATATTTATTTAATTTTACTTTAAATTTTGCATGCACTGTTAAACACGTTCAGCTGTATAAACTAACTGGTCTTTATGGGTGGGTGTCACTTTTGCACGAGCGTTACTTTTGCAAGAGGTGACACTTTTGCATGGCGACACATTTGCACGTAGAGTCATTTTTGCACGAGGGGACACTATAACTCGTATAACTAAAAATTAGAAGCGTGCAAAAGTGAAGCTCGGTTCAAAATTGACTGAATGTTTAAAATTTCCGCAGTTCATAAGTATATCTGTGAAAACATAACGCTGTGCAAAAACGACAATTTGTAAAAATGTCGCCATGCAAATGTAAGGTCATGCAGAAGTTTTAACGTGTAAAAGATAAAATGGATGTAGTTTAACATTTGATGTCAAAAGATTATGATATCAGTTGAGTATTTGAACGACAAAATAATATCTCACTAAACTTCAATAATTTTTTATATTACTAAATATAATTTAAGCAAACATGTTAATGAACAGTTGTTGTATTAGTTTATGGAACAATGTGATACTGCTGTATATTTTAGAGCAGTGGTTCTAAAGCTTTATTTTATAACTTACCTCCTTTGGGAGGTTATCACGCAATTTAATTTTTAACAAAATAGTGGTAATACCATTTAGTGTTAGCTTATACAAAATAGTTTTAAGTTTTGAAGAACAAATTTAGATTTTTGAACTTTAAGCTTATTATATATAAAAAAATAATAGTTCAAAGAGTTTATTGAACTTGAAAAAATTGCAGTTAAATACTAACTTATAAGTTTTAATGACAATTGATAAACATTAATTAACATAATTTGTAATTATGAAAATTTACCCTCTAGTAGAATAAGGGAATTTATTACCAGGGGTTAAGAGTTGCTGATTTAGAGTAAAAATAGAGGACCATATTAAGGATAAAATACAAAAGAAAAAAACTAACAAAAAAATTGAGTATGGTGTTTAATAATCAAAAACATTAAGTTTTGCTACATTAAACTTTGTTCAAAACTGCACTTTATTTTTATTATTGTGACAAACTAACTTGCATCCTTTAGTTCAAGAAAAAAGTATAATTTACATTATCATTAATAAAAATATAGTACTAAATTAATTATTCAAATTAAAAAAATAAAGAATTTAGTAGTTTTTCACGTAAAACTAACTTTTTGATAAAAAATAGTGCTGAAAATATTGTGTATTACCTTTACAGTTTCATTTACTCGCGATTACAATAAAAAATTAATATACCCTACATTATGGTTTGAAATTAACTAAATAAAAATGAAATTATATCTTAAACAATCGATAATTGTTTGATCGAAAGCATGTATGTTAGAATAGTTTTTCAAACAGTTATGACGTCAATAAATTCTTTTTGTGCTAAAAAGTCAAACTTTTAAATTAAACTGTTGGACTGGAAACGGTTTGACTACTATTATAAGTGTTAAAATTATTAGTTAATAAATAAAGTTAAATAAACTTGTAAATAAAAAAACTCACATTGACAGCAATTTTAATTGATTTGATAACTCTACATTAAAAACTATTACACAATTTATGACTACATAATATTATGTAATATTATATTATACATAATATGACTACATATAATTACATAATTATTGACACAATCAATTTTTTAAATTTAAATATTGACTGGAAATGGTTTGACTACATTATGAGTGTACATACATAAATTATGATAGTAACTATTCTAGTATTAGAATTAAACTATTATTAACAAATACTCAACTTGATATTCAAATCATGAAAGTTTTTTGAAATATTAGGTAATTTATGTTTTAATCATTTTATAAATAAAATAACGTTTACACATTACTATTGTTAAAATATAAACACTAATAAACTAATTGACATAGAAATTATTTCAATAAATATTTTTGTATGTTTACATAACATTCAACTATTTTAAATTAGTTAATTAATAAAAATGATTATTATTTTTATATTACACGAGCAAACCAAAACAAAAACTTATATATTTTGTTAAACATGAAATAGTTGGTGTGCTTGTAATTTTGTTTGTATATTGAATTGTATATTTTACGTTGAACTTTCTAACTATTTAGTTTTTTTGTTACAACTATATTTTTGCAATTTATATATGTCAACAACTATTTTTAATGTTGGTACTTCTGAATATTTAAAAACACTAATATTTAAGCGTTGAAGTAATTTCTCTAATTATTATACTGATTATACAGAATATATATATATATAGTATAGTAATATCTGTACTGGCATATATTAAAAATAAACGTGTACTTTAATGAACTACAGCATTGTCGTCTATTATTTAATATATAAGCAATGAACTTAACAAAACTATTTCAACTAGATAGTTTTTTTGTTTTGATTGTTTTTTTTTTTGGATTTCAAACAAGTAACTTTGAATTTTTACTTTAGCCTTATATCTTTATTCCGATTAAGTTTTATATCAAGTTTGTAAGTTTAGTAAAATGACTTAGTAATTTAGACAACATTAGAAATGTTATAATTTTTCTAATATTCCACTATGCCAATAAGTTAATCGATTCAATATCCTAATGATTGAAACAAAATCAGTGTCTAGAACAAAACTATAAACGATTATTAAAGTTATAAATTTGTCTAGACATTACCGATTTGACAAAATATAATTTTAATAAGAATTTTTAATAATAATTAGTCAACTTATTTATAAATAACTTCTTTATAGATAAAAATGTATCAATTAGTACATTAAAATTATATACTAATACCATGATATAAAAAAGTGCAGAATTCATTAACGATTTAGATTATATTTTAGTGATTAACCATATAACATGGTTTTAAATTCTGAGTCAACAACGTCGAGGTAAAATTAATATTTTGTACTAATTATTTCAAAAACTAGTAATTTTAAAATGTGACTTAAAAATTATGACGTCACCAACCGTTTTAAATAAAAAAAAAATTCAGCTGATGTTGGCTGTTAATATCATGTTATGACAACAAAAATGAAACATTATTGCTAAAAATTGTTTTGAAGAGAAGAAAAAAAATTGAGCTATAGTCGACCAACCCAAGATTGTATATATAAACAAAAAAAAAACAAAACTAATAGTTGCAATTGTTTATCCTACTACAAAAATATTTACTTTATTTTTTCATAAAGCTGGCCAGATATCTTAAGCTTGCCGGATTATTATTACAAACTATAATTTCTATAAAGAGTAAGTTGTAGAAAAATAAGCCTTATTACACTTTTGCAATAATATGATAAAACGTCTAGTTTACTATGTTTAATTATGAAAACTAAACTATAAGTTTTTTTAGCTGTCACAAAAAATATTAATGAAACAGATTTTTGAGTCGTACTATAAAAATATATACAATAAAAATTAAAAACTTTAAAAACTAAAAACTTAGTATTAAAATGCTGAGCATTACAGTTTACTTTAAATTTAGAGTACATAAACTGATAAAAATGTATTCTCAAGCTGCAATTTTGATTTAACAACAAAAAACAACAATAAAAATTTTAATAAAATTTAAAAATTCATAAAAGCAACTTCGTTTTAAGTTAATAAAAACATTACAGTGTTAATAGAAATTGTTATAAACTGACAATTTTTTTTTAATTAAAAGTGTACAAACACTGTAAGTTGATCAGCAGAGTAACTTCAAATTGTTTTTAAAGTTTAGCGAGCAAGTTATGCTAAAATTACTAAGATGGAATTAATCAAACAAATATTAAGCTTAAAAACTTCTATAATTTTTATTATAAATATATTTTAGTGAATAAGGAATAAACAAACAATCACAATAGTATTTTATTAATTATTTTTTTTCAATCAAGATGATCATTAACAAACCAAGCCTCTAATTTAGAGTCAGGATAACAATTTAGCCTTTTAAAAACAAGCTTGAAAAACTAACTGCAATTAATGGCACAAAAGACTATATACCAAAAAAAAAATGGTCACTTGTACTGAACTAAATAACAATTTAGAATACCAACACTTCAATTAATATGTACATAGTTCGGTTAAGCTATGTTTTACTACTACTTTTTCATATCTTTGGAAATTAAAAACAATTACAAAAATATATTTAGATAAAAGTAACGTCTTACTGGAAAGCTTATGTTACTTTATGTATAGTTCGATGTTAGTATAATTTTTTTAAATTGTAAAAAGACTGCTACGTTAAGTTTGGCCCGCAATATGAATATCATGCTTCTTAATATCCTAAAATCTTGAATTGTTACCACATACAATGGATAAAATTGAGATACAAATAGATGATTATTTATATTTTGTACTGTTTATAATCTCATCAGTTTTAAAAAATCTGAATTAGTAAATGACATAAATTGCATAACAAAAGGTTGTACTCTTTTTTGTAAATAAAAACTGTCATTAGTAATTTATGATTTGGTATGTGTCGATAATAATATGTAACTATTTATAAACAATGTTATTAAACCTTTGTTAAAATTTTCATTTCAACCACTTAATATTAGTAATATATAGTTTAGTGAAATAAAAAACAATAAACACATACAAACCAGTTATAACAAGTTATAATACTACAAAAAATTCATACAATTTTAAGTCTTCTCCCGCATAAGGTCCGACAATTCAAACTTGTTTAGGAAGCAATTAGTTTTAGTAAAAGTTTTATATGTTATGAATCTTTTTGAAGAAATTTCATTTATAGTTTGTAAGTAAAAAATAAGAACTAAAATTCAATTAAATATATTAGCACATTGAATTTTTATAGTTAAAGCTATAAGAATGGGTTTTGTATAAAAAAGTTTATACTAAAAAAGTTAAAATTTATTATAATCTTTAAAAATATAAACATAAAATTTTTTTATGACATCTATTATTATATTAGTTACTGTTATTAAATTCAAAATTAAATCCGTAGCTAAAATGACTAATAATAATTATATGTATATGTATTTACTTCAATAATTAGTATACAATTCAGTTTTTAGTATCAGATCAAAAGTCTTGCCTCAATTTTAATGTTTACGTTTTTTTATAGTTTCCTTTTTTGCAGAATAGATGTAAAAAAAAAATTTACAGTTTTTCAAGATTTAGAACAGATTTGTAGAAAATATCATAAAATTATAAAAAACATAAACAATAATTATTACGACAATTTCATATTTCTTAAAGTTTATCCATCGTTTTGCGTACAAACGATAAAAGGCGTACAATTTTAAAATACCTGAATTTATAACTATTGAATATATAAGTATGCAGTTTGTGTGAGCTGATGAAAATATATAATTAAATTAAGATAGTATTATAAATGAAGTAAAGTTTAAATTATTTAGCACAAAATAACACATTATTTGTTTTGATATAATAATATACCTCTAAATTGGGTAAAATTTCTAAAAAACCAACCACGAATAAAAAAACGTTTATATTGATTAAATTCGTTATGCTGTAAAGGTTTTGAAAATTATTTAAATTCAATTTAATGTTTATACTTGTCTTTATAAACTTAATATGTCAGTCATTTAAACACTTTAAGTTCTAAACTCTGAATTTTACACTAACGATACAGTGAATTTAACACCAGTTTTTTCGTTTTATTTCTTGCTTAAAAAAAATTTTATTAAATGATTCTTAGTCAATTATTGTATACCATTTGTTACTAAAAAATATTAGAAAAATTTAATAAAAAATAAGGTGTTAAGCGTAAAATTCAATGCGAAATAAAATTAAGGACGATTAAAAACCTAAGGTCATAAAATAAAAAATCAACGTAAACAATGTATAAACAGTTTCTAACTAAAACCATTTATGAAGCTAACAATTTTTTTTCATAAAATTCATCAGATGATTTCCCAAGTAACATCACTTTATAACATAAACTTTTGCAAATTTGTTTTCAAAACTTTTTGCCAATTAAAAAGTTAAGCTTATTAAAACTAATTATCAAATTACTTTTATGCCTGCTGTTGACGTTACACACAAGCTTTTCTTTTAAATATTTGTAAATATTTTAATTGAACAGGTAAATTTAAACATAAATTTATCATATTATCCTGTTTCAAACAAGCATTTACGGATTAAACTTTTAAAACGTTTGAACTACAACTTTCCTAAGTTTTAAAAAAGGTAAAAACTTGTTTTATATCAAAAACAAAGTATTATTCAGTGGAAAATCTTTTAATTTAATATTTATATTACTGCAAAATAACAAAAAATATTAATATGACATTCAACCTGTGTAACAAAGCCATAATTTTTTTAGTAGAGTAGGTTTTCATAAACTCAAAGTTTTACGAAATTTACCAAAGTTTGTCTAACTTTCGTAACTCTTTAAACTTTTATTAATTTAATTTATTTTAAGAACAATTTAAACTTTTAATACTTTTTATCGTAAATAAATATTTTTGAATTTGCTACTGACGTCACACACAAACGCTTACTTAAGATGTACATATATACAAAATTTATATTTCTTATAAACTTTTTTTGGATTGGTCCTGATTTTAACCTGTTATAAACAGGCAATCTACTGGTGTAATAGAATAACTACAGCAAGAACAACACCTAATTTTGAAAAAACTTAACACTCGTCACTTTAAAACAAACTAAGTCAAATTTAAAAGATACATATTGTTGTTATATTTTTTAATGACTACATAACCATAGAAAAAAAAAGTTTTTGCTGACAATTAACAGGTGAATAAAATATCTCTATTAATTTAAACAAAATGTCTTCTTTTTATTAAGTGAAACTTGAATCTATAAGTAAACGTCTGCACAAAACGTAAAAAAGTTTACTAAGTTTTATATTACATTCATTGTTATGTATTTATTTATCGTTTAACACTAAACGAAGAAGTCGTTTTGAATTTATAATTGTTATTATTTGAGTCTAAAAATATCAAAAACAACGATCACTAGTAAACAACTAAAGTTTTAAACTATTTTACCTTCACTAAAAAAAGATGCCAAGTTCTTCTGTATAAAAATAAAAATAGTTTGTACGTTTAGTGGATATATATTAATATGTAAAAAAGTTAAACAAAACTAAAAAAACTAAAATATCCCTAACTTAAGTTTACTACTGTAGTTAAAGCACTATAATTGTTAAAAAAAGTAATTTGATTTAAGAAAAACATTCTTACGTTTGATCAAATATATTTACATAAATTCAATTTTATGTCTATTCTATATTTACTTTGCTAAGCAGAATAGCTCACTGACTTAGGCAAAATTGTATTTACAGACTTGTAGTTGTGTAGCATTATGTTTTAACAAAAAAATTAAGAGTTAAATAGCTATTCTTTATATTTTAGTTTCTGTTAATAAAAATTCTAAGTAATTATTTTAATGTAATTATATAGGAAAACATTTGAAAACATTTTTAGCGCATAAAATTCAAATCACTAATACTATGTCATTTTACTTCTAAGTTTGTTACTATCACAATTTTTGATTATATAAGTTTAAGGACTAGTATAAAACACATTAAAATATAAAAAAATTAAATTTGTTAATTTTTTTGTGATAATTATTCAAATATTTAAAGTTAAACTTTTTCATGTTTTTAAATAAAATTACTTTGTTTAAATTTTGTAGCTTGTTACTAGCATATTTTAATTTTCACCACAACGCCTTTCTAACAACGTTAGGCTAAAATATCCGTAATAAATACATTTTCTTTAAGTATATATTTTGTTAGTTTGTACAGTTATTTCAGTTAGCTGATAACTATTTTTACGTTAGCGTGAGTTAAGACTGACTTACATTTAATTACATTTTATAAAGCTAGTAACTTAAACTAATGACGTCTTAACAATTTTTAAATTATAGATATGTATCAAAAGTTTGTGAATTCAACAATTTAACACAAATAGGTCGTGAAATAATAATAGACTTCAATCTATATATTAAAGGTATCAGCTAGAAGAACTTTATAACTTCAGCGAAAAATACTAAAAAAAATACTGCTAAAAACCATTGAGAACAATAAGAGTACATTTAAAGTTTAATTTGAATAATTTTAAGATATTTTTTTTGTCTTTCTGCAAAATTGACTGCTCGTGCAAAATTATCTTCTTGTAATTTTATCTTTGTACAATTTTGTAAACTCGCGAAATTTTGTCCCCTTGTGCAACTTTGTGCGCTCGCGCATTTTAAACAGCTACACCATTTAATTACTAAAAACTATATTTGCATGACGTGAAGTTTACTTGCTCTTATATATAGTTTAAACATTTTTTGTGCAATTTTAAACAAATGAAATAATATTCAAACAAACAAATTTAAAAACTTCCTGGGGCTAATCAAAATAATTTATAATTGTATCATTAATAACTTTAAATTTAGGTTATAATAGTTTATTAGATAAACATTCAATTATGTCTTTAACATCATGATGAGTATATTCATAACATGCATATAATGTATATATATGTATATATAATATACATATTAAAAAATGTACATATAATTTATAACAGATTTCGTTCAGCTTATTTAGTAGGCTTTAAAAATTAAAAGTATTAATAAACTGTACTATAAAAATCAATGTTCTCTTTAAAGTTCAAGATTGATTAGAAATGTTGTTTTGAATACCTTACTACACCATCAGAATTAAATACTATTGAATTTTATTAAAAAAAATTTAATTTAAAAAGTTAAAAAATTTAAAATCAGCTTTAATAAACATTTTTGTATTAAGAATTATTCTTAAAAACTTAAAACTCCTGTTTTACCATCGTAAATTTTGAAAAAGATGAACTTAAAGTTTTGCTTTTTCTTTAGAACATTTACAATGTAATGTAAGCAATGTAACAATATAAAATTTATAATGTTACAACCTGTAAAATACTAACCGCTTAGTATTAATAGGTTGGACAATTCAGCTAACTTGTTTAAATTTTTTTTAAACTTTGTTTTACTAAAAAGGCTTGAATAGTTCGTATAAAGTTTCCAAACAAACCTTTTCTAAGTGAAAATTTAAGAATAGATTAATTTATTTTTCCATGAAGCACAAACTGTCTTAATTTTTATTTGCTCAAATGTTTTATAAAACACAAAATAATGCTTATATTATTAAAACTATGTGGTTTAACTAGACAAGCTCTGCAGTAAATCATCGAAGATTACTATACTTAAATCATAATACTAATTTTGTTATAAAAATCGAAAATTTATTTTAACCATAAGTTCTTTATTCACATTGAAAGTCAATAAACTACTTTAAAGTTACAATGTAATGGCAAAAAAAAAATTAAATTTAAACTTCAATTATAAAACATATAAAAAGAGAAAGTTTGTAAAACTATTTAATTAAGCTGATTTCTTCAAAAGCATTTAAATATATTTCAAAGTATAGTATATCTTAAATATTGCAATAAAGTAAAATGAAAACTAAAATTATACTAATTTTGTCTTGCAAAATGTTTTTTTGAAAATTGTTTAACCTGAATAGTTCGCCATTGTGTAAGTATATGATTTTTAATAATTAAATAAAAAATGATCATTTCTTATCTAAACAAGTAAATAAAAACTTTAAAATTTTCTAACAAGAAATTAGTTCGTTTAAGTTAAGTAATAGGTCTATTTAACCCAAAGTACACTTTACATCACAATATTTTATTTTATAAATGTTTATCATTTTTATTTACTTAAAATTTGTACAGCTATTGTAAATAGTTGAATTAATGTAGTGAAATATTTATAAACCTTTGTAATATTAACCGTTAACTAAGTTTATTTCTACAAACTTGGTATTTAAGTATAGAATAAAATAGAAAAAAAAGTAAAATTTATTTTAAAACAAATATATAACTAGCGTTTAAGATTATTTGCAACCTAATGTTAATTAAGTTTAATAAAAAGTATATATTTGGAGTTTAAAAATACAACATACAACAAAAAAAACATCGGTCTATGTTTAAGGATAAGACGTTTAGACTATAAATATAATTTTTATTGAACGACAAATAAAGCTCACAAAATATTTGGTCTTTAGACCTGGTGCCCGATAAACCTTTCGGTTATAAAGTCGTACACCCCTTGAATATCATTTTACGTCTTGTCCAGAACAAAATATAATATATAAAAAGTATTAGATTTTTGTTTATCAGTTTTATTTTCGTTTCATTATTATTTAGAAAGTAATATACAATCAGCTAACTAGAATAGCTGTAAAAACTAACACATAAATAGGCCATACAATGTAGGAAATCGTGTTATAATTTAAAAAACTAACTTAAATGTAGATTCGCTTTTTAAAAAATAAATACGTAAAAAAGTTTCTACTTAATTTAATTGTGTTGAAATTGACAGATATTTATTTGAAATAAAAAAATAAATTAGTTTTTAGCATTGAAGAACTTAACTGGGAATAAGAGTTTCAGTTAAATTAGTTTTTGCTTATGATATTCATTTACCACAGTATAATAACATAGTTTTATAAACGTATTTTTACTTTGAGTTTAATTTATATATGTCTTCGTTATACTTAATTTGTACAGCTGATATGGTAAGCTGACAAAAATGTTTCATCTTAGTAAATGGATGTTTAAAAACAACTTTTAAAGTTTATGTCAACATTTATTTCTTTCCTAAACGTTTACAGTAAGATAATTCATAAGGAAAATTATACTTATAAATTAAAAGAATTCAGTAAGTTAATCGTTTTAAACAATATATTTTAGATTTATTTTATTATAATAACCATTGTAATTATATTCTAATAACCTGTTGTATTTATAATTTTATAAAGTTTAAAGTTATAATTAATCAACATTTTATCCTATATATATCAAACAAACTAATTGTTGTTTTATCGTAAAGCATGTTTGATTTAAAAAATATGATTATTTATAGTCTTTAGAAAAGTTAAAAATATTTTATATAACAAATAATTTTCGTATTTAGTTCTTTGTTGTTTATAATACTAAATACTCCCTTTTAAATAACTCATCTAGTTGTTTCAAAGTTTACTAAACCTGCGATGACTAGTTTGCTTATGCAAATATTCTTTTAATAAAATTTTTATATCAGCTAACTAATAAAGCTGTACAAACTGTTATAGAATTTGTTGTGCAATTCTTGATTGTTCTATAGCTTATTGTAATTTTAAACTGTACGTGACAGTTACGGTAACAAATCTATAAGGTCGTTAGAATTTTAAGGAACGTAGTAAGTAGCAGGTGATAATTACGAAAATAGTAATAGTTGAAAATAGAAATAGATAGAAATAATTTTAATAAGAATGGATCAAACATGCACGAAAATAGTTTTGCACTGAATTTCAAATATACAAAAAGCGAAAATTTAGCACGAAGGGACATTTTTGTATGAATAGTCAAATTTGTACAAAAGGACACTTTTGCATGCAGATACTTTTGCACAAAGTGACATTTCTAAAGGAAGACAATTTTGCAAGAAAGCTTTAAAATTTTTGTAGTGAGCAACGAATATATCTAAAATTACATATCATCTTCTTAGAGATGTACAGTTTGCAATTTTAAGGTACTAATATCCGCTTAGGTTACTTTAACTTTTCTCTAATCTAAATTAATTGAAAAAAAAAATATATATCATAAAAGTATTTTGTTTTGCTTTAATACGTTTCAGACTATTCTCTCAATCTCTCACTTAAAATTGAAAATAAGATCAAAATTATATATATAAAACATTAGTAAAAAACCAGTTAAACTATTAATGTACTTTTTACTTTTCGCATCAACTTACGTTTATACAACATTTAGTTTAATGCAAAATATAAAAAAAAATGTAAACAAACTTGAAATAAAAATCATATAATAATTAAATACAAAAATATTGCTTAGTTATGAAATATACAACTACGATAATATATTTACTTCAAAATCTATAATAAGAAATATAATTTTAAAATTTTACTAGAATAATATTGTTTTAATATACATACAAAGTTTTTTTAAATTCATTTAGTATAAATTACGAAAACTTTTTAAACTTTTACTTTGAATTATTTATTGTTTCTCTTACCAGCTATAATACATGTTTAAACTTCAAAACTACCTTATCTTAAAATTTGTTATTTTACTAAAAATGTTAAGAAAGAGTTTGTAATTACGAGGTTAAGTATATTGCAAATTACCATTTACAATGTAACAGCTCATTATAACTTTGTAGGTTCATAACCTTAAGATGTTTCAATATTCTGAAATAAATTTTACTGAGGTGATTTTTAAAAGTTTCTGTAGCATTTTCAGTTTTGCTCAGTGAATGGAGTATAAGCTTAAGCCTTCCTGATAGAACTCATTAACATAAAATAAATTAAACCTGTATAAACATATTCTGAAACTAAACACGAACACAATATTTCAATTATGATAATTACGAACTGTTTTTATTTCAATTTAATCAAAAATCTCGATGTATTACTTAAAAAACATATTAATTTAATTAAAATATTTAGGTTATTAGGGTCAATTTTTTGTGTTATAATATTAACATTTTAAGTTTTAGCCACTACTGTACTTTACAATTTAACCACTACTGTCTTTTTTACTTATTACTTTATAGTACTCAAACACATAAATTAACAACTCAAAAAAAAACTATGATTAGTCTCAAAAAAAAAATTAAAAACAAAATTTACTTTATTCTACAAAAATGTCATTCTACTAAGATTTTTTATTTGTAAAATACAATAACTTCACGGTTTGAACGAAAATTGTTTTATGGTGCAGAAAATTAAATTAAATTCATGAAAATAATTTTAAAACTTTTACTTGAAATTTTCGAGCTCTTAGTGAAGTTATTTTATACATGAAAAAAACATGGCTTAAAATAGTGTTTATAATTGTTGACATTTTTATAAACTTGTGTACTGAAATCCGTTAAAAAAGAATTTTAACATAAAAAGTTAAATAACTATCAGCTAACTGAAATAATGGTTCAAAATAGAAACGGGTCAACGAACGGGGAAGTTTTTATAAAAAAATAAATAGTTCAGTTTTTTAAACACATGTGGTGAATATGTTAGCACGTAAATAATGGGCCACAAAACTTTATATTAAAATGTAACCAGTTTGAAAAAAGACTAGTTTAAGTAGAAAAGTGATACACTTAGCATATAAATAAAACAATGAACTTTATAAATTCTAAATAAGCCGTAAATAATATAATTTAAGAAGAAAGAAAAACTATGTTTTTTAGGATTTAAATCGCAGATAATGTTTTATTTATTTTTTTTAGCTTGACGTTTTTTGTTTTTACCACAAAACGATAGTGAAAACTTAATTTTAAATTTTCAATTTTTAATTTATTTTAGTTGTTCAGTCAATTTCTAGTTTGTACAGCTATTCTAGTTAGCTGAAAATGGTATTTATTCTCATAAAACGCTTAAATATTAACTTTTTTAATCAACATACTCTAAAAAGGGTTTAAGTTTTATAACTTATATATGTTTGCATAATTAAAAAATCAAATAATTTTTCCATAAACTTCCTTTATTCTTAATTAGATTATTTCAGTTTAAGCACAGGTTTACGACTTTTTTTAAAATTAAATTAAATTTAAAAAAAAAGTTTTAGTAGACAAAAAGTGCAAGCAGCTAGCAACAGTTTTTTAAGAAGTTGTTTTAAAACAATTAGATATTAAAAGCTTACAAACTATTATGCGACGGTAAAGATGTTGTTGAAATAACTACAATGTTTTTATACTAAGCATTTGACTACAATGTTAGTGTGAAACTTCAAGAATGGTAAAAGTATATACAAAGCTACGTTTAAATAGGTTTTAAATGTTTTAAGGACTTATTTAAGCCTAGTTTTTTTTATAATAAACACTTGAAAAATTCTATAATTTATGTCTTTTAACATGTTATATTTTACTAACTCAACTGGTATACTTCAAGAAGTAGTTTTAATAGTTAGTTTACATAAGTTAACGACTGATTTTTTTTTAAGTTAGTCGAAGCTCATTGAATGTATTTTATCATTAAAACTAAATAACTTGAATTAAAGTGTTTAAAACTCTTATTTTTTTATATTTATAGTTAAATTTCTACGGAAATCTATTATAAAAGCAAATCTTTTTTTTAATATCTAAACAGGTATAATAAAATTTATAAGATTCATATATTAATAAAATAGTTAAAGCTTACAGAACTATTTATGTTATCTGTAAGCTTTAACTTATTATATATACTTTGTAAAATATTGTAAAACCTGTTGTGAAAAATTATGTTACTCTACCTACACAAAGAAACATATGTTTTATCATTAGCCTACTAGAATACCTGTAGAAACTATGAACGTATCGACTTTACTGCATGTAAGTATGGAAGAAAATAAGAGAAAGTTATGTATGGATTTGTAGGTATAATTTTAAATTTAATTGTACAACTATTAACGATTTATATAAGCAATCTTACTAGTACTTGAAATATAATCTACCTGCCGTTATTTTGTTTTTTTTGCTGAAAACACAACTTATACCCTAGATCTAGAATACTAGTTACAGCTGGTAACTAAGAAGACAATTTATAATCTAATTAAAACAGTTGTACAAGCGTCCACAACGACAAATAACATAATACCCTTATAAAAAGTGCTTTTTAAGAGCTTAGTATCTGGTAATTATTTTTATGATATTTATTTGATATCTCTTTTCGCTTTAATAATATATTTCTTGACAAACTGTAAAAGTACATTTTAAAAACAAATTCAGTTTGAAAAATAAGAGACGAGTACTTACTAAAAACATTAACATCCGTTATAACTTTTTCTTATTACCAGAATGTAATTAGTATAATAATTACTAAAACAATTTCGAGTATTTTATTCTGAGAAGTTAATCTATATTTTCAATCTAAACTATGTAACTATATACTTTTATATTATCATTTTTTAATAAACTTTGATTTTTTTGAATTAATTTATATAATCTTATTTTTAAGTATTGTTGTTGTTTTATTTTAAGCTGTTTCATAATTTGTAGTGTTGATCAAGTAGGGAAAATTAATTTTATATTTTAAAAATTTAACTTGAAAAAAAAAATTAAGAATTGAAAATTTATCAAAGTTTAAATTTAAACTTTTTGAGTGATACACTGATAAAAGAAAAACAAATTTAGTTTTTATTTTTTTAATAAATATACATATGATGTAAAAAAGCTTAGGGTAAAAAAAAAATATAAGAGCTACTACTTAAAGTTCATAATTTTTTTTTTGCGAGGAATGTTTTTCGTAAAGTAGAACAATTCCAGCACAAAATACTATAAATTTAATACAAATACATAAAATTTTATTAATTTAAGTTCTGAATTTTAAAATCACTTAGTTTGATATTTAAAGTAGGTAAAAATGCTGGAAATTATTGAAAACTAAAATTATCTAAATAAAGTGAAGCTAATAAGAAGTTGTTTTTATCTATTTACTTTTATTTCGTTGAGCATTAATTATACAATTGAATTATGTTCTAAATTATGCAATTTTGTTAAACTTATATTTAAATTGTTTAAAATGCCCTACTAGCTTGTTAGTTAATAAATAAAATAAAGTAAGTTTATATCTTAGAAACTTTTTTTGCGTAATAAATCAATTGTAAGTTACTTAATAAGTCAACATTATCAATTTTTTATAAATATAAATATCAATTTTAAATAAAGATTCGGATTAAAATTCGGACAACTAAAGTTTAGGCAAAAAAATTCTTTAAACAATATTTAAGAGACCATACCTCAAAAAGTAAAACATATTTGAAAAAAAAAGGTTATGTGAGTCTTATTATTATCTAAAAGCCGTTTTTTCTTATTATGTAATTTTAACTTTAAAATAAAATATTTAAAACTTTTAAACTTATTTTAGCCATATCACAAAAAAATACTTAAGATTTTGCAAAAAAGAAAAATTGCTTGATGATATTAAAAAGACCTAAAAACTTTTTTCTTTAATATACATTACTTTTATAGTTGTGGCTTATTAAGCATTTTTCAAGAATTTGATTTGTCCGAATTCGAGTTGTCGTGCACAAGAATATATACATACTGCATTTTTACCTTGTTCGTGCAAATTGTAAATTTACAAATTTAACCTCGTAAAATGTTTAAGTATAGTTTTTACTAGTTGGTTGTTTAAAAACTTCTTACTCCACAAATTACTTGACGTTTCTAAATAAATATTATTTCCTCCAATATTATTTAATGTTTAAACCGAGACTTAAATTTTAAAATAGTTCATTATCTGCATTAGCTTAACAATGTTGTTTTGATTTGGTAATATATTTATAGTTTTTAACAAACAAGGTTTTTATTATTACACTAATAAGTTTTACTTCTGATTTATGTTCTTAAATATTAAATTATACTATGAAATATACAATTATAATGTTTAACTAAATTCCAAATACCTTTGATTATCAAAATAAATAGTTTTATTATAAACTGTTTAAAGTTACCAGGTAAAAATATGTTTAACTAAAAAATGCTTAATAATTTTAGTAAAAGTTAAAGGATAAAGTTGTTTAAATTTTTAATTAATTTCTAGACTAGGTGTAGCTTTTGTATCAAGTTCAATACAAAGTATTCAATTTAAACCAAAGTTTTAAGTTAATTAAATGTAGTGAAAACTTAAAGTTCAAGATGTCTTAGTAGTTTTTGAAGGACTAACAACTAAATCATAATAGGTGTATATCTTAATATAGCTTATTTTCTTTTGTTTATTAACCTAATTATAGTTTTTTTAAATCATTGCTTTAAATGCTACAAACCTAAATATTTAGCTTTTTTTAAATTTATACGACAAGACAAAGTAAGAAGCGGAAAAGTGTAAAAAAAGAGTAACAAGTAGTAAAACAAAAAAAAGGAATTGTAACATCTTAAGATATTGTAATTACAAGTCAAGAAATAAACTCTATTAACTTAATTTTAATTTTTATAAACATTTCTGGTGAATATGCTAACACGTGAACTACAAAACTTAACGTTATTAGTTTTAAAAACAAACCAACTTATATAGGAAGAATAATAATAAATTTAAATAAAATTCACAACTAAATTAACAGTAAAAAACAATTGATTTTAAAAGCTTTTACAGAGAAATGTTTATTTTATTATCATTTAGATAAAATACATGTAGAAACAATTAACGAATTGTCTATAATACTGAAAAGTGTGTAAAATAATAAGAAAAAGTTATGTCTTGAATTGTCGTTATAAACGAACAGCTTAACTTGGGTATTTACATTTAAAAATTTTTATTATTTCCTTCAACTGTTAAAGATCAATAAAATAAATTTTACTAGTATGCATACTTAAAATAAAAACTGCATTATTTAGATTTTCTGCTGAAAACACTACTTCTACTGTAGATCTAGAGTATTAATTACAGTTTGTCATTAAGATTATGCATACATATCAGCTAACTAAATAGCTGTTCAAACTTCAAAGCTGACTGTAGACTTATTTTTTAAATTACATCAAGTTTTAAAGAATTCAGATTGTGGTAATGATTGTGGTAACCGTACAATGACGTCATACGTGTAAAAATATAAAACTAGTACTTATCCTTCTACTGACTCTAAAACTAACAGCGATGAACCAAGCTAGTATTGAGACTTATTGCCCTGTAAAACAATAGAAAATAAAGGATCTGAAAGCTAAATTTAGTAAAAAAATATGAACATGGTTGCTATTGACAACCAATCATTTTTAAATACTATCGATCAAGGTTTTCAATTGACCTGTTGGCTGCTTCAGAGTCAAGTAACTTGATTCCGAGTACCATACACTACAAACTAGCTAAGTCATAAATCATAAAAAAATATTATTATTGTTATCACAAACAGAAGGTTCAATATAAACTATATTATTTATAACAAAACTTATTAACTTCATCAAGTAAGGCTTAAAATTTGCACAGCTATTCTAGCTAGCTGATTAACGGATTTATGTATAAAATTTACAAGTGCAAATGTATTTTTTTGGTAATTATATTACAAGTTCAATTTAAAACCTAAAAAACTTTATAAAAAAAAAAAGTATTATTCTTTCCAAAAAAAAATATTTAATTAAAAAAGACTTTATTTTTTTAATAACTTTTTTAGTAACACTAACTTTGAAGAACTATATTAGATAGCAATTAATTTATTTAAAAATAAATTGTTGTTTTATATTTCAGTTAGAAATTTCCTAATTTTAAATTAAATATTGAATAACAGTTTGTTAAACAATTTGAAATTGTTTTATAAGAAAAGATTGAACTATAAATAGTTTCTTATCAAGTATTGCTTTTAAAAAATGAATGTACACTTGAAATCTTAATTTTCTATTATTATGTATTTGAAAGTTTAATAGCACAGTAGTAAAGCTATATAGATTTATATAAAAAATTAAAGTTATATATACTTTGTACAAATAAATATATAATATATACTTTATTAGAATTTATACTTTTTTGTGCTGAATATTTGTTGTTTTTTATTTTAAAGATGAATAACTAAGAATTAGTAGTATTTATAACGTTATATAAAATTATTAATTTTAAACTACTATATTTTTTTTATAATTAAAAAGTTTAAATCAAAGTTAAGTACAGGTTTTGAACTTTTAACATATAAGAACTTAATCGCATACTAACCTTGTTTCTTTCTTTGATAATAAAAATAGAATTTGTTTAGATTAAGAAGGTAATTATTATTAATTACAGATTGTAAATGACGTAACCTAAATTTTCCTGTAATATTATTGCTAAAACTTGTGCTTATAAATAGAAAAACATTCAAATAATTATTGAGGCTTTCATATTCAGTTTTTACAGCTATTACATTAGCTGATGTTTTAAACTGCTCAATTGGATCTTATCAAGTTTTTGAAATTTTAAACCGTTAGTAGTAATCTTTGATTCAAATTAAACCATTAAATAAGCAACGAATATATTTAAAAAAGTTATCATATTTTCTGAAGAGATGTACAGTGTGCTACTTTAAGGTACCAACATCTGCGTAAGTGAGTTTAATTTTTCTATATCTTTAATTGAAAAAGTATATATATTTCATAAAAATCTTATCTTTAGAAACGTTTCAGACTAATCTCACTAATTACTAAAAGCAAGATCAAATAAAGATTATAAAAAAAATTAAAAACAAACACTGGTGTACCTATTAATATACTTTATACTTTTTACATCAATTCCTGATCAAAATTTTTTTTATTTATTACGAAGTAAATATATAACCGACAATAAGTTAATTACTTTTATAAGCATTTAATATTAAATAAATGGTAGTACAAAAATAATAATTAAATACAAAAGTATATTGCTAAGGTATGACAGACATAATGATAATGATGTATTATTTTCAATAACCATTTTAATAAATATATTTTAAATGTTTATCTTATCATTTTCCTTTTATAATGCTTATAAAGTTTTTATACTTTTACATAAATTACAAAAGCTAATGTAGTTTACAGTCATCAAAATTATATTTATATCTATTATCAGCTATTGTTGCTGTTCAAACTTCAGAACTGTGCTATGCGTAAAATATTAAGTTTTGCTAAAATAATTATAGAAATATGTCAAGAGAGAGTTTGTGATTACGAATAAAATTCTAAATAATATTTGGTAAAAATATAGATAATTTAACAACTGTTACGGCTCAATACAATTTTAAACTACATTTGACATTTGTAGGTTTATAAAATACTGCAACGAATCATACTGAGGTTAATTTTGCTAAATTTTCTTATATCTTTAAATTTTCTTGGCCACAGTGAATTAAAAATAAGCTTAAGACTACACGATAAAACTCCTTTAAAAAAATCTGTAAAAATGTTCTAATATTGAAAACCTGTACAATATTTTAAACTAAATTTTTGACAATAAATAACTCATGATAAACAATGATAACAACAAACTGTTTTTTTTAACTTAACTTAAATAGCTCAAAAAAATTAAGTTTACATAATGTAATTAACTAATAAATAAAACGTGTATTTTATTTTTTCTAGATGAATAGGGTCAAATATTTAGTTATAACAATATTAATTTATAATACTATTTCTTTTTACATACTTAGACATTTTTTTAATAAAATATGGAAAACAATAATTCAAAGTTTATCTAACTGATTATTGAAAACAAAACTAGAAATCAATTTTTTAGTTTTCTTCAATTTTAGTTTATTTCTTTTAAGTTTAATAATGTATTTGATATATTACATCAATCTATAACTTTCAAATAACTGAGTATTCATTAAAGATTTTCATTATTCTTTTGTAATAGGTGTTAAGCATTTGATCATTGCAAAGTAATTCAGGATTAATTCTAAGTATCGCATAACATATAAAGTTTTTTACTAAAAATAAAATACTTTTTTGTCCTTGGCATTAAATTGACTAAACCTAGTTAGATGGTTGATTCACAATGGTATTCATATTTTTGTTTTAAATCCAATGTATGTTAGGTTAAAAATTACTTAAAAAAATAGCTTAATCAAAAAGGCTTTAAGCAATTTTAGAACGATATGAAATCCATACAAGTGTTTGTAAAATATAGTTACAGACATTTTTAATTAGTGAAATTTAAATCTACTGCAGTTTTGTACTGCTATTCTAATTACCTGATAAAAATCATTATAGTACAATGTTACTACTTTAATTTGTTACGAAATTGCTTTAAAACTTTATAACTATTGACAAGAATTGAAAATTTTTAAATACTTTAAGTACAAATTTTTGATGAACTATTATAAAAACTTATAAGTACTATAAAAAAATAACTATAATTCTATTACTTTTTAATTTAAGTAAACTAAAACTTTATTAGCATTTTAGGTAGGTTGTGTTTAGATGATTAATTGCTAAATTATAAATCACTAAACCTTTTTTATTTTTTTTTTTAATTTTAGTGAAGAGTTATTAGTGATATGATTAACTATTCATGAATCAGCTATATAAAATAGCTGTACAAACTTTTAAATTTAAAAAGCGTCCTACTAACTAATAATGATCAGTTTTTTAAAGAAATGAGTTTGTTATAATGATTGTGGTAAGTTTAGAATGACGTTAAATGTGCATAAATAAATTTGCAAAAATAAATAATAATACTTAAATACTTACAAAGTTATATGATCTGACTTTAACTAACCTAAATTTTTTTATTATACTTTTTATTTCGGCTTTTAAACAAAACTACTCTACAAACTTTGAAAGCACACTTTTATAACAAACTCTATTTTAAGAATACTATTTCAAAATATTTTGTTTTTATATGTTTTTATCATGTCTGCTTTACTAGACCATCTACACTCCATTATTCTAAATTATAACTTTTTTTTAGAACAATGTAATATAAATCTTTGTATATAGTATATTTTTCTAGTTTAGAAAGAAATAAAATATTTTTAGTTGTAGTTATGTAGTGATAAATTTTATACATTTTATATCTTTACTAGACAGTGATTTAACTTAAAGCTAATAATAGCTATAAGAAACTGTTGGAATTTATTGTCGCTACTAACATTTTCTACTTATAATAAAAAATAATTTATTACCAACTAATATATACTTATATAAATTATATTCACAGCAGTGGCGTGTTTTGACTGATTTCCTGTTTTTTGTTAACCCCCTGAAAATCAAAAAAGAAAAAAAGAAAAAAAAAAGTTCTTAGAATATAACTAAAATCGTTGTTTATTGACCTTGTTTTGGATATTTGATAAACTTTGATAATAAATCTTGAAATTATAACACTGAAAGATTAAAAAATGCAGTAATAGAAAAAGCTGGTTTTTGCCTAGATAAAATAGATTTTTAATAAAGTTATAATTGTGACGTCATAATAGGTAAAAGTTTTAAATTAGCATTCTTTTCTAGGAAAAATTTCACTAAAGTGCTCTTAGCTTCCATTATATGTTGCTACTTAGTGTAAATAACTTTTGATTAAGTATTGTTTTAAACTAGAAAGTCGATTTTATTTAAAAAGTTTCCAATCTAATCTCAAAAGTTTTATTTTACTAAGCTTATTCTATACAATAATGTTGTGTGAAGCTTTTGTGTTATGTTGTTATATAATAATGTTGTGTATGTATTTAAACACTTATATTATTTGTTTATGTGTCAACCTTATTACAGCTGTATTTACATACTAAAAAATGATCCTAAAAAATATTAAACTATATTTTTCTATCTAGACTCTAGCCTGATACACTTTTTAACAAATCATTTCTAACCTGATCACTTCTAACCCGTTTTAACTTAATCATTTCCAACCCGATCATTACTAACCCGATCATTTCTAACCCGATCACTTCTAGCCCGATCGTTTCTAATCCATTTATTTATTGTTTATTTTATTTTCATTTTTTATCTGGAATTCATGTAAAAATAACTAGTCTTAAAAAATTTATCAAAATAATAAAAATATTTAAATTTTTAGTTACTGAAAAAAATAATGATTTTAATGGGTTACTTCAGAACATTTTTAGTTTTAGTAAAAACTAATTATAGTTTTAAATTATTTTTGTTATCGCTTTGTTTTTATTTTTCATCCTACACCTACCTTAATTTTTTTTAATTATTTCAATTTTTTTTTCTTTTTTAACAGACGTTTTTTGTTAATCATATACATTTTACTAAATTCTTTACATTACAATCTTTTGAACTCTTCTTTGGAAGATTTTAAAGTAAGTACTTATAACCATATTTAAGTTGAACGGTATTATAAATAATGAGAATTTAATATTTTTAACATAAGAGATTATTAAAATTTAAACCTTTACAAAACGGTCTAAAAACTACAAGTCTGATGTAAACATTTTTCTTTTGCTGACTTTCTTATTAAATATTTATAGTAGGTTAGTTTTAAGTTTCATCTTGATAACTTATGGATTAAAGTATGGTATAGGTATGCATTAAAATACATAAATTTCAATAAATACATACATTTAAACCGAACTGCGTAGAAATATTCTTCAGCTAATTGAAATCGATGTAAAAACTAAGAAATGTACGTTTCGCCGAAATTATAAACTATAAAATTTATTGTTTTGGTTAAATTTTTCATTTGTGTTAAGTTTATAACACTATCAAAGTAGTTTATATGTTTTTACAACTATTATCAATATTGGTATTTCTATGTATTTAAGAATACTAATATTTAAACTTTAAACTACTTTCTGTAATTGAATTAGATTTTACTGATAAAAAAGAACTTATATATTTGAACTAACATAATACATTGAAACAATAGTGTACTTTAATGAATATTAGCATTGTTGTCCAGTATTAATTATATAAGCGATATACTTAAAATACTACTTCAATCTGTTTTTTTCGAGTATGTAAAACTAATAAGTTTTATAATTAGCGGACAACATAAATGTTTTTTATTTTATCTTATGTTTCACTATACCGTATATGAAAAGTTTCAACATTGTAAAAATAAAACAAAAGCAATGAGAATCAAACTATAAATGATTATTTAAGTACAAAGTTTGTACAGACAATACTGGTTTAATAATAAATATTTTAAATAGAAATTTAAATTATTTCTTAAATGTAACTATTTAATTATAATTTATATTTTTAATGACAAAAATTTACCGACAACTTCATTAATCAAGAACTAACACTTTAAAATAAAGGAAGTTCTGTAATTATTAATGATATAATTTGTGTTTTCGTGACTTACCATCTGACATGGTTTTAAATTTATAAGTCTGAACAGCTGTGTAAGTTATATGTCGATTTGTAATAATTTATTCAAAAATGAGTACCTTATAAAATTGTTTAAAAAGTTATGACGTCATCAACTGTTTAAAAGGCAAAATAACGTCAGCAATTATTCAAAGCATTAAACATTGTTAGCTACGGTTGACTGAATATAAAACTAACAAATCAATAATTCAACTAAAAATCAATTGTTTTTCAAGTTAAGAAAAATAGTTGGAATCATAATTTTTAATAATTTATAAAACAAAATCAAAAATTGTGATTATTGATCCTACTTCTTTTATATTATTTTTTCATAAAGTTGAGCAGATTTCTCGAGCGAGACAAACCATAGTTGCCCTAAAGAGTAAATTTAAAATAAAAATCTTTAGTATGCTTTTACAATATTATAGTTATACAGACTTCATCTAGCACTTAATGTTTAACTAAACAAATAATATTTAAGGTTGCTTTAATTGTAACATATAACATTTAAAAATAAAAGACTTTTTTAGTTCTATTCAACATCATCTGCTATGAAAATAAACTAATATCAAAATACTGAAACCTTTTCATTGAGTACATTTTGATCAAAGTGTATATCAAACTGCAGTTTAGATTCACTTTACAAAAAAAATACTATCAACATTTCTAGTTATTATTTATTAATTGTCAGAAAACAACTTTATATTAATAAAACTTGTTAAAAGTAAACAAATACATGTTTTGATTGAGTAAAAGCATGAATACTGTTTTTTGATTAGAATACTTAGCAATAATGAGTTGTGTTTAAAGTAAGAATGGAAGCCAGCAAGATAGATTTACAGATAATTAGTCAAACAAGATTTAAGCCTGAAAACCTCTAAAGACTTTTGATATTTTAATGTATGAAGATTAAACAATAGAAAACTTTTTCTAATAACTTTTAGTAGTAGTTAATTTAGATAAATTTAAGTTATTTTTACAAGCTTTAAGGTTATGAAAAAATTAAGTCTATATTTTACAGTCTGGATAATAATCAAGCATTGTATAAGCTTGATAACTAACTGCAAATAATAAAACATAACAATATACTATACATTGAAAAAATTGATCAATTGTACTGAAGTTAATAATAACTTAAAATACTAACTTTTTGAGTTTTAAAAACATAGTTCAGTACTTCTATGTATTGCTGAAACCTTTTTTATCTGTTTTATATTAAAAGTTGTTTATAAAACTAAATATTCTAAAAAGGCACTTCTTATTGGAAAGAATGTTTATCTATAGCAATAAAACAATTATAAAGAAATAAACCTTTTTAGAGTATTTAATTTAATATTTAAAATATATTTAATTCCATAACAAATATAAAAAAATCTGAAAAAAACTAGATTGTATATCAACAGTAGTATTTTGAATTTCAAAGTTGAAAACAATAGTTTGTGGTTAATATATAAAGTTTTTTTTATATCAGATTTTGTTGCATTGCTTCCAATCCAAAAAATCATCGTTTAAATAATAAAATGTAAAAAGAAAAAAGTAAGTATATATTCATTAACATATAGAATCTAATATTTTATATTGATAACAAATACAATGATTATTAAAAATCATATTTAAAAGATCATTAACGAAGAAAAAATCTTTAGACCATAAAATATTATTTTAAAACAAAAGTTATATGAAAAACATTTAGATGGTTAAAAATATCAAGAAGCTTATAGAAAACTTGTCTTCTTTTTAGAATATCGTATATATGCTTTTTATTTTATAGCTTTATATTTGTATTTATACGCACTTCAAGTGGTACAATAAATTTTAACTTGAAAGTGCAATGTATTAAACCATATTGCATGGATTTGAAATAAGTCTGCTTTAGTTTACTACCAAATTTTTGTTGTCATACTACAAATTGTACAAATGTTTGCAAGTAAAAAATGTGTGGAATAACTTAAAACGACAAAATCAAAAAAATTGAAATCGAAAAAAATAAAAGGAATGCTCGGAAAAATTAGTATGATTACTAAAAGCAGGCAAGTTATAATCTAGTACTTATAAACAAACTATATTTGATATTCAAAACATTATTTTTTTATTAAGATAAAATAAAAGTTGATTACAAATTTAAATCAAAAAAATTACAAGAACTCACTTGAATAACAATTAATTAATGCTAACAAACAATAAACTCTATTAAGATGAATAAATGAACACAAATATTTTTTTTTAAGCAGAACAGAAAATCAAAATCATAACTTCATAACTAAGTAAAATAAGAAACATTATATGTGCTGAAAAGAGTTTGCTTATGTTTCTATTGTACATATTACAAAATAATATTTATTATTTTACTAGTTTAATACTACCCACTTAGCTGAACGATTACATATGTTTAAAGCAACTAGAAGTGGTAGTGATTTTTTTTTTCCTGACTATTATTTAATCACTTATTTAGTTAGTATGCTTGTATAGTATCTCAATGATTATTAACAAGGTAAAAGGTATGATATAATGAATCACAAGTAAACTTGGTTATATTAATTAACCTGTCGTCTTATCTAATCATTTAAGTAACAAAACAATTAGTACTAGTAGTAATATTTTTCTCTATTTGAAAATTATTATTTATATACCATTTGCAACTTAATATGAATAAGTTATTCATTTTGTTTTTTATATTTTATTACACAAAGCTTTTCAAAATCATACAGATTTCTTTGTCAAGTGATAAATTTTAATTGAAATTTGAAAAAATGTTTGTTAAGTGAGTAGCTTAAAAAATAACTTTAAATTATGACGTATGAATAAATTAAAATAAATACAAAATTTAGAGATTCAGTAATTAAAACTATAGGTATGTTTATTAATAGATTGTTAATAATTTTGTTTCACCATTTAATGCTACTTGCGTATTTAAGTTAGGTCGCTCTTCCTCAATCAATATTGATTCCAGGCTGTAAAGTTCGCTTTTCTTACATCGTTTTAAAATTTTGAAATTTTGAACAATGTCAGAGTTTTGACAGGATGTGCAATTAAAAAGATGTTCAAATCTTGCGCTCTTTTTATCTGATCCGCAGTGGTCTGTAATTCGTCGGAATATTTGCCGTGATTTTTCTCCAATGTAAGAGATGCTCTGATCTGCAGAGCAGGTATATTTATAAATAACATTTGCGTCAAATACTTCCGAGCATTTACTTTTGTTGCTGAAGTAGTCAAAAACCTTTTTGCTGGTGTAGGCCGGTTTAATACTAATGTTGTGTTTTTGAAATATGGATGCTACTCGTTTTTGGAATCTTTTTGAACAACTTCCAACGTAAACTGTTGTAAAATAAGCGTAGTTTTCGGTTTCTGTTTTCTTTTCATTTTTTGTGTTAATATTTTCATTTTGTTTAAATGTTGAATTGTCGATTTTGTGAGCTTCAAGAAATTTGTTGATTTTGGACTCTATAAGGTTTATTGGATACTGATTCTTGAGTAATAAGTTTTTAATTTTTGCAAGTTCATCTTTAAAAGCGGTAAAATTTGAGCATATACTAAGCGCTCTGTTTAGATAAAAGTTTATTAAACCGAGTTTCCAAGATTTAGGACAAATACTAGTATATTGCATAATTAGACCTGTGTCTGTTGGTTTTCTGTACACATTTGTGTGTAGTTGGTTTGATATTTGACGGAAAACTACCGTTGACGGAAAACTACCGTTTCTCGACACTGAAGTTAAACAAAACTGTACAAAGTTCTGAGTTTTATCCAATTGATACTTACAAGCATGCATCTGTGCATACATTTTAAAATTTCAGATTTTTTTGTTTTTGTATATAACTATCCATGATGGTTCTAAACTAAGAACTCATTAAACTCCTTACAACAGTGAGAAACCACAAAGTAAAATAAATATATGTGTAATTTAATATTTGCTTGAAAAACTTATGAAGTCAGTAAAAGCTTTTAACGAATTTTTATAAGAAGTTCTAAAACCAATATAAAAGTGTAAAGTGGTTTATTATAAATTATATGTCGTTATTAAAAAATATTAGTTAACAATTTAATTTATTAACATAAAAACTTAATTTTCAAAGAAAAATTTGTGAAAATGTGATTGTAAAATGATCTGATTAAAATGCAAAGATTATTCACCTTTTAAATTACATACAATCAAATGTGGTATAAATTCATTTAATCAACCAGCTTTAAAAACATTTAAACTTCATTACAAACAATTATAAACATTGACATTTCAATAAAAAAACTGCAACAATTTTTATACGAGTAAATTCTACTTAGAATGTTTTATTTTTAATACGTATTAATAAATTTATAAAAAAAGTTAAAATAGAAAATAATTCATACAAAAACAAAATTGCTTTAGCATTATATATATTTTTACTAATAAAGCGCCATCTAGATTACTGTGTATTTGTTGAAGCTTTTTGTTTTTGTACTTATTTTTACTAAAATTTTGTCAGTTTAAGATAAATGTTTGAATAAGTGTATCAATGGTATATTAAAGCTTGTGTCAAAATTCGAAACCATAAGTCAAAGGTTAAACCATTACAGCGATTATTGAAGTTTAATCAAATAAGATTTTTTGTACAGACTAAAAAAATACAAAACAATAACATTTATCTAAAACGGAAATTGTGTAAAATACTAAACCAATGAAAAGTAGTTTTAAATCAAATACGTGTTATGTAGCTGTGTGTTTATTTTGAATTGACATTTTGAAGCCTGTAGCTACTTTCTAAGATAGTGTCAATGACTTATAAAACTACTGCTTTGTTATATCATAAATTAATAGCTGTTTGCACTTTAAAAGGTATAATTACTTTACTTCCAAGAATATCATTATTAACCATATTAGATGGTTTTAAAATAAACGTTAAAAAATGTCGACTTTTATAAATAATCCGATAGTTATTTAAATAATCTAATGTAAGTTTAAAATGTATTAAACAATTATGACATCAGTAAATTTTTTTTTAATTAATAGTGAATAATTTTTAAGTATAATCATCTAAAAATGACTTGATCATCATATTAACAAGAGTATCATACAATACAAACTAGCTAATCATATGTTCATGACAATATCAACTTGGTAATAAAAAAAAAACAACAACTTTTATAAACAATTGAAAGTTAATAAAAGAAAACAATCTAAAATATCAACGGGTAACCAATATTATTATAATATTAACAACAGTGACAATAATTTAACTTACTTTAGTTTTAAAGAAAAAGCACCTGAAATCTATATTAGTATTACAGACAAATATATAAATAGCAACCATATAAGAAAATAAAATCAAGAATAATAATACAATTAACACATAGTTAAACAATTTTTCAGTTTTCATAACAGCAGGTCGGCAGCCTTTTATTAGCAACGAGTAAAATTTGCTTTATAAGATACTATGCAGGCAAAAGTAACTCATCAAAGTCATTGAATATATTTTAAAACGACTTTTTGATAACATAAACAAAGAGTGCTTTACTATGCATAAACTAAAATCTATCATTATACAGATTATTAAATTCATTCTACAGAAACCATTAACACACAAAACACTACAAGTTAATTTGCTGAATAAAACATTGTCATTATTTAGCTTCACTGTTTAAATAATTGAACATAATTTAAATATGTAAAACTTAGTATATATTAACTTTTTCAGTTGATACTAAGCCAGCACATTGAGATAACTTAAGACTTTTTTTAAATTCAGTTATAAATATAATTAAAAACATGGAATGCATTTTTAATGGTTTTAAATTCCACTAATGAAAATGGACTATTAATGATGGAACTATATAAATTTATATAAAAATATGTAATTTAATATTTATGTGAAAAATAATGACGTCAGTGTAAAATTTAAATGAAAACTTTTTAATCAAAGTAAAATGTGAAATTTGTGTTAACATTCAAGCTAAATTTTATAAATCATTATTGAATATATTAATATCCATTCAATTTAAGTTTAAAACATAAAAAAATAGGTTGACTTTAAGTAACATAAGCTTTAATTTAATACTTGAAGCAAAGTTTGTAGAAAGTGATAACAAAATCAGGAAAAATTGTAAAATATACTACCTTTTTAAGTATATAAAACAAGTCTTTTTAATTATTGAAATATTTTTAAGAAATATTTGTTTATCAAGTACTAGTAAGAGCAATAAAACTTTTTGATGATAAGTATAAATAAACTATCAATACCACTGATCTACTAGCATATTATATATATTATATATGTCTACTATATATGTCTACTAGCATATTATAAAGTTTAATTTAATTGATCATATCATTTCTAACCATTTGTAACAGTTTTGATTTAGCATTTCATGACAAAATAAATAGAGTTTTTATTTTAGGAGTTTTTAATGCAAAAGAATAAAATTAAATAAAGTTATTGTAGGCACCTTCACAAATTTTGTATACATTAGTTTAGTGAAGTAATGATCAATGACGTATAAACTTGTTCTTGAAATACTATGAGAAGTAAACTTCTTAAAAGAAGAAAAAAAAATATTTAATAACCTGTATAGATAACTTATAAATTTTGAATAAAAAGCAAGTAAGTAAAAAATGTGTTTTTAAAATTTATGACTTCAGTAATTATTTTAAATGATAAAAAACTGGGATATCAAAAGAAATACTTAGACCCTTATCATGAGTGTTATACAGTACTAACTTTTAGTTGATTATTTTAGATAACTTATAGGAACTTGCTTTCAATATTTCACTTAATTTTTTTATGACTTCTCGGACAAGTACATTCTTTACATAACTAAGTATAGATGACAACACATTTAGAAAATATGTTTTAATTTTATCATAAATAAAACACTACAATCTTTTTTTCTTTAGAATATATCAATGGTGCAGAATAAAAGAGTATTTTAAATATAATTTCAATTTTACAATAAAGACATCACTAAGCTAAACCATTTTAAAACTATCAACTAAAACATAGGCGAAAGTCAGCAAAGCAGAAGCCTGGACTTTCGTATTCCGCTGGACAATTTCAAATTTATCTATAGTATTTGCATGTATAAACCGTTTGTAAATTGAAGACTGCAAGTTTTTCGGTTGTGACTGACTGATGAATCCTAGTCAGGACGAAACTGGTCTCAGTCAAGTCATCAGAGCAGAAACCGTGAGATAAGCTCAAGCTTAAGATAGTCTACCAAAGGTTTGTGGTCTGATGATTGAATTGGTATGATCAACCCTTATGTGAAACTATTTAAAAACTGTGCACAATAATAAAATGCAGTATTTCAATTGATACTAATAACCTGTATAGATAAAATTTATACAGTTTAAGTTAGTAAAGTTTATTAGGCAGTTTACTTTTAATTGACTATCTAGAATGGTTTTAAACTTCTCAAATTATTTTAGTTGACGGGTAAAAAAAGAGAAAAAGATAAATAATATAGATAAAAACAGAAGTAGTTTAAAATTTAATGTTAAAATATTATGAAGTCAGTTGAGAATTTTAACGACAAAATTATATTGCACTAAACTTTAATTGTTTTTTATATTACTAAATTGAATTTAAGCAAACATGTTAATGAACAATTTTTGTAACAGTTTGTTTAACAATGACATGACTGCTAAATTAGAGCTTCCCTTTTAGAAGGTTATCGCGGCATTTAATTTTTCACAAAGCAGTGTTAATACTATTAAGTGTTAGGTTTTACAAACTGCTTTTAAATTTTGAAGAAAAAAACTAGATTTTTTGAACATTACGCTTATTAAGTATACAGAAAAATAATTCAAAAAGTTAATTTAACTTAAAAAAATTACATTTGAATACTGAATTATAAATTTTAATGACACTTAATAAACATTAATTAACATAACTTATAATTATGAAAATTTACCCTCTAAAACAAGGGAATTTACTCCCAGGGGTTAAGAAGCGCTTATTTAGAGGAAAAATAGTGGACCGTATTAAGGATAGATTACACAAAAGATTTACAAACAAAAAAAAATGAGTATGATGTTTAATTATTCAAAAGCATTAAGTTTTGCTACATTGAACTTTGTTTAAAACTGCATATTGCTTTTATTATTGTGACAAACAAACTTGTCTCCCTTAGTTCTTGTAAAAAGTATGACTAATGAGATCATTTATAAAAATGTAGTACCAAGTTAAGCATTTAAATTTAACAAAAAAACAATAGAAGTTTTTTTACCTAAAAGCTCTTAACTTTTTTATAAAAATAAGTGGTAATAATATTGTATATTATTTTTTTTATAATTAAATTTATTCCAGATTTCAAAAAAAAATCATTAATACCATACATTATGTTATGGTTTGAAATTGTTTAAATAAAAAAGAATTTAATTTTTCAGCAATTGATAAAGACTTGATCAAAAACATGTGGCTTAGAATTGTTTTGAAGAAATTAAGACGTCAATAAATGCTTTTTATGCTATAAAATCGAATTTAAAAATTCAAAAATTAAATTATTGGACTGAAAATGGTTTGACTATCATTATGAGTGCTTAAAATATTAGTTAATAAAGAACGCTAAGTAATTTTAATTAAACTTCAATTGACAGCAATTCAAATTTTTATGATAACTCTTCATTACAAATTTTTATACATATAATGTTAGCAACTATTTCAGTATTAAACATAAACTATCATCAACAAATACTAAACTTTCTATTCAAATCATAAAAGTTATTGTAATATTAAGTAACATAAGTTTATAATTGTTTTATAAATAAAAAACGTTTACACAATACTATTATTAAAATATAAACATTAATAAACTACTTGATAAACAAATAATTTCAATAAATATATTTATATGTTTACATAACATTCAACTGTTTTGCAATTAGTAAACTAAAAAAAACAATAATTAGTTTTATATCACACGAGGAAGCCAAAAAAACTTATATAATCTGATAAACGTTAAATAGTTTGCGTACTTTTAATTTAGTTTGTATATGAATTTTACATTGAACTTTATAACCATTTGTATTTTCGTTACAATTATTTTTTTGCAATTTATATGTGTCAACAATAATTTTTAATGTTGATACTTCTGAATACTCAACAACATTAAATATTTGAGCATTAAGTGCTTTCTCTGATTGAAAGGGTTTTACTGATATTGTAGAATATATATTTAGTATAGTAATACCTGTAGTGACATATATTAAAACAATCATGTACTTTAATGAAGTACAGTAGACTACCGCTTAAGTACGCACTTTTTTTTGGTACGCACCCCGCCTTAAGTACGCATTTATTAAGAAAGACAAAATTGAGAATCCATGCCAATTTCAGCATTGAAAATCTTAAGAAGTTCCCTCATATTATCACGGGAGACATATGTTCGCTTTGGTGGTGCAACTTTATTTTTATCCTTAGACTTGTTCCATAGAGTCATTTTCTGACGCTTTCCATCAATTTCTCTAAATTTTTCAAAATTTCAAAACTTTTCTTTATTCAAAAACTTTTAGAATATCTTCAAAAGAAAGGCTAATTTTAATGTGACATAATATAAAACTAGTTAACCACAAAAACCAGTTACAAATTTTATAAAGTCAAAATAAACATATAAAAATAAAGAACGATAACAAAAAACTAAAGTTAAAAAAAAAAAATAATGAGCATCTTATCATTGTGCACTTATACTATAAATGTTTCTACTGATATAAAATTTCTTAGAAAAACAATCCTGAAACGTTTTTCTTTCAAATAAAAAAAAATCAAACACTTTTTAGCTAATAAAAAAAATTATAATAAATGTGTTTATTAATTATGTAGAAACTTTTTATAGAAAAAATTAATCATTTTATAATCTATTAAAAACTAAAATGTTGCAGATTAGAATTGTGTATTAAATGTTATTTAAAATAAAAATACTTGTTTATTTGGCTTAATTATTTGATGGCTAGTTGTGAGAAAGAGAACAAACAGCTAAATTTCATATTATACTATGTCGTAAAAAAGTACGCACTACCCGTGCTAAGTACGCACTTTTTGGTCGGGTTCAATTTGCGTACTTAAGCGGTAGTCTACTGTATAACATTGTCGTCTAGTATCAATTATATAAGAAATAAACTTAAAAAACTATTTCAATTAGATAAATTTAATGTTTGTTTTTGTTTTCTTAGATTTCAAACAAGTAAATGTAATTTTACTTTAGCCTCATATGTTTTTTTTTTCCGACTTGTTTTATCTTAAGTTTTGTAAGTTTGGTAAAATTCTTTTGATAATTAATAACAGTAGAAATGTTATAATTTCTCTGATATTCCACTATATCAAAAAGTTTAATCGATTTAAATATTATAATGATTGAAACAAAAACAGTGTTTAGAAAAAAAGAAATAAACGATTATAATTAAAAAATTGTCTATACAATACCGCTGAGATAAACTATACTTTTAATAAGAATATTTAATGATAATTAGTGCAGCTTATTTATAAATAACTTCTTTAATGATAAAAATGTATCAATTAGTACATTAAAATTTAAAACTAATACTTTGAAACAAAAAAAAAAAGTGCAGAAGTTGTAAGGGATTTAGATTTTAATTTTGTGATTAACCATATATCATGGTTTCTAATTCTTAGCCATTAACGTCGAGGTAAAATTAATATTTTTTGATAATTTATTAAAAAACTAGTAACTTTAAAATGTTACTTTACATTTATGACGTCACCAACCATTTTGAATTATATAAAAACTTCAGCTGACGTTGACTGGATATTATGTAAAACATTGTTCTTTGCTAAAAGTTATTTTCAAGGTTAGGAAAAAAAATCTGAGCTATAGTTAGCCTGCCCAATCTAATACATAGAAACAAATAAAACAAAACTGATAGTTGCAATTGTTTATCCTACTACAAGAGCTTTTATATTATTTTTTTATAAAGCTGGCCAGATTATAATTACAAATTATAAATTCTACGAAGAGTAAACTATGAAAAAATAAGCTTTAGTATACTGTTGCAATAATATAATTAAATGTTAAATTTACTATTTTTGGTTATTCAAATTAATCATTAAGATCTTAAAAACTTCAGCAATAAAAACTCTACATTTTAAGAACAAAAAACTTAGTATTAAAATGCTGAGCATTACATTTTACTTTAGATTTAGTTCATAAACTGATCAAAATGTATTTTTAAACTAAATTTAGATTTAACATAACAATACTTTTAATTAATATTAAATTTTCACATAAAATAACTTTATTTTAACGAATTTATAAAAGTCTAACAAAATGGCATACTTCGATTAAACAAAAATGTACTAACACTTTTTTATCTGATCAGCAGAGAACGTAACTTCGAATTGTTTTTTTATATATAAGCTAGCAAGTTATGCTAGAATTACTAAGACAAAATAAATCAAGTAAATGGTAAGCTAACAAACTGATATAGATTTTTGATATTTTAGAGAAAGTTGAATATACAAAGAATCATATTAGTTTTTATCAATTTTAGAAGGTCGTAGTTAATTTAGAAAAATTAAAATTATTTTTACAAGCTTTAAGGTCATAAAATAATAAAGTCAGGATCACAATTTAGCCTTTTAATAAGCTTGAAAAACTAACTGCAATTAATGGCACAAAACAAAAAGACTTTATATCGCAAAATTTGATTAATTGTACTGAACAAAATAATCATTTAGAATACTAACATTTTTAATTAATATATACATAGTTCGGTATTTCTATGTTTTACTGGCACCTTTTTATCCGTTTAAAACTTTTAAAAATTTACAAAAATTAAATTTAAGGTACCTATTACAGGAAAGCTTATGTTAATTTAGATATAGTTAGATGATATTACAATTTTTTAATTGGTGGAAAAACTGCTTATGGTTTGGCTTGATTTTAAAATTTTTACCACTTTCAGAGGTTAAAATTGAAAAGAATACAACGGGGCGTTGGTAGCTAGAATTGTTAGCAATCCATAAATAAAAATTATAACTATTTTGATGTAGAAAAAATTATGACGTCAGTATGAAGTTCAAACTGCAAGAAAAATTTTAAGTAGATTTTAAGTAATTGATGTAATTCTAATTTTAAGTTGGTTTTAAACAGTCAAAATTTTATTGCTTAGCCTTTAGAAACCAAAAACAATGATTTTAAGTGAATTTAAAAAGTTTAAAGTGTATTTGAACTATGTTAAAACTAAAGTTTGACATATATAATCAATAGAAAACTATATAACTATAATAAATAAAATTTTACTTGTATAACTAGTGAGACTATAAAATTGAATTGTTAACACAAAACATGCTTAGTAAAGTAATTATCTTAGTAACTAAAATAAACAGTTGATAGAAAATTTATTTAGTATATATTTATACATTTATGCTGAAAGGAAATTTTATATTTTATTATATACTAAAGGTATTTAATCAGACTAAATTACTTAGTAAAGACAACACTTTATTTACTACTCAAAATAAAACATATTTATTTCGGAAATAAGTATAAAAAACCAACTTTAGTACAGCGAAAATAAATATATTCCGAAAAAAAATCAAACAACACAAATGATAATTTAAATTTAAAGTTGTTGCATATAACAAGCAATAAAAATTAACTTGAAAAAAAACTAATTTTGGAAAAATAAATTGTAAGCTATATTAAACATATCAGTATCAAAAATACATTTTGATCAGCTGTTTATTAAAGAAACAGACAAAACATGACAATATTGAAAGAACTATTTACAAAAAGAGGTATTTAGAGAATATGATGCTTTTATCATTTAAAATAATTATTAAGTTTTATTTGTTTTGAAAAGGCCACAAAAAAACTACATAGTTAATAAAAAAACTTATAAATAATTATATATATGTTGATAAGAATAATTTTACTTATTGTAATTTTATTTTTACTTGATAAAAAGCATTTAGCAAAAACTAATAACTGCTATACTTTAACATTTTAAAAAGGTAAAAGCAATTAAACAAGCAATAAGAGAAAATAACCTTAAAGTCATATCCTTATATAAATAGATAAATTTTCGTAATATGATTTAAGTCAAAACCACTGTGTTAAAGTGAGTTAAATCATATTTGTTTAAAATTTTAGGTTTATCAAATACTTTAAATCAAATTTATACTTTTATAAATTGAAAATATATTAAGTATAAAAACTAAAACTTAATACCAAAATTAAATTTTAATGTGATTGTTTTTAAAAATAACTTATTTTTTGTAACTTGATGAAAATTCAACAAATTATGTGTTAGCTATTTTTATTTTTAATTATAAATTAAACGTAAATAAATATATAAAATTTTATACAAAATACCAAAATCTTAAAAATTATTATAACTTGAAGAAGCTAGTTATTAAACACAATATAAACTTTTAATAACAAAAAATATTAACAACTACCATAATTCAATTCGTAACATTACTTCATAATCATTAAACAAGATAAATTAATAAACAATACTTTTTTTTGTTCTCATACAACTACTTACAACAAAAACACTTTTTAATAACTTGTTTCAAGTTTCTATTTTTTATCATTTTTAATTCTCAGTGTCTAATTAAAAATAGGTTAGATTGCGACAATTTAAATAAATTTTCAAAATAATTTTTTTTAAACCCAAACAAATAAAATTAATTAAGTTTTTTTTAACCACAAAAATATACAACAACTAACTATTTTAAAGAAATGATATTTTATTTTTTACTCATACTTATATAACAATACTTTATTAAAGGTTTATTAAAGGTTTATTAAATGTTAGTAGAACAATTTAACTTGGTGCAGTCAAAATATTCAATATAGACTACAAAGCTATCGACCAAAAAAAAGAAACTACTATAAAGTTTTCACTTACTATCTTGCTCTAGATTGCTTTTAACATGAGCTTAATTAACTTTCACATTCGATCGAAAACATTCCTGATTTTCTTCGCTTACTAACCTGAAAATAATATATAACTAAAAAAAATTGTTGTTATTTACTTAATCTCAGTAAAAATATTACTTATAATATAATATATAACTTATACTATAAACTTAGCACTCAATCAGCTTTAAAAATATTTAAACTTCATTATAAACATTGACATTTCAATAACAAAACTGCAATTACTTTTATACGAGTAAATTTTATTTAGAATAAATTGTGTTTAACACGTATAAATAAGTTAAAATGCATAGTTGAAACAGAAAATAATTCATACAAAAACATAACTACTGTAGCATATATACATATTTCTACTAGTATAGCAGCAATTAGATTACTGTACATTTATTAAAACTTTATTTTTGTGCTTTATTACTTAAAACTTTGTCAGTTAAAGGTAAATATTTGAATTACAGTTTCAATGGTTTATTAAAACTAGTGTCAAAATTCAAAACCATAAGTCAAAAGTTAAGTCATAACAATCATTATTTAAATTTAACCAAATCATTTTTTTTACAGACTACCGAAAAAACAAACCAAGAACATTTATCTAAAACGAAAGTTATACAAAATATTAAACTTTTGAATATTAATTAGAACTTTTAAACAGCTACATGTTTCTTTTTGTTTGACACTTTGCAGCTTTGTATGAATTTACTTTGTATTGAATTGACAATTTGAAGCTTGTAGGTTTTTGCCAGGTTAGTATCAATTACTTATAAAATATACTGCTTTATTATGTTTTAAATTGATAGCTGTTAGCACTTTAAATGGTTAAAATTATTATATTTCCAAGAGTTTCATTGTAAACCATGTTGGATGGTTTTAAACTAACGTGTCAAGAATATAACTATATTGTTATTATCCGTTAGTTATTTAATCAAATAAATTTAAGTTTAAAATGTGTTAAAATAATTTTGACGTCAGTAAATGCTTTAAAAACAATAATATAATTTAATGTTAACCATTTAAAATAACTAAAACAAAAGTTATTAAGAGTATTATACTTTATAAACTTGCTAAATCATATTTTTATAAGAAGATCAACTTGGTAACAAAAAATTAAACTATTAATTATTAATAATTAAAAGGTAATAAAAGATAAAAATCTCAAAATACTTTTATCAACAACTGTGACAAAAACGTATAAGTATTATGAAAAAACCACATAAAATCATTATTATGAGAAGTTGGAAATAAATAAATTGCAATCATATACTAATCATATTAGTCTATTATTAAAAAGTTAACAAATATAAAATATCAATTTATAAGTCTCAAATAAAAACACCTAAAATATATACTATGAGTAGTCATTGAAGATAAATAAACAGCAATCATATGTAAAAACAAAATAAAAATTTAACAAAATTAACACTGAGACTAATCATTTATAACCCGGTTTTACTATTACTCTAACAAAACACGATTAACTCATATTTTGAATATTGTTTATAACAGCGGGACATCAGCATTTCATAAGTAAAAGGTAAAACTTGTTTTAATAAGTATTTTGCGGACTAAAATAATTTATCAAAATCAAAAAACATATCTTGAAAAGACTTTTAGACAAAATAAACTAAAAGTGCTTTACTTTTATTAAGTAAAAGTTTAACATTATATAGATTATAAAAATTCATTCAACAGAATCGATTAAGACGCAAAACAAAAATCTTTGCTACATAAAATATTTTCATCACTTAGCTTCACTGATTGGATAATTAAATATATTTTAATAATGTACAAATTTATACAAGTCCGCTTTTTTATTTAATCTTAAGCCTGCAGCTTAAGATCCAGTATTTAAAATTTAACTGTTCATATAATCAGGAACATGGAATGCAATAACCATTTTCACTGGTTTTAAATTAGCAAAGATATTTAGTCGATTTGTTGCTTAGAAAAAAGATGCTTTATATAAAAATACTTAATTTAATATTTGCTGTAAAAGATAATGACGTCAGTAGAAACTTAAGATAAAAACTTTTTAGTACGAGTTTCAAAAAAATTGCAAAGATTGTGTTAACATATAAACTAAAGATTATATTAGTTATTGAAGAATATTGATATACATTAAATTTAATTTTAAAACATGAAAAATTAGGTTGACCTCAAATAACATAAACTTTAATTTTATATTTAAAGCGGCACTTGTCGAAAATGAAAAAATTCTAAAATAATTTACCTTTTTTAATCTAAAACAAGGTTTTTAAATTATTTACTTTTATTAAAAAATATTTGTTTATCATAAACTTTTAAAAGCAAAAAAAAAACACTTTTATTATATTTTATTTTAAAACTATTAATACCACTTAGTTATATGTCTACTAGCATATTTAAAAGTATAAATTCATGACCATATCATAACTAGCCGTATGAAATTATTTTAAATAAGCTTTTTAGTACAGAACAAATAGAGTTATTACTTTAGGAGCTTTTTATGGAAAATCACAAAATCAAATTAAGTATTTAATAGCAGTTTCTAAGATGAACATACATCACTTTAGTAAAGTAATGATCACTAACCTATTGATTTAGATTTGAATTAACAATAAGAAGTAAAACTCTTAATTAACAAATAACTTATGATTAAAAATCAAGTAAGTAAATAATGTGTTGTTAAAAATTATGACTTTAGGAATTGTTTTAAATACTAAAAGACTCGGCTATCAAAATAAATACTTGGACCATTATTACAACTGTTATCCACTGTTTTTGGCAAGTTTTCTCAAGGATTTTAAGATATCTTCAAGGTTTTTAAAATAGTACATTATAGGGCTTTGTTTATTTAAATTAGTTTAAGGTGTTAAAAAGTATAACGACATTAAAAAACATGTGCAAAAGCTTCTTTAAATGTGTTTTTTAATAGAAAATAATGTTGATGATAAAATATGTTTATTAATAAAATAGGTTTTTTGTGTTAAATCGAAACTTTATTGCACAACGTGTAAAAGTTTTTTTAAATTAAAAGTTTATCCAGGGTTTTTAGTGGATTTTGTTTAATTTTTTTTATCAAAATTTTTCAAATTCCATGTTTTTCAAGGCTTTTTAGCCTAAATTGTCAAACTATAAGTTTTACAGATTTTTAGGTTTTTCTGCAACCATGTATACAACACTAACTGTAAGTAGATTATTTTAGATAGTTTATTGAAACCTGTTATCAATATTCCATTTAAGTTTTATAAGATATCTTATTTAAGTATATTTTTTAAATAATTAAGTATAAATAACAACACAATGGAATACTAGTTATCACTATATAATAAATTAAAAATTACAATGTGTTTTTGAAAATAGATCAATTGCACAGATTAAAAATATATTCTGGACATGATTTCAGCAGATACGTTTTAGACATTACTGAACTGAAATTATTCACAACTGGACTTTTTTAAATTGTTCAAAAGCTCAGTTTTCTAATTGTTACTAACCTGTATTTGTAAAAAACACTAAAAGTGTTATGAATTTATTTCGCAGTTTACTTTTAACTGACCATCTAAAATGGTTTTAAGTTTATTTCTCAAAATATCCTACATAAGCGATAACTAAAATGAAGTATTATTACAAAGATATTTAGTTTATCATTATTGTAAACTATTAAGACTTCAGTTGAAAAACTAGACGTAGAAATAATGTTTTATTAAACTTTAAATTATTTTTTGTCACTAAATCCATTTTTAAACGATGTATTTATACATGATTTTTATAATAGTTTACTAATATATATGAATTTGTTTAAAATTTTAGGTTTCAGGTTTCCAGTTTTATAATACTTATTGCTCATAATTCCAGGTTTTTTTTTAATCCAGCTTTTCCAAGGATTACAGTTTTTTTGGCAACCCTGGTTAATTATCATTGTTATGTTAGTTTTTGAATGATAACATGATTGTTTTGGGATTTAAGTAAAAACTAAGTAAAGGGTATTAAGGATGTTTAATGCAAAAGATTTATAAACATACAAAAAAGAAAAATGATGTTGATTTAGTCAAAAGCAACAACTTTACTATATTGTACTACTTCAAAACTGCATTTTTTTACAATTGTGACTAATAAACTTAAATTCATTGATTTTTTAAAAATGTATCATTCATTTATCTTTTCTTAAATGTAGAACGAAAAAAAGCATTTAAATTTGAATAAAAAGAAATTGTTGTAGTTTTTAGTGCAAAAGCTCGTAACTTTTTAATAAAATTAACTCAAAACAGCTTGTACATTACTTTTACAATTGCATTTATACGCTATTTCAATAGGAAATTACTATTAACCATTGAATTTGGTTTAAAATTAAAAATGATTACAGCAAAGATAGTTTAAAAGTGACTGATAATTTTTTTATCAAAAACATGTAAGTTATTATTGTGTTAAAAAATTTATGACGTCAATAAATGATTTATAGCTAAAAATTAGATTTCAAAATTTTACAATTCAGCAATAAAACTTGAGAGGGTTTGACTAACATTATGAGAATTAGAACTATTTCTTAACTATAATAATAATTTTACAAACACTCATAAACGGGTAGCTGTCTAAATTACACGAGGGTACTAAATAGCACGAGGAAACAAAATTGCATGAGTGCAGAATACTGCTCGAAGATAGTTTTGCACAAAGCGTCACTTTTGCACGAAGACAATTTTGCACGTTTTTTTTTTTTTCATTTCCTAATTAACCTTTATTTTTTTACTTTTACTGTTACACCTAACCCTTGACCTTGATCTGTAAGTTTTTTTTTATGTTTTGCTAAATTATTTTTTAATATAATTTTCATTAGTTTTTTTTTTTCTACCATTGTTAGCCTTTACCTTTACTCTAGGTCAGTGTTTTTTTGTTTTTTAACAAATTAATTTGTAGTTATTTTTCTTATTATTTCTTTTTTTGTTTTGTTTAATCATTTTTAAATCTCATACATTAATGTAACTCCTGCAAAATTGACCCTTGGTGCAAAGTCGTCTTCATGCAATTTAGACCCGTTCTTCTCATAAACAGCTAATTAGATAAATTTAGAAGAAAACTTATTAATACTAATAAATAAATTAAACACCAAATTTAACATGTTAAAATTACATTACAAATATTAGGTATTTGATATGTTAATGACTTCAGTACAAAAACTAAACTTTTTAAGAAGTCTAAATTTATAATTAAAACCTAATAAATAACTAATGTTTACACACAACTACCATCAAAATAAAAACACTTGATAAAAAAACTTTAACTGTTATTATAAGAACTAAAAGTATTTTTAAATTATACAAGTAAAAAGACAAATTCTTATCAACGTAAAAATCGAATAACTTAGACAACATTTTTTAGTTATTAGAATAATAATTTTGCATATGAAATATTATGTTTAGTATGCATTAGATACAAAAGGTATATAAAATGTTGATTATTTTAGTATAAAAACTAAAATTTTATCTAGAATAACTTGACTTGATATTCAAAACATTTAATTTTTAATAAATTAACTTGTAGTTGATAAATGACTAAAAAATAAACCCATTATTACACATCAGGGGCGTGTTCTGACTGGTTTCCTGTCAACACAATGAAAAAAAATCGGATATTTTACATATTTAAGTAGATTTAGCTGTGCTTTTTTTGCTAAACTTTTGAATAATTTTAATCTACTATGACGTAGTTTTAAAAGAATTTATGTTAAAAAAAGTTAAAACTGTATAAAAATGTTAAAATTCTAAAAGATGCATATACGAAAAATGAAACTTTTGATATAAAATAAGCCAATCAAAATTGTTTAAAAAACTAATTTTGAATGTTAATCCAACTCAATTGGTTTCATTTTAAGTTTGGAATCTTTCACTTTATATTTCGTTTCCAAAATTAAAACTTACTTTTGATTGAAATCTGATGTTTAGCTAACTATTTTTACTAGAATTTATGTTTAATTAATGTTTCATTTATCAATTTAATTACATATCATTAAATATTTTTGACTAATTTTTAGACACTTTGGTTTCTAATTTTGATTAGTTCTCGTGTTCAGTGTCGTGTTAATAAATATTTTGGTTATTCATGTTAGCTTCATTGTAAAATGCAAATTTCTGCATTGTCGTCAACAAATGAATTAATGTATATCATTTAATTGTTTCACTAAAATTAAAAGAACTTTATTACTTATAAATTTTTTGTTTTCTGTTTAACTAGTAATTTTTTATTTTTGAAAGTAAAAAATAATTATGTAGATAAGAAAACTTTTGACAATTTTTTGATAGACATTCATGAAAATTTCTAAAGTGTTTATTAAAATCTCTCACACATATTACTTTGTTTTTGAACAAAGAATTGTGCTACTTACTAAAAAAAGTCTAGACACGTCTCTGCTACTTATATTTTTTTTTTTAATTTCTAAGCAGAAAAAAGCATTCTAAACACAGGGTGTTTTAGCTAAATATTGCGTACTTGACTGACACTGAATACCTAAGAAATGCGTACTTAAGCGGCAAATTAAGATCAAAAAAAAATTGTGAACCCCCTTTGAAAAAAGTCTAGACACGCCCCTGTTACACATTACTATCATTAAAACATAAAGAATTGACTAATTGTTAAAACAATCATATCAATAAATATTGTGATGTGTTAAGATAACATTTAAATCTAACATGAAATATAACTTAAGTCTATAACGATAAGTAGATTTTAAGATAAACACTGGCTTTTTTTGTATAATAAGAGAAAATTGAATCAAAATTTTATTAGTTTTATTAATAAGAAATAATTTGCGTAGTTCGTTGATTTTATAAATGAATAGCATATTACCTTTTAAAACTAAATTATACTTGCAATGACACCTTTTTAACACTAACAACTAATTATTGTTGCAAATTATATGTGACAACAACTATTATTAATATTGGTATTTCTGTGTATTTAAAACTAGTATTTAAGCATTGTAATAATTTATGTGAGTACAAAATATTCTATTGATAATAATGAACTTATAGAAAAAGATATGTAATATATAATAAAGCAATATATGTATTAGGATGATTACATTGTCGTTTATAATTAACAACAGAAATGAAATAGTAATTGCTCATGTAGTCAAGTATACACAACATTACGAATAAAGTATTAATTTCAACTCATGTTTTAAAATTAAAATTTAATTTGAAATATTGATAATTACTAAAATAATTGTTCGAAACAGATCATTTGGAAAACAAAAATATGCACAGAAAAAATAACTTCAAACGAAAATTAATAGAAAAGTTATAGCTAATTATTAAGCTAAATTATTTAAATTTAATTTAACAGTTATTTGTTACAAACTGTACAAGTTCTGAATTTTGTCCAATTGATACTTACAAAGACGCATCTTACAAACATACATTTTAAAACTTCAGGATTTTTTTTTACGTTAGTAATAACCATCAATAAAATAAACCATCAATGAACTTGGTGGTTCTAAATTTAACATGTAGTGAACTTCCTACAAAGTCGAGAAACCACATATAAAAATAAATAAATATGTTATTTAATATATGCTGGAAAAACTTATGACATTAGTGAAAGCTTTTAACGAAAATTTGTGAAAAATTCTGAATACATTTAAGTAGTATAAACAATTACATTGAAAATTATATGTCATTATTAAAAAATATTAGTTACCAATTTAAGTTATTAAAATAAAAACTTAACTTTCGAAGGAAATTTTGTTAAATTTGATGATAAAATGATTTGATTAAAATGCAAATAACTATTTCCCTTTTTACAGACAATAAAATGCGGTATAAGTTTACCTACTTAATTAGCTTAAAAAAAAATTAAAACTTCATTTTAAACAATTATAAACATTGACATTTCAATAATAAAACTGCAATAACTTTTATACGAGTAAATTTTAGTGAGAATTAATTTATGTTTGATGCGTATATATAAATAAAAACCCTTAGTTGAAATAGAAAATAATTCATACAAAAACAAAACTGCTCTAGCATTATATATATTTTTACTAATAAAGCATCAACTAGATTACTGTATATTTGTTAAAACTTTATTTTTGTGCTCATTTTTCACTAAAGTTTTGTAAGTTTAAGATAAATATTTGAATTACAATATCAATGGAATTTCAATACTAGAGTCAAAGTTCAAAATCAAACGTCAAAAATTAAATCATAACAATCATTATTGAAGTTTAACTAAATCAGATTTTTTTTACAGACTAAAAAAATTTAAACCAAGAACATTTATCTAAAACGGAAGTTGTATAAAATATAAAACCAATAAATGTAATTAAAATTTTTAAAAACTTGCATATTATGTAGCTGTGTGTTTCTTTAGAATTGAAGACTAATTGAAGCTTGTAGCTATTTCCTATGATAGTATTAATGACTTATAAAATTTATTATATAATAAGTTGATAGCTGTTTGCACTTTAAAAGGTGCAAAATACTACATTTCCAAGAATATCATTATTAACAATATTAGATGGTTTAAAGTAAAGGTGTCAGGACTTCGACTTTTATCATAGAATCCGATAATTATTTAAACAAGCTAGTGCAAGTTTAAAATGTATTGAAACAGTTATGACATGAGTAAAGGTTAAAATAAATAAAAATAAAAAATTAAGCTTAACCATTAAAGAACAACTAGTAAATCAAATTATTAAAAGTATTATAAGCTACAAACTAGCTAAATCATATTTTCATAGCAAAATCAACTTAGTAAAAACAAGAACAACATTTATCAAAAACTATTAAAACATAATAGAAGATAAAAATCTCAAATATTCACGTGTTATTGCTGTTACCAACAACTATGAAAAAAAATTTAAATTATAAGTATTAAAGTTTGTATAATGAGTAGATGAAAACAAAAAAATAGCGATCATATGAGAAAATAAGATCAAAATTTTTTATACAATTAATACATAGTTTGGTAATGCTTTATGACAGTCGGTCGGCAGCATTTCATTCGTGAAAAAAATCCTATAAAATTTATAATAGTCAAATTTGCTTTAAAAAGTACCTCACGAACTAAAGTCATGAGAAATATTTAAAAATATTATTATTAAAACTAAGTAATAAATAATAAAACATAACAAAACATAACAATAATAAAAAAATAACAAGTAATAAAACATTAAAAATTAATTTTTAACATTGAACTAATTGAACTGAAATTATTTTTATTCGAGTAAATTTTACGATGAATACATACAAATAAACATAATTTAATGATACATATAAATAGATATGGTTTCAGTTAAGAAATTCAGTAAACAAAACTGCTTTAATATTTTTGAACATTTTAACTAATAAAGTACAAACTAGATATAATATATTTATTGAAACTTTGTTTTTGTGCTTATTTTTCACTGAAGCTTTGTTAGTTTAAGATAGCTGTTTAAATAAAAGTATGAATGATATATTAATTTTAGTGTAAAAATTGAAAACCAAAAGTTAAAAGTTGAATAAAACTCAAAAAAAGGTTATTGAAGTTTAACCAAACCTGATATTTTGTACTGACAAAAATAAAAATGTAATCATTTATATTAAACGAAATTTGTATAGAGTATCAAGCTAATGAAAAGCAATTACAAGTTTTTAGATAGTTTCATGTTTAAAACTGCGCAAATAAAATTATTTTGAATTGACAATTTGAAGCTTGTATAGTATCAATGACTTGTAAAACTTACTGCTTTTTTATATTTATCATAACAGGGTTCGTGAGCTTATTTATTTATTAAAACTTTTTCATTTAGGTTGATTGAGAATGATTTAGCCTGATATGTTTTAAAGTACGAAAAATCCTCATTAAAAGTCATTTTGGGTACTTGGTGGGTCTTAAATAGTATCATTATAGTCTCTAACTTTAAAGCTTTATCTCAAAAATTATTTTGAGCTTTGAAAATCTACAAATAGTAACTTGTAGCTTATATACTACTCAATAAATTGTGACTAAATTGTGATTGACCCTCCTCTTCCCTATGCCCTTAAAATAACTAGTTCAGTGATAAGTTTTAAAACAAGTGTTATATCTAGTCTTTTACTAGTGTAAAACTTAAAATATATTACTAAACACAAATGTTCAATTTGAACAAGCAATAAGTAAAAATGTAATAACCAGAAAATTTATAACAAAGCGACGTGCATTTTCGTGTTTTATTACCATTTATATGAAAGGCTTACACGAGTATTAAAATAAATGAATAATGTTTATTATAGTGTTTTTACTAATACTTAAGGTTGATTTATAATTATAAATCCTAAACTCAAAATTTAAATAAATACAGTTATTGCTGATGTCATATCAGATTTAAAATGCTAATAAGTTTACTAAATAAAAAAAAAACGTTTTCTTCTTATAAAGAAAAATAACTTGTAGCTAAAATTTGTACTCCATAAAATTTAGTTTTTAAATCTTAAAGCTAAGTTTTAGTGTTGTGAATATGTCTAATAACTTTTATTAAACAAACACTAAAATACATAAATAAACTGCTAAAAGTTTTAATCTAAAAAGTATTTGGTATAGAGACTTTCAATTAGAAATTTAAACAGTTCAACCAATTAAGTTCTGAAAAACATAGCTGAAGTAAACAAATTAAGTCAAACAGCTGAGTTGTTGAACTAAACTGTAATATTCAAACTGCATTTTCCGAATTTTCATAACTATGACGTATATAATCTGCTCAAAACAAAACAGTTAAGATTATTGAAACTTGTTTAACTATTTAATAAAAAGTTTTGAGTATTTATTTTTAAAAATACTGACTGATCTTGCGTTTAATAGAAAAATTTATAGTGTGAAAAACAGTTATACCTTAATATGATTTACTGAAGAAAAATAAAACCTTTTTTTATTAATTCAGAAGTTTTAAAGCATTAAAAATGACATAAACTGATTTTCTAAATATTCCTAGCAAAAAACTAAAATAAAATGATAATTTACAAGCTTTTTAAAATACTAATTTAGCCTGAATAGACCTAAGCCCCAATAACCTTGTTATGTGTCGTTAGCTGTTTGCATTTTAATAGGTGCAAATGACTATACTTCCAAGAAAATCATTATTAACCATTTTAGATGGTTTTAAATTGTTTTTGTAACACGTCACCAAAACTGTCATTATTCGGTAGTTATTTAAACAAACAAATGTAAGTTTAAAATGTGTCAAAAAATTATAACGTCAGTAAGCCTTTTAAAAAAAGAAAAAAAAATTAATCTTATGCATTAGAAATAACTTAAACAGAAGTCATAAAGAGTATTATACACTATAAACTAGCTAGATCATATGTTCATAACAAGATCAACTAGTAACAAAATACAACACCATCTATTATAAATAATTAGAATGTAATAAAATTTAAACATCTTAAATATCGATGCTTAGTTACTGTTATCAACAACTGTGACAAAAAATACTTATAAGTATTAAAGAAAAAACCACCTAAAATCGGTATTATGAGTAGATGAAAATCAAAAGTAATCATATAAGAAAATGAAATTAAAAAGATCAATGCAATTAACACACACTTTAACAATTTTTCATTTTTTTATAAAAGCGGGTCAGCAGCCTTTTATTAGCAACTGCTAAATTTTCTTTAAAAAGTATTTTGCGGACTAAAGCAGCTTATCAAAGTCATGGAATATATTTTACAAAATTTTTTGAAAGCAAAAAAAAAAGTGCTTTACTTTACATAAATTAAAAGTTTATCCTTATACATATTACTAAAGTTCATTAAAAAAATCTATTACCACACAGTACACTTTAGGTTATTTTGCTACTTAACAAATTTTCATTACTTAGCTTTACAATTCAAAAAATTTAACAAAGTTTGAACTATGCAAGTTAATAAAATGCAATTTTTTAGTTAATACTAAGCCAGCATTTTTAGGAAGTTTAAAACTTTTATTTTAATTTACTTATTCATATAATTAGGAACATGAAATGCAATAACCATTATTAATGGTTTTAAATTAGAAAATTTCATACAGCACACAATTTCTTAGATAAGAGATAAATTTATACAAAAATATGTAGTTTAATAATTGCTGCAAAAGACAATGACGTCAATGAAAACTTTAGATGAAAACTTTTTAATACGAGTGTTAAATAAAATGCAAATATTGTATGATTATACAAACTAAACATTATAATTTATTTTTGAAAAGTATTGATATACTATCAATTTAAGTTTAAAACATAAAAAATTACGTTTACTTTAAATATCTTAAGTTTTAATTTGATATTTAAAGCGCAATTTGTAAAGGTTAATAATACGATCAGAAAAAAAAAATGTGTTACCTTTTTTAATTTTTAAACAAAACTAAGCTGCTTATTAAACATTAATATATTTAATAGTACTGCTGACTAAGTATAAAGTAAAATGTGCACTTATATTAATTTTTAATAATGCAAGTGCATTTTCAACTAGGTTAGTATAATTAAATTTAGATTTAATTAACTTTCGATTAAAAAGCAAGAAAGTGAAAAAACATCTTATAAGTTATTACTTCAGCAATTGTATTAAATCAGAGTTTTATAAACTGTAAACTCGTATACTACATATTGTTAATCGTTGTAAAAGCATGTTAACAACCAATGTATGATTTTGAAAAAGTATTTAAATAAATTTGCAAAAGGAAAGTTGTAAAAAGTGATGAGAAATAAATTAAAACCGACACAAAAGATTTTTTGTTCTAAAATAATAACTATTTAAAGTAGTCAATAAGTTGTAAAGATTTAGTGACATAACACTTAGTTCATAATTTGCACTAAACTATTAAAATATTAAAACTTTAATTTTAATATTAAATTAATAACACTGATATTACTTTAATAAAAAAAAATATTATATAAACTATCCTTTTGTTTGCTTGAATTATAAATGCATACATTTGTATAGTTGAAGTAAACAATAATTTATACAAAAAAACAACTACTTTAATATTTTTTTACATTTTTAATAATTAAATACATACTAGATACCAGTAGGTTTGTTTTAATTTTTACTTAGTTTATTTTCCACTGAAACTTCGTCAGTCCAAGATAATTGTATGCATTTAAGTACCAATTATACGTTAATTTTTTTAATTTAATAGTAGAACACTAATTATGTAAATAGTAAACCAACGTAATGCTATAATGGTAAAAAAACTTTACCAAAACAGATCCTTCCTAAAATTATAAACCATAAAATATTTTTCGTTAAAACAAAAGTTACATAGGGTATATATTATCAAAAATCAATAATGAGAAAATTACTTGTTTTGTTGTTTAAAACAGTGCAAACTAGTGTGAATCCATTTTTTATTAATTTACACTATGATGCTTGCAGATATTAGCACTTTACACACTATATTTTCATGAATATCGTCATTATCCATATTATATGGTTTAAAAAGACTTGCAGTGAATGGTGCAATTACGATGATGTCTTGTAAATATTTATAAAAAAGACATGTAAGTTTAAAATGTGTTTGACGTAAGTCAATATTTAAAAATTTTAAAATTTCAATTTCAAAATCAACAAAATTATTATGTTTGTTATACATTACATACTGTTAGCTAACTCACATGTATGACAGTAATAAAAATAATTAGTTAATAATTTAACTTAGTAATAAAAACTGCAATATAAGCTGTTAAATATCTCAAAGTTTTATGTGCAAGCACTATTACTGGAACATTAACAAGTATGACAAATATAAAACTTTCAAATATAAAAGATAAAATACTTAAATCTTTAAGAGTAGATAAAGATAAGTTAACATAAATCTTTGTTTTATACTAAAAAAGTTAACCACAAATATAAATACAATTACCATATAGCTTGAATACTTTCTAATAATATTCGAAAATATCAGCATTTTTTTACTTCTAACGGTTTGTATTAAGTCATTTGCTGGCCAACACAATTTAAAAAAGTTATACGAAAAATATAAAGAGCAATTTAGAAAAGAAAAACCTAAGCAGAAATTAGAAGTTTAAAACTGTAAATTTTTTTGAAAATAATCTAGAATAAAACACAAACACACAATAAAATAAATAAACATTTCATTCAATATATGTAGCCGTTACTTAGCTTTACTATTTAGTTAATGGTTTAAAACTGTGCAAATTTATATATTTTCAATTAGTTGATACTAGAGCTCTATCCTGAGACAACATGAAACATTAATATAACAAAATTACTTTACTTTAAAGTTTCAAAAGTATCAATAACTTATAATGATTTCAAACACGTCAACAGAATAAATCAGGAACACAATAATAGGATAATTCTATATAAAAATGTGTAACTTAACATTCGCAGTAAAAAATAAAAACGTCAGTAAAACTATAGATAGGAACTTTTTAATAAGATATAAACAAGATTTTAAAATAATGCATAAATTGTACATACATACACCGTGCAATAATTTATTTTTGGAAAATGTTGATATCCAATTTCAGTTTTAAACAAAATAATCTAAATTCAGAAGTGAAAAGTATTTAAGTCAAAAGCTTCTATTTGAATTTTAAAGCGAAATAATAAAAAAAAATTGTAAGACCAAAATAAGATAAATAAGTAAAACTATATTTACCTATTTTTTTTAAACTAAAACTAACCTTTCAAATAACTTAAGTATTATCGATTTTCTTTCGCTAATGATTGACTTATATTTTAATTCATAACTTACAAAAGCTATAGAACAAAATAGAAAAAGACATTATGAAAGCAAAAACAATGACTTGAATCAAATTTTCACAGATTAACCATGAGACATGGTTTTAAATTCATAAACATTTACAGCTGAGGTGAATATCTATTTATAATAAATATGTATTTATTGAAAAACAAGTAACTTTAAATGTGTTGAAAAAACTATGACATCAGCAAAAATTTCAAATTAAATAAAATTTCAACCAGCGTTGAGTGGTGATCAAACTAGGAATACAACTAACAAAACAGTTAATACAACAAAAAAACGTTTTTTAATTGTTTATCAATATTTGTTTTCAAGCAAAAAAGTTAGAACTGCTAATTGCCGACCTAAGCTTATGTGTAGAAAGAAATAATTAAAAACTAAGAATTGTATTTGTTGATTTACTACAAGGTTTTCAAATTATTTCTTGATAAAGCTGACCAGATTTCTTGAGCGAAAACAAATTATAACTTCTATGAAGAGTATATTAATTAAAAAAACATTAGTATACTATAGCAATAATATAAAATTAAATTTTTCATTTAAAACACAATGTTTAGTTAAACATATAAAATTTACGGTTGCTTTAATTCTTACATATAATATTTTAAAAGTAATTTTTTAAGTCCTATTATAACATCATCTGCTATGAAAATGTATTAATATCAAAATACTGAAACCTTTGAGTTGAATACACTTTAATCAAAGTGTATTTCGAGCTGCAATTAATATTCATTTTACAAAAAACAACAATAGTAACATTTCTAATTATTATTGATAAATTGTCACAAAAAAACTTTATTTTTTTTTCATAAAATTTGTTGAAGTCAAACAAATTCATATTTTGATTCAAACAAAAGTATGATAAGTTTTTTAATCAATAGAGTAAGCAATGATGATTTGTGTTTCAAGTAAGTATTAAAGCAAACAAGATGGAACTATTTTGTAAAATAATAAATTTGTAAAAAGTGATAACACAATCAGATAAATATGTAAATTATTTTTTATTTTCGTTTAGTCCAATATACATTTTTCAAATTCTTTAACTATAACTGAGGATTTATTGTTTATCAAAATATGTTTATCAGGGAACGGGTCTAAATTGCACGAAGACAAAATTGCACGAGGGAACTAAATTACACGATGCCAAACTTGCACAAAGCCGAATTTGCACGAGGGCACGAATTTGCACGAGGGCACGAAATTGTACGAGGGAACAAAATTGCACGAAAACGATTTTGAACGAACGAAAACTCTATATGGTTTGATTATTATTATGAGTGTTAAAAATATGATTTAATTACATTAGTAACTAAACTAACCCTCGTTAATATCAAAAAAATTAAAATTAAGATTAAAATTATCAATAAAACAAACTAACCGCCTATTTTTTCGTGTTAAGTTTAAATTACAAACTATTAAGTAATACGTGAATTATTTTAGAACTAAAATTAAACGTAAATCTACAGAAATCCAGTTTTATATATAAAAATTTATAATGAACCAACTTTTAACCATCATTACAATAAAATAAATTCAAAACATTTAATAAAAAAAAACTAGAACAGTTATTACGAAAATAGAAAATATTTGTAATTTTGATTAAAAACTAAACACTTTTATTAATAAAAATAGTAGTTAGTTAATGCAAAGCTCTAAATTTTTAATAGAAAATAATGCTAAGACACTTGTATATTACTTTTACAATTGCAATTGTACGCTAATGTAATATAAATTTACTATTAACCATTGGTATGGTTTAAAATTGATTTCACCAATGTAAAAGTAATTTATTAACAACTAACAGTTTGTTAATCAAAAACATGTAAGTTATAATTGTGTTGTAGAAAGTTATGACGTCAATAAATGCTAAAAAATTTAATTTTAAAGTTTTACTATTCAGCTATTTAACTTAAAATGATTCGATTTTTATTGTGAGTGTTAAAAATATTAGTTAATTATATTAGTATTTGATCTAATACTCATTTATAGCAAGTAAAATTAGTATTTAGACTAACTTTTATCAATATTAATATAAAAACTAAAACATCAAATTTATCTTGTTAAGTTTACATAAAAACTATTAGGTAAATAATATGGTAATAATTTCAGTACTGAAATTAAACTTAAATCTATAGAAGACCAATTTTATAATCAAAACTTGATAAAAAGCCAACGTTTACACTTAATTACCATTAAAATAAAAACAATAACAAAACACTTGATAAAAAACTATGACGGTTTTTATGAGAATTAAAATTACTTGTAGATTCGATCAGTAACTAAACAGACTCTCATCAACAGCAAATCAAATAAATTTAGACAATAATTTATAGCTATTAAAAGAAAATCGTTTGACAAAAGAAATGTTGTGACGAACATACATTACAAACAAAAGGTAATAAAACATGTTTATTTTTAGTTAGATAACTAGACAGATTTCATCTAGTACACAATGTTTAACTAAACAAAATAAAAATTAAGGTTGCTTTGTGGGCTATGGATGTTGGTGGGCCAACATCTAAAGCTTCAGTTAGGTCAGTTTAACTTTCTATGAGTAGATTGTCAGCCTGACCTCTTTTTTCATACCTTTCCTACAAGCAGGGTGATCTTCTAACAGGCTTATGTTCAGAACCCGCTGCAGGCAACTTATCATTAATACTATCTAAGTGGGACGTAATAACTCTAAACTGCTTATAAGTCTTAACTTGTAAATTATCAGTGTACACTATCTATAAAATACTTAATGCTACTCTAAGCTGCTTTAAATAAATCAGACAATTCAGTTTTAAGTGATGAATCTTTAATAAAAAACACAACAAGAAATACTAGCATATACAAAGTTATAAATTAATTTTCTAATCATTTTATCAATATAAATTTTTAGCTATTCAAATCTATTTCAAAAGATCTAAAACAGTAAACTAAAAGTTAAATAAAACTTTTGGTAAGCAAGAAACTTTAAAAGATTTTATAAACTATAAAGCATGTAAATCTGGCTCAAAAATTTAAACAATCAAACACCAGTTGAGATATTGCCTTTTAAAACAAAACAATATTTACAATTAACATTCACAAAATAAGTTTAAGAGAAGTTGTTGCTTCAAGCTGCACACAAAACTAACTGACTAACTGCTTACATGACACTGTGTTGTCATATGTTGATGTTTTTTTTATATCAGTATTTAGTCTGAAACATTTTATCATTGTACAAACATGGTCGTTTGTTGTCTGGCTTATGCATTCAACCGTATCTAGCTCTAAATACTCTCTAAAAAAATGACAATGCAAGGAATTTCGTATTGTCGTCATTACAACTGTTACTCATTACTTTGATGGGAAAATTTTTATTTACTTAGTTGCAAATTATTTATTAATTTATTTATAATTTATCGTTTCTTATTTATTTATACTTATATAGTTATATTTATGTATATATTTATATAATATAATTTATACTTTATAATAATCAAAACAAAAGATAGTTAAAAACAATAGATAAAATAGAATAACAATCGGTATATTTTAAGAAAAACTTTTTGAAAAACTAAAAAACAACTTTAATTCCATTATCTTTATGATAGTATTTTTTGTAGTTGTCTATAAACTTTCAAAGCAAAAATGGGATTAAAACTAGTATCACGGCACAAAATTAAAACACAAGTGAATAAAGGTTTTCTAAATTTATCTAAACTCTGCTTTTATATAACTGCAAACTTCAGAGCAAAGAATATAGAACTTTAATTAAACAATTTCTTTGTTCACTTTATGAGGATTCATAAATCTATATATTTTTCAAAATGCACGGAGGACCCTGTTGTTCTAAGATTGTAAATCAACCATCCTTAAAACTACCTCGTTAAAATAAAAACTATTTATAGATGCAGTTGCTTCTATGAAAAAGCTAACATTAAAGTAATACACAGGCCTGTGACAAGACATCTTAAAAAAAGATGAAACAACCTAGTAAAAAAATATATTAAATAAAATAAAATACGAAAAGAGTTACTAATGCTGCAAAAAGGTCATCTATAACGTAGTTATAATTACTAACATATTTAAATCAATAACTAAACGCTATTAAGTTTTACAGTTATTAATTATTTTAGTTATGCTTTTGACCTATTTAGAATAAAATTTATCTTTAAATTTTGTTACCAACCGAAATTTTGCTTAAAAAATAATTTTGATAGTAAAGTGTTTTAGCTGAAATATTTTATCAATTTGTTTAGTTTGTATTTGTTGTTTTCAAATTAATACTTTCCTTTTTTTTTCTTATTAACCACTTTATTAAATTATTAAAAATTTTCTTTTTCTAGTTTAATAAGTGTGTTTTTAGTAGTTTGTAGTACGTTTTTGTTTAAAAGCAGTGAAAATGTTAAAAACATCTTTATTGTACCTTATTCTATAAGTTTTAAGAAAGTCCTACTACTACAAGATTGGTTTACTACTACCATTAAAATATTAAAATTTTATGTATGATATCTGACATCTGTTGTAATTTAACTTAGTCAGTTAAACTATCTGTACAAAGTTTTGTAAAAAAATTGGTTGTAGTCAAATGTACTTGAAAGATTTTGTGCTTCGTAAAATAATAAAAAAATTGTGGTAAAATAATTAAACGTCATAAAAACCTAAAACAACTATTAATTTAAGTGATAAAAACCTAGATTTATAGTTTTTTTTTGTTTGTTTTGCGCTACGAATTCATTATAAATACCTGATATAAACTTTTTTTTATAAACAAGTAACAGTTTTTTTTTTGATTAACTAACATTTTGTACTATCGCAGGTATACGAACTATTTTGAGAACACACTTTGAAAATATTTCTAATTTTTTAAAAGTTTTCCTTATGAAGAAAAACTTCTTTACTTTTTTGTAATGTTTAGTAAACACATAATTTAATAATGTTATCATACTTTAAAAAATGTTATGAAAAAAAAACAAATAGAATTGATCAAACTTCAAAATCTGTTTTTTTAACACAATTACAGCTTTAAATAATTTAACAAAGACAAAAACACTTATTAGTGTTTTTTATGCTCTAAACAAACTAACAACCTCTAAAAATATTTTTACAACTGTTTTAGTACATTAAAAAATAATTTGACATTTTATAGATTATATTTTTCTAATAAGTCGAATAATTGAAGCTGTAACAAGTATCAGGTTATATCAGTTAACATGTGTTTTAATTCTGTTTGTGTATTAATTATTTGCGTCAATTAAAAGTTAAGATCGAGATAATTGGAAAAAGCGCGATACGAAAATAAAACAATCATGTTGCATTTATTTAATAAAGTTATATGAGTTTATAATTAATATAATAAAGTTATATGAGTTATAAAACCTATTTTTAGATAATTAATACTTTAACAATCTTAATTAACTATTAAAAAATATTTTTTAAAGACAACTGGTATTTAAAATATATGCAGTAGATTGATTTATCATTACTGAAATATTCTTAATATAAGCTTGTTAGATATAGAAAAACTGAATTAAGGATTAGACTAATAGTAAAATAAAAAAGATTTATTAAAATTAAAAATAAATTCAACATAAAGTAAACGTCAATAATATACATTTATAGACTATTGAAAAGATAATTTTGCGCACCCATAATCTCTACCATGAAGTTTGAGTACAAAGAAATATTAGGCTATTAATATTTTTTCTCAAATTTCGGTAGTTTAAACAACTTTGCTAGTAATATAGTTCAACTAATTTTAGATACCTGAATTAAAATAGTTTTACACATTATACTATTAGAAAAATTATCATAAGTTTTTTAATAGTATATAAATGTTTATAGTATATTTTAATCTAATAAGTGTTAGGTTTTTTTTTCACTAACCTTAGTCTGAATTTCATCTAAATTAATAAAACTCCTATTAATAATTTAGCAACCTAATATTTTACATTTAAAAACAACACAAAAAAGATTTAAACATAGAAATGTAATAAAGATAAGGCAATTTTTATTTCGTGTCGCTTAAAATTTAGATTACAAATAAAATAAAATGTTAAGTGTAACAGTATGATTTTTTTATAATAAAATGTATCAGTTATCTTAAATAATTATTTAATTTTGTAATACAGAATTTAAGCATAAAAAAATAACTTTAAAAGCAGCCGTACATTCTCATAAAATTATAATTTCTAAATTTCTTTTCAGCTGATTAGAAAAGCTGTACAAACTGCAAAATATAAATTCAGTTGAAAACTAGATAATTAAAACATTTTAAGTTTTTAATATGATATCTTCGTTCGTAGTAAATTATTTACAACTCTAATCATTTTAAAACTTTAAATAATATGCTATACCAACAATTTTTTTTATATAGATATTAGTGTGCAACTTGATAACTGAAAATTTTTATTGTTCACCAGGTCCTAAGACCAAATACTTAGAGCATTTCAAACATTCAACAACAATAAATGTATATATTTATACTTGTTTAAATCTATATAAATAGATTTTCCTTCTGAAGATACGTGTTAGACGTTGAATTTTAGTAAACAATACAAAAATTATTTATTTATTTCTATTATAATTATCTTTTTATTTATATAAAAAACAAAATTTTTGGCGACCGTTTCATACATGAGATATAATACTTCATGTACTCCTCAGTAAGCTAAATTTTGTTACAATGGTGAATAAAAACTTAGATATTTCTTATAATAATTATGATGTAGTTATAGTACAGTTCATTTTACAGTTAGCTAAATTTAAAGAATACGCTAAAATTATTAATTTATGCATTCTGGAAAGAACAATTTCGCTGTGTTTTTATAACATTTTAAATAAAAAAAAAATCAAAAAACTAAACTATTTGTTGTTATAATATATTTAACAACAAAAGTTGATTATTATTATTTGATGTTTGTCAGAGATGTTTGTTGCAGGTTTGTTAGAAGCTAAAATTATTTTTTTGTAACACTATTCCAAGTTTCGTTTAAAACCCGTTTTGTTTTTATGAGAAAATTAAGAGTATATTGCAGTTAGAATTCTTGCCCGGGCAAGTCTGAAGTAACAAAAGTGAGAAAGAGAATAAAAAAGAATCAGATCGCAGTTTACTTTTATGACGTATTATCAAAACTGGCTGATGCAACATTTTAAGTGATGTTTTTTCATAGCTGATACAACAGACAGAGTTGAGTTGATAACAGCCAGGAATTGCAGATACTGCTGACAAAAAAGACAGTTGAATATTGGTGTTGAGTTGTTTTTTAAAGTTTTAGTATATATAATTTTAATTGTATTTGCTAGATTTTAAATTTTTCTTTTTTTAAGATTGCATTTTTCACATAAGTGACATACTTTAACAGTTCTCGTAGTTTTTAATACTTAGCTTTCCATTTAATCTAAGTATTTATATGAGTTTTTTATAGTGATTAATATACAGTATTTTAGTACAAAAATTAATATTTAATAGTCCTGTAATTTTAACAATTGGTTTTGCATTCATTTAAGTTCGATTAATAGAGAAACCTACTAGATTGTTGTGTCTGGTTATTAATAGAAGTCTTGATATCTAGTAATACTACGTCTAGGGTAGAGTAATAATCATGTCAAATCTATTAGTAAAGTCAGATTCAGATTAAGCCCAAGCGTAAACGTTCTAGGGTAAATGAACCTTTGGATGTTGGGCTATCAACACCCTTTGGTTTCATTTTAACTAAAATTTTATTGTATTACATTATCATATAAAACTGAATTTTTAGAAGGGTAAGCTGAAATTTATAATTCTAATTATTTGATAAACAGTGCATTTAATAAAATAAAAATAAATATTATATTTAAACTAACTAAAAATTTTTTCAATACAAAACTGTGAGGGTAAAGTAAATATATGAAATTTCGGAGAATAGTAAGTGACTTGTGTGAAATAGATATAAATAATAAATGAATAAAAGAATAAGTCACTTTCTATTCTCCGAAATTTTATATATTCACTTTACCTTCCGATTATAGTTCTTCACAACTTTATATATTAAGTTCCAAGTTTAATTGGAAACCTGTATTCAAATCACAGATAAACCGTGCTTTTTTACCTACTACGCCCATGAGAGCTAGTTGGTTTTTTACTGCAAGTATATACTTAGCATATGACTACATTGTTGTTTTACATTTTAACTTTCATATATAACACAACTTACTGATTAAATATTTAAAATATCTGTATGGGATATTTAAATCAAACAGCCGACTCCTACTTTACCAATTAATTATTTTATTAGTTATAAAATACAATATATATTTGTTTTAAGTCATTATAATTTAATGTATGCCGCAGTAAATTAATTATTGGTCAGTACATTGTAAGCCCAATAACAATTTTAGTTTTTTTGTGTTTTGTTTTTTCTTATAGTTTAATTTTTTCATTTTTGATTTTTACATTTGAACTAAATCTGCTTCCTTATTCTTTATAACTTTGATTCAATCATTACAAACATTCAATATATAATATACATGTTACTTCGATTTTCTAAGACTTTTGTTGTCTTCACTGTCGTTGAGTTTCTGTAACTTTTGTTGCCTTCACCGTCGTTAAGTTTTGTTAAATTTTATTGATTCACTAACTAATGGTTGATGTTTTATTTTTGTTGAGAATTGATTACATAATAACTAAATTAATGTTCTTTGCAATACAAATTAAATAGTTTAAATAACCTCATTTACATTGTGACGTAATTATTAGTTGCAATGAATGTATTTTTCAATAGTTAACAACAATAAAGTTTGAATCAGTTATCTTTCCTATTAATGTGAGTTGTTTGTTTATATTATAATTTGTTGTTTTGTTGTGTAATTAAGCTTACTTTACTTATTTTAGACTTAATAATCACAAATATTATATAGTTTTATAACAGTCGGATTCAATATTAAGTATTTTACCTATTAATAACTATTATCTGTAGAAAATATCTTATTTTAATGAGAACATGTATACACCTACTTTATTCTATGCTTTTATTCTCTGATTACAGTAAATATTTTTTAAAGAACCAGATTGAAGTGTTTTAATTCGTTGACTCACAGAAACATATGTTGGTAGAATAAAGGAAGATTACTGTATAACTTGTTTTTATCTATATTCCAGTAAAGTTTCTTCACTAGGATCTTTTGTTAGCAAACAATTAAACCTATATTTTGAACAGTTAAAAATAAATATATATAACCGTTCAAAAATGTCTGTGTGCAAAGTTTTTTTACTCGTGCAAAAGTGTCTTCGTGCATATATAAAAAACTAACAAAATTATATTTTTATAATTTCTTTTTTCAATGAGTTTAATCTTTATATTTAGCTTGAGTGTAAAAATATTTTTATTTTATATTATTAATAAAAATAAAGAAAACTGATATTAATTTTAGAAAATGTTGTAAGTAAATAAAAACCCTATTTTTATTAGCTGCTTAAATAGAAAATTAACGATTCCATTCTACTAAAATAAACTTGTTAGTAGTTTTAATTTTCTAATATTCATATCTAAATTTATTCTAATGAGTTAATGTTAAATTTATATTTAGGTTTCTTATTGAATTTTTAGATTTATTTCGAAATAAGTATGCTTTGGTAGTAAATCTATTTATTCTTTTAACATTTAAATACTTGTTTTTAAAGTAACAGAAACATAGGAGTCTTAATAAAATTCGCATTTTTATTAGGTTTTTATAATTTTTTTTACTAATATTTGAGCTCGTTAGAAATTAATTAATTTAATTAGTTTCTAATTACTTATGTATTCATCAATACAAAGAAAACGAATCATTTGTACTGATAAAAAAACCTATTCTGATTACGCTAAGTTAAACACAAATACAGTATTACTTATAAACTATAAATATTGATGTAAAATAAAAGATACTTGATTTAATTATTGATATAGTTTGTCTTGTACTTCGGTTAGCCGTGTAATATTGGTAAAAAAGTATATATAAAGTTAGGAACGGATATGTGATTTTAGTCTTTTATGTTACTGACAACTTGAATACTTGACATTTACCTTTTGTTAAACGTTAATCGTTTATTAGTTTTATTTGTACATTGTTGTAAAGTTCTTATAATTAAAATTAATCAGCTAACTAGAATAGCTGTAAAAGTCAATTTTCAAAATTATTTGAACGTTGCGTTGGTTGCTTTCTTACAAAACTTCATTGTACTATTTGTTTAAATATTTATCACGGTAGTTAAAAAGTGTCGTATTTATTATTAAGAGTTATAGTTAACAGTAAATCATCAAATACTTTTTTTCACTTTTAGACAAATTGAATCAAAAACATTTTTAATAATAATTATCTACTGAACTGTCAAAAAATAGTATTTAAATTTTCTTTTATTTAAGTGACTTAATAAAGTTTTTTTTTTAGCAACAGTTGTAATTATAGGATTTTTTTTTTATAATTCATAGAATAAAATTGATAAAACAGACATGGTTAATAGTGCTTGTTTTAAGTAATAATCTTAATAAATATGATATTACAACGGTTTAACGTGTATTTAACTGAAATTTATAGATTTTCTATTGCATATATTATTGCAAGTGAATTTTTACAATTGCGTATTTCAATATTTTTTCATCTAGTGTACTTTTAGGTTAGTTTCTAATTCAATGACTCTGTATAGTGTCATATCGGAAATACATTTAAAAAATAATATGTGTAAAAGCACTAGTTTTCACGTAAGTTTGTTAAAAGAGATAATTTATAGTTTATATTTAGATAAATTTATATGTTGTTTATAATATTAAATTCTTTAATCTTTTTTTTGTACTATCCTTTCAGTGGTATAAGCAAATTTAATAACCTAACAAACTTTGAAATAAGGTTTAGTTTAAATTAAACACTATGTTAGCAAAAAAAGTTTAATTACAAGCTTGTGTATACTAGAATTATTTTTTTAACTCAGTTTTGTTAGAATTTTTACTAATATAGCTTAGTTATAGTCAATCAAATCAAAATAACTCAAATACTTTTGACGTACTTAAACTGTAAATTCATCATTAGTATAATGCTATATTTATTTTAAAAGCTAATGTAATGTAAATAATAAAGCATGTTCTAAATTTTAAAACACTTCGAATATCTTAAAACTATTAAAAAGTTAATTTGTCTTAAAATACAACAATAAATTAAACAACTACTTCAAAAAATTTTTACTCAAATTTTAAAAATCAATTAATTTTAACTTGTTTGTACTAAACATAGATAGTAGCTACTGACGTTTCTGTAAGCTTAACACACGTATCTTTGTTAAATTCAATTAGAAATAATTTATTAACTCAAGTTAGTGAGCTAGTTTGGATAACTGAAATCTATTTATTATTTTCAGAAGTAGTTTTTTAGAACTTTTGTAACTATATTTATTTTATTTTTGTAGCATCTTTTAGTAATATAAACATTTATAAACTTTAAGCTTAAAAATATTATTTAGTAAGTTATCTTATTATGCATTTAAAAAGCCGTTCGTTTGTTTTTTTTTAATTTAGAAACACTTTATCAGCTAACTTAAACACTGTACAAACAAAATTATTTATAAAGGTTCTTAGTATCATCATTTAACTAATTTAACTAACTGAAATTATATTTATACAGTAGTTATAAGCGTACTATGATAGTAATATACTTATGAGTTTTTTTCACGTTTTTTTTAGTTTTTTACTCTGTTTGCTAATAGTTATGAAATATTACTTTTTTTATTTACTTACAAAAAATATAAAAAAAAAAACTAAGTTTAGTTATACTATTTAGTTAAATAAAATATTATTGTTATTAACAAGTTGTCTAAGCATCAATGATTTTATTTTGTTTAAATATTAATATTTTTTTGATAAATTTTAAACTTTTTAGATAATTTTTTTTTGTATTAGAAAAAGAAACAGTTTAAACTGAGTTTTTTTTTAACTTTGCTACCTTAACATAGGTTGCTTAAAACAAATACTAAAATATTAAAAAATATTCATCGAAACTAATTAAATATCAAAGAATTATTAGATTACTTCCGAAACTTCTCTAGGTTATCAGCTGAACTATTAGCTTATAGTTTATTTGGCTTACACATTATATTTATATAGTACTTATAATCGTATTAAGATATCAAAGTTACTTTTTTATGTTTGCCTAATTATTTTACTCTTTTTGCTAATAAGTCTAAAAACTAGTTTTTTACTTAAAGTTACAAAAAGTAATATAAACAAACTGAGTTTTTTTATGTTGTTAAGTCAGATAAAATGTTATTACTATAAACTAGTTGTCTAAGCATCAATGATTTTATTACGTTCAAGTTTCATTAACTTTTTAATAAGCTTTCAAACATCTTAGATTATTATTTTTTGTATTAGAAACAAAAATTTTAAGGCTTCTGACTTTTATTTTTAACTTTGTAACCTTAAACAGTTTCCTTAAAACAAATACTAAAATGTTGTTGAATGATTTTAATAAATCGAATGAATAATCCCGGAACTAGTAAAATATATGAGACTTATTAATTTTTTCCAAAACTTCTAGTTTATCAGCTAAACTGTTAGCTGTACAAACTTAAACAGGCTTACCATGGAATTTACTAAGAACTATAAGACTTTATATATCATATTTTTTCAAGATTTGAAATGATTCGAGTTGTAATAAACTTATCACAAACACAGTAATAAACTTAAAATCATAATGTTTTAATTTATCTTATTTTAGTTGCGAGTCTGTTTTATAATGTGTACAGCTTTTCTAAATAGCTGAAAAGAACTTTTTATAAATTCTAATTAATGTACGGCCGCTCGTCAGGGATCCTCGTTGTATATTGTGGAGGAAGAGCCAAAAATCAGATGCAAGTAATCTCACAAGGGAACGGAGGAAGTTTGAGTTTAAATAAACTCCATTTTTTTCGCAATGAAGTTTACAATTGTATCAAAGCTGAATAAAAATTACTATCAAAGCTTACTTTGTTCACTTGCGTTTTACTTATTCGCACTGTGATAATGGTTTTTAATACATTTTTGTTATGTTTCTTCATGTTATGCTTTAAAAGTTTACAGACATTTCCACAAAGATACAAGCTTGAAGATCGTGGAACTTGGGTTGCTTTTCAGTATTTCTAAAAAAATATTTGTTCATTGCCTCATACAAACTATATTTTCTTACTGGTTCTTATAACGTACATTTTTTTTCTAAATAAGAATAAGTGTTATAAATTAGCTAACTAAAGTAGCTGTACAAACTAATTGTCCTAATTTTACCTAGTAATTTAATCAAAATAAAATATTTAAAATCATACTTTTTGAGAGATATTAATTTAATAGTTGTTCTGTCAGATTTACTTAAGTTAATCATTAAATAAGTTGTAAGTCATTACTATAATCCCCTCATATTTTAGTAAAAGCATTTAATTAGAAAATTTTTCAAATAGAATAATGTACTTTGCCTAAAAAAAAATTATGCATGTTTTAAGTTGTGGTTTACTTAAGATTTATGTGCTTATTGAACATTTTTTCCAGCTATTTAAATTCTAAACAACAAAATAAATAACTACCTAATGATTTGACTGTAACAAGATGAGTCAAGTAAAAAATGCAATTTTTGTATGCTTAAACTGTTTACTACAAATAACTCTGCATAAAAAGAAATAAACACAAACACAAGCTTAGCTTTTTGTTAATTTTTAGTTGTTGTAATGTAGATAGATTTAAATCATTTTAGATTTACCGAATTAAATCTTAAATTATATAACTACTTAAAACTTTCTTTTTAAATATATTCTAGTGGTTTATGATCCTTTGAGTTTTAAGTTTTAAATAAGTTAATAACTAACTATTGTTGTAATAACTATTAATTATATAACATCTATTTAACTGTAATCTTGGTATTTAAATTAGAGAGATGATAAAAATTTACATTTTTATATGTAGCAGTTGATAAAAACGATCTATTATAATTTTGTTTTAAACAGTTTTTTAGCCTTAGAAATAAAATTTAAAAAACGAAGTATCAATACTTTTTCTAGCAATATACAATTTAAGAAACAAAAAGCTTAAGTTTTTTAATAAATTATTTTTATATTATAATTTCGAGCTATGTAGACAAATTCCTGTACATAAAATTGAATTCTGATATTAACAACTAATAATGTTTACTTTACTGTAGTTCAATACTAATAAGTTTATTTATCTACTACTATAAATGTTTATGGATGACAAAAAAAAATGCTTAAAGTATTTAGTCTAAGGACCTAGTGTACGAAAGAACTTTTTAGTTATTGAATTTTACACGAAATGAATACAGATTAACGTCATTTTCTAGGTAAATACTATGTAAACTTAACATAAGTTAGTATTGAAATACAATAAAACTATGGTTAAAACACACTTTAAAGAATTCTAAACAGAAATGTAAAAAGATTTGTATAGTTACCTTAATAGCAATTAAATTTATTATTACATATCCTTGTTTTTTTAATGTTGGTCTATCTTAAAAATTTATTGAACATTGTAATAGATAAAAAACTTGTAAAATAATATTGATGTTCATGTTTATAATAATATATATATGAAGAATAATGTATTAACCTTGTGGTACTTATGTAACTTAAACCTTGCGAATCAAAGTAGCTAATTTACACTTGTACGTTTAACTTTTATTTTAATAAATAGATTTGATTTTAATTCGTACAGTTATATCAGATAGCTCATAAATAAACAGGTTGAAAATCATAAAATACATGTTTGAGTAATATAGCTTTGAGTTTATTTATTAAATTTTAAGCTTTTGGTTTAGATAAACTTTTAAAATAAATTTAAAAAACTTCTTAGTTTAAAGTTATTTATTTATATTCACACATGGTAGTTAAATGTTCAATAACTATCAAGAAAAATTTCTTATTAGTTGTTTTTTAAGTTTTCAATAAATAAAACAAACATATGCTTGAATAATAACTTACAAACAAATCAATTGTAATGTTATTTAGGATTACAGATAGAAAATAGAAAAGTATACAATATTGTTATTAAACTTACCACAAATATAGTTAACAACATCAAATATATAAGCTAATACTCACTTTTCTGTAATGCTTCATTTCTTAAAATTAGTTTGTATAGCTATTTTAATTAGCTGATAAAATTGATACATTTAACAGTTAGAAAATTTTTGAAAGTAAACATAGTATCATAAAATTTGAATTATTGATTTTCAATTCGTTTTAAAAGCTGAAAAACATTTTGAAGTACGAACTATATAAATATTAAGATGCGAAAAGTATATAACAAGGTTTTCAAAAAATTTATACATACATGAAACAACGCAACAAAATCTGATAGTTCGTTATGGATAAGACCTTAAAATGTATCTATAAAAGTAAAAAATTTATATGAGCGAAAAAGTCTTTAGCTAAAACCTATATTACTATCACAACAACCAACCATTTTATAAAAAAGTACTTTTCGTACTTTTATTAAATTTCAAACAAAACAGTAGAACAATATCGTTTAATGAAATTTCAAAAACGAAATAATTTAATCATATTGTGCTTAGTACTGAAATAAGATAATATTTAGTTTTGTTAGTACTTAAAAAATTTTATAAGTAAACTTCTATATATATATATATATAATATTACAAATAGCTCAAAAGAAAACACAGCTGGTAAGTGCACAAACCAAAAATTAAATAACTTTTTTTAAACGTCACCTAAACTATTTTAACCGTATTAAATTGTTGTTAAAATTATCAAAACGGTATTTTTTTAATGCTTTTACTAACATTTATACTAAAGAAAATAAAACAATTTTTAAACACTTAACAAAATTAAATTATTTTAATGTGAGTGTCTTTATATTATATAAAAAGAAAAAATTTGTGCTTTACTGATGTTTAAGTATAATTTTGACTGGTTTAAAAATATGCGTTTGAATATAAATTTTAATTCAAATTGTTTTGGTAACTTATTTACTAGATATTACCATACGTTTTTGAAATATTGCCGCAAACAAACATCACATCTTAAAATATAATTTGACATGTAAATAGAAAATATATGTTATAATTAAGACTACTAGTTTGTACAGCTACTTTAATCATCTAATTTATAACTTTTTATTTAATTTAAAAAAGCTATACTTTACAAGATTTAATAATAAAAGATAGTTGAAAACAATTAAATTAATAGGGTAAAATCTTCATAAAACAGTTTAAAAATCTGAAAAACAACTTCAATTTCATGAATTTTAAGCTAATATTTTTATGTAATTGTTTGTGATTTTTCAAAGCAAAAATGGATTAAAAGCCACTATCACTGCACAAAAGTAAAACACAATTGAAAAAAAATTATTCGAATTCAATCTGAACTCAGTTATTTTTATTACTGCAAACTTCATAGCAAAACAAGATAGAAGTATAATTAAACTCAAACTTTATTTGTTCCTTCTATGAGTTTTACGTTTAATAATCTAAAAAATATATAAATTATAAAAGTGAAAAATGTTGCAAACTGTTAATTTAATCCAAAAGCATCAATCAAAGTTCTCAACTTGTACAAACTAACAAAAACTTTCAGCTGGAAAAACTAGTTAATTACATGTATTTAATCTTAACACTGTTGCATATGTTTTGCCGGTGATATTAAACTTCACATATAGACTACAAACATTTAAGATAAAAACAGTGACATTAACTGAATAAATAAAAATGATGTGTTCAAGAAAAACTAGTAGTATTTTATATCAACAACATTTTTTATCTATTTCGACTTTTACCTTTATTTTACTTAGTATTACGCCTTAAAAATATAAAGCATAGATCTATTAAATTCTTAAAACATAAATTTTAATAAAAAAAATAAGTTATAATGACCAAAAAGGATTAAAAACTGTTACTAAAACTATGTAATAATAGTTTAAACTCATGTATTTGTATTTTAATATGAACGTATCCACTCACTGTTTTGACTATTTTGTATAATTATTAATATAATTAATTATAGCTTAGTTATCCATTAATACCATTTAGTAGTTTTAATATTATGCTAGTTCAACATTTAATTAAGGTTTATAGCTGGTTCAAATACTTTGGTAAAGGTTTTATGCGTTCATTTGAAATTCTGAAACCTGCAAAATCAACTAACTCCTCACAGAATTGGAACTTCTTTGAATTAGGGATCATACCAGCTTTTCCAAATTTTGACAAAAAATTTATTGTTCTTCACCAGTGACACAGTTATCAATCAGTGATTCAAATTCAGAATTATAAAACATAGTAATATCTACACACCTTTACTTTCTATCAAAACAGGTCAAGTTTTCAGAGTTGTTCAAAATGTTCAAAATAATGTTATTTATAAAATTAGTAAGAAAATTTAGTTTAAATAAGTTTATTTTAAATTAAAAATAAAAAAAAAAGAATTAGCTTAGATTTAGAAGGTAATTATTATTACAAACGATTTGTAATTGATGTAAAAAAATTTTTACTGCAATATTATTGTTAAACTTAAGTTATGAATAAAAATATTTCGAATAATTGATAAGATTTTCAAATTCGTTTTTAAAGATATAAAATTGGCTGATTATTAAATTGTTTATCTTGATTTATCCGGTTTTTGAAAGTTCAAATCATTAGTATTAATCTTTGAACTACATTAAACCATTAAAGTCAGCAACAAATTTATCTTAAAAAGTTATCATTTTTTCTAAAGAGATGTACAGTATGCCACATTAAGGTAAATAAATCCGCGTAAGTAAGTTCATGTTTTCCCTTTTTAATTTATTTAAAAAATATATAATTCAAAATAACACTTTGTTTAAATACAATTTAGACTAATATCAAAGTCTAATTAAGTATTATAAGCTAGATCAGACATAGATAAAATAATTAATTAATAGCAAACACTGGTATATCTATTAATGTATTTTTTACATTTTGCATTAAGTCATGCTAAAAGAATATTTTTTTTTTAATACAAAGTTAGTAAAAAACAATAATAATTTAATTGCTTTTATAATTTTTTTCACATTTTAAAAATAACAATGAATCGATAATTAGATACAAAAGTATATTGCTTAATTATGACGAACGTTAAAGTAATTAAAAAAATTATGTTTAAGAGTTACTCTTTAAACAATTTATTAAAACATTTTCTTTTTAAGATGCATACCAGGTTTCCATACAAAGTTTCACTTAGTATAAATCACAAAAGTTCTTGTATATTTTACCTATTAACGTTGTATATCATCTCTACTATCAGCTATAATAGCTGTTCAAACTTTATAACCATCTTCTCTGCTAAATTGTTACTTTAGTTGGAATATTTATCGATAAATGTCATGAGAGAATTTGTGATTACAAGGTTAAAAAGATTTCAAATTACATTTTAGATTGTAACAGCTCAAAATAACTTAGTAGGTTTTAAACCTTAAGATATTTAATATTTTGTAATAAATAAAACTGAGGTGACTTCGAAAAGCTTTCTTATCATTTTATGTTTGCTTGGTCACATTAAATTGGTTTAAGCCGACTAAATTTGCACGAAGACATTTTGCACTAAAAGTCAATTTTGCACATGAGTAAAAAAAAACATTAAAAAAATATATAAAACAAAAACATAAAAAGAAAGTCAAGATAAAATGATACAAAAACAAAAAAAATCTGACCGAGGTTAAATGTTAGGGGTAAAAGTAATAGTAAAAGTTAAAATAAAAAAATAAACAATAAGTGTTATTACAAAAAATCTAAATTGAATAAGAAAAAAAATCTAGTTAGAGAGAAAAAAAAAAGCTAATGACCGAGGGTAAGGGTTAGGGGTGGCAGTGATAGTAAAAAAACGAAAAAAAAAAACTATAAGACATTTAAAAAAAAATAATCAACCCTAGCAAAAATGTCTTAAGCCTACCTAAATACCTAAAATTCTTGTAATAATCAGAATAACCAATTTGCACTTTGTTAGTTTTAATTTGTCTTTAGTAAATGTATACGAAAATAATTTGTAGCGTTGAATCACCAAGCTGATAAATATACAGGATAAATATCATAAACTGCTTTATTGAGTGAGATATCTCTGAGTTTATTAAATCAACTAAGATTTTAATATAGACAAACTTGTAAATTAATTTTCAATTACTTTTTCGTTAAATTTTACATGCTATTTAAATGGTCAATACCATCATGTGGCATTTCTAAAAGTTGCTTTAAGCATTATTTTATAAATAAAACAAACATAAGCTTATGTAAGTGGTTACATACAAAAAAAAAACTTCAATGTTGTTAGAATTGCAGATTTAAATTAGGAATGTTTTAAATATCTATTTTAAATAAACCACATACATAATGGTTATTATTTATTCAGTGTATCAATTTTTTTACAATAAATAATTTGCACAAAAAGATTCATAAAAATTAAATGAAAAATTATAGCTAGTTACTAACTCGAACTATTTAAATTCAATTTTATTGTAACATTAAAAATAAACAAGTTATAAGGATACTTTTTTATTAGTACTAACAAACCTGTATTTTTTGATAAAATTTGTAATATCAAACTAACAATGAGTTTATTAACCATTCATGATGGTTTTAAATTACAACTGTCAAAAACTAATTACTATAACTATTAAATTCAACTATAATAAACAAATCTGTAATTTAAATTTGCCTCAAAAAGTTATGACGTCAGTGAAAACTTTTGCATTTTTTTAAAAACTTTAAATTAATAAAAAAAGGTGTTAAGAAATTCACTATAAATCATATATCATAAAAAAGTATATTAGTAACAACTTAAGTTTTATACATAAATACTTGAATCGATTTTCAAAGAGTTATTTGTAAATTGTGACGATAAATTAACCTGATGACTATAAAATTTACTTTCACTTTGCTTTAAACCGAACTTAAGTATAATAAAACGAGTAGTAAAAATTTATCTATAAAAAAAGCATTAATAAATAATAAAACATTAAAACTTCGTTTTTAACATTGAATTGATAGCGCTGAAACTTGTTTTATACAAGTAAGTTGTACTTAAGCAAATTTAAATACTTGTAATAAATAAATGTCGGTGTAGTAATTAATAATTCATAAAAAAACAAAACTGCTCTGATATTTTCAATATTTTTACTTATGAAGCACAAATTAGGTTACAGTATGTTTATTAAAACTTTTTTTTGTGCTGTTTTTCACTGAGATTTTTTGAGTTAAAGGTAACTGTTTAAATAAAAATATCAATAGTATATTAGATACATTTCAAAATTTGAAACTATAAGTCACAAGTTGAGTCATCACAATGGTTATTGTAGTTTTACAAAATCTGCTAATTTGTACAGACTAAAAGGTAATAAATCCTGAGCATTTATCTAAAATGAAATCAGTATAGAATATTAAACTAATGAAAAGCAACTTTTTGAACATTTTCATGTTTCTTTGTTTGAAACTGTGCATGAATTTATTTTGAAATAACTATTTGAAGCTTGTAGCTATTTGCTATAAAAGTATCAATCACTTATAAAATTTACTGCTTTACTTTATTGTAAATTCATAGTTGTTTGCCTTTAAAATGGTGCAGATAACTATAAAAACACGAATATCATAACTAATCATTTTAGATGGTTTAAAATAAAGGTGTCAGGAATAAATATAATTCGATAGTTACTTAAGCAAACTAATGTAACTTTATAATGTGTTGAAATAATTATTACGTCAGTAAATGTTTAAAAGGTAATAACAAATAAATTTTAGCTTGACCGCTAAAAAATAACTTTAACACCAAATTATTAGTATTATACACTACAAACTAGATAATCATATAATCATGACAAAATCAATTTAGTAACAAAAAAACGACATTTATTATAAATAATATAAAGGTTATAAAAATTTTGCGTAAGTACTACTACAAAAAATTTTAACAACTGTGACAAAAACTTAACTTAGAAGCATTAAAAAAACACCTGAAATCTATATTATGAGTAAATGAAGATAAATAGATACCATCATATTAGCCAGTATTTATTTCGGCCGTCATTAACAAAGTTGAGATGTTATATGCAATCGATAATAAACAATGAACATCTACTACCGCAAGATCAACAACAATATTATCCGAGACAATCCTATTATCGGTTTTGTCCTTTTCAAAACTCATCAGGCAGGCTTAGTTGCGAGAAACCGCGAGAAAAACACCAGAAATCTATATTATGAGTGGATGAAGATAATTAAAAAACAATAAAATAATAAATGTAAGGAATTTAATAAAATTAACTCGTATTTTGCATACATTTAATAATATTTTATAATAGTTGGTCGGCAGCCTTTTATTAGTGACGGCCAAATTTGCTTTAAAAACGTATTTTGGGGACTAAAGTAACTTATCAAAGTCATGGTATGTATTTTGAAAAGAAATTTTGATAACAAAAACAAAGAGTGCTTTACTTTGCATAAATTAAAAGTTTATCATTATACAGATTATAATAAAGTGCACTTTTTTAGTTAATACAAAGCCAGCATATATTGAGACAGTATAAAACTTTTTTTAATTTACTTATTTATATAATTAGAAACATGGAATGAACTGACCATTTTTGATGGTTTTAAATTAGAAAATTTTATACAGCAATAAATTACTTAAAAAAGAGAGGGTAGGACTTTTTATGGGTAGTATTTTATGGGCACTATTTTAAGTGTAGAATTGCTGCAATCAATTCTGCCTATAATTTGATGTGATGTCATTAACATTATGTGTAGTATTTACATGTTGCTGCAATTAAGTTGTTGCAATTAAATGAAAAATAAAATACTGTCCAGACCTTATATAAATATTATGGATAGTTTTTGTTGTTTTAAATTTATAAACAAACAAGTAAAAAAAAACTTGAATACACATAAACCAATTGTTTGATTTATTTGTACATTTATTTAAATTATATTTTGTAAACTGAAAAAGTAATGGCTAGACTTATTAAAAGATTATGGATGTGTTTTTCATTTAAGATTTAATAAAGAAAAAAAACTTGAATATACTTAAACCAATTGTTTGATTTAAAAGTATATTTATGTAATTTATATTTTTTATATTAACAGAAGTAATGGCTTGGCATATTACAAATATTTTGAAAAAAAAAATTATTTAAGACTTTAAAAACAAAATAAAAAAATAAAAATTGAACACACATAAACCAATTGTTTGACAATTTTATGGGAACTTTTCTATTAATATAACAAACATAAGCTTAAAAATTTACTTACAAATATTTCAATTGTAATGTTATTTTTGATTACAGATAAAAAATAGGAAAATGATATATTTTTTTAACTTTACCACAAATAAAGTTGTCAACATCAAATATATAAACTAATACTTACTTATCTGTAATGCATGATGTCTTTAGATTAGTTTTTACACCTATAAATATAGTTAGCTGATAAAAATACTACGTTTAACAAAAACTGTATTTTAAAAACGTGTTTAAAACTACTACTAGTACAACCGATTGTTTTATTAAAGGTATTTTAAAAGCATTGTTGTTGTTGTTGTTAACACAGTTGTATTATGATGACGAAGAATAAAATGGCTTTTTGTGAAAAATATTAGATAAGCGAAAAAGAGAATGAGGGTTAGATTTCAGATGTTAAATTTAAAAAATAAGATAAAAAATTAAATATATATAATTGAGAGATAATCAAAGAGAGTATAAACTACTAATAATCCAACTCAAAAAAAAAATTATACTAATTCTCCAATAATTATGATTTAAAACTGGAAATGGGTATATTATAAGGCATGCACAATTTATCTTATATTTTAATGAAATTTATTTAACTAATAAACAGACTTGAAAAAGAGAAAAAATAAAAATTAATTACTTTTAACAGTTTAAGACTTAGAATGGAAATAAAATTATAATTAGTGATGTACCGGACTCACTATCCAGGTCCGGGTCCGGCCGGATATTGCCATTTTTGTCTGATATCCGGATCCGGCCGGATTCTGATTTGAAAAAAAAGTCCGGATCCGGTTCCGGCTGGATCCGGATCTAGTAAGTAAAAAAGAGCATACTGAAAAGTATTTTTTCAAAAACAGACCCTGTGTAAATTAATAAGAGTCATTTTCGTCAGTTAAAATTAAACACCTACCGTGATTGGCTCATTTTGTACACGTGACTAATTTACATTTGTTTACATTTGAACTATGAAATAAACATTTCATAAAATGCAACTCTTTACATGTATTATAAAATTGAAAACTTTGGAATAAATATTTGCATTATTTATTGTTTAAAGTTGAGCTCAGAGGATATTTAAAGTTAAAACGGTTGAAAGTACGAGCCAATGAAAATCATACGACGAAATGTTTCAAACTAAATACTGATGCAACAAAACATCAGAACATGACAGGCAGTTTATATGTAAGCAGTTAGTTAGTTTGGTGTGTAGCTTGAAGCAACAAAAGATCTTGAACGTTTTTGTGAATGCTTATTGTAAGTAGTGTTTTGTTTTAAAAGTGAACATTTCAACAGGTGTTTAATTGTTTAAATATTTGAGTCAGGTTTATAGTTTAATAGTTTATTAAAAGTTTTACAGTTTCTTGTTTACTAAAAGTTTATTTAGTTTTTAGTTTTTTGTTTTAAGTCTTTTGATATAGATTTAAATAGCTTCCAGTTTTTAAAGTGTTACCAAAGTAATTAATAATTTTGTATATGCTAGTATTTCTTGTTGTGTTTTATATAAAAGATTTATCACTCAAAACTGTCGTGTCTGATTATAGAAAGTAGTCTCAGTTAGAATTTAGTATTTGTTAGATATTAATTAAATAAGGTAGGATTTAATTATGATGGGTAATACTAATAAGTTAAGTGTACCACAACTTTACTACTAAATTGTCAACCTTTGCTAGCTGTTCTACTGATTATTAGATTAAAGTAATTTTTTTAGTTTTTAAAAACCTCATTCTGACTCAGGCTTGTTTATACTCACTCTAGCTAGTTTTATTGACTTGAACAGTGGCAACCCTGCTAGTTTGAAAATTTTTGGGAATTTTAGAAAATCTTGGACTGCCTCAGGCTAGTTTAGTTTTTTATAAAAACTCAGGCTAGTTTTCTTTTAGATTTTGAATAAGTTTGAGCTGATCCAGTTTTCAATATTTTGTAATTTTCTAGTGTATTTTGTTCAAGAACTAGATTTCAGTCTTTTTATTGCAAATAACACCTAAATTTGTAAACCTTGTGGCTAGCTGTTCTACTTATTATTAGATTAAAGTTCTTTTTTTTCAGTTCTTAAAAACCTCATTCTGACTCAGGCTAGTTTATTCTAGTGATGTACCGGACTCAATATCCGGGTCCGGCCGGATATTGCCATTTTTGTCTGATATCCGGATTCGGCCGGATTCTAATTTGAAAAATAAGTCCGGATCCGGTTCCGGCCGGACTCTAATTTGAAAAAAAAAGTCCGGGTCCCGTTACGGCCGGATTCTAATTTGAAAAAAAAGTCTAGATCCGGTTCCGGCCGGATTCTAATTTGAAAAAAAAGTCCGGATCCGGGTCCGGTACATCACTAATTATAATACATGCACAAATAATAAAATATCTTAATAAAATTGAAACCTATGTGAGATATAAATTATAAATATTCATTTAAGTAATGTGGGCATTGGGTTATCAGTTCGTTTCTCTTGTTTAAGGTTTTTCTTTTGTCTGCTAGGGCTATATGGAGTTTTTCTAGGTTACATAAAGTGCACATGTTCGTATGGTTTGTGTTAGATTTTACTGATTCTATTATTTTCCATTCAATTGAGTATTTTATATGGTTACTGTATAGATCCCATAGGTGATTTGCAAGTTGGGTACAATTTTTGGGTTTGCTTTTAAAAGGTTTTGGGAAAGAGGTTTTGTGTTTATTATATCTGGACTTAAATGTTCTTTTGGTTGAACCAATATAAATTTTGTGGTCATTTACGGATGTGGAAACTTTAGCTTGATATATGACATTACTTAAGCAACACTTATTATCCACGGGGCAGTTTGTTTATGTTCTTCAGTTACAAAGTTTTTTGTTTTTATCTGATTTTTTCGTGAGTTTTTTGTTGTGTGAGTTTGTAAGGGCCATAATATTTGGTGTGCAGCAGTATGATATTTTTATAGAATATATGTTGATTATTTTGTGATAGATGCTGTCTTTCTTAAAATGTTTATTTACTAAATCCAGGAAAAGTTTGCCAATTTTAGTCTGTACATATTTACAAAAGGGAGGTTTGTGATAAATGCAATTTCTTTTTCTAATTTTGTTAATGTTTGTACTATTAAATTGTTTGTAGGTTAAATTATATTTAAAATTACTTTTGTTTAGTGCATCTTGGTATAAGCCTTTGATGTTATTAAACACTTCTTCATTTTTAGACAGTTTGCAAAATCTTTTTCAATCATTTTTAGTATATTGTTACGGATATTTTTGGGATGGTTGGAATTGTTGTTGGTGTAGCTAGTTTAGGAATTAGGTTTACGGTAGGGACTGTAGGTGTTTAGGGATAGGTCCAGGGAGACGTAGGTTTTATTTATCGAGACTTTCTTAGTTAAGATGCTGCTTTTAAAACTGCAAGTAATATTAAAGTTACGTATAGTAGATTTACGTTTTGTAAAGGAATAGTTTAATTATTCCAATAAATTTAATTAATCATTTTGAAACATAAAGTTTTCAAACGTAACAGTTTAACTATTGTAAAAAACTTTTTATATCAATTTTCTTAAAGTTATAATTTGAAAATAATCAAAACTTTTAATTTTTATGTATTGTTGTATTGTACTCATGTGTAAGCTAATAATTCTTCATATTTAAATTGAGATCAAATTAAAATGCAACTTTTATTCCTACCTTAAAAACTAAAAACTTATAAGCTTAATGATTATTTTAGAGTACTTTCATCAGTATAACTACTTTTCTACATGTTTTTAATAATTAAAATCATTTAATCAATTAATACTTAATTTAATTACAAAAAGTATAAACATACTAAGATAAGCTTCAATTTATCAACTATTTTACAGCTTCTGAAAGTAGCTGTACAAAATCACTTGCAAATATTACAGGATTGTGTAAAAAACATTAAAATTATATGCAAATAAATTTACTATTAAGTGAGTTTATATATGTCAATACGTCAGATGTATATACAATAAATATTTTCTTGTGTGTATATATAAAAGTTTTATTATACTAATTTTAAATGTTTTAGTTTAAGTCTTGTATTTAGTTTTAGTTTTATAAGACATATAGTTTGTATGCCCAACTATGAAAATATTCTTAGCTGATTATTAACCAAGACAGTTTTTTTCATTTAATTTCTGTTATAAGACTATTTAAAGTTTAACTTTTATATGAACATTAATCCTAGTTTTTGTTATTACCAGTTGTAAATACGTGTTTAAACCGAACTTAAAAATTAAATCCATTGGAAAAGAAACACTTAAAATAAGTTGTCTCAAAATAAATATGTTTTTATTATAGTTCAATAAAAGTTGAAAAATAATTAAAAGATATAAATGGGGATCTAAAAAATATTTTTGTCAGTCTTTAAGAAAAAATAGACGTTAGTCAACATACGAAATATACAATAATTTTTAAAGTAATAAATGGCACAAAACTTATTGCTTTAAAGTTTTACATTAAAGTATAATGAAAAAATATAAATATTATCCGTTTTATATTTAACTTTAAAACTAAAAAAAAGTTTTTTTTTTTAATTTATTGTAGGTAGGTTGCAAAATTACTAAAAAAATTAGAAAAATAAACAAATATCAGCTAACTAAATTAGCTGTACAAACTGAACGGGTACAAAAGTGGCAACGTTTTAGGCTAATACAACAGATAATTATAGCTAATATAAATTTGTGTTTAACAAAATTTTGTTGGAAATAAAACTTAACACCATTTATATTAAACATGTATTCTTTTATAAACTTTATGTATTAAAAGCAGTTTACATATTTTAAAGTTTCCCGGAAAAGACATTTAAAGGTTTTCATGGTGTTTCTGATTCAATAAACGGTTTTAGCGTTTTGTTATTTGTCGTTCAATTTCATATCTTAATATCATTGTTTTAAATAAAAAAAATTAAACAATTCTAATTATAATTTTTTTTTTCTAGTTTATAGACCCACTTGTATATTACCTAAGTAAGAATTTTGGTTAAAGTTTTTGTGCTTACTAATTAAATAATACAATATAATCAGTTTGTAAAAAGACTTGATATCTGTTTCGTATAAGGTTCCTAAGTAAAATAAGTAAAAATATACATTTATTGATTATAATTTCTTTTTTCGTGCTTGATGTAATCTTTTTAATGAAAAAAGGTCATTCTACTATTATGCAAATAAAAAATATTTTAGTTTGTGTTTGTTGAAGAAATAAACAGTTGTTCTAAAATAAAATATATCTTTTTAAAACAATAGCCAAGTTTATTAACTTTCTAACGCTTTAAATTATCTGAACACAAATCATAAACTTGGATAAAAATAGTTTAATTGCAATTTTTTTAAACAGTTTCTGTTTTAACTTACATTTTTTATGTTCATTACCTTTTCTTGTTACTTGATATCAGGTTGTTTTAAGCTGCGATATATACCAAAGTTTTTACTTGTTTTAAGACAAATAGTCTCATAAAAACAATTTGTCTCCTCAACATTGTTCATTATTCTTGAAAATTGAGTTAAGTGTTTTGTTTTTTAACACATAGTCAACAAACTATTTATTAAACTATTAATATGAACTAAAACAATTTTTAGACAATAACATTATAGTTAAACATTTTTTAAAACTGTAAAACTTAAAGATAGTTAAACCAGTAATCTGATAATGCTCATATTATAATGTTTTAAGAATGCTTATTTATGTTATTACAACTAAAATTTAAAATACACAGGACTTTTTGTTTAATTTTTTCTTTGAACAATTTATTTAAAGATATTGAAAAATTATTTATAGAAGCTGCAAAGATTGTTATTTGTTGCTACGACAAATTTTAAATTTTTGGACTTTAGTGCTTTTAATAATCCTTAAGAGTCTTTTTGTGCATATAAAGACGAACGTTCGATTACACTAGTAAATAAATAAACAAACACATCTCTTTTTTGTGTTCAAATATTAGTAGTTAAAAGTTTTTGGTTTAAGTTGTAATACTGTTTAACATTCGGTTTATTTTTATTTTTTATGTTTGCACAACATGACACATAAGTGTTTAAGTTTCATTTGGTTTTTATCATAAAAAATGGACATAAAAGACGAATGAAATGTATTCAACCACTTTTTTTGAGTATGATAAGTTTACTTTTCTAAATATAAGACATAAAATAATACAATACACCGCAAGTTTAAATGTTAAAACCAAGACTAGTTTATTTTAGCTACTTTATTAAAGTGTTATTCGTCATAATATTAACTACATGTTAATACTAGCTTCTAAGATTAGTCAAATTAGCTGAATGAGTATACAGTATATATCTAAGCTAGCTATACAGCAAAAATACAAACACTTTATCAGAATTTGAATAATTTCAAATCTCATTTTAAACACATGCACTCAAACTGGTCGAATTACATGTTTATTGTCGTTATAAGAGTCACGAAAAGTGCGTGGTTTTTTTTTTTCGTTCTTTTTGACACCCTTATTTTTAGCTAAAAAAACTAGAGTTTTATTTGATATTGGTTACTATTTAAATTAAAAAACCTAAAGCTGATAGTTAAGATTTATTATAAAAACTTTGAACTTTTAACTGCTTATAGTTAAAATTATATTTCAAGAAAAAAAAAACTTATACTAAGTTTGTTGAATTTTGTTTATGTATTTATTTTGCTCGGTAAACTTATTTAAATACGTGTCTCGTTTTTTAAATCTTTTTGTTTAGTTTTTAATTAAGTTAAAAGTTCAATAGTTCTTAAATTCAAAGAATTCAAACTATCGCCTTTAATGTTTTCTAACATAACTTCGTAAATAAACTATAACATAAACCTTTTACATAGTATACATTTAATTTGTTGTTTCTTATGACGTACTATTTATAACAAAACCAATGTAGTTTTAGAGTTCTTGCATATATTTATGTTATCTTTTATAGAATTCGTAAATTGTCGATGTGTTCGAGTTTGTACAGCTATTTTAATTGGCTGAAAAAAAACAAATTAAACATATTCTAGTTAAATATCAGTTTCACTTGTTGTTCCTTTTAGTCAAATATTGAACAATAATAAATCATTCAACCAGTACGTTTTCTGATGCAAAATCAGTATGTAGTTCATTATTTTTATTATTTTAATGATATGGATATAGGTAATTTTGAGACCTATAAGTTGAGTTACTTTATGAACTTCATGTAAATTTTTATTTTACGTTTTTGAATCAAGTATTTAGAAATTTTATTTAACTAATAGATTAATTGTTTTATGTAATTTTAATTAACATTTAAATACTTTATAGTTTTTAATATAATTAAAGTTTTTAAAGTATTTTATTTAGACTCAATTTTTTATGAAGTTAAGAATTATTTTAAATGGTTTATATTAGTCAGTTGCATTTTTGAATACCTAATACTTATAATGTTCTATTGTGGTTGATTTCCGTAACAGGTTAAATGTTTAAACAGTGGAATATGATTTGCTCAAAATAGCATATAGCATTTAAAAAACAAACTAATAAACTAGTATTATGTTAGGAGTACGATAACTAACTTAAGAAAACTAAAATCCTCGGACACAAGATTACTATTATTATTATCTCTCTGAGTACAGATAAAATATCTACCTTAAAAACTTTGTTTTAATATTTAAAAAACACCATGTTTAAACATAAATTTAAAGATCCAAGCAAAATTACAAAAAATATTTTAAATTTTTCGATAAATTAATTAAATCTTTTGGAAATTATTCAGACTAATAAATATGTTTATGACTAATAAAGATCCTTAATGATATTATTAAAAGCATTTATATTTACATGCTTACTAATTTAAGTAAGATTTTCTATTAATACTTTAATAGTATTATTTTTATAATCTCAAACAACATACAATATTCCAAAGATGATATATATAACAACTTATATATCTCTATTTTTTGTGATGTCAGTTTATACTCATTACATTCGTTTGAGCTAAGCTCTGATTACAAAACTTATTATGAATTAAGTTAAGCGTAAATAACAACGATATTAAAGTTTGTACAGCTAACTATTTAGCTGATTTATAAGATTATGTAAAAAAAAAACTGCAATAATCTTACCAGAATACTTAAGTAAAAACATAAAAAAACACACAAGTTATTTCTTCTAAAATTCAATTAACATTTTCCTTTGCAAATGAAGTTAAAATTTCGAAAAGAAAATAAACGTTAATTTATTAAAACTCGTCATGCTCCCTAGTTTTTATAATTGTAAAAAATATAAGTTACTTATTTAAAGTTTTCAAAATAAAGTTTTGTTAGTTATGGTTAATTACACGAAAAACCTTTATACGACAAAAAATATAAACTAATTTGTACATTGATCTGGTTATTCTAAAATGAACGTTCATATACTAAATTGTGTTTGTTTTTTAATTTAATTTTGCCAAAATTTATTTAAAAACTTTAATTTAAAATACAGAACTTAAAATATGAACAGTTTGTTTTAAATTCTAAATTTTATTTATACAAATATTTTAGTTTTATTAAATCAGCTTGTTATATAAGCTGTAGAAAATAAACAGTATAGATCAAGAAAAACTTATTTTATTATTTTTTTCATAAATTTTATCAAGATTAGATTGTCAGTGGTTTTTACTACATGACGTCAATTAATTACTTATTTAAATTTAATGTCATGTTTGTAATTGAAGCTTAGTTGTATTATACGGAGATTTAAAGATGTACTCATGTATTAACTGGTATTTTTGAAAGCATTTTGTTTATAGCAGAGTATAAAGACTAAAAAAATTTTGATATAAATTAAAACTTAGTTATTATAAATTATTTAAAGAGAACATATAATTCGTAATGTGCTTTGCTAGTTTTAATTATAAAATTTGCAATTATTTCTTGTTTTAAATTTGTAATAGAATATATATATTTAAACAATTTAAATTTAGTTCAGGTACGAAAAACATTATCATGTTTATATAAGTTTTATTTTGATAACAGTTTTACAGCTGATCAAAGTAGCTGTACAAAAGTACATGGGGAAATTACAGAGCTGTTGAAAAAACATTAAAATTGTATGCAAATATATTCACTATTAGCTTAGTTTGTACTTATCAAAGCGTCAGGCATATGTATAATTAATATTGTCTATTAAATTTTTAATAATACTATATTTAAATGTTAAAGTTTCTTAGTTTAAGGTACGTTATTAGTTTTAGTTTTTAAAGGCATTTAGTAGGTATGCACAACTGTAAAAATATTTATTGCTCTGAAATAAACTAGGCAGAAATTCTTCGTTTTTTGTTTATTTTAATTTAAGTCATATATTATTTTAGTGTGTAGCTTTTATAGGAATCTTAAGCTTGGTTAATTATTAACCAGCTGTAACAACGCGTTTAAACCGTATTTAAATCAACGATAATGATCGGAAAAAAAAGCGCTTAAAAAGGGTTGCCTCAAAAAAATTGATTAAAAAAAATAAATCAAGAAGTACAACTAGAGATTTTTTAAAAATTTTTCTTTGTTTTTAATACAAACATTTTTTAGTCATTATAAAAAATGTACATTAATTGTTAAAGTTCTAAATGGCACAAAACTTAAGACTTTTAAATTTTAACATAAAATATAACGAGAAAATTTAAACAGTATCCGTTTTATTTTTTAATTATTTTATTTTATAATATAAGTTTTTATTTAATTAATTTTAGTTAGATTAAGTAAATAGATAAAGTTTAAAAAAAATAAACAAATATCAGCTAACTAATTTAGCTGTACAAACTAAATGGTTACAAAATTGGCAACATTATAGATATATTATATTTAATTAGTATGAGGTTTAACATAGCTTGTTGTAGATAAAATTTAACGTCATTTTTATTAAACATGTATTCTTTTATTAATTTTATGTATTGAAACCAGTTTACATATTAAAAAGTGTCCCGGAGAAGACGTAAGGTTTCCATGGTGTATGACTCGATAAACGAAAAGTTTGAGCGTTTTGTTATTTGTCGTTCAATTTTCATATCATTATTTTAAACAAATTAACTAAACTAGTTCAATAATTTTGATTTATGATTCAATCACGTTTTTTCAAACTTATAGATTCACTTATATATTACCTAAGTAAAAATTTACCATTTTTTACTTACTTTTTTTTATGTTCATTACCTTTTTTTATTACTTGTAATCAGGGTGTTTAAATCTAAGAGATATACCAAAATGTTTGACAATTTAAGTCAATTAGTCTCATAATAAAAATTTTTTTATTGCACCTTGTTCATTTCTGTAGAAAAAAAAAATTAAAGTTTTAGTTTTTAAAACATATTCAACTGTTAATGAAACTAGTAATAAGAAGTAAAGAATTATAAAAAAAAAACTCTTAACAAAAACATTATAGTTAAATATTTCTCAATAGTTTGAAAAGCTAATTGAGTTATCTGATGATGCTCTTATTAGAATGTTTGAACAATGCTTAATTATGTTCTTATTTCTAAAACTTGATATACATAAAATTAATTTGTTTATTTTTTTTTCTTTTAAGTAATGTTTTTATTTTGAATTATAATATTTAAAATTCATGTGTAGAAACTACATAGAACCGATACATAAATGGTATCTACTATATACTAAACTTTAAACCTAAATAATACCTTTATATCATTTTTTAAATTTACTGTAGTTAGAAGGTTTAATAATTAAATGTAAATAAAAGAGAAAATAAGCTAACTAAATTTGCTGTACAAATTAAATATTTGAATAATCTTATTCTAAATAACTGTTAAGAAAACGTTTGTTGGAAACAAAACATACCTTCGTACTTATTATAAAAATATCATTTTATAAACTTTTTGTATTTAAGAAATTTACATATATTAAGTGAACGGTTTGTTATCAGCTTAGTATAAGTTTTGTGTAAAACACAATTAAAAATTTACATCTATAAATTATAGTTTATTTTTACATGTTTATAGTAACTTTGTAAATTACAAAAACCCTTTTAAAATTTTAATAAAATATCAGAAATTTAAATCATTTATTCTTATTGAATAAAATACAATTATTTGTTATGTTTAGCATTTAAAAAATACTTATGTTTTTTGTTGATGATTGAAATTAATAGATATTCTGAAAAAAAAACTTTGATTTCAAAACAATATTTTTAACATAATCAAGTTTATTTAGTATTCTAGACCTTTAAATAATCGAAAATGCAAAGCAGAAATTTGAAAAAAAATAGTTTTAACTGCAAGTTTTATTAAAATGTTTTTTTTATACTTATTTCATTTTATGTTCATTACCTTCCTTATGACTTTAAATCAGATTGTATAAAGCTGAAATGTTTATAATAAATTACAGATTTACAGCAAGTAGTCTGATAAAAGTTTTGTCTTTTTAACCGTAATTATTAATCTTGAAAAATTAATTTAAAGTTTAATTTTTTAAAACATAAACAAGTATTAATCAAACTAGTAATAAGAACCAAAAATTAAAAAAAAAAGACAAAAACATTGTAGTTAATATTGCAAAACAGTTGGGATAGCTAATTTAGTAGTCTGAAGACGCTTTTTTTTAATTTTCAAACAATGTTTAATTATGTACTTATTAAAATTTAATCTACATAGGTTGTATCACAGATGTTCTTGTGCTAAAACTTTATTTCAACTACATATGTTCATACAATCTACATAGGTTGTATTTTTTTTAAATAACTTTTTTCAAAGGTATTCAAAGGTTATGTGAATTAGCTACATAGAGTTTTTATTATGCTACGACAAATTTTAAAATGTTTGACTTTTTTTACTAAACTTTAAGCGTCTTATCTAATCTATTCATGCAAACAAAGACGAACTTCCGCTTACATAGGTAAATTAAATACAAACACATATTTTTGTGTTCAAGCATTAGCATTTGAAAGCTAATTACATTGACTTATAATAGCGTTTAACATTCGGTTTTTATCTTAAGAAATTCAAGTTTTCGTAACATGACACTTCAGCGTTTAGATTTTATGTGGTTCCTTTCATTTAAAATATAATTAAAAGACGATTTATAAACATTTAAATAACCGTTTTACTTTTTGAGATAATAAGTTTTCGTTTTCAAATACAAGACATAAAATAATAAAAGACACAGCAAGTTTAAATGCTTACAACTAAGACTAATTTGTTTTACTTACTTTATTAAAATATAATTCGTCATAATATAAACTACATGTTAACACTAGCTGTTGAATAAGTAAAATTAGCCAACATATATTGAAGCTAGCTGTATAGACAAAAAACAAACATTTTATCAAAGTTTAAATCATTTCAAATTTCATTTCAAACTCATGCAGCTTACAGTTGAATTACGGACTTATTGTCGTTATAAGAGTAACGAAAGAATAAATTTAAAGGTCACAAAAAATGTGCTGTTTTAATTTTTTTTTCGTTTTAAAACGCATTTTTTACTATTTTCTATTGAGCTATATTGAAGTTTACATCACAAAAAAAAAACTAGAGTTTTATTTGATATTGGTTACTATTAATACAAAAGAGTTTAAATGTGATAGTAAGGATTTGGAAAAAAAAAGAAACTTACTTTGATAAAATTTATTATTCTTTTTGCTAGCTTAACTTGTTCAAATCTTTTTGTTAAGTTTTTTATCAAGATAAAAGTTCAAAAATTCTAAAATTCAAAGAATTTAAACTATCACTTTTAAGATATTTTAAATATATTTGTAACAAATTATAACATAAACCTTTCACATAAAATATATTAAATTCTTTGATTACTTTGACGTACTATTTAGAAAAAAAAACTATTGTAATAATAAAGTTCTTGCATATATTTATGTTATCTATTTAGCATTCCTAAAGTCGTTGTGTTTGAGTTTGTACAGTTATTTGAGTTAGCTGAATAAAAAATGTATATAAACATGTTGTAATTTAACATAAGTTTCAATTGTTGTTCCATTTAGTCGAACATTGAAAAATACAAAATGTTTCAAAAAGAAGGTTGTCTGTTGTAATGTTAGTACTTCATTTATGATTTTCATTATTTTTAATGATATAAACATAGTTGGTATTGACACCGTGCTGGAAGTTAAATAAGACTTACTTATTTAGCATCATGTATGTTTATTCTTTTATGTTTTTATAAAAGTACTAAGAGATTTTTTTAAGCAAATGATTATTAGTTTTATGTCTTTTTAATTAAGAATTAAATATTTTATAGTTCTGAAATTAGTTTAAGTTTTCAATGCATTTCCTATTTAAACTTAACTTATTATTAAATTTAAATCTATTTAAAAGTCGTTTATAAAAGTTAGTTGTGTTATTTCAAATCTAACACATATAATGTTTTATAGTGGTAGTTTTTAAGAATAGATTAAATGATTTAACTGTGTAGTATGATTTGATTAAAGAAGCATTTAGCTTTAAAAAGAAAAAATAATAAACTAGTAGTAGGTTATAAGTATGATGACCAACTTAAGAATACCAAAATTATCAGATACAACATTAATATTATTAGTATCTCTCTGAGTAGAAATTCAATAAGTACTCTAAAAACTTCTTATATAATTCAAAGTACACCAAACTTAAAAATTAAGTTGAAAGATACAGACAAAAAATCCAAAAAAGAATTGGTTGATTAAATAAATTTAATTTTTTAGACTTGTTCAGACTAATAAATATTTTTATGACTTACAAACATCTTCACTGATATTTTTTGAAGCATATATATTTACATGTTTTTGATTTAAATTAAGTTTTGTTTAACGATTTTATTGTATTAGTTGTTTAATCTCAAAAAACTTTTAAATACACCTATGGATAAAATGTTCACAACTTATACATCTCTATTATTTATGATGTCAGGTTATATTCATCACAATCGTTTGAGCTGAGCTCTACTTACAAAAGTTTATTCTATATTAAGATAAGCGTCTGCAACAGTAACATTAAGGTTTGTACAGCTACCTATTTAGCTGATTTATAAAAAAAGTAAAAGAAAATTGCTTTAATCATCGTAACGGAATATTAAATTAAAAACATGACAAGCACACACGTTATTTCAACTATATTTAAGTAATTATTTTCCTTTACGTTTAATATCAAATAATATTAAAATTAAGCTAACAAACACTTCATGATGCTGTATAGTTTTAATAGTTGTAAAAACTTAAAATTTTTATTAAAGGTTTTAAAAATAAAATTCTTGAAAAACCTTGAAAAACCCAACTGTTTTATAAGTACAAAACTGTTTAAAAATAAAATTCAAGTAAAATTATAATTACTTCCCTGTATATAAAACTTTTTCATTACAAATAATTGCTTTTATTTATTTGAAATTGTTTAACAAACCAAAAATATGTCGATATAAGTAAAAAAAGAAATAATTAAACTTTTGTTTTGTATTAATGATAACATTTGACGTAAGTTAATTAAAAAATTCCACATTTGATACTAATTACTTATTAGTCGTATTTTAGTACTCAATTTACCAAATTTTACCTAGAAATAAACTGGTTTTTAAATTAATCAGCTAGTTAGAACAGCTGTAAAAACTGATCTTGCAAAAACTCTAGATGATAGAAAATATTAAGACAGTAAATAATAAAAATTTAGTGTTACGTTAGTCGTTAACTTATTAGTCGTAGTTATTATAACAAACATTTTTAAATGACGTAACAGAAATTTTACTGCAATAATATTGTTAAAACTTGAGGTTATAAATAAAAAATAATGTTTAAAATCATTGTTGGATTTTTTTACTGAATTTTCACAGCTAAAACATTAGCTGATTTTTAAATTTTTTAGCTTGATTGCATCTAGTGTAAGAAAGATTTAATTATTAGTAGTAATCTTTGATCTACATTAAACTATTAATGTGAGCAACGAATTTATCAACAAACTATCATCTTCTCTAAAAATATGTATAGTGTGTCATTTTAATGTACCAAAATTTGCATAAATACGTTTAAGTTTTAATAAATACGTTTAACTTAAATTAATGAAAAATACATATCAGAAATTTTTTTATACTAATACGTTTCAGACTAATCTCAAGGTCTCACTAAGTATTAAAAAAAGTTCAAATAAAGAAAAAAAAGACTAGTTATTATTATACACTGGTTTACATAGTAATGTTTTTTTTTACTATTTGCATCAACTTGTTTTCAAAAAATGTTTTTTATAATAAGAAATAAATTATAAAAACGACAATAAATTAATAAGTTTTATAAATATTTAATATTTTAAAAATAGAAATTAAATAGTTTTAAAATACAAAAGTATATTGCTTATTTATGTAACATAACTACTATATATTTTTTTATTTATATCCAGCAAGAAATATTTTATAAATTTTACTAAAATATTTTCGTTTTAATAACTGAAAAAGTTCTTATATTTTCACTTTAATAAATTTGAAGAACTTTTGTATTTATTTTACTTATAGAAAAATATATGATTTTATTATCAACTATAATAAGTTCAGACGTTAAAAACAATTTTCTACAAAATTGTCAATTTAATTAAAATGTTCATTGATAAATACCTAGGGAAGTTTGAGATTACAAGGTGAGTAGATTTCAAATTACCATTTAGAATGTAAGAGCTCAGCTTAACTTAGTAGATTTATAACCTTTATAGATGTTTCAATATGCTGTTACTTTAAAATGTGTTATAATTTTGTATCACTAAAACATTCTATATATTTCCAAGTTTAGTTTATTGTTAAACAATTCATTGCGATTAAGTCTCTCATTTCAGTAAATCCAGATTATTTTACATGCTACATACTTTCTTGTTATTTTTAGTGTATTGTTTAAATTGATATAAAAGCGATTAATACATTCAAAGTAAAACAATCTAATGATTTTGAATCTTATTACATTAACAATGTTCTATAACTTAGTTTTACTATTCTATATATTTTTAATAGGTCACAATGTTTTTCTACGGAAATCTTGTAATAATCAGAATAGCTAATTCACACTCGTTCGTTTAAATTTGTTTTTAGTAAATGTATATAAATTCATTTTTTATAGTTATACAACATAGCTGATAAATAAACAAGGTCCAATATCATATAGACTTGTTTGAGTAATATAGTTTTGAGTTTATAAAATCAACTATAAAGTTTTAGTATAAAAAAACAAAACAAAAAAAAATCAAAATACTTGCTATTTAAATATGCTATAAACATCATGAAATATTTCTATAAAGATGCTCTAAATGTTCTTATATTAATAAAACAATCATAATATTACAAATAAATCAATTATAATGTTATTTGGGATTACTGAAAGAAAATAGGAAAGTTTTAAAAATTTATATTAACCTCACAACAATTATAGTGATCAACATCAAATATATAAAATAACACTCACTTTTCTGTAAGGTTTTATATCCTCGTGTTAGTTTGTATAGCTGTTCTAGTTAGCTGATTAAAATTATTACGTTAAACCATTAAAAGATTTGTGAAGGTAAAAATAGTTTCATAAAATTTGAATTCTTTAATTTTAATTTTTATAAGTTTAAAAGGCTTAGAAATGTTGTGAAATTTTTACTTAATAAATACTTAGATAGGAACAATATTAAACTAGGTTAAGCCTGTTTATAAAGTGAATCACAAAACCACAAAACAATCTGATAAATAGTAATGGACAAGACGTTGAAAGGTATCCGTGACAAAAAGTAGGTTATATAAGCAAATGAGTATTTAGCTAATACCTGTACAACCAATCATATTACTAAAGGTACTACTGATACTTTCACAAAATTTTAAACAAAATATTATAACCATTTTTATTTTTTATAATTTTAAATAACAAAATCGTTAAATTTAATCGCATTAAGTACTGATTTCAGTTAAGGTTTAGTTTTTTTTAAACTTAAAAAAAACATAAAAAGACACTTTAATATCAATATTACAAACAGTTAAAATTAAAAATAGCTTTTAGAAAAAAACAGATCAAAGTTAAAAAAAATAAAAATTAAATGTTACTAAAACATAGACTAAAAATAACAAATTATCTGACTGAGGGCAAATTGTAATTATATTAACTTTTTATTTTATAATTTTAGAGCGGGTAAATAAACACGAAGTTTTCAGTAACATTAAAAAGAGTCGATAAGCTTTCTCAAAACAGTTTTACCAATTCCGAAAACAACATTGTTTATTTACTTTAAGGCTCCTATTCCACCTGAGCGCCTTTTAAAGTCGCACAAGCAATAATTTATAGTTTTTAATTGAAAATTTAGTAAATTTCAATTATATTAATTTTCAGCACAGTAAAATAGCTGAGCAAGCTAGTACTAATAATACTTTTCAATAAATAGTAATAGTTTGTAACACAATTTGTGGCAATTTTACACTAAAATATAAATTAAGAGCTTAATATGTTCTTCATTATTAATAAAAACAAAATGTCTCTTTTAGAAATGTCTAAAATTTCAAAATGTCTAAAAAATTAGTATCAAATATTTTTGAAGTGTTTTAAATCATTAAACTTGTATGATTAGCAACCATTTAATTAAATATGTTAGTTGATTTTTATTGTAAATGTGACGTTGAAGGCAAATGTAATAATCAGCTATTATATATAATACGCTATATAAATTTAAATTAAATAGAATTATAGGATTAAGGGGAAAATCTAATTTTATTTCAAAATTGTTGTTAAAGCAAGTGTGGTGATATAATGAAAACGTAATAAATATTTCAAATTTTTATTTACTTTTGCAAATACTTAACTTCAGTGTAAAGTTTTAAATTAAAACTAGAAACTTTAATTTGCTTTTCAAAAGTTGCCATACTAAAATATCAAACTAAATAGTTTTGTTTGATACTGATACAGTCTTACCGAGACCTAAACCTTTTATCATAATTCATTAGTCTATCTATAGGATAGATATAATTAACATAAACAAATTAGAGCATAAAATCATACAACAAACATTTTTAACACCTTTTTTATAGAAGCCTATAAAAGTACATTTTATCTTGAAACACAAAACTTTATAAAGAATAATTGTTTAAAAACACAAAATACTTAAATAAAAGCTGGTTAAATTTATCCTAAACAATTATTGTAAACTTTCAGCTGTCTGGAACAGCTGTACAAACTTAAGTGGGAAATATATGTTGTTCAATGTTTATATCTTAAATGTATGTTTTTCTCTATTACAATTTGTGATAAATTTACAAAATGTCTAAACTTAGATATTTGTATAAATGCAGTTTACAAAGGATTTAAAAGTAGAACAAACTATCATTCAATTTACTAAAATGCTTCACATTTCAATTGACAAAACGTGTAAGAAATATTTTAACAAGTTTCACTGTTATTCTAGTTTTTTAAAATAATAATAATTCTATAAAGTTAAATTGAATATTTGTTCGTATACAAAATATAAATTGTTTTGAACTACAACCTAATTTTTGTCAGCACACATTTTATTGAAATACGTTTGAAAAAATTTGAAACAAAAATAGCTTGGACACAACTACTTTAAATTCAATTAACATAGAAACATATGTTAGGTCAATTAAGAAAAGTACTGTGCAGATTTTTTCATTGTATCAAAAACATCTATCTATTAGTTAAAAAAAACTTTTAAACCCTTTTTCGTCCTACTTAAGGTTAAGACTAATCAGGTAGACATATTGAAATACGTAATATTCAATGATATGTATTGGTTTTAGTTAAGATAGTTCTTACTGTTTTACTACAAAAAAAATTCAGTTGCTTAGTAGTTTGTTATACAGAAACTTAAATCTTAACCTAAATTTTATCAATGTAGGTCATATAGTTATATAGATTAAGTTATTAAATTTTAATTTAATTAGTACTTTAATACTTAATATATTGATCTTATATCATAGTTTCAGTAAATATTTTTGATTAAAAATTTTACAAGTATACTATTAAAAAAGATTTTATAAAAACATGACTTGTTTTTAAATAGAGTAAAAGCAAATTGAAAAACTAAACCCAAATATTTAAATTTATACCGTTTTATTTTGTATAATTAAATTGTTTGTTTAATAAAAAAACAAACATCAAGTTTTTTAAGTTTAAAATTATTTTACAAAAACAATACGGCTATTAAATACTTTATTGATACGCATGCTAAACTTCAACTAATTATATTATTAACTTTGAAAAATGGAAGTAAATAGTTGTGTTCTAGCTTTACAACTTTGTAACTGGTGACATTTTACATATACTTATCACGAACTATTTAATTATCTTCTAAGATAAAAAAGTTGTATTATTTAAATTAAAACGATGCATCTATAAGCAAATTAGTACACCTTCTTAAGATAGCAGAGAATAAATGTTATTGTAATGGTAAATTAAGTAGAATTAAAAATTCATTGATGAATTTTTTTAACATTGATTCATCATTTTTTATTTTATTTTTAATTATCACTTTAGTTAATAAAAGTTCTGTGATATGAAGTTAACGTAATCAGCTGTGCAAACTAAAGTTATAAGTTAAACTAACAAATTTAGTAATAAATTCTTGGTTATATACTTTCATGTTTCACATATTTCTGTTTAATATATGTACAATTTGTTTCTAGCGTGAAAGCGTGGTAAAAAACTCGTATGTAAAAAAAACTCGGACCATTGTTATGAGTGTTATACAATACTAACTAATTGTTCAAATACTTTAGATAGTAAATTGTAACCTACCATTAATATTCCACTTAATTTATATAATATTTCTTGGTGAGTTATTGTTTACATGATTAAATATAAATGACAGCAAAATAAGAATATTATTTTTCATCATATAATATATTAAACATTACAATTTTTTTTTTTTTGAAAATAAATTAATTGCAGCGAATAAAAAATTATTTCTTAATTTAGTTCTATACAAAATTTAAAGTCATTTTACTGAGCTGAAAGTATTTATTAATTAAGCTTTTTTTAAACTGTACGTAAAACCGTCTTCGATTGATACCGAAAACCTTTATAAATAATAATTACACACTAAAATAGTAAAAAGTTCTTAGCAGTTTATTTTTAAATATTAGTTCTATTTTAAAGCAAAGGTGTTTCCCTAATATTTGCTGAATCATCAATTATTATTTTTATTATTTATACCCTTAATCCTAACCCACCTTACCTAAACGTATTAAAAACTAATTAAAACGTAAAATTTGTTTATGCTGACTCAGCAAATATTTAGGGATTTCCGTCACATCAACAAAATACCTTTATGAATAATAGTTACACACTAAAGTAATAAAAGGATTCTGACAGTTTATTTTCAATTATCCATTTAAAATGGCTTTATATTTCTCTAGCTATCTCAGATTGGCAGTTACAAAAAAAAAAGATAAATTAAGAAAAAAACATGTAGTGTAATATTTGCTGTAGAAAAATAAAATTATATAGCCAGTTAAGAAATTAGACGACAAAATAATGTTTTATTAAATTTAAATTATTTTTATGTTATTAAATCTAATTGAAGCACACATATGTATAATTGTTATATTAGTTTAAGGTTATTTATTATCACGATTGTTGTATTCTTAAAAGTAAATTAAAATAACTAAGACAAGTATTTAAGATAATTTACACAAAAATTTTAGTAACAAAAAAGTTACAGATGATGTTGAACGAATCAACAGCAATAACTTTGCTACATTGTGCAAGTTTGTTTGAAACTCAATATTTTTTATAGTTGTGACAAACAAACTTGGATCCTTCAGCATTTTAAAAGTATAATTTAAACTATCGATGACAAAAATGTAGAACCAAAATTTAGCACTTTAATTAAAAATAGTAGTTATTAGTTATTACAACTGTATATTACTATTATAATTGCACTTGTACGCTACTCTAAAAGAAAAATACTATTAACCAATAGTATGGTTTAAAATTGTATGGATTAATGTAGAAGTAATGTTTCATCAAGTAATAGTTTATAATCGAAAACATGTAAGTTATTGTTGTGGTGTAAAAAGTTATGACGTCAATAAATGCTAAAAATTTGAATTTTAAAATTTGACAGTTCAGTTATTATACTTGAAATGGTTTGAAATTTATTATGAATATTAAAATATTAGTTAGTTGTATTATTTTTTAAACAAACACTCATTAACATTAAAAAAAAACAGCAATTTAAATAAATTTAAACGGTAATTCATAACTTTTAATAAAATAAAAATGTGTTTTAATACATTACAAATTATCAAGTAAATTATTTAACTATATTAATTTTAAAATTGAAATATCATCAATCAAAAATCAAGATGATGTTCAAGTCATGAAAGTTGTTTTAATTGATTATATATAAAAGTTTGTAACCATTTTATAATAACAAAAACGTTTACAAATTTAAATACAAACACTAATGCACTACTAGATAAAATAGTAATTTCAATAAACATTTTGTATGGTTACAAAATGTTTAATTTTATAACGATAGGATAAATTTATTGTTAATACTTGCTTTTTTTTGTAAAACCTGAGAAAAATAACTCAAAAACTTTCATAAATTTACAGATAACAAATAATTTACATACTTCATTGAGTTTGTGTGAGATTACTGTATTATGCTTTGAAACTAACCTATACTGGCGATAAAACTATTTTTAACACAATCAAAGCAATTTTAAGTATTAACAACTATGGTTAATATTGGTAATTTTGTGAATTTAAAAATACTAATATTTAAACTTTAAAGCACTTTCTGTGATTTAAATAGATTTTACTGATAATAAAGATCTATATATGTAAACTAACATGATATTTTGAAACAATAGTGTACTTAAATGAATACTAGCATTGTTGAATAGTATTAATTATACAAGAAATAATAAATCTCCTTTTCTAGTATTTAAAACTAATAACTCTTATATTTATAAGACAATATAAATGTTTTTTATTCTATCTTATGTTTCTTTATACGGTAAATGAAAATTTCAACATTATAAAGATTGAAACAAAAGCAATGAGAATAAAACTATAAACGATTATTTAAGTACAATGTTTGTATTGACAATACTGGTTTCATAAAAAATTTTTAAATAGAAACTTTAATTGTTTCAGAGTTGTAACTGTTTCATTATAGTTTATATTTTTAATGACAAAAATGTATCAACAACTTCATTAAAATCAAGAACTAATACTTTAAAACAAAAGAAGTGCTGAAGTTATTAAGGGATATAATTTATGTTTCGATGACTAACCATCTGATACGGTTTTAAATTTATAAGATTAAACTGCTATGTAAGTTAGATGTCAATCAGTAATAATTTATTCAAAAATATGTACCTTATAAAAGTGTTTAAAAATTTATGACGTCATGAACTGACTAAAATGTAGAATAACGTCAGCAATTGTTTTAAGCGTTAAAATTTGTTAGCTACCGTTGACTGAATATCATACTAACTAAACACTAATACAACTAAAAATTCATTTTTTTTAAGTTAATAAAAATAATATGAATTATAATTTTCTTAAAAGTAGATAAAACAAAAATAAAAGTTGTAATTGCTGATCCTATTTCGTTTATGTTATTTTTTCATAAAGTTGGCCAGATTTCTTGAGCGAAAACAAACCATAGTTGCTCAAAAGAGTAAATTTAAAATAAAATTTTTAGTATGCTATTACAATATTATATTTATACAGACTTCATCTAGCACTTAATGTTTCACTTAATAAACAACATTTAAAGTTGCTTTAATTCTTACATATAAAATTTAAAAAAAAAACATTTTTTGAGTTGTATTACAACATCATCTGCTATGAAAATATACTTATATCGAAATACTGAAATCTTTTTACATACATATTTTACTTTAAATACATTTTGATCAAAGTGTTACTTCGAGTCGTAATTTAGCTTCATTTAAAAAATAAAAAACACTATCAACATTTCTTATTACTACTTATGAATTTTCACAAAAAAATTATATTTTGATAAAATTTGTTAAAAGTAAGCATACACATAGTTTGATAAAAATAAAAGTATGTGAACTGTATTTTAATCAGAAGACTAAGCAAGAATGAGTTGTGTTTAAAGTAAGAATGGAAGCCAGCAAGATAGAATTACAAAAATTTACCAAACAAGATTTAAGCCTAAAAATCTCTATAGACTTTTGATGTTTTAATGTATAAAGAATAAAAAATAGAAAACTTATCTACAAACTTTTAGTAGTAGTTAATTTAGATAAGTTAAAATTATTTTTACAAGCATTAAGGTTACAACAAATTAAGTCGCTATTTTTCAGTCAGGATAATAATCAAGCATTGTAACAAGCTTGATAACTAACTGCAGTTAATGGCACTAAACACAAGCCTATATATAAAAAAAAAATGATTAATCGTACTGAAATAAAAATAACTTAAAATACTAACACTTTGATTTTCAAATAATTTCGGTATTTTTATGTATTTCTGACACCTTTTTTATCCGTTTTGAATTAAAAACAATTTACAAAAATAAATTTAAATAAAGGGCCTTCTTACTGAAAAGAATATTTATTTTTAGCAATAAAACAATTATAAATAAAAATAACATTTTTTAATTTTTAATTTAGTTTATAAAACATACTTAGTTTCACAAAAAGTATAAAAATATCAGAAAAAAATTATATTGTATACCAACATTAGTAATTTGAATTTCAATTGTGAAAACAATAATTTTTAGTTAATAAATAAAATATTTATTATAATAGATTTTGTTGCAATGCTTCTAATCGAAAAAACATATCGTTTTAATAATAAAATGAAATTAGAAATAAGTAGGTATATAATCATTAACATATGAAATTTAATAATTAATTTTAGTAAGCACTCTAACGAATACAATGATTATTTAAAATTACTCTTAAAAGATTATTAGCGGAGAACAAAACTTTAAACGATTAAATTTTGTTTTGAAACAAAAGTTGTATGGACAACATTTGACTAATCAAAAATATTAAGAAGCTTTAAGATAATTTTTCTTCATTTTTGAATATCGTATGAATGCTTTTAATTTTATTGCTATTTTTGTAAGTATTTATAAGCGCTTCAAGTAGTACAATTAATTTTAATTAAAAAGTGTATTGTTTTAAACCATATCGCATGGTTTTGAAATAAGTCTGCTTCAGTTGATTACAATTTTCTTGAAGTCATAACACAATTTATTCAAAAGCTTGCAAGTTAAATGTGTGGGAAAAGTTATTACGTCATGATAATTTTAAACGACAAAATAAAAATATTTTTAAATCAAAAAAAGAATAAAAGAAATGCTCGAAAAAAATATTATGATTACTAAAAGCAGGCAAATTATAATCTAGTACTCATAATAAACAAACTATATTTGATAATCAAAACATTATTTTTTTTTATATGATGTAATAAAAGTTAATAAACAATTCAAATCAAAAACATGACAAGAACTCACTAAAAAAATAATTAATAAATACTTACAAACAATTAACTCTATTAAGAAGAATAAATTAACACAAATGATTTTTTTAATTAGAACAGATAATCAAAATCGTAACTTAATAAAATAAGGAACATTATGTGTGCTGAAATGAGTTTGCTTATGTATGTATTGTACATGTTACAAGAAATATATAATTTAACTAATTTAATTCTACCCAGTAGCTGGACGGTTATATATGTTTAAAACAACTAGAAGTAGTTATTGATATTTTTTCTTATTTCATGATTATTATTTAACCACTGGTTTATTTATTGTGGTTGTTAAATATCTCATTGATTATTAACAAGGTAAAAGGTATGATATAATGAATCACTTATAAACTTGTTTAGTTAAAATTATTAATTGAAAACAAAACAATTAATTTTATTAAGATGAAAATTTTATTTTAAAGTAGAACAGAAAATCGTATACAAGTAAAAAGTGAACAATTTGTCTGCTGAAGTGAGTTTGCTAATGTATATAAACTAATTACAAGTTATTATTTAATATTTAAATAATTTAGTACTACCCAGTATCTGGACGGTTATATATGTTTAAAGCAACTAGAAGTAGTACTAATAATTTTATTAATTTAATGACTATCATTTAATCACTGGTTTAATTATTGTGGATTGTATAATATTTCAATGATTATTAACAAGCTTAAAAGGTATAATATAATGAAACACTAGTAAACTTTGTTATATCAATTATGCCATCGTCTTCTTTAACATTTTAGGTAACAAAACAAATAGTACTTTTAGTATTACTTTTCTCAATTTTATAACTATTATTAACATACTATCGCATTTATAAGGCAAATAGTTGAATTGACTGCTTTGATTTAACTGGTATAAGGGAAGTAAAAAATATGCAGTGATATGCTATAGTACGATCTTTGAAAACTTAAAAAATTATCATTTAAACACGTCAACTTTTTTTCATAGTGTAAGTAACATTCTTAAACTAAATAAAGATTCTTTGATATTGTATCTATCTTTAGTTTTTTTACAGTCTTAGATATGTTTTCCGACTATTACATTTTTAAACTTCGTTAGTTTAGTATATGCTTGTACAAATTGTACAAATATAGTAATTGCTCATATAGTCAACTATCCACAACAATACGAATAAAATAGTAATTTCTACTTTTTTTTTACTCCAAAAAAAAAAAAAGATAATTTTAAATATTATCAATTACTAAAATATTTGTTTAACACAGATCATTTGCAAAAAAAAAAAATTATACGAAAATTTTGTACATACACTTTATAACATCAGATTTTTTTGTTTGTATTAACCATCCATGATGGTTCTAAATTAAGAACTTAGTATACTCCCTTCAAAGTTGAGAAACCACATACACATATAAACACATGTGTAATTTAATATTTGCTTGAAAAACTTATGACGTCAGTGAAAGCTTTTGACGAATTTTTCAAAGAAATTCTAAATCCAATAAAATAGTGTAAACAAGTACTTTATAAATTATATGTCATTATTAAAAAAATATAAGTTAACAATTTAACTTATTAACATAAAAACTTAATTTTCAAAGCAAAGTTTGTGAAATCGTGATGATAAAATGATCTGATTAAAATGCAAATAGTTATTTCCTTTTAAATTACATACAATCAAGTACGGTATAAATTTATTTACTCAACTAGCTTTAAAGATTTTTAAACTCCATTATAAACAATTATAAACATTGACATTTCAATAACAAAACTGCAACAACTTTTATACGAGTTAACTTTACTTAGAATAAATTCATGTTTAATACGTATAAATAAATAAAAAAGCATAGTTGAAATAGAAGTTAATTTATAAAGAAACAAAACTGTTCTAGCATTATAATTCTTTTTTACTAATAAAACGCCAACAAGATTAATTTATTTTTGTTAAAACTTTGTTTTAGTGCTTATTTTTTATTGAAAATTTGTAAGTTTAAGATAGATGTTTGAGTTATAGTACCAATGGTATATTAAAACTAGTGTCAAAATTCAAAAGTAAAACTGAAATTCAAAAGTCAGAAACTAAATCATTACAATTATTATTGAAGTTTAACCAAATCAGATTTTTTTTACAGACTAAAAAATATAAACCAAGAACATTTATCTAAAACGGAAAATGTATAAAATATTAAACTAATAAAAGCAATTAATTTTTTCTAAACACTTATGTCTTATGTAGCTGTGTATTTATCTAGAACCAGCAATTTGAAACTTGCAGCTATTTGCTATGATATTTTCAATGACTTATAAAATTTCCTGCTTTAATATATTTATTATAATTTTTTCATTTAGCCTGATTGAGACTGATTTAGCCTGATATTATCTCTTAGTACAGAAAATCCTCTTTAGAAGTCATTTTGGGTATTTGGGGGTCTTATTTAGTATTATTGTAGTGTCCAACTTTAACTAACTTTATCTCAAAAATTACTTTAAGTTTTGAAAATCTACAAGAAGTAACTTGTAGCTTAGTTACAACTCAATAGAAATTGACTAAATTGTGATTGACCCCCTTTCTTCCCTATGCCCTTTACTTGACAAATTCAGTGATAAGTTTTAAAACAAGTGTCATATTTAACATAATACTTGTGTAAAGTTAAATATCTATTACTAAACATAAATTTTCACTTTAATTAAGGACTAAGTGAAAACATTATAACCAGAAAATTTATAACACAACGACGTGCATTGTCGTGTTTTATTAGCATTTAAAATGAAAAGTTTACACAAGTATAAAATGAGTAAAAAATGTTTGATATAGTATTTTGACTAGTAGTTTAAATCTATACATAATTATAATTCTAAACATAAATAAATACAGTGATTGCTGATGTCATATCAGATTAAAAAAGCTAGTACTTAAACTAAATAAAAAAGAAGTTTAATAATTTGTTCTTGGAAAGAAAAATGAGTTGACTTAAAATTTTTATTCCTAAAAATTTAGTACTTTAATCTTGAAGCTAAGTTTTAGTGGTGAGAATGTCTTTAATAACTTTAGTTAAACAAACAGTGAAATATATGAAAAAACTACTAAAAGTTTAAATCTAAAAAGTATTTTGTATAAACCTTCTAAAATAGAAATATAACAGTTAAAATAACTAGGCTCTAAAAAACATAGCTGAAGTAAAGAAACTCAATCAAACAGCTAAGTTTTTAAACTAAACTGTAATATTCAAACTGCATTTATATATTAATTTTCATAAATAAAACGTACTTAATCTACTCAAAACAAAGTAATTAAAGTTCTTAAACCTTGTTTAAAGTTTCAGCAAAACATTTCAAACATTTATTTTTACAATACTGACTGATTTTGCCTTGAATGTATATTTTTATACTTATAAATAAGTTTACACCTTAATAATATTTACTCAAGAAAAAAAACCTATTTTTTAATTCAAAAGTTTTAAAAATGACATAATATTCTAAAATTTCAAACAAAAAACTGATGTTTTACAACTAAAAAAATATGATTTGACCTGATTTAGGCTGAAGCGTACGAAAATTTATAAGCTGAAAGCTGTTTGCACTTAAAAGGTGCAAATTACTATGTTTTCAAGATTATCATTATTAACTATATTAGATGGTTTTAAATTTACGTGTTTGGAAGACAACTCAACTTTCATTATCAGGTAGTTATTTGAAGAAACTAATCTTACTTTAAAATGTGTTTTAAATAACTAAAAGTCAGTCAATATTTTAAATTTAATAATGAATAAATTTTTATTTTAACCAACTTGCACGAAAAATTAATAACAGTATTGTACACTACAAACTAGCTAAACCATATGATCATCACAAAATCTACCTGGTAACAAAAAAACAAGAACTATTATAAACAGTTAAAAGGTTATAAAAGATAAAAATCTCAAATATCCATGCGTAATTACTGTTACCAACAGCTGTGACAAAAAAATATTAACTTATAATAATTAAAGAAAAACACCTAGAATCTGTATTATGAGTAGATAAATATAAATAAGTAACAATCATCTGAGAAAATAATTATAAAAATATTAACAAAATTCATACATAGTTTTATAGGGTCAGCAGCATTTCATTAGTGAAGAATCAAATTCGATATAAAAATTCCTTTGAGGACAAAAGCAATTTATCAAATTCACGGAACATATTTAAAAATAAATTTTGAAAGCAAAAACAAAAAAGTGTTTTGCTATGCATATTTAAAAGCTTCATAATATATAGATTATCAAAATTTATTGAACAAAATCATTAACACACGCTACACAATTTTTTTGTTACATAAGATGTTGTCATAACTTAGCTTCACTGTTTAAATAATTAAACATAGTTAAAAAATGCAGAAAATAAATACAAGTGCACCTTTTACTTCATATTTAGCCTCATATTTAGATAATAAGAACAAATATTTTATTTAAGTTACTTATATAATTAGGAAAATAATTTATATAAATAGGAATGCATTAACCATTTCTTATGGTTTTAAATTAACACAGTTAAAAATTCGAATTATTACTTAGAAAAGATATAACTTTTATACAAATGTAATTAAATATTTGCTGTAAAAAAATGACGTCACTGAAAAATTTAAATGAAAAATTTTTAATTTAAGGTTTATTAAAGTTCAAAGGTGGTGTGAACATATAAACTAAAAGTTATAATTCATTATTGAAGTATATTATTATTCATTCTATTTAAATTCATAACATATAAAAATGTGTCAAACTTAAATGACATAAACTCTTTAACTATTGTTGAAATTTATATGTTTATCAAAGACTTGTAAAAGCAATAAAACTTCTCAATAGGTATAAATAAACTATCAGTAGCACTAATTTATTGGTCTACTAGCATATTTAAAGTATAAATTAGACTTTAAGGATATTTTACACAAAATATTCAAAAACAAAACAGTCTAAGATGACGTTGAAATAATCAAAACCAATAACTTTATATGTCGCTGATTGTAACGCAAACACATTGTGAACAGTTTAAAACGATTCAAAAAAAAGTATTATGGTTGAATTTCTTGTTTTAAAAAAAAAAGGGAAAATTCAATAAAAGTTACAAAAAGAGATTAAAAATACAAAAATCAATAAATTCCATCAAAAACTTTCTTTAAATCGCCCTGTTCTTTGTGTTTTTTTGGATAACTTTTGCATCTCTCTTTACCAAAGTGATTTTTTATTTTAAATTGAAATAGCTGAAGATTGAAGACAATTTATTATTGTCTTTATGAAACATATGTTCTGGAATTTTAATATCGCATTTTCCTAATAAAACTTTTAAAAGCCCTTCAAGTGAGCTCTGTAGAAAAAGATTATGTTTAAATAATCATGTTTTTTCTACTTACATATTTTATTGTTATAATATACAATCGTAGAGTAATATTTGTACTGACTTATTATATTAAAACAACACTTTTAAGAAGCTTTTTCGTATAGTATTAATTATATAAGCAATAAACTTAAAAATATCACTTAAACTAAATTCTTTTTTTTTATTTTTAGTATTTAAAACTAGTAACAAATATTTCATTTCAACCTAACATCTTTATTCCGAATAAACTTTATCTTATGTTTTGCTAGATTAGTAAAAATAATTTTTTTAATTTGTCTAATGTTCAACTATACTAAAAAGTATACTATTTACTAAAAAGTTTAATCAAATCAACTTTCTAAAGATTGAAACAAAGACAGATGTGTAGATAAAGTTATTGAAAATAATTTAAGTACAAATTTTGAATAAATAGTAGTGGTTTGATTTATAAAATTTTAAATAAAAATGTTTTTTTTTTAAATGTTTCATTTAAAATACAAAAAGCTTCTTTAATAATAAAAATTTATCTACAAGTAAATTAAATCCAAACTTTATACACTAAGATAAAAGGGGTGCAAAAGTGATAAAGGATATGATTTATATTTTCGAACTTAAACTGACTAGATCTCATAAGCAAAAACCAATTATAGTTGCACCAAAAAGGGTAAACTATAGAAAAATAAAATTTAGTATAGTTTCGCAATAGTATATGTTTTTAAATTCCATATATTACTCCACGTTTAACAATCCAACTAAAATTTTAAGTTGCTTCTTATAACATATAATACTTGTAAAACCATCTTCTTTGTAATAAAACTAATGTAAAATTACTAAAACCTTTTAGTTGAGTACTAATAATTTGATCAAAAATAAACACATAGTTTTTTTTATTTATCACATATAATATTTACAAAAATTTTTTTTGCGTAGTACTAAAAGAATATCTGCTATCAATAAAACGTATAGCTCTTTTGTCAACAAAAACTTAGTTCAAAATACTGAAACCTTTCTTAATTAACACATTTTAACCAAAAGACATCATTAAACAACAATTTAGTTTCACAACTAATAAGAACTTTTAATCATTTTTTTCAAAATTAAACCCCGTTATAACAAAATTTGTAAAAAAAAAATAAACGAAACCAATACAAAAAGTACGAACACTGTTAATTAATCAGTAGAGTACGCAATATTGATTGTGTTTGAAGTGAATATTTAAGCCAGCAAGATATAGTTTAATTAAGATTAATTTGATCATGCGACTTGAAAACTTCCAAGGATTTTAAAATCTTAAACTAAGAACGTTCACAATAGATTATTTAAAATGTAGGAAGTCATGGTTAATTAACTTAGATACATTAAATTACTTCTACGACTTTTTACGGGCATGAAAACACTAAGTCTCTATTTACATTCAGGATTAAAATTCAGCCTAAAATAAAGCTTGAAAAACTAACTGCAATTTTTAGTACAAAACAAAAGATTACAAATGAAAAATAATTGATGAATTATACTGAACAAAAAACGATTTAGAATACTAACAATAAAATTAATATACACATAGTTCGGTATTTCTATGTAGCACTGACACCTTTTTTATCAGTTTGCTACCAAAAAGATTTACAAAAACAAATAAAATGCACTTTTTACTGGATAGCTTATGTTACTTTGGGTATAGTTCGATGATAATATAACTTTTCTAAATTGTAGAATGACTGCTATGGTAAATTTGGCCGGGAATTTAAATAATATCGTGCTTTCTGATTTCTTAGATTTTAAACTGTTACCACATACAGTAGTTACAAGTACAGTTGTACAACAGGTTTAAATATAACTTGTTGTTATCTTAAACAGTTTGTTATTTATAAATATAAGTTATAACTATTATGCTGTGGCAAAAAACATATTACGTCAGTATTAAGTTAAACTTGCAAGAAAACTTTAGAGATTGTTTTATCAAAATATTAAATATAAATAATATCAGACATCTTAATGTACTGGATTTTAAAATTATTACCACGTAGAGTGGTTAAAATAGATACCTTTAAAAAAGTTCGTTGTTTACCAAACCAGTCTTTAATTTCTAAATCTAAATTATGTTAATTTTGATGTGGAAACATGTGCTACGTTAGTATGCAAGAAATTTTTAGACTTTGTTTTATAAAGTCGAAACTTCATTGCAATGTCTTTGTAAACCAAATACATTATTTTAAAACAAAACTAAGTTAAACTATATTTAGTTGTACTATATTCAAATTAAAATTTGACTCGTGTTTTTGTTGAGACTATGAAACTAAATTGTTAACACAAAAATGTTGATAAAGTAATAACTTTGAAACTAAAATAAACTGTTCACAGAATGTTTATTTACAGTAGCAATAAAACAACCAAAAATAAAAAGATTTTTTTTCAATATATACCAAGAGTATTTAATCAGACTTAATTAATATTGATTTAAAGTAAAGATAACATTTTATTTACTATTTATAACAAAAAATATTCAATTCCATAATAAGTATAAAAATCAACTTGAGTACAGTGAAAATAAATTTATTCTGAAAAAAATAACAAATGAAAAAATAATAATTCAAAGTTGTTGCATATAACAAGCAATAAAAAGAATATTTAATAAAAATAAGTTTTATAAAAATATGTAAGATAAGTTTGTAAACACGAAACATAAAGTAAATTATAATAAACACATAAGTATCAAAAATATCTATTGATCATCTACGTAACAAAAAAGCAAACTAAAAAAAAGTTATGACAAGAAAACATTAAAAAAAGAACCATATACAAAAAGAGGTATTTAGAAAATATGATGTTTTTTTATGATATAATTATTGAGTTTTATTTGATTTTGGAAGGCCACAAAAAACGTTAACTCATAAACGTTTTAAAATGAAGTGCACAACAATATTATATTCAAAACTTTACATTCAATTTTTTTAAAATGTAATTAGTGAATCCTATATTGTTATCTTTGTAGAAAATTAGAAATGTTTAAAAAAGTACCAAATAAAAATAATGTATATGGTCTAATTTAAGTAAATAAAATATTCAAAGTATATATACAAATCAAAATTATTTTTTGCCTTAAACAAATTTATTATAAGTTAAAACCTTTTTAAAAAGCCTCGAAACATTTCATTATAGTAAGTAAATAAAAACAGTAAATAAAAAACGAATCATTACTTAAGCTTTAAAGTGTCTATTGTTTACTTTAGTTTATCTTTGTACATTTATATAAACATCAACAAATTAAGAGTAAACATAATTAAGATAAAAGTTAAACGTAGATATAGGGTATTACAAAATCAACTAGGTAACAAAAAGCGAATTATATAATTAAAAGGTTATAAAAGATTAAAATATAATAAATCCATGCGTAATTACTATTATTATAAAATTAAACACTTTGAAAAAGTTTTAACTTATACGTATTAAAAAAAAACATAAGATCTATGATATGAGTAGATGATGATTAATAAAAAAGAAACCATTTACGATATTGTAAGTAAACACTTTTGAAAAATTAAGCCATGTTTTAAATATTTTTTATAACAGTGGGTCGGCAGCTTTTTATAGTAACGGTTCTAATTTGTTAAATTAAGTCCTTTGCGGACTAAAGTAACTTATCAAAGTCATGAAGAATATTTTAAAAAGACTTTTTCACAGCAAAAACAAAGAGTGCATTACTATGCATAGATCAAAAGTTTATCATTACACAGAATAATTAAATAATTAGATTTGTTGTATTAAGAATTTTTTATGCAAAAGCATAAAATTGAAGTAAGTATTTATAAGCACCTTCACAAATGTACGTATATTAATTTAGTGAAGTAATGACTACTAACCAATTAACTTGGTTTTAAAACCACGATGAAAGAAATACATATAATTAAAATGCTTATTAAACTAACGACTTTTGATTAAAAGGTAAATAAAAATGTTTTGTTAAAAGATATTATTATTATTATATTGTTTATTGTGCAATGTTGGACTCAGGCATCAAAACCTGAGCCACTTAAACAGGACACACAAAAAGAGAAAAAGAAAATAATCTTATATTCAAAACTTTAAGATAAATTATATATATATATAAATATACAAACATAATTTAAATGAAAACACAAAGTTAAACACAATATGATAAACAAATGATCTAAATTGAAAATTCAGTTCAAAAAATTCAAATTTATATATCACTTAGTACACACAGTAAAGAAGTTTGTCTAAAATCATGGCTTATAAAACAAAATTCATAACTACAAAATATATAAGTAAACTAATAGTTTGTAGGGGGGAGGCGTAGGGAAACGAATATGACTTCTGTAATTGTTTTAAAAATGGTAAACAACTCGAATATCATAAGAAATAGTTAGACCATTATCAATGTTATAAAGTACTAACCATTAGTTGATTATTTTAGATAATTTATAGTAAATTACTATCAATATTCAACTTAATTTTTCTAAAATTTCTTGGTTAAGTATATTGTTTACATAACTAATTATAAATGACAACGCAATTAGAAAAGTAGTTTTTTTTTTTCTTAAATAAAAATTACAATCTTTATTTTTTGAAAATAGATCAATGGCGCATATTAAAAATATATTTCAAAACTAATTTCAATTTTTACCATAAAGACATCACTGAGCTGACCTATTTTAAAACTATTAACTAAAACATCGGCAAAAGTCAGCAGAGCAGAAACCTGGACTTTCGTATTCCTTGAGACAAGCTCAAATTTATATACACTATGTGCATGTATAAACCAATTGTAGATTGAAGACTGCAAATTTTCCGGTTGTGACTGACTGATGAGTCATAATCAGGATGAAACCGGTCTCAGTCAAGTCAGCAGAGCAGAAACCGTGAGATAAGTTCAAGTCTAAGATAAGTCTCAGTCTACTAAAAGCTTGTGGTCTGAAGATTGAATTGATCAACCCTTGCGTTAAACTAATATAAAATTGTGCTTAATAATAAAAATGCAGTATTTCAATTGATACTAATAATTTGTATAGATAAAAGTTACACACTTTAAGTAAGTAACGTTTTTATTTGACTATCTAAAATGGTTTTTAATTTCTCAGATTATTTAGGATGACGGGTAATTGAAACAAAAAATACATAAAAACAGATGTAGCTCAACAATTAATTTGAAAAAATTATGACTTCAGTTGATTATTTGAACAAAAAAATAATATCTCATTAAACTTTAATTGTTTTTTGTAATAATATAATATAATTTAAGCAAACATGTTAATGTACAAATGTTGTATTAGTTTATTGAAAAATGTGATACTGCAGTATAATTTAGAACAGCGGTTCTTAACTAATTGTTTCATTATTTACCCCATTTGGGAGGTTATCACGAAATTAAACTTCAATATACAAATTAGTGTTAAATATTGAAGAAAACAAACTAGATTTTTTGAATCTAACGCTACATATATAAAAAAAATAGTTCAGATAGTTTAATTATTTTGAAAAAAATACAGTTAAATACTAACTTTCAAATTTTAATGACAATTAACAAACATTAATTTACATAAACTGTAATTATGAAAATTCACTCTCTGAAGTTTAAAACAAACAAGGTAATTTACTATCAGGGGTTAAAAATTGCTGATTTAGAGTAAAATGTGATAATTTACATAAAAGATTTACAAACAAAAGAGTTAAATATGGTGTTAAACTAGTTAAATGCAATAATTTTGCTACATTGTACGTTATTTAAAACTGTATTTTGTTATTACAATTGTGACAAACAAACTTGTATCCTTTAGTTCTTAAAAAGAAAAATTTACTTTAGAATTGATGTAAAAATGTACCAATTTAAGCATTTTAAATAAATAGATATTAGTAGTTTTTTTCTGTAAAACCTCTTAATTTTTTGATAAAAATTAATGCTAAGATTATTTTGTTTTACTTTTACAATTGCACTTAATTGCTATTTCAATAAAAAAATACTATAACCATACATTACAGTTTAAAATTAATTAGATAAAAACGAGTTTAATATTTCAACAACTGTTATTAATTTAACTAAAAACATTTAATTTAGAATAGTTTTATAAAAAGTAATGACGTCAGTAAACGCTTAAATGCTAAAAAGTTGAATTTTTAAATTTCAAAATTAAGCTCTTAGACTGAAATCGCTTGTCTACTATTAAGAGTGTTTAACATATTAGTCAATAAATAATGTTAAATCAATTTATAAATAAAAAAAATCCCATTGACAGCAATTCAAATTTTCATAAACAACTCTACAATATAAATTATTACATAAATTGTGTTTATAACTATTTTAGTATTAAAATTAAACGATCATCAACAAATACTTAACTTGATATTCAAAGTTTTTTGTAATATTAGGTAATATAAGTTTATACTATCTTTATGAAAATATAAAAGTTTACAAAGTACCATCATTAAGGTATAAGCACTAATAAACTACTTGACGAAAAAATACTTTCAGTGTTTTTATTATATATTAACTAGACATTTAATTAAATTACCATTAGTAAATTATAACAAAAAACTTTATTTTATGTTATAATTCATAACTTATATAATTTGCGTACTTTTATTTTAGTTTGTAAATGAATATTACATTGAACTTTATAATTATTTCATATTTTTTTTTTTAATAATAACAATGCAATTTGTATGTCTAATACTACTATATTAATATTGAGGTTTCATCTGTTTTTGAAAATATTAGTATTAGAGCTTTGAAGTATTTTCAATGATTGAATGAGATTTTACTGATAATAAAGAACATACATATCATAAAGTGATATCAGTCCTGACATGATATAAAAAAAACAATAGTGTATTCTAATGGAACATCTGATTGTCGTCTAGTGTAAATATAAAAGCAGTAAACTTAACAAAACTACTTCAATTTTTTTTTTATTACAAACAAACTATTAACTAGTTCATTTTAATTCATTAACTCATTTACCCTTGTTTCTTTATTCTAACTACATTTTATCTTAAGTTGTGTTGGGTTGGTACAAATCTTTTTATATATAAGACAAATATTATTGTTTTTATAATATACCACTATATTAAAAAGTTTAATCAAATCAATATTTAATTTTTTGTCTTCAAACAGTGGGTAGAACAAAAATATAAATGATTATTTAAGTAAAAAAATTGTGTAGACAATACCGGTTTGACAAAATATATTTTTAATAAGAATAACTAATAATAATTAGTTCAACTTATTTATAAACAACTTCTTTAATGACAAAAGTTTATCAATAAGTACATTAAAATTATAAGTTAATACTTGTGAATAACCATATGTTATGGTTTTAAATTCATAGCCATTACTAACGGATGTATACATGAATATTTTATACTATTTCAAAAACTAGTAACTTTAAAATGTGACTTAAAAATTATGACGTCACGAACTGTTTTAAATTATAGAAAACATTCAGCTGACGTTGACTGAACATTATGCTAAGACCACAACAAATAAAACATTATTATTTGCCAAAAGTTTTTTTCAAAAAAATTATACAAGCATATGTATAACTTTTTTAATATCGATGTTTTTGTGTCAAAACTTTATTCCGACTAACGGCGTTTCACTGCTCTCAAATAAATTTAAGAAAAATCTACGGAATCTTAGTCACATTAAACGAATGATTACTTTTAAGACTTTACACTGAGCTAGTATAAAAAATATATTAAAATTCCAAAATTAATTCGAAATAATCATTTACTTAATGTTAACCCTAACTAAAATTAATTCATAAATACTCTTTTTTTTACTCTAGCTCATAAATAAGTATTTAAATAACGTGGTTAAATTATTCTAGTGTTAATTCTATATAAAACTTTAGTAACCAAACTAATTTATCTTGTGAAGGTTTGTACTGTTTTAAAATTGAATAAAGTTGTTATTGTTTAGTTACATCCGAAAAAAAATATAAGTAAGTTTATCACCTAAATATAATGGCTGTACAAAATAAAAATATGAGAAACTGCCTAAATACAGCTTACATTAAAAATATATTCTTTTGAATTTAAGTTCTTCTTGTGATAAATTTAAAAAAATTACAAAGTTGTTCTTTTATTTATGAATCTTTTTTTTTAAATCATGAGTTATGTTGTGGCTACTTAAAAAATGATTATAAGAGTAAATTAAAGCATAAGAAAGCATGTATAATTTCAAAAATTGTTTAAGAATCATTTAGAGAGGCAGGAGTAATTTATTGAACAACTTAACACATGATTTTAATTTTAAAGTAATTAGGTTTTTGATAGTATTTTAATTTAAAGGTGAAAAAATACTAAACACTTGATAATAAATTTTGAACTCATGTTATGTAAATTGTTTAGTACATTTAAAAAAAAAAATACTGTACTTTTACATTCCAAAATTAAAAAAAAAAAAACTTGAAAAACTTGTTTTCTTACTTAAAATATAGTTTAAAAAGTACCTTAAAATACTATGAAAATTTATTGTTTTTTTATATTGTTTTTATATGATTTTCTTTTCTAAAATTTAAATATTCTTATTAATTAGCAAACTAAAATAAGTGTACAAACTAAGCAACTAAAAAGTGTTTGATAAAACAACTGGTATTAATAATTTTAAAGCATTTCAATTACTTTGCTTGTGTTAAACAAAACAAATTATTGTTTAATTGTAAAATTAGATCAAAAAAAAATAAATACATAAAGTTTTGTTTTAAATTGAATAACGTAATGATAATAATATAAAAGTAAACTCATAATATCTTAAACTGAATGTTAAAGTTAACTACTGAAAAAAAAATTATTTTATAAAGCAAATTTTTTAGTTTACTTTTTACCGTTTAAACTATTTTAAAAATTATTTTTAATTCAATTTATTTGTTACTATGAAACAGTAGTATATTAAATTTTGAATACTACAATAAAGTATACATTTATAATATTTCAAGACTTAATATATCCAAGTGAAGGGGCAAAATACCATTTTTACTTTTTGTTTTATAATGTTATCATAGTTGTTAGAGTTGCTTAAAATGTTATGAATTAGCATTTATTATGAAACTTATAACAAAATGTAATTGACTAACTTTGTTTTTAAAAACACAGTATTATCTTTTCGAAAGTTTTACTTCTGAACAGTAAATCACTTAATTTTCTTATTATATTTTAAATTTTATCTGTGTAGGTCATATTAATACATAAATAAAGTTATTAAAAAAGTTATCTTTAAAAAAATTTTAATTTACTCGATACTTTAATACTTAATTTATTTATTTCATATCATCGATCCACTAAATGGTTTAGATTAAAAATGTTACAAATATGTTCAAAAAAAGTTTTACAAAACTCTGACTTGTTTTTGTACATGAGTTTAAGCAAGTTCATAAACTAAAACCAAACATTTAATTTTATAGCATTTTATTGTGTTTACTTAAACTATTAACTTCATAACAAAAAACTAACTTAATTATATAACGTTTTAAAATTACAATTTAGTACACAAAAGGCATTTAATAAGTTCTTACATTACGGCTAAAAAATACTTTATTTAAACAAATGCTCAAATTTAAGTAACGATATTTTTAACTTTAAACAATGGAAGTAAATAGTTAAGTTTTACTACTACAACTTAGTGACTGTAATGTTTTTTTAAATTTTGTCTCAAACTATTTAATTTGATCCTAAGATAAATCAAATGTTTTATTCAAACTAAAACAATTTATTTATCTAGCAAATATATATAGCTTCTTATATTAGCTGATAATAAAAAATTATTGCAATGGTTAATCAAATAGATTGAAGTAAAAACAATGCTGAATTTTCATTCAACAATGATTCATTATTTTTTATTTAAATATCACTTCAGTAGATAACGTAATTAGCAGTGCAAACTAAACTTAAATTTTAAACTAACAAAACTAGTAATAAGTTTTTGTTTATATAATTTCATCTTTAAAATATTATATTTTACATAAACCTTTTTTATATTTGTATAACTTTTATAGTGATAATTTTCTTTTAAACAAAATTTTTAATATTAAATAGTGATTAAATTATAACTATAAGATAAAACACTGATTTTTATTTCGGTGATTACAAAAAATTCTACTTATGAAATTAAAAAATGTAATTTTTTTTATGAGTAATGTTTTAAAAATAACTTATTATTCTTGCATTTTATTTTTTTATGAACTTTGTACTTAAAATAAATATATAAATTAATATGCATTTTAGATAATAAAGGTTCTATTTGTTAAAAATGTTGTAAGAAACAGTTGAAAATGTTTAAAAAAATCGTTTTGATAAACAGTTAAATTTCAAATATAAAACTTCAAACTTAAAAAACACCTTTATGATTTTGTAAGTAACTTTAAAATAATAACTAACGATACTTTTTTATAATTTTTTGTCGTAATAACTGTAATACACCTAGTAACTTTCATACTGGGTACGTATTTTTGCGCTATAAAAAAAGTAATGAAGACAGTAACTGTAGAAATACTTTATAAGCTATTTTAAAACCAACAAAATCCACAGTACTAGATAAACATAAACTAACTAAAATTACCAAATAACATCAAATTTAGGAAAACATCTAGAAAAATAACTTAAGCTGACTACATAAAAAAAAATCCTACATAGTTATTCTCGGTTGTATTACGTTGTTAAGTTTGACTTATTAACATTATGAATTAAAATTTAGTTTTCATTTAGAAATTATATAACTTATATGTTTTAAGCAATTTTCTTTGCTACAATGTTTTATTTCAGTTAAGTTAAAATGGGAGTGATAAGCTTAAACTTATGCTTATTAACATTAACAAAAGTGTTCAATTAGTCACTTTTAATAGCTGTACAAAATATGAGTGATATGAAATATAAGATTAGTCTGTCATTTAGTTCCTTATATTGATGTCAAAGGTAATATTTTTTTAAACGAGTATAATAAAAAATTATAAAAAAATAAGACATTTCGTATACTTTCGTATAAGTTTAACTGTTTGAAGATTATTTCGATATTTATTTCACTTTTGTCCTATGTTGCAAACAGTATTTATGCTTTTATATGCTAAACTAATTTATTTTTGGAGGCTAAAAACAAAGAGTAAATTAAGTAGTTTATCTCGTAAAGTTTTGTATTATTTTAAGATTAGTTAAAGTTTACATTATTTAATTTTGTCAGATAAAAAAATAAAAGTAATTTATTCAGCTAACTGGAATAGCTGTACAAACTAAAAACAAGAATGTTGCTAAAGTACATTTAAAAAATACTCTTTTGAATTTAACTATAGCTTGTGGTTAATTAAAAGAAGTCATAAAGCTATTCTTACTTTTATTTAGAAAATGAGTAGTAGCTTTTTTCAATAGAGGTTACTTATGTTTACATAAAAAAAGATTATAATAATAATTTAAATCATATAGATGCAAGTATAGTATAAATTCATAAAAATGTTGAATTTTTACGGAACAGTATGCATGGTTTTCATTCTAAAATAAGTAGGTTTTTAATAGTTTTGATTGAGTGAATAGCAAAAAATACTGAAACTTGATAATAAATTTTTAATATGCACTCAAAATATATAAATTAATTAATACATTTCAATAAAATTCACAGTGTTTAAAAATCTAAAAATAAAAATTACTTGTACTTTTTTTTGTCTTTTTTAAAATAAAATTTAAAAAACACTTTTAAATATTTTAAAAACGTACTTTAAATATCAGCAAAGTAACTTAAAAAACCAAAGTTGTTTAAGTAAAATCTATAAGTTTTGTAACTATTTAGTAAATATGTAAAAAAATAAGGGATTAACTTTAATGTTATCAAAAAGTTGTTTCATTTATACAATTTTTGAAGACTTTAAGTATTAGTTTGTAACACAAATGCTTCTTAAAAACATTTTTGATAAGTAACAAACTTTAAAAAAAGTGTATTTGATGTTAAACAGCAACTTGTTATATAATCTTTAATGGCTTTTTTATTTTACTTACTAACTCAGTTACTTATTAACTCAGTCAAATTTAATATTTTCTTCAGCTGTCTGTTTTATAACTGTAAAAATTTTTTAAATTTTGTCTTCAATTAATTTGATCGTATTATGTAGTTTTTATTGTTAGTTTTACACTTTTTGTCGACAAAAAAACACAAAAAAAACAGTTTGTTTATTCATAAATACAAACTATTATTTTGTTTATCTGCAAAAATATTTCGTAAACTAAGACTAATTACTTTATAAACCATCCATTCATTAATTAATTATAAAATATTAGAAGTAAATAAAATAAAGTATGCTTTAAACATTTAAGAAAAGTTTTAGTTTTTATGCTATAAAAAGTTTGTTATTAAAATATGGTTAATAACTTTTTTGTTTTTAACGATAAAAAATTATAATATGTTTATTCATTGTTACGCTTTACTAAATAATATAATTTATATAGTACTGTTATTTTTACTTTCTAATGTTTAGTAATTTGATTATCAGACCTCAAGCCTTCATCAGACCAGTTTTGTTAAACTTGAGCTTGTATCAGGGCATACAAAAGTCCAGGCTTCTGCTCTGCAGACTTTCGCCAAGGATTTTGTTGATAATGTAATTCTAACTTTTTAAACGGAGATTGGTAATTGGAGATTTTTAGTCGGTAGACGAGAGTAACTTAACTAGTAAATTAAAACTCAAAAAATTAATGTTTAAAACAACAATATTTTTTAATCTTTTAGCTTTTTTTTTCACTATAACTCTAACCTCTTACTAATACTGTTAGTTTGTACCTTTATTATTATTTACTTTTTCTTATTTGAAAATGAAGCTATGTTAGGATATGTATGAAAAATAAAAGTATTTTTTATTGTCAGCAAGCTCTGGTACAAACTATCAAGGAACTTTATGAGCCACAGTTTTTAATTCAAAATAAATCGTGATTGTATTGTTTGTTACAAGAAATTTTTATTATTTCCTCAACATAACTTTTAAATATTTGATAAAAAAATATTAAGTTTATAATAAATAAAACAAAGCCATAATTTATTAAAGATATACACATTGTATTCTTTAAATTTTTGTTAACTAAAACCGTATGTAAATCTTCACAATGAACACTACTCAAATCAGAGGTCGACAAACTGCGGCCCACAAAATACTCTTCAGTTTCAAAGATACCTTAAACGACACAGTTATACAAAAAAATTGTCTCTTATTACTTACAGTAAGACTATTATTTTAATAATTTCTCATTACTAGTGCATTACTTTTGTTTATCTTATCACATCTTTGAATTAAACTTTTTTTATTATGATTACTACAAGTTTTTTGAAATAACTTCATCCCGCGACATTTCGTTACAAAGTTTGGCTTAGGAGAAAATTTTCAGGGAAAACTACGGTATATAAAAGGCTACTGACCCCTGTTGTTAATAATTGATAACAAACATGATATTTAAAAATACGGTATCACAAATTAGGTAAGAAATTGTTACTATTTAACCGAGGTTAAAATACATAATCAATTAATCGTTTATTTTTACACAGTTTGAACTTAATAAGTTTGATATTTATGGAATTAACGAAGTTTAGTTTACTAAACATATTTTTATGTTTGAGTCTTTATGTACAGTACGGAGACAAAGAGTTTTTAGTCTATAACTAATCATATCACTGCAAAAGACAGTTTAGTTTTACAATTTTGTTAGTATTAAAATTTTCTCAAAGTTTTAAGAAAAACAAGAAGTATATTTTACTTGTTTAACTAAAACATCTTAGATTAGTTAATTATTCAAAACAAAATTATTACATATAATATATATATTGAAATAAAAAAAGAAAATATTTATATCTGAAATCAATAAATTTAATAAAAATTGTTTTTTAAGTATGTTAAACATTATGAAAATATTGATTTGATATAAAGAAATTAAGAAAATAGATTGAAATTTTTTTTTTTTATTTGTAAATAAAAATAAGTTTATTCAAAACTATTTTAATTTTATTACCTTAATTTTGCGTAAGTTAATGTAAATATTGTAATTACATTTTTAATTTTTGAATATCAGTTTAATACTTTTTTTTAAAAACACATTAATCTTAGCTTCAAATACAAGTGTAAATTAACAAAACTCACTAAATCAAATGTTATACATAAATTAACTTGTGCTTTAGTTATAAATGTATGGTATTAATCGTCATCATGTAAGTGTATTTTATACTAATAAACATTGATGTAACTATTGATTTTTATTTTTTAAGCAACGTAAGTTTAATAAAAAAAACATTTAACTAACATTTGTAACTAAGTGTTTATGATAGAAGTAAGTTTGTATTTCTTAGCTAAGTATCAAATCACAACTAAAACATTTTGTTTAAAGAGAATTGAAGGAACATTATTTTTGAGAAATATATACTCATTAATCATTAAACTTATGTATACAAAATGACTTTCTTTAAATTAATATAACGTATGTTTTTGTATTTCGTAAACTTTTTTGTTAATATCAATAAACTCGTTTTAAATAAATAGTTTGTTTAAATCTTAAAGCGTGGACAATGCTGTTAATCGCGTTTTTACAAATTTTAAATTTTTACTACCATACTTCAAAAATAAATCACAAATGTTATATTCAAACGTACGTTAAAATGCTACAATCGAGCAAAAACTTTATCTGGTATCAACACTTAAAGTTTGTACGGCTATTTTAGATAGCTGATTGTAATATATTTAGCTTTGAATAAAGTAGTTTGCACATATACTATCAGCAATAAGTTATAACTTTGTACAGTAAGACTCATTATATTCACAAGTTTTCACATAAGACTGTTATATTTAAACAATATAAAAGCTTCAATGAAATATTTTTATATTAAATATATATGTCTTTCAGTGTAAATAGAAATCAAAATTGTCATTCATATTGAAAATTAATAAGACACGAGTTGTTTACTTAATTTATTTTTAACATTTTGAGTTTAGTAGTATAATAATAAGCTTTTAATTAATTATCATGATAATCTAAGTATTATTATGTAAAACTTAATACAATTTTGCACCTTATATTTATAAAAATTGTTATTATTTCTTCATTTTATTTTCACTATGAGCTTAGGGAAACAAGCTCTTGAAAACGTATATATATTTTATTTATTGTAATTTAAAGTTTATGTTTTACCTAATACTATATTTATTAATTTTAACAAATAAAATAAATAATACAAAATATGCAAGCTAATTGTTTAAGATTATATAGAAGAGTATCAACTCTAACAAGCATATATTGTTAAAATATTTTACCTGTTTTTTAATGTAAGTTCACAGTTTCTTCTTTTATACTTTTGATAACTGCTTCTAACTTTTTTAATCGTTTGTTTTTGAAACCGTTTAACATTAGTTTGTTAAGGAAACTGTTTACTTTTAATCTAAAACAATAATGGCTTTCATTTTAGTGAATTTATTTATTTTATCTTCTTATGTATTTTACAGTACTAATCAATTTTACAGAACTCCGTAAAACTGTGTTTTATTGACATAGTGAAACAATTTTTGTGTCATTATAGAAAATCAGTTCAGTTTGCAATTTTAACTATAAAAAATACAGTTAAATTTTAGTTAAATTTTTAATCACATACATAGTATTTTAAAAGTTATCATATTATTCTTTGCTACTTTAACTACCAAAAAATAAATAAACTAGCTAAAAAAACTGTAATTTTTGAAAAAAAACTTGAAATTTCTTAAATTTTATTAGTTGAACTATGATGTTGTACGTTTTTATATAAGTTGTTCCTTTTTTTTTAATCTATTTCTTAGAGTAATGTAGAAAATCTATGGTTTTTTTATACATAAATAACAACAAGTGATCTTTTAAAAAATATTTTTTTAAAACATTTTATTTATACAACTAAACAAAAGTTCTATTCAGCACCACAAATAAATAACAAGACTTACTTAACTTCAATTTTTTTTTTCTAATATTTATAGCTATTCTAGGGAGGTAGCTGCCTAAATTACACGAGCGTACAAAAATGCACGAGGGGACAACGTGGCACGAGTTTACAAAACTGCACGAAAATACTTTTGCACGAGGGGATAAAATAGTCCGAAGACACTTTTGCACGAAAACACTTTCGCACGATTAAACAATTTTGCACGCGGACAATTTTGCCTGGGTTTGTTTTTGTTTTTTTTCTCATATTTTTTTTTTACTATCACTGTTACCCCTAACCCTTAACCTCGGTCGGTAAGCGAATTTTTTTAAATTCTATTAATTTTTTATATTTATTTGTTATTATAATATATATTTTTTTTTACTATCACTGTTACCCCTAACATTTACGCTTGGTCAGTAGCTTTTTTTTTTCTGCTTTTTTTTTTTTTCTTTATCTTTCTACTCACGCTCAAAAATATAACCTGTGCAAAATTGTCTTCGTGCAATTTTGTTCCCTCGTGCAATTTTAGCTTTGTACAAATTTGGCTTCGTGCCATTTTGTGACGTCGTGCAATTTTGTAGTCGTGCAATCTAGTTCCCACGTGCAATTTAGTAACCTCATGCATTTTTGTCTGTTCCCATTATAGTTAGCTGATTGAAAAATTATTATAAAATATATAACGTTTTTATCAAGTGAAAATTTTGTCAAGAAATTTCGATTCAATCACGGATGAACCTTGACAAAGTTTTAATAAAGCTAAGTGCAAATTGTTTTTAAATTATATTTATATATTAAATAGTTAGTTTAAATTAGTTCAAGTTATTTCATAGTTTAATATGTATTTATAAATTTTAAAAATAATTATAATTTAAGCTAAATAAATCACAAAATAAGTATCTATACCTTATTCTATTTCTTTAAAATAAGGAATTCTATTTGAATAAGATTTATTTAAGCTTTGATGAGGTCTTTGACCTAAACTTAGTTTGTAAAATAAGTTTTTGAAAGAATAAATTCATATTCAAACATACATTAAAGTGCTACATTCGAATAAAAACTTTGTTAGTATCTAAAGACTAAATTTGTAAAGTTATTTTAGTTAAATAAGTTAACTTATCAATTTCAAATAAACTGTTTTGCACATGTAACTACTGTCAGTAATTTAAACTCATTATATTTACAAGATTTCAAGTTAGACGGTTATATTTAATCATTATAAAAGCTTCAATGCAGTTTTATTTTTATTGAACTTATAAGTCTTTAAGTAAGTGTAAATAGTAATTGTAGTTGTTTTTATGTTGACTTATTATAAAACGCGAGTTGTTTTTAAAATATTTTAAAATAATTCTAGTATACAAGTATATTAATAAACTTTTTTCAAGCTATCAATGATAGTTGAGTTATAAATAAGTAAAGTTACTGAAATTTATTGTCTAAATAACTTTACTGTTTTATGAATTTGTTATAAGTAAAGTTACTGAAATTTATTGTCTAAATAACTTTACTGTTTTATGAATTTTTAGTTGTATTTTAAAGTGTTTAGTTTTACCTATTGATAATATGAAATTGCATTTTTTTTCACCTATAAATAGATAACTTTGTTTATATTGTGATTAATAATCGTAAATTAATTAATAAGGTACAATGTTTAAAACTTTTTTATTCAAAAAACTTTCTATGTTTACTGAATTAACAAATATTTTAAAACTGTTAATTTTTTTTTAAAGTCTAATAAAATAAATGTTTTATTTACCGTAGTAATGATGTACTTACTTAAATGTATTAAGGCTTAAATCTTTCATTCAAAATATCAAGTATTTTGTTTTAAGTACAGACTTTAATTACAAGTATTTTAGTATAGATGAATATTAAATTTAAATTACAATGACGATATATTAGTCAACTACTAACACGAAACTAAATCGTTATAATTTAATCATGTTTGGTTTTCTATTATTGTTGCTTTTACAAATGCAGTTTTTACAGTTATGCTAGTTAGCTAATTATTTTTTTTACTCATTTAATTTAGATAAGGTTTTGTATAAAAAGTACTATTAAAACAAATAATAAATAATCAATAATAATTTGTAAGATTATTTATTAACTCAATTTAGAATAAATGTTATTACTACTACAAAAACATAAAGTGTTAAATTAAATTAACACTATTTTAGTTAATTTATTTAACAAATAATAAAATAAAAGTTATTATACATTATATAACCATCTGATATATATAATGTCTGTTTATATACAGTTTCTTAACTTTTTTTCTAAACTTCAAAACTTTTTTACAAACTGTTTACTAGAATAGCTGTACAAACTAATACAACAAACAAAAGTTTAATATCTCAATTTTTATTTATATTTTAAATGTTTTCAAAAATTTAACTTGTGATTAACAATACAAACAAATGATTATTTGTAAACTGTATCAAAAGTGTTTAAAACTTAATAATTTAATTTTAATTGTCTTATATAATTAAAAACATAACGTTTCATTCAAAATAGATAAAATACTTTAAGTGTCTTCGTGCAATTTTATCTTCGTGCAATTTTATCTTCATGCAACTCTATTCCTCGTGCAAAAGTGTCTTTGTGCAAAAGTATAATCATATAATTTTGTGCACTCTTGCAATTTTGTCTCCTCATGTAGTTTCGTACGCTCGTGCAAATTTAACAGCTATCCAGATAATAAACATACATACATAGATATTAATTTATAATTAATCTTACTATTTAAATAACTTCTGGTGAACAGTACATGATAAACGTTTGACTTTTAAGATAAAAACGTTTTGCTAGACAAATAAGCTCAAAATATATCTTAAAAAATATTTTTTTTATGTTAGTTATAAATTTTATACAAGACATAAATATTATCATAGACTGCACTAAATAGATACAGCACATAAACATTTTAATGCTTTAATAATTTAAAAATAGCCGTAGTATCTCAATAGGTCATTAAGCTTACGTTGTTAGTAACAAGTCAAATAGAATTAAGTTAGGAGCAAACAAAAGTATTAATTTAAAACAATTTGAACATATTTATAAGTTTAATAAAAGTAGTATTAATTATTTCTTTAATAAATGATAATAAGCTTCATAATATTAGTTAAATTTTATTCAAAACCAGCTAGCTTATTAAAGAAGCTGTACAAACTAAATAAGTTGCTTAACACAAAATTATTTCAACTGTCGATGATTTTAAACTTAAGCGTAAAGTGTGCTAATATGCTTAATTAGATTTTTCTTCATACTATATACAACATTCTAGTTATAAAATATGATTTTTTAAATAATTTACTCTATTTTTTTTAAGTAGCTATAATTTTAAACTTAAAACACATCAACAATATTGTAAGTTTGTTTTCATAAAACTGTTAACAACAACATACAAACATACCTCATTTTTACAAAAAGTTAAAAGGTATCCGTTGTGTGCGACTCGATAACCAAAAGGTTCTTCGTGCACCAGATACTAAAACGAAATATTTTGTGCGCTTTTTTTAAAGATTAATAATCATTATAAAATTGGATATGTGAATATATTAACGAAAGAATTACATTCAAATTATCTATTAATAACTAAATAGCATGAAAAATTTTTTTATATGATGGTTTGTAAGCATCTTTATTTTTAAGATTAGTCAAAGTCTAAAACTATTAATGTTTGAATAGTAGTTTTTAATACAGTAAACTAAAAAATAAGCATTAAGAATATTAGTTTGTATAGAAAATTAAACCTACAATATTAACTATTTACTAAATCTGAACGTTTCAGTGATGAATCGAATATAGAACATAAAAATGACACTTTGATTTAGAATTATTATAAAAAAAATTCAATATTTAAATAAACTTTTATAAATTTTGATTTTATTTTTTAAAAGTGTCTATTACTTCATGCAGAGAACAAAAACAAGTAAAGAAAAAAGCTGAATGTTTTTCAACAAAAAAAAAGTTATTTAAAACTAAAACAAAGTAGTTAGTAAAATATTTATGAAAATAAAAACTAATTCATTTAAAAAATTAAGAAATGATAAGCTTTTATTGTTGTATATTTAGTAACATTGATATTGAATAAATTTATAAATTTATATTAAATTGAATAAAACAAATATTTAAAAAAATTCTTAATTTTACATATTGAAATGTGTATTATTATATTTTTGCGATGTTCAAAAAATCAACTGCAAAAAAATTGTAATAAGTTCTTAATCGTTTAATGCAAAATCAATAATCCTTTTATAACATTTGTTTATAATTAAAGAAATATAATTAAATTGCAATTTTTTTGTTCGTTAATACTTGATTAATTTTCCAGCTCAAGTTTTTTTAAAACATCTGTTTAATGAAATATTATGAACTGAAAATGTTTGTGAACAAAACAGATTGTTTAGTTAAACGACATTGTAACTAAAAACTATAAAACATTTAAATTTATAATTTTTTTTTACTAGTATTTTTTTAGCCAATTTCTTTATCAATAATTACCTATAGATAACTATATTATTAAATTTTAACCAGCTAACTAGGATAGCTGTAAAAACTATTTGAAGAACTGTGAGTAACAATATAATAATCATAAGTAATATATGTATTACAACAGACCTTGCGTTAGTGGCTAACTTGTAAAACGTCACAAAATGTTGTGCTTAAATATTTGTCATGTGTTTAACAAACTTGTATAGTTTTTAACATGTTCTAAACTCCGGCACGTAACCTCTTCTCCTGAAAGTGTTAACTTACATAAACTTAAATGTAGGTTGCTTTTAGATTTTAACACATAACAAGAAACACGTGATTTTGTTGACATAAAGTACGTTTAAAAAAAACTGCTATTCTTTGTACTTTATACATAAAAACAAAGTTGTTGTTTCAAATGATATTAAACTTTAAACTGTTAAATTTTTTATTATCATCTGTTCACGTATTACTCTACAGTCTTATATATTTTATTTTTATTTAATATGAGTGGTTGGACTCTGTTAGTTTTTCTAGAATTTGTTGATGTTTTATTTTTAAATATTCATAAAATAGAAGAATAAACTTTATAACAGTGTTTCACATAGCTAGTCAATTAAATAAATGAAATCTACAGTTGTTTTTTTTCTAAATTTAAAATGAATTTGAAAATTCAAAAATTTGGTAATTTTATTAACTAGAAAATTAACAACTTGTAAACCTTTTCATTAAGCAAGTTTACAATTCTGAGATGCCTCTGCAGCAAAAAGCATTAATATCTACATATAAATAGTTTATCAAAACTGGACTTCATTAAACAAGCTTTTTTTGACACAACCTCTTAACAACAAATGTAACAGGAGAAATGAGATAGTTTTTGCGTAATACTTGTCAGTGATTGAGCTAATATATTTGGCTGCGTAAATTCATAAACCTTTAGGGACTTGTTTTTAAATTGTTTAATTGTTTTTTTAGGTTAAATAATAAAAGACTTATGTTTTTATACTAGCCTATTTTTCTAACTTGTAATTTTATAGTTATTACATCAGTAACGCTATAATTCGGTTTATATTTTAAGTTTTGTGAAATTAATTAATTTTCCATTTAAAAGTTTTTAAACTTTTGTATTGACTATAAATACTCATTCTTTTTTTTTGTATCATAAGTATTAAGACTTTATTTATTAGTAAAACAACAATTATTTCGTTTGGTAATTATTAACTCGGTTTAACTTTGTAATTATTACTCAATACTTTATAGAATAACAAAAAAAATAATTAATAAAAATATATTGCAAAATTATTATAACAGTATAAATATAAAATATATCGTTTAATTCGATTAGTTTATCACCTATTTTAATTTCAAAAGTAAAAAGTAGGTTTTTAATAATGTTACTTAGCTTATTTTTAAAATAAAAAAAAAAGTATTGACATACAGTTTCAAACTTTCTTTATACCTTTGATTAAATAAGTTGAAATATTATTGTGAGCTAACTAGAATTGCTTTACAAACTAAGTACAAGAAGGCATATCTAATTCAAATTTACATTAAGATTATGTTCTTAAAAAATTTATTATATTGTGGTAAAATATAAAAATCTTAAGCAATAACCTTAATAAGTTAAACTTTTTTTTTCTTAGTTTAAAAATAAAGTCTTTCAAGCTAGAGACTAGTTTCTTAAATATTTTAAACTGATATCTTTAAGTATATTTATGAATAAATAAAATTAATTTCTTTATCTACTTTGAAAATTTTACAAAAAGTCCAACTGAAAAAACATACATTTAATAAGAATTATTTATACTTTAAAAAACTACTTTAGCTGATATACGACTCGATAACCAAATAGTTTCTTTGTACACCAGGTCATTACACCAAACCATTTGAGCGCTTTTTCATCGTTCTATAAACAATATATTCTTATGTACTTATCATATTTCAAAATAACTTTGAGTCTACTATTTTTTTTTATTATTGTATTGATAATGTGTTTTTAATGTGTAAAATCTAAAGAGATAGAATTAACAATTAAAACATTTGGAAAATTATTTGCTGATTCTAAAACTAATGAAGTATAACTTGTTACTATCATTACTTTTGAGTTTCTTATTTTTAAGCCCTAGTAAAAATTATATATAATAGCACTAAAACAAAGTTAGGCATTGAAAAAAGCTATAGAAATATAATGTTCTTTAGATACTGGGAAAAACAACTCTTATTTTCAATTTTTTTGTTAAATTTTTCTAATATAAATGACGCTTTGTAGTTATCAAGTTTTGAATTATTAAGTTAAGACTATTAACACTTCATAGTTTTTTATTACTTTTAACTTATAAGCTTTAATCAAGATTAAACCCATTAAATAATAAAGAAATAGTGTTTCTCTGTACTTTAGTTTAAATTCGGTACAGTAACCTCTCGCTTATTTTCTTGTGTCCACAGTAAAAGTGCGTAAAGATACGAGAGACCATAAATATACGATATGTACCAAATATACTTATTATAATGGCTGTTTTTTGATATTGCTTCTAGTTAAAAGAGACTGGTGACATTCTCACTTTTTAACAGTTTGTTTACTTTATTTATGACAAAATCAAACATATATTACAAAAAGATTTAAACTTAAATAAAAAAATAAAACTTGTAGAAAAATTTTACTAAATTTAATAATAGGAAAGTTTTATTTTTATTTATATGTGACTTACTTGATACTTAACATTTATATTCTATTCTACTTATTCTACTTAGCAAGTTTGATTTACAATTAAGCATTTGTTTATAAATAAACAATCGTGTAGTATCTATATTAAAATTTGTTTCTATAGCCTTTTACAAAAGTATGCATTTGGTGCAGTATTGGATTTAATTTTTTAAACAACAATATATAACAAATAAGAAAAATATTTGATAACAATTGTTTATATTCCTACAAATTTCTTAGTTTGACCTTTGCCAACATAAGGAGAAACTTGGCTTGCGCTGTTTTAAAGAAACATTAATGGATTTTTTGAGTCAGAATGAAATTTCATTCCATAAAAATTTGGATTAAGAAGTTTCATTAAATTTCTTTTTTAGATGTTTTTTCATATATATGGCAAGTTTGATGGTTATTTTTATTTGTGTTATAAATTCTCATTATTTCACTATACTTTCATTTTTTAACACAATCATAACTCTTTCAGAATTTTAATTAAATCTTTTATTGTTAATAAAATTACTGATATACAGAGGTATAACTAAATGTTTATCAATTAGTCAAGAAACATAAGTTTACAAAGTTGAAAGACATAGAGAGGTTAGTTAGAATTTAAAAACATAATCTAAATTAGAAATATACACTAAACTTAATTTGTGCAATTTGAAAAATAACTTTTTAAATTAATATTTTAGAATTCTAAAACGCGTAACTAAACGAAAGTGCGTAACGTCACGAGTACGTAAAGATGCGAGAGGTTACTGTATTTGAATTATAAATAGTCGAATTATCATATATACATTTTATCGACTATTAATATTCATCGGGTTTACTTATCTTTAGTAAACACACAAACTCACATACTTTATATTTTATTCTTTTAAATTCATATATCATTACATATCTTTATACAAAACTGTGTAGAAATATTTTAAAACACCTTTAAAACAAAGTTGAAGCATGTGTCAGTTCAGTAAAGAAAACCGTGTGCAAATTTTATTATATTGCAGTAAAAATGTACTATTACTAATTTGAAAAAACGTTTTGTTAAACGATTGTAAAAATATTAACAATTGATAAGATATTTATTATCTAACGACAGTAGTTGTACAAACTATCACAGTAAAAAAATACAAGTAAAAGATAATAACTTTATATTAAGTGACGTGAAAAGAATTTAGTTTGTGGTAGTAATTGTGGGATGCGTACAACAATGATAAACGATAACATTAAATCAACGACTTTATATATTTTTCGACTTTTTCACTTGACAGATTTCAAAATAGTTTAATTATATTTAGTTTATTCTATAAAGACTTTACGGAAAAGTCTATTTAAACATTTATTTAAAGTGGAAAAATATAAAGTTTTGTAAAAAGTTTTATCCACTTTCTTAGTAAGTGCAAAAAGATTTTCTATTAGCTTTTTTTAAACTCGTCTTAAAATTTTTTAATGTCATGAAGTCTGTAATAAAATGAAAACAAACGTATAAAAATAAAAATTAATTTTTTAAGTTTGTTTACTCTTTTTGGTTTATATGTTTTTCAACCATAATTATATACTATTAAGTCTAGATAAAACATACTAATTGATATAGTTGTTATAAACGCTGAATGGTAGTTAAAAATTTCGGCTTAAAGTTTATATTACACCTTTAATCAACAATATTTTAAAGTTGGACGTTTCGCATCGTAGACTAATAAGAAAAATATAAAATTTTCAAACAGTTTTCCGTTTATCCACTTCTTTCAAAAAAAAAAGTTTTTTAAGACTTAGTAATAAGTTTTTTAATATACATGTTAAATATTTGTTTACTTCTACTAACATGTTTACTAATAAAGTGACATTTAAAATTATAAATTCAATCATGGGTTTTATTATGTATAAAAGTAAGTCACTTTTAGTTCTGTTTGTATAGTTATTTTAGTAAAATTAATAAAACAACGATATTTTATTATTTTTACCAAATATTCTTATTAATAATATATATTTAACTTTTCGTAGGGAAAGTTAACTGAAAAATGAAGCTTAAATACTAACCTTAAGGAATATAATCCAACTTACTTCTTTTTATAAAGTTTTAATGTATAAACTATGAGAGCTTTACCAAACTTAAAAGCTTTGATCTACATTTGTAAGTATGATGTAATAAAGTAAACAAAAACGCTTATCAAACGTTAATAATTAGAAAAGGAATATTTAAAATAATTTAAATATCTACAGACTGAGTATATTAGTTGCCTAAATACTTAAATTGAGTTCGTAAAGCTGTTCTAATTATTCGATTAATAGAATTATTTAGGAAATTTGTAGTTCAAAAAGCGAAAACTTTGTACTAAGGGTACTTCTGCAAGGGTTAATTTTTTAAACTAAAACTGGTATCCCTAGCCATTACTCTTGGTTGGTAACTTTTCCTACTTCTTATTTATTATAAATATTTTTTAAATCTCTTACTTTTTACTGTTATAACTTTAACCTATAACTTTTACTGTTGGTGTGTAGTTTAACTATTAGCCTTTTTTAATATGTCTTTTTTTCGTATGCAAAAATGAGTAGCTCGGTATCGAGATGTATTAAACAAAAATATTTTATTATCAATTTTCTAACTCAGTAGCTGTGCAAACTAGCAAAGAACTTTGTTAGCTACAAGTTAATTTACTTTTGAAATTGAAGTAAATCGTGATTGTTCTGGTAGTGGTTATAAAAAATGTTTATGTTTCCTAACAAATTTTTGAATACTTTATATACACTACCAAATTTATAGCAGATAAAACGTCACTATATTTTATGAAAGACATAAACTTTAATTTATTCTTATAACCATTTGTAATTTTTTAAAACTGATTACTCTAAATTAGAGGTCGGCAAACTCGGGTCCGCAAAGTACTCTTCAGTTCCAAACACATCTTTTAAAAAAAGTTATACGAACACATGTTCTATTGAGAGCTTACAGTTAGAATATTATTTTAACATATTTGCATTACTAGTGCCTAGTTTTTCATTATTTTATCACAATTTTGGTTTAAAATATTTCTTTTTGGATGATTACTTTATACTTTTGAACAGCTGCAGGCCGCAAACTTTTTTTTTTAAAGCGCGGCCTAGAAGAAACTTATTTTAGTAAAATAAAGATATATTAAAGGCTTATAATTGTTAATAACTAAACAAAAATGATAGTTAAAAAAAGTTAAATGCTATGATATTACAAACTAGATGAGAAAATGGTTACAACTTTAACAAAGATTGAAATACTACTTATTTTATTTGTTTAGATTTACACAACTAAAATTTTAGCAGCTCCATGTTATTATTTCATTAAAATCAAAGAAGTTCACTTTACATAACTATGTTTTTGTTTAAGTACTCTCCGTTCTTGTATACAGTACAGAGACAGGACACTTTTTCAGTCTACGGCTAAAAATATTACTGCAAAAGTTTGGTTTGAATTTTTTTTCGTTATTCGAAAGTTCTAAATAAAAACAACCAAAAATTATTGATTTATATATATAAAACATCTTTGATTAGCAAAACATAACAAAAAATACTTAACAATACCAAATTTAATAAATAATGTTTTCAAAGTATATTAGACATTAAAAAATATTAAAAAATTAAAAAAAAAATTAAAGATATTTTTTCTAAATTGTAAATTATGAAATCTACAAGTTTTTATTTTAAATTATTTTAACGTTAGTACCTTAATGTTATATATCTTAATGTAAACCTTTTAAATAAAGTTTTCTATATCATTTAAGTAGTTTTTCTATAAAATGATTAATCTAAGCATCTAATACAAATAATTATTAATAAAATGCCTTAATGAAATTTTATTATTAAACGTATATTTAGTTTAAGCGTTACTATATGCTCTAAATATTCTGTATGTAAGTATATTTCTTTTTAATAAAACATTATTTGTAATTATCTGTTTTTATTTTTTAATTTTTTAGCAAAAAGAATTTAATAAAAATAACAGTTGTTTGATAATAATAAATTTTTATATACAGTAAAATATTAAATTTCAAAAAAAATATTTTGTTTAATGAAAGTTGAAAAATTGTTATTTTTGCGCAATATATACTTATCAATTAATAAACTGATGTAAAAAAAAACAATATTTCTTCATTAATCAAACGTATGTTTTTTGTATCAATTTTATATTATTTCGTAATTTTTCTTTACTTACATCAATAAACTGATATATAATAATTCGTTTGCTTTAATTTTAAAGCGTGAACAATGCTGCTAATCGTTTTTGTACAAATTTCAAATGTTTACCTTCATACTTTATAAAATTAATCACAAACATTATATTCATACGTAATCTAATATGCTACATTCTGACAAAAACTTTATTGTAATCCAATACTAAAAGTTTGTACAGCTATTTTAAATAGCCGATTGTAATAAATTTATTTTTATATATAAGTAGAATAAAGTATTTTTCACATATATGTCAGCAATACCTTATAAAATTGTACAGTAAGAATCGTTATATTTACAAGTTTTTACAATAAACATTAAGATCTAATCATTATATAAGTTTCAATGAAACATAATTACATTAAACATTTATGTCTTTTAGTCAGTTTAAATAAACATTAAAAATATTATTTATATTGACTAATAATATAACACGAGTTGTTTACTTAAGTTATTGTCAATTAATTCAGTTTTCTAGTAAATTAATAGTTTTTCCAAAACTAATCATGATAATCTAATTATTTTCAAGCACAGTTTAGCATGTTTTTAGTCCTTGCCTTTTATTGTTTCGTTTTAAAGTTTGTTAAGTTTTACCCATAAATAATTTAAAATAACATTCTTAAGTAAACCTATTCATGTTCTCGTTCTATACATATCTTAAAGGATAATGTTTATAACTATTTTACAAATTTACGTAGTGACTACAACTTGTAACAAATTGACAACAAAACATATGTTATTTTAAAATTACTTAATGAGGTTTAAAATTCAAAACAAAAAACATAAACTAAAAATTCAAATATAAATGCTAATATAATCGTTTTAACTCTTAATCTTCATGCAACTTTAGACTAAAAAAGTTTCTTCAATAATTTTTACAAATAACATGTTATTAAATATTATGATAACTAAAATTTAAGTAGCATAAAATTATTTGAAAATGAAATTTAAATTATCTACTAAAAATGAAGGAAAGCACACTGAGTAGACAAGTTAGATTTATTTATCACTATAAATTTGTTTTTGAATAAGTTTATTATACTTTTACGACAGGTCTTAATTGGTTAATATAAAAAATAAATCACAATATATTAGGTTGAAATTATTTTATACATGGTAATAAATTGAATCAATTTTTTTGTTTATATGCAGTTTAAGACGAAAAATTGATTTATTTTACGTTAATATATGGTAAACTATATTTTTGTAATTATAAATGTTTAAGTATCATAAAGTTGTATGTGAAAAATTATTACCTATCTACTAAAAACGAAGGAGACCATATTAAGTATACAAATTAAATTTGTTTTATCACTAACAAAAAAAAAATTAATTACTTTATTCTATCTTTTTAAATACTTTTTGACAATTAAACTTTTCCGTAATCCAACACAATTTAAGTATAGAAATTAAATTAAAAATCTAAATAAATATGTAAAATTTTTAATACTTTAATACGTGACACCTCATGACAGCATTTTTGCCACATGGTAATAAAAATGTAAATATATATAAATACATTTTGATTGATTGAATCATGGTTTTTCATTTTTAATAGCTATTCTGCTTAACTGAGTTAAAAATATACATGTTATGTTTTAGATACGAATGTATTCCCATTTTTTAACCTTGTGTTTATTTTTATAAAAAGTATGATGATTTACATTTACATTGTTTTTTCTTAGTTTTAACAATTTAATAACGTTAAAGTCCTCTAAAATATTGTGGTTTCTTTTGTTGTGTATAAAACATATATGTTGTATTTGGTGTAAAAAAAAGTTTTATCAGCTATCACAACTAGCTTTTCACATTTTAAAATGATGATTATATACAAAGATTTAGTTCTTTAGTATTGATAAATACATTTTGAAAATTAAATTAATAATACTTTATACAAATAATTTCTATAGAAATTTGTCTTTTGATTGGAACTGATTTCCAACTAATAAGTTACTTAAATATTTTTATTTTCTAATATTGACTTTAAAGACATAAAATCAGCAAACATGTTTGAGCTAGCTGAAATAGTTTGATGTTATAACTTTGACTGTAACCGCAAAAAATCAGGAAAACTTGTACTACAAAATAATAGTGTTTAAAATTGATCTCTTCGCAGCTATATCTGCAAAAAAAGATGATATCTAATTTATTCTTTATTTACAACTTTCTTATGTCTTCTCCGGTTGAATGCGCATTTGTTTTCTCACATGCAAAAAATAACATTTATAGAGGAAATATTGTAATTGTAGGGCAAATTTTGTATACTGATATGATTTTTCAACAGTATCACATTAGAATAATTATGAAGAATAAATATAATTCAAATGTAGATTAATGTCATAATGTTACTAAGTGTTAACTTAACAAATGTATTTTGATAATAAATTAGTTTATACTTTAATAATACTTTTAGACGTTTTTAAGATATTGTCATTTATATTTTAAATAATTAACTTAAAACCTTTATAAAGGCTATAAAAAGTATATCGTTTCGAAAATTCAATTTTTTTTTGTTAACTTGACAACTTATATAAATTATTTTACAATCAACCCAGCTGTGCTTTGTAGTTATAATTTAAAATTTTACAAAAATAATACTAAAATTAAATTAAAATTGAAATTTTTTATTTCTAAAATTTAACATGTTTCAATGGCTAAGAAACACTTAAATTTTTTAATAAAAATACTTCTTTAATTAAACATAAACGTGCTATTCATAATTAATTATATATTTTTTGAACTAATGTTATATATAGCCAGTCATGTTCTCTTTATTTTGTACAGTTATCCTAGTTAGCTGACTAAAAATTGATTTGTTTAAGTAAATATTCTTAGCTAGTTTTAATGGTGTGAATTTATTTCTTTTCAAACGTTTTATCATATCATAAAAAGTTAACATAAAAAAATTAAGATTGTGTACCTAATAATTTATTGGTCGTTTTTTAATCTTTGATGTTTTTGAACTTTTAGTTTTTGATATCATAATGTTTTAATAGTAATTTTAATTGATTTACTTTAAATTCAGTTAAATTAACAGAAAAAAAAAATTAATTCTAGAAATTTTTTGTTTTTATAAATGCTACATAATCTAGCTGATAAGTCTAAATTCTTTTTAAAAAACTAATAATGATAATTAGTATATTATAAGGAAAAACTTGATATAAATTTTAATCTATTAAGTATACTAAGCTTTACAACTTTGTTTCGCTTTAAAGTGTGTTTAATTTTACTATTAATTATTTTTAAACTACAATTTTTGAATAATTGTATGTTTGTATGTGATAAATTACAACTTGTCTATTAAAACTGAAGAAGAGCATATTAAGTAGACAACTTCAAACTTTCTTCATCACTTTGAAAGTTTTTTTTAAATGCCAAATTCTACATTTTTAGCTACTTTTTGAATTTTTTTTTAAAACTCATCAGAACTGAAACATAACAATTAAAGTAAACAAAACTATTAAAAAGTATAAAGTTTTTTTAAGTTTAATTCGTGACATCTGATGACAAGGTTTTTACCACAATAAATAAGTGGTGAAAGTAAAATTATTTTGACTGTATCGAGTTCATTCCATTTTATTTTGTACAGTTATTTTAACTAACTGATTAAAAATACACATGTTTCGTTTTAAATACTAATATTTTACTTTTTTTTAACTAGTTGCATTAGTAATATAACAATTTTGATTTGGATTGTCAATTCAGTTCTCAGTTTTAATATTTTCATAATCTTTAAGTTCTTTAAGTTTTTTTAGTTTTATTTTTGTGTGTATCAAAAACTTAGAAATTATATAGAGTGTGTAGGAAAAGTTTTATCAGCTATCTTAAGTAGCTTTTAAAATTTTAAAATGATTTTTTTTGCATAGAATTTTTTTTTTATATTGATTAATACGTTTAAAAAATGTATAAATATTATTTTATATAAATTATCTTTAGAGCAACTTATGTTTTAATTGGACCCGATATTCAACTTGTACGTTAATTAACTAGTTTAATGTTTTTATATAGAATTGTTTCAACAGTTATTTTGTACATACATGTATATATTTGTTTATTATTCTTAAAATTAATCTATAGTTAACTGTTTATACTAATCAAAATTTCCTACCAATAATAAAAACACTTTTTACGCTGAAATTTAACCTAGCTTATATATACTTTTAAAAAAATGGTGTAATTAGGTGTAATTAGTTTATACAGCTTATTTATTTAGCTGATTCTTATCAATTTATTTTGAGATATATATAAATAATTGAGTTATAACTCGCAATTTAATACAATGTTAAACGAAAAATTTTTTGTAAAAAGAAAATGAATGAAAACTTAAGAACAGCCAATGAAAATAAAACTTTTTTACTTAGTATAAATGCAAAATGTATAAAAAAAATAAATACTTGTGATACAATCGTAATATTTTCAGAAAAATATTTTAAACACATAAAAATGAATTGTAAATATGTTTTCTATTAATAGTGAGTTTTTTAAACTTATGGACTAAAATTGTGCAAAATTTTGTTGAAAATCGAAGTGTTCTAACTTGATCTTTTTACAATTTCGTTCTATATGAAAAGTTCAAATCAAAAAACGGTAAAACGGTAACATCTAATTAAATTCCAACTTTCTATGACGTCCCCTGTTTAATGCACGTTTTCAGGTCTTAAGAAAAGCATAGAAACATCCTGAGAGAAAATATTGTAATTAGTCGACAAAACAAATATGATTTATCAACATGGTAATATTAAAGATAGATATCAGAGTATAAATCTGATAAAATGAAAACTTAGTGTGTTATTAGTACTTATTGTAAAAAAATATATTTGGCAAATAAAGTGTTATGTACTTAAACTTTACTTAAAAAACGTTTAACATATTGTCGTTCATCTGCTAATTAAAACTTTTGAAATTAGTAAAGACTATAAAAAAAAAACTATTGTTGTAATTTATTTAAACTATGAGTTTGTACAAAAAAAAATTATAGAAATCTTTACGCAATCTAGACCAGTTAGTTATCTTTTATAGTTATAACTTTAAATTTTACAGATATAAAAACAACTTATGAAACTTTTATCTTAATAGAGTTAAAGATCTTTTAATGACTCAGAAATATTTAAATATTAGAATAAAAATGTTTATTATGATAAACACAAACGTGCTGTTCATGATCAATTACAAATATTATGCATAAATTATTTAACTTCTGAGTGTTGTTAACTACAGATAGTCTAACCAGCCTATAGAAAATTATTTGTTTGATAGAGATTTTATGCAACATGTAATGAGGTTATGAAATTTCTATTCAAGCTTTTTTTGATACCATATAAAGTTAATGTATAATAATTTAAATATTGTGTACTTAAATGATTTCATTTACATTTTTTTATCGTTATTCTTTTTTGTTGTTTGCAGTTTTACTGTTTAATGATATACAATTTTATTAGTAAATGTTAGTAAATGATAGATTTTTAAATTAGTAAAACCTGATAGAAAATAAAATATAGTAATCTGTAGTTATAATCATTACTAAGGTTTTTAAAAGTTTTAATTTTATTTGTTTTAAAGTAAATCACTGTTTTTAATTAAAAAAATTTATGTCTTTTTGCGTATTTCCATATCAACCACAACACATTTGTAACAAGGTTAACATAAAATGTCTGCAATTAATAAGCTTTCGTACGATATAAATATATTTTAGTTTGTACAGCTATCTTAGTTAGCTGATAATTGTTTTTTTTTAATGTAAGTAAAGACTAAATTTTCTCATAAAAGAGATTGAAAATAAGTAATATACAATTTTGTTGATATGAACCACTTTTTTAATAAAAAAAATTTGTTGTTTGTACTTAACATATAAAAACAAAAATGGTGTTTTTAAAAGTTATTACAATAAAATCGAATAACTTTTATACCAACCTTTTTTTTATTAGCATAAAATGTGAATGTTTGTAACTGTGTTACTTTAATAAACTATTTTTTATGTTTTATGGTTTTGTATATATATATTACAAATTGAGCTATAAGACAATGTTTTGCGTAGATAACTAAATAGATTAATGTAATATGCAGTTACAATAACTTTCATATTTAAAATGATTCCAATAATTAAAAAAATTGTTAATTAATTAACTCCAGATTAAAAAAATTGTATACTTTTTCATGATACTATTTGAAAAGCTTTTGAAATCTAGTAGTTTTAATATTATATTTTCAATATATATTTTTACTTAGTTTGTACAGCTAACTCAGCTACACTAATTTCATTAATAATCACCTAAAATCACTTTTTAAAGTAGTAGTATTTTAAATGTCCAACTGATATGGCACTACCAAATATATATACAATGTTTATTCAACGACTAAAAAGTTTGGTCTAAGGACCAAGTGTACAAACGAACCTTTTAGTTATTGAGTCGTACACCACTACAATTACAAGATTATTGAAAAACTTATAAAATAAACGAAGTTATAATAATTATAGCTCGTGTTGATTCAAGAGTTTGTGGTTTAAAGAAATTTCAACTAGGTCAAGTGTCTTTTTTAAATCATTAATTTTTTTTTATAATAAGACAGTCTTGTTATAAAAAATGTAAGTATGAAGGTCCGCTATGCTTAAATAGTAATTTTTTTTACAAAACTACCTACGAAACGAACTAATATTTATTTGAATTCTAAAATATTTTTACATTTAAAATGATGATTTAAAAAATAAAAAAATTGTTTATTAGCAGATAAACAGTAATTGCAATAACTATAAAAGTTTAAGATAAACTAAAACGTAAAAATACTTTGACAAGTAGTATAGTTAAATCCAATAGTTGATATACATGTCTTTATATAAGCATTATCCTTTGGAATATTACTCAAACTTTAAAACTAAATAGATAAATTAATTAAGCTGAATTTATATAACTTACTAAGGTTACAGTATAAAGAATTTTATTTTTTGTGTGCTATATAAATTAACATTATGATTTAAAATTAAATAAAATTTGAAATTTGTGTTAGCAATAACTTAATAAAAATCAAAACTAAAACGTTTCATTAAATTCTTTAGACGTTTAAATATTTTTAGTCAATTTATATCTAAAATTTTTCTAGGTAAATTTTTATTTGGTTTTTAGTATTACGTCACTTTGAATTACTCATTTCATGCATGGATAAGCACACATACATAAGGACTTTTATACTTAGCCAAAGTATTTGAAAATATAATCTGTAGATTTTTTATAACTATTTGATACTCTTTATAACAGGATTTCCCAAACTTTTTCCTTTGAAGAAATTTAAAAAGCAACAGCTATGGCCCCCTCTAACAATATTATTGAAAGTGCCATTAAAGGCACCTAAGAGCTTTTTTTGCTCTTCATCATCCACTCAAGAACATCTAATGCATATTTAAAATTTTGACCTTATGGCTCCCCTGTTGCTCAGTTACTGCTCCCTTAGCCCCTTTGCTGCTTGTAGCATCCTTGAACCCTTTGCTGCTTGTGTCATAGCCCAGTTTGGGAAACCCTGCTTTAAACTATTATGAACAAACTTATTTTATAAAAAACATGAATAACATTAAATATATTTTTCTAGTGTTTCTTGTCGTTACTTTGTAGTACTTGTATGTATCTAACAGTATATGAAAATTAAATTTTTTAATTACTTTATTTGATATATTTTATGTGTAGTAATAATGAATTGAGTTTAAGTTTACCTTTGAAACACAAGTTTTAATAGAAAATTACTTAAAAAATTAACCAAAAGTTTAAGATAAAGACTTTATATTCGACTAAAACTCATTTAAAAAAATAAAAAGTATATAAAGATACGATTTTGTAATTGTAATCAAATTCATACAACTGATTATAAATTGACGATATTTATTTGAAATTCAAAATTTAATTATTAAAAGAAAACCTTAACTTTTAACATTAAACTTCACAGTTTTTCTTTGATTTTTTTTTCTTTAACTATGTTTTTTATGTCTTTAAAAAAGTATAGTGTTGACAAAATATTTTTTATATCAATTAAATATGAAAAATAGGTTTCTAGTTAGAAAACTAACACTTGATTCTGTATTAGTTTTAAGTTTCTAAACATTTATATATTTTCTTTTTAAATTTAAGATTTTATTTTTGCTTCAAAAGGTCGATAAACTGATAAATAAACAAAACTTAACTTAATTTTATTTATCAGCCAACTAGAACAGCTGTACAAACTTTATAGAACAGATGCCAGTCTATTTTAAGTTTGTTATAGCTCTCTAAAAAAAAATTAAAAAAAATAGTTTGTGATAATTTTACAAATACCTCAATAAAATATTCAATAAAAGTTATAGCTTTAAAAAATTGTGCAAAAGTTAATATTTTACATTGAGTGATTACAAAAATTAAGTAGTTCTTTGTTTTTTGTTCAAAATTAATATAACAGTTATTATTCTAATGGTTATGTATTGTTATAAAGTTTTGTAAACAAATTGTTTAATTGTTTTTTAATGTTGTTTTGTCTTCTAAACTTGAATGGACTAACTTAATAAAATCTATTTTTATGACCTTTTATAAATTATGTTCTAAAACCTACTTTATAAAATGTAATTTTATAAATAAGAAGGGTGCAAATCCTGATGCATTTTGAATAAAGTTTCAATAAGGAGAAAATAGAAAGAAAGAAAAGTCATAATGTATTGTTGAAAAAAAATTATAAGAGAGCTAAATAAACCAGTCACTGAGAGTGGTGGAAAGAATCTTGCCACAGTTTTGCTACAGTAAATTCAAGAACTGAAACTTGTATAATTTTTTTGTGTTTTATAAAGTTTTATAGAGCAATGTATTTTTAAAATTTATTTAAATGTTAATAATTTAAATCTGTATTTGTTTTATATATTCTTGAATTATTTTCTCTTAAATTTAATTGTAATTAAACGTTTCAATTACATTTAAAATAAAGTTCAAAAGTATAGTTTTTATGTTATCAGTTTGTGCAATATTCTTTATTTGTTCGATATGTTTGTTTGTTTTTTATATAAATGTTTCTAATGTTTTTTAATTTATTAAAAGACAACGCTCAAAACATTTAGTCAAAGGACCTTAGGTGAGTTTTATTTTTTCAGTATAATAGATGATTTATTTTATACAGCTAATAAGCCAACATCAGCCTATAAAGTTGGAAAATTTGTTACCAACTTTAATTGGTGTTAAGATAATAAGGATAGTTGTCTAATAAATGTTTCCTAAATTAGATTGTAAGTTATTTTACTACAATTTTTTTTTATTTTTTTCATTTTATTCAAACAATTATGATCTATAACATGCAACTAAAAAATGAATGACCTAAAATAAACATTTACAATAAACGCAATACCTAAAATTATATTTTAAATTTAAAATACTTAGAAACAGTAGCACAAAGCTTATACTATCTAAATTTGTAAGTATTGGTTATAATAAATATTTTTGTTTGTTATTTTATGAAATATCTTAAATTTATAAGATCTAATTTTAAAGCTTAAATGAATTTTTCGCATAAACTACACAAAAAGAATGTTTATAATTAACTTGAAACTAATCTATATTTATATAGGCAACTATTATATAAAACTAGTCTAAGGTCCTAAATTTAAAAAGTCTTATTGGTAAATAAGATTTTAAACAATAAGAAATGCTTTGCTTTAACTAACAGTGAAGTAAAAACAAGTTCTGTAAAATTGTATGTAAAAAATAGCAACTTTGAAAGTTCAATCTTAAAATTAAATGAGAAAAATTGCGAGGAAAATTAATTTTTTAATGAAAGTAGATTTTTTTAGCTGTTTTCATTATCTGGATAAAAACTATGACAGTGTAAAATTAAAACTCAAACACATAAAATTAGAATAAACTCAAAAAAGTTGGTCTAAGGACCTGGTGTACAAGGAATCTTTCGGTTATCTAGTCATACACTACTTAATTCTAATTATATTTTCTATTCTATTTCAAAGTGATATTAATTCAAAAAAATAAATGAGTATTTAAAAATAAAACTTTTGATTTATTCTAAGATTATACTTAGTAGTTTTTGTTACTTGTACCAAAGTTTATGTAAAATTAAATGTTTATCAACTTAAACTTATACCTCTGAGTTCCTGAAAAACTTAAACCTTCGAAGCATACATAAATAATAAATAAAAAATTCATAAATATCTACATAAAACTAATAATTGCATCAGTTATTAAACGTCACAGTTTTTTGAACTTAAATGTTTTTTTTTATAAAAAATTAGTTTAGCAATTTAAATTAAGAATAAACTTATTCAACCAAATAAAAAAAAAATTAGTTAAAAACAAAAGCTATATAATAGGTATAACGTTAACTTACTGAAGCAATTTCAAGTATTTTTACAAACTTGAAAAAGGTTTAGTCTTATTTGACGGTGTCAAATATGCAATATGGGTCTCCTTTTAAACGCAATGAAAGAAATACAAAAATAAATAAAAAACTAAATACCGACGAAGGGTTAGGGGTAACAATAAAAGTAGATTAGATTTTTTGATGCGAAAATAAAAATTAGAAACTAATCGTTAATAAGAAAATAAAACCGACCAAGGGTTAAGTATTAGGGGTAACAGTGAAAAGTAAGAAAAAGTTTTCAAAAAATTTATAGTTGTCTTGGTGCATAATTGATCCCTTGTACAAGAATAACCATTCGTGCGTATTTCATATTAACCTTATATAAATAAACTTAAGGTTTACTTAGACTAGTTTCTTTTAAGCTGCATATTTTTGTTATATTTCTCGATAAAATTTCATTAAGTATATGTATAAATTACTCAAAAAATTATTTTTTTGTTAATAAATTTAATTTTCTATGTGAATTTAGAAATCATTTTGTCCTTAAGAAAATAAATTTTATTAAAAAAAATATTTTATCAAAATTTAAAATTTATACAGGTTTAAGTGTTAAAATTCTAATATAACACTTTCTATAAATACTTCGTTGATAAGCAAAGAATGTTGTCAATATTATAATTTTAAAATATCATAATTAAACATACTTTAAAAAAATTGAAATAAAAACTTGTAGTTTATACTTTAAAATTTAATGTTTTTATTTCAATATTAAAATTTTTGTCTTAACAGTATAAATATTTCAACTTATAACTATTTTTATAAAGTTATTTAATTATACTAGCAGTGCATAACAATAGGTATATTTTTTTTGTAAGTTGGTTGAAAAGTCAATATATTAGTAAAATTTTGTATTTATTTGCTTATATTCAACTACTATTAATTTTCGTAAAATTTACAACTTAAAACCTTAAAAAAGAAAACAACAAAACTTTTATTAACAAACAGTATGTTATTAAATGATAATCAATTTTGATTACAAAACAACTCAGTTGTTTGTATAATTGCAATACGTTTAGTTTAAAATATGTAGTAGTTAATTAAAATTTGTTTCTGTTAAAAAAAATTTTTTGAGTCTGTAATTAGTTTACAGAAAAACAACTTTTTAAAACTTTTGTTTAAATAAAAAATATTGAAGTGGTTGATTTCAATCTAAAGCTTTTATTTTAAACAACTAATAAATTAAAAAAAATATTTTTCATTAACTTTTGTGCTTTAAAGGTGAATTTAAAATAAATTTATTAGTATGGTACTTAAAATGGCTCAAAAACAGTAAAAAAAAAGAATTCATTTGTATGTTTAGAGACATTAATTGTAACAAAGTAACAAGAAACCATAAGAGAAGAAAATTCTTTAATATTGTTCATGTTAATGATTATATAAAATAAATCATGTTGGTTTAAAAAGTATTAAAAAGCTAAAAGAATTAAAATATTATTTTTTTTAAATACTAGGGATCAATATGAAAGTGTTTATGTATGTGTGCTTATTCATACATGAAATGAGTAACTTTAAGTGACGTAATACTAAAAAAACCACCAAAAGATTATCTTCAAAAATTATAAATGTAAATTATTTTATTTATATTTAACTGTCAAAAGAATCGGTCGGAACTTTTTTGTTCTAATTTTTGTAAGTTGTTGCAAACACAACTGATAAATTTTTGATTATTTCTTAACTTAAACTGTCATGAATTTTCTTAAAATAAATAATTAAAAAAAAAGTTAATATTTTAGAAGTGGCCATTTTGTATCTCACAATTAATAAATTGATATAAATCTGCTACAAAATTAATAATTTCTATGTCCTAAAAAATGTTACAGTTTAAATAAATAAAATAGTTAGCTATCATTTTATGTCAAGATAAATATTTACTGAGCAAACAGAGAAAGTTTTTTACTACATTTTTATATTTTTATATTCTTAATATGACATTTAACTATGGTTAACGTGGTTGTGAAAAACCAAAAGTTTTAATTGGAAGCAAATTTCAAGTCCAATTTAAGTAAAACTGTGAATGTTCTTCACAAAAAGCTAGTTTAGTTCTTAAACTTATTAAATATATTAAATGAAGGTGTAGTTGTCTAATATACACCAAGGACTACTTTTGCACGATGGTACTTTTTTAAATATGGAAATTTTGCACGAAGACATTTTTACACGTGGTGATTATTTTTCTTCACTATTAAACTATTTTCTTTTTTTAATTAAATTTTTTATATTTTTACTACCACTGTATTTGTATACCATACCCTCAGTCGTAATTTTATTTTGCTAATTATTTATAAATTTATTGATGATTAACCTTTTGTAACTCTAGATTTTAATTATACTTGATTGATATTTCCTGCCATTTTTTTTTAATTTCTTACTATTATCGTAAGCCCTAATCCTTACCCTTGGCTAGTAACTATTTTAATGCTTTTTGTTATGTATTTATGTACTTTATTTGCTTTTTACTCTCGTGCAAAAATGTCTTTTTGTGCAAAAGTTTTTTCGTGTCCGTTTGTGCATATTTGACCCGTCGTGAAAAAAAAAATATTTCACAAGTTTTTGATTTGTCTCTCTTTATTTAGTTATAGAATAAAATAATCATAAATAATAATAATGAACGCCACAAGAAATTTAAGGCCTGATTTTACAAAATTAAATTCCTAAGCAATTTTTAAATAGAATTATTTTAAATTTTAGAATTATTTTTCATTGGTGTAGTTAACATTTGTCATAGTTGATGTTATAATTAAATGGAGAAAACATGCAATCTTTTATAGCAACTTTATAATTCATAATTTTTTCACATTATTATGTTTATATAAAGCTTTAACGTAAAATAACTTTTTAATTGTTTTTTACTATAATAATTTTTTATAAAATCTTCTTTTTAAAACTACAATTTAGTAAACTGAGATTGAACATCAGTTTAAGTAAATTCAGAAACTTATGCTTTTGTAACATTTAATTCAATAAACTAAAAACTAAAATTTGAACTATGATTTTGTTAAAAAAATTAACTCAAGTTTTATCTAAAAGTTATACATTCAGGTCGTAAAAAATTCTTGAATTAATTATTTTAATTTTTTTAAGAACACTTTTAACGCAATGAATCTAAATATTTTTTTTTTAAGAAGCTAACGTAAATATAACTCTAACGTTGTGTAGGCTAATAAAAATTTATTAAGTTAAGCTTAAATTACAAAAATTTTAAATGAACGTATAAATAATGTTAAATAAAGGCAGTTTGTACGGCTATTCTACTTAGCTGATAAAGAAAAGTATTACTTTAAGTAACCTAAGGTAACATGTTATATAAATAAAAAAGGAAAGATTGTGAAGTCAAAATAGGCAGAATAGTTTTAAATGGTAGGGGTTAGTATATTAAATGTTTTTCAAGAAAAAAGTTTAGATTCAGGTAAAACAAGTTCAAATGAAAGTAGTTTTAAATGTGTTAGAAGTTCTGCATCACTAAAAAATTCTTGATAACAATTAAAACTGATTTATTACTAAAAAATTCATTAAAGTTAAGTTTCTCAAACTCATTTTAGTTAATACCGAATTATTGTATATGTTACATACTTTTTCGATTTTTATGTTAATTTTAGTATATACTTTAAGTTGATAAAGAAAAAATGTCGATACACTCAAAATATAACAACCTAATTATTCTAAATCTTATTACATATACTATAGTTCACTTTTACTGTTCTATTTACGTTTGAAAAGGACAGAATGTTTTACTACTGAAGCCTGTGACAATCAAAATATCATCTGTATGTTTCAATTTGGTTTAGTAAATGTATACGATTTCAATTTGTAGCGTAACATCAGATAGCTGATAAATAAACCAGGTTAAATATCATTTAATTCTTGTTTTAGTAATATGTCTATACTGTTATGTTTGTTGAGATGTTAAGGTTTTAATGTAGAATCTTTATTGTTATTTGAAATTATTGTTTCTAAAAAAAGACTAAACCATAAAGAGTTCATATGATACTTTGTGACCTGGTTCCGTCTAAAACTTTCAATTTATCATTATGATTACGTATGCTTGATTTTTTCCTAAAAGTTAACTTTTGAAAACCTAATTTTTTTTTTGTTTTATTGCATTTTTTTTTTGTTATTTTAAATTGTTTAATAAACTAGATTAGCTGTATAAGTTTTTCAAACAATTTCTTCACAATTAAGTTTCTTACGTTACTCAACAAATAGTACATCAAAGGTATAACAGACAGAAATTTTAACTACTTGATTGAAAACATAATTATAAACTAATTTTAATTATTTTATTTAATAATTCAAATTAAGGCTTCATGAAATTTGTAATTGTCTAAAACTATTTTAATCAAGTATCAAGACAAACTTCACAATAAAGCATCACATAAAGCTTTTTATTTCCAAAACTATAAACAAACAATGTAAATAAGATTTAACTTTAACTTTTAACTTAAATTCATTTCACAAACATAATAACAAATAAAATTAATATCTTTTCCATAGAATTTTTAAAAACCGTAAAGTACTAAAATTTATATTTAATGGAATCAAAATTGTTTTAGGATTTCAATTAAAATTTAATTTTGCTTCATAAAAATTAGCAGTTACAAGTATTAATGTATAAAGTTTTAATTCTAACTTAAAACTAACATCAAGTTTTAGTTAAAACTAAAAATAAACTAATATTTTTGCTAGTTATATTCACCATAAAGGTATTTGCTTAAGGTACTTTAAAATGATTTATAAAAGGAGATTAACTAAGTTTAAAGCAACATCAGATCTTTTCTGTTTTAACTTCTTTATTTAATTCTGAAGAAAAAAAATAAATCATTTAAATTTTTTTCTGAAAAATATTTTTGTTGCGTCATTTTAGCAATAAAAGGTTTAGTAATTACAGAAAAACTATTTTTGTACAAAACTTCAAAATTTAAAGATTTAAAATCAACCTAAGAAAAAATTTAAAATTGGTGATGTAACAATTTTAAACACGAGTGTTGTGTTCAAAGTTGCTTAATATCTTAATAAGGTATTTGTTTATATTTACAATAATAGATCATCTATATTTAAAGCTGTTACTAACACAGCTAAAAAAAAAAAAACTAATAATATTTTGTGACTTCAAAATGAGTTTAGCCAGAATAAATTTTTAAGTTTACTATTTTAATTAGATTGATTTTGTAAAATAAAACCGGTTTAGAATACAACTTTAATGTTATGTAAGTATTTATTATTTCAGTAACCATTCAGAGACTAAAATCAACACGTAGGAGTTAAATTTTAAAAATAATTACTTTTAAACGTGTAATATGAAGTTTTTTTCGTTTAAAAAACAAACAAATACAGAAAACCAACAATGATAGCGTAATTAAAAAAAAATTACTAACTGTTTCTTCTAAGACTTTTTAACAATTACGTAAAAATATAAATACAAGTCACAAAATTTTTTTAAATTTTAATCAGTTGTATAAACTGCTTTGACTAAAACTAAGTTAACAGTTTTAACTAAGTAGTATTAGTTTTAAAATGGTTTACGCTTTTTTAATGCGACACCTTCTACAAATTATGTTAAACTAAAGGTCATAAATTGTTTGTAACTAAAACATTTTTTATAAGTAAAGGTAATTTTTCATTTTGATAAAATTTGATTTATATAAATCTAAAGATATTTAACCTAGCTATTTTATTATTTTAAGAAAATGTTTTTCGTTTTCTTTCTGAGTAATTAGTTAATTAGAAACTATGAAAATCTTTAGAAAAAATCATTATAAAATATTACAGTCTACAACAATACAAGTTTAGCTTTTTTTAGTTTAAATAAACAAAAAACTGTTTTTTGAGTTTGGAAAAATTTGTACGTTAACTAAACTTTTATCGCTCTTCTGGCTTTGAAAATTTCAGTTGTAAGAAAGATGAAGAAAGATAAAACTTCTTTTAAAACTAGCATATCTCAAGAGCCATCACAAGTCAGTATAATGATACTGGTTTTCTTTTTTAATCGATTTAAAGGTTCCGTTTTGAAATTTTGTAAACATCACAGTTACTAGTTTTAGGTTAAAAATCGTGAAATTGAAATGATTTTTCAATTTTTGTTTTTTTCTAATACAGTAAATTACCCTATATAATTTGTCTTTCGTTATAAAACTATAAAAAGTACAGATTTTACTTAATTTAAATAAACATCCTGAATCAGCTAACTAAAATAACTGTATAAACTAACCAACTTGATCTAAGTATTTACTCTTCATTAAAAAAAATATCATTGTAATAATTATTGTATTTATTTGTAGTAAATTTTGAAAAACGTACACAACTAGATGAATACAGTAACCTCTCGCTTATTTACGCACATTATGTTCACAGAAGAAATGCGTAAAGATACAAAAGGTATCAAATTTACTTACTATTATGGCTGTTTTTTAATACTGCTTCTAGTTAAAAGTAAACTGAGGACTTTCCCACTTTTAACAATTCATTTACTTTATTTATAAATATAAAAACAAAAGATAAAACTATACATATATTAAAAAAAGGATTTAAATTTAAATAAAAAACAAATACTTCTAGAAAACTTTTACTAAGCTTAATAATAAGTGGATTTTATCTGAACTTTTATTTATATTTGACTTATTTGATACATAACATCTATATTCTATTCCACTTAGCAAATTCAATTTATAATTAAACATTTTTTTACAATTAAGAAATGGTGTGGTGTCTATATAAAAAATTGTTGTTTTAGCCTTTTAAAAAAGGTTGCATTTGGTGTTGTAATGGATTTCTTCTTTTGAAAAAAAATATAAAAATTAATCTCTTATTGTTAACAAAATTTATGATTTACTGAGGTATATCTAAATGTTCATTAGTTAGTCAACGAACATAAGTTTGCAAAGTCTAAATAAATAGAGAGATTAGTTAGCATTTGAAACATGTTTTAAATTAAAAATATACAATAAACCTAATTTGTGCAATATTAAAAAAAATCCCTTTCATGACGAGACCGGTCTTAGTCTATCGAAAGCTTTTGGTTTGATGATCGAATCGGTCTGATCAACCCTAATGTTTTAAGTTATTCAAAGACACAAAGATCACGAAATCGCCCTTTACCTTTTGTCTACATTTCTTTAACCAAAAAGAACGTCAATTCCTTAGTACTTTTTATTCTTTAATATATATATGAAAAGTTAAAGTTTTAATAAGATAAAGTTTTGATCATTAAACTATCTGAACTTGTGGTAGTCTAGCGTTAAAAGTTTACGATATTTACTATTGCTAATATTTTCCTTGATATTTTTCATAAAGATATAATTTTAAAAAATATATTTGTTAATAAAGGTTGTATTAATTCTTTTAAGTTCATTTCAACGTAGTCCTGAATAAGACGTTGTTAAATATCAAAAGGTTGTTTTTTTTGTTATACCAAACTTTCAAGCCTTTTTCATTAATTAAATAAAAGCTTCAAAAGCTTGTGGTGTACGACTTAATAACTAAAAGATTTTGTCGTACACCAGGTCATTAGACAAAACTTTTTAAGCTTTCAAAGCTTTTTTCTGTCGTTAAATAAACTATACTGATAACAAATAAACTAAAATTAATTCATTATTTCAATTTTTTTATAACGTAGCTATTTTTAACTTATCAATTGAAAACTTTTGTGAATGACATGAATTACTTTAAAATACCTATGTTATAAGTAGTTAATCTTAGTAATTTGTTATTAATTTTGAAAAGTATATATATAGTTACCAAAATGTAAACCTTTAAGATTATTAACTATCTGCTAGTTTATTGATATTAAGTATTTTCATATTTTGACAAGTAAAATTTTAAGTCTAAATAAACTAATTTAGAATGTTTTAATTAAATTAACCACAAACACTGCTTAAGAACATTGCAATATAATCTTAAATCAAATAAAATTTTTATTGTGGTCCATCCTTTCTATTTGTATAGCTACTTAGTTAGCTGATTATATGTTTTTTGTAATGATTTTTGTATTATAAACAGTTGTTTTAAAAAGCATTTTCTATGTTATATAAAACCTTTTACATAATTTGAAACATTATGTACATAAGTAAATACTTTTATAAAGAATCAGCATAAAATATTTCTTTTTGTTTATAACTTTATAAAACTTTGTGAAAAAAATACCAATTATAAAATCTTTTTTTCATCAAAATAGTTATATTTATTTATTTAATTAAAATAATAGTGCGTAAATAAATTAGTTTTAAGTGTGTGTTTTGTTAACAAGTTAGAAAGTTATTACTAAAACTAGTGACCTTCCGAGTTCTAAAGTTCGGATTGAGATCCAGCCGAATTTAACTTCAAAATTAGATTCGGATCCGAATCCGGATCCGACCAAATCCTTTTTTTTGGTATATCATCTAAGCTTCTTGAAAAGCTTTAAATTTTTAGTTTAAAATTTAATGAATGCAATACAGTTGGAAGAATATTGAACTAAAATTAATTAGGATATAGAAGGTACAAATGTTTTCAAAGGTCTACTAACATTTATGTTGTAGATAATGATTTATTTAAAATACATATGAAAAACCATGCATAATACATTCCTTTTAATAATAAGTTTAATAGCAATCAGAAATCTTTAAGTCTTTCGTTGAGTTTTCTTCTTTTTATTTTAAGAGAAAATAGTACTCGTTTTTTAATGTAACTGCAGTTGTCTTATAAGCTTATAACAAATTGTTTTGTTATATTCAAATATTAGAATTTTGCAAAATATAGTTTAAAGTCTGGATTAAGTAATTCAGCATACAAAACAATACATTTATTTGTCGAGTATTTTTAAAAAATACGTTTTATAACTTAATGTTGGAAAGGCCATTAAATAAAATAACTTATTAAACTATACATTTAATGCATTTTTAAGAAGTAAAATAAAATCTTATTTAGGGTTGAAATATAAGTACTTAAATTGTTGTTTAACTGTGAACAACTGTTGAGATTTTTAACTTTTAACAACATTAATTTAAAAAAAAAAAACTAAGTTTAACCTTACTTTAGTAAGTAAGCTATTCAAAACATGTAATTGGTACAACTTTCATTAACATTATAGTTTAATTGTCGTTTTCGCTGATGTTTTATAAGCTTATCACAAACTGTTTTATTTAATTATTGCTTAAATTGTTAAAATTTATTTTAAAAGTCTTATTGATGCATCTTTAGTTTATTTTTATATTATCGTTTTAATAATGTTGATAAATTGAGTAAGTAAAAAATTATATAAAAAAAAAAACTAAAACTTTACTAGAAATATCAGCTAAATTGAATAGCTGGACAAACTTTATAGTAATGCACATCATCAAATTAATTGTTTGTTTGTTGTTTATATATCTAAATATATAACATAAATTTATGTGGATCTCAATACTACGTCACTTTTGTTTAAAATATAATCTTTAAAATATTAATGTCAAAAAGTTATTATATACATGTTTTTGTAATATTTAAAAAAATAATTTATTTAATATTTCACTATTATATGATAATAAAAACTTAAAATAAAGGTAGTATTGATCTTTTTGACTTTGACTAAGCTTTATTTTGTTATTCTAGTTTACAAATAAAACTTGTTAAACGTAAAGTTTTATAAGTAAGAACACATAATTTTAAATTTACTAATGAAAACCGGTTAGAAAAAATATGAAAGCTACAATTTAAACATTACGTAAGACTTATAAAATCTTTACATATTATTATACAGTGTAAAGCGTTTTGTTTCAAATCGTTTTCAAATTGAAACCATTAAACTACAATTGTATACTAAAATAAATTAAATAATATCATAAAAATAATATTTTCTATTTTTTTTTTAATTTAGTTCATTTTAAATTGTTGTAAATTTTTGTATTCCGAAAGCTTTTGTATAAATTTCTTTTAAACTTTCCTAAAACTGTGCAACATAGTGTGAAAGTTTTTTCTTTATTCAATCAATATTTATTTTAATAGTTGAAAAAGTTTTATCTGATACTAAATTAGTTGGTACTTTCAAAGTTAACCAAAAAGTCAATCAATTGACCACATTACATGGTTTTAAACTAAGAATAATTCTAGGAGTGATGTTGAACAATTATCTTGTAATAATTTTATCAAAAGCTTGTCAGTTAAAAAATTGTTTAAAACGTTATGACGTCAATAATAAATTAAAATGAAATAAATTTAGCATATTTATAAATTAAACAAAAAAATTTTGTGCACGGAAAACTATTATGAACACTAAAAGCAGGCAAGTTGTAAGAAATACTTAAATTAAAATAAACTATACTTGTATATTTAAAATTTTAGTTATGTAATAAGATATAATAAAAGTTGTGAATCATTTAAAATTAAAAACATGTCAAGAACTCACCTAAGTAAAAGTATTAAATGCTAACAATACAATTAACTTTATAAAGAATTATTATTTACAATTATAAATATTTTTTTAAGTAGACCGGAAAATCGAATACCGTAACTAAATAGAATAAGAAACATTTTGTTGCTCAAATGAGTTTGATTATGTATGTATTGTACTCAGTACAAAATATTATCTATTGTTTAACTGTTTTAATGCAACCAAGTAGCTTAAGAGATACACTTTGTCTAAACAGCAGCTGGTACTAGTAGTTTTATTTTTACGTGTTTCATTATTGTTTTTCCATTGTTTTTCAAAGACTGTAGCAGCTTATAAAAGATTTCATTGATTGTAGATAAGTTAGGTACGGTATTGATAAGATGCAAAATGATATCATATAATGGAATACTATTGAAACATCGTTTTTACTTAATTTTAAAAGTAACACCCTAAAACTAACCAAGCTGCTTAAATTGTGCATTAGATTTTTATATATTATTAATAATTACTTGTTTATAAAATATTAATAGAAAACTTCATCAGTTTGCCGACTAATATTTAAATCTTGTTTGTTCAATGTGTTTTTCACCATTTGTAAGATTGATGAAGTATACAAATATCTACTACAACATATAATACCACTAATTAATGGATATAAATGTGGAATTTTTTATTTTCTGGGAAAAGTTATGACGTCAGTTAAGTTTTCTAATAATTCTATATGTCTAATTACAACACAAACTAAGTATGAACGAATATACTATAGATTCCAGATACATTTTAAAGCTTATCAATTACCAATCAAGTAGTAAAATATATGAAAGTTATCGAAACTTTTTAACGGAAACTTTTTAAAGTGTTGAAAAAATATTCTGATTAAATAAGTATTAATTTTTCCTTCTAGAATCAAAAATAAAACTAAATTATAGTTTACGTTGTCTAATATTATTTACATAAAATGCTTTAACAAATAATAAAACATATGAATTTTTCGATTGAAATAATCATCAAATTAATAACGATGCAACTATTTTTATACGAGTAATTTTTTTTTCATTTATACAATGGTACTATGATACAATGATGCATAAAAAAAAAAGTTTAGTTTAAGATCTTTTAATTAAAAAAGTCCTATAAGTTTTTTAGTTATACAATATAAATTAAGTAAGTGTGTTTTAATCAAAAATTTGTGTTCGAGCTTTTTTTCGCTGAAAATTTGTCAGTTTAATATATAATATATAATATCTTATATGCCATAATAAAATTTTCTGCTTTATTAATAAATGAATTTAATACCATAAGTTAAAAGTTTATTTAATGCAGCACTCCGACGATTAATAAATTAAAACAAAAATATTTGTTTTAACATTTACATAGATTAAAACAATATTTTTTAAACATTTATTCTGAAACATAAATTACATAAAACTGCGTGCAAATAAAAAGAAATACGAAAGTTTTAAACAACTGTCAATTTATTTAAAATTTTGTATGATTTTTATATATAATAAGACACTTAAAAACTTGTAGCTCTCACATTTTTTATTACGTACAACTTATTTTATTTGCAAAAAATATCATTACTAACCTAATTGGATGATTTAAAATAAGCATATCGAGTTTTCAGTTAAACGGTAATTATCTGTTAGTTATTTAAACAAGCTAATGTAAGTTTAAATTACCTTAAAATAATTATGTCGTCAGTAATATTTTTGAAAATTAATATTGATAAAATTTTAAGTATAACCATTTGAAAATAACTTGAACCTTTATTTATTAATAGTATTATACACTACAAATTGGTTAAATTATATGTTTAATACAAAATCAATTTTTAAACAAAAAAGAACAACAACAATTATAAACAATTAAAAGGTAATACAGATAAAATCTCAAATATCCATTATTACTAATACTAAAACATTGAAAAAATTGAACTTGTAAGTTAAAGAAAAAAACAACAATAATAATTATGTAAGTAGGTGAAGATAAATAATAAGCAATCATATGAAAACACAAAGGTAAAAACTAAAATACAGTCTACACATATTTAAACAATAATTATAACTGTGGATTTTTCATTAGTAACGGGTCAAATTTGCCTCAAAAAGTTCTTTGCGGACCAAACATGTTAAAATCATATAGCATATTTTAAAAAGATTATTTGAAAACGAAACAAAGAGCCCTTCACATTGCATAGATTAAAAGTCCCACAATATGTTAATTACTAAAATTTATTTAACAGAAATCATAAATACACAACACACTACAAGTTATTTTGCTTCGCAATACATTGTTATCACTTAGCTTCACTGTTTTAATAATTGAACATAATTTAAAAATGTAAAAATTAATATAAGTGCCCTTTTTTTACTTGATACTCAGCAAGCTTATTGAAATAATGTAAATCCGTTTTGAAATAAATATTTTAATATAATTAGGAAAATGGAATATACTAACCATTTTTGATGGTTTTAAATTAGCCACGTCAATTTACAAGTTAACTACTTATAAACGAAATGATTTTATGTTAAAATATGTAATTTAATGTTTGCTGTAAAAGATAATGACGTCAGTGGAAAATTTAAATGACAATTTTTATTTAATTTTTAATAAAATGCAGAGATTGTGTGAACATACAAACTAAACATTAAAATTCGTTATTAAAAAGTATTGATATCCATTCAATTGAAGTATAAAACATATAAAATTAATTTGACCTTAAATAAAATAAGCTTCAATTTGATACTTAAAGCGAAAATAGCAGAAAGTGATAACACAATCAAAAAAAAAAAAAAATATTCTATTTTTTTGAATCTAAACAAAACTTGCAAATTTTTCAACAATTAATAGAATTATTTTTTTATCAAGAATTTGTAGAGCAATAATAATTCTTTATGATAAGTATAAATCAAATATTAGTACATACTACTAAGTTATGTGTCTATTAGCGTATTAAAATATAAATTATATGATCAAATCATTACTTACCATATAATACATTTTTTAAATAAACTTCTAAGTACAAAATAATTAAAGTTGTTATTTAGGCTTTTTTGATTTAAAAGCATAAAATTAAATTAAGTATTTATAAGCACCTTCAAAAATGTACGTATATCAGTTTACTAAAATAATGACTACTAACCAATTAACTTAGTTTTAAAATAACGATGAGGGAAGTACACAGAAGTGAAATGTTAATTTTCTAATAACATTTGTTTAACAAGCAAGTATGTAAAAAATATGATGTTAAAATTTCCAACTTCAGTAACTGTTTAAAGTGTAAAAAACTCGGTTATCAAAATAAATAATTAGACCATTATTATGAGTGTTATACAATACTAACTATTAGTTGATTATTTCAGATAGCTTATAGTAACTTGCTATCAATATTCCACTTTATTTTTGTAAGGTTTCTTAGTTAAGTATATTGTTTACATAACTAAGTATGAATGACATAAAAATTAGAAAAATAATTTTCATTTTATAACAAATGAAAAATTAATTTTTTTTTTGAAAATAAATCAATGGCGCATTTTGAAAATATATTTTAAACATAATTTCAATTTTTACGATAAAGACATTACCTAGCTGAATTTAAAACTATCAACTAAAACATAGGCGAAAGTCAGCAGAACAACAGCTTGGACTTACATGTTACGCAAGACAAGTTTAAATTTATTTATAGTATTTGCATGTATAAACCGTTTGTAGATTGAAGACTGCAATGTTTACGGTTGACTGATGAGTCCTAATTAAGACGAAACCGGTCTCAGTTTAGTCAGCAGAGCAGAATCCGTGAGATAAGCTCAACTTTAAGATAAGTCTCAGTCTACCAAAAGTTTGTGGTCTGATGATCGAATTGGTATGATCAACCCTTGTGTTAAACTATTTTGAAACAGTGCAAAATAATAAAAAAGCAGTGTTTCAATTAATACTAATAAACTGTATGGATAATAATTACACATGTAGTAAAAAGAGTATTTTAGCAGTTTACTATTAATTGACTATCTAAAATAGCTTTAATTTCTCAAATCATTTGATTTAACGGGTTATTAAAAAGAAATAAACAAAAATAGATGTAGTTTAAAATTTGATGTGAAAAGATTATGAAGTCAGTTGAGAATTTGAAATACAAAATAATATCTCATTAAACTTTAACTGTTTTTTATCTCAAAAAATATAATTCAAGCTAACACGTTAATGTACAATTGTTGTATTAGTTTATCGAACAATGTGATACTGCTGTATACTATAGGTTCTTAACCTTTATTTCATTACTTTTCTTTTGGGAGGTTATCATGAAATTTATTTTTTCACAAAATAGTGTTAATTCTATTTAGTGTTAGGTTAAACAAAATAGTGTTAAATTTTGAAGAAAAAAGAATTAGGTTTTTAAACTTTTAGCTTATAAAATATAAAAAAATAATAATTGAAAGAGTTTATTTAACTTGAAAAAAATTACAGTTAAATAACAAATTATTTATTTTAATGACAATTAATAAACATTAATTTACATAACTTATAATCAGGAGATTTACCCTCTAAAACAAGGGAGTTTACTCCCAGGGGTTAAGAATTGCTGATTTAGAGTAACAATAGAGGACCGTATTACGGATAATTTACACAAAAAAATTTACTAACAAAAAAAATGAGTATGATGTTTAACTAACCAAAAGCATTAAGTTTTGCTACATTGAACTTTGTTTAAAACTGCACTCTATTTTTATTAACGTGACAAACCAACTTGTATCCTTTAGTTCTTAAAAAAAATTTACAGTTTTTTTTTTACTTAAAAGCTCTTATTGTTTTGATAAAAATTAGTGCTAATAATATTGTAATTTTTTTTTATTTACAGCTGCATTTTTTCGCGATTTTAATAACAGATTACTAATACCATACATTATGGTTTGAAATTATCTAAATAAAAAAGAATTCAATTTTTCAGCAGTTGGTAATGATTTATTAAAAACATGTAACTTAGAATAGTTTTTTAAAAAGTTATGACGTCAATTAATGCTTTTTATGCTAAAAAATCGAATTTAAAATTTTTAAAATTAAACTATTTGACTGAAAATGGTTTGACTATCATTATGAGTGTTAAAAATATTAGTTTAAATACATTTTGAATTATATAAACTCTAAATGACAGCGATTCAAATTTTTATGATAACTCTACATTAAAAATTATTACATAAATTGTGTTAGTAATTGTTTTAGTAATAAAATTAAACTATCATCAACAAAAACTCAACTTGATATTCAAATCATGAAAGTTTTTGTAATATTAGGTAATTTAAGTTTATAATCGTTTTATAAATAAAACAACATTTACAAATTATTATCATTAAATAATAAATAAAAAAAACTAACTAATAAACTAATCATCTTAATTATTATATTATACATTAACAAAAAATAAATTAATGTTACGATTAATAAATGTAAAAAATAATTAATACTTTTTTGTATTACATGAGAAAGCTGATTCAAAATTTATAAAATCTAATAAACAAAAGACAGTTTGCGTGCTTATAATTTAGTTTGTATATGGATATTTAATTGAACTTTATAACTATTTTTAATTTCGTTATAACCTTATTTTTGCTATTTATATGCGTGAACAACTATTTTTATTGCTATTACTTCAGAATATTTAACAATTAAAGTACTTTCTCTAATTGAAAGATATTTTACTGATAATATAGAATATATATATAGTATAGAAATGTTTGTACTGGCATATATTAAAACAACCGTTTACTTTAATGAACTATAGCATGGTCGTCCAGTAATAACTATATATGCAATGAACTTAGAAAAATACTTCAACTAGATTATTTTTTGTTTTGTTTGTTTTGTTAATCAACTCAATATTATAATGATTAAAAAAATAGTGTCTTGTCTATAAATATATTTGATTTTAATTTTAAAAAATTGTATAGACAATACCGGATTGATAAAAAAAAATTTCTAATAAGAATGTTTGATAATATATATACTATAATTTCTCTAATATTCTACTTTACCAAAAAATTTAATTAATTCAATATCATAATGATTAAAATAAAAAAACAGTGTCTAGAACAAAAATATAAACGATTATAATTAAAAAAACTGTATAGAAAATACCGATTTATTAAAATATTTTTGGAATAAGAATGTTTAATGAAAATTTGTGCAACTTATTTAAAAATAACTTTTTTTAATTTAATTTTAAAAATTGTATCAATTAGTGCGTTTAATTATAAACAAATACTTTGAAATAAAAAATTGCAGAAGTCATTAAGGATTTAGATTATATATATTTGTTTTTAACTATAGAAAAATGTTTTAAATTCAGAGCAATCGAAAAAAAGATAAAAATTAAATTTTGTACTAATTTATTTAAAAACTAGTAAGTGTAAAATGTGACTTAAAAATTATGACGTCACCAACTGTTTAAAATAAAAAAATACTTCAGGTAACATTGACTGAATATAATTTAAGACCACAAACAATAAAACTCAAAATAACTATTTACCGAAAGTTGTTTCGAAGGTTAGGAAAAAAACATGGTTTTAAATTTTAGCCATCAACAACGAGGTAAAATTAATATTTTATACTGATTTATACAAAAACTAGTAACTGAAATTTGAAATAAAAATTATGACGTCAACAACTGTTTATTATATAAAAATACTTCAGGTGACATTGACTAAATATCATTTAATACCACAAACTTGCCAAAAGTTGTTTTTAAGCTTAGAAAAAAACCATGGTTTCAAATTCTGAGCCATTAACAACAAGGTAAAATTAAAATTTTGTAAAGATTTATACAAAAACTAGTAACTGTAAAATGTGACTTAAAAATAATGACGTCACCAACTGTTTTAAATAAAAAAATACTTCAGGTAACATTGACTGAATATCATTTAAGACAACAAACTTACCAAAAATTGTTTTAAAGGTTAGAAAAAAAATATGGTTTTAAACTCATAGTTATTATCAACGAGGTAAAATTAATATTATTTACTGATTTATACAAAAATTAGTAACTGTAAAATGTGACTTAAAAATTATGACGTCGACAATTGTTTTAAATAAAAAAATACTTCAGGTAACATTGACTGGATTTTATTTAAGACCACAAACAATAAAACTCAAAATTACTATTTATGAAAAGCTGTTTGGAAGGTTAGAAAAAAACCTGGTTTTAAATTCTTAGCCATCAACAATGAGGTAAAATTTATATTTGGTACTGATTTATACAATAACTAGTAACTGTAAAATGTGACTAAAAAATTGTGACATAACCAACTGTTTTAAATAAAAAAATTCTTCAGGTAACATTGACTAAATATCATTCAATAACAAACAATAAAACTAAAATTTATATTTACCAAAAGTTGTTTTGAAGGTTAGAAAAAAAAACATGGTTTCAATTTTTAGCCATCAACAACGAGGTAAAATTAATATTTTGTACTAATTTTTTTAAAAACTAGTATCTTTTAAATGAGAATTAAAAATTATAACGTCACGAACTGTTTTAAATAAAAAAATACTTCAGGTAACATTGACTGAATATCATTTAAGACCACAAACAATAAAACTTAAATTATTAATTACCAAAAGTTGTTTTGAAGGTTAGAAAAAAAAAATAGTTTTAAATTCTTAGCCATCAACAACGAGGTAAAATTAATATTTAGTACTGATTTATACAAAAAATAGTAACTGTAAAATGTTACTTGAAAATTATGACGTCACCAACTGTTTTAAATAAAAAATACTTCAGGTAACATTGACTGAATATCATTTAAGATCACAAACAATAAAACTCAAAATTATTATTTATCAAAAGTTGTTTTAAAGGTTAGAAAAAAAACATCGTTTTAAATTCTTAGCCATCAACAACGAGGTAAAATTAATATTTTGTATTAATTTATTTAAAAACTAGTAAGTGTAAAATGTGACTTAAAAATTATGACGTCACTAGCTGTTTTAAATAAAAAAATAATTAGATAACATTGACTGAATATCATTTAAGACCACAAAGAATAAAACTCAAAATTACTATTTACCAAAAGTTGTTTTGAAGGTTAAAAAAAAAAACATGGTTTTAAATTTTTAGCCATCAACAACGAGGTAAAATTAATATTTTGTACTGATTTATACAAAAACTAGTAACTGTAAAATTTGACTTAAAAATTATGACGTCACCAACAGCTTTAAATAAAAAAATACTTAAGGTAACATTGACTGAATATAATTTAAGACTACAAACAATAAAACTTAAAATTACTATTTACCCAAAGGTGTTTTAAAAGTTAGAAAAAAAACATGGTTTTAAGTTTTTAGCCATCAACAACGAGGTAAAATTAATATTTTGTAAAGATTTATACAAAAACTAGAAACTGTAAAACTTGAATTAAAAGTTATGACGTCACCAACTGTTTAAAAAGAAAAAATGCTTCAGGTAACGTTGACTAAATATCGTTTACGACCACAAAGAATAAAACTCAAACTTACTATTTAACAAAAGTTCTTTTGAAGGTTTAAAAAATTACCTCGGCTTAAATTCTTAGCCATCAACAACGAAGTAAAATTAATATTATGTACTGATTTATACAAAAACTAGTAACTGTAAAATGTGACTTAAAAACTATGACGTCAGCAACTGCTTTAAATAAAAAACAATTCAGGTAACATTGACTGAATATCATTTAAGACAACAAACAATAAATCTCAAAATTAATATATATTAAAAGTTGTTTTGAAGGTTAGAAAAAAAACATGTTTTTAAATTTTTAGCCATCAACAACGAGGTAAAATTAATATTTTGTACTAATTTATTTAAAAACTACTAACTGTAAAAAGTGACTCAAAAATAATGACGTCACCAACTGTTTTAAATAAATAAAAACTTCAGGTAACATTGACTGAATATCATTTAAGACCACAAACAATAAAACTTAAAATTACTATATACCAAAAGTTGTTTTAAAGGTTAGTAAAAAAACATGGTTTCAAAATCTTAGCCATCAACAACGAGATAGAATTAATATTTTGTACTAATTTATTTTTAAACTATTAGCTGTAAAATGTGACTTAAAAATTTTGACGTCACAAACTGTTTTAAATAAAAAAATACTTCAGATTACATTAACTAAATATCATTTAAGACCACAAATAAAAAAACTCTAAAACACTATTTACCAAAAGTTGTTTTGAAGGTTAAAAGAAAAAAATGGTTTTAAATTCTTAGCCATCAACAACGAGGTAAAATTAATATTTTGTAATGTTGTATACAAAAACTAGTAACTGTAAAATGTGACTTAATAATTATGACGTCACCTACTTTTTTAAATTATAGAAAAAATTTCAGCTAATGTTGACTTGATTTTATTTAAGACCACAGACAATAAAACTCAAAATAATAATTACCAAAAGTTGTTTTAAAGGTTAAAAAAACATGGTTTTAAATTCTTAGCCATCAACAACGAGGTAATATTAATATTTTCTACTTGTTTATACAAAAAATAGTAACAATAAAATGTGACTTAAAGATTATGACGTCACCAACTGTTTTAAATAAAAAAATACTTCAGGTAACATTGACTGTAAATTTAAGACCACAAACAATAAAACTAAAAAGTACTATTTACCAAAAAATGCTTTGAAGGTTAGAAAAAAAAACATAGTTTTAAATTCTTAGCCATCAACAACGAGGTAAAGTTAATTTTTTGTTCTGATTTATACAAAAACTATTAACTGTAAAATGTGACTGAAGAATTATGACGTCACCAACTGCTTTAAATAATAAAATACTTCAGGTAACATTAACTGAATATCATTTAAGACCAAAAACAATAAAACTCAAAATTACTATATATTAAAATCTGTTTTGAAGATTAGAAAAAAAAACATGGTTTTAAATTCTTAGCCATCAACAACAAGGTAAAATTGACATTTTTTACTGATCTATACAAAAACTAGTAACTGTAAAATGTGACTTAAAATTATGACGTCACCAACTGTTTTAAATAAAAAAATACTTCACGTAACATTGACTGAATAGCATTTAAGAGCACAAACAATAAAACTCTAAATTACTTTTTACTATAAGTTGTTTTGAAGGTTAAAAAAAAACATGGTTTTAAATTCTTAGCCATCAACAACGAGGTAAAATATATATTTTGTACTGATTTATACAAAAACTAGTAACTGTAATATGTGACTTAAAAATTATGACGTCACCAACTGTTTTAATTAAAAAAATACTTCAGGTAAAATTGATTGAATACCATGTTAAGACCACAAACAATAAAATTCAAAATTACTATTTACCAAAAGTTGTTTTTGAGGTTAGAAAAAAACTAGGTTTTAAATTCTTAGCCATCAACAACAAGTAAATTAATATTTTGTACTTTTGTATACAATAACTAGTAACTGTAAAATGTAACTTAAAAGTTATGACGTCACCAACTGTTTTAAATAAAAAAATATTTCTTGTAACATTGACTGAATATCATTTAACACCACAAACAATAAGACACAAAATAAATATTTAACAAAAAATGTTTTGAAGGTTCGAAAAAAAAACATGTTTTAAATTCTTAGTCATTAACAATGAGGAAAATAAATAATTGTACTTTTTTATACAAAAACTAGTAACTGTAATATGTGACTTAAAAGTTATGACGTCACCAACTCTTTTAAATAAAAAAATACTTCAGGTAACATTGACTGAATATCATTTAAGACCACAAACAATAAAACTCAAAATTACTATTTATCAAAAGTTGTTTTAAAGGTTAGAAAAAAAAACATGGTTTTAAATTCTTAGCAATCAACAATGAGGTAGAATTAATTTTTTATACTTATTTATACAATAACTAGTAAATGTAAAATGTAACTTAAAAATTATGACGTCACCAACTCTTTTAAATAAAAAATGCTTCTGGTAACATTGACTGAACATATTTTAACACCACAAACAATAAAACTCAAAATTAATATTTATCAAAAAATGTTTTGAAGAATAGAAAAAAAACATGGTTTTAAATTCTTAGCCATTAACAATGAGGTAAAATTAATATTTTGTACTGATTTATACAAAAACTAGTATCTGTAAAATTTGACTTGATAATTATGACATCACTAATTGTTTTAAATAAAAAAATACTTCAGGTAACATTGACTGAATTTTATGTTAAGACCACAAACATTAAAACTCAAAATTACAATTTACCAAAAGTTGTTTTGAAGGTAAGAAAAAAATAAGTTTTAAATTTTTAGCCATCAACAACGAGGTAAAATTAATATTTTGTACTTTTTTATACAAAAACTAGTAACTGTAAAAAATGACTTAAAAATTATGACGTCACCAACTTTTTTAAACAAAAAAATACTTCAGGTAACATTGACTGAATATGATTTAAGACCACAAACAATAAAACTCAAAATTACTATTTACCAAAAGTTGTTTTGAAAGTTAGAAAAAAAACATGGTTTTAAATTCGTAGCCATCAACAACGAGGTAAAATTAATATTTTGTACTTTTTTATACAAATTCTAGTAAATGTAAAATGTGACTTAAAGTTATGACTCCACCAAATTTTTTAAATAAAAAAATACTTCAGGTAACATTGACTGAATATCATTTAAGACCACAAACAATAAAACTCAACATTACTATTTACTAAAAGTTGTTTTAAAGGTTAGAAAAAAAACTTTGTTTTAAATTCTAAGCGATCAACAACGAGGTAAAATTAATATTTTGTACTTTTTTATACACAAATTAGTAACTGTAAAATATGACTTCAAGATTATGACGTCACCAACTGTTTTTAATAAAAACATACTTCAAGTAACATTAAATTAATATCATTTAAGACCAGAAAAAATAAATCTCATAATTACTATTTACCAAAAGTTGTTCAAAGGTTAGAAAAAAAACATGGTTTTAAAATCTTAGCCATCAACAACGTGTATTATCAATAATTTGTATTTTTTTATACAAAAACTAGTAACTGTAAAATGTTACTTAAAAATTATGACGTCACCAACTGTTTTAAATAAAAAAAATACTTCAGGTAACATTGACTAAATATCATTTAAGACCACATACAATAAAACCCAAAATTACTATTTATCAAAAGTTGTTTTGAAGGTTAGAAAAAAAAATCATGTTTTAAATTCTTAGCCATCATTAACGAGGTAATTTATTATTTTGTACGGATTTATACAAAAACTAGTAACTGTAAAATGTGACCTAAAAATTATGACGTCACCAACTGTTTAAATAAAAAAAAATACTTCAGGTAACATTGACTTACTATCATTTAAGATCACAAACAATAAAACTCAAAATTACTATTTATCAAAAGTTCATTTGAAGCTTAGAAAAAAAACATAGTTTTAAATTCTTAGCCATCATCAATGAGGTAAAATTAATATTTTGTACTGATTTATACAAAAACTAGTAACTGTAAAATGTTACTTAAAAATTATGACGTCATTAACTGTTTTAAATAAAAAAGTACTTTAGTTAACATTGCAGAATAACATTTAATACCAGAAAAAATAAAACTCAAAATTACTATTTACCTAAATTTGTTTTAAAGGTTAGAAAAAAAACATGTTTTTAAATTCTTAGACATCAACAACGAGGTAAAATTATCAATTTTAACTGATTTATACAAAAACTAGTAACTGTAAAATGTGACTTAAAAATTATGACGTTACTAACTGTTTTAAATAAAAAATACTTCAGGTAACATTGACTGAATATCATTAAAGACCACAAACAATAAAACTCAAAATTACTATTTACCAAAAGTTGTTTTGAAGGTTAGAAGAAAAACATTGTTTCAATTCTTAGCCATCAACAAAGAGGTAAAATTAATATTTTGTACTTCTTTATAAAAAAACTATTAACTGTAAAATGTGACTTAAAATTTATGACGTCACCAACTGTTTTAAATAAAAAAATACTTCAGGTAACGTTGACTGAATATCATTTAAGACCACAAACAATTAAACTCAAAAATATTATTTATCAAAAGTTTTTTTTTAATTTTAAAAAACATGGTTTTAAATTCTTAGCCATCAACAATGAGGTAAAATTAATCTTTTGTACTGATCTTTACAAAAACTAGTAGGTGTAGAATGTACCTTAAAAATTATGACGTCATTAACTGTTTTAAATTACAAAAAACTCTCAGCTTATCTTGACTGGATATCATTTAAGACCACAAACAATAAAACTCAAAAATACTACTTACTAAAAGTTGTTTTGAAGGTTAGAAAAAGAAACATGGTTTTAAATTCTTAGCCATCAACAACGAGGTAAAATTAATATTTTGTACTGATTTATACAAAAACTAGTAACTGTAAAATGTGACATATAAATTACGACGTCACTAACTGTTTTAATTAAAAAAATACTTCAGGTAACATTGACTGAATGTCATTTAAGACCACAAACAATAAAATTCAAAGTTACTATTTATCAAAAGTTGTTTTAAAGGTTATAAAAAAAACATGGTTTTAAAATATTAGCCAACGAGGTAAAATTAATATTTTGTACTGATTTATACAAAAACTAGTAACTGTAAAATGTGACTTAAAACTTTTGACGTCACCAACTGTTTTGAATAAAAAAATAGTTTAGGTACATTGACTGAATATCATTTTAAAACAACAAAAAATAAAACTCAAAATTAATATTTACCAAAAGTCGTTTTGAAGGTTAGAAAAAAACATTGTTTTAAATTCTAAGCCATCAATACGAGGTAAAATTAATATTTTGTACTGATTTGTACAAAAACTAGTAACTGTAAAATGTGACTTAAAAGTTATGACGTCAACAATTGTTTAAATAAAAAAATACTTCAGGTAACATTGACTGAATATCATTTAAGACCACAAACAATAAAACTAAAAATTACTATTTACCAAAAGTTGTTTTTCATGTAAGAAAAAAACATGGACTAATTTCTTAGCCATAAACAACGAGGTAAAATTAATATTTTGTACTGATTGATACAAAAACTAGTAACTGTAAAATGTGACTTAAAAATTATGACGTCACTAACTGTTTTAAATAAAAAAATACTTCAGGTATTATTGACTGAATATCATTTAAGACCACAAACAATAAAACTCAAAATTACTATTTAATAAAAGTTGTTTTTAAGGTTAGAAAAAAAACTTAGTTTTAAATTCTTAGCCATCAACAAGAGGTAAAATTAAAATTTTGTACTATTTTATACAAATACTAGTAACTGTAAATGTGACTTAAAAATTATGACGTCACCAACTGTTCTGATTAAAAAAATACTTTGGATAACATTGACTGAATATCATTATATGACCATAAACAATAAAACTCAAAATTAATATTTACCAAAAGTTGTTTGGAAGGTTGAAAAAAAACATGGTTTTAAATTCTTAGCCATCAACAACGAGGTAAAATTAATATTTTGTACTTTTTTATAGAAAAACTAGTAAATGTAAAATGTGATTATAAATTATGACATCACCAACTGATTTAAATAAAAAAAATACTTCAGGTAACATTGACTATTAATTTAAGATCACATACAATAAAACTCAAAGATAATATTTACCAAAAGTTGTTTTGAAGGTTAGAAAAAAAACATAGTATTAATTTTTAGCCATCAAAAACGAGGTAAAATTTATATTTTCTACTTTTTTACACAAAAACTAGTAACTGTAAAATGTGACTTTAAAATTATGACGTCACTAACTGTTTTAAATAAAAAAATACTTCAGGTAACATTGACTGAATATCATTTAAGACCAGAAACAATAAAACTCAAAATTACTATTTATCAAAAGTTTTTTTGAAGGTTAGAAATAAAACATGGTTTTAAATTCTTAGCCATCAACAACGAGGTAAAATCAATTATTTCTACTGATTCATACAAAAACTAGTAAATGTAAAATGTTATTAAAAATTATGACATCACCAACTGATTTAAATAAAAATATACTTCAGGTAACATTGATTATTAATTTAAGATCACATAAAATAAAACTCAAAATTAATATTTACCAAAAGTTGTTTTGAAGGTTAGAAAAAAAACATAGTATTAATTTTTAGCCATCAAAAACGAGGTAAAATTTATATTTTCTACTTTTTTATACAAAAACTAGTAACTGTAAAATGTGACTTTAAAATTATGACGTCACCAACTGTTTTAAATAAAAAATTCTTCAGGTAACATTGACTAAATATCATTTAAGACCACAAACAATAAAACTCAAAATTACTATTTACCAAAAGTTGTTTTGAAGGTTAAAAAAAAAACATGTTTTTAAATTCCCAGCCATCAACAACAAGGTAAAATTAATATTTTGTATTGATTTTTACAAAAACTAGTAACTGTAAAATGTGATTTAAAAATTATGACTTCAACAACTGTTTTAATAAAAAAATACTTCAGGTAACATTGACTGAATATCATTTAAGACCACAAACAATAAAACTAAAAACTACTAATTACAAAAAGTTGTTTTGAAGGTTAGAAAAAAAAAACTTGGTTTTAAATTCTTAGCCATCAACAACGAGGTAAAATTAATATTTTCTACTTTTATACAATAACTAGTAACTGTAAAATGTGACTTAAAAATTATGACGTTAACAACTGTTTTAAATTAAAAACTACTTCAGGTAACATTGACTGAATATCATTTAAGACCACAAACAATAAACCTCAAAATTACTATTAATCAAAAGTTGTTTTGAAGGTTAGAAAAAAAAACATGTTTTTAAATTCCCAGCCATCAACAACAAGGTAAAATTAATATTTTCTATTGATTTGTACAAAAACAAGTAACTGTAAAATGTGACTTAAAAATTATGACGTTAACAACTGTTTTAAATTAAAAACTACTTCAGGTAACATTGACTGAATATCATTTAAGACCACTGAAAATAAGACTATAAATTACTATTTACCAAAAGTTGTTTTAAAGGTTAGAAAACAAACATGGTTTTAAATTCTTATCCATCAACAACGAGTTAAAGTTAATAATTTGTACTAATTAATACAAAAACTAGTAACTGTAAAATTTGACTTAAAAATAATGATGTCGTGAATTGTTTTAAATAAAAAAATACTTCAGGTAACATTGACTAAATATCATTTAAGACCACAAACAATAAAACTAAAAATTACTATTTATTAAAAGTTGTTTTTAAGGTTAAAAAAATAACATTGTTTTAAATTCTTAGCCATCAACAATGAGGTAAAATTGATATTTTGTACTTATTTATACAAAAACTAGTAACAATAAAATGTGACTTAAAAATTATGACGTCACCAACGGTTTTAAATAAAAAAATACTTCTGGTAACATTGACTGAATATCATTGAAGACCACAAACAATAAAACTCAAAATTACTATTTACAAAAAGTTGTTTTGAAGGATAGGAAAAAAAAACAAGGTTTTAAATTCTAAGCCATCAACAACAAGGTAAAATTAATAATTTGTACTGATTTATATAAAAACTAGTAACTGTATATTTAGACTTAAAAATTTATACGTCACTACCTGTTTTAAATAAAATAATACTTCTGGTAACATTGAATGAATATCATTTAAGACAACAAACAAAAAAACTCAAAATTACTATTTACCAAAAGTTGTTTTGAAGGTTAGAAAAAAAAAACATGGTATTTAATTCTTAGCCATCAACAACAAGGTAAAATTAATATTTTTTACTTTAAAAAAAAAAATTAGTTACTGTAAAATCTGACTTATAAATTATGACATCACCAACTGTTTTAAATAAAAAAATACTTCAGGTATCATTGACTGAATATCATTTAAGACCACAAAGAATAAAACTAAAATTTACTATTTACCAAAAATTTTTTTGAAGGTTAGAATAAAAAAAAACATGGTTTTAAATTCTAAGACATCAACAACGAGGTAAAATTAATATTTTGTACTGATTTATACAAAAACTAGTAAGTGTAAAATGTGAATTAAAAATTATGACGTCACCAACTGTTTAAAAAAAAATACTTCAGGTAACATTGACTGAATATCATTTAAGACCACAAACAATAAAACTCAAAATTACTATTAACCTAAAGTTGTTTTGAAGGTTAAAAAAAAAATGGTTTTAAATTCTTAGCCATCAACAACGAGGTAAAATTAATATTTTGTACTGATTTATACAAAAACTAGTAACTGTAAAATGTGACTTAAAAATTATGACGTCACAAACTGTTTTTAATAAATAAATACTTTTGGTAACATTGACTGAATATCCTTTGAGACCACAAACAATACAACTCAAAATTACTATTTACTAAAAGTTGTTTTAAACGTTAGAAAAACAACATGGTTTTAAATTCTTAGCCATAATCAACGAGGTAAAGTTAATATTTTGTGCTGATTTATACAAAAACTAGTAACTATAAAATGTGACTTAAAAATTATGACGTCACTAACTGTTTTAAATAAAAAAATACTTCAGGTAACATTGACTGAATATCATTCAAGATAACAAACAATAAAACTCAAAATTAATTTTTACCTAAAGTTGTTTTGAAGGTTAGAAAAAAAAACATGATTTTAAATTCTAAGCCATCAACAACGAGGTAAAACTAATATTTTGTAATGATTTATAAAAAAATTAGTAAATGTAAATGTGACTTAAAAATTATGACGTCACCAACTGTTTTAAATAAAAAAATAATTCAGGTAACATTGACTGAATATCATTTAAGACCACAAACAAAAAAACTCAAAATTCCTATATACCAAAAGTTGTTTTAAAGGTTAGAAAAAAAACATGGTTTTCAATTCTTAGCCATCAACAACGAAGTAAAATTAATATTTTGTACTAATTTATTTTAAAACTAGTAACTGTTTACAGTCATTTAAAAATTATGACGTCACCAACTGTTTTAAATAAAAAAATACTTCAGGTAACATTGACTGAATATCATTTAAGACCACAAACAATAAAACTTAAAATTACTATTTATCAAAAGTTGTTTTGAAGGTTAGAAAAAAAACATGGTTTTAAATTCTAAGCCATCAACAATGACTTAAAATTAATATTTTGCACTGATCTATACAAAAACTAGTAACTGTAAAATGTGACTTAAATATTATGATACACCAACTGTTTTAAATGAAAAAAATACTTCAGGTAACATTGACTAAATATCATTTGAGACCTAAAACAATAAAACTCAAAATTACTATTTACCAAAAGTTGTTTTGAAGGTTAAAAAAAAAAACATGTTTTTAAATTCCCAGCCATCAACAACAAGGTAAAATTAATATTTTGTATTGATTTTTACAAAAACTAGTAACTGTAAAATGTGACTTAAAAATTATGACGTCAACAACTGTTTTAAATTAAAAAATACTTCAGGTAACATTGACTGAATATCATTTAAGACCACTGAAAATAAGACTTTAAATTACTATTTACCAAAAGTTGTTTTAAAGATTAGAAAACAAACATGGTTTTAAATTCTTATCCATCAACATCGAGTTAAAATTAATAATTTGTACTGATTAATACAAAAACTAGTAACTGTAAAATGTGACTTAAAAATTATCACTTCACCAACTATTTTAAATAAAAAAATACTTCAGCTAACATTGACTGAATATCATTTAAGACCACAAACAATAAAACTCAAAATTACTATTTATCAAAAGTTGTTTTGAAGGTTAGAAAAAAAACATGGTTTTAAATTCTAAGCCATCAACAATGACTTAAAATTAATATTTTGCACTGATCTATACAAAAACTAGTAACTGTAAAATGTGACTTAAATATTATGACATCACCAACTGTTTTAAATGAAAAAAATACTTCAGGTAACATTGACTAAATATCATTTGAGACCTAAAACAATAAAACTCAAAATTACTATTTACTAAAAGTTGTTTTGAAGGTTAGAAAAAAAAACATGGTTTTAAATTCTAAGCCATCAACAATGACTTAAAATTAATATTTTGTACTGATTTATACAATAACTAGTAACTGTAAAATGTGACTCAAAAATTATGACGTCACCAACTGTTTTAAATAAAAAAATACTTCAGGTAACATTGACCTAATATCATTTAAGACCACAAACAATAAAACTCAAAATTAATATTTATCAAAAGTTGTTTTAAAACTTAGAAAAAAAAACATGGTTTTAAATTCTTAGCCATCAACAACGAGGTAAAACTAATATTTTGTACTTTATGATACAAAAACTGGTAACTGTAAAATGTGACTTAAAGATTATGACGTCACCAACTGTTTTAATTAATAAAATACTTCAGGTAACATTGACTTAATATCATTTAAGACCACAAACAATAAAACTCAAAATTACTATTTACCAAAAGTTGTTTTGAAGGTTAGAATAAAACATGGTTTTAAATTCTTAGCCATCAACAGCGAGGTAAAATTAATATTTTGTAAAGATTTATACAAAAACTAGTAACTTATAAATGTGACTTAAAAATTATGACGTCACCAACGGTTTTAAATAAAAAAATACTTCTGGTAACATTGACTGAATATCATTGAAGACCACAAACAATAAAACTCAAAATTACTATTTACAAAAAGTTGTTTTGAAGGATAGGAAAAAAAAACAAGGTTTTAAATTCTTAGCCATCAGTAACGAGGTAAAATTAATATTTTGTACTGATTTAAACAAAATTAGTAACTGTAAAAAGTGACTTAAAAATTATGACGTCACCAACTGTTTTAAATTAAAAATTACTTCAGGTAACATTGACTGATAATCATTTAAGACAACAAACAATAAAACTCAAAGTTAATAATTATCAAAAGTTATTTTGATGGTTAGAAAAAAAAACCTGGTTATAAATTCTTAGCCATCAACAACGAGGTAAAATTATTATTTTATACTTTTTTATACAAAAACTAGTAACTGTAATATGTGACTTAAAAATTATGACGTCACCAACAGCTTTAACTAAAATAATACTTCTGGTAACATTGACTGAATATCATTTAAGACCACAAACAATAAAACTATAATTATTTATTTTAAAAGTTGTTTTGAAGGTTAAAAAAAAAACATGGTTTTAAATTCTTAGCCATCAACAACGAGGTAAAGTTAATAATTTGTACTGATTTATACAAAAACTAGTAACTATAAAATGTGACTTAAAAAATATACCGCCACCAACTGTTTTAGATAAAACAATACTTCAGGTAACATTGACTGACTATCATTTAAGACCACAAACAATAAAACTCAAAATTACTACTTAACAAAAGTTGTTTTGATGGTTAGAAAAAAAAACATGGTTTTAAATTCTTAGACATCAACAACGAGGAAAAATTAATATTTTGTATGGATTTATACAACAACTAGTAACTGTAAAATGTGACTTAAAAATTATGACGCACCAACTGTTTTAAATAAAAAAATAGTTCAGGTAACATTGACTGAATATCATTTAAGACCACAAACAATAAAACTCAAAATTACTATTTATCAAAAGTTGTTTTGGAGGTTAGAAAAAAAAACATGCTTTAAATTCTTAGCCATCAACAACGAGGTAAAATTAATATTTTGTACTGATTTATACAAAAAATAGTAACTGTAAAATGTGACTTAAAAATTATGACGTCACCAACAGCTTAAATAAAAAAATACTTCAGGTAACATTGACTGATTATCATTTAAGACCACAAACAATAAAACTCAAAATTACTATTTACAAAAGTTGTTTTGAAAGTTAGAAAAAAAAACATGGTTTTAAATTTATAGCCATCAACAACGAGGTAAAATTAATATTTAGTACTGATTTATACAAAAACTAGTAACTGTAAAATGTGACTTAAAAATTATGAAGTCACCAGCTGTTTTAAATAAAAAAAATACTTCATGTAACATTGACTGAATATCATTTAAAATATCAAACAATAAAACTCAAAATTACTATTTAAGAAAAGTTGTTTTAAGGTTAGAAAAAAAACATGGTATTAATTTCTTAGCCATCAACAACGAGGTAAAAAAATATTTTGTACTGATTTATACAAAAACTAGTAACTGTAAAATGTGACTTAAAAATTTAGACGTCATCAACTGTTTTAAATAAAAAAATACTTCAGGTAACATTGACTGAATATCATTTAAGACCACAAACAATAAAACTTAAAATTACTATTTAACAAAAGCTGCATTGAAGGTTAGAAAAAAAACATGGTTTTAAATTCTTAGCCATCAAAAATGAGGTAAAATAAATATTATGTACCGATTTATTTAAAAACTAGTATCTGTTAAATGTTATTTAAAAATTATATCGTCACCAACTGTTTTAAATAAAAAAATACTTCAGTTAACATTGACTGAATATCATTTAAGACCACAAACAATAAAACTTAAAATTACTATTTACCAAAAGTTGTGTTGAAGGTTAGAAAAAAAAACATGGTTTTAAATTTTTAGCCATCAACAACGAGGTAAAATTAATATTTTGTACTTATTTATACAAAATCTACTAATTGTAAATGTGACTTAAAAATTATGGCGTCACCAGCTGTTTTAAATAAAAAAATACTTCAGGTAACATTAACTGAATATCATTTGAGACCACAAACAATAAAACTCAAAATTAATATTTATTAAAAGTTGTTTTGAAGGTTAGAAAAAAAAAATAGTTTTAAATTCTTAGCCATCAACAACGAGGTAAAATTAATATTTTGTACTAATTTATAAAAAACTACTAAATGTAAATATAACTTAAAAATTCTGACGTCACCAACATCTTTAAATAAAAAATACTTCAGGTAACATTGACTGATTATCATTTAAGACCACTAATAATAAAACTCAAAATACTATTTATTAAAAGTTGTTTTGAAGGTTAAAAAAAAAACATATTTTTAAATTCTTAGCTATCAACAACGAGGTAAAATATATATTTTGTACTGATTTATACAAAAACTAGTAACTGTAAAATGTGACTTAAAAATTATGACGTCACCAACTGCCTAAAATAAAAAAATACTTGAAGTAACATTGACTGTTAATTTAAGGCCACAAACAATAAAACTCAAAATTACTAACTACCAAAAGTTGTTTTGAAGGTTAGAAAACAAAACATGGTTTTAAATTCTTAGCCATCATCAACGGGGTAAAATTAATATTTTCTACTTTTTTATACAAATACTAGTAACTGAAAATGTGACATAAAAATTATAACGTCACCAACTGCTTTAAATAAAAAAATACTTCAGTTAACATTGACTGTTAATTTAAGACCATAAACAATAAAACTCAAAATTACTATTTACCAAACTTTGTTTTAAAGGATAGAAAAAAACATGGTTTCAAATTCTTAGCCATTAACAACGACATAAAATTAATATTTTCTACTTTTTTATACAAAAACTAGTAGCTGGAAAATGTGACTTAAAATTTATGACGTCACTAACTGCTTTGTATAAAAAAATACTTAAGGTAACATTGACTGTTAATTTAAGACCACAAACAATAAAACTCGAAATTACTATTTACTAAAAGTTGTTTTAAAGGTTAGAAAAAAAAACATGGTTTTAAAATCTTAGCTATCAACAACTAGGTAAAATTAATATTTTGTACTGATTTATTCAAAAACTAGTAACTGTAAAATGTGACTTAAAAATTATGACGTCTACAACTGTTTTAAATAAAAAAATACTTCAGGTAACATTGACTGAATATCATTTAAGACCCAGAAATACTAATCAAAATTACTATTTACCAAAAGTTGTTTTGAAGGTTGGAAAAAATAACCTGGTTTTAAATTCTTAGCAATCAACAACGAGGTAATTATTATTTTGTACTTTTTTTTACAAAAACTAGTAACTGTAAAATGTAACTTAAAAATTATGACGTCACCAGTTTTTTTAATTAAAAAATACTTCAGGTAACATTGACTGAATATCATTCAAGACCACAAACAATAAAACTCAAAATTACTATTTACCAAAAGTTGTTTTAAAGGTTAAAAAAAAAACATGATTTTAAATTCTTATTCATCAACAACGAGGTAAAATTAATATTTTGTACTTTTTTATACAAAAACTAGTGACCGTAAAATATGACTTAATAATTATGACGTCAAAAACTGAATTAAATATAAAAAACCTTTAGGTAACATTGACTGAATATCGTTTAAGACCACAAACAATAAAACTAAAAATTACTACATATCAAAAGTTGTTTTGAAGGTTAGAAAAAAAATTGGTTTTAAATTCTAAGTCATCAACAACGAGGTAAAATTAATATTTTGTACTAATTTATTTAAAAACTAGTAACTGTAAAATGTGACAAAAAAATTATGACGTCACAAACTGTTTTAAATAAAAAAATACTTCAGGTAACATTGACTGAATATCATTTAAGACCAAAAACAATGAAACTCAAAATTACTACTATAAAAAGTTGTTTTGAAGGTTAGAAAAATACATTGAGTTAATTTTTAAGACATCAACAATGCCGTAAAACATATATTTTGTACTTTTTTTTACAAAAATTAGTAACTGTAAAATGTGACTTAAAAATTATGACGTCACAAACTGTTTTAAATAAAACAATACTTCAGGTAACATTGACTAAATATCATTTAAGACCACAAACATTAAAACTAAAAATTACTATTTACCAAAAAATGTTTTGAAGGTTAGAAAAAAAAAATGGTTTTAAATTCTATGCCATTAACAACGAGGTAAAATTAATATTTTGTACTGATTTATACAAAAATTAGTAACTGTAAAATGTGACTTAAAAATTATGACGTCATCATCTGTTTTAAAAATAAAAAATAGTTTAGGTAACATTGTCTGAATATCATTTAAGACCACAAACAATAAAACTCTAAATTACTTTTTACTAAAAGTTGTTTTGAAGGTTAAAAATAAACCTGGTTTTAAATTCTTAGCCATAAACAACGAGATAAAATTAATATTTTGTACTTTTTTATACAAAAACTAGTAGCTGTAAAATGTGACTTAAAAATTATGACGTCACCAACTGTATAAAATAACAAAGTACTTCAGGTAACATTGACTGAAACTCATTTGAGACCACATACAATAAAACTCAAAATTACTATTTACCAAAAGTTCTTTTGAAGGTTAGAAAAAAAAACATGGTTCTAAATTTTTAGCCAACAGAAACGAGGTAAAATAACATTTTGTACTTTTTTATACAAAAACTACTAACTGTAAAATGTGACTTAAAAATAATGAAGTCACTAATTGTTTTAAATAAAAAAATACTTCAGGTAACATTGACTGAATATAGTTTAAGACCACAAACAATAAAACTCAAAATTACTATTTATCAAAAGTTGTTTTGAAGGTTAGAAAAAAACATGGTTTTAAATTCCTAGCCATCAACAATGAGGCAAAGTTAATATTTTGTACTGATTTATTCAAAAACTAGTAACTGTAAAATGTGACTTAAAAGTTATAACGTCACCAATTGTTTTAAATTAAAAAACTTAAAAATTTAAAACCATTATAAAGAGATGCACATTACAGATTTATATTCTAGATTTATAAATATATTACTGAATGCTTGTTGTAGTATACCAAGAAATTATTCACAAAAAAAGATGGTGTAAGTATCGGAAACCCGTTAGCTTTTACTATAGCAAATAAATTTATAGAACTTTAGAAAGATGTATGTTTAACACTGAAGGTAAAAGGAATACATTGCTATACCTCCGATACATGGATGATAAAATATGTAATAACTTATAAAATGAGACTATGAATTAAATTATTTACTTTAAAAATAAGTTTAATATTTAAACACACTTTTATAAAATTGGATTTTAGTTTTTTTAAAGTGTTTGTAATGTCATGAAGAAAATAAAATCAGTTAACGAAAATAGCTAAATGAATTTCTACAAAAAAAAAGTGATTTAAAAATTAAACAAAGTAGTGAGTAAAAAGATATATCAAAAAAACTTGTTCATTTCAAAAATTAACAAACAAAAGCTTTTATAATCACATATTTAGTGAGCTTATATTTAAAAAATTAAATTTTATAAATTTATATTTATTTGAATAAAACTGAAATCTGAAAAACTATTATTTTAAGAAATGTGTTTTATCTTAATTTTGAGATAATCAAATATTAGCTGTTAAAAATTATATAAAGTTCCTAATCCCTTAAAACAAAATCTGTGTTTATAGTGAAATCATTTTACAATCTGTGTTTATAATCAAAGAGCTCTGAAAAATTGCAATGATTTTAAATCGTATAAGCTTATTTAATTTCTTAAATAAAACTTTATAAAAACAACTGTCTAACGATGCATTATGAACAAATCAGGTTATTTAGTTAGACAACATAGTAACTAGAATTTTAAAAAAATTAAATTTATTAATTAAGTTTTTATTTTTTATTATTTTTTTTTAGCCAATTTTTGTAACAACAATTACTTAATGATGACTTTGAATTAAGAAGCTAACTAGAATAAATGTAAAAACTAGTTCAATAATTATGACCAACTTTACATTAATCATAATTTATATATGAATTTAAACTGGCCTTGCGTTAATGGCAAGTTTGTAAAACGTTTTGTTTAAGTATTAACATTTATTTTAAAAACTTGTATAGCTTTTTGAAATATTTAATTAAAAATAAAATGTTTTAAAAACTTGATTGCTAAACTCTAGCACGCAACTTTTTCTCCTAAAAGTGTAAACTTCTATTGAACCTAAACAAATTTGCTTTTAATTGCAAAGATATAGCTAGATATTTAAAGCCTACAGGCTAACATAATAGATATAATTCAAAGTGTTTTTTGAACATTTAATTTACTTAATAAAAATAAATTTATTATCTCGTACCATTATAATATCCAGAGAGTCTATTCTTATACGTTCAATTGCTGTTAAATTGTATGCTTGAAGTGATAACTGAAAGCAATAATTCAATAAATTACAGGCATGTTTATGTAGCTTATAGCAAAACGCTGTAGAAGTTGTTTTTATTTGATTTAGATATCATTTATTTACATGTTTATAATAAATTGTCTGATAGATTTCAGCTCTTTGATGCTTTCCAATCGAAACAAGAAGCAATTTCATTGCTAACCAAGAACGGTATATTCAGCACTAAGTTAAAGAAAACATAAATATATTTGATGTTGTCTACGTGTAACGTGTCTAGTTTGTACAGCTATTAATTTAGCTGATTTTCAAAGTTAAACAATAGCTTAATAAAGCTTAGTATTTATTCTTAGTGTCATGAACAAATTATTAAGTAAAAACATATTTTTGTAAAATATTAAATTTATTAGTTGTTCTATCATATTTACATAACAGTTAGTGATTTAACTAAATTTTTAAATTTTCACTAAAACCCCTTTATATTTTTTGAAAAACTGTTATTTAAAACATTTTTTTACATACTATAATACACTTAGCCTAGATTTACATTTTATAAATGTTTTAAGTTGTAGTTTAGTTAAGATCAAATGATTTTATTTAAAGTATTATTTTTTTGAACACTACGATAAATACTTACCTAATAATTTAAATATAACAAATAAGTAAAACAAAAAATGCTAATTTTGTATGCTAAAATTGTTTACTACAAATATTTCCTTATAAAGGAAGTAAAAACAAATACTAGCTAAGCTAAATAATAAACGAAAACTTTAACAAAAAACGTTTATGCTATTACTTATTATGACAAGTTTTTAAAGTCTCTCTATCGTTATAATAAACATAAAACTAAATATTAATGTTTTTAACAAAATTCTAGCTTGTCGTTTATAAGCGCATTGTGTATTTTTATTTAGTTTAACTAAATATCAATAAATACATTAAACAGCTATTTCTGTCTTTTATAGTAGTTTTGTTATTAGTTCGAATAATTAATAATAGAGTTAACGAATTTTGTTAATTTTAAGTTTTTGTAATGTATTGAAATAATTTTATCTTTAACCGAAGTCTTTTGAAAATTCACATCACACACTAATATATAATTTTTTAAAGTTTTAAGTTTATGAGTCTTAAAAATTTGATTTAGTTGTGTGGCATAATCAAGAGGTGTACTTTGTTTCATAACTTTTGACATAGTTTTTATAATTATTATTTATTTTCTGACTTAATAAACGGCACAATTGTCGAACAATATATTTATAATAGTTTAATTAATAAGTCTACCACTTATCTACTATTTGATTAGTTTTAAAGTATTTCACTGCTATATATTACTATATATTTTTTGTACTTAAGAATAAAATTGTAAAAATAAAATTAACTTAACTAGTAGTTGCTTAAATGACGTGATATACTATTCTTTAAATTCCAGTTATAAACCATAATTTGCTATTGAACTTGAATAAAATTAAAAACATTGTAATTACTGACAATCAAGGCTACTTTATTTAAAATAGTCAAATTAATGAATGGATATATGTATATTAAAGAACAATTACCTGATCAAAAATTTTATACTTTTTGTAAAAGTTTTTAACACTTTTTTTAATTTTTTTTTACAATGTCACATATTTATACAACTTATATTTTAAGTAATTAAAAGATATTTATTAATTTATATTATAACTTTTTTAACACTTTACTTTGCAACACTGTGACTGGATACTATCGCAACTTTTAAAGTATTTTTTTACAGGCCTAGTATCAAAACAAATAATAGTTAGAGTCTAAATAAATAAACTTGTTTAAATGTTCTGAAATATTACCAAGGATTCTTAAACTTTTTATTATTTTTTTCAAATTAAAATATTTGTAGTCTATTTGCGTATTCACATATGAACCACAACATGTTTGTAACAATTTTAACATTTACTAACTATAATAATTACGAACTTACTCATGACATTTTTTTCAAGTTTGTACAGCTATTCTTATTAGCTGATAATCGTTATAACTTTTATGTAAGAAAATACTAATTTTTATTATATCAGATATTAAATAAAAAGTAATCTATAATTATGTTGATATAAAATATCTGTTTTTTTATAAAAAGTTACTTTTTTTCTAATTACTTTGATCATTTCGGCTAAATATTAAATCATAACAAAATATATTTTGTGTAATAAAAGTTAGAGTGTCTTTTTTAAACAAAATAAATAATCATTAAATTGATGTAGGAAGAATTTGATAAATTAAATGAGGGTTTTAAAAAAAAGCTTTATTTTGATTTCCATCACTAAATTTGATTTAGTGTAACTCGTTTGTTTGTTAATACCATTTTTCTATATATGTTTTTAATAGTTTTTAATGACTTTCGAATGTACATTATCATATTCAATTAAATAAACTACGATAATATAATAAATCAAACTATAGAAACCGCTAATGTTATATTCAAACGTACGCTAATATGCTACAATCGAACAAAAACTTTGTTCGCATTCCAAGCTTTAAGTTTGTACGGCTATTTTAGATAGCTGATTGTAAAATAACAGCTTTAAAAACCATTTTGTTATATTACTATTAGAAATGATTTAGAGCTTTGTATAGTAAGTATCATTAGCTTTTTATGTTTTTACAATGGACTGATATATTTAAAACTATTGAAGCTTCAATGAAACTTTTTTTCTTAAACATATATTTCTTTTTGTAAGTTTAAGTAGTAATTGATATTGTAAATTATATTGATCAACAATTAAATCACGAGTAACTTCTAAAGACTAAAATACATTGAACGGAAAACATTTAATTCGAAAAACAATGAATTAAAACTAAAGAAGAATCCACAAAATGAAATTGTTTTTATATATAGCAATTTCAAGATGTTTAAGCTTAAATGGTAGTTGTGATGCAATCAAAATATTTTCTACCTTAAGGACTATATTAAAACACATAAAAATTCTATTTAAAAATGTCATCTATCATTACTACTTCAGATAATTGAAAACTATGAGGACTGAAAATCAGCAGAACTTGTATAAAAAAAAACTTCGTGTTTTGACAATTTTCCATGTCTTTATTTTGTTAAGCAGTGAACTAAATAACAAAACGAAACAATTATGTTGCCTTTTGTAATAGTAACTTTAAATTTAACAGTAAAAAAAAAACAATCATAAAACTTTCACCTTCAAAGTATTGAAAACGTTATACTGATTAAGAAATATTAATTACAAACTAAAAATGTTTGTTATGCTACCAACAAAAGTTCTATTCATCATTAATTTTAAATATTATGTCTAAATGATTTAACAAGTGGTTTTTGTTTTCATAAATTTGTACAGCTATTCCAGTTAGCTGATTAAATATCTATTTTTAAGTGATTTTATGCTAGTTCTAATGGCGTCATGAAACTTCTATTCAAGCTTTTTTGATGCCATAGAAATTTTATATATAACCGTTAGATGGTTGGGTATTTAATTAGCTTTATCTACATTAACGATAATCTGTTTTGTTATGTTAAGCTTTTTTTATTTTAAGCGTTTGATATTTAGTAACTAATTTAGTTTTAAGGATCTAAGTTAATACTAAAAAAAATTAAAACTTTTACGGCCGACAACGATTTTGATTTACTTTTCTTGGAAAAAGTTAAAAATATGTATTACTTATTCAGAGGTATTTAAACCTAAGGAGCGTTTATTGTATTTTTATATAAAATTACTACAAGTAAACAATTTTAAATCGATTAAATTACTTTAAAACTGTTGCATTACACTAAAAAGCTGAAATATCAACTAAAATTGTACACTTTTTGTTGAACTTAGAAATGATAAATTATTATTAAGTTCTCAAAATGTCATTGTATGTTAAATACAACCATTCACATAATAAGGTTGTATAACTTTGTTACAATAACCTCTATGCATAAAAAAATTGAATAACTTAAAAAAGTTGATAGCAAATTACCTATATATGTCATGTTTTATTTTTTTTACCTTCTTTAGAATATAGATAACTGTATATTTTACAATTTTAAGCTAAATACAAATATTTAAAAGAAGTTTCCGATCATTAAACAAAATAATAACATTTAGTTTTATTTATATTAAGTATCTTAAAGACATTTAAAGTACAATATTTGAAATATGTAAGTATATGTAAGTAAAGTGCGCAACGTAAATAGATGTTATTAAAACAAATTTATAGTTGTAGTTAATTTATTTTAAAATTATTATAAAAGTATTTAGTTTAGTTCATTTGTTAGAGAAACTTTAAAATAACATTATTTTTAAAACTTTTCTGCTGTTAGGTAATAAAAAACTGTACATTAGTTTATTTTTTATTAGCATTTTTTAAGCAATTTTTTTATCAACAATTACCTAAAGATAGGTTTTTATTAAATTGTACCAGCTAATAAGAATAGCTGTAAAAACTAGCCTTTAAATTGTGGACAATAATACATTAATCATAATTATATATGTATTCACATCAGACCTTGCAAAACTGTGGCAAACTTGTTAGACTTTGTTTTGTTTAAATATTTATCATGTTTTAAAAATGTTGTATAGTTTTTAAAAAAATTTAGTTAAAAGTAAAATGTTTTCCTTTAAGTTAAACTTCAGCACAAATGTTATTCTCCTGAAGGTGTAATCTTTTATTAATTTAAAAAAATGTTGCTTTTTGTGTTGTTTAAATAACATATAAAGTCTAGAAAACAAAAATCAGATACTTAATCAAAAAACTTTTTTTTTGTTAACAGGAGTTTATATTGTTTTAAGAATACCTTTTGTTACCAAAATTGCAATCAAATCATATCGATAATTTTGTTGCAGTGTATATTGTTTAACATCGTCGCATTTTTCTTATGTAATTTTAATGTCGCATTATTACGTCACCTCACAATACAACGTATCAACGAATTTATATAAATAAAAGTTCATGCGTTCATGTAGACACTAAATAATTGCTTTCAAATATGTTTAATTTTAAACCGCTGATTACGGTCGTATACTATTAATTAATTCTTTGCCTATCATGTGTTTAAAGCTTAACTTTCTTTTATATACCTAGAATACCTTTTATTACTAAAATTGCAATCAAACTATACCGACATTTCTGTTGCAATGTATATTGTTTAATTTAACATCGTCGCATTATTCTTATGTAATTTAATGTTGCATTATTACGTCATCCCACAATACAACGTATTACTGATTTCGTATAGATAAAAATTGATGTGCCTGTTTCGTCATACACAGATGCTTTCGAAAGTGTTCAATTTTAAACACTAAATAATGTGGTCATATTTACTTCATTTGCATTTTGCATACTAAGGTTTTTCAGATTATTTTCGTAGTTATAATGCTGCTTTCACATCTGTTAATAATAATATATAAAAGTTAATCATAAACAAAATAATGATCGCTGAAAATTTTTCAAACTGTAATTATTATCAAAGATTTTATTTAATTTTATTTAAAATCTTTGATATAAGCAGTTTGAAAAGTATGAAAGCTGTAAAATAAAAGTGTTGTTTTGGTTTAAAGAATAATTTTTTTGTTTAACTTGCTGTTGTACGTTAGTTTTTATTACGAATAGTTTATTTATCTTTCTTGTGACAATTTTTACTTTATTTGTAGAGAGTTTATATATTGTAGTTAATCGCAGCTGTGTGAGTTAAAGTTTATATAACTTCACTCTATGCAGATACTCTCGAATCCTAATTATGATCTGAATATGCTGATACTCTCGAATCCAAATTATGATCTGAATAACACAATAACTTGGTATCATACCAGGTTGTCAAAATATTTACAATGATTTTCTGCGTTTTCCACTATGCATTTGATAATGTAACAATTTCTGGTAACTTGTGTTTTATTAAAAAATGTTTTTTCAAACATTTTTGCTATTAATTAATAACTTAATGAAAAATGTAATAATTATATGTCTAAGTCGTAAGAAGTGTTAAGTTCGTACTCGATGTAAGCCATATCTTGTTTTGTTTATAAATGAAAATATGCCTAAAACTAGCAAATGTATATTAAGTTCTAAATAAAACTTAAACTTCCAGATAAAAAAGTAATAAAATTTAGGCTATTACATGTATTTCATTGTTTTAATATTCATAGTTTTGTATATAATTAAATCAAAACTTTTATTTTCAAATATTAAAAAAAAACTAAGTTGTTATTTTTTATTAAATAACTTAATTTTTAGTACTTTTTATTGGTTACTAATAAGAATATACCAGCTAACTATAGTAGCTATAAAAACTGGTTTTTAAATTTCTACGAAAAATACATTAATCCAAAATTATTTTTTTAATACAACTGACCTTGCGTTAGAGGGAAGGTAATTAAACGTCACAAAAGTTTCGGATAAAATATTATTATCGATTTGAAAAAGTTATATAGTTTTTGAATAAAATTTAGCAAAGAGGAAAATATTTCAATAAATTGTTATTTAAGTTAAACTCAAGCACACAACAAAACTTTTTATTTTTACTTCCCCCGAAATTTGTAAACTTGCATAAAAAAGTAAAGTTTTGCTTTTGATTTCAAATATATTACAAAAAACACGTACTTTAAGCCTACACGCTAACATGGTAAACATATTTAAAATTGTTTTTCAAACACTTAAAATACTGACCAAAAATATTTTTTTTTTATACCAACAAAATGTCTACAAAATTTTTTCTATTAAGTTTAATAACTTGTTAATTGTTTGCTTGAAATGTTTTTGTGATAACTAACATTAATAATGCAATTAATATCAATGATGGTTTTGTAGGTAGTAGCAAAACGCCTCATGTGTTATATGATGTGTTATATAAAAGTTTAAAAAAAAAGTAATTCTTAAGTTTCTTAATTAATTTCGAAAAATTTAGTAAAAGTTAAATAAATATTTTTAATATATGATTAAATAAATAGTTGTACTTTAAATCTTATAATGATTAACAATCTTTTAAGTGAGACGATGACTAAATTGATTTTGGTGAAAATTGGTATTACAGTATAAAGCATTTCAATTCGAAGAATATTTGATAATTCATTCCTTTAAGGGTAAATTAGGCCATAGCAATTTGTAATAAGTTTAATAAGCAAACTTACTAGTTTGTATACATAAAATATAAACTTTTTTTTTTTAAATATATATTTAATATAAAGTATATCACAAATGTTCTTGTGCTAAAACTTTATTCCGACTAACGGCGTTTCACTGCTCTCAAATAAATTTAAGAACAGATCTACGGAGTCTATAAAATGTTAACACACATTAGAAAAAAAGCAGAAAAAAGCATGTATAATTATGTATAGTGTTTATCTAGGTAGTAACTATAAATGGACTTTATGGTTTAAAAACAAAGTTTGGGATAAAAGCGTAAAATTATAAAATTGTCTACAAAAAAAACAAATTTAATAAAAGTAGGCACCAACCTCAAAAAGCTCTAAGAATAGGCAAATTTTAAAAATGGAAATTAAATTGAGTTGTGCAGAAATGTTACGTCATAATAATTTTAACAAATTATTCAATAATTTATACAGCTTGAAAACATGAAGTATTAAACTTGTATTGCCCAACTTGCAATACAGAAAGAGCAGTAATTGCAGCAGAAGATAAAGACCTACTTCTGAATAAGCGGCAAGATTTATCGAATATCTGTCCCCATAACCGACGATTCTACTTTAAATAACTCTGTCTATTTATGTACTAATTTATTTCACAAAACTTATATATTCTTGCAAGTTTAATACTTCATGTTTTCAAGCTGTATAAATTATTGAATAATTTGTTAAAATTATTATGACGTAACATTTCTGCACAACTCAATTTAATTTCCATTTTTAAAATTTGCCTATTCTTAGAGCTTTTTGAGGTTGGTGCCTACTTTTATTAAATTTGTTTTTTTTGTAGACAATTTTATAATTTTACGCTTTTATCCCAAACTTTGTTTTTAAACCATAAAGTCCATTTATAGTTACTACCTAGATAAACACTATACATAATTATACATGCTTTTTTCAGCTTTTTTTCTAATGTGTGTTAACATTTTATAGACTCCGTAGATCTGTTCTTAAATTTATTTGAGAGCAGTGAAACGCCGTTAGTCGGAATAAAGTTTTAGCACAAGAACATCTGTGATATACATTCCGATAAGCTTAGCTTATCAGGATCTCCAGGATTTAACGCCTTATAACGTTACATCTTTTAATATAAAGTATATAGATTTTTAATGAAACTATTATTCATACCGTAGAATGAAAAAACTACTTACAGTTAATTATTTAAAATATTAATCAGCTAATTAAAGTAGCTGTCAAAACTTCCCAGGCAAAAATAAACTTTTTGTATAATATTATTCAGATTTATAAACAATTCAGCAATTCAATTAGTAACTATTGTGGTAAGCGTACAATGACGTTATACGTGCATAAAGAAAAAAAATCATTAAAAAGTTTTATATTGAGTGTTGTAACTTACTTTAAAGTTTTTTTAAAATAATTTCTTTTAAAATATAATTTTTTACAATCTGTAAAAGTAAATTTTTAAAACAAAGTCTATTCAAAAACTGTGTACTTAAAAGTAAAGCTGTGTACTTAAAAGGAAAGTTGCTACAGTTTTACTACATCTGCTTCTACTTAACCATTTACATTTAATTTTTTTTAATCTATTCTATACTAAAACAAATTAGTCTTTAATGCATGCCTTATTTTCTAAAAGTCTTTAATCATAATGTTCTAGCGAACATGATTTGATGTAGTTATCAACAAAAAAGGTAGTCTACTTAACTTTATTTTAGATGTTCCTTTTTTTTTGTATCTTAATATGTTTTTCATAATTTGTAATGTTGATTTAAAAAAAATTATTAATTTAGTTTTTTGAGTTTAAGTAGTCTAAAAGCAATTAAGCCGAAAATTTAATGGTTATTTTAAAGGTGTGATATATATATTACAAAAACTACAATTAACTTACAAGTGCTATTAAAATAAGTCTATTCAAAAACGTCAAAAGAATACACTTTTCTAACAAGGTACTTTATATATACTACAATTAAATAACACAAACGTAGCTGTGTCAATCAAATTAAAGCTAATATTTTATATCAGCTAACCAGGATAGCTTAACAAACTGCAGTTTTACTCGCTTGGGCTTTTAAAAAAATTGAATAAATTTATAAAACCATTTGAACTTTCCTCCTGTGTTCATATTACAAACTATACATTAATAAAAACTAAGAAACTTTTATATCTTTATATTATTTGCTAATTTTAGTTGTATGTAACATTTTATTTGTATAATAGTAGAATAAGTAGCTAGTTTGAACATAAATAAAATTTTCACATTATTTTTTAATTAAATAGGAGATTTAATTAGAGTTATGAAGTAAATTAAATCAAAAAGTGTGAAGACTAACTAATAAGCTGATTTAAGTAGCTGTAAACTAGATGCAGTAATTTAAGAATTTGTAAATAAATTGTATAAAATGTTGATACAAACTTGAGACCTTGATCAGCAAAGCTATATTAATCAAACGTTAAAACCAAATTTTAAACAGACAATTAATTTATACAGGTACTACCCACGCTGTAAATATGATGCAGTAAATTATTAATTTGTAAATTAATTGTACAAATAAATATGGTATCAGTTTTATTATACAAAGTTTCTTTTTAAAGACTTCAGTTGTAGTTATTTGAAACTTTTAATATCTTTCAAAATATATATACTTAGTATGAAAATACAATATACAAAAATTACTTAATAAAGCTTAAAACTTTAATTAATATATGTATAAAGTAGTGGTTTTATAAGCATTTATCTGTATCTAAAACATAATCAAAACTTTAAAAATCTTGTACCCTAATTATTTTTCTAATTAACTTTGTAGTCTTTTGTTAGGTAGCTAACTAAGTTTTGTTTTTGACAATTTTTTTGCTCTACAAAAAGCAGTGAGTAGAACAACAACTATCTCAGGTTTTTTTTTTCTATTTTTACCCAGTCAGATGTTCGGTATATCCTGCGAGAACATTCAAAGTATTACACAGTGTTCTAAATAGTTAAATTTTTTTAAAAACTTTAAGAGCTTTGGTATTGCTACTACTAATCTAATAGTCTAACACTATCTAGAATTACTTTTATATGTCAATGTTTTTAATAAAGTTTGTATTATCTTTTATAAGCTGTTTTTGCAATACTTTTATCATAACAACATACACAAAATTTTAGAATTTCACTTTTTTTTAGATATTTTAGCAATATTAATTTTTTAAAACTGATTTCAAATTTCTTAATTAAGAAATTATAATTAAGAATAGGTATAATATATTTTAATGTGCAAAACAGTAACATAAACAAATTTAATGTACGTGAAGATTATTTTAATGGTAGAAGAACAAATTAGTACTCTTTGTATATATATCAGACATACTAAACAAAGTAGTAACTTTTTTGTTGCATCTATTAAATATATAAAAACTTTGGTTATTTGAATTACAACAAGCTTTTAAACTCAATTGAGAAAGGCAATTAAAAACTACTTTAGATGTTTTTTTTTTTCTCGTTTCTTAGTAATAGCGAAATTTATACTTTAGTCTACCTACACATATTTATCATAAGTCTACCTACACATATTATAATAATAGCTAATGTGAAACGAAATACTACCTAATTTTAGATATTTAGTTTGTTAATGTGTTTATGATTTATTATTTACCAACTTATAAATAATATAATTTTATTTAGCAGTAGCATAACAGTTAACACATTTTTTTATAAAATTTAGAAAAGAACAAGCCAAAGTGTTACTTTAAAATCGTAGTTATAAAAAATTAATTTTATTTAATCATTTAAGATCGCATTGAAAGTACTATAAAGGGTAAAAAACTTATCACATTTGTCTTTTAAAGTTTCCTTTATCCTTATAAAATTACCTGACCTAACAATTAATTTACAAATATTTAAAAATTTATTTGTTGTTCAAAGTATATATTTTATATTTTTTCCCTGTAGAATTATTAAGAAAAATAAAAACTTAATCAATTACATTGTTTCGTACAAACTTTTATCATTCTAACGAAATATTAAGTAAAAATACAAAAAGTGCACAAGTTATCACATGAGTAATTTAATAAACATTTTCCTTTACGTATAAGGTTTAAGTTAAAAGAAGAAAAAAAATATTAATTTTATTAACACTTCATGATGCTCTCTAGTTTTTATAGTTGTAAAATTTCAAGTGAATTGTTTAAGGTTCTACATTTTAAATTAATTTTTTTTATATAAATATTGATAAAAAATAAATTATTTAGTTCATGTTCAATTTTTTTTAGACTCTTTTTTTTATAATTACTAGATTAATGAACAATTTCGTTTATGTTATTCTTGTCGTATATATGTTTTTAAAATAGTTAACCATAAATTACAGAAATTTGTTCATTTTACACTATTAAAAATTTTTATAAACTAATTATTGTTTTGTTTAATCAGCTTGTTTTATAAGCTGTAGCAAATAAGCAATGGGGATTAGAGAAAACATATAAAGTTATTTTTTTTTATATTTTATCAAGATTAGATTGTCAGTGGCTTCTACTATGTGACGTAATTAATGTCTAATTGAAAATGTAATGTCACAAATTTAATTTAAGCTTGGTTGTGATTTACTAAATTTTAAAGATGTGCTCATGTATTAACAGGTCTTTTTAGAATAATTTTGTATATAGCAGAGTATAAAATCTAAATAAGCTTTAATATTAACTTAAACTTATTTTTTATTCATTCCTTTAAGGGAATATACAAATCGAAATCTGCTTATTTATTTTTTATACTAAACTTGGAAATAATATTTTATATCAGTTATAGAATATATATGCTTAGAAAATTAAAATTTAATTCAATTACGAAAAGTATTACCATGTTTGTATAAGTTTTAATTTAAAAAAATATTTTACAGCTAATCAAAGTAGCTGTACAAAATCACTTGGCTAGATATTAGACTTGTTAAAACATCAATGAAACTATATGCAAATAAATTTACTATTAACTTAGTTAATATATATTGATACGTCAGATGTATATATAATTAATATTTTCTTGCGTAAAAATATAAACTTTAATTATACTTATGTTAAAGTTAATGTTTTTTAGTTTAACTTATGTTATTAGTTTAAGTTTTATATGGCATATAGTTTGTATGCTCAATTATAGAACATTTTTTGCTGATAACTAACCTAGACAGAGACTGGTTGTTTTTTTCTTACAATTTAAATTATAAAAGAATTAAAAAATTAACATTTGTTATAAATATTAAGCCTTGTTTATTTATTAACAGTTGTAAGTTTGCGTTTAAACCGAGTTTAAAGCTATAAATCCATAAGAAAAAGAAGAAAAAAACACTTAAAATGAGTTGTCTCAAAATAAAAGTATACTTAGATTATTAATCAATAAAAGTTAAAAAAAAAAAGAATCAGGGATAAGAAAAAAATATATTTTCTCAGTCTTTAAGAAAACATACGAACTATATAATAATTTTAAAAGTGAAAGAATCGCACAAAATTTATTGCTTTTAAGTTTTACCATAGAATATAAAGAGACAACTTAAATATTATCCGTTTAATATTTAACTTTAAAAATAATAAAAAATAGAATAAAGTTTATTTAATTTATCGTTGTTAAGTTACTTAATCATTAGATAAGTAAACAAATATCAGCTAACTTATTTAGCTGTACAAACTAATATTTTGGTGAATTGCAAAACTTTAGATATATCATAGCTAATATAACTTTGTGTTTAACAAAAGTGTGTAGGAAATAAGATTAACGTCATACTTATTCAAAATAAATATTTTTATAAACTTAATGTATTAAACGCAGTTTACATATTTCAAAGTGTCCCGTACAAAATTTAAAAGGTTTCCGTGGTGTATGACTCGACTACTTAAAGGTTTAAGCACTTGTTATTTGTAGTTAAATTTATATCATTATTTTTAACAAATAAATTTTTTTTCTAATTAAAAATTATTTTAATTTTTAGACTCATTTAGGTAAGAATTATAATTCAAGTATTAGTGCATATTTATTAAATTATACAGCAAAACTGATTTGTAAAAAGACTTGATTTCCGTTTCGTATATGTTTAAACGTAAAATAAATAAAAAATTAGTTTTAAAAATTAACATTTTATTTTACATGTTAAATGTAATCTTATCAATGAAAAAAAGATTTTTCTTCTCTTAAACAAATAAAAAATATTTTTATCTATGTTTTTTAAAGAAATTAACAGTTATTCTAAAACAAATTATATCTTTTTAAAACAACTATCAAGTTTTTAAATTTTATAATCTTTTAAATCATCCTAAACGCAAGTCATAAACTTGGATAAAAATAGTTTAACGGTAATTTATATAAATAATTTCAGTTTTTACTTAAATTTTTTAATGTTCAGTACTTTTTCTAAATACTTGAAATCAGGTACTTTAAAGGTGAGATACATTTTGAAACTTTTACTAGTTTTAAGACAAATAACCTAATAAAAATAATTTGTCTATTTAACCTTGATCATTAATCTATAAATAAATTAAGAGGATTATTTTTCAACACATAGTCAAATATTAATAAAACTAGTATAAGGAACTAGAGATTATAAAATAAAACTCTTGACAATAACATTAAAATAAAAAAATTCACAACATTTTGGATAGCTAAATCAGTAATCTGACGATGCGTTTACTATAATGTTTGAAAAATGCTTAATTATGTTATTGTTAATAAGATTTAATTCTTTTTTTTTGAATAATTTTTATAAAGATAATTTAAATTTTTGTGTATAAACTATTTTGTTTTTATAAGTTTTGCCTTTGATTTTAAACAAATAACAAAAATACACGTATTTCAAGCCTACATACTTACATGGTTGATATATTTCAAATTGTACTTTAACCCCAATGTTACTTACCAAAAAAAGTTTTAAAAACACATTTATCAAATCCAATAAAATCTATTTTGTGAAATTCAATTACTTTAGTTGTTTTCTTGAACTGTTTTTGTGATAACTAACATCAATAATGCAATTAATCTCAGGGATGTTTTTGAAGCTATTAGCAGCAGGCTTTTTGGATTTGTTTATTTTCAATTTACACGTTTATAATATAAAGTCCTATACTACTCTTTGGTTCTTGATACCTTCTCTGTTTTATTCTGGCTTTTTCTCTTCTCCTTTGTACCACCAAAACGTTAATTAGTTCGTTTGTGAAAATCTAATCAATTCAACACTCATTCTTTAAATAAAAAATATATACTGTTTATTAATTAACTTGTAATTTTCTATTAGTAATTCTACAACTAAAGGTGCTATACATAAAATTAAATATGAAGTAAGATTTTTAGTTATTATTTTCTTTTAAAAGGCATTATAACAACCATTAAAATATTTTAAGTGTATACTTAAAAAATAGGCCTTAATACTCAAATTAAATGTTTTGTTAAACATTTTGCTAGTCACTTATGCACTGATTTCGATGGTCAGTCGAATATTAAATAGTGTTAATTATTATACTACAAATAGAAGTTTCAATTGCTAAGTAGCTCTTATACAGAAACTCAATCTTTACCAAAGTTTTGTTTATGTAGGTTATATAATCATTGAAATTAAGTTATTAAAGAAGCTATTTTTATTAAAAAATAATTTACTTAACTTTAATACGTAATACATTAATCTTATATCATAGATTCAGTAAAAGGTTTTGAATAAAATTGTTACAAATATACTATAATAAAGGTTTTACAAAACTATGACTTGGTTTAATACTTGGTTAAAGCAAGCTGAAAAACTAAACCCAAATATTTAATTTTATAGCGTTTATTTTGTGTTAAATTAGACTATTTATTTCATTAAAAAACTAACTATTATTAATTTTTTTTTAATAACAATTAAGTATACAAAACACACTTAATAAGCTCTTACATTATGGCTAATATATGATTTACTTAAACGTATGCTCAACATCAACTATTCATATTTTGACTTTTAACAATGAATTTAAATATTTCAGTTCTAGTTTTATAACTTTGTATCTGGTGGAATTTTTTGTAATCTTATCACAAACTATTTATTTAGATTCTCAGATATATCATTTGTACTATTCTTATCAAAGCGATGCATTTTTTAATCAGTTTTTTACAGCTTCTTAAGTGGTAATAAAAGAAAATAGTAAATGAAGTAGAATTTAAAAAACCATTGTGGAATTTTTATACAGCATTGATTCATCAGTTTTATGTTTTTCTTAATATCACAGATGTTCTTGTGCTAAAACTTTATTTCAACTAACGGCGTTTCACTGCTCTCAAATAAATTTAAGAACAGATCTACGGAGTCTCAAAAAGCTCTAAGAATAAGAAAGTTTTTCGTAATACATATTCAGTAGATAAAAATTCTATGATATTTAGCTAAGGTAATTAGCTGTGCAAACTAAACTTATATATTAAACTAACAAAACTAGTAATAAGTTTTTGTTGATATAACTTTGTGTTTCACATATTTCACATATATCTGTTTTAGGTATGTATAACTTTTATATTGATAATTTTACTTCTAAACAAAATTTTTAAATATCATATATTGATTTTATTGTAACTCCAATATAAAAAAAATATTTAGAAAAATTACTATGCATTTTAAACATTATAGGATCTATTTTTTAAAAGATTGAAAAATGCTTAGATAAAAACTTAATTTCTATAGAAAAAACTTAAAGCTTAAAAAACAACTTTGTGATTTTGATAGTAAGTTAAAAAAAAACTAACGATGCTTTTTTTTTAGGAAATTTTAATAAATACAAGAACTATTAAGTCGTGTACGTACTTTTTAACTATCTTTAAAGTTCATAGCCATTAGGAAAGTTGCTGTAAAAATATTCTATTTCCTAGGTGATTAGACCAAACTTTTTAACCAATCAACGCTTTTGTTTGTCGTTAAATAAACTACATACACTAGTAATTGTTCAACTTAAACTTATTCTTTTTTTTTTTTTTTGAAGTTATACCTCAGCTAATTTCAACTTATCAATTTTAAAGTTTTGAGAATGACATAAACTTTTTTAAAATAACTAGGTTTTAAGTGGTTAAACTTAGTAATTTGTTAATTATTTATTTTTAATTCATAGTTACTTTAAATTTAAACGTTTAAAATAATTAATTATCGCTTAGTTTATTGATATAGAAAATATTTATATTCTGACAAGTAAAAAAAAAAGTTCTAATAAAGTAATTAAAATTTATACTTAAATTATATCTTTTCCAACATAAGCTCACAGCAGGAAAATCTTTATAAAAAAAACATACAAAAAATTCAAAAAAAATAAACTTAGCTTACTAGAAGAGCTGTAAAAATTTTATTCTGAATTAAAAGGTATTATATATATATTGTACACAAATTTATACTAAGATTATGACTTCATCGTTTGTTTTAAATGAAGTGTTACAATATAATTAATTTTTTTTTTTTTTTCAACAAAATGTTATTTTAAATGCTTCTTTAACACATTTAATCCAACAGAAAGGAAAACAATCATAGAAATTTAAAAGGTAAGAACTGTTAATTTTCAACTATCTACACTTTTGTTTTATTATGCTTTTTATATTTTAAACTTTTTTAGATTTTTCAATAAAACATTTTTTTATAACATATTGTAAATTATTTTAAGATCTTTCAAGTGTATTAAAAATGATTACAAACACTAAACGTTAAGCTACTATTGAGATTTAGCAAACAGCAGTAATGATGAGTGATTTATTAAATATAAAATTAAAAGAAAAAAAAATAGATAAGGTTGCGTGTAATAGTTTGTTATTTTACGAAAATGGCAAAATATTTTGTAGGAGTTTAAGAATAATATTTGAAAAACTAAATTGACTATATGTGGTTTTGAAGTATAACAAAAATATTCGTTATGAAAAAAAAAAGAAAACTTAAATATTTTAAAATACTGTTTGGATTTTTGTTTTGTCAAATTTTTTATATAATTGTATTAAAAACAAATGAATATGTATAATAATATGAAAAAATTGAAAAGACATCTTAGCTTTTGCTATGTAATTATTTTTTGAACTATTAACTCTGCTCTGGCGTTTTTATCTTTATATACTTAATAATATTACGTAATACTAAGTGAATAAATATTATTCTTTGAATGCTGGGTTTGAATATAACAACTTTTATACGCTGGTGAATATCAGTAAACAACTGACTGTAAAAGAGTTTTAATTTAAGTTTGATAAAGAATTGGAACGTTATTATTTATATCACAATCAGAACGTTCAGAATAAACTATACAGATTGAAATTAAATTTTTTAGTTGCACCATGGTTTTTTTTAAGTTTGTACAGTTGTACTATAGAAATACGTAGAAACTTCACAGGGTTTCCTTAAAAACCTTTATTAATATTCATATTAGAATTTTTCTATAACTGTAAAAAACTAAAGTGTATAATAACAGTAATAAGAATTTTCGAAAAAAATACTTTATTTACATTTTTTATCAATCTAGTTATTAACAATTAAAAAGTTGTTAAGAAGACTAAAATTTTCATAGTGAAAGTAATAAGAGAAAGTATTAAAACTATTTAGTAAAACAATTCAAAACTATATGTTACTAATCTATTTCAAAAGCTGTTGTATAATACGGTTTTTTGAACTAGATGTTCCCACTAAGACCAGCTAACTATATTAGAACAATAATGTAAAAACTTATTGAACAGATAGAAATTAAATTTTATTATTGTCGGAAGTTTTATCTTCTGTTTGTATGAGCACATTTGTACTGTTTATAAATTTGATGTAAAACTTTTTTTTTTATAATTTAGGTTTGACACAGTTTTTACTGAATTAAATTTTGTTCATTTTAAGTTTTTAGTTGAAGGAACTTCTTTACTTAAATGAATTAAATTCACTTTGTTTAAATTTGTAAGTAGCCTAATAGTACATTTAGTAATACTTACTACAAACTTTTCTAATAACAGTTTTGTTTATTAGACTGCTTTAATATGATATACAACTGTATTGATTTAAAACTATACAGTCTATACTACTTACAATTCTCAGCTAATTATTTGTTGTTCAATAAAAATCTAAATTTAATCTAGCTTAATTTATATTTAGTTCTTCATAATTCAACTGTAGCTTAATAATGAGTAACAAAAAATTAGGAACTTTGTAAAAGCCTTTGATTTTATAATCATACAAAAAAAATAGTTGGTCTTGATATTAATGTTATACTTCAGCTAATTAAGCTTAGCCGTTTAATTAAAAAAAAAATCCTAAGGTGTAGATAGGTTGTTCGTTGTACCTCATTTTATTTAATTTTAGCTGTATCTGTTTAAAATCAAATTGCGTATGTGTTCATTTAGACTTAAATTATAAATAAAAATATTAAATTGAAATTAGTAATATAAGTAAGATTGTTTTATATAAGTAAAGATTAGAAACATGTTAAGTGTGTAAAATTTAGCTTGACTAGTTTTAAACTAAAGAGAAAAAATAATTTTAAAAAGTCAATACTTTTTAGTTTTGTTTTGTCATTTAATAAAAATTTATAAATACAATTTTTATTTTTGTAAAACGCTTTTGAATTTGTATAATCAGTTATTATTATTATTTTTTGATTTAAGAATAAAATCGTAAAACAAAAATTAACAAAAGTCGTTGGTTGCTTATTTAAATAGACTTGTAGGCTATAAATCTAAGCTGTAAACTCTAAGTTTATATTAAATATGGATGACACTAACAATACTGAAAAATAACACTGGCACTAAGTTATAGTTGTGCTATTCTATTTAAACTAATCAAAACAATGAGCGGTTGTACTTGTATATTATAGAACAAAAACTATTTAAAATTTAAAAATAATTAAGATTAAAATTAACATTATATATTTTTAGCAAAAGTTTTCAATAATTTTTGGTAAACAATTAAAACATCATACGACAACAACACATATATTCAAAGAATTTAGAAGGTGTTAAGCAAGATATATTCTAAATTTTTAATAGATACTTGACTTTTCATTGCTCTTACCGGATACTATCACAATTTTCGAACATTTTGTTTTAAAGTTCTTGTATAGAGTAAATTAAAAGTTAAAAACTTTAAGAAATAAAATCGTTTTAATGTTATAAAACATTAACATAATATTTTAAAAACTTTATTCTCTTTTAGTTCAAATAACTCTTTTTAATTAAATTATTTGTAGCCTATTTGCGTATTTTCGTATTAACGACAACACGTTGGTAACAATTTTAACATAAAGTGTCTGTGATAAATGACTTTTCGGCCAAGTCCAAGCTTGTTAGTTTGAGCAGCTATTTTAGTTAGCTGATAATTGTTTTTATATTAATGTAAATAAAAACTAACTATTATTGTAATAAAGATTATAGAAGAAGTAATATACATTTATAATGTTATAAAACTAATTTTTACTAAGAATTAATTTTTTTGTTTGTACTAAATAAATTTGTATAAAAATTTCAATATATTTACTTCTAATATGTTTGTAATGGTTTTGTACAAATACATCAGTTACTATTTTTATTTTATTCAAAGGTAGTTGAAAAGATAAAATAAAATATTTTATACTTTTATTAAGCGTTTACACTACAACTTTTTAGATGAAAATCAAACAGAATTATTAACAAAAACACGGTAGTCTAACAAAAATAAACTCTAAACTAAAAAAAATATTAAACAAAACAGTTTTGAAATTTATCCTTCTACTATTTTATTTATGCTTTCGATTAATTGATAACTGTTAAACAACGCAAACCTTTTCTTTAGTAACTTCCCAAAGAGTAGTAATTTAAAAAATAAAATTTAAACAAATTTCCCCTAATAGTTACTGTGTCCTGACATAAAATTTTAATGTTGCCGTTTTATAATAAGCTTTTATGAGTAATAAGTATTGACATTAAGTAAGTTAGTTTTAATCATTTATAAATAATTGTGAAACTTAAACACATTTTTAACAAAAAAAATTAAAAACAAACTTATCATATATAATATTAGTATTAGAAAATATACTTAAAAATGTACAGTTCCTGTATTACCATCGTAAAATTAAAAGTGATGACATTAAATTTTGCTTTGTCCTTAAAACATTTACATCATTATACCTTCTACCTTACATCATTGTACCTTCTACAATACTAATCATTACGTATTAAAAGGTTCGACAATTCAGTTAAGTAGTTTAAATTTAGTTTTTTTTAAACAAATTTTGTTTGAGTAAAAGGCACGAGTAAATCGTATAAAACCTGTTTAAACAAACCTTCTTTTAACTGAACAGTTAAAAACAGATTATATATAATTTTCATATAACACAAACTGATTTATAAAAAACAAACTTATTGCAAATCTAAGTATATAACAAAAATATTATATTATTCATATTCTGTGAGTCAACTAGGCGAGCTCTGCAGTAAAACATCAAAGCTTGTTAATTCCTAATCTTAATACTAATTCAGTTATAAAATGGTCATTATTCCTATTTAAAGAATATATACTAATATTAATATAAGAAGTTTATTATTAAAATCTTGTGGACGTTTGTACAGCTATTTAGTCAGCATAAAAATTATATCATCAATAAAAGAAGAAAAGTAAACTAGATAATTAAAAAAAAACCATTAATTTTGTTTTGAGGTTAGAGTAAAATAATTTCAAAGTTGGTATATTCGTACATTTCTTTTGACTTAAAGTATAGTAGTAAACATGTATCAGTTAAAAAGTATTGCGACTAGTTTCAACTATTTTTTAAAATTTTTATTAACCCTATTTATTTGCTAGTTATATAAGTGTCAATATTTTTTACACTGTAAACACTCGATTTACTTTATTAACTTAAAGTAGTTGTGTTTATGTTTTCTCATAGTTTCATATCTAACCAATTAGTTGTTCCTTAAGTAAAGTTTAATATTTATTTATATTCTTTTGAGTTTATATTTATTTTGTATGATACTATTTAATTAGTAATTTGATTTGAAAGCCAAGTTATTTCTGAAAACAAGTTAATTCACTTTATTTTTAAGTTATTTTCATTAGCTGCAGTTTAGTAAACCGTATAAAGGAAGTTAAGTTTGTTTTTAGCTTGAATATTTAAGATTAGATAACACAAATTACAAAACGAAAAGTATTAACATGCTAATATAAATTTTATTTTAATAACTAGTTATAGTATTTGAAGTAGCTGTTTAAAATAACAGATTAAGTTTTTTAAACGCTAAAAAAATTAAAAAATTGTATACATTACTATTACGTTTGTTGGTATTTATTTAGACGTCAGACACATATATATATATATATATAACTAATATTTTCTATTTTGTGAAAATAAAAGGATTACACTAATTTAAAAGTTTTGTTTTATATTATATTATATTTTCCTTTTTAGTATTATAAGGCATATAAATTGTATGCCCAACTGTAAAAATTAATTGATAACTATTCTAGACAGATCTTCTTCCTTTTCTTATTTTAGGTTGAGTTATAAAACAATCTAGAGTTTAACTTTATTAGGTATCTTAAACCTAAATCTTTAATTATTATGTAGTTAATACGCGTTTTAACCGTATTTGAAGCTATAATATCGATCGAAAAAAAAATCACTTAAAATGTTTTGTCTCAAAAATTTATAAACTTTTAATTTTTTTATTGATAGATTAAATAGAGAAAAATTTTCATGAAATTGAAAAGGATGATTTAAAAAATTATATATCCATCATTAATACGAATATATTAAATATACGAAAAACATTCAACGAAAAAAAATACATTAGTTTTCAAAGTTCTAAATGGCAAACATCTTATTGCTTTAAATTTTCAAAACCAAGACATTACAAACAGTGTCATGTTTATACCAAGTTTTTAACCTTAAAAATCCTTTAATATAATTTTCATCTATTTATTGCAGTTAAAGAGCGTAATTACTTAAAATGTAAAAATAGCAAATATCAGCTAATTAGATTAGCTGTACAAACTAAAACCCTGTAAAATGTGCAAAATTTTAAATATATTATAGCTAAATTAAGTTTGTGCTTAACAAAAGTTTGTTGGAATGCAATTTTAACGTCATACTAAATAAAAATAAATCTTTTTATAAACTTTATGTGTTAACCGCAGTTTACATATTTTAAAATGTCCTGTACAAAGTGTTAAGAGGTATCTATGGTGACTCGATAACCTAAAGGATTGAGCAATTTGTTATTTTTCGTTCAGTTTCATATCATTATTTTAAACAAAATAACTGAGTTAAATTAATTTTTTCATAATTAGAATTTTTTTATAGTTTTAGACTCACTTGAATATTACCTAAATAAAATTTTTAGTTTAAGTATTTGAGCTTACTAATTAACTGTCACAGCTAAACCAATTTGTAATAAGACTTGATATCCGTTTCGTATAAGTTTCAAATCAAAATAATAAAAAATGTGGGACACGTTTAAAAATCGAACAGTCAAATTTGAAAACCGCTTACCGATCGAGAATACGGGTAAGGGGTAACAGTTACAGTGAAAAATAAATCAAAAAAGTACAAAAAATAAATAAAATAATTTAATGAATAAAGAAAAGAAAAAATTCGGTAAATTTTTGTAGTTTTAAGCAAATAAAAGATACTTTAATTCTGTATTCAGAAATTATCAGCTATTCTAAAACAAGATATTTCACTTCAAAACAAATTCAATTCAAATTTATATAAGTTTCTAACCCTTTAAACTACTAATAACGCAAAGCAGAAAGTTAAATTAAAATGATTTTACTTTTAAATTTTATAAAATATTTTTTTTTTTGTTCATTGTCTTTTCGGATTACTTTAAATAGGTTGTTTAAAGCTGAGTTCTTAATTAAAAGATTTACTAACTTTAAGATAAATAATCTCATAAAAAAAAAATTCTATTGAACCTTGTTCATTAATCTAAAAAAATGAATGAATTTAATTATAAGATTTTATGATTTTTAAAAGTTTATTTTTAGTACATGGTCATGTATTAAAAATCGTCAGATAAAATATTTTTAAGAAATATAAATATTGACCAGTGTAAACAAAAACTAATTTAAAAAGTATCGTAAATTTTTTTTTACTAGAAGTAACTTGAAATCATAGTATTTGCTTTTTTAGTTAGCGGAATCATTTCCTTCTTCAGTGTTTTTTGATAGTAACTGTAAAAAAGAACACAAAAAAAAAACTATACTTTTATTATTTAAAAACACACATTATAAGTTAATACAGAGCTTTATTTTTTAAAGAGAAAGTCGAACGTTATCCAAACTAGTAACAAGAACTGAGATAAAGCAAAAACATATTATAGAAAACAATATTATAGTTAAATTTTTTAAAACAGTTTAGATAGCTAATTCAGTAATGTGATGACGATTTTTTTAAATGTTTGAAAAATGCTTATTTATGTTATTTTACTAAAATTTAACTTTTAATTTGAATAATTTTTTTCAAGATATTTAAACTTTATGTGTATAAGCTGCATAGAGTGTTTTTTTCTATAAAAAAAAATTTGAATTTTTTTTTAAATCATGCAAATGAAGACGAACGTTTGCTTGCACAGGTGAAAAAATTAACCTTTTTGTTTGTGAATTAACCCTTTTTTGTTTAACTATTAGCATCTGAAAGGTAATTGCATTGAGTTATAATACCGTTTAACATTCAGTTTATATCTGTATTTTTCAAGTTAACAGACATGTTAATTAGCGTTTAGATTTCATTCGGTTTTTTAAAAATAATGATATAAATAAAAGACGTTTTATAGAATTTAAACAAAAGTTTTATTTTTTGAATGTGATAAGTTTTTTTTTGTAAATATAAGACATAAAATAAGAAAAGACAAAATTTAAATTTCTACAACTAGTTTATTTTAGCTACTTTATTAAAATGTTATTCCTCATAATATTAACTACATGTTGAAACTAGCTGTTGATTTAGTTAAATTAGCTAAACGAGTGTACAGTATATATTAAAGCTAACTATTTTTTTTTTTTGTTGATTATTGTATTATGCTAAAAGTTCAATAGTTCTTTAAGTCAAAGAATACAAACTATCGCATTTAATGATTTTTTACATATAAAAAAAATAGTATAATTGTTTTACATATTATATGTTTAATATTTTGATTACTGTGACGTACTATTTATAACAAAACTAATGTAATACTAAAGTTTTTGCATATAGTTTTTGTTATTTATTTCTCAATATTTACTCTTTATGTTCGAATTTTTACAGCTATTTCAGTTAGCTGAATAAAAAAACTAAACATATTGTAGTAGAATATCAGTTTCATTTGTTGTTCCATTTAGTTGAACATTAAACAATACAAAGTCATATAACCAGAACGTTTTTGTTGCAAAATAAGTAAGTTATTTATTATTGTAATTATTTTTAGTGATATAGATACAGTTTGTATTAAGACCTTGCTAGAAGTTTAGTCAATATTACTTCATAAACTTCATGTATATTTTTTCTTGTATGTTTTTTATTCAAGTATTAAGATATTATATTTAATTACTAGATTTATTGTTTTATATGTTTTTAAGTGAGATTTATATAATTATAGTACCAAAATTATTTAAAACTTTCAAAGTATTTTCCTTTTGAACTTTATTTATTATTTAGTTTATACTTATTTTAAAGTTGTTTATAAAAGTAAGTTGTATTATTTTAAATCTAATAATTATAATGATCTACAGTGGTTGATTTTCGTAACAGATTATATCCTTTAACTGTTTAGTATGATTTAATTTAAGTAGCATTTAGCATTAAAAAAAAAACTAATAAATTAGTATAAGTTATGAGTACGATAAATAACTGAAGAATATTAAAATTCTCAAATACAGCATAAATATTATTGGTAATCTCTTTGAGTAGAAATTAAATATGTACCTTAAAAATTCAAAGTACACTATACTTAAATATAAGCTTAAAAATACAGGCAAAAATAAAAAACAAATATAAAAAATTTGATGATTAAATAAAATAAATATTTAGAAAATAATTCAGAATATTTAATATTTTTATGACTTACAAAGATCTTCACTGATAGTTTTAAAAGCGTATAGATTTACAGATTTTTTTTGTTTTAAGTTACATTTTTTTCAATATTTTTATAGTATTAGCTGTTTAATCTCAAAAAACTTTTAAATACATTATATAGAGGATATGTTTACAACTTTTATATCTCTATTATTTATGATGTCAGGTTATATTGATCACAATCGTTTGAGCTTAGTTGTAATGTCAAAAATTATTATAAACTAAAGTCAGCGTTTACAAAAATATCTTTTAAGTTTGTACAGCTACCTATTTCGCTGATTTATAAAACAAAATAAAAAGAAAACTGTTTTAAACATCGTAACGGAAGAATGAATTAAAAAATAACAAGCACACACGATGTTTCAACTAAATTTTGTACGCTACTCTAATATTTAATCACTTTTAACCATTGGTGTGGTTTTAAACTAAATTGACCAATTGAAACTAATTTTTTAAAAACTGACAGTTTATTAATCAAAAATATGTAAGTTATAATTGTGTTGTAAAAGTTAAAACGTCAATAAATGTTTTGAATGCTAAACTAAAAATTTTAAAGTTTTTTAATTGAGCTATTTAACTTGGATGACTTGATTATTGTTATGAATGAAAAAAATATTAGTTAATTATATTAGTAACTAACCTAACACTCATTAATAGCAAATATATTAAAATGTAGATTAAATTTTCTTTATAACAGTTAAACAACTTAAACACAAATTTATCATGTTAAGTTTACATTACAAACTGTTAGGTAAATAATATGCTAATAATTTCAATACTAAAGTTAAATTTAAATCTACAGAAATCCAATTTTATAACAAAACTTGATAAAAAACTAACGTTTACACTTAAATACTATTGAAACAAAAACAATAATAAAACACTTTGTAAAACTATGACGGTTATTATGAGAAATAAGAATATTTGTAGACTCAATTAGTAACTAAGCAAACTCTCATCAACAGTAACCAAATAAATTTAGAAAAAAGTTAAGAAAAATATTGTGACTAACTTACACTACATACAAAACGTAATAAAATATGTTGATTAATATTTATATATTTATATAGACTCCATATATTATACAAATTTTAACTTAACCAACTAAATTTTAATTTGCTTTAATTATCACATGAACCATATATCTATTTCAACATCATCTGCTACTAACATAATTTAATATTAAAATACTAAAACCTTTTAGTTGAGTACATTTTGATCAAAGTGTTCGTACGAACTGAAATTTAGTTTCTTTTTACAAAAACAAAATTTCTAATTTTTTTTTATAAATTGTCACAAAACAACTTCATTTTCATAAATTTGTTAAAAGCAAAAGAATACATATTTTGATTAAATTAAAAGTATTAACATTGTAATTTAATAAGTAGAATAAGCAATAATGAATAAAGTTTAAAGTAAGTATTGAAGCAAGCAACATAGAATTACAATATAAATATTTAATCAAATAAATATTAAGCATTGAATATTCAATAGATTTTTGATATGTTAATGTATAAAGAATAAACACACGAAAATTTTGAGTAGTAGTTAATCTAGATAAATAAAAAGTAATTTTAATAAGTACTTGGCAAAGTAATAGCTAGAAAACTTTTGTAAACGTTTCATATAATATCGATTCACTATAGCAATATAAAAATTATGAATAAATATAATCTTTTTACAGTATTTAATTTAATTTATAAAATATTTTTAATTTCATAAAAGTATAAAAATATCTGAAAAAAATAAATTGCATATCAACAGTAGTATTTTAAAATTTTAATAGTAAAAAAAATAATTTGTAGTTAATATATAAAATGTTTATTATATCAGATTTTGTTGCATTGCTTCGAATCAAAAACATCATCTTTTTAATAATAAAATGAAAAAAGATATTAGTAAACATACATTGATTAACATAATGAATTTAATAATTTATTCAAGTATGTACTGTAACGAATACAATGATTATCAAAAACAATTCTTAAAAGATCATTAGCGGAGAACAAAACTTCAAGCCATAAAATACTATTATGAAACAAAACTTGTATGGCCAATATTTAACTCATCAAAAATATTAAAAAGCTCTTAGATAATTTTTCATCATTTTTGAATATCGTATGAATGCTTTTTATTTTAATGCTTTATAGTTGTACTTGTAAGCACTTCTAGTGGTACAATTTATTATAACTGAAAAGTGCATTGTATAAAACCATATTGCATGGTTTTAAAATAATATGCTTTACTACTACCAAATGCTTGTTGTTTTATTACAATTAATTCAAAAGCTTGCAAGTTAAAGGTGTGAGGAAAAAGTTTTGACGTCAGTAATAAAATCAAACGACAAAAACAAAATGTTTTGAAATCAAAAAAAAAAATGAAAGGAATGCTCGGAAAAATTATTATGATTACTAAAAGCAGGCGAAATAAAATCAAGTACTAATAATAAACAAACTATATTTAATATTCAAAACATTACTTTTTATTTAAAAGATGTGATAAAAGTTAATTAACAATTCAAATCAAAAACATGACAAGAACCAACTTAATTAAAAATTAATGAATGCTTACAAACAATTAACTCTATTAAGACGAATAAATTAACACAATTTTTTTTTTGAGTTAGAACAGAAAATCGAAATCGTAACTAAATAAAATAAGGAACATTATGTGTGCTGAATGGGTTTGCTTCTTTATGTATTGTACATATTACAAGATAATATATAATTTAACTAATTTAATACTTACTCAGTAGCTGGACGGTTATATATGTTTAAAACAACTAGAAGTAGTACTAATATATTCTTTATTTCATGACTATCAATTAATCACTAGTTTAATTATTGTGCTTTTAAAAGTGTTCATTGATTATTGACAAGGTAAAAGGTTTGATGTAATGAAACACCAGTAAACTTGGTTATTTCAATTAAGCCATCGTCTTTTCTAATAATTCAGGTAACAAAACAACTAGTATTAGTATTAATAGTTTTCTATATTTCAAAATTATTATTAATATACTGGTGTATTTATTGGGCTTTTAATTGAATTGACTGGTTTGATTTAATTAGTATAAGTAAAATAGAAAATGTGCATTGATATGCTATAGTACAATCTTTGTAAACTTTAATAATAATCAATGAAACCCATCAACTTTGTTTTATAGTACAAGTAACCATCTTAACTAAAAAAGCTGTTTTAATTTTGTATTTAAACTATTTATCTGTAATTTATTTAATTTTTTTACAGTATTGGTTAAACTTTTCGACTATAACATTTTTAAACTTTAATATTTTAAAATATGCTTATACAAATTATACAAATATAGTAATTACCCATGTATTCAAGTTTACACATCAATACGAATAAAGTATTTACTTCCATATTTGCACAGCAAATATAACTTCATTCAAAAATTAATAGAAAAATAACAGCTAGTTACTAAGCTAAACTGTGTAAATTAAATTTAACAGTGACTTGTTACAAACTGTACAATTTCTGAGTTTTATCCAATTGATATTGAATTGAAATTACAAACATGCATCAGTGCATACATTTTATAACTTCAGGTTTTTTTTTGTTTGTATTAACCATCCATGAATATTCTAAATTAAAAACGTGTGGGCTCCATACAACGTTAAGAAATCATGTATTAAAATAAATAAGTGTTCATCTTAGTATTTGCTAGAAAAACTTATGAAGTCAGTGAAAATTTTTGACAATATTTTTTTTGAAATTCTGAAACCCAAAAAAAAAGGAACCTAGTACATTATAAATTTCTATGTCATTATTAAAAATTATTAGTTACTAATTTAGTTTATTAATATAAAACTTCACTTCCGAAGTAAAATTTGTGAAATGTGATAATAAAATGATGTGACTAACATGAAAATAATTATTCCTCTTTTAAATTACAGACAATCAAATGCAGTTTAAATTTATTTAATCAACGAGCTTTAAAAACATTTAAACAATTATACACATTCGCGTTTTAACAACCAAACTGCAATAACTTTTATACAAATAAATTTTATTAAGTATTGTATAAAATTATAATTGTTTAATACGTATAAAAAAAAACTGCAGTTGAAATAGAAAGTAATTCATAAAAAAACAAAACTGCTGTAGCATTTAAAATATTTTTACTAATAAAGCATCAACTAAATTACTGTATATTTGTTAAAGCTTTGTTTTTTGCTCGTTTTTACTAAAATTTCGTCAGTTAAAGATATCTTGTTGAATTAAAATACCAACATAATATCAAAACTACTGTCAGTATTCAAAACCATAAAATCATTACAATCATTATTGAAGTATAACAAAATCAGATTTTTTGTACAGACTAAAAAATATAAACAAAGAACATTTATCTAAATTCGAAGATAAATGAAATAAAAAACTAATGAAAGGAATTAAAATTTCTAAACACTTACATGTTTTGTAGCGGTGTATTTATTTTAAATTGACAATTTAAAGCTTGTAGCTGTTTGCCATGATAGTATCAATGACTTATAAAGTTTACTGCTTTACTAAATTATAAGTCGATAGCTGTTTGCACTTTAATAGGTACAAAATACTATATTTACAATAATATCATTATTAACCATGTTAGATGGTTTAAAATAAACCGCTCAAGGTTTCGACTAATATAATATTGTCCGGAAGTTATTTAAACAAACTATTGTAAGTTTAAAATGTGTTGAAATAACTATGACGTCAATTAATATTTACGAATACTATTATAAAAAGTAATATTTTTATAATTATTTTGACATTGCTTAGTAGTTCAGCTGTTAGAAAATATTTTCAAAAGTAGAATAAATGGTATTTTGTCTATTTCAAAATTACTATATAAACACTGGAGAATTATTGTGCTTACAAAAGTTTCCATACGTTATATTCTATTTTGAAAAGGTAAATAGAATTATGTGCAATGAGATCCTAATAAATTTATTTATACAGAGTTGGAAACTTTAAATAAATTTTATTTAGGTTTTTTGACATTTCTTTGAGGTTTTTATAAAACAAGTTTTTCGGTTTATTTTTGTCTAAAAGTAATTTAGGTTCAAAAAAAAACTGTGTTAAATAGTATAACAACATTGAAAACACACTGTAAAGCTACTTTACAAATGTTATTTTTAAAACAAAAGTAAAAAAAAAAATCATTATAAAAAATTACCTATTTGATAGATTATTGTGTCAAATTAAAATTTCATTACTTTACACCTTAAAATTTTTGATGTTTTTGGGAATAAAATTTCAAATATTATATTTTTTTGGACTCCATGTTTTTTACAACCAATTAAACTTTATTCTTGTTCTTAAAAACATAATTAAAAAGCTGCTTTTATGTTCAATAAATTTTTATTTCAAATAATAAAAAATAATTTGTTCCATATTTTTAGCAAACTAAGCAACTTACTATCTATATTAAACTTGTACCAATCATTGGCTAGATTTTATTTTTAGTTTTGTTAGTTTAGTATAATTGCTTATATAGTCTAGCACAAAAAACAGTAAAAATAGAGTATAAGTTTTAACTAGTGTATCAAGAAAAAACAATTTTAATTTATTTAATGCATGTTATCCAATTTTATATGACTTTTAATTAAAACTTATAGATGTGCATCTACTAACTTAGATAAGAGCATTAATTACAAGATTTATATAAATTAACCACTTACAATCTTTAAAATTAATAAAACAATAAGTTTTAAATTGAGTTGTACGTTACTTGAACAAAAACATATTAATATTTATAAATATGTAAATTACTATTTGCTGTAAAAAGTTATGACGTATGTAAAACATACTAATAAAAAAAATAATATGTTACATAAATATTTACACATTGTTAAACTAATATATGTCTAACTAATTAAAAATTCTTAGTGTTTCGGTAATACCCGGCTTAGTTAATTGTTTGTTTAAAATTCTATTATAACAATTAATTAGCAGAGTTTTACTTATTAGAGTCTCAAATTTATTTCTATATTATTTCAAAATTCCAAAATTATTAACAGTTATTTTTTTCTTTTTTACAAACATTTATGCATAAATGCAATACTAAATTAGTATTTATTAAGACCTTTACAAATGTACATATATCAGTTTAGTGAAATATACTAACAAATAAAGTTGGTTTGGATGTGCAAAAATTAATATTTTTGTTTAACTAACGACTTTAGATTAAAAAGCAAGTAAGTAAAAAACGTGTTGTTAAAAGTTATGACTTCGGTTTTTTTAATGAAGTATTTTAAGTGTAAAAAAACTCGGATATCAAAAGAAATACTTAGACCATTTTCCATGAGTGTTATACAGTACTAACTATTAGTTGGTTAATTTAGATAATTATAGTAACTTATTATCAGTTTTCCATTTAATTTTTTTAAATTGACTAAGTATATAGTTTACATAATTAAGCATAAATGACAACTCAATTAAGACATTAATTTTTTTTTGATAACTAATTAAACATAACATATTTTTTAATAGACTAGTTGTGCAGAAAAAAAGTATATTTAAACATAACATCTGTTTTTTATATTAAAAACGTTACTGATCTGGAACTTTTTATTAATTGAAACTATTGTAAAAATTTGCAAAATAATAGAATTGTAATACTTAAATTCATACTTATAATTTGTATTTACTTGGCAGTTTACTTTCAACTGAACATCTAAAACGCTTCTAAATTATCAATATATGTTGGATGAAAAAAGATAAAAATATTATACAAAGGTATATAGTTTAATGTTCGTTTTTGTGAATTATGACGTAAGTTGAGAAATTGAACAACAAAATATTGTTTATTTAAACTTTAACTGTTCTTTATGTTACTAAATCTAATTAAGAGGATGTATTAAAGTATGATTGTTTTATTGTTTATCAAATATTAATGTTTTGTTGATGTATAAAAAATTCAGTTGAGGATATTGAGGTTACATTACACTAAGGTTTATAAAAAAGTAAAGTAAAAGTTGTTAAGAGTACCTCTAAAAACTTTAAATAAACAAACAGTAGATATATGAATAAATTAGTCAAAGTTTTAATAGAAAAAGTATTTCGTAAAAAGCTTCTAAATTAGAAATTAAAAATACTACGATGGATAGCTCTATAAAATAGGGCAAAAAAATATAAATTTAAAAATCATAATGCCAATATAACATTTAAGTATGGGTGAAATGTCGTTGCCTTTTTCTAAAGAAATTAGTTTAATTCTAACTTTGTCTCTAAAATTAATTTTGTCGAGACCTTTTAACTTAAGGAATACTCCTTGCATAAACCTAGAAAATAAAACAGTTTTAAACCAACTAAGCTCTAAAAAACATATCTAAAGTTATCAAATTCATTCAAAGAACTGAGCTATTGAACTAAAATGTAATTTTAAAACTAATTTTTTTTATAAACTTTAATAACTATGTTATATAGAATCTGTCGAAAACAATATAATTTAGATCCTTAAGACTTGTTTAGAGATTCAACAAAAGTTTTAAGCAGTTGTATTTACAAATACTGATTGAATTGCATTTAATAAATAAACTTGTATTAAGAATAATATTTGTACGTTAATAAGAACACAATAAAAATGATACTATTCTTTTTTTTTTTTACCCAAAAGCTTTAAAGCATTTAAAATAACTTAAATTGATATTCTAAAATTTTAAGCAAAAACTAAATTAAAATGATATTTTAAAAGTTTAAAAAAATTGTTTAGCCTGATTTGACATGATTTAGCCTGATGCGTAATAACCTTGTTATAAATTGATAGTTGTTTGCACTTTAAAAGGTGCAAATTACAATATTTTCAATAATATTATTTTTAAACATGTTGGATTGTTTTAAATTAACGTGCTAGATTTAAACTACATGGTTATAATCCGGTAGTTATTTAAACAAACTAATGTAAGTTTGAAATGCGTTGAACTATGACGTCAGTAAAAATTTTAATATTAATAATAAATAAATTTTAATCTCTACCATAAACAATAACTTGAACATCAAATTATAAAAAGTATTATACATTACAATCTAGCTAAATAATATTTTCGTAACAAAATCAACTTGATAACAAAAAACAACAACAACTATTATAAATAATTAAAAGCTAATATATGATAAAATTTTTAAACATCCATGCGTAATTACTATTACTAAAATATTTACAAACGCGATAAAAACTTAATTTTTAAGTATTAAAAAAACACCTTATATCGGTATTATTAGTAGATGAAAATAAATAAATAGCAATCGTAAGAGAACAAAAAACTAAAAATTTTAATATTGAACGTAAAGCACTCAAAATATTTGGTCTTCAGATGTCGCACAAAAAAACCATTCGGTTATCGAGTCGTACACACTTTGAATACCTTTTTACGTCTTGTCTAGAACAAAATATAATACATAAAAAGTATTAGATTTTTGTTACTCAGTTTTATTTTCATTTTGTTATTAATAAAACAGTACACAATCAGCTAACTAGAATAGCTTTAAAAACTAAAATACCTAAAGGCCACCGATGAAGGAAATCAAGTTATAATTTCTAGTACAATTTTGTGTGCAGATTTGCTTTTTCTAGATAAATACGTAAAAGGTTTTTACTCAATTTAACTGTGTTGAAAAAATTAAATAAATTAGTTTTTAGCGTTTGAGAACTTAAATTCTAAACTGGGAATTACAGTTTCAGTTTAATTTATTCATGCTTTAGCATTAGACTTTAGCCACAATATGATAGAGAAGTTTTATAAACGTATTGTTAATTTGAGTTTAAGTTATAATGCCTTATTTATACTTAGTTCGTACATCTCATATAGTTAGCTGGTAATAATGTTTCATTTTAGTTAAAGCATGGATATAAACAACTTTTGAATTTTATGCCAATTTTTTTTATATTTCTAAACGTAAACAGTAAGATAATTCTTAAGCAACTTTTATACTTATAAATTAAAAAAAAATAAAAGTATTTAAACAGTATACTTCATATTTATATTATTTTACTTGTTTTCTTTTTATTTTATCAAACTGTTTTATTTATTATTTTATAAAGTTTAAAGTACAATAATTAAAGAAAACATTTTATCCAAGTCACTTTTTTTTTTCAAATCTTGTTATCAAACAAACTTATTGTTATTTGATTACTAAAAAATGTTAAAAAAAAAAAATATTAATAGTCTTAAGAAAAAATTGAATTTTTTTATTTAGCTAAACAATATAAGTATAAGAAACTTACAAATGTTTAAAACTAAACCAATTTATTGCATAACTAGTTTTAACTATTAAAATTTAAGTGCAAAATAGATTTATTATAAGCAAAAAAAAATCATTATTTTATGTTAACTTACAAAAACAATCAAACATTTTAAAAACAATTTAGCAACTTACCTCTCAGGTTGTTTAATTGATATGAAAAATCAGCTAAAAATATTAGCTGTACAAACTTTGACAAAATAAACTTAACTAATATCTTTTTTCTTACTGTTATATATATTTTAGTTGTTATTAACATGTTGTGTTGAAGTCAAACACGCTTTTTATAATAAGTTTTATTATTCAAAATTAATAAAACTCTGTAGCAAAGGCAGTTTTATGCCATTTGCATTATTTAATTTTAACTTTTTTTTTATGTATTTAATTTTTAATAGAGTTTGTATTTACATTTGACCCCGCTGACAAAAAATAGTATAAATAAATAAAAGGTCCGATATTAGCCTAGATCTGCTATTTGTAATTGAGCATAGAATTATATCAAAGAATTAAATTTAGCAAAGTGTTGCAATAAATAAATTAAAATCAGATCAGAAAATTATTAATTTAAAATTAACAAAAACTTAACAAAATTCATTCTTATTATTATTTTTAGTCACCTTTTTTAGTTTCTTAAAATTTTCTTTTTTCCTTTTGTTAATTTTTTTGCGTACTTGGATCTCCTCAAAAAAATAGGTTAATCTAAAATCACCGCACAGTTCACAATATACTTATCTGTGAACCATAATCTGTAAAACTTAAACCACTGGGAGTTACCTGAATTGTCGAAACTGTTTAGATTAAGCGGTTAATGTTCTATATTGTAGTTTTATGAATGTTATAACTTAAAAGCACAGCTCAAAATATTTTGACTTTTAATCTAAAACAATTTTTTGAATTACTCAAATATTATAAAAAATAATTATTTATCAAGAACTTGTTAAAGCAATAAAACTTTATTATTGTTATTATATTAGACAAACTACAATTACCACTAAGTTATGTGTCTACCATCATATCAAAAATTATAAATTATATGATCATATTAACACAAACAATATTAAACGGTTTTTAAATAAGTATTCAAGTACAAAACAAATAGAGTAATTATCTTTGGAGTTTTTTATGCAATGGCATAAGTTTAAATAAAATATTAATTAAAACCTTCAAAAATGTACATATACTAATTAAGTATATAGTAATGTTCACTAACCACTTAACTTGGTTTTGAAATACGACGAAAGACGTATACATGAGTGAAGGGTATTAAGGATTATTTAGGCAAAAGATTTACAAACAAAAAATTAAAGATGATGTTTAAGTAATCAAAAGTAATAACTTTGTTACATTGTGTTTTGTTTATTACTGCGTATTGTTTTTATAATTGTGACAAACAAATTTGTGTCCTCTAGTTCTTAAAAAAACAATGATTCAATTTGTCATTAACAAAAAGGTAGCCCAAAAATAAACATTTAAATTAAAAAAAAATATTTTTGTAGTTTTTACATGCATAACTTCTTAATATTTTGATAAAAATTAAAGCTAAAAAGCCTGTATATTAGTTACAAAAATACATTTATACATTTTATTCGAAAATTGCTATTGACCATTGATATGGTTTAAAATTTACGTAATCGAAAGTTGAACTACTAACTCAACAATTGAGTATTTTTCAATCAAAAACATGTAAGTTATAAATCTTTTTAAAAAGATTTGACGTCAATAAATGTTTTGAATGCTCTAAAATTGAATTTTTAAATTTTACAATTTAGCTTTTAAACTTGAAATGATTTTACTGTTGGTATGAGTGTTTTAAATAATAGTATTTAGTCGTACTTAGTATTTAGTATTTAGTCATATTTAGTATTTAAACAAAATTAATTACCATCAGGTTAAATAAATTTCTACAAAAATTTATTAATATTTATAAAATAAATTTGGCCAGAAATTTGTCATGTTAAATTTACATTACAAACTAATAAGTATTTTTTTTTTTTGTAAAACCAAATTTAAATCTACAGAAACCCAACTTTATATTTAAAACTTGATAAATTACCAACTTTTCACATATAGCATAAAATAACAACAACAATAAAACACTTGATAATTTTTTTTTTATCTTATTAATACAGTTAAAAGTAATTGTCAACTATATTAGTAACTAAACTAACTTTTATAAACGGCAAATCAAATAAGTTTAGACAACAGTTTTTAGATAATACAAAAATATTTTGACAAAAGAATAGAAAAGTAGTATAGTTTACATACAAAAGGTAAATAATATATTAATTATTTGAATTTAACTATTATTTACAAAAACTCAACTAGTTACTAAAATTTATGAAAATCGAAGTAAATAATAATAGAAGCTTATAACCGTTTTTTTAATCAAAGAACATTTACAAGTTACTATCATTAAAATATAAACACTAATAAACTAACTGACAAAACACTCATTTAATTAAATTACTATATTTTAATAAAAAATTTAATAATGTTACGATTAGTAAATATTAAAAATAAATTAATACTTTTTTGCGTTACATGAAAAAACGAAATCTAAACTTATATAAACATGAAATAGCTAGCGTGCTTTTAATTTAGTTTGTATATAGATATTACATTGAATTTTATAACTATTTAATTTTCTCGTTACAACTTTCTTTTTGCTACTTATATGTGTAAACAACTATTTTTTATGTTGGTACTTCTTAATATTTAACAAGACTAATATTTCAGCATTGAATTACTTTCTCTGATTGAAAAATAATATAGAATATATATATTTATCGTATAATAATATCTGTATTAGCATATATAAAAACAATCGTGTACTTTAATGAACTACAGCATAGTTGTCTAGTATTACTTATATAAGTAATAAACTTTACAAAACTTTTTAACTGGATTACTTTTTGTTTTATTTGTTTTTTTTTTCGTTATTAAACAAGTAATTGTATCTTTTAATCGTTGTATCTTTATTCTGACTAAGTTTTATTTTAAGTTATGTAAGTTTGGTAAAATTGTAAAATTCATTTTATAATTAGACAACAGTAGAAATATTATAATTTCTCTAATATTTCACTATGCCAATAAATTTAATCGATTCAATATTATAATGATTGAAACAAAATCAGTTTCTAGAACAAAAATATAAACGATTATTGAAGAAAAAAAATTGTATAGACAATACCGTTTTGATAAAATATATTTTCAATAAGAATATTTAATAATAACTAGCTCAATTTATTTATAAATAACTTCTTTAATTATAAAAATGTATCAATTAGTACATTAAAACTATAAATTAATACTTTAAAATAAAGAAAGTGCAGAAGTCATTATGGATTTAAATATTACTTTTGTGGTTAACCATACAACATGGTTTTAAATTTTTAGGCGTCAACAAAGAATGTAAACATAAAACCCTGTACTGATTTATTCAGAAACTAGAAAATTTTAAATGTGACTAAAAATTATGACGTCACCAACCGTTTGAAATTATAAAAAAGTTTCAGCTAATGTTGACTGAATATCATGTTAAGGCCACAAAAATTAAAACGTAATTACTATTTACCAAAAGATTTTTCAAGGTTAGGAAAAATTTCTGAAGTATAGTTCTAAAACCTACTCTAATGCAAAGTAACAAATAAAACAAAACTAATAGTTGCAATTGTTAAACCTACGACATGAGATTTTATATTAACCTCTCATTAAGCTGACCAGATCTCTTAAGCTGACTAGATTATAGATACAAGTTATAATTTCTTTGAAGAATAAATTATAAAACGATAAACTTACACTGTTGCAATAATGTGAATAAACGTCTAGTTTAATATATTCAATAACTCAAATTAAACATTATATTATTTTAATTATTACATAAAATATTAACAAAAATGATATTTGAGTCGTACCATAAAAACATCTGCAATAAAATCTACAAATTTTAAGAACAAAAAACTTATTGTTAAGTTTTAAGCATTACAGTTTAGTTTAATTTTAGTTCATAAACTGATCAAATTGTATTTTTAAGCTACAATTAGATTTAACAACAATAAAACTTCTAATCAATATTAAAAATTCACATAGAATAATTTTATTTTAATAAGTTTGTTAAAAGCTAACCAAATATCATATTTCGATTGAATAATAATGTACCAAAACTTTTATCTGATCAGCAGAGAAGGTAACTTCGAATTGTTTTTTTAGTTATTAAGCGAGCAAGTTATGCTAGAATTACTAAGATAGAATTAATCAAATAAATATTAAGCTTACAAACTGATATAGACTTTTGATTTTGTAGAGAAAAATGAATATACAAACAATCATATTAGTTTTTAATCAACTTTGAGAGGTCGTAGTTAACTTAAACAAATTTAAGTTATTTTTACAAGCTTTAAAATCATGAAAAATATATCTCTAATTTACAGATAGGATTATAAATTAGCCCAATATTAAGCTTGAAAAACTAACTACAATTAATGTTACATAAGACTATATATCGCAAAAACGATCAATTGTACTGAACCTATTAACAGTTTAGAATAGTAACACTTTAATTAGTATATACACAGTTTAGTATTTTATGGTTTACTGACACATTTTTTATCCGTTTAAAAACAAAAAACATTTACAAAAATAAATTTACAAAAAAGGCATCTTTTACTGGAAAGCTAATGTTGCTTTAGGTATAGTCGATGATATTATAGTTTTTTTTTTTTAAATTAGGGAGAGACTACTAATGGTAAGTTTACCAGTATGAATAGTATCATGCACCTCATTATATTAAATTTTGAAATATTGTCATTCACAGTGGTTAAAACTTGAGTAGAATATTATCACTCGATATTTTTTGAAAATTGTAAAAAAAATTATAACTATCTTGCTACAGAAAAAATTATTACGTCAGTATGGAGTTCAAATTGCAAGAAAACTTTTTATGAAAAATTTTAAGATGATTATCGTTCAAATTTTGAGTTTGTTTTAAAAAGTCGAAATTTAATTGCAAAGCTTTTTGAAATTTAAAACATGGATTTTTAAACAAATGAAAGTTTCTACTATTTTTAAACTAAAGGCACCTCTTGCTGGAAAGCTTATATTACTTCCTTTATATTTCGATCATAATTTAATTTTTCTAAATTAGGGTGAGACTTCTTATAGTAAGTTTGGCCCGCCATTTGAATTATTTATGAATAGCTTAATTATTCCCTATATTTTTAAAATTATTCTATTACCAAATACAATGGTTAACATTGACAAGGATATAAGTGCTCTTAATTATCCAAAACTCTTTTAAATATATAACTATAAACTATAATAATTTTGCTGTAAAAAAATTTATGACGTCAGCATAAAGTTTAAACTGCCAGAAAAATTTAGGTTGATGATTATAGTTCAAACTTAAAGTTTGTTTAATAAGTCTAATTTCATTGCAAACTATTTAAAAACAAAAAAAAAGGGATTTAAAACAAAAAACAAAACTGTGTTTATACTATATTTAAACTAAAATTTGACTTATATAATTAGTATTTTTATTTAGACCACAAAATCAAATTGTTAAAATAAAACAAGCTTAGTCAATTAAAAAATTTAAAACTTAAATCAACTGTTTATAGATTACATATTTACTATAGCAATATAACAACTATAAATAAAAATCTTTTTTTTTCATACTAAGAGTATGTAATCAGACTAAGTTATTATTAATAAAAATTAAGACAAAATTCAATTTACAATTCATAAAAAAACATATTTAGTTTCATAATAACTATAAACGACCAACTTAAGTACGATGAAAAAAATATATTCTTAAAAATCAAAACAAAAATAAATTTAAATTTAAAGTTGTTGCATGATACGACAAAAAAAAAGAAAACTTAATTATAAAATAGATAGTTTTGGATAAAAATAAGTAAATACGAAACACAAAGTAAATTATTATAAACACATCGAAAATGTTTGTTGATAATTTATGTAACAAAAAAAACAAGTTAACAACTACAAAAATAAACAAAAGTGAAAAAACTAATAACTAAGAGAGTATGATTTCTACAAGAATAAATTTTAACTATTTAAATTAAGTATAAAATAAAAGAAACATTTTTAGAAAAAATTATATATTTTATACTAAATAGAATGTTATAGAACAAATAAAAAATAATGCAAAGTACATGATTAATAAAAATACTTTTTACCGATGATTGTTCTTTAATTTTTTAAAGTACATCAAATAAAAAATTACGATATTTTTGTAAAAACGTTTTGTTTTATTGTTTAAAACATTTATTATGTCTTTACTACATTCTTTTAATATCACAATCGTTTAAAAACATTATAACTATACTTTTTACGTAAAACCCTGAAATTTGTACAGCTACAAAGTTACCTGAAAAACAATACAAACGCAGAAAGCGAAGTAAAATACGAAGTAAGATATGTACGTTTTATTAAGTTAGAAGACATATATGCATTAGATCTTTACACTACTCGATATTTTACAAAACTAACTGAATTGAAATTAAATACAAAAGTAATAGAAGAATTGTTTGGTTTCTTTATACTAGAAAATGTTTAGTTTAGTAAAGAATCTACCTCATTATTAATGCTTAAAACATTTAGATAATAAAAAACCAGTTAACATATTTAAGTTATAGTCGGTTTAATAAACTGTAATCATATAATATATTTAGGATTTTTTTTAATCAATATAGTTTTTTTTTAATGAAAGCGTGTGATTACTTAACTTAGTTAAGTTTTTAATTTTAGTAAATATAAGAGAAAACATATTAGGCAGAAAGCTGTTTTTAAATGAAAAGCCGTAGCTTGTTTTTGAAAATTGTTAGTACTTAATGAGACAACAATAACCATTAAATACTTAATTTAACCTTATTTTACTTTATTTCAAATGTTTGATCATACCTGTTTGATCATCAGACTACAAGATTTTGGTAGACTGAGACCAGCTTATGACGAGGTATTATCAATCTTTGTTTTTTTAAGTTTTGCTGTTCTCAATTCATAAGAAAATCCAGGCTTAGTCTATATTAGACTTTTGCCGATGAAATGTTTAAGTTTTTATTTATAGGAAAATATAACTTAAGTATCAACTCTACAATATTAAATGATTTAATATTTTTAAACACAAAATTTAGTTATTTGTTTTAAAAAAAGTGAATACTACTTTTTGAAACTTGAAAGTTTTACCTCAATTAGTTTGTTCGTAAACGTATATATAATTATTTATTAAACTTAAGTTTGTTAAACTTTGTTTCATTAATGCTTTAAGTTAGCTAAAAAGAATTATTGTAAGCAAATGTGTGCAGTTCGATGACCTAAAGATTTTTCTCCATACCTTTCATTGATTTAGCAGTTAGCGTTTAGATTTTGCTTTATTTTGTACATCTTAAAAAACTTTTAATTTCTTCTTATTTTAGGAAACGTTAAATTGATAGTTTTTGTTATGTTAACCACAAACTTAGTATTCCAAAAGTTTTTTAAATATTATTAACAACTAAGTTGTTTGACTTTTAACTGGATTTTAGTTTTAACAGCTTTTAAATAAATTTTAAGTAAAGCTGATTAATTTGAATGTATTTAGGTTAAAAAAACAAGCTAAATTATCGAAAATATTTATTAATTGATTTAAATTTAGATTACTTATGTAATGTTTTAAAATAAAATTGTTCTCACATAATATAAAATATTGAAATAAATATGATCATAACCAACAAATATTTACATAACAGTTTGATAATTTAAAGTGTAGCTCAAGCATTGATATGTATACCAACTAAAAGTTGTTTTTCAATATTCTGAGCTAGTGCAGCTATCTTATAAAACTGATGAATTTGTAATGCTAATGTGAGAAATAAGCACTCATCTAAAAAAAAAATTGAGTTTTTAAAATTTAGCTGATTACAGAATATTTGATGTTTAATGCTTTATTGTAATAAAATAATAGGTTTTAAATAAGCTTTTTAGTAAGACCGAGAAAGCAAAAATTACATAGGTTATATTGTAATACTTAAAGATTTTAAATATATTTGAAAAAAAATCATTACGTCAACTTGATATTTTTTTTTAATTGACTAAAAACAAAATAAAATATAGCAGCCTTACAATTTTAAAATACCTCAACTTATAATTACTGAAAATATATAGTAGTTAGTGTGAACTGATGTAATTGAAAGTCTAATTAAAAGTATACATTGTAAGAGGTTAAGTTTGAAATATTTAGATCAAAAACAACATACTTGACGTTCTAATATCAAAATATACTTTAAATTGTGTAAAACTTCTGAAAAAAACTGATTACCAATAAACAAACGTTTATAATGATTAAATTCGTGATACTTTAAAGGTTTTATAAGTAGTTTAATTAAACTTAATGTTTAAAAACTGGCTTTTACACTATTAAGACATCAGTCATTTAATCATATTAAATCGAAAACTCTGATACAGTTTACATTTTAAATTCTTTGTTACAATAAGTTAAAAAAAATAGTTAAAGTATTGATTAAGTAGCACGAAATTATTCATTCTTAAAATAAACAGTTTAGGCTATTAGAAAGTGAAGTAAATATTTTATTCCGAGTAAATAAAATATTTGTTATTAGTATTAATAGCAGTTAATCAAAAATTGTTTTTAAAGAAAAATAAGAATTATTTTAGCTATAATATTATGTTGCTTTGAAAAGAGTCTGAATTTAAACATAAATGTCTGTGTTTAGAGGCTACAACATTATGGTTGACTATGATCGGTCTATTTTTGTCCTTTGTGATTTTACCCACACGATACAGTGATTTTACTTCCTCATTTTTCATTATATTTTCTCCTTGAAAATTAATTCATTAAGTGATTATTAGTCAATTCTTGTATAATATTTGTTACTTAGATATATTAGAAAAAATCGATAAAAAAATGTTTTAAGCGTAAAATTCAATGCAAATTAAATGTAGGGTTATCAAAAACCTAAGGTCATAAAATAAAAGATAAAAAATACATCTACAAACAGTTTCTTACTAAAACTTTTTATGAAGCTAACAATTTGTTAATATAAAATGCTTCACATGATTTTAGTTGTGATAATACTTAATAACATATAAATTTGCAAACTTGGTTTCAAAACTTTTTGATAATTAAAAAGGTTAGTTTATTAACTAATGAATTACTTTTGTTTCTGCTGGTGACTTTACACACAAGTTCTTTTTCAATTATTTGTATATATAATTATTTTAATCGGGTAATTAAGTTTAAGCATAAAATTATTATTTTATCCTGTTTCAAACAAGCATTTACGAAACAAGCTTTTACCCCGTTTGAAGTACAAACTTAGCTAAGTTTTAAGCAAAGTATAAACTCGTTTTATATTAAAAACAAAGTATTTTTTAGTGGAAAACTTTTATGTTATTGTTTATATTACTGCATAATAACAAAATGCTAGTGGTTTCACAATCAACCTCTTCAACAAAGCTTTAATTTTATAGGTTAATTAACTTAAATAGTAGGTTATAATAAACTCAAACTTTTATACAAATTACCAAAGTTTGTCTAACTTCCATACCTCTCTAAACTTTTATTAATTTTATTAATTTTAGGAACAACTTAAACTTTTAATACTTTTAAACTAAAATACAACTTAAATTGAACGTTATACGGACGTCATATACGTTATACGGAGCGCTTACTTAAGATATACATATATAGATAAAGTTTATGTTTATAATAAAATTATTGCCGGAATAGTCCTAATTTTAACCTGTTATAAACAGGCAATTTACAGATGTCGTAGAATAACTACATCAAGAAATAATTCTTTTACAGATATTTAAACGTTATGTTTATAAGCTGCATAAAGCTTTTTTTTTTACAACAAGTTTTAAATTTTGGGACTTCATTAAAAGCATTCATGCAAATGAAGACGAACGTTCTTTTACGCAGGTAAATAAATAAACAAGTACATACTTTCTGTTTAATTATTAGCATTTGAAAGCTAATTGCTTTTAGCTATAAATCGATTAATATTCAGTTTATATCTTTATAATTCAATATAACATAACAAGACACCTTAGCTTAAAATTTCATTAAATTCTTATAAATTATTTGAAATGCAAATAAACAACGATTGATATGCATTTAAACATTTTTTTTTGCGTATGATAAATTTACTATTCTAAATAAATGACATAAAACAATAAAAGACAGTTTTATAAATGTTTAAGAGCTTACAACCAAGACTAGTCTGTTTACTACATTATTATAATGTTATTCGTCATTATATTAACGACGTGTTGACACTTGCTGTTAAATTAGTTAAATTAGCTGAATGAGTATACAGTATATACCTAAGCTAGCTGTACAGCCAAAAAACAAACATTTAATTAGAATTTAATTCATTTTAAATCTCATTTGAAACACATGCGACTAACGGTCGAATTACGAACTTACTGTAGTTATAAGAGTCATGAAAAGTGTGTGGTTTTAATTTTGTTTTATTCTTTTTGAAACGTGTTTATTTTATTTTTATTCAGCTATATTGAAGTTTATATCACAAAAGAAAACTAGAGTTTTTTTTTGATATTGGTTACCATTAATAAAAAAATATCTAAAGGTGATAATTAGGATTTAGTATAAAAACCTAATATTTTTAACTGCTAAATAGGGACAAGTATATTTTTAACAAACAAAACAAAAACTAGTACTTACTTTGTTAGAATTTTTTTGTGTATTCTTTTTGCTCTTTAAACTTGTTTAAACACGTGTCTCGTTTTTATATATTTTTGTTAAGTTTTTTATTAGGCTAAAATTTTAATAGTTTTTAAGTCAAAGAGTTTTAAATATCGCCTTTAATGTTTTTTGACATATTTTCGTAAATAAATTATAAGGTAAATGCTTTACATAGTAAATAGTTAATTTTTTGATAACTATGACGCACTATTTATAACAAAACCGATGTAATAATAAAGTTCTTGCATATATTTATGTTATCTATTTAGCAATCTTGTCGTCGTTATGTTCGAATTCGTACAGCTTTTTTAATTAGCTAAATAAAAAATGTGTATAAACATATTGTAATTAAATATCAGTTTCAATCGTTGTTCCATTTAGTCGAATAATGAACAATACAAAATCATTCAAAAAGAATATTGTATTTTTTAATGTTAAAACGTTATTTATTATTTTTATTATCTGAATGATATAGATAAAGTTTGTATTAAAACCGTGCTAGAAATTAAGTCAATCTTACTTCATGAGCTTCATGTATATTTATTCTTGTATGTTTTTTATTCAAGTATTTAGAGATTTTATTTTATAAATAGATCTTTTGTTTTATATGTTTTTAAGTGAGGTTTATATATTTTATAGTACCAAAATAAGTTAATACTTTCAAAGTATTTTCTTTTTAAACTTTATTTATTTTAAAGTTTACACTCATTTTAAAATTGTTTATAAAAGTAAGTCGTATTATGTTAAATCTAATAGTTATAATATTCTATAGTGTTTGATCTCGTGACAGATTAAATCCTTTAACTATTTAGTATGATTTGATTTAAGTAGCATTTAGCATTAAAAAAAAACTAATATTAAAGTATTAGGTTATGACTACGAAAAATAACTGAAGAATACCTAAAATCTCAGATACAACATTAATATTATTAGTAATCTCCTTGAGTAGAAATTAAATATGTACCTTAAAAGTTTTTTTTATAATTTAAAGACTACCATACTTAAATATAAGTTTAAAAATCGTGGCAAAAAAAAACAAAAAAAATAGTTGATTATATAAAAATAAATATTTCGGAAATAACTCAGTCTAATTAATATTTTATTGACTTAAAAGATGTTCACTTATATTTTCAAAGCTTAAAAATTTACATACCTTTTGTTTTAAGCTACATTTTGTTTAATATTTTAGTATTATTAGTTGTTTTAATCTCAAAAAACTTTTAAACACATTTTATTGATGATATGTTTACAACTTATATATCTCTATTATTTATGATGTCAGGTTATATTCATCACAATCGTTTGAGCTGAGCTCTACTTACAAAATTTTATTCTAAATTAAGATCAGCGTCTGAAAAGTTTGTAAAAACAACTGTCTCGTAAACCGTTTCTTATATTCTTAAATTTATCATATTTAAATAAAACATAGGGTTAAGGTGTGATTTTAAAAACTAAATTTATTTTTCAAACAAGTTTTTGTAGAAAAATTGTGCAAGCATTTAGAAAGAGTTTTTTAAGACGTATTTTAATAAACTATAGACGTTTTTTAATGAACCATATTTATAATATTAAAAATTTCGATTGTACCACTTTGAAAAAGTTGATAACAAGTTAACATATGTATGTCATATTTTAGTTTTTACCTACTTTATAATACAGATAACTTTTTATAAAACATTCAAGCTAAATACGATTATTTTTAAAGATATTTCTGACCCTAAAATAAATGCATACTATTTTATCGATATTAAGTGTCTTAGAAAAAATAAAAATACAATATTTGAAATAAAAATTGATAAAGTAAATTATGGCGTGCAACGTGCATAGATGTTTTAAAGAAAAAATTTATTATTATTTTTATTTGTTTTCAAACCGTTATAAAAGTATTTAATTCATTTGTTAAAATAACTTTAAAATACTATTGCTTTTTAAAAACTTTTCTGCTGACAGCTAATAAGTAACTGTACATTAATTTTTTTATTATTACTATTTTATTCGGCAATTTTTATATCATCAACTTAAAGAAAACTTTTTATGAAATTGTTCCAGCTAACTAGTTCAGCTATAAACTAACTTAAAAATTGTGAAAAATAATTATAAGTTATATATGTATTACGAATAGCCATGCATTAGTGGCAAACTTGTAAAACGTCACAAAATATTTTGTTAAAAATTTTATTAAAAAAATTGTATAGTTTTTACAATATTTATTTAAAGTTAATTTTTTTAACAGCTTGTTTTGCTTGAAGGTAAACTCATTCAACTTCTTCTCCTGAAGGTGTGAACTTCTATAAACTTAAATAAATTTTAATATTAATATCCAAAAACACTATTTCTAAGTTTACATGCTTACATGGTTAATATAATTCAAAAAAATTTTTGACCACCTAATTTACTTAATATAAATAAAACAAAATTCTAATACCAATATGAAATTTAGAATGTCTACTTTATGAAGTTCAATTGCTTTTAAATTGTTCGTTGAAACTGTTTTTAGGATAAATAACTGCAATAACACAATTAATCTCAGGGATGTTTTCGTAGCAAAACGCTGTCGCACTATGTCTATTGAGTTTGTTATCAATTTAAACGTTTACAAAAACATATTCGGATACCTGCTTCTTAAATCCTTCTCATTAAACCGTAATTTAGTTCGTCTGTGAAGTTAATATAAGTCAATACTCTTAAAAAATATTACTATATTTTCAGAGAGACCTGATAAAGAAAAACTTTTCAATTTATTTTTTTTAGCAGTTGTAAATTATCACAACTATTTTTTTTTTTAACTTCATGCGTTTTACATTAAATCCAATAGAAATTAAGAGTTTTAGTTATTATTTCGTTTTAAATAGGTTACTAACAGTAAAATGAACCCAACTTTCTTCGTTCACTTTATTGTTAAAATTATTTGCTATTTAAATTATCTTTTCTAGTAAAACAATAAAAAGTAGGGAACAAAACACTGTTTATATAATGACCCAGTTTCCTCTGTAACTTTCAATTTAAATTTAATTTTTTGTTTTGTGCGCTAGATTAAATGTATAAGTTATTTAGACAATTTCTTCACAAAGTCGATAATTTACAATCAGCTTAATAAAAAAGCTGTAAAAACTCATTATATACCTTGTAACAAATGCTTTGCTGGATTGTGGCATATATAGTGTAGTTTTGAAATAGTATTTGTGGTTAATTTAAATAAGTATGTAAATTAAAATAAACTTAAATAGTATTTAATTTTTGTAAATTAAAAAATTTAATACGCTATAGTCTAGTGTTTTTATAACAATTTTAAGTTTAATAATACAACTATTTTTAACTAATACTAACTTTGTTTACATGATTAAAACCCTTTAAAAAAGTTAATAAGTGTTTGTTATTTGCTCATAGCTTAGTATTAAGATTATTTTCCAACATTAGAAAGTTTTTTTTATACTTTAATAAAATTTCTATTTACTACCTTTTACTTTTAATATACTATTAAATATATATGCAAGTATTATTCTTTGACATAAATTAAATACTATTAAATATACTGTTTTTAATAATTTAAACATCAGTCTATTTTTTTTAATGAATTAAAGAACATTAAAATTTTTTCATTCCAATAAATTTCGTCAAATTCTCTTATGGGAAACCACAATTGAAACAATAAAATAAAACACAACAAGTATATATACAAAAAAAAATTACAAATTAATAAACTGATCAATTAAGTAAACGTAATTGTAATCAAAGAAAATGTAATCAACAAAACTTTAAAAATCAGCACAAAATGGTCTTAACTAAATAAGGCTAGGGTGTAATCAAGTTTTTCTTTTTGCATAAATTTGGTATGTTTAAATGTATTAAAATGGCCTTAAAACTAATTAATTTCAATGTATTTGAACATTGTTGCATTACACTGAAATTAGATAATGCAAACTTGTTTCCACAACTTGGATTATTCACAAGGTGTTCTGCTATCGCAGATTTCTTTATTACATTTTAGACTGCAATACTCTTTTTGTCTTTTTCGTCTTTAATATATAAGTGATACACTTTGGAGTTAGTTCCTTTATTCTAGTTGTGAGGTGTCGAGAAGTTTGACCAATGTAGCTGCTGTCACAGCAGCATTTAAACTTGTAAACTACAAGACTCTTTTCTTGAGGTGTCATTTGGTCTTTTCCTAAACGTTGAAGTATTGGTTTTGACGTGAATAGAACCCTAGGATTTACCGCATGATATGTTTTACTTGTTATATCTACTATTTTTTCCTCAATTAATTTCGATACAACACCAATATATGGACATTTGTCAAACTTCTCGACAAGTTTCTATGTTTCTAAAAGTGCAGTATCGTTACTTTCTAAAATTTAGATAAAATATTTACGTTAGAATCTAATAAACCCGAAACTGTTTAAATAATATATTATGTCGAAAACCAAACATCATACGTTTAATCACAAACTTTTTTTGGTAAATAACAGTTAATTTTGTTTTAAGAATACCTTTTGTTACCAAAATTGCAATCAAATCATATCGATATTTTCGTTGCAGTGTATATTGTTTAACATCGTCGCATTTTTCTTATGTATTTTTAATGTCGCATTATTACGTCACCTCACAATACAACGTATCAACGATTTTATATAAATAAAAATTCATGCGTTCATGTAGACACTAAATAAATGCTTCCAAATATGTTTAATTTTAAACCGCTGATTGCGGTCGTATACTATTGATTAATTCTTTGCCTATCATGTGTTTAAAGCTTAACTTTTTTTTATATACCTAGAATACCTTTTATTACTAAAATTGCAATCAAACTATAGCGACATTTCTGTTGCAATGTATATTGTTTAATTTAACATCGTCGCATTATTCTTATGTAATTTAATGTTGCATTATTACGTCATCCCACAATACAACGTATCACTGATTTCGTATAGATAAAAATTGATGTGCCTGTTTCGTCATACACAGATGCTTTCGAAAGTGTTCAATTTTAAACACTAAATAATGTGGTCATATTTACTTCATTTGCATTTTGCATACTTAGGTTTTTCAGCTTATTTTCGTAGTTATAATGCTGCTTTCACATCTGTTAATAACATTATATAAAAGTTAATCATAAACAAAATAATGATCGCTGAAAATTTTTCAAACTGTAATTATTATCAACAATTTTATTTAATTTTATTTGAAAATTTTGATATAAGCAGTTTGAAAAGTATGAAAGCTGTAAAATAAAAGTGTTGTTTTGGTTTAAAGAATATTTTTTTTATTTAACTTGCTGTTGTACTTTAGTTTTTATTACAAATAGTTTATTTATCTTTCTTGTGACAATTTTTACTTTATTTGTAATGATTTTATATATTGTAGTTAATCGCAGCTGTGTGAGTTATAGTTTATATAACTTCACTCTATGCAGATACTCTCGAATCCTAATTATGATCTGATTATGCAGATACTTTATAATCCTAATTATGATCTGAATAACACAATAACTTGGTATCATACCAGGTTGTTGAATTACTAACAATGATTTTCTGCGTTTTCTACTATGCGTTTGATATTGCTACAGTTTTTGGTAACTGGGGATTTATTAAAGTTTGTTATTTATTAATAACTCAATGAAAAATTTAATAAATCTATGTTTTAGTCGTAAGAAGTGTTAAGTTTGTATCGATGTAAGCCATATCTTGTTTTGTTTATAAATATAAAACTGCGTAAATTTAGTAAATTTATAATAAATTCTAAAAATAAAGAAAGATTTCAAGTTAAAATGAAGTAATAAGGTTTGGGCTATTACATGTATTTAATTGTTTTAATATTCATAGTTTTGTATTTCATTAAATTAAAACTTTTATTATTAAGAATTTAAAAAAAAATTATTTTTTTTTTTCATAAATAACTTAATTTTTAATTTTTTTTTAGTTTACAGCATTTATAAAGCATTAAATAAAAACAAACTTTTTTATAAACCATTGTTAGTAAAAAAAAATTAAGACTTTTCTGTTAACCACAAATGTGTAGAAATTAATCATTTATCTGAACAACTAGTCATATTTAATTATATTAGTTTAAACCTGTCGTATCATTTCAGAACTTTAAAATTTTGATCTTAATTAAACGTTGTTATAACATTGAGTTTAGATAAAAAATAATATTTTGTTACAGTGGTTCCCAACCATTTTGATGCCCCGCACCCCTAAAGTCTCTTAATTTGATCTAGAACCACTAACACTATATGCTATAATTATTCATTAATAATTTGTTTATAAAATCATTGATTTCTTTAATTAATAATTTGTTTTTTAATATTTATGGTAGTTTACTATATTAACAAAAATAAAATACTTGGAAATTCAATAACATGACAGACTATATTCGAAGAAGTTTTATCTATTTTTTATTAAGGTAGAAAACATCAGAACTCACTCTTCCCTCTGCAATGATAAACATTTTTTGAACGTCAAGCAAGTGAATTTGGAGCTCATCACTTGTAATTCAGCCTGCTCCTTTATAAATTAACTAATAAAAATATTTACTTTTCAATTAAACGAAAAAAAAATCTATCTCTATAAAAATCAATTTTTTTTTCAATTTATTAACAAAAAACTAAACTAATTTTATAAACTAAATAAAAAAAACCCTAAATTACATGTCGTTATATTCACAAGGTGTTTAAAAAGTTCCTAAAATTCTATTCACGTAATATTATTTTGAAAAGACTAATAACTTAATTTTAAATCTACTCTAAAGTTAATGACTTTTTTGTTCCTGTTTGTTGCACAAAACTCTCTGAAAACGTGGCATTTTGTTGCTGATTGCAATTCGCATGTCTGCCTGTGAATTCAAGCGGTTTCTTGATTTATTTTTTATTGACAAAAGAGTACTAAACCCAGACTCGCACAAGTAAGTCTTTGCGAATGGAATGAGAGTACTTAGTGTTTTTTCACCAAGTTTTGGAAACATATTCATTGAACAACACGAATATTGTTCAAGAGTTTTGCTTTTAAACTGAATTTTGAGAAAAGGGTTCATGCATAATTCTCAAGCTATTTTGGGCACTAACTCAAGCTTTTTTGAAGCTTCTTTTCCCAAAACATCTTCTGTCATTTGTAACACACATGGCTTTATCAACTCTTCAGCAATTGTATGAGACTTTTTTGATTTAGCTACGTTATCAGCACATGGTAAGAAACTATTAGCATCTACGAGGTTTCAAAATAATTAAGGTTTGCGTTATGATTTTAAAAATTTAAAAGATATCTAGTCTTATATTGTAAAAAGATATGTATAAAAGCAAAAACAAAATAAGTTTGTATGCTTACAACATAAATAAAATAATTAGATTGAAAAAGGTTAACGGTTTAAGTTCAAAAAAGGAATGAATAGAAATAAAGATGATGCATTGAATACTTTTGCTGATCTATAAAAATTGGTTTCACTAAAGCTAAAAACAAGTTTTCTTAAATTGTATAATATACGGTAATTGATGTTAAATCTTTAAGCACCAATTTGTGCACAACTAAGCTTAATAAAAGACTACATTATAAATGTAATAGACTTAATATAACCTGTTCTTAACAGCTAATAAAAAACCTGCTGAAAATATTAGTTTTTATCTACGTTTTTCTACTAAAATAAATGCTAGCTCATAAACTGTTTTTAACAACTAATGCCCATTTAAGAAAACTAAATGTTTAAGAACAGATGATTAAAATTCACAGGTGTAAAACTATAAGAAAGCTTCACTGAAATGTTAATTCTAAACTAACAGCTATTAAATTAAATTAATAAAATGAATTTACTTTTAGAAAATCGCTCTTTCTCTATGACGTACTAATAAAACCAATTTAATCAGAAAATTAGCGCCAACTTCTTTTTATAACAAAATGTACTTTTCAACTTTATATACTTTATTAGAGTGAAAATCTCCTTATTTATCATACAAAAATGAAAAGCCATCTCGCACCCCCTGGAATGCTGCCTCGCACCCCCAAGGGGTGCGAGCACCCCTGGTTGGGAACCCCTGTTTTATTACAATATAACTTTTCTCAAATTTTTGATTTGTTATGTTTATTATGATTAGTCTTACTAAACTTTATATTATGAAAAAAGTATCTAAATAAAAACACAAACATAAAAGTGCTTTGTTCTAGTTTTAACGTAAGTTTAAATTTATTTAACATTTTTGTTAAAAATAAATACTATATCATATAAATCATTTTAGTACAACATTAAACAAATAATAATTCATTCAAATGTTATCTTAGATTAAGAGAATACTAGTAACACGATTAAATAACGGCTCTTTTAACAAAAAAAACGATCTTTATCTAACAAAAATTTATTTAACTCTTATACTTTAGAAACTATATAATAACAAAAACAGAATATACCAAATGATTTGATTTTTGAAAACAACTTATTTGAACAATAAGTGCACACTCAGCAAAATAGTGCAAACTCAATGAAAAAGTGCAAACTCAATGAAAAATGTGGCTGTATTATGACAAACACTTTTAAAGTAGTATAACAATTCGAAGTTTAAAATGTTAATAGTATAAGTTACTCGTTAGAGAAAATAGTCAAACTAAAATAAATTTTAGTGTATTTTTCAAATTTTACTTTTCTATTGCAAAAGTACGTAAGTCAATAGTTAAAAGACTATTTAAATTTTTAACTCGACAATATTAAAGCGCAAACATAAGCGAGAATTCCAAACAGTTTAGTTACCAAACATTTATTAATGCGACTAAAGTCACTTCACATGGTTCTATTTTAAATTAAATCTTATTTTATTTTAATAAAGTTTATCTATTTTAAATTATTAATTATAAATTATTTTGATCTTTTTTTTGCTTTTAGTTAATTTCGTCAATTTAAAAAATTTTATATAGTAAACATTTATTTGTCTAATAAATTTTTTCCCAAAGTGAGCGATATCGCCCCTCTAGGGCCGACTTTAGTAAAATGGATGGGGGCAAAAATTAGTAAAGGTTTTTGGTGTATTTATTAGTAATTTTGAAATTTTCACTAGATATTCTTGAGTTGCTGAAAAAGAGCGAAAATAGTTAAGTCGCACATCACTTGGATACCTTTTAAAGTCGTGTCAAGGACAATGTGTTTAAATAAGTTCTAATTAAACTGATCCTGAAAATTAAATTGTTGTTTTGAAGTGATTAAATGTATTAATACTTATTAAGTTCGTACTACTTTGCAGTTTGGCTGATAGAAAAATATTGAATAAGGTATTTATAATGGACATTTTTATAATGTCGAATTTAAATTATTAATTAAATTAATTAATTGTAATATTTTAGTAAACTTATGTAAGGATTAAAAAAAAAGTATTATTAAATAGCTGATTTATACATATTTCAAAAATTACAGAGGCGCAGGAAACCAGTCTAAACTTGGTTAGTGGCCAAAACGTCCAATATAACTAATTTTTTACTTATTAACGAACTATATTTGTGACCCTGAAAGTAATAATTAGAATAATGTTTTTTTTTATTTTATGTGTTTCTTTAGCTTACTTTTATAAACTTTAAAATAAAAACATTGATTAGCTTGTCGTCTAGTATTAGATTAGTTTAAATATTAAGAAACTCTTTTCAAAATATTTATAAATGTACTAATAAAAAAAATCAAAATTGAAGTACTTTTGAATAAAATTCTTACAAGCTATCCAAAAGTTAGACAGACATATCTACAAAAATTTTTTTTATAAAACTAAACACAAATTAATAATGCTAGTAACGTGTTTAATAATAATAAAACACTCGTTTACGGCCTTAAGTGCTTTGATTTAATGTTTAATTGTTCTTTAAGTTGTTGTTCGACTAAAAAATAATTTAAGCTTCAGGTTAAAATTAACTGAGTATCATTTAAAACTTAGAAAGGACTATTTAGTAGCCTTACGTTAGTCTATTTTAAACGATTTTTATCATTATAACTAAAAACGTTTAAGCTAATCTTAACTTTCTAAATTTAATTTAAACTAATATTTTACATCAGCTAATCAAAGTAGCTGTAAAAACAGGCAAGAAAATGCTGCAATATTTGGATAGTACAAAGAAAATACACAATTTTTAGAATGGAGTGCAATGTTTGTGGTGAATTTAAAAATTGCCTCAGAATCAAACAAATTTACATTAATTGTATTTTAACATAAACTTTAACATTTTTAATTTAATAAAATCATTTTAATTTAAACTAAACAAACTGTAATATACATTAGAAAAACTACTGGCGTTTTTCACAAATTGAACAAAGATCTTTGCTTTATTAAGGTTAGTAAACCATTGTCTGAAACTGCTAGTAAAGTTCAAGAGATAATTTCTTTCAGAAAAACATTCATATGTACTATTTCATTTAAAGATTAAATACCGGTTGAGAGCCTAATATTTTTAAAAGCTTGAATAAAAATATCTCAAAAAAAAAAAAAAAAAACATTAATAGTTATCCGTATGTTTCTATTAGTTACATTGTTTCATTTTAAAATTAACTGTAGTGACTAAATATGGAAAGGTGGTTTTTAATTTTATTTTTCTAAAAATTTTGACCATTTGATTAAAAACAAAAAGAATCTGGTGTTTAAAAAAATTGGTTATAGTTAATTCATCAATTGAATTCAAGCTTTGTTGAAGATTTAAATCTTCTTTTTATTTGGGCACACTTGTGATATTTAAGAAAAATAGTGTAAAAGTTATGTTTTAAAAACAGTTTTACCATATCTATTTCTAAAACGAAGTTTATTTATTTAGAGATTTAATTATAAGGCAATTCTAAAATTAAATGAACTTAATTCATTTTGTTTAGCAACAGATTTGTTAACAGCAAATTAGTAAAACTTGTAATACTTTTTATAAATAACATATCAATTAAATTATCTACTTACAGTGTTATTATTTGGACTTCCTTAAAGTAATTTAAAGCTATAACGAATTAAAAGTTATAAAATTCATACTACTTGTATTACAAAGTTAATTGTTTTAATCCAACGTAAATTCTAATTTAGTCTAATTTAACTTTTTTTAACTTTTATAATTAAACTCTAACTTAATAATGATTCAGAATCAATTTAGAAATGTTTAATAGCAATAATATCATAATCATATTATAGTTTTTTGTTGAATTCGTTAATAATGTCATAGTTTTGCTTGAAATCGTGCTTAAACTGCTGATTAAAAAAAACCGTTTAAATTATTTACAAGTTTTCTTGAGGTATAGTTAGACAGGTTATTAATTGTAACATAATAACTCATTCAATTAATGTTAGCTGAATCTGATTAAAACTAAATAGTGTATGTGTTCATTGAAACTTACATTATATATCTAAAAAAAAAGTAGTATCATTTTTTTTTTAAACTAATTATTTAAAACATGTAAAATGTGTAAAAGTTAGTTTAACAGTTTAAAACGTATAGTTTCAAATTAAAATTAAAAACACATTTCCAATATGTAAATATTACTTGGTTTTGTTTTATTATTTTCTACAATGTTTATAATTTCTATTTCTATTTTTTAGTGAAACGTTTTCGAATTAGTATTATCAATTACTTTTTTTTGTATTTAAGAATAAAATTGTAAAAGTAAAACGAGCGGAGATAGTAGGTTGCTTAATTAAGTAAATTTGTATGGTTATACTATACTTTAAATTCTAGCTATAACTATAGTTTAATATTGAATATAATAACATTGTTAATACTGAATGTTACTAACTAACAACTAAGACTACTTTTATCCAGCTATATTACTTTTCAAAAGTTTTCTTTTAATTTCAACAACTTAAATCTCACTTTATTTTATACATTCTTTAAGTATTTTCTCTTAAATTTTAATGTGATTAAATGTTTTAACTACATTTAATTTAAAATTCTAAAGTATATTTTTATGTTATCAGTTTGCGCAATATTCTTTTTATTGTTCGATATGTTTATTTGTTTTTTATATAAATATTTCCAATATTAATTTAACGAATAAAAATAGAAAACTTTTGTATTTTTTTGCTCATATTCAGTTACAATTAATTTTAATAAAATTTACAACTAAAGAGCTTAAAAAGGAAAACAACAAGACTTTTAATAACAAACAGCATGTTATTAATCGATATTCAATTTTGATTACAAAAAAAAAACAGCTGTTTGTATAGTTTCAATACGTTTACTTCAAATTATGTACATAGATAAACAGATTTGTTGCTTTGGTAAAATAATCTTAAGAGTTTATAATTTGTTTACTAAAGTAAATCTTTTTGAAACTTTCGCTTTAATTATAAATATTAAAATGATTGATTTCTAATTTATGACTTTTATTTTAAACAATTAATATTTTTGAAATATTTTTTTAAATTAAAATCTGTGTTTCAAAGTTAGATTTAGAATTTATTTATAACTATGATATATAAAATCACTGAAAAATAGTAAATAAAAATTGAATTCAATAGGATGTTTAGAGACATTAACTGTAACAGAATAACAAGAAAACCATACAAAAAAGAAATTACTTTATTTTATTCATGTTAAAGATAATATAAAAATATTCATGCTGGTTTAAAAAATATCAAAAGCTATAACAATCAAAATATCATTTTTTTAAATACTAGGGGTAAAGATAAAATTTTTTATGTATGTGGAATTATTCATGCATGAAATGAGTAACTTTTAGTGACGTAATACTAAAAAAACCACCAAAAGGTTATCTACAAAAATTATAAAAATAAATAATTTGAATTATATTCAATCGTCAAAAGCGTTTAACGGAACCTTTTTGTTCCAATTTTTTTTAAGTTGTTGCAAACACAACTGTCAAATTTATGATTATTTCTTAACTAAAACTGTCATGAAACTTCTAAAAAATGAATTTGCATAAAAAGTTATTATTTTTGAAGTGACCATTTTGTATCTCCCATTTAATAAATTAATATAAATCTACCACAAAATTAATAATTTATATGTCCTCAATAATATTAAAGCTTAAATACACAAAATAGTTAGCTACCATGTTATGTCAAGGTAATATATTTAATGAGCACACTGAGAAAGTTCTTCACTACATGTTTATATTTTTATACTCTTAATATGACATTTAACTCTGATTAACGAGGTTGTGATTAACCAGAAGTTTTAATTGGAAGCATATTTTAAATTTAAAATATTTAAAACGTGTAATCTTCTTTGACAAAACCGTTTAGTTCTTAAAATTACTAAAATATATAATTAAGGTTCAGTTGTCTAATATACACCAAGGAATACTTTTGCACGATGGTACTTTTTTAAACATAGAAATTTCGCACGAAGACATTTTTGCACGTGTTGATTATTTTTCTTTAATTTTAAACTATTTTCTTTTTTTAATTTTAATTTTTCTATTTTTACTACCACTGTATTTGTATACCATACCCTCGGTCGTAATTTTATTTTGCTAGTTATTTATTAATTTATTGATGATTCATATTTTGTAACTCTAGATTTTATTTTAACTTGATTGATATTTTCTGCTATTTTTCTTTTAATTTCTTACTTACATTGTAACCCCTAATCCTTACCCTCGGCAAGTAACTATTTTTATGCTTTTTGTTTTGTATTTATGTATTTAATTTAATAATATTACTTTAATTAAACCTAAGGCAACATGTTATATAAATACAAATGGAAAGATTATAAAGTCAAAATATGCATAATAGTTTTAAATGGTAGGGGTTTATATATTAAATGTTTTTCAAGAAGAAAATTTTAGATTCAGGTAAAACAAGTTCAAATGAAATTAATTTTAAATGTGTTATAATTTTTGCATCACTAGAAATTCTTTATAACAATTAAAATTGATTTATTACTAAACAGTTCATTAAAGTTAAGTTTCTCGAACTCATTTTAGTTAATACCGAATTATTGTATATGTTACATAATTTTCCATTTTTCTTGTTAATTTTTATATATAGCTTAAGTTGATAAAGAAATAATGTCGATACATTCAAAATATAGCAACCTAATTTTTTGAAATCTTATTACATAACCTATAGTTCACTTTTACTGTTCTACTTATGTTTTACAAGGTCAGAATGTTTTACTACTGAAACCTGTGACAATCAGAATATCATCTGTATGTTTCAATTTGGTTTAGTAAATGTGTACGATTTCAATTTGTAGCGTAACATCAGATAGCTGATAAATAAACCAGGTTAAATATCATTTAATTTTTGTTTTAGTAATATATCTATACTGTTATGCTTATTGAGATGTTTAGGTTTTGTTGTATAATCTTCATTGTTATTTAAAATGATTTTTTCTAAGAAAAGACTAAACCAAACACAGTTCATATGATGCTTTGTGACCTGGTTCCGTCTAAAACTTTCAATTTATTACGTAATTTATCATTATGATTACGTTAGCTTGATTTTTTCCTAAAAGTTATTTTTTGATAACCTAATATTTTTTTTTGTTTTATTGCATTTTTTTTTTGTGACTTTATATTGTTTTGTAAACTAGATTAACTGTAAAAGTGTTTCAAACAATTTCTTCACAATTAAGTTTCTTACGTTACTCAACAAATAGTACATCAAAGGTATAACAGAGAGAATTTTTAACTACTTGATTGCAAACGTAATTGTTAACTAATTTTAATTATTTTATTTAATAATTCAAATTAAAGCTTCATGAAGTTTGTAATTGTCTAAAACTATTATAATCAAATATCAAGACAAACTTCACAATAAAGCATCACATAATGCTTTTTATTTCCAAAACTACAAACAAACAATGTACAGTATACTACCGCTTAAGTACGCACTTTTTTTGGTATGCATCACGTCTTAAGTACGCACTTATCCAGAAAGACAAAGTAAAGGATGTTATACTACAACTTCTAAAAAATTCCTGTTTTTTTGCCTAAATTTTCAATCATCAAGTTTTTCCAGATTATTTTATGTTTCCAGGTAGAATGGCAAACCTGCTGAGTTAGCCTGAGATTTTCACAACTTTTAAACTAGGGTGAGTAATCCTGAGTAGTCTAAGTGGCCTGAGATTGTGACAGTCCTGTTATTAAATGTTAAAAAACTAAATACTTATGTAGTGGTTGCAGAAAAGTAAAAAAATAATGATATTTGAGCTGTAATGCTATAAAATAAATAAATCTAGATGACAAAGTTGAAAAAACCTACAAATACAAAATAGTTAAGTCATAATTTAATTTAAATGTTTTGCAATTACATTGATGTTTTGAAAATGTTTGGTAAACACAATGTAGTTTGGTACTTTCCCTCTAACAAAACAAAATGTAGCTTAATATTTTTTTTTAATCATTGACTGACATTGACTTTCTATATTAAATGTATGTATTAATTATGTAGAAGCTTTTTATAGATAAAATAAATCATTTTAAAATCTTTTGAAAAATTTTGCAAATTAGAATTATGTATTAAATGTTATTTAAAATAAAAAGACTTGTTTATTTGGCTTAATTATTTGGTGGCTAGTTGTAAAAAGAAAACAAACAACTAAATTTTATATTATACTATGTCATCAAAAAGTACGCACTATCGTGCTAAGTACGCAATTGTTGGTCGGGTTCAATTTGCGTACTTAAGCGGTAGTGTACTGTATATAAGACTTAACTTTAACTTTTAACTTAAATTTATTTCACAAATATAATAACAAATAAAATTAATATCTTTTTCCATAGAGTTTTTAAAAAACATAAAGTACTAAAATTTTATATTTGATGAAAGCAAAATTGTTTTAGGACTTAAATTAAAATTTAATTTTGCGTAATAAAAATTAACAATTACAAGTATTTATGTTTAAAGTTTTAAATCTAACTTAAAACTAACACCAAATTTTAGTGAAAACTAAAAATAAACTAATATTTTTGCTAGTTATATTCACCATAAAGGTATTTGCTTAAGGTACTTTAAAATGATTCATAAAAGGAGATTAACTAAATTTAAAGCAACATTAGATCTTTTCTGTTTTAACTTATTTTATTTAATTCTGGAGAAATAAAAACAATTATTTTAGTTTTTTTCTAAAAAATAATTTGGTTGCGTCATTTTAGCAATAAAAGGTTTAGTAATTACAGAAAAAATATTTTTGTACTTAAATTCAAAGTTTAAAGATTTAAAATTAACCTAATAAAAATTTTTAAATAGGTGATGTAACAATTTTAAACACGAATGTTGTGTTCAATGTTGCTTAATATATTAATAAGATATTCGTTTACGTTTTCAATAGTATATCATCGATATTTAAAGCTTACTAACACAGCTAAATAAAAAAACTACTAATATTTTGTGACTTCAAAATAAGTTTAGCAAGAACATTTTAATAAGGTTTAAAATTTAATTAGATAAATTTTGAAAAAAAACGATTTAAAATATTAGTTTAATGTTTATAAAGTATGTGTCATTTTAGTAACCATTCACTGAAATAACCAACACGTAGGACTTAAATTTAAATAATAACAAGTGTAAATACTTTCTAACATGCAATATGAAGTTATTTTTCGTTTAAAAAACAAACGAACAGAGAAAAAAAAACAATGATAATGTAAAATAAAAAAAATTATAAACTGTTTCTTCTAAGAGTTTTTAACAATTACAAGATAAATAAATATAAGTCACAAGTTGGTTTTGTATTTTTAATGAGTTGTTTAAACTGCTATGGCTAAAATTAAGTTAACAGTTTTAATTAGATAGTAACAGTTTACGGTTTTTTAATGCGACAACTTCTACAGTTAATTTCAAACTAGAAGTCATTTTTTTCGTATTTAAAAATTTATTTATAAATCAAGGTAACTTTTCATTTTGATAAAATTTGATTTATATAAATTTAAAAATATTCACTTAATTATTTTTATTATTTTAAAAGTTGTTTTTTGTTTTTTTTTTCTGAGTATTTTTTTAAATTAGAAAATATGAAAATCTAAATAAGTAACATAATAAAACAATACAGTTTATTAGGGGCGTGTTTTGACTGGTTTACTGTGAACCCACTGAAAAAAAAGAAAAGAAAAAAGGAAAAAACATTCTTAGAATATTAGTAAAAATATTAATTATTGACTCTGTTTTGGTTATTTTGTAAACTAAGAATAATGAATGTTGAGTTTATAACACTCAAAGATTATAAGTTTTCTTAAAAAAAATGCTTGTTTGCCCAGCTGAAATATATTTCAAATTAAATTATAATTGTGACGTGTTATAGGTTAAAGTTTTATAGTAGCATTTTTTTCTAGGAAACTTTTTACTAAGATGCTCTTAGTTTCAACTATAAAATCAGTATTATCTATTATCTATAAGATTTCAGTATTATCTTAATTACTGATATTTTTTTATTCAAAAATATGTAAGTTTAAATTGTGTTGTAGAAAGTTATGACGTCAATAAACGGTAAAAATTTGAATTTTACAATTTTACAATTCAGCTATTAAACTTGAAATGGTTTAACGATTATTATGAGTATTTAAAATGTTAATTAATATGTTAGTACTTAAACAAAAACTTATTAACAGCAATTCAGATACATTTAGACAATAATTTACAACTATTGATGAAATAGTATGATAGAAAAATGTTGAAAATGTTAAAAAATATGTATAGTCAAAAAATTTATTACATATATATTTAAGAAAAAACTAGAAATAATTTGATTTATTTAAGAAATTTAATTTTTCAGCACGAAGCCAGCCTTGAGTACTTTTTTGATAAAAAAATTTATATATAGTCTATTATACAGCTAGTTACACTTTAAAACGTATAAATTAGTTCTTAACAAAATTATCATTATCAGCTATCAAAATTTTGTTTAAATATTTATGACGTATTCGTTATACTTTTGGATTTAACAATTGAACCTTTGAATTCAACTATACATTACAAACTATAATCTAAACTATACGTATTATACTACATCATATTAAATTATAAGTGTAATTAAGTTTCATAAACATCTCAAAAATACCTACGAATATAAATTAAAATAACTAAAGTGTAAACAATGTCATAAAAATTAAACTTAAATAAGTATAAAAAAATTAAACCTAAAGTTTTTAAAAATAGATGAAGATTAATAAACCGCAATTTCTGTTTCATACGAGATAAGTGAACCACAAAAATTAATATAATTACCACATAGTTTAAATATTTTATATATATATAAAAGTCAGCAATTTTACTTGTAAAGAATTATTGGGAAATCATTCGCGGGCCAACACATTTTACAAAAGTTATACATTGAAATTTAAAGAAAAACTTCGAAATAAATAAAAAACTAAGCACAAATTAGAAGTTTAACACTGCAAATACTGTTAAAAACAACCCATAATAAACTACAAACACACGTTAAAATATATACGATGTGTTACAGAAGATAAGTTATTACTTATCTTCACAATTTAAAATACTACACAAAGTTTAAAACTGTACAGATTGATAAAAGTATCCTTTTTACTTGATACTAAGCCTGCACCTTTAGATTGTATACAAAAAAGTATCAAAAGAAAGTTATATAAAAGTACCTAAAATTATACACAGATAAAATATATATTGAACTCTACGTTAATATATAATTTATGATCTCCTAAGATTTTATTAAACTTTTAACAAACAGCATACTGAAGTTAAATAAAAATTTAAAAATAAAAAAAAACTTGATCGTACATTTAGAGTATTTGAAATTTTCAAAAGAAAAATTCCACTTTATGAAAAAGGCTTTTCAAGATCAACACAACATTTGTAATCAATTTAGTGTTAATTTACAATTTTCAAAGTAAGAAATTCGGTGTGAAGTTTGATAGTAAGTTTGTACAGCTATTCTAATAAGCTGAGAAGTAAATACAGATGACATAAATCAAAGCTAGTTAAAAAGGTTTTTCAAAAGATTAGTTATATGTTTTGCATTTAAATTAATTATTTAAAAGTTTAGTATTTTTTGTGCAGACCAGACTTCATATAATTATTTGGTTTGTAGTTATTAAAGTTAATCGGAACATATTTGTCAGTTTTATACATACTTTTATTTATCAGCTTTTTGAAAAAGTTTAAATATGTAAATTTTACAAAAAATATCTCAGTTTAATTTTAAAATGCTGTAATAGTTTAAAAAATATTTTTTTCTTGAATAGAAAGTATTAAAAAAATACTAGGTCATGTTTAATTGTACTTTGTAAAAATAACTCAACATTTTACAATTCAAAATAAACAAATTAAAAAAGAACTATATTCAAATAAACAATAAAGTTTTTTTGTGTTGTGTTATTTATATTTTCTATCTTCTAAAATAAACTAACTAGGTAAAACTATTCTTCGCGCTGTGAAATAAAGTTTTAAAAACAGGGTCTGTTTGAAGTATTCGTATTTAAGAGATGTGTGCTCAAAAGGAGAGTTGTTGCATTTTGCTATATTATTCAAAATTAGTTTTTCTAAATAAAAAACTATAAACAACTTTATAATATTTTAAGACTCGTTTAAGTTATTCTAACTATATAATTGTTAATGAACCCATATGTTTTAAAATTAGTAATGTATAGCAAATATTTTAAAAAAGACTAGTTTATTTAATATCTTTATTATAATGCTTTGTTCGATTTAAATTACGTTATTTCATTAAAGTTTTGATAGTGTAAGCTGTCATATAAATTAAGACACAATTTTAATTGCTATTTAAAAGTAGAATAGCTTTTAACAAAAATAGTTTAATTCATTTAAATTTAAAGCAGCTTTATCTATAACTTTATGTTAATTTGTGAATTCTTAAATATTTGTATTACTTTCAAATTAAACTTATTATTTTATACATAATTGATTATCGTTAGTATAAACTTTATATGATTGTAACTGTGTAACGCCTCTGGCTATAAATTAAATTCAGCAAAAGAGTTTTTTTTTAATTAGGGTTTTTTTTTAATTTGTTAACTTTCTAAATTGCCGCCTTATATTGAGATTATTAGATGTGTGGCAGTTCAAGCTTAACTTTTCTATGTGCTAAATTGTGAGTATTGTTATTAATCTCTTATTTTTAGTTCTGTGTCTTAAATTGATATTTCTAATAAAGTTAAATTGAAGTTAATTTTACTTTGGTTTGCATAAATTTGAATAAATAAACTTGGCTGTTGATAAAATTAAATTGAAGTTATTTGTACTTTGGTTTTACATAAATTTGAATAAATAAACTTTGGTGTTAATACTTAATTATATTAAAATTATCTGTAATTTGGTTTTACATAATTTTGAATAGATAAACTTTGGTGTTAATAGTTAATTATATTGAAATTATCTGTAATTTAGTTTTACATAAAATTGAATAAATAAACTTTGTTGTTGATAATTAATTTAAGTAGCAAGCAGCTTTTGGTACTCTTATAAATCTCTGAAATTGACAAACCAACTTTAATTAATTTTAAAATAAACTAGTGGGCCACACCTAACTCTTGTTATAGCACAATGAGTAACAGATCCAAGCCCACCAAAAAGGATAGTATGTTCTCTAAAGAGAACATACATCATACTTTAGACAAGGTCAACAACCCCGAAACTTGCTGTAACCAACGTAATATAAACAGAGGGATTAACAAAAGGGGTGTTGACTCACACTCTTCGCGCCGTAGCCAACCTTGTCCATCAGACCAACCACAAGCAACGTGCGAAAGATATGATGACCAGGACGTAATTGACATGAACGCAGGGGGGGATCAGTCAGGAGGTAGCCAGGAGGGGGAACAACCCCAGGCAGCAATGGGCAGTTATCAACAACCTAGAGACCAGCCTAATCCAAGTGGTCTGCCAAGACAAAGCTACCCACCCCAACAAAATTCTACACCTAGCAACAGCTCCATTCCTCCAGCAAGAACCTCTCCTTTGCCATTCCAACAACAACTCCAACCTAACAACTTAAACATAGACTATTCCCTCCAAAACAACAGGAGACCCCCTATTCAAGTGCCACCTCAAGAACTGAGTGCCGAGGAGATAGTACAGGGGATCAAAGATTTGAAGGAACAAATTTGACAGGCTAAACTTCAAGAGGAATTTCGAAAATTACAAGAAGAATTACATGAATTGAGAAGTCCAAATCCATCCACAAGGACAAATCACGACATCTCAACTCAGGGTAGACAGAATACGTACATGGATCCTCAAATCCAGGTTCCCCACCAGGTTTCACACACCTCAAAGGCTCAAGACCTACCAAAGAGCCAGGTTACCAGTCGGTCTCCTCCGAACTATAGAGGACCTTCAGTAGAGCAAGGAGGGTCAGGTGTGAAAGAAAACTTCCAACCATGTGTTCGCAGTCCGTCTTACAACTGCCAACCCCAGCCAGAAGATAGTAGGTATGATGTCACTGTAGACATAGGTGGCAGTACGCCCCGCACAACAACAAGCCAGCTGTATAAACTAATGCAGAAAAAGGGCGATCTTGTCAGTCAAATCGGATACTTAAAGCGTGATACAGAGCAGTTAAAAGTAAAGCTAAAACACTTTGAGAAGATTGCCAACGATTATGACATTCGATCGGATCAAGATCTTTACAGGCTGCTTGAAACATTAGTGACCTGGAAAGAGAGAGAGAGCTACTACCACAGATATAAACCAGAAGATAGGAACTACGACACGTTGAAAGAGTTCCTAATGAGTCGGCAAGCGCGAGTAAGCAACGTGCTACTGGCAAGAACTGACAGGCACTCCATGTCAAGTAGGGAACTAGGTGATGAGATTAATCATTGGTTAGCTGAGTTCAGAAATGAAGGTGTATTAACAAAATTTCTCACAATACACTTAGCACCTCCTCGTTTAAAAAATCGTTTACGGGAGAAGCTTCACCTGAAAGACAATGACTTTCAAATTGCTTGGAAAGTAATGCTCGACACAAATGAGCAAGAGGCAAAGGGACGAGCTAGAAATATAAACTATAGCAATGCCCCGCGCTCAAATCAAAACAGACCAGCCCAAGCACAACAGCAATGGACAGCCATTAACAACAATGAAACTATATGCAGAAACCATCACAGATTTGGTGTAAATACCCATACCTGTTTTGACAGGAGATGTAGTATGCGCCATCAAACCATATCTCAGCCTCATGCAAAAAACGAGATCCCAAACTCTCCGCAGTGAGAGGGAGAGTGATTGGGGCTACACTATCTCACACCAAAGCTGTCCAATTTGTAAATAAAACCGCCCCTCGACAGCAACCCCCATCTCAACCGAAACCAACCAGAAATGCCTCAAACTGCACTATAAGTCATCCAGGAAATGAAGTGTCCACACCTTCAAACAAACCGAAGATGACTTTTCATATAAAGCAAACAGCCTCACGTAGTGCAGCAGAAACACCTGATGAGAACCAAAGTTCTGAGCAACCGCAGCCAGCATCAACAGGGCCAGCGTCAACGGTCAGCGCCGCCAAAGCCAGCCCTTCCACGACCAGCGCCAACGATCTGAGTTACCTTAGCCAGCACCACAATGGGCAGTCCCAACGGTCTGCGCAAACACAGCCAGCATCACCAGGGCCAGCGTCAACGGTCAGCGCCACTGAAGCCAGCACCTCCACGACCAGCGCCAACGATCCGAGCTACCTTAGCCAGCACCACAACGGGCAGTCTCAACGGTCAGCGCAAACACAGCCAGCATCACCAGGGCCAGCGTCAACGGTCAGCGCCACCGAAGCCAGCACCTCCACGACCAGCGCCAACGATCCGAGCTACCTTAGCCAACACCACAACGGGCAGTCCCAACGGTCAGCGCAACCGCAGCCAGAACCACAACAAAAATCTCTCGACACTACCAATCACAACAAAGATAAAAGTGTAAAGAAATGGACATTTCAACTAAATAAATTCCCTGCACCCAAACCGAAGAACCTCCCTCAGGGCCTACTATTTGTAGCGGATTCAAACACAAATGTTATCTTTTTGGTTGACAGCGGATCCGAAATTTCAATCCTGCCGAAGGAATTGACTAACGGTATAGACAAATATTTTCCTAAACAAAGTAGAACCATCCAAGGGTTTGGTAACAAAACAACCCATCCTATTGGTAGCGCGGATGTCAAACTTCAATTGGGGAATTTAGAACCCATCAACCACTCGTTCTGGGTTACTCAAGAATCACGCCACTTTGGCATTATTGGCATGGACCTGTTAAGAAAGAACGAACTAGCGATCCTGCCATCTACCTCTCAACTATGCAAGATTTCTTCTTTTTTGTACAAGCATAAAAAGATATTTGGTACTTTTTAGATGAATACTACTTAGGGGCTTATTCAAATAAGCAACAGTTGATTTTCACTGATTATTTTGTACAACACCTAGAAGCTGCTTGCATTTTTTATATTACTGTTAAATGACTTAACTTTAAGATTTTTTTTAATTTTAAAATTAATGGGGTTTTTGATTTTATATTTATTTGTACAACCATTAAAAATTAGTATCTTATAGACATGTATTTTTTTTTTGTAATTATCTTAGCTAAAATAGGTACTGTGTGATATTTTATATAAAATTCTAAAATTTTCTATATTGCATTAAGTTTTGGTTGTCTCCTGTTTAATGAAACTATTTTAAACACAAAAAAACTTTTTAAGAAAACCTGCTATCTACAGTTTGGTGGTTTCTATTGTTTTAAAAAACTTTATAGTTTTAAATTTAAAAAGCATGTTTCTGTTAATTTTTAAATCTAAGCTTTTCTAATATTCACTTTTTGTGTGTATGACAACATGTAATGGTGAACTTTGTGGACCATATTAAATGCTCATTATTCATTCGAAAATGCACTAGGAAAGCTTGCCAAGCAAATTGTAAAAATCATGGCTCAGTAACTTTCACTCATCTAGTTTGGTGGGGTAAGTCGAACTGCCACACCCCAGAGACCTCAGAATGAACCATTCTAATAAGAACAGGCTGCCACTACGTACAGCAGAATTGTAGTGACGATGTCGATTCGTCTGGAAATGCATACATGGCAGCACACCTTCGGATGCCATGGGGGCAATGCCAACCCGTCTGCTGATGATGTCAAGCAGACCCTCGAATCCGTTGGCGTTGATGACGATGGTGAACAACGCCAGGTCGACGGCGATTAATTCGCGGAGAAGGACGTCAGTGGAGCCAAACTTCCCGCCAGAGTTCCGGGAGAACCACTACAAGAAGAACGGCCGCAGCTAGAGCAACAAGAGAAGAGGAGGAGAAGGCGAGTAAGAAGAGACCGAGTCTCAACCTCCAGTGTAAGAGTAAGGAACCATCATCATGAACGGTAAACATTGACTTTTAAAAAATTTTTGACTCATGATTGTAATTAGGAATTTGTAAATTTATATTAAAAAAAAAGTCTTTTCTTTACAATTTCTTTAGAATTTCTTTTTTATTTTGTTAAAAAAAGCATTTTTACCACACTTAAAAAGTGTCTTAAGCATTTACTACATTTAAATACTTATAGTTTTAATTTTACTTTAAAAATAGCTAGTAGAGTGTTTAAATCCAGATTTTGAATTAGCTCATAAAGGTTGTTAAATGCAAGTACCTTCTAGCACATAAAGTTGATGATCATAAGTATCTCTTAAAATATTATTTCTGATTATTACATGTAAATTACAAAAAGAAAGTTTTAAACTTATGTTGCATGCTTATATATCTCTAAGTTGAGTGCTTTAGTGTATAATGGTTTTCACCTTGACTATATTTAAAGTTTTTTCAGTTTAACAAACGTTTAACACCTTAAAACTAATGTTTATCTAAAAAACCCAAGTTAAAATTCTAAAAATATTTAATAAGAGGGGAAAATGTAACGCCTCTGGCTATAAATTAAATTCAGCAAAAGAGTTTTCTCTAATTAGGTTTTTTTTTTTTAATTTGTTAACTTTCTAAATTGCCACCTTATATTGAGATTATTAGATGTGTGGCAGTTCAAGCTTAACTTTTCTATGTGCTAAATTGTGAGTATTGTTATTAATCTCTTATTTTTAGTTCTGTTTCTTAAATTGATATTTCTAATAAAGTTAAATTGAAGTTAATTTTACTTTGGTTTGCATAAATTTGAATAAATAAACTTGGCTGTTGATAAAATTAAATTGAAGTTATTTGTACTTTGGTTTTACATAAATTTGAATAAATAAACTTTGGTGTTAATACTTAATTATATTGAAATTATCTGTAATTTGGTTTTACATAAATTTGAATAAATAAACTTTGGTGTTAATAGTTAATTATATTGAAATTATCTGTAATTTGGTTTTACATAAAATTGAATAAATAAGCTTTGATGTTGATAATTAATTTAAGTAGCAACCAGCTTTTGGTACTCTTATAAATCTCTGAAATTTACAAACCAACTTTAATTAATTTCAAAATAAACTAGTGGGCCAGACCTAACTCTTGGTATAGCACAATGAGTAACAGATCCAAGCCCACCAAAAAGGATAGTATGTTCTCTAAAGAGAACATACATCATACTTTAGACAAGGTCAACAACCCCGAAACTCGCTGTAGCCAACGTAATATAAACAGAGTGATTAACAAAAGGGGTGTTGACTCACACTCTTCGCGCCGTAGCCAACCTGGTCCATCAGACCAACCACAAGCAACGTGCGAAAGATAACTGCATTAAGCTAAAATTGTTTGGCTGAAGTGATCAGAAACATATTTACATAAAATAAACATAAAACCTTGACTGAATTCATTTTCAACGCATTCTGTTAAGTTAAATTGAAAATTTATATCTAATGATAAAGTACAATTGAGCAGTCGACTAACATTATAGTCTGTACAGTTTTAGACTGGTTGAAAATATTATGTAGTGCTAAACACACTTTTAACATATAAAAAATGCTATTATAAAAGGATGTTGTTTAAGTTTAGCGAAATATATCCACAAAATGTGAAAAATGCATGGTCCTTAGTCTCCAATTGACTTAACATATAAAGAGAATGCCGGGTACCTATTAAAAAGACGTCTTCTGATTTTTTTTTTAATTTTGGTAAAGAAAACTGCTCTTTTAAATTAATAAACTTCTCTTTAAAACAGTTGAGCACTTTAATGAGAAATAAATGAATTATATCTTACAAAACTTTTATTTTTAATACTCAATAAATAAATAAAAAAGCTCACAATCAATTACTTTGAGCAGTTACAAAATGTTTCAAACACTATTTTAAATAAACAAAAATAGGAACAAGAAAATAAACAATTTAAAACTTATTCTTAATAAATATGGTCTTAATGAGTTATATTTGTGTTTAATTTAATATTTTCAAAACCATGTCTATATAGTTGATCGACAAAAAAAATTTAAGAAAGTATAACGAAATTAATAATTAAGTAAATTATTTACTTTTAGTTTACCGTAAAATAATTCTAATTTATTTAGAACTATTAAAAATTATAAAGTTTTCTTTAAACTACGCTATAATAAATATTTTTTTCAAACGATTATATTAAACATTTCTAACTAGTTAACTAAAACTAGACTAGGTATCAAGATTTAAACTAATATAATACAATAATTAGATTCATGTGTTTACATGTGAACTTAACTAAGCTTTAAGAAACATAACTTATGAAAAACTTTAGTATTAACAAAATAAAACAAAATCAAACATATATAAGGACTTAAAATAACCTAACTAAAAGAACATAAACTTCTTTTTAGAATAAAATCGTTAGATTTATTCTATATTAAGTTAGTGAAGTTTTAAAGAACTATGATTTGTTAAAATTTCTATAAATAGTGAAACTGACTTCAAAAGTTGATGACTTTTTATTACATACTTACTACAAAAACGATGTTTTCTAATCAGCTAACTTAAATAGCTGTACAAACTCTAGAAAACATTTACAAGGAAGATTATTAATGATTGTTAAAAATAAAGCATTGTTTTAAAACTGTATTTGTGGTAAAGTTTATAAAGTATGGCAGTTTAATTTACTTTAGATTAAAATTAAATATTATTAAAACTAAATAGTCTACGCTTAAGTTAGAAGATACAAAAGTATTTATGTTATAAATATATAGCTGGTTTTAATTAGAGAAATAAGTTTTTGTTTTTAAAAATATAAATCTATTAAACATTATGGACTTTAATTGAAATTATTTTAAACTTTTTTTTTTTTTTTTTTCTAGCACAAAGTTTTTAGTAGTTTATTTAAATAACCATCGTGTACTATAAACTAGAAGCAGTTTAATTTTAAGTTGTAGTGAAAAAGCATGTTAAAAAATATAGTAAATAATTTAAAATAAATAAAAGTATGAAAATGTTATGTAAAATAATTAAATAAAATAAAAGTACAAACAAAAATTTAAACTTCGGACTGCAATCTAATTTAATACACATACATATATTTTTACAATTGTTATGATCACTGTTTTAAAGTACGTGCACTTTCTAAAATTGATATATTCAAAAAAACATTCATTTTTTTTATTTTGAATTGTAGACTTTAAACAATATTTGAATTCGTTATTTGTTATGTTTTAAACTAACTAAGGTTCATATAAATTTTCAAAAAAAAAAAACAGATTTGTATTTTAAAATACTGTTCGACCACTTTTTTTTTTCTATCAAACATTTTAATATTACTAACACATTCAAAACAAAATTTCAAAAAATTATCAAGGTGTTTATAAAAAAAAGCTTAAAACCTTTTCAACTTTAGTTTATCTCTTTATAACTTATTAATATGTTTGCCTCATCCGTATTTTATTAGTTTGCTACATTAAAAAATACTTTATTTTTGTTATTTTTGTAGAAGATGATAAGCGTTAAATTATTCATGATTAATTATTAATCGTAGATATTAAAAAACATGTACAATAAATTAAAGATTGTTTACTTAATTAGATTTATTTACGTATTTTATCACCAATCTATATTGTAGTTTGCATTTTTGTTGTTTAACATAATAACATTTTATCAGTAAAATTATAATTGTTTTACTTTAAAATGATGTTAGACAAAAAAAAAACTTAAAATTTACTAATTAAAATAAAATACTCTTAAAATTTTCTAATCCACATAATCCAGCTGATAAACTCTAAATTATGAATTAGATCATTTTTCAAGCTTATACACAAAAAAAGGTATTAAAACTTTTAATATTAATTAAAGTTTTTCTATCAGGTGAAAATAACATAAGGATTACTAACGCTATAAAGGTAAAAAATTATTCAAATAATGATGTTTTAAATGAATAACGAATGCTGTTTATCGTGAAAAATATTATTTGGTTTTACTTGATGAAATGTGAACAAACTTATCACTGTTTTTACGCTGTATGTAAAAACAATAATTGCTTACATTACAAATCGAATTCGGACAATTTATTGTCAAAAAATATTTTTATGAGAGTATATTTCAAAAAGTAGAGCACATTTAAAAAAATTAAAAACTAGTTATATAGGTCTTATTAACACTTAAAGCAGTTTTTTTTTCTTATTTATAAAATATTAATTATAAGTAAACATTTAATTATATTTTATATTTTTGTTTTGCACCCAGAATGGTAATATATGAAATATTTACCTTTTTCGTAGAAAATGTAAATTATAAATTTTAACCTCGTAAACTAATTAAGTATAGTTTTTACTAATTAGTTGTTTAAAACCTTTTTATTTGTTAAATTGCTTAATTGTATTTTAAATAACAAATTATATTTCATTATGAAACTCTAGCTTAATTAACATAATATGAATTTTAGAAAATAATATTTCGTGCTAAAGTGACGCTCGTGCAAAAGTAACGCCGTGCAAAAGTTTCTCTTCGTGCAAAAGTGACGGTCGTGCAAAAGTTTACCCTTGTACTAAAACGACCATCGTTCAAAAAATTTGCAATGAAAATGTGTCCTCTCGTGCAAAAGTGACACCTACTCGCTAAATATAGCTTTAATGTATTAATGTTTATGTATATTCTGTATTTATAAAAGTATATGGTCATAAACTTAAAAATACTAAATAAAAAATAACCAAAGTATTTTGATTTAAAAATTCAAGACTTCATACTTATTTGTACTTTAAATTGAAGACTACGTATCTATATTATAATGGAGATTATAAAATCAAACAGCTAAGTAAAACAGCTGAAAAAATTTAAGAAATTGTATGGTATAATTGAGATGTTATTAGTATGTTTGTGGTAAGTTAGTAAGTATAAAATTTGCTTATTAAATTTACTTTACTTTATTTTGTTTCTCAGCTAACTAGAATAGCTGTACAAACTTAAAAGGCAAAACATCATAATAGCATAAATTTGTTATAACTATTTTAAAAACAATTTAATAAAATAGTTTGTGAAAAGCTTACAAAAACGTCAAAAAAACGACAATTAAAGTTTTACGCTAATAGATGTTGCATATTTTTACATACTTAATAGAGCTAACTTACTAAAATGGCTGTACAGAAATGTTATAACATGTTTTTAGTTTTATATTCATAGTATTTCGACATAATTTTTAGAATTTATACATATTGATAAGACTTTTTGACAGCAAAAACAAAGAGTGATGTACTATGCATAAAGTACAAGTTTAACATTATATAGATTATTAAAATTCGTTCAACAAAAACAATTGACACTCAATATACTACAAATTATTTTGCCACGTAAGACATTGTCATCCCTTAGCTTCACTGTTTAAGTTAGTGAACATAGATTAAATTTTAACAATTTAATAAAGTTCACTTTTTTAGTTGATATTGAATCAGCATAATGCGATGATATGAAGCTTTTAACTACTTAAATTATTTATACAATTAGGAACATAGAATGCAATAACCATATGTGATAGTTTTAAATTAACACAATTAAGCATGTGATAAATAACTTGGAAAAGATATATTTTGGTATACAAATTTGTAATTTTATATTTGCTGTAAAAGATAATGACGTCAGTCGAAAATTTAGATGAAAACTTTTTAATATGAGTTCTAAATAAAATGCAAATGTTGTGTAAATATATATACTGAACATTATAATTAATTATTGAAAATATTGATATCCATTCAATTTAATTTTAAAAGAAATAAATTTGACTTTAAAGAACATAAGCTTTAATTTGATATTTAAAGCGAAATTTGTAGAAGGTAATAATACAATCTGAAAAAAATGTAAATAATTTTATCTTTTTTAATCTTAAACAAGGTTTTCAAATCCCTCAACTAATATTAAGAATTGTTTATTTATCATGAACTTGTAAAAGCAATAAAACAAGTATAAATAAACTATCAGTAGCACTAACTTATTGCTCTACTAGCACATTAAAATTATAAATTAGACTCTAAGAATATTTTACACAAAATATTTACACACAAAAAAATTTAAGATGATGTTGAACTATTCAAAACCAATAACTTTGCTACATCGTACATTGAAATCTATATAATACTCAAAATATTATCAAATGAAAAATTCAGCTCTTTTAATTATCACATAAAATATTAACAAAACATATTCTTGAGTTCTACAATAAAAAAATTTGTAGTAAAAAGTATAAAATTTGACCAACAAAAACTGAGTATTTATCAAAATACTGATGTTTTTCGATTAGTAAAAACGTTTTAATTGGAGTGCCAAAGCAAAAAATTAGTTTACTTTAATATAAGAGAAACTTTTTTTTCTCACTAACTAACCAATCTAATTTAAATAATATTTTTTAAAGCAAATAAATACTTACTATGATTAAATGTTAATTATGTAATCTCTAAATGTATATATATTTTAATCTATAAAGAATAAACAAACGAATAATTTCAGTAGTTAGTTTAGATAGATTAAAACTATTTTAACAAAGTAGAAGGTTATTAAAAAATTAAGTTTTTAGTTTGAAGACAGGTTATTAATCAAGTCCAATAATAAGCTTGGAAAATTAACTGCAATATTTGGCTTGACTTTCATTACTTACGTTTAATGTTTGAAAAATTAAACATTGTTTAAGAAGTACAAATTAATAAAGAGCTCTTTTTTAGTTGAAACTTAGCCAAAAATATTGAGATAATGTGAAACTTTTTTTCAATTTAATTATTAAGATACTTAGGCACATGGAATGTATTAACCATTATTGATGGTTTCAAATTAGCGAGGTAAATAGCACAATTAATTACTTAAAAAGATATAATCTTATATAAAAGTATGTAATTTAATATTTGCTGTGAAAAATTATGACGTCAGTGAAAACTTTAGATCAAAACTCAAGTTCAAATTGAAAGAAAATTTTAGAATTTTTTTTATTAAGTCGAAATTTCATTGCAATGCCTTTAGGAAACAAAAATGAATCTTTAAAAAAAATTAAACTGCGTTTGTACTAAATCTAAATTGAAACTTGACTTTTATTTTGTTTTGAGGCTATAAAATTAAATTGTTTACATAAAAACAAGCTTGGTAAAGTAATAGCTTTTAAAATGAAATAAACTGTTCATAGAATGTTTATTTACAATAGCAATAATACAACTAAATATAAAATAGAATACTTTTTTTTTTTGTATACTCATAGTATTTAATCTGACTAAACTAATATTGATTTAGAGTTAAGATAGAATTTTATATAATACTAATAAAAAGATGTATTTAAACCCATAATAAATAAAAAAACCAACATAAGTATAGTAATACTAAATTTCTTCTGAAAAAAATCAATCGACACTAATTAAAAATTAAGTTTAAAGTTGTTCCATATTATGAGCAATAAAAATAGTTATTTCAAAAAATATATTTTAGATAAGAAAAAATTGATTATTTAAAAGTTATATTTTTTACTATGTATATAGTTATTAGTTTAGAATCACTATTATTTTTTTTAATTACAAAGTTTCAACCAAGGTACTACTTTAAGAAATAGTTTTTAACTTTTAAATTGTAAGAACTTAATGGCATACTTACGTTACCTCTTTGTTTAATAATGAATAATAGAATTTGTTTAGATTAAGAAAGTAATTATTATTTCAAACAATTTTTTAAATGACGTAACTTAAATTCACTGCAATAATATTGCTAAAACCTGAGGTCAAAAATAAAATAATTCAAAAAAGTAATTAAGCTATTTTAACTCAGTTTTTTAGGCTAAAAAACTAGCTGAACATTTAAACTGTGTAGTTGAATCTTGTCCAGTTTTTGAAATTTTAAATCGTTAGTTATAGTATTTGATCCAAATTAAACAATTAGTTATCATTTTCTCTAAATTGATGCATAGTGTGCGACTTAAATTTATTAACATCTGCGTGAGTAAGTTTAAGTTTTCCCTAATTTAAGTTATTTAAAAACAATATCATAAAATTCTTTTCTTTAGTTACATTTCAAACTAGTCTCAAGGTCTCACTTAAGTTGAAAACAAGATCAAATTAAGATAAAAAATTATTTAAAAACAAACACTTGTTTACCTACCAGTGTACTTTTTACTTTTTACATCAAGTTATGTTTCAAAAATATTCTATTCAGTGGGTAATAAATACAAACACGACAATAAATTAATAACTTTTATAAATTGTTAACAATTAAAAAAATAAATAATTAATAGTAATCAAATACAAAAGCATATTGCTTAGTTATGACAAACATAATTATAATGATATATTATTTTCAATATTCATTTTAAGAAATATATTTAAATGTTTGATATAAAAATTTTCGTTTTCTAATGCGCTAGTAGTTTTATATTTTCATTTAAAAAATATTTCAATAATCTTTGTATATTTAATTTATTAGAATTAGCTATAATATCTATTATCATTTTCTTTAACTACATTTGACATTTTTAGGTTTTAAAACTTAAAATTTTTTATAATACTGCAATTGATGATACTGAGGTGACATCTGCTATTTTGTTTATAGTTTTTAGTTTGATTGGTCACATTAAATGGAATATAAGGCTAAGGCTACCTGACTAAAAGATATAATTTATTAATATACAAAAACTAAATTATATTAACATATTCTAAAACTGAACAATTTTTTTACTTAACTTAATCAGCTCGATAGACGAAAAATCTCTGATTAAAAGTGTTAATAGACTAATAAATTAAACGTTAATTTCTTATTATTTAGATTTTTAGGGTTAAATATTCTACTACAACAACAACAACGAACACTACTGTTTTTTTTCTACCAATTTTTTTTAATATTTCTAAAACATATAAAACAAAAACTCAAAAATCATCATGTTGATTATTAGAAAAAATGTTTTCTTCAACTTTAGTTTATCATGTTTTAGTTTATGTAATTTATTAGTATGTTTGCCTCATCCTTATTTTATTAGTTTGTTAAATTAAAAAAAAAAATTGTTATTTTTTTTTAGACGTTGTTAAGCATTTAACTATTCATGCTTAATTCTAAATTGTAAATAATAAAAAAAACCAAACCAGCTTTGTGTTTTGGCTTCCTTGAACTCAAATTAAGAAATTTAATTTTAACATTGAATGTTTTTAAGAAATTGTACTCGAGCTCTAAAAAATGGTTAAAGCAGTCATTTAAATGCTAACTAATGAAACATAAAACTTTTCTAAACTTTTTTAAATTAACTGGCTTTTTTTTAGTTTTTTTTTTCAGATTCTTATGACAATTTAGGTTTAAGATCAGAGCTATAGTTTTGTTCATTTAATGTTTTTGAAAAATAATAAAATAAATGTATTTAATTTTCAGCTAACTAAAATAGCTGTACAAATTTATTTACAAACGAGGAAGGATTGAACATATGTTGTATACAAATATTAAGTGAGATATTGACTTAAACGTATATTTTATTGAAATTACATCATAATTAAAAGTATACATTATTTTGTTAAAAATAAAAGTTAGTTCGAACGATTCTTTAAGACATTTCAATCAACAGAAGTGGGAAAAAAATTTTTCTTTATAAAAAACAATTATGGTTTTCAAACATTCTTTATGTTTGTTTTATTGTAATTATAATATCTTATAAAGCTTTAGATATTCCGTTTTTTTTTATAAAGACAGTGAAAAACTATGTTATTAAATATTACAATTATAATTACATATGATGAATAATTTACAATAATCATTTGAAAATTTAAACCAGTTAGTTGGCTTAGGTAGTTAGGCTTTTTGTTTTACAAAGATAAAACCTACTTATAAAATTTTTAGCTTCATAAAATTAAAGATGTCAAAATGATTCATAAATATTCAAATACTATACTTAAATTTTTTTTATGCTACACTTAAACATACTATTTATTATTAGTTGTTATAAATAAGTAATTGATTTAATTACTGAGTTATTTTCCCCTTAATTTGTACAACCTTTATATTTAGCTGATTAAAAGACTCTTATATGCTAATAAACTCCTACTTAAGCTTTTTAGGATACTTTAAAAAGTTAATGTAAAATATTTGAAGATTGTGTACTTAATTGGCTTCATATATATACTTTTATCGTTAATCAGTTCTGTTGTTTGCTCTTTATTGTTTAACTATATAAAGTTTTCACAGATAACATTTTGTTACCTACATAATCCAGATGATAATCTTTAAATTTTGATAAAGATAAGTTTTCTAGCTTATAAATAAAAAAAGCTGGTAATACTTTTAATTTTATCTAAAGTTTTTTATCAGGTGAATATAATTTAATGATTACTACCGCTATATAAGTAACAAGTTTTTAAAAGTTTTAATTTAATAACGAATGATGTTTGTCATAGAAAAATATTTATTGGTTTGACCTGAGGATATGATAAATAAAATATACTTATCAAAACATATATATTAACATAAGTATTATTTTAAGGTTTAATTTTATTGGCTATTTCATTAGCTGTATAAAATACGTAAGATTTTTCACTCCATGTAAAAAGAGTAATTGATTACATTACAAATCAAAATCGAACAATTTAATTCTCAAAAAATACTTTTATGATAGCATATTTTAAAAATAAAGCATTTTTAAAAAATTAAAAAACAGTTATGTAGGTCTCATTGATATCTTAAATTCCGTTTTTTCTTATTAATAAAATATTAAACATGAAAAAACTTTTAATTATATTTTAAAATTTTTTTATTCATTACTTTTACAGTTGTAGATTTTTAAACATTTTTTTAGAATTTAAGTTGTCGGAAATTGAATTGGTCGAACTAAAATAGTCTTGCACCCAGAATATTTATATATCAAATATTTTACCTTTTTCGTAGAAGATGTAGATTAAAAATTTAACCTCGTAAACTAATTAAGTATAGTTTTTACTAATTAATAGTTTAAAACCTTTTTATTTGTTAAATTGCTAAATTGTATTTAAAAAATATATATTTCAGTATGAAACTCTAGCTTAACTAACATAATATAATAGTTAGAAAATATAATATACTCCTTCGTGCTAAAGTGACGCTCGTGCTAAAGTGACGCTCGTGCAAAAGAAACGCCGTGCAAAAGTTTCTCCTCGTGCAAAAGTGACGGTCGTGCAAAAGTGTCTCCTTGTGCTTAAATGACCATCGTGCAAAAGATTCGGAATGAAAATGTGTCCTATATATAGCTTTAATATAATAATAATCATGTATATTCGATTCTGTATTCATAAAAGTATTTGTCATAAACTTTAAAATACTAAAAAAAATATTTAAAATATTTAGATTAAAAAAATTAAAACTTTATACTTATTTAAACTATAGTTTGAAGATTACCTACCTATATTATAATGGATATTATAAACTAAAATCAGCTAAGTTAAACAGCACAAAAACTTTTCAGAAATTTGTATGGTATAATTGTTGTTTTATCAGTATGTTTGTGGTAAATTAGTAAGTACAAAACATGGTTTTTAAAATTGCGTAACTTAATTTTAATTCTCAGCTAACTAGAATAGCCGTTCAAACTTGAAAAATTAAAATTTATACTAGCATAAATTTGTTATAACTATTTAAAAAACAATTTGATGAAATAGTTTGTGACAAGCTTACAAAAACGTCAGAAAAACGACAATTAAAGTTTAACGCTAAAAGAAGTTTCACATATTTACATATTTAGCAGAGCTTCATTACTAAAATTAGTTGAACAAGTTGTACATAAATGTTATAACAGGTTTTTGAATTTATATTTATAGTATTTTGAAATTAATTTTAGAATTTAATTTGTCAAAAATTGAACTGAACTAATTTAAAGATTTAAGCATCTAGAATATTTACATTTTACGTATTTATCTTTTTTGTAAAAGATGGAGATTAAAAATTTTAACCTCGTAAACAATTTAAATACAGTTTTTATATATTGGTTGTTCAAAGCCTTTTTATTTGTTAAATTAATAAACACTTTTTTTAATATATATCAATTATTCTATCTTTATTTCAGTATAAAACTATAGCGTAATTATACAATTATTTCATATTCTATTGCGGTAACTTAAGAATGTTAATTTTAGTAATATATGTGTTATGTTTTAAGCTTTTGACGAATACTGTTTTTATTATTATATTTATAAGTTCGACTACAGATTTTATATTTTTAAATAAAAAATTATTCTTTAAAGTTTTTTATAACATTTAACTTACTTATAGATACTTTTGGTTGTTGAAAAACTAGTTTTTCCAAACTGTAAAGACATACCAAGCAAAAAGATGTTTTAACTTATTGTTCAGAAAAAAAAAACGTTATCATTTTTGGTAAAAACTTAAAGATAACATTTTTTAACTGTTAATTAATTTCTAGACTAGATATAGCTTTTGTATTAAGTTTATCACAAATACTTATTTACATATAGCATTCTATTTTAATTAAAATCCATTACTATGTTAATTCAAAAATACTGACAACTAAATTTATAGATTCCATAGTAATTGTTTAAAAGTTTAGTATAAAATCATAGTATTAATTTACCTTAAGTATTTCTTTTGGTCTGTTACCCGTAACTTCACTATGCCTTACTATTACGTCATTATGCGTTAAACAATGCAACATTTTTTGCTAAAATATTTACATTCTTTATTTACTTAATACCAATTGATTATATTACATTTTTTATACTTAAATTTTTTATTATTTAGTTTCACAATATAGTGACTAATATCATAATTTTTTAAAATTTATGGAAAAATTGTAAAGCTTAAACATATTTTTAACAAAAAATTAAAATCAAACTTAATATTTATAATATTAGTACTAGAAAAGATACTTAAAAATATACAATTCCTGTATTACCATGGTAAACTTGAAAATGATAAAGTTAAATTTTGCTTTGTCCTTAAAACATTTACAAAATTAAACCTTCTAAAATACTAATTAGGTTCGACAATTCAGCTAAGTAGTTTAAATTTCATTTTTTGTTAAAGAAATTTTCTGTGAGTGAAAGGCACGAGTAGATCGTATAAACTTGTTCAAACAAACCTTCTCTTACCTGAACAGTTAAAAAAAGATTATATATATTTTTCATATAACACAAACTGATTTAAAAATATTTTTTTTTTTGCACATCTGCTATATAAAAAAAAAATATTATATTATTCATAGTGTGTGAGTATTACTAGACGAGCTCTGCAGTAAAACATCAAAGCTTAATAATTCCTAATCTTGATACTAATTCTGTTATAAAATGGTCATTATTCCTATTTAAAGAATATATACTACTATTAATATAAGAAGTTTATCACAAAAATCTTGTCGACGTTTGTACAGCTATTTTAGTCAACTTGAAAACTATATCATCAATAAAACAAGAAAAGTAAACTAGACAATTGAAAAAAAACTATCAAATTTTTTTTGTAGATAAAGTAAAATAATTTCAAAGTTGGTAAGGTACATTTCTTTTGACTTAAAGTATAGTAGTAAACGTGCATCAGTTATAAAGTATTGCGATTACTTAAAACAATTTTTATGAATTTTTATTAACACTATTTATTTGCTAAATTTATAAGTTTCAATATGTTTTACAATTACTCTATCAACTTAACCTAGTTGTGTTTATGTTTTCTCATAATTTTATTTCTAACCAATTAGGTGTTCCTTAAGTAGAAACATTTACTAATATTCTTTTAAGTTTAAATTTATTTAGTATGATACTATTTTATTAGTAATTTGATTTGATAGCCAAGTTATTTCTGAGAACAAGGTTATTCAGTTTCATTTTTAAATTATTTTCATTAGCTGCGGTTTAAAAAACCTACAGCAGGACAGTATGGAGGAAGTTAAGTTTGTTTATAGTTTGAATGTTTAACATTAGATAAAACAAATTACAAAACAAAAAAGTATTAATATGTTGATATAAGTTTTATTTTAATAACTAGTTATAGTTTTTGAAGTAGCTGTTTAAAATAACAAGTTAAGGTTTTTAAACGCTAAAAAAATATTGTATATTAAAATTGTATACAGATATATTTATTATTACGTTTTTTTATATTTATTTATACGTTAGACATATATATATATAACTAATATTTTCTATTGTGTGAAAATAAAAGGATCAAACTAATTTTAAATATTTTTTTTAATATTATATTATCTTTTTAATTTTAGTATTATATGGCATAAAAATTGTATGCCCAACTGTAAAAATTATCTTTGCTGATAACTATTTTAGACAGATCTTCTTCCTTTTTTATTTATTTTAAGTTGAGACATAAAACAGTCTAGAGTTTAACTTTATTAGGTATCTTAAACCTAGTTATTAATTTAATATGTTGTTAATACGCGTTTTAACCATATTTGAAGCTATAATATCGATCGAAAAAAAAAATCACTTAAAATGTTTTGTCTCAAAAATTTATAAACTTTTAATTTTTTTATTGATAGATTAAATAAAGAAATATTTTTATGAAATAGAAAAGGATGATTTAAAAAGTTATATATCCATCATTAATACGATTATGTTAAATATACGAAATACATTCAACGAAAAAAAATACATTAGTTTTCAAAGTTCTAAATGGCAAACATCTTATAGCTTTAAATTTTCAAAACCAAGACATTACAAACAGTATCATGTTTATACTTAGTTTTTAACCTTAAAAATTCTTTAATATAATTTTCATTTATTTAATGCAGTTAAATTGCGTAATTACTTAAAATGTAAATATAGCGAATACCAGCTAATTCGATTACCTATACAAACTTAAACCCCGTAAAAATCGCAAAACTTTAATTATATTATAGCTAATATAAGTATGTGTTTAATAAAAGTTTGTTGGAGTGTAAATTTAACGTCATACTAAATAAAAATAAATCTTTTTATAAACTTTATGTATTAAACGCAGTTCACATATTTTAAAATGTCCTGTACAAAGCGTTAAAAGGTATCCGTGGTGTACGACTCGATAACCTAAAGGATTGAGCGATTTGTTATTTTTTGTTCAGTTTCATATCATTATTTTAAACAAAATAACTGAGTTAAATTAATTTTTTCATAATTAGATTTTTTTTATAGTTTTAGAGTCACTGGTATATTACCTAAATAAAATTTTTAGTTTAAGTATTTGAGCTTACTAATTAACTGTCACAGTGAAACAAATTTGTAATAAGACTTGATATCCGTTTCGTATAAATTTTAAATCAAAATAAAATCAAAATATCGGAAACGTTGAAAAATCGAACAGTCAAATTTGAAAACCGCTTACCGATCGAGAATACGGGTAAGGGGTAACAGTTACAGTGAAAATTAATCAAAAAAGTACAAAAAATAAATAAAATAAATTAATGAATAAACAAAAGAAAAAAATCGGTAATTTTTGTAGTTTTAAGCAAATAAAAGATATTTTAATTCTGTATTCAGAAATTATCAGCTATTTTAAAACAAGACATTTCAATTAGACCATTTAAACTACTAATAACGCAGAGCAGAAAGTTAAATTAAAAAGAAACTTGTAAAGTTTATGAAACATTTTAATTATTTTGTTCATTGTCTTTTCAGATTACTTTAAATAGGTTGTTTAAAGCTGAGTTCTTTATCAAAACATTTACTAATTTTAAGATAAATAGTCTCATAAAAACAATTTTTCTATTGAACCTTGTTCATTAATCTAAAAAAATGAATATATACAAATTTTATATAAATATATATAAATATTATAGAAAACAATACTATAGTTGAATATATTAAAACAGTTTAGATAGCTAATTTAGTAATCTGATGACGATTTTTTATAATGTTTGAAAAATGCTCATTTATGTTATTTTACTAAAATTTAACTTTTAATTTGAATAATGTTTTTTAAGATGTTTAAACGTAATGTGTATAAGCTGCATAAAATTTTATCTACAAGAAGTTTAAATTTTTTAGACTTTTTTAAAAATATTCATGCAAATGAAGACGAACGTTTGCTTACACAGGTAAATAAATCATCTTTTTTTCTGTTGCTTTTGAAAGTTTTGAGTTATAATACCGTTTAACATTCAGTTTATATCTTTATTATTCAAGTAAACAGACATGTTATTTAGCATTTAGATTTCATTTGGTTTTTATGATTAAAAATGTAAACAAAAGACTTTTAATAAGCATTTAAACAAAAGTTTTAATTTCTGAGTGTGATTAGTTTTTTTTTGTAAATATAAGACATAAAATAAGAAAAGACAAAACTTGAATTTCTACAACCAATACAAGTTTATTTTAGCTACTTTATTAAAATGTTATTCCTCATAATATTAACTACGTGTTGAAACTAGCTGTTGATTTAGTTAAATTAGCTAAACGAGTGTACAGTATATATTAAAGCTAGCTGTTTTTTTTTATTATTGTATTAAGCTAAAATTTCAACAGTTCTTTAAGTCAATAAATTAAAACTATCGCATTTAATGATTTTTTTACATAAATTCGTAACAAAAATTAGTATAAATTTTTTACATATAATATATAGTAATATTTTGATTACTGTGACGTACTATTTATAACAAAACTAATGTAATACTAAAGTTTTTGCATTTATTTTATGTTAAATGTTACGCAATATTTAGTCATTTTGTTCGAATTTTTACAGCTATTTCAGTTAGCTTAATAAAACAATTAAACATATTGTAGTAGAATATCAGTTTCATTTGTTGTTCCATTTAGTTGAATATTAAACAAAACAAAGTCATTCAACCAGAACATTTTTGTTGCAAAATCAGTAAGTTATTTATTAATGTAATTTTCTTTAATGGTATAGATACAGTTTGTATTAAGACCGTGCTAGAAGTTAAGTCAATATTACTTCATAAACTTCATGTAAATTTTTCTTGTATGTTTTTTATTCAAGTATTAAAATATTTTATTTAATTAATGTATGTATTGTTTTATATGTTTTTAAATGAGATTTATATATTTTATAGTACCAAAATTAGTTAAAACTTTCAAAGTGTTTTCTTTTTGAACTTTAATTATTATTTAGTTTATATCATTTTACAGTTGTTTATAAAACTAAGTTGTATTATTTTAAATCTAACAATTATAATGTTCTACAGTGGTTGATTTTCGTAACAGATTATATCCTTTAAATGTTTAGTATGATTTGCTTTAAGTAGAATTTAGCAATTGAAAAACAAACTAATAATTTAGTATTGGGTTATGAGTACGATAAATAACTAAAGAGTACCAAAATTCTCAGATACAAAATTAATATTATTAGTAATCTCTTTTAGTAGAAATTAAATATGTGCCTTAAGAACTTTTTATATAATTCAAAGTACACAATACTTAAAAAATAAGTTTAAAAATACAGGCAAAACGAAAAAAAAGGTTGATTAAACAAAATAGTATTTAGAAAATAACTTAGACTAATGTACATTTTTATGACTTATAAAAATCTTTACTTATATTTTTTAAGCATAAAGATTTACATGTTTTTTGTTTTAAATTACTTTTTGTTTAATATTTTAAAAGTATTAATTGTTTAATCTCACAAAACTTTTAATTGCATTCTATAGATAATATGTTTACTTTCTATAAATCTCTATTATTTATGATGTCAGGTTATATTCATCATAATTGTTTGAGCTTAGCTCTAATGTCAAAAATTTATAATAAATTAACGTCAGCGTTGACATCAATATCCGTAAAGTCTGTAAAAACAACTGTTTCATAAACCATTTCTTATATTCATTAATGAATCAAATTTAAATATAACAAAGGGTTAAGAAATTATTTTAAAAACTAAATTTATGTTTTAAACAATTTTGTGTAGAAAACCTGTATAAGCAACAAAAAATTGTTTTTTAAGACGTCTTTTAATAAACCATATTATTTTTTAGTATTTAACTATTACGACTTCTTATAAAAACTTTTTGTAGAAATTCCTAAGGATAATGTTTATTTTTCATATTGCACAATTTTATCAGTTAGATACTTTTTATAAGAGTTGACAGTATGTGATTTAATTTAATAATAATGTTTATGTTTTACTTTTATATCTAAAAAAGACAAAAATAAAATTAGAAAAGTTTAATACGGTCAAATTTTGAATGTTTTAATTAGTAGTTATTACTAACTGTTTGAACTATATTAATTTTAATACAACTTATAACAACAGAATTAAATAAATAATGTTTATAAACTTACTAACTTTAGTTTTATTCAAATCAAGTTTTTGAAGTTAAAAGGATTATATAATTATTTTTGATTTTTTGTCGACTTAATATACAAATTTAAATTAATACTATTTCAATAAATATTATATATTTGAAATTCTGAAAAAAGTTTTTTTTTTTATAAATCAGTTATATTTATAAAAATTATAGTTGCGATTATAAAATACTATGTACTAAATTTAAATTTTTTTATTTTACTTTAATCTATTCCTGTAAATGATTATAGACCACTATTGTTAGTTATGTTTACTAAATGTATATTTTTATTATGTCCCTACCACAACCATTACCTTACTTTAAATTCTTAAGCTAACTGACTGATTCAATAAAACTACAAGCAAGATTGTTTATAAGTTTGTAAAGCCATTTCAGTTAGCTGAATTATAATAAACTTCTTTAAGTAAGAACTTAATAGTTAAGCAAATTATGTTAGAATTTTAAATACATAAATTTTTTTTTTTTCAAAAGTTAACCAACTTTAAATGACTACTCTTTATTAACAGCTAAAAGAATGTTAATATAAAAAAACTCATTCTGTTGTATTTTGTTTCTTGATCTTAAGTAATAACGGAATCATTTTCTGGTTGTTATCAAGCATTATTAGCCTTTTATATATACAACTTTATTTTACTAATATTTAAGTTTGAAATGAATAGTGAATATAATACTAAAATAAATGTAATATTTTTATACTAATATAGATTAAATGTTTTATAGTTCATCTACTTAAGTAACTTAAAAGTAGTTTTTCTAACTATCACAATCATTTGAAAACAGTTTTAGTCTGTGTGTAAATTACTATGCTAATAATACAAAAACTCTATAGCTTAACCCAAATTCCATGATATTTAAGCTAAAACTGGAATTTTTGTATATATTTTGTAAATTTTTGAATCAAGGAGAAATAAAACAAAAGAAGATTTACAACTAGTATACATCTATTAAATTTATAGCTCCTCTGCAAAACACACATAGACCCCTGAAATTTTGTTTGATTGATTGCACAACAGTTTTGTAAACTTTTTTTTTAATAATAAAATATTTTTTGTTGTCCAGAAATTGCCTAAATCTAGTGTAGATGGTTGGTTTACAGCTGCACCCATATATCTGTTTCTAATAAAATTTATTAAATAAATTACTTATAAAAAGAATTTAATCAGATAACCATTTACTCAATTTTCAAATATTTACAAATCTATACTACACTTTGTAAAATAATTTTACAGACTTTTTTTAGTAAATGGTAATTGAAAACGTCTTTATTTGTACGGCTATTCTAGTTAGCTGATAAAATTCATTAACGTACAATTTTAGTACTTTTAATAATACAAAGTTGCTTTACAACTTTATAAGTATACAAATGGACTGTGATCATTTTTATCATAATTTATTTATAAATTTCTTATTAATGACTAGAAAACTTTATTAACTACTTATTATAAAATTAATTAAAATAGTTATCAATTTTATTTATTTAATTTGATTTAAAGTACACTAAAGCATAATGGCAATTTTTGAAAAACGATTGTATTTTTACAGTTTCAAAAACAAATGAATTTCATTAACTTTTTTTGTATCAATATTTTCAAACGGATGAAAACAGTTTCAAACTAAAACTAGTATTTTATTTTAGAATATACCCATACGCACTATATCAAGAATTGTTTATAAATTAAGGTATACTAACATCTGTAATTTTTTAAGGATAGTGTCTTAAAAAAACTTCAGAAAAATATAAACAATAATGTAATAAATATTACACATTATGTTATTGTCAAACCTTTGTATAAGATTAATGCTTATTTTGATTTATTTTACTTACATTTAAACAAATTTATACAAGTTTTTTAAATAGTTAATAAAAGCTGACATTTTTTGTAACTTAATTTTTTTCTGCATGAAATTTAAGTATAACGATAATGTTTACTAAAACAAGTTAAAAATCAATTATCAGCTTTCTGGAGTAGCTGTACAAACTATCAAAAAATTAATCTATCTATAATTATTGATCATATAAAATATTTATTTTAACCGTGTTATAAGCTTTTGTGGGAATGTGATAATAATAATCTCTATATAAATTACCTAACTGAAGACAATGATGTAAATAACAAAATCATTTAGGTTACAAAAGCTTCTAAATTTTGTAACATTTTAGTTTTAGATAAACACAAAATAAACCGCTGTTTATATTTTTGTTTTATCCAGTTTTAAGTTTTTGTCGAGTTATTTTTATATACTGTTGTATGATACAAAACATATTTATTGAAAAAGTAAACTAATTATAAAACTTATAAGATATTGTTTGGTTGCGGAACTAGATATTATTAAATTTGTTAGATAAGTTTTAAAACATGTAATTAATCACTAACCCAAGTAGTAATAACTACCAAAATAAATTTATAAGTTAAAGATAATAAAACTATTACTTTTTTTTTTTATTACTACAGTTTAAATAGCTGCTAAAGTCAGCTTAAAAAATGGTCTTTACACTCATTTAGTTTAACTTGCCTTGAAAATCTGACTAAATTAATATAGTTTAAAAAAATCTAAGCAAATGAAACTGCAGTTTGTACAGTTATTTTAATAAATTGATAAATAAATATTAGTTAAACTTTAATTGAAATAATGTTTTATTCGTTTTACAAACTGTACAGTATATATAAATACTTAATTAGAAAAATGTTTTTTGACGGTTTTTAAAGGTTTTTTTTAATTAGCAAATGTTAGATAACTAAGTTTTTGTAACAAAATTATTATAATTTCAAAACAGCAGTTTAAGTCTTTGCTTAATGGTCTACAGTGCATAAACCTAAGAATCTAAATCAATAACCTTTTTGAAATCTACACTGAAAGTTATAAAAGATATATTGAAATATAATAAAAGTAAATGCTGAAGTTAAAATACATACATAGACTACATAGGCTAATTTCTTTTAATAACTACTAAATATTACTTTTTTTGAAACATAATTGCTATTAAACTATAAAATGAAAAGGCTAGATGTAAAACTGTTGCTCTAGAATAGAAATGTTACAACAGAAAAATTGAAAATATGAATGGTCTCTAATGATTTTGTTGAAGTTTAACACAATAGTAAATGATATTCTGGTTTCAATGATTAATAGTTTTAGTTATTTCTAAGAAAAATGTTATCATATTGAACATTGTCTGACTAAAATCGAAAATACTATTATTTATTATTTAACATTACATGGTTTTTTTTGCTGTTATGCCTAAATAATCAAAATAAATTTTTCATTATAAAATTTACATTACTTACAAAATATTACTATATTTAGTAGAATTTCTTACTAATTTTTTAACATATAAATATAATAATTATATATAGAAGATAATTTAATATAGCAGCTAAATTAACTCTGTATAAATGTTTGAACACAATTTAACTTTTAAAAAATCGAAAGTTTCAAAATTAATTTTTTATCTAGAAATTTGAGTGCTTATTTAATTTTGTTTTTGACAAATATCACACAAACATTGTGTTGTCATCTTTTGATAAAATCTTCAAGAAGTTTAATAATTTGTAGCATTTATTCTTATTTGTTTGAACAGCTATCTTAGTTAGCTTATCCTATAGATAAGTTAAAACAAAAAATAACATTAAAAGTTGTATATACTTAAAGTTGTTACAAAACTTAAAAAATAAAACTTTAAGAATAATTTCATACGTTGCTTTTCGAATTAACAAACGTTTAAAAAAGATAATACTTAATATAACTAAAATCAACTTAAAAAGTTGAAAATTAAACAATATCGAAAGTAAGTAAGAAAAAGGTAATTAATTTAGTATGAAAGAGGGATTGTTTAATCAATTAAATAGGATAACTGTATAAACTCGGCTAAAAATGTTTTATAATAGTTTTATGAAATAAATACATATTCACATTTACATGCAAGATTGTGGGAAAAATAAGTTTTTATGTAAGTTGATTATAACTATTATAACTATTGATAAATAAAAATTATAACTATTTTGATGTAGAAAAATTTATGACGTCAGTATGAAGTTCAAACTGCAAGAAAAATTTTAAGTTGAGATTTAGTAATTGATGTAATTTAAATTTTAGTTAAGCCGGGTTTAAAAAGTCAAAATTTCCTTGCTCAGCCTTTAGAAACCAAAAACAATGATTTTAACTGAGTTTAAAAAATTTAAAGTGTGTCTTAACTATGTTAAAACTTAAGTTTGACTTATATAATTAGTAGAAAACTATAATAATAAAATAAATAAATTTTAACTTGTGTAACTAGTGAGACTATAAAGTTGAATTTTTAGCACAAGACATGCTTAGTAAAGTAATTGTCTTTGAAACTAAAATAAACTGTTAATAGAATATTTATTTAGTATAGCAATAGTACATTTATGCTGAAGTAAAATTTTATTTTTTACTATATAGTAAGGGTATTTAATCAGAATAAATTACTATTAATTAAAAAAAGATAACATTTTATTTACTACTCATAATAAAACATATTTATTTCGGAAATAAGTATAAAAAACCAACTTAAGTACAGTGAAATTAAATTTATTCCGAAAAAATAACCACAAAAACATAATTTTAATTTAAAGTTGTTGCATATAAAAAGCAATAAAAAGGATAATTAAATAAAAACTAGTTTTGGAAAAAAAAATTACAACTGTAACAAAATACAAGACAATTTTTGCTAAACATAACAGTATCAAAAGTGTTCTTTATTACTTATTAAAGAAACAGACAAAACTTAACAATAACAAAATACTGACAAGAAAACATTATTAAAAGAACTATTTACAAAAAGAGGTATTTCGAAAGTATGATGTTTTCTTTTAATATAATTATTGAGATTTATTGTTTTTAAAAGGCCACAAAAAACTTTATTGTAAATAATAAAAACTTGTTAAGAATTATACATATGTTGACAAACATAATTTAAGTTTACATAATATTAGCTTTACTTGATGAAAAATATTTAACTTTAAAAAAATGATAACAACTTCTATTCAGTTTTTGAGTAAAAATATTTGAATCGACCTGTAAAAGCCATTTTTAAACTTGAGCATAAGTTTTATTTAAAAAAAAAATAAAAATAATATTGTTTTTTCTTTAAATTTTGCACTAAAACCTATAATAACAGAAATATCAGTAAATAAGTTTTTTTTTTAACTTGGGTAAAATGACAGATTAAACAAGCTATAGTTTAACATTTTCTAAAGATGAACATAATTAAACTACCAATAAGTTAAAATAACCTTGAAGTTATATCATTAAATGAATAGATAAATTGTTGAAGTATAGATAAAGTCAAAACTTTTCTGCTAAAAAGAGCTTAATCATATTAGTGTAAAACTTTAATATTATCAAATACTATGGAAACTAATAATGTTATAAATTGTAAATATTACTTTTGATATACACTTCACAATGTTAAAAAAAAAGTTTAAATTTATCCAAAGTAATATTAAACATTTATAGTTAATGACGTAAATTTTTACACTCACAATCTCTACAACAAAATTTAAATATAGATAAGTACAAGACATTATTGGTTTTTTGAGAACCATTTTCAGTTTGTACAGCTATGTTGTTTAGCTAATTATACTTTAGTTTTGGTTTAATACAATAAGTATAAAAGAATATATAATAGTTCTATTTGAAAAATATTTTTCCTTTAAGCACTGACGAGGTCTTTGACCTAAACTTAGTTTGCATAACCTCTTTACTTGTTTTCTTAAAATCAATACATATAGTAATAATTTTGATTATAGATTAATACAATTTAATAAGTTTAAATATTGCTTTGACTAACCTTAATTTAAACTCTATATAATTAAAAAAAAACTCTGATCAACAATTTTAGCAATCGAATAATTAGCATTCAGATAGAATTCAAATAAGCATTTTAGCACTAAAAAGTAATTACAGATAAAACAAAATGTGGAATGCATTAAGTATGAAAACTAATGTACTTTTTTAGAAAATTAAAATATAATTTCAGATAAAATAGGTTTTTATTCATTAAGTATATAATTAAACAATAAAAAACTGATTTAAAAACGTCTGTACACTTTTATAAATTCAGAATTTGTAAATACTTCTTTTCAGCTAATTAGAATAATTGTACAAACTACAAAACTGTCTTGAAATAGAACAATTAATAATTAAAAAGTTTTAAATTTGACTAATGCGTTTAATTTATTTTTAGTCACCACGCAGCTAATCCCTCAATAATAAAAAAATACATAGTTGTCTACAAACAAATAAATAAGATTAGACAACTATAAACCCATTACTATTTATTGATTAATTATACTCAGTTTTAAATAACTACTAAAAGATTTATTTTCAATTTATCTTAGTGATGTGATATCTTTGAGGCTTTAAGTTTTAAATTAAATTAGAAAACTAGTAAGTATTTAAAAAAATATTAACTATCTAATATCTATCTAACCTGTATCTTGGTATTCAAACTAGAGGGTTTTAGAAAGTTTATAATTTGAACTCCATCATGAATTCATTACTGAGTTTTAACTGCTATTAAAAACTGCTATTATTTAATTTATTAGTCTAGTCTAATCGTGTTATAAGAAATTTAAAATTTTATTAATAAAGCTTTGATTTGTTTAAACTGAATAAAGTAGTAACAAGTATCGTAATCTAATTCAAATATAATTTAGTAATGAATTTAAATACAATTAACTACAGTATTGGTATTGCTAAAATATGTACGTACTTTAATGTTTTGGTCCTTCTAATGGTAGCACGAATTATTCAAAATAAGTATGGATTTTTTTGAGATGAATGATCTAATAAACTAAATAAATAAAACGAATCTTTTAAATAATAAAAACAATTATAATATAGCTATAATTCTAAAAGATAATTTCAAAGTTTCTTCAGTATAATTTTCTCTTTAAAAACATGTAGATAGTAATTATTATTCAAAGTAAAAATAATCAAATATCACTTACAACTGAAAGTTATATTTTTTCCTTGGCTTAAACTTTATAAATTGAATTAAGATTTCTTTTCTTTTATTTATTGATTGTTTTAATTACAACGATTTAAAATTTTAGATTATCGAAAATATATGTTTGTTATTTTGTAAGAAATTAAAAAAACATGTTGTGTGTAGTGATGTACAGGACCTGGATCCGGACTCTTTTTTTAAATTAGAATCCGGCCGGAACCGGATCCGGACTTTTTTTTCAAATTAGGATCCGGCCGGAACCGGATCAGGACTTTTTTTCTAAATTAAAATCCGGCCGGTTCCGGATATCAGACAAAAATGGCAATATCCGGCCGGACCCGGACCCGGATAGTGAGTCCGGTACAACAGGTTTTTAAAAACTGAAAAAAAAACTTTAATATAATAATAAGTAGAACAGCTAGCCACAAAGTTTACAAATTTAGGTGTTATTTACAATTAAAAATCTGAAATCAAGTTCTTGAACAAAATTAACTTGAAAATTACAAAATATTGAAAACTGGATCAGCTCAAACTCACTCAAAATCTAAAAGAAAACTAGCCTGAGTTTATATAAAAAACTAAACTAGCCTGAGGCAGTCCAAAATTTTCTAAAATTCCAAAAAACTTTCAAACCAACAGGGTTGACAGTGTTCAAGTCAATAAAACTAGCTAGAGTGAGTATAAACAAGCCAGAGTCAGAATGAGGTTTTTAAAAACTAAAAAATTACTTTAATCTAATAATAAGTAGAACAGCTAGCAAAGGTTGACAATTTGGTAGTAAAGTTGTGGACTGATTGTGGTACACTTAACTTATTAGTACTACCCATCAATCATAACTAAATCCTACCTTATTTAATTAATATCTAACAAATACTAAATTCTAACTGAGACTCCTTTCTATAATCAGACACGACAGTTTTGAGTGATGAATCTTTTATATAAAACACAACAAGAAATACTAGCATATACAAAACTATTAATTACTTTGGTAATACTTTAAAAACTGGAAGCTATTTAAATCTATATCAAAAGACTTAAAATAATAAACTAAAAATTAAATAAAACTTTAAGTAAACAAGAAACTGTAAAATTTTTAATAAACTATTAAACTATTAACCTGGCAAAAATATTTAAACAATTAAACACCAGTTGAAATATTCACTTTTAAAACAAATCACTACTTACAACAAGCATTGACAAATAAGTTCACTATATTTTGTTGCTTCAAGCTGCACACTAAACTAACTAACTGCTTACATATAAACTGCCTATCATGTTCTGAAGTTTTGTTGCATCAGTATTTAGTTTTAAACATTTCGTCATATGATTCTCATTGGTTCGCACATTCAACCGTATTAACTCTAAATATTCTCTGAGCTTAACTTTAAACAATAAATAATGCAAGTATTCATTCAAAAGTTTTTAAATTTACAACATATGTAAAGAGTTGCATTTCTGAAATGTTTATTTCATAGTTTAAATGTGCACAAGTGTAAACTAGTCACGTGTACAAAATTAGCCAATCATGGTAGGTGTTTATTTTTAACTGACGAAAATGACGCTTTTTAATTTACACAGGGTTTGTTTTTAAAATACACTTTACAAAAAGCTCTTTTTTACTAACTAGATCCGGGTCCGGACTTTTTTTTCAAATTAGGATCCGGCCGGAACCGGATCCGGACTTTTTTTTCAAATTAGAATCCGGCCGGATCCGGATATCAGACAAAAATGGCAATATCCGGCCGGACCTGGACCCAGATAGTGAGTCCGGTACATCACTAGTTGTGTGTTACTCAATAACCAATAGGTTCTATCGTGCAACAGGTTTTTAAACAAAAGTTTTGTTAAGTTTTTTTATGGTTAAATAATATATTTTAAAAAGCCGACATTACATACATTTCGGACTTAATATTAAGTTTATTAAATCTTAGAAAACAAAATTCTTTTTTTCGAAAATTTGGTATTTTAGAAAAAGTAAATTATTTTAAAAGATCATCATCTTAAAGGATTATAAATTTAAATACAAAATCATATCTAACAAAAATAACAATTTTATTTGAAATAAAGCTGTGTTTTGTTTATTATAATAACTTGCGATAAAAATAACAAGACGAAGTTTGTGTATTAATTTACAATCGAATTTAATATATCATCAAGTCATATAAGCTGTATTAATTAAAGTAGACAATGATTCTGAAGAAACAGTTAAACATTAACATTAACTAAAAAGGTGTGCATACTGACAATTTTAAAATGAATAAAAAAAGTATTATTTGGAAGTATTTATGTTAATAAACTAGATAAAAGTATTTTATAAGTTTTAAATATTTTTCGGTTTTGTTTTGTTTTTTAAAACGTTTGTGATTATTATCTTTATGTTTTTAGTAAAACATTTTAGGATTAGTATTAACACTTACTCTTATTTTTTTAATTAAGAATGACGTCGTAAAAGTAAAATCAACAGAGATAGTTGGTTGCTTAATTAACTAAACTTGTTTACTATAGTATACTATACCAATAAATTTAGCTCAAAAACATAATTTAATATTGGATATAAATAACACTAATAATTCTGAATTGTTCTATACTAACTGATAACTAAGGCTACTATATATAAAATAGTCAAAAAAAATCAGTGGATATATGTATAATAAACAACAAATACATAATCTAAAACTAACATTATATAGATAATATTTAAGTAATTGTTTTTAGTTTTAATGATTGCACCGTCATATAACAATAACAGTTTTGTTATAAGAACTTTTAACCTTTAGCAATTTATATTCTTATTTTTAACTACACATGACATAGAAATGCTGTTACTTGATACTATTATAATTTTTGAGCTTTTTAGTTTGAAGGCCTAGAATAAAGTAAAATAAAGACATTAAAATTTCAACAAATAGATTTTTCTAATATTTATGAAATATCATACAGGAGTTTTTGTTATTTTATAATTTTTTAAAATTTAGTTTATATCATTATCTTAAATCAAAAAAATTTGTAGTTTATTTGCGTATTTTTATATCAAACACAATACATGTGTCACAATGTTAACATAAAAATCTGTAATTTATGAGTTCTATCTCTAAATATCCTTGGTTAGTTTTTATAGCTATTCTAGTTAGCTGATATCAATTTTTATTTTAATAGAAGTTAAGACTAATTTTTGTTATTAACTGATATTAAAAAATAAGTCATTTACAAATATGATAATGTAAAACAATACTTTTTTATTAAGAATGTTCCTTCTGTTTGGAGTTAACACAAAGTTGTTGTTTCAAATAATATGAAATTTAATTGTTATAAATTTATAATCTACCATACTTTGTTTGTGTGAATGTTTTTAACTGTGTAAATCTGCATAAAGTATTTTCTTAATGTTTTTATTTCATGTTTATAAACCTATAAATAAAATTTTTAAACAATTTTCAATAAATTAATTAAATTAATAAGATATGCAGTTACAATAATTTTCTTATTTAAAAGAAATCTAATAACTGAAACATTCGTAAACTCGAGATTTGAAAACTTGTAGACTAATTCATGATAGAAGTTAAAAATTTTAATTTTTGCATTTTGATTAAACTCAAGTTTACAAAGTTGTTAACAATAAAAATTTGTATACTTTGTATCAATAAATTTATTCCGTAATTTATTTTTGTATAAGTTATTTTATGTGTTTTGTTGCCACTCATCGGTAGATTTAGTACACCCCTTTTAAAGTGCATATCTTACCAATGTCTCAACTTTATTGCAATACATTGTACTTAAATTAAACTAAACTAGGTGACTTTATACCTTAATTTTGTTCGATAGCTATAATATAAAAAAAATTCTAAACTTTTTAAAGCGTTATCCGAAAAAGTGCGTTCCTTATTTATTATAGTGCGTTTTAAATAAACACTATTAAACTAAGACAGTGAAAGTATTTAAATAAAACTATATCAGTTATTTTAGTTGTCTAGTTTTTTTTTTAAACATTTTAGAAAATAGTTTTAAATTTTCGATTCTTCATAAATTTTACTACTTTATCTCAACATTTTTTTTTGTTAATAACAAAAATTTTGATATAACATTTTTTTATAAATATTAGAGCTTATTATAGACTAAATTAGTTATAAATCAAATAATAAAAATATATAAACATTGTTTAAAAGTAGAACAGTAAAATATTTTAGTTATTAAAGCAAAAAAAAAACTTTAAAACGTAAATTTGAAATTGATTAAAAATAATATTAAAAAGTTAACTTATTTTAATTAATTTTTTTTTAAATCATACTTTACATAATGTAATGCTGGTTTACAAAATCCAAGGTCAAGTAAATCATAAAACAAAATTTACAATTTTTATATTATAACTTATTTATTGCCTACAAGATCATTTTACCACAACATCTTCTATCGGACAAAAATATAAATAAAAACTAAAACATAATCTAGTAGATTGTTGAGTTCTACTTAGTTTTTATAGCTATTCTGCTTAGTTGATAAATTAATATTATGTCTCATTATAATTATCTTATTTTTAAATTTAATTAAAAGCTATATAAGTTTATACAGCTTTGCTCGTGAGTTGATTAGCAAAACATTCCTTATGTTTATTAATTTTAGAAATTTAACAAAACAAAATGGTTTATTTTTTATAAAATTTTAAAGCATAAATTTTTAAATAAAAAAAATCAATAAAAAATAAAATTATAAATAGTTTTTAGTGTTTAAAACACAAGCGAAAGAGCAAAAGCCAATAAAATATTCACGTAATAATGTTGAAAAAGAGTTGTTTTACATCTCTTAAAATAATATAAATATTTTTTTTAAAATACCCATTTGTTTAAAATGTTCATATGTTAATGTAAAGTTTTAACTGATAAAAAAAAGCTATTAAAGCCTTCAAAATATAACAAATTAATAGGTTGTATGTTATTACATAAACAATATCTTCTAGTTTAATTTACTATTTCAATAAAATTGGATAAGTCCAGAACTTTATTCTACAAAAACCTTGTGAAAATCAGATTAGTTAATTCTCACTTATACGTTTAAATTTGTTTTTATTAAATGGGGATGACATCAACTTGTAAAGTTATATCAGATAGCTAATAAATAAACAAGTTAACTATCATAAACTACTTGTTTGAGTAATATAGCTTTGAGTTTATTAATTTAATTATAAGATTTTTGTATAGATAAACTTGTAAACTAACATTAAAAACCTTCTATGTTTCATGTTATTTTTTATAGTGATACAAGCTATTTAAATATTCATTAACCATCATAAAACATTTCTTACTAGTTTTTTTTAATTTTTGCTTTTAAAAAAAAAAAATAATTTATATAAATTGTTACAATAAAATCAATTGTGATGTTTTTTTTTTTGGATTACAGATAGAAAACAAAAAAGTGTTAAATATTTTTATTGAACTTAACACAAATATAGTTGTCAACATTAAACATATAATCTAATACTAACTTTTCTGTAATGCCCTATTATTTGTCTTAGTTTGTACAGCTATTCTAGTTAGCTGATAAAAAGTAGTACGTTAAACAATACGAAAATTTGTGAAATTAAGAATAGGATAACAAAGTTTGATTATTTGATTTTTTTTTTCATTTGTTTTAAAAGCTGAACTTTGTATTTTCAACATTTTGGTATATGTACTAAAACTAAGATACGAACAATATATTACTAGATCACATCTGTTTTCAAAGTATTTATACATTCATGAAAAAACTCAACAAAATTAGATACATTGTTATAGACTAGACGTTAGAAGGTATCGATATAAACAAAAAAGTTTACACAAGCGAAAAAGTTTTTAGCATAAACCTATACTACTATCAGTAATACCAATTATTTTATTAAAGATACTACTATTACTTCTACTAAATTTCAAACAAAACATTAGAATATTTATTTTCATTATAAATTTTAAAACGAAATAGTTTGGTTTAATCGTGTTTAGTACTGAAATCAGATAATATTTAGTTCTTTTATTAGTTTGAAAAATCATAAAAAATAGACTTAAATATTATTATCAAAAATATTAAAAAAGAAAAAATAACCGCTCACAAGTGTAGAGATCAATATTAAAATATTTTTTTCTATATCTCACCCAAACTATCTTGACCTTATTAAATTGGTGTTAGTATTATCAAAACAGTGTTTTTTCTTTGTGCTTTTAATAACATTTTTACTAAATAAAAGAAAATTAATTTCTAAACACTTAACAAAGTTAAAATATTTTAATGTTTATTTCTTCATATTATAAAAAAATAGAGAATTTATGCTTTAATGATATTTAGATATATTTTTGATTGGTTTAAAAGCATTCTTTTAAATATAAATTTTAATTTAAATAGTTTTAATAATTTATTTAAGAGATATTGCCTTACGTTTTTTAAACATTACCGCAAATATACATCTTATTTTTAAATATAATTTTTCATATAAATATAACATATGTTTTAAAATTAAGATAACTAGTTTGTACAGCTACTTTAATTAGCTAATTTATATTTTTTGTTTATACTTATAAAAAGTTATACTTTATAAGATCCAATAACAAAAGATAGTTAGAATAGGGTAACAATCGGTATATTTTTAAACAGTTAAAAAACATTGAAAAACAACTTCAACTCCATGATCTTTTAAAAATGTTTTAATACATTTTGACTCGTCCCCTTTATTTAGATATACAATTAAAACACTCATAAGAAGTCATAGTGATCACTATATGTAATTTAAGGCGTATATTAAAAAATTAAATTTCTAAGCAATTAGTTAAGTAATTTTAAAGCTATTTTTTATTGATTTAGTAAATATTAGTCTCGCAGGTTGTTGTTATAATTAAGTGATGAAAATATAAGATCTGTTATAACATAAAATATTTTTAATTTTCTCACATTATTAGGATTAAATAAAGCTTTAATTTAAAATATTTTTTTAATTTTTATCTTCATATTAGCATTTTTAACACAATCTGCTTCAAAATGACTATTATTTTGTGACCTAAGATTGAACACTAATTTAAGAAGTTTGAGAAACTTAACGCTTTTATAAAATCTAATTTAATAAACTGAAAAGTAGAGCATAAACTATGTCATATAACAAAATTTAACTTAAGTTTTATCAAAAAATTATGCATTCAAGTCATAAAGAAAATTAGTGGATTAAATATTTTAAATATTTTCTCAGAACACTTTTAACGCAATGAATCTGAAACAAGTTCTTTTTAACAAGCAAACGTAAATGTAACTGCTGACGTCTTGTAGGCTAATAACTATTTATTTAGTAAAATTTAAACTATTAATGTTTTTTATCAATTTATAAATAAGTTTCTTTAGATACAGCAAGTTTGTACGGCTATTCTAGTTAGCTGATAAAAAATATATTACTTTTAATAACTTAAGGAAACATGTTTAACAAATATGAATGGAAAGTTAAACTATAATGTTTGAATTCAAATAGGCAGAATAGTTTTAAAATGGTTAAATCTTTCAAATAAAGTAAAACTTCATGAAAAAGATATTGTTTTAAGTTTTAACAAGTTAAAACAAAACTAATTAAAAACGAATTATAACTTTTGATTCACAAAAAATTTACTTATAAATTTTATTTTTTTTTACTTTTATCAATTCATTAATGTAAAGTTTTTATACTTTTTTTTTAGAAATGATAATCAAATTTGTCAACTTAAATAAAAGGAGAATGATCAATATATTTATAAATTTTATTAATAACACAATGTTTTACTCGCTTTAAACTAGTCTAACGAAATATTCAGTTGTTTAAAACCTATAAAAATTTATGTAATAACATGTGAGAAGATATTAGGCTAAACTTGAAACATAACAAATAAAAAAAATTAAAACAAAAACTAGTGGTGTGCGGCTTGGTAACCGAAAAGTTTTTGTGTGCACCAGGTCATAGGACCAAATATTTTGAGCAATTTTTTTTTGTCGTTCAACTTCAACTATAAAAACTTAATAAAAATTAAGTAAAACTTATAGATTGAAGTTATTTATATATAAAAATCATAATGTTATTAGATTAGATTTATAAAAATGTAAATTACTTAACAATTATGTAATCTTAAAACTAAAACAAACAAATGTAATAAAAATAAAAAATAAATAAAAATAGTTATTCTAACATTTAGCAGCCTTGCGAAATTTGTAAATAACTAGCAAAGAAAACAACTCTTTAAATAAAGCCTTATGTTAATATTCCTCGTTTAAACAATTTTGACTATAGAATTGTGAAGTAATTGTATTTGGTTTAAATATTTGTTTTTACAAATTAAAATAGTGATTAGCTTATCAAAATGCTCTTAAGTTTTAAAATAAAGCTTTTTAAAATTTACACATGAACATATTAATTTGTTCCTTTTATTTAAAGAAGAAGTTCACCCGTCAGCGTACGCTATTTCTATCTTTTCATAGGTTCAGGTCCTGCAGTTTCTCTTATTTCAAACCCGCGTACAATTCTAATCAAGCAACAAATCTCATTTTCTCTACAGAGATGTATATGTTGTCACTTTATTATACTTAGATCCGCGTAAGTAAGTTGAAAATTTCCCTAATTTTATTTAATTGAAAAATGTATATATCATAAACATCTTTTATTTTAATATGTTTTATTATTAAAATTAGTTGAAATAATACACTGGTTTACCTATTACCGTTTACCTGTTTACTATTTGCATCAACTTAGTTTAAAATATTTTATGTAGTGCTAAATAACTTTCAAACAAGAATAAGTTAGTTACTTTTATAAATCGCTAATAATTTAAAAATGATAGTTAGCTAATAATCAAATACAAACATAATTACAAAATATTGCTTAGTTATGACAAACATAGTTATAATATTTTTTTCATATCAATTTTAAGATATTTTACTAAAACTTTTTATTTAAATATGCATACAAAACGTTTATATTTTTACTTTATATACTTGAATCAATATTTTGTATTTTTTACTTATAAAAATAATTATCGTATCTATCATCAGCTATTTTAGCTCGTCAAACTTTAAAATCTTGATATTTCAAAAGTTGTTAGTTTAGTTGAAATGTTTGTTGATTAATGTCATGCGAGCGATTATGATTACAAGGTTAAGTAGATAACCATTTACAATGTAACGGCTCAATATTTGTTTATAGGTTTATAACTTTAAGATGTTTTAATATTCTATAATGAATAATACTGAGGTTACTTCTAAAAATCTTTGGTAAAGTTTTTAAGTATGCTTAGTAATGGAATGGAAGATTAATACTAACTGACTACAAAATGGAATTCATTAAAAGAAACAAATTCATATGTACGTTTTTTTAAAATTAAACACCCATAAAATATTCAAAACTAAGTTTATGGTAATAAATAATTTAACTGAATTGATTGAAATAAAGTTCTAATGTAGATAAAACGTTATAGTAAATATTATAAAATTACGTAATAATCAAGTGTAAAACCTAACTAAATTCTGATACTAAAGAGTTTCGCTGTACTAATACAACTTCTTAGATTGAAATAAAGCTAAACTAACCAACGATAAAAACTAACATTAGAATAAAACTACACTTTTTCAACAAAGTTAGGTATAAATCAATTTAAAAATAATAAAAATTAGGATTTAAAAAGTATAGTTTGATATACGACCTTTTTATGCCAGCATAAATATTTTTAGTTACTTTAACAATAGTAAAATTTTCTTTATTAGGTTATTTTTTTTCTTTAGGATTTTCATACAAGTTACCCGGTTTTTAGTTCATTTCGATGATTCTAGTTAGCTGACATTAACACAAATCTCATCAAGTTTGCAAAAAAAAACGATGTTTTTAATAGTTTAAGACTTTAAACTACTTCACTTCGGAATATTTTTATCTTATATTAAAATTCTTCTATACAAATATTATAAGTTTTGTATAAATATGAAAAAAAAGTAATTAATTAATTTACAATATATTGCATAATTGTTTATAAAATATGTCAGTAAAACATTTCATAAATGCATTGTGAAATAACATATCAAGCATATAGGAAAATAATTTACACTGATTTAACTTGATTAAGTAGCTGTAAAGCATTTTTTATAGAGACGATATATATATTTATTTAAATTAATAAATACATTTTATTCATTACACAACGATAAAGGCAATAAAAAATTACTTCAAAACTTTAACTATTAAAGAATAAAACTACTCTGTTTTATTGAAAAGTATTGAACTTAATCTTTAGTCATTAGACAAATTGTTTTTCCGATGAAACATAATAATTATATTTGTTGTATTATTTAGTTATGCAGATATGGTTATTAAATTTTATTTTTAGGTTATTATTTTCTATAGTTCAGCACTTCATTAAAGTATTTATTATGCTAGTATTACACATACTTTAAACTGTTTATAACTCAAATATTTTAGTATAATGAGTGTTAGTTAAAGATTAAGGACATTAATTTTATTTTACCACAACTGTATCATTACCCTTTTGTGATCATTATTATGTCATAATAAGAGTAGCAAGTTGTTGTTTGAATTTGATTTTTTACAGCTTTTATAGGCAGCAAAATAATTAAGTAGATAAAAAATCATAGTGATTTTAAATAAGATTTCTGTAACTACTTAAAAAAAAAAGTTTTTGTATAAACTAGGTACTTTAGAGTTGTGATTTAAAAGAAAAATTCAGTAGCTAGTAGGCATTCATAATGCGTACGAGTATTATTTAAAAAAAAATTGTTCTATTTTTATCTCTTACGTTTAAAAAAAATCTGTTACAAGCTTAATTTTTTTAGTTGTTGTATATAAAATACTAAAAGTTTCTTAAAACATGATATTTTTTTTAAATAATAAATGATCTCTTTACTTCATTAAAACTTTAAGGTAACCAAAATATTCTAGTATGAGCAAAACAATTTATTAGAATGGTAAAAACTTATAGTGTTAAGTATAACATTCCTAACATGTGATTTACAGATAAACTAAGTACTAGCAGTTTACAGTTTAGTTAATAATGTTACAAAAAGTTGTTAATTAACTTTTATACAGTTATAGATTTTTTTCTTAACTTAGTTATTATTTACGTACATATAGTTTAACATAGAAGTTTTATAGAGTTTGTTAAAAAAAGAATTTCTCTACCACTTTAATTGTACAATTAAAATACTAGTTTTAAGTAGATTAACATTTTTGTATGTATATTTTAATTTGTACAGTATATAATATTTTTCGATTTTATAAAAGAATCAATTATAAAAATGGTTTTCGCAGAATACTTAAGTTAACTTCAATATTTTTTTCGGGAAAATATATTTTTATTAAAAACTAATATATTAAGGTGTTACAAAAATTTGTAATTTAAGATAACACAACTTTCTGTTCCAACAAAAATTATATAAAATAGAATAACTATATATGTGGTATTATTTAGTTATGCAGATATGGTAATTAAATATAATTATTAGATTATTATTTTTCAAAGTTCAGCACTTTATTAAAGTATTTATTATGCCAGTATTAAACATACCTTAAATTATTTAAAATTAAGATATGATAATAAAATTAAGGTTATTTAAAGATTAAAGACGCTAACGTTATTTTACCACAGCTGTATCATTACCCTTTTGTGATCACTATTATGTCATAATAAGAGTAGCAAATTGTTGTTTGAATTTTAATTTTGTACAGCTTGTATAGGCAGCTGAATAATTAAGTTAATAAAACATCTTAAAATATGATTTCTGTATCTACTTGATTAAAATAAATTTTTGTATAAAACTTTATAAAAAAGTTGAGTAACTAGGCATTTAAAAACAATACATGTATTATAAAAATAAAAAAAAACAAAATTGCTGTTTATTTATCTCTTACGTTCAAACAGATCTGCTATAAACTTTGTTTTTTAGAAAAATTACATAAAAGAGGTTTTTTCAAATAATAACTAATGTCTTCATTTTATTAAAACTTTAAGGGAACCAAATAATTCTAGTATTAGCAAAATAGTTTATTAATCTTGTAAAACTAAAAGTGTAAAAAAAAACATTGCTAACATGTGATTTACAGATAAACTAAATATTAGCAGTTTATATTTTAGTTAATAACTTCAAACAAAGTTATTCTTAACTTTTATACAGTTTAAATTTTATTATTTTTGAGTTAGGTTAATAAATTTAGACATATAATTTAACAAAAAAGTTTTATACATTTTGTTTTTTTTAAAACTATTTTTTACCATTTAAATCATACAATAAAAAATATATTAGTTTATATACCTATAGCATAACTTTTTTGTACATGTTTTTTTATTTGTGCAGTATATAATATAATATAGAAGTTAAAAATTAACAAAAAAAAATATTAAAGAAAAACTAAACAAGTTAGTTTATATTTAGATATCAAAACTACACTTTAAATTGTTTTATAAAGATAGAAGTTACTGTATATTTTTGTCAGTTTTATTAAATTTTATTCAGTAGTGTATTACTTAAAGTTATTATTATAGATATATTTCAAAATATTTATATAAAAACTTAAAAAAAATTGAAATTTATTTGAGGTAATTAATAAATATGTTTATTGAATGACGTTAGTTTGTACAACCACAATCTCTGCAATAAAGTTTAAGTACAAATCAGTAAAAAATTATATATTTATGGTGTCGATAATCTTTCTAAGTTTTTACAGCTTTGCTAATCAGCTGATTTTAATGTAACTTCAGTTAAAAACAATGATTATAATAATAGTTTAATACTTTTCAATAAGCTTTTATAAATGCTTTTACTAACCTTAGTTTGAATTCGAATTTAATTCACAAAAGTCCTATCTTATAATCAGTTTTAGTAATCTAATAATTTGCACCAAAAAGCAGTACAAATAAAATTTCAACACTAAAAGTAACACAACTAAGGCTAAATTTAATTCGATTTATTTAGAATTTTAAGTTACAAAAACTCTAACAAAATTTGATTGTAACAAAAATGATAATTTAAATATAATTATAAAAATATCAGGAAACAAAATATCTTTGAAATTTATTTTAATTTTTTTAGTATATAATTTAACCGTAAAAAAATACTTTTTAAACCAGACAGTTTTTTAGAACCAGAATTCATGATTCGTTTGATTCATATCAGCTATTTAGAATAGATAGAAAAAGAGGGCTTACTGCTAAATTAGTACACATTTGAGACTCTTTAATTTTTTAGTTTGTTACTTTTAATAAGTTCATTACAACTCAAATAATTTAAGAGAAAAAATTAGTACATTAATAAAATATTTGTCTATTTTAAAGCACATTAATAAAATATTTGTCTATTTTGAAGCACAAGTGATTTATTAATGTACTATTTTTTATTGTTTTTGATAGAATTATTTTAGTACTAACGGTTAAAACATTGACGAATAGCAAAATTTCTAATTTACACCAAAACTTCCATATTGAAAGCAACCAACATGTTTGAAATCCCTTGAAAAAACCATCTAACAGATCATCGGCGATTGCTGAACAATTATTAAACATTTCTGAATGTGCAAAAAATTATAATGATACTTACTTTTTAAGTAAAAGTATTAGTAGTTAAATAGTAAAAGTATAAGTAAAGCACGTAATATTTATCATGTTTTAGTGTTACAATGTTTTGGAATCTATATTTATAAAAACGTTTAATTTAGTTTGTTGCAACACTACGTTTATATATATAATCTTTTTATGATTGTTGTTGGTCGCTTATTATAATATTATCGGTTATAAATAATATTTTTATTCATACGTTTGCTTATCTTAGTTAAACTACTAATTATTTATTTTATTACTGTTCAACTATAAACTGTTAATCTATAACTAACTATTTTTTCTTAATTACGTAAATTAGTATTGATTAATAATTTTCTAATGAGGCCTCTAATTATTTACTTACTAATAATACAATTTTAAAGTTAGTTGCTATCAAAATTTATTGATAAGTTTAAACTGAAATCGATTTTACTTTTTTTTTTAAATATAAGTGTTTTTGAAAGTATAATTTCTCAAATTTCTTTTTAAAATATGTAGTACAACTAAGTTATATAAGTTATGTATAATATATATTATTAGTATTTTATTAAATATTTTTACAATGAAAATGTGGAAAAACTGTTTTTATAATCATTAACTTTTTAAATTAGTGTACTATCAATATTTTGTTGATGTACTAAATAAATTTTTAAAAAAATTAAAAAAAAATTTATTAAGTAGTAACAAAAAAAGGTGGTCATACTTAAATGTTTATAATGAAATAAAATAATTAAATAAAGTTTAGAAATATTTAATTTGCTGGACTAAGTACAAGCATTTTATGACAAATTTAGTTTGTAAAACCCTAAAGAATATTTGTTGTTATTAATACAATGTTAAGAAATAATCTAGTTTTTTATTACAACTTGTTTTTAAAGTGTCTGTATTTAAATTTTTTTAAATTAACCTTATATTAATAAAGTTAAGCTTCAGTATTACAGTTTATTTATGAACTATATTTTACAGCATTATTTAATTAGTTTATCTATAAAAAACTATCGAAGAATTAATAAAGTACAAACTTTACAAAAAGACCTTAAAACAAAAATATAAAACAAATTATAAAAAACAAACTATTAAAAAGTTCTTTGATTTTATCTTTTGGAAATTTAAGTACATTTTTTAATATTCGTAGTTATAAAATTTACTTTGTAAATTTTAAAATTAAGGAACTTTTAAAGTTATATTTAACACAAAAATACAACGTTTAGAGGATTTGTTAAAAAATTAAATATTTGCTGTTCTTAATAGCTGTAAAAAGTTATTGGTTTTGAATGCAGGTTAAATACAAATACAGCAAAATTTTTATACAATGTCTATACAAATTGTGTTTACATTATTTTAAAACATAGTTATAAGACAACACTATTGTAAAGTAATATGCATATTTAATTTTACTTTTAAATTAGTATTATTTATCCGCAAATTTGTAGTTAAAGTTTTATTAAATAATGTAGTCACGTTTAAATGTACCAAAACGTTTTAGTTGAACTATTTGTTCAACTTGACGTAACAAGCCTAGACTTTATAACCAATAGGTTTTTTCGTACGCCTTTCAAATTTTTTAAGCTTTCAACGCTTTTTAATATTGTTCAATAAACTGTACTAGTATTTGTAATTAACTAATTGTACAAAAGGAACAAATTTATAAGTATTTAATAGAATAATATGTAAATTTTTGTGTGTTTTAACATATATAATAGTTTCAAACGCTATTTTTAGTCAATGGGTTAAAAAAAGATGCTTACAATTTTGAAATTTTAATTTGTACTTATTTAGTTTGTTCATGAATTTATATACAATTACTTTTAATTGATTTTTGTTTAATTTTAATCAGTACTGTTTAAAATTTGTTAAAAGTATTAATTACAAGCAAATGTGTGTAATCCGATGACCAAAAGTATTTATACACACCTTCTTTTATTTTAAATATCTTAAGAAAAATTTGATTCATGCTCGATTCTTAATACATAATAAGTTGTAAAGTAGTTGTTAGCCACAAGCTTAGTGTTCGAAAGGTTTTTAAAATATTACTAATAGTTGAGTTGTTCAACATTTGAATTTGTTTTTAGTTTTTGTTATAATAGCTGATTAATACCAATATATTAAAGTTAAAAAAAAGTTATGTAAATAAAAAGTTATTAAGCAACAGAAATTTAGATTATGTATGTAAGGTTTTATGATAAATTTATTCTAAAATGATGTTTTATACTATAATATATATGATTATGAACAACAAATAACTATACTGTAATTTGCTGACATTGAAAGTTGTTTCTTTTTTTCTTTACTCACGCAATGTTTGTTAAAAGTTATTCATTTTATTCATTTATATTTATAATCTTAAATGTCAAATATATTTATTTAATGTTTTTATAATTTTCATTAAAACTTACTCAAAGTAGGTAGCACCATAAATATTAAAAATAAACTAGTTAAAGAAACCTGGAAATTAGGTACGAACTGCCGGTATTGTTCGCACCTTTTATTTGAAAAGAGTATTGTTTATGTTTTTTTTTTAACTTAAAGATAATCAAAAACAAGTTATAAGCCTTTTAATTTGAAAAACTTTTAACTGAAGGAACCATAAAAATATAAACCGTAACCGGTCTCAGTCTACCAAAATTGGTTTGGTGATCAAAGTGGTATGATCAACACTTTTGTTAAACTTGAGCTTTTCTCTCGGAGTACGAAAGTTCAGGCTTCTGTTCTGCTGACTTTCGCCGATATTTTTGTTAATTATATCAAATACGAGCGTACCAGCTCTTAGGCCTAGTGGAGAATGTATTGAACGTTGCGACGCAAAAGACAATATTGATGTCACTGATCAATGCTAGCAAATGATTGCTTAATGCTTGCAATTATAATCCGTTTTTTAGTCAGTGAATTTGCATTTAGAACTTGCATTTTGAGAAGTTATTCAATTTTGGTGTTGTATTTCAAAAAAATATTAAGTTGTCTTAAAAATTTAAAACTAGTTGCTTTGATTTTATAAAGTTTTACATCTAATAAGAAATTATAAAACAAAGTTTTGAAGACTAATTATTTATATTATATTTCCTGGTATTAAATAGTTAAATTATTAAACATGGGTCAGAAGAATCAACAGCTCTAAGCGTTTGGCTGTAAAAGAAATTAATAACAAAAATAGAGGAGCTTTAGCTCCCTGTCTAAACGTAGCCCCTCCATACAGGCCAGGGTTACATTTATGATAATTCAATAAATGTCTTCATTTTTAAGTTGTAGTCTAATTCTGTAACTATTAATGTTTAAGTTATAGTTCGTAAAATAGTAAACTATTAAATAAAATTCAAGAATAAAAGACATGAGGTGAGTTAGTTTGTAAGAAAATTAAGTGTTTACCAAGTGTGTACGTTTTGTTGATCAATTAAATAACAAAAAATAGAAATAAAACTATGATATTAAATACTAACTTTAGAAAAAAAAAAACAGTATTAAAATAAAATTTTATAAAATTCGATTTAAATTTTTAAAGTGTCTGTAATGTCATGTAGAAAACAAAAACAAGTAATGAAAAAAGCTAAATTTTCTTTGACAAAAAAGTTATTTAAAACTAAAACAAAGTAGTGAGTAAATGAAATATTATGAAAACTATTTCAATTCAAAAATTAACAAACAACAAGCTTTTATAGTTTTGTATTTAGTGAAATTTACATTGAAAAAAAATTATAAATTTATATTTAATTGAATGAAATAAATATTAAAAAAAGTTTCTTATTTTTACATATCAGAATGTGTATTATCATAAACTTAAGATGAATGACTTTGAGATAATCAAAAAATCAACTGTAAAAATACTGTAATAAGTTCTTAATCTCTCGATTAAAATCAATAATTATTTTATGATTTGTGTTTATTATCAAAGAATTGTGAAATTTGTGCAATGTTTTTTGTTCGTATATGCTTGATCAATTTCCTAACCCAAACTTTACAAAAATGTTTGTTTAATGAAACATTATAAAGTGAATATGTTTGTAACAAAGCAGATTGTGTAGTTAAAATACATTGAAACTAAAAATTATGAAAACGTTAAGTTTATTATTTTACTTTTCATTTTTTATTAGTATTTTTTAGGAAATTTTTATATCAATAGTTACTTACGACTAAAAATAATATTTCATTAAATTGATTCAGCTAACTAGAAAACCTGTAAAAACTAACACATTAATTTTGACCAATAATACATTAATCATTAGCTATTTATGTATTACAACTGACCTTGCGTTTGTGGTAGACTTGTAAACGTCATACAATGTTTTGTTTAATATTTATTTTTTACTGAAGTAGTTGTATAGTTTTTTTAGATATTTAGTTATGAGTAAAATGCTTTAACAATTCGTTTTGCTAAACTCCGGTACGCAACTTCTTCTCCTGAAGGTCTAAACTTTTATAAATTAAAAAAAAATTTGCTTTCGATTTCAAAGGTATAGCAAGAAACCCGTATTTAAAACCCACATGTTAAGTATAATTCAAAGTGTATTTTGACCACTTAATTAACTTAAAAACAATGTGTTTTTTTATTACCATCATGGTATGCAGAAATTCTACTATATGAAGTTCAATTGCTTTTAATTATTTATTGAAAATAATTTGGGGGTAACTAACATCAATAATGCTAATAATCCTATGGATGTTTTTGTAGCCAAACGCTGTCACAGTTGGTTCATTGAATTTAATATCAACTTTTATGTTTTATTGGATATCTGCTGTTTAATACCATCTCATCAAACGTCAGTTAGATTGACTGCGAAGCTCTTTTACGTCAATACTCTTTGAAAAAATTAAATTATTTGCAGAGGGACCTAAAAAGAAAAAAGCTTTTCAATTCTTTTTGTTTTAATAATTGTAATTTTCGACACGTTATTTTTTCAAAACCAACTTTATTTTTTCTTCAAAGTAACATTCTGAAGACTAAATTTTATATAATAATGTATTAGTTTATACTAGTTATCATAGATCTTTCTACGTTCTGTTTTCATATGGTTTTTTGTATTTTTTGAAATTAATATTTTGCTAATAAACAAGGTTTTAATTTTTTTTAAGTTTACTTAAAACGTTATTTTTAATGCAAAATATTTCAACAATCTACCAACTATTTTTTTTTTATTTGTAGTTTTGTAACAATACCTAGGTTAATCTTGATGGACCTTCATAGTTATATCTTATATTTTGTTGAACAAGACTGTCTAATTGAAAATATTTTATATATCCTATGCTTGTTAGACTTTTATTAAACTCCGGTCTGTCATGATAAAAAAAAGTGTTATCTGAAAAAACTTCAGACAGTCAGAGTAAAAAGTTTTGCATTTTTTTGAATATAATCACTTTAACTAACTACTTTAAAGTAATTTGCTATACACAACAACCATTTCATACAGCTGAGCAATAAATTTAGTTGAAATTTATTTAGGTATTAAGTAATTATAAACTCCTAATAGAAAATAAAAATATTAAATTACATTTTAATTTATTTTTTTTTTAGTTATAAAATTATGCGTTCTTTAGAACTTCAAAATATTTTGTCTTAAAAAATCTCAAGATTAATTTTTAAGTCTCATAAGTGTGTAATCAATTTGTAATATTTTAGGTAGTTTAAAAACAAAATTATGATGTAGTCATAACTATTCTAAGCAATAACCTATATAACTGGAAACTTAAGTAATGTATCCAATTAACATAGTTATCAGATAATCAAAATAGCTGTACAATCTATGACGTAACGTGAAGATAATGTATACTTTAATTTTTTTTATTGATTTCATATACTTACGTGTATGTTGCGTAATTTTCTTAAATTTTAATATTATGCATATACTTAATACAAAAACAATAGTTTTACCTTTATGTTGATAATTTATTTTTAAAATTATTTCTACTTCTAATAAGTTTGTTTAAGCTTTTAAATATTTAATATAAACTTAGTTACTTATTTCAAAAATCAGTTATAGTAGTTGTAAATAAGTAGAATAAATAACTTAAGTCAAAGTCGGCAAGGTTACAAACAACTCTCAATCTACACAGTTTAATAGTTATTAAATAAGATCAGCTAGTTATTTCAAACAGTATAAATAAGACTCAATATTTAGAACAATGTATATTTCATGCTTCTTTCATCATTTGTATACTAAGGAATAAAAATAAAGTTTTAAATCTAACTTATATAGTGGAAATGCAATCAACGTAATTAATAATAATAAAGCAAAGAGTAATTAACAATACATAAGTACTTCTAATTACAATGCAACTAAAAAATAATAAAACAGAGCAACAACTCATAAAACAACATTTACTTATAAATACTTATAAAACAAAGAGACCTATTACTCCAAGATTGTATGGCTTACCAAAGATACATAAGAAAAATGTTCCTCTAAGACCAATCCTATCCATGGTTAACTCTGCTCAACATAAGTTAGCAAAATTTCTTAATGCCTAACTTTATCCTGTATTGGAACATTTCTCTTCTTGTATGCTAAAAGACTCATTTTCTTTTGCTGATCAGATAAAAAAGATTAATTCAAATAACACTTTTATGGCATCCTTTGATGTCAAAAGCTTATTTACAAATGAACCGCTAGATGTAGTATTGGATATTTGTGTTGACACTTTGTATAGACTTAAGACACCCAAAATAAGCAAAAACAATTTTCGTAAACTTTTAAAGTTATCCACTAGTGGTGTACAATTTAGATTTAATTCACAAATGTATTCCCAACATGATGGAATAGCCATGGGCTCCCCGTTAGGGCCAACTCTGTCAAATATATTTATGGGCTTTATAGAAAGAAAGGTGGTCTCTAAATACAAAGTAACTTATTAAAGATATGTCGACGATTGTTATGTTCTAGGAAAAAAATGAGAAAGAGATAGATGAACTTTTTAATGTGTTGAACAAAACACATTCTTCAATAAAATTTACTTCAGAAAAGGAAAACAATGATGAATTAGCTTTTCTTGATGTCTTAGTAAAACGACACGAGAATCAATTTTTGACAACCGTTTTTAGAAAGAAAACTTTCACTGGTAACTACTTAAACTTCAATTCTTTCTGTAGCATGAAGAGAAAAACAAATTTAATAAGAACGCTTTGCCATCGAGCACATAAGATCTGTTCAAGAGAATTAATTGATGATGAAATAAAACAGATAAAATTTATATTAAATAAAAATGGTTATCCACAAGAACTCGTTAATAAAACTATAAATTTACATCTTAATAGTTTGAACAAAATAAAGCCAGTAGGGCCGGAGAAGTGCTTGATTCCTTTAGTATTGCCTTATGTCAAAAAGAACTCAGGAGTGTTAGAAAGAGAGATTTGTAAATAAGTAAATAGGACGTATCATTCGGCCAAGCCGATTGTTATTTTTACATCGAAACCAATGTTCAGACCTGGAGGAAAAGATCCGATAGCAGATTTAAACAAAGTATGGTAGTTTACCAGTTTAACTGCTTCTGTGAAGCTAGTTATGTCGGGATGACCTCAAGACAATTTGGCATAAGAATAAAAGAACATATTCCAAAAAGCGTTGATGAATTTTGTAAGAGTAAGGAGAAAATTAAATCTATTAGAGTAATTAATGCTTCAAAAAGATCTGCTATTTCTGAACACTTAGTAAATAACTTTGATTGTGCTAGTAATTATAATTTAAAAAGATTTAAAATTGCTAAAAATTATTTTCACATTTCGGATTTAATTAAACTTGAGGCTATTTGTATTTTATTAAGAAAACCTAAATTGTGTAAACATAAAGATTTTGATTATACTGTTTCGTTGTTTTCTTAAATTGTTTTATAAATTGTTGCTCTGTTTTATTATTTTTTAGTTGCATTGTAAATAGAAGTACTTATGTATTGTTAATTACTCTTTGCTTTATTATTATTAATTACGTTGATTGCATTTCCACTATATAAGTTAGATTTAAAACTTTATTTTTATTCCTTAGTATACAACTGATGAAAGAAGCATGAAATATACATTGTTCTAAATATTGAGTCTTATTTATATTGTATGAAATAATTTATTTTAATGTCAAATAATGTTTAATTATCAGCTATTTAAACAACTAGGTATTAAAAGGGCATATTTCTACTTAACTTATTAAATTTTGATAGAAATACAAAGTATAAACATACGTGACTTTAAGATATCTAGACATCATTAATAAAACTAAAACAAAATTAAAGTTGTTTATTATTTTGAAAAATTAGACTACCAAAATAATGCTAGTGTACTTGAAGCGTAAAGTATTTCAACTTAATCTTTCAGTTCATAAACGTTTTCTGTTTCTATCGTCCTGATTTGTTTTTAATTTTGATAACGAACTTATTTATAATTTAAGTATATATGACCTTAAGAGAAAAAGACTTAGAAATAAGTGTTTAGTTTTGTCTAAGGCTTTAGATAAGTAATAAGTATAAACATATTAAAGAAAACTGACTGTTTTTTAATCGTGTACGTTTAAACACATATGGTTAAAATAATTGTTTTTTTTTAATGTAAAAAAGTTTATTATTCAGTTATAAGCTAATTGGTACTTAAATTTACGTTTATATATCTGTACTATATATTGTTAACGTTTTAAAAATGTAAGACATTAAAATTATGTGAAAATGTTTGACTATTATTTTTTCTTTCAGTATTTTAGCTGTTTTTAGTATAAATGTAACTTTTTAACAATAAAAGTTTCAACCTAAGTTCTTACTAAACACAAAAATTAATAATATTTAATACATAAAGTATGCTTATAAAGTAGTACTTATTTGCAATATATAATTTGATAGTTTGTACAGCTACTACAGTTAGTTGATTGAAAAATTGTTTTATGTAATTTGTATAAACATATTTATATATAGCTAGTAATTTTTTAACAAAAGTAAAAAATGAAACAATAAAAAATATATACTAGTAAGCAATATTAATAGTATTTTTCTGTTATTTTTTGTCACTAAGACTATACAAACATCTAATGACTTTTATGCATAATAATATTTCTTTTAATATAATAATCAGCTAAACTATCTTTTCTTAGTAGATAATAAATTGGTTATATTCAATAAACTTAAGCAAAAAAATTTTTAAACTTTACTTAGCTTTAAAGAAGAAACGAACAAAATAAACACTTTTTCTAACAATAGTTAAGTTGAATTGAGACAAACTTATGTATCTAATTTTTTGATCTATACATAAAAGAATCATTTTAAATAAAAAGTCTTTTTTATTTTACAAAAAATCTACAAAGTTATAAGTACTCGTTACAATGCCTAAAGTACTTTCAAAAAGACTCGTCTTCAGTAAAAAATTATATTATAACTGATTTAAATTACAATTTTCTTGCATATAAAAAGTTTCGAAAAAGTATGTTACGACGTAATTATAAATAAAGTTTAAAAATTTTAAACTAAACTTTAATTTAAAATGCCTGGCTTCGAAAATTTGAAAAGTTTTTCAAATAGTAAATCTTTTTAGTAACTCTAGTTTAAATTTGAATAAATTGTTAAAATCTTGTTATAAGAAAAGGCATTTTAAAACAAAGTTTACTTTAAAATTGATTTATAGTTACGTCATAATATACTTTTTCGAAACTTTTTATATGCAAGAAAATTTTGAACTAATTCTGTTCTAATATAATTTTCTACTGAAGCAGATTATGTTGAAAGTACTTTAGGCATTGTAACGAGTACTTATAACTTTGTAGATTTTTTGTAAAATAAATCAGACTTTTCATTTAAAACGATTTTGATAAAGACGTAAAAATCACGAAAAACAACACACAACCAAGGGAAGATTTGAGATACTTAAAACTATAATATTCATACAAAAAATAATATCTTTTAAATATATATATTTCAATGTAATAAACTAACTGAAATAGCTTTACAAGCTTATAATATACATTCTACCAATAACATTCTATTTAAATGCTTTTATTATTTAGTTTTTGTTAAAAGCATTTGTGTTATATAAAATGTTATAAAAATTGTTGGTTAAAAATATTTATAAGTACTAATAACAAGAAAAAAAATTAAAAAATATTACTGTTCTAATTGTCACGAAGCGACAATTTATTACAATTTTACTAGACTGGTTTATTCTTTTTTTCTTTTTTTTAACTGGTACTGTTACCAAAAACTTTACTATTACTTGGTTGTTTTATTAATAGTAGTTTTTTATCGTGTAAAAATGACTAGCTATGTATGTATATGTATAAAAATATAACATTTTTTATTATTCAGCTAAGTCTAGTAGCTGTACAAACTGACAAAGTACTTTCAAACTACAAGCTGTTTTAGTTTATAATTTAAAGTTTATAGTAGTTGTAATGTTTGTGGTTAAAAACAATAAGTGTATATTTCTTAACAGGATTTCTAAATATTTCATTTTAACAAAAAAATTTATAATAATTAAAACATTACCAAAAGTTATCAAAAAATAATCTTTTGTTAATGCTTCAAGCATTTGAAAATTTTTTAAATGCATTTTACCCTACATCATACACATAAACTTAACAGTGGTTTAATCGTTACTATAAGCTATAAATAATCTTCATTTAAGTTCATTTTGGCTAGCAAAATTTTATTTTAACTATCTATTTTAAATTTTTTAAGCAATGCAATTTTAATTGAAAACTTTACTTCTGTTGTGTTACTAACAGTATTTTGATAATGATAAATTTATATACTCTGGCTAAGAATTAAATGTAAATAAATATTCAGTTTATTGACAATAGAAGTAGAATTATTTGTTCATGCAATATATACTCATAAGTTATTTAACTGATGTAGAAATATTTCGTGAATTTTTTCTGTTATATCAATAAAATTTTATAGTGTACATAGTTTGTTTAAATTCAAAGTCTTTTTCAACAACACATAAATATTTCAACAATTTTCTTCAGTGTGATTACAATTGTAACAAGGTAAACAAATTTTAAACTTATATAGCCTTTTTAATTATATGAGAAATTATCAATCAATTAGCAAAAAAAACCCTAAAATATAACAAAAAAAAAAAAAAAAAATTAAAAACAACAAGGAAAACGTAATTAACTGTAACAATTTAAAACAAAACATTTAAACACATTGTTTTGTTTTAAATTGTTACAGTTAATTACGTTTTCCTTGTTGTTTTTAATTTTTTTTTTGTTATAGTTTAGGGTTTTTTTTGCTAATTGATTGATAATTTCTCATATAATTAAAAAGGCTATATAAGTTTAAAATTTGTTTACCTTGTTACAATTGTAATCACACTGAAGAAAATTGTTGAAATATATATGTGTTGTTAAAAAAGACTTGTTTTATGTATAAAAATTAAAATTAGCAGACATATGTTTAAAATTTTAAATTCAAAGTGTTAACAATGCTTCTAATTGTTTTTGTATCATAATCGTTTTGTTATTCAAATGTTTATGACTAAACTTTATTTAATAACCCACAAACATCATCTATTTAAACACAAACTAAAATTCTACAATCGAGCAAAAACTTAGCTTAGATCCAAATCACAAAGTTTGTACGGCTATTTTAGTTAGCTGATTTTGTTAGATTTAGTTTCGAACAAAATATTTTACATATGCAACTACTATCAGTAATTTATATCTTTGTATATTTAAACTCATTATGTTAACAAGATTTTACGTTAGACGATTATATTAAAACAGTACAGAAACTTCAATGTAATATTTTTATATTAGATATATATATATGTCTTTAAGTAAGTGTAAATTTTAATTGAAATTGTTTTTAATTTTGACTAATTATAATACGCAAATTGTTTTTAAAAGAAATTTAAAAGATTTTAGTATATTAGTGTACTAAAAAACTTTTTTTTAAGCTTATAATGATAGTTAAATTATCAGTGAATAAAACTTGATATAATTTATGTCTATGAAGTGTCTTATTGTTTGCTTATCTAGTTTTGTTTTTAAGGTTGTTTAGCCTTAATTATAGACAATTTAAAACTGCAATTTCTAGAGAACCTATGGATGTTCATGTTCTAATTGTATTAACTTTATATTGAGTTATAATCCCAATAAAGGGCTCAACTAAAAAGGAGCAAATAAACATTAGAACACACAACAACATAAAGTACATTATTTTGGATCTACAGCAAGAAACTTTAAAATAAGATACAACGAGCATATGCACAGTTTTAGAAACAAAAATCTGAAAGTATCGACGAAACTGAGCTCTTTTATCCAGGCCGAAAAATTCAGCAATGAAATGACCAAGAAAAACGTTAAGTAGAAGATAATACATAAAATTAATCAACGCAAACCGAGCAAAATTTGCTCACTGTGCAATGTAGAAAGACTTGAAATAGCATTTGCCGACAAAAAAATCATCTCTCAACTCCAGAACTGACTTAATTGGCAAATGCAGACACTTCGCTAAATTTTATTTAAAATCCTATTGTTGTCATGTCCACACTTACAAATTTTATTAGTAAATTTTATAAGTATATTACATACGTGCTTGCATTCTATTTTATTTTTTATTTATTAATTAACTTGTCATTATTATTTTTATTGTATTAATATTGCATTTGTGTTTTCTAGTGATTTATCTATTTTGTACTTATCTAATAGGCCATACTTAATTGGCCATTAAGCACTTTGGAGTCTTGTTAATCTAGCAAGCTCATTTAATTAAATAAGTTGTAATAAGAATATAATTAGTGTTGGTTACTGTTGTTTAGTATATATGGCTTAGTCTATCTAAATTTATAGAGTTTTTAATTGTGATCATTGCTTTGCTGAAACACCGTGTTGAATAAAACTTTCTATCTGAAATTGTCAAATTTATGTTCTTGTTCTATACAGCTATTAAACGATGTTGTTTACAACTCTTTTACATAATAGGTGAAGTTTCAAAATATGACATTTATTTTAAAAACAATTGTTTAATAAAAAGTAATCAAATGTTATATATTACTAATTCTATTAAAGTTGTTCAAGTGTGATAAAATTGTTTGTGATAAGCCTATAAATCATCACTTAACTATTTTAAATTAAAATGAGTAATTTCTATAATTTTAATCTTTTTGTTATCACTATAAAAATTTTTTACAAGAAGTTTGTTTTACCTTTTAAGGTATTTTTTGACAGAACTAATACACTGTTACTTAAGTAATATCAAAAAGTTAAGAAAAAACTCTAAATTTAATTCGTGACAGTTTAAACAAGGTTTTGCCACAGCAATGATTATATAAGTAAAATTTTATACTTACATATTTTACTAGACGTATGTTTTCCTAAATCATTCTTTACGGCTATTTTACTTAACAGATTAAAAATACATTTTTCGTTTTATGTACCAATATTGTACTGTTTTTGACCTTATTTTCTTTTTTTTTTAGAGTATTATAATTCGCGTTTACATTGTTATTTTAGTTTTAATTTTTTGTATTAAATCTATAATCAGTTATTTCCGTTTTTCAAATTTTCCCACAAATGATAACATTTTTCTTACCCTGTGTTTTAATTTAAAAAATATATAATTGAAGATAAATCCAAAAATAAGAAACTGATTAATAATAAATAAAAATAAAACAATAAATTAATAGATACAGGAATGATAAAAAAATGAGTGGGAATTTTGTACGGATGGGATTTGATAGAGTGGAAAAAGATCACTTAGTATAACCGTCGAATTATCTATTTATAGTATAGTGTCGCATTATTGCTAACGTCACTTCACAATACAACATATCACTGATTTCGTATAGATAAAAGTTTATGCGTTGACTTAAACACTACACAAATGCTTCCGAAAGGTACTACAACTGGTACTACAACTGGTACTAGTAGTTTTATAAAAGTAAAGATAGAGTATATGTAAAAGTATATAACAAAGTAAGCAATGAATTTGTAATTATTCAAAAGTTTCGTATATGAATTTTTTTTATTGTGATTATTTTTTATTGTGATATGCATCGTTTCGAAAATAAAATCATGAATGCAAATGTAAATGTAAATGTAAATCATCCATTTGCATTATATTTAGGCAATTAACGTTCAACAAAGAGAAAATAATTATAAATCATCACAAATAAGAGGACTGAGTTTCTAAAACTGTTATCCGTTCAAACAAAACGTCGATGGTCTTCGTCAATGTAACTTGAGAAACGGAAAAATTTGTACATTAACTAGATTTTTATCGCTCTTTATGCTTTGAATTCTTCAGTTGTAACGAACCTGAAGAGATAAAAATAGAATTTATTTTTACTGATACGCATTCCGAAAGCCATCACAATTCAATACATAATGATATCATTTTGAATAGGTTTTTAATCGACTTAAGGTTTCCGCATTCATTTGAAAGTTTAAAGAAATTTAAAAACAACACAACTACTACGTTTAGGTTGAAATCTTGAAATTAAAACTGTTTTTTGTTTTTTTTTATAAAACCCATAAAATAACTCAATACAATTTGTTTTTGTTATTAAATCTTAATAACATCCTAATTGCCAAATAAGAATAATCAGCTAAATAAATTAGCTATACAAACTAACACTCTATATTTTTGCATTTACTTTCTACTAAGATAAAAATTCATTGTAATAGTTATTATATTCATTTGTGGTAAATTTTGAAAACGTAAGCAACTAATTATAAAATAAATTAACGACACTATTTAATCTAGATTGGTTAAAAATATATTATTTTATAAATTCTGCTTATTAAAGAACATTTAGTTGTAATTTCAGTTACAAGTTTTCCAATATTTTTGTTCTTAAATATATTTTATAAGCATTAATTTAATATAAGAAGTATATACAAAGTAACTAAACAAAAAATATTATTAAATTGTTTATTTTCAACAAAACACAAAATTAATCTTATTTTTAAAGTTTCGTTCAACTAATTTCTAACCATAATATATTTTTGAATACTTTAAATTTTTTTTTATCTTAGTATTTAGGTATATAACATGACATTATTTATTTATTTTAATTTATTGATTTTTTTCAGTTTTTAACTGTTTGAATCGCTTTTAGTTTTTAAAAACACTTATCTTTATATATATATTTATACTTTCAATTAATCTTGAATTTTAGTATTAAACTCAAAATTACAAATCTAAACTACTTTTAATTTTAATTTTTTGTCTGTTTTTAGGAAGAAAGTGAAAAGGTTTCGAAATAATAATTGTAAAATATTTTGTTTGACTAAAATATAAATATCAAAAATCATTTCGTTAGAAACACATTAACGTCTTTAATAAAAAGGGATTATTTACCAAAATTATATTGATTATGAATCTGTTATTCAAAATCACGAATTCGAATGGTTTGATTTTCAAATTTGGAAAAACTTTTTTAAGGTGTATTTATTTTTGTTTTCATTTTCTTAGAAGCCTACTAGTTGCAGAAATTTTTTTATGTTTTAGTAGTTTTTAGTACGTTTTCAATGTAAAGCAATGAAATTATATCCGCTAAAAATTACATATCATAGTGTTATTATACTTGTCTTTTTTGTGTAATTTTTAGTTGAGCTTTTAATATCATATATAAAACATTTAAAAGATTTAAAATTTGCCACTGTGACAGTGAATACATTGGTAGAACGTCCCATAGATTCCATATAAGAAGGGACCAACACGTTTTTTATTCCCTCAGAAGATGGATGGACACTGGTTTAAAAAAACGATCTAAGAGATCATCAGCGATTGCTGAACACTTATTAAACAATTCAGATTGTGCAAAGAACTATAGTGATAGTAACTTTTCAATTTTAAGTAAAGCTCGTAACGATTATCACCTAAGTGTTTTAGAATCTTTATTTATAAAAACATGCAAACCTAATTTGTGTAAGCAACAATACGTTTATAAATCTTATCTTTATAAGTTATTATAGATTTCATTTAGATTTTGTCGCTTATTTTTTATTTTCATTGTTGCTTATCTTAGTTAAATTACTGATCAACTGTTTTATATATGCATTTATGAATTGTGAATGTCTAATTAATTAATTTCAGCTCAATTATGCTAATTAGTGTTAATTGATTTTTCTGATTTTTCTGATGTAACCTCAAACTATTTATTTACTCAAAATTTAATCTTAAAATTAGTTGCTAACAAAAGTAGTTGAAAACTGTAGCCGAAATCGATTTCACTTGTTTTTTGCTTTAATAAAGATGTTTTTGAATGAATATTGTCTTAGATTTCTGTACAACATTTAAAAGAATTATATTGGAAGTTTCTATGTGTTTCAGCAAATATCGATTATCTATATACTTGACGTATCGGTATATATAAACAAACGTAATAGTAAATATATTTGAATAAATTTAAACATTTTTTTTAATAGTTCTGAGTTCAGGCATTGTTAATTAGTACAGCTATTTTGTTAGCTGACTTGAAAATTATTAAAATTAAATTTTATTATACATGTTATAACAGTTGCAGACAAAATTAAATGAAATTTTCAGCTTAGTAGAATTAAAGATGTTAAAATGATTAAGAAATATTTAAATATTATACTAAAACTTTTAATATGCTACACACAAACATACTATTCGCCATCTATTACAAATATTATGCCTAAATGACTTAATTACTGTGTTCTTTTTCTTTAATTTGAACATTAATTTTTGATATTTTTATTTTTATGGTCTACAATAAAGTAAAAACAAGTAATTTAAATCTTTGTTAATAAAATTGTTTTGATGTTATAATATATTATCGAGGATTATTTTTAAGTTTATTATTATTTTTTCATTCAGTTTACAATAACTCTTTTAAATTAAAAAATGTGCAGTTTTGACCTACTTGTAACTAAGGCACGCTTAATTTGGAATTCATTACTATTTGAACTGAAATATACAATATGGTGTTTGTAAATCATTTTGTAAAATAAAGTTTTTGGTAATCATCAGTATATTTTTTATACAAAAATAGTCATTGTTTTTTGTTGATAAAAAAATAACAGCAACAAGAGTACTTAATAAACTACCTAGAATAACAAACCAAACCGTAATTATAAAAGTCGAATTTATATAAAAGAACCTATCGCGAACAATTTGATACTTATAATATATAAATAAGATTTAATTTTTCTATATAACAGAATTTTTCTAACTTATTTTTGTTACGAAGACTATACAAATACCTAATAACTTTTATGCATAAAAATACTTCTCTTAGTATACTACTACAATTAGTCGACTAAAAAAATTAT